>NC_090941.1:1051061037-1053461037 GCF_040938575.1 Ambystoma mexicanum
CCCTGTGGAGTGCACACAGGCCTGGCACATATCAGGTGACAATTGATGATGACAAAGAGACTGTCAACTGTCACAACCTTGCCGCCCTGAGAATGTTGCCACGGAAGTTCTACATTGTATGCATCCCTAGCTACTTAAACATAACCAATCCTTTGTGACCAAAAGGAACACATGCAAGGTGTGTATCACCCTCCCCCCTCAAAACAGGCCATGAAAATTACTGTAATGTCATCCAAACCCTCCCAACCAACATCATCCTTGTCTGCGACACCAAGACATGCCATACAACAGCAAAAGGCCAACACATGACCAATTAGATACAAAGTGACATGTGATAAATGGAAAGAGGCCCGAGACAATCACACCTGACATGGAATCAGATGAAATGACTGACCAAAAACCTCCCACACATACAAAGTCATACACAAATGCATGCCACCAGTGGTATCATCAACAAAAGACTGAATGTATGTCCTTATACACCTTGGCCAGGCCAAATCCGCTAATCCCTAACCCGTGTGCTGTGTGTGTCTCCTGCAACACACTTCACAGCACACAGCACAGTGAGCAGCCATTGTGTTGGGGATACACCTTGAGCATCACATAAAAAGGACATGCAACAAAAATAACCTATTGACGCATGTACACCATCCCCAATTGGTAAGTGATCATTCGCTGCAGGGACACAGCATGCTAGAGAAGGCAATCTGTGTGCATGTGTGGGCACGGAAGGGGGGTTGTATGTGTGGTGCAGCATTGTGTAAGTGTGTGTGTCAGTAGGGACATGCACTCAATACATGCATGTGCAATCAACTGACCCTCAATGTCCTGTACACATCACATACAAACAATGCCCATGTGTACACCACAGCATGTCAAACCACAACAATCCCCTGACACCTGAAAAGTAAACACAACACAGGAACAGCCATTGACCAGCAGAACACATCATGTACATAGTACTCCACAATGACAATGTCAGAGAGTGAACAAACACTGTCACCCAAGTGTACTGTCCAACAACAATAGGCCCTCCCGCATTGACACATCACCATGACCTTCTGAAGAACTGGGTCTGGGTTCTGTAGCCTTCTTCCTTGTAGTCTATCTGGCTTCAGGATCCCCCTACCCCTTGGTTTCCATGTTCTACCTTGCATGTAAATAGGGTCCAGCCCCCTCAGAGGCCACCTTGACTGATAAAAATACCAAATCGCAGAGAACTCCAAGGAGCCAAACCCCCAAACCAGGGAAAAAGGCTGTAGCCACCAAAAAACCCTGGAAGAGTCTTCAGAAGATGACTTGAAGTCACTGAAAATGGCCAAGCACATGTCCAAGCAGAATGATATTACAACCAAGGTAGCACAGTTCAATAATGGTTCAACAGGATTTTCAGTACAAATAATCAATGAGGATGCAACAACTGATGGGTAGTGTCACAGCTCCGGTCTCCAGGTGCAGGAGTGGCACGAACCAACTACCCCCTCTGCGGTCTGGGCACTTGCAAGGTAAAACTTACACAGGCCTCCGAGACCCCGGCAGGGAAAGAGGGTCAGGCATCCGTTGTTTGGATAAGCATCAGTATTCAGGATAACCGGAAAGAGGGTCAGGGGAGGTGAGGTGGATGGGCAAGGGAACATAGGCAAAAGACAAAATACCATTATTGACCATAACACATACTCAATCAGAGAAACCATGTTCTACATGCACATTGTACAAAAAGGGTCAAATACAAGCCAAAGAGAGACTTATCTCTGGGGTGAGTGCTGGCCTCCTGCCTGTGCACTCTCAGGTCTGGTAACAGGAGCAGTTCAATGCTGCTAAGAGAGCATAAGTTACTATTCTGTGTGTGTTTTCACCGCACACACAACACTATTCATGACTCAAACTTAGGGACTTCTCCCCAAACAACCACTCTTGTCTGCTGCTTTGTTCTTATACTTTTGCTTGCCCCTATAAAGGTTCATACACTGTCAATGCGGTAAGGCAGATGCACGTGGCCCCACGGTAAATGGAAGACCAATGTTTTAAGAATCACACATGATACAATGGTCCTTGGGTGAGCTGCTAGACGTGTGTGGCGAGGTGCGACTTCAGTACAAGTCGTGTTCTGCCAGCCACGGATTTTAATAGGTAGCGCACGTGGCAATTTGCATGTGCAAATGATATGCACTGCACTCGACTCTGTGTGTCACTGGGTGCCCATGTGCGCTGTATTAGTTTCTGGCTAGGAACGCTACTGCGCTAATAACTCAGCTTCTATGGTGCAGGGGGGACTTAGGCATATGGGCGATGCCCCCTTCGTGTGCCCCTGACAACTTGTAAAGCTACTTGGCATTTGTTCCTCAATGCGGCTTAGCTGTACTATGTGCTTCTTCCCCAATGCCTGGCCAAGCTCTCCAGCACTGGCTCTACTTAGTATGCATGTGCAAGGGGCCCGGAGGAAGGTTGGCTGGGGTTTGGCCCCTCGTGCTGCTCACCTTGCTTGGAGCTCCTGGAAACACGTCTTCTTATGTCGGACGTCTGAGCACAAGCCCTGTGCTTCTGCTTGTGCACGCATGCGCACATGTGTACCACCCAACGTGGCCATGTTTCTGTAGTTCTTGGTCCCGTGTCTGCTGGGAAAGGAAGTCTCGAGGATAATTTTCCTGCAGAAAGGGCATACAAGCTTTTAATAAGGCTGGAAGTTTCCTGTGTGTGTGTATTCATGCTGGTTGTCACTGGGCCATGTCTGAGACCTACATCCGACCTCCTCCCACCATCAGTGTGACTTTGACAGCCAAAGGGTGCAGGCTACTGTCTACAGCATGAAGTGCAACAAGCATATATACAAGCAAGAAAAGAACATACATCAACATCAATAAATGGACATATAATTATGTACTCACCAAAACTGATTGCAGACATGCCGTGTAGAAAACATGCATAATCCCCACTAGGGGTGTTAACACAAGTAGTACAGGAGCAGACAGGCCACAGATATGAAGAAAGTCCAATGCCCTTGTGTAAAAGGTTGTAACACCGAACCATCCTTGCGAGCCCATGGATAAGGGAAGCAGGAGTGGCATATGTTTTAGGACTCCAAGCTGCAAACACATACATGAGACAAGCTTGAAGGGCCCAGCTGGAACAGACAGTGGCGGCTTTAAAAAGCCACAAAGCACCACATCATCACATAAATGCACAATAGACAAGCAATTTTAAACTATATTAACTAATTAAACTAACCATAAAAATCAAAAATGGCAACATATGACCCGGGGGGAAAGGGACCCAGGAGCGGGGGAGGTACAGGGTGCACCTCAACACCCACATGCGATGATGTTGAGCTAAAAAAAAAACTCCATGGGCTCAACGCCTGCACGGCCCGAACTGTGTGGGAGATAAGTCGTCATCCTCCTCACCCTCTGACTCAAAAGGTGGACCTGGCACAGTACCCTGACCACGCCTATGCGCATCTTGCCCCTCATCGGCAGCAGGTCTGCGGGACCGGTGCGCCTGGTTATGTGTGGCAATGACACGTAGGTCAGCATGCAAAACCTTGCACGATACAAGTGCTTCCTCTGGCAAGGTAGCACGTGTAACACAGAGTTCTTCTGCATGGCCTGGCATGACATCTGGAACACCTCCCGTAGCTCAGCCGAGATGGTATTCTCAGGCTGCTCCAACCTCCCCTCTGTCCGCTGCCTCTGGGACATCAAGAGCACACCCAGAGTAGATCGGAGGGATGTATGGTCATCCCTCAGGGCCTCCCTGTGTGCCTCTGCGTTAACAGCAATTGCTTGACACAGAGACACCATTTCAGCCCGGTGTGCCCTGTCTGAGGCTGCCATGCTCAGACCGTGCCAGCCGCTGCTGGAGATCCATCTGCCTAGCAGGGGGGAGCATGGATTGGGCCACACATTCCATGCTCTCAGCAATATTATCAATTGCTGGCCCCTGGTGTTTGAAATTGGCAACCATGGCTTGCTCACACTCAGTATACCCCGGTGGCGTACGGCCACCGCATTGCTGGGCTTGACACCGTGGGGCTCAAGGAGCTGCAGGACTACATTCCTCCGTTGACGTGATCCTCCTGGCACATCAGCAACTGGTGTGGAGTGTGACCGTGCATCCTGATCCACCATAGGCTGAGGTCCCACCACTGTCTGGCCCCTCAGTGCAGGTGTCACGGACAGAGGATCCTCCACATCAGAATCACTCACCGTTGACGAATGGAAATGACGCACATCCAACTCAACATTGTCGTCAGAGTGATCATCTGGGCTAGACTCATTGCCAGCCCTAGAAACGATGGTCTGGAGCACAAGTGGGTTCTCGTGGTCAACCACCCCACGACCCCCACTTGTGCCGAGGTGCTGGTGTGATAGCAACCCTGTGTCTGGCCTGACATCACCATCCTCTGGCTCCATTGCGTCATCATCTGAAAAGTGGAAAAAACAAACATGAGTACACATAACAGAAGCACATAACCCACACACACATAGACATCACATCGACAGCCACCACATGAAGCAGACATGTCACCAACAAATGAGAACCTGCATGCATCCAGTTGCATTGATATGCAAACACATCCCAAAAGCAGAAATGAATGTCTCTAAATAACAAAGCCTACACAAGTAGAACATGTGATATATCACCTCCATCAGACACCACCTGGGTCAGGCACATGTCACAGGCAGAAAAGACAGATGGCAACAAAGAGATGGCACATACCATAAGCATGTCTGAACTGCAAATTGACCACAGCTGCAAGTGAATCCAAACACACAATGACACATGCAATAATCATGTACACATGCATCACTAAACCATCATCACCAATATAGCTTCATCCATCTGCAGCTCGGCCCGTACCGGGTGTCATGGGCCATGTAGATATAGTGAATGTCCTGAGCAAAGCAAGGGCCTGCAACCAGGCATGAGGGACCATGACACCCAGTATGGTTTGAGCTGCAGGCCATGAAGCCTCCAGAACACCCCTCAGGGCCTGATTGAGCACATTGTGCTATTCATGTGCCCTATTCCATTATTCCATGTGTAAATTCTTCACGGCCAGGCCCACTATATTAGCTAAGTGGGCCTGGGTGTACACATACTGCACAATAGTGCCCCTTCTTGATTATTGCAGTTCAACATGACATGCGCAATGCTGAAATCTCACCAGCATTAACGTCAATCAACTACATATTAGCCAGTCAACAAAAAAGCTTTGGAAGACACATGTGTAAATGAACACTTTCACACACACATAAGTGAGTAGCCACAATGTTGCACTAAACAATGTTGAAGCTGCCTACATATGTACATGTGAAAGCGTTTAAAACACCCCTTTCCCTATACACCTGTATTGTGAACATGAACAGCATCCAATACAGCAAAGGAAGCAGCTACAACGCTGCTTGCTTTGATGTACTTGATAGTGTACACATACACACGTGAAGGCAGCTCCACAGTCATTACAACCCGATTGGCAGGCTACATTAAATCTGCGCCCTATACCAGCTGGTATAGGCCGCAGATTGACCAATCAACTTTGCTAAACACCCACTCGGGAGTTCCAATACTGAGTATATGTGTCACAGGATGCACCTGTACCCGTGGCATTCATGACAGAGAAGCGATGAAAATCTGACCATACATGCCAGGTCACTTTCATAGTGCAGCAGTGAGTAGTCATGTAGAACGGTGTAAGATGGCTCAGAAGTCGGTTGATACAGTGCAGAATATGTGTACGTTACCCACTATCTACGTGAACAAGTACATTATGATGTCAATCAATAAACACAAAGGCAGTGTAAGGGCAAGTTCAGGCATCACGTGCAATGTGCATGGCATGCAGGGAGGCATTTCATGGCAGCAAAACGGTGACCAGAGACCTGTCTATTGGCAGACAGTGTTGACTAGCGTCAATTGCATCATCTGAGTCAACTGACAACACAGCAGATGAGAATGGGACAGTAAGTAGGACACATGAGGAACCCTCAGTACTAAAGCCATGTGCGCAGAACACACTACACCAGTTGAACAGAGTCAAGGGGCCCGAAACAGGGGAAGGCCTTTGCCCCACACAGACTGTGACACCCTAAACACCCTAAACATGTGCGTGATGTAGGAGTGAGCCAGAGTGGGCATGGAATGGATGATCAAATGCCATTAAATGTATGTCATCCTGGACACGTACTACAATGATCATCTGGGCAAGGACACATAGGGGCATGCATGGAATGCACATGGAGCATGAATGGACACTCATGTCCCTGTGCAGCATCTGCCATCTGCACAGTCTGAGTGAGACACCCTGCATCAAGGACAAAGGATGGACACCACTGTATGTGTCTGGCAGGTTGGCAGGGGGAAGTGTGCATGTACACAGGAGCGTTGAACAGGCCTGTGCAGTACTCCAACATGATTCCCGCCAGTGCCATGGTGAAATTGGTGTGCAGGGGGTGGAGGGGCAAGGGAGCATGCCTACGTGGAGTACCCGCATACAGGCATAATACACATGCTCGACAAGTCATGCAATGACATAGTCCCAGTGCTGAGTGGAAAGACACCCCAGGCTACATGCATAAGGTCCAGTGAGCTGGAACATAGAACGGAGGGGCAGCCGGGTGACTAGCATGTGAGCAGGGTGCAGGTGTCGTGAGGAGGACAGTCCCCGTCTGCTCTACATGTCCAGCATCCTGCAAATCAGGCACGCATCACTGAAGCAATTCATGACTCGCACATGAGTACCATGTACATATAGCATGTAGTGGCAGTCAAGCACAACACATCACACAAGCAAACCACACATGGTCTCGACAATCACGCAACAACACTCACTGGACAGGGCATCAAAGTTCAGCATCTCTCCGACTCCTTCATACAATTCTGCCGGTATGAACTCCTCAACAATAGACTCGTACGGAGTGAGATCTACCTCCTCAGGTGATGACCCACCACCAGTCACCTGAGTCATGGCATAATTGGAGGCACGCTTCGCCTTAGCACAGCGTCGGAGGTCATCCCAATGCTTTTTGCACTCCTGAGCTGTACGCACCTCATGTCCGAATGCACTGACACTCTCCGCAACATGCTTCCAGTGGGACATATGCTGGGCAGCCGTAGTGTGACAATTCGGGTCCACTAGCATATCACGGTCGTGTCCCGACACATAGTCCATAAGGAAGTCTAGTTCCTGCTTGCAGAAATTCTTCTTCCTCGATGTGCCGGAGGCCGGAGCCATGTCTGCGGTCCCAGCCTCTTCTGCAGGTGCAACCTTCCTCCTCCTGGATCTAGTCCGGACCCTGACTGGAAAATGCCACCCTGATCAGTATGGGCAGTGGCGCTGGTGGATTGAACCAATTGAGTGGCAGGTGGAACAAAGATGGAAGCCCTGACTTGCGTCGGTGGCTGCTGTGTGCCCCTGACTTAACCCTGCGGAACAACATATGGTGTGCTAAGGTCACTGACCGGGACTGTCCAGGATGGTAGACTCACAGCCGGGGTGCTGTCGGCTGCATCTGCCCATGCACTTGCCAACACCCGTCTTCTCGGGGCAGCAGATGACAATACCGCCCCAGGGACATGTGCCTCGGTCAGGGCAGCCCTGTGTACACTTCCCATGTGCCTCCTGACCTCCTGGAAATCATCCTGCGACTCTTCAGATGCCAACGCAGCATGCTCTGGCAGACCCTGAGCCTGGGTGGTGGTGTCCACAGCTGCACCTGCAGCTACCACTACCCTTGGGCCCGTGGCAGTCGATGAAATGGACTGCCGGGTCACATGGGCACCCGTGATGAGGAGAACGCCCGTGCATGTTACGTCACAGACGTGCTTATGCATTAAGGGCCTTTCCTCAAATTACACGCTGATGTGCTGTTTTTTCACGTGCCAAATCACTCTGTATCAAGCTGTCCACACGACACCACGACAACACATGGAAGACCGTGCTCCTGCCAAGAAGGCTGAATTACTGACCCCCTAGAGACCTGAGCCAACTCCAACCAGCCATCTGCTGCTGCCTGCCTGCTGGCCACGTGCCCTTCTATTTGGTGCCTGTACATCAGCCATCTACAGGGGTCCAGTTGCTTCGACCACCCCTGCTGGAACAGAAGATTCCCGACTGAAGTTCCAGCACTCCACAGCCCAGCACCTGGACCCAGTTGCCCACCCACACCTGCCTCGGGGGTTGCCTGACATGGGGGAGTGAGGAGTCTGGTGCCACGTCCATGGCCGCAGCTGCCAAGGGAAGGTCCAAGAGGCGGAGGTTGGAGGTGGACTCCTCAGCAGAAGGGGCAGCTTAGCCCACACAGGGGCCTATGGAGGAAGATGGCACAGAGTCATCCAGGTTGGTGGGGGGTTCGGTTGAGGAGGAGGCCGTGGAAGGCACAATCACGGGCCTGGAAGGGGGATTCCACTGGTGCTAGTGGTGCAGTCCAGGGGCAGGGACAGGAGCAGCACAGGCCACCACAGAGGTGCCTGTGTGTAATCCTGTCCCCGATCCTGTGACTGCATCATCCGGCACCAGCAGGGATGCCTCCGTCCAGACCCATTTTCAGGGAGGGGATGTGCACACAACAACTGGCCTTCCTCTCCCTGCAGAGTTGGCAATCCATGACCATGTTGATCCAGTTCTAGCTGGGGTGGCATTGCATCCACGTGGTATTCGGGATGACGTGCAGGGTTCTCGTGAGGACAATGCACGTCATTTCGAATACCTCATTGACCGCGTCGACCTACTAGGACGGGTGGGCAAGGCTGGGTTCCTCTGTGTGCTGGAACTTCTGGCGAACCCCTCCTCAACTGAACCCCCTATGCACCAGTCATCCTCCGTGCCATCTTCCTGCCCAAGTATCACCTGGGCACCCTTTGGAGCTGCTCCTGACCCAGCGGCCAGGATGGTGGAGGACACATCCCTGCCACAGTCTGGTCGGAGGTCCAGCAGGGGTGGCCACCCTTACAACTGGACCCCAGAGGAGGAGGATGTGCAGGCATCGACAGGCAGGGCACATGCTCAGCAGCAGCAGGCTCAAGATGGTTCGGGGCCATCCACATCACAGGGGCAGTCATCGGCCGGAGGGCAGGAGGACCCTGGATTGGGAGTGTCTTCCGTGTGGCAGCGGTTGGGCTAGCAAATAGATACGGAGCGACGCCTGGTGGAAAAGGCACGGCTCACTATGGTCAGGGCAGAGAACTCCATGCGCAGGGCATTGAGGCGGGCTGAGTGCCTCGAGGCAACTCGTAGGGAGTTGGAACAAGCCATGACTGCATCCCTGCGAGACCTCGAGGCCAGGGAAGAGGCCTGCCTCCGGGACATTGATATGGAGTTCGATGATGCCCTGGCCCGGAACATCAGCAAGTGAGCCGTAGGACTTGCCTGCCGCCATTGTACACAGTTATTTAGTGTTAGGTTTCCTTTTTTTTCATTTATTTTGGAGTTAATGGACATTGCTCCACTTCATGTATATAGTTTTTTCTTCACAGGACTTTTTTGTAGGTTTAATTTGCTTTGGGGATCATGGACCCTTTGGACTTGAATTGTAGATAGTTTAAGACGTGTACATACTTTCTTTTTCAAATTTCCATTGGATCAATGGTTTTCTTTTATTTGGATTATTTATTTCTTATTGACATTGGCAATGGACCACTTTTTTATTCATTGGATTACCTTTTTTTTATTATATCTGCCATTGTATATTAATTTTCAAGTTTGATTTCCTCTATGTTACTTCATTATGTTCTTAATACATTTTTTCTAACTTCACGATTGGTGTGTTCTATCATTGGTTTTGTTCATGTCTCAATGAACATTGCCTCAGTCATGTGTTGCCACTGTGTGGCTCCGTTGTGCATTTATGCATGGGCATGTGGTTCTTTTAAGACTGTCATGGCATGGATAATTTGGGAGTGGGCACAGTGGATGGTTGCATGCTTGTACTGGGGGGCAGGGGAGATTGTGGTTGGCATTAGGGCCGTGGGTCTGTTTAGTCATGACATGTTATTTGGTGGGCCATGTGTCGGGGCCTGCTGGCAGGTGCCCGTCACTGGCTGGGGGACATGAGTCAGGGCCTGCTGGCAGGTTCCCGTCACTATGGGGGACATGAGTCAGGGCTTGTTGGCAGGTGCCTGTCACCGGGTGGGTGGGGACATGAGTTGAGGCCTGCTGGCAGGTGCCAGTCACTGGTTTTTGGGTGTGGGACATGAGTCGGAGCCTGCTGGCAGGTGCCCATCACTGGTGTTTGGGTGGGGGACAGTAGTCAGGGCCTGCTGGCAGGTGCTTGTCACTGGTGGGTAGGTGGGTTGCTGGGGGATATGAGTCCGGGCCTGCTGGCAGGTGCCCCGTCACTTTGGGTGGCTGGGGGACATGAGTCTGGGCCTGCTGGCAGGTGCCCGTCACTGGTGGGTCGGTTGGTTGGGTGTGGGACATGAGTCTGGGCCTGCTGGCAGGTGCCTGTCACTGGTGTTTGGGTGGGGGTCATCAGTCGGGGCCTGCTGGCAGGTGCCTGTCACTGGTGGGTGCGTTCTTGGCTGGGGGACATGAGTCGGGGCCTGCAGGCAGGTGCACGTCACTGGTCTGTGGGTGGGGGACATGAGTCGGGCCTGCTGGCAGGTGCCCGTCACTGGTGGGTGGATCGGGTTGGACATTAGTCGGGGCCTGCTGGCAGGTGCCTCTCCCTGGTCGGTGGGTGGTGGGGTGCGGGACATGAGTCGGGGCCTGCTGGCAGGTGCCTGTCAATGGTGGGGGGGACATGCGTTGGGGCTCACAAGTACATGGTGCCATGTGGGTTGCCTGCAGGGCATGGTCAGGGTGGATGGGCTGCCTGCAGGGCATGGTCAGGGGTGTAGGGTAGTGTCCTGTGGTGTGGACTGCCTGTGGGGCATGCCCAGGGTGAATGGGCTGCCTGCAGGGCATGGTCAGGGGTGTAGGGTTGTCCCCTGTGCTGTGGGCTGCCTGCAGGGCATGCCCAGGGTGGATGGGATGCCTGCAGGGCATGGTCATGGGTGTAGGGTAGTCCCCTGTGGTGAGGGCTGCCTGCGGGGCATGCCCAGGGTTTATGGGCTGCCTTCAGGGCCTGGGGAGGGGGGAAAGGGCACACCCGGGAGGGCACACACTGCCAAATCTCGGGTAAAACTCCCTGCGCACCCCCGGAATACACGTACCCCGCCCGCACTAGCGAAAATGCGTGTAAAAGTCCATGCGCACCCCCAGAATACACGTACCCCGCCCGCGCTAACGAAAACACGTGTAAAAGTCCAAACGCACCCCCATGGGCCGGGCCTTCTTGAGGGTCCTGCACTTGTAGTCCTCCCAGTGCTTCTGGACGTGTTTGATATTGCGGGGTGCCACCCCCTCTGAGTTGATGGCACCCACTATGTCCTTCCAGATCCTCTTCCGTCCTTCCTTTTCGGTGCGAGATGGTGTGAAGAGGGCATCATAATGCCCCAGAATTTGCTCCACCAGGATACCAACTTCCTTTTCACTGAAGCTGGTAGCCCTCTGCCTCTCTGGCTGGGGGTTGCCACTGCTGGCGGAAAGTGTTGTGTCGGACATGGCAACCCCTGAGGCAGGTGTGGGTGGGCAACTGGGTCCTGGGGCTGGGTTGTGGAGTTTTGGAACTTCAGTCGGGAGTCTTCTGTTCTAGCAGTGGTGGTCACTGCAAATAGACCCCTGCAGATGACAGATGTGCAGGCACCAAATAGCAGGGCATGGTGGCAGTAGGCAGGCAGGCAGCAGCAGATGGCTAGTGGGAGGATGCTTGGGGTCTCTGGGGGGCAGTAATTCGGCCTTCTGGGCAGGAGCATGGTCTTCCGTGTGTTGTCGCGTGGCCAGCTTGATATGGAGTGATTTGGCATGTGAAAAAACAGCACATCAGCGTGTAATTCAAGCAAAGGTCCTTAGCGCGTAAGCGCGTCTGTGACGTAACACGCACGGGCATTTCCCTCACCACGGGTTGAAGGTCCCACATGGGTTTCCATCGCTCTGTACTTGCTCTTCGTGGGATGTGGTACGTGTATTCCGGGGGTGCGTGTGGACTTTTACACGAGTTTTGGCTAGCGCGAGTGGGGTACGTGTATTCCAAGGGGTGCGCGTGGACTTTTACATGCATTTTTGCTAGCGCGAGCGGGGTACGTGTATTCCCAGGATGTGCGTGTGGACTTTTACATGTGTTTTCGCTGGCGCGAGCAGGGTACTTGTATTATGAGGGGTGCGTGGGGAGTTTTCCATGCGTTTTCGCTGGCACGAGTGGGGTACATGTTTCTGAGGGGTGCTCGGGGAGTTTTCCACGCGTTTCCACTGGCGTGAGTGGGGTACGTGCATTCCGAGGGGTGCACAGGGGGTTTTCCATGTGTTTTCGCGGGCGCGAGCGGGGTACGTGTATTCCGAGGGGTGTGCAGGGAGTTTTCCATGCGTTTTCGCTGGCGCGAGTGGGGTACGTGTATTCTGAGGGGTGCGCAGGGAGTTTTCCATGCGCTTTTGTGCTTGGGTGGGCTGTATGCTGGTCCCCTGGCTTTTGCGTCATTTAAGGGATTTGTGCAATGTTTTTGGTACATGGGGCGGGGTTGGGGGCGTTACTGGCACTGCTAAAGGGTCGCTGCACCGCTCTCCGCCACAGCTGGTCATGGATGTTGAAATTCATGAATACGCTGTGCGCTGAAATGGGTTTTGGCGCATTCAGCTGGTGCAGACTGGCCCACTCGCACTCTGTGCTCCAGCCGCGTGTGCCACTTGTGCACTGAATTCTTTGAATTACCCCCCTAATCTCATGCTCCTAAACTTAGTCATACTTTCTCTAACCCAATCACCCTCAACAATCTCCCAATACAATATTTTCATGAAAATAGTCAATCAGACTTCATTTTAAACCCACAAAGAAATAATTATTTGGACCTTTGGTCATTTTTGCAAATGCTCTTTTTGAGATCATTCCTTCAAAGGTACAGCCTCAGAAGAAAAAATATGTGATTGTTGCTTTTGTTCTGCATTAACTAAATAAAAGGAAATGGTAATGTGTACAAATGTTCTGCACCCTTTGGCTCACATTTTGGACTACAAATTCCATTAACAGCAAGCAACGTCAACCGTGAAAGGATCATGGACACCAGAGTCCAAAACATCTGGAATACCACATGCTGCTGATCACCTGCATTCAGCAAGCCCAAGACATGACCTTTGCCAACTGCTTGTTATTTTTAGGAATTTCTAGACATTGTGCTTTCTCATGGGGAGCAGTCCAGTCCATTAATATTCAAATGCTGCTGTACAGCAGGGCCCTGCCTTCTTTGACAGGGCCTTAAAAAATATATAAGGCCTTCATACTGTTTGAAATAAATTGACATTCCTTTGGTCTGTACATGTCTGTGTCCTGTGCTGGAAAGCAGGCCTCTTCAATGCAATAGGTATTGCTATATTTTTAATGTCTACTATTTTCTATTTCTTATGAGGACCAGGTGATTTTTTAACAGATTGAAAATAATGCCTTCAGCAATGTGAGGTCTTTCCCTCACTAATAGGACCCCCAAACATTTTTTTAAAGTGTTAAGTATTATTTGAAAGATGGTACCCAAACCAATACAATATGGACACATATTAAATCTGTAAGACCCTTCAAGTTCATAACAAATGTGCATAAACACATGTAAATGATTATGTGGGGTTCTGTGTGTTATGGTAGGCTACTGTAAGGATGTAGACATGTGTACGGTCACAGGCTGGTCCTATAGCATGTGTGGCTTGTCAGGCTAAATGATCTATTGTATTTTCACATTTCTGGTAAAGTGTTTCTTTTCATGCATTTTTAAAATCAGTGTTACACACACAATGCAGTGCTCTCCTTAAATTGCAAAGTTCTAACCCCATCTATCTCCGTCTTGGCTCCCTCCCAGATATCAGTCCTTGCACCTCTATTCTTCACCCTCTAAAACCTTTGCCGTAGGAAGACATATCTTGTCCTTTGGCTTTCACCATCACCTCTTTGCTGATGATATTGAAATCGTGTTCAACTTTCTCTTCTGAACCCAACTGTCTCAGAATCAATTACCAACTATCTCACTACAATCCGTGCCTGAATGGCTCTTGGCTTGCTCATGCAGAACCCTTCAAAATGGAAGTCATCTCGATCCCAGATTGCAAAGCCATCCCTACTATACCCTCTTCTATCTCCTTCTTGCCTGACATTATTGCTTCCTCACACAGGGCTTGCAACCTTGTGGTAGTCTTTCATGTTGTTAAGATGTATTAATGTATTATGATTATTCGTAAGTAAGTTGGAATCTCGTATTTAACACCCCCTGGTATGCAATCTCACCCCCCAGTTTTGGGACAATAGCAGAGTGGTCTCTATTTTATCGAATAAAATCACTTGAAATGTTGACCCCTAATATTATGCTGGTCGCCACTCTAAAATTACACTGCCACGGTAGCGGCCGTGTAGTTGTGGCTAAGTTGCTAAACCCATAGGAAGAGCACTTTTTGGGTGGCTTATAACTTCGGTCTCCCTGGACGAATCCACACTAGAATAAGTATATGGCCCACTCTGAATTGTTTTGCAAAGTTTGGTGAGGTTTGGTCCAGGGGGTAAAAGTTATCGGGGGGTCCCAAAATTTCTTTTTTTCCCATAGACTGAATGGGGAAAAAACTTTGCTCACGCCTAGAGCCCAAAACGATGGACGGATTTTTACCACATTTACGGCAGGAGCAGCGGTTTGGTCCTGGAAAGCGTGCTTTTGTAAATTTGGTGAAAATCTGTCCGGTAGTTTTTTTTAAACAACCAAAAAGTAGGTCAGAAAAATTAGTGATATCTATGTCCGCTCTGCCGACGTACTTCTCTGTTCACTCCGTGAACAGGACACTGATAGGCTAATCAGCTTGTGTCATGTTCGCAGACATGCGACATGTCCACTGATTGGCTGGGATGAAGCGTGAGGTTCATTGGATTGTTTCGATGCGCCCACCATCTTGGATCCGTATTTGGTGTCCTCGGACATCGCGGTAAAAACATATTAAAAACACAATGTTGCACTTGTCAAACTTATCAAATAATCTCTGAGGAGGTGAGGGGTGATGAGGATGGGATGGGATATGGCTGCAAGAAGCAAAAAACAGTTTTTTTTTGTGGCAAAAGTCTGAACAGTTAGGATGCTTGTGAACAGTCCTGTGCAGGAACGGAAGAAGAGGTTGATTCCATCTTCGCCTCCACACAAAGCACTTCAGAAGATTGTGTTTGATAAAACTCTCAAGAGATCTGACGGGACTCACAGGATATTGTCAGACGGTAGATTTGGAGGTGTTCCACAATATGTGCCTAAAGCATAGGACAAAGAGATTGCATTTTGGCATTCAAGGGATGGAGATGTGTAATCATGGAATTGCATGTGATTTTGTTCTGAGTACACATACATTGTCAGAAAACATTGCCAGTGTGCCCTGTCCACCTAAAACAGAGCTCGTGGAACAGTTCAAATCCAGGTACAAATGATTACCATCTGCTTTTTTGATCAACAATATTTTTAAGAAGTGTCCAAATAAAGCATCCAATTCATATGTTAAAATGTATCCTATTTGTTATTTTTTTTTCAACTCTACTTTTTACAATTGCTTTACAATCCCACAAAAGGGATAAGATCTAGGCTATATAAGTGAAGGAGTCTGTGACCTAAGCATAGATGGTGCTATTGCTAGAAACACTTTCACTCTTTTTTGTGTACCCTCTACTTCAATGTTGGAGTAGGGTGCATTCTGTCATTGCAAAGTTTCCCTACCCCTTAGCAGTGCCCTGATCATCGAGCAAGTGCAGCCCCCACATTTTTCCTACTGTGCACGTGCACAGGGGCGGTCTTAGACCAGATTGCATCATTGGCATCCCCACAAAATGTTGGCAGAGGTGCTAACTTCAGAGACGATGGGGAGGGGCAAATTTACTTGTGTGGGGCATCTAACTTCTTTATTCATTCTAATGAGACTATTTTAGTGCAGCTTCAATGTTACAATCAGTCATATCTCTCTTTCACTTATAAAACCACTCAGAAACCACACATTTAAGCTCTGCTGTGAAAATGAACAGCCTCCTGCCCCTACACCTACAATCACCCCCCTGACATGCAAGGATGAACACCCATATGATTTCAATTGCCTAAAAATGAATGCATACGATTGTAAGTGCTAACAATAAAATGTTTTACATTGCCAAATGCCGGTCATTTGTTAAATGTGTTGCTGCCATCACCATTTATTTTCTGTGCCTTGTCCTTCTTTGGCTCTGTTCGTCTTACCAAACATGATGAACGGAAGAGGTGTGATTACTGGAGTCTGAAATGTTTTACTAAGATAAGGGGAGGGGGTCCTGAGGTTTGATGTGTTTTGCTTAAGATTCCAGCTCTCAGATCTGTATCACTGAAGCTGATCATGGGTATTTTCCTGGGCTCTGCTTGATTCACTCAAGGCGAGGGGTTGGGTGCACATAGGTGGGTAGGTGGTCATTCTAACCGGTGGCTGCGCCCACCATTTAGCCACACCTTCTCATTTGTGTCTGATCTGGTGCTTCTTCAGTGCCTGTGTGCGCCTTGGCATGTGACTGGGTGCAACACAATGATGGGTGCAGCTTTGTGTCTGTGTGTGTCCTGTGCAGTCTCTTAGCAAAACCAAGCAGCATGGGGAAGCCCCGCATGTGGGTGGTAATACTACATTCCGAACGCCCGTTCCTCTATATTTTTTATATTGGTTGGCCAATATTTATTAATATTAAATAGAAGCAATTTCAGGTTATTTTACAGTCTTAATTAAAATGCTTGATGTTTATAAATTGATGTGCTTGTGCTACACCCAGAGCGCGGCAAAGAAAGGGCTATTCATGTCTGTGTTAAAATCTAATTAAAATAATAATGGAGTCAGACTGGTGCCCTCTAGACCCTGGCACCTGTTACGCTCACCTGGTATCCAAAGGGACGCCACCCAGCTGGGTTACTCGCTGGTATGCTTCTTAGCTTTCTCTTGAGAGTTTTATCAAACACAATCTTCTCAAGTGCTTTGTGTGGAGGCGAGGATGGAATCAACCACGTCTTCCGTTCTCACACAGGACTGTTCACAAACATCCTAACTGTTCAGACTTTCACGTCAAAAAAACACCCGTTTTTTGCTTCTTGCAGCCATATCCCATCCTCATCTCCCCTCACCTCCCGGAGATTATTTGATAAGTTTGACAAGTACAATGTTGTGTTTTTTAATATGTTTTTACTGCGATGTCCGCGGACACCAAACACGGATCCAAGATGGCGGGTGCATCGAAACAATCCAATGCAACTCACGCTCCATCCCAGCCAATCAGCGGCACGTCGCATGTCCGCGGACATGAAGCAAGCCGATTAGCCAATAGGTGTCCTGTCCGCGGAGCGAACAGGGATGTACGTCTGCGGAGCAGACATAGATATCACTCATTTTTTGTGAGCTACTTTTTGGTCATTTAAAAAAAAAAAACTACTGGACGGATTTTCACCAAATTTACAAAAGCACGCTTTCGGGACCAATCTGCTGTTCCTGATGCAAATTTGGTGAAGATCCATCCCACGGTTTGGGCTCTAGGCGTGAGCAAAGTTTTTTCCCCATTCAGTATATTGGAAAAAAGAAATTTTGGTACCCCCCACCCCCTATAACTTAAGTTTGCTGTGGATTCGTCCGGGGTCGAGCGAAATTATAAGCTGCTCTTCCTATGGGTTTAGCAACTTAACCATAACTACATGGCCACTACTGTGGCCGTGTAATACATTGAATGCTGGTTTACAGAAATAAGATTTGGTCTGCCTGTGAAAATCTCACTAAGAAACCATGCAAACATGAAATCATTCTGTCAGTCCATTAATTATATTTCTAAATATTTGTAAACATCTCCCTCTCAAATAATACAATGTAACTCACATTTCCTTACACACCGTTTACCAGTCAGAAAAGGTTATACTTCCACTACATATGTTCAACTTAAATCGCTGACCATTCGTTTTCCTTAATCCCAAAATAAATATTGGTAATTGATGCACAAAAGAGATGTTTAAAAGACGGCCGGAAGGGTGCATATTCATTGCCTGCAACTCCTAACACTAGTAAAGGTCACACCGAGGTAAGATTTCATAAAGCGGGAGACCGCAAGATTCTATGGGACAGACTCTTCCCCAGTCTGTCCTGCTACAGGCACAAGGATTCCTACGACCAATCAGCAGACTCATGGCAGAACAGATCACTCATTCCTATGTTCTAGACACATGCTAGTTGGGTAGTGATGAATATCTGATACATATCATTGTGACAAATGGGCTTTAGACCCGGGCTAAAGTGCAGTGTGATTGGGTGTTTAGCATTGATAAGTCTCTTGTCTAAGACCACCTGGGATGCTTCAGTAACACACATACAAGAGAGCTTACTTTCCTAAAAATGAACAAGCATCTTTTTGCTGAAGACTACAGCTGGAGAAAACATCAGTCCCATCACTTGGAAAACAACAAAACAGATTCATCAGATGATGAAGACTTTGGGAGCCAGCTCAAGTGGAAGGAGCAGCATGAGAAAAGAATGTGGAGACTGAGGGGCCGCTTCTTGGAACAAATGTGCACCGAAATTCGTGGTGCAAGCTGGCACAAGCGTGAAAAAGCAAGCGCATGCACACGCGTGCGATTCATGGAAGGCCCTGCGCGTGTTTTCCCCAGAATGTGCGTGTGTGACGTGCACAGGGAAAGCACACAATGTTAGTGCACACGCCAAAAAGGGTATGGAACGCACGGAATGGTGAACAACGTGTGAAAATAAGGGCGTAACTGGGGAAGTACTGCTGGGAAGTACATGGAATGCCCACATGCAAGCGAACCACACGTATTCATGGAATCGAATAGGGGAAACATGCACACGGCCAAAGAAACTCTCAGGCCTAAACACGTCTGCCACACGAAGGCAGGCGGTAGCGTCTCTGCGCATTACAAAAGTGAACGCAAACAACAAACACGTATATACAGCTACGATGAATGTCCCATTCTGTGGCCCCCCAGAAAAAATGACATGCCACCCAATGCTCAGGCATCCCAAAAAGCAAGAAAAAGAGATACACGACCCCTGTAGGCCATGTGCATGTAAAAAAACACATGCAGTACGCTGTGGAAGCCAGGAACACAAAAAAAGCATACGTGATCAACACGCATGCTAGTATGCCCGAGAAAAAGGGGTACGCAACTAACAGGGCCACCCACAGTAGGAAAAATAGTGTGAGCAACTCACCGTCTGCCTTGCGGGTAGAAAAAGAATGCGTAGCCAAAACCCACACCAAATGAAGAAGTACACACTGTAGCTGCTGTGAAGTAATCGTGTGTGAACCCCAACGTCTGGAAAACACACACACCGATTCCCACGAAGAGCACGTACAGAGCGATGGAAACCCACGTGGGACCTTCAACCCGTGGTGAGGGAAATGCCTGTGCACACGTTACGTCACCTATGCGCTAAGGGCCTTTCCACGCAATTTACGCAAACGTTCTGTTTTTCACTCCGTATCAAGCTGGCCATGCGACAATACAGGGAAGACCATGCTCTTGCCCAGAAGGCCGAATTATTGCTCCCCAGATCCCTGAGCAGCCTCCCACAAGCCATCTGCTGATGCCTGCCTGACTGCTGCCATTGTGCTCTGCCATTTGGTGCCTGCACATTTGCCATTTGCAGGGGTCCAGTTGCTGTGACCAACCCTGCTGGAAAAGAAGACTCCCGACTGAAGTTCCATCACACCACAGCTCCGCCCCAGGACCCAGTTGCCCACCCACACCTGCTTCGGGGGTTGCCATGTCCGACACAACACCTTCCGGCACCAGTGGCAACCCCCCAGGAGAGATGCGGAGGGCTACCAGCTTCAGTGAAAAGGAAGTTGATATCCTGGTGGAGCAAGTTCTGGGGCATTATGATGCCCTCTTCACACCATCAAGCGCCAACAAGGAAGGTCAGAAGGGGATCTGGAAGGACATAGTGGGTGCCATCAACGCAGAGGGGGTGGCACCCCGTGACATCAAACACGTCCAGAAGCGCTGGGAGGACTTCAAGTCCAGGAACCTCAGCTTACCACCCTGCAGATGAGGGTCCTGGATCGCATTCGCCCAGTGCTTCACCACCAGATCCTCAGGATGCAGGCCCGTCTGGAGTCGAGTGGTAAGTGGCCATGCTTTCACGTTTAAAAAAGGGTATGTTGAAGTGTGCAGGTAGTTGGCTACTTGGCTGCATGTGTGAAATGGGTCATGTTTGGATGTGTGTGTGCAGGGACATGATGGTGCTGCATGTGAGTCCAGTCAGGCGTGACACACATGTTACAATGCATCATGCGGAGCAGCAGGCGAAGCGCACAAATGTATGCATGCCTGTGTCTATACTTTGACATGTTTGGGGTGTGAGAGATGTGTGCTGCTGTGATGGACATGCATGATGTACATGTCCATGTGCCTGAGTAGTGTGTGCACCATGGATGCATGGCACATGTCCGTGATGATGTGTTGATTCACTGATACAGCCTAGTCAACCTTGTATTCACTGTGTCTGATGGGGTATACCGGTCCAGATGCATGACCATCCGGTCATGTGTGTGCATGTGACCAGCATGTCCCATGATGCATGAGTATCAGCCCACCATTGGATGTAACTCCGGTGCCTTGGACATGGATGTCAATGTATGTTGCATGTGCCATGCCTGTTCCTGCATGTGTGTTGCCTGCACTGACCCATGTGTTGTGGAGGGACATGATGGAAGTGACGTTTGACAGTGTCAATCATGTGCTATTGCTTTGTGTCTAGGGGACTATAGTTCAGTACGCTGATGCTTGTGTTCAATGTCTCCCTTTACATAGCGGCGAGTGAAGAAGAGGGCGGAGACGGCGCTGTGGAGGAAAGCGGCTGGGATGCCTCCACAGGTCGACGACGCAAGGCCCAGTAACCCTCCCAGGAAATTCCATCATCCGGGAGCGATGTGACTGGTGCCGGGTCTGCCACTACGGCTGCAGTGGAAGGGGTAGATGAGCCCCCACAGGGGCTTGCAATGACGGAAGATGGTGCAGAGCCATCCAGGTTGGTGGTGTGTATAGAGGAGGAGGAGGCTGCTACAGAGCCGCACATGGGGCCTGGTGGGGGTGGTACCACTGGTGCAAGTGGTGCAGTCCAAGGGCATGGCAGGAGGTAGCACAGGTCACAGCAGAGGTGCCTGTGCATGTCTCTGTCCCTGACACTGTGACCGCATCACCATGCACCAGCAGGGATGCCCCGTCCCAGGCCTGTGCGCAGGTAGGGGGGAGGTCCACATCATCTGGCACTCTACCTGCGGATGAGGGGACCCGTGACCGGATTTAGTCCGTCTTGATTGGTGACGCATTGCGCACACGTGACATTCGTGATGACATGCATGCTTCCTGGGGGACCACGCACGTCATCACGAAGAGCTGTGTGCCAACGTGGCCCAGTTGGGAGGGACCATGGTCGGGGGTTTCCTCCATGTTTCGGCCAGTATTGTGGCCCTCTTCTCCTCTGTGCAAACTATACACCAGTCATTCTCTGTGCCCTCTACCGGCCCAGATGCCACCAGGGCCCCCTGTTAATCTGCCCCAACCTACGCAGTCAGCCTGGTGGAGATCCCATCCCTGCCACAGTCGGGAGTCGCAGGTCCAGCAGGGTTGGCCACCCCTCAAACTGGACCCCAGCGGATGGAGGATGTGCTGGCATCATGGGGCAGGGCAGCTGCACAACGGCGCCGGTGGATTCCATCATCCCAGATGCTGTTGTGGTGGCAGAGGCAGTTGCATTGGAGGCAGCAGCAGGCGCAGCATGGGAGGCATCATTGCTCGGGGCCATCAACATCACAGGGGCAGGCAGTGGGGTATGTGTATTCCGGGGCTGCGCGTGGACTTTGACACCCGTTTTCGCTGGAACGAGCAGGGTATGTGTATTCTGAGGGTTCGCATGGACTTTTACACACGTTTCGCTAGCGCGAGCAGCGGACGCGTATTCCAAGGGGTGCGCAGGGAGTTTTCCACATGTTTTCGTGGTTGTGGGGCTGTATGCTGGTCCACTGGCCTTTGCGCCATATAGGGATTTGTGCAAAGTTTTTGGTACACGGGTGGGGTTGGGGCTGGGGTTTGAGGCGTAACTGGCGCTGCTGCAGGGTCGCTGCGCCGCTCTGTGCCACAGCTGGTTATGGATATTGAAATCCATGAATACTCTGTGCGCTGAAATGGGTTTTGGCGCACGCGCCCTCTGTGCACCAGCCGCGTGCGCCACTTGTGCGCCGAATTCTATGAATTACCTCCCTCAGTCTAACCATAGAATTTGAGTGCATTGCAAAAATAAATCTTTATTTTTTCAATCATCCCAAATGTATTTGTCTCTACAGACATATGGAGGTACTCTGTGAGTTCTGGCATCACACCCAAAAACTGGAGGTTCTGGATCATGTCATTTGGCTGTACCAACCAGCAGAGCCACTATCGTGTCTTATTTGCATGCTCACAAACTGAAGGTCTTGCTTCAATTTAATTGGTTCTACCAGCCAGCAAAAACATGAATTCCTATTGTTCAATAATGTCCCTGTGCACCATGTACCCCATTGTATTGCCCTCTCTCCCAGTAATCTAAAGTATTGTAGGGGGTACAGGAGCATATGTCTCTCTATTGCATCCACCAGTACCTTCATTCCTCTGCAAACACTAAATACAACCATACCCTCAATTCAACCACCATCAACAGGAGGCTGCACAGCTAGTGGTGACAATGTAGCCATGCTAGTCGATGGTGCCCCTCAGGCAGGCTGTGCTGAGCCAAACATGTGGCATCAGAGAATTGGTTGGGCTGTCCCAGAGGCGGGCGTGGTGGGAGTGATAATGGCCAGTGGCTAGGTGGACGGTCATCTGACATGACAAGACAATCTTACTTGTGTTACCCCGATAAACTGACTTCTGACAGAGGTTGCATATTACACTGCTTGCCTCACCCTAACAGTCACACCTTCCAGCATACGTAGACCCATTTCTATGACCAGATGGGCAGAGATTTCAAGGGCAGGAATGCCTTCTGACCTGGCTTCACCCTCTAGAGGAAAGCCTGAGCCTGCCTGCCCCCCTTTCCATGGGCAGGCAATGCTGCATTAGCTCTCCCACAGTCATCTGGTATGGGACCAGATCTGGATGCTCTCCTTGGTGCCCTATGGTCTCATGCAGCACCCTCACCACTGCCCCCTTCTTCCCTGAGTCCCCCTGTACCTCTGAGGCTACAGGAGGACTTCATGGGATGAGACACAGTATTTGTCTATCACTTAGCATCTCCTCCTCCCCAAATTCAAGTTACTCATCCATCTTCTACAGGTGATCCTTGACTGCCTCTGCCTATATCACAATCTCTTTCACATAGATAGCCATATGCTCTTTCTCAGGCAATGTCTCTCCCACTTCATACTCTAACTCCAGGTGTTCCATCTCCCCTCCTCAACCAACAAAGGCCCCTCCTCAACCACTCTATCCCCACCTCACATTTTGTCTCAACGTCTGTCTCCTCTCCCCTGCTGGCTAACTCCCTCAGCCTCTGACACGGAAGAGGAGTAGTTCAGCTCCTGGTAGTCTCCCTGTCTCTCCCTCCAAATAAACACATTGCCTACATTCCGAAATGTGCAAAACACAAATGGGAACAATGTTCCAAAGGTGTCAATGTGTTAACACAAAACAAGTGACAAAAACAAAGGAAGGGATTTTTGCAAGACTCACACAATGGGACAGGGTTCTAAAAACACACAAACTGTACGGAAGGTGATGCAGCACAGCACAGGAAAACATCTTGCACAAAGGTGTCTCTACACATACAGAAAATGAAATTTGTCAGGAAACATTTATTTTAATTTTTGTGGTGGCACAAATGGAACAATGACAAGTACAAGAGGAAACGTTTTGTTTAAATTGGATGATTAGAGAGGCACAGAGTACAGCCACAAACAGACAAAATGGGATCAAGAAACACCAAAACCATTACAATGAACAAACTCCTCCAAAAATCTCCTAAGCTCGCCAAAGGTATTTAAAAATCTCCTTAGAATCCCGCAATGTCTGATCCTGTCCTGTTCACTGCGATAGCCAAACAAAAACCCACAAAGGAAGCAGGAAGCAAGCTCTGCCTCTAATAGTTTATTACAACAGAATCCTGAAAATTCAGCAAGTTTTGGAAGCTACACTAACTCTGAGCCCCCATTGCACAGCTCTTGAGCAAACATATAACTTAACAGATGACATCATCAATGGCATCACTGGAAATTAGAGCATAAGGATGGCATCCCTGATGGCATGACTGATGCCAAAACAATGATATCACAGGAAACTATTTGCGAGGGTATACCATTTTCTTGATCTATGTTTCGACCTCTGAATCATGATGGCGTAATGTGGCCACTAGCAGTGGGGGCCTTGGGGGCTTGGAAGGGCACGGGGCCTGTTCCAAGGAGGGCCGCTGATGACATAGCAGACATGACCTAATTGAAGACTTGCACATCGTGGGAAACTATGCAACATAGTAAATATCCAGTTTGCTCTTGATTCCAGTGATAACATCAATCATGTAGTAAGTGATGTCATACGTGGTGCCATCTGTGATATCATCAGTGTGATTTCAGGCTGTGTCATGGGGAAGCCATTGTTAAGGCAGTGCAGCTTCCAAAACCTCCTGAATTTCAAAGGTTTTTGGTTTTTACCATCAAGTTAACTTCACTACAACTAAAGATTGTTCACTAAATTCAGGGTTTTGTTGTGTTAAGCGGCTGCAGCATCAACCTAATACACACAGAAACCGACACACTCATACCTGCATACTCACTCATAAGGACAGAAAAAGTATATTTCATA
Source organism: Ambystoma mexicanum (assembly GCF_040938575.1). Classification (NCBI taxonomy): domain Eukaryota; kingdom Metazoa; phylum Chordata; class Amphibia; order Caudata; family Ambystomatidae; genus Ambystoma; species Ambystoma mexicanum. Next base: position 1,051,085,902 of record NC_090941.1, read on the forward strand.
TTGAATCTGGGATGGTCTTTAAAAGAGAAGGATGGATACATTCATTACAAGACCTTTCCACCCCAGGTCCCTGTGCAATTCTTATCATTTAATAAGTATAATCTTTAAGAATTTACCTGCCTCCGTGCACACAGCCGTTTCTATTTTCCTTTGAATCCAGACAAATGTGCTTTTTAAACAATATTAAAGTAGAATTGTGCATTTTGCAGCAGAGGGCTCGTACCAGTAGGGCCGTGGCATTGTTCTTTAAATATTTGGGATGGAGTAGGAGGGTAATGCGAAAGTCATGAATTGACAAAACCAAAAGCAAGGTGCAATGGGCGAATGGGAGGCACTTTGCATCATAAAGCAGTCTGATGCACACCTGTCACCTCTGCTGTACATCTCAGAGAGCTTTTGGAGAGAGTAGCCGGACCTAAACACTAACTCTTAATATAAGCCTGACGGTGTCAAGTGGGAAGCACCACTTACATTGTGCAATGGTCCTTAATTATGGGTCTTGCTTCATAAATCACTCTCTTACAATAAAACCGATGGTTTTGACAAAAAAACACAAATGTGAATGTCGACATTTACAGCATGTGCATGTATGGGTTGTCATTCGCCTTTAACATTTCTCTTTTTCTATTATTTGCTGTGGTTTCCTTTATAGAAGACAGCATTTTACATTTTTACAAACGGGATTGCAAGTCTGGCAATGGAATTCAATGTTTAAGAAGATGACAGCGAGAACATCAACTCTCTGAAAACATGACTTGCCCAAGAAAGACCTTTTATGGCAATTTCACATTTTCTAAAGCATAATGCCATGCATAAATGAAGCAAGAGGCTCCTGTTAACCAACATATCATGGCAACATAAGGTCTTGCAAAAACATGCACATGAATATTAATAGAGGTATCCTGAAAATCCGACTTGTTTCCAGCCCTTGAGACGTGGAGTTGGACAGCCCTGTCTGGCTGAAGGCCAGAATGAACATCCCGCCAACCCCTATACATTTCATTATGACCAATGTGCTTGTCCCTCAAAAGTGCCCCGAAGATTCAGGGACAACGTTAAAGATCAGAAGTTGGATTCTTAAGTGACCCATTAGGTGCCTTGATGGCATCGGATGCAGAATAGGTGTGCCAACTTTTGCTCAAAGCCAGAATATGCACACCACAAAATATTAATTAGATTACAACGGTTTCTTTGATATAGTTAAATACTGTTTGCGCAGAAACAACAACATAAAATATTTTTCGAAATAGGAACTGGTTTGTCCCTTAACAAATACCAGCTACCGCTAGGGTTTTCAGAATGCCACGCAGAGCTGTAAATAATCTAATCTGGCATGCACAGCATGGCCATATTGTCTCAAAGACATGAATTTAACATACATTAACATCATATTTACCATTTGCAATCTCGTGGGTCTCAACAATGGAACACAATGAAATATCATTTGTCTTAAATAAGAACTCATAATTAAAGGAGACACAAAGTGACACAAGGAGCGTTCGTTATGCGATTCAAAACGTAAAATAAGTGAGAAAATGCTCACCACATTAGAGTAAAGGTAGCCTCTAATATATCCCAGCAGAGAGTCGAAATGTTGCCTTGTTGGGAAAGGTGGGAGCCTGTGACAGGCAATGCCTGGGAAGGGTTATATTCAAGGCTGTGGCCCTCCTGGGACTTACTCCCAGTGCAGAAATCCAAGGGCTCAGTCAGATGCTTCCAGGACACGCGTGTGCTTATTGCACCACGGTGGTACTGGAACATCTGTCCTGTATGAGCCGGAAACCCATCCTATAGGTCTTTGCCTATAGGATGTCTTGGCATATGGGGATTCCTTATGTCTGATCTCGCTGTAGCATTGTGGTTCTGAACGACATCACGAAGAGCCAGTCTGAGATTTACAACAATGCCCTCTTTCAAAGGCAGATCATGTTATTTCATGTATTTTTTTATTTTGTAATTTATAAAGTGCACCGAATGCATGGGCATCTGGGCGCTTTCTTACAGAGGTAGTAATTAGTTACCAGGTAGTATGGTTACATATATATATATATATAAATGTATATATGGATCGAAATTCCACTCTCAAAGAGCCCCTCCTGGTGTAGCACGTGCCAAATCTATCATCATGTCTTTTGAGTGTAAATGCAACAAAAATAGTCCCTTTATGCAAAGACAAAAATCAGCCTAAAATCAGCATAACATTGATACACAATATAATGCGCTCCTGTACCAAAACTGAAGACCTTGTGCACATACTTCACTGTGCATTATGCTGCAACCGCCTTGTGCTATGCTGGATGCTTGCCTGCGTGCTGTTGGTGCAGTCACATTTTCAATAGTGCGCTTTCAAATCATGCCCTAGTCCACCAGACAGACATTCAGCAGGCACAACACTTCAGATTATTAGAGTACCCTAGAGGGTTCTAGGTATCTCCTGGAACCCACTTCATTGCACCTTTCCTCTCGCCCAAGAGGATGCTGGGATGCGCTTGCACAAATACGGTCAATGGGGCAGGCAGGGCCAGACCGGATTTGCAGAACTGCTTTCCGCACCCTATTTGAGGGGTGCTTTCCATGCCATGAGTTCTGCTGGGAAATGGTGTCTCCTACCTCAGTGTGATCTTTGGAGTCGACGTTACTGAACTGATAGCAATGGTAACATTTTGAAATTTGCAAGACATTGAGGTAAGGAGAGACCAACATCGTGGTGTCAATGACACTTACCATAGGGCCAGCTGTGTTCCAGCAAAGTTTAATCCTCCTTGCTTGTAGTGCCAAGTATCATAGGGAAAATAAGATGCTGGACTTGAATGTTGGGTAAGGTCTTCAATAGCAGTGCTGCAGGGTAAACACAGGGATAGACAGCAGCACAATCCCCACGCAATCTCAACCCTGTGATACTTAGCCCATGTATCACCAATTTATAAAGGTTTTCAATACACTGACATCAATGCAACTGATGGGATATGCTGTGACCTAACTAAAGGGAGACTTCACTCCTTTAAATGAACATAATGGACTTCCCTGAGTAGACAGACACTCCTGGTCCCCCTTGGGCTCTCCTGCAGTCATCAAGAGATACCAAAACATACGTGTGTTCATGACAAAAATAAGACTCTCTTATCCATACTTGTTTGAATCTACATGTATTATTAGTGCTTGGTTACAGTTCGGCAATGTGTGCAAGGTTACGGATACAAAGGCTGCAGAAAGTTAGTGTGTGAGTAAATACTGCTTCAGTGTACCAAGTTTCTTTTCTCCATCTTGACTTAAAGTATATAATTCAAAGTGGAGTTTATCTTAGCTACACTAGGCTTAGATGCTGCACTGTAGGTTTAGAGCCTCTTTAATCAGAGCACATTCCAATGAAACTGGTTCAATTGGTAGCTCTTTTCCATCAGATTCTGACACTAACGATTTGTTGAACCAAGAGCGGGCAGTGTCGATCTCCCTCCCAGCACACCTTGGTGTAAGACAGGGATGTATCCTGCCTCCTACTATGTTTAATGTATATTTTAGTGAGATAGAGGAACTGTGGAGGGTGAATGACATCTCACTGGTGAGATTGGGGCATGTGAGGTTACACTCACTTGCTTTTGCGGATGATCTTATCTTGTTTGATAGAACTCAGCAAGTTTGACTACGCAAACTGGACATATTTTACTCCTTTGCCTTAAATAACATTAGTACCCGGCACACGCAGTGCACCGGGAATACAACGTGTGGATTGACTCTTTTTTGAGCCATACCACACGGTATTCCTATATGTTAGTGCGTGCCGGGTACTCTGTTCCCGGGGACGGGCGTGGCAGCCCCTTAGCCAATGAGGAGGCTTGAAATGGAGCAAACCCACTCTGAGCCTCTCCATGGCTGGAGGCTGCCTTAGTCCCCCGCCGGGGACACAGGTACTTATTTTTTCCTACACCCCCCTCCCCTGCAAACTGTCCCCTCCCCGCCCTCCCAACCCCACTTACCTTCTTTTTTCTTCTTTTCTTGGGAGCGAACACGCTGGAAACACTTCTGTTCCCAGCGTGTCAGCTCCCGATGGCCGCCATGGAAAGGAAAAACGGACTACGTTTTCCGTTTCCTGGCGGGCATTTTTTTCAACAATTTTTCTTTTTTTTCTGTTTCGAAACACAGCAGTCTAACAGACTGGGGTACTAATGGCTATAAGACCCTTCACGGTGGGCCAATACAACCCATGGTAATGCCCCCGGGGCTTCGTTAAGGCCCTTGCAGCTCAGGCCTGTAACTACGGCCCCAGGGGAATTACCTGGCGCGGTATTGGCCCGCCGCCTGGGGTCTTATTGCCACAATGTCAAGGCGAATGGTTCCAAATCGAGAGTTATCTTCTGCAATAATAGGAAGCTGAAAACCATGTGGTGGGCTCTGGGTGGCAACAAGGTTGAGTTGATTTCTTCTTTGCACTACTTGGGATATAATCTTTTCAATTTCGATTCTTTGGACTACATTGAAAGCAAGGGCTTCTTTAATATCCCATATAAAGCACATGCTAAACTAAGTACATTTTCCATCATGCCAATCTGGAGACATTATCTTGCCAACATAGAGCCTACTTTATTGCATGGGCTGGATATATCTCTTTTAGATCGTGGTCCGTATCTTGATGTACTGCAGGGTCTTTTTTAGAAAACAGGGTTGGGTCTAGCTAAATCTATTCCTAATTCCACCTTACAACATTGTTGTCTCCCCCTAATAATTCATTTTACTGGGACCTGCATTGTAGCTGGGAAGATTTATCAGTGAGCGCTATTAATTTTTAGAAGAAATAGATGTACGGGCTGCTTGGTCAAATTGGGTCCTCTGACGAGGAGCTATCCACTGCCCTGATGCAGTTAAAGCTAAGCTGTTTACAGACGATTGGCGATGCACTGTTGAGATGTTACCCACCTACTACACATACCCTGAATATGCTAAGTACCTTCATAAAAAGGACCAACATTCTCTATACCTGAAACGTCTTCTATACAACAAATTGTGTGACCTATATCTACGTTTCAGGCTTAATCAAGTTCACAGTAGAGAAAGGATCAGTGGTTGGTTGATATCTCCCAATAGTGCGACCCCTTCGTTGTGCTGCTTTTGCCACTCAGCTAATACTCAGAGATCCTTAAATATTGGTTGGTATATTGCCAGGCATTGGAGGATACTAGGAAACTGTCCTTCCATAAAGAAGTAGGCAGCTTCAACTCCGTCCACTCAAAGGAGTTTATATGGTCTCCACTTATGTGGGGGGACAATGTTTCCTACACGTTGCGCTTGGTCGTTTCTTAAGTAATGCTCTTGTATTGATTGAATAAAGTTAAATGTTTTAATACAGATGTATTTGAAACATATTTTATTTTCTTATATATTCTTTCCATGTGCGTTTTTTTAACATTATTTTTAACATGTTTGTTTTATCTTGTGTAAAGGTTCATGTAAACCATTTCACAATAAAATAAATAAATAAAGAAAAAGTCAGTGCACTCTTCTCATTTGCATTTGAATCAATTTACAATTGCATTTCTCATCAACATACTTTAAACAGACATTTAGACACATCGCATATGCTCCCATAAACACCACAGGTTTTTCTTAGAGAGCCAAGTGCAAGGAGGCCACCATTAGAGGCAGACAGGCACTATGCAAGACCACTAACATTACATATCTGCATTGTTCCTCTCCAGTACTGAATGCCAAATGTTTGGAGATGTCAAATCATAATGGACACAGATGCACTAACAATATCAAAAGACTACTGGTGGTGAGACTCAGCCTTACGGTTCTTTGAGACATGGACTGTACCAATGAACTCTCTAGCAACTGGCTGCTTCCTCCTTTAGCCGTGGGTGATGTAGTGAGAGAAAGAGATCACATGGTGGTTTCTGTGACAGAAAGAACACGCACTATTTATATGCAAAGTACATGAAACAAAAGTGAAATTATGCGAGAGACTGAACATATCCAAGTGCCAAGGACGAGTATGCTCGTCCTTTTTGCATAGACTTGCATAGTAGCCTGGCACTTAAGGGGTTAAAGGCATATCTAATATGTTATATAAGATTTGCTATCAACAGCGTTGATATATTTCGCTGTGATTCTGTATTACATCTAATGGAGCACAAGAGTGAAGCTGGGTATGTCTATGATCGCATTCGGAACCCTGAGGTGGAATACGTCCTTCACTAAAAGCTACCCATGTGTAATTGTGTTTGGTGCATAGCTGCCATGTCCCCTTTTCTCAATGGAACAGCATGGCAGGTGGTGAAGACGGGAGGCATAAGGCGATGTCATGGCCTGATGCAGCTGGTCTGCTGCTGTTAGGAGATGCTAGGAAGCAGAAAACATGCCCTATCTCTTGGCGAGTGATAGAAGCAGTGAATTATGAATTACCGAATCCTCGGCTATGTCATCCGAGCAGGAACATATGACATTTAGAAAAGTCAAGATCTGCTGATTGTGTTCCATGTTAGCCATGTACAACAGTACAGTAGCCATCTTAGCTAGGTTTATTTACCTTGCCCAATGATATGGAATCTGACGGCAACTGCAAATTCTGCAAAATGATGCAGATTGCCAGTGGTGATTTTTTGCAGTGTTTGATGCCTCATTTACTTGGCTTTCAATGGTTCCTCACACATAAACGGGAACTGGGAGACGGGACCTGTTGTCCAGTTCTGGCCGGTTAGGATATCCGTGATTTGACCGAGTGCCACAATTTCGAATTCGAAATTGCTGAATACGGCCCAACATCGAAATCGACTGCTCAGTGAAATTATGATGCCCCCCATCCACCCACTCCCTATTTACCTGTTGGGGGCCCACTGTGTTGTGTGCCACCCATTCTTACACCAGTACAACCCTCTGCAACACCAGTTCCCTTCACTTATGCGGATGGGGCTGGCGCTGAAGGGTCCTTTTCTTTTTTTTTTTTTTTTTTTTTAAAAACATTGTTTGTCCCCTGCTTGGCTAGGCACCGAGAATTATCACTGTAAAGCTGCTACATCTGTGCCCAAATGCATGCTTCCACATTTTCATCTGTCATTTCCTGTGATTGCAACCACAGTGTGTACAGTTGAACCAGCAATTAGCATCACGTCCGCTGCAAAATAATGCAGAATTAAGGCCTCAGCCGATAGCTGTTCCCACATTCTATAAAAGGTGTGCCTCTCTTGTCAGAATGCGGAATGCGCTTGGAAGCTGCATTGAAAAGCAGGTGTGATGTTATCTGCCTAGGTGATGTAGGTGCAGCAGTCAGGCATGTGTTGTAGATGTGACTGAGCCCACGGGGCACTTCCAAGTCAACACAAAGAAAAAACTGTTTTGAGAAGAGTGTGAATTGGTCATTATGTCTATTTGAAAGTGGTAAAGATGAGATAACTTGGCATTTGTGAACTTGCATTATTCTGATACTATTAGAGGACATTGTATGCACTGTCCTGTGATGACAGGACAGTGCTCACAATGGATGTTATCATAGAATAATGGCAACGTGGGTATAATGGAAAATGTGATATGCAAACTGGCATAAGGGCCAATGGTAAAGTGCTACTCCCTCAAAAGGGGTCCAGGCACCACCAGGCCCTAGTGGGAGATACTGGGCCTGACCTCATAATATGAGAGGATGCCAAAGAGAGGCTGCTAGGATGAGGGTGTGGATTGGTGGGATAAACAGATGTCTGGGTTCCTTGTGGTGTATGAGGGACAGCACAGACTCCACCTCTGATTGAGTTGCAAAAGGTTATCTTTGCAGGACTCCTCCGGGAATGAGGAGACTCACTGTTTCTGAGACTGCCTGCAGATGTTGTTGTACAAGAATCGTGCCTTAGATGTATAAATCTGTTCATCGTGCCCTAGGACCCCTCACCTCCCCAGATTTCCATGGTCCCCCCTCCAGCGACACTCAAACATGATTTTGAAAGGACTCTGATAGATCTTCAGTCACCTTCCTAAAACACTGTGTTAGATGTACACAAGTAACCTTGCCCTCCAACCCCCAGTGTTTTCCACAGTTTGAGTTGACTAATGCCAGGGAAGGGTGTCATCAGACCCCTCACAGAAGCATTATCTTAACTACTCCAAGTTCAGATCTTTGTTCGATGAATAACTAAGAGTGCTGTAGAAGAGTGCTGTAGAAGAGTGCTGTAGCTCTATCAACATCACAGCATTCCTTGAGTTGTGTTTGCTGGATGATTTTTTGCTGTGATTCCTTTCCTCTAGTGGGCAGAGCAACCGTATATGCCGAGCATTGAAGTAATTCAGCAGAGCACTGCAGTTGCAGCCATTGCAGCGGGTTGAAGTGGGGTGACAGCGAAAAAGCAGGGAGCTGATCTATTTTAAACTATTCACCGCACACATGTATGACCACTACAGTAAATCAAAACGCCTGACCCGGCACATCCCTACTACATCATCTTCACTGAGCAGGTGTGCCTGCAGAGCTTCTGCCGCCTCTCAAGAGTTTTGTGGGGGAGGGTCACTGAATATTGTACAAGCTGCCAACCTCTGGAACTCCCTACCCCCACCATTAGACTGGAACCATATTTCAATGCATTCAAAAGCAGCGTTAAACTCTGGCTTACTGACAAGCCTAATTACTGATGTCTCCCAGTGATCCTGCATCACAGCTTCATTGTACTGCTAGTATTCATTTGCTCCCTTCCTACTGTACTTATTTGAAAATCAGACCTCGCTGTATGATCCAATTCCAATGTATTTTTTGGAAGATTAGACGCTATGTAACCCAGGTCGACCTTCTGCCAATTGTATATGTATGTCCTCTTACGTAATTATGCTTGTGTGTGTAACATGTTAAGTTCTCCAGCACCCAGTTACCTCAGGGTTAGGTGCGCGATACAAATAATAAACAAATACAAAATACAAATTAAGAAGTACAATCCAAAAGTAAAAATTAGGGAGTGGAGCCCTCACAGTGGGTCAGATCTTTAGTTTGAAAAGGGTACATAAAAAGGTGCTAAAGGTAAATAAAAGGGGGTACATAGAATGTAGCAATGGGACATTCTAGTTAGGGCAGCATCTTAAAATGATGCACAGTTATTTTGAAAATTAGTAGCAAAGGGATGAGAAGGTAAGGGAGGGCCACAGGAAAGCTCAATCTTGCAATCGCGGTGGGTGACCCACTTTCAGGCCATTTTTATGACTCTTTGCCGATCTATGTGTTTACTGCGCCGGCTGAAAAAACAGAACTTTTTTTGGTATCCCCTTTTTACAGCATATGTATGCAGGGGGAGACCCACACAACTCCCCCTACTCTCCCCAACTTGTACCCCATGCCCCACATATATAGGCTGAGAAAGGCGCCTGGAAAAAAAAGAAAAAAAACAGCACTTTCAGCCGGTGCAGTAAACTTGGCGCAGTAATTGTAGGGTGTACTCTGGAAGTTTAGCCAAAACAAATCAAGGAACGCATGTTGAATGGTCAAGGATAAATCTCAGGAGAGGTGAGTGGGGTCAGGGTTCCACAATGAGTCCACATAGTGAAATACACAATGATTCTACTTAGACAGGTAAGTTCAACAATACTCTATTTATGAAAGGCCCCAAAACACATTAGGAAATGAATGAAGCAGGTTATGTTATCACACAACATTAATACATATATGCAGTCACAGTTGGTTAAGACAATGCATACACCTGAAAGGAAAGGTAAGTTGTTAATCAATTATATATTCAGTCCACAGGAATAGAAGCCCTAATTTATGAGTCCAACCCTCAGTTAAATGAGACTTTGTGCGCAAAAGTTCAAAAAAGTTCCTTTAAAAGAAGGGACAAAGTAAGCAAATGTTCCTGCGGGTGTGAAGATTGGTCTTTCAAAGGTATTTACATGTAAATGCATTACTTTTCTTAGATTCTAGTGCAACCCTTTCGAGTGAAGAAATGGAGCAGGCACTGATGCAGGGCTCTTCAAAACACTCTACCAAGCATGGTAAGGCCAGTTCAGCGGCCGTCACAGCACACGGGCAACAGCAGGTGTCTCAGTGGTCGGGAACAAAGTAAGACTTCCAGAACCGGACCTGTTAATGCTGGGATGCAGAAACCTGGAAGGAAGGTGACTTATCGTTCTAGCTGGATACCACCGAAGTTCTGGGCCAAAATCCAGAACAGTGATGTTTCTAGCATGGTAGCCCAAAACAGAGTTTGTCAATACACCGGGTGGTCCTGGGACACCTTTGAAGGCATCAGGCTGCAGAATCGTGAGAAGGCATTGAGACTGGTTAGTCCCGGTTCCTAGTCATTGCATCGACTGCCAAACCGTCGAATGCCATACCATTGAAAAAAATGCATTAAAAAAAGCATTGAATGCATTTTTTTGTTTCGCTGCCCAAACCCCTTTTTTTTAACCTTTAAAGCCCAATATATTTAAACTAAACCCTTTACCATTTTAAAAAAAAATGCATTCAATGTTTTTGTTTTCGCTGCATTTTTTGAATGGTTGGCATTCAACAGTTTGGCAGACGATGCAATGACCAGATACCGTTAGTGCTACCAGTCCACAGGGTTAAAGCACCAGCATGGGTCTTCAGTTGCGTAGAACAAAATGTGGCCCCCCCCCTGTAAGCCCTGCTGAGGGCTCCTCCCAAGCTCCTTAACAAAGCACATGACACACCACACCCTGGGCTGGCCCGGACCACCACATGTACGCATTGTCAATGATAATTAGGCCGCTGCACTACCCCAAGTGAAAGAAGTAAATATGTTTTTTAATCAAAGCTTAAATGTTTCATTTAGCATATAAAGAAGGGGGCGGTGCGTGGTCCACAAATATATCAACCACCAGTGGTGGGTGGTGAGTTGTTTTATTGGAGGTTGTAAATATTTGTCACAAGTATATGGTTTTGACCAAGCGTATCGAGGGAGCCCAAACTAATGATAACGGATTTGGAGGAAAAATGTTTTGAATATTGTATTAAAATGTTGTGTTATGTTGTGTTATTGGGCCCATGCAGGACATGGCCGTGGTGTTGTGTGATGCAGGTACGCAGGAGATGCTGCCCAACGACATGTAATATGTTGCGCATATGTCCAGGCATCCAAACCTTTATGAAGCGAGGATCAGACCCTCTGCGGCAAAGCCCTCACAGGACAAGGCCGCAGTATTGTGTGACACAGGTGCGCAGGAGATGCTGCCCCTCGACATGTAGTATGTTGCGCCTACATCCACGCATCCAAACCTTTAAAGACCCGAGGATAGGACCCTCTGCAGCAAAACCCTTGCAGGACACATCCGCAGTACTGTGCGACGCAGGTGTTTGGTGGCGAAGGGGTAGCAGCGCACTGTACGACTGTGCAACGCAATTGTCGACCATCTAAAATGTGCACCCAGATACTCTTGGGTTAGGAGCGCTATATAAATAAATAAATAAATAAATAAATAAATAAATCTGAGCCCATAGGGTAAGAAAGGTGCAGGGAGGGAGAGCAGCTGTTACTGCTCTCTACCAAATTTCCCGGCCTTTGCATGTACTTTCATCTACCATCTGACTTAACTTACACTGTTCACTGTGTAATATTAGGCTCTCCCTTTCCAGCGGTTAGCCATACTTTGTGTTTCTAGTCTTTCTTGTCTTTTCCAGGTCCCCCCTTGTGGCTAAAGTGCCCTCTGGCCCTCACACTTCCTAGATCACCCATCCCTAATTTTGTTACTGTTTTGCTTGATCTGTTGCCCTTAGCCCCTCTTCCGATCTGTACAACTGTGTAACTGTGTAACCGTTCGATGTGATCCGTTTCTTTTGGCTCTCTCCCACTTATCTAGGACTTCTCTAGCACACCCACTCCTCCTGTTGTGGTTACCCACCACTGGTTATTTACCTGTCCCCCCTGCCTGTCCCTGCACATCCTGTACCTGCCTGCGTGTGCTCCCTCCTCCTCCTAACACCCTCTATGGTGCTCTCTTTCTCTCCTATTTGTTTGTTTGTTTGTTTGTTTGTTTGTTTATTGATTTGTAGGGCGCACAGAACCCTAGGTAACTGGGCGCAACAAGGTAAAAGGATAAGTAAAAGCTTAGTTACACAGTACAAAAAATGCAAGCAGGTACAAAGAGGTAGAACAGTAGGTTACATAGGCATATACATAGTAGGTACAGAGAGGTAGAACCGTAGATTGCAAGGGCTGATGTAGCAGGGTTTAGTCCGAGGGGGATTATACATAATTGAAATGTTGCCAGTTAATGGTGTTGCACCTAAAGCTGAGGTAGGACTGGTCAGTTCTGAGGTTTAGTGGTAGTTCATTCCAGGACTGAGTGGCTTCTACCGAAAAGCTGCTTCCACCAGATTTTTGAAGCTTAAATCTGGGTACCTCTAGGAAGTGGGAATGGGCTGCTCTGGCAGGGTGGGTTGAGGTTCTCCTAACCATTCTCTCTGTTAGGTAGGGGGCAGCTGCGTTGTTGAGACACTTGAATGTCAGTGAGACTGTTTTGAGTAGGATCCTGTTGCTTATCTTTAGCCAGTGGGGTTCTCTTCTCATTATGGATACGTGTTCTCTGTTAAGTATGTTCAGGGTGGTTCTGAGGGTGTTATTCTGTAGCAATTTAATTTTGTCAGTGATTGATTTGTTGGCTCCTAGATAAAGGGCATTGCAGTAATCCAATTGTGACAGTATTAAGGCATTGGCGAGGATGATGCAGCTTGCTTTTGTTAGAAAGGGTCTGCAGTCCCTGATAAGCTTACAGGTGTAAGCAGTGGAAGATGCCATGGTATGTACCTGTTTCCTTAGGGTTAAGGTGGAATCAAGGTAGAAACCTAGTGTTTTCACCTCTTTAACTACTTTAATTATGTTGCCATCTATGTTGAATACGGAACCTATCTTCATTAATTGCTACTATATCACCTACCTTATCCCTATCACTAAGTCTGTAAGGAAGAGGTTCAAGAGGGACATCCTGGTCTCCAACCCAGGCCTCCCTAATGCTGATACCTACACCAGCACTTCCTCTAGATAGACTCTTACGGACATCCTCTTTGTCGTTCCCTCTCCAGACCTAGGGGACCTTCATATGGTCGATGTTCTCTCTCCTTTTTCCTCCTCTACCATTAATTGTGGCACTAGATGGAAGGTTCTCTTGGCCTCTTTCCACTCCTCAAAAACCATCATGGCACTGTCTTGGTCCAGGGCCCTCAGCTCAATCGCCTCCTGGTTGATAGACACTTCCTGCGTCTTATCAATGTCCTCCCTTCTCCTGCTACCCCTTCCGCCACCTCTTTGGCACCCTCCTCTTCCTCTTCTTCCTTGTCTGCCCACCTTCGGGCCCCTTTACCAGCTCCGCAGGGCATACCTCAAGCCTGTACCCCTCTATGGAAGTCTTTCAAATGTGGCAACCTGCTCCACATCGCTACTCTCAACTCTCGTTCCGCTGTCAAACACTCCTCTAACATCTGTCACCTCCTTCAAGAATTCAACCTGGATGTCCTCGCTGTCTTCCCCTTCTGTAATGGCTTGGCAGGCGAAGAACGATGGCCTGGAGGGTTGCCCAGAGCAATGCCAGAGGTTAAGATTCATTCTAAACCTTCCAGACATCACCTCTTTGTTTTTACTATGGCACCCCGAGTACGACGGGTATGCCCAGACGTGGGTCCCGTGCCTGCTGGACCTAGAGACCCAAGCTACTCCTCACTGATGAGGCCCAACAAGGCCGAAACATGTTTGGGGATGCTTGTGGTCTCGTGCAGAAGGGATGTGACCTAGCAGTTCGGGCTGGACTGCCCCTCTTGGGGTGGGGCTAAGCCTGATTTGCATATGGTCTTCCCCTTCTGTAATGGCTTGGCAGGCGAAGAACGATGGCCTGGAGGGTTGCCCAGAGCAATGCCAGAGGTTAAGATTCATTCTAAACCTTCCAGACATCACCTCTTTGTTTTTACTCTCGCTCTTACCAAGACATGGTTCATGGCCAGTTCTGTCACAACTTCTGACACTCTCCTCCCTGAGGGCTACAAGAGCCTCTCCAAGACCAGACCCAACCATCCTGGAGGTGGAGTAGTCCTGATCTTTCCTTAGTGTGTCCCTGTTCTGTGTTCCCTTCACAAGCCTATTCCCCCTTTGAAAGCCTGGTCTGCAGGCTTTCTAACTCTCCTGGCCTCTCACTAACTGTGGCTGCTATTTACAGGCCACCTGGCCATGTCTCCCTCTTTCTCTCTGAATGGGCTGACCTCTCCTCTGCTCTCCTTGTCTCTCCCTCTCAACTTCTTGTACTCAGAGACCTCAACATCCATCTGGATGCTTCCAATCCCTCCTTCTCCTTGAGGCTCTTCTGCAATCTTTGCAACACTCTTTCTTTCTATTCTACCCTCTGGCCCAAAACACTATACCATGAACACCTTAGATGTCCTTATGTCTTCTAACATCCCCCTCTCTAACCCTCTAACTACTCCTCACTCTTGGACTGACCACTTTCTGCTCTCCTCCCAACTGAAGCTCTCTGTCCCCCGGGGGAAGCCTACCCCAGCACTGCCACCAACCTTCTCGGTCATTCGATACTCATGAAGCGTGTGTCAGTGGAGACCCTTGCCACTACTTTCTCTCCTCAACCTACTCTTGTGGCTCACTCACACTCTGACACAGCCCTCTCTATCCTGCATCTTTCGATCGCTAACACTCTTAATGTTCTTGCCCCTGGAGGGCATTGGGCACATCCTCTGACAAACTGGCCTGTCGCCTGCTCAAAAGGAAATACAGACTCTCTGTCCTATCTAAGAAGAGAGCCCACATCCAAGCCAGCGTCTCTGCGGCCTCTAACAACACAGCCGAACTCTTAAAAATCTGCAAGTTTCTGGCATATCCTGTTGCAGTCTCGACCTCTCCTGTTCCCTCCCAGGCCATTTGCATGGCTCTGGCTTCTCACTTCACCTCAGAAAACCCAGGACATTATGTCCTGTCTCTCCCCATTTCTCTCTTTCCTCTACCTCAATTGGCTCCCTTCTGGCTACCTCTCGCTCTCCTCCTCCTTTCTCCTCTTTTTCTGTGATCACTCCTGATGATGTTTCTAGAAAAGTCCAATCTATGAAAGTGTCATCCAAGCAGGTGTTCCCCTGCTCCTCCAGAACCATCAAGGACCCCATTGACACCCTCGCTCCAGCCTTGATCGATTTCTGCAATCACTCTTTTGCCACTGGAACGTTCCCCTTGCCCCTTAAGCACTCCTGTGTGCATCCCCTCCTGAATAAACCTTCTGCCGATCCTTCCTGTCAGGAAAACTTTTGCACAATCACTATCACTCCTTTTTTGGGCAAACTCTTGGAAAAGCTGGCCATCTCCCAGCTTACACTCCACACTGAATCTGTTGGTTGTCACCATGACCATCAGTATGGCTTCCGAGCAGCCAGAGGCATGGAAAATGCTCTCCTGAACACCTGTGAAGATCCGCTCACTAATCTTGACTCTAGCATTCCTTCTGTCCTCATCCTCCTTGATCTTTCCTCTACTTTTGACACAGTCAATAATGGCATCCTGACCAAATGTCTCTGTGAGAACCTGGGCATCACGGATCAGGCCCTAGCATGGCTGACGTCCTTCCTCCTGGACCGTCCCTCTTAGGTCCAACTAGGGTCCTTTCTCTCAACCACCTCTATATCCACATGTGGTGTACCTCAGGGCTCTAAACTCTAGCTCTGGTTGTACAACATCTATGTGGCCCCTTTGGCCAACCTCATATCTACCTTCTCCCCTAACTTTCAGTGTTATGGAGGATGACACAGCTCTCTTTCAGGCTCCCCTCTGCCTCCTCTAAGCTCTTGCTCATTTCTGACTGTCTATCCATGATACAGTAATGGTGTGCCTCCAACGATCTCTGCCTTAATGCCAGCAAGACAGAGATCCTCCTCAATGGGACCCCTACTCTCGCTTTCCCTCTTTCACTCCGGCCACTCTACTTGGGCCCTCTCCCTGCACATTCCTGTGAGGCAAAACACCTTGAGATCATCTTCAACTCCACTCTCTTCTTCTCTCCTCACATCACAGACCTATCTAAGAAGTCCCACTGTTAGGGAGAATTCTCTGTAAGGCTAATTTCCCAAACCTAGTGAGTCCCCCAGCAGCTGGATTTTTGGGGTTTATTTTTTTCTCTCCTGCTAAGAGTGAGATTCTTTTTGCTCCCACTCTTAGACATGATTTGAGGTGTTCCTTTAACTTTCCATGTGTTTTATGGGCTATGGGGTCTTTTACTCCATAGGGTCTCATGTGTTTTTTTGATGTGGGTTACACAGCCCACTCCGTGCCGTAACCCAGGGGTGTCGTAGCAACCCCCCAACATAGACTCCATACCCTGGGACTGACTACTGTCTCCCAGGGCATGTAAAGTCACCATTGGCTTTGCTAGTCCCAAATTATGAACAGAAACCAGTACAAACCATCATATTGTGAACGTGCTGGTCGGGGCAATTCGATTGCCCCAGGGTCTGTTGTTTGAGGGGGGACGTCTCCGTCCCCCCTGATCGAGTTTTGGCTGGTGGCAGTGGATACTACTTTTTATATTCGACCGCGAATATATCTCTATGGGATTTTCCCATTTAGAGGCTACCAACTTTAATTATTTAATTCTTATAGCCTCGAACATACCGCCGGTTTATTTATTTAATATTAATTCGCCGGTTGGTATTTTTTGCCAGAACTCGATTCTAAAATGGTGTTTGTGTTCTCTTCTGTGACTCCAACCCAAGTCGAGCCCTTTGTTCCACTTTTTGGCGGGCTTCTCCACAGAAGCCTCCAAAAGTGGTGCCACTCTGTCTGGGTACAACATGGGGTGTGGGAGGGGGTTTAGGCACCCTGGACTGAGTTACCTTGGTAACTCAAGTCGCACTCTTGGGTGATTGGCCCAAGTGGTGAGCCGGCCGCCTCACCACTTAGCATGTTTGATTGAGTGAATGGGGGTGTGCTGCATAAAAGCAGGGCTTTGGGGACTGGAACTTCAGAAGTCGCCACAGGACCTAAGAATCCGAGGAGGGAGAAACTGAGCCGGCCTGCAACGACGACACCACCGGTGGAGCCCTGCTGAAACGTCTCACCACTTTTCGCAACGACAGAGGAGATCTCCAGCCAGGAGAGTCTTCTTCCTTCGACTGGTGGGGATAACCAGTCTACCTTCTTTTCGCCTTCCTGGAGCATCTCATGGCCGCCTTGCCTGTGCCAAGCACCCCGGCAACCGGGAAACCACGTTTTCACCACTAGCGCAAACCGAAAGGTTTGCGGTAGTGGTGTACCGG
The DNA here is from genome assembly GCF_040938575.1 of Ambystoma mexicanum. Taxonomy (NCBI): domain Eukaryota; kingdom Metazoa; phylum Chordata; class Amphibia; order Caudata; family Ambystomatidae; genus Ambystoma; species Ambystoma mexicanum. The sequence continues at coordinate 1,051,103,114 of NC_090941.1, forward strand.
AGAACTCCGCGGCTGGTTTCCTTTGTACCGGAGAACTCTGCGGCTGGTTTCTTTCCTGGCAGTGCAACGAGCTTCATCTTTCCTCCACGACGAGATCTTCTCTTCCTTTGGATGACCCTGTGACTTGCACCAGCTGCCAGGAACAACTGCCCCCGCTGGAGGATCCTCTCCATTTAAGGTACAGTGTTCCGCCTGACTTCCCTTGCAACCGATTGAACGGGGTGTATTAAATCCTCGTCTCTCGAACCTGGGTTAGCCTGGGACACCTTAGCTAACTTTTCTGAACTGAACTAAACCTTTTTCGAACTACCTCTACAAACTTTGAAGACTCTGCGTAACTGTCTGGTCTTGGGCACCTTCCGCCTGGCTCCCTTGAAAGTGGGCCTGGCACCTAAATTTCCTCGCTCACCAGTAGACTGTGCCTTCCTAACTTGCTGTGGTTCTTTAAAAAGTGTTTAGTGTGTATGCTTGCATAATTCTGCTTTTCCCTCCCTTTTTATTTAACTTGTTGGAGTGCCATCGAACGTTAAGCGCTCACCTATGTCTGGAAATAAGTGGTGTTAACTAAGACTTGTCCAACAAGTAATCAGGGATGTACATATGGTAATAGTGATTGTGTTCTGAACGTATTTTACCAATTTAGTGCTAGTGTGTTTTATAATTGTGTGTTAAATAAATAATTATATACTTTTGCACCCAAGCTCTGGTCAGTGTTTGCTTGTGCTACTGTATTTCTGTACCTATTTTGTATGCTCTGTATGCTGCCTAACTCTTCTTGAGGGAAGTCTGACTGCTCAGTCACAGCTACCAAGTCAATCTGTGTGGTACAGACTGCTACCAAGTGGGTTTACTGCCAAACACCTGTAGTCTTAAATCTTTTGCAGTTGTCCCTAAGGGAACTCCACAGGTTTCTGCCTAACACCCACTACCAGCTGCACCTACTCCGAGGTATTCTTCCTATTCTCACTTTTCCCCAGAAGCTCAACATCTCCAGAGCCCTGGTTCTCTCTAGGCTGGACTACTGCAGCAGTCTCTTTCTCAACCTGCCTTCCTCTACTCTCCGCCCTCTGCAACTAATCCTGAACAGGACTGCAAGACTAGTCCTTGGCCTCACGCACCGGGATCATATCTCTTCAGCCCTGAAATCTCTCTACTGGCTCCCGGCGGCTGCACGGATCAAGTTCAAGACCCTCTGCATTGTCCACAAGGCTTTCTGGGGCCAGAGCCGCACTACATACAACTTTCTTTTCCTAAACTTCAGCCTTCTCGAGCCTTTTGCTCAGCTACCTCCAACTCTCTGATGATCAGAGGCTTCTCCAGGCAGAGAGTAGAGAGTGGGAGGTAGATTTATTTCCTCTGCAGGGTCCTCCCTCTGGAATGGCCTTTCTGCCCCTCTGAAACTTGTGCAGGACCACCTCAGGTTCCAGAAGCAGCTCAAAATCTTCCTTTTTGCTTCTGCTTTCTATCGTTCTCTCCCTTGCTGACCTCCCTGTCTGCTGCGCTGACTGATCGCCTGGCTACCTTCAGAACCAATGGGCACCAGGCTCCTCCACGACCTGTAATCACCTGCACTGCCTCAGGGCCTCTGGACACTTAGGGTTGTATCTGTAACCCTGCAATCCCCCGCCTCCTTGCACTACCAATAGCCGGCTCCCCCAGCAACACTTACTCAGAGCAATGTTGCCCTGATTGCACTTCCCCTTTCCCTCCCCGTGGCACTTCTCCTCTCCCTCTCCCCCTGCACTTGCACAATCTGAATGACACAAGGCCTAGTAAGATCGTTTGTTTCATTCTCCCTATGTCTCCCTACCTTGTCTTGTTGCGCCTAGAAACACTTGTGTACAGGCACCTTATAAATGACTCATCATATCATATCATATCATTTGTATAGCGCCTTTTTTACCATTGGTATGATCTCAAAGCGCTGTTGGTTGAACACCCTCAGGGACCATAGTCAAGGTCAGCAGAGAGAGTAGGGTAGTAAAGAGTGCTTGGCTGCACTCTGTGTGTGCAGCCAGGCTTAATTTTCGTGGTGGTAGCTGCATTCTAATGCTAGACGTGGTGTTGATGTTGTGTGAGATCAGTTGAATGTGTGCAGCAAGGCTGATTTCACTTGTGGCTAGCTGCATTCTGGCAGTGGTGGTGCTTGTATATGAGATTATGTGTGCAGCTATGTTGATTTTTAGTGGGGGATAGCTGCGATGTAAAGATTTTTGAGGTGTTCATGGAGATGTATGATTATGTGTGCAGCTAGGCCGAATTAATTGTGGGCTATAGCTGCATTGTATTGTTTGTTGGTGCAGAGGAGAGAGTCAGCATATTTGTATATGTTGGTATCTGTACAATTTGAGGGGGTCCCCTGTTCCTGATTACCGTCGAGTGCATGCCGGCGTAACTATTCCTCCCTATTTTAGATGTTTGGTGCTTCAGTTGTCCTGAAAAACATTCTCACCCTATTTGTGGCGTTAGTTATGTTTACCAAACTTGGCCACATCGTTCCCCCGTCTTAAACAGTATCAACAACGTTGAGATGGCCGATTCCAAACCTTTACTGAGCCAAGCGATTGCAGGTCGGTGGTCAACCCTGTGTCTAATTGAGTCTGCAGTTGCTTATCAGTTAACACCTTCATTGTGTGCAGTTGCATCCAGTTCAGTTCTATCAGAAATACCTAGACACGAGGACTGGTACAGGGGACAGAACATCGCTGTCACTTGCAGGTGCTTGTCTTGCCAGATTCCTCAACTGATTTAGGAGTGTAGTACCTTGATGGTGAGACAAAGCCAGTCCATTTCTAATGCTAGAGGATAAGTGCTAATGGGCCCATATTTCCAGGTCAGAGGTATTTGTTTATATTGAGTATTTGGGTATTCCCATCCTGGTTTATGGTTTGAGTTGTGAATTATAATAAATCATTGTCCCTTGCGAGAGCTGAACATGTTAGGGACCTCACCTGATCAGAGATCGTATTGCATAACCAGTAGAGACAAAGTGTCTGCCCAATCATAACTTCAGAACATAAGTGATACTAGGCACTGGGTATTGGAGATCTGGGCATTAATTTCGAGACAAATAAGAGTGAGCATCACCTGATCAGTGAGCACAGTGCATACCTGTTTAAAGACAAGATCAAGCACAACCATAGCGTTTGAGGCATAAGTGCTACTAGGCAATGGGATTGGAGATCTGCACATTCATTTTCAGACAACTTAAGATAAACATCACTTGGTCTGAGAGCGTAGTGTGTACCTTGTGGAAAGACAATGATCAAGCCCAGTCATAGCGTGATAACATAAGTGCAACTAGGCCAAGGGTTTGGAGTCCTGGGCATTCATTTCCAGACAAGCTTAAGGTAAACACTATGAAACACATTGGTGCATGAGAGCAACTAGGCATTCATTGCAAACATTTAAGGGGCCAGCAGCTTCATAGCATTGCACTTAATTGTTACTGGCGTACAGGTTTTGTGTCCTGGTCATTCTTACCTGCCTGTAATGATGGGTTCCAAATCATTTCTTGGCCATGTGCGGTTGGCTGAGAGGGTTGATTTTGTGGGGGATCGAAGGCCAGGAGCAAGGTTTTGAGTGCTTTCCGGAATGCCATGTAGTCTTGATTGTGTCAAATGAGTGGAGGCACTAAGTACAACAATATTGGTGCCAGGGTTGAGTAGACGGACCCTCCGATTCTAGCTGAATTGCAGGCACAGACCACTAGCAGGTAGTGCTTGTCCTTACAGTGTGGGTTGGGTGGTAAGGGATAATAATTTCTTGCAGGTATTTGGGGCCGTCTTTGCGCACCACTCGGTAGGTAATGCACAGAATTCTGAAGGTGGCCCTTTGACCAATCAGGAGTCAGTGTAGGGTGCAGTGAGCAGGTGACATGTGATCCCTTCGACCAAGCACAAGGAGCAGTCTGGCAGCCAAGTTCTGGACTCTGTGGAGTTTGGTTAGTTGGTAGGCCGGTGTACTCAGGTAAAGGGAGTTTGCATAGTCAAGTCTGGACATGACAATGGAAATGTTGCTTCCAATCTTGTGGGGTAAGTGAGGTAAGGGGAGATGTGTTTCAGAAGCCTGAGGTGGAAGTGGCAGAATTGACATGGTTAGGTGAGTGTCCATAGTGCAGCCAAGGTTTTTGACAGTGTTGGAGGTGGTGGCAGAGTGTGGGGGGTTGAGGGAGGGTGGCCATGGAGATGGTTGCAGGATGAGGACGTTTTATGCACCAGTCAACATTCATCTGAGGATGAGTATGAAGGTTCTGATGAGGAAGATGATAGCTCCTCCACTCGCCCTTCTCCTGTCCCTACCTTGCCCTATAACATAGTTTGTTGAGTGTTCGTAGAATGTAACCAAAGGAAACTTCTCATGGACTATAACCTGAAGATCAGAAAAGTGCAAAGGGTGTCTAATGATTGTGAAGCTTCCAGCATCCAGGAGTTGGTGAGTTTGTATGATAGGAAGAATATTGTTGGATGGTTGAAAACGTTTGAACTTACTTGTAAAAAGTTTGGTTTGAGTGACAGTGATCAGATACCCTGGGTTCTTTTTAGGTTTCACAAGAATGACTATCATGCGATCTTGGATGTGAATGCGGCTGTGCGAAGTAACTATACTAGAACTAATCAAAGGGTGCATTACACAGCACACTTTCTATTAAAATGTTGGTAAAAGGGAAGACAGTTTGAAATCAGGTTTGCAGGGCGTAGGGTAACTCATGAAAAAAAAAGTGCACAGGGCATTTCCCAAGGTTTGTCATGCCGGTCCCTGCAATATATGCCAGTATAAAACACATGTTCATGCTAGCTGCACCCATATTTTAGAGTTTGCCTTACAATAAACCTTTCACTTATTTAAGAACATCCCAAAAATTAAAACAGTTACATTTGCATAAAAACAAGACAAGGACATTTCCGCTCGCATATTACAGCAAAACTAAAAACCAGAAACGTCAACTACAGTACTTAGTACATAATACACATCAGCCAAAGTGAATTGAGAGCCCACCCAATAGATTAGATCAAAGCAACCAGGTGGAATGCCCTATTGACTGCCCCATCGTAAGCTCTATTTAGAGGTTCAGATATTCTCACTGGCCAATTCCGAGAAAATATCATCCAGGTATTTAGTCAGTGAGATGATCAAACTCACAGGGCCTCATTACAAATTGCCGGTATGGAAACAACGGTGGCGGTAAACCCTCCGCCACTGTTGTTTCTATGCCGGACGATCACAACTTCTGCAGGCGGGAGGTGATGTTCCCGCCAGGTCTGACCTGGCGGGTTTAACACTGCCCGCTTGCAGGCGGACGAGGAAACACCGGCAGCATTACAAGATGCTGCCGGTGTTTCCATGATCCCCATTCCCATTAATTGGAATGGGGATTAACACCATTCCGCCTCTGTGATTCCTGGGAAACAGGGGTTGTAATGCCCCGGTAATTCCGGGAATCACGGAGGCGGAATGGTAATACGAGTCCGGCGGTAACCAGGTGGTTTTACTGCTGCGGTTACCGCCGGACTCGTAATGAGGCCCACACTCTCTCTGCCCATGAGCTTACTCCACCATTCATCAGGTGTTAGCGTGGTCATGCTGTTCATGATTTCGGCCAGATATAACGTTCTCTTCTCCGAAAAGACCCTGACAGCATAGGGTCAAGTGATGCAGCGACTTCTCAGTGTCTGGTCTGTTACAATACCTACAGTTTAAATGAGACTCCAGCCATTTTTTCCATTGAGTAGAATTTCCGTTGTAGGGAGTAGGTTTAATGTGAACCTTGGAAATTTCAATCGGATTGTGCTACAAGGAAACAGTCTAAGGTATCTCGGGATGGTATTCCGATGCCTGCATTCCACTTTGAAATTATAGTAAATCTTATACTGTTCCCTTGCTGTTATTGAATCTACCCAATCCGTCCTCCATAGCTTGGTTTTAATTGCCTCTGGGTTGCTCAACAATTCGGATTCAGAGAACCAAAAATCCTTCAGCATTTTGACAAACTCTGAGTTCCAGACATTCAGAATAGGTTCACTTTTAGCCAATAGGGGCACTTTCAAAATCTTGAAACCTCCTCATGAGGGTTCAATTCTGCACTTTCTGTAGAGAGACAGAGTTTTCCACTCCATCATTGTGCACAAGGACATGAGACCCAACTCATATATGATTGCGGTCATTGGCGTAGACCTGTGCTGGTCAAACACTCTCTGCCAGAACCTACGCTCCAAAGAAATCCACCATGCACGGTCCATTGCAAGGAAGACCTCTGTGGCATAGGTAGCAATGGCCATCACCTTGGCTTTATAAAATGTTATCACTGGGATGATAGCAAAGCAGCCAAATCCTGTTATTAGGATGGGTGCATGTGATTCCAGGTGTGTGATCTTCGTCTTTAAGTGAGCTGTCCTGTTGCTGTCATTTAGGCTAGTGTTCACCAACATGCCCAGATACACAAAGGAAGGGATCACCATTACTCATTCCCCATTTAAATGCCATACTGGTCTAGATTGCTTCCACCCTACAGCAGTCTCCAAGATTAAGATTTTTGGCTTTGGGACATTGATCCTGAGATTATTTACTTTAACAATCTCCTGCAACTCTTATAGCTGTTGTTGTAGGCCAATGGGTGTTTGGTGAATTAGGACCAGATCATCTGCGTAGAGCATATGCCCCACAAACCACCCATTGAGCCTAGGCGGGAACGATCTTGCCTTATCCAGTGATAATTCTGTAACCGATATAAAGAAGTTAAACAGTTCCGGAGCCAAACAACATCCCTGTTTGAGGCCGCACCTTGTTTCTATTGACTCCAAGAGATGTCCCCTGGTGTCTATTCTTACTCTCAGACTTGTACTGGAGTAAAGAGACTGTATTTCCTGAATACAATGCTTGTATTGCTTGTCTCAGGAGGATTGCTCAGGGGCAACGCACTCTCCTTGGAAACAATACGATGCGGAGCAACACAGGTTCCATCCCTGGGTCTGTGCCTACTCTGGGTATCAAGTGCATTATAAATAGTTAAAGAAATGGGGCCAGCGTTATGTTCAGTGCTGACATCATGACTGCATCCAGGTCTCGCTCCGCCTCCTGTTTCTTCTCTTTGGTTAAATTTGGCAAGGCTGTAATTACTCCTCCTTTTTTTCTTCCTACAGCCAACTGCCCTAGGGAAGCAGTAAACATCTGAGGACACTGAGCTTTCAGAGGACAATGACTATGATTGCTGTAGTCTCTGACCTTGAGTCCTCTCTTATCTTGATGGGCCAAACAGCTCGCTAGAGGCCTGATGTGCTTCCAACCAACCCCCAAATAGACTCCCTCAAGTAGGAAGTTGTTGGGACTCAGTTGGGCCACCAGAAGGGGTGCCCTTTTCCCTGTCAATGCCCCCCTCCAAATGGCTTCCTTATTCCTAGCGGAAGTCCCTCCTAGTGGGCTGCGTCTCCATGGCCTCACTACAACCTGTCAATACAGAGAAAACCTTTGGTGGCTTGCCCAAGGAAAGGGAGGTCTCCTCTAGCCAGCCACTGTCAATGCTAGATTTAGGGAACTCCGTCATAGACTTACAACATTCCTGAACCCCCTCTCTCTTGATCGCTGAGGGGAGTTGTTTCTGCCGGGCTAACATCTGAACCACCGTTGACTTCTCATAGTTGTTTTTGTGTTGGACCCTTTTAGAGCCTCCCGGTCGTTGCCCATCCCTCACAGCAGAGATGCGACTTACATCAAGGTTAAGGGGCAACAGATACACTTTGTTTTTTGGGGATGGAATCCCGCATTTCCATATTGTGCAGGGCCCCAATCCATGTCCCGTTCTATGATTACAGCCGAATGTTGAGCAGAGGGACCCGTGCTTATGGCTTATGCACCTACTACCTTTTGGGGGTTCATCCAATCTCCCCCTCATCTGTTTGTCTCCCCTTCGCAAAGTTCCATTGTCGCACCTATTTGTACAGCTTGCCATAAATACACTCTGGTTCACCGGCGGGACATTTGATGTTTCCATAAGCGAGCTCTGGACCTCCGATTCCTGGGGGCATTTTGGAGTGACAGATGAAAAATCATGACTCAACACAGGATCTTGGGTTGGTGTTTCACATAATGCCTTGTTAGGCAGAAACCTGTGCAGTTCCCTTAGGGAACACTGCAAAAGATTTAAGACTACAGGTATTAGCAGTAAACCCACTTGGTAGCAGTCTGTACCACCCAGATTTACCTGGTAGCTGTGGCTGAGCAGTCAGACTTCTCTCAAGAAGAGTTAGGCAGGATGCAAAGTATACACAATAGGCACTCAGACACACTAATACAAGCAAACACTGACCAGAGCTTTGGTATCAAAGTATATAATTATTTATTTAAAAACACCCTGTTTGGAACACTCCAGCACTCTTGTTGTAAAATATTCTAAACACTGTTACTATTGTAATATATACACCCCTTTTTCCTTATCAGATACGTCTTAGTAAAACACCACTTATTTTCATACAGAGGTGAGCGCTTGACTAGATAGCACTCCAATAAGTTTGTGAAAAAGGGAGGGAAAAAGACAGAATATGGAAAGGTACACCACTCTAAGATTCAGGAACACTGTTAGCAAGGCAGAAGAGCAAAAGTCACTGGTGAGCCAAAGTCCAAATGCTGGGCCCACTCTTAGAGAGAGCAGAGCACAAATGCGCCCAAGATCACACAGTTACACTAAGCTTAGAAAGTCTTGCAGGGAGTTTAAAAAGAGTTTAGAGAGGCTCAGGAAAGTTTAGCCAGGGTGTCCCAGGCCAACCCAGGTTCGAAAGCCGGGGGCTAAATCTACCCCGTACAGTCGGTGGCAAAGGAAGCCAGGCGGGACACGGTTCCTTAAGTGGGAAGGATCCTCCAGTGGTGGCAGTTGTTCCTGGCAGTGGGTGCAAGTTGTGTCATCTTCCAGGGGAAGAAAAGATCTCGACTTGGAGGAAAGATGAAGGTCGTTGCACTGCCAGGGAAGAAACCAGCCGTGGAGTTTTCCGGTTGAAGGTGGTACCTTTATTTCGCGGTCGTGGTAAAATGAGGTATCCTGGTTGCCGGGGTGCTTGGCACAGGCAAGGCGGCCACGAGGTACATCGGGAAGGTGAAAAGACGGTGAAACTGGTTATCCCCACCAGTCAAAGGAAGAAGACTCTCCGGCGGGAGATCTCCTCTGTCGTTGGGAAAAGTGGTGAGACGGTCCAGCAGGGCTCCACCGGTGGTGGCATTGTGGCAGGTTGGCTCAGCTTCTCCCTCGTCGGATTCTTAGGTCCTGTGTCGACTTCTGAAGTTCCAGTCTCCAAAGCCCTGCTTTTATGCAGAAAACCCCCATTCACTCAGCCTAGCTGTCACTCAAACATGCTAAGTGGTGAGCCGGCCGGGTCACCACTTGGGCCAATCAGGACGGAGTGCGACTTGAGCTGCCTAGGCAACTCAGTCCAGGGTGCCTAAATCCCCCTCCACCCCTCCTAAGTACCCCAGACAGAGTGGCACCACTTTGGAGGGCTTCTGTGGAGAAGCCCGCCAAAAAGTGGAACAAAGGGCTCGACTTGGGTTGGAGTCACAGAAGAGAACACAAACGCCATTTTAGAATCAAGTTTTGGCAAAAAATACCAACCGGAGAATAAATATTAATTAAATAAACCGGCGGTATGTTCGAGGCTACCGTAAATAATTAAATAAAGATAGTAGCCTAAAACAATGGGAAATCCCATAGGAAAATATTTGCGGCTGAATATAAAAAGTAGTATCCACTGCCACCAGCCAAAACTCGATCAGGGGGGACGGAGATGTGCCCCCTCGACTAACAGACACCGGGGCAATTGAATTGCCCCAGCCAGTACGTCCACAATATTATGGTTTGTACTGGTTCTGTTCAGAATTTAAGACTAGTAAAGTCAGTGGTGACTTTACATGCCCTGGGAGACAGTAGTCAGTCCCAGGGTATGGAGTCTATACTGGGGGGTCACTATGACACCCCTGTGGTACTGCACTGAGGGTGCTGTGTAACACACATCACAAAAACACATGAAGCCCTATGGGGTACAAGACGCCATAGCCCATTAAACACATCTAGATTCAAAGAAACACACTCAAATCATGTCCAAGAGTGAGGGTAAAAGAGTCTCACTCTTGGCAGGAGAAAAGAATAAACCCCAAAAATCCAGCAAAGCTGCTGAGGGACTCACTAGGTTAGGAAATTCAGCCTAAACAGAGAATTCTCCCTAACATGCCTCGCCTTTCTCTCCAATCCGCCTTGGTGACAGTGCCTCCTGAGACACCACCAATCCCTCCTGGTTTGTTTCCCAGTGCTGCATTTCAGCGTTAGGGAGCCCCCCGTCACACCACTCTCACACCCCTCCCTGCTAACGCTGTCAGTATGCAAACATATGGGCACAGTTAATATGGGCACAGTTAGAGAAATGTTGCTAGGTTCCGCGGCCCTTACATCCACATTTTTTTTTCTGCTCTTATAGGCACTGGTCCTAGTTTCTTAAGGAGCGTCGATTCACTTAGGAGGTGGAGCTTGCCTCTCGTGCGCAGGGGGGCCTCTAGTTCCATGCTCCGGGATCCGGGATCACTGATGAAGTACAAGTCAGCACAAAAGAAGGTCTATGGGCACCCGGCACTCGGTTGCGCCGCGGACCATGGTAGACCACACACTCTGCAGACTTCCTGTGTACTCTACATAGGAGTGAGGTTTTTGAAGCGGTGGGTCCCTGCTCAGTCAATAGAAGGTGAGGAAAGACTCCTTATGAACCAGTACAGCACAGCAGCACAGGACAGCTTCACACCGCCAGTGCAGACCACACACACTGTGCCCATACATTTCCATGCTGGCTGCACCAACATATGCTAGCATTCCCACATAAAAACATACTCGTTTTCATTTTGAGATGTGTTTATAGTATCATTACTTGCACTAGGCACAACGCTGATTCTGCCAATATATGCCAGTTCTCCTATTTGGTTTGGCCATTAAGAGTGACATGTCACAATAAGAAAACATGTCAAAACTGGTTCCAATGTAATCCATCCTAGACCCATAGGAACACTTATAAAGTTTCTTCATCATAGATGCTCAGGTAATAAAAGGTCAGTAAGAAATATACAGGCCACCACACTAAAACATCAGTCTAGTGAGGTAATAATACTTATCATGCTTGCTTTAGCAAAAATCTTGAGTAATAAATGTCATGCCACAGTAAGCAGTGGCTAGACTGGCGGCACCAAAATGACAGTCTAGACAGGTGATAACACACATGAACTTGGCTTTGCCTAAAATTCCAGTAAAACATGCAAAATTAATGAAGGAGGTTTCAAAAATGCTCTAGTGATCCCCAGTCTCCCAGCAACTTACACACACACACACAGGCGCACATCCCATTTCACTTACCGGTCACTCACCCATACATCTCCTCTAACATTCATTCACACTTCATTCACCACACAGGCATGCACCCACACAAACCCACCCAGAACATTCACAAATACAATCACATTCATACCCATTCACCCACCAGCCACTGACCCGTATACCTTCTCTCATAAACACTCAAATGAATACCTCTAAGTGAAATAAGCCCAAACCCCAGACGCAGGTACTCCAAGGAAGTGGACAGTGGTAGTCGTAAAATTTGTACACCGGAAGAAGCCCTCTAATTTATTCAGCTATGCATAGTCTTTTATTGCTAGGGCTTCTAATCCATAAAGTATTGTGCGGGGAAAAGACTGTTTGTATATTGTCACTATTCCTTGTTAGGAAGAAATCTCATTCTATGGCTAATTTCCCTTACCTATAGAATCCCCCAGCAGCTTTTCTGGATTTGAAGGGTTTGTTTCTTTATCCTGCTAAGAGTGTGGCTCTTTTTCCCACTCTTAGGCATATTTGCGATGTGTGTTCTAGGCTATTTTTTGTGTTAAATGTCTATGGGGTTTATCTCACCCTCATAGGAACCATCTTTATCCACATGTGTTACACAGCACCATCCGTGCAGTGACACAGGGGTGTCGTGGCGACCCCCAAACATAGACTCCATACCCTGGGACTGACTACTGTCTCCCAGGGCATGTAAAGTCCCCATTGACTTTACTAGTCAATCTTTATGAACAAAACCAGTACAACCCATCTTACTATGGAGGTACTGGCAAGGGTTAATAGTTTTTCCCTTATGTTCATTTTCGTGAGGGTACCGTACAGTCCCTCTCTCAACTGTTTCTGGCTGGTGGCAGTGGTTACTTCCAAAAATATTCGACCGCAAATATTTCCCTATGGGATTTTCCCATTGTTCGAGGCTACCACTTTTACTGACAGCCTCTAACATACCAACGGTTTATTTTATTACTAACTTTACTCCGGTAGGTTTTATATGCCAGAACTTTTATATAAATTCTTTCTCCTGTTTTTTTCTAAGATCCTAACCCAGGTCGGGATCCTTTGTTCGTCCTTTTGGTGGGCTTCTGCCAAGAAATCCTCCTTTCGGCGCCACTGAGTCTGGGGTGGGACCACTGTGTGGGAGGGGGAGCAGGACCCCTGGGCAGGGTTGCCTCAGCAACCCATGTCGCACTCTGCCCTGATAGGCTGGAGGGTCTCCCGCCAGGATGACCACTCCACTGTGTGAGTGACAGCTAGGATGTATGAATGGGGATCTTTTTGCATAAAGCAGGGTCCGGAAGACTGGAAGAGCAAAACGTTGCCACTGGAACTAAGAAGCCGAAGAGGAGAGAAGCCAAAGACATCTGCACCAACTGAACCACCGGTGAAGCCCTGCCGCAGCGTCTCACCACTTTTCTCCACACAACGAGAGAAGATCTTCATCTGCAAGAGCCTTCTTCCCTTGAGCTGGTGGGGCCAACCAGTTTGCCAATTGCCTTCCAGGACCTGCCTTGGTCGAATCGCCAGTGCCCTGCACTCGGAGGCCGGATAGCCAGGCACCCGTCCACCCGGACCGTGATTTAAAGGAACATACCTTTTATTCGTTGGGCAGCACCGCGGCTGGTTTCATCCCTGGGCAGTGCAGTAACTCGAACCTTCCTCCACGACGAGAGTCTCTCTTCCTCTTCTGGATCTCCCGAAGTGCAGGAACTGCCAGGAACAACTGCCACCGCAGGAGCCTCTTCTACTTTTTAGGGTACTTGGTTCCGCCAGGCCTGCCTTTTCGTTTGGTAGCGCAAAAGTTGTTTTAAATCCTTTACTTACTTGTTGGGTTGGCCGCCCCTATCATCCAACATTGTCTTTCACCTCCTGCATCCACCTTTTCAAATCGTTTAACAAAGACTTGTCTTCAGCTACAAGAACATTTTGCTCCTGGGCTCTTTGCCCTGTACCACTGACTCTGGCACAGACCTATTGACTCTGGCTGAATCTGTTATAACTGCCTTCTTTAGATTGCTTCTCAACTAGAACTGTGTTGGCCCACCTAATTCTTATAACAACCTTTTCCTTCCCACTTTTAAAACTTGTGAAGTGCCATTTTGCTCAGTTTTCATTTAAGTCTTCTAACTGCTAAAGTACTGCCTTGCTTAAACTGGTTCACACACTTATTGGGAAGTGTTGCTAAGGTGCCTAAGAGTATATTCCTGTATAACTTGTTCTTTCCCTCCCTTGTGAGAAATTGCTAGAGTGCCATTTGTGTTTGGTTTTCACTGTGCCGTTTTGCTCAGTTTTCACTCTTGCTCAAACTTTTCTACAATTTAACCAGGGAGTTGTGTATACCTTTCTTGACTGAATTCAACTTGCTTTAATAACTGTGATTCTGCCTAACACTCCTTGGAATAAATTGCAAATTGTCTGGCAAATCTACGCATCTGATATGAAAGCTGACAGGCTTTCACAGTTTTCATTTCTATTATTTTGGTATAGTCGGTCATATTGCTAATTTCAAGGCCCAAGTACAAACAATTTGCCATATAGTCCAAAGTCAGCAACATTTGTTAGGTTCATTGTAACCCTGTTAACCTTTTTCCTGTTACCAACATGACACAAGTTTTCTCAAGCTTTATAGTAAAATAATTTTCCACAGCGTAATCACCTAGCTCATTTATCATTCTCTTCATGCCTGTAAAGGTCTGATCAAAAAGAACTAAATCATCTGCATATAACATTGCATGCTATTCGAGTTTTACCAATTTTGGGAGGGACATTTTGCCCCTTCACTCAAATGCTGTGGAAAGTCAGCTACATATAAGTTGAACTACAGGGGAGCCAGCTTAACTCCCCTGTTTAACAACACTATTTGCAACAGCCATTCAGGGCAACACAATTTTCTCATTTTGTTGCCACAAAATTGCACAATTTACCTGATCAACAGCAGAGTTGAAGTCGACATAAGTAGTGTATAAGGAAGTTCTTTCTTTAAGTCGAGCACCATGCATCTAAGAGTCTAGCAACCTGATATTATGCACTGTGGCGGAGCTAGGGAGGTAACCAGTCTGAAGACGATACAATATGTTACCTGATTCAACCCAGCTTTGCAATTCACGAAACACAGAGGAAGCAACAAGCTTACCGGTGACATCCAGCATAGACAGCAGTCGATAGGTTGCCAGTGTCTAACAATCTCCCTTTTTGTACACCTGGACTAAAATAGTGCCATGATTCTGGAACATCACGCTCATTGTAAACTTTCTTAAACTAAAGTTACAGAACACAAGCCCACTTTCTGGATCTTTTTCGAGTACTGCATTGGCCAAACCGTTTGGACCCGGGGCTCTAGAACATTTCAACTTTACTATTGCTTCTCAATGTCTGATGGGCTGGTGGCTGATAGAGGAGTTTTTCTAAAGTCCACTGTGAGGTAAGACTTTCTTAAACTTTCCCAATCGTTTTTAGTTCCCCAACTCTTAGTATCAGTCTGTACTACTCATGGAACCTTGGTAGAGTGGCAGAGCATTCAGGCTTATCATGAGAGGAAGATGTGTGCCGTAGGTAAGTTCACTAATCACTTAACCAAGTTGGTAAAGCAATTCAAAGAAACACTCATAAATGTATATTAAAATGTATATTCTTTTATATTTACACAAGATATGCTTTTAAATACTTATTGCATTTAACCAAAACACATAGCAATACTTGTAGGTACTGTTCAAAGGCCACTACTTAGTTTGTAGTGGCTTGCGGTTACAACTGTTAAAGCGGTTGACACTAATGACAGTTATACTGTATTATCACTTAAGACAGAAGAAATAAGGTAACTACATTTAGTTAGCAAAACCACATAAGATGAAGTCTTTTTGGATGGAAAACAGTTGGTTAGTCAAATACTAGCAGAGCTTAAGTTTATCGAGGCAGTTTCTTTGCACAGCAAGTCTTTTAATGCCCAATTTGCAACCTTAGCTAAAATGCAGTTTGGAGAGGTTCAGATCTTGTGAAACAGCAGAATACAAACGTTTCTGTGTATATTTTCTAGTGTTTAAGAAGCAGGAAGATTAAACCAAGATTGGAGACTGTGTTAAAGGACTTGCTAAAGGGACACAAGCATCAACTTGGGTCAGAGGTAAGAGAGAGGTACCCTGGACACCTCTATGTGCACTCCAATGCTCTGGAGTGACGTCTCGGATTAGGGTAAGCTGTGCCTTTCTCCCCACAGTACCTTAGGTTTCTAGAAATATACGTGTCTGGATTTTCCACACTGTGGCAGCAATTGACCCAATCTCCAGATTCCTTTGTCTGGTGACAAAAGGCAGGACAATGGACAGGATCTCTCAGCAGCAGTCTCGAGAGAGAAAGGACCTCTGGCATGGATTTCATCAGCTTCTCTGGTCGGTCTGCAGATTTGGTGCCTTTTCTTTAGCATCAACAAACGACACGATTTGCCCGGTAAATCTTCTTCAATTCCTGAAGTCCAGCACTATGATAAAGGGATGTGGATGAGTTTGATTGTGTCTCTGGAGGTTCACCTGAAGCTCAGAAAAGACTTGGATTGATTTGGCATTTCCACGATGATGCACTTCAATTGGGTCAGAGGTCTCCTGGTTGGGGTTCCGTAACACTGGAAAGTCACAGGACCTCGGGAGATAGCTCAGATTGGAATACATCTAGGGACTGGTTGTTCCCAACAGTCAAAGGGAAGGGGCTGTCCTCTTCAGAGTATCTGTGGCAAAGAAAACAGCGTCAGGACAGCAGTGGTCGCTTTGTGGTGTTGCAAAGGATCTGCAGGCGTCTATGGTAATCTTCTTCTGTTACTTTGGTTTCCAGTGGTCGACTTATACCTTTGTCTTCTGGAACCTCACATTTATACTCCTCTGCAATCTCTCACAGCAGTTTAGAGAAAGGAGCAGTTGGCTGTCCAATCAGGACAGCCACAACCCCAGTGCGAGCTGGTTCGATTCAGGCAGTCAGGCAGACAAAGGGCAGGGGAGTGAATAACTCCTCCCCCTCTCCCTGCCTGCCCAGACACACAGGAGACTAGGCAAGGACAACCAAGGATTCCCACCAAAGACAAAACAACACACAGACCTCCCTCTCCCAGAATAGTAGAAGAGGGGCTTACAAAGAACATCCACACCTGAAAACGGAAAACATTGTGTGAGAAAAAGGAAGGAGCCTCCAAGTTAGTACTTAGGTGACTCTATTCTGCACCACCGAGACTGTGAACACAGTCTGCAGTAGAAGAATAGCACAATAGTTGGTAGAACAAGTCCACTGCCACTAGCCTAAACTAGAGAGTTGTCTATGTATCTGAAAAGTCACTGAAGCAGAGAGCAGGGGGATACTAAGAATCCCCTTGGAACTCCACATATGGTAGTGTATGCCAATCTCTCAGAATATGAAGTTTTAGCAGAGTTAAACACTATCTCTCTAATCTTAAGAAAAGTAGAAAGTAAGGAAAAATAAATAATCTCAAAAGAGAAGCCAAAGGGTTCCCAGCAACATTCCCCCCAAGGAGCTGTGTGCTGCAAAAGTAAAATACAGATGCCTTAAAAGAAATATGGAGGAAAGGAGGCGCCATAGGACAGGTAAAACACAGAGAACAGAGTTCCAAAAGACAGATCCCATCAGCATGAATGAGTGGAAAAAGGACACTCATTCAGGATATAAGGAAACAGTTCCAGACGTCCAGCATAAGTGCTGAGTGTATCACTAGGCGTGAGAATGAAGCAAAACATTACACATCTCCCTAACACTTGTCCCCCCCAGACTAGGTTCAGGAGGATCTAATCTACTCCTGGATGAATCTTTTGATCCAGCCAATCATACTTTCTGGAGAGACCATCAGCATTCTTATGTTGGGTACCTGACCTGTGCTCAGTAATTAAGTCAAATCTTTGTAGGCTTACTTATGGACCACCTGTGCAATTTTGGGTTTTCTTCCTTCATCTGCATTAACCACCTTAAGGGTCGGTGGTCAGTTTGAATCCTGAAAGTAGTTTCATATATGTATGGCCTGAATTTTTTTAAGGCCCTACAATCGAAAAACATTCACGTTCAATTGTGGTCCAACTTGTTTCCCTATATTTTAGTTTTCAACTAATGAAGAAGATGGGGAGCTTCCTGCCTTTGCTATGAAATTGACTCAAGCCTGCTACTACCCCTGAGTTGGAATCATGCCTGGACTAAGAGGGCCAGAGTACAATATAGAGCTCTCAGCACTTGACCTTTTCAGAGGGCATCTGTCAGCCCTAGGAAGGCTTTTTCACAGTCCTCATTCCACTTGATCTTTTGAAAGTACTTGGGAGGGGATACAGTTTCCAGAGGAGAAGCTATGGTCCCATAGTTCTCAATGAAGTTCCTGCAGTAACCAATAAGTCCTATGAATAATCTTACTTGAGCTTGAGTAGTTGGAGTGGGCCAGTTTTGTCAATCCTGTACTTTGCTGAGTAAGGGCTTAATCTCCCCTCCTCCTACCTCATGATCAAGGTAGTCCAATTTACTCTGACCAACTTGGCACCTACTTGCTTTGATGGTCAGATTGCCCTGTTGAAGGGCCCGCAACACATGTCCCAGTTAGTTGAGATGTTCTTCCCAGGTAGGGCTGAACAATGCAATGCCATCCAAGTATGCCATGCACAGGTTCTCTAACTCATTCAGAACATGGTTCACCATCCTCTGAAATGTGGCAGGTGCATTCTTTAATCAAAAGGGCAAGACCTTAAACTGGTACAAGCCTTCTGGGATGGTGAATGCTGTTTTCTCCTTGGCATGGTCAGTCATGGCAAACTGGCAATAACTCCTTGTCAGGTCAAAAGTACTGAGGAATGTTGCTGATCACTGCTTATCCACCAGTTCATCTGTCCTTAGCAAGGGATGGGCATCGGTTTTGGTAACTGCATTTAATGCCCTACAGTCTACACAGAACCTAAGTGCCTTAGTTCCTGCTTTTGGCACTAACATAACTGGGCTAGCCATTGGACGTGTGCCATTTTGAATCACTCCAAGGTTAAGCATCTTGTTGACCTCTTCTTTAATGTGGTTTCTAACATCATCTGACATTCTGTAGCCCCTACTATCACCAGTGTCAATGTCATGTTGGCCCCAAGGGGCCAAGCCTGGTGTAAGTGAGAACACAGGGGTAGAACTGAGTTAGCATAGTTCTGCACTTATCGTGTTGCTGCATTGTCAGATTATTAGAGAGTTGTACCCCTTTTAATGATCCCCTTAGAAGATCTGGGAGAGGTTCACTCTCCTCCTCTTCTTGATCAGATTCTCTGGTCTGAAAACATAAACCTTTGGACGATTGTATGAAAGAACCTAGGGGCCTCCTTGGGATTGCCCAAGTCTACCAAATAGTGGACCGCTCCAGGTTTTCCTATAGCTTTGAAGGGTCTTGCCCATTCGTCCTGTAAGACCCTATGTCTTACTGGAACCATGATGAGAACTTGTTGGCCAGGGGTCAACTCTAAAATGTTAGCCTTCTGGTCATGCCATTGCTTGACCAGAGCATGGACAGCTTTCAAATTCTCAGAAGCCTCTGTCATCATCTGTGTCATCTTCTGTCTGAGGCCTAGCACATAGTCAGTAATCCTTACTGACTTGAGGGTTGCAACACTCTCTAGACCCTCCTTGATCAGGGCCAACGGGCCTCTGACAGGATCACTATAAAGTAACTCAAAGGGGCTGAAGCCCACTCCAGCTTGAGGAACTTCTCTATAGGCAAAAAGAAGTCATGGCAGAAGAACAGCCCCCTTTCTTCTAAGTGGTTCTTCAAATGCTCCAATCATGCTCATCATTGATCTATTAAACCTCTCTACCAATCCATTTGTCTGAGGGTGGTAGCCAGTTGAGAACTTGTAGGTGACCCCACAGGTTTTCCGCATGGCCTGCATGTAATGGTACTTAGAATGTGACCCCCTGTCAGATGCAACCTTAAAAGGAATTACTACGCTGGACAAAAATACCAAGTAGGGCCTTAGCCACTGCCTGAGCGGTAACAGTTCTCATTGGAATAGCTTCAGGGTATCTAGTGGAATGGTTCACTACAACCAATATAAAATGGCAACCTGAAGAAGGTGGAGGCTCTAGGGGACTGTTAGGCAGAAACCTGTGCAGTTCCCTTAGGGAACACTGCACGGGTGTTGGCAGTAAACCCACTTGGTAGCAGTCTGTACCACCCAGAATTACCTGGTAGCTGTGGCTGTGCAGTCAGACTTCCCTCAAGAAGAGTTAGGCAGTATGCAAAGTATACACAATAGGCACTCAGACACACCAATACAAGCAAACACTGACCAGAGCGTTGGTATCAAAGTATATAATTATTTATTTAAAAACACACTGGTTGAAACACTCCAGCACTCTTATTGTAAAAGATTCTAAACACAGTTACTATTGTAATATATACACCCCTTTTCCTTATCAGATAAGTCACACTAAAACACCACTTATTTTCATACAGAGGTGAGAATTTAACTAGATGGCACTCCAATAAGTTTGTGAGAAAAGGAGGGAAAAAGACAGAATATGGAAAGATACACCACTCTAAGATTCAGGAACACTGTTAGCAAGACAGAAGAGCAAAAGTCACTGGCGAGCCAAAGTCCAAAGGCTGTGCCCACTCTTAGAGAGAGCAGAGCACAAATGCGCCCAAGATCACACAATTACACTAGGCTTTGAAAGTCTTGCAGAGGGTTCAAAAAGAGTTTAGAGAGGCTTTAGAAAAGTTTAGCCAGGGTGTCCCAGGCTAACCCAGGTTCGAAAGCTGGGGGCTAAATCTACCCCGTACAGTCGGTGGCAAGGGAAGCCAGGCGGGACACAGTACCTTAAGTGGGAAGGATCCTCCAGCGGTGGCAGTTGTTCCTGGCAGTGGGTGCAAGTCGCGTCGTCGTCCAGGGGAAGAGAAGATCTCGACTTGGAGGAAAGATGAAGGTCGTAGCACTACCAGGGAAGAAACCAGCCGCAGAGTTTTCTGGTTAAAGGTGGTACCTTTGTTCGCGGTCATGGTAAAACGTGGTATCCCGGTTGCCGGGGTGCTTGGCACAGGCAAGGTGGCCACGAGGTACGTCGGGAAGGTGAAAAGACGGTACAACTGGTTATCCCCACCAGTCAAAGGAAGAAGACTCTCCGGCGTGAGATCTCCTCTGTCGTTGGGAAAAGTGGTGAGACGGTCTAGCAGAGCTCAACCGGTGGTGGTGTCGTGGCAGGTTGGCTCAGCTTCTCCCTCGTCGGATTCTTAGGTCCTGTGGCGACTTCTGAAGTTCCAGTTCCCAAAGCCCTGCTTTTATGCAGAAAACCCCCATTCACTCAGCCTAGCTGTCACTCAAACATGCTAAGTGGTGAGCCGGCCGGCTCACCACTTGGTCCAAACAGGACGGAGTGCGACTTGAGTTGCCTAAGCAACTCAGTCCAGGGTGCCTAAATTCCCCTCCACCCCAGACAGAGTGGCACCACTTTGGAGGGCTTCTGTGGAGAAGCCCGCCAAAAAGTGGAAGAAAGGGCTCGACTTGGGTTGGAGTCACAGAAGAGAACACAAACGCAAGTTTTGGCAAAAAATACCATCCGGAGAATTGATATTAATTAAATAAACCAGCGGTATGTTTGAGGCTACCGTAAATAATTAAATAAAGGTAGTAGCCTAAAACAATGGGAAATCCCATAGGAAAATATTTGCGGTTGAATATAAAAAGTAGTATCCACTGCCACCAGCCAAAACTCGATCAGGGGGGACGGAGACGTGCCCCCTCGACTAACAGACCCCGGGGCAATTGAATTGCCCCAGCCAGTACGTCCACAATATGATGGTTTGTACTGGTTCTGTTCAGAATTTAAGACTAGTAAAGTCAATGGTGACTTTACATGCCCTGGGAGACAATAGTCAGTCCCAGGGTATGGAGTCTATACTGGGGGTCACTATGACACCCCTGTGTCACTGCACTGAGGGTGCTGTGTAACACACATCACAAAAACACATGAAGCCCTAAGCAGTAAAAGACCCCATAGCCGATTAAACACATCTAGATTCAAAGAAACACACTCAAATCATGCCCAAGAGTGAGGGTAAAAGAGTCTCACTCTTGGCAGGAGTAAAAAATAAACCCCAAAAATCCAGCAAAGCTGCTGGGGGACTCACTAGGTTAGGAAATTCAGCCTAAACAGAGAATTCTCCCTAACAGGGACCAACAATGTCAATCCCCACCCTCTCAAAGAGAACTCCCACTACTGGGAGAGGCACTAAAGGTGAATGTTCATTTCTCCTGCAACAGCCCACTCACCCAGAGCCTCCTCCAGACCCATCATCACTCCTCACACCTGCACAAGCTACTCAGGTACAACACCTTGTTGACTCATTACCCATTGCCCTCTGGGCAGCACATGCCAATGATGCAGACCACATTCTCTCTGTGAAAACTGTTTGTATCACACTTAATCCTCTGCCTCGAGTGCCCCAGAACAGGATATTCCCACAAGCAGAGGAAGGTAAAAAGCCTATGATCTGTTCCCTCATCGACCAGGGCATCCTATACTACCCCACCAGCCCGTGCAATACCCCCATGCTCCCGATTTAAAAAAAAAGGTACAGACAAATTCCGTTTTGCACACAATTTGTGTGCCCTTTAAAAGGCTGTCATTCCCACATATCCAGTTGTTCCGGACATCCTGCCATTCTCTCCTGTATACCTTGCAAGGCTCAGTTTTTCACTTGCATTGATCTTGCTTTGGGCTTCTTCTTTGTCCCCATCCACCCCGACTCTCAGTACTTCTTTTCCCCAATGTAAACGGGACATCAGCTCACCACAGGTCCCTTCCCATGGGTGTTGCATATTACATCTGCCAGATTCCACAGGAAGACCTCCAAGATCTCACCTTCCCAGGGGGTTCCACTATGGTCCAATTCATTGATGATCTACTCCTGGCATCACCTTCCTTTATGTGCTTCCTCTCCAACTCCAGAGTCTTCCTCACTGCACTAGCAGTGAAAGGTCACAAAGTTAAGAAGGTAGAATTGTAGCTCTGCCTCCTCGCGGTCCGTTACCTAGGACATGACATTTCCCATGGTGCTAGGAGTCTTACCCCCTCTTGTGTATCCTGCATATTACAATGACCCATGTCCCCCACTAAAAGACAGCTCTGCTCCTGTTTAGGAATTAGCAATTTCTGTCGTCTCTGGATCCCTTATTATGCCTATACTGTAGCTCCTAAGCAAAAAATGGTCCTGCGTGTCTGTAACATGTGAAATGCACAACAGTGGTTGCCTACTCCTATGATACCTCTGATTTTAGGAGGAGGCCAACGTGTTCCTGGTTTCAACATATCTGCCCTCAACTAAACAAGTATGCTAAATGTCCAACACTTTCTGGAAGCGACTTGACTGGGTTGACAATGGATAGGTGACATTTGGTGATAGAACATTTCAAAGGATGTTTGATTAAACTTAAATAGGCTCCCCAGGCAGACACTTTGAAGTGTGAATAGCAGCACATGTTATTCAGGCCTAGCGAGTAGGGCTAACATGTTGAGGTTATTTCTTTCGGACAGTTTTGACTTTTTTAGAAGATATGGGGGATGCTGTGTCACACATCTAAGGCAATTTGGCACATCAACGCAGTTGCAATAATGAGGTGGCAGTTTGTCAACTTCACATTGTAATTGCAGAGCATGTCTCCACGTGAGGGAGGTTTTCCTCATGAGGATCGGCTACTTGGTCCTAATTAGTGTCAGCAATGACGGTCCTCTCTGAGGATTCGACTCAGGTCAGCGACACTGTAGAGCTCTGCTGTTCCCCAGTATAAATGTTATTGGACGCTTCCATTTCGCCAATTCTTGCTGCATGCAGCAGAGCTTGGAGGCTGCTTTTCTGAACCTGGACTTTGAATTTGTTGCTGGTAAGTTAAACCCACAGATCCATCAGGGGCATTTTGCTCTTTGATGTCTGTGCCCTTAATTACATTCTTGCCCTACTCCCTTGCTCACAATCCTTGTATTGCATTGTATTCTGCTAAACCTCTAAAGTGTAACCTAAGGCTCATGGGCATCTAAGCGCTGAAAGGGACGGACAGGCCAGTGAGGCACTTCCACTATACAGAATATTTAAAAAAGATACCTTGGCAGTGCTTGCTCTGTTGAACTCCATGGTCCTACTCTTTCTGCACTTTTGTACAACGTTGCATTTGAGAAATCAGTGTTAGTGTGTTTCATTACTCCACTGATTGCAGAGCATGCAAAAGCTTCTTTGTGCTTCTTGTGTGGAAGAAAAACATACATTGTTCTTAATAATACACTACAAAAACTTGTTAAGGGGACGTTATGGTTAAGTTGCCCTACCAAAAACCTGTACACTTCACTAAAAAAACGTTTCCACCTCCCCACTACGGTTCAATGTAAAACTGAAAAACCCCTGATATTCGCCAGTTATGGTAGACTACCATACCTGCCATCACCACTGTGCACTGCTAACACTAACACCCGGAACATGAAAGATGGAATCACAAATGTCATTGATGACTTCACTGACACCATCACTTGTTTAGCCCCTGTTCTTTCGTTCACTGCCATTTATATATATGTACATTCAGTAAAACAACTTTGTTAAAGGGATGTTACACTTCACAGTGAAACCATAAAAACACTGCACATTCCCTCATTTTGGTAAACTAGGCAACCATAACTTGCACCACCTACGTGCATTGCTAAGACTAACACGCAGGACATCAAAGATGACATCACAAGCCATTCACGATGCTGTTGACAATAGTGTGCATGTATTGTGATGCAGTACTCTGCAGTACTCTGCAGGGGGGAGAGTTTTCGAAGTGCTTTTGAGGCTATGGTCACGGAGCACCGGAAGATCTGCTCCTTACCTAAGTGAAGCTCACCCTATATCTTTCTCTGTCCACCTTCCCTTTCTTATCCCTGTGGATGGTGTCCCTTCCTTACCCTCCTTTGTCCTCCTCTCCTAGTGTGTCGTGTGGCCAAAAGCAGGAAAGTGGAAAACAATAAAAATTAAAAAAATGGCTCTTTTCAGAGCTACCTTTCTCAGTTTAAGAATAGTACTATCAAGTGACCGATATAGGCCTCCGCACATTCGTGATAAAGTTTGCGCACAGTGGTAGGACACACAAAAAAGGAGGGTGCAAGCGGAGCAAACCCAATGAAGTGGACGCTGGGAATAAGTGGTGACTCTGAAAAGAGCCTTTTGGTGGTGTGTTGTGTTGGTCAAAAACTGTGGATTGGAGAAACGGATTGTCATATAGGTTAGTGTGAATGCAAAAGAGTTTGCAATGCATTTTGTACATTGCAAAGAAAAATCTGATTTCCAGCATATGTGAGATGGATTCCATCTCTGCGGAAAATGAAAGAGCTGCGAAACAAAATGTTTTCATTGTGGAATGAGGACTTTCCAGCATCTCTTAGAAAGGCACAAACATCCTTATTCACATTGCGTCTCGCTTTCTCCATTTGTGGACCAAATGCAGAAGAATGCAGCCATATTTGTCTTTGTGCAATACGGGAGAAAAGTATTTGACAATTTCGAAACATGTCCATGACCCTCGCAAGTCCTTCCTTCATTGCAAATTGAAAAGAAATTCCAGAGACATGGCCTAAACTGTTGCCTCTGCAATGAATGATAAGTATATTTGGAGGACGCTCTGTCAGTAAAGTAACACAGAGAGGTACCAAGTCCAGCCACCTCATGCCACGCATGCCATGCCAGTGCACTTCCACATGAGGAAATCCGAAATCTGCAGATAGACGTCAGCTTTCTGCATGCACCGTCAACCAATGTATCCATAAGTCTCCCAAAATCCAGATAATCTGTTTTCGAGCACGCACAGCCATGGCTGTGTGGTATCCTGTCAGGGAGAAGATGGTTTTACTGAATCTCGCCATTCAGAACAAACCTACTGAACTTTATTGACCAATCCCTAGCTCCGCTCATTCTGATTTGCATGCGGCTCCACCCCAGAATCCCCGTTGGTGATATGTGCAGCCTGCAAACTACCGCCATATCCGCGGACATGTATAGGATCAGAGCGAGACGACGGTACAGTAAAGTATTATTCCCCTTTTTCCCCTTTAAGGCGGGCTCTGAAAAGATAATTCTTTTTTAGTTTTTGGGCAGATGCCTTACAGACATGTGTTATTTTGTTTATTTTTTTACATTTTTTGTCCTTACTGTACTCCAAGAACCATTACAGAACCTTCTCTAAAGCAAGCCTTACATTCCAAAAGAACATGGCATTTCCCAAAGAAGATAGCGCAACACAATTGGCTTCAAAATAATCCGCATTACTTGGAACAATGTTATTGTGGCTGCAGAAAAACATACCAGCTCGTAACATGAACGCATGCATGCCGCAATTGATGATACACCTCCCAATAATTTGATCTGGACAGAAAACAGAATTGTTGTCACATTTTACTCTAGGGAGTAAACTAGAAAAAAATACTTTTGTTGTTGGGAAGATGTTCATGAGTGCTTGAACCAACTGTCCCAAATCTGCCTACAAATAACGTGAACTCACGTAGCCCAAATAACAAGCACCGTAGTGCAAAATTACCACATGAGGAGTGATCATCGGACGCATGTCTCTGCAAATTTGCAGAATAGCTGCAATGTTGGCATCAGTGTCAGCGCTCCACACCACCTCCACTCCTCTCACATCGAAATGGTGTGCCACATGCCTACTCTCAGCATAGTGTTGTAAGCCATAGACATAAATGTCTCCAAGCACCAAAACCGTGACCCTCTCCACCTCTGCCATTTTCAGTAAACGTACCATCTTTCGATACAAAAGAGTAATGTGAACATCTGATTGGCTGAGGCCTACAGTCCCCTTTCCATGCAGGATTTGCTGTAGAAACCCATATGTGACACACCCTACCCGCAGACAAGCGTTGCCTATGCGCGGCACGTAGCTCTTACCCAGTCCTTCTACCCTTTCCACATCGGTAGCAAATCGTGTCCCTCATTGGACACAACTAAACAGTCACACAACCATCCACCAATCACATTGAACATCGCTTAATGTAACTCCGTCATCAACATTGCGCACTTCAAATGTACTGTCGATGACTCTGACTGTAAATCGCATATCATTGCAAAGCACTTACTTCACAAACTACCGTGCAAGTGTTGCAGATTTCTGCGTACAGCTCCATGCATGCGCACATGCATGAGTATAGTGTACAGTAATGCATATTTTAATCAGAGAACATGTGCAACCCTTATGATGTAATTTAAATAAATTAATGCCGCTAAATGTGCATAGGCAATACATACAAACGCTCCCTCGTTTAAGTGCAAGATGCCCGGTTTATCATTGACAAACCGCACGACTTCTTACTGTCTTCTGCATAACCTATACATACGTTACAAGCATGCCTATTAAGGGCGAAACTTGATTTTACATTAGAAAATGTCGTAGTTGTGTACTGTGTACGGCCTATAGTAATGCTACTTGCAATGGGATCGTATGAGAGAAATAAGTGCTCCCGATTGCTGTGGTGGCATCTCCCTCTGAGGGTCTCCCGATGTGTCGGCATCGTGCTTATAATTTGCAAGTTCCCATCTACTATTATGCCCTATCGCTTACAAACCTCTGTCCTATAGATAGAAAACCTTTTAAAAAACAAGGCATTACCATAACCTTAAAATTGTTCTCAATTCAGAAGGACTTGCAACTAGCGTATTGCAAGTAACATACAAAGGCAGCACAGAGTGAAGTGAAATGTACATTTGCACTGGGTTGAAATATGAAAGGAGAATGCACTAACGAAAAGTGCACAATTAATGTGTGTAGTGTCGGGGGGAAATTCTGCTGGGGTCGGCCGGGCCGTCCGCAGACCTCCGGGCAGGGAGGCCCCAACTCCTCCCGTATATCCCAAAAGAGATAGAGTATGAGACACACACAAGAAGCAAGGTGACTCTGCTGTTTATTAAACACAAACGGCAGGGATGGGTCAAGGATCATACGTGTCTGACCTGACACACACAAGATCGTGGGGCTCGCAGGCCCTTTTTACTGTAGTATGACGCGCTACTTGCGTCACTCTAGAAAGTTAACAAAAAACCTATCGCCACTCTTAATTGGTTGCTCGAGTGGTAGGGTTAGTATAGCATACGTATAGAGAATAATATGAGTGGACGAGGGTTAGTCAGGTGATATATCTGGGTTGTCCATACAATTGGGTACATGAGAATTGTTACATGAAGACTCCTAATGATTGGTTAATGTTACTGTCGTCAGTGATAAGGTGCGCCCGTGAGCTTCCCAGCCTGGGACAATCGCTGTTCCCAGCTCTCGGTGTACCTGCAATTTGCAACAATGTTTCACTATGGGTACATGCAGACAATGTGAAGACTTATTCATGAGCTGGATGGCTGAATACTCCCACCGTCTCAGATGTCTATTGATCCTTTCAAGTGTATCTGCCTGTGTCTCGTAACGAGGGATCCAGACGCCTCTTTCCTCCTGGGCTTGGCATCTCGTCAGGTTCGGCTTGGTCACGTGAGGTGGGACCGTGTTTGAGGCAGAATTCTGCACAATTAATATTGTTTTTCCACTGTGTGCCTGATTTAATTGCAGGTGCAACTTTGATGTTGGTGCACGGCATGCAAGATTGCAACATTGTGCCCTTGATGGTCTGCTTTTGGAATGTGGGTTTGCAACATTACGACCTTGGCTGTCTGCTTTCGCCAGGCTCATTCTGCAGGATCAGCAACTTGACTCTTGTTCTGTTAAAGTCCACGGGAGCTCTTGCTTGCGGCCTACTTAGGTCTGGTGTATAGGTGGAACCGTTTGGTGCACAGGCGCTTCAGGTTATAGTCTCATACTGTCTTATGACCAGTATCGTGTCTTCGTTATAATTCTCATTATGGCATCTAGGTTTAGAGGAAGCGTAAGCAAGCTCTTTAGATGAGGTCATGATGCGTCTTGCGTTTCTGCATTTTGAGAGCCTATGTGGAAAATAATAAAGATGCACGTCCGTGAGTATGTCTGTCGCCTACGTCATAGCACTGAGTATATTCTTCATGTAGATTGGTGCGGGAGTGTCCAGTGTGTATGTTGGCACAGGGGTGCTCATCCGTTGGCTAGGTCGTCATGGCATCTCTAACGAAGTATAGTTTTAGTCCAGTTGATCCATACCGCAGGCATCGGCATGGGCAGGGCGGGCTGCTGGGCAGGCAGATGGACACATCCTTATGTTCCTGTACCAGGGTATCTGGTCGTCCGGTAGATGGGCAAACTCTTCTCGTGGCGGGTGCTTGGGCCGTGAACCTTTAGGCCAGGCACGAGAGGGGGAAGATGGGAGCCTGATTTTCCATTTTCCCACTTCAGTAGTATCATCACTGCTGTAAACACACAAAGTAGTTAATGTTTATATTTTCAATCGCAGTGAAGACTAGTCTCCTGAGAATCAACAGCATCTACTCTGCAAACGACATATCTGATGAAACCTGGTCATTGCGCAAAAAAAAGTAAGCACAGTACTAACTTTATATTGTAACTATTCCTCAAAGATGCTGCGTGGGTTATTTGTTTAATTTGTACACCAAAGCAAACATTGATTTCTGAACCCTTCTACCTACAAATACCCATTTATTAAAGAGAGAATAACAGGCAGAATGGCCCACAAATCCCTGTGTGTTTGGAACTAAAATAACATACAGAATTATTTGATTATTCTAGAAAAGAAGTTGCTGTTTCAAGTTTATGGCATTTTGTTTACTAATAATGTTTTTCGTCACCACAAGGCCACTTTGTACTCTCATCTGAAGCACATTGTAGTGGTATACAAACAGTAAAATAGCCTTACCAAATGATTGTAAGATTCCAATGCACATTCACACACCATGACAAATAGTTTCCCCATCAGACTCATGCACGCATGCACACAGCACACATACTTTGACAACAGACACCAAAGAATGCCTACCAAAAAGCAACTTCGTAGAAAGGAACGCAGAAGTAGAGCAAATAAAAATAAAAGTGTTCAATTTAAGCATCCATCTGTAGTAGAGCTTGTAGAGAACGTTGGAACAAACCAGCTAATGCAGTCGTTTAGCAAAACAAAGGAAGCTTCAACTACCGAAATGTTACCTCCTCCATCAAAATGTGTCGCAAAACACAAAAAGTGTGGCAAAAAATGGACTACTAGTACAGGTAACAATGCTCCTAATAATCCTGATATAGTAACAAGAACCCATAGTAAAAAAAGTATTTTCGAAAAAAAAATGTCATCACAGAGTGCTTCAGAATCTACCAAGAAGAGGACCGAAATCATCCTCACCCCTTAAAACCTACTGTAGAAAGTTAATCCTACAAGCTCTCGTGGACAGTGCAATCCTTCTTAAAAGGAAGTTGTTTATATTAGTGTTAAGTAGGATGAAAGCACTCACAAAACTAAGTACCAAACTACAAAAGAAACTCAGCAATAAACGGAATGTGAAAACAAAAAAAAGAATTCTTAAATGTTTGTGGAGGTGAATGGAGTCACACGACAACCACAGAACCATATTTTAATGAAGAAGCATACAAACAAAATCAAACAAACACAATTGTCATCCATAGCAGTGGACGAGGGTATGAGAATATCAATAGTAGCATCATGGAACAATAAAAAACTGCTTACAAAAGTATCCCCTTAAAACCTACTGTAGAAAGTTAATCCTACAAGCTCTTCTGGACAGTGCAATCCTTCTCAAAAGGAAGTTGTTTATATTAGTGTTAAGTAGGATGAAAGCACTAACAAAACTAAGTACCAAACTACAAAAGAAACTCAGCAATAAACGGAATGTGAAAACAAAAAGAATTCTTAAATGTTTGTGGAGGTGAATGGAGTCACACGACAACCACAGAACCATATTTTAATGAAGAAGCATACACACAAAATCAAACAAACACAGTTGTGATCCATAGCAGTGGACGAGGGTATGAGAAATTCAATAGTCGCATCATGGAACAAGAAACACTGCTTACAAAAGTATCCCCTGAAAACTCCGAATTACATCTCGATTCGACAGAACCACACCGTCCAGTATACAAACGGCCGTGCACATCAATGTGTGCCATTCCAAACAAAGCTTTCAAATCTTCATGTCAGTTCCTCAATTTGTATGTAAAAGGGAAAGACAAAAGTAAAATGAAAGTGCTGGAAAATATGGATATGTGTCCAGTGCACAAATACACAGGACTACAAGGACATTCATTAGCCTGCATTTCTGGGCCTATTTGCAAAAGCACCTTCCATGATATCAAAAGGATATGAGTACATCATTCAAATGTAAGAAATCTAGTGTATAAAATATGCTATGCAAAAAGTCCAGCTTCAGAATTAGGCAATTTAAATAACACTCTTCTGCATGGTACACCCAAATACCTACAAGAGAAAATTGACCGTATGCAGAGAAAGTATTTTGGAAGTGAAAGCCACTTACAAAATGCAATAGTTTTAGAGCATAGTAGCAACAGATCTGCAACATAGAAACCTTCTATTACACACATAAAGAAAAGAAATACTAAAATTTAAAAGGGCATCGGCTGAAGTACCAAACCATGTGTGTGTGTTGCCGCAGAACGTTTTACAAAAGGAACACAAACAATGTGAACATTGCATACAAAATAGAAGACAATGAAGATTCCAAATGATTTGATTTAGCTCTCTACCTTTTAGCAGAAAATAAATATGAACTAACTGAACGCCTAATATGTTGCAGTTACTGTACTACAAAATTAGACAACAACCACACTCCTTCACGTGCTATTACAAATAATTTGGAATTGTTCCCACTACCAAAAATCCTGCAACAACTCAATTTGTATGAGAGCATCATAATTCAAACAGTTCACCCATTTCAAGCAATTATACACCTTCATCCAAAAACAGCAAAATTACCTCCCTCTGAATTGGTGAAAGGCATTTGTGGCAAAGTAGTTTATTTGCCATTAGATCTAACCAAAAATGTACACACTCTAGCAGTGCAACGTTCAATAGAGCATTATTTAATAGTCTTGGTAAATGGTGTACCAACAAAAGACAAAACAATTTGGCAACAACTGGTGGATTTACATAAAGTTAACAAGAAACAAACCAGACTGACTACCCCTCTCTCTAAGGCCTGTCAAAGACACAGGTGAAGGTGCAATGGAACTGCTTCGTAATGCTACAGTAACACAAACCTATAGGGAGCCAATTATTTGACTGAGTCCAGTGAGTACAAATATATAAATCACTTTAATAGTTGCTTAAAACCATGACACAAAAACATTCACAGGCTTTTTCATCCATCAATCATACCTTTCATTCCAGGCCTTAGAGAGAGGGGTAGTTAGTCTGGTTTGTTTCTTGTTCTCTCTAATAACCTCCCTGTTTACAGATCTGACCCCCCGAGAACAAAAAAGTTGGGAGGACCCATTTATATTCTTACATAAAGTTAGACAAGCATTGCAATATCTAAAAGAGAATAACGAGTACTACAAGGAAATACATATTGAAGAAAGCTTAAGGGAAACAACTGAAATAATTCAAGAGCCATCAGAAACTGGACAATTCGAACTTCTGGATCCTGCTACAGTATCCACTCTTTGGACCAGTACACAATTCATCCATTGCATTCCAATGAAAGCATAGATGATGCACTAGAAACTTACCAAATGCGACAAACCAAAGGTTCACCAATGAGTATATGGGAAAAAAGTATAGACGCATGTACTTTTCCACTGCTATTTCCTACTGGCAAAGGTGGAAGATACAATGATAGACCCACTCAGATTGTGGCATCATGATACCGCTCATTACGAATGTATTCACAAGATCCCAGATTTAGACAAAATGTGGAATACATATTCCACCTACTCTATGAAAGTGAATTAGCAACGCTATGTTACGGAGTTGCACACATTTTGATATCTGGAACCCACTTTCAAAATATGTCACCTACGCAGTTAATACAAAAAGTTGGTTTTACAATCAAGTATAACACATTTGTTTGCAAACATGCGTGGTACAAAGGTATACTGGTTCTGACGGCACGGAGAAGTGCGTTTTATGATCAGAAACCTTGGACCACCGTCTTGGTTTGTTACACTAAATTGTGCAGAATATGCATGGGAAGATTTACATGAGTTCCTACACATAGCAAACAGCAACAAAAACAACATAGATATATTAACACCTGGAGAACTTTGCTCTTTAGATCCAGTTAATGTGTCAAGATATTTTCATCATCTTTTCATTGCCATGCTACACTTTATTTGCAATAAAACTGTTCCTCCCCTTGGAGAAGTGCAACACTTCTTTTGGAGGAAAGAATATCAAGTGAGAGGAGCAGCACATATTCACAAGCTGTTATAGAGCAAAGGTGCACCTAAATTTGGTCACGACAGTGAGAGCACTGTTTTGCAGTGTATCCAAAATTATGTCACTTGTGAAATCCTTTCACAACAGACACATAGTGAGCTGCATGGACCGATTTTACAATTCCAAAGACACAAATGTGGCAAATATTGTCGCCGCAAATACAAAAACAATGTAAATACTACATCACATGCTGCTTTGTTTTCCCTATATCAGTTACAGAAACAGGTGAAGTAAACAACTCATGTCTTCAGTTTGACATAGTGTTAAAGGTAAATCACCAAAGAACACGTATTACATAAAAAGAACAGACAAATCAAAATATATCAATGATTACAATGCAATCATTGCCCTCTTATGGAATGCAAACAAACATGTGCAGTACATTGCAGACAATTCTACTGCTGTTGCACGATATGTTACAGCCTACTTAACAAAAGTAGAAAAAACAGAGCTTCAAGACATCTGGGATGACCTAGCATCATTCAAAACACTATCATAGTAATTGACAGCCTAGGCATAAAAATGTTCTCTCATAGAGAATGTGGCTCTTATGAAGCAGCAGATCGTATAACCGGTACTGCTTTGTATGGAAAATCAGACAACATAATATGGCTAAGTCTTGGTCCTGCTAAATCTAGAAAAAGAGTGCTGAAATCATATGAGGACATAGACACAATTGCCAGAAATGATCCCCAACAGACAAGACATTCTAAAAAACAATTTACTGGAGACATACTTTCCAAACAGGAGTAGCACTTTGGAAAGCATGTGTCTATACCACATAGCTCAAAACTTTGCATACAAAAATAATATAAAACCCGATGAAAGCAAAGGTAGATATAGAGTGACTGATTGTGAAGGGAGCTTAGTGAAACTTACCAAACAAAGCTTAATTAATCATGTAAAATTATCATTAAACACTCCTCAACAGAAAGAAATATATTACATGTCTCTGTTACAACTTTTTAAACCATGGAGAAAAGAGGAAGACATACTAGATAACTATGATTGCTATGAAGATGTGGTTTAAAGCAAAAGAAAGTGCTATCTTCGATGTTAACTTTACACCTTACAAAACAATGTTACACAATGAGCAGCAACATGAAGAAGAACTTCAGGCCCAACTAGATAAGGACTCTTCCAACAGTACTCAACCTTCTGTAACTGGAAGTCAAGAACCACTAGGACAACCACTAATAGCAAATGAGGCAGAAGTAGCTATGGCAGAAGTAGAAAACACCATGTATCAGTATCAAGAAGATACAGAAGACTTAACTGTACAACAAGCACAACTTAACAAAGATCAGCACACCATTTTTGAAGACGTAACAAAACAAATTGTTCATGGTGTACAACATGAAAATAAAGAATGTACCTGCCAAAATTGCAAACCTATACTGATGTACGTGAGTGGTGAAGCTGGATCAGGAAAAACATTCTTAATCAAAATCATCAGCAAGTTCCTTCAACAATTGACAAACAACAAACTGTCAGCTGTTGTAACGGCCCCCACAGGTTTAGCTGCCTACAAAATAGGTAAATCACTTTACACCATTTACTACTGCTTCAAGTAGAGCATCAAAATAAATTAGACTATTACAAACTTTCTGCAGAAGCTGCAATGGAAGTATGCAGAGTATTGAAACAAATGAAAATGCTTCTAATAGATGAAGTGAGCATGGTCTCCAACCTAATGTTGGCTTTGATTCACCTCAGATTGCAAGAAGTACTTAAAAGTAAAAACGAAGAACTCTTTGCAGGGAAACACATTATCGTTTTCGGAGATCTTCTACAATTGACACCAGTGAAAGGTGAACCTATTTTTAAAACCTTAGGCCAACTCTGCCGGAAAACTGTTGGCAGCATAGGAAATGTCAACCTTTGCCAACATTTCCAATACAGAGAATTAACAGAGAACATGCTGCAATCTGCAGATCTCACTTAAGCCATCATCTTAAAAAGTATTAGAGTTGGTGTACTATCGAAAGAAGCACAAGCAGTATTGAAAAACCGGCACATTCATGCACTTTATGGTGATAATGCATGTGCAACTGATGTAATGGAACAAATTGTGCACAAAACTGTCACTTGTATGGCCTTAATGCCAACTCTTGCAAGCTATTTCAAATTCAATGAAACAATGTTAAATAAAGAAATGCAACCAATAATTGAAATTAGCACCACAGACAAACTAGACATACATGGTATGACAGTACCCATGTATGAGCAAGCCACAACAAGACTAAATAGTTTAGAACATTCAATCTCCAACACAGCTGGGTTGGAAAAAATATTAAAATTATCCTTAAATTGTAGAGTAATGCTTAAACGTAACCTTGACGTCGAGCAAGAACTAGTTAATTGAGCACTGGGTACTTTGCTTTCAATCATACCCACGTGATAGCAACATTCAGTTTGCCAATATTAGCTTTGATAAACTTTCAGAAGTGAAAAGAATAGGATGCTCAATTGCTTGATTCCTTCACTTCAAAGACATGTATGTACGTAGAGAGCAATTTTCTCTAACACTTGCATATGCAGTTACCATTCATAAATCCCAAGGTCTTACCCTAGACAAAGCATTGATAGATAAAGAAGGCATGAGCTACGTAGCATTATCACGCTTACATACACTCGACGGTCTATTGCTAATGAACTTTGATGCAAGTAAAGTCAAAGCTGATATTCCTTGCATTCTAGAATACAATAGACTGCGTTCACTGTACAACCCCCATCTGAAACAATATCCTGTTCCAGATAAAGTGAAACGTGGTAAAAGAAAACTAAATCAAACAGAAATGCAACAGAATCCAACAACAAATCTCTCAAAGAAAACAAAAGAAGCTAAAGCATCATCAATTACCACAAACAGAGAAGAACCTATTAGGGCATGTAAACCAGGTACGTCTTAAAAGATGGAACAGAAACTCTGAAAAATGCACTCAGATACAGAACTAGCTGGTCCATTCAAATGTGCAAATTAAACTGGGTTAAGTTGCTATGCAAATGTATCAATGAATATTCTATTTCAATGGCCACCAATTCTTAACAATATTTACTTACACAGTACAGACCAATTGTGTTTCCAAATGTTATGGCTTCATAGAAATGCAACAAACAATCCTGACAACACAAACAGTGTTCATGGAATAAGGCAAGAATTGGACTACTGTGCTGGAATGTTGATATTCATTTTAAACTCACAAGAAGATCCACAAGAATTTCTAATGTACCTACTACTAGTATTGGAAAACAAAAGCATACCTGTAAATTAAATCTTCCAGATGTCGTACATGTGGAAACATATATGGACTCTCTGTAACAAAGTGATACAGGAGCTAATCCCAAATGAGCGATGTGTGTATGTTTCCATACCTAATTGTGAATCCATTCCATTTCAGCAACTTGTACAGAATGCAAACCATGGCAGATTATGTACGATTTGCAATTCAGACAATTGTTCCACCTTACTGATACAATCACATAGTGCCTACATAATACTTACGCTTCTACGTTATAATGCAGATGATACCAAAAACAACTGCACACTGACAGGATTCACACAAGGTCAAGTGTCACTTGGAAAGAAAACCTTTACATCAATAGGTATAATCTACCATGCAGGAGCTGCAACCAATGCATGTCACTACAATGCATACATTAAAAAGAAATGTGGATGGTTCAAATGTAATGTTAGCCCCATTACTCTAAAGCAGAGATGGCCAGCTAATCTTACAAATGCGTATTTAATCTTCTTAAAGCCAAAATTTAATAAGTAATGTGTACTTCAAGACTACCAAAAAATTATGGAAAAGACTACAAACAGCTAAAATACGCCAATAGGTATCTAACTGCCCAAGAGGATATAACAACGACACAAATAAATGAATATCACAGAACTGTAAGAACAAATGCACAGTTAGAATACGCCTACAGGTATCTAACTGTTGTTAAAAATCAGCAGCAAGGCAACACACATGACATTAATCAGAAAGATGAAGGAAACACTCAAAGGAAACAAGGAAGCAGTTAGTACCATAGCAAATAAAGGTTTTTTTAATCCGACATGGATTTTTTTTCCCCATACCCAAGGATTAGAAAAGCAAACACAGAAACTGAAGAGAATGCACAGTACACTGGTTTGTAAACTAAATATGAGGGTAAAAAAAGGTAAACTGTCTATTATGCAATATAGTAAGTTTTCATGAAATGAAAAGACTAACATATTTTTTTATTTTATCACAGAACTTAAAAAATGATACTTCCGCCAAGTACTAAAGGCATTTAAAACAGGTATGGATTCTGAATAAAGTAAGGAGTAAGTATATTGGCAGTCATTTTGTACACATGCAAACCAACACGCCTAATCTATGGTAGTAATATGCCCTCCCCACAACCATCTTAATGATGTTGCATAGTACAAGTGTACCTATAGCTGTGAAATGCTGCAGTAGTTTGTAGCCACAGGCTACAGACGTGAGTGTGAGGCCATAGAGTTATCAATGTATGGGTATACAGTATATAAAATCTATAGTTGCTTACAACTGTAGTGCTTATTATTTTGTTCAAATACTCCACATCCTGCCCACTACTACCATACCATATGACATCCATTAGGGCATATAACTACACTATGTTCAAATATGCTTTTGGAGGCAGGGCCTTCGGCCATGCACCCATGACTGCAGCCCCTAGCCACAGCCACCTGAGTGACGCGCTACCACACCATATGACAAGCATTGTGACTTGTAAGTACACTACATATAACTGTGATGTTGGGTGCATGGCCTGCCACCATGCACTCATGGCTGCAGACCCTCCCCACAGCCACCTGCTTGATGGTCGATACTAGGGGTGTCTCTGTAGCTGTGAAATGCTGCAGTGGTTGTGGGCAGGGCCTAAAATCTTAGGTGTATGTCCATGCATTTCAATATATGGATGTGAAGTAGCTTATAACTCCAGTACTTAGAAGTTTCTTCTTGGGTGCATGGCCTTCGGCCATGCACCATAGACTGTACACACTCCCCACAACCATCTGATCAATAATGAATACTACAGGTGTACCCATTGCTGTGACATGCTTCGGGGGCTGCGGG
Source organism: Ambystoma mexicanum (assembly GCF_040938575.1). NCBI lineage: Eukaryota > Metazoa > Chordata > Amphibia > Caudata > Ambystomatidae > Ambystoma > Ambystoma mexicanum. The sequence continues at coordinate 1,051,140,920 of NC_090941.1, forward strand.
CAGGGCCCCGAAGCATGTCTTTGAAGTATGGCGTCCAGCCTATGGCCTACAGCAATGCACCCAACACTGTAGGGCCTGGCCACAATCACTGCAGCATATTACACCCATGGTTGCTTAAAAATCAGAAGCACACCCATAGAAGGAAACATTGTAAATGTAGCATGTACTGAATATGTACCCAAACCTCTGGGAGATGGCCACACCTGCCATATATGTAATCGATTGTGTGGGTGTGAAGTATAAATGTGATAAGCTGCAGTGGTTGTGGGCAGTGTGTACATGCTTGGGTGTATGGCATACAGCCTGCAACCATGCACCCAAAAGTATACATCTTGGCCACCGCACTAGATGAAACCAATGTTGGCTTGTAAGTGACAAGGGTATAACTTTGTTGTTCGGTGCATGGCCTTTGGCCATGCACACAAAAGTGCAGGGTCTCCCCACAACCAACTCAGTAATGTGTGGAAGTTGGGGTTTTTCTGTAGGTGTGGTATCGATCAGTGCTTCTGGCCAGAGGCTGCAGTCCTAGCTGTATGTCCATAAATATTACATGGTATGGGTGTGCAGTGGCTGGGACGTCCAGTGCTTACACGTTTGTTCTTGGGTGCACACACTCCCCACAACGAGGCAATCGATACGCAATGCTACGGGTGTATCCATGGGTGTGACATGCTGCTGACGGCCATGCATCCAAGACTCTAGGCCCTGGCCACAACCACTGTAGCATGTCACACCCATGGCAGCATACTAATGAATGCAATATCCATAGGAAAAAGTAATGCAATTACGGCATGTTGTCAATTTCAATATTCGCTAACACCACACGTGTCCTTACAACAGTTACAAGTTCCCCGTGCACTGCATGGACTGAAATACTACCGTTATTAGACCCCTCATTTTCTGTGCATACAAGGTGGCCATAGAAAATACATCATGAAGACCGACCGCCAGAACAAATGCATTCATCATCCAAGTCTTACTGTCTGAACCTTTCCCAACGCTCTATGACACAGCAAAAGAGTTTTATAAATATAGCATGTTTCCGCTGTTGTTGCTCCGCTATCGGCGGATCAAAGATATAGGGTGCATCCAAACAATCTGACACAGAACACCTCTTGGTGCAGCCAATCGGCAGAGACGTCGCGTGTCCGCGTTCATGACGCCAGCCCCTTAGCCAATCGGTATCTTGTCCGTGGACCGAACAGGGAAGTGTGACCGCGAAGCGGACATAGATATCATTAATTCTTTTACACCTACTTTTTGGTCATTTTAATGAAAAGTACTGCATGGTAGGCACCACATTTACAAAAGCACACTTTCTGGATCAAGCCCCTGCCCCAGCTGCAAATTTGGTAAAAAGTTTTTCTCCCATTCAGTCTATGGGAAAAACAGAAGTTTTGGGACCCCCCCTATAACTTTGCCCCCCCTGCACCAAACCTCACCAAACTTTGGAAAAAATTGAGTGGCCCATATACTTTTTTTGCAAAGTTTGGTGAGGATTCGTCCAGGGGGAGCGAAGTTATAAGCCACCCAAAAAGTGCTCTTCCTATGGAAACAGCAACTTATCCATAACTACATGGCCACTACCGTGGCTGTGTAATACAAAGCCAAGGTCACGTTTTGCATTGGACTGTTTGTACAGTGCCAACACCCAAAGGCATAAGAGTGCTTAAGATAGTAACTGAAGAGAGAGAGTGTGTGAATAAACTGTATTGCAAACAATGCATTTATTTATTTATTTTCACATGTATAACAGCGCACAAAAGCCTCAGGCATCTAGGCGCTAAGTACAGAAAGTGCAAGGTGACATTGTGCAAGGTGCATGACCACGTATACGGGTTAAAACATTTATGTTGTTTCTTAAAGTACAATAGTTTAGGCGCAGTTCTAAGATGTGGAGGTGAGGAAATACAAATGAGCGCATACTATACGGAAAAAGTACTTCGACTTGGTGATTTTAAGTAAAATATGGGATGGGTAGCCAAAGGATAGTAAGGGTTATGAATGTTCACCAAAATTGATCAATTAGGTGAAAGACTTTGGAACTGTTTCCTGTAAGCATTTGGAAAGTAATGTGGCTACTTTAAATGTTATCCTTGCATCCACAGGTAGCTATGGCAGAGAATGGAAAACTAGTGTAGCGTGAGCTCTTGAATAAGCATTGGTGACTGTAGACAATACTGACCCTTCCCTTTTCCCACCTTTTTTATTCCACAGGATCTTAGCTAAGCATTTACAGACTTCGTACTGTGCCACATATTCATAATGCCAATTTACCTCTAGATGCAAGAAATAGAACAGGCTCTAGACATAATATTAATCACCACACACTTTTACAGTTTTGCACTTTATATTCAAACTCATCAGCAAGAACAGATAAACAACCCAACTAGTTCACTTGTTGATTAAGAGTGCAGTTGCAATGAGCATTTGCATGGGGCACAGGTGAAAATCAAAGAAAGACACACTTCATATCAATAAGCATATTTCATTGGGTACGTGTGACAATAAAAGAGAAACACACCCCACATCAATAAGCATTTTGCATTTCAAAGGTATGTGATTTTCTCTCTAACCTGGGAAAACCTAACTACCAGTCATTTGTGATGAAGGCAATCCAATCTGAGTAGATTTCTGCTCTTGGTTACTCCCCTACACTTGCCTAACATTAGAATGGGAATACGATTATGAAATTATGAGATTATGACCACGCTCTGTGTAGAAGAACAAACCCCCATCTAATACTTTGGATTCAGGCTAGTCCATTGGTCCTTTGGTACCTCAGACACCAAGGGATTCCTGCCTTTCATGTCTACTCTGACACCATGCCAGTTACCCTGCAGAAAGGGCTCATAATTGATTGTCAACCTATTCATGCCCATAACCCAAAATTATGTCTGGGCTCTCTGCCTTTTAGAATGGTCGCCTCGCCCTTGGCTCTCCAGGCCCTTCTTGCAACTAAGTATCATTCTGCCCATCTCTGCCAGGACACTGCCCTGGATTTGAAGTACGGCCTTCAAAAGCATTCCCTCTGCAGCTACAACGTTATGCTGCACTCACCACACCCAGTCACACAGGACAGCTCTCACCCTCCAGCCATCCAGAAGCAGCACCCTTCTCTCCCCAGGAAGCTTGCTCCTACTTCTTCCTTTCTCACGATTTTAAACCTTGCATGCAGCACCTCGTTCTCTATACATTGTTCTACATTTCATACAACTTTCTCTAAGATTTCTTTAAGAATTCCCCCACCTAGCTTCAAGGGAGTCATCTATCACCACCCCCCTGAAACAGCCCATGTGATTTTCCAGCCCCCAGTCACCTTTGGACAACTTTCTGCTTAGTACAGCATCCTGCGACCTGAGGAATATGTTACAATCCATCTGCTCCTGCCTTCCCTTTTCCTGCTCCATATAATGAGCTCTTACTTTCAAGGACCATCCCAATGTTGCAATGTGCTCTGAAACTTCCCTTGCGAAGCGCTGCTGTTTAGCTTCTTAATTTTGTATTATTTTCTGAACGTGGCAATGCCTGTGTTCGTGCACCTGCTGCAATGCCAACACTTGTCATGATGCCTACCCCCGGGGAATCAGACCAGGTCCAGCAGCCCCGGAAGCAGGCATCAAGTTATTTTGAGCAAGCCCAACAACCCCATAGGTGCCAGGCTCATAGAGTACAATTTACCTGATGCAGACAATGCTGCAAGCTTACCTGATGCAGACCATGCTGCAGAGCTCCAAGCCAAATGAGGCTTGGAAGGGAATATTTTACCTAGGGACACTTTTTTACTCGGGCGGGGTTGGGGAGGAATGCTTACCTGGGACTACTTTGGAGGCTATTTAAACCACGCCCGAAGAGCAACACACGCTTCGTGTTATTCTGCATCCAGCAGCGTAACGCTCACTGTGTCTGCAAGCCTGCATCCAGTCTTCTGTCACGCCCGCCTCGAGTCTGCAGCTCCTAGAAAAAGGGAGGTACAGAAGGAGAAGAGGTTAGAATAAGAGCAAAACATTCGATCCTTAACTGAATTCCGGATCCACTGCGCCGTCGAGCTGGAAGAAAGAAGCATTTTACGCACGTCGCCTCGCCTGCTGCAGCGCCGCGCTGAACTCACCGGCCTTCGCAGCATCCTCACCATCCACCACATCCTTCTGCACGTTCCCGCCGCACTCTGGCACCTAAGGGGAACACAACAACAGCAAAGGTGAGCCAAGGGAATAAACAGAGGCAATAGTACCTACCCCAATAGATTTACCTGATTACCGCCGGGGGTACTATTCCACTTCGCGGGTCGGCGCAGTCTCCATTGCATCCTCGCCGTACCCCGGCCCCTAAGGACAACAAGGTGAGACGGAGGGACAAACAAGGGGAACACTCCTCACCACAATAGACTTACTTAATTTTACCGCCAGAGGCATTATTCCCCGACCTTCATATTTTCTCTCCACACCTGAATAAGGGAGCAAGCCACAGGTTACATTCTGGCCTTATTTTATTGAACTGTGTAGGATAAGCCAAATCCTTACCTGAACTTCGTCAGCTACCACGAGGAACTCTTCGCTGGGGTCTAGCTGCAAACTGCAAGGAATCGGACAAGAGTGAAAGTCAGACATGTGAACTCTTACGAACTACATACTTTTCGGAGTCAATATTGTTCTGGAACTCACCAATTCCTTCGAGCCAGTGAAGCAACTGGTTATCAACGCGCCCCTGTGCTCAATGCAGGATGGAGAGCTCATCTTTTCAAACCATCATGTGAGAATATAGGAGGGGACATCAAAGGTGATCTGTGGGGAGAACAGCGGGCGTGGGGGGATTTACGCTCAACTCCACGGGTGGTTAATTCCCTTTCTCCATTTGCAGAAGAATATTCCTACGGGCCAAGCAAACGAAGCTAGGTGGGCCAGTCCAGTCCATCATCTCGCCCCTACACGTCACATTGGTGGAGACCGCAGCTGTCCAGTTCAGATCGATGCCTCTGTGGGAGGCAGGTGAGCGTAACAACACTCCTGTGGCCTCTGGCCTAACAAATCTAGCCCACTCTATTTACCCCAACACTAATTGTTGGTTCGAAATGTTGGCCCAAATACTAAATATTAGTAACTACACATTGTCAATACTGCACAAACCCTTCAGCTTCATAAATACCTAACATCACAATACTGCACTATTTTGTACTGCCAGTAGTTAATGAATCAGACAATGCTGTATGCATATTCAAGCTTGGCAATGATGCCAAGGCTGTATTCTGCTAAGCACTATCAAGTCTGTTGATGCAACCTGAAATCACAGGGCGGGATACCAATGATGTACTTTGTGTGATGGGCAAGGTCGGGACTAAGATTCACTTGTAATGTTGACTTTGATTAAAGTTAAACAATATCCCAGAACTCCTTCAAACATGAATGAAGTGGGATCAGGAAAGTGCTTAGTTATAGCATAAATAAATACCATGTACTCAGGCCTGTATATGAAAACAGGAATTGCATTGTGTCATAAAGTCCAAATTTCACTGTAAAATAAAAAAAAATTACAATGAAAAAAAAGAAAACAGTTGCATTGATGGAAATATTTGTTTTCCGCTCGAAAGGTTTACTCAGGGAAGTGCTTGAATATGTTGATGCTACAGTGAGCACGCTGGCCTCACAAGGGGCATTGACAAAAGGTCTCTGAAGAAATAAGAAACATCCTTCATGAAATGAGGATATGTGAAAAGAAAGGCAAATGAAAGATAAAGTGCAAAAGAGGTACATGGACAAAAATGATTAAAAGAAAAGCCAGAAGGAGGAAAATAAAATCTACTTTTTCCGACAAAAACATTGTATAAAAAAATAGCATCTATGCATTTTTTTTATTTATCTAGCTACCTACCGATCTTGTGTTCTGCTTCTGCATTCAAAGAAAATAATTCACAGCTCTTTGGATGAAAGGAGGAGGCAAGGATCAGAAAAGTGGGGGTTAGAGGTGAACAGTGAAAAAGGAGGGATCGAAAGCTAATAATATTTGTGTGCATCACTGTTTTAACATTAAACCCTATATTTAATGTAAGAAAAACACCTTGAATGGGTAGTTCGGTTGGAAATTGTACTGGCCCAATCTATCAGGCATGTATTTTAGATCATGCATCGATCTTTCATAAAAATAATTCCAATGCAAGTTATCAACATTTTTCTCCATTTAACACTTGCAAAAACAACGGGGTAGCGAACACCCTCTTGTGCTTATCTTATCCATTGATCCATCGCCCTATGTTCAAGTGCTCTCACAGCACCAATTCAGATCACCCGCCCCTAACGCTGACATCACCAGAGGCTCACAATGAGATCCACTAGTGAGCAGCGCAGCCCAACGTACCCTGTCATCACATACATGATAACATTATCTAATGCAGAAACATAAACAAACACATCCGCAACAGATGCAAAACTTTTGTTTCTTTTGACAAAAATGATGAAAACAGTTTATCTTGAAAAAAACAGCAATAGCTGGGAGCGTAACCATTACTTTTAATTTTGATATAACATTGAAAAGAGGTAATTAAGTCTATGAAAACATGGCTAACATTTTCCAATTGAAATTATAGCTAGGAACATCGCATGGTTCTCATTTTTTGTTTAAGTGTGAACGGTGATGTATAATGCTGATTTCGTTCATCAATAATCCCAGTCTTTCCATTCTTCACAGAAAGTTATTATCTTCCCTTGCCGATTTCTGATTGACGCACATGGCATTCCATTACAGAGAAGGCATTTAAAACACTGCACTTTTCAGAACCTATAGGCTGTCATGTTGCTCCTTACAACTGCAACTGCAAAATGACAGATTGGTGTCTGGTGATCATCCCAGATAATGGTTATCACAGATGAGTTGTTAATTATTGTCCAATTGCGGTTGAATAAACCGTTGACCGGTAAACTGTACCCATGGCAGAGGTACATCAGTATAATATAACTTTGTAAAATTGAGAAGGCAAAAATATATTTCAGTACCCAATGTATAATTGTATATACACAGTACATATGAATGTTAACTATCAATTCAAGTTACAATTAACACGTATGATGAGTATTATGTGCATCAAATTGAACGTGCATCTGTCAGAACGTTAATCATGTAGCATACAGCACACTTTCCATCCTCACTTGCATAAATATTATTTAAAACTTTGCTTACATTGTGTCTTGTGTTTCCATTCTCCCTATGTGACATGTTAGGCAGAAACCTGTGCAGTTCCCTTAGGGACCACTGCAAGAAGCTTAGGTCTACAGGAGTTAGCAGTAAGCCCAATTGGTAGCAGTCTGCACCACCCAGATTTACCTGGTAGCTGTGGCTGAGCAGTCAGACTTCTCTCAAGAAGAGTTAGGCAGTATACAGAGCATACACAATAGGGCAGGTAAACACAGTAGAACAAGCAAACACTGACCAGAGCTTTGGTGTAAAAGATATATAGTTATTTATTTAAAAACACATCTATGAAAACACACTGGCACTAATATCAAGCAAGTTCAAAAACACAGTCACTAAAGTATATACGCTCCCTTAAAAGAATCTTAGACAAGTCTTAAGTAAAGCACCACTTATTTTCAGACAGCAGTGAGCGCTTAACGCAGATGGCACTCTAATGATTCGGTTTAAAAGGGAGAGAAAGGCAGAGCATAAATTGAAACAGATCCCAACACTTTCAAAAGAACACAGCAAGAGAGGAAGGCAGAATCAAACCGTGAAGTTAGAGTTCAGAAAGCCGGATCCACTTTAAGGGGATCAGAACGAAATGTGTCCAAGGTCACACAGTTGAAAAGTGCACAAAAGTCTCGAAAAGGTTCAGAAAGAAGTTGGACCAAAAGAAAGGGACCAGTTAGATGGTCAAGAGGCCAGCCCAGTCTAGAAGGTTAAGGATTGACTGTCACCTTGTAGCAATCTATAGAAAAGGAGGCCAGGCGGACACAGTACCTTGAAATGGTGAGAACACTCCAGCGGGGGCAGTTGTTCCTGGCAGCAGTTGCGAGTCAGTGCTTTGTCCGGCAGAAGAGAAGATCTCGTCAGGGAGAAAAGCAGGAGGTCATTGTGCTGCCAGGGAAGAAACATGCCGCAGAGTTTCTCGATTCAAAGGAGTGGTCCTTTCTTTCGCGGTTCAGTGGTAAGTGGCTATTCAGTTGCCGGGCTGCTTGGCATGGGCAATTCGACCACTAGACGTCCTGGCAGGCGAAAAGGAAAGCGAGCTGGTTGTCCCCACCAGCTCAAGGGGAAGAGACTCTCTGGCAAGAAGATCTCCTCTGTCGTCGGGAAGTGGTGAGACGGTTCAGCAGGGCTCCACTGGTGGTGTCGTCGTTGCAGGTCGGCTCAGCTTCTCCCTCTTCGGATTCTCAGGTCCTGTGGCGACTTCTGAAGTTCCAGTCCCAAAAGCCCTGCTTTTATGCAAGAAACCCCCATTCATTCAGCTTAGCTGTCAATCAAACATGCTAAGTGGTGAGCCGGCCGGCTCACCACTTGGGCCAATCACACAAGAGCGCGACTTGAGTTACCAAGGTAACTCAGTCCAGGGTGCCTAAACCCCCTCCCACACCCTTTGTGGTACCCAGAGAGAGTGGCACCACTTTTGGAGGCTTCTGTGGAGAAGCCTGCCAAAACGTGGAACAAAGGGCTCGACTTGGGTTGGAGTCGCAGAAGAGAACACAAACGCCATTTTAGAATCAAGTTCTGGCAAAAAATACCAACCAGTGAATTAATATTAATTAAATAACCCGGCGGTATGTTCGAGGCTATAGGAATTAAATAATTAAAGTTGTTAGCCTTGAACAATGGGAAAATCCCATAGAGATATATTCGCGGTCGAATATAAAAAGTAGCATCCACTGCCACCAGCCAAAACACGATCAGGGAGGACGGAGACGTGCCCCCTCGAATAACAGACCCCGGGGCAATCGAATTGCCCTGACCGGTACGTCCACAAAATGATGGTTTGCACTGGTTTCTGTTCATAATTTGGGACTAGTAAAGCCAATGGTGACTTTACATGCCCTGGGAGACAGTAGTCAGATCCAGGGTATGGAGTCTATGGTGGGGTGTCACTATGACAACCCTGTGTCACTGCACTGAAGGTGCTGTGTAACACACATAGTAAAAATACATGAGACCCTATGGAGTAAAAGACCCCATAACCAATAAAACACATTAACAGTCAAAGGGACCCCTCAAATCATGTCCAAGAGTGTGAGGAAAAGAGTCTCACTCTTGGCAGGAGAAAAAAACAAACTCCAGAAATCCAGCAAAGCTGCTGGGGGACTAGGTTAGGAAATTCAGCCTAAACAGAGAATTCTCCCTACCATGACAGATGACCAACTGCTTCGAAAGACAGATCTCAGTAATATAAACTTTACATTCCTACGTAAGCTTTCAATATAGTGAATCAGATCACTACTTTGTGGGTATTGAAAGTCGTGTGTGCTCATGTTTACTGGATCAATAGAGTGAAAGTTTTCATTAGCGTTACATCGTATAACGTTCTTCATTCTGTTGTTTGGAGCACATGAGGAAAAGGAACATAAAACGCGAGGTAGAATCAGGTTGGTGAATGCATTGATCTCAGTGACAAATTACAACATTATGCTTATGATCAGACTTGTGTACATACTCAAGAACGAGGAAACAACGAGTTCAACTAACATTTCAATCACAGCAGATGTGGCTCAGTACTTTAAATGGCTCACATGTGTCACAACATTTTCAATCATATCATACACGGGCATTTTAAATATTGCTTTTTTAACTGTTTTATAATAGCAGCAAACATTGGTCAGTAAAGGGCAGATTTGAGTGTACATACGTTTGACACCATTACACGGAGATATCCTGGGGTGGGCAAGGGTCATTTTAATATGAGCAATCGGCATTATGGGTTTTAAAGCTTTTCGCAAAAGGCTTAGCAGAATAGATGAGGCTGGGAGGCACAGGGGTTTAACATTCATGTTTAACACTTCAGCTGGGGGAACAGGGTTGGGGGTTATGAGCACCATATATCATGGATATGGGGGTCTGTGTTGGGTCAAGGTATACTTGATAGGGACAACTTTGTTTTTTCCCAGACCCCAACTAAAAGTCTGGTCACCGCCAGGGCAATGATGTACTGCGGAATGTAAATGATACAGGGCCTCATTACAACCCAGGCGCTAATGGGTTAACGGCGCCGTAAAAGGCTGCGCAGCCGTTAACCTATTAGCGCCTAATTACGAGGTCCCTTTGCGGGACCCGACCTTAACGGCTGGTGTAGACCAGCCATTAAAGTAGGGACCCGCAAAGGGACCTTGGTGCTAATTACAGTGCCGCAATTTGCGACACCGTACTTAGCACCTTCCCCATTCCCATTGAGCCCTATGGGGAAGAAATGGGAATGGGGAAGGGCCATGGAGGAAGGGGGAATTACCGCCCCTCCAACCTTGTAATGGGGTGGTAATTCCCCCTTTCTCCATGGCGGAGTCAGTAACTTACCGGCATGGACCATGGTGCTAATAGCACCATGGTCTTCCGCCAGGGTCGTAATGAGGCCCACAGTGTTTGTTCTGTCACTTGTTTGCATCTAGCTGCTCGAGAGAATGGACCTTCAGCGGAGCTACCATGGGGAGGAGGCTGGGGGGAAGTGCAGGCTCGCTGTGCACGATCAAGTGTGGGTGAGGTTCAGCTTTTGCAGTTGGCCTGTTCCACAGAGGCCTGGGTTTAGTATATTCAAAATGGAGTCTGAGTGTATCACACAATTGAGTCTATGTTATGCTACATGGTGAGCCATGCAGCCTCACGTGTCGATCCGCAACCATCCTGCATCCCGGACCCAGGTGCATCGGTGGCTGCCAACGAGTCATAAGCCTCACGTAGGAGAGGGATGTGGGGGAGGGGGTTCCTAACGACCTGTCCTCCCATACATTTCCCCCCTTTCGTTACTTAAGTAATGAATATTGTAACTCACCCAACCTCAGTCTGTCCACTATATCCCCATCATAGTACAATGCCACCGTTCTATATTTAGGTTCAGGATCCACACCTGTTTGTACTTGTGCCTACTGCATAATTTATGCTGTTCCTCGAGTGTTGGCCATTGTCACCATCATCATTGTACCATTAGGAACTGCATTTGCGCAGCACCGAAGACCTAATTGGTACACGCAAAAAATCAAGAGCAAAAATACGATGATGGGTATCAGCATTTTGACAGTCATTCCAAGCCAGGATGGTACCCATGAAAAAAGGTTATCGAACCAAGAGCTCGGGTCCATTCCACCTTCATTCTTCATCTGCTCTCCCAAATTGTGCACTGCCGCGATGACGTGTGACAGTGTTCCGTTGTCCGCATCCGCAGAAGGCACGAACGTGCAACATGCGCTCCCGATTTTTCAGCAAACTCCTCCAACCATCGCAGTTAACAGGTCTAGGACATACCTGTTCTGCATTGTCTTTAGCAGTAGGGCCCTTAGCTCCACCTTGATCACGTTGAACCCTTCTTCAGTGTCGTTGGCCAGTTGGATCAACTCCCAGCGTGTTATTTGCAGCCACTCTGCGTTGGCTCGTGCTTCGATACTGAGGATGAGGGAGGCAAAGAATGTTTCAGCGGAATTGAATAGCCGGAACCTGTTGTGAATTTGTGCCAAATGTTTTGTGGAGGCTTTGGATATGTAGTTGGATGACCTCCGATTTCTTGATATTGTGCTTTGTACGTTGTCCGCAGATAGGACATACATTGCCGGCTCTTCTGTTGGTTTTATGTGTTCTGGACGGTGGATGGCTTGCAGTCCTTCGCCCCCTTCGATATGACTCTCCGGAACCACCATCAAGGCAGAGTGCAGCATCACCAAAGAGCATGTGCACCTCCAAGATTGTGGAAGGTGCAAGTATGCCTGTTTACCGCAGACCCAGTAAGTGTCCATAAAGGCGGTTGTCCCTTTTTTCATGTCTGGGATAATGAGTGTTTTGTTACAGTTCTTATTTGTGCCCATGTTGTTTTTCCCCTCACCAAGGAAGCACAGTTCATATGTAATTTCTTTTTGCAGTTTGAAGGTTTTTTCCATGGCTGTGACCCAAGTGAGCTTTGTGATGTGCTCGGCCCGTACTGATGCGCATGTTTTCTCGACCCATTGCAGTTTCTCTGCCGGCAATCCTCATAGTGCTTCTTCTTTCCATGTTATTACTTCGATATTGGTTGATATTGCCAAAGAAGCTTACAAGACAGTTTATAGCAAAAAATAATCCTATACATAACCATAATCAATATGTTTTAAGTTGAACTTTAACAAGTACATATTTTGTATAGTTTCATCTATAGGAATATTCTAAAGAAATTACTTGAAAGGTGATTGAGGTTGCTGTTGACTCCGGAATAGTGTTCCATATGGCATCAATGTTCTTTAATCGATGCATATATTGATACCATTGTTCAATTGAAAATGGACATTACTATTAAAATTTAGACCACATAAAAAATGATTATAAAAGTTTGTAAGCAAGTTGCTTGGCCTCACCATTAGGATGTTGGATGTGTCTGTGGTTTCCTCCATGGTAACAGTCTGTAATTCCATGAGTGCAGTTTACATAAAGACAGACATGGTAATTTAAAAAAATGACCTATTTTTAAAGGAAGCAATGTGAGTTTGTGTTTGTAATGGCTCCAATGGCACTGAACTATTCAAGTATCTCTAAAGTAGGGATGCACAAAGTAATCTAAAGTTAAAAATGAACAAACCACAGACAATTGTGTCACAAAGGAAACTTGTGTAGTAAAATATTAATGGAAATATTCCTCAAAAACTGAAAACCGTTCATTACAGAGAGTTGCCCCATGTCTCTTACCTGTTCACAAATTATTTCAATATATTGAGTGGTATTTCTAAGAAATATGGGAAATTAAGAAAATGCTAAAATAAATCCACTACTCAACTGAGTAAGCATGTGCTGAAATTCAGTTGGAACTGCATTGGGAAGGGATTTGCAAAGGAGTCTGGGCCGACGCGTTTTAGTGTACTGTGATTGTTTGTACATATCTGCTGAGAAGTGCATGCTGCAGACGCAGAATCAATTGCCCCTGACCTCATCCAAGACATTGTTGGCTCTGCTTTCAATTTTGGACACTGGAAACCACAGCTCAAAAGTTATTTTCTCATTAAATTTAAATCCTTTGGAAATAGATGCAGGACTGTACTCTTACTTTTAGCATGGCTGTTATTAGTGCAACCCAAAGCGATACAAGAAGGCATTGTTGGATTTTCCCTATGATCTGTTGAAGAAAAATAAATAAATATTACTATTAAAAAAGTATGACATTGAGTAAATCAAACATCATATTTCTGTGATAATTAAAAGAATGCACTTTATCAAAAATTGCACCTAATGCAAACATGCCTTGAAAACATGCACTACCAAAGATCACATTTGGAAATAATACTTTTATGTGCTAATTACAGAGATAACAATGCAAAGGATGGTTCATAATGGTGTAGACGTTTTGAATAAAATGAAATTAGAATAGTGAGTATGTGAATGTCTGACATGTTCGTTCACACCCACCAGGCCTCTATAACAATGCTTGACCTCCACAATCCTGCCAGTGCAGCCCCCTTGCGAGCGCACAGGTGCAAACTCTCATTGATAGCGGAGGGGGAAGGATGCAGATGAGGTGAGAGCAATAGGCCCGGAACACAGTCAAATGACACAGACATATGTTGATTGCAGGGACCGGGTCTTCAAAGAGTAATCTAGAGACACCGGGTCTGGGGTGACTATGTGGATATGGATGCCCAGGTTTATAGTCAAAATGTCGAAAACAAAAAAGTTGAAAACAACACAAGAGCGCGACTTGAGTTACCAAGGTAACTCAGTCCAGGGTGCCTAAACCCCCTCCCGCACCCTTTGTGGTACCCAGAGAGAGTGGCACCACTTTTGGAGGCTTCTGTGGAGAAGCCCGCCAAAAAGTGGAACAAAGGGCTCGACTTGGGTTGGAGTCGCAGAAGAGAACACAAACGCCATTTTAGAATCAAGTTCTGGCAAAAAATACCAACCGGTGAATTAATATTAATTAAATAACCCGGCGGTATGTTCGAGGCTATAGGAATTAAATAATTAAAGTTGTTAGCCTTGAACAATGGGAAAATCCCATAGAGATATATTCGCGGTCGAATATAAAAAGTAGCATCCACTGCCACCAGCCAAAACACGATCAGGGGGGACGGAGACGTGCCCCCTCGAATAACAGACCCCGGGGCAATCGAATTGCCCTGACCGGTACGTCCACAATATGATGGTTTGTACTGGTTTCTGTTCATAATTTGGGACTAGTAAAGCCAATGGTGACTTTACATGCCCTGGGAGACAGTAGTCAGTTCCAGGGTATGGAGTCTATGGTGGGGTGTCACTATGACAACCCTGTGTCACTGCACTGAAGGTGCTGTGTAACACACATAGTAAAAATACATGAGACCCTATGGAGTAAAAGACCCCATAACCCATAAAACACATTAACAGTCAAAGGAACCCCTCAAATCATGTCCAAGAGTGTGAGGAAAAGAGTCTCACTCTTGGCAGGAGAAAAAAACAAACTCCAGAAATCCAGCAAAGCTGCTGGGGGACTAGGTTAGGAAATTCAGCCTAAACAGAGAATTCTCCCTACCATGACAGATGATCAACTGCTTCGAAAGACAGATCTCAGTAATATAAACTTTACATTCCTACGTAAGCTTTCAATATAGTGAATCAGATCACTACTTTGTGGGTATTGAAAGTCGTGTGTGCTCATGTTTACTGGATCAATAGAGTGAAAGTTTTCATTAGCGTTACATCATATAACGTTCTTCATTCTGTTGTTTGGAGCACATGAGGAAAAGGAACATAAAACGCGAGGTAGAATCAGGTTGGTGAATGCATTGATCTCAGTGACAAATTACAACATTATGCTTATGATCAGACTTGTGTACATACTCAAGAACGAGGAAACAACGAGTTCAACTAACATTTCAATCACAGCAGATGTGGCTCAGTACTTTAAATGGCTCACATGTGCCACAACATTTTCAATCATATCATACACAAGCATTTTAAATATTGCTTTTTTAACTGTTTTATAATAGCAGCAAACATTGGTCAGTAAAGGGCAGATTTGAGTGTACATACGTTTGACACCATTACACGGAGATGTCCTGGGGTGGGCAAGGGTTGTATCATTTTAATATGAGCAATCGGCATTATGGGTTTTAAACCTTTTCGCAAAAGGCTTAGCAGAATAGATGAGGCTGGGAGGCACAGGGGTTTAACATTCATGTTTAACACTTCAGCTGGGGGAACAGGGTTGGGGGTTATGAGCACCATATATCATGGATATGGGGGTCTGTGTGGGGTCAAGGTATACTTGATAGGGACAACTTTGTTCTTTCCCAGACCCCAACTAAAAGTCTGGTCACCGCCAGGGCAATGATGTACTGCGGAATGTAAACGATAGAGGGCCTCATTACAACCCAGGCGCTAATGGGTTAACGGCGCCATAAAAGGCTGCGCAGCCGTTAACCTATTAGCGCCTAATTACGAGGTCCCTTTGCGGGACCCGACCTTAACGGCTGGTGTAGACCAGCCATTAAAGTAGGGACCCGCAAAGGGACCTTGGTGCTAATTACAGTGCCGCAATTTGCGACACCGTAATTAGCGCCTTCCCCATTCCCATTGAGCCCTATGGGGAAGAAATGGGAATGGGGAAGGGCCATGGAGGAAGGGGGAATTACCGCCCCTCCAACCTTGTAATGGGGTGGTAATTCCCCCTTTCTCCATGGCGGAGTCAGTAACTTACCGGCATGGACCATGGTGCTAATAGCACCATGGTCTTCCGCCAGGGTCGTAATGAGGCCCACAGTGTTTGTTCTGTCACTTGTTTGCATCTAGCTGCTCGAGAGAATGGACCTTCAGCGGAGCTACCATGGGGAGGAGGCTGGGGGGAAGTGCAGGCTCGCTGTGCACGATCAAGTGGGGGTGAGGTTCAGCTTTTGCAGTTGGCCTGTTCCACAGAGGCCTGGGTTTAGTATATTCAAAATGGAGTCTGAGTGTATCACACAATTGAGTCTATGTTATGCTACATGGTGAGCCATGCAGCCTCACGTGTCGATCCGCAACCATCCTGCATCCCGCACCCAGGTGCATCGGTGGCTGCCAACGAGTCATAAGCCTCACGTAGGAGAGGGATGTGGGGGAGGGGGTTCCTAACGACCTGTCCTCCCATACATTTCCCCCCTTTCATTACTTAAGTAATGAATATTGTAACTCACCCAACCTCAGTCTGTCCACTATATCCCCATCATAGTACAATGTCACTGTTCTATATTTAGGTTCAGGATCCACACCTGTTTGTACTTGTGCCTACTGCATAATTTATGCTGTTCCTCGAGTGTTGGCCATTGTCACCATCATCATTGTACCATTAGGAACTGCGTTTGCGCAGCACCGAAGACCTAATTGGTACATGCAAAAAATCAAGAGCAAAAATACGATGATGGGTATCAGCATTTTGACAGTCATTCCAAGCCAGGATGGTACCCATGAAAAAAGGTTATCGAACCAAGAGCTCGGGTCCACTCTACCTTCATTCTTCATCTGCTCTCCCAAATTGTGCACTGCCGCGATGACGTGTGACAGTGTTCCGTTGTCCGCATCCGCAGAAGGCACGAACGTGCAACATGCGCTCCCGATTTTTCAGCAAACTCCTCCAACCATCGCAGTTAACAGGTCTAGAACATACCTGTTCTGCATTGTCTTTAGCAGTAGGGCCCTTAGCTCCACCTTGATCACGTTGAACCCTTCTTCAGTGTCGTTGGCCAGTTGGATCAACTCCCAGCGTGTTATTTGCAGCCACTCTGCGTTGGCTCGTGCTTCGATACTGAGGATGAGGGAGGCAAAGAATGTTTCAGCTGAATTGAATAGCCGGAACCTGTTGTGAATTTGTGCCAAATGTTTTGTGGAGGCTTTGGATATGTAGTTGGATGACCTCCGATTTCTTGATATTGTGCTTTGTACGTTGTCCGCGGATAGGACATACATTGCCGGCTCTTCTGTTGGTTTTATGTGTTCTGGACGGTGGATGGCTTGCAGTCCTTCGCCCCCTTCAATATGACTCTCCGGAACCACCATCAGGGCAGAGTGCAGCATCACCAAAGAGCATGTGCCCCTCCAAGATTGTGGAAGGTGCAAGTATGCCTGTTTACCGCAGACCCAGTAAGTGTCCATAAAGGTGGTTGTCCCTTTTTTCATGTCTGGGATAATGAGTGTTTTGTTACAGTTCTTATTTGTGCCCATGTTGTTTTTCCCTTCACCAAGGAAGCACAGTTCATATGTAATTTCATTTTGCAGTTTGAAGGTTTTTTCCATGGCTGTGACCCAAGTGAGCTTTGTGATGTGCTCGGCCCGTACTGATGCGCATGTTTTCTCGACCCATTGCAGTTTCTCTGCCGGCAATCCTCATAGTACTTCTGCTTTCCATGTTATTACTTTGATATTGGTTGATATTGCCAAAGAAGCTTACAAGACAGTTTATAGCAAAAACTAATCCTATACATAACCATAATCAATATGTTTTAAGTTGAACTTTAACAAGTACATATTTTGTATAGTTTCATCTATAGGAATATTCTAAAGAAATTACTTGAAAGGTGATTGAGGTTGCTGTTGACTCCGGAATAGTGTTCCATGTGGCATCAATGTTCTTTAATCGATGCATATATTGATACCATTGTTCAATTGAAAATGGACATTACTATTAAAATTTAGACCACATAAAAAATGATTATAAAAGTTTGTAAGCAAGTTGCTTGGCCTCACCATTAAGATGTTGGATGTGTCTGTGGTTTCCTCCATGGTAACAGTCTGTAATTCCATGAGTGCAGTCTACATAAAGACAGACATGGTAATTTAAAAAAATGACCTATTTTTAAAGGAAGCAATGTGAGTTTGTGTTTGTAATGGCTCCAATGGCACTGAACTATTCAAGTATCTCTAAAGTAGGGATGCACAAAGTAATCTAAAGTTAAAAATGAACAAACCACAGACAATTGTGTCACAAAGGAAACTTGTGTAGTAAAATATTAATGGAAATATTCCTCAAAAACTGAAAACCGTTCATTACAGAGAGTTGCCTCATGTCTCTTACCTGTTCACAAATTATTTCAATATATTGAGTGGTATTTCTAAGAAATATGGGAAATTAAGAAAATGCTAAAATAAATCCACTACTCAACTGAGTAAGCATGTGCTGAAATTCAGTTGGAACTGCATTGGGAAGGGATTTGCAAAGGAGTCTGGGCCGACGCGTTTTAGTGTACTGTGATTGTTTGTACATATCTTCTGAGAAGTGCATGCTGCAGACGCAGAATCAATTGCCCCTGACCTCATCCAAGACATTGTTGGCTCTGCTTTCAATTTTGGACACTGGAAACCACAGCTCAAAAGTTATTTTCTCATTAAATTTAAATCCTTTGGAAATAGATGCAGGACTGTACTCTTACTTTTAGCATGGCTGTTATTAGTGCAACCCAAAGCGATACAAGAAGGCATTGTTGGATTTTCCCTATGATCTGTTGAAGAAAAATAAATAAATATTACTATTAAAAAAGTATGACATTGAGTAAATCAAACATCATATTTCTGTGATAATTAAAAGAATGCACTTTATCAAAAATTGCACCTAATGCAAACATGCCTTGAAAACATGCACTACCAAAGATCACATTTGGAAATAATACTTTTATGTGCTAATTACAGAGATAACAATGCAAAGGATGGTTCATAATGGTGTAGACGTTTTGAATAAAATGAAATTAGAATAGTGTGTATGTGAATGTCTGACATGTTCGTTCACACCCACCAGGCCTCTATAACAATGCTTGACCTCCACAATCCTTCCAGTGCAGCCCCCTTGCGAGCGCACAGGTGCAAACTCTCATTGATAGCGGAGGGGGAAGGATGCAGATGAGGTGAGAGCAATAGGCCCGGAACACAGTCAAATGACACAGACATATGTTGATTGCAGGGACCGGGTCTTCAAAGAGTAATCTAGAGACACCGGGTCTGGGGTGACTATGTGGATATGGATGCCCAGGTTTATAGTCAAAATGTCGAAAACAAAAAAGTTGAAAACAACACAAGAGCGCGACTTGAGTTACCAAGGTAACTCAGTCCAGGGTGCCTAAACCCCCTCCCGCACCCTTTGTGGTACCCAGAGAGAGTGGCACCACTTTTGGAGGCTTCTGTGGAGAAGCCCGCCAAAAAGTGGAACAAAGGGCTCGACTTGGGTTGGAGTCGCAGAAGAGAACACAAACGCCATTTTAGAATCAAGTTCTGGCAAAAAATACCAACCGGTGAATTAATATTAATTAAATAACCCGGCGGTATGTTCGAGGCTATAGGAATTAAATAATTAAAGTTGTTAGCCTTGAACAATGGGAAAATCCCATAGAGATATATTCGCGGTCGAATATAAAAAGTAGCATCCACTGCCACCAGCCAAAACACGATCAGGGGGGACGGAGACGTGCCCCCTCGAATAACAGACCCCGGGGCAATCGAATTGCCCTGACCGGTACGTCCACAATATGATGGTTTGTACTGGTTTCTGTTCATAATTTGGGACTAGTAAAGCCAATGGTGACTTTACATGCCCTGGGAGACAGTAGTCAGTTCCAGGGTATGGAGTCTATGGTGGGGTGTCACTATGACAACCCTGTGTCACTGCACTGAAGGTGCTGTGTAACACACATAGTAAAAATACATGAGACCATATGGAGTAAAGACCCCATAACCCATAAAACACATTAACAGTCAAAGGAACCCCTCAAATCATGTCCAAGAGTGTGAGGAAAAGAGTCTCACTCTTGGCAGGAGAAAAAAACAAACTCCAGAAATCCAGCAAAGCTGCTGGGGGACTAGGTTAGGAAATTCAGCCTAAACAGAGAATTCTCCCTACCATGACAGATGATCAACTGCTTCGAAAGACAGATCTCAGTAATATAAACTTTACATTCCTACGTAAGCTTTCAATATAGTGAATCAGATCACTACTTTGTGGGTATTGAAAGTCGTGTGTGCTCATGTTTACTGGATCAATAGAGTGAAAGTTTTCATTAGCGTTACATCATATAACGTTCTTCATTCTGTTGTTTGGAGCACATGAGGAAAAGGAACATAAAACGCGAGGTAGAATCAGGTTGGTGAATGCATTGATCTCAGTGACAAATTACAACATTATGCTTATGATCAGACTTGTGTACATACTCAAGAACGAGGAAACAACGAGTTCAACTAACATTTCAATCACAGCAGATGTGGCTCAGTACTTTAAATGGCTCACATGTGCCACAACATTTTCAATCATATCATACACAAGCATTTTAAATATTGCTTTTTTAACTGTTTTATAATAGCAGCAAACATTGGTCAGTAAAGGGCAGATTTGAGTGTACATACGTTTGACACCATTACACGGAGATGTCCTGGGGTGGGCAAGGGTTGTATCATTTTAATATGAGCAATCGGCATTATGGGTTTTAAACCTTTTCGCAAAAGGCTTAGCAGAATAGATGAGGCTGGGAGGCACAGGGGTTTAACATTCATGTTTAACACTTCAGCTGGGGGAACAGGGTTGGGGGTTATGAGCACCATATATCATGGATATGGGGGTCTGTGTGGGGTCAAGGTATACTTGATAGGGACAACTTTGTTCTTTCCCAGACCCCAACTAAAAGTCTGGTCACCGCCAGGGCAATGATGTACTGCGGAATGTAAACGATAGAGGGCCTCATTACAACCCAGGCGCTAATGGGTTAACGGCGCCGTAAAAGGCTGCGCAGCCGTTAACCTATTAGCGCCTAATTACGAGGTCCCTTTGCGGGACCCGACCTTAACGGCTGGTGTAGACCAGCCATTAAAGTAGGGACCCGCAAAGGGACCTTGGTGCTAATTACAGTGCCGCAATTTGCGACACCGTAATTAGCGCTTTCCCCATTCCCATTGAGCCCTATGGGGAAGAAATGGGAATGGGGAAGGGCCATGGAGGAAGGGGGAATTACCGCCCCTCCAACCTTGTAATGGGGTGGTAATTCCCCCTTTCTCCATGGCGGAGTCAGTAACTTACCGGCATGGACCATGGTGCTAATAGCACCATGGTCTTCCGCCAGGGTCGTAATGAGGCCCACAGTGTTTGTTCTGTCACTTGTTTGCATCTAGCTGCTCGAGAGAATGGACCTTCAGCGGAGCTACCATGGGGAGGAGGCTGGGGGGAAGTGCAGGCTCGCTGTGCACGATCAAGTGGGGGTGAGGTTCAGCTTTTGCAGTTGGCCTGTTCCACAGAGGCCTGGGTTTAGTATATTCAAAATGGAGTCTGAGTGTATCACACAATTGAGTCTATGTTATGCTACATGGTGAGCCATGCAGCCTCACGTGTCGATCCGCAACCATCCTGCATCCCGCACCCAGGTGCATCGGTGGCTGCCAACGAGTCATAAGCCTCACGTAGGAGAGGGATGTGGGGGAGGGGGTTCCTAACGACCTGTCCTCCCATACATTTCCCCCCTTTCATTACTTAAGTAATGAATATTGTAACTCACCCAACCTCAGTCTGTCCACTATATCCCCATCATAGTACAATGTCACTGTTCTATATTTAGGTTCAGGATCCACACCTGTTTGTACTTGTGCCTACTGCATAATTTATGCTGTTCCTCGAGTGTTGGCCATTGTCACCATCATCATTGTACCATTAGGAACTGCGTTTGCGCAGCACCGAAGACCTAATTGGTACATGCAAAAAATCAAGAGCAAAAATACGATGATGGGTATCAGCATTTTGACAGTCATTCCAAGCCAGGATGGTACCCATGAAAAAAGGTTATCGAACCAAGAGCTCGGGTCCACTCTACCTTCATTCTTCATCTGCTCTCCCAAATTGTGCACTGCCGTGATGACGTGTGACAGTGTTCCGTTGTCCGCATCCGCAGAAGGCACGAACGTGCAACATGCGCTCCCGATTTTTCAGCAAACTCCTCCAACCATCGCAGTTAACAGGTCTAGGACATACCTGTTCTGCATTGTCTTTAGCAGTAGGGCCCTTAGCTCCACCTTGATCACGTTGAACCCTTCTTCAGTGTCGTTGGCCAGTTGGATCAACTCCCAGCGTGTTATTTGCAGCCAC
Source organism: Ambystoma mexicanum (assembly GCF_040938575.1). Classification (NCBI taxonomy): domain Eukaryota; kingdom Metazoa; phylum Chordata; class Amphibia; order Caudata; family Ambystomatidae; genus Ambystoma; species Ambystoma mexicanum. Next base: position 1,051,163,109 of record NC_090941.1, read on the forward strand.
TCTGCGTTGGCTCGTGCTTCGATACTGAGGATGAGGGAGGCAAAGAATGTTTCAGCTGAATTGAATAGCCGGAACCTGTTGTGAATTTGTGCCAAATGTTTTGTGGAGGCTTTGGATATGTAGTTGGATGACCTCCGATTTCTTGATATTGTGCTTTGTACGTTGTCCGTGGATAGGACATACATTGCCGGCTCTTCTGTTGGTTTTATGTGTTCTGGACGGTGGATGGCTTGCAGTCCTTCGCCCCCTTCAATATGACTCTCCGGAACCACCATCAGGGCAGAGTGCAGCATCACCAAAGAGCATGTGCCCCTCCAAGATTGTGGAAGGTGCAAGTATGCCTGTTTACCGCAGACCCAGTAAGTGTCCATAAAGGTGGTTGTCCCTTTTTTCATGTCTGGGATAATGAGTGTTTTGTTACAGTTCTTATTTGTGCCCATGTTGTTTTTCCCTTCACCAAGGAAGCACAGTTCATATGTAATTTCATTTTGCAGTTTGAAGGTTTTTTCCATGGCTGTGACCCAAGTGAGCTTTGTGATGTGCTTGGCCCGTACTGATGCGCATGTTTTCTCGACCCATTGCAGTTTCTCTGCCGGCAATCCTCATAGTACTTCTGCTTTCCATGTTATTACTTTGATATTGGTTGATATTGCCAAAGAAGCTTACAAGACAGTTTATAGCAAAAACTAATCCTATACATAACCATAATCAATATGTTTTAAGTTGAACTTTAACAAGTACATATTTTGTATAGTTTCATCTATAGGAATATTCTAAAGAAATTACTTGAAAGGTGATTGAGGTTGCTGTTGACTCCGGAATAGTGTTCCATGTGGCATCAATGTTCTTTAATCGATGCATATATTGATACCATTGTTCAATTGAAAATGGACATTACTATTAAAATTTAGACCACATAAAAAATGATTATAAAAGTTTGTAAGCAAGTTGCTTGGCCTCACCATTAGGATGTTGGATGTGTCTGTGGTTTCCTCCATGGTAACAGTCTGTAATTCCATGAGTGTAGTCTATATAAAGACAGACATGGTAATTTAAAAAAATGACCTATTTTTAAAGGAAGCAATGTGAGTTTGTGTTTGTAATGGCTCCAATGGCACTGAACTATTCAAGTATCTCTAAAGTAGGGATGCACAAAGTAATCTAAAGTTAAAAATGAACAAACCACGGACAATTGTGTCACAAAGGAAACTTGTGTAGTAAAATATTAATGGAAATATTCCTCAAAAACTGAAAACCATTCATTATAGAGAGTTGCCTCATGTCTCTTACCTGTTCACAAATTATTTCAATATATTGAGTGGTATTTCTAAGAAATATGGGAAATTAAGAAAATGCTAAAATAAATCCACTACTCAACTGAGTAAGCGTGTGCTGAAATTCAGTTGGAACTGCATTGGGAAGGGATTTGCAAAGGAGTCTGGGCCGACGCGTTTTAGTTACTGTGATTGTTTGTACATATCTTCTGAGAAGTGCATGCTGCAGACGCAGAATCAATTCCCCTGACCTCATCCAAGACATTGTTGGCTCTGCTTTCAATTTTGGACACTGGAAACCACAGCTCAAAAGTTATTTTCTCATTAAATTTAAATCCTTTGGAAATAGATGCAGGACTGTACTCTTACTTTTAGCATGGCTGTTATTAGTGCAACCCAAAGCGATACAAGAAGGCATTGTTGGATTTTCCCTATGATCTGTTGAAGAAAAATAAATAAATATTACTATTAAAAAAGTATGACATTGAGTAAATCAAACATCATATTTCTGTGATAATAAAAATAATGCACTTTATCAAAAATTGCACCTAATGCAAACATGCCTTGAAAACATGCACTACCAAAGATCACATTTGGAAATAATATTTTTATGTGCTAATTACAGAGATAACAATGCAAAGGATGGTTCATAATGGTGTAGACGTTTTGAATAAAATGAAATTAGAATAGTGTGTATGTGAATGTCTGACATGTTCGTTCACACCCGCCAGGCCTCTATAACAATGCTTGACCTCCACAATCCTGCCAGTGCAGCCCCCTTGCGAGCACACAGGTGCAAACTCTCATTGATAGCGGAGGGGGAAGGATGCAGATGAGGTGAGAGCAATAGGCCCGGAACAAAGTCAAATGACACAGACATATGTTGATTGCAGGGACCGGGTCTTCAAAGAGTAATCTAGAGACACCGGGTCTGGGGTGACTATGTGGATATGGATGCCCAGGTTTATAGTCAAAATGTCGAAAACAAAAAAGTTGAAAACAATAATGTTGAAAAAACAAATGTTGAATGTTTTTATTTTTTTATTTTTTTTAAACCCCTGTTTATTTTTTATAGCTAAACCCAACAAAACATACAAATACAAATAAAAACACATTCGTTTTTTTTTCGACATTTTTTTTGTGACATTTTTGTTTACAACTCTTTGCATTCGACATTATAACTGCACACCGGTTGCCCATGCATCAGTGATGTCATCAGTGAAGTCATCAGTGATGTCATCATTGTTGTCAGAGGTGCAAACGGGGGGCGCACAGTTAAGGTGGCTTTAGCTGAATTTCACTGGGTTTGTTGCGTTAAGTTCTTACCTTAAGGTACCTGCAATTAAAAATCCATTTAGAACACTACCAGACCACTCTATATTTTAGAACACTTGCAACCCATCGCTCAAAGACCTTCATCAATCACAAACTGATTTTGGCCAGTGGTATTGCTATGTATAACGGATTGCAGGCTTTGAGAACTCACAATTGTTTTAGTTAATACGCAGTGAGATAAAAGTATTTGCCAAGGGTTACAGCAGCGTGCAACAAGCCCCTTGTTTTATAGCCGGTATCTTGGTGACTGTTGAGATACATCACGTGACCCCAACTAACCGCATTTAAGCAGCACAGAAAAGGGAACATATATCTTAAAGTGAAATATACATATCTAGTTCAATTGACCGTTCCCTTAGAAGAAAGAGCACAAGGCAAAATAGCATTGAACTTTAAAAAAATGTAATCAACACCAGGAAAATAACCTGTTCCATTAAATATGCTAGCAAAGTATCAAAGGTGCTCACCTTTTAAACCCAGCAATCTGTTGTGAAATATTCCAAGGAAAACAAAATCCCAATGTGAAAAAAGTGCTTGTGATCTTGTGGGAAAGTGTCTGCACTGGGAACATGATATCCTGAGAAATATCCTGGTGGCCAAATACTTTAGCATGCTTACCAACCTCAATACATCGCAAGGGGTTGCCTCTGCCATCTGGAAAAAAATGTCCACTGTCCACCTACATGTGTCGTTCACCTGTGCCCTCAAAAGCAGCCACAATCAGGGGCAAACAACTGCACCAGTGTTCAGGATTGTAAACTCTCTTGCCACATAGTGGGAAAATACTCATGACTTACTTGCCCCCTCATAATGTTCCCTCCTCGCCCCCATGTCTGGCTTTCAACAATACTCTGCTTTATGAAGATAACTCAAAAAGTACACATGCCATAGTGTAACTCAAATATATACATACTTACAGAACTATGTTAGGCATGAAGTGATGAAGTGTACAATTGTGGCATTATTCCCCATCTTGACTACCAGAATGCAATACAGCAAAAGCCAGAAGGACTGACAGGCGCATGGTTTAAAAAAGAATAATGTGGATGCTGTGTGTTATGAGATAATTAAAACACATAACATAGGGACTATATACTGTCTCCCATTCAGGCGGTAAGTGTGACAGGCCTTGCTTAGTTTCAAAGTGAGCAAGGGGCCAGCCCCCTCAAGCCATGTTTCTCTAAGTAGTCTTGTAACTTGGGCTAATTTATTAGGACACGTGGTCTGAGGGGGCTGGACTGTTCCTTCCTTTTAAGCTAAGCAGGGCCGGTCTTTGTCACAGCATGGGTGGGAGATGTAGGGTAACGCCACAACAAGCAGATATTGAAAAAACAACCTGCTAGTGAAAAAAACTAGTGCACCCTTTTTTCGAGAAGAACCCGTGCTTAATTTTTTATATAAAAAGGAAGATGGTGGCAATGTTATTGTAAGTCCACTGCCACAGAGCTCTCTTTCCTCATCAAAATGGAGTTCACTTTATAAACACAGAAATCATCATTCATGACGCATTCAATATACAGTATTTATCATTTCCAGGCTACCCTCAGCCTCCTCCTCTCCTTCCCTCATCTCTGACTGTCTGTCTGCTATCCAGGAGTGGTGTGCCACAAATTACCTCTGCCTTAATGCCAGTAAGACAGAGATTCTCTTCATTGGCACACCAGCTCCCTCCTTTCCTGTTGCTCTCTGGCTGGCCTCTCTTGGTCCTCTTTCTGCTCCGACATGCAAGGCCAAAAACCTCAGGGTCATCTTTGACTCCACACTCTCCTTATCTCCTCACATCTCTAATGTCTCCAAGAAGTCACACTACCAGCTGCACCTCCTCAGAGGTATTCTGCCTTTCCTCTCCTTCCCCTAGAAGCTCACTGTCTCCAGCACTCTGGTTCTTTCAAGGCTGGACTATTGCAACAGCCTCTTTCTAAATCTGCCTGCTTCTACTCTCTGCCATTTGCAACTCATCCGGAACAGTACTGCAAGACTTTTCCTTGGCCTCAAGCCCAGGGATAGTATCTCTCCAAGACTGAAATCTCTGCACTGGCTCCCAGTGGCTGCAAGGATTAAGTTCAAAACCCTCTGCATCGTCCTGCATCGTCCACAAGGCCTTCTGGGGTCTGGGGCTTCAATACCTTCAACTCGCTCTTCCTAAATATCTTCCTTCACAAGCTCTTTGCTCATCTGCCTCCAACTCCCTCAGGGTCAGTCACTTCTCCAAGCAACGAGTTGGTGGTAGATCTCTTTCATTGGCTGGTGCCTCCCTCTGGAACAGCCTCCCTGCCTCCCTTAAACTTGAGGAGAACAATCTCCAGTTCCAGAAACACCTCAAAACCGTTCTCTTTGCTTCTGTTTTCTCTCCTCCTCTCCTCTGCTGACCTCCTGGCTGAAACCGGTACTGCACTGGCTACAAGGTCACCCTCTGATCCTGGGCCCTAGTCCTCCCCCACCAGCGTTACACACCTGCACTGCCCACCTGAAATCCCCCACACTTGGGGACTGTTCTGTATCCCTACAGTCCCCCTACCCAACCTCCATAGCGGATGTCTGCACTTACCCACGCACTTGCCACATGCTAGATCCTATTTTACTATTGTTATTACCTATTCCCATGTACTGCACTTTCCCGTCCTCCCTTCCCACACACTTGCACGATCTGAATGACACCTGGCCTAGTAGGATCGGTGTCCGTCCCCCTTTGTTCCCCTCACTTGCCTCGTTGTGCCTTGAAACACTTGTGTATAGGCACATTATAAATACTATATCATCTCATATCATATGAATCCCCCATCCTCATTGGCTGCCACCTATTTACATGGTAATGGTTAACCCCTGTGCTGATTGGTTGTGTCATCTTCTCAGACATCTTCTCCACACATGGGTGACAAACTCTTCACCTCGGAACACTTCAAGATAATTGATTAAACGTAAAAAGGCAACATTCTAGCCACACTCCTAACCATGTGATGTGCATCTGTTCCTTGCAAACAATTCAACTCTTTTCTCATCCCAAGCACGTAGGCCACCCATCATGCCTCCCTGTCGTAATCTTATAATTTGGCATCACTCTTTGGTCTCCCTGGTACAAATCACAGAACTTGTGCTCAGCTCCCCTCTGTATAAGCTACCCCTCCTGGGAAATGGACCTGGTGTCCCACTAATCCATCCAATTCATGAAGGATTTAGGAGCACTATTCCTGTGCATCTAGTAGTTCAAATAGAATGACCATTCTTCTGGAGAGCGCTAGTGCCTTAAATCTCAGTTCCTGTTTTGGCAGCTCAAGACCTCTTGCCCGGCTCCCATGAATATGGCCTTTGTACTGGGTCACAGTCCGACTTCCATTCAACTTCTAATATCCCTACCTAATTGTTCAAGTGGCTAACCTTATACATTTATTTGTGGGTACGCGTGCAAGTTCTTTACTGCGCCTGGGAATTGGAATGCGATAATCAAGCAAAAGATGAGGCCTCATTGTTCTTTGTCTCTAACACGACCTGCAAGAATTCAGGCCTATTTCTTAATGTAACTCTATGTTATGTTATGAACGTCAGAGACATGCGTAGTGTTTTAAAACACTTTTGCAAAGCAACGGTTTACAAGCTCCTGAAGTACATGTGCCTCCTGTCAACTATTTCCACCCATAGGTTCCCCCCTCCTCTTACACCGTTCTCTGCACAGTCTACCAGTTTTAATATATATTCAGCAATCTGAATCATTTTCCGAGGGGCAGCGATCTGAACATGTATCCCATCAGAAACCTGTATGCCTATTGGGGCACTGGCCATGGCCAGTGATGTTTCACCCCTGACATCACTTTTGCTGTAAAAATATATATTTTGTTTCTATAGCCGCGGGTATCGAACTAGAGATACACACAGCTATCTGTAGTCATATTAAGTCGTGAATATCAAAACACAGCCCAATCAATGCTTTCCTGCCCCTAGGCCCTCACCAAGTTCCTCCTCTTATGTGCTTGCTCCACCCACTCCTCCGATGGACTGCTCAGATCCCCTGCCCTCACCCATACCCGCCACAACACATGCTGGTTCTGTGATGCAGTTTGGTTTAAAGAATGTCAGCTATTCATGGCTATTCTGTCCATAGCCAATTCTAAAGAAAAGCTTTGTGTTGCAAAGTCAGTCCCTAGACTCCCTCCAACTCCCACATTTCACTTGGTGTCCTCTTACCTCCACCCATCTGTAGGCTGATGACATTTGCATGTTAATTGACCTGCACATGGCTTTTGCCTGCGTTTCATTTTCTGATAACCTTGGCTATAGCCACAGCTATCACAGTACACTGATTTCTTCTTGCGTCCTTTTGTGAAAACTATGAAGTCATATGTAAGGGACAGCACAGATATGATTAACAACCTTGACAACTTAAAAGTGGAAGGGAGTCACATTTTGGTTAGTTTTGATGTAGAAGCACTCTACACCAGCATACCACAAGCCGCAAGTCTGGAAGTCCTAAAGTCCAATCAACGACTGCGTCTTGTGTCCATGGACATCACGCCCACCCCCCTGCCAATCGGGCGCCTGTCCGCAGACCCAACAGGAAATTAAGTCTGCCAACCAAACCCAGATATCAAACATTTTTTTTGGTCTATTTTTTGGTTGTTAAAAAAAAAAACTTCCGGACGCATTTTCACTAAATTTACAAAAGCATGCTTTTGGGATCAAGCCGCCACTCATTCTGCAAATTTGGTGAACATCCGTCCAGCGGTTTGGGCTGTAGACGTGAACAAACATTTATTTCCATTGTGTCTATAGGAAAAACCACACATTTTGGGGCCCCCCTATAACTTTGCCCCCCACCCTCCAGACGCAACCTCACCAAGCTTTGGCAGATCGTTCTGACGTGGCCATAAACTTTTCTTTGCAAAGTTTTGTGAGGATTCATCCAGGGGAAGCAAATATATATTAATTATGGACACAATATATAATGTAATATATATATTGTTTGTTTTGTTATGTCCCTGATATATGCCCCACATTTTTACAACCTCATCATCTGTCTCATCACTTGTTCTTACCGTTGTGCTATTGTACAGGCGCTCTTCATGGGAATGCCGCCACCACTGTAAATGTGTAATTGTAAGCCATTTCGGATCAGACTTGACATTCCTGTTCTTGAAATAAATAAAAATACAAAGAGGGAGTGTGAGGGGAAAGTGGTGAGAGAGGGGAGAGATGGCGGGAGGGATAGCAGGGAAAGAGTTGAGGAATGAACAGGAGTCAGAGCGCAGCTGAGCAAGAGAAGTCAATGTTTATGAGGAGAGGAAAGGGCAAGTGGGACCTGGGGATTTGAAAAACACTAAACCCAGTCGTAAAAGCCGCTGTGACATTTGGTGGGCCCACGGATACAAACCATCTAGCAATCCCCAGAGAGAGTCAGATAGAGAAGGTATTTGCATTCAAGCTATCAGTCTCTGCAAGGCATATTTTATATAGTTGGGGTTACCGATCTCTATGTACAACCATGGCATCCAGGGACACTTGGTCTAAGGGGAAAAGCCCAGAAAAGATGAGAGAGAGAGGGACAGTCTATAGTGAGCCCCTTTTCAGAAAATGAAATGGTAACCCTTGAACCTTCTTCGAAAGTTGGTGTGTTCCTGAGGCCATCTGTGACACGCAAGCTCTAATTCCACCACAGTAAATCTGGTGTTTTTTTTGTTTTTTTCTCTATCTTAAAGTTGAGGATTTACCTCCAGCATCTTGCTGCTGGAAATCCTTCAATACCAAAACTGCAACTCGGAGGTGCAATAAAAGTGGTTGTAATTCCATTACTGTCAAAAACAGTGGTGGTCAAAGAATTACCCCCAATTTTTTACCTAACTGCCATACTAGTTTGAGGCCCACTGAGCATTGTTGGCAGCACTGTGTGATATTTGAACAGCACACTGCGTTGACATCTGTTTCAACTAATTTTCCAGCAACAATGCACACATATGTTTTCCAGTTTTGTATGCATTTATTCCCTTGAATGCACATTTGTACTGACATCTGAAGTACTGCAGTAACTCATGTGTTCTTCATAACTTCTTGTAAATCATTTGTTCTTTAATCCAATATCTACTGACCACTGTGACGAATAATGCACCATTTCAACGCATTAACTAAAATGTAAATATGTGGGTGAATAACCAGGTCATCTTGTTCCCTTGCTTTGGTTATCTACATCTATTGGTGGTCACAATTTACAACCCACATTTTTAAAACCTGCAAACATCCACTTGCTCGTCAAGCGTGCACTTCAGGGGCTACAGTACAGAAAATGTGCCGCAGTGCAGGTGCAAACTTTGCACAGTATTAGCACTAGGGCAAAAGTTTGCCCTATTTTTGAAAACACTGTAAAACATTAAGAAACGATTGCACCTCGACAAGTGCAGTCTGGCATATCAAAAGCTCCAGGGCTAAAATTGCCATAGTGCAAAAAAGATGAATTTTCACTACATTTTTTCATCAGGGCAAGGTTTGCCCTAGTGCTAATTCGGAATGGTTTTAGCACTAGGGCAAACTTTGCCCTGATGCAGAAATGCATCAAAAATGTATCTTGTTTGCACTAGGGCAATTTTAGCCCTGGAGCAAGTGCAAAGTTTGCACGGTATTAGCACTAGGACAAAGTTTGTCTTATTTTTTTAAAACACTGGGACACATTAGAACACCATTGCATCTCAAAAAGTGCAGTTTGGCAGATTAAAAGCTCCAGGGCTAAAATTGCCCTACTGCTAAAAAGATACATTTTCTATGGAGTTTTGCATCAGAGCAAAGATTGCCCTAGTGTTAATACCATTCCGTATTAGCACTAGGGAAAATTTTGCCCTGGTGCAAAAATGGTGTAAAAATGCCTCTTTATTGCACTTGAGCAATTTTAGCCCTGGGGCCAGATTCCAGAAACTTTGCAAAGTTGGACGGTATTAGTGCTAATACCGTCCAACTTTGCACTTGCCACGGTGCAACGTTTCTGTAATCTGGCTCCAGGGTGCTTTTAATCTGCCAAACTGCACTTGCTGAGGTGCAATGGTTTTTTTAATGTGTCCCAGTGTTTTTAAAAATAGGGCTAATACCGTGCAAACTTTGCACTTGCACTAGTGCAAAGTTTCTGTAATCTGGCCCCTGTACTTGTCGAGGTGCAATGTTTGTTAATGTGTTCATACAACTGTACTTGTCATCGTGAGATAGTTTTCTTATATGTCAGTGTTTTTAAAAATAGGCAAACTTTGCCCTAGTGCTAATACCATGCAATGTTTGCACCTGCACCGGTGCAACATTTCTCGGGCCAAATTACAGAAACTTTGCACCGGTACAAGTGCAAAGTTGCACAGTATTAGCACTAGGGCAAAGTTTGCCCTATTTTTAAAAACACTGGGACATATAAGAAAACTATCACACCATTACAAGTACAGTTTGGCATGATATAAGCAATATGGCGAAAATTGTTATAGTGCAAAAAAGATATATTTTTGATGCATTTGTTCACCCGGGTAAAGTTTGCCCTAGTGCTAATACCATTCCTATTAGCACTAGGGAAAACTTTGTCCTGTTTCAATAATGCAGTGAAAATATATCTTTTTTTGCCCAAGAGCAATTTTTTCCCCCTGTGTTTATACCATGCCAAACCGCACTTGTCATGGTGCAATAGTTTTCTAATATGTCCCAGTATTTTAAAAAATAGGGCAAACTTTGCCCTAGCGCTAATACCGTGCAACTTTACACTTGTACTGGTGCAAAGTTTCTGTAATCTGGCCCCATGCATGGTTACTCCTAAAACCCCCTCCCCTCACACACACACCTAAATCACCAGTGTTTTTGCAATTCTGAGATGGCATAAAAGACATCTGTAAGAAATAAATATGCGTGTTGTTGAATTTCCAGGATTCCTGCATGTGTGCATGAATCATGCAAGTATGTTCCAAGGAAGTTTATTTTAGGCAGTGTTAGCCTAAGCTAATTGCACGTATGATGTTGCTCCTTTAAAACAACTTGTATGTGCCAGCATATCCTTGTTTCTCAAGGGGTAAAATGTATCTCTTTGAGACAGGGACAGAGAGAGGACGAGGGAGAGACAGAAAGGGCGAGAGAGAGAGTGAGAGAGAGAGAGACAGGTGGCATTAGGAGCTAGAGAAATAGGACCTGTCTGCAAATGGGCAGAGATAGGAATGCGGGGATGCAGGTCCTTTTTCCTTGTCAGGCCTATTCCTGTCTTCCCTCAAGTAACCCACTCCCCTCTTAGAGCTCCTACAACCTTAACACAATGCATACAAATACCCCAAAGATGGCCACTAGAGGCATAGCCATTTTCACAACAACACTAGCCAAGCCACAACAGTCACATCAGATATGAGGTGCCTGCGTATGGCTACAATACTCCCAAGTATCTCTGCCAAACCCATAGAAAGCAGAGTGGCACTCAGGAAATGTGAACTTCTGACCTTCACTCATCAACACCACAGGTATCACATCTGCCATTCCCACTGTATCACTAAAGAACCCAGCCTTCCTTTTTTCTTCCAGTGCCAAGTGAGCAAGGCCACCAATAGTGGAAGACAGGCGCTATACAAGACCACTTACATTGCATGTCAATCAAGGACTGTAGTTACTACACAAATTCCCTTTCTGCGAAATAATGGATATTTTTTGTAAAATAAGTATGGTATGCCACACCTCATTCAGAAATGAGGAAAAATGTCTGTAGAGGGGGCAGGAGGAATCCACAAGCATCTCAACATAAATGTAGCTGGCAAGGCAAGGAAACATAACACAGACTGCCATTAATGATAACCCATTCATTCTAAACCATCTCAAATAAGAGGAAAGTATTTAGAAGAAAGCAATGTTAAGGCTCGAACCTTGGGTGAAGTAAGATTGTTTAAGATTTAATAGCAGCACTATGGGGTGAACATAGACATAGGGTATGGGCGCTTGTCTCCATTGTAGGTTGACCATCCCCAAGTTCAGCACCGGTCACAGGGAGCAACGGCAGGGTCCATATCCCTCCCTGGTGGAAAAACCTGTAACGCAGTCAGAAATCCTGGATTGTCAGGGGTGATCTCTCCAGCCTTAGGCACCTGTCTACTATGTGAGTCATCCGTCCCCAGGTCCATTGGTGGTCCCAGGGAACCCTGGCTGCTTCCCTGTCCCTGACATGTTACAGCATTTTCCTCTGTGATGGGACGAGAAAGGATGGGGACCCTGCCGGGACTCCCTGGGACAGCACTCGGCTTAGAGCCGGTCAACCCACATGGGAGACACACAGCCAGGGCAACTGGCAACACCCCTTGCCATCCTTGAACCCTGGCCATGCCGTGTTACATCTTTTCCCCCCTAGGAAGCACAAGGATCCCTTTGGGGTTCCCGGCAACTGGTGCTGGGCTTGCGGATGGTCGACCCACATGGGAGACGGACACCCATAGCTGGCGACATCACCCCCCATCCTCCTACAGCTCTGGTGTCCCTGCGCTATAGATTTCTGCTCCAGGGGATGGGGACCCTGCCAGGTACCCCTGTGGCTGGGTTCAGTTACAGCTTTTCCCTCCAGTGAGGGATGCAGACCCTGCCGGGGCTCACTGGGAACGTTGCTGTGCTTGGGAACTGTATACCCATTTTCGTTCAGGAAAGTGCACCCACACATGTGAGGTACCGTTTTCATCGGGGGACCAGTGGGAAAGTGTGAATGTAGGAAATGTGCTGGTGCCAGTGTGTTTCGGTGGTTTCCTGGTGGCAAATGTCTGAGAAATGTTTCCCCTACATTAAGGACTTTGCTGGTGCCTTGTGGGTTATAAATTTGTGGGTGATTCACGGAAGTCAGACCGCTTGGATTCCCACTGGTGTCTTCTTTTCACGAAATGCACAGGGTTTCCTGTTTTCCTTGGTGGCTGCGACACCTCAGGCCCAAATCTGTGGGTTGTCCACTAGAGTGAATAAAAATACAAATGTGGTCTTCCACTTCCCTTTTGGTGTACCAGAGGGTTAGCCTTTTCCCTTTGCACCTAGTTAAGTGCACCCACACATGTGAGGTTCTTTTTTGTCGAGACACCTGTGGGAACATGGGAAGGTAGGACATGTGTTGTTGCCGGCAAGTTTCGGTTGTTTTCTGGTGGCAAATGTCTGGAAATTGTGATATTTTTCTCCACTTTTTGGAGTTTGCCCGGCCTTGTGGTTAATACATTTTAGGGTGAGACCCCTTTACATTCCCTCAGGTGACTTCTTTTCAGAAATGTATGGGTCTCTCAGTTTTCCTTGGTGGCTGCGATACCCCAGGCCAAAATCTGTGGGCTGTCCCCAACACCAAATATCATAAGAATGTCTGCTTCTAAGGCCCTTTGGGGTACCAGTGGTTTAGCCTTTTCCCTTTGTGCCCAGGTAAGTGCACCTACACATGTGAGGTAACGTTTTCATCGAGACACCTGTGGGAACATGGGAAGGTAGGACATGTGTTTTTGCCAGCGTGTTTCGGTGGTTTCCTAGTGGCAAGTGTCTGTAAATTGTGTTTTTTTCTTCACTTTTTGGATTTTGCCGGGCCTTGTGGGTAATACATTCTAGGGCGATTGGCAAAAGTCAGACCTCTTTGGATTTCCCTGGGTGTCTTCTTTTAAGAATTATATGGGGTTCCCCATTTTCCTTGGTGACTGGGACACCCGATGCCCAAATCTGTGGATTGTCCACAACACCAAATACCATAAGAATTTCCTCTTCCTGGTTACTTTGGTGTACCAGTGGTTTAGCATTTTCCCTTTGCGCCCAGGTAAATGCACTGACACATGTGAGGTACCATTTTCATTGGGACACAAGTTGGAGAATAGGACGGTATTACAAGTATTGTTTCCAGAGTGAAAATATTGTGGGTAATGCATTCTAGGGCAATTGGCAATAGTTAGACCTGTTTGGATTCCCCTGGGTGTCATCTTTTCAGAAATATTTGGGGTTCCCCAATTTCCTTGGTGGCTGCGACACCCCAGGCCCAAATCTGTGAGTTGTACAGATGGCCAAAACCAGTATTCCCCAGGGCGTCTGATGTACCAGTGGTTTAGCCTATTCTCTTTGCAACCCGGTCAGTACACGACACATGTGAGGTACCGTTTTCATTGGGACAACTTTAGGAAAGTAGGAAGGTAGGACATGTGTTGTTTTCTCTTGGTTTTCAGAATATTTTCACACATTTCCTTCTGCACTTTGCTACATGGCCCTTTTATTTCCCAAATGTGGCCTACATTTAGTTGCTGCTTTAGGCACACTGCACTTTTGCAACCTGCACAAATCACCTATCGTTCAAAAAGTCTGCCTGCGATCTTACAAAAAATGTATGCTTTCCATTCTTCACCACATTGGTTTTTTCTTAATTTCAAATGCTAATTACATCTGTTTCTTCCGTCAGCATAACAATCCTGTGTACCATGGCTCTGTTTTTAGCTGGTGGTAATGCTTCTTTTGTGAAACATTACCAAATATGGGTGATTTCCTAACTAGATGTAGCTGTGACTTGCTTTTATCTATATTGACAGAAGTTATTACGTTACCAGTCCAACTATGTCCAGCACATACTTTTTTTTCACTCACTGTTCCTATTTTTCCCGCAATTATAGAGATTTTCAGTACATAGTTGTTGCCTGACCTGCGCAAATCACCCCTTCCTTAACTTCGAATTTTGTCTACTTTTCAGAAATGCATGCCTTTCTGTGTTCCTGTTGAGCTTTCCTACACTCCCTTTCTATTCCTTCCATTCTTTCCAAGCAGGTCCTATAAGCAAAAGGGAAAAATTGCCTGCCTTGCACAAAACTGATGGTAACCTTATAACACAAATATTTTTGTTTCCACCCAACCTGTTCCTGAAAGCCTGGATGATGGCACATTCAGAACTGGAAACCATTTTTTCCTAGCTCTAACAAGAACAAAACCACAGGCTTCTTTGTACATCATTTTATTGGCATTTTCTGCAAAAAATTAAAATGTGCTCTCTTTTTTGTTAGTTTCTCTCACCCTCTAAAGCAAACTAAGATTCCTTGGTAATTGAAAGGCATTTTGCAAGGAAGGGCGAGGAAAGACAGAGCGCAGGATCAAGCGGCCATCTTAGCCTGCGCCTCCTGATGGTCTGCTAAATCATTATACATTTCTCATTTTAAATTGAATTAATTTACAATTGCATTTTAATGCACATTCTTTTAAACGAAATCGTCCAAAAATGTGAACCTCGGAATTGCGACGGCCGAAAATGCCAACTTTTAAAACATTTTATCCCCCCCTTAAACCACATATATATGTGTGGGGGTTTAGAGTATAATATTAATATGGGGTGGGCTGTGGGGGGTCTCCCTGCATATATATGTGGTGTAAAGGGTTAAAAAAAAGTTGTCATTTTTAGCCTTTGCAATAATCACATAGATCCTTTTAAACTTTCATTACATATAACTGCATTGTTCCACCACAGCAATCCCTCTTTTGAGCCTGGAGGCCACTAGCCTCTCTTTTGTAAATACTTTGGATCATGAGTTAAAATAATCTTTGACCCTTTAAAACAGCCTTACTAATAACATGTAAAAGGACATCTGATTAAAACATTATATCAGTGAATTCACAACAGGATAGCACAAATATTAGGAACTCCATGGGGGTCATTACGAGGTAGGTGGGAATGGAAAAACACACCGCTCCGGGCTATTACGACTCAACAACCCGGTATCAGCACCACCGCTGATACTGTGCAACCCCGTACCGGCATACAAACGGGCACGTGGCCGTTCGGTCGTCGGTCCGGCAATACCGGGATGGCGCTAACAGGAGGACATCACAAGTCATGCCGACATGCAAATACCGGCATCATGAAGGCGGTAATAAGGGATACCGTAATGCTGGCATCACCGGCATCGCAAACCACCCGTAAACAGCAATGTGCAGTGTTCCCAACTGCCACAGGTGCACACAATCAGCACAGGTGGAGGCAATGGAGTCTGACCCAGCACAAAGGAGCGCACCCACACACCACACCCCTTTACACACCAAAATGATTCCATTTACAGTAACAATATTGGGGCTGGAGGACATGCTTGCATTGCTACACCAGCAAGAACAACAACAGGCACCACAGAGGAGATGCAGGAGGAGAAGGAGGGTGAGACAGGCCCAGCAAGCCCCACTAGTGCAGCCAGTGGTACCATGCAGGCAGCCCCCAATCCCTTGAATCAGAGCCAGTCCATTCAACCTAACCCCTGAGCAGATCCATACCCTGTACCATCTAGACCGGGACACCATCACCAGCATTGTGGACATGATACACAACGACATTGTCAGCCTGATTGAAATACGCACCGCCATCCCCCCTCTACTGAAGGTACTGTCTGTGCTCCACTTCCTGGCCACAGGCACCTACCAACACACAGTGGGCACATGCATGGCATATCACAACCCTTATTTTCACGCATGCTGAACCAAGTGCTGGATGCCCTCCTCAAGCACTCAAGGAACTACATATGCCTACCACGGAAGGCCCAGGAGCTCTTCGACATGAAAGTTGGCTTCCATGCACTGGCAAGCATGCCAAATTTTATTGGTTCACTTGACTGCACCCATGTAGAATTGGTGTTTCCGCATGCCACGGAGGTGGTGTACCGCAATTCTAAGCTATATCACTCCATCAATGTACAGTTGGTATGTGACTCCAGCAAGATCATCACACATTGTTGTGCCCGATTTCCCGGATCAAAACATGACTCAATGGTCCTGCGGAACTTCACGCTACCACGCTACATGGGGCAACATGAAGTACAACGTGCCTGGCTGCTTGGTCAGCCGCATGATAGGCAGATAGCAGTGTAATGGGGGAGAGATGCACACACCACCATGGCGTCATTATTGTGGTGACAGCACAATGTCCACATCACAAAACACTGTGCCCCAAAGCATCTGAAACTGAACATGGCAACCAATCCCCATAGCAATGATGGAAGCTGCACACCAATTACAACATGCCTAACTTTCACCCAGCCCACATCACACAACACGTCCACCACCCATCATCAGACCTCACCCTCTGTAACACAATCCAGCAACATGCTGTGAGTATGCACAATGTAAATGTCTGCAGCAATTCACAACACAGGACAACCATCCATGAGAGTGGACAAATCAATCCCACCAAAGGAATACACTGCTTGTCAGAGGGCCTCCACCACAGTAGTGCTGCATGTCACCATGGGAATAATAAGCGCTGAATGATAAATAATGCTGAGACTACTGCCAACGCTGCCTGTAATAAAATCATACTGATCACTACACATCACATTATTAAAACAAACACAGCGGTATGCGTCCACAGTGCATGAGCAACAGCAAGGGAGTGTACACCCTGTATTATCTTGAAGATGTAATCCACACCATAAGACCATGGCACAGCACACATTGTGGCAAGGTAAAATGTGTGCATACAAACAGGGACATGTGCATGTGAACAACAAATATCTGCAGGCAAGTGTGATAAGTACAAGTGTCCATCAGGAATTGACTAACACATACCTTATTTTGTACCCATGCAGATGATAGTGGCTATCCCTTGAAGATGTGGCAACTCACCCCTGTGAGGAACCCGCAGAACAGGCACAAAGAGGACTACAATTGTTCCCATACCCGTACCCGTGTGTTTATCGAGCAGACCTTTGGCCTGTTGAAGGCACGTTTTCGCTGTTTTAGCTGGTCTGGTGGGGCACTCCTCTATAGGCATGAGAAGGTGGCCAAGATCGTCATGGCATGTGTCATGCTGCACAACATGTGCATCCAACGGAACATGCCTCTGCCCCCTGACATTGAACAGCAACAACCAAGTGATGATGAAGAAGATATGGCTGCACATCATCGCGGTGGCGACGCACAGGAGGGACGTGCTGTACACCAATCTGTGATTGGCCAATACTTCTAAGACACATGGGTGCAGAGGGTTTCATGAATGTGGGACTGTGGGCACCGGGTGTGGGAGTACATGGACACTATGCATTGTAAACCAATAAATGACCCATACACAATAAGGAATGTCCAGTCAAGTATTTTTTCAGGTACACAATGGGTGTATTTAACAGTAAAAAGTAAAACGTGCTCATACCCTCCACCTCACACACACCCCCTCCCACTCCCCCTTCCCCCTACCCCGCAACTCCCCCACACACCCCAGTCCCCCTGCACCTCCCCCCACAACTCCCCCACACATCCCACCCCCCCACCCCCCACAACTATCCCACACACCCCACCCCCCACAACTCCCCACACACCCCATCCCCCCTTCCCCTCCCCCATGACCCATCACCCTCCCCCACCCCCCACAGCTCTCCCACACACCCCAACCCCCCTCCCCCCACAATTCCCCCACACACCCCATCCCCCTCCCTCTCCCCCCACAACTCCCCCACACACCCCATCCCCCCCACAACTCCCCCACACATGGCATACAATGTTATGCCACTCGAGTCTGCATAGGTGTGCACATGCAGGCTGTGCCTCCAACTAATGGCCCGTGTCTGACTCCGGGGGTTACATGTTGGGCAGCGCATGGTGCGCACAGACCTGTGCAGGGGGCTTGTCTGCGTGGAGGATGAGGAAGACCCCGTTGGCACATGCTCAGCTGTCGGGGCAGGACGCAGAGCCTCCATGGCATCCGCAATCCTGCCAAGGACCTGCCGCACTGCCGACAGCTCCTCACAGATCTTCTGTGTGCTCGCCTCTATGGCGCCTTTCATGGCCGCAGTGTTGTCTCGTGCCTCCCTCCTCGTCACATCACCATCAGTGACATATTGTTTGACAAGGCCAGTCAGCTCATGCTGGAGCGCCTCCATCTGTTCCAACCTGAACTCCCCATCCCGGACCCCGATGGAGGTGGCTGGCAGGTGTGGCAAGGAGCCCAATTCTGGTGTGTCCTGTGTAGGGCTCCAGGCCTCTGCTTCAGCCTCTCCTCCCGACTGGACATGAAAGGTGCCATTGGGTGAGCTGATGGGTGTGAACTGGTGTGCTTGGGTGGGGCTGGGTGTGCCAAGGAATTCCATGGAGTGGGTGTCCTCCTCAGGGACACAGACCTCACCTTGGGAAAGGACCTCATCGCCACTCTATGGCGCAGTGGCAGCTGCCTCTCTAACTGAACTTGGAGCTGCAGACAGGGTCCCATCTGCCACCGGCTCTACAGCTGCCGATTCCACTGGTGTTGGGACTTGTGGATTTGTGGAAGACCCATGACGCCCCTATACCATGGCATCCAATGGTGTCTTTGTCCTCGGATGCTGATGTCCTTTGTCAGTGCCCTTGGAGGTGGAAGGTCTATTGGTGTTGTCCCTGGACCTGATCCTCTTCGTAGAAGTGGTGGCCTGTGCGGCAGAGTCCTCTGCATCGCTGTCGGTATCACTGCCTGTGGGGGACCATAAGAGGGACGGCATCAGTGATGGTTGTACATGCATTATGCATACAATGGTATCAGAGCAGTTGTACACATTTGATGACTTGATGTCCTACTGTTATGGCATACAGGTTATCTGTCATTTGGTGGGGTTGCTCAGGGATACGTTAGGTTCACACATGTGTGAGGTGGTGTCTGTTGTGTGACATGGCTTTGTGTTGTGGACTGCGTGCAGTGTGACACATGCTGTTTCCCTGTTAGTGGTGTGTGTCTCAGGTATGGCATAGGCATGCTGCATGCATGTGGATGTGTCAGTGCTGGGGTGGCATCTAGGCAGGGATTTGTTCATGTGCGTTTGATGGGCCATGCATTGCTTCATGGCACGGTCGCATTGGTGGGCTATCATCATCCTTTGCAATACAGTGTATCCTTGGGACACTCACCTCCATCAGCGGATGATGTGGCTCCATGTTCCATGTCTCCCACACCTTCTATTGACGCCAGACCAATGGTGCTGGTGCAGGTTTCTTCCCAGCGGCTCAGTTTGATTGGTGAGTTGGAGCCACCGGCAGTAGCCAGGCCCTGGCTCCGGTTGGCAGACAAGATATTACGCACTCTGAGGCACAGGTTGTCCCAACGTTTTCTGACGTCCTTTACAGTGCGGGGGGTGTTGCCAACTGCACTCACTTTCTGGGCCACTAGTTCCCATATCTCTTTTTTTTACAGTTGTGCTGCTCTTTTCAGGTCTGTGGCAAAGACCATCTCTTTTTTTTTTTTTTATTTTATTGTAAAACTTCAACTTGATAAGATATATCATGTTTTTGTTACATTTCGGTAAGTCGAGGAGAAGGATGAGATGCTCATCTCAATCACACCTTTCATCTTTTCATTAGATGTTACCAAAATTCTGGTAAATGATTCCACTTTATAGTCATACAGTTATACAGTTATCCAATTGCCTAAGCCATCTGATGTGTGGGCACTGAGATTAGAATTTCATCGAAGAAATTGATTAAATTGCAAGACAACTTGATGTTATGTCCTGCCACAGCATAGTCCCACCAATCGTCTTCCTCGTTAGTTAGTGGTTTAAAGTCCTTTAGATGTATTTCGCGTAAGTTGGTTAGCGAAGGACATACTGCTGCTAGATGTTTTAAGGACTCGATTGCTGATGTACTACAAAAGCGGCATTTGTTGTTGGTTGCGTCTTTGTTCCTACGCATCCAGAGCATCTCGTTGGTGTTTAGAGCATTTAGGCGTAACTTCAAAAATTGTGCCCTATGATGCCGCGAAGGACAGTGTGTAAGGAATTTCGGTTGGCAATGAAGCTTGACTATGCTTCTTGAAGGAGGTAGCGTGGATTTAAGAGCTGAGCGGTTGTTATAAGTTGTAATCCAATCCCAAGAGGCTAATTTTTTTTTAGCATGTTGGGGACGTTGGATTAGCTCTTCCTCGGATATGCCTGCTTCAATTGTAATCCTATTTAGCTTACTCCTCCATGTGTTGATCAACACATTTGACGTCACATCTTTACTTGATTGAAGGATGTGATAAGCAGAAGTAGAAGAGCCAAGTTGTATCTTACGCAGCAGTGATAGAGATTTCCAAACTACTGACATATAGATTGAGTTTAAGGATAACTCATATCTTAATGCTGATATTGAAATGTAGTTTGGAAGATTCAGAGCCCTTCTCCAGAACTTTCCTTCCAGTCGACTCCAGACATCATGGTTGATATTCAGCGCAGCTTCACTCCCGAAAGTGATTGTAGGGACAACTTTTTGTAGATAAAACATTATGACGGGGGTGATGGAGAATTTCCCGTAATCAGAGTTAATTTTAGCCGCTTGAAGGCTTAAGATCTTTGTTTTAGCTATCAGATCTTTAATCCAAGCAGTTTCTGAAAGTGAGTCATTGATCATGACGCCTAAGTAACGGATCGACTGGACGACCTCAAGTACTTGTTCGTCTATATGCCATCTAAATGCTTTATCTTTTCTTGACATAGATCGACCGATACACAAGATCTTTGTTTTCTCAGTGTTGATGGTCAGCTCGTTTGCAGATAAAAACTCTTTCAAACGAGAAAGAAGGTGCTGAAGGCCAATTTGTGTTTGATCTACCAGCACTATGTCATCAGCATAGACCAGATGGTTAATGACCCGGCCATTGAGTTTCGGAGGAAAGCAGTGAGTGGATTTCAGCCAATCTGGTAGATCAGCAATAAAGAGTTTGAAGAGGTCTGCTGCAAGCGGACATCCTTGTTTAACGCCTCTGCACGTTCTTATTGGTTCTGTGAGATCTCCTTGTGAGTTAATTCTGATTTGAATTGAAGTATTCAAATGGAGGGCGATGATTGGTTCTAGCAGATGGTTCGGGCAATCCCACAGATGTAATTTTGCCCACAATTTGGACCGATTGATAACATCGAAGGCTTGACGAAGGTCAATAAAAGCAAAGAAGATTTTTTTCTTCGCCTCCATTGCTGACAGTTTCAGGAACGATAAAAGTGTGAGGTTTGCGTCAGTTCCCACATTCTTCGTGAAACCTGTTTGTCGAGGATCGAATTTACCAGATGAGAAAGCCCAGGTTACCAATTGTTGGCGCAAAAAGGATCCGAAGATCTTGCTAATTGTATCCAGAAGGGCGATTGGGCGATAGTTCACAGGATCGGCCCGACAGCCCTTCTTGTAGATTGGAACCACTATGGCTTTGGACCACGAAGATGGAATCATCTTGCGGAGAGCAATCTGAGAAAAGAGTTCGTGAATGAATACGGCCCAGAATACTCTATGCTTTTTCAGCGTCAAATTTGAAATTTGATCAGGACCAGCAGCTCTGGAGTTGTTGAGTTTAGAAATTGCGAGCTCAATCTCATCGCATGACGGTGTAATGCTCCAACTAGCGCTTGATAAGGTGGAAGGCATAAATACTTCGGACACAGAGTCTCCATATATTGAGGTAAAATGGTCATGCCATTTTTCGCTTGATATTTCATTGAAGATTGATGGATTAGATTTCGAGCGACCTTTGTTTAAGATAGCCCAAATGTCACGAATATTTCTATGAGCCAGTAGTTTTAACATAGTTTCTGCTCGTCCTTGATCAATTATTGCAAGATGTGATCTTAACCAATTGCGATAGACTTGCCTGCGCCTCTTTATCTCCATAACCTTGGAATTTTGGTCACGATGTGTTCTTTTGATCAACTTGATGTCTCTTCTCAATTTTTTTTTTGCTTCTGCAATTTCCAGACTGTATAGATGTTTCGGAGTTGTTCCAACAACTCTTCAGTTAAGATTTATCTGGGTGAAATCTGACAAGAGTGGAGTGTATTCCTCGGTCTGAAGTATATGCAGGCTCCGGCTTATGTGGTTGATCTTTGGACCACTTACTCTCAATCTATTTCCAGCGGCAGTTGATTGGAGTGGAACTGGATGTTTTGCTGGCGAGTTACCAAGGTCCTCACACCAGACTAGTCGCAACAAGTCATGATCACTCGATGTCGTTGGCAGCACGTTTAGAGAGGTTGCTTTTTCGAGCACATCAGACGAGGCCCAGATATAATCCAACGTGTTTTTCCGATTCATACTGTGCCATGTGGGATTTGCAGGAGAATCGCCTCGAATTGTTCCATTTAACATGTAACAATTGCGATCTAGAAGATCTTTCGCCCAGAGTTGTCCCCTCGAAATAACACCAGAATCTGGGAGCCGAACATTTAATTTAGAAGAGGGCTCAAATTTAAACCAGCTGCAATTTAGATCCCCGCATATTATTACTGAAACATTTTCATGCTTCAGAAAAGTATGATCAATTTCAGTCATGACAGATTTGATGAAAGCTGTAGGTGAGATCATGGTGGGATTCCAATAACCATTTATGATCAAAATATTAGAAACCACGGTTTTTGATGAAAATTTGATTAAGGTGCTTTGCACGAACGGATTAGGGTTCGTGGATTTAACCAATGACCACTGGTTCCCAATTTTTAGAAGAGTTATTAGACCTGCAAATGGTCTTCCTTTAGAGTTCTTTTCAGCTGGATTAATTAGGATAGCAAATCCATCGCAAACAGGTGGGTCGCGTAACCACGTTTCTTGTAAGCATATGATAAAGACTTTTTCCAGGGATTCCTGGAATGTGTTGAATAGATGTTTGAATCCTCTGGTATTCCATGATAATAAGATTAGCTCCTGCTTGGTAGTTTGTTGTCGTTGTTATTTACATAGGCCTTGTGGATATCTTTTGAAGTTGTTGGCTCTTCTTTCAAAAGATTGGTGCATAGCAGCGTCTAAGATGTCAGGAGAGGAGACTAAAGACTGACGTAGGGCTGCGCGCACAGCAGCTCCGCGGTTTGCCTCAAGGGCCATCTTAGATGCTGATGACAGAGTTGTTCCCAGAGCAGATGGTTCAAGAGTGAGATCGAAGCCGTACACCAAAAGATCTTCATTTGCTTGGAGTAACATGTTTTTTACTGCTGCAGAGGAAATATGCAGTAGCACATGATCAGAAGCTGATTCGGATACGTATTCCACAATTTTGATATCGTCAGAATATATGGCTCGCAGTGGTGGAATACAAGCGAGCAGTTTCAAGATGTTTCTTCGGTTTAGATTGACTTCATTTTCGTCTGAGTGAACATTTTGGAGACAAAGTTTCCACTTGCAATTTCTGGCTTCAGGATTTCCAAGGTCTGACATTCTTTTAGTTGGAGGTGCAAGCGATTTTAATTGATTTGATGTTTGTTTGGGATTTAACCTTGCACTTAGCGATTTTTGCTGTGCCTTATTTGGAGCAGAGGTAAGCAGATTAACAGCTGAGTTTACTTGTGGTAGCTTTGTGCGTTTGCCTGTCTCTTCAATTCTCCTTAAGAGATCATCAGGTGGTTTGACAGTTTGAGCTTCTACAAAAGTAGGAGTGGAATTTCCAAGGTCGTCCGAATAGGTTGATAAGTTACATAAGTCAATTGCAGAAGCTGAGGAGCCATGAGCAGAGGATGACTGACTCGAATCGATCCGCCTGCTTTTTGCCGCTAACTTTGGCTGGTTCAATTTGGTACGCGGTGAAGTTTGTTGTTTATTGCCATCAGTACTTTTGGCAGATACAGTCAGAGACGGTCTTGAGAATAGACTTGACTTCTTTGGAGTAGTAAGATTTCTTACAAACTTGTTCGTCATTTGTTGTGATTGTTTCGGTAGAATACTTTTTAATGGATTTGGTGTGTATACTTGTTTTCTACATGGCTTTTTCAGTTTGCTTTTTATCGTGGTAGTAATAGATTTTGCTGAGCCCTTGAAAATATTAAATGAATTTGCTGCCATAGCAGTTGATTTTACTTCTATTTTGCCAATTGAAGATGTTTGGGGTTCGAGATTATTCATATGTAAGCCTGTGTCCTGAGTGATTGGAACTGTTTTTAAAGCATCATGAGTTGAAAATGGCAAGCTCGGAGCAGAGCCAGATTGTACCGGTTCAAGTGAGGCTGTCACTGAAGCTCTGATTGGAATAGAGTCAACAATTTCAGGTAACGTGTCTCGAGTCGAGTGATCAAGAGCTCGGGTGGGTGCATTCTTCCGCATCCACTTCACTGAGTCTAAGAGACCCTCCATTAGAGCGTCATTTTGACAGTGATGCCTTGCAGCAAGATCGCTCAGCCTGTCCTGCCATCTCGTGGCGGTCTCGGCATTAATTGTCATTTGGTTTTGAAGAAAACTCGAGAAATGTTCTAGCTTGTCAATTTTAGACATTAGGTTGCTTATTGCAGTGCCTTGATCGCCGATTGTTCCAATAAGCGATTCAAGAATTTTTGTAAATGGAGCCAAGGCAATCGCCGAAGCAGCCAGTACATTATTATGAATTTGAGTAAGGGCTTCATTTGCGATCCCAGATGCTTGTGGTTTGAATTCATGAAAAGACTTGCGTTCTGAGTGGAGTGTCCCAATAGAGGAAGTTTGATGTGAATGCTTTTCCTCTTGAGCTCAGCTACTCTTTGTAGGCGGCTAGCACGCGCAGCTGCACTCCGCTCCAAGTGTGTGGACAATGGGTTAAGAGACGGCGCTAGCGGATGGATGGTGTGTTCAATGTTGTTACCATGTTGTTGATCGCTGGTGATTAGCGTGGAGGAGAGTCCTACCTCCGGTGCTTGACATGCTAGACCACTGTTGTTCTCATGGTCTGAAAAATCAGGAATGAATCCTGAGGACTGAGGACAGTTTGAATTGACTTTCAGACTGCTGCGGATATTTTCCTTATGTAAAGGAATTGCGACAGATACTTTCGAAGTTTGTGCCTTCAAGGGTGTTGGTGATGGTTTGGTAGTCACGGCATCGTTAGAAGACGAAATCTTTGTCACTGGATGATCCAAGCCTGAATTGGAAATTTTTAGCAATTCCTCGTCGGATACCAGATTTGAGGGGGGTCCTTTACCTTTCCAAGGGTCAGCCTCATTGGTTGATTTGCCTGAGTTGAAAGATGAGAGAGTCGCCGGAATCCTTGTCGTTTGTTGAGAAGGAGGTGTAGAACTTGTATCTGACAAAGAAACTGAGATGACAGATACAATGTGCGCCGATTGTGGCTGATCAACTTATGTTATTTTAGGGTCAGAAGAAGCGATGGTACTGACATGCTCACAGTCACATGAAGCAACAGTAAAGGGTGGATTGTTGATAGGTGTGAAAGTGCAGGAGCTAGATGACACTAAATTAACTTGTGAGGTTTGGAGGGCAGCCGATTGAATATTGGACTGTTCTGAAAGACTCGGTGCGTCTTCAGGTGTGAATGGCTCGTCAGAGCACATAAGTGTCGAAGGTGACAATGGTTGGCTGGCCCCAGTCATTATTGGACTTGATGATATTTGTGTTTTGTTTGCAGCCAGTAACACACGTCCTGTTGATTTGCTTACCTTGGTTCCAGCCGTGCCTTTCATCATCGACCAAGGATTTGTCGAACGACGTTGTTGTGTAGTTTTCTTTCTTGTTTGCGGGCCTTCTGCTCGTAGAGTCATTATTAATGTCACTCGAACAGGAACAGCAGTAAAGCAGCAAACAGCCAAACAGTAAGATTCTTGCAGTCGTCCTTAACGCAGCCGGGCTTCACGCCGCAAGGGTTGCTGGGATTTTCTTTTGAATCTTTGCTTCCTGGAGTGGGTGGCGCCGAGAAGTGGGCGGGGCTTCAACCCGCGTCGCAGCGGTTCTCTCGCACATTCGCAACCAGCCTCTCACCTCTCACCAGGCGGGGGGTGCGAGGGGGGAACTCACTGAAATGGATTCAAGGCTAAATCAATAGCGCAGCGCAGTACAGCCAAACAGTAAGATTCTTGCAGTCGCCCTTAACGCAGCCGGGCTTCACCATCTCTGCATTCCAGAGATGGTGAAGCCCGGCCAGAGTGTCAGTGAGCACACTGAGTTCATCCTCGGAGAACTGCTCCTTGCGCTGCCGGGTTGCCCCTTCCTTAATCGCCATTGGCATGGTGCTGGTGGTGTTGTAGATGTTCTGTTGTTGGTTTTAAGGCTCCAGGTCCTGTGTATCGAGGATGGCAATGGATTGTGTTTTTCAAGATGGCCGCTGCGCCATTTCCCGTTCCGGTGCGATGACGTTACTTCTGGTTCCGGTATTAGCGGGCCTGCTAATCCCGGACCCATTAATACCGGGCACGTTAATGAGAGGTGGACGGAGGCGAAAGGCGGAAGGGCTGTCAGTGCTTTCAACGATGCCGCCAAGGGAGGTTTTAGGGACTTTTGTAGCAAGCCGGTACTGTCGATACCGGCATGCCACTATGCGCGTGCACGCATTCTCGCGGCTAGCGGCGTCATTGTTACCCGGACCCGGTATTGCCTCCATGGCGGTAAAAACTGTTTTTACTGCAAACCTCGTAATGACCGCCCATGTTTTATGGAGTCTCCTAGTAAACAAATCAAACTGGTCAGCCGAAACAAAAGCAACCATCCAGTGTATAGTTTAACTTTGTGTATATATGCACAGTATTTCTAATTAAGCAATAGGCCCTGAGACGGCCGGTGGCATTACCATGTCAAGTAATGCCCTGGGGTCCATAGTTTTAGGGCGAAATGTCTGCTCCCGATCCGGACCAGAATAAATAAAGGAAATATGAAGTAAAAGGGGGTGGCGGGTGGGGGGCCACCACTTATCTCATTCTCCAGCGGGCAAGATGGCGGCCTCTGGAGGCTCAGGGTGGCGGGATTACCGTCTGGGTACTCCCCTGTTCTGAGCCTCCCCACGCCCCTCATATTGTATTAATGTGAGAAATAATATCAGTGAGATTATATCCATATTTGGGATAAATATCCAGCATTCAGATCCTACAAGGATATTCAGTTCTGCTTTTCCATTCTGCGTATAGCTACACACTAATAAGCGATCATTGAATGGGAAATTGAGGTATAATGTTCCAATCTTTAGATCAACAGGGACATTTTCTGTATCCTATTGTGATTTATATTAACACCTAATCCAATTATTATATATCCTATGCTCTCAATGAAAGTTTCCCAACCAGATTGTCCCGGAGGATAGCTCAGCGGCAACGTGCTCGCCTTGGAAACAAGACAACACGAAGCAACACAGATTTGATCCCTGGATCCGCGCTTAGAAACTTCTGGGTATTAAGCGTGTTATAAATACAGAACTAAGACATAATCCTGTAACAGCGCCTCGTTGCCCCTGGGCAGTGTGAGCGTTTTAAAAATGCAAATAAATAAAAAATAAAATAAATAGATTATCTTTTCTTTCTTGGATGTGATGGCAGTTTAGGGGAATGTCTCATAGCAGGTCAGTCCTGTTGCACATTTTTGCAGCCCTCTTGCCATCAGCTACTTTCTAATTTATCATTTTTTCTTTAAATTAAAAACTTTTTGTAATATTGGCTTTCCGTGGTGTAACCCACTTGTCACTTCTAGCACGGTGTTATAATGTATGCCTCACCTTCATTCCATTTATCTCTCCTGGTGTGGTGATGTTAGTGTGGAATGCAGTGATGTCACTGTGCTTGGAGTGTTGTGATCTGAATATGTGTTCCATGGGGAGCAGTTGGAGAAGGAGAGCTGGCTGGCAAGGACGTGCCAGTGTTTCTGCTGTACTACATTACTAATACACCATAGTAACTTACCTGCTGGCTCAGGTGTGTTTATGAACTCCACAAGATCAGAGGGAGGCCAGGTATCCAGTGCAGTATCTGTCCAGAAAATCAACAGGGGAGAGGGGGAGTGAAAGCAGAAGCAAAGAGGAAGGTTTTGAGGTGCTTCCGGAACCGGAGATGGTTCTCCTCAAATTTCAGGGAGGCAGGAAGGCTGTTCCAGAGGGAGGCCCCTGCAGAAGAGAGAGATCGACCACCAACTCGTTGCTTAGAGAAGTGACTGACCCTGAGGGAGTTGGAGCTGGAAGAGCAAAGAGGTCAAGAAGGAAGATATTTAGGAAGAGAGAGTTGGAGGTATTTTGGCTGCAGGCCCCAGAAGGCCTTGTGGACAATGCAGAGGGTTTTGAACTTAATCCTCGTAGCCACTGGGAGCCAGTGCAGAGATTTCAGTCCTGGAGAGATACGATCCCTGTGCTTGAGGCCAAGGACAAGTCTCGCAGTCCTGTTCTGGATAAGTTGCAGAGGGCGGAGTGTAGAGGCAGGCAGATTTAGATAGAGGCTGTTACAATAGTCCAGCTTAGAGAGAACCAGGGCTCTGGAGACAGTTAGCTTCTGGGGGAAGGAGAGGAAGGGAAGAATACCTCTGAGGAGGTGCAGCTGGTAGTGTGATGTCTTAGAGACATCAGAGATGTAAGGAGAGTGTGGGGTCGAAGATGACCCCAAGGTTTTTAGCCATGCAGGTGGGAACGGGAAGAGGGCCAAGGGAGGCCGGCCAGAGAGCTGCAGGGAAGAAGGGAGTGGCTGTGCCGATGAGTAGAATCTCAGTCTTACTGGCATTAAGGCAGAGGTCATTGGCGGCACACCACTCCTGGATAGCAGACAGACAGTCAGAGATGAGGGAGGGGGAAGCGGAGGCCGAGGGTAGCCTGAAAATTAGCTGAGTATCGTCCGCATAGCACTGAAAGTTGGGGCAGAGAGCGGCAATGCGGTGGGCAAGAAGTGCCAGGTATTGGTTGAACAGCCAGGGAGAGAGGTTAGATCCCTGGGGGACACCACAGGTAGAGACAAAGATATCGGAAAGGAAAGACCCAAGTTGGACCTGGGAGGGTTGGTCCGAGAGGAAAGAAGTCAGCCACACCAGAGCCTGACCAGTGATACCCAGGTTATCACGGAGACGGTTGAGCAGGATGGCATGGTTCACAGTGTCAAAGGCAAAGGAGAGATCAAGTAATATGAGAACACACAGGGTGTTAGAGTCAAGGTTGGAGAGCAGGTCTTCACAGATGTTCAGGAGAGACGTTTCCGTGCTTCTGGCATCTCTGAAGCCAGTCTGATGGTCATGAAGACAACCAACCGATTCAGTGTGGAGATTGAGCTGGGAGATGGCCAGTTTCTCCAGGAGCTTGCCCAGGAAGCGGGTGATGGAGATTAGGCGATAGTTAGCCAGGCAGGAGGGGTCGGCAGAGGGTTTCTTAAGAAGAGGGTGCATAAGGGAGTGCTTCAGGGGGGATGGGAAGACCCCAGCGGCGAAGGAGTGATTGCAGAAATCAGCCAGGGCAGGAGCCAGGAAGTCGATGTGGTCCTTGATCATTTTGGAGGAACAGGGGTGAACCTGTTTCGACGAGACTTTCATAGATCGGACTTGTCTAGAAACCTCATCTGCGGAGAACAGGGGAAAGGCAGAGAAGCATATTTATGCAGTATTGCTCTTGTTTTGCAGCTGTTTTATGCCATCTTTCTCCTGATGAAGACATTGTCCAAAGTACATTCTACGTCGAAACCGGTTGAGCCTATTTTCCAGGGATGTGATCTACATAATACTCTTCTTGCTAGATCCACCCTTGCGAGAGATTGTTTTTAATCATTTCTATTGCTGCTTTTGTAAAAACTTCAAATATTAAAATAATTAGATGGGATGTGAGGAAAGTTTATCCCACCCCCTATTGTTAATCAATTCTGTTATGCCTTTTAGCAATTGTTGTATGGTTAAATGTCACTGAGTGTTGTGTATGTTCTGAATGCTGCACTATGAATGGTTGTTGTGGTGGACTATTTTTAGCCAGTTTTTATGCATACCCATGCTGTCTTGTTATGTGATATAACGATGCACTGTAAATGTATATGTCATTACCTGACTTCTTTGAATCTTTTGTATCATGGTGAATACAATTTGATACACTCTTGTGTTCAATATAATTTGTTCTCTGGACATTTTTTCAGATTTGTGTCATAGCAGGTAAAGGCATGTCCCATTCAACAGATCCCACTTCAATCATTGGGTAGCCATAAATAAACTGAGATTACACAGGTGAAATAAGTGGCACATGATAAGTACCAAACCAAAGTTAACTAAGGAGAACCCTTTATATAAAGAGAATGTAAAATTGTTAACAACTCCACTAGTCTTTGGTGGATGGAAACCATCTACATTTGTATAGCAGAGAATTCCTGTAGCAGGAGATGACAAGTGTGTTGCAGCAGGTTTCTTCTGTTGCTGA
This sequence comes from Ambystoma mexicanum, assembly GCF_040938575.1. Lineage (NCBI taxonomy): Eukaryota > Metazoa > Chordata > Amphibia > Caudata > Ambystomatidae > Ambystoma > Ambystoma mexicanum. The sequence goes on from NC_090941.1 coordinate 1,051,193,667, forward strand.
TCTGGAGAAGGAAAATCAGAAGGCCAGAGAAACACAATTGTGACTAATGGTCAGAAAACGACTTAGGCCTATTATGTCTGAAGACAATTTCTCATCTCACTCCAGATATCTGAAGATGTTCCCTTAGTTATGTGGTCCTGGAGCTACAGAAACAACGGAAGCCAGGATGTGTGGGCAAAGGGCTCATGTCCAGAAGTCATTTGAAGCAATGTTACCTGAAGCATAAACATCCTCCTGATAAGGTGAGCACATATTTTGCATTGGGTCTATTGCCATGTATCATGCAGGAAAGCATTTCTGGTTTCAGTCCAAGGATGCGAGTAAGAGTGTTGTGATTCATGATAGGTTGTTTTGAAGGTTTCAATTGTTAAAACAAGTGTCATTACTATAGAAAATGTGCAATCCATTTTGACACAGTGAAGTGATGGGCTGCTTTTGCCGAAAAGGTTTTGATGATGGCTGGCAGGCATGAGTTCGAGATTTATACAATTTTCCAAGTTGTCAAAGAGCTTGAATGTTAAATAAAGTGGAAAGAAAAATGGTGAATACAGAAAACAGTAGTTTCCACCAGGATATGCCAATGGAAGAACAGAAGGGACAGCAGTTCTGTGCATAGCCAGAAATGTCCATATAGGTGTACAAGGACAAGAACAGTAATGTGAACATAAACAGCCCAGTCACACAGTCAGGGCGATGTGGTCGAATTTGCAAAGTCCTTTGATGAGTCATTCTGTGACATGTAAGAGACATCACAGTGTTTCTAGGGTGGTAAGGGCTGGCCTTCCTAAAGGGTGTTGACAGCAGTTCTGGAGTTGTTTGCTGAGCTGAGAGCTTCATTTTCTGCAGGAGTTGAGGTTAATACCAAGCTGTTTGTGTGTTTGTTGATTTGTGAGCCATAAAGGAGGGTAGCATGTCAATGTAGAACTCAAGGGACTAGGCACAGGATGTCCTCTAGGTTCATAATAGAGGGACAGATCTGAATGTCAGTGTATTTAGTGTTGTTGGCCAGTAGTAGGAATGTCGTCTTGCAGGGCATGAGCCTCAGGTAAGCACTGGACATTCAGAGCTGGATCAATGTAGGACAGACCTTAAACATGTGGATGTATTTGATAAAGGATATCTTGAGGTAGAGCAGAATGTAATCTGCATATTGGTGCATGTTATTGTTGTGTGGAGGTAGGAGGGTATCTCTATGTAAATGTTGAAGATCAAGGAAGAGTACATGGATCCTTTCGGGATTCCACAAATCTGAGCTAGAGTTGGTGAATCCGTTTGGCCAAATTGATGTCAGATGTCAAAGTAGAATTTTAACTAGCAGAGGTCAGTCTCATTGATCCACATGCAGCAATGTATATTGTTATTGAGTGTCTGGTAGTCTACTGTGTAGAACACTGCTGAGAGGTTAAGGAGGCGCAGTAGACAAGGCTGGCCATTGTCAATTATGTTAAGGGCATCAAAGATCACCTTGATGGTAGCTGATGTGTGGAAGAGTTGTGTGATTACTGCTTTCTCAAGGATATAACCTGGGAAAGGTAAATGGGGGATGGGGCAGTAGTTTCTGCAGACACCAGAGTCCAGTATTTGCTTCTTGAGAAGCAGGAGGATTTGTCTGGCTTTGAGGGGTTTTGAGGTTTGGTGAGTCAGCTTTGATGCCAGGCAAGAGTGAAGTGTCTCAGTCAGAAATGTCTTGAGTACGGAGGCAGAAAGGATATTGTTTGCATATAATGTGGCCTTGAGCGATGCTAGAGTGGCAGTCAGGTCATCCATTGTGAGTGCAGGTAGTGGAGGTTTTGAGAGACGTAATGTGTGGTGTGCTGTCAATTGCAGTGTTTGTGTCTATGTGTATGTGGATAATGCTTATCTTCTTGACAAAAAAAGAGTTGATGATGCTGGACTTTTTGATGCAGTGCAGTATGGGTGGATCAGGCAGAGGGTTAATGCAATGCTTAATGGCCGTGTAGAGGGCACTGCTTTCATTGTTGGTCTTTGCAATGGTGTTCAAGTATTAGTTGGTCTTGGCAGTTGTAATCCGTCATCTGCGTAAAGTTCCTTAAGTAGGGCGAAGCTGGATGTGCTGCAGGATTCTCACCAAGTCTTTTCTTGTTTTGTGATGATTCTTGCATTGAAAATTAGTTCTTCAGTGTACCAGGGTGTGGAAGGTTTGGGTTTGAGGGTTTGTTGTTTCACCGGGGCATGGTGGTTGGTGTTGGTTGCAAGTATGATGTTGATTTGTTGGAGAAGCAATTTACAGTCCTGTTTCACCTGAGGTTGATCTGTCCATCTGAGGTAGAGGTTGGCAATATCATCCATGAGAGCTTCCAATGCAAGGGTTTAATGATTGAATCATAGCCCATAATCCACAGTGGAAGTCGCCAAACATTCCAAGAAATCCGTTCATTTTCTTTCAGGTTTAGGGTCCCGGCACTTGCAGAATCATGTTAATTTGATTTTAAGATAAGTATCTCTCTCCAGCCGATATGGCATGACCTATATAATAGACTACGGTTTAGCACATGTTTAGCTTTTGTTTGAAAGCTTGTTGCCACTCCAGAGTAAGCCCTGTTAATAGATAATATATTGAGAGAATTTAGTTTTGAAGCCAGGGAGACACCAATACAAGGTCATCAACATACTGACTTCCCTTTGAATTCTTCCACATACCCCTCTGGTAAATGAATGAAACGATAAGAATGTTTAAGTAAAAGAGAATACTGACTTGCTGTGTGCACAGTTATGAACGAGAATGCAGAACGCAGATGTACTACAACAAAGTGAGTAGCAGTAGCAGCGGCAAAGGCCCAAAAGCGAACCCACTGCCTAATACTGGCTCCATATATCCAGCGATGTGGATGAATTTCACCTTTTTACTTCGCTCACTCGTTTTTGAGGTTGCCTGCCTCTAAGATGGCCGCCAGCCCCAGGCCCGAGGCTGCTAATGCAATGCTAGGCAATGGATGTAGCATTTGAATCAGAGACATCCGCCGACAGGCGGAAGCTGGCACCACTAGGTAAAGGTCATGTTTGCCCCTGTTTGCTGCTTGAGCACTGGCCACACGGCCATGACCTTACCCATTCTAAGATAAGTCCTATACCCTTTATTATCCCGCACCGTCCACAACCACTGGACTAACTCCTTAATGGAACACTACAATGACACGTACCATGAGTGTACCTTTCAGTCCCAGCCTGAGGTAAGGTCACGCAACCTCATTCATCTCATTACATACTTCTGGAGCGCTCTCAGCCTTGTGCTGAAACTGTCTATACAGCATCTCCATTGACTGGTGCAGCCTGATGGGGCGACTGCACCTCTACTGCCTAAACTGCTTTCCCTCAGCTATATTAGCACGTTACTATTGCCTATAACATTCAGATTCTCAATGATGTGTCTACAGGTCTACAGCACTACCACTGCCCAATTGTATGCATTTAGCATTCTTCTGCCTCACTGCTTGCCCATAGCATTACTACTGGTAAATTGTGTGCCCACAGCAGTGTGCCAACTGCATCACTACTGCCCTACTGTATGCTTTTTCTGCCTAACTGCGTGCCCATAGCATTACTACTGGTAAATGGTGTGCCCACAGCATTGTGCCAACTGCATCACTAGTGCCCTATTGTATTTTTCGGCCTTTAGCATTTTTCTGCCTAACTGCGTGCCCATAGCACTACTACTGGTAAATTGTGTGTCCACAGCAGTGTGCCAACTGCATCACTACTGCCCTATTGTATGCCTTTAGCATTGTTCTGCCTAACTGCGTGCCCATAGCACTATTATTGGAAAATTGTGTGCCCACAGCACCACTACTGACCAACATCTTGCCCTAGACTCATCACTGCCTAGATTGCATGCTCCAAGTATCTTTGCCCTACTATGCAGCCCTAGCACCTTTATCCAATGCATTGCTTGACCATGTGCCTCGAGCACCACCCACTGCCTAGCAGTGTGCCTGCAGCACTGCTAGCAATCACCAAACTGTGATCTGCCCCCACAGTACCTTAGCCTACATCCACATTGCCAATCCTGCTTCTAAGTACCCACTCTACCACTGCACCTTTGCATATAATCTGCCACACTCATCAAGCCCAACAGCCAGACCTGCCCCGCCTTGCTCGAACCATTATCATTACCCTACTCACTACCACATACATCATCACTGCTTTCCGTCTACCACCAGACCAACACCTGACAGCTATCTTAGCCTACTTGCCCCCTAACAACAGTGACCCCTGGCGTCCTCTCAACATCAAGAGAATCATGCCTAGCACAACTAGCAGCTCACTAGCCACACAGATTAGATTTTAACCTCAGGCAGACATACCACCTACCCCATTCCTACCACAATGTTTATTAACAGCCTCTAAGCCTCTCCTACTCACACCAGAGTGCCCCAACAATCCCTACCTCAATGTACCACATCTCTGGATTCAACACTTCACCAAAAAACCTACACCTAACAAACCTTACCTACTCAAATCAAAAAATTAAAGACTAGGCGCCAGACTCGAGTCATCTCTCAACCTTCCCTGCCCAATCAAATCAAGAAATGAAAGACTAGGCTCAAGATTCACACACACCCAACCTTCACCGAAAAACAGTATTCCACCATCCGGACCTCACCACACCCCTACTGCTAATAGCACCACCAACATTCCTCCAACTATAATCAAGGGTGCATGATCAACGCCAGATCCTTGCCAGCCCACGCCCTCGACATCTCCGACGCTATGACATCTCTAGACCTAGACTTTCTAGCAGTTACCGAAACGTGGCTCCACACCGCTGCCAGTCCCGCACTCTCACTCGCCATCCCTGACAATTACTCAATCATTCGACTCGATAGAGATGCCAATCGAGCCAGTGGAGGAAGTGTCGCCGTCATCTCCAAAACGGCATTAGGTCTTAGACCAATCTCCAACCAAACTCTCCTTTCAGCCGAACTTCTAACTGTCAAAATACCCATATCAGACTCCCGCCCCACTACCATACACCTCGTCTACAGACCACCAGGTCTGGTTTCCACATTTGATGAAGATATCATTCTACTACTGTCCAACAACACCAAGCCCGGATCCCAAATTATTTTACTTGGTGACCTTAACTTGTGATACCAAGATGTCAAAGACCCGAAAGCCATGTCCCTTGCTAGTTCCATTTCCGAACTAGGTTTTAGACACTGAATCTCAGAACCTACCCATATCAAAGGTAAACCTCTAGATTGGATCATGGACCTTAACTGCAACATAGATATCACATCTGACTCGCCTTGTGCCTGGACAGACTACCATTTTGATCTCTTTCATTATAAAGGACAATGATAACCAGAACATCACCACCCCCAACGTCGCCCCCTCTATTCAAACTAGGAACTCTCACAACATAACAGCAGAAAAGCTGATCCCACTAAAGCAGCCTCTTTTCAATGCCACTAACACTAAACACTCAGACCCCACGGTTTTAGTTGACCTGTACAACAAAACACTACTCAACGCCCTAAAGACCATTGCCCCAGTCAAACTACGCAAAGCCAAACCACTCCTTCACCTAAATTCGTGGTTCACCCCACACCTTAGATTATTGTGGAAAGCCAAAAGAAACGCGGAAACACTTTTGGAGAGTCACTCGACACTGATCAATAAAGAGAACTTCCAATCTGCTTCTCTAACCTACAAAGAAGCAATCTTACACTCTAAAAAAGATGCTTGTAACACCCGCATCACACAAGCCAAATCAAACACAAAGGAACTATTCAACATACTTAGAGAATTGCAATCACCAGCATCCCCACCAGTCACATGCATCAAGGAGCCCACCTGGTGCTCTAATATACAGGCAGCATTACTCCATAAAATAACCATGCTACAAACAAAATTGAATCTTAAAAACTTCTTATCCTAGACAGCACACCCAAGCCCATAACCTCAAGACCAGCCTCAAAATACTGCAAACCATTCAACTCCCACCTCACTATCAAAGAAGTAGGGGACATCATTTCCCAATTAAAACTTTCGAAATGTCAGGGTGATATTTACCCGGCACCCATCATTAAGGAGGCAGCCAAAGGACTTGCGTCCTTCATTACTTCCCTCATTAACACATCCTTCGAATCAGGCATAGTGCCTGATAACCCCAAAGACGCCTGGGACATCCCGCTTCTCAAAAAACCATCCCTAGACCCTGCCACTCCCACCAACTATAGACCAATCACTACGGTCCCTTTTCTTTTAAAAATTATTGATAGAGCAGTTTATCTGCAAATTCAGGAACACATAAAAATCAACAACCTCCTTGGCCTAAGGCAATCTGGTTTCAGGCCGAGACACGGCACGGAAACAGCCCTTATCGATTTAAAAACAGAAATAGAGGAGATCAAAGACAAAGATAAACTAGCCCTCTTCCTACTTCTCGATCTGTCAGCAGCGTTCGATTTAGTAGACCTCAAAATCCTTTGTGCCCACCTCAGAACCTCAGCACACTTCTCTCACAAAGCCAAGACATGTATCTAATCCTTCTTAGACAATAGGATGGTGAGAGTCTTCTCTCAAACAGCATCAGCTAATCTGGAAGCAGTCACATGAGGCGTGCCACAAGGCTCTTGTATGTCGCCCACCCTTTATAATGTATTCACCAAGCCTTTGCTCGATGATCTTGACTATCTGGGTGTCACCTACACTAACTATGCAGATGACACCCATATACTCAAACCCGTCACTGGTGACTATGACACTGACACCAAACGGCTCAATGAGATCTACAGTAACATCCAAGCATGGATGGCAAAACACAGTCTCTGTTTCAATGACGAGAAGAAAGAGCTCCTCCTCCTAGGATCTACTTAACAAACTCAGCAAACAATTTGACACCTTCACCATTGATGGAACCCCATCCAGGTCTCCAAAGCGGTGAAAACCCTTGGCATATACATTGACATCTCTCTAAACCTAACAAGACAGGTCAATGCAGAAGCCTCAACCACAGCCTACATCTGCAAGTTAATTACAGCCAGCAGACCCTTTCTCACCACACCTAACTGCACTGCCATAGCCAGAGCGTTAGACTACTGCAACTCTCTCTGTCTTGGAACCAGTCAACAAAACCTGAAAAAAATCAAAAAACCAAATCCTACCACATTTCGGAGGTGAGATGGAACCTCAACTGGCTTTCGATCAAGCAAAGGATAACCCATAAAACTCTCTCTCTGACACATAAATGTCTGGCCAACTTAGCTCCCCCATACTTGACAAAAAACATTGTATGGAATACTTCAGACCGCCCCATGAGATCAGCCCAGGCATACTTCCTCAAAGTCCCAAACTTCAAACTGCAAAAGGCAGGAGAGAAGAGTTTCCCAGTACTTGCAGCCAAGTTATGGAACTCACTGCCCCTCTCACTAAGATAAGAACCAGCCTTCCACCCCTTCAAAAGAAGCACCAAAATGTGGCTTTCAACGCAGGAACCTTAGCGTCCCATTCGTTGTAAAGCTTGCTCTCTTGCGTAAAATGCAGCATTCCACAGCTTTGCACACTGTATACCTATGCAAACATTTGTGACTATAGGACTGCTGTAACTTGTGTTCTCACACACACTGTAATTTTGCAACTGCTGTAATTTTGTAACTGCTGTACTTATCAGTAACTGTGTAACCTGTATATATTAGTATTGCCTGCAATTGTCTATATATCAGTATCTCCTGTGTTTATGTAACCACTGTATACATCAGTGTCTCCTATCAAGTAATCTGTAACACCTTCCTCATAATGTCACTGTACCCTCTGTAACCTTCTCTGGAAGAAATGTGCCCAGATGCCTCTGGGCTGGGAGCGCAATACAAATAAACAAACTGAACTAAACTAAACTAGCAGGGATGCAAGATGAGATGTGGGATTTGGACCAACAAGGAAAGAGGCCAAAACAACTACAATAACAGAGCAGAGGTCTTGTACAAATGTATATGTTTTTTGCCATGGTGTTTTGATAGGTGCAATTGGAGTATGGCAGAGACTGCAGTTAGGCTGCAATCTCATCAATCTGTCGCCTGGCAGTTCAAAACCTTAAAGCGCAGCGCATTTCCATTTGGGGGTTGCGCAAGTGCATAGCAAGGGGGGAACAGGCTGCAGTAAGCCCTCCGATGGCAGTGACTTTTTGCCTATCTGGAATCTACTACTTTGGGCTGCAATCTCGCCAATCTGCCTGGTGCTTGGCAGTGCAAAATCTTCAAGCTCTGCGCATTTGTGCATTTGTGCATGTGCGTCTCGCAAGTTTCAAAGTAGTCCTGCAGTCCCGCGGGACAGTGATCATGGTTGCGGTGGAAAAGGGAGTGATTTCTCTATTGCATGCCATCCTTCACGGTGCACTGTTATACTAGTGCTTCGGTTGACCCATTGCATTCTCACCAGGATCGCCTAATAAGGTTGGGATATGATATTGAGATTCAATGCCTGGCATAAAATACCAATGTTGCTAGTTTATTACATAAAATCATACTTTTATTAAGATACAAGGATGAAAATTACTACTACCAGATCGCTAGAGTACAGAAAAGTCCTGAGTTGACTTGAGTGTGTGTTTCACCATTCAAGCAAAGACAACTAGTGTTGGACAGATGGGCATTTTAAGATGATGTTGTGGGGCAAAGTCAACCATACTGCAAGGGACTTTGGAGTGATGGGACATGTCTTCATTTAGTTATTCATTTGTTTCTTGCTGCTCTATAAAATAAAGAAAAGAGTGTGGCATAATCCTTCATGGTGTAACAAAATAATGACTAGCAAAATTGCTATTCATTAATGTTGTCTTCCAGTGTCCATACAAAAGTATGTATCACTTCTATACGTTGGAGTACATTTTGCAGAATTCGTGGTTTTGATCAGTAATTACTAAAAAAAACTTAAGTGATTTAAGCAGAGAGTTTGCAAACATTATAGGCTTCTGCAAGCAACATTGGCAGTGGGAAACACTGACAGAGGAATTTGCCTGGCCCCCAAACAGTCAAGGCAACAGGGATCATTTGATAGGAAAAGTGGGGACATGGTTTGAATAATAGTTGCATTCTCAAATAAAGCTGGAAACTGCGTACCATTTGAAAAGATACTGATACTTACTTGCTACTGATAAAGATTTGAAGATCGCTATCCAGGAACATCCAAACGTGACCTACAAAATACTACCGCTTTACATGGAGAGAAAGAGGAAAGTTTTACATAGTTTACAATAAGATATTGGGCCTAATTACAAGTCTGGCAGTAGCCGTGCGGGTAAAACTGGCAGGATTCCGCCAGACTTGTGCATCTTTCCGACGCCTGGCTCCACGGAAACACTGGTGTTCCTGGAAGTCAGACGCTGGAAACTTTTGAATTTCCATTCCCATTTGAGTCCCATAGGACTCACTGGGAATGACGGAAGCACTGGCACGGTGCTGGTGCTTCCCGGAAAGTCTGCAGGCGGCTGCTAGCCACCGCAGACTCGGGGTGTGCCGGTCTGGTAACAACAGTTCCGGTAGGCTTACCGGCACCGTTGTTACCGGACTGGCACTCACGTAATTAGGCCCTTTGTCCCACTTCCAGGTGTGGGGTCAGTTGACAAGTGGGACTGAGAAAAGCAGAGGCCTTTTGAAATCTAAACCTGAACAGCATTGACTTCGGACAGAATGTTGTGCCCCACTTCTGATTTGGTGGACCCTTTATGCGATTTTCCAGGTCATCGGGACCATTTGACCTTTTACATTGCCTGGGGGATGTGGCCCTAGACTACCGGTTTTGATAATAATGTGTCTATTGCACATTTTAATACTCGAGGTGACATTATGTCAGTAGCAGCTTGGAGGAAGGTAACATCTGCTGATGTAAATTCTGAAAATCTTCCCAATACAGAGTTTACCAATGCTGGGTGTGCTTTTTCCGGAATACATCCACAGATCCATGGCCCTAGACTACCGGTTTTGATATTAATGTGTCTATTGCACATTTTAATACTCGAGGTGACATTATGTCAATAGCAGCTTGGAGGAAGGTAACATCTGCTGATGTAATTTCTGAAAATCTTCCCAATACAGAGTTTACCAGTGCTTGGTGTGCTTTTTCCGGAATACATCCACAGGAGTCCAAAAATATTGTGTAAACCAGAGTTAACCTAAAAAAAAATGTATAGTTTAAAACTTTTGTTTCTGTCATTTCCACCTTCAACGTGAGTGTGGAAATGGAAAATCTACAGTAGTGGTGTGTTTCACTACTGTACATTTTCTATGTACAAAAGAGTACAAACCTTCAGTGCTTACTCAGAGTGCCTCATTTTTCTTTTAGCTAGATAATTCTTGTGTTCAACCCTGTTACTAAAAAGTGAGTCAAGCTGCCATTGTAAAGTACTTTTGTTTCCTTCCTGTGTTAGGGGATTGCATCTAGATCAAATAAGCCTCATCCTTCCTTTCAGTTCATGTATCAAATATCACATTGTTACAATGGAACCCTGTTGATATTATAATTATTCAGCAGTGAGAAAAATCTGGAGGTTTAACCTGCATTTACAAGAAATAGAATTTCCTGTACTTATGGCAAAACTGCATTTGGTATGTGAAATTTCAAGGTAAGGTTTGTGTTGTAGTGGCCAACTCGAGAAAGGGAGATAAAGGACAGCCTATAGGAAAGCGACCATTGTAGAAGTCCATCTATGTCGCACATCTGCAAAGACAAGTGAGGGCTGACATTCATATTTATGAGAACAAGTTGGAATGAGGGAAGACTGTACAAATGTGTTCAGATTCCTAAAGGGCATCAGCGCAATAAAGAAAACAAATTCCAGTGTCATCTATAGCAGGCAGTGTCACCTTTTACAATTGGGTATAATGTAAATGATGTTGTCGTCTGGCACAGATGGGATATATTGAAGCTCAATTCACAAAAATGATAATACATTCAGTGAATTGTGGCTGTAAAAAGATTAACTAAAAGCAAACGTTCCTTGTAAAAGTAAGAAATTGTGCAAATCAGTGGCTGCTAGGTGTCCTTATGTGGCAATGGTTTTAATGATTAATTGTAACTAATTGAAGACGTTTTTTTAATTTTGGCATGTTGCATAATTGATGCTAAAAGAAGCAATGCATTTCAAGGACTGTTTTTCTATACACAGAGGTATTTTGGATGCAGAACCGCCAAGAAATAATCAGGGAATGAATCGTCATGTCATTGAATAATGCCACTGAATTTGCACCCTCAACTCTAATTTTGATCGGCATGCCCGGGCTGGCGGACTTCCACATCTGGTTTGCTGTCCCTTTGACCACTATGTACATTGTCACTCTTCTTGGAAACTGCATTCTGCTGTTAACTATAAAAACAGTGATGACTCTTCACAAGCCCATGTACTTGTTCATTTCCCAGCTAGCTCTCTCTGACCTTGCGGTATCCTCTTGCATATTTCCTAAAATACTCAGCATCTTCTGGTTTAATGCTGGAGAAATCACCCATAGTGCCTGCCTCGGCCAGATGTTTTTTATTCATTATTTTGTAGCATTAGAGTCCTCAATTTTTTCATCCATGGCATTCGACCGCTATGTCGCTGTGTGCAACCCCCTCAGATATGCAGCTATCTTAACAAATTCACTTATTGCAAAATCAGCCGTGGCATGTCTGGTCAGAACTTTTGTGCTGATTCTTCCAATCCCACTTCTTGTGCTGAGATTGCCACTGTGTGGCAGGTACATTGCCCACACGTTTTGTGAGAACATGGCTGTTGCAAAGTTATCCTGTGTAGACATCACAGTGAACGGTATGTATACCTTGACCATAAGTGTTTTAATAGCTGCAGTGGACATTTTCTGCATCGCTCTATCTTATTCTCTGATTCTCAGGACAATTCTCCATCTTCCCTATACAGACAGATACAAGGCCTTCAGGACGTGTGTTGCCCACATCTACGTCATGACTGCATTCTATGTTCCGGTTTTCTTTTCAATAGTGTTGCACAGGTTACATCATAACATCCCTTTATCCGCTCATGTTGCTATGGCAAACACCTACCTTCTTTTCCCTCCCTTCATAAATCCTTTAATTTATGGGATCACATTGAAAGCAATTCAGCAGGGGGTTCTTCAATGTTTTAAGCAGCAAATGGCTAAGTACAGATAATGTCTCTTAGCCAGAGACATCTGTATAATTTATGGATCACATAATAAAATGTTTGCAGCTTCACTAAGCCTTGTTTCACACTGGGCGGGATGCATTGCAAAACATCAGGAAATTGTGACACCTCACTTTGCGACATCTCTCATGACGAATATGCAATGTAGGGGAGATATGACAGTGTGTATTTGTCTGTGTTACCTACAGACAATTAGCCACCTACGCTCTTTGTGGCTAGTATCTAAGAACTCATCCTCAGGCCAGCCACTGAACAGCAGCCAGTTTTGGAAACTGCAATTCTTCATCATGCTCGGTTATTCCATGACAGGCTGTGTATAGGACTCTAAAGAGACAGTCTTCACTGAGTAAAGGCACTGCAGATTGTATGACACTGTGACAACAATATACGAGACAGGTTATCATTTGTTGTACACAATGTTATGTTCATGCATCAGAGCTGCACATGCTACTTTAATAGAAATACCCATAGTTTCGAGTTTAGATCTCAATATTAAAATTATGTAATACAGAATACACGTTTTTAAAAGCCCACAAAATACAGGATTATACCATTACTGTGCTGAGTTTACTGCGCCAGCCGAAAATGCAGGCTTCTTTTGTTTTCTACCCCCTTCTCTCAGCATATAGTAAGGGACATTGCAGATGTCTCCCCCTGCATATATATATGTGCTGTGAAAAGGGTGCAAAAGAAGTGTCTGTATTTTCAGCATTTCTGTCCCAATATACTGAAGCACTCATTGGTAGAGTTCTGAAATACAGATATTTTCATAAAGAAAAAAGACCAATTAAAAAACTTGAAAATCTTCAATACTTAAAAATATATCAAGTTATTGTTGTTTTGTTTTTTACTCAAACATATCAATGAACAAAGCAATCCAAAAAGACAACCCTTAGTTTGCCAGATTAAAAACAGGTACAGTCTTACAAATAAATACATTACAAAAAAGAATAAACAAAAATACGTGTTAACAATGGCAAGACAAGGACGAGTTCCTAGAATTAATTATGCCCACTCACCCCTTAAATAGGATTGGCCAGTTTGACAATGTGTGGATCAGGTGTAGTCCACATCTTCCTCGTCATAAAAAAGAAAACACTATTTGCTCTAGTTTCAAGAAAAGGACATGGTTCCAAATCATTATATCAGGAAAATCCATTTGATTACTTACCTCATTTTAGAATCAATGCAAGGGAGTTCATTAGTAAGAGGTAACCCATGTCAAAAAGAAAAGTATAACAGATTAATAGCACACTTATCCATAACATTCATATTAAAAGGATTTAGCAATATCCATATTTTTCAACTGTATAGATATAAGAATGAACTAATCTGACACAGCTAACATTATTATTGTACGAACCAAGAACATCATCAAAAATGTCAATCCCCATTGTGAATACCTTCAAGGGGGATAGTCAATAAATAATAAAAAAGGATCCTATGAGGTACTCTGTGCAGGCCAATTGTATGAATTATTTGAAGAGTACTATACTTAACTCTGTGACGCTACCAAATACAGATACACATAGCTTTTTATGCACAAAGAGTTCAAGATGAGAAGATTTAATTAAAGTAGGCATGCGTTTCATTGTATGGATTTCATCTTTTGTGCTTTTTTAGTTTCATGACATTTTTTTTTCACCTGTTCCAAAATAGGTATTTCAGAACTCTACCAATGAAAGGTTGGATGTTTTTTCTGGTTACCTACACATGTTTATGGTTTATTCTTGACTTCATACCATTTAGATTGTGTCCCAAGTGCATAATTCATCCCGAAAGGTTGATTTCTCCCCCTAATATACTCACGAGTAACTTTAGACATCTACTGACATCATCAGTGTCAGAGATGTTGAGGTGACTTGAAAGCCTTTTCATAGGGTCTCAACATATTGGACCATGAGGCATTCTATGAAAATACATTTATCTAGGTGGATTTGGATGGAAGAATATGTTTCTGTGGAACCACTCTTAAAAATCCCAGATCTAAGAACGGAGCAATCACTCAAAGAATGTTATTATTATATTTCACAAGAGGACATTCCCATCCCATCTCGCTAACCTAAAAGTAGACACATGTGATTGAAGGGGCTAAGGGATATATTCTCATAGTGGAAAGTAAATAATACTCAAATATTATGCAAATAGGACTCTAATTTTGTTGTTTGAGGCCAGAAATGCTACTGTGTTTTATTATATGATAGACATTCAGAAAAGTAATATCACAGTGGATGAAGGATCAAAAAGTAAAGCAGACTACAGACCACCTGATGAAAATTACCATATTGCCCCAGATAACACAGACCTAATGGAGCAAAAGTACAAAGACACGTTTTGGAATGGAGAGGACCAACTGTGAAAACTCCAACATAGAGTAACACAATGGAATCTATCTCCTCCATATTCTACAAACTTCGGGTATAAACAATGTTCACAATCTTTATTGATTTGTTCACAATTTTGTTGGTAATATGGACACAATGAGCATTGTTTTTTTATTTTTAATTTGGATATTTGAGTCGTGCCATCTGAAATGTATTATTTGATGTTATTTTTATTTTAATGGATGTTATCATAATATTCGTCTTATGATAATGTATGTAATTAAATATTTGCATTTACTTGAGGTCTGTTTGTAAGAACGGCTAGATTTTTTAAAAAAAAAACATGTGGATGATCCATTTCACATGTAGACGATATAGGGTTGAAGTCATACAAAAGAATTATCATTTATGTCACCCAGTTCTGAATCACAATACATTGTGTGCAAAGAATCGTGAGTTTTTAGAAATGTTCATTAGGAATATTCTTTGAAGAAAAAGTGATATATATTTTTGAATAATTTGTATATGATTGATGCCTTCAATCATTTCCAATGATGCAGTATATTTTGTCAAGTATATGTTGGTTTCAATTACACTGCTAACTATATATACAAGATCAATTAGCCCATATATATTTATATACACACCACTTGTACTGGTGTTGTACACCATTGTACCACTCTCCTGCAAAAGTGAAAAACTTCATTTAACAAATGACATGTAAAGAAATCTCTAGCTAAGCACAACATTACTGATACACCTCTCCTCAAGATGTTTCCAGTGGTTTGTAAGTGCTATGTTTGAGTCCTGTTACCCTTTGCAACAAAGGAAGATGAAATGATTTCTCTTTGATTAAGGGCATATCAAAATAAAAGTGCTTAAAGCGAGTATAAGTGTGAGTGCTGTGTAGGTAGTTTAGCCATTACTCATCCTTGTACTCCTCTGAGGCAGAAGTAATTTCCCCACAACCAGATACTTTTTAATGATATCTTTAAAATGGTAAACAAGTAATAAGTTACTTACCAGTAACTCCTGTTCTCCAGCATTGGTATCGTTCATATATTCACATGCGTCCCTCCCACTACCACGCATCGCCTCATCTGGGCTCATTATAGTATATTAATGTGCTGTGTGTTTGAGTGCTGTTACCCTTTGCACCAAACTAAGATTAATTCATTTGAAGTGGAAAATAATGTATTTTGCTCCTGATGAAGAGTTTGAAGGTCTCAAAACAAATAGAGAGAAACACCATCAATGGAAATTACAATTCAATGTTGCCTGGTGTTTTCAACTGTGCGATTAAACATGTACAAGTATCAAGAATATATAGATTTGCTTGAAATCTTTCAAAACATTGTAATCCTCGTATTCAATGAAAAACTACTCACATTCTGGACACAACATTAATAAACGTTTGGTTTGCTGAAATAATTTTTTGTAGGCTTTGCAGCTTTGGGCAATACAACATATTGATCATGAGACTTTCAGTTCTTACCTGTCAATCCTGGGCTAGGAGGGCATCTAGGCTACAAATGCCAATACAGTGTATGGAATTGTTTAACAGTTGTATTTGTAATCTATTCAGAAAATCATTTCCCCTATCTTTTTGATCTCCTATTTCTCCTTGATTATGGGCATGCCAAAACATCAGAGCTTAAGGAGAGAAGACTCTAAACCAGTAGTTTTCAAGTACAGGATTGCGCTGCAAGAGTAAAAAAATAAGTGTTTGTATGTGTTTGTCTGTGTATGTAAAATGAAGAGAGCTGATGCATCCTATGAACGGGTTCCTAAGGAATATATGTCATGCCTCCATAGACTTGAGTAGAATGTTGAATGGCTTCCTCTGTGAATGCATGAGTGAATGCTCATGAAAGTCCGCTGGAACCTGGGAGCTGAATGTCATGGTGTGACTATTGTGTTTCCTTCCAGTTTCTACCTAGTCAGTACTTCCATTAACCATCCTGAACTTGCAATCTGTGACATGTACCAGAATAAAGCAGCCATTTAGAAGACCCAATTGCTTCTGAGTCATTTTTTCCAAGACCAGCCCCCTACACATGTTCCTTCTTCTTCTGAATACTGCTTCATCACAATCCGTTCATTTCATCAAAGTCCTTCATCATATTGGTTGCTTTAGTCTTTATCAATGTCCTCCTACGGGGCGTGGCCTGGTGCTCATGCTGTAAGGCTGCATTTGAACTGAGCTCTGGTACTTATCCTACAAACAATCGTGAAACAGAGCGTTTCACGGTTTTTCCTTCTCCTTTTTTTGAGGAACGCAATCGATAACCTCTGCTGGCGAGATCTGAGTTAAGCTGAGTGTACCTACTTTTGGTTAAGACATAACAGAGGCGACGAAGATCCAGACCTGCATAGCACCCGACCAAAAATAAAATAGCGGCTGGCAGACGCAGCTCGAATCAATGGAGACGAGATAAGAGCTTGCAGTGCAGGAGTGCGATACCAGCAACCAAGCAGCATATCACTGGAGGGCTGGACAGCGGAACTGATCCCCCATATGCCTTGTGGGTGTTGAGGTTCAGTGCAGTCGGACCCCCTGCAGCAGTAGTGAACACCCCCAAAAAGTGGCTCATCCAGGACGGCATGTGGCTCCCAGATGCCGCTGGAGCACTGGTGTGCGAGACGGCTGCCAGAGCGAACGGCTCTGCCGTACAAACACAGAGGAGTGGAAGATAGCTGATGTACTCGCACCCGAATGCTGGGGCAGGAGGTGCTTCTACTGTGAGGCACATCGCTGGGAACCTGAGTTGCCCCATATGTGCGGAGGCTGGACATGGCCAATATCTTGGAGGTGCCCAGCGAAGACTGGTGGGCAGCGCTGCAGAGCGAGCACTTGGCAGGTCAGTGACTGGGTTACCGCCATCAGCGAGGGAGCAGCAAATGCGCTGTCACCCCCCTTGAAGTGGAAGAGCATACTTACATGACCAGGCTTAGGTCCGGGAGATTACCTGCCCCTCTCATTGTTGGCGGCTGCATTAGCCTGCGCAGTGTGGGCTCGTCACTGATCCAAGAATAGAGTCGTGAGAGCATGAGGTGCCTGATATAGACGCCCGGCAGCAGGCGCATGGAAGAGTGGACCAGTGGTCATACCCACAGCAACAGGACTCCCCCTGCCCCCACATGGTGCCTGCGCCCCTCATTGCTGTGCATAGCCCGGTTTTGCCCCCCCCACTATATCCCTACACTCCTTGTGGCTACTGTAGATTGCCCTGGTTTAACAGAGGTAACAAGCTTGTAAACATACCAGCGGATAAGGCCCTTGAACACTGGTGCCTGGTTTTTGGTCAAGTTCTTAGCTGCCTGGTGTGATGTGTCAGTGCTGACTCGGTTTCTGTTTAGACTAATTGGAATTTAACACAAGATCCGGTGTGACACCTATATTGTGGCATCAACTGAAGTGTGACCTCGCTGGGAAAGAACAAACTTAAGTGTGGCTGAATCCAGCAAATTGACGGTACGCGACAGATTCACAGTGGTACAGTAGGATCCTGCTGGAGTAAAACTTAAGTCAGGAACACGACTCAGCAGTTGAGATGTTGCCGCCAGAACAAACGTTATGCCCTCAACAAAAAGTAAACAGAAGGCCACCATCATGGACTCCTTCGCAGGTCTTGGGAGGGCACAGGCACCGGTCTCTACAGAGAGTGGAGTGAGTGCAACATATAGTGAAGCCCATGCAGTCCCACAGTAGGACAAGATACTAGCAGCAATCGCAGCATTAAGATCCTTGTTTAGAACACAAGTTTTATGAGGTTAAAATAGATGTCAAACTCTTACACCAAAATGTGTGGTCCTTCGCAGAGCGAGTCACAAACACTGAAGAACTTTTGAAAGACACTGCTGCCACCACCCGGCTGAAAACCCTTGAGTGCAAAATCCGTTTCCTGGAACAGAGACTGGAAGATGCAGAGGGCCACACCCGCAGAAATAACGTCAGGGTTCTTGGCATACCAGAAGACACGGAGGGCAGAGACCCAACGACCTATATAGAAAATCTGTTCCTGCAGGAGATCGGCCTGGGCAAGTTGTCGCAGGGATTTGCTATCGAAAGAGCCTACCGATCGCTACAAAAGAAGCCACCACTTGGATCACACCCTCGCCCTATAATAGCCAGAATATTGAATTTTAGGTACCGGGAGGTGCTTCTGCAATTCTCTAGGGATGGCAGAGTGATACAACAAGTTGGCTTAAATGTAACCATCTACCCAGACTACACCCCCTTAGTACAGCAGCAGGCTGCAGAGAAAGGGGATTAGGTAAATGCTCACATACCCAGCGAGGCTCAAAGTGATAAACGAAGGAAGGTCGAGATTCTTTGACAGCCCACAGGCAGTGTCAATGTGGATGGAGCACAACAACTTAGACATGTCCGAAGATCCTACGCAACAGGAAGAGGGATCTGGTACCACCAAGACAGCAGCTGACGAGGAGCATCGTCGTACCACACGTAACATGGTGCCTGGAAATGACAAACCGGGAGCGCAATCTGGTAATGATGGCGCTAGAGCGCAGATGCAAAATTCACTGAAAGTTCGACCTGCAAGCCACACAGCGGCCTACGATGACATGTACAAGTTGCCGTGGAAACTGTTGCTATTATGCCAGAGCTGGTAACCGAGCCCACTGAGCTCTAATGGAATTCACCCCAATCCATCCGGACAGTCGATGAGTGACACTTGTCGATCTTTCAGGCCAGAGTCTGCTGGATGACGCAGGCAACGGTAGGCCCGAACGGACTAAATCTGTTGGGCATATTTGGAACCCCATGTTCCGGGGTTGGTTGTTCATGTTTAGTCTGATTTACACAACCAATGTCAATGTCGCTACCCACTATTTCATTAATTGTGCAAAGCCGAAGGTCACACGATATTGGCCACTGTGTAATAGCAGGTCTGACGGTGCACGCATCAAATATGGCACATGCGCAGAGCTACTCATACTGCCACATTCAGATGTGTCCTGGGGCACTGTGCACCAGTGCCTTATAGTTGAGGAAACAAGTGCAGATCATGACACAGATTAACATTGTGACATGGAATATGAGGGGCCTTGGCACATATATACGCAGAAATGGAGTCAAATCATATCTTCAGCGCAACAAGATTTCAACAGCCTTATTACAAGAAACCCATTTGACAGCTACAGAGCTGGAGGCAGTAGTAAAATACTGGGGTGGCACGGTACATTGTTCTCCATACTCTAAGTATGCAAGAGGAGTCCTTGTATGGGTCGATGGTTCACTCCCATTCCAGTTACTAAGTTGCAAAAGGGACATAGGGGGCCGATACATTATCCTCAGAGGGTATTTGGGAGGCACGGAATCGGTCATAGTCAACTCTTATTTTCCAAACCACGCTATACCAGCGTACCAAACATTATGCGCACATATGACCCCCTACAGAGATGCCTTCTTTATCTGGGGAGGTGATTTTAATTGTGTCAGTGACATGGCATATGACAGATCCATACCACTCAGGTGCAGTTTCTCCCCAGCCACAACTGCACTTAATAGTGCCCTAACTGATCTGGAATTTGCAAGTGCTGAGTATATGGGTCGCATCATATCTGATCACTCCCCGCTTATTGTTACATGGAATCGAGGGATACAGAGCACCCTTGTCCCGATGTGGCGCATGCCCACAGATGCGCTGTCAGACCTAGCCTTCCGAGAACAACTCAGTGACAAATTCGTCTTCTTCTTGAAGGAAACCATTGGCAACGTTAAATGTTGGGGGACTGTTTGGGAAACCTTAAAAGTGGTCACTAGATATGAAGTTCACTAGAGGTGAAGTTATTGCGGGGGTGGTGGAGTCCGTAAACAATTGAGAGCAGAGCTGGAGGTCTTAGAGGCCAAGGTTAGGGAACTAGAGTCACTGCAACCACATGCGCCATCTGCTGGGCGGGCCCCTGGGGAGGCTCGTTCCAACTGCTGAGCCACTTGGGAACAATTTTCAAGGTTTGACTATGTCACAAGTACGGCACGCACACATGCAGAAGGGGACAAATCTGGGAAACTGCTCGCTTGGTTGTGCTGTAAGGAATATCCCAAAGCCCTGAATATGGTTTAACGTGATGAATAAGGGGAGCCTTGGAGAGCGCAGGCAGCGATTAATGACACCCATATAAAATCTAATGACATAGCGCAGGTCTTCGCACAGATCAAACTTCCATGCCTCACTAGCAGTCAACTGGACCTTCTAGACCATCCCTTCACCTTACGAGACCTGGAGGAAGCGATCACCGTATCAGCCTCAGGTAAGAACCCAGGAGGCGATGGCCTTCCAGCAGAGTTTTACAAAACTTACCAAACCACGCTAGCCCCAACACTTTTAAAGGTCTTTGAGGAGACCTATGAAACAGGTGAACTCCCGAACACGATGCTATAAAGGGAAGCACTATGGCACCCCGGGAGCAAGCACGTAACTTACCCATTACTACTAACGATGGGCAGACAGGTCTGGTTAAGGACGCAAAAAATATTGAAGCTCAAACACCCCTATTCTCCTCATGCCCCCATCCTGGTTATCACAGAGTGGGATCCAGAGCAGCTGGAGGCAGCACAATGTTGTGAGGAGTCAGGCATTGCAACTTGGGAAAACATGTATGTAAATGGTACCTATAGAGAACTTCCAGACCTCATACAGAGGGAGGGTCTCCCAAGAGGGCAGTTCCTGAGATATATGAGGGTAACTAAATTTGCTAAGCATACCTGGCCGGACTGGCCTGCAGAACCTCAGCAGAATGTGCTGCTGGCACTCATGTATGATTAAGATAATGGCTGGAAGCCGATGTCCAGACTATAAAGGGCCCTAATTGATAACACAAACACCAACGTTACGAAGCTTAAGATGCAGTGGGAGACAGACTTGGGAGCAGATATCAGGGATAAGCAGTGGATTTGGGCGCTCAGCTATGTGAATAAGGTGTTGCGCAATGCGAGATTTAGATTGATTCAAGTCAATGTGCTCCATCGCACATATATGACCCCGGCTAGGGTTACTAAGTTAAAAAATGATGCACCATCTCACTACACACGGTGCAGTCAGGAAAATGCCCACTTAATGCACATGCTTTGGGAATGTGAGCTGATACAAAGGTTTTGGACTAGAATTAAACATACTTGTGAGAGTGCAGGGATTAGTAGATCTAAGTGGACCCCACAGGAATGCATACTAGGAGTGAACTCTAGAACTAGTAAGCACAAACATGTCTCTAGGTTCATGGACTTAGCCTGTATATTAGGTAAGAGGTGCACAACCATGACTTGGAAATCAGGTAGAGGCCTGCAATTTGGCTAAAAGAAATAGAGCGCCGTTGTGTAGCTGAAACCAAGACTTGGGGATACTCTATAAATGTACATGGTGGAGACGTGGGGCTCATACATTTTTGAAGCGGGGAAGGCACTAGTTAATTCTGTCCTTTACCCCTCAGATGACAAACCACTGTGAACAACCCCAAAGATCGGACAGGACGTCTGTGAGCTCTTTTCTTTTGTATTTGTCTCCTGTAGAATAAGCTGTAGAGCCCTCGTGCTGTGCAAATTGCAGTCGGACATACATTTGATCCCCTAAAGTGAGAGGCCGTGCTATCTTTTGGGAACAAAATGAACACTTGTAATATTACGTTTGCTCAACTGGTTGGGTATCAGGTTTTTGTTTTCTCTTTCACCTTTTTCTTCCCCTCCCCCTGTTTTGATCCTCCCTCCCCCGTCCTTCTATTTTTCCTTTCTGCTAAAAGGTTGTTGGCTTGTCGGATTATACTGTATGATGTTGCGTATGTGCAACTTAGCGCTCTGCATCCACCGTATCAGATGAAAATGCCAATAAACATATTTAAAAAATAATTAAAAAATAATGTCCTCCTACTTTGCTGTAGTCCTTCCTCATAGTCTCCCTTCATCATACTCCTTCATCCTGGTCCTTCTCCATCACAATGATTTTCCTTCATCATCGTCCTTCATTATAGTCCTTTTCCTTTGTCATGGTCCTACGTCCTAGTCCTTCTCCTTTATAAACATTTTACATCCTAGTTCTTCACCTTCAACAAAACCCTTTCCCATAGTTCATCTCCTTCATCATGGTGCTTTGTCATAAGTCTTTCTCATTCATAGTTCTTTCCCTACATAAATGTATTTCTTCATAGTGCAATTACTTATTCATAGTCCATTGACCTAGTGATTTTCCTTAATCATAGTCCTTCGTCTCATTCCGTCTCCTTCAATATAGATCTTTGTTATATTTTTTCTTTCATCATAGTCCTTTGTCCTAATGCTGCTCCTTTGTCATAGCCGTTCATTATAGTAGGTCTCCTTAATAAAAGTCCTCCTTTCTATTCCTCCTAGTTCATCATAGTCCTTTGTAGTGGTCCTTTATCATAGTCCTCCCTCTTCATCATAGTCAGTTTTATAGTCTTCCTTCCTCATCAAAGTCATGTAATCCTTCATCATAGTCTTTCATCATAGTTCTTCATTCTAGTCCTTCTTCATTTTGATCGTTCATTTTAGTCCATCAGCTTCATAGAACATGTACTTAATCATAGTCCTTCATCATAGTCCTTCATCATATCCCTTCACCTTTATAATAAATCTTTGTCCAAGTCCTTCTCCTTCATTTCATCATAATCCTAAACCCAACTAAGATTGTTTCTAAAGCACAGTACCAGAACCATTTCAACTATTGTTTCCCTCTCCATGAGATGTTCTCACACTCACTCTCTCTCTGCTTCTGTTTCACTCTTTCCCTTTCTTTCACTTCTTCTATCTAGAGAGTGTGGTGCCAGTGTGGGTGAAAATGGAGCAGGAGAAGGCAAAGAAAGAATTAAAGGATGGTAGGAGAGTTTGTGTGGGGGACTGGATGCTGAAAGATTAATGATATATGATGCAATCTAGTCTTCCATATGTTATGTAAGCAACTTTAAAAGGATTAACAAGCTAAAGTAAACTATTTGACTAAATGTATTTTATCTAATCACTTTTGGGTTTGAAAACTAGGCCCAAAAAACAATCGATAAAAACAATCCAAGGGGTCAAGGACGAGTGTATGCCTTGCAAGAAAAACAAGTGTTTATTACATGCAAATATGGCCAGGAGGGTGAGCCAGCTCCATAGAACCGGAAAACTGAAAACACTCTCGACACGCCCACTTCAGTCGCAAGTTTTACAGCAGAAAACCACAAAATCTACATATGTAACATTTACCAATCACAGGTCAAACCCACATTTCCTATTTGCTAGCCCCTGTACAAAATCTAAACATCATCTACATTTTCCTTCCCCATTGGTCAATAACCTATCTGTAATGATATGAGGTTCTGATTGGTGCATTACATTCCTGTAACTTGTTGCAACAATGGACGTTCCATATTGGTCAAAACAACTTCAGATAATTTGTGTTGTGCATGCCCCTCGAAGAGACTTAATCATGAGTGGATGTGAACAGTGTAGTCAACACCCTGTGGCAATTAAGTGGACTTTCTCATGAGACCAGACAATTTAGCAACCCCAACGCCTCTTTCGACATTGAATCTGTAACTTTTGGCAACACCTCTGGTGAATCCTGTTTTGAAACATGCTGCTTTCCTAGGACACACACTTCTCTTTCTCTCTTGGGAACCTGGTGGCATTATTAAAAATGCTGCTGAGACACTGCTCTTGGGGATTCTTTTCTCTGATTTATTTGCTCTATTCGGTGTGTGTGCTGCAGTTCCAATGCTGTAGCCTTTTCGCAATGGGTGCTGTATAATGCCACCCAATTTCCTTGCTTGACAATGTCTGGACCCTAGGCCTTGTTCAAGGTAAGATGTGTCCTTCACAGGTACTGCACTGATCTAATCTTGAGGAACCACCCGACCTGATGAATTCTGTTGACAGCTTCTGTGGACCACTCAGCCACTCAGCCTGGCTCTATTAATTATTTGCTGCACAATGTGTTCCCCTCCTGTCATGGTTTATTACACGTCACACACCAGCGAGGGAACTCCTTCCCCTACAATGAATGTGGCGCACAATAAAACACTTTTTATTTTTGATATACTACAGGTTCTTTTTGACTAGGCCTCCAACCCTTATGTGGCAAAGGCTCTGTCACTGGTCGCGGGTCCGGCGATCAAGCGATGCTTTGCCACATCGCTCTGCTCGCCCTGATTCAATACAGGCAGTCCGGGGAGCATCTCACTGAATTCTTGCTCCCAGCCTCGGCACCAGCTCTGCAACCGGTGCCTCTCAACCTGAATCACAGGATTTATTCAGATCCAGTCCCCCACCACATCTTGCGACTGTGACCTGGTGGCCACCTATATTTAGGTGTCTATTATGACTCTGAGTTTGAAGACACTGCAGGTCTCTTGACTCTAACTTTCACGCCTGTGGTTTCACTGACCCTCCACAGCACTCTTCGAACACCAAGACTGCACAGTCTTCCTTGTCCTGAAGAAGGCCCTAAGAAGAACGTGGCACACATAGTCCCCACAAAAGGCCGAAACACTGTGATGTAGACAATCACTCTCGAATCACAGGGTGTCACAAATGCTTTTCACTGTATCTAACTGTTATTCATTATATGTACTCATTGCAAGTGTTCATGTGATATGACCCCTGTCGTTGTCTTGTATACCGACAGCAGAATCTCCATTATGTTGACTGTATATATGTATGTGCAAGGTATCTAACTTGCTTCTGTTTATTGTGCATTTTATGTTGCCCTAGATGTAATTATTGGAATTCAGCATTATACTAAAATCAACAAGCAAGCATATGCTACAAATCATAAAAAATAAGTATTACAACTATTCAGGTGTTGTACTTAAATCTTTTGTGAACTGAACATGAGCAATAAGGGGGCATGCTAGTTCTACTGACCCGTTCACTTGTATCTTGATAATCATAGAGCCCTCCTGGGCAGAATAGGGTCATCTCCAGGAGCCCTTGTTTGTAATTTCAACATACAATACACATGTGTAGGGAAGTCATGAATGGCATCTACTGTTGACCATTTTCACATTGTTAACAAGACCTTGCGTCTAGATGCTCTGGTGGTAGGCCCACACAATATTGCCTTTCATTAGTAAACCTGTGAAGTGTACATAGGTAAGAAGTTACTCTTGTACTAAGCACAGAGGTCCAGCTTTCTCCACACGCCTGCTTTAGATATTGCGGTATTCTCCACAGCACAACCCGCCACAGCCCCAGGTGCACATTTTGACTGCCTCTGTTGTAGAGGTAGTCTCTGGCAACTAAGGTAGGAGGAACAATCAGAAGATAGACCTGCATATGTGGCCACATGTGGTATTGCTCCATTTTGCAACCAGGGGCCTCGCTTGATTGGATGGGTGGATGCATGCATGGAAAATAAGCTATGCTATTAAATGTCAAACATGTAGGTAAGGGTTGAGAAGAGCAGCTGCCTTCATTGTCCTGGATCAAAATGGTAAAACATGAATAATGCACACATGTTTCACATCCAAATCTAGGCATATGGCCTACTAATGGGTTGTCCCTACAACAGTTACACATAGCATGTTTACGTGAATGTTGATGCCCTCTTTGCAATGGCATGGCTGGTAAACATGTGCTATAATCAGCACGTGTCCTGCTATACAGGCATTTCATCCATCAGGTTTATTGCATTCTATTTCAGGGTGGTCTAATCCTACACTGGGGCCCTGCAGAATAACACGTTTTAGGGCTACACAGAATGTACTGTCATCTATCACAAAGATGTGTGGAATGGGAGTGTGTGGGAGTGTGCCAGGCTTAGGGACAAAGCGCCTTGAACCAAGGACAATAACTGAACGGTTGGGGTATGAAATATTCTGCTTCATGCCCCTACCTTTCTTCTGCAGCTCACTCTCAGTGCGGCTGGGCAGGTTGAGGTCGATAATATATAAAACTTTACAATGATAGGGTGAACTGCGACTAGGACCCTACAGAAAATGATAATCCCTGGCAGAGAAAGGTGCAAATCCAGAACAGTATCCATTTCAGCCAGCATGGATGCTCTCCTGCACTGTCGTGCCAGTAGATGTGATGACACCTGGGCAGGTTGGTGATTTCACTGACAGCACCAAGTTTAGTAATGGCACGAAATGGGCAAGCCATTATAGGACTGGCATAATAATCCAATATGTGCATCGTGGAAGAGCATGGAAGCACATTTTGTGTACCACTTAAACATCAACATAATTAGTAATTGGTACCAGCCACTCGTACATACATTTTTAGTTGCTTTGGTTTCGGTGTGAGTAGTGATAATGTAAGGATTGTTTCTAATGTGGCAAGACAAGTCTTCTATGCCTTGTATTAAATACTGTTTTCAATGCTTGAGAGTTAGATGATCAACGTTTCTTTTAGACATTTAAGTTGTACTGAAATACTGCTCAATGCATTCATTAATACATCCATCTTATTTGAATTGTATTGGATAAAATACCTTTCAGAATGTTTTGCCCTTCCATAGCTCCCCTAATGACCATCGATGTCTGCTTCATACTTTTAGTAGTAAGCAAATGGTAGACACAAAGCTCTCTCGGGGTTTGGTGGGAGCCCATAATTAGGATTCACAATGATGAAGCTCTCTGAGGATTAGCAGACTAATCAAGTGCACTGCAGAGATGCTCCATATCCCTGTATAAATATGGCCGGACCCTGATCTGCAGAGCGGTGTCACTGCAGAGAAGGGTCTGGAGGCTGTTTTCCGTGTGCAAGGTTTGCTGCAGGCTGTGTTGCTGCAGCTCCACCAGCGCATGTGAGTTGTCATGATTGCATTCATTTATTGGGCCTTTTGAATTCCTAATAGCGCATTCCTGCCAAGAAACATTCAAACAAGGTTAATGATTGATATTATAATATAGATAGTAACGTTTATTCATTTATTCACATTTTTTAAAGCGCACCACAGCCCTTAGGCATCGTGCACTGTTACATGTATTCATTACTGGTTACATCGGAGGAAAGCTTATTAGTTACATGAAGTTTATGCATTTTGGTTCTTGCTTATAATTACAAAGAAGTTACATTTTCATTTTTGGTACAGAGTTTCAGTCCGTGTGAGGCTAGGGTCTAAATGGGAGAGGGGTGGGCTATGTGGATAGTGTGGTTTTGAGGGATTTGCGAAAAGAGAGTAGAGAGGGTTCAGCTCTCAGTGTGTTGGGCAGGGCATTCCAGAGTGTTGGCCCTATATAGGGGAAGCCGATGCCTCCGGCTTTGGCTCTTTTTATGAGGGGTATGCAGAGTTGGTTGGCGTGGTGGCTCCTTTTTGGGCGTGTAGAGATATTCTTGGATATGGTTTTTGATAGGTATGATGGAGCGGTGAGATTGATGCAGTTGTGCGTGAGGGTGAGTATTTTGAAGTTGATTCTTTCTTTGACTGGGAGCCAGTGTGCGTCTCGTCTGGCCTGTGTTATGTGTTCAAATTTGGGAATGTGTAAGGCGGTGCAGAGCGCATTGTTTTGAACTGTTGGTAGCCTGCTTATGTTTTTAGTAGAGGTGCCTGCCAGAAGGGTATTGCAGTAATCCAGCCTTTCTCCTATGGTGGCCCTAGCGATGGAGAGGCAGTTTTGGGTGGTTAGAAACGGATATGTTAGTACTGTCGATGGTGAATTGAGAGTATTTTTGGTTAAGTTTGGAGAGGGTTTCCTTGGGGCCTAGGATGATGATCTCAGTTTTGTCCCCGTTAAGGCAGATACCATTGATTGCCATCCAGGTTTGAATGGTGGTCTCTATCTGGGAGAGGGATTCAGTATCTTTGTCATAATCACCAGTGAGGGGGAGGAGGACTTGAGTGTCGTCGGCATAGTTTGTGTAGACTAAGAGCAGACAACCACAATATAGCTGTGAAGATGACATATCAAAGTAACTAGAGAACACCTCAACATGCAAAGGGACTTCAGGAGATAGTGAACACCAAGTAAGGAACAGTTGCCAAAAGTCTTTCAATAATAGTGTTTTCTTACCTCTGGAAGAGATTCAGCAGAACAAGTGTAAATGTTAATCCTACCACACTCCGGGCATTAAGGAGAATAACAGTTGCAGAAATAACACACATACTATTTACATGTCTGTAAATTTTAGGGCTGCTGAAAAATAATATGGTGCCTTCTTGCCAGAAAGTTTTGATAAATTGTGCATATATTTGAAAATAATTGAGGGATGCAGGATGTGCAAACATAGCTAAAATGATGTTAAAAGAATATTAGAAATGGAAATTGTCAGGCAAGGGAAAAGCAATGGAACACTATGGGCCTCATTACGACCCAGGCGTTAAGGAGTTAACGGCACCGTAAAAGGTGTCGGCGCCGTTAAACCCTTAACGCCTAATTACGAGGTCCCTTTGCGGGTTGTACTTTTTGCATCCAGTAGCACTAGTACCTGTTTGCCACCTGTACATCTAGCACTGTTTCCAGTAGCGCTATGACCTGGTCGCCAAATGTCCATCCAGCACTATTTTCAGTAACCATAGAGTCTGTTCATCAACCGTCCATCTATCACTGTTTCCAGTAGCACTAGGGTCTGTTCATCAACTGTAGGGGTGTCACCGTATTGGTTTTATGGCAGTATGATAACCTACTTGCCAAATTACGGTATATCATGGTTATCGCGGTATAGCAGGCGGAGTTAAATAATCTTAACAAATATTTTCTTAAAGGTCATAAATTGTCAGCATTTTGAAACTTGCCTCTGCACATTTTTAGCTGATCCTCCAGGAATCTAAGGTGGCTGCAGATTTGGTCTTTCATGGCGCTCTCTCGCTGATTGCCTTGAATGAAAGAGTGACTAGTGGAAGTGTTAAAATGCACATCTTGAGCAATGAGCTTGCTGCTCAGTCAACTTTTTTTTTAATTCTATTGTTTAAAAAATCTTTACAAAACTCTTGGTAATAACATAAAAACATTGTTACATTTCCAAATTCATGTAGCAGATAAAATCAATAACAAAAAACAGCAAAACATTTTCACAAAATGAACAAATAGCCTCCAAATTACAAAACAATTTTGTCTTAAAAAATATTTCATCTTAGATAAAGTTGCAATTGGCATGTAATGTAAATCACCCATCGTTGTTAGACAATTGAGTCACCTCATTTTTCATAATTCTTTTTTGTAACAGACACTCCTCAATAATATATAGAAACCCCATTAGTCTAAGCAAGAGTTGTTGGCTGTTCCCCCACACTGTTCCCCCACATGCATCGTTCCCACAAACTCTCTCTCCACACCCTAGATGAAGAAAACAGGAATGAACCAACAATCACAGCCCTCTTGGGTTCAAAGAATGTACAATCTATAATCAAGTGCTTCAGGGATTCAAGCTCATTAGAATGACTACAAAAACAACATCTTCCAGTTGACATATCCACCAATTTAAGATCCCAATATTGGACTTTTTCATTTGTCATGAGTTGGTTAAGTTTAAATCGTAAATAAGCTTTTTCTTGCTATATTGCACAGAAAGATCTCTAAGTATTGCGCACAATCAGTTTGTTCTTATAACGCTTTATCCCATTTAAGGGAGAAAAGTCACTCATGTGAGGTCTGAAAGCCTGTGTCATTGTGTTTCTTTTGTCAAAATGTCATAGCCAACACACACTCACCAAAAGGTTGCATATTGGTCAAATCATTATAGCTGTTTTACCATCTGCCTGGTGTATTATAAAGGTCTGATGTTGGCGTCACCACTGACCATGTAATCTTAACAGGACAGCGTTGAGTGGGCACTGTTGATTTCTTTCTTGATTCTTGCAATACATGTTCATTTACCTTCTTAAAGATAGTGGCACAAAAACCTTTTGAAAATAACCAAGTTAAAATACATATTGGCACAAATATGGGCTGCACCAACACCTCACCACAGCCCCATCATTACATTTTCCCCAGGTCTGAGCGCATTAGGACCCTTGTCATTTGAGTTGAGACGGAGGAATGCTTTCATGGGTGGTGTCACAAATCGAGGATAGACCTGATAAATATCTCACCCCTATTGCTCTGGATTCTTCAAATTGAATGTAGAATCTGTCCTGCCTGCTTGAGTCCGGTGCCATATGCAGAAGGCTGGTGAAGGATCAAGCGAAGCAACAACTCTAGTGCCAATGTGAAAATCATAACCAAGGACAATGGGGGGGGGCAGTTTATAAACTAGCACAAAGCATTGATGAGCTCAGTGTTCATACAGTCTGCAGAGCTAACATTCTTTGTGGACATCCATCAGAAGGGCATCCAGTACATTCCTCCTTTTGAATTCTGGGATGTGTAGTTCCCCATCTTTCAAATTTGTGGGAAACTTCAAATCGGCTGATCTTTAACTCGACTCTACTGATCACAGAGAAAGAGCAGTTACAGCATCAAAGCTGCGTTTACTAATGTGGCCTCAATTTACTTATGCTCTTGTCTGCCAAACAAGCCCCCCTTGGCAGACGCCACATCCCACAGAGCAAGATACAGACCGTGTAGCACTTGCTTACTGCAGCCTTTCCAAATCAGATGGAAAAGCTCACTTATTAGCTGCAGGCCAAAAAACGGTATGCCGGTATAAACAACGTGATTGTTATTATAGTTCAATTAAGTTGTTCCCAGTCTAACGGTGTACCATTACACCCATACTGTCCATCTAGCACTGTTTCCAGTAGCACTAGGGCCTGGTCGATAACTGTCCATCTAGCACTGTTTCCAGTAGCACTAGGTATGGGTGTTTATATTCATATTCATTTTTATTTGTTTTCCTCCTTGTAACGCTCACCTGATTCCCACGGAGGCGCTGACCCAAACTGGACTGCTACAGTTGCTTCTATGACTATGATGGGGCGTAGAACTCGGAAGGTGAGTTTTCTGCAGGTGGAAGAAAAAGGGGTAATTACAAGCTGGTTGGATAAGTTCTCCCACCAATCTTCTGCTTTTCCCACTTCTTGGTTCTCGACTGGTCTCCACGAACTCTCACCTTTGGTTTAGTAAAGCCGAGCTCTCCATCCTGCTTCTGGTGCAGGGGCGCGTGGAATCCAGTTACGTCACTGGACGATTTCAGTGTTTAGGCTCAGTGTCCTTTTGTGGCTTGTAATAGTCCTTCAGGTGCCGAGGAGCTGTTGGCGACACCACCACTGCTGTGCAAGAAGAGGCTCGTCAGAAGATCTGAGGCCGCTTCGGAAGGACACCCTTTTATAATGTCCTTTTCTGTCTTTCAGGTGCCGAGATGCTGTGGGCGAAGCCGCCGCTGTTGCACGTGCGGTGGCACGTAAGTATAACTAAATTGTGGCTGTTTCCAAATGGGCGCCTCTGATAATGTCTTTTCCTTCCTTTCAGGTACCGAAATGCTGAGGGCGATGCTGCCGCTGCTGCGCGTGAAGAAGCGCGTAAGTATTACTGAATTGTGGCCACTTCAAAATGGGCACCTCTAATAATGTCTTTTGTCTTCCAGGTGCGGGGATGCTGCCGAAGCGAAGGCCGCGGTGAACTCCGGTGTGATCACGGATGGATAAGGTAAGCGAGCGCAGCTGCGAGCGTGTTGCCCGTTTTCTAACCTTATGTCTTTATTTGCAGGATGTCGGAGACTGGACTCTTGTGGCTGAATTCTGGTGAGTAGATGTTCCTGTGCCTTTTCTTCATCCACAGGTTGCTGCTCGAGAAGCTGAGTGTGTGTCTGGACCTGGAATGCAGGAGCCGACTCGGTGAGCGTCCTGCTGCTGTTGCAGAATAACGCAAAGCATGTGAATTCTATCGGGCGTGGTTTAAATAGTGGAGAAGTGCTTTGGTGCGTATTCTTCCTCCAGCCTCACCCAGGTAAGAAAAGAGTTCCAGTGTCAGAGGATTAGCATCAGCCCCACCCAGGTAAGAAAAGAGTTCCTGTAACAGAGGATTGGTCCCTCCCAGCCAGTGGCTGGGACTTCACCCAGCTTGGATTGTTCTAGGTGAGTATGCAGCATGGTCTGCCACAGGTAAGTCCACCCAATCACTACTGCACACTTTAAGAATATGAGCCCGGCGCCCATGGCGCCGGGACTGTGGTTCCTTATGAGCCTGGCGCCAGAGGCGCCAGGACATGGTCCAAAGGGCCCCTGTAGGGGTCTGCTGGAACCGGGGGTGTGGATGATGAGCCTGCTTCCGGGGACGCTGGGCCAGTCTTGGCTCCTCGGGAGTAGCGCTCATGACACTCCTCCATCTTTTTTCTCTAATACTTCCGCACGATGGATATGGGCTTTTCACAACTATGTGGCTTTACCTCTACCTCACTTTGGCTACGGGAAATAGGAGTGGGGTGGCTGGGGGCCACCTGCCAACCCCAAAAGGTTGGTTGCATGTTTTTTTACACCATTTGTTGGTTTTCCCAAATCCCTTTTCGTGCTAATACTTTATATTGAATAACATTTTTTTTGGAAACATTATAAAATGATGGGATGACATTTGATTGTATTTGTAGGTACTGAATTTAGGATCGAATCTCCTGAAGAAGGTGGTCTTTATCTGTCAACACACCACCGAACTGCCAACTTCGCCACGCCCTAGGCATATGTACACATGTACCTCTGACCAGAGGACGCGGCCACTCACGCTTACTATACCATTGGATAGCGGAAGGCGTAGTACATAATTTCAGCCTGTTGTACAATCTTCTAGTTTTCTGTTTCATCAAAAGAAACCTTGTACATAATTTCAGTCTGTTATACAATCTTCTAGTTGTCTGTTTCTTCGCATGAATAAGGCCATTGTACATCATTTCAGCCTGTTGTACAATTTTCTAGTTAGTTGTCTGTTTTTTCGTATGAATAAGGCTACCATTTAATTGTCACCTATGTTGTAACTAAATTTCAAGGCCAAAAAATAACAACCTCGATTTAGTTAGGGCCAGTTAGCTACAGTCTGCTTTATGCCCGACTCAGCTCACTCAACTGTACGGATAGATAAAGGCTTCTATTAGAACAAGTGTTTTCTGTTAAACTCATTGCTTCTGTTTGTTTCTCTCCCCTATCTACTCCTCTTCTTCCCTACGTCCTTTTTCCCTTCCCAAAAACACTTAATGTATTTTGTATATATTTGAAGATTTGTCTATATATGTTTACCTATCTGTGTAAATTTTCTCATTAACAAAGTCAACAGGTTTATGTTCACTTCCATAAATAATTATATTTTCTTCTATATTTTTGAGTTTTTTTGTGATATGTGCTATCAACAATAGGCACAATTGAAGTTTAGCACGACAGGTGGTATAGTGCATATGTCAAATTGAATGATTTATTCTGTTTAGCTACCAGTTGAATATCACTGATAGCTTCCTAAGCTATTTTCTAACTTCAGCCACACGGGTAACGCCCTTTGTTGTATTCCAGTAGCACTAGGACTTGGTCAACAACTGTCCATCTAGCTGTGTTTCTAGTAGCAGTAGGACCTGGTCGCCAACTGTCCATCGAGCATTGTTTCTATTAACAATAGGGTTTGTTCATCAACTGTACATTTTGCACTGTTTCCAGTAGCACTACGACCTGGTCGACAACTGTCGATCTAGCACTGTTTTCAGTAGCCCTACGGTCTGGTTGATAACTGTCCATCTAGCACTGTTTCCAGTAGCACTAGGACCTGGTCAACAACTGTCCATCGAGCATTGTTTCTATTAACAATAGGGTTTGTTCATCAACTGTACATTTTGCACTGTTTCCAGTAGCACTACGACCTGGTCGACAACTGTCGATCTAGCACTGTTTTCAGTAGCCCTACAGTCTGGTTGATAACTGTCCATCTAGCACTGTTTCCAGTAGCACTAGGACCTGGTCAACAACTGTTCATCGAGCATTGTTTCTAGTTGCACTAAGACCTGGTCACCAACTGTCCATCTAGCACTGTTTCTATTAACAATAGCATTTGTTCATCAACTGTACATCTTGCACTGTTTCCAGTAGCACTAGGAGCTGGTCACCAACTGTGCATTTAGCAAACTGTCCATCGAGCACTGTTTCCAGTAGCGCTAGGACCTGGTCACCACCTGTAAATCTAGCACTGTTTCCAGTAGTGGTAGGACCTGGTCGCCAACTGTCCAGCTAGAAATATTTCCAGTAGCAATAAAACCTGATTGCCAACTGTCCATCTAGCACGGTTTCCAGTAGCACTAGGGCCTGGTTGTCAACTGTCCATCTAGCATTGTTTCCAGTAGCAATAGGACCTGGTCGCCAACTGTCCATCCAGCACTGTTTCCAGTAGCGGTAGGACCTGGTCAACAAATGTCCAGCTAGCACTGTTTTCAGTAGTTCTAGTCACCAACTGTGTCTCGGTAGTATAGCTCAGGGTCAACCCGCCTGCCTTGGAAGCAAGACCACGTGGAGCAACACAGGTCTGATCCCCGGTCCGTGCGTTATGAATAACCAATTACAATTCCATCTATCATTGTTTTCAGAAGAACTAGGGGACCTATGAGCCAACTATATCTGTAGCAGTGTTTACAGTAGCACTAGAACCATGGCTTAATCTACAAGAGTATGTGGCTAGCAGTTGAGTGAAGATGAGAAGCAGCAGAATTCCAAAAGAGCATCACGGCTCCAAAAGGATTCAATGCCAAATCCTCTCTGGCATTAATTAACGTTCCCTTCTTAATTCTTTTGTATTTTAACTGGGAGTGTGAACCTAGCTTTAGGAAGGAGCAACATACTGCACATAGCTAGGGCTTACAGGCATACATCGAATGGTCAGGGTCACACTGCCCTTGCAGCATATCATGTATTCCCACCATTCCACTTAGAGTAGCCAGGTAAAATTACGATGCACAGCTAATGAGGGGGTTTATGTATTTATTTATTTATGTAAAACTTATAAAGCGCAAACTAAGGCCCAAAAGCATCTAGGCACTTTAATTAGAAAAGTATGCCCCTTATAGCATGGTGGACAGGAGGGATATAGTGCTTCATTGGCTTGTAAAAAAAAAGTGCTCTTTTAAGAGAGGTTCTTGTCTTTAAAAAAAAAGGAAATAGTTTACTTAGACATACAGTGGTTGTCAACCGCATGCAAAAACAAAATCCTTCTTGCCCTGTTAGAAGCCTTTTTCTATCAGCCACCCAATGTACTCTCATCATTTGACACAAGAAAAGATATTGCTGGCATCCATTTCTTTGGGCATCTTTAGAAAAGGAGATAACAACATTGCTCTGTAAATAACATGTGCATTCGACTGCCATTGATCCAGCTAATGTTATTGTTAAATCACTGCAGTAGATTTATATATTTAAATCCACTTACTTATAAATACATGTGAGTGATGCTGTTTTTTATTTATATTCTTAAAATATTGCAGCCATTCCAAAATATTGTTATAACATGTTTGCGGGAGTTGAACAAAAGGTATTAAAGTGGAAGGGCGCCTGCTGTGGGTTCATTGTAATACCAATAATTAACAGTCGGTACTAAAGCAAATAGCCACTTATATTGTTCTTCTCAGGTTAGGGACAAACGCGTTTTGCCTTCCCAAATGCTCCAAGCTTGGCATTGGCAAAGACCGGCAATGTGAGAGTAAGTCGGCAAGTCCACCATTCCTTTTTCACTTCTGCTTTCTTAAAGTGGGCAATCTTTATCCAATGAAACGGCTACTCAGTGGGTTGCCGTTTTTGTTTAATCCCATCCTCGTCGCCACTGAAATATCCACTCACACATATGATTGAAGAGGTTTATTCAAGTATAAGGACTTAATGATATGATATGGCATTTGTAACGCGGCGCGACGAGGCAGGGAGGGGGGAACAAGGGGAAGACAGACAACGATCCTACTAGGCCCGGTGTCATTTAGATCGCGCAAGTGCAGGGGTAGGGGGAAGGGAAAAGGTGCAAGGGGAAGGGAGGGGGGAAGTGCAGTAGAATAAAATAAGGTAATAATGTAAGGTAAGTAGAATAAAATAAATAAATAGGGACAGCTGGTGACAAGTGCAAGGTAAGTGCAGGCAAGTGCTGGGAAGGGGGGGTTGTAGGGATACAGAGACAGTCCCGCAGTGCAGGGTTTGCCAGGGAGGCAGTGCAAGTGGAGAGTGGCTGGGCCCAGGACAGAGGTCGGTGAGAGTGGCCCAGTTGCAGATTCAGTGCAGTTTCAGTGAAGAATTTAGCAGGGGAGAAGCAGAGAGAAAGCAGAAGCAAAGAGGAAGGTTTTGAGGTGCTTCCGGAACCGGAGATGGTTCTCCTCAAGTTTCAGGGAGGCAGGAAGGCTGTTCCAGAGGGAGGCCCCTGCTGCAGAGAGAGATCTCCCCCCAACTCGTTGCTTGGAGAAGCGGCTGACCCTGAGGGAGTTGGAGACGGATGAGCAAAGGGCTCGGGAAGGAAGATATTTAGGAAGAGAGAGTTGAAGGTATTTAGGCCCCAGGCCCCAGAATGCCTTGTGGACCACTGGTCATCACAGACTACAGAACATAACTGAATCTTTACAGTGCATCATTCTTTCATCCTTTACATTCTAAGATCCACCCTTGCTACAATGTTCCATGTTCCATAGCTGTGCTTAACTGAACATATGCATCAATAAAAGTAATGACCTATAACAATGATATACTAGATACTACACTCCTCCTTTCTTAACAGTGACACAAATAATTGATAAACAATACATTTGATTGAAAAACTAATACAAAGAAATGCTAACAATTAGACTATCACACACACCTCCTCCTTTTACAGTGGCAATAAAACCACAGGCTTGAACATATGTATATGGAAAAACACACGCTTAAAGATATATTCTTAATTCTTATGACTATACATTTTCTCCAAATTTAACAAAATAAATATGCATACCCATTGCAATATCAGGAGTGAATTACCACAAAACTTGCTGTATACAGAAAGTACAGTTTCAATTTACATAATCTTTAAGATACGATGGTCTTGTACATAATCATTTATTACGACCATTCTTAAAAACTCATCTCTCACTGTCTTGTTCTACCTCCTTCCTGTTACTAACATTGTTTTTCCCATCACATTTTTGATTTGAACATTTACAAACTCTGTTAAGGTTCCAAACTCTTCCATCTGATACGTTGATGGCCCCATTAGTTTAGTTTAGTTTAGTTTATTATTTGATAATGCACACCAAAACCCAGTGGTAGCCAGGCGCAGCAGTAAAAGAATGCTTAAGCTTGGTTACATACAGTAAATGCATACATGTTATAACAGTATTTACAGTGCAGATATACATCAAATCACACAGGGGGGAAAGGGGCAGTCTATGTTTCAAGTTTCAGTAGAGTACAAGTTTCAGAATATTTACATGCATAAATCCAAGGTCAAGGCCGGGGACCAGTTTAGTGGGTGTCATTAGTCTGGAGCCAACTTTTGACTTTACATCTGAATCTAGAGTATAGGTTGATCATCTCTTAGTGCAGACGGAAGTGCGTTCCAGGCCTGGGCAGCTCTAACAGGGAAGCTCGCACCGCCCGATTTTGTGTGCCTGAATCTAGGGGTTTCTAGCAGAAGGTGGCTGGAGGCTCTGGTGTGGTGGCTGGAGGTTTTTCTGGTCAGTCTAGCCGCTATATATGATGGTGCTGTATTTTTGAGACCTTTGTAAGTGATAGATAGCGTCTTGAGGAGGATTCTGTCACTAATTTTTAACCGGTGGTGGTCTTTCCTGATGTTGGTGATATGCTCTCTGCGGGGTATGTCCAAGGCTGCTCTAAGAGCATTGTTCTGCAGTATTTGCATTTTATTTATGATAGTTTTATTGGCACCTGCATATAGGGCATTACAATAATCTAGTTTAGACATTATTAAGGCGTTGGCTAGTGTGATGCAATTCGTTTTTGAAAGGTAGGGTCTACAGGCCCTTATTAATTTGCAGGTGTAGGCTGTAGATGATGCCAGGGAGTTGACTTGTTTTTTGAGAGATAGTGTAGAATCAAGGTAGAGGCCTAGTGTTTTTACCTCGGTTACCACCTTGATTATGTTACCATCTATATTAAAGGCCGTATAGCTGGGGCTAAGTTTTTTGAGGTTAGAGTCGGAACCCAGGATTAGTATCTCTGTTTTGTCATCATTCAGGCAGAGGCCTTGGGAGGCCATCCATACCTGAATGATGATGTAAATCTTGTTTACTAGGGCTGTATCTGCGACAACATTGCCAGAAAGTGGTATGAGGATTTGCGTGTCGTCCGCGTAATTAGTATAGGTTACCCCCAGTCTGTCAAGTTTGTCGAAGAGTGGCTTAGTGAAGATATTCTACATTGCAGGAGAGACACATGAACCTTTATGGGACACCACAGGTGATTTGTATTGGGTCGCTGAGGCTAAGGGGGAGAAGACTCTCATCGTACGGTTGGCTAGGAAGGATTGTACCCAGGCTATAGCTTCACTTGAGAAATGGGCGGCAGACGCTAGATGCTTGCATAATACTGCATGGTCAACCAGGTCGAAGGCCACCGATAAGTCAAGGAGGAGGAGCATAGCTGTTTTACCTTAGTCCTTCAACTCGTCGATTTGTGTTTTAAGGTCAATTAAGGCTGTTTCAGTACCGTGTTGTGGTCTGAATCCAGATTGGCGTGATCCTAGTAGTTGGTTCGTCTCCAGGTATTTTTGGATCTGGAGGTAGGCTACTCTGTCAATGATTTTAAGGAGGAACAGGACCGTGATGATGGGCCTATAGTTAGTAGGGATAGCTGGGTCAACGGTCTGCTTTTTGAGGAGAGGCAATACCCATGATTCTTTAAGGTTAGTGGGCACAGTACTAGATCTAAAGGAGGCATTGATTAACTTAGAGATATAGGGTGCTAAGTCTCTCGCAGCATCCTTAATTACTTGTGCAGGACAGCTGTCACCCTGGCAATTCGATGGTTTCAGGGATGAGATGACCTTTTCAGTTTCCAGTATGGAGATGTTGGTAAACCTAAATGGTTTACAACTACCTAGTCCATCTGCACTTGGTGTATCTGTCAGAGGGGTGGTATGCGTTCTTGTGGAGCTCAAGGAGGCTTTCTTCTTTGCAATTTTGGACTGTAGCATTGTTATCTTATTTGCTAATGCATTTTGGATGCTTGTGCATCCTCTTTAGAGTTGGAGTTGGCTTTGCTGATTCTTTCGTTGAATGTATTTTTTTTGGTGTGGATTATTTCTTTCTTGTACTTGTTCGCAAAGTTGGCAAGTAGGGTTTTATTCTCAGCTGAGGGTGAGTGTCTCCAGATAGCTTGGAGTTTACATTTTTGGATTCGTAGTTCTTTGAGATGGGGGTGAACCAGGAATTGAGGTGTGATTCTTGTTTACTTTTACGTAGTTTAATAGGGGCAATGGTGTCCAAAGCTTTGGCCATAGAGATGTTAAATGTATCAACTAATGGTCAGGGTTATTGGCGCTATCAGTAAGGAGCTGGTAGGAGGAGAGGGAGTAGTTTTTCAACAGTGATATCTTTTTTGCTTCTGGTAGGCAGAGGTGGTGC
Source organism: Ambystoma mexicanum (assembly GCF_040938575.1). Lineage (NCBI taxonomy): Eukaryota > Metazoa > Chordata > Amphibia > Caudata > Ambystomatidae > Ambystoma > Ambystoma mexicanum. The sequence continues at coordinate 1,051,233,508 of NC_090941.1, forward strand.
AATTTCACGAGTATCTGTTTGAAAGGGTTCTATGATAGATGAAAAGCAGATAAGGTGGTGGTCTGTCCAGTTTTGAGGTATGATGTTAGCAATAGTGGTAGTGCAATTCAGGTTGGCTATCCAATCTAGAGTACGTCCTTTAATGTGTGTGGGAGCTAGGACTTTTTGTGTGAGGCCATGTTCGACTAGGATTGATTGGATAGATTGGGCCTGTTTGTCCTCAACATCATTGAACCCTAGGTTAAAGTCACCTAGTAGTAGGAGCAGGTCTTCCTCAAAGTTACCTAGGGGGCCAGGTGGTCTATAGACCGACTGGATAGTTAGTGTACTATTATTGGAGATGGGAAGTTTGGCTGAAAGTAGTTCGAAGGATGTGATGGCTGGAGGTGGGGTGAGTCTTATTGCTAATTTAGTTTTGGCAATAATAGCCAGGCCGCCGCCTCTTGAGTTGGGCCGGTCGACTCTAAGTATATTGTAGTTGTCTGGTATGGCAATCATATGTGCGGGGCCTGCCGCATCGTACAGCCAGGTCTCGGAGACAGCTGAAAGGTCTGTGCTATGAGGGACTTCACATTGATGAGTGCTCCTAATCAGGTGGGATTGGTATTTTTTCTTGAGTGGGTTTTAGTTTGGGGTACTTGGATCTCTTCTGGTTATGAGGAAGGTGAGGCTGTGTTTTAGGGGGTCTTTCCACATCTGTGGCAAATAGGTTAGGGTTGGTGTTATTTAAAATATGTTTGAGAATCAAGGGTTTCGTTCTATTATTTTTGAGGTCGTAAAGACGTGGAAGCCTAGCTCTAAGCCGCATATTTCTCTCCTGCAGATTGCAGGGTGTGGAGTTAATGTAGGCCATTGTTGTGGTAATTATGAAGGTAGCCAAGACTAGGGAATTGAATGTATGTATAAAGTAAGTCTTAGTGGTACGCATGGTAGGATATTCTATGGTCACTCCTGCCCGTAAATGCTAATTATAGGAGCTAGGAGCTGGGCATGGGTGTTATTGCAGCAGCGACCGGGCACCTAATTTAATGGTCTCGATAATAGCTAAACTGCATACATGCCAGAGGGCACCTAAAATTGACAGTCCCAATACACACTAAGATGCATTTGTGCCAGAGGGCACCTAGAATTGACAGTCCCAGTACACACTAAAATGCATATGTGCCAGAGGGCATCTAGAATTGACAGTCCCAATACACACTAAGATGCATATGTGCCAGAGGGCACCTAGAATTGACAGTCCCAGTACACACTAAAAATGCATAGGTGTCAGAGGGCATCTAGAATTGACAATCCCAGAACACACTAAAATGCATATGTGCCAGAGGGCATCTAGAATTGACAGTCCCAATACACACTAAGATGCATATGTGCCAGAGGGCACCTAGAATTGACAGTCCCAGTACACACTAAAAATGCATATGTGCCAGAGAGCATCTAGAATTGACAATCCCAACACACACTAAAATGCATATGTGCCAGAGGGCTTCTAGAATTGACAATCCCAATACACACTAAAATGCATATGTGCCAGAGGGCACCTAGAATTGACAGTCCCAATACTACATATATGCCGCCAAGAGGGGGTATTTAGTTGAGCGTGGCATTAATATGAGGTACTGTTACAGTACATTGGATTATGTCGAGGGTGAGTGATGTCAAGCAGGTAGAGGGTACTTACAGCGAGGTCCCACGGGTGAACCTAGAGATTGCTGGGTGCAAGGACCATGTAGCATACAGCCGAGTGCGGAGTCTGACCCGGCATAGGTGCTCCAGTGCGGTGGGTCGGATGGGACAAGTAAGTAGGGCGTAGTGGATTTTAACCGTTTCAATTGGATTTGACCATTTAATCAAACCTCCGGCAGTGCCCCCCGGGAGTTTTATTCTCACCGAATCACCTACTTTAATTTGCATCTCTCTAACCGCATTCCTCACATCAAACCGCTGTTTATTATATTCCTGCCTTTGCAACACTTTTTTGCTCACTTCCTCACAATCAACATTCTTGACACACGCTCTGCCCAACCGTGCGGGACACAATCTTGTATTGGGCTTCCTACCCCTTAGTATTTCAAATGGAGAAATTCCGGTAGTTGAATTTGGTGTAAATCTATGAGCAACTATGGTATCTTCAACGCTTCCCCCCAATCAGTGTTGTTTGCCAATGGACATCTAATACTATTTTTAATAACCTTGCTGAATGTCTCTACAATTCGATTGGTCTGGGGATGGTAAATAGAGCTTGTCCTATGCTCAACTCCATTTTCCTTCAGAAACAAACTCATCTCTTGTGAAACCAATTGCACCCCATTTTGAGTGATAATCGTAGTTGGATATCCTTCACGCTTGAAACCCTGTCCAAAAATGCAATCACAACTTTCGAACAAACGTTTTGCACCCACTCACCAACTACCCATCATGACAACAGTCATTCATTCTCAGATACAACCTCCTGATACACACGTAAAATGTGATCCTCATCCCCATTCTCATCATCTTTCACATTTTCTACCACATTGGTTAATCGTGATAGACAATCAGCGGATTTATTCTTAACTCCTTGTATGAATTCTACATAAAAATTATATTCTGGTAGACTCGCTACCCATTTTCTAACCCTCAATGATGTTTTATCAAGTCTTTTGGTAGTGAGAATCTCCTTAAGAGGCTAGTGGTCAGACCGCACAACACATTTTGTTCCCCATATAAATGGACTAAACTTTTCAACAGCCCATTTAACAGCCAAAGGCTCTTTCTCTATAGTTGAATAATTTGTCTAAGCTTGTTTTAACACCCTTGAAGCAAACACAAATGGATACTCATTTCCAGACTGCACTTGCGATAAGACAGCCCCCAAACCGTGGTTGCTAGCATCTGTGATAATAGTGCTAGTGATGTTTGGATTCAAAGATTTGAGTGTGGGTGCAGAATTTATTGAACTCATCCTCACACACCTCATTCCATTCACATCTCACATTCTTTTTCACCAATTTCCTCATGTGAAACGTCTTACTCGCTAGATCAGGAATAAACTTTGCATAAAACTCGGCCATCCCTAAAAATGAGATTAATTTCTCTTTGTTATCTGGACTAAACAAATTCACAATGTTCTTGACTAACTCCTCTTTAGGTCAAATACCTTTCTCTGATATCTCATGGACTAAATACGATATTGTAGACCTATTAAATTTACATTTATCTTTACTTAAAGTAAGTACAGCATTCTTGAATATATTCAGAACCTTATACAGTCTGTCATCATGTTCCATTCGATCCTTACCATATATTAAAACATCACCCTGAAAACATAAAATGCCTTGCATTTGATGAAAACATGGATACATCACTTGTTGGAAAACTGATGCAGCAGAAACCAAACCAAAAGGCATTCCTTTGCAATGAAATAAACACTCACTGGTATTAAATGCAGTGATATCGCTTGACATGGGATGTAACATTACCTGATGGTAAGCAGACCTCAGATCCAACATACTCATAATTTTTGCACCTCTAATAGTACCCAACATTTCTGCAATATTCGGCAAAGGATGCCTATTGGGAATAACACATTTATTTACACATCTAAGATCTATGCACAACCTCAATTTTCCATTTGGCTTGTACACTATTACCAAAGGTGACACCCATTCCGATGACTCAATTCTTTCAATAACACCATCAGCCAGCAATCTTTCAAGTTCCTCTTTTACAGCTGATTTTACGCTCAACGGTACTGGTCTCAATTTTTGTACCACAGGAACTGCATCATGTTTTATTTTGATTTTGTGGCTGAAATCCTTTAACACACCCAGTTCTTCCCTCAATACTTTATGTTCATCAACATTTCTTTTTTGTGCTTCCTGATCCACAGCACAGACTGACTCCTCCGCACTAGGATCTAGTTTTATTTTCAATCTGGCTTGGTGAGACCAACTTAAAAGAGGTTGCAATCCTTTCACTGTGACGTAGACTTTTCCTTTAGCTGATCTGTCTTTAAACTTCATTACTGCCCAAAACCAACCAATTAGTTCAATTTGTTTTCCTCCATGCTAGCTTCAAAATACTTGTCAAACAGAAACTTGGGCAACAGGCTATACTTCGCACCAGAGTCAATTACCATGTTAAGTTGCTTACTATGTAATCCTATCACGGCCCTGGGCTTTTCCCTGTCGGCATCATCGTCATTGTAGTTTCCACCGGAGACAAAATCTTCAACCACAAATGTACACTCTTCAGAACTTTCACATAGTTCTTCCAAACAATTTATGTTTTCTTTTTTGTTCTGCAACAACTAGTGAGATGTCCTCTCCTTTTGCATCTCTTGTATATCTCTTTTATAGACTGACATTTATCACTGGTGGCTATGTGAAATAAGCTGTCACATCTGTAACGATGACGTCTATCATTCACTTCTCCTTTCTCCTTTCCCTTTGGATATTTCTTCTTCACATGCAACATGTCTTTTTTGGCCAAAGTTTTCTTCCTTGTATAATCATTTCCTTGCACAGCTAATACTTCTGGAATATGTGTCACTCGCTCTTTCTTATTCTCATCATCCATTCTCCTTTCGAGTTTCCTTCACACACTTATTGGTGTGCTCCACCTCCTTCGCAACTCTTATTACTTCTTCTAAAGTAGGATTCCCTTTGGACCAAAGTGCTTCTCTTATTTTGCCGTCTCTACACTCCAGCATGAACTGATCGTGAAGTCTCTCATCACTTGTATTACCAAATTAACATGAAGTGGCTAAACCTCGCAGAGCTGTGATAAATCCACTGTTTCATTCTCTTCCTGCTTGCGCTTGCCAAAATGATATCTTTCTAAAATAATGCTCACAGTCTTTACATAATGTCAGTCTAAAACCTTAATGCATTTTTCATACTCCGTAAGACCAAACACATCTTCCTCAGAAAGTGCTGGTAAATTCTCAAATTGTTCCTGCCCATAATTTCTTTCATTGGAAAAATTCAAGCCATGGGCAGCAAGAACATATTGATCAAACCTTTTTTCCATAGCTTCCATGGAATATTTGGTTCTCCCTTTGTATTCAAGAAATATTCAGGAGGTGGTATCCCTTCCATAGTGACTGTGTATATTCCTTTCTTTTACTTATGTCTTGCAATATATGTCCTGTGAATATCTCTGTGAGTTTCTCAAGTTTATTTAATGTGGATTGAGTGTATGTTCTGTCCGTCTATTTCAGTATTTATGTTTAAAATATCTTTTATATTTCTTTCAAGTCGCGATTGTTGCTTTCCCACTCTTTTTATTTCTTGTATATGTGTTAATTCTACAATTATCTCGTTCACGTTCATTCTTGTGTAGTAAGGTTATTGTAGCATTCTCACAATGTCATATTTCATTTGCAAAGTGTTCCGTAATGTAATTCCTATTCACAGGGATTTCTTTGTTTAGTTACTGTGAATGAAGTTTTCTGCTTTGAATTTACATTGGATCAATGTATTACTTTATTCATACCGCACATGTGATATGCGATTGCTTTTGTTGCATACACTGCATTACCATGATGATTGGGACAGGCAGGTTTTGTTACGTCTTTAGGTCCTGTCTTCTGCAAGGACGCGTAACACTGCCTCATTTCAATACATGTCCAGCGCGGAACGTTGCGGCTCGCGCCGTGCTGGTAAGCAAATACAGCTTTGAATGACGCGATTTCAACAATCCTTTAACAGATGCAACTTCCACTTTCAGAAATCTTGACCGTTACAAACTTTGTTAAAGTCAAATACAGCCCAGTTATGATTATCTTTTTGCTCTGCAATGCTTGTATTAAGGGCAGTATGGCGACTCGGTCGATGTCCTTTGAAGGTGCCAATAATAATGCCATTGCAAAGGCGCTCCCATATTACAATTGACTTCGCTTATGCAAACTGTAGCACCGTGGGCACTATATTTAAGTTTGCGGCCACGACTGATGCCAAAACAACTGATTCCTTTTTGTGCTTGTCGAACACTTAAAGCATGCACCAGGACTTACCTTACTCTATAATGGCTTGTAATTTCAGCCCAAAGCCTGAGTTACTTTCTTATAGAGGATCCTTTGTTTCTTTTCCCGATTCAAATTCTTCCCAAAAGTGAAACTTCTGCTTTCTTAAAGTAGGCAATCTTCATCCAATGAAACGGCTACTCGGTGGGTTGTGACGTTTTTGGTTAATCCCATCCTCGTCGCCACTGAAATCTACTCTCACACATGGTTGATGATTGAAGAGGTTTATTCAAGTATAAGGACTTAAACCCAATGGTCATCACAGACTACAGAACATAACTGAATCTTTACAGTGCATCATTCTTTCATCCTTTACATTCTAAGACCCACCCTTGCTACAATGTTCCATGTTCCATAGCTGTGCTTATCTGAACATATGCATCAATAAAAGTAATGACCTATAACAATGATATACTAGATACTACAGTATTACAGTGTAAGGACGCCTGCTGTGGGTTCATTGTAATACCAATAATTAACAGTCAGTACTAAAGCAAATATCCACTTATATTGCTCTTGTCCGGTTAGCGCCAAACACATTTTGACTGCCCAAATGCTCCAAGCTCGGTATTGGCAGAGACCGGCAATGTGAGAGTAAGTCGGCAAGTCTATCATTCCTTTGTCACCAACTTCTTGATGATGAAATAGAGTTTGGGAACACCCAAGCTATCACAATCGTAGTTCAACCAGAATAGAGACATCGGAGGAGAGGCAGTAGCATTCATGAGACAATATAACAAATATCCAATTGGAAGCCATCAGTAGATGATTAATATTCTTGGTTTGAAGAGTGCTAGAGATGTTCAGCATTGATGAGAGAGTGCCAGAAGTGGCTGTGTGTTTGATTCCCTGTGATTACGGTGCGGCTTGATGGTTGATGCTTGATGCTTGGTGAGACGCCGCAAGGTCCTTCCCTTGAGGTTTCCCAGAGCCTCAGCCTCAGGCATTTTGTCAGCGATTGTGACCAGACTTAAGTGCAGAGAGAGAGAGAGTGGAGAGCATTGAGCATAGAGCCCCCTGGGCCCCCAGTGCTATGGCTGTGGATGTGCCAGTGGCGAGTTGCAGGGGTTTGGCTATATTTTGGCAGCTGTGCAATCTGCCTCTGTTTACCCTACTGCAAGCAAGTCAACAGTAAGCAGAGAAGTAGCAGACAAGTAGTAACGCACACCCTATAGACTGGGCAAATTTGTTGGTGCATGTTTACTTGTAGTGCACTCGTAAGTACTGGTATGTACTTGTAAACCTGTGAGTTATACTTTGCACACTGCTTGATTAGAATTATCTTATTTTATTATTATTTTTTTTCTCATTGATTATAGAAGGAGCGTGTCCCTTGTTGTTGGGCTTAGATGCTGCGGCTGTGGCCCTGGTGTTGTAAAGTCTTTTGTAAGGTACCCTGAATAGAGCACCTTATATAGAGCAATACAGAGTTGGTGTTCTTTGGTGCTGTTTATGTGGACAGTTTATTCTGTGAGGAGAGGCCTCCATGAAACAAAGGACTTATAACTTGTGCAAAAGCAAAGTAAGACTAAATAGCAAATCGGTTATGCACGTGATGTGTTTGGATGCTGTTGTGCCTTGGTGCCTGCAGCAACCTCAGTAGGGGTGAACCAATGAGAAGCAAGATTCGCCCCGGGAAGTAGTGGTGGCAGATTACAAAATATTTTAACTTAAACATGTGAATGCCCTACGAGCACATAGCGAGTCAGTAGCTCCTGCAGAGAATTTGAATAAATACTTGGGGGTGTTGTCACTGGGGACGATGTCAAAAGCCACATTTGGGGATATATACAATAATTCACTCTTACAGCTATGTTACCCCCTGTTTAATGGCGGCCAGTTCTCGGATCCCACCGGAGTTATCACTACGTGCAACATAAGTGTATCTGGAAGTCAATCTGAAAACCCTGTGCTCCTTTGGAGGATCCCTTTCCGTCACAGCGGCTATCGGCGATGCCAAACCTGTATCCCTCCTCGGCCACACCGGGGAGTGGGAAGAGATACCAGAGTTATATTGAGATCAAGACGATTGGGTTGCTCCCTTGCCAGGGTCATTATATCATCCTCTGGGAAACCATTAATCGGATTTGGAGGTGGGCTCTTCGTAGGATGTCCTAAATTTCACTGTAAAAATCCTATTGAAATTATGTGGTCGTATTCATGATGAAGTAACAAAAAAAATGATTATTTTGTACAGCTACTAGGACCTAAGATGTCTTGCCATGATTCGGGCCAATGCAATGTTATGGCAAGTGTAGGAGGGGTACAAAACCAGGTGCCTGTCACGGCATCAGACCCTCCTGCCTATTTTAATTCCCTCACAAGACGTGGAAGCTGGCTGCAAAAAATTGGACATTACTGCACAATCTCCCTTGTGTTACTTAACACATAAAGAAATTAATTGGAGGGAGATGCAAAAAAAGGCTTCCCACCAGAAATGCAGCTCGTGAGGTGGTATCTGCCAATGAGCCCAATCAGCCCCTCAATTCTACAATTCTGACAGTGGCAAGCCACGTAAAATCAAGCAAACAGGCAAGAAAAAGGGACGCCCGCAAGAAGAAGCATCTTCAACTTAGCGCTGGCACATTCACTAGTTGGCATTTAAAAGATAATGATGGGGTGGGTTCTTCTCCACGTGCATTCCCAGGGCACCTGTTCAATCTACCATGTGGAGTTCCCAGGCCCTTGATATAAAGAAAAAATCCAATTAGGAAGTTGGGGGCCAAAGGCAATATCAAGCAGATCAATAGAGGTGCACTACTTGGAGTATGTGGGAAAGAATTCCCAGCACTACGCATCCTCAGTTCATGTGACTTTGATTTCATTGAATCAGTAAAAACTGAGGTAGGGGGATGTGCGTGGGTTCATTGCTGTCTTCTGATGATGGCCTCATTGATTTTAGCCCAGTCTGAGTCATTAGAATTTCTTAGGTATGAACTAGACAAAGTCACTCTAGTCCCGGCCACGGGCGACTGTTGCAGTCATTGTTGCCACTTTGCGAAACCGATGGTTCATGTGGAAAAAGGGAAGAGTGTGGGGTCCAATACAGCAATTGACAATGCTCAAGGCTGGTAGTGGTTAAAGAGTATGTTTGCAGGTTGTGACGGTATGGACAAATAAAAATTCACTGTGGCCTCATGGAACACCAGAGGCCATTCCCATTTTCTTCAGAAGGGTCGCTCTATTGACTCTCTGTTACAAGACTTGGTTTTCATGCTCCACGAAACTTGGCTAACTACTCATTTTTTGCGTTGATGGATTCAGTATACATCAGGCCCTTGCTAAAAAACAGGTCTGTTCGAAGCCCCTTTGGAGCACTTTCAATTGGTGTACAAAATGAGCTATCTTCTAGTATGGTGTATCCCATTGACCCGGATGATAATGTACTGGCGGTGGAAATAAACCTGGTCGGGAAACCGACTTAAAACGGGTATTGTTGATCAATATATATGATCCCAGGGTTTGCGGGGACCGATAATATATTTGTCTATGTGGATGTGTTGATTACAAATTGGGTAAAGAAGCCGGGTGAGGAGGGGATCTTACTGGGGGAGATTTACATGCCCATTGTGGAGACCACGCAATTACTGGTAAATTTAGTACTGTTGCATATGAATGTCAAATGGTACTTAAAGAGACTAATGGGAGGGGTAGAAAACGGTTGAAATTTGTATCCGAGTGACAATTAATAGTACTAAATGGGAGAACTGAAGGTGACAAACCCGAGAAGGACTACTTTGCAGGAGGGTTCAAGGAGGGCTACTCTGGACTATGTTTGTAGTAATAATGCACTGACGTACCATATTAGTGCATTCAAGATCGGCATGAGATCGGTCATCGATCACACAGTACTTAGCATGGAGTGGCGATTAGAGCTGCCTGATCAAAAATCCAGAGGCCTGGCAGACTTGTTACCCACCCAGGCTGGCAATAGGCTGATTTGGTCAGAGCAGAATGTTACCAGGGCTTAATGCATGCTGTGGTCTGAATTGCTAGAACCAACTTAAAACTTTGGCCGCAAATGAAAACGAGCGTTGGCTTATGGATCTCGCCAAAATATCTGGAAAGAGGAGGGGTAAGACTATCTTAGGGGCGGGCAGACCTATTAGTCAAGACTTTGACCTGGAGAAAAATATGGCCAAGAGAAGACTCAGGAAACAACTGATAGATTTTTTTAAAGTCTCAATTTCAGCGCACTCACTGCTGAGAAATTCACATAGGTGAAAGAATCAGTTTAGAAACTGGCTTGCTAGGAGGTGGCTGGGGGTTAAATTGTGAATTGGCAATGTATGATTGAGATCTTAAAGAGTGGGAATGTTAGTAGTTTGTGGAGGGTATTGTCCTTGTCTAGGAGATCCCCGAATTCATTAATTGTAAATCCTATTATGGAGACAACATGGGTCACTCATATTGAGGAGCAAATGTTTTATGACATGGCAGATGATGGTGGCCCTGACATCTCTGATTGGCATATCACGTTTACTGCTGAAAACATATGTGTGCAGCTGATGAAGCTGAAAAATTCAAGGGCTCTGGGCCCAAATGGTCTGTCAAAGGCAGTTTTGAAGGGGAGATGTGGAATTATGGGCAAAGATTGTGTGCCCCTTGTACGACAATGTTTGTGCGATCCAGGTGATACCAGATTCATGTAAAAAGTCGATTCTGGTCCCAGTCTTTAAATCTGAGGATAGATTATCCCCTGGCAATTATACGCTGCTATCACTGTTAGATATGTGTGGAGCAAAGAAGAGAGTGGCATGGAAGTTGACCCCACAGTTTCTTGCCTCACAAGAGGGTGAGGGCAGAGGGCCCAAAGAGGGTGGCCAGAGCGAGAGAGGAAAAGAGGGAGCAGGGGTCCCAATGAGAAGGATCTCAGTTTTACTGGCGTTAAGGCAGAAATCGTTAGTGGCACACCATGCCTGAATGGCGGATAGACATTCAGGGATAAGCGAGGAAGAAGAGGAGTCCGAGGGTAGCCTGAAAGAGAGCTGCATGTCATCTGCATAACACTGAAAGTTGGAGCAAAATCTAGAGATAAGGAGGGTCAAAGGGGCCGGATAGACATTGAAGAGCCAGGGGAAGAAGATAGAGCTCTGGGGAACACCACATTTGGAGACAGAGGTGGTGGAGAGAATGGACCCAAGCTGAACCTGGGAAGGCTGGTCCAGGAGGAAGAAGGTCAGCCACGCCAGAGTCTAATCCGTGATGCCAAGGGTCTTGCAGAGAAGAGTAATCAGGGTATTGTGGTTGACCATGTGAAATGCAGGGGAACGTTTGAGGAGAACGAGTACAGAGGGAGAGCTAGAGTCAAGAATAGAGGGCAGATCGTCACAGGTGTTCGGGAGTGCAGTTTCCGTGCCTCTGGCTGCTCTGAAGTCAGACTGATGTCATTCAAACAACCAACAGATTCAGTGTGGATGGGTAGCTGGGAGATAGCCTACTTCTCCAGGAGTTTGCCCAGGAAAGGAGTTATAGAGATCGAGCGATTGTTTGCCAGAATGGAAGGGTCAGCAGAAGGCTTTTTTAGAATGGAGGCCACAAGAGAGTGATTGAGAAGAGAGGGGAAAGATCCAGTGGTGAAGGAGTGATTACAGAAATCGGCGAGGCTGGAGCGAGAGAACCAATGTTGTCCTTAATGGTTCTAGAAGAGCAGGGGGTCACCTGTTTGGATAAGACTTTCATAGACCACACTTGTCTGGATACATCTTCAGGTGTTATGAGAGAGAGGGAAAAGAGAAGGGGAGGAGGGGGAGGGGCATGGAGGGCCTTAGAGAGGCAGAGCGAGAGAGAAGAGAGTATTGGCTTCTAGGGTAGGGGCAGAAAACTCGGCAAACCTTTTGGCTTTGGTTTGTGGTAGCACCTTGGCAGATGCTTTCTTTTGTCCATGGCAAAACAAAAACAGTTATGGCTGGAAGGTTTAGAATTAATCTCCATCGGTCTTCACTTGCCAACCCATTACAAAAGGGGAAAGACCATATGAATTCAGGCTTGGTCCAACCCAAAGGGGGTAGTTCAGCCCAAACTGCTAGGTCACATCCCTTCTGCATGAGACCACAAGTCTCCCAGACATGTTTCGGCTTTGTGGGGCCTCATCAGTGAGGAGTAATTAGGGTCTCTAGGACCAGCAGGCACAGGCCTACGTCTAGGCATACCAGTGCCACTCAGAGTGTCCATAGCACAACAAAAGAGGTGATGGCTGTTAGGGAGAATTCTCATAAATGGTTGATTTCCCTTACCTACTGAGTCCCTCAGCAGCTTTGCTGGATTTCTAGTATAAATTTGCTTCCACCTGGTAAGAGTGTGAGCCTTTTTCCCACTCTTACATGTGTTGTGCTATGTGTATTTCTACTTTCTGTGTGATCTTGGGCACTGGAGCCTCACCTACTCCATGTGCACCACTTTTTGTGTGTGTTACACAGCACCTTCACTGCAGTGACACAGGGTTGTCTTTCAGACTTCCCACTGACTCCATTTTTCTGGGCCTGACTACTGTCCCCCAGAAACAGGTAAAGTTGCCATTAACTTTATATAGTCACTTTAAACCACAGACCCAGTACACCCCATATTACACATAGTATTGGAAAGGGTTAATTCTTATCCCTTTTTGTCTGTACCTCTTGGAGCCTTGTTTCGCTCCCTTAACATTAAGACTTGGCTGGTGGCAGTGGTATCTACCCTACCTTTTCTACCGCGATTACATTATATAAATGTGGTTTTGGTTCAGGCTATTATATTCGCCTCGAACGTAAACCCGCTTGACCAAATACATTTTATTTTGGTTCCGGCTGGGTTTATTCGCCATTTCTTTTTGTTAAAGTCTTTCTCGTGATTTTCTCTGCGTGCCAAACCGGGGATGACTCCTTTGTTCGCTGTCTTTTCGCGGGCTTCTGCACAGAAGCCCTCCTTAAGGCGCTTGGTAGTCTAGGTAGGCAGGATATGAGGGAGGCATCTTCGGACCCCTGCCATGGGTTACCTTGGTAACCCAAGTCGCACTCTTGTCTGATTGGCTAAGGGGGCTTGCCTTGCCAGGCCAGCCACCTTGCTGTGTGATTGACAGCCAGGCTGTATGAATGGGGGAAAACTGCATAAAAAGCAGGTCTCTGGGACTGGGAGAGGAGAGTCGCCACTGGAACGCAAGGACCGACGAGGAACTGGAAGAAGTGGACCCCTACCACGACTGAACCGACCGGTGAAGCCCTGCTGCAGGTCTGAATCGCCAGAATCCGACGACAGAGAAGAACCTCCAGGAAACTTCTTCCCTTGAGCTGGTGGGACCAACCAGTTTGCCCAAAATACGAGCCAGGACCCCTCCTCTGGTCAAATTCGCTGTACAGAGCTACAGTGGGCCGGATAGCCAGGAAGGTCGGACCCTGCTTGGGTTTTAAGGAGCGCACCTTTTATTTGTTGTTTTACTCTGCTGCTGGCTTCTTCCCTGGGTGGCGCAGGACCCTCCAGTCTTCCTACTTTGTGGCAGTCCAACAGTCGCTTCAGGAACCGTGAGCCTGCAGGAACCACCAGGAACGTCTGCCTCAGCTACAGCTCCCTCTCTGTTTTAAGGTACTGTGCAAATCCGTTTGTCCATTTCGTTTAGCCGCGGTGAAAGTGTTTGAAATCTTTCTCCAATCCGAGGGCTTGTCCTTCTCTTCTCTTTGAACTAACTTTTCTAGCAACCAACCTCGTCTGGAATCTGTGCCACTAACTTTACCGCAAACTACCCTGAACTGTGTGATCTTGAGCCGAAGACTTTTGACCCATTAACTTTGGCCCTAAGCCTTTTCTAACTGATCTCCTCACTGTAGTCTTTCTTGTTCAATTGCCCTGAGTACTCACCTATTGGTTTTGCCTAATTTCTAATAACTTTGTCTTTCCCTCCCTTTTAAATTGCTGGAGTGCCATTTTGCTCCCACTTCATTTTGTGAGGTTAACTTGTCTGGAATTTAAGGGAAGTGGTGTGGTGTATTTATGATTGTGATTTTTAACTTGCTTAGAATAGTGAAATGTTATACAACTGTTGAGTAAATAAATAGTGGCTGCAGAGTGGCAGTCTCTGCAGTGCCTTCAACGTGTTCTCTACCTGTTTCCCGGTGACTGTGTGTTTTGCAGTCTTTCTACTGTGGCTGCTGAATTGAGGGCGGATTTTCTTCAAAATCCTTCTTTTCCCGCGGAGCGGCCGCGGAGTGGCTGCAGAGTGGCAGTCTCTGCAGTCTATGGCAGCTAAGGTAAAAAAGGCAAACTTAGTCTCGCAACCCGAGGTGAAGGGCCCTCGTCTACGAAGTTCACAAAGTTCAAGAAGTGCTATAAAAGAAATGGCCCACTCGGAGACAAGCTCGTCACCTCGAGGTCAAGAAGGGGATCACCCGGCAGCGCGACATGTGCCTCGCACCACAATTGAACTTTGTCCCCGCCCCAAAAAACTTACAATCAATCTGGAGCAGCCGGACTCTCTTACCGACACTGGCCGTTCAGTCCCGCTGGAGCTCCCTTCTTCCGCTTGCAGCCTCTCGCCGTGTGAGCCGGTTGCTGCGTCCCTTCTCGGAGGAGAGGAGACGCCGCCTGCAAACAGTGAGTTGGCGCTCGGGGGTGGGGGGGGAGTGTGGGTGGACGAAGCGAGTCAGTCGGGACCGTACAGCCTGATGTTTCACTACCTGCATGTGTGGCCGCGGACCTGACGTTGGAACCAGCGGCCAGCTCGCCAATTTCCTCCGCTGTATTGGGGGAACTCCCCTCTTGTGATGGGGCAGTGGGGCACTCCATTCTGTCAGCTATCGCACCCCAAAGTGCAGACCGAAACATTATTACAGTTGCACCAATGCTGCACCTCCCTAGTTCCCCGCCGGGGATCAACTTAAAGGGGGGCGCGTCACCTTTACATGACCAGAGAAATGGGGGGGAGCAGGAAGTAGCTCCCCAGAATCCAGAACAAATGGTTGAAAAAGTCCCTATTCACCCGAAAGCACCTGTAACAAACCCATGTAAGGGAAAAACCAGCAAACAATTGAATGTCTCTACAAACGCCCTCCTTCAAAAGAAAAAGGCTGCACCTGCGCGTAGAAGACGGTGCGCACACCAGCGTCAGAAGCCGGTTCTCAAAGCACTATCTAATCTACGTCCAAGATCGCTAAAAACATCAGAAAGTGCATCAAAATCCCCTCAAAAGGGGGTCTCGATTTTGTCAGCGACTAGCAATAAATTCTTTGCCAACTTCTTAAAAAAGAGGCAATCCCAAACGGAAGAACTTTCAGATGCGGAGATGCTCAGCGCTTTCTCAAATCAAATGTCTGTGCAACAACCACTGGAGAAAACTTCGGCCCAGGGTCCAACTTTCCCGTGGGACCCCACCCGCTTTCAATTCTCTGACATGGAACCTGATGCCAGAGTCAGATGGCACTTCGGTTCGCCACAACTTAGACCATCCACTCTGTCTAGACAATCCTCAAACAACCACAACAACGGGAATGAGGAAATCAATTCCCCCATTTCGAGAGACTCCATCAACTCTGGAAGGGGTGCATCTAATTCAAATTCCGCAAGCGAGGGAGTTCAGGGGTGCCTCCAACGCACCCTGGGAAAAACCACTGCTCCTCTCGTCTCCACCAGGAAACAGGGGTCTCGAGCAACCTCTGGTAAAAGAAAGAACTGTGCGAAAAGACGTAAAGGGTAACCAGCTTGGCTGGTCTTCACCTGTTCCTGAGCAGCATACAAAAGAACCAGCCATTACTGACTCAGCATTGGCCTCTCCCTCCTTGGAGACATCCAGACTTGTGGACCTGACAAGCCCTCAAGTTTCACTTGAAACTCGGGATACTCAAGAATTTGAAACCAGGGGAGCTGTCAGACAAGAGACTAGTTTAGTGGCTTCTGACCCCGCTAGCCCGGCTCCATGTGGTCCCATAATAGGGGCCCGAAACTCAAGCTCGCAGACTTCACCAAGTCCAACGAGAGCTCGCCGTTCAAGTGAGTGTCCTAGCTATCCTCCAAAAGATTCTTCACCAAAAAAGACAGATTTAAGGCTAATCATGTCGACTTTAACACTGGCAATGGAACCATTCTGTAAATGATATGAGTCGATAAATGACTCATTGAAAGACCATACTTCAATTACAGCCATGATGAACAGTCGTCTTATTTTTCTTGAAGGGTATATAAAAGCGCTCAACAACAAAATGGAAAAACGTCCTGTGGACGAGCAGGCTACATTATTGCAAGACGGCCTGGAAATTTTCAGAAGTCTGAGCCCAAATAGATTGAAACAAGCACCGCCACTTGACCTTTGCGCCCATACTCCAAAAGAGCGACCGACCGTGCCACTTAAGAGCCACATGGACACTACAGGGGCAGGTTCCCCTGCGACAAGCATTTCGGGGTTAAACCCAAAAAAGAAAACTGTCACTACAAACGGTGCCGTCTGCAATGATAACATCATAATCTTGCAAGAGACGGACACGCCTCAAACAACTTTGGGGTATGAAAAAATCCCTGTACAGAAAGGGCATGGGCGTCTGCAGTCGGCGAAAGCAGTAAGCTTTACTTCTACTCAACCAAACATCTTATACGAGGCGTCCTCTACAGAGAAAATGGCTCCTCGCATTTGGACTGAGAACCACTCATGCCCGAAAGCATCGGAAACATCAGTTCCCCACGACAGCTTACACAGTAAAAAAGGAGAACCATCTCGACGCAGTCCTGAAAGAGCTAAAGACACAGATACCGAGGTGGATGAAGAATTGCTAAATCTCAGCGTCTATTCGTTACCTGATGACCAGAAAGCCAACAGTCAACCACAATCTGACAAGGAGATGTCTTCACCCTTTCACACTTTAGAAATCAGATGTAAGAAGCTCACAAATAAGCCTTGTTGGGGGCAGGGTCAACACAAAAATCAAGAAAAGGAAAATAAATATAACGTCGATAAACGGAGCAAAAGAGCCCAGCGTAGCCCTTCTGTCTCCCCTTGTAGGAGGAACTCAAGTCCCGCTTTTCCTCCAGACGCTGACACGGTTGTTAAAACATGATGGGTTCACGCAACCCGGGCCAAAGGCCCATTAGGCAGGCAAACCTTATCCGAACATCAAAAAAAGGACAAAAAGACCAGAAATTCCCCAAGTCACAATCCAAGGGAAACCTCCCGGACAACGATCCGTCTACCAAAAACAGCTCGAAGCTTTAAGATTGAACAACACCCAGACAATAAGAAATATGTGGTATTAAATAGAGGCTATGTGCTTCAACTCCTCAAGTGTGTCCTGTCACTTAGACACGTGGAAACCAAAGACCTTGCTCGAGTTGAACCATTTCACGAAGGAAAAATCGCCAGTGCTTACCTTTATGTAAAGACAAACTGGGCAAAAATCCGGATTTCAGAAGCAGCAGAGAATCTTCTGAAGTAAGGGTTTGATCTGTTTGAACTGGAAGATAGTCTCGACGCCTCTTCAAACAGGAACATTCCAACGACGGCAAAGCCAAGCAATTTCTTGTGTCACACGAAAGAAAGAGACAAACGGGAACAGACTTCGAGATCTTCGGAGCAAATGTGTGGTAACTTAAAACCTTGTTTGAACGATCCACCCTCCACGGCTAGAAATACCAAACCATCGCTCTGAGTTCGGGATCCGAATCAGCTACCCCGCAACTACTGGAAAAAGAACAACAAAGTAAATCTGCTTATAAAGATCCTTTGGGAATTGGAAGAGTTCCTACAGGTCTCACGTTAAAAATTCAACGTATTGTTACCCAACCTACTAGAACCAACGACTTGGAACTCCAAAAACCTCTTAAATCTGCTTCATTATCGCAACTTTGGGCCTGGCTACCGAAGGCCCCGATGCACAACAAGAAACAATAGCAATCCATCAGGCATCGGGATGCTGCACTCTCCACTAGATCCATCCCCGAGAAAGAAGAGCTGTCCTTGGGGTCATGGAACACGCAGGGTTTTTTATATCTCACGAAAAAAGGAGATTTCAACCTTGGAGGGTTTGATATACTCTGCTTACAGGAGTCGTGGATGACAACACGTCCAGTCATGGATGGATACGTTATTGCCTGTGCACCAGCTGTTAAAGGAATATTTGGGCGACTATCTTCCGGTTTTATAACAGCTATCCGAGAAGATTGAGGATTACAGCTAACAACCACATTCAGATCGACCACTTACCTTCTAGCCACCGAGATAAGTTGGGATCGCGCAGTGGGAAAAGATGTTCCATCCCCACAGCTCCTGATGATTTTGAACATCTACAGGAATCCTGCTGCTCAGAAGGACTCGGATTTTAGAGCCTTGATTGGAGAGACTATTGATGAAGCACGCATAAAGTCTCCAGAAGCCTTGTTGATCCTCTGCAGGGACCTAAATGCCACCTGGGCCCACAGGGGGCAGTTTCCTTTACTATATCTCCTCAATCGCCCAGGAAAAGACGTGGATCAAAGTGGCTGACCCTAATGTCTTCGAGAGACCTGCTCTGTGTTGAAGAACTTTTCCCCAGTGAAAATAGACTCCTGACCTGGGAACGAGGAAACTCGAAAGCAGACATAGATCACATCTTTATAAGCAGACAACTGGTAACTCAAGCCATTTCGTTCGATGTCTTAAAGTCCACAGCCAGTGACCATAACTTACTGATGTTAAAGTGGAAAACGGCCCCAAAGGAAAACTTGCACATGATTGCGCAAGTAGAGACAAACAATCAGCAAACCCGCCTAAAGCTTTCGGCGGGCTCAATATTAAAAATTAAAGACAACCTTCAAAGGATAGGATTGGGTTCCAGTGGACGGGAAGTACCATCTGCGCTAGACTATCAACCTTTATTGATACCATTTCTACGAAAACCTGATAGTTTAGGACGCAGAAATCAACCACACTTACATGAGTACAGTCGTGAACTTGTGTAGCAGAGGTGACTTGTGAGACAAGCGAAACGAAAGTTTAAAAAGCATCCGTCGCCACAGACTCAAGATTGTCTAGTGAAGATCCCGAAAGCTTACAAAGCCTGGATTCGACATCACAGACTTCAGCTGTATCAACAGGACGCAGAACATTCTTTAAAGTTGGTATGTGGACACCATCCACAGGAGTTTTGGGCCTTGTTAAGGTCCTCATCTATCCCTTTAGAAAAAAGCCAAATCAACCCTATAAGTGAAACAGAGTGGATTCATTTCTACAAAAGCCTGTCCCAGGCTCCACGGGCACAAACCCCTCTGGAACCTGACACCAAACTGAAGCCTTGGGTTGACTTGAGTGACACAGCTGGAATAACAAAGGTCCTCCTAAGGCTCAAAACATCAAGAGCACCGGGTCCAGATGGCATCACTAATCTGGACTTAAAACAAAATGTAAAAGAATGGGCACCACTAATTAGTGAGATTTTGAAACGTTGTAAACACTCTAGGCAAATTCCGGCGTCATGGACCACATCTATTGTGGTACCAAGCTACAAAAAAGGCCAAAAGGAAGACCCGAAAAACTACCGTCCCATAGCGTTGCTTGATACCATCGGCAAGGTGTTTGGGTCTCTTCTTCTCCAACATTTCCAGCAATGGGCTAAACAAGCGGCGTGTGTCGACCCGTTTCAAACGGGTTTTACGAAAGACAATGGAACGGCAACTAACATCCTGTTCCTTAGCGCTTTGAAAGACAAAGTCCTTGGAGGGGGCCCTCGAGTCTTCCTCGCGTTCGTCGATTTAGCGCAAGCTTTCGATCAGGTAAACCGAGCAACCTTGTGGAAACAGCTGAGTCTTTGGAATTGTCCGACAGACATTCTTCAACCTATTCAAGCGCTCCACAAAGACACTAAGCTACGTGTAAGGCTAAATCAAGCCGGGCTCCTGTCAGCAGAAATCCCTGTGGAAAGAGGGGTAAAACAGGGCTGTTCATTAGCCCTAGCCCTCTTTATCGCCTATCTTTGCGACTTTAAACAATCTGAACTAGCCATTCGTTCTTTTCCACCGTCCATGGGATCCCAGAAAGCTACAAGACTTCTCTACGCTGATGACCTTATACTAATGGACATGACGCCGATTGGCCTTCAGCGCCAGTTAGATAATCTGGCAACATACATCAGAGGAAATGATCTCACAATAAATGCATCAAAGACAAAAATTCTGGTCTTAGAAAAAAGGAAGCAACCTAAAGAAAAACTGCATTGGTATTTGGAGGGGAGTGTCTTAGAACAAGTATACAACTTCAAATACCTGGGAATAATATTCGACTGTTCAAGCATAAACTCTACAAAGTTCGCTGTTGGGCAAAACGACTAAACTGGCGGCAGAAAGCCTGCGCATTGGATAACAAATGCGGACGCTTCTCGCTGCTTCCGGTGCTTGAATTCTATCGTGCAAAAGTGGTGCCTTCTCTCACCTACGCAGCGGAAGCCTTGCCGCATACTCCTGTGAATTTTTGGTTGAAGCTAGAAGGTCTTTTCTGGCGTATGATACTAGGTCTCCCAAAGACTACATCGATGCCTTTAATCAGAAGAGAGTTAGGTCTCTTATCTCTGGGAGGAACCACAGAGATCAAAGCAATGGCACTCTATAGGAAAACGCTGCTCCCTGGTTGTTCTCAGTTACTCGGCATAATACGCACAGAAATTACATCGGAGCGCTGCAAAGTCCTAAACACCTGGGAAGCTGCGTGCAAAACAAAACTGTCAGATATTCAGTCGTCTGAGAAAGACCTGGTTTGTCACCCGCAAAAAATAAAAAGGAGAATGGCTGAGCTTGATTGGATCAAAACCTTGGACACTGCTACTAAGGCAAAATCAGTCAGCCATCTCCCGCCCTATCAAACCAAACTGAACTTGGTCCCGAACTATCTGGCCAAGTTCCCTAGCAGACCGGCCAGAAATCTGTTTTTGAGAGCATGCCTTAACTTGCTGGCAACAAATGAGATGTTGTTTTTGCAAAAATGAACAAGAGATGGAAACAATACGTCATCTGTTACTAAACTGTCCGGCCACAAGAGCAACAGGCGAGAAATTTTTGTTACCACACCTGTTGGCGTCCTATACGAAGGAAGAGGAAGTATGGTGGAGCCGCCTGATGAGCAGGGAAAAAAACAACCTGTACTATTGCCACAACACAAGTGCTTAAAGTTGTATTGTCAACGTGGTCAGAAGTCTCAGAAACTCAAATCTTGTAGACTTGCAATGTGAAACAGCAAAACTAAGTCAGCAGAAACTTTTTTCGAAAAGATGCTAATATACTGAGTCTCTGAGAATCGCCCTGTTCGGGTTTGAAACCGAAACTGAAATTGAAATTGTTCTACAGCTTCTTTGCTGCGCTTTTCTCTCCGTTCTCTCTTTGTCTTCTTCATCTTCTTTTCGTCTTCTTTCTACAATATTTTGTAAAAATCTATGAATTTGATTAAATCAAGTAATTAAATAATAATAATAATAAATATGTATTATTTTACTTAGAAACCTTGAGTCAGTGTTTGCCTGAATCATAGTAATTGCTGTCCTTTGTGTAACTATGTGTACTGCTCACTTACTCTTGAGATAAGTATGGCTGCTCCGCTACTACTACCTCTATAACTGTGTAGTACAGGCTTGTACCAAAGGTGAAATTGTACTGTCACTTGTAGTCTTAATTGTGTGTAGTGTTCCCAAAGGGTACTGCATAAAATTCTGCCTAACAATGACTGATTGGTTTAGATTAATCTTATCCTCTGGCATTGCTCTGGGCAACCCTCCAGACCATTGTTCTTCGACTGCCAAGTCATTACAAAAGGAGAAACTTCATATGCAAATCAGGTTTGGTCCCAACACAAAAGGGGTGGTCCACCCTCAACTGCTAAGTCACATCCCTTCTGCACAAAACCACAAGCATCCCCAGACATATATCTGCCTTGCTGGGCCTCATCAGTGAGGAGTAGCTTGGGTATCTAGGCACAGCAGACACTGAGTACCAGAGAATTATAAGTACTGCAGAAATCCCCAATATTTGGTAAATCCCTGTACATAAACAGGTGAAGTAATGCGGAACCCACCAATTATCACCTATTGGCCATGTTAGACATAAGCAGAACGATCTTTGCTTCATTATTATTTCAGATTTTGTCTACATGGGCGGAATCCTTGGCTTTAATAACATGGTAACAAATTGGGTTGCACAAAGGTTGCAGTACACTCTTTGGACTATTAGCAATGAATCTACTTACAGATGATGCAAGATTGGTTACTGGAAACCTGTGTACATCTGTTACATAGAGAATTTCTTAGCCTTCGATTGTTTAAACAGAACCAGACGGTGGTATAAGTTGGTCAAGTTGGGTATTTTAAATTGCTGGACAGCGATACAACATTACAAGTCAGAACTTCCTTACAAGGTTCTCTGACTCAACCGATACCAACTAATATTGGACTGAAACAAGGCTGTGCACTTGCCCCACTTCTTTATAATCTCTATGTGGCAGATTTGGAAGAACATCTATTAAAATGCAATTCCTTAGCTGGTGTGCCTATATCATGGATCTGATATGCAGATAATACCATCCTTATGGATTTAACGCCTATAGGCATCCAGCGTTCCATCAATGCATTGCAGGACTACGCACTTATAAATGGCCTTAAGTTAAACCAGGCCAAAACTAAGATCATGGTGGTAAGTAGACAAAAAACGTCGGATGACACATTTGGGACAGCCAATTAAAAAACATCCCATAGTGACTTACTATTGGGAGTATTCCTCTGCAAGAATTATTCCCAAATGGAAATTGATAAATAAATATATCAACCATCGATGTGGCGGCTCTATAGAAGGCAAACTAGAAGCTTACAAACGAGGTATTGTACTGAGTATCATGTATGTACTTCAAACTCTCCCTGCCTGACATGTAGTTTGGCTGGGTCGCCTAAAAGGAAAGACTCTTTGCTCCTTACTCAGATTATCAAAATCAGTCCCAGTGAAGGCTTTCGACCTCGAACTTGGGATAGCGTCCTTGGCATCACCTTGGAAGATAGCCGTTTGTAAGTTCTATTTTAAGATCAGGTTTGAGAATGTTAAAGCCAATTCTATGCTGGCGCTGTTTGCTAAACATGTCTTTTATGGACCTAGAAATGCAGCATAATTAGATTTAGTTAACAAGGTGGAGTCACATCTACATGAAATTGAACTAGCAGTACCCTCTGAACCACAATTAGGAATTTTCTGTGAGGAATTTATACGAAAGACCAGGAATTGGGATCCAATCACTGCCATAGCGAAAATGTCAGCAATGAAAAGATACACAGTTTATTCGACACAGGCCCTCAGATGGAGGAACCACAAAGTCATTTGGTGAAACTGAGTCATTTTTCTTTAACCCGTTTTGTTTTGTATTTATGTTTTAATATTTTGCCTGTTTATGAATATACAGGATCCTGGTAAAAAAATCGCTTCAGAGGAAAGAAAGTGCTGTTTGTGCAAAGCTTAGGAGGAAACGGCAAGACATATCTTATGACGGAATACCAACAAGGTTATGCTTCTTTCTATCACAGGCTGGATAATGTCAAATCCACTCACTTTAGGCCAATGATATATTCTGCCGATTTATTGGTTATTACAGGTGCAGCCTATTTTGTTTGGAAAGCCGCATTGCTGAAATTGTCTAATGTATAGATGTGAATCATGCAATATGTGGATGCGTACCATGTTTATGTGATTTTGTTATTTTATATATTTTTTATGATAATGATACGTTGATACCAGCCTATGGATTTGTATTTTATGTGAATATTGCAGGATTGTTTTATGTCATTTCCATCTTTCCTTTTGATTCTCTCTTTCTTTCAATCTTTCTTTCTTTTTTCTGGTGGAGAATAAACACATTAATAAATTGCTCCTGGAATTAAGGGGTGAGTCTGATTTGTAGAATGATGACATTTTAGAGTCTGGGGTGTAGATTTAAAAAGCTTGTTTCAGATAGTTAGATATTGTATGATGTGCTGGAGAACCGTGTCTCACCCGGGTAGTGGGAGGTGTTCCAGATCATCAGTGGCTCACATACAGCAACTCAGCAATTACAGTCTACACTGGCTACTATTGAATGGAAATATAATTCAATCCAAATTGGGCGTATTGTGATCTTTTATTCAGGAATCCTCGCTAAATCAGGCGTGATGAGCTGCTTTCAGACAGTTGAGGTCTCAAGTAGTTCAATCCATAGAGTTATTCTGCTATGAAACTTTGAGAGAATGGCAGCGTGTTCAGTGGTCTGAAACTTATGTTCAGCATGATATGATTGTACTATATGGCGTATGATGACCCTTGTGGACAAAATGGCACTGGTTGTCCGGTCGTCCAGTACAAATTTGAAACATTATAGAAACATATTATTTATGCCCAAATATGAAGAGCAGATAGAGAACCTGATAATACAGTGTTCTATGTGTGGCTGAAGTATCCAGCTAGTCAAGAAGGTAAGGTCTACTATTTTCCTGCATTAGACAGTAGTAATCCACACTGATTGTTTGGTCTGAATCCTAATTGGGGAAACCAATATCGATCTATAAGGGGAGCAACAAAGTACAAAGACAAAGTACAACGACCGTCAAGTCTGAGAGGGACCTTGGTGTTTGTCCTTCACAGTGTGCTCAAAATCCATGGTACAATATAGTCATATATTATTGTGAGCAGAGAACGATTCAAGTGGCAGACACATCGATCACGGCAGTGCAGTGAGAACTCACGAGTTGGTGCAGAGCACGGATTAGTACACCCTGGCAGAAAATAAACGGGTCACTGCATGCCTTTCTGTGCCCTAGAGGATAGAGAGGACAGCGGGACACTGATGTTATAGGACACTGACTAAGCAGCTAGAACATGGGCAGTGGGTACACCTGGATTTTGGGTACACCTGAAGGAAGCTGAGGGAGACCAGAATGCTGGATTTGTGAAAAAAAGCACTTCGCTCATATCTCGTAAGGGGTTCATCCCACCTGCATCACCTTCCTTCCTCCTTTGCTGCTAGAGCCGTGCAAGACCCTGTTCAGCGACCTGTGTGACGTTGTGCACCTGATTCATCAGCGCCTGTCTTGCTGCTAGTTCATTGTGCATTGTGCAGTTTCTCCATCTCTTCTCTCTCCCCCTTCCATCTCTCTGCCCTCTCCCTCCATGGTGCTCTCCATTTCCCCTATTTATTCAAACTGCTACTCTGTCACCTATCCTAACTCTTGCTTGAAGTCTGGAAGGAAAAACTCAAACATTATCTCTTTGGCTCCAATCCAGGCCTGCCCATCCCTGACACCTATGTCAATGCTTCTTCCAGGCAGCCTGTCACAGACATCCTCTTTGTATCTCCCTCTCTGCACCTATGTACTCCCCACTTTGTCTCTGTCCTCCCCCCTTTCTATTTGTCACACATTAATGGTGGCACCAGATGGGAGGTACTCTTGGAATGCTTCTCATCCTCTAGGTGTATCATTAATGTCAGAATGGCACTGTCATAGCCCAGGGCTCTCAGTCCAACCTCATCCTTCTTTATTGGCGTCTTCCATCTCCTGCCACTCCACTGTCTTCCACCCCTCTTGTCCCTTCTCCACCACTGCCAGGTGTACCATATCCCTGTACCCCTCCTCCTCCTTCAAAGGTGGCAACCAGCTTCACATAGCTACCCTCAACTCTCGCTCTGCTGTTAAGCACTTCTCTGATATCTGTCTCCTTCTTGAAGACTTTGACCTTGACGTTATTGCTCTCACTGAGACGTGGTTCACTGCCAGCTCTGTCACTGCCTTTGACACACTCCTCCCTGAAGGCTACAAGATCCTCTCTAAGCCCAGGCCTAACCGGTCTGGAGCCGAAGTGGCCTTAATCTTCCCTGAATGGGTCCCTGCTACTATAATTCTCACTTAGAGCCACTCTTCATTCGAATGTCTTGTCTGCAGGCTTGGTATCTCTCCAACCCACTCGTTGACTTTCGCCGCCATCTACATAACCCCATGTCCAGTCTCACTCTTACTCTCAGAGTGGTCTGACCTCAACTCCTCTCTTCTTGCCTCCACCGCCAAGCTTCTCCTCCTCAGAGACTTCAATATTCACCTTGAATCTCCTGCTCTCCTGATTCGGCCACCAGATTCTTCCGCAGCCTCTGTGACTTTCTTTGCCTTAACATTCATCCCTTTGGTTCGATGCACTCAACCAGATATACCTTGGATACTCTCATCTCAGCAGACATCACCATCACCAACCCTCTCACTATACCTCTCTCCTGGTCTGACCATGCTCTTCTGTCCTCTCACCTGAATCTCTCAGGTGCCCCTGCAAAGCCTCTGCCTGCACTGACTGATGAAGCGAGTGTCAATTGTTGCTTTTGCCACCACTTTCATGTCCCTCTCACTCCTGCCACGAACTACCACACTGAGCCTGCCCTTGCTAATGTTCACCTCTCTATCACCAGCACCCTGGACATCCTTGCCCCTGTCATGAGGATCTGCATGAAGCCTGTCTCCAAGCACAACATCTGGTTTGACTCTGACCTAGCCTCTCTAAAATGCAAGTGCAGAGTTGCTGCGTGGAAGTGGCCGGCATCAGGCACATCCTTTGACAGACTGGCCTGCTGCCTGCTCCAAAGGCAATACAAACTCTCCATCCGCTCAAAGAAGAGGGCCCATATTTAACCCCACATCTCTTGGGACACTAATAACATGGACAAACTGTTAAAAATATGCAAGGAACTCCTACAGCAGTCTCCACTTCTCCTCTGCCATCCCTGACCCTCTGTACTTCACTGGCCTCCCACTTCTTAACCAAAACTCAGGACATCCAGTCCTCACTCTCCTTTTCTCGCCTTCCTCCTCCCTGCCCAGCTCACAGGCCTCACTTGGCCCCCCTCTCTCCTTCCCTCCTAATCTTGTTTGTCTTGCCCATAGCACTGTATGAGGTCTCTAGACAAGACCTCCCCATGAAAGTCTCCTCAAAAAAAGGTGCTCCCCTACTCCTCCAGAACTATCAAGGACACCATTACCTCCCTTGTGCAAGCCTTGGCTGATTTCTGGAACCACTCCTTTGCCATTCGCTCCTTCTCGCTACCCCTCAAACACACCCTTGTGCATCCTCTCTGCAAAAATCCCTCTGCTAACCCCTCCTGCCCGGTTAACTACCGCCCTATCTCCATTACTCCCTCACTGAGCAAACTCCTGGAGAAGCTGGTCATCTCCCAACTAGTCCAACACATTGAATCTGTTGGTTGTCTCCACAACCATCAGTCTGACTTCAGAGCAGCCAAAGGCACAGAAAATGCTCTACTGAACAACCGTGAAGACTGGCTCTCAATTCTCGATTCGAACATTCCATCCGTTCTTATCCTTCTCGATCTTTCCTCTGCCTTAGACACAGTCAATCATGCCACCCTGACAAATCGGCTCTGTGACACCCTTGACATCATGGGCCTGGCCTGAACTGGTTGACCTCATTCCGCTCTGACCGACCTTCCCAGGTTCAAATGGGCCCTTTTCTCTCCCGTAGAACACTCTCCACCTGCTGCTTCCCTCAAGGCTCCATCCTCTCTATGTGGCTCTTCTACCCTGCCCCTCTGGCTCACCTGATCTTACACTTCCAGTGTTATGCAGATGACATGCAGCTCTCCTTGAAGCTTCCCTTTACTGCCTCCTCTTCCTTCTCTCTCATCCCTGACTGTCTGACTGCTATTCAGCCATGGTGTGATGCCTCCTACCCTCTGACCACCCTCTATTGGCCCCCTCCCCTCAACCTCTTGTGAGGCAAAAAACCTTGGTGTCATCTTCGACTCCTCCCTCTCCTTCTCTCCTCACATTGCTGACCTTGCCAAGAAGGTCCATTATCAGCTGCACATCCTCAGAGAATTCTCCATTTCCTCACCTTCCCCCAGAACCTCAATGTCTCCAGAGCTCTGGTCCTGTCTAGGCTGGACTACTGCAACATCCTCTTCCTCAATCTACCTGTATCCTCCCTTTGCCCCCATGAACTAATCCAGAATAGGACTGCAAGAATTATCCATGGCCTCAAGCCAAGGGGCCGCATCTCTCCAGCCCTAAAAACTCTCCACTGGCTCCCGGCTTCTTCTAGGATCAAGTTCAAGACCCTTTGCATCATCCACAAGTCTTTCTGGGGCCTGGGATCCTGCTACATCCAACGCTCTCTCCCTAAATACCTCCCTGCTAGAACCCTTCAGTCTTCTAGCTCAAACTCTCTGCAGATCAGACGGTTCTCTTAGCAGAGAGTGGGGGGTAGATCTAGCTCCTCCCCAGAAGTCTCCCTCTGGAATAGCCTCCCTTCCCCTCTCAGGCTTGAGCCGAACCCCATTAAGTTCCGGAAGCTCCTCAAGACCCTCCTTTTCTCTTCTTCCTTCCCTGCTAACATCCCATTCTGCCGCTGTGACTGGCTGCCTGGTTCCCTCTGATTTCTACAGGCCAACAGGCCCCCCACCCAGTCCAACTCCCTCCTCGCACTTAGCATGTGGACTCTCATCCCCCGCGGTATGCAGTGATAAAATTGCAGCAAAAATGTCGCCAGTACAAAGAATCGTGGCAAAAATGCTGTGGTCTGACCTGGTAAAGGTGTACCCCATTATATCATTTAAGGGAAGCAGGGTTTGCGGGGGTGTCCCCCGGTCCACTTAAATGGTGTAATGGGTCCGGGTGCTGCATCCTTTACATGGATTGCGTCGGCAAAACCACAGCCTTTTTGCAGCAATATTTTGTGTCCACCACCATTTTTGCAGCGATTTTAACACATGGAACCCCCCCGCTCCCCATGCAATCCATGGCACATGCCCTCCTGGCCTCTCCTTAGCAACCACCTAGCCCCTGCGGCCCTCTTTCCCCACTCCTCTATCCCCTGTTCACTTGCACTCTCCTCTCTTTACCCTGCATTTGTTACTGCAGCTGCACGATTCTGAATGTCACAAGGCCTAGTAGGACCTTTATTGTTATCCTTCTCTCTTGTTCCCCCCCTTTTTTTTCTCGTGGTGCCTTGAAACACTGTTTGTTGTATAGGCGCCTTACAAATACACAATAAATAAATAAAATGTAATCTTGTGATACTATATTTGTCATTCTTGCCATTTTAGTGATTCAGTTCTAGATACCCAAACTCCAAAAGGAGAAACTCTACTGGCAATCCAGGTTTAGTTAAGCAGATTGTGCATGCTTTGCACATGCCATTTTATGTACAGATATCTTGCATTTAGTATTTAATTTTCGTTTCATGAAACTCAAACCTTGAAGGAATTGATGCAGTGCTGACTAAGGGAAATGAGAAGCACTAGAGACACTGAGACGGAAAATGCATGGTAGGAAAGGGGGAGTCAGGCAATTGTGATAATTTACAAGATGGGAAAGTGAGCTGAAAGAGCTCTCATATAAAAAGTGATAAATAAGGCATTGATTAAATAGGTGGGTCTTTAATAGTGATGGATGAAAACCCCAAAAGTAACCTGCAAATATTCACAAATATTCAGGATGGTCGGGTTGATGTCACTGGCCTTTGGCCCCTGTTTCCCTTGTTGGTTGACCGTCCCCGAGTCCAGCGGCAGTCCCAGTGAACCCCCGACAGGGTCCCCGCCCCTTCCTGGAGGGAAAAGCTGTAATGCAGGCCAGCCAGAGCTCCAGGATGGTTGGGGCTGCTGCCCCCAGCCTTGGGTACCTGTCTCCCTTGTTATACGACCGTCTCCAAGTTCAGAGGTGGACCCAGGGAGCCCTGGCAGTGTGCCAATGCCTCCCCGGAGAGAAAAGCTGTAACTGAACCCAGCCAGAGCTCCAGGATGGTCAGGGCACATGCCCCTGGCCTTGGGCACTTGTCTCCCATCTGGGTCGACCATCTCCTAGTCTAGCTGCAGTCCCGGGGAGACCAGGCAAAGTTCCAGTCCTTTTCCTTAGGGAAAGGCTGTATAGCAGCCCAGCCAGAGCTCTAGGATGGTCTGGGGGGATGACCCTGGACTTGTGCTCCTGTCTCCCTTATTGGTCGTCTGTCCCCAAGTTCAGTGGCAGTCCCAGGGAGGCCCCAGCAGGGACCCCAACCCTTCGTGGAGGGAAAAGCTATAACGCAGGTCAGCCAGACCTCCAGGACAGCCGGGGGTGCTGCCCCCGGGCTTGGGCGCCTGTGTCCCATGTTGGCCAACCATCCCCAAGACAAGCGGCGGTCCCAGTGAGCCCCAGCAGGGTCCCCATCCCTCTGCAGAGGGAAGACCTGTAACGCACCCTCGCCACAGCTGCCGGACAGCCAGGGGTGATGGCCGCCTGTTTCCCTTGTTGGTCGACCATCCCCATGTTTAGCAGCGGTCCCAGTGAACCCCCGGCCGGGTCCCCGTCCCTACCCAGAGCGAAAAGCTGTATTTCAGCAAAGCCAGAGCTCTAGGATGATCAGTGGTAATGGCCCCATCATTGGGCCCATGTCTCCCTTGTTGGTCGGCCAGCCCCAACCTCAGCGGTGGTTGCAGTGAGCCCCAGCAGGCTCCCCATCCCTCCTCAGAGGGAAGACCTGTAACGCAGCCTTGCCACTGCTCCAGGACAGCCAGGGGTGATGGCCCTGGCCTTGGGCGCCTGTCTCCCTTGTTGGTCGACCATCCCCAAGTTCAGCAGCGGTCACAGTGAACGCCTGGCTGGGTCCCCATCCATACCCATAGGGAAAAGCTGTAATTCAGCAAAGCCAGAGCTCTAGGATGGTCGGAGGTGATGGCCCCGGCATTGGGCCCATGTCTTCCTTGTTGGTCGGCCGTCCCCAAGTTCAGCGCCATTTCCAGGAAGCCTCGGCAGGGTCCCCATCCCTCCCTGTAGAGAAAACCTGTAATGCAGGAAAGTCAAAACTCCAGGATGGTCGAGGGTTATGTCCCCGGCCTTTAGCGCCTGTCTCCCATGCTGGGCGACCATGCGCAAGTCCAGCGGCAGTCCCAGGGAGCCCTGGCACGGTCCCCATCCATTCCCGGAGAAAAAAGCTGTAACACAGACCAGCCAGAGCTTGTTGCCTGTCTATCTTGTTGTTCAACCATCCCCAAGATTAGCGGCGATCCCAGGGAGCCCCGGCAGGGTCCCAACCACTTCTCTGAGGGAAAAGCTGTAATGCATGCCGCCCAGAACTCCAGGATGGTCGGGGTGTGATGTCCCTGCACTTTAGTGCCCGTCTACCATGTGGTTCGACCGTCTCCAAGTCTAGCAGTGGTACCAGTGAACCGCAGGCAGGGTCCCCTTTCCTTCACAGAGGGAAAAGCTGTAATGCAGACTAGTCAGAGCTCCAGGATGGTCGGGGCTGCTGCACCCAGCCTTGGGCATCTGTGTCCCTTGTTAGTCAACTGTCCCCAAGTTCAGCGGCGGTCCCAAGAAGCTCTGGGAGTGTGTGAATGCCTCCCAGAGAGAAAATCTGTAACGCAACCCAGCCATAGCTCCAGGACAGTCAGGGCACATGCACCTGGGTATTTGTCTCCCATGTGGGTCGACCATCTCCAAGTCCAGCGGCAGTCCCAGGGAGCCCTGCAGGGTCCTGGTAATTTCCCAGAGGGAAAAGCTGTATAGCAGCCTGGCCAGAGCTCTAGGATGGTTGTGGGTGATGGCCCTGGACTTGGCCTCCTGTCTCCCTTGTTGGTCGACTGTCCCCAAGTTCAGCGGCAGTCCCAGGGAGGCCCCATCAGAGACCCCATCTCTTCCCTTAGGGAAAAGTTGTAACGCAGGTCAGCCAGAGCTCTGGGACGGCCGTGGGTGCTGCCTCCAAGCTTGGGCACCTGTCCCCCATGTTGGGCCACCATCCCCGAGTCCATTGGCAGTCCCAGTGAGCCATGGCATGCGTTATTGCCGGCCTGTTTTGGTGGTTTCCTGATGGCAAATGTCTGAAAATTGTGTTTCTTTCATCACTTTTTGGAGTTTGCCAGACCTTGTTGGTAATAAATTCCAGGGCGATTGGCGAAGGTCAGACCTCTTCGGATTCCCCCAGGTGTCTTCTTTTCAGAAATGTATGGGGTTCCCCGTTTCCCCTGGTGGCTGCGACACCCCAGACTCAAATCCAATACCATAAGAATGTCCTCATCCTAGGCCCTTTGTATTACAAGTGGTTTAGCCTTTTCCCTTTGGGCCCAGGTAAGTGCACCGACAAATGTGAGGGACAGTTTCCATCGGGGCACCTGTGGCAACGTGGAAAGGTATGACATTTGTTGTTGCCACATGTTTCGGTGGTTTCCTGGTGGGAAATGTCTGGAAATGTAGTTTTTCGCCACTTATTGGAGTTTGCCAGGCCTTGTGGGTAATACATTCTAGGGCGATTGGCAAACGTCAGACCTCTCCCCCGGGTGTCTTCTTTTCAGAAATGTATTGGGTTCCCTGTTTTTCTTGGTGGCTGTGACACCACAAGCCCAAATCCGTGGTTGGTCCACAACATCAAATACCATAATAATTTCCTCTTCCTAGTCCCTTTGATGTACCAGTGGTTAAGCCTTTTCCCTTTGGCCCCAGGTAAGTGCACCAACACATGTGAGGTACCGGTTTCGTTGGAACACCTATGGGAACGCCTGCGTTTTTCGGTTGTTTTCTGGTGGTAAATGTCTGGAAATGTAGTTTTTTTTCACCACTTATTGGAGTTTGCCAATCCTTGTGGGTAATTGTCATGATTCCTGCCCCTCATGTCCCCAGCCCCCCAAGATGTCAGGCTGGAGCCAGGCCACGATCACCTACATGGCGCTCAAGGGCCTCTCCATCCCTCCAAAGGCCCACTTGGAGTCAGACTTGGCGCTTGTGGCACCAGACTCACTCACTCCCATAGGATAACATTGAGGATTGGACTTGTAGTGCATTGATGGGGACAAGATGGATGCCCCCACATATTTCGGTTCCCAGAACTGCATGTGCGGTCTAGTCTTTTGGGTGTGGTTCAGCCCAAAGACACCTGAGATATCCAGAGACTATTTAAGCCACACCCAGGCTGAGAAACATGCTTTGCGTTTTCTGCACCTGCAGCGTGACACTCACTGTGTTCGGATCAGTCTCCAGTAGGCCTGCATCTTTCTTCTGCGCTCATCTCCTGCAAGAACAAGAGCACCGTTAAGAACAGCCTTACCTTGCAGCGCTTCTGCCCATCATTCATCACTCCTTCTGTTCTGCGGGCATCTTCGGCAGTGTCATTCCCATCCTGGCACTCCGCTTCCTAAGGAAAAGGGAAAAGAACAGAAAAAAGGCATTAGTAAGCATTCTGAAACTATTTGCTTATTTTTAAATACTGTGCGAGCTTCAAACGCTTACCTGAATCCCAGCCGCTCTGTGTGAACTCTGTCTCCGGAACTTCTCATCCATCTGCAAGAGGGAAAAGACACTCCAGGTTAGCGTGGAAACATCTAGAGGCGCCGCATACAGCGCTTACCCACCGCATTTGTTCTTCATAACTGGCATCCACGCTGAAAACGTCGCGGCACCTAAAAGACACAGAAAAAGAACTCAGTTCAATGCAAATACGAAAGGGGTGCATCACGCATCGCGCTCTCACTTACCTTCAGCGCTACTCATCTCAGCAGCACGCCGCCATCCCCGGACGCTGGCCATCATCTAAGGAAGGAAAGGAAAGGAACGAAGTTAGAGAACTGTTCAAAAGACTCATTATACTTACCTGTCGGACTCTTGCCAGTGAAGTAACTAGGCAGCAACGAGTCTGCATCAATCAACGCGCCCCTGCGCTGAAAGCAGGACGGAGAGCACACTATCAAGAAAACAAGGTGAGCTGTGGATCAAAGGGAAGGGTTGGACCCCGGGGAAGAAGGGGTTGAAGCACACAGAGGCAATAGGGAGTTAAACTCTACCAATCCTGTTTTTCAGGCCCAGTCTCCAGTCGAAAAGCCTCCAGGGAAGGGTTTGGGGTCGTAAGGGGTCAGAACAGGCTGAGTGACGTCCTCGTGGATACCAGGTGAGCGTTACAGTAATACATTCTAGGGTGATTGGCGAAAGTCAGACCTCTTTGTAGTCCCCGAGGTGTCTTCTTTTAAGAAATGTGTTTTCCTTGATGGCTGTGACACCCCACGCCCAAATCTGCGGGTTGCCCACATGGCAAAATCAAGTCTTTCCCAAGGCGTTTGACATTCCAGTGGTTTTGTCTTTTCTCTTTGTGCCCAGGTAAGTGCACTCACACGTGTGAGGTACCATTTTTATCAGGACACCTGTGGGAACGTGGGAAGGTAGGACATGTGTTGTTGCCGGCATGTTTTGGTTGTTTCCTGGTGGCAAATGTCCAAAAATTGAGTTTTTGTCTCCACTTTTTGGAGTTTGCGGGCCTTGTGATTAATACATTCTAGGGCGTTTGGCGAGGGTCAGACCTGTTTGGATTCCCCACGTGTCTTCTTTTCATAAATATATGGGGTTATGCGTTTTTCTTGGTGGCTGCGACACCCCAGGCCCAAATCTGTGGGTTGTCCACAACACCAAAAACCATAAGAATGCCCTCTTCCTAGCCCTTTGGTGTACCAGTGGTTTAGCATTTTCCCTTTGCACCCAGGTAAGTGCACCCACACATGTGAGGTATTGTTTTTTGTCAGGACACCTGTGGGTAGGTGCAAAGGTAGGACAGGTGTTGTTGCCGGCGTGTTTTGGTGGTTTCCTGGTGTCAAATGTCTTGAAATTGTGTTTTTTTTTTGCCACTTTTTGAAGTTTGCCAGGACTTGTGGGTTATACATTCTAGGGCGATTGGCAAAGATCAGACCTCTTTTATTCCCCTGGGTGTCTTCTTTTCAGAAATGCATGGGGTTCCCTGTTTCCCTTGGTGGCTGCGACACCCCAGGCCCAAATCTGTGGGTTGTGCTGACGTTTTCACACATTTCCTTATGCACTTTTTTACACAGCCCTTTCATTTACCAAATGTGATGTACATTTAGTCGCTGCTTTAGGCACACTGCGCTTTTGAAACCTGCACAAGTCCCCAATTCTTCAAAAGGACTGCCTGTGCGTAAAGACTGGAGGGGGATATCTGTACTCCTGCCCTCTATATGACATTGTAGAAGCACATAGCACCCCAGCCAAGATTCTCTATTTGTTAAACGTGGATGAGACATCAAGGCTTAAGCTCTCAGGAGGTGATGCAGGATGGTTTTTAAGTACAGTGTACTCCCCAAGCACCCTCAAAGATATTAAACAAACCCAGTCCATTTATTACTTTAGCAGATTCTTATTTCCTTCTATAAAGTTCTACCACCCCAATGTACCTGGTTTAGCAGAGTTTGACGTCGAAAGATCCTTCTTGAGTGAACTCCCTTTAAGGCAGGAGCCACGGATCGTCTCCTTCACCTCGACGATGATAGTTCATTGCTGCAAAGAGTCAATGAAGACCTTTGGCCCAGCAAGGGCGTCGGGTCGTCAGCGTTTGGCGTCAGTGATCGGGACTCGACCACGGCTGGCTATCGTATCTTCATCAGCGTCTTTGAGGACTTCGGGTGGCGGGAAAACCACTGGCGGCTTCTTCTCGCTTGGTCTGCGACCTTGACTTTCTCTGGCGGGACAAAGCGGTCGACGGTGATGAGCAAGAGAGTCCTTGATTCAAATGTCTTAGGCAATGGAGCGTTGCGGCTCAGGTCGGCGCTGATGGTTGTCGACGGCGAAGGACTTCAATGTCCAGGTGCTTTGCTTCAGATTCTTCGGCCGTCCCCATCTCCGGTCGGCAGCCTTTCGATGACTGACTTCCAGGAAGCCTTGGTTAAAGTTAGCTTGTGGACGATTTTCCCTCCTAGCATGGGAAGAAAGCTAGTAGCCAGGTCCTCTTTTGGATCAGTTTCTTTAAGGCACAGCAGCTTTCAGATTGCGTCGAAGGGAAACAGCAGTTAACCTTCTTCATCTGGCTCGGCGATCAAGATCAAGCATCAAGTTTCAACTTCAGCTTCTAAACGATTTCCATCAGAGAGAGGTCCCCAGATATACTTTTTGGTCTCTCATTCACTCTGCTGGGTCATACTCAGGCAACCAATCATTCAGAAGGTGCATTCAGCAGGCAGGCAGCCAATCAGGCTCACATTGCATTCAGGCCATTCTTCTCCCTCTAGACACTCACAACAAGGAATGTGGATTGGGACAAGTACCCAGCCATTCAGCACTCCACACTGCATTCATACCAGTTTTGGGCAGGGCTCTCTCAGTCATTGTGTCACACACCAGATACTAGACACCCATAACATGAAATGCATATTCGGCACACACTCCATTCACCCAGGTCCCACCCCACAGGTGTACCCACAACATACAGTCACTGGGAAGGCTCAAGCCAGTCTGGCCTGGACTTCCCCACACTACCATTTATGGAACTTCCACCTAACAGCCAGTCAGGGGAAGGGCTTCTCAGGACTTTGGGAAAAAGGTAACAGGCAAAAGAAAGCAAGAGGCCACAGGGGCCATCTTGTTTTCTATGAGGAATTAACTTATTCCAATGGCAGGGCCTGGGTATCCCAAAATGGAGGATAGTCAGAATACCTGTCAAATTCAGCATGGACCCGCACCAGCCCATACCCTGGTCCGTGGGCCACACACAGGTGCCCAGAAACATACACTAGGGGTACAGAGTTGTATCCCCACACATGGGTGCCATAAGGGTATCCAAAGGGTCTGTTCACCAAACCAAAAAGAGGAAGAGCTGCACTGCCAGGAGTCCCACTTGGACTCCTGTGCTGACAATAACACAGAACACACTTGATAAATGGAGTACAGGACAAAGACATGGAGGCTCTGTCCCTCCAATGCACTTCCAGCATCACACCTGACCTGCGCAAATCACCTCTTCCTGAACTTAGAATTTTTCCTACCTTTCATAAATGTATGCCTTTCTGGTTTCCCATGGGGCTACCCTAGCCACCCCCCCCTTCCATTCCTTCCAAGCAGGTCCTATTAATGAAAAGGGAAAAATCACCTACCGCCCACAAAACTGATGGTAACCTTATATAAAACATGTGTATTGTTTCCAGTCAACCTGTTCTTGAAAGCTTGGAAAATTGCAAATTCAGAACTGTAAACCATTTGTTCCTAGCTCTTACAAGAATAAAAAAACAATTCTTTGTACATCATTTTATTGGCATTTTCTAAAAAAAACACAAAATGTATGTTTGTTATTTTCTCTCACCACCCCCTACAGCAAACTAGGAATGCTTGATGGCGCTATGACCACATCCATATGGGAAGAAAAGGGCCGAGATATCTCTTGTAACAAAAAGGTCACAAGGGTTTGAATGTGACATACCGAAACTCCAAAAAAAGGCTCATCACTAGTGGGAAAGCCCTCAGCAGTTAAGGGAGTAAACTAGTAGAATCCAAAGGACCACAATATGCCACGACACAGAACGGGGTGATGTGAAAGAAAGCCAGGAGAAGGAATAAATCAAATGGAACAACGGAGCACACCCCTTAAGCCTGAAAGAAAATCGATGAAGCACTAAAAGAAAGGAACATCTTTTTACCTAACACCATACCTCGTGACGGACCAACCACCAGAGCAATTCACAACCAGCAAGAATGTTAGAGGCTCCAGCAAGCTACCATTTCCACACAGGAAAAGACAAATTAACATCCAAAAGGAACAGGAGGGGAAATTATGCCCTCATTCCATATATCATCAAAACTCTATCTCACTAACAGCAACTGCAATGGGATACAGAAGAGGAACCAGAAGAAGTCAGTAACCCAATACTAAATCTAGCAGATCTACTCAATAACAAAACAGACCCTCTTGAACACACCTCATATCCTGAAAGCAATGAGGAAACCCGCCAACAAGACCACCATAAGATGAAACCAAGAACAAATGCACACAGATAAACAGTTAAGGAAAAAGAGGAGGAAGACTTGCAATAGCCTACAAAGAACTTCTGAAAATAAAAACAGATGACCCGCTGTACATCAGAAACTGTGAATCCCTCGTCCTTCACCTGACAGCGAACTCAAAAATAAACCTCACGTTCATACTCATCTATAGAACACCGGCCTATGACACATCATTCGTAGACACCTTCATAGAAGCCATCATGAACCTGGTCATCAAACATGATTCCCTGATAATCCTTGGGGGGTTCAACATATAGTTTAAAGAAGAGAAAGCAAACTCACAAAAATCTCTAATCAGCCAGCTCGAGACAATGAAACTATGCCAGATGGTTAAAAGAGTGGCACACTCTCGACGAATTTTCACCACCAATACAAATACTATGGACCGACCACCTCATCATACCATTTGTCATCCAACTATTAGCCATTGGTCACAGAAACAGCTGCAAAAGCTCCCCACGATCTGTAAACGCACCTGGAAAACCATAAAAAATTGTATTTTAAAAGAATAACTGGAATCCTTGAAACCATCAACTGTAAACATGGACGGAACCGACCTAGACGAAAAAGCAGACCTAATACAGAAATACATTGCAGAAACAATAAACAGGTTCTCCACGGTAAAAATGTTCATCCCATTACAAAAGAAAGCACTGGCAAGATGGTTTACACCCCACCACAAAACAATTAAAAAAAACTGGAGACTTTAACTAGAATGGAGGAAAAACTATGACCAGGCATAACGAATAAACTATCAAAAACAAATCTGAGCATACAAAAATGAAATTCTCAACGCCAAAAGAAATACTACGACAACTGAATTACAAAAGCTACCAACACCCAGAATGAACTATTCAACATCGAAAATGAGATGAGAAACCCCCCCAGGATGCAACAACACACTGGTAACTTCACAAAAACTATGCATCAACCTTGCAGACCACTTAAAATCACTGATATACATTGGATCATACTAAGCAGACCAATCAACCAGACCGTGTACCATGCCCCAACTACCATGGAACTGCAGAAAAAGCTGCAAAGCTTCACCCAAATATCAGGAGAGAGATTTGTCAAGCTAGTGAAACATAGGAACAAAGCAGGCTTCCTAATGGACCCCTGCCCTCCAGACATCTATAAATCAATCTTTACACAGAGCACACCATTGGAATGCCACAGAAACCGCTTCACCCAATCACTCTCATCAGGGAGAGTACTGTGGGCTTTTAAGTCAGTGTTCATCAAACCACTCCTTGAGGATACTACAGGCGAGGTGGAAGACCTCTTTAACTAAAGACTGATATCAAACATTCCCTATCCAGCAAAACTGTTAGAGAACTATGTCTACGAACAAACACTGCAACACGTAGAAAACCACCAACAATTGGACCAGGCACAAGTCACTTCAGACTCATGAGAAGGACACAGACGGCACTTCTCTTTATCTGGAATGACCTAAAGACAGACTTAGATTCAAACACGAACACAGCACTAATACTACTTGACCTCTCTGCAGCGTTCAACACAGTCAGCCACAAAATCTTCATCAAGAGACTGGACGAAACAGGGATCACTGACACAGTGCTGCACTGGATTAAAATCTGAAAGAACAGAAACATTATGAATAAAATCATTCAAATCTGCACTGCGTGACACGACCTGTGCAGTGCCACAAGGATCCTCCATATCCCCACTCCTCTTCAACATTTACATGACTCCACTAATCAACCTCATCAAAAGGCACTGCCTCACCTGCTACAACTACGCAGATGACACCCATATCATCTACAAAATAAAAGATGTACGAGAGCAGAACACAGCACTAGTAGACTGTGTCAAAGAACTCTATGAATGGATGAACACAAACAGCCTCAAAGTCAACCCGGGGAAGAGAAAAATCATGATTATTTCCAAAAACCAGGTAAGCAACCAATACATCACATGGGCCACAGTACTAAGAACAGCACCCAGGCCATCCAAAATAGTCAAACATCTTGGAATCCTAATGGACAACAAGCTTGCCCTAGACGCACGAGTAAAACCAATAATCAAGAAATAATTCTTCCACCTGCACACGATCAAAAAGATCCTTCCATTCCTCCCCTTCATGCATATAACACTGGCCATCATCTCCCTCATCATGTCCTGGCTAGACTACGCCAACAGCCTATGCCTCAAAATGCTGAGTATCTACTAAAGAAACTGCAACGTATCCAGAACGCAGCAGCCATATTTCTCCTCAAGCTCTCACAAAGGGACCACATCACTCCAGCGCTAAAGATGCTACATTGGCTGCCAGCCAAAACATGAAACACCTTCAAAACAATGTGCATAACACACAGAACAATCCATGACCAATGAGTAGAATTCCTACAAAAGAAAATCACCATTTACCAACCGACCAGAGCATTCACATCCAGCAATGACGTCCGCCTGGAACGTAAACCATAGACAAGGAAAAAATCTGCTCGACCAACATTCTCTTGCCTAGCCACATTTGGAACAACCTCCCGAGAGAAATACCAAACAAGAAAGACCATCTAAAATGCAGAAAACACCTCAAAACCTGGCTCTTTAACTCAGAACGGGCCGAAAATGAATGTGCGACAACCACACCCCTCTGAATGAACACACAAATGGCAATACAGAGGAATAGACCAAACCATGACAAAGAGCAGGGAGGTGGAGGGACGTCCACATAGGAGGGACACCTGGGTGCACCCGTTCCCATGGAGAGCCCTGCTGGAGGCTAGAGAGAGAGAGAGATGGGAGCACCCTACTTTGAACCACAGACAAGGCATTAGAGTTAAAGTGGATGGAGTGGCGACCAAACAGATAAAGCACTGATCCCAGGGAGCTCAAGGGTACAGGGCAGTGGTTGTCACCCCTGCCACTTGGGGCCCAGGGAGGTGATGGTGGCTGCACACCAGGATATGCCCGGGGACCAAGTGGTATAGACAACCATTAGCCTGAATACACAGGGGGTGCAGGAGGCATCGCCGCTAAACAGCACTGCTGGAAACCCACAACACTTCACAGGATATAGGAGGGAGACCCTCTAACACACCACAATGCACAACACTGACAGGGACACTGGCCAGAGGTGGCCAAAGTGGAGGGGGTAGGATTGAGCACCACAACTAACCAACCCACAAAAAAACTCATCCATCAGCTCACACCTCTCAAACGCTAAACAAAACACAACCATACCCATAAAGCACAACAAACCGCATGCAATTAAATACACCGCAACACCGAAACAAACCACACATAGCCCAGTACTACAGCACATGACAATTACCGACCGAGAAAGAACACCTACGATCAGCGAACGTTGTAAACTGAACTGTAGATGCCAACAGCACATCAGAGCTCTCTTACACTTTTACCCGCTCAGTCCTACTAACTTATCCTACCCTCTTGCTTTTCAGATCCACCAGAGCGCAAGGGGACTACTCAGGTGGTAATAGTACATGGTATAAATATCCTTTAACATAACATAAAATAATGTTATCAATGCAGAAGGAAATGAAGCAACCAAAATCACATTAAAACATTCAACATTACAACTTCTGTCTTTTCCCACCCCTCTCCCTGGTATAGGCGGATATAAAAAGAAAAACTCTGGACCATTACGAAAAACATGTTCACTCATGTGTGACACAAAAAGAAAAAAATCATACGTAAGCAACCCCAAGATACACCTCTGGTGAATCTGAACTCCAATTAACCACAACACTAATCCGAAATGGGGAAGGGCCGAAATCGACACCTTAGGTATCGCTTCCTCCATTGATCCATCCCCCCACCCCAAGGTCCAAAAACCTCACAGGGGCATAAACCTGGCACAGACCCCACTCCATTCAGTCACTATTTCCATGGAGAGCTGCGGTAATCCTTTCCGTTATGTAAATGTTCTTCACCTTATTGACCCATTCTGCTTTACCTGGTAACATTAACCTCTTCCAACA
This sequence comes from Ambystoma mexicanum, assembly GCF_040938575.1. Classification (NCBI taxonomy): domain Eukaryota; kingdom Metazoa; phylum Chordata; class Amphibia; order Caudata; family Ambystomatidae; genus Ambystoma; species Ambystoma mexicanum. The sequence goes on from NC_090941.1 coordinate 1,051,275,192, forward strand.
TTAACCACCTCCAACCTCTTCCAATGCGTAGCCGGATATGCCCGAGCCGCTAACAGCAAATAGTCTGCCAAGTGAGGTAAATTCTTATATTCCCCCTCAACTTCCTCTAATCCAAATAGCACAAGTACTGGCGTCCGCTCACGGGAGACACTGTCTATCTCATTTATCCAAGCAAGCACCTTGTTCCAGTACACCTGAACCTTATCACACATCCACCACGTATGACAATAATCAGCCCTTAACCCACGATCATGCCCAGAATCATGCCAGCAGACTTGTCCCGGCAAACATTTTAGAAAGCCATCTGTGCAATAATTATATTAATATGTGTAAGGCATGGAGCTTATATTGGCAAGCGACTGAAACCTTAAATGCTCTGCAACACATTTTACACCAGACCTGGGCCACGTCTATCCAGCATCGGTTCAGCCCACATATTAAGGTCTACCCCCATTATTAGATACCCTTCACATTCCCTCATAATCTTCCTGATTGTTGCCTTAAATAATCTCAATTGCCCTTGATTAGGGGCATATATTGCTACAAACAACAACCTTACTCCCTCAAGGGGCCCGGATACCACCAGGGCCATCACCACTCTTCCACATCCCCACTTCTTTAATCCTCAAGCTGTTATGAAGAAGAATCCCCACCTCTCCCTTCTTGGAGTCACAGGATTCCCAATATGCCTGCCCAATCAAACCACATGAATACTTCGCTGTTCTCCCTGTGATAGTCTTGTTTCTTGAAGAAAGAATACACCCAGTCCCCCCCTTTGGATTTTCCCAGCCACTACTGAGCACTTTGATGGTGAATTTAACCCCTTCACATTCTGATAAATTCCTTTATTTCCTTGAGAATTTCATCCAACCTTTTCTTGAAAATATCCAGGGGGACATGGTTTTTAATTTCATTTCATCTTCCATGGTAACCAGGTCGGTAATTATTTTGCCTCGCATTTCTTTTGCAGTATCTATAATAAGTATCACCCAATCAAGTGGGCCTCATTATGACATTGGCGGTAGCCGTGCCTGTAATTCCTGGCGCCCGAGAATGTGCAATTACCGGGTCATAACGGCCCTGCCGGACCCGGTAATTGCCCATTAGCGGGCGCAGAAAAAAGTTACATTTTGGCCCGATAGGGCTGAATGGGAATGGGGAGGTTGTATGCACCAGCACCGTTTATAATGTTTATAACGTTTATAACGTTTATAACGGTGCTGGTGCATCCGACATGCTGTGCTCGCGGGTGCCACTCTACCTGACAGGTCAGACCTGATGGGAAGAAAGGCACCCGCGAGCACAACTCGTAGTTTGCTGGTCCGGGAACTACGGTACCGGCAAGCTTACCGGTACCATAGTTCCCGGACCGGCAAACTTGTAATGAGGCCCACTGCCACCCTTTATTGCTATGTAGCTCCATTGGATGGTAACATTCTTGTTATCAAGAAACAATTTCAACTCGTTTCGAGCAATTTAGACTTGTGGTAGTGTTCCACTCCTAAGGTATTCTATCATTATGGAGCCATGTAATTCTGTTCGTATGAGTCGTTTCTTTATATGAAGTAATTCATTCCAATTACTTAAATTTGAAATGAGGGAGCCTTCACCTTTACTTCCAAATGCCAATGGTCCAGCCAAAAATTTGGTAACGTAAGTATCGTCATAACTCTAAACCCTTTCTACTGCCATATTTTGATAATAAGCAGCCAAACTGTCAGTCACTGCCAAGAATCAACCAGGGAGGGTTCTCTCATACACCAATGATACAGGTCAACAGCACAGGAATGCACACCTGACAATTAACTGTTTCAGCCGCGTGAACACACATAGTACTCAAAGGGTAAGAAAAAAGGTTGAAGGGATCATACCCCGAGTGAACTGTAACAAGCCAGAAAAAGATCCCAACTACTATGCACTGTTGGTACATCTTATACCCAATTTCATCTGTGGTATCAGGACGACAGTTCAATCAATTCATCTGCTGAGCCGGTCATCATAATTTTGGTACTGATTGTAACAAATGTTAATCTACTTTTGCTACGATGTAATAACATCATAATTTTACAAAATAACATCACAGTTTATTATTCAAATACAATACAAAAAAATGCAGTTTCAAGGGACATTTTAGAAATTCATTTTAAGTGCCTAAAGTGACTAGTGCTCTTTAGAAAATCATCTATATACAAAAAACCTCTAACAGAGAGAACTACTGGTGAAAATTAATGTTTCACCAAAGCGTTAAGAGCACAACAAGCAAGTACTTAAATATGCCAATAGATATCTTGCTTACACTCAATAATTCGTCAAATCAAAAGCCCATTTAAAGGCCAATAAACAACAATACAAAATGAATACCAATTATTGATTAGTACAAAATTCACAACAACACCCAACATTTTTCATTCTTACACATTTTTTACATCAATAAAATAACTTCTTCAGGGGCAACAACAGATTCTACTAATGTCGGGAAAGGTTCGCAGCTTCTGGATTTTTCTTACACCAGAAGATCCTATTCACATGTACAGGAGACAGATTCCATGGAGTCTAGGAGTTACCTCACCTGAAGAACACAGTGCAAACAGCTTGAATTAATGCTGTTATTTCATTATAATTGATGTACTCAACAAGAAATGTAATAACTGAAAGAGTACACACAGCGCACACTCAAAATTATTCATGTTGGGGTGTAGTCAAGGTGCTTTTTTATTAAGGCTAGTACCTGTGTGGACAGTCAAACAACAACAAAGCTATAGTAAGAGAACCTAGACCTCCCCAGCAACATACTGGGCATTGTTACACTTATATCCATTAGCTACTCATTCATCATTCAAATGTCACATCCACTTATCATCACAGAACCGAGGACTGAAATACAAACTACTCAAGCGAACCAGTTCCGTTGCTCAACAATCATTCTGAACTTGACATTGTGATAATCAGCTAGAAGTCCATATTTCTAACTGGACCCATCACAGTTAACCATTTAGTGTCTCAAATGACTCTATAGATAGACATTATTTATTCAAAACCAAAGTCAATGACCACACATCAGCATGTAAAGTGAAGTCTTAAACTTACACTATGTTCAAATCTGAACTTCTGATGTAGTAATCTCTTCATTAACTGTTCATACTTAATATAACAGTGACAATGCAGTGGGACACCGCTACACCAAGCGCTACTAAAGAATACAAAAATGTACAATACTCGCTATTAAACCCCACATTTCCTGGGTTTTAGAGTCATATATAATTCATATGTCAACTTGAAAAAGGGAATGAGAAGTACAGGCAATCAGCTTACATGAACTGTGATGTCTGTTTCACGGACCGCAATAGCTCCAACCAGCAGGTAAGGAATACAGGCTAAACTTCTAGTCTGCCGACGGCACCAAAGAAACATGTGGTAACAACACGCAACACATATTAATACTTCCCAACTAGATTCAGCTGCATTTAAACTAGGTCTCAAAGCATGCCAACCTATTGATTTCACAATACTCATTTTATGAGGATTGCACATTTCAATTACTTCATAATTTATTAACTGATCTTCAGCACATAGGTGTGCAGGGGACGGGAGTGTCCGAGACCATTCGGATACCATTTTGTATCTTGCTGTTTGTATCCGACTCTGTGTCAGGGTAGTGCTACCACCCCCACATCCAAGTTTATTCTTCAATATACATACACTTGTGTTAAAAATTTTCTAACTAGGAGTGCCACTATACATCACTTTGTTTAGACAGGTCTGAAGGTCAGGGTGTTCAGTGCTGTTGGTCAGTAGTAAGAATTCGGTCTTGGAGGGCTTGAGCCCCAGATAAGCACTGGACATTAGGGCTGGATCAATGTGGGATAGACCTTGAACATGTGGATTTATTTGATGGACGATATCTTGAGGTAGAGCTGCATGTAATGTGGATATTGGTGGATGTGAATGTTGTGTGGAGCCAGGAGGGTGACTCAATGTAAACGTTGAAGATCAAGGGGGAGAGAATGGATCCTTTCCAGACTCCACAAATGCGGGCGAGAGTTGGTGATCTGGAAGAATCCATTTGGGAAAATTGATGGCAGTTGGCAAAGTAGGACTTTAACTAGCTCAGGACAGTCTCATTGATCCATATTCAGCGATGTAGATTTGTATTGAGTGCCTGGTAGTCTGGTGTGTAGAACACTGCTGGGAGGTAAAGGAGGTGCAGTAGGCAATGCTGACCATTGTCAATTATGTTAAGGGCATCAAAGATCACCTTGATGGTAGCTGTTTATGTGCTGCATCTTGGTCTGACGCCAGATGTGTAGGATTGAAGGAGTTTGTTAGCATTGGTGTGTGGAAGAGTTGTGTGGCTAGTGCTTTCTCACATATATAACATAGGAAAGGAAAATGGATGATGGGGCGGTAGGTTCTGAGGACACCAGAGTCCAGTATTAGCTTATTGAGAAGCATGGCGATTTCTCTCGTTTTGAGGGTTGAAGGGAAGGTGCCTTTGTTGAGTCAGCTATTGATGATTGCCAGGTAAGAGAGGAGTATTTCAGTCAGAAATGTCTTGAGTATGGAGGCAGAAAGGATGTTCTTTGCATATAATGTGGCCTTGAGGGAACTTCGAGTGGCAGTCAGCTCTTCCATGGTGAATATCTTGAATGTTGTACAGATAGTGGAATTTGTGGTCTGCTGTCAGTTTTGGTATTTGTGTCTATGTGTTTGTGTATAACACTGATCTTCTTGACAAATAAAGAGTTGATGATGCTGGACTTTTTGATGCAGTGAAGTATGGATGGATTTTACAGAGGGTTAATGCAATGCGTAATGGCTTTGTAGAGGACACTACTTTCATTGTTGGCCTTGGCAATGGTGTTCTAGTATTAGTTGGTCTTGGCAGTGGTAATCAGTCATCTGCGTATAGTTCCTTGAGCGGGGCGATGTTTGATGTGCTGCAGGTTAGTCACCAAGTCTTTTCTTGTTTTGTGATGGTTCTTGTGCTGAGAATGAGTTCTTCAATGTACCAGGTCATGGAAGGTTTAGGCTTGAGGGTGTGTTGTTTCACTGGGGCATGGTGGTTGATGTTGGTTGATGTTGGTTGCAAGTACAGTGTTGATTTGTTGGAGAAGCAAGTTACAAACCTGGTTCACCTGAGGTAGATCTGTCCATCTTAGGGAGAGGTTGGTTATATCATCCCTGAGAGCTTCCACTGCACGGGTTTAATGATTGAAGCATAGCCCATAATCCACATTGGAAGTAGCCAAACATTCCAAGAAATCCTTTCATTTGCTTTCTGGTTTGGGGTCTGGGCACTTGTAGAATCATGTTAATTTGACTTTTAGATAAGTATCTCTCTCCAGGGAACATAGCATGACCTATATAATAGACTCAGGTTTAGCACACTTTAAGCTTTTGTTTTAAAGCTTGTTGCCCCTCCAGAGCACGGCCTGTTATTAGATTGAGAGAAATTAGTTTTGAAGCGAGGGAGACACCAATACAAGGTCATCAACATACTGAACTAAGACGGACTTCCGTTTGAAATCTATGGTGTCAAGATCTTCCCCACACCCCTCTGATAAATGAGTGAAACAAAACGGTGAGAATGTTTAAGTAAAAGAGAATACTGACTTACAGTGTGCACAGGTATGGAAAATAATGCAGAACACAGGTGTACTACAGCAAAGTGTGTCACAGTAGCAGGGATGCAAGATGAGATGGGGGATTGGGACCAACAAGGAAAGTGGGTAAAACAACTACATTAACAGAACAGAGGTCTTGTAGAAATTGATATGTTTTTTGCCATGGTGTTTTGATAGGTGCAATTGGAGTATTGCAGAGACTGCAGGTATGCTGCAATCTCATCACTCTGTCTGGTGCCTGGCAGTTCAAAACCTTAAAGCGTAGCACATTTTTGCATTTGTCCTGGGTAGCATGGGATCCGCAGCATACTTTACTGTTGTGCACCGTTTAAAGCTGAGGTGTCCGCAATGTACACACGAAATTGCAGCAACCGTCTGGATGAAAAAGGCGGAGGAAAAGTTGAAGCGTGGGGAGTATAAAAGCTGCTGGTGGAGGTAAGACAATGTGAAAGCTATCGGAAAAAGTTGCCAGTGCACTCACTTAACATTGTGTGCGCTGTAGTCTCCACAATACAAATGCAACAGAGAGGAGGACTGCGTCACACGTAGCGTGTCAGGTAATGTGATTTAGACCAATGAATCTGCAGCTGTAATATACAGCAGACAGCCCTATGAAAGCCGGCATTTGACTGAGTGAGAAATTGCAAGGCTGCGAAATCCGCATAGTGGAAATCAGCTCCAGGCTATGTTCTATGTGGACAGGTGGTACTAAAAAAGAGCCCGGTAAAGGCAGTAAAGCAAGGGCATTGGGAGGGATCAGTTGTAGTGAAAAAACATGAAACTTGAAAGTGAACAGAGATTACAAAACAGAATTGTAGGGTGATGAGATCCAAGCTACTACTTGTACTATAGGTTCCAGGGGATGTCTACTCCCAAATGGGGAGTGCCTCATTCAAACCCTGTTCTATAATGTTTAGTCTAAAAAAACACTGTGCTTCTTTATTTGCTAACAAGGAGTGAGGGTTCGGAGCATTTTTGACAACGTCTAACACCCACCACAGAATGTCTTCAGTGGAATGGCCAAATTGCATGTAATGGCTCACTAACTGCCATAGTTTTACACTTGATGCGTGATTGGTGTTCCGTGATCCTAGTATGGACCGCACGAGTTGTGTTTCCTATGTATTTCAAGCCACATGGGCATTTAAATACAATATATGTCCCAAGGTGTTCTACAGTTGGTGTGTTGTCTAAGAGACCAATTTTTGCCATCAATCTCAAATTATATTATTTTATTTATTTTATGTGTTATACGCCCAGACCTGGAGGTATCACGGCATAGGCTACAGAATGCTTACTTATCTGGATACAGGGCCAAAACAATGCCTTATCAATACAATCATTACAATAAGCTTACTTACATGGTTACAAGACACAATAAATGCATGTGTTACATAAGAATCTGGTTATATGTCACAGTCAATGGTTAAGTTCTAATAAGACATACGTGTTATAGATGATGTTCTTCAGTCATACAGGTTGATCAGCCACATTTTTAAAATGTTCTTGAATATCTAATGGGAGGGTTGGGATCTGATGCTGGATGGAAGGGTATTCTATAATTTCGGGGCCAGAACCACAAAGCTATTTCACCCCTGGCCTGGATCTTTGGTAGCGGGGGACGAGGAGAGATGAATTGTTGCTAGACCTTAGGACACTGGTGGTCTTTTTGAGAATGATGGAGTTGTTCAGATACATGGGGGTTGTATTTCTAAGGCATGTGTGCGTGATTCAGAGTGTTTTGAAGGAAATTCTGGCTCTAATAGGGAGCTAATTGACCTCCCATCTGATTGTTCAAATATGGTCAGATTTTTTAATGCCTAAGGCTGCTCGTAATGCTTTATTTTGTACGAGTTGGAGTTTGGCGATATTGAATTTGGAGGCACCTCGCATTAGCATGTTGCAGTAATCTAGTTTAGACAAAACAAAAGCCCTAGCTAGAGCAATGCAATTTGGGGAGTAGGAATTTCCAACTCAGGACAATGAGCTTTGAAGTGTAGGCGTTGGCAGAGGAGAGTGTGTTGACATGTTTGGTCAGTGTTAGATTGGTGTCGAGGTGAAACCCTAGTGTTATGGCATGGTGGAGGATCGGGATTGGTGTGCCGTCAATGGCTATGGAGTTGTAATCGCTATGGATTTTGCTGGTGATCCTATGATAAGGATCTCAGTGTTTTCATTGTTTATGCAGAGGCTGTTATTTGCCATCAAGTTTTGGATAATGTTGCTGATTTTGTTAACTGTGATCGTATCTTGCTCATGGTTACCTGTAATTGGAATGAGAATCTGCGTGTCGTCAGCGAAATTTGTATATATAACTCCCATCTTATCTAGTTCTGCGAAGAGTAGCTTGGTGCAGGCATTATAGAGGGTTGGAGATAGGCAAGAGCCTTGTGGGACTCCTATTAGATCTCAGGTGGGGTTAGCTGCTTCCTTACCTATGCTTATTCTGGAGGTACGATCAGATAGAAATGATTTGACCAAACACGTGGCTTCTTGGGAGAAGTTAAAATTGGTGCGCAGGGTATTACAGAGTTTGTCATGGTCCACCCGATCAAAGGCAGCAGATACATCTAGTAGTAATAAAATGCTAAGGTTTCAAGTGTCTCTGATAATATCCATTTGGATTGTTAAGTCTAATAGTTTTGTTTTGGTGCTGTTGTTGGGCCAAAAGCCTGATTGTCTTGCACCTAGGAGGTGGTTCTCTTCCAAGTAGTTTTGAATTTGGGAATAGGCTATTTTATCAATTATTTTGAGCAGGAATGAGACAGTGGTTATTGGGCAATAATCTATGTGTGTTCCTGGGTCAAGGGAAGGTTATTTAAGTAGTGGGGTGACCCAAGCTTCTTTAATACTGGCAGGGACCTCCATAGAAATGAATGAGGCATTGACAAATTTAGTGATGATGGCTGCTAGTGTAGGAGCTCATAATTTGACGAGTTGGGCTGGTAAGCAGTGTCCTTTGCAATTAGAGGCTTTGAGTTTGGAAATGATGTCAAGGATTTGCTTTTGGCTGACCTGCAAGAATTTAAATTCTGTTATGGGTTTCAAAGGTTCTAGGTCCACTGAAATGGATGGGTTTTTTCTGATGACCAAAGCATTTGTTTTTGCTAACATTTTATTTTGTAACTTGTCAAATTTTGATGCCAGTGCATTTTGTATGGTGGTACACCATGCTTTGCTTGTATTAACGGTGGAAGCAATAGGTAAGGCACAAAGCTCTTTGGAATTTGATGCTGTGTTATTGATATGAGTGTTGAGAGCATTAGCTTTTGTTCTTTTAATGTGGATTTGTAGATTTGTTTAGCTTTGGCGAATGCCATTGCAGATTCTATAGTTTTAGATTTAGCATGGATGTGTTCCAGGGCCCTTTTGTTGCGCCGTAGCTCTACTAACTTGTCATTGAACCAGAAGTTGGATAGCTTGGTTGGACGTGGAATTTTAGTTTTGATTCACGCTAATGCATTGATTGTAGTGGTGAGGCAGGTATGATAGGTTTCTGTGAGGCTGCTGGAGTCTGTGTCTATAGTGGTTTGAGCATCAAGGGCCTCTAGGAGAACAGGGGTGATGGTTTCAGCTGTGAGATTTTTGGTGTTTCTTATTTCAATGGGGTTGAATGGTGTGGTATGCCTGGTTAATGATTCCTGTAAACTAATTTGGAAGCAGATGAGGTGGTGATCAGACCAGTTAATATCGGAGATTGAGTTGATGGTTGGCCTACATTGAGGGTGAGTATCTAAAGTTCTACCTTTGATATGTGTAGGTGCGTTCACAAGTTGTGTGAAGTTCATATCAGATAGAGGAGTGAAGTGTGCTTGTTTTGTGGTCAGAGGCATCATTGAAGCCTAGATTAAGTTTGCCAAGTAGGATGAATTTAGTATACGGTTGGATATAGGGCGTGATGAGAAGTAGTATGTCAGATTCAGGATGGTTGTGGTGGTTAGGTGCTCTGTAGGTAATGAGGAAACTGATGGTAGTATTTGGGTTGGTGGAGAGTTTGGAGAAATATATGTTTACTTATGCATGTGTACTTGTGTTAGTTAGGGCACGTTACATTAGCAACTGTGCAAGAGTCATTGTCGCTGATTCATGGAATTATTTGTGCCGAAAAACAGGGATTTGTACACCATTCTGCACCATTCTGCCTGCAAATCCCCATTTGTGAAACAGGGATTTGCAGGCAGAATGGCGCACAAATCCCCGTTTTTTGGCACAAATAATTCCATGAATCAGCCATGAATCAGCCCCATTGCACCCAAATTGCCATTTACCTTTTAAGTTCTCAATTTTTCGTCCCTCGACGCTAATATGCATTAGATTCCTTCTTTGTTCTTGTTTCATGTCTTGTTATGCTAGTGTTTGTGTTTTGTTCATTTTGAAATGTTCAAATATTCATTCATTTCTTGACTTTTGGGACAATAAAAAATATAAAACACAATTGACTGATTTTTCACTGGTGGATGTATTTAGTCCATAATTCATTTGTTAAAATATGCACTTACATATATATCATGTACATAATAAATTTGATGATGAGGTTTTGCTGCATGTCTAAAAGTACAAATGTTCAGTGCTTACTCAGAGTGCCTAATTTTTCTTTTAGCTAGATGATTCTTGTGTTCAGCTCTGCTACCAAAAAGTGAGTCAAGCTGCCATTGTAAAGTACTTTTGTTTCATTCCCATGCTAGGAGATTGCATCTAGATCACATAGCCCTCATCTTTCTTTTCAGTTCATGTATCAAAAATCACATCATTACAATGGAACTCTGGAGATATTATAATTAATCTGCAGTGAGAAAAATCCGAAAAAGTGGAGGTTTAACCTGCATTTACAGGAAATTTAATGTTTTGCACTTATGGCAAAACCAGCATTTCGTTTGTGAAATTTCAATGTAAGTGTTGTGTTGTAGTGGCCAACTTGAGAAAGGTAGATAATGGACAGCCTATACGAAAGCAACCATTATAGAAGTGGATCTATGTCACACATCTTCTGCAAAGACATGTGAGGACTGACATTCACATTTATGAGAACAGATGGGAATGAGGGAAGACTGTACAAATGTGTTCAGATTCCTAAAGTGTATCAACACAATAAAGAAAACACATTTCCTGTGTCATATATAGCAGGACGTGTCATCTTTTACAATTGGGTATAATGTATAAGATGTTGTTGTCTGGCACAGAAGGGATATATTGAAGCTCAATTCACAAAAATGATAATATATTCAGTGAATTGTGGCTGTAAAAAGAATAAAAGCAAACATTCCTTTGGAAAAGCAAGAAATTGAGCAAAACAATGGCTGCTAAGTGTCAATGTGTAGCAATGGTCTTAATGATTAATTTTAACTAATTGATGAAGGTTTTTAATTTTGGTCTGTTGCATAATTGCTTCCTGGATTTATGGCAAAAGAAGCAATGCATTCCAAGGACGGTTTTTCTATCTACACAGGTATTTTGGATGCAGAACTGCAAAGAAATAATCAGGGAATGAATCGTCATGTCATTGAATAATGCCACCGAATTTGCACCCTCATCTCTCATTTTGATGGGCATCCCCGGGCTGGCGGACTTCCACATCTGGTTTGCTGCCCCTTTGACCACTATGTACATTGTCACTCTTCTTGGAAACTGCATTCTGCTGTTAACTATAAAAACAGTGATGACTCTTCACAAGCCCATGTACTTGTTAATTTCCCAGCTAGCTCTCTCTGATCTTGTGGTATCCTCTTGCATATTTCCCAAAATACTCAGCATCTTGTGGTTTAATGCGGGAGAAATCACCCATAGTGCCTGCCTCGGCCAGATGTTTTCCATTCAATATTTTTTAGCATTAGAGTCCTCCATTTTTTCATCCATGGCATTTGATCGCTATGTCGCAGTGTGCAACCCCCTCAGATATGCAGCTATCTTAACCAATTCACTAATCAAAAAATTAGCCGTGGCATGTCTGGTCAGAGCTTTTGTGATGATTCTTCCAATGCCACTCCTTTTACTGAGATTGCCACTCTGTGGCAGGTACATTGCCCACACGTTTTGTGAGAACATGGCTGTTGCAAAGCTATCCTGTGTAGACATCACAGTGAACGGTATGTATACTTTGACCATAAGTGTTTTAATAGCTGCAATGGACATTTTCTGCATCGCTCTTTCTTATTCTCTGATTCTCAGGACAATTCTGCATCTTCCCTTTACAGACAGATACAAGGCCTTCAGGACTTGTGTTGCCCACATCTATGTCATGACCGCATTCTATGTTCCAGTTTTCTTTTCAATAGTGTTGCACAGGTTACATCATAACATCCCTTTATCCGCTCATGTTGCTATGGCAAACACCTACCTTCTTTTCCCTCCCTTTATAAATCCTTTAATTTATGGGATCACATTGAAAGCAGTTCAGCAGGGGGTTCTTCAATGTTTTAAACAGCAAATGGCTAAGTACAGATAATGTCTCTTAGTCAGAGACATCTGTATAATGTATGGATCACATAATAAAAAGCTTGCAGCTTCACTCAGCCTTGTGTCACTCTGGGAGGGATGCATTGCAAAACATCAGGAAATGGTGACACCTCGCTTTGCGACATCTCTCGTGACGAATATGCAATGTAGGGGAGATATGACAGTGTGTATTTTTCTGTGTTACCTATAGACAATTAGCCACCTACGCTCTTTGTGGCTAGTATCTAAGAACTCATCCTCAGGCCAGCCACTGAACAGCAGCCAGTTTTGGAAACTGCAATTCTTCATCATGCTCTTGTTATTCCATGACAGACTGTGTATAGGACTCGAAAGAGACAGTTTTCACAGAGTACATGCACTGCAGATTGTATGACACTGTGGGTACCAGACAACAATATACGAGACAGGTTATCATTTGTTATACAGCAATGTTATTTTCATGCATCAGAGCTGCACATGCTAGCTTAATAGAAATACCCATAGTTTCGAGTTTAGACCTCAATATTAAAATGATGTAATACAGAATACACGTGTTTAAAAGCCCACAAAATACGGGATCATACCATTACTGTGCTAAGTTTACTGCGCCAGCAGAAAATGCAGGCTTCTTTTTTTTTCTACCCCCTTATCTCAGCATATAGTAAGGGAGATTGCAGATGTCTCCCCCTGCATATATATATGTGCTGTGAAAAGGGTGCAAAAGAAGTGTCTGTATTTTCAGCATTTCTGTCCCAATATACTGAAGCACTCATTGGTAGAGTTCTGAAATACAGATATTTTCATAAAGAAAAAAGACCAATTAAAAAACTTGAAAATCTACAATACTTAAAAATATAGCAAGTTATTGTTGTTTTGTTTTTTACTCAAACATATCAATGATCAAAGCAATACAAAAAGAGAACCCTTAGTTTGCCAGATTAAAAACAGGTACAGTCTTACAAATAAATAAATTACAAAAAAGAATAAACAAAAATACGTGTTAACAATGGCAAGACAAGGACGAGTTCCTAGAATTAATTATGCCCACTCACCCCTTAAATAGGATTGGCCAGTTTGACAATGTGTGGATCAGGTGTAGTCCACATCTTCCTCGTCATAAAAAAGAAAACACTATTTGCTCTAGTTTCAAGAAAAGGACATGGTTCCAAATCATTATATCAGGGAAATCCATTTGATTACTTAGCTCATTTTAGAATCAATGCAAGGGAGTTCATTAGTAAGAGGTAACCCATGTCAAAAAGAAAAGTATAACAGATTAATAGCACACTTATCCATAACATTCATATTAAAAGGATTTAGCAATATCCATATTTTTCAACTGTATAGATATAAGAATGAACTAATCTGACACAGCTAACATTATATTTGTACGAACCAAGAACATCAGCAAAAATGTCAATCCCCATTCTGAATACCTTCAAGGGGGATAGTCAATAAATAATAAAAAAGGATCCTATGAGGTACTCTGTGCAGGCCAATTGTATGATTTAGTTGAGTACTATACTTAACTCTGTGACACTACCAAATACAGATGCACATAGCTTTTTATGCACAAAGAGTTCAAGATGAGAAGATTTCAATAAAGTAGGCATAAGTTTCATTGTATTGATTTTATCTTTTGTGCTTTTTTAGTTTCATGACATTTATTTTCACTTGTTCCAAAATAGGTATTTCAGAACTCTACCAATGAAAGGTTAGATGTTTTTTCTGGTCACCTACACATGTTTATGGTTTATTCTTGACTTCATACCATTTAGATTGTGTCCCAAGTGCATAATTCATCTCGAAAGGTTGATTTCTCCCCCTAATATACTCACGAGTAACTTTAGACATCTACTGACATCATCAGTGTCAGAGATGTTGAGGATACTTGAAAGCCTTTTCAGAGGGTCTCAACAGATTGGACCATGAGGCATTCTATGAAAATACATTTATCTAGGTGGATTTGAAGGGAAGAATATGTTTCTGTGGAAGCCACTCTTAAAAATCTCAGATCTAAGAATAGAGCAATCACTCAAAGAATGTTATTATTATATTTCACAAGGGGACATTCCCATCCCGTCTCGCTAACCTAAGAGTAGACACATGTGATTGAAGGGGCTAAGGGATATATTCTCATAGTGGAAAGTAAATAATACTCAAATATTATGCAAATAGAACTCAAATCGTTTTTTTTTTTGTTTGAGGCCAGAAATGCTACTGTGTTTTATTATATGATAGACACTCAGAAAAGTAATTGCACAGTGGATGATGGATCAACAAGTAAAGCAGACTATCGACCACCTGATGAAAATTCCCCTATTGCAAGACAACACAGACATAATGGAGCAAAGGTACAAAGACACATTTTGGAATGGAGAGGACCAACTGTTAAAACTCCAACGTAGAGTAACACAATGGAATCTATCTCCTCCATATTCTACAACCTTTGGGTTTAACAATGTTCACAATCTGTATTGATTTGTTCACAGTTATGTTGGTAATATGGACTCAATGAGCATTGTTTTGTTTTTCAATTTGGATATTTGAATCATGCATTCTGAAATGTATTATTTGCTGTTTTTTATTTTAATGGATGTTATCATAATGTTTGTCTTCTGATAATTTATGTAATTTAACATTTGCATTTATTTGAGGTATGTTTGTAAGAACGGTTGGATTTTAAAAAAAACACATGTGGATGATCCATTTCACAGGTAGATGATACAGGGATGAGGTCATACAAAAGAATTAGCATTTATGTCACCCAGTTCTGAATCACAATACATCTTGTGTAAAGAATCATGATTTTTTAGAAATGTTTATGAAGAATATTCTTTGAAGAAAAAGGGATATATATTGTCTGAATAATTTGTATATGATTGATGCCTTCAATCATTTCCAATGATGCAGTCTATTTTGTCAAGTATATGTTGGATTCAATTAAACTGCTAACTATAGGTATACAAGAGGAATTAGCCAATATACATGTATATACTCACCACACCACTTGTACTTGTGTTGTACAACATTGTACCACTCTCCTCCAAAACTGAAAAACTTAATTTAACAAATTACATGTAAAGAAATCTCTATCTAAGCACAACATAACTGATACACCGCTCCCCAAGATGTTTCCAGTGGTTTGTAAGTGTGATGTTTGAGTGCTGTTACCCTTTGCAACAAAGAAGATTAAATGATTTCTCTTTGATTAAGGGCATGGCAAAAAATCAGTGCTTAAAGCGAGTATAAGTATGAGTGCTGTGTGGGTAGTTTAGCCATTACTCATCCTTGTACTCCTCTGAGGCAGAAGTCATTTCCTCACAACCAGATACTTTTTAATGATATCTTTAAAATGGTAAATAAGGAATAAGTTACTTACCAGTAACTCCTATTCTCCAGCATTGGTATCTTTCATATATTCACATGTGTCCATCTCACCTACCTCACATCGGCTCATCTGGGCTCATTTGAGTACATTCATGTGCTGTGTGTTTGAGTGCTGTTACCCTTTGCAACAAAGTAAGATTAATTCATTTGAACTAGAAAATAATGTATTTTGCTCCTGATGAAGAGGTTAAAGTTCTCAAAACAAATAGAGAGAATCACCATCAAAGGAAATTACAATTCAATGTTGCCTGGTGTTTTCTACTGTATGATTACACATGTCAGTACAAGTAGCAAGAATATATTGACTTGCTTGAAATCTTTCAAACATTGTAATCCTCCTATTCAATGAAAAACTACTCCCATTCTGCACACAACATTAAAAAACGTTTGGTTTGCTGAAACAATTTATATTGATTATGAGTCTTTCAGTTCTTATCTGTCAACACTGGGCTAGGAGGGCATCTGGGCTACAAATGCCAACACAGTGTATGAAATTGTTTAACGGTTGTATTTGGATGATTTCCCCTATATTTTTGATCTCCTATTTCTCCTTGATTATGGGCATGCCAAAAACTCTGGGCTTAAGCAGAGAAGAATCTAAACCAGGAGTTTTCAAGTACAGGTGTATAGCACTGCAGGAGTAAAAAAATAAGTGTGTGTCTGCGTGTGTGTGTGAGTGTGTGTAAAAGGAAGAGAGCTGATGCATGCTATGAACGTGTTCCTACGGAATGTGTGTCATGCCTCCATAGACTTCAGTGGAATGTTGAGTGGCTTCCTCTGTGAATGCATGGGTGAATGCTCATGAAAGTCAGTTGGAACCTGAGAGCTGAATGTGATGGTGTGACTATTGTGTTTCCTTCCAGTTTCTACCTAGTCTACACCTCCATGACCCATGACATGTACCAGAAGAAAGCAACCATTTAGCAGACCCAGATGCTTCTGAGTCATTTGTTCCATGACCAGCCCCCTACACATGGTCCTTCTTCTTCCGAATACTGCTTCATCATAATCCTTCCATTTCATCAAAGTCCTTCATCATGTTGGTTTATTTACTCTTCATTACATACTGTAAGGCTGCGTTTGAACTGAGCTCATGTACTTATCTGACAAACGATCCTGAAACACAGCGTTTCACTGTTTTTCCTTCTCTCTTTTTTTGAGGCACGCAATCGATGACCTCTGCTGGCGAGCTCTGAGTTAAGCTGAGTGTGCCTACTTTTGATTAAGACATAACAGGGGCGACAGAGCTCCAGACCAGCATAACACGCCACCGAAAATAAAATGGGGGCTGACAGATGCAACTCGACTTAATGGAGCTGAGATACGAGCTCGCTGTGCAGGAGTTTAATACCAGCAACTGTGCGGTGTATGACTGGAGGGCTGGCATGCAGAACTGATCCCCCACATGCCTTGCGGGTGCTTGTGGTCCAGTGTAGTCAGACCCCCTGCAGCATTAGTGAGCACCGCCCACTAGCGGCTCACCCAGTATGGCGTTTGAGTCATAACCCTGGCATGTGTCCATTTTGGGACCAACACATAGCAATAGCTCATTCCCTTTCTCCCCCCACAGAAAAGTGTAGAATGAGTCTTGCTTTGTTTTGGCATAAAAAGGCTGCAGATTTATTTCCACAATATAATAAACCATACTGCACACATTAGTGGAAAACAGAAGATGCGGCGACTGCTCCGTGTCCAAATAACCTGCTTCCCCCTTTCCTTCCCCAAGATGTCAGAATAGGCCCAACTCTCCCAACCTTTGCGTCCACGCCCGTCCTGCCCCTGCAGGCACTCCTGGGCAGGGAGAGTGCCATGTCCTTGGGGGAAGCTGAGCCCTTGTTGTTCCCCCCAGACGCCCCTGCTGCTTAGGCTCCCAAGGGGCGCTGGTCTGAGAAGAGCGAAGACCCTTCCGGCTTTCTCCTGGCTCATCCGGAGTCTGTCTCTTGTGTTTGTTCGGCCAAACACTGCCACGCCAAAGGTGGGTTACCACCCACCGTGGCTCCCCCTTTGCTCCTCTCCTTACATTCCCAGGATTTTTGTGCATCGCTTCCAGTAACAGATCCATTCCCAATGGTGTTCAGTGCACTTCATCCTTGAGAAAATACTCCGAGGAGTTCAAGTCAGTCAGGCCGCGCCTGATCTGCCCAAAGCCTCTGCACCCGCAGAACTTCGCCATTGCACCATTTAGCTTCTGCTTAGCCTTCTCCACTGCTGCGTGCTTATCCACGCCTCTCCATTCCGTTCTTGGAATTATCTCGGACCGTGCAATTTCTTTTTCCCCCAGTTGACCTGCCAGCTTCTGTAATGAGAATGAAAACATAATTTCATGGCTTAGAGCCCCCCTTCCCGGGCTTGTCAGGTCGTTACCTCCCAAGTGTATGACAAGAAGTGTCCAGTTTTGCTGTTTCTCGAGCAACTTTTACACCTGCCACTGCAGTAGCTGCCCTTTCATTCCCGGCACCCCGTGAGAACACCCGGACCTTTATCTCCCAATCTGCCTGACTTCCACAGACCCTAGGCCTCTGGCCGCAGCCCCCAAACCACTTATCCTTCCTTCGCCTGCCCCTGCAGGAGTTACCATAGAGTGCCGTTCATGCCGGGTGAAGTCGCGCTGCATACTTTTGTTATCATTTTAAAACCACTCGCCTATTACCTCACTCTACTCTTTCGTCGCTTGTCTGCCCTTGTAGTGCTACATCGCTCTCTGATCGTGACCGGGAGGGGCCAGGCCATTCTCCTTTTACCCCGGCCTCCTTACCCTCTCCTGTCTTTCCAACAAGACCAAGTTCCACCCGTTACCTGTTCCATGACCCCTGAGGAATGGAGTATGGGTTGGTCGTGCTGATCTGTTCTTGGAATCCCGCTTCCAAAGGCAACCCTGTACCCTAGCGTCCTGCTCCTATTCTTCCTCGTGGCCTGTCATGCCCGCCAGACGGCCCCCAGTCATAACGTCCAAATTCTTGCTGTCCGTTGCACCAGGCGCCATACCAAAGGAACCTTGTTTTTTGGTGTTATGATGTTCCGTCTAAAACCCCTCCATGGCAATTGGATTTGCTTCCATACTAACTCACTCCGGCCACTAGGAGAGTCATTCCTTCCATAAGTTCTGCGTGCTACCCTTGTGGGGTACAAATCTGTACCCATAGTGCGAATATGTATACTATACCCGCTGTACACCTCACCTAAATCATACTCCATGAGGCTTCTTATACAATAATGATATCCCCAACCTTTGATTCCCCGTCAGCACCTACAGCGTGGGAGATGACCGGCCAAGCTTGTCCCCACCAAGACGTAAACCCCCATCCCCCTGGGGAATCTAAAGCAGTCTCACCTTCCAACGATATTCCCCAAAATTCTGGTACCTTCCGTGGTTTTTTTTGTGACTTCTCCCAGATGAAACTACTCAGCTACAATAACAATCTACCAGAGTATCAAATAGGTCTCTAATTCACCCCCCAGCCCTTTAACACAAGCGGCCCGGCTGCCCTACCCCGTTATTGCCTGTACCTTGGCCCATAATTTTGCATTTGTATAGCGCTACGAACCCTCCGGTATCTG
This sequence comes from Ambystoma mexicanum, assembly GCF_040938575.1. Lineage (NCBI taxonomy): Eukaryota > Metazoa > Chordata > Amphibia > Caudata > Ambystomatidae > Ambystoma > Ambystoma mexicanum. The sequence goes on from NC_090941.1 coordinate 1,051,294,196, forward strand.
AGCACTGCTTATCATTACCCACTGTGTGTGGTGTTCATTTATCGACCTTGGAAGGAAAAGGGGGCTGATTTTGGCCCTGCCGGGATTCGAACCTGTGTCGCATAGCGCCCCACCTTGTGCCCTTTCACACATAGTATCCCCTTAGTCAATAGCATGCCACCAGGCCTTAGCCGCCCTGCAATCAGCTAGCAGTAGAAATGAAACGCCGAGTTCGGAACCTAGCTCTTACCATCATGCTAGCAGCCGATTAGAGACCATCGACTTATCCCAAAATTATCTGGCCCAACATAAGCTGTGTCAACCCCAGCAAACTCGACGTCCGCTTGCCTTGCTATGAGATTTGTACAATCGCCATTAACGGCCTGGAGTTGAAACCTAAGCCACGTATTTACATCGCACCCAGAAAGAAAGTGTTACGCGGCGTCCTAGCACGCTTGCAATAAGTTAGTCTTCCTTAACTTAACAATGTTCCAACACATGGAAACAGCATCGTATAATTCCCATTTGCAAGCAAGTCATCCTTAGAATAAGATTGCTCCCTCACATCTAAACAGCTGCGTACCTTCTCAATTGCAAACGATTCATCTTTAAAATAAGCATTGCTCCATCACATCAACAAAGCTGCGTACCTTCCCGATTGCAAACGATTCATCTTTAAAATAAGCATTGTTCCATCACATCAACAAAGCTGCGTACCTTCCCGATTGCAAACGATTCATCTATAAAATAAGCATTGTTCCATCACATCAACAAAGCTCCGTACCTTCCCGATTGCAAACGATTCATCTATAAATAAGCATTGTTCCATCACATCAACAAAGCTGCGTACCTTCCCGATTGCAAACGATTCATCTTTAAAATAAGCATTGCTCCATCACATCAACAAAGCTGCGTACCTTCCCGATTGCAAACGATTCATCTTTAAAATAAGCATTGTTCCATCACATCAACAAAGCTCCGTACCTTCCCGATTGCAAACGATTCATCTATAAAAAAAGCATTGTTCCATCATATCAACAAAGCTGCGTACCTTCCCGATTGCAAACGATTCATCTTTAAAATAAGCATTGTTCCATCACATCAACAAAGCTGCGTTCCTTCCCGTATTGCAAACAATTCATCTTTAAAATAACATTGCTCCCTCACAACAACCTGCTGCGTACCTTCCCATATTGTGTACAAGTCATCCTTACAATAACAAAGATCCATCATGCCAAATTAGCAGTGTACATTCCCGTTTTGTGAACTAGACATCCTTAAAATGACAATACTCCATCACATCAAAACAGCAGCGTCCATACCCATTTGGTAAACCAGTGTTTCGCCGAGAGGAGAACAAACCCAGCCTCCGACTGTATGTCGCCCTGGTTTGCGACCTCTTTTGTCCCGCGCCGTGCTTCTAACCACATTAGACACCGGTAGCTGATCAACTATGAATGTTTTGCTTAACATTCAGTCGGGACCCAAGATGCTCTAACAAACTTCTTTCATCACACCACTTGGGAACCACATTAGCTGTAACCCTGTATTGCCTTCTGAAACCAGGCCCCCGCTCCTCTGCATGCTCGGGGAAATATCCAGCTCATCACCCAGGCACGAGCCCTGGCATAGCAGAAACCACCCTGGGCTTGCTACTACCCCACTCACTTCCCCTTAGCCCCTGCAGCCACCGATGCATCGGCAAGGAAATGAAAGCCCCAATATTCAAATCAATCAAGATTTTTGTGCAGCTCCAATTAACAATGTTCACGTGCAAACCCCGCATCCAACAATTGTAAGCCTCTGGCATTATTAGCGCCGCTAAATAAACATGCAGCCTCTTCCCCTTCTCAGCCAGCGTAAACATATGTAAGCCCTGTTGATATTCCACCACATCGAAACGCCACCGTCTCCCGCCGCTAGCACAGTAAGAGTGGCCATAACTCATAAACCCCCTACAAATTCTTTCCAGCAAACGCTCTGATTTAGACTGTACCCCGATCGCCTTTCCATGTTACCATACTCAGGTTCCATGCACTTGCTGCTGCAACGGGGTCCCCTCCTTCACTGGAACCGGCAGTCCTGCAGCTTCTCCAGGAACGGCAAACAGCATCCCGACCAAGGCACTGGAACCAAAAACGAAATTCTCTTCTCTGTGTAGGCAAGCGGGCGTCCTTCTGCTTCTGCTGGATGCTGGCTGCAGTGAGGAGCCCGCCCGCTATAAAGAGGGTAGCCCTTTCCTTTGTTTGCCCTTCGCGGGCTTTCTTCTTGTTTCACCGCGTCTTTCCTTTTTCGCGGGCTTTTCCCTTATTCTGCCGCTTTTTTGGCCGGCGCCTCCCCTTCTTCCCAGGCAGGGGAGGACAGGAGGAGGACACCGCCTGGGTTATCTGGGTGCCTCCTCCATTTTGCTCAACTCCATTCATCGTCACTGTCACAGCCGCCACTGGAGCGCTGGTGTGCGAGACGACTGCCAGAGTGAATGGATCTGCCGTACAAACACAGAGGAGTGGAAGACAGCTGATACACCCGCAGCCGAACGCTGTTAGGAGGTGCTTCGAATGTGAGGCGCGTCGCTGGGAACCAGTGCGGGCAGCCGGTGGTTGAGTCCCGCAGACCGGAAGACTACAACAAAGCAGCTGGAGGTGTGTTGCCCCATATGTGCGGAGACCAGACATGGCCAATATCTTGGAGGTGTCCAGTGAAGACTGGTGGGGATTACAGCCATCAGCGAGGGAGCATCAAACATGCCGTCACCTCCCTTGAAGTGTAAGAACATACTTACATGACCAGGCTTCGGTCCGGGAGCTTACCTGCCCCTCTCATTGTTGGCGGCTGCATTAACCTGAACAGCGTGGGTTTGGCACTGATCCGGGAAGAGAATGGTGAGAGCGTGAGGTGCCTGATATAAATGCATTGCAGCAGGCGCACGGAAGAGTGGACTAGTGTTCACACCCACAGCAACAGGACTCCTCTTCCCCCGCATGGTGCCTGCACCCCTCATTGGTGTGCAATGCCGGTTTCCCCCCCCCCCACTATATCCCTAAACTCCTTGTGGCGACTGCAGATTGCCCTGGATTAAAGGAGGTAACAAGCTTGTAAACAATCCCCCGAGTAATTGAACCAGTCCCCATGGGGGATCTACATCTGCACACCAGGCACTGCCTTCTGGGGGAGGCCGTTGAACACTGGTGCCTGGTTTTTGGTCAAGTTCTTAGCTGCTTGGTGTGATGTGTCAGTGCTGATTCGGTTTCAGTTTAGACTAATTGGAGTTCAACCAGTAGTTCATGTACTGCTCTTGCTTGGAGCTAAGTAGCAGAAGAATCCTTTTGTCACAAGCATTTTTTTGCAACTTGCAGCGCACTGATCAGGACAGTGACTAGTGGACCTTACGTGAATACAGAGCTGCACAACAAGACCTTGCCTGGAGCGAGTTGCACGGTGCCTAAACCTGCACGCCCTGCATAACATTGCATCCAATAAAAGCACACAAGATCCGGTGTTTATTGCAGCATCAACTGAAGAGGACAGAACAAACTTAAGTGTGGCTGAATCCAGCAAATCGACGGTATGACAAGTTCAGGCCGAGACTGATTCACAGTAGCCCAGTAGGGTCCTGCTGGAGTAAATCTTAAGTCAGGAACATGACTCAGCAGTTAAGATTTTGGTGCAGGCAGACAGCATTGCACGCTAAGGCTGCCAGAACAAACGTTATGACCTCAACAAAAAGTATACAGAAGGCCACCATCATGGACTCCTTTGCAGGTGTTGGGAGGGCACAGGCACCAGCCTCAACAGGGAGTGGAGTGAGTGCAACAGATAGTGAAGCCCATGCAGTCCCACAGGAGGACAAGGTACTAGCAACAATCGCAGCATTAATATCCTCCTTAGAACACAAGATCGATGAGGTTAAAATAGATGTGAAACTCTTATGCTAAGATGTGCGGTCCATGACAGAGCGAGTCACAGAACATTTCAAAGACACTGGTAGAGGAGGTCCCAAATAAAGCCTGCACTCCAACCGCCCATTTCGAAGTACCAGGAACGTTCACACTGAAATTTGTGATGTATGATGAGCAAGTAAACCAGCAGAGAGCCACAGTAGGGCTCTGTCCAGTACCTATCAGAAGAACAGCACCTATTGAAGTACCAATACCAAGAAAACCATGGACAGCAAGGTATCCATTAAGAAAACCGTATCAACAAATGAAATGAAACGAAGATCGTCTGAGTACAGTCCCTGAAGAAACTAAAAAGGTCTTAATGGAAGACAAATGGTGACATCACAAGAACCTAAACTGACTCACATGTAGAAGAAATGACGACCAGAGAATGACATAAAGAGACGAAACACCATGAATAAAGGACATCATGAGCCCAAAGTGAAAGGACGATGTCAAATGCAGAAGCTTAAACCACGAGCATGATGAAGATAGTCAACCAGTTTACACGTGTACATATGCTTGGAACCGCAAGAAAGATAAGAAAATTGTGCGGCTTGCTATGCTTAGTAGAAGATAGACCGTGGCAAGCGCCACCTATACATATCTACCTCAACAAAGCACATTATATAAGTGTATTTCCACTTTGTACAAAAAGCAGAATAAATCCAAGGGTTACTAGAGACCAAACGAGAAGAGATTCATATTTGGCAAAATCTAGAATAAGAGGCAGAAAGGAAACTCAGCAGAGGCAGACCGTGCCAGGAAGACCAAGGTCGTATCAGTAGAATAGACAAACAGTAGCTACAATTAATTGAATAAAGAACAGAATTTCCTGCTTCAGAAAAGTCAAGATAAGAAATTGGAGGCAGGTGGTGGGTGAAACGAAAATCAAATACACAAATCATGTGAAGAAGAGGCAAATTCACGGTGTCTAAAGCACGTGACCAGCCGAGCGAGCAGAAGCAAGACTTTCACACCTACGCATGGCAGCAAGCCAGGCGAAGATATCAGATCTTTTCGAGACAGAAGATGAAGTTTCAAGGCCAACCACAGTGAAATAATTGACACATGGCCACTAAACTGATGATTGATTGTAACAATAATTGGAAGAAGGCCGGGGCAGGTAAGAGGCACCCAGCACCTGGCCGACCATTCTGTGTGCAGCTAATCGAAGTGAAAAAGTATGAGTGAGGTTGATGCTAACCCAATCTTAGTGGATCAAGTAATCTAGGATCCTATACTTAGTAGAACCAATGGGACGTCGTACTTTTAGTGACGTCTACTGTAGCCCTTTTGAAGGTTGGGCTTAGATGCCCCACCTGACTGTGCATACCCAATCCCCTTACTCCGTTACCATATACAGATATAGTACTTATATTAAAGTTACCTTTTCCTAACTAATAGAAATGCATGCCAATTTTAAGTGTTAAACGTCGATGATGACGAGTTTTCAGTATAAATGTTATGATTTTTGTGAAGATCGTTGGAGTTGTGAAGCGAGAAGGAAGATCACACATCCACTGATATTCATGAGACACCCCGTTTTTCATACTTGTCATTAAATGGACTCCCTTTGCCAGATCGTTGATTTGTCCTTATTGATTGGTGTTGAAGTATATATCTGCACCCCCATCCATCTCACGGGTGCTGCTATCTTGTCTTAAAGTGCTTCTGAGCAAACCCCAAATCTATGGGCCGGTTGGGGGTCTCGGAGCTCACTTGGTAGCAGAGATCAGATGGTTATTGATTATCGATTAGACAAGTCACCCATTGACCGTCAACATAAAGTAACTCTAGGTTGGGGGCACAATTCCTTTGCCATCCGGCTGAGTAGACCGTGAAGCTCCCTGTAGACAGTGTTAGAGTAAAAATAAAATCTGCAGAACGAGGTCTGAAGGGACTCGTGTTACCCACATAACCCCTTCCCACTCCTACAGGCAGCTGAGCGGGAGAAAGGTTAGAGAAGGCGGTGACGAATGCGGTGATCCCGAGCATCCAGAGAAGAAACATGCAAACAGTGAGTGAAAAAGACTAATGCTTTGCAAAAAGTATATACCTTAGAACAAGTAAGGGAAAAGGTAAGGAAGGGAGGCGGGAAAACAAAATATAGTCAGAAGTAGAGAAGAATGTATATATATATCACTACAAAAAAAACTTTGTTAAAGGGACCTTATGGTTAAGTTGCCCTATTAAAAACCTATGCCATTCCGTACAAAAAAGTTGTAAAAAGGACGTAATGATTACAAGTACAATCTAAAAACCCCTGAAATTCAGGAGTTATGGTAGGCTAATAACCCATTCTTTCCATCTGCACTCTCCACTGCTACCACTACCACCCCGACCATAAAAGATGCCACCACACATGTCATTGATGCCATCACTGCGCCATCCCATCTTTAGCCCCTTTCTTTTATGTCAGCTAAGCAACCATAACTCGTGCCACCACCGTGCACTGCTAAGACTAACATCCAGGATATCAAAGATGGCATGGCAAATGTCATTGATGACATCACTGATGACATCACATGGGAAAATAATGCCAATTAAAAATGCCTACCTGCAAGCGGTTGTGTGTATTATGTTGGTAGCAAGATTTGAGGGGTGTTTATACATGCAATTATGAGCTAACACTGCAAGACTGCATATACACTTGTGGTAGTAGAAACAATACATATTGTTCACGCGGAGAGGAAATTACTGATGGGCCCATTGGTCACTACTCAACCCCCGAGAACTTGTAATACTGGATAGCTGCACCATTTGAGGACAGGGTGCAGGATTCACATACTCCAGGACTCAGTAAGTTGGCAAAGGGAAGTCCGTTTAATGATACATACATCAGCATATGGAAATCAGCAGCATTGCAAACACCTGTCTCGCTCCGACTTCCTCGAACTTCAGTCGAACAGCCATTTTTATAGGCTAAACTCGTCATCATCGATGTCTAATTCTACAAAAAATCGTCAAGCAATCTAATTGGTTGGGAAAGGTAACTTAAGTATAGGTGTCATATCTGTATATGACAATAGAGCATGCAGATTGGTTAACTCTTATCTGGTGGGCGTCTACGCCCATCCCTCTACATCATACGTGATGGACGTCACTATGAGTACGATGTCCTATTGGTTACAATGTCTATAGGACCCTAGATTACATGGTCCATTGTGATTGGGCAAGTTACACCCCTAACCATAAATCTCTGCTTTAATTAGCAGCAAGCAGGCTGAATACCCAGGTGCCTAGTGTCCCAAGATTCACCCTGCCTCCCTTCCATCAATCAGTGGTTTTAGGGCGATGTGTCAATTAGTTGGCTAAGGAAGGCCTCAAAACTGTAGTCTCTTATCAGGAAAAGTTATGGCACGCTCGGATCTGGGTGACATCAGACGGTGGTACATCTTCGCGCCTGGTTGGTCACGTGTTGGTTAACCGTGAATCTGCTTCAGTTTCCAGCTTTTTGTGTATTTAATTCTCCATGTAGCTCCACCACCTGCCCGGGCCTCCTTATCTTGACTTTCACAGGGCAGGTTGGTATGCTCTGAAGTTTCGATTCTCCTTAGCTGAAGCTCACCTCCCTCTCTTGGGTTGGCCTCGATTTCCCAGGCCTGAGCCGTCTTTTGTTGAGTTTCAATTCCGCTCTTTCCCCTGGTTTAGGCTTGGATATGAAACTTGGCCAGTCAGGCCTTGGCCGCCTGGGCGTACTTCTGCTTTTACAAAATGGAGTTGCACGTGTACATTGTGCTGTATCGAGGTAGACGTATATGGTTGGCGCTTGCCACTCTTATCGTCTACTAAGCATTACAAGCAGTATCAATTTCTTAGCTTCTTGCGTTTCAAGCCTATTTACACACATTTAACAGGTTCGATTCTTTCATCTTGGTTCTTTCGCTATGATGTTTCTTACGTTTTAACATTGTGTTGACCTTTGTGTCTCTTGCATCTGTTTTCGTGGATACACGCGTTCGCGTGTTGCCTTTTCTCATGCGTTAGTCTGTCCAGGCCCTCTTCTCATCATCGCTTGTCTTCCATCAGGGCTCTTTGTGTCTCCTCATGGACAGTCTGTAAATACTCATCGTTTCGTATCAGCGGCTGGTATGGTTGTCTGATTGGGTACCGTGCTGCGTCTGCTTATTGGCATTTCAACAGGTACTGATCTTCTAATGTACACGGGGCAGAGGCCCAATACGTCACATACCTTGGCGAGTATTTTACTGGCAACTCGCAATGGGGGGCAGGGGTGCAGGCCATATCTGGGACCTCCTCTACAATATGAAGACCCACAAGGCATACAAATTAGAGGCACAAACAGGGAAACTAAATGAAGGAAGAAAGAAACAGCATCATCAGAAAATGTTAATGGCATTAAAGTTTACCTTCCTGTATGCAAATTAAGTCTGTGTTGGATGCCTCCTATTGCGCCATTCATGTGTACCATGATCTGAGAACAAACCCTAAGGCATGTACTTTAAGAACATATGAGAAGGTTAACATTTTCATGTACAGCACCTTTTGAATTTTTATATTGTGATTGTTAGTGAAGAAAACCAGCTGGCCTAGATTTTGCAATGACACAATATAAGTAAGCTAGACATGTTATGTCATCAGTGATGTCATCAATGACATTTGTCATGTCATCTTTGATATCCTGGGTGTTAGTCTTAGCAGTGCACGGTGGTGGCGCGAGTTATGGTTGCTTAGCTGACATAAAAGAAAGGGGCTAAAGATGGGATGGCATCAGTGATGGCATCAATGACATGTGTGGTGGCATCTTTTATGGTCGGGGAGGTAGTGGTAGCAGTGGAAAGTGCAGATTGAAAAAATGGGTGATTAGCCTACCATAACTCCAGAATTTGAGGTTTTTTTTTCGATTGTACTTGTAATCATAACGTCCTTTTTACAAAGTTTTTGTACAGAATGGCATAGGTTTTTAATAGGGCAACTTAACCATAACGTCCCTTTAACAAAGTTTTTTTTGTAGTGAATTTTGGACTTTTTTAGTAGGGCAACGCAACCATAATGTCCTTTGAGAAAGGTTTTTTGAATGATTTGCATAGGTTGGCAGTACTGTACGTGATACATAACGCAAGTTGACCAAAATTTGTATTGAGCATTTAGAAGGATGCCAATAGTAACACATAAGCATACCGTAAAGCAACATGTGACTTCACTGCCCATCTTTCTACGAATTGCACAGTACCATATGCTGTTGCACAGCATGGTCACATGGTGCAGAACGCATACACACTGCACAATAATATGGGGGAGTCGTTGATAGTGCAGAAGGACATTTTGTATTGTTGTACGAACTTGTAACTGCAACACTTCCCGTTCACAACTCAACAGGGCAAGTTTGCACCACAATAGAAGCAAGAGCGCATACCGAGGTCTTTGATTCAGTAAACCCCATTGGACCCTTAAAAAGTGGGGGCTGAATGGCATTACCAATACAGATTTTACTGCACTAACCCATTCCACCAAAAAAAAGGATTATTTATATTCAACCAGAAAGCCTCCGGCTTTCCCGTTTGAAGAAAACAAATCCTTTTCCAAGATAGCCACCATGGAAAGGGAAAGCAGGCGTTGCATAGAAAGTCTTTTTCCGCTTTCCATTACAGCTGCCAGAAAGTAAAAAAGGAAAACGTGTGACCGTAGTGGGCGAAGAAGACTTGTATTTGTTTGAAAATGTGTGGTTATCAGCAACACCTTTAACAGAAAGCCAGTGTCTGTTGGACATGTCGACTGCAATGCAATGTTTTGTCCCAACCTGTAAATGGAAGTATTTACTTCCCCGACACTGTGGTCAGTAAGCATACCTACAGCGTACACTTCAGAGACGAAAGGCGTACCATTGATTGCTTATGTACATGACGACACTTGTGAAGTATGAAAAAACTATGACATGTGAAATACAAAGGTGTTTGTTCGTGCGCAATGACCTTTACATAAATGTGTGGAAAAAATGAGCGTGCAGAATGCAAAAAAGTAATCCTCTAATATGTGGACAAAATCACAACAACCCCTGTGAAGTGAAGTGCACTAATGGCAGAAATATGGCAAGCAACACCCTTACCACTGACCTGTGCACACATTTTTGTATAAGTGCCACAAGGTGAAAAGGGTGAAGAAATGTGTAGTGCGAAGGTATAAGGAAGCATTGCTTTTGAAACTTTTCTGTACAGCAAACACTTTCAGTGCACCTGATCTCATTTTTCCACTTTTAGAAGATACCAAATCTGACAACATAGTGTCTTCATGCAGAACTAATCTTTGTAATTGGGGCAGCTGGGTAACAGGAAGTACCCTAACGGCACGAAAGCATAATAGATGGGCCTGAGCCTTATGTTGCCAAAGCAAGTTGTGTGCAATAGACTTCTGGATAACGTACCTTGGCAGAGTAAACAAATGCTTTCTTAAAGGCTTACGCACCGTGATACGGCACCTATTAAAGAAAATACTACAACCTGCAACGTACCATGGCAGATTGTGAAGGGGAACATGAAATGATTAAAAACACACTCACATGTAAAAAGTAGGAATGTACTTTTATTTCACAATGCACAGCGCTAAATCATCGCCCTTTTCTCAGTTGCAAGGAAATTTGAAGTTTGTGTCTCCGCCGCACAATGAAAATGTTAATTTTGACGGTCACGTTGATGTTTTCCCACACAGTCACCATGCGTTGGTGCCACCATTTTTATCATGCACACAGTGTGCAGTGGCGGCACAGTAGTAGGTTTCCTCTCACAATCAATGGCAAGATTCCATCAATCGCTTTGATGTAGTCCATCAGAAAGTATAATGTTAGTGGCAATGGTGACGTTGTTGTTTAACCACACATAAATTATGCGTTGTTGACACAGTAGGCTTATTCCTGTCACAGTGATTTACAAGGCGACATGAATGGCTGTGAACTATGACACCAGAAAGGAGGGTATGTTGCTTCTTACTGCTACAGCTGCGTAGGGACATAGAGGTCCGATGCGATCATCCCATTCAATGATGACGCACATACAACCGGTGATGAATAGCTGCAATTGACGATTTAAAAACCCGTCACTCGCACACTGCAATCCATGACACTCGCAATACGGAAGGAAGTAGCTGAGGGGAAAATGACAAAAAAGATCCATCAATATGAAGCCTTTTCAGAAATTTAAGGTGTACTACATAGCATCTCTATAAATAATGAATGTTATATAGGGAAATGTACTGACTCCCTACAAACGGCGACAATGTGCAATAGACATACTAGGTAAAAAAGTATCAGTACCACATACATTTCGTAGGTAATAGTGGAAATTGTAGTGACATCGTACAGACGGCGATAATGTGAGATCTGAAATTTCAACGGCACACAAACTTCCAAATGCATTACTATTAACGGTAATGTGCAATCTGAAACTTCAACGGCACACAAACTTCCAAATGCATTACTAGTAATAATTTTTTTTTTTCACACTAAGTAAATAATGGCAGTTTGGTGTACAGGCCTGAGAAATAAGCTTACATTATGTGCACCGGCTCCATTTCGGCCTCCGCAATCACACAGTAGTTGTTTGCAGTGAGACGTCCTCAGGAACAGATATTTCATGAGCTTCACAAACCTTTTTTGAAGCATAACTTATCAAAGGGAATGTTTCACAAACTGTGTCTCCCTACATTCTTTTTGTCTCTGTTCCGTGTACATCAAGGTCAAAAAACAATTGACCCTTATGAGGTTTGCTACATGTGCGCCCATACTGAGCGCCTACTGAAAAAATGAAATGAAATGAACTGACCTTCACTCCGAACGCAAATACATTCTCATTTTGCAACAACATATCAGCAGTCAATAATGAGAACTGTTACTCCCGACCAAGTGCAGACGCACAGTGTTGACAAATCCGTGCAGGTGGCTGCCTCAGATTCCAAAACATAGGACGCAAGTCTAACCGCACTACTTTTGGTGGTGGCTTCTTACATAGACGCAGTAAGTGCTTGTCGTATGTTGCCTACCAAGTTTCACTGTACGGGACGATATTGCTAACAAGAATAAAGCACTGTTTCACTTTGTACTACCACATATAACTAATGCTTACCTTTTGACACAGTGTTTCATGAAGGTATGTTTGCGGGAATTTCGGCGTTCAACACAAAAACTAAATGACCATGGCGGCCTTATCAAAAGAATGTTACGCACTTGACGCTGCGGCAGAACCAATCGGTGAAAGCGCTACATCTTGACGTACAGCATGCCATAGATTAGCCAATAGAAATCTTCTCCACTGAGCGAACAGGGAAGTGGGACCACGGAGTGGACATAGATAGCACTAATTCTTAGACTGCTACATTTTGATCGTTTTAAAGGAAAGTACAGTATGATTTCTCACAAAATTTACAAAAGCACGCTTTGGGGAACAAGCCCCTGCCCTTGCTGCAAAATTGATGACAATCTGTCCAGTGGTTTGCCCTGTAGCCGTGCGCAAAGTTTTTGCCCCATTCAGTCTATGGGAAAAAAATAAGTTTTGGGACCCCCCTATAACTTTGCACCCCCTGGAAGAATCCTTACCAAACTTTGGGGTAAAAATTCAGAGTGGCCCATATACTTTTTTTGCAAACATTGGTAAGGATTCGTCCAGGGGGAGCCGAGTTATAAGCCGCCCAAAAAGTGGTCTTCCTATGGAAACAGCAACTTCACCATAACTACATGGCCACTATTGTGGCCATGTAATATATGGGGAAGGAAATATTGACTCAAGAATAATTAAGTAGACAGAAAGAGGATACTGGGGAAGACACCTGAGAAGAATAATTAAGTAGACAGAGAGAGGATACCGGGGAAAACACCCGAGAAGTAAGAGAATTCTACCTAATTCCTACGATTTTAATATAAGCGGCTAGAAGAAACTTGCATCCAGAGTCCCAAATAAAGGGGAACAAATAGGTCACCACAGCGGTTAAAGAGGCTTTTGTGATGGGTTTAAACTCCATGTTGGGGTAAGACTATTAGAGGCAGAGGTATATGTGGTCAGCTGGAGTTCATCTAGTCTGTTGACGTCTGTCTTATGTGTTGTTTGTTGTGGCGTCATAAGTCAAAAAAATGTCCTTAGAGGAACTGACATAAGATTTACGTGATTAAATAACTGAGATATTGTAGTATACAAATTAATATTTATTGAGTAAAATAGAAGTCTCCAACACCCTATGTTAGCCGGCTAAGGATATTGCCTGGTAGGCGACGATACAGGAATATTACTCCAGCAATAGACAGAAGAACAATGAGAGAGGAAAAAGAGGACCATGCATCCCAATTTCCGTTGCTCGAGAAATGTGCAGGAAGACCACAGTATATTCCATGGCCAATAATGGACCAAGAAAGCCGTAAAAAATAAGCTTCCAATGTTGACATCGGGAGCCGGAAAATGGATACATGAGCTAGAAAAAATGACAGGAGGAAACACGCTAGCTATAGGGGATATCAAAGGTCTCCTAATCACCATGCTCGGTGATAGAGCTGATGATATGTGGACACAGGTGGTTTACCGTGGTGTAACCACAGTTAATACCGCGCATGAGGGAGCCCCATTTAACAATTGCAGAACAGCGGTGTGGAAAGCACTACGAGTGCTATACCGAGATACTTCCAATATGGGAGCTATCATGACTCGGAAAATGAAGGAGTCGGAAGATCAGGTGATTTACATAGAGAATTTCCAAGATGCGTGGGTACTCAAGACTCAGAATCTTGGTTTAAGTCTATACCCGTGTTCTATCATGCATTGTGCCAAGGGCTGCCAGAGCCAGTACAGAAACAGCTCAAGAAATTGGTAGGAATCGGGGCCAAGCCATGGTCAGAAATACTGTTGACCATCGCACACTATTGCAGGCTGCTACAAGAAAATAATCGCAAAAAGGAAGCTGCACGAAAGGGTGAAGAGGCAAAACTAGTGTGAAATATGCTCTTGAAAGAGCAATGATAACTAACACAGCTGAATCAAGCATGCCACAAGTCAATAATCCACAGCAGAATAATCAGGGCAGTATGGGGTTTTACCCCAGGGGAAGATGATTTAGAGGAAGAGGATGGCTGAGTAACCAGGGAGGTTTTCATAATAATCAAGGAGGTTTTCAAAACATGAAAAATGGCAATCAAGATATGTCAAATTGGCAAATGATCAGACCACCGCCAGTATTTTGGTTGTGTGGGATGACAGGGCATTTAGAGCGCACATGCAGAAATCAAGGCATGATGCAGAATGGCCAAGGAATAGGAGCAGGTACAGTAAATCCACCTTCGTTTTTACAGCAGGGAGTTGCACAAAATCACACGGTGCAACAACAAGCTCCAGGAGCGCAACAAGGCTTGCAACCTCAGAACTGGCTGAGTTTTCCACAAGGACAGTCCCAACAGTCACCAATGCAACTGTCACAGACAGTAAGCACATGACAGAGCGTGAACCCTGGAATGAGGAGTAACACTGGTGATGGGGGAAGTCCATTCACACAAGGTGGGACACAATTATATATGAACTAGGACAGCTCACTGGGAACCCTGAAGTGTTCTATCTTATCAGTGACACCAGACCGTCACCGGGAACCAATGATGGATGTCGTTATAGGGGAGAAAGAATATTCCTTCCTCGTTGACACAGGTGCAATACATTTGTGTATATGTGAAGGCAAGTTTTCCTTGTCAGGCGATGCTAAAAATACTCAGAGATTTACAGGAGCTACAAGTTGTGTTCCCTTTACAAATGCACTTCCAGTCTCTGTAGGAGAATGTGAAATGAATGTGCCTCTATTATATTCACAACAAACCCCAGTAAACATTTTGGGTCGAGATCTAATGATGAAGTTAAATATGACAATCTTGTTCACAGAGGAGGGCATAGTATGTTCAACTCCAGGAATGCACTATTCAAACATATGCAAAATGATTAGAACATACGCAGGACACACAGCTATGAGGGCTATACCATTAGAGCCAGATATATTCGCATATGGAATACGCATGTTGATGGCAGGGCTGCCAGGCCCTGCTGATAAAACTATGAGGACCCCAGACAAATTTTTGCTCAGGTCAAGAATACCTATGCATGAGGAAAGGGGGCAAGTATTTCCCTTAATAATACACACAGCCGCGATGCGAGGAAAAGTGGTTTTGATCGATGGTTATTATGATGCAGGCCGACAATGGTGCACAGTAATCGCCATTGAAGAGGGGTACAGATTGACTGACATCACTGATCACGATCTGTTTGATGAACAAGCAGACAGAGGAGAAACAACAGTAGAGGTGAACCTCACCTTTTGGGTGAAAATTATCAAAAGAGAAGTGCCTCAGAGAATGATGTTAGCACAGAACCATCCTGAATATTTTGAGGACGACATGGCCCAGGTACCTGTCTCAGTGTGGACCACAGGACCCTATGACGTAGGATTATTGAAAGGAGTCGGAGAAGTGAAGATCAAACTGAAGCCAGGAGCAATTCTACCGAAAGCATGGCAATACCCCATTTCCAGGGGGGCCGATGAAGGAATTTTTAAGACAATTTCGGCTATGATGGAGCAGGGCGTCTTAGTGACATCAGAGTCACCATGTAATACGTCAGTGTAACCTTTGAAAAAAAGTAAAGGGGGGTCTTGGAGGCTAGTACAAGATCTAAGGCTGATAAATGATATTGTGAAGCCAAGTTCCCTTTAGCCCCTAACCCGGCTACAATCCTATGTAATATACTGACTGAGGCAATATATTTCACGGTGACTGACTTGAAAAATGCATTTTTCTCAATCCCGTTGCACCGTGACTCACAAGATCTGATGTCATTCACGTTCAGACAGATGCGTCTGAAAAGCACAAGGCTACCCCAGGGGTATTGTGAGTCTCCTTCTATCTTTAACAGAGTCCTGCAGATGGACCTAAGCAATATTGCATTAGAAAGTGTTGTCTTGCAATATGTGGACGACATATTAATTTGCAGCACGACAGAGGAGAAATGCCGACACGATTCTGTTCGTCTATTAACTATACTAGCTGAAAAAGGATATAAGGTTGACAAAGAGAAGTTACAATATTGTCAACGAGAAGTACTCTACATAGGTCAGCTGATCGCTCATGAATGGAAAAGAGTAACCCCAGAAAGAGATGAAGCCATACCAAACACAGCCATGCCACACACAGTAAAGCAGATGCAGAGTATCTTAGGCCTGTGTAATTATGTCAGGGCATGGGTCTTCGACTACAGCTCTTACACCAAGCCTTTGCTTCAGGGCCAAAAGAAGGCACAAGTGCCGAAAGGAAAGATTGTATGGTCTGAGACCATGGAGGCAGGATTTGCTGAACTCAAAAGAGCAATTTGCACAGCACCAGTTTTAGGAATAACCAATTATGCAGAGGAATTTTACCTGTTCTCACATACGAATGGCAGCGTTATAACGGCAGTACTCATGCAGAGAACCACGTTGGGGTACAAGCCCCTAGCATATTATAGTGCAAATTTGGACCCGGTGATGAGAGGCCATTTCCCTTGCGAACAAAGTTTAGCTTCTGCAGCGTTCGCCATAGAGAAAGCTACTACCATTGTAAAGGGATGTTCAATGACATTGTACGTTGAACACTTGCTATTTGCTATCCTAGAGAAGCCTAAGGGCACACTGACATCTCACAGAGCTTCTGCTTATGAAGTGATCATATCTAATCCCTCAATCAAGATAGTCCGATGCAAAATTGTAAACCCAGCAATATTCATAGCAAAGCCAGTCACTGAAGGAGAGTTGTGCTAATTATGAAGAATTCTATGATTAAATTCCCAGAGTAAAAGAGAATGCATTGGCAGAAGGAGAAAATGTCTTCATTGACGGTTCTTCGAGAATCGATCAAAATGATGGGCAAAGATATACAGGTGTTGCTGTGATGAAGCACACAGCAAATGGAGAATTTCGAGTATTACTTAGTGCACGAATACCATCTCATTATTCAGCACAGGTTGCAGAATAATTGCTGTTGATACTCACGATTGAGAATCACACAGACCAGGAAGTACCGGTGTACAGTGACTCCGCCTATGTGATGTCAACAGTGTACGCAGGCTTAGCGCGCTGGAAAAGGAGGGGCTACATCTGAGCGGACGGCACGCCAGTACAGCACGCAGCCTTATTGGACAGGCTGATTAAGGCACTACAGCTCCCAGTGCTCATAGCAGTCGTGAAATACACCACCCACGCGAAGGGGACAGATTTTATCTCAAGAGGAAATCAAGCAGCAGACACGGAAGCCAAGTGTATGGCATCCACAAATGAGATGATCATGGAGGTGGCAGTCGCTCACACAAATGAGAAAATCATTGTTGCACGGAGTGCACCTGAAAGCTACAATAATCTGGGACAAACACAATTGATGGAACTCGAAGGGGAGGCACTGCAGGAGGAAAAGAACTTATGGAAACTGCGAGGGTGTTCTTTAAACCCCTCCGAAAGCTTGTGATGACAAGAAAGCACAGGTAAACCAGTAATGCCTATAGGCCTGTTAAAATTAGCACTGGAGCAGTTACACTATCCAGCATACCTGTCAAAAGAGAATCTAGCGCCAACGCTGACGGAAGACTGGTTCGTACCAAACTTAGCAGAGCATGTTGCATTTTTTATGGTGAACTGTATTATTCGACAACAGTTCACAGCTGGGCACACATTAAAAGTAATCAGAGGAGTCACCCAAGGCCCAATGGGCCTTTTCAGCACTTGCATGTCGATTACGCCAATATGATTCAAGTATCTAACGGGTACAGGTATTTAATTGTTGTGGTGAGTCCATTCTCTACATGGATAAAACCAGGTCCATGTACACAGCCAGACTCTACCTGTGCGGCCAAATTCCTAGTGAGAGAGGTATTCCCCAGGTGGGGGTATGCAAAGTCATGAGATCAGATAACAGGACTCACTTTGTAAATTAAGTTTTGGAGCAGATTAGCTTGTTGCTTGGTATAAAGCACAAGTTCTCGTCGGCATATCATCCGCAAGGTAACGGGAATTGTGAGAAGCTCAACAGCTTATTAAAGGAATGGATAGCCAAGTTGATGCTTACTCTAAGAAAGGGATGGTTACACTGCCTTCCTTTGGCACTGTATGCACTCAGAAAACAATCCGGTTCCAACCATCATCTTATGCCTCATGAAATAGCCACAGGAAGAAGAATGCACACTCTACTGACAACCTGAGACAGTGCTAGATGTGATGCCCAGTCAACAGGAGAAATCTTATGGTCTGAAATGCAAAATTACTTGAATTGCATGACATCTTGCCTTACTGTAATTTCAGGCCAGCTGCAGTGATGACGAAAAGGATGCAGGGCAGCACGGAACACAGAAGGAGATACTACTGCGACACAGCTCACGGATAACTGTACCATCCATCTTCCCTGGAGATACTGTCTTGGTAAAGAACCATACGAGGAAAAAGTGGGATGAGCCAAGGTTTAACGGTCCCTTTACAGTGGAAGACTGCACCCCCTCTGCAGTAAAACTACAAGGATGAAGGATCTTTTTGGGTGACATCAAGAAATATATCGGAGAAGACCCCCTTACTGCACCCCATCGCGAAGAGACTACAGACAATGGGGATAGAACCACAGCACGTGCAGACGTGATCCATGACGAGGAAGAAGGATGCATGAGCAGCAGCAAAGCAAAGACAAAGACCTTTTGTGCAAAAGTTGTGGCTTCATTTTTGGACATTCCTCTGAGCAATAAAGGGGATAAGGAAATAAAAAACGGACACTTTGTGCATCCTAGTTGCAGGGTAAAGAAGAAAAGTACACGTGGAAACCACAACATAATCTGTTGACTTTGAACTTTTCAATGAGGCACACTGAAGCCTTGATAAGCGGAAAGAGAATATGCCAAATTGTGATTGAGGACACACAAATTGGAAGAAAATACAGTATCCAGATTTTTTCAACATGGAAACTTTGTTCGAAATCACTTATGTGTCCCACAGTAGCGACATTACCAAAGATGTATTAACATACTTCGATCTGGTACTAAGATCATACCTGTCATTGGTGGGGATGCTCACCAGTTTCACTGACTTTTTTCAAGATCCTGAAAACGAAAAGACTATTAGGAAATTGCTTACTGTGATTGCCGAGCAACTCTTCCTACTTCGGGAATGCAGCAAGGAGAAACCAAATGTCCAAAGCAGTGGAAGAAGCAAATAGGCCTATTAATGTACTGTTCTTTCGGCTAATTGAAGACTGTCCAGATCTTGTCG
Organism: Ambystoma mexicanum; assembly: GCF_040938575.1. Taxonomy (NCBI): domain Eukaryota; kingdom Metazoa; phylum Chordata; class Amphibia; order Caudata; family Ambystomatidae; genus Ambystoma; species Ambystoma mexicanum. The sequence goes on from NC_090941.1 coordinate 1,051,313,356, forward strand.
GAAGAACTACAGATGTATTAACATTTCTTCGAGATCCAGCAAATACAGAACGTCTAAGCATAATCCTAAATGGTATAGCTATGCAAGTAGCTCTTCACGCACACCAAAATTGCAGAAACTGTTCACAGTAAGGGAGAGCAAACAGTCCCAAACTTCAGCAAAGACAGGACAAATGACCCTGTCACCAGAAGACAGCAGGTTGGCAAGTAATGTGTTCTTCTGCCTAATCAAGGATTTTCCAGAGCTTGTGGGGAGGCCAATCGATGTTGACCTCGTCACATTCATCAGAGACCCAGCAAATTCCACACAGATGAGAATGCTCTTGCATGGTATCGTGATGCAAGTGGAACTTTCTAACCATCAGCAGAACTATCTGAAGAGATTCTAAAACTTTCCGCGGAGAGACAGATCGAGAGAGCAGTGCCAAAGATTTCATGTTTTATTTTTTGTTATACTGACAAACACACAGCACGTTTTCGGGAATGAAGCAGATCAGAGGCATAGACTGGGAGCTGATATATTTTGAACATGCACAGTAAAGAGACTTGCTGGATTATTCACTTGTTTTTGACATTCACATAGAAAAAGAGAACTGTATCCAGAAATAATAGACAATCCAGTGTTCAGACAAAGAGAGACAATTGTTTAGTTTCTACAGCTCACAAACAGAACCAACAGAATCCAGCGATAACATTGTCTAAAGGTTATATTAAAAGTTAACATTTCAACGAATGATCGAGATGGGGATCCAGAGCAGTAACCTAGTCCTCCCTTGGGAGGAAAGACGTTCATATTTTTCTGGAAGTAAATGCTGCCGGTTGACCTACAGGGGAATAATGTATATATGCATAATTTTTATAATTGTCCTACTGTCACTGATGATTAGAACTGCATTTTGTATTAGTGCACAAAGTGCTTCAGTCCCAGAGCACCCTTCTAATGATGTACACATGACACCCACAATAGCACCCAGACCCTTCATAGTAATTTTAGTCCTTAGGAGATCTGATAAATGAGTGAATTAACTTGAGATGGATGTAATCAGCAACAATACACATACATGAATGGTAACAAGCAGAGTGAAAAGCCGGAGATAGGGTTGGCAGTGTCTGAATAGAAATGGAGTACTGACAACTACACGTACACAAACACTGAATGCACACACAACAGGCCTAATGTCAATAACTGCAGAACCACAATCCGAAGCATGGAAAAAGAAGAGACTGCCTGCTATAAGAAATTCCACTACAAGCAAAGTGAAAAGACAAATGGAAGAAGCTGAACTCCTGAAGAGACAAGAGGAGTTAGAGAATTGACCAACAGAGACGGCATGGACAAGCACATATGTTCCAGTGAAAGGGACAAGTACAAGTTTTACAATGCAGCCATATACTGGACCAATGCCAGAATGGATACAGACATTTTTAACCAGAAAGAAAAGATCCAAGAGGATAAGGAGAGAATTGCCAGACTTTTACCTACCCAATTGGTGCCGATGAAGAGGCCTGCACCATGGATCAGGGTACCTGAGAATCTTCCAGCAAGAAGGAGCCATACAGATGCATTTAGGGATGTAGTTATAGAAAACTACATGAAAACCTTGAGAATCAAGAGAAGCACACACGGAGGCAACAGTGAACTAAACGATAACTTGGACAGCACAGCACATTTGGGAAAAAACATTTGGTACCAGCACATGAAGGAAGTTAGAAGACGAAGTTCAGAAGGGGAATGTTCTGTTTGTGCACTCCTTACGTACCGCATGGGGAAGTCCAAGATCTTCGTAGCTGTAGAAATTGATGTCCAGACAGAACACTGTCTTTCGCATGTAGCAATGTGCAAGACCAGAGGCCAGTTCATGGGAAGGGATACCTCACTAAAGTGGGCAACTGAAACAACTGATCCAGATGAAGATGATTATGTTCAAGACATAAAGACAAGAAACAGAGCTCATACTAAGAATCATGTAATCAGGTACGAGAAACCTGGAGTAAAAGGAGCTGAAATCAGATGGGAAGTGAACAAGAAGCTAAATTTCCAAGGAAAAACTCCAGAAGAGGCTTGAAGTTGGAAAAACAGAGGCCAACAGTGCTTTCACCAGACAGATGGGAAAAAGGGGTTGTAATCTGCAGAGCCTGGATGGTCATTGGTCAATATGAACCTGCAATCAACATAGTACAAAATGAATGCAAGCCATTATGGCCAAAGCTTGCAAAGCTGCTGACATGGGTCGAAGACAGAGGAGGACCCTTGCAGATAGTACCAATAGAAAATCCAAAATTCTGCCTCAGGAATCATGGCACAAGAAAAATGGGAGAGAATCAGAACTGTGGACAAGTTTTGACGCTCCAGGAATGGTGCATGGAACTGCAGTAATTATGGATCATTATTGGGCATGTGGATCCAAAGCATACATCAGGCTGCCGAAGAACTGGGGAGGTATATGCACAATAGTGAATGTCCAAGTTCCAGCATTGGTGATCCCGAAAAGTTACCTGAATATTGACAGTTTCCGAAAGCAGATGCTCACCTGAGGAAGAAGAGATCTGTGGAACTGCTGACTCGGATGAAGAGAGAGAATTACTTTTCTGCCAAATCAGAAGAAGCTTTTCATGCAATCCCATATGAACACAAGCTGTTTAGCCTCACCTCATCAGTGTTCACAACAATTTTCATGCCAAGAATGCAAGTTGGAGCAAATACTAAATGGTTGCAGATACTCAGATGGGAGTTACTGCAGACCATCAACACGACCATAAAGGGGTTCAATGCAATCAAAGAAGAGTTAAGGGCAGTCCGCTTGATGACTCTCCAGAACAGATATGTACTTGACATGATCACAGCTATGGATGGAGTAGTTTCTGCCAAAATTGGAGAATCATGTTGCACATTTATACCCTCTCACGATGAAGAAAATGGAATCTAACAGAGGCCGTAGGTATGCTGAAGAAGTTACAGAATCAAATGATTGATGAAACTGACAAAGTGGAAAATGACAGTTGGTTTGGATCACTGTTCTCATGGGTTACACAATGGATGGCAGATGCATTCAAGTTCCTAGGAGCCATGTTAGTAATGATATTACTAGGATTCTGTGTTATCAAGATAATATCTCAGTGCCAGAAAACTGCAAAGAAAGCCATAGGGATGAAGATCATGATTGATGTCAAGCCAGGATGGAAGCCCAAAGACCTGACCGACTAAGAGATAAGAGACTTTGTGAAATCTAGCATTCATGCAATTTAGGGAACAAAGTTTCTCTATCCCAGGAAGCACAGAAATTATGTGGGAAGATGGGTTTACTGCAGCCCAAATGGACAATGTCAACTAATGACATGGAACATGGATGAGCACGTCAAAACAGCATGACGTTTAAAAGGAATCATAAAGATATGGACCCCACAGAGACATTTCTTCAGACCATCATGTGTAGGCCCAGAGGATGAAGAGAAAACTGACCCAGGCAATGAAGTAAAAGTGAATACAGAAGAACCAAAGAAAGAGGTGAAAGTGGTCGATGAATCACCCAGAGGGAGGAGCGTAGAGGAGGTCCCAAATAAAGCCTGCACTCTAACCGCCCATTTCAAAGTAGCGTGGAATGTTCACACCAAAATATGTGACGTATCATGAGCAAATAAACCAGCAGAGAGCAGCAGTAGGGCTCTGTCCAGTACATATCAGAAGGACAGCACCTATTGAAGTACCAATACCAAGAAAATCATGGACAGCAAAGTATCCATTAAGAAAACCGTATCAACAAATGAAACGAAACAAAGATCGTCTGAGTACAGTCCCTGAAGAAACTAAAAAGGTCTTAATGGAAGATGAATGGTGACGTCACAAGAACCTAAACTGACTCACATGAAGAAGAAATGACGACCAGAGAATGACATAAAGAGATGAAACGCCGTGAATAAAGGACATCATGAGCCCAAAGTGAAAGGACGATGTCAAATGCAGAAGCTTAAGCCACGAGCATGATGAAGATAGTCGAGCAGTTTACACATGTACATATGCTTGGAACCGCAAGAAAGCTCAGAAAATCATGCAGCTTGCTATGCTTAGTAGAAGATAGACCATGGCAAGCGTCACCTATACATATCTACCTCAATGAAGCACATTATATAAGTGTATTTCAACTTTGTACAAAAAGCAGAATAAATCCAAGAGGTACTAGAGGCCACATGAGAAGAGCTTCATATTTAGCAAAATCTAGAATAAGTGGCAGAAACAAAACTCAGCAGAGACAGACCGTGCAAGGAAGACCAAGGTTGTATCAGTAGAATAGACGAACAGTAGCTACAATTAATTGAATAAAGAACAGAATATCCTGCTTCAGAAAAGTCAAGATAAGAAATTAGAGGCAGGTGGTGGGTGAAATGAAAATCAAATACACAAATTATGTGAAGAAGAGGCAAATTCACGGTGTCTGAAGCATGTGACCAGCCGAGCGAGCAGAAGCAAGACTTTCACGTCTATACATGGCAGCAAGCCAGGTGAAGATATCAGAACTTTTCCAGACAGAAGATGAAGTTTCGAGGCCAACCACAGTGAAATAAGTGACAGATGGCCACTATAGTGATAATTTATTGTAATTATAATTGGAGGGAGGCCGGGGCAGCTAAGGGGCACCTGGCTGACCATTCTGCGTGCTGCTAAGCGAAGTGAAAAAGTATGAGTGGGGTTGATGCCAACCCAATCATAGAGGACCAAGTAATCTAGGATCCTATAGTTAGTAGAACCAATGGGACATCAAACATTTAGTGACGTCTCCAGTAGCCATTTTGAAGGTGGGGCTTGGAAGCCCCACCTGACTGTGTTTACTCAATCCCCTTACTCCGTATACAGATATAGTACCTATATTAAAGTCACCTTTTCCAAACCAATAGAAATGCATGCCAATTTTAAGCGTTAAACATCAATGGTGACGATTTTTCAGTATAAATGTTATAATTTGTGTGAAGATGGTTGGAGTTGTGAAGTGAGAAGAAAGACCTCGCATCCGCTGATATTCATGAGACTCCCTGTTTTTTGTACTTGTCATTAAACTGACTCCATTTGCCAAACCGTTGAGTTGTCCTTATTGATTGGTGTTGAAGTATATATTTGCACCCCGATCCATCTCACGGGTGCTACTATCTTGTCTTAAAGTGCTTCTGAGCAAAACCTGACTCTATGGGCCGGTTGGGGGTCTCAAAGCACACACTGCTGCCACCACCAGTGATATAGTCAGCCAGCGGAAAACCCTTGAGTCCAAAAAACATTTCCTAGAACAGAGAGCTGAAGATGCATAGGGACGCTCCCACAGAAATAACATCAGAGTTCTTGGCATACCAGAAGACACAGAGGGCAGAGACCCAACAACATCTGTTCCTGCAGGAGATTGGCCCAGTTAAGTTATTGCAGGGATTCGCTGTTGAAAGAGCCCACCGATCCCTACAAAAGAGGCCACCACCCGGATCACACCCTAGCCCTTTAATAGCCAAAATATTTAATTTGAGGGATGGGTCTGCTTCTGAAATTCTCTAGGGAGGGCAGAGTGATGCAACGAGGTGGCTTGAATGTAACCATCTACTCAGACTTCACCCCCTTAGTGCATTAGAAACAAAATAGATTAATCTCAGTTAAAGCCAGGCTGCGGAGAAAGGGGATTAGGTACATGCTCACCTACCCAGCGAGGCTCAAAGTGATACATGACTGAGGGCCTATATTCTTTGACAGTCCAGAGGCAGTGTCGATGTGGATGGAGCACAACAACTTAGACACGTACGAAGATCCAATGCAATGGTATAGGGATCTGGTGCCACCAAGACAGAGGCTGACGAGGTGCATTGCCGTACCACACCGTAACATGGATCCTGAAAAAGACAAACCGAGAGCACACTCTGGTAATGATGGCGCCTACAACGCATATGCAAAATTCAATGAAGGTTCGACCCGCAGCCACACAGTGGCTTACAATGACATGTACAAGTTGCAGTGGAAACTGTTGCTATTATGCCGGAGCTTGTGACCGAGCCCAATGAGATCTAATGGAATTCACCCCAATCCATCCAGAAAGTGGATGAATGACACTTGTCGATCTTGCAAACCGGTGCCTGTTGGATGACGCCGGCACCTCTAGGCTCGGACATGGACTAAATCTGTTGGGCATAGTTGGAACCCCATGTTCCGGGGTTGGTTATTCATGTTTAGTCTGATTTACCCAACCAATATGAATTTCTCTACCCACTATTTGATTAATTGTGCAATGCTAAAGGTCAAACAATATTGGCCACTGTGTAGCAGATCTAATGTTGCACGCATCAAATATGGAACATGCACAGAGCTACTGATCATGACAGCATAAATTGTGACATGGAATGTGAGGGGCCTTGGCACATATATACGCAGAAATCATATGTTCAGCGCAACAAGATTTCAATAGCCTTGTTACAAGAAACCCATTTAACAGCTACGGAGCAGGAGGCAGTAGTAAAATGCTGTGGAGGCACGGTACATGGGTCTCCATACTCTAAGTATGCAAGAGGAGTGCTGGTATGGGTTGATGGTTTACTCCCATTCTAGTTACTAAGTTGCGAAAGGGACACAGGGGGCCGATATCTTATCCCCAGAGGGTATTTGGGTGGCATGAAATTGGTCATACAAGAGCGGAAAGATGCAGGAAAACTCTATCCCCTGGACCAGAGTATTATCGTAAAGCGAGAAACTGAAGAAATATCCAGAGAGCAAAACGGTGTTGCTTACAAAAGTATCAAAATGTTTTATTTACCATGATACAAAAAATTTGAAAAAGTCAATTAATGACATATTACTTTGTAAAGCATCAATAAATCACATAACACGACAGCATAGGTGAACAAATTACTTGGCTAAAATACATCCATCTCAACAAACATTCATAGTGCAGCATCCAAACCATACATCATACATAGTGACATTCAACCAACCAACAATGGCTAAAAATGACTGAATTAATTAACATTGCTTGCCAATTGGGAGTGGGACAAACATTCATCACATCCCATTTAATTATTTTAATGTTTAAAAATGTATTGAACAAACAGCAATAGAATTCATTAAAAACAATCTATCACGAGGGTGGATCTGAGAAGAAAAATGTTATGTAGATCACATCCCTAAAAGAATAAGCTCAACCGGTTTCGACGTAGAGTGTGTAGTGGACAACGTCTTCATCAGGAGATACAAGGCGAGAAGCTTGTATGAGTAGCCATTAGTATGCAGAATGAAAAAGATGGGTCGTATGCTGGAGTCATACCGCCAATGAAACTGTGGCTGTAACATGCAGCATGTTTACTGTGATTTACGGCTGGGCTGTTTTCATTAACTCCAGCCGCCCATGCCACTCCTGTTGTTAGCTCCAATACATTAGGCGCACATCTGCTGATATGCCTTTCCTCGCTGCACCACCATCTAGAAAGCCACCGTATCATAATCTCTGAAGGGGGCTACTGAGAGCAGCATCATGTTAATTACAGCCACAGTTTCATTGGCGGTATGACTCCAGCATACGACCCATCTTTTTCATTCTGCATACTAATGGCTACTCATACAAGCTTCTCGCCTTGTATCTCCTGATGAAGACGTTGTCCACTACACACTCTACCTCGAAACCGGTTGAGCTTATTCTTTTAGGGATGTGATCTACATAACATTTTTCTTCTCAGATCCACCCTCGTGATAGATTGTTTTTAATGAATTCTATTGCTGTTTGTTCAATACATTTTTAAACATTAAAATAATTAAATGGGATGTGATGAATGTTTGTCCCACTCCCAATTGGCAAGCAATGTTAATTAATTCAGTCATTTTTAGCCATTGTTGGTTGGTTGAATGTCACTATGTATGATGTATGGTTTGGATGCTGCACTATGAATGTTTGTTGAGATGGATGTATTTTAGCCAAGTAATTTGTTCACCTATGCTGTTGTGTTATGTGAATAATTGATGCTTTACAAAGTAATATGTCATTAATTGACTTTTTCAAATTTGTTGTATCATGGTAAATAAAACATTTTGATACTTTTGTAAGCAACACCGTTTTGCTCTCTGGATATGAAATTGGTCATAGTCAACTCTTATTTTCCAAACACAATATACCAGCACACATCCAAACATTATGTGCACATATGACCCCCTACAGAGATGTCTTCTTTATCTGGGGAGGTGATTGTAATTGTGTCCATGACATGGCATATGACAGATACATACTACTCAGGTGTGGTTCCTCCACAGCCACAACTGCACTTAATTGTGCCCTAACTGATCTGGCCCTGGCTTATGTTTGGAGAGAGATCCATTCAGATTCGAGAGAACACTCTTATTACTCCTCCCCACACAATCTCCACACTAGGTTAGACTACATCTTCGTAGGCACTGACCACTTACACAAATTTGCAATTGCAGAGTATATGGGCGGCATAATCTCAGATCACTCCCCGCTTATTGTTACATGGAATTGAGGGATACCGAGCACCCCTGTCCCGACGTGGCTCATGCCCAAAGATGCATTGTCAGACCTAGCCTTCCGAGAACAAATCTGCGACAAATTAGACCTCTACTTGAAGGTTGGGGGACTGTTTCAGAACCCTTAAAAGTGGCCACTAGAGGTGAAATTATTGCGGGGGCGGTGGAGTCCATAAAAAATTGAGAGCGGAGCTGGAGGTCTTAGAGGCCAAGGTTAGGGAACTATAATCACTGCAACCACACGCGTCATCTGCTGAGCAAGCCATTAGGAAGGCTTGATCCGACTGCCAAGCCACTTTGGAAAGATTGTCAAGGTTTGACTGTGTCACCAGCACAGCACACACACATGCAGAACGGGACAAATCTGTGAAACAGCTCACTTGGTTGTGCCGTAAGGAATATCCCAAAGCCCTGATTAAGCTTTTATTTGATGAATGTGGAGAGCCTTGGAGAGCGCAGACAGTGATTAATGACATATTTGCCACTTATTATGCCACATTATACAGCCATAGCACCCATATACCAACTAATGACATACCGGAGAACTTCACACAGATCAAATTTCCATGACGCACTAGCAGTCAATGGGCACTTCTAGACCAACCCATCACCTTACACGACCTTGAGGAAGCACCCACTGCATGAGCTTCAGGTTAGACCCCAGGAGGCGATGGCCTTCCAGCTGAGTTTTACTAAATTGTTCCAAACCACGCTAGCCCCAACACTTTTAAAGGTCTTTGAGGAGACCTTTGAAACAGGCAAACTCCCGAACACGATGCGTGAAACATGGATAGCCCACGTCCTTAAACCTGGGAAACCAGTGGATGTATGTGATTCATACAGACCCTTAGCCATGCTTAATTGCAGTGTTAAACTATTAACTACGATGCTCGCCACTCCGCCTCGTCGGTGCATAGCAGCGCTAATATACTCAGATCAAACAGGGTATGTGCCTGGTCGTAGCACCACTTTAAGTTCACGCAGATTGCAACACACAATTGATCAGACAAAAGGGTGCTGAGAGCAATATGTGGTAGCATCATTAGATGCGGTTAAAGCTTTTGCTTCAGTGTATTGGGAGTGGATATATACTGCACAAAGGGGCTTTGGGTTTGGAAGATTCTTTATGAGATGGGTTAAAATACTTTACACTTCCTCCACCACTAGGGTCAGAACGGAGCAATACATATCGAGGCAGTGTGACATACAGGGAGGATCCCGACAGGGTTTCCCGCTCTCCCGGATGCTTTACATACTTGCATACCTCAGACAGGAGTACCATGAAGCGGGGATACGCATAGGGAACACCACACACTTTCTCTCTTTGCACGCCAAAGATGTACTACTACTATACCTATGCAAACAGCACCATAATCTACACATATTGCTAGAAATACTAGGCGACTTTGCAAAGTTATCGGGGATCACCTTCAACAGACACAAATCATGCTTATTCCCCCTAGCTGGGTTAAATGAAACTAAGTTGACTGCTGCCCGAGACTGGGGCCTGAAGTGGGAACATGACTCCTTTCGGTATTTAGGCATACGAATTACTCATACCCCAGAATGAACAAACACTTTAAACACATTGAGAGCAGTGGAGGGTGTTAAAAGATCAATGGTGTTTTGGTCACAACTGCCCCTCTCGCTTATCGGTAGGGTGGCTATCATGGAAATTATAATTTTATCCCGATTTCTGTATGGATTCACAAATATCACCGATTACAGTAGAGCCCCTTTCTTTTTAGAATTAGAGGGCATATTGAGAGCCTTTTTATGGGGCCTGAGGAGGCACAGACTATCAACCAACATTCTGTTTCTCCCCTTTGAGCAGGGTGGAGTCCAACTACCACGGCTGGAATATTACTATCTGCCGGCTCACAATAGCTTTGTTACCAAATGGCTGTCAGACAAATCTACTACAGAACATAGTTTGCTTAATCCCTAATAAGCCCTATGCTCTTAAGGGAAGCACTATGGCACCCCGGGAGCAAGCACTTAACTTACCCATTACTACTAACGGTGGGCAGACAGGTCTGAATAAGGAGAAAAAAATAATGAAGCTCAAACACCCATATTCTCCTCATGCCCCCATCCTGGTTTGCATGCAGTAGGATCCAGAGGAGCTAAAGGTAGCATGATGTTGGGAGGAGTCAGGCAAGCAACTTGGGGAGACATGTATGTAAATGGTACCTAAAGAGAACTTCCAGACCTCACACAGAGGGAGGGTCTCCAGAGAGGGCAGTTCCTGAGATATATGAGGGTAACAAAATTTGCTAAGTTTTAATGAACCCTGATTATGATCGGGAGTTCTACCTGTTTTCACACTGCAACGGCAGCATGATGTGGACCACTTGCTCATACAATAGCGGGGGACGCCTCCATTGCCTGCGTGCTAACAGTAGCATAAGCGGGGCTGTTGTGAGGGACACTTGTCTATCATTTTTGTGTGCCCTCGACTCCCTCTTTGGAATAGGCCTCACTGTGATAATTGGAAAAGGCTTTTCCCCCTTTTCAGCACCGTGCACACCGCGCTCATGGGCACCACCTTTTCTCAATCTGTCTGAAAGCCTCACAGCTCCATTTCTCACGGATGCATTGGGGACAATTGAAACAAATATACTAATGTAACATCTACTCTTCTCCTCTGAGATCACTGAGAACAATGTCTTGTAGCTCATCCATCTCCACAAACCTGCCTGTGCCCTCTTACCCCTGCTGTTGGAAAATTACTGCCACTATAACCCTTTGCCCCTAAAGGTATTCCATTAATGTACCAGAGGTGTGACCCTGCTGTGAAGCCCACCCCAGTTTGCCCCCTACTAAAACTAGACCTCTGTCACAGTATATTGCACCCTAGAACTAACAAATGTCAGCATGCCCCATAGTTGCTTTGATGCACACAGGCCCACCCCATGATCGATGTTATCGCACTGACCTAAGCCTGTTACTCCATATAAGTCCCCATGAGTGATGTTCTGATTATATGCATGCAATTTATAGGTTTACAAGGATTTACTTAAGAATATACTAATGATCATTGTTTATTACATGGCTAATGGTAGTTTTTCATGCTAGCTTAGTTAGTATCTGCCCTACCTCACCATGACCCAACCCTCACCCCTCCTGGACACTGGCAGCCAGACCACGTGACACTCACCCTCCCGCCAACGGAGCAACCAATCCAGATGAAGCAGCGCACACAGTTCCATATGTATCCATGTCATTCATCCAATCGCAAGCAATTGTAATCTCGTATAGAGTGATGTCATTGATGATGCTTTGTCCCTTGATAAGGTCATGATTTTGTAATGTTTGCCAGAGCGCTCTCGAGGCAGCAGAGTTCTCTAGATGCCAACTTTTTATAAAGCAAACTAACTCTTGCAACCTGTTCTCTTAGTCTCATTCCCCATTGGGATGTTTCATATTTATTTGGATTTGCATGTGTAAGACGGGAAGTGAGCCTTTACACTGGCCAGACTGGCCTGCACAACCTCAACAGAATGTGCTGCTGGCACTCATGTATGATTTAGATAATGGCTGGAAGCCGATGTCCAGACTGTAAAGGGCCCTAATTGATAACACAAACACCAACGTTACAAAGCTTAAGATGCAGTGGGAGACAGACTTGGGAGCAGATATCAGGGATAAGAAGTGGATTTGGGCGCTCATCTATGTGAATAAGGTGATGCGCAATGCGAGATTTAGACTGATTCAAGTCAATGTGCTCCATCGCACATATATGACCCCGGCTAGGGTTACTGAGTTAAAAAATGATGCACCATCTAACTGCACACGGTGCAGTTAGGAGAATGTCCACTTAATGCACATGCTTTGGGAATGTGAGCTGATACAAAGATTTTGGACTAGAATTAAATATACTTCTAAGAGTGCAAGGATTAGTAGATATAAGTGGACACCACAGGAATGCATACCATGGGTGTACTCTAGAACTAGTAAGCACAAACATGTCTCTTGGTTCATGGACGTAGCCTGTATATTAGGTAAGAGGTGCATAACCATAAAATCAAGTAGAGGCCAGCAGTTTGAAATATGGCTAAAAGAAATGCAGCGCTGGTGTGTAGCTGAAACCACATCTTGGGGACACTCTACAAATGCGCATAGTGGAGACGTGGGGCTCATTTTTGAAACATGAAAGGTACTAGTTAATTCTGTCCTTTACCACTCAGATGGCAAACCACTGTGAACCACCCCAAAGATCTGACAGGGCGTCTGCAAGCTCTTTTCTTTTGTATTTATCTCCTGTAGAATAAGCTGTACACCCCTCCTGCTGTGCAAATTGCAGTCGGATATACATTTGATCCCCTAAAGTGACAGGCTGTGCTATCTTTTGGGAACAAAATGAACACTTGTAATATTACGTTTGCTCAACTGTTTGCGTATCACGTTTTTGTTTCTCTTTCTCCTTTTACTTCCATGCCCCCTGTTCTGACCCCACCCCTCCTTCTATTTTTCCATTCTGCTAAAAGGTTGTTGTATTGTCGGATTATACTGTATGATGTTGCACATGTGCAACTTAACACTGTGCATCCACTGTATCAGATGAAAATGCCAATAAACATATTTAAAAAATATTAATAATAATGCCCTCCTTCTTTGCTGTAGTTCTTCATCATAGTCTCCCTTCACCATACTCCTTCATTCTGGTCCTTTTCCATCACAATGATTTTCCTTCATCATCGTCCTTCATTATAGTCCTTTTCCTTTGTCATGGTCCTACTTCCTAGTCCCTCTCCTTTATAAACAATATTCATCCTAGTTCTTCACCTTCAACAAAACTCTTTCTTATAGTCCATCTCCTTCATCATGGTGCTTTGTCATGGGTCTTTCTCATTCATAGTTCGTTCCCTACATAAAAGTATTTCTTCATAGTACAATTACTTATTCATAGTCCTTTGTCCTAGTCATTTTCCGTAATCATAGTCCTTCATCCGATTCTGTATCCTTCAACATAGATCTTTATTATATTTGTTATCTTTTATCATAGTCCTTTGTCCTAATGCTGCTCCTTTGTCATAGCCTTTCACCTAGTAGGTCTCCTTCATTAAAGTCCTCCTTTCTATTCCTTCTAGTTCATCATAGTCCTGTGTAGTAGTACGTTATCATAGTCCTTATTCTTTATAATAGTCCTTTTTATAGTCTTTGTTCCTCAGCAAAGTAATGTTTGTTTGTTTTATTATTTATAATGCGCAAGATACCCGAGGGTAACGGCGCAGCGGTTACAAGTTTATGCGAAACTTAGTTACAACAGCAAGGTATGAAGATCTACATACAAATGTTACTTACATAAGGGTGTATACAGATGGTACATATTTACAGGTGAAGGGTATAAGAGTGGTATATACAAATAAACAGATATCTTACATTAGCAATGTATGCCAGGTTTAACGTGTTTGTAGGGTACAAGTATACAGGCAATGGGTATGGCAGTTATAGTTGCCACAAGGTATCAGGTAGAGAGAAGCGGTGAGGATGTACTCCATAAGCAAAGGGTATCGCAGCAATGAGTCCTAGCTGCTAACTGGCAGGAGTTATCATTTAGTGATCATTGGATTTCAGCCACATAATGATGTTGGATCTGAAGTTTTGCTAGGATTGGTCAATTCTCAGTGTGGGAGGTAGGGAGTTCCACAATTTAGCTTCTTTCACAGGGAAGCTGTTGCCTCCGATTGTGGATCGTTTGTATTATACTCTGTATCCTTCATCATAGTCTTTCATCATAGTTCTTCATTCTAGACCTTCTTCATTTTAATCGTCCATTTGAGTCCATCATCTTCATAGAACATGTACTAAATCATAGTTCATCATACCCCTTCACCTTTATCATAAACCTTTGTCCTAGTCCCCCTTCATTTTATCATAATCCTTAATCCAACTAAAATTGTTTATAAAGTACAGTACCAGAACTATTTCAACTATCGTTTCCCTCTCACTGAGTTGTTCTCACTCTCACTATCTCTCTGTCTCTGTTTCACTTTTTCCCTTTCTTTCACTTCTTCTATCTAGAGAGTCTGGTGCCAGTTTGGTTGAAAATGGAGCAGGAGAAGGCGAAGAAAGAATTAAAGGATGCTAGGAGAGTTTGTGTGGAGGACTGGATGCTGAAAGATTATTGATATATGATGAAATCTAGTCTTCCATATTTAATGTAAGCAGCTTTAAAAGGATTAACAAGTGAAAGTGAGCTATTTGACTAAATGTATTTTATCTACTCACTTTTGGGTTTGAAAACTAGGCCCAAAAAACAATCGATAAAAACAATCCAAGGGGTCAAGGACGAGTGTATGCCTTGCAAGAAAAACAAGTGTTTATTACATGCAAATATGGCCAGGAGGGTCAGCCAGCTCCATAGAACCGGAAAACTGAAAACACTCTCGACACGCCCACTTCAGTCGCAAGTTTTACAGCAGAAAACCACAAAATCTACATATGTAACATTTACCAATCACAGGTCAAACCCACATTTCCTATTGACTAGCCCTTATACAAAATCTAAACATCATCTATATTTTCCTTCCCCATTGGTCAATAACCTATCTGTGATGATATGAGGTTCTGATTGGTGCATTACATTCCTGTAACTTGTTGCAACAATTGACTTTCCATATTGATCAAAACAACTTCAGATAATTTGTGTTGTGCATGCCCCTCAAAGAGACCCAATCATGAGTGAGTGTGAACAGTGAAATCAAAACCCTGTGGCAATTAAGTAGACTTACTTATGAGACCAGACAATTTAGTAGCCCCCAACGCCTCTTTCGACATTGAATATGTACCTTTTGGCAACACCTCTGGTGAATCCTGTCTTGAAACATGTTGCTTTCCTAGAACACACATTTCTCTTTCTCTCTTGGGAACCAGATGGCGTTATTAAAAATGCTGCTGAGACACTGCTCTTGGGGATTCTTTTCTCTGATTTATTTGCTCTTTTCGGGGTGTGTGCTGCAGTTGCAATGGTGTAACCTTTTCGTAAGGGGTGCAGTATAATGCCACCCTATTTCTTTGCTTGACAATGTCTGGAGCCTAGGCCTTGTTCTCAGTAAGGCAGAACTCTTGCTAATATGGTCTTGGCAACAGCTCTTTATGGAACAAATCAGCATCTACCTACTTGGCCACCCTTCCACCAATCACCAACAAAACATATTCCGAGATCTCCTGGATAAATAAAAGCACAACTAAATTCCCTAATGCTGGCTGCAAAGCCCTGAAAATATCCTGGACCTAAACTCTAAATATAATGAACAGTATTGTTGCTGCTCCTCCTTTCACCATCTAATGTTCCCTAAAGTGTGTTAAAGCTAACTACAAATAACATGTGTGCCAAAATGCTCAACCAAACGGCAAAAATGCTGACACCAAATCAACACCTGTGTATGTTAATAGAATGTATGCAGTCTAACCTTTTTCTACAGTTGGGACGTTGCATTTGCATCCCTACAGGTTTAACATGTTGCAACACACACACACACGTGTGTCAATATTTAAAATATCTTTTTTGTTCAAAATATATTTATGTGGCACAGACTCCACTGAGCTCACACTGATTTGAATGTGTCATTCACACATAGCTCTTTTTTTCCTATGATTTATAATATGAGCAGCACCTAATTGTATTTATTAATTTAGACAATCAGGATATCATTTCAAACAGAAATAACTTCCATTGGATGAAGTACCAGATGACGCTGGAAGTGCCAGGCTGAGGGCGGCTTTACAATATGCAACATACAATACACATGTTTAGGGAAGTCATGAATGGCATCTACTGTTGACCATTTGCACATGGTTAACAAGACCTTGCGTCTAGATGCTCTGGTGGTAGGCCCCCAAGGTATTGCCTTTCAATAGTAAACCTCTGCAGTGTACAGGAGAAGAGGTTACTCTTGAACTAAGCGCAGAGGTCAGGCTTTCTCCACAACCCTGCATTAGATATTGCGGTATTCTCCACAGCACAACCCGCCACAGCCCCAGGTGCACATTTTGACTGCCTCTGTTGTAGAGGTAGACTCTGGCAACTAAGGTAGGAGGAACAATCAGAAGATAGACCTGCATATGTGGCCACATGTGGTATTGCTCCATTTTGCAACCAGGGGCCTCGCTTGATTGGGTGGGTGGAAGCATGCATGGGAAATAAGCTATGCTATTAAATGTCAAACATGTAGGTAAGGGTTGAGAAGAGCAGCTGCCTTCATTGTCCTGGATCAAAATGGTAAAACATGAATAATGCACACGTTTCACATCCAAAGCTAGGCATATGGCCTACTAATGGAGTGTCCTTACAACAGTTACGCATAGCATGTTTACATGAATGTTGATGCCCCCTTTGCATGGGCATGGCTGGTAAACATGTGCTATAATCAGCACGTGTCCTTCTACACATGCATCTCATCCATCAGGTTTCTTGCATTCTATTTCAGGGTGGTCTAATCCTACACTGGGGCCCTGCAGAATAACACGTTTTAGGGCTACACAGAATGTACTGTCATCTATCACAAAGGTGTGTGGAATGGGAGTGTGTGAGTGTGCCAGGGTTAGGGACAAAGCCCCTTCAACCAAGGACGTTAACTGAACGGTTGGGGTATGAAATATTCTGCTAAATGCCCCAACCTTTCTTCTGCAGCTCGCTCTCAGTGCGGCTGGGCAGGTTGAGGTTGAGGTAGATAATATATAGAACTTTACAATGATAGGGTGACCTGGGACCAGGATCCTACAGCAAATGATCATCCCTGGCAGAGAAAGGTGCACATCCAGAACAGTATCCATTTCAGCCAGCATGGATGCTCTCCTGCACTGTCGTGCCAGTAGATGTGATAACACCTGGGCAGGTTGGTGATTTCACTGACAGCACTCAGTTTGGTAATGGCGCGAAATGGGCAGGCCATTATAGGACTGGCATAATAATCCAATATGTGCATCGTGGAAGAGCATGGAAGCAGACACTTAAACATAAACATAATTACTAATTGATACAAGCCACTCGTGCATACATTTTTAGTTGATTTGGTTTTGGGTGTGAGTAGTGATAATGTAAGGATTGTTTCCATTGTGCTTTTTTTTAACGCTTGAGAGTTGGATGATCAGCGTGTCTTTCAGACATTTAAATTGTGCTCAAATACTGCTCAATGCACTCATTAATACATCCATCTTATTTGAATTGGATAAAATACCTTTCAGAATGCTTTGCCCTTCCATAGCTCCCGTAATGACCACCGATGCCTGCTTTGCACATTTAGTGGTAAGCAAATGGTAGAGACAAAGCTCTCTGGGGTGTTGTTACAAGCCCATGATTAGGATTGCCAATGCTGAAGCTCTCTGAGGATTCACAGACTAATCAAGTGCACTGCAGGGATGCTGCCTATCCCTGTATAAATATTGCCCGGCGTCCCTGATCTGCAGAGCGGCGTCACTGCAGAGAAGGATCCGGAGGCTGTTCTCCACGTGCAGGGTTTGCTGCAGGCTGTGTCGCTGCAGCTCAATCAGCGCAGGTGAGTTGTCATGATTGCATTCATTTATTTTGCCCTTTGAACTCGTCATAGCCCATTCCGCCAAAAACAAACAAACAAGGTTAATGATTGATATTATTATATAGATAGTAATGTGGACATAGATCAAAGAGCAGACAACCGCATTATAGCTGTGGGAATGAAAACCAGAGAAAAACTCAACATGCAAAGGGAATTCAGGAGATAGTGAACACCAAGTAAGGAACAGTTGCCACAAGTCTTTCAATAATAGGGGTTTCTTACCTCTGGAAAAGATTCATCAGAACAACTGTACATGTTAATCCTACCAAGCTTCAGGGCATGAAGGAGATTAACAGCTGCAGAAATAACACACATACTATTTTCATGTCTGCGAATTATAGGGCAGCTGAAAAACAATACGATGCCTTCTTGCCAGAAAGTTTTAATAAACTGCATATATCTGAACCTATTACAGGCATGCAGGAACTGCAGACATAGCTAAAAACGATATCTAAAAAAATATTAGAAATAGAAATTGTCAGGGAAGTGAAAAGCAATGGAACACTATGACAAATTACATTTGAAGAAAGTTGTTTTCCACTGTATGCATGGGATATTTCTGTGACTACTCCTGCAATACTGTACAGGGCACACTACCCTTCTCCTCCTAGGAAAACAACGTCATCTCCATAGCTCCACCTGCAAAATATATGCCCCTGGTTGAACAGATGCCCATGCCAACACGGTGCACAAGTACATTACATGAAATATGCTTTGATATCCTTTCACATTTGCCTTCGATCAAATTGTGATTCTGTTCCTAGGTTATGACATATTACCCACTGATTCCTTTCTGCTGCCGAGCCACTCAGATAGTAATAACATTCTTTCTCATGGTATGTTCCATCGCTCCATGCCATTTCCTGCCATGGTCCACACCTATCTATCTAGCACTGTTGCCAGTAGAGCTTGGACTAGGTTACCAATGGCACATCCAAAGATGCTTCCAGTAACACTAGAACCTGATTTTCAACTGTATATCTAGCAGAGCATCCAGTAGTACTAGGACCCTGTTGCCACCTGTACATCTAGCACTGTTTCCAATAGCACTTGGACCTGGCCACCATCTGTACATCTGTCACTGTTTCCAGTAGCGCTATGACCTGGTCACCAACTGTCCATTTATTTATTTATTTATTTATTTGTATTGCACCGGTAACTCGTAAGCTTCGGGCGCAGAGACATGAACATGCAGGACAGGAGGGAGGTGGAACAGATAGCACAGGACATTTACAACAGAGAAGAAGGTACAAAAGGATCACAATTATATGTTTTACTTAAATGTGTGTGTTTTCAATAGTTTGCAAAAGCGTTGGTAGTTTGGTTCCAGTCTTAGCTGAACAGGGAGGTTGTTCCATATGCCAGCCACGGATACGGGGAAGGATTTGCCTGCACCATTTTTGTGTCTGAAAGAGGCTGAAAGAGGCCACAGCACTGTTTCCAGTAGCACTAGGGCCTGCTCGTCAACTGTACATCTAGCACTGTTTCCAGTAGCACTAGGGCCTGGTTACCAATTGTCCATCTAGAACTGTTTCCAGTAGTGGTAGGGCCTGCTCGCCAACTGTCCAGCTAGAAATATTTCCAGTAGCACTAAGACCTGGTCACCACCTGTCCATCTAGCACTGTTTCCAGTAGCACTAGGACCTGGTCGACAACTGTACATCTAGCACTGTTTCCAGTAGCACTAGGGCCTGGTTACCAATTGTCCATCTAGAACTGTTTCCAGTAGTGGTAGGGCCTGCTCGCCAACTGTCCAGCTAGAAATATTTCCAGTAGCGCTAGGACCTAGTCATCAACTGTGTCTCGGGATGATAGCTCAGGGTCAACGGGTCTGTGCTTTTTGTATAACCAATTACAATTCCATCAATCATTGTTTTCAGAAGAACTAAGGGACCTATGAGCCAACTATATCCGTAGCAGTGTTTACAATAGCACTAGAACCATGGCTTAATCTACAAGAGTATGTGGCTAGCACTGTTTGTGTGGAATGTGTTGCAACATAAATGTGACTCCATTTCATTTGTGTATTGATTTGCAGTAACTGTAAAAACGTACTGTATTGTGTTAAAAAGTTGAGTGAAGATGTGAAGCAGCAGAATTCCTAAAGAGCATCACAGCTCCAAAAGGATTCAACGACAAATCCGCTGTGGCATTAATTAACGTTCCCTTCTTTATTCTTTCGTGTTTTATCTGGGAGTGTGAACCGGCTTTGGGAAGGAGCAACATACTGCACATTGCTAGGGCTCACAGGCACTGGCTTAACGGGCTATGTGAGATGCACTCTCTATCACCTTTCAAGTCATCAGCCCCCACTGATGAAACCACCTTTTAATAAGTTTGTCTTGGTGCGGCAACCCACAGGCGGAGCCACTGTACATGCTTCATACATTCAAACTGGCCATTTGAGTGAACCTCTCGAAAGAAATTGCCACTGTGATGATCTTGAAAACCTGGAGACTAGCTCAGACCAAATGCCAACTTCACATCATTGAGGCACTGCCAGTCACGCCTCCCATCTCGAAGACACCATTGCAAAGCCAAGCACAGTTGATGCATTGAGCCTTCCACTCAAGGGCAGAACTGATGTAACCAAGAGCCATCAGGCCGATCCATAATGATCAAACTATAGCTCAAACCCATACCAAGTGCCAAGAAGACCAGTGTGATCCTGTGGAGAGACAATAAAGAACTGAGGTAATATGCAATTGAACTAGGAATCATTCACAGGCAATCTAGGTATCCTGCCGTTACCTTGAGATATAAGGGGCCTTACAATAAGTTGAACGTTGCTGTAAAATGAGGCAGTAACTATGGGTTTGGTGGTAAATTGGAGGATTCACCTCCAACTATGAGCTGAGGGCAAATCCGCCACCTTTCTGCCAAACTTCGGCAGAATAACCGTCAGTGGAATACTGCTGCTGTAATTCCACCAAAATCCAATTAAATGGGGACCAATACCGAAACCACCACTTTTAATCCAGCATTAATACCACCTGACCAAGTGGTGGGAACAGCATTACAGTTGAGTTCAGTGGTAGCTCAGTGGATTTACCACCGAGATACCGCCACACTCCTAATGAGCCCCTTTTAGGATGACGTTTCCTTATTTTGGCTTTTGAACATTTTAGGAAAATATTTTTGTTCTTTTTTTCGTTCTTAAATCACTTATCTACTTTTGGCATCCTCCTGAAAATCAATTCTCAGTTAATTACTCTAATTCACGTAGCTCAACAGCCTGTGTCTCCTGTGTTTCTACTTTTTTCAGGGAGATTGTTTAGTGTTTTTTGTGTTATGTGCTATCTTTCTGCAAAGATTATTGGACTGTTATTTTATGCACTACCGACTGTAGTATGGATGAGGATGGTTTGGATGCTTCCGCTCCTGACGTAGCTCTCTGGAGTGTACAATCTTCCCATAGAACCATTTTAGCAACGACACAGGGGGTTATGCTGTCTACCTTTGTCTCTTTTAACCAACTTTATTTATTCCAACTCAGTCATATTCAGATACTGTATTGGCCAAAGATTTAAATGATTTTAACACATGTCATTTGTTAAGGCCACATATTAACATTCGGTTTTACAATTATTGGTTGCAAGCTTTGAACATTAACTTGACTTTAACTGCAACCGTTCAACCACCCTTCCCCTGTCCCCATGCCCTCTCCCGATTCCCCAGTGGCATGGACCAGTCCTTCTGCTTTCCAATGAGAGTGTTGTGTTCCGATTAGTGAACTTCTGCATTGGATCAAGGCTCCCGTACTTAGTTTGTTGGTGCTCAGTTTTGAATAGCTCTCAACAAGTTCGGCCTTAAAAAGTGTGCTTCCCTGTCTCTGACATAGTCGAAGAAGGGGTCCCAGGTTGCCCGGAATTTCAGGTACTTGCCGTCCTTCAGGTTATCATTGAAACACATCAGATCCAAATGGTGGCACATGTTTGAGCATAATGCATAAAAGTATTTGTTACCCTGTTTACTTATTCTGCACACAGTAGGATTTTGTCAAAACGCTATTCCCTAGGTGGCTTAAACAGTAGGAAAGTGGGATATAATGTTTTACATCAGCGGAATACTACCCCATCTAAATCAACATTAACTGGCAGTATATATGCCTGCCGCAGATATTTGCAGTGATTCCATCCACAAAAGATCTCAATCAATGGCCCTTGAGTTTACTTTTCAGTATGATTTCTTCTCTCCATTAAGAATTGATGTTTTTTATATTATTTATATTATTAAATAATTCCTCCTGAGTTTATCCTGAAAGGCAATTAGGGATTGTTTTGTCCGCCTTTTAATTAATGGGGAATTTTTTGGCTGCAATTACTATCCCACCTCTCTTATGACATGCTGCAATCCTCCAGATGTTTTCATGCTTTGGCACTAGTTTGTCCTCCAGATGTATGGATCTGGTATCTCTTGCGCATCCCATCAGATGAATGAGAGCGGACCATCGATCCAATGACGATTAGCAATCCCACAGCCATGTTGGATCTCTATGTTTCCATCTCCAACCCACCTTATCAGGGCTTGGAAGCCTAGGGGTCAAAAGAGTCCTGCCACTATGCCACTATGCTGACCAATCCTGATGCAGTAGCCGGTGCTGTACTGCTGTCCTCTACGCAGGCAGTTGGCGGAGACTTCGAGGCAACCGCTCAGGTGGAATACTATTGCACTAGCACCTCCTTCTAGTGGCCTGCTCATGTGGTAAACTGGAAAGTATGAGCGAGATAATTTGATGGTAGACTATGATCCCAGCCACTGGAAGAGTTTCTGCTGGTATTGGAAATGTTAGAAGCAGCACTTGTGCCACCATCCTGCGTGCTCCAAGCCAACACCAATGATGGGCCTTGCTGCTGTCTTCTGGTGGACACGTGAGCTCTCTTCCAGAGAGCAAACATACAAGCACTCCACTGAGTAACCTGTAGTGATCTCCTCCTATTGTCCATATACATATTTGAGCAAAATAAATAGGAAACATAAGTAATGCCCTTATTCAGTGTCCGAAATTGTCATCAATGAAAAGATACACAGTTTATTTGACACAGACCCATCAGATAGAGCAACCACAGAGTTATTTGTTGAAACTGAGTAACCTGTTTTGTTTTGTATTTTTGTTTTAATATTTTGCCTGTTTATGAATATACGGGAGCTTGGTTAAAAATCCCTTCAGAGTAAAGGAAACTGTTTGTGCAAAGCTGAGGAGGAAACAGCAAGACATATCTTACCATAGAATACCAACAAGGTTATGCTTCTTTCTATCACGGGCTGGATAATGTGATATCCAATCAGTGTAGGCCTATGATATATTCTGCCGATTCATTGGTTATTACAGGTGCAGCCCATTTGTTTCGAAAGCGGCATTGCGGAAATTGTCTACTGTATAGATATAAATCTGAGTTTGGTATTTTTATATTTTGTTATGATAATGGTACGTTGATACCAGCCTATGGATATATTTTACGTGAAAATTGCAGGATTGTTTTATGTAATTGTAATTTTGTAAGATTTATATGTAGCGCAAAAGGCTTGTAAATAGCCAGATGGACTTAATACAAAATAATAATATGTTTTCATTTAATCTTTCTTTCTTTTTTCTGGTGGAGGAGAAACACATTAATAAATTGCTCCTGGAATGCAGGGGCGAGTTTGATTTGTAGAATGATGACATTTTAGAGTCTGGGGTGTAGATTTAAAAAGCTTGTTTCAGAAATGTTTCCTTTTACTGTTCTGGATTCCGATTCTGGTAATGTCTTGACAACTCATATTACATGATTTGCCGGAGAACGGTGTCTCACCAGGGTAGTGAGATGTGTTCCAGATCATCAGTGGCTCACATACAGCAACTCACCAATTACAGTCTACACTGGCTACTATTGAAAGCAAGTATAGTTCAATCCAAATTGGGTGTATTGTGATCTTTTATACAGGAATCCTCGCTAAATCAGGCGTGGTGGGCTGCTTTCAGAGAGTGGGAGGTCTCAAGTAGTCCAGTCCATAGAATTATTCCTCTATGAAACTTTGAGTAGAATGGCAGCGTGATCAGTGGTCTGAAACTTATTTTTAGCATGATAGGATTGTACTATACGCGGTATGATAACGCATGTGGACACTATGACACTAGTTGTGCAGTCGTCCAGTAAAGGTTTGAAAAATTTTAGAAGCATATTATGTATGCCCATATATGAAGAGCAGATAGAGAACCTGATGATACAGTGTTCTATGCGGGGCTAAAGTATGCAGTCAGTCAAGAAGGTAAGGTCCACTATTTTCCTGGATTAAATGGTAGTTATCCACACTGGATTGTTGCTGCGTGCAGCGCAGTCTGAATCCTCGTGGTGGGAATCAATATCGATCTATCAGAAGATGCCTGGTGTTAGATGAGAAACAACGTACAAAAGACAGTCCAGCAAGAGAGGGACATTGTGTCCTTCACAGTGTGCTCAAAGTCCATGGCACAATATATTCAGATATTCTTGTTAGCAGAGAAAGATTCAAGAAGCAGACACATTGATCACGCCGGTGCAGTGAATACTCACAAGGTCGTGCGGGGCAAGGATTAGTAAACCCTGGCAGAAAAGGAACAGAGGCACAGCATTGCTTTGAGTACCCCCAAGGCAGAGCTGAGCAGGATCACTGCATGCCTTTCTGTGCCTGGAGAATAGAAAGGACAGTGGGACACGGACACTATAGGATGCTGACTAACCAGGTAGCACGCGGGCAGTGGGTACACCTGGGCTACACCTGAAGAAAGCCAAAGGAGAGCAGAACGATGGATTTGTGAAAAAGCACTTTGCTCGTATTCCGGAGAAGGGTTCATCTGACTTGAGTCACCTTCCTTCATCCTTTTCTGCTGGAGCATTGCAGGAATTTGTTTGGTGACCTGTGTGACTTTGTGCACCTGATTTGTCTATGCCTGTCCTGCTTCGTCAATGCCTGTCTTGCTGCTAGTTCATTGTGCGTTGTGCAGTTTTTCCATCTCTTCTCTCTCCCCTTTCCATCTCACTGCCCTATCCCTCCATGGTGCTCTCCACCTACCTGATGTATTCTGCTACTCTATTATCTATCCTACCTCCCACTCGAAGCTTGGAAGGGAAATGTTCAAAAAAGATCTCCTTGTGTACAATCCAGGCCTGCCCATCGCTGACACCTACGTCAATGGTTCTTCCATGCAGACTGTCACAGACATCCTCTTTGTAGCTGGACTCCCAACATGGTTTCTGTCTTCTACCCTTTCTCTTTGTCACCCATTAATTGTGGCACCAGATGGGAGATACTCTTGGCATGCTCCTCATCCTCTAGGTGTCTCATTAATGTCTTTCAGAATGGCACTGTCATGGCCCAGGGCTCTCAGCCCAACCTCCTCCTTCTGTATAGGCTTCCATCTCTTATCAACTTCCGCCCTTCTCCTGAAACTCCACTGTTTGCCACCCCTCTTTCCCCTTCTCCACCACCGATAGGTGTATCATATCCCTTTATCCCTCCTTGGAAGACATTCAGAGGTGGCAACCAGCTTCACCTATCTACCCTCAACTGTCGC
This sequence comes from Ambystoma mexicanum, assembly GCF_040938575.1. NCBI lineage: Eukaryota > Metazoa > Chordata > Amphibia > Caudata > Ambystomatidae > Ambystoma > Ambystoma mexicanum. The sequence continues at coordinate 1,051,338,922 of NC_090941.1, forward strand.
TCTGCAGTTAGGCACTCCACTGATGTCTGTCTCTTTGAAGACTTTGACCTTGGTGTCATCGCTCTCTCTGAGACATGGTTCACTTCCAGCTCTGTCACTACCTTTGACACACTCCTCCCTGAGTGCAACAAGATCCTCTCTAAGCCCAGGCCTAACCACCTAACCGGTCTGGAGCTGAAGTGGCCCTGATCTTTCCTCAACAGGTCCCTGCTACTATCATTCCCACTAAGAACCACTCTTTTTTTAATACCTCGTCTGCAGGATTGCTGTCTCTCCAAACCTCTCATTGACTCTCACCACCATCTACATCAACCCTGGTCCAGTTTCCATCTTACTATCAGAGTGGTCTGACCTCACCTCTTCTCTTTTTTCCTCCACCTTCAAGCTTCTCCTCCTTAGAGACTTCAATATTCAACTTGACTCTCCTGATTCAGACACTGGACTCTTCCGCAGCTTCTGTGACTTTCTTTCCCTTACTGTTCATCCCTCCGGCCTGACGCGCTCAGACGGACATACCTTGGATGCTCTCATCTCAGCAGACATCACCATCACCAACCCTCTCACTATACATCTCTCCTGGTCTGACCATGCTCTCCTGTCCTCTCACCTGGATCTGTTAGGTCATCCAGCAAAGCATCTGCCTCACTGCCAGTCTCCTTCTACATCATTCGACCAATGAAGTGAGTGTCAGCTGCTGCTTTCGTCACCACTTTCATTCCCTTTCCACTCCTGCCACAGACATTTCCCACTAACTCTGCCCTTGCTAAATGTCACCCCTCTATCACCAACATCCTGGACATCCTTGCCCATGTCATAAGGATCTGCATTAAGCCTGTCTCCAAGCGCAACACCTGGTTTGACTCTGACATAGCCTCACTGAAACGCAAGTGCAAAGTTGCTGGGTAGAAGTGGTGGGCATCAGGCACATCCTCTGACAGAATGACCTGCTTCCTGCTCCAAAGGCAATACAAACTCTCCATTCGCTCAAATAAGAGGGCCCATATCCAACTCTGCATCACTGGGGCTGCTAATAACATAGGCAATCTGTTTAAAATATGCAAGGAACTCGCCAATCCTACTGTAGTCTCCACTTCTCCTTTGCCATCCATGACCCTCTGTACTTTACTGGCCTCCCACTTCTTAACTAAAAATCAGGACATCCTGTCCTCACTCGCCTCTACTCCCCTTCCTCCTCCCTGCCCAGATCACAGGCCTCACTTGGCCTCCGCTCACCTTTCCTCCTACTCTCCACTTTTTCGCCCATGGCACCGGATGAGGTCTCTAGACATGTACTTTATATCCTCCAAACAGGTGCTCCCTGCTCCTCCAGAATTATCAAGGAAACCATGGACTCCTTTGTGGTAGCTTTGGCCGATTTCTGTAATCACTCCGTTGCCACTCGTCCTTTCTGCTATCCCTCAAACACTCTGTATTGCAACCTCTCCTCAATAAGCCCTCTGCTGACCCATCCGGCCTGGCTAACTACCACCCTATCTCCATTACTCCCTTCCTGAGCAAACTCCTAGAGAAGCTGGTCATCTCCCAACTGATCCAACACACTAAATCTGTTAGTTGTCTCCACGACCATCAATCTGGCTTCAGAGCAGCCAGAGGCACAGAAACGGCTCTACTGAACACCTGTGAAAACTGGCTCTCAGATCTTAATTCCAACTATCCATCCGTTCATATCCTTCTGGATCTTTCCACTGCCCTTGACACAGTCAATCATGCCACCCTGACAAATCGGCTCTGTGACACCCTTGGCATCATGGACCTGCCACTGGACTCATTGACCTCCTTCTGCTCTGACTGACCTTCCAGGTTCAAATGGACCCTTTTTCTCCTCTACCACACTCTCCGCCTGCAGCATTCCTCAAGGCTATATCCTCTCTCCATGAATCTTCAGCCACTACCTTGCCCCTCTGGCCCACTTGATCTCACCCTTCTCACCTCGCATCCAGTGTTATGCAGATGACAAGCAGTTCTACCTCAAACTTCACTCTGCTTCCTCCTCTCCCTCCTCTCTCATCCCTGACTCTCTGACTGATATTCAGGCATGGTGTGATGCCAATGAGCTCTGCCTCAATGCCAATGCCAGTAAGACTGAGACCCTTCTCATTGGGATCCCAGCTACCTCCATCCCTCCTAACCTCTGGCCACCCTTTAATGGCCCCCTCCTCTCACCCTCTTGTGAGGCAAACAACCTTGTTGTCATCTTTGACTCCTCCCTCTACTTCTCTCCTCACATCGTGGACCTTGCCAAAAAATCCCACTATCAGCTGCATCTGCTCAGAGGCATTCTCCCTTTCCTGACCTTCTCCCAGAAACTCGATGTCTCCAGAGCTCTTGTCCTCTCTAGGCTGGACTACTGCAACAGCCTCTTCCTCAATCTATCTTTATCTCCACTTCACCGCTTCACTAATCCAGAATAGGACTGCAAGACATATCCGTGGCCTCAAGCCAAGGGACCACATTTCTTCAACCCTAAAGTCTCTCCACTGGCTCCTGGTTGCTGCTAGGATCACGCTCAAGACCCTCTGCCTCATCCACAAGGCTTTCTAGCTCCAACTCTCTGCAGATCAGACAGTTCTCTAAGCAGAGAATGGGGGAGGGGTAGATCTCTCTCCTCACCAGGAGCCTCCCTCTGGAATGGTCTCCCTGCACCTCTCAGACATGAGCCGGGTCTCCTTAAATTCATGGAAAGCTCCTCAAGAACCTTCTTTTCTCTTCTTCCTTCCATCTTCCCCTTCACTGCTAACACCCCTGTCTGCCGCTGTAACTGGCTGCCTGGATGCAACACCCCCCCTGCCTAGTCCATCTCCCTCCTTGCACTTAGCATGTGGATCCTCACCCCCTGCTCCCCATGACCTCCTGCCCTCCACTTAGCACTCGCCTAGCCCTTGTGGCCCTCTTTCCCTACGCATCCACCCGCCATTCACTTGCACTCTCCCCACTTTACCCTGAACTTCCCTTCCTACTCTAGCAATTTGCATTTCATGCAGACCGGCACCCCTCTAATACTTCTTGATACTGCACCTGTACAATCCAAAAGTCATAAGGACTAGTAGGACCGGTATTGTTATCTTTCTCCCGTCTTCCCCCTTTGTATTTCTTGCAGTGGGTTGACACACCATTTGTTGTATAGGCGCCTTACAAATCTTCTATCTATATAAATAAAAATGTAAATGTTTGTTTGTTAAAAATCTTAAATCTCCAAAAATTCTTCACCGTTTGCTTTGAAATTTTGACACAACTTTGTATTCGAATAGTGCTTTTATATACCTACTATACATAGATGTCACACCTGTGACAGGTAAAAACATGCTTTTGTTGAAAAACAGTGCCATCTATTTGACGAAAAAGCAACACACACTATTTTATGATTCCATTTCAATGTTTCCGCTTTAGAATGGCTCAAATACGCTCTGATGAAACAGCAGAGTGATGTGCAGCCAGGATGCACGTTTGCGAGCACAGCAGTCTAGTTTTGCAGCTTCAGATCTGCTTGGTTCTCAACAGAATGAACGCGACAGGTTGAGAGTGGCTAAAAGACGTCAATGAGAAACAGCAGATCAGCGTCAAACACGACTCCGTGCTCAGCAATCACGTGATTACAAATGCCTTGCATTCCGGTACAACCCAGCTGATGATTATAGTTTGAGCCGGCATGTTCTCATCAGCACCATGACTGAAGTATGTCCTTATTGCAAGGCTCTGAAATTTAATGGAGAAACGAAAGGAATGTGTTGCGTCGCTGGGAAAATTAAACTGCCTCAACTTGGAGAACCGACAGAGGCAGACTGAGCCACAGCAACGCGTAGCCAGGGACAGCTATTATCCAATAAATAAATACAATACAATCTTTTGATACTATATTTGTCATTCTTGCCATTTTAATGATTCAGTTGTAAAAACTCAAAAGAGTTGAACCCTACTGGCAATCCAGGTTTTGTTAAGCAGATTGTGCATGCTATGCCCATGCCATTTTATGTACAGATATTCTGGATTGAATTTTGTATTTATTTTTATGAAACTCAAACCTTGTAGGAATTGATGCAGTGTTTACTAAGGGAAATGAGAAGCACTAGAGACACTGAGATGGAAAATGCATGATAGGAAATGGGGAGTCACACAATTTGTGAAGTTTTACAAGATGGGGAATGGAGCTGAAAGAGATGTAATATAAATAGTGATACATGAGGAATTCATTAAAGAGTTGGGTCTTTAATAGTGATGGATTAAAACCCCAAAAGTAACCTGTGAATATTCACATGTGAAAGAGATGAATATTTTGATTCTCATGAATCTTCTAGGGTCATTTACGAGGATGCCAACTAGCTCTCTGTGACAGAATGCCATCTGGTGATGGTGGGGAAGGCTGAATGGACCATGCCAAAAACCTAGTGCACTAATGTATCTTTGGTGTGACAATCTGCAGTGTCTTCCCTGCAGTGGCAGGAGTTCAGGCTCATTGGTTACTTGTGCACTCCTGAACAGATGCTAGAACAGAGGTTACATTTTAATCCTATTCACCCGTGGTGAAAAATATAATACTTGAGTTAATCTAATCAGCCTGGTGGCACATTCATATATAAATATGAGCCACATCTAGTTATGGCATGGTGGCTACTGGGATCACACAACTATGAATCCTCTGGCATTTGGATATCATGTTAGTGACAGCTTGGTCATGAAAAAGCTGTTGTGCATTATCATTGTGTCCTGTCTTTACCAACAGCAACCATGTGGGAACCTGCCCAGGAAGTTACCCCATATGATCCCCCTTAAACTGGCATGTTTCTTCATTGCACAGGAACCCTCCTCGGGAGGTCTCCTCAGAACTGCTGCTTAAAAGATTGTCCTGACATGACAAACACACTCACACCAAGGTGCTGATCAGTTGAGCCCTTTTGAAGATCTAGCCCAAAGCGGGATTCCATCATCTTGGACTTTTCTGGGGCTCACAGAACATTCTGCCCACTCCCCACTTGCTGCAGACAAAGCACTGTGGGTATGATATAAGAAGGCAGAGGGCTCTCCCTACAGTAGCCCGGATTGGACCTCTGACAACAGTCTTGCTTTGGATCAATCTGCTATGCATTTGTATTTTTATAAGAGGGGAAACTCTGCTCTTAGTTGATCCATCTTTCACCTTCAAGACAAGAAGGATTCACATGCAATGCTGTTGGGATACATTCTATTCCAAAGTCTTCTACCGTAGAGGCAAAGAAGAATGCTCGAAGGATGAGAAAAGCTATTCTCTCTAACCACCTCAGCAGCACATTTTGGGTTAACTGATGAGGACCTATGCCTCTCTGTTTTATGTGCACTGAAACTAGGAACCTGCTCACTAGAGGTTAAGGACCCTCTGCAGGCACCAGACAAGCTTCCTGGTGTGCTGAACAAGGGACTTACCTTGTCCCTGGAGACCCTGTATTGGACCTCCCAGAAAATCAGAAACCCAGAATAAACTTAGAACACTGTTGAGATATCTTTATGCTGGCTTAAATGCACTTGCCTCAGTTTGAACTTCCTACCACTAGCCTGCTTCTTCAAGCTGTTGTGACACTGAATTGACCCAGTGAAGCACACCACCGCTGCAGCTCAACCACTTGTTAGACACTGTGGGTTCACTCAAATCACCTAATCGCAACATAGGCATTGTCTAGACCTAACCCAAAAGACAATTTGACCTGCTTGAAGCCATCGACTCACCTGTCTCAAACATTGACTTGACCTAGTGTAAGCATCTTCACAACATGGCTATTCCACAGACTCGACCTGTTGGGAGTCATGGACTCAATCCATCTTAAACTTGGAGTCAATCCACAGAGAGACCAATCTTAAAGCCTCCTCAGCCACATCTTCCCACTGGAACAGTTTAACTCAACTGCCCTGATACTAGCCCGACTGCAGAAAAGCACTAAGAAGCTGGGCTTAATGATCTTTAGCCTCCGGGACAAGCAATAGAGGTATTTGCAGTGGTCTTGTCCCCCTTGTTCACTTTAGAGGCCCTACTGACTTATAAAACACCACTCATTTCCTTTTTAAGACACTTTCAAGTATTTTTTAAATGTGCTGCTCGAATTAATTACCTACACCCCTGTCATCACGCAGATTACTCACTTTACTCTCCAAGTCTGCATTCTTGGTGTTCCCATTAAAGGGGTGGGTCTTTAGTGTTTTCAATTTGTTGTTTGCATTTTTAGTTTTTATTAAAGCTTCTTTTTTTATAGAACCTTGATTGGACATTCTTTTATTTTGTTACCACCAATACTATTGTTGTTTGCATTGCATCTTTACCAGGTCACATCCCTCCTAAAGAGAACGGCGTCCATTTGGCCCACGTTACCAACAGAGGCATAGGAGGTTAATCTGTTGTTCTGTGCCCCTTTACATTTAGGATTGAGGTAACTGCTGGTTCAGTAATGTGGACCAAAGTGGGGGGCAGATCAGTAGTCATTTTATGACACCTAAACTGCCACTATGACTCCCTCTGCCACCGATGTTGGTTGTATTACCCCACAAAGCATAATCAACATCAGTTAGGGGTAAAGGTCCTAGCTGCTTTGTGTGACAATCTTCTTGGTACTTTAACATGAAAGAGGGGGGCATAGCACCCATAGGACTCATGGTCTGAATAGGAGGAGCATCTATAATGCTTCTCTGTGATTAGGTATTCTGAAGACAACTATACTGAGGGAAGAGCAGACGCACCAGAAGACCAAATGCCCCATTGGTTTAACACTTTACAAAAAAAGCACATAAAGAAAATGATCTCACCTGGTCTATTACCAATAGGGTATAGATACCACCAAGGGGCTGAGACATACATGCCTTGTTATTAAAGGAGAACATAGGTGAATTTTCAGATTGAAAACTGACTGTCAAGGCATTAATGAACCAAGCAACTGGAAAAGACTTGCGACACTCAGTTGATACATTATACGTCCAATTATAGGATACCACCACCACCCACCACAAGAATGACCATTGATATCTCCTTGCCAACTCGTTTTAACATCATAGACAGATAGGCTCTACGAGCCCAATCATATCATCAATTTCCATGTGCTCTCTCATGGTTCCAAGTTTGCTGTACCTCATTGGCCTCAACAATATACACTGAGATGTGATACATCTGCAAACCCGGCCTTGTGAAGCAATCATAGGTAATACCAACAATAGGTCCACCACATCTGTAGCACATTGTGATGGTTCCTCAGCAGGTGAAAAGACCACTTTAGAGTGTCCATATTTTAAAGATCGTACCAAATGTCTAGAAGCATACGCAATATATACGATAATGTTCACTTACTTAGTATAGTTATGGGACCAGGTATAGCTATAGTAGGAGACACTCAAACAAAGGGATATTGTTTGTCGAGCCGGCACACATCATTAATATATGAGGCTACTCCAAGATGGTGGTTCCAATAGTACCATCTTCCCAGCCGGGCACATAACAAACCTAGTTTCCAAAACAATGCAAGGCAATAATACAAACACAGCTCTTTGAACCGCATGACGGCGCTCCGGCAGGGGAGATGTTTTGCGAGTTAAATGGATGTTATGCTTTTCAAAGTAAACTCTTCCCCACAGCCAGACAGCACCAGTGCACATGCCCAATTTGTAGACCCTTAACAATACTTCCGACCAGACACTAACTATGAGCTTGCACCTGAAATTCCTGCAACAGTATTATGTGACTAAAGCGGCTCAACAAGCTCTCTATAGCTGCCGATAGTGGCATCTCCCAATATGGGAAATGGGGCATGACAATACATTCACTGTTCCTTAGAGGCCCAGCACCTGTAAATGAGCTCCCTCCCACAAGGGTTACCAATTGTTAACTTATGAGCAAGAGCCATCCCTACAGCATTCTTACAGTATGAATATAGCGTATCTAATAGTGTCTTTCTAGTACTTGAGACACCTCATTTACTCTTAACAGGTGTCATAAAAGTTAACACACTCCCTTAAGCTCTCAGATGAAAATCTGAACCTGTGTCATAGAGCTGACCTGTGAGTACATACCTACATGTGTGTGTATGCGCTGACATTCTGTAATATGTTAATAAACAAAAAACATAGTACATTAGTTGCAATAGTAGTGATCCTGTTCCCCTTTTAACAGGGTGAGTTTGAATGCCTCTGCCTATCCAGCACCTAGGTTACACCGTTCACTACTATTAAATATTGGAAATGGTATTTGAGTTACAGCAATATGGATATTCAAGATATGCGGACAATGCTTGCAAACATCGAAGAAGACCATCCTGAAGAAGGTAACACAAACTAGATAGACTGCCGAAACCAGTTGACAAGATATGTGGAGCCAGCAGGATGGTTCGCACTGTAGTCTGCGTCTTTTAGCAAAAGGGAAACCCATTAATAAACAGGTCGATCCTTATTAGCTGTGTCTTCATAGCAAGTTTTTTTAAGCACTTGAATTATAGCAAATCAATTTTAATCACAGCACATTCATCCCCAGTACGGGCTAATAAAGTAATCAATGCCTAAATACTGATGGCAACTTGCCTCCACTCAAGTTCATATTTTAGCCTTCTGGTTATATAATACGTGAAACTCTCATGTGAGCGTCACCTGCCAACATAACTACTAACTAACAAACAGGAAAAGAAGCAGTTAATGATAGGAGCCATAATCCAATACAACATACGAGAATTGAGAAATGACAAAGTGAAGTGCTTTTCTCTATTTTTCCTTATTCTATCCACTGTTAGATAGGCAGCCCATCAGCATGGTCCAGGGATATATGTACAATGAGGCAGGGCTAGATAGAACTTTCTCTGTCCCCCCATCCTCCTCTCCATCACTACCTGCAGAATAGTCACACACATTCTTTTTCATTTTCTAGATAGTGACAGGTAGTAACTAATAACGCCTGCTCTTCCCTCAGTAGAGATATCTTCAGAATACCTAATCACTGAGAACCATTGTAGATGCTCCTCTTATTCAGACCATGAGTCCTATGGGTGCTATGCCCCTCCGCCCCCATTTCCTGTTAAAATACAGTGCTTGGGCATAACCCAGTTTCAACAACTGATAAGCATCAAATACCCCCAACTTTGTGTTAAATCTTCTTGGTACACCACGCTCTGCCACTGTGTTCCCTAGAGTACGGGGGCTCATACTCAGATATCAAATAGAGTGTTGTTGCTACTCTGTGGTGTGTTATATAGAGGCGTAAAAGTGAGTCATAATGGTTTTAGCTCCATGTAATATTCCAGAACAATTTTGTGCTGACATAGGTAGAGGAGTGACACAGATCAGAGATAATACCCCTGGCAGGATGACCTCCCTCATCCTATGTGAACACTTCATTTTACACCTCTATGAGATTTTCATACATTCTTAAAGCAAATGGACTTCAATTGAATCAACCTTGGTTTAGCACCGCCTCAAAACCAGGCATGTTCAATATGAGTCCTTTAGAAAACTCCATCTGCAAAGTATGATTTGCATACAGGGGGACCTACAGCACAAACGTGCTTACATTGGTCATCCCTTGCCTGCAACTCACATGTCACATAAAATCTGGCTTTTTAAAATGATGACTGCTCGTACAAAGGGAGTCACTACTCCATGTCATTCCTGGAGAAGTGCACTCTTGTTAAATGTCAGCACTTGTCACGGCATCTTCAGAAATATTATTGCATGGGACGCTGTATAGCCCAGTACACTAATCACTTGGACACAAATCCCAGCGCTACATCTTTGCCAACATGGGCGACCATTGGCAAATTGCTTCACAGTACCTAATTTTCCTTAACTTCAAATCACCTAGAAAAGATGTAGGAATCATATATCTAGCATTTCAGGTATGATCTGTCATGAGATAACAGCACTTGGGTGTGGTAGGCTGTACCTTGCATATGATAACAACACGCAGCATAATATGACATAATATGGAACCACTTGGTTTTATGAGACTGTGTCTAGCATGTTATAGCAGTGCCAGACAAATGAGGGAGTATTTACCATAATATGTCTATATCTGATTTGGACGAATTTAAAAGATCTAAGAAGGCAGTAACCAGCCATACGAGCCTGATGTCACATATAAAATGTGTGTCCTGGCTTGAGACGGTTTCACTGGGTGTGCTTCTGACAGACCTTAACTCCAGTTATTACATATTGAGGGAGCACTGGAGTTAATATATGGTGCCCTTTTTCTTGCTTTAGATTTCTTTGCTATTTTATAATTCGCAGACTTATTGTATACTTGTGTGGTGTTGCTTCCTGTTTGGCACGTTGCTTCATGTGATGTCATCATGGTCAACAGTCATATGATGTCACTTCTTGAGATGTCAGCAGATGTGTGATGTCTCTTCCCCTGCCCACTGCCATCTAAGGTCCTGCAAAGGCCCCACTAGGTCAGTCAGTGATTCTGTAGGACTCAGGGTCACGCATCAACCTTCACTCCCATGCAAGGCCATAATTATTACCCCTGGTATCCCCAACGTTTAGGTGATTTAGTGAATCACCAGACATGTTTCCCCTGCACTAGAGTTTAGCTCCTTTACGGCTTGCATGATTGAATTGGTAAGTCTGAGGTCAGGAGGAGATGTCTTGGCATAGGGGGAGAAGGGTTGTCTTCTCTTTTATTCATCCTCCATTTTCTTTTTTTTTACTCAGGCTTTTATATGCTGTTTTTGCAGTTCCATCTTAACTTCCAAAGATGTTACATTCTCAGCTAAACAGGATAATGTTTTGGTCAATATTGACTTCTATTTTAAGTAGCATGCTTTGAAAATAATGCAGGCAAGAAGGGAGTAGCCAGAACTGTTCTCTTATTCGAGAGTCATTCTGTGGTGTCAGTGTGGTTCTTAAGAGATAAGGTATATATTCCTGTTAGCTAAGTGCACACCTTATAAGTATTTAGTTCTAAATGATTTATGAATAATTAGTGGGGTGCTGGGGAGAAAAACAACCTTGACACTGGGTTGTGTTAACAAATGTAAACCAACAAATGTCCACATACGTGTAGAATTTTGGTTTCAACATCAAACCAAACCATTACATAATTGGGGTGGGTTCAGGCTCTAGGAGTGGAACCTGCCAGTGCTGAGCTCCAATTGTATTGTGATTGTGATTTGGGCAAGATCACAGGAGCGGTTTTGGGGTTTAGCCTATGCCCCAGTTTGATGAGTAGGAAAAAAGAGGTTTGTTGCTCCCGGCTACCTTGCTTGGGGTTTGTGAAATAAATATTTGTAACACTCTGGTTAGTACGTATTCATTTGTTTATTGTTGGTGTTTTTCTTGGGTGATTTTTTCATAAATACATGTGTTTTTGAGAAACACTATTTGGAACTTGACGAGCAAGTTTAGGTCAGCCGACACGTGTTTCGACCCTACGGTCGTTCTCAAGGCTGAACAATATTCAATGGTGCCCAGTGTTGAGTAATTTGTGACAATTTTAGTGACATGTTACATTATTTTCAACAGTGGTGTTAAGGTGATGTGCAATCATAGTGACAGGTTATGACATGACATCAAAAAACATTGATGTGTCGGTATAAAGAAAGTTTGCAATTGGAAGAGAAGAAGGGAGGAAGAGAAGAGATAAGTAAGTAGCTGGTTGAAAAAGTACTGATGGTAATATAGATTGAGGTAATTGCCTCTTACCAAAATTAGGTTGCTGTGTGCCCTCAGTGGGGTTCTGTAGTAATAAACTGTCCTTAAGGCAGTCCTGGCTCCTGTTGGGCCCTAGGGGGAATAAAGATGGGAGTTGGAGCTTAACATGTAGGCATAGCCCCAATTGATCCCCCCAAGTTCATCAAAGGTCCCGTTTGCCAGGTAAAGACATGTTGGCTGTGGTCATTGCACATGAGCATTGTGGAAAAAACATCAAGGGCTTTTCTTGAATAGCCTTTGTGTGTTCCCCACCGTAGTGCTTGTTTGCTGTTGCAATTGCAGCATCATCTAAGTATGGGGCTGTTAAGTAGTTTGCCCCAGGCTGTGATGTTGCCTGGGGTTGTTGAATTGGATGGTCCGAGATGTGCATCAGGGGATCTTAGAGAAGTGCTCCTGTGTGTTCCCAGCCATGTAGAGCATTAGGTCATTGGATTTCATATCCTAGTTGTTAGAAAGGATTGGAGATAATCATTGGATGTGGCGCTAAATGCTAAGCACTGTCCATGGGTTTGCATATGCTATACTGTCCCTGAGGTGGGCGGGGAGGCTTACCTGTATGCTCTGTCTGGCGTCACAGGCGGTGCTCTGCTGCTTCTGCACACCGCGCTGGGTGCCGCCATTAAGAGCTGTTCGTTTTCTGTTGACTCACATTAGTCTTGGATCGCACATACGCGATGGTGTAGTGTCTTTGCGCTGGTCCTGGCGCATGCGCGTCGCAGTACGCCACTGCGCACGCACCGCGGATCAGTGCAAGACACTCACAGAGTAAAACTCTTGACTTAAAAATAGAGGCTGGGGCTGGTGGGCCCTAGCCAGTAGGCTGTGTGGAAAATAGGGGATCGCCGGGGAATCGAGTTATGATGCGGTTATGTGTTGAGGTGGACTGTGGGGGTCAAGGGCTGTAAGGTGTGTAGTATCATAATGAGTATGATGGTTTGGGCTATACATGGGGTGAATTCCCCTTGGTGAATTGAGTCAGTAGACATTGGTGCGTGTAAGTGGCATCACTTGCATCATGCCCATAGTTGGGTCAGTAATTTTGAATAAAAGGTGTGTGTGGCATGGTCTCTTCTTGGGCCGTGTCTACTAAAAACCCAAGGTCATGAGTCTCTGTGGGGGTAAAAGGATAGGAGGAAAAATAGAGCAGAGGAGGTTTACAGGAAGACATTTAGATCATGGTCTTTATTAAGGCCATTTTTCACACATCTGAAATGGCAAATTAAACGTGCTTCCTCTTGTCTCAGTTTTTGGATTCTGTCTCCTCCTCTTGGGCCCAGCCGGACCGTCTTTAGCCCGAAGAACCTTATGTCACTCTTGTTCTCCATTTGGTGATTCTTCTGCCAGTGGTTTGCCAACGGTAGTTTGGGGTCTTGTGAATATATACTATTCATGTGCTCTCTAATCCTGAAGCGTGTCTCACGGATGGTGCTGCCTATGTATATTTCATTGCAAACACAGATAATTGCATAAATCACAAATTTGCTTCTACAGTTGGTGTGTTCAGTGATGTTGAAGATTGGGCAGCCTGAGAATTTGGCACATTTGGTCTGGGTTTGCATGCTTGCACATTGAGCATGTCCTGCATTTCATGAAACCAATTGGTGTCAGTTTACTGAGCCAGTCCTGTGCCGTGATGTGTTTGTCTGCAAGAAAGAAGGGGCTCAGTAAGGTCCTTAGGGTTGGTGCTCTGCTGTATGACATGCTGGGATATGTTTCTAGTTGCAGCTTGATGTGTTCATCCATGAGGAGTAGTCCCCAGTGCTTTCTCAAAATTTTGTGGAGTGCATAGCTGTCTTTGTTGTATCTTGTTACGAATCTGATCGTTGGATTGTCATCCTGTCTTCTGGGTTTGGGTGAGAGTAATGTTGATCTTTCTAGTTGGCAGGCTTGTTTTCTTGCTTCTGCCAAGTGTACATGGGAATAGCCCCGGCTTCTGAATCTTTGATCCAGCAGGTTGCATTCTTCTGTGAAAGTTACAGTTCCTTCTTGCTCGAATGTATTCTCCTTTTGGAATGTTGCGAATGTCACTTTTTCTGTGGCAACTTTGCGCATGCAGGGTGGAATTTACTTGACACACAGACTAAACCGGAGACACAATGTGAGGTACACGAATACCTGGAAATTAAACCCAAGAGTTATTTTGATCCACAAATCAACAACGTAGCCATCAAAATGTTCGAAGAACAAATGATAAAGGATTTAAAGAGAGTACATTGCTCCAGATCCAAAAACTACAATACCAGGAGGAGACAGAATAAAATAATGGAAGACCTATCTGATGATAGGAGTGTGACCCTGAAACCAGCGGATAAGGGAGGGGCCATAGTGATAATGGATACCACATATTATGAGGAACAGATTAATGAACTACTGACAGATGAAAATACCTACATCAAGATAGACCATGTTAGGCAGAATCCTGTGCAGTTCCCTTAGGGGGCACTACACCAGATTAGGACTATAGGTGAGAGCAATAAATCCCCTTTGGTATCAGTCTGTACCACAAAGATTTAGTTGGTAGATGTGGCTGAGCAGTCAGACTTATCTCAAGAGGGAGATGAGCAGTATTCAGGGTTTACACAATAGGCCCTCAGTACTATGGAACAAGGAAACAATGACCAAAGCTTTGTAGTAAAAAAATATATATATTTATTTTATACACTTCTAGTTAGACACATCTATCACAGTTCTTAAAGCAAGTTAAATTAATTCCAAGAAAGTATACACAACTCCCTAGGTAAATTGTAGACAAGTTTGAGCAAGAGTGAAAACTGAGCAAAATGGCACAGTGTAAACCAAACACAAATGACACTCTAGCAATTTCTCACAAGGGAGGGAAAGCACAAGTTATACAGAAATATCTTCTTACACGCCTTAGCAACACTTTCCATATGTTTGTGAACCAGAGTAAGCAAGGCAGTGCATCAGTATAGAAAATACTTAAATGAAAACTGAGCAAAATGACATTTCACAAGGTTTAAAAGTGGGAAGGAAAGGGTGGTTATAAGAAGTTGGTGCACCAAAACATTTCTAGTTGAGAAGCAATTTAGAGAATGAAGTTCTAACAAATTTAGCCAGAGTTGATAGGCCTGTGCCAGAGTCAGTTGTACAGGGCAAGGTCCCAGGAGCAAAATGTTCTTGTAGCTGCAGTCAAGTCTTTGGTTAACGATTTTGAAAAGCTGGATGCAGAAGGTGAAAGACAATGTTAAAAGAGAGGGGTGGCCAACCCAACAGGTAGGTAAAGGATTTAAAACACCTTTAGCACTACCACGCAAAAAGGGCGGCCTGGCGGTACAATGTACCTTATAAATGAAGAAGTAGCTCCTGCGGTGCCGGTTGTTCCTGGTAGTTCCTGCAGTTCGGGGGATCTAGCAGAGGAAGAGAGGCTCTCATCGTGGAGGAAGGTTCGAGTTACTGCACTACCCAGGGATGAAACCAGCCGCGGTGCTGCCCAATGAATAAAAGGTACACTCCTTTAAATCACTGTCCGGGTGGACTGGTGCCTGGCTATCCGGTCTCCGAGTATGGGGTACTGGCGATTCGACCAAGGCAGGTCCGGGAAGGCGATTGGCAAACTGGTTGGCCCCACCAGCTCAAGGGAAGAAGGCTCTTGCAGATGAAGATCTTCTCTCGTCGTGTGGAGAAAGGTGGTGAGACGCTGCAGCAGGGCTTCACCGGGGGTTCAGTCATTGTAGATGTCTTTGGTTTCTCTCCTCTTCGGTTTCTTAGTTCCAGTGGCAACGTCTTGCTCTTCCAGTCCTCAGGACCCTGCTTTTATGCAAAAAGATCCCCATTCATACATCCTAGCTGTCACTCACACAGTGGAGTGGTCATCTTGGCGGGTGACCCTCCAGCCTATCAGGATAGAGTGCGACATGGGTTGCAGAGGCAACCCTGTCCAGGGGACCTACTCCCCCTCCCACACAATGGACCCACCCCAGACTCAGTGGCGCCGAAAGGAAGTCTTCTCGGCAGAAGCCCACCAAAAGGACGAACAAAGGATCCCTGACCTGGGTTAGGAGTTTAGAGAAAGACATGAGAAAGAAGTTATATTAAAGTTCTGGCAAATAAAACATACCGGAGTAAACTTAATATTAAAATACACCGGAGGTATGTTACAGGCTGTCAGAAAATGTGGTAGCCTCGAACAATGGGAAAATCCCATAGGAACATATTTGCGGTAAAATATTTACGGTAGTAACCACTGCCACTAGCCAGAAACTTTTGAGAGAGGGACTGTACGGTACCCTCTTGAAAATGAACATGAGGGAAAAACTATTAACCCTTCCCAGTACTTCCATAGTAAGATGGGTTGTACTGGTTTAGTTCACAAAAATTGACTGGTAAAGTCAATGGGGACTTTACATGCCCTGGGAGAAAGTAGTCAGTCCCAGGTTATGGAGTCTATGTTTGGGGGTCGCTATGACACCCCTGTGTTACTGCACGGAGGGTGCTGTGTAACAACTGTGAATAAAGATGGTTCCTATGGAGGTGAGAGAAACCCCATAGACATTACACAAAAAAATAGCCTAGAACACACATAGCAAAACATGCCTAAGAGTGAAAAAGAGTCTTACTCTTAGCAGGAGAAAAAACAAACCCTTCAAATCCAGCAAAGCTGCTGGGGGACTCTATAGGTAAGGGAAATTAGCCATAAAATGAGAATTCTCCTTAACAGACCAAGACCCAGTACTACAAATTGCCGGAATCATAGAGGCTATCCTCATAAAAGCTACAGAACAAGGATGGATTTCGAATAAAACCAAACAATATCTAACCAATGAGCATCCCATAACACCCATTTTCTACGGCCTACCCAAAATCCATAAGAACCTAAGGACACCACCACTAAGACCTATTTTAGCAGGTACTAACAGTATCTTTAATCCATTGGCTATTTATGTAGACAAGGCATTCCAACCAATAGTACAAGCCACATCCACCTATTTGAAAGATACAACTGACTTTCTAAATCATCTGAATACATTGACCATGATCAGTGAAGGAGACCTGCTTGCTCCTTTGAAGTACAAAGTCTGTACACGTCCATTCCCCACCAGGATGGACTGGAAGCATTAGAATGAACATTATTACGAAATGACTGTGAGGCCAACAAAGTTTTCATCTTGGAGTTGAGCAAAATTATACTAGTCAATAACTACTTTAGGTAGAAAACACAATGTTTCCTTCAGGCAGCAGGGACGTCAATGGGTTCCTCCATGGTGCCGGCCTATGCCAATCTTTTCATGTTCCATCTAGAAAGCAACCAGATACTAACTGAAACAAGATGGACAAAACACCTTATTACATGCAAAAGGTTTATTGATGACATTTTTGTCATATGGAGGGAAAGCCACAATAAGTGGCAAGATTTTCATACCTACATCAACTCAGTGCATGAAAGGATACAATTTACAATGGAGGTAGGAACCCCCAAATTACACTTGCTTGATGTGGAATTAGAAATCGGACCACAGGGAATCATCACCAACATTTACCACAAACCAACAGATGTGAACAATGCACTTCACTATTCAAGCCATCATCCAGAACACGTGAAGAAAAATGTACCATACAGTCAATTTGTACGCCTTAAAAGGATTATATCGTCAACAGACACATTAAAAAATGAGAATACAAGGATGGAAGAAAAATACAAAACCAGAGGCAATCCCGAAGAAATCATTAAAAAAAACAAAGAAAAAACAGAACCACTAGAGAGAAAGAATCTCTTGAACACAACACAGAAAACACATGAGATACCATTTCTTTATGCATTGAGATACTCAGCTCAGAGTCATCATATCACAAGGATAATAAAGAAAAATTGGAGAATCATTGAACTGGACCCTCAGCTTAAAAAATGATTCCCAAAACCACCAATAATAGCGTACAAAAGGGGATGCAACTTCAAGGACCAACTTGTAAAAGCAGAGAGACCACAAGTGGATAGTTTACATACTTCAAAGAAGAAAAAAAACAGGCACATTTGCATGTCTAAATTGCTGCAACTGTAACAACATCATGAGAGGAAGCAATGTACATCATTATGGTAACAAAATCCCACTAAAGGACTATGCAACTTGTGATTCTAAATCAATCATTTACGGGCTGAGTTGCCCTTGCAGCATTTTTTACGTTGGCAAACGAAAAGAAAGACCAAATAATGCAGAAATGAGCATAAGAGCAACATTAGGACAAACAATACACGCTCACCAATAGTGAGACATTTCGCTCAATTGCCCAATTAAAGGTAGTAATACTGGAAGTTGTGAAAAAATCCCCACGAGGAGGGAACCAGACCAGACAGATGAACCAACGAGAGATCCACTGGATTGAAAAATTTAACAGTATGACCCCTAATGGGATGAAAGAGGAGTACAGTTTAAGCTAATTTTTATGATGAACTCATGTCCATAAGCCCTCATTGCAGTTTCACACAGGTCACTTCTAAAACAGAACATTGACCTAATATATTACATGAGCAATACTTAGCAACACAGTTATCATAACAAATGGCTAACTTAACAGCTACTAACATTGGTTTGATACATGTGTAATACACTAGATTGTGAGCATGATCCAAATGTAATAAGCATGTGGTTGTTCCCAATATCCCACTCTCTAGGAGTTGGTATGTTTTTAGATATTCCTAAATTCATCCTGGGCTGAACGGCCTCTCTAAAAAGATCTTGGTACCTGATATACTTGGACACCCACATACAATTTACAAATCGAATAAACTTGAAACATTATCCCACGCTGCTTTAAGGTGATGGGGAGCGTATTTCACCCATCTCAAAAAACAAAAATGTTTCAAAATTATTTTTGAACACTTGCCTACTTATCTAAATTTCAGTTATGACCGTAATTTTGGTTTCAACATCAAACCAGACCATTTCATAATTCAATATGACCAGATGCTAAGCATAAATAATTGTGTGCCTTTAACATACTGGGATACGTACCTACTTATAATTACTGAGTACGCACGCGCTCCCAGTAATAACATCACGCTCATTCATAAAATAATATATTTACGGGGTAATTCATAGAATTCAGCGCACAAGTGGCGCACACAGCTGGGACACAGTGTGCACGTGCGGCAGTCTGCGCCAGCCGCATGCGCCAAAACCCATTTCAGTGCACATTATTCATGGATTTTAACATCCGTAACCAGCCATGGCGGAGAATGGTGCAGCGACCCTGAGCAGCGCCAGTTACGCCCCCAACCCCACCCCATGCGCCATGAACAGCGCACAAATCCAGTACATGGCACAAAGGCCAGGGGACCAACATACAGCCCCCCAACCATGAAAATACATGTAAATCTCCCCGTGCACCCCTCTGAATACAGGTACGCCTCTCGTGCTAACAAAATCGCGTGTAAAACTCCCAGTGCACCCCTCGGAATACACGTATCCCTCTCGCGCTAGCGAAATTGAGTGTAAAACTCCCTGCTCGCCCCTCAGAATACACGCATTCAGCCCATCCACCCTCCCCATGCCCCACAGGCAGCCCATCCCCCAGTGCATGCCCCACAGGCAGCCCATTACCCCAGTGCATGTCCCACAAGCAGCCCACACCACAGAGGGGACTATTCCCATGCGATTTCGGTAGCGTGAGAGGGGTGTGTGTATTCTGAGGGGTGCGCAGGGATTTTAACACACGATAGGCCCTGTGCGAGCAGGGACGTGTATTTGTGGGGTACCCGGGGAGTTTCACACGCGATAGGCCCTGTGCGAGTGGGGTATGAGTATTTGAAGGGTAAGCGGGGAGTTTCACACACGATAGGCCCCATGCGAGCGGGGTACATGTATTTGTGGGGTACCTGGGGAGCTTCACACGTGATTTCGGTAGTGCGAGAGGGGTACATGTATTCTGAGAGGTGCGTGGGGAGTTTTACACACAATAGGCCCTGTGTGAGCGCGGTACGTGTATTTGTGGGGTACGTGGGGAGTTTCACATGCAATAGGCCCCGTGCGAGCGGGGTATGTGTATTTGTGGGGTACGCGGGTAGTTAAACACGCGATAGGCCCTGTGCGAGCGGGGTACATGTATTTGTGGGATATGTGGGCAGTTTCACATGCGATAGGACGTGTGCGAGCTTGGTACGTGTATTCCGAGTGGTGCGCAGGGAGTTTTAAACGTGATTTCGCTAGCGCAAGATGGGTATGTGTATTTTGATGGGTGCGCAGGCAGTTTTACACGTGATTTGGCATCGTGTGCCCTCCCGGGTGTGTGGTTTCCCCCCACCTCATGCCCTGCTGGCAGCCAGCACTACAGGGGACTACCGTACAACCCTCACCATGCCCTGAAGTCATCTCACATGGCACCATGCACTTGTGAGAACACTTGTGAGCACCGACTCATGTCCCCCACCCATCCACCCACCCCCAGTGATGGGCACCTGCCAGCAGGCCCCGACTCATGTCCCCCTGTACCCCCACCCATCCAGCATTGACGGGCACCTGCCAGCAGGCCCCGACTCATGTCCCCCTGAACCCCCACCCAACCAGCATTGACGGGCACCTGCCAGCAGGCCCCCACTCATGTCCCCCTGCACCCCCACCCACCCAGCATTGACGGGCACCTGCCAGCAGGCCCCGACTCTTGTCCCCCTGCACCCCCACCCACCGAGCATTGACGGGCACCTGCCAGCATGCCCTGACTCATGTCCCCCTGCACCCCCACCCACCCAGCATTGACGGGCACCTGCCAGCAGGACCCGACTCATGTCCCCCCCAAGACATCATCACAATCCACACACATGGCCCTTACTGCCACCCAAAACCCACCCCACACCACCGCAGTCTAAACACCCAACCAAGTATTCCATCCACCCCACATTGAAATCCCCATTACATGATACATCCCAAATGGCAAGTATGCACATCAATATATGTCTGTCACACACACCCAATGGGTGCAAGTGAATGAGAAAACCCACATCGTGACATGCATGAAACCACTGAGAGAATACCTCACAAATGCTGCATGTCCAAAATAAATGAAATAAAATATATGAATGCTGCATCAAAATAAATCCAAATGAAAATGTCTCCAAAGGGTTTGTCCATCAAACAAAATCCAAATGAAAAAATAAATCCATTGCTCCATGGTAAAAAATGAAAAAAATGAAGTCCAATCCAGTCTTCAACTATTTACAATTTCCAAATCCAGAGTCCATGAGCCCAACAATCCAAATGAAACCTACAAAAAACCCTACCTAATAAACAACTAAGGTGGGGCATAGTCCATGCGTCCCAAATTAAATGAATTTATAAATTAAACCTAACACTAATTAACTATATACAATGGCGGCGGGCAAGTCCTACGGCTCACTTGTTGATTTCCCAAGCCAGGGCATCATTGAACTCCTGTTCAACGTCCTGGAGGCGAGCCTGTTCCCTGGCCCCGAGGTTTCGCAGGGATAACGCCATGTCCACCTCCAACTCCTGGCAAATTTTCTCGAGGCACTCAGCCTGCCTCAGCGCCCTGCGCATGGAGTTCTCTGCCCTGACCATAGTGAGCCGTGCCTCTTCTGCCCGCCGCCGCTCTGCATATATTTGCTGGCCCAACCGCTGCCACACGGAAGACACTCCCAATCAGGGTCCTCCTGCCCTACTGCCACTGCCTGCCCCTTTGATGTTGATGGCCCTGAGCCATCATCGCTCCCACCTTGAGCCTGCTGCTGCCGTGCATGTGCCCTGCCTATTGATGCCTGCACGTCCTCCTTCTGCTGGGGTCCACTTGTTGGGGTGACCACCCCTGCTGGACCTCCGACTCCCGACTGTGGCAGGGATGTGTCCTCCACCAGCCTGGCCACTGGGTCAGAGGCAGCTCCACAGGGTACCCAGGTGATACTTGGGTCGGAAGATGGCACAGAGGACGACTGGCGCATAGGGGGTTCAGTTGAGGAGGGGGTCGGTACAAGGTCCAGCAGATGGAGGAACCCAGCACTGGTGACCCGTCCTAGTAGGTCGACGCGGTCAATGATGCATCCCAAATAATGTCCAGAGTCCTCACAAAAACCCTGCACATCATCCCGGATGCCCCGTTGATGCAACACCACCCGAGCCAGGACAGGCTCAACACGGTCCCGGATTGCCACGTCTGCAGGGAGAGGAAGTCCAGTTGTTGTTCGCGCATCCCCACCCTGCAAACGGGTCTGGATGAAGGCATCCCTGCTGGTGTGGTATAATGCAGTCACAGGATCGGGGACAAGATTACACACAGGCACCTCCGCGGTGGCCTGTGCTGCGTCCTGTTCCTGCTCCTGGACTGCACCACTAGCACAAGTGGAATCCCCCTTTCCAGACCATGTGTGTGTCCCTTCCATGGCCTCCTCCTCAACCAAACCCACCACCTACCTGGATGACTCCATGCAATCTTCCTCCATCGGACCCTGTGGGGTCTCAGCTGCCCCTTCTGCTGCCGAGGAGTCCACCTCCAACCTCCGCCTCTTGGACCTACCCTCGGCAGCTGCGGCCATGGACGCGGCACTAGACTCCTCACTCCCCGATGAGATGACAACATGGGAGGGGGTCTGGGCCTTGCATCTCCCGCTGGCTGTGGGATCCCAGCCACTGTGCTCCACAGCACCGTCTCCGCCATCTTCATCAGTTGACGCTGCAGACAGGGAGAGACAGAACACAGCCATCAGGGCACTGTACAATGGACTGATACACACATGACAGTTGCAGATGAGTGGCAGTCTCAAACTTCACATATGGCATCACACTCCCCAACCCATATATCATTTCAACCCACAAACATGCGCATATTAACAGGAATGTTGCAGCAGGCAGCACCATCCATACACATACAACAGCATGAGCATCTGAAGGTTAGCCTGTGCCAAACACATGCACACATGCCACCAGACATACATGCATCTGCACACCTCCACCACCTGTCGCAGTTAAATCATCGGCATCCATGTCACATCAGCCAATCAGCCTCCTACATGTCGGTGTCACATGCATCCATGATGTATCACAGTGGCACACATGTCAAATACACACACATGCACTTGTACATTGTGCACATATATGAAGGTGGAACCAGCATCCATGTGTCACACCACAACCATGCCACAGTACATCCACATAATTCAAAACATGGATGTACCGACACATGCATTTGGGCAACATGCATTTGAACACATACACCATTGATGTGCCTCACACATGACTGGACTCACAGGCTCATGTCCCTGTACATACACATCCATACATGGGCCTTCCAAGACATATGTCCAAACTGCACACTCATGCCACACCTCGACATGCACAGCGTCCAATCAGTAGCCATGGTCACTTACCGCTCGACTCCGGATGGGTCTGGCGATGGAGCGCTGGGTTTATGCATTCCAGGACCCTCATCTGGATGTTGCTAAGGCGGACCCGGCACCCCTCTGCATGCTTTCCCTTCAAGAGGCACTGGGCCTTGCTGAGGGTCCTGGACCTGAAGTCCTCCCAGCGCTTCCGGACGTGTTGCATGTCGCAGGCTGACATCCCCTCCTCGTTGATGGCAGCCACGATGTCCATCCAGATCCTCTTCCGTCCTTTATTGTCGGTGCGTGAACTTCCAAAGAGGGCATCATAATGCCCCAGTACTTGCTCCACCAGGATTCCAACTTCTGTGGCACTGAAGCTGGTAGCCCTCTGCCTCTCTGGCTGGGGATTGCCAGTGGTCTCCGATGGTGTTTACCCCGACATGGCAAACCCCGAGGCAGGTGTGGGTGGGCAACTGGGTCCTGGGACTGGGCTGTGGAGGAAGGAATACCAGTCGGGAGTCTTCTGTTCCAGCAGGGGTGGTCACAGCAACTGGACCCCTGCAGATGGCTGACGTGCAGGCACCAAATAGCAGGGCACGTGGCCAGCAGGCAGGCAAGCAGCAGCAGATGGCAGGTGAGAGCATGCTCAGGGCTCTGGGGAGCAGGAGAATGGCCTTCATGATACGGAGTGATTTGGCACGTGAAAAAACTGCACGTCAGCGTGTAATTCGAGGAAAGGCCCTTAGCGCATAACCGCGTCTGTGAAGTTACACGCGCAAGTGTGTTCCTCGTGACGGGTGGATAGTGATTCAGCACATGGAAAAACAGCACGTCAGCGTGTTAATGCGTGTAATCTGAGGAAAGGGCCTAAGCGCGTAAGTGACGTGACGCGTGCAGGCGTTTCCCTCAGCACGGGTTAAAGGTGAGCGGGGCCAGCAGTTCGCTGTATGTGCCTTTCATGGAGACCGACTTGTGTGTTGCTACTTCGTGTTGTTTTGCGCGCCATCACAACTTCACAGCGCATCAAGGACCTATCTCTTCTTTTGGCGGGGGTATTGGCTATGCATGTTTTTCATTATCACGCTAGTCTGACGCTGAGTCGCGCACGCTATTTTTCCCACTGCGGTTGCCCCTGTTTATCGCGTACCCGTTCGAGGTCATAGTAGCCGGCGTGTCCTACGCCTACGTGTTTTTCGTGTCCCTGGGTGCCACTGTGTACTGCGGGAGGTTAATTCCACACACTTGGGCTACCGAGGGTTGCTTACTGCAGTTTTGGGGTGCCTGAGCATTGCGTGACCCATCACTTTATCACTGGGGTCACATACAGCCTTGTAGGTGCAGGGGTGCTCTTAACATTGTGTATCCCACCCCAGGACAATTGTCGTGTACACCTCCCATTGGCACTACTACATCTGTTCTGGCACTACTCCATCTGTACCATGGCTGGGAGGCCACGAAAGGTGAGGGGTGCCACAGCTGGGCATACTCCACGTGACGGACATGGTCAGGGACGTGGCTGGGGTGACCAGGGAGTAGGGGGACTCCAGGGTGTCCAGGGTGGCTGCAGAGGGAGAAGTGGCAGGGGTGCGCGAGCTCGGCACGATGTACCACGTGTTGGTGCAGTCATGCCACCACCCCCTGCGGCTCCGGGAGATGCAGTTCTTGCATCTGGCACTGGCGCCCATGTGACCCGGCAGTGTGGACACCACCACACAGGCTCAGGGCCTGCCAGCGCAGGCTACGTTGGCACTTGAAGAGTTCATGGAAGATTTCCAGGAGGTCAGGAGGCACACCGTAGGTGCACGCAGGGCTGCCCTGACCGAGGCGCGTGTCCCTGGGGCAGTAATGTTATCTACTGCCCCGACCAGCCAGGTGTTGGCAAGTGCATGGGCAGATGCAGCCGACACCACCCCCGGTTGTGAGTCTACCAACCAGGACAGTCCCGGTCAATGACCCTGGCAGAGCGGATGTTGCTGTGCAGGGTCCATTCCAGGGCACCCAGCAGCCACTGACGCAAGTCAGGGCTTCTGTCCGTGTTCCACCTGCCACTCCCTCGGCTCATTCCACCAGCGCCACTGCCCATACTGATCAGGGCGGCATTTGCCAGCCAGGGTCCGGACCAGCGTCCAAGAGGAGGAAGGTTGCAACTGCATTAGAGGCTGGGACCCCAGACACAGCTACGGCCTCTGGCACGTCAAGGAAGAAGCCTTTCTGCGTGCAGGAACTGGACTTCCTTGTGGACTACATGCGGGAACACAACCGTGACATGCTAGTGGGGCCGAATTGTCAAACTACGGCTGCCCATCATATGTCCAACTGGCAACAAGTTGCGGATTGTGTGAGTGCATTCGGCCATGAGGTGCGCACAGCTCAAGAGTGAAAAAAGCGTTGGGATGACCTCAAACGCAGCACTAAGGCGAAGCGTCCCTCTAATTACAACATGACACTGGTGACTGGCAGTGGGCCACCACCTGAGGAGGAAGACCTCACTCTGCACGAATCAGTCGTTGCAGAGTTTATACCGACAGGAATGGTCTAATGATTGGGAGAGATGCTGGACTTTGATGCCCCATCCAGTGAGTGTTGTTGCGTGTTTGTCGAGGCCATGTGTGTTTTGCTTGTCTGATGTGTTGTGCTGGACTGCCACTACATGTCATGTGTACATGGTTCTCATGTGCAAGTCATGCACTGCTTCACCTATGCGTGCCTGCTGTGCAGGATAGTAGAAATGTAGAGCAGACGGTGACTGTCCTCATCACTTCACTTGCACCCTACTCACCTGCTAGTCATCCGGCTGCCCCTCCGGTCCATGTTCCAGCTCACTGTCCCTTCTGCATGTAGCCTGGGGTGTCATTCCTCTCAGCAGTGGGACTATGTCATTGCATGACTGACATGCATGTGTCCTCTGCCTGCATGCAGGTACTCCACGTAGGCATGCTCCCTTGCCCCTCCACCTCTCCTGCACCACAATTTGGAACATGGAAAAACAGCACGTCAGCGTGTTAATGCGTGTAATCTGAGGAAAGGGCCTAAGCGCGTAAGTGACGTGACGCGTGCAGGCGTTTCCCTCAGCACGGGGTAAAGGTGAGCGGGGCCAGCAGTTTGCTGTATGCTCCCTTGCCCCTCCACCTCTCCTGCACCACAATTTGACCATGGCACTGGTGTGCATCATGTTGTTGTACTGCTCTGGCCTGTTCAAGGCTCCTGTGTACATGCAACCTTCCACCAGCCAACCTGCCCGACACATGCAGTGGGGTACATCCTCTGTCCTTGATGCAGGGTGTCTCACTTAGACTGTGCAGATAACAGATGCTCCACAGGGACATGAGTGCCCATTCCATGCATGCCCCTATGTGTCCTTGACAGGATGATCATAGTAGTACGTGTCCAGGCAGACCTACATTTCATGGCATTTGATCATCAATTCCATGCCCACTCTGGTTCCGGCCGGCATCACCCACAGGTTTAGGGTGTCACAGTCTGTGTGGGGCACAGGCCTCACCCTGTTTATGGCCCACTGACTCTGTTCAACTGGTGTAGTGGCTTCTGCACACATGGGTGTACTACTGAGGGTTCAACATGTGTCCTGCTTACTGTCCCATCATCATCTGCTGTGTTGTCAGTTGACTCAGATGATGCAATTGACGCTAGTCAACACTGTCTGGCAATACACAGGTCTCTGGTCACCCTTTCGGCGCCATGCAATGCCTCCCTGCATTTTCACTTAGGGGGGTGGGGGATTTGCCTGTAGCCATGCAACCAATTGCATGCACATTGCACGTGATGCCTGATCTTGCCCTTGCACTGCCTACACGTGTATTGGTAGACTTCATAATGTACTTGTTCATGTAGATAGTGGGTCACATACACATGTTCTGCACTGCATCAACCCACTTCTGAGCCGGGTTACACCCTTCTAGATGACTACTCACTGATGCTATGTCAAAGTCACCTGGCATGTATGGACTGTTTTTATTCCCTTCTCTGTCATGTATGCGACGGGCACAGGTGCATCCTGTGACATATGTATTCAGTGTTAGGACTACCTGGTGGTTGTTTAGATGAGTTTATTGGTCAATGTGTGGCCTATTCCAACTGGCATAGCGCACTGATTGGATGTAGCCTGGCAATTGGGTTGTGAAGACTGTGGAGCATCCTTCACGTGTGTATGTGTGCACTCCCAAATACATCAAAGCAAGCAGCGCTATAGCTGCTTGCTTTCATGTATTGGATGCTGGTCATGTTCACAATACAGGTGTAGGGGGGAATGGGTGTTTTTGAATGCTTTCACATGCACATATGCAAGCAGCTTCAACGTTGTGTGGAGCAACATTGCAAGTACTCACGCATGTGTTTGTGAAAGAGTCCATTTACGCATGTGTCTTCCGCAGCTTTATTGTTGACAGAGTAATATGTGGTTGATAGACATTTCTGCTGGTGAGATTTCTGCATTGCGCACATGATGTGGAACTGGCATGATCCCAAAGTTTCACTGTTGTGCAGTATTTGTATGCCCAGGCCCACTTAGCTACTATGGTGGTTCCCGGGTGTGTAGATTTCCACAGGGAATGATGTAAGAGGGCACATTCATAGCCCAATGTGGACAATCAGGATCTGAGGGGTTCTGTGGAGGCCTCATATCATGCAGCTCGGACAGTACAGGGCGTTATGGTCCCTCACGCCTGGTTGCAGGACCTTGCTTTGCTTGTGACATTCACTATTTCTACATGGCCCATGCCACCCGGTGCGGGGCGAGCTGCAGATGGATGTAGCTATATTGATAATGATGCTTCAGTGATGCATGGCTACATGCATGTTACCTGTGTCATTGTGTGTTTGGATTCAGTTGCAGCAGTGGTCAATTTGCAATTCAGGCATGTTTATGGTGTGTTGCATCTCTCTCTTAGTTGCCATCTGTCTTTTCTGCCTGTGACATGTGCCGGACAGATGTGGTGTCTGATGGAGTTCATATACTACATGTTGTAATAGTGTAGGCTTTGCTATTTACACACATCCATTTCTGCTTTTGGTATGTGTTTGCATATCAAGGTCACTGAATGCATGCCAGGTTCTCATTTGTGTGTGACATGTCTGCTTCATGTGTTGGCTGTGTATGTGATGTCTATGTGTGTGTGTTTCATGTGCTTCTGACATGTGTACTAATGTTAATCTTTTCCCCCCTTTCCAGATGATGACACAATGGAGCCAGAGGATGGTGTTGTCATGCCAGACACAGGGTTGCTATCACACCAGCAATCCAGCACAAGTGGGGGTCATGGTGTGGTAGGCCACGAGAACCCACTTGTGTTGCAGACCATCTTGTCTAGGGCTGGCAATGAGACTCGGATGATCACTCTGACGACAATATCGAGTTGGTGCATCGGGTCCATTCGCCAGGGGTGAGTGATTCTGAAGTGGCTGCGCCTCTGTCCGCGACACCTGCACTCAGGGGCCAGACAGTGGTGGGACCTCTGCCTGTGGTGGATCTGGACGCAGGGTCACCCTCCACTCAAGTTGCTGATGTGCCTGGGGCATCAGGTCGATGCAGGAATGTAGTCCTGCAGCCGCGGGTGGTGCCAACCTAACAAGGACGTCGGCTCCTTGGGCCCCGCAGGTGTCAAGCCCAGCAATGCGGTGGCCGCACTCCATTGGGGTATACTGAGTGGGAGCAAGCCATGGTTCCCAATTCAGAACAACAGGGGGCAGCAATTAATAACATCGCTGAGAGCATGGAGCGTGTGGCCCAATCCGTGCTTACCCCCTGCTAGGAAGGTGAAATTCCAGCAGCGGGCGGCACAGTCCTTGGCCCGCTCGCTCAAGCTGGACATGGCGGCCTCAGACAGGGCACGCCGGGCTGAAATGGTGTCTTTGTGTCAAGCAATTGCTGCTCACGCACAGGAACACATGGATGCCATGAGGGTTGAGTATGATTCCCTCAGATCTACTCTGGGTGTGCTCTTGATGTCCCAGAGGAAGCGGTCAGAGGAGAGGTTGGAGCAGCTAGAGAGTACCATCTCGGCTGAGCTACATGCTTGCCGGGAGGTATACCAGTTGTCCAGCCAGGCCATGCAGGAAGAACTCCATGTTACACGTGCTACCTTGCAAGAGGAAGCACGCGTATCATGCAAGGTTCTACATGCTGTCCTATGTGTCATCACCGCACAGAACCAGGCTCACCCATCCCACAGACTTGCTGCCAATGAGGGGCAAGCTGAGCCTAGGTGTTGTCAGAGTACTGTGCCACATCAACCTTTTCAGCCAGAGGGTGATTCGGACGACAAGATATCTCCCACACAGGTCGAGCTGTGCAGACGTTGAGCCCATGGAGGTTTTTTTTTGTCTCAACATCATCACATGTGGGTGTTGAGGTGCACCCTGTACCTCCTGAGTGCCCCCCCCCAGGTCGTATGTGGCCAATTTTGATTTTTCTTCTTAGTTCAGTTAGTTAATATGGTTTTTGATACTTTAATTAGGCAATGTAGGTTTTTTATAGTTAGTTTAATTAGTTAATATAGTTTAAAATTGCTTGTCTATTGTGCATCCATGTGATGGTGTGGTGCTTTGTGGCTTTTGAAAGCATCCACTGTCTGCTCCAGCTGAACCCTTCAAGCTTGTCTCATGTATGTGTTTGCAGCCTGGGGTCCTGACTCACATAGGCCACTCCTGCTTCCCTTATCCATGGTCTCGCAAGGGTGGTTCGGTGTAACAAACATTTACACAAGGCTTTGGACTGTCATATCTGTGGCCTGTCTGCTGCTGTACTACTTGTGTTACCATCCCTAGTGGGGATTGTGGGGGTTTTATCCACGGCATGTCTGTGATCAATTTGGGTGCGTTCATGATTAATGTGTCCATTAATTGATCTAGATTGTGATGTATGTTATTTTCTTTCCTGTATATGTGCTTGATGACCTTCATGCTATAGACATTAGCCTGCACTCTTTGCCTGTCAAAGTCACACTGATGGTGGGAGGAGTTCGGATGTAGGTCTCTAACATGGCCCAGTGACAACCAGCATGAAGACACACAGGGAACTGTCAAGCGTTATTTATATGTTGTATACCCTTTCTGCAGGACAATGAGCCTCCAGACCACCTTTGCCAGCAGACACAGGGTGAAGCACAACAGAAATCTGGCTACGTTCAGTGGTGCAGACATGCTCATGTGTGCGCAAGCAGTAGCACAGGGCTTGTCCTCAGACGTCCAACAGAAGCAGACGTGTTTGCAGTAGCTCCAAGCATGGTGAGCAGCACAAGGGGGCCACACCACAGCCAACCTTTCACCAAGCCACTTGCACATGCATGCTAAGTAGCGCCACTGATGGGGATCTTGGACAGATTCAGTTGTAGAAGCACACAGAACAGCTAAAATGCGTTGAGGAACAAATGCCAAGTAGCTTTACAAGTTGTTAGGGGCACACGCAGGGGCCGTCGCACATATCCTCCAGTCCCCCCTGCTCCATATAAGCTGAGTTATTAGTGCAGTAGCGTTCCGAGACAGAAACTTATACAGCACACAGGGACACCCAGCGAGGCACAGACTCGTGTGCAGTGCATATCAATTGCATGTGCAAATTGCCAGTTGCACTACCTATTGTAATCCACGGCTGCCAAAACAGAACTTGTACTGAAGTCGCACCTCGCTATACGCGTCTAGCAGGTCACCCAGGTGTGAAAGCAAAAAGAAGATATCGAGGCTGAGTACCCCAAAAGGAAATACACCAAACGCGGTTAAAAATGATACACAGATCTTTATTCTACAACTGAACAGTTTCAAAGGAAAAAGCAACAGATAGCTATTAGGCCCTCAGTACAACACAGCGAATACCAGCCCTGTCGGTGTGTGCAGTGAGTGGGGCTGTACATCAAAATAGTTGCACTTTTTATACAGTCCAAAACATGATGTCCAGCCCACTTGTAAGTTAACCATTTTCCTGGGCTAGAGGTTCATGCCGAGTTCATTCCTAATTTATGCATCTATACATCTAGAGGTTAGCCTTAATACATTTGCCAACAAGTTACATTAGCAACAGTGTGTCTTCGGATTCAATATTAAACCTTTGTACATATCTTGGACAATATAGTCTAACAAGTGTTCACATTAGATGCTTGAACAGTATTGTGCATAATATATGTTCATGGATTAGTTTCATTGGCACAGGTAATCCTCTATACACAGGTCACCGAAGGACAAGGTCTCAGTACATGACCCTAACATTTGGCCTGCAGCAGTTTACACATTAACCCGTAAACAGAGGTCGCGACAGCCATGTTAAATTCAGAACAACACTGTCCACCATTTTAGAACACAGGATGACATTTAGGGGCCGATTCATGGAACAAACGTGCGCCGAAAATCTTCGCGCAAGCAGGCGCAAGCGGAAAAAAACAGGCGCACGCGCACGCGTGCGATTCATGGAAGTCCATGCGCGTGTACACCCCGGGATGTGCGCCAAACCCGTGCACGGCGCACAAGTCACTGCAACATCCCGAAAGGCGTGCGCGACGCGCACAGTAAAAGCGCACAACCTCGGCGCACACACCAGAAAGTGGGCGGGACACGGGGCGTAACGCGCGGAATGGGGAACAATGCGCAAAAATAAGGGCATAACTGGGGATGTATTGCAGGGAAGCAGACGGAACGCCCACACGCACTCGAACCACACGTATTCATGGAATCGAATAGGGCAAAACCACGCACAGCCAAAGACACGCACAAGCCGAAACACGTCCACCACGCGAAGGCAGGCGGTAGCGTCCCTGTGCATTACAAAAGTGGCAACATACAGCAATTGGGCCTGTGCGAGGCTACGTGTATTTCACGGGTTCGCATGAACTTTTTCACGTGATCGGGCCTGGGGGAGCGGGCTACGTGTATTTCAGGGGTTCGCATGAAGTTTTTCACGCGATCGGGCCTGGGGGAGCGGGCTACGTGTATTTCAGGGGTTCGCGTGAAGTTTCTCACGCGATCGGGCCTGGGGGAGCGGGCTACGTGTATTTCAGGGGTTCGCGTGAAGTTTTTCACGCGATCGGGCCTGGGGGAGCGGGCTACGTGTATTTCAGGGGTTCGCGTGAAGTTTTTCACGCGATCGGGCCCGGGGAGCAGGCTACGTGTATTTCAGGGGTTCGCGTGAAGTTTCTCACGCGATCGGGCCCGGGGGAGCGGGCTACGTGTATTTCAGGGGTTCGCGTGAACTTTTACACGCGATCGGGCATGGGGGAGCGGGCTACGTGTACTTCAGGGGTTCGCGTGAAGTTTTTCACGCGATCGGGCCTGGGGGAGCGGGCTACATGTATTTCAGGGGTTCGCGTGAACCTTTTCACGCGATCGGGCCTGGGGGAGCGGGCTACGTGTATTTCAGGGGTTCGCGTGAAGTTTTTCACGCGATCGGGCCTGGGGGAGCGGGCTACGTGTATTTCAGGGGTTCGCTTCACGCGATCGGGCCTGGGGGGAGCGGGGTATCACTCACCGTCTGCCTTGCGTGTAGAAGAACGCGTAGCCAACACCCGCTGTGAAGTAATAGCGTGTGAACCCCAACGGATGGAAAACACACGCACCGCACGAAAAGCACGTACAGAGCAGTTCAAAGGCACGCGGGATCTCCAAGCCCTGCCAGGGCAACGCCCATGCGCGAAACGTCACAGACGTGCTTACGCTGTAAGGGCCTTTGGTCCAATGAAATCGCGTACGCGTGCTGACGCGCTTACGCGCTAAGGGCCATTCCTCGAATATTACGCTAACGTGCAGGATTTTCACGTGCCAAATCACTCCGTATCAAGCTGGCCACGCGAAAACACACGGAAGACCACGCTCCTGCCCAGAAGGCCGAATTACTGCCCCCCAGTGCCCCGAGCAGCCTCCCACGTGCCATCTGCTGCTGCCTGCCTGCCTGCCTGCTGCCACCGTGCCCTGCCATTTGGTGCCTGCGCATCAGCCATCTGCAGGGGTCCAGTTGCTGTGTCCACCCCTGCTGGAACAGAAGACTCCCGACTCGGATAACATCGCTCCACAGCCCA
Organism: Ambystoma mexicanum; assembly: GCF_040938575.1. NCBI lineage: Eukaryota > Metazoa > Chordata > Amphibia > Caudata > Ambystomatidae > Ambystoma > Ambystoma mexicanum. The sequence continues at coordinate 1,051,371,880 of NC_090941.1, forward strand.
GCCCCAGGACCCAGTTGCCCACCCACTCCTGCCCCTGGGGTTGCCATGTCGGGCACATCAACATCTGGCACCAGTGGCAACCCCCGGCCAGAGGGGCAGAGGGGCACCAGCTTCACTGCCACCGAAGTCGGTGTCCTGGTGGAGCAAGTCCTGGGGCAGTATGATACCCTCTTCGGATCGTCCCGCGCCAACAAGGAAGGACGGGAGAGGATCTGGGCCGACTGTGTGGTTGCCATCAACGCGGAGGGGGTGGCAACCCGCACCATCCAGAAGGTCAAGAAGCGCTGGGAGGACTTGAGGTCCAGGACCCTCACAAAGGCCCGGCGCCTCGTGGAGGGGGGCCGGGGCCGCATGAGTTCCATCCAGATGAGGGTCCTGGAACGCGTACACCCAGCGCTCCACGCCCAGGTCCCTGAGAGGGAGACCAGTCTGGAGTTGAGCGGTAAGTGGCCAAGCATTGCTGTGTGAGACAGGGCATGTTGCAGTGTGCTGGTTGTCTGATACTTGCCTGTATGTGTGACATAGGCCATGTACGCATGTATGTGTGCAGGGACATCATGGTAATGCATGTGCGACCAGTAATGTGTGAACCGCACGGTTGTTGAATGTGTTTAAATGCGACATGGGGAGCCCTATGCAGATTGTACACATGAGAGCATGGCAGTCTCTGTTCCTGGACATGGGTGGGGGTGAGGGATGGGTGCTGATGCCAGGTACATATATGGTATGCATGTCTGTGTGCCTGACCTGCATGTCTGTGACTTGTGAATGCCATGGATGCATGACACATGTCTGTGTCAATGTACAGATTCACTGATGCAGCCTAGTCATCCTTGTATCCACTGTGATTGGGGTGTACGGGGCCAGATGGATGTGACTGAGGTGAAGTGTGTGCATGTGATAGGCATGACCCATGTTGCATGTGAGTTCCATTACATCGTATGTTTCGAGAGTCCATTGGACATGTATGGAAATGTCCATGGCATGCACCATGACTGTCACTGTGTGTGTTTTGCCTGGACTGACACATGTGTTGTGGAGGGACATGATGGAAGTGTACTTTGACAGTGGCACTCATCTGCTATTGCTTCCTGTCTAGGGGACCATTGTACAGTACCCTGATGCTTGTGTTCTATGTCTCCCTCTACGCAGCGGCTAGTGAAGAAGAGGGCGGAGACGGCACTGTGGAGCAAGGCGGCGGGGATGCCCCCACGGCTGCAGCGGAAGGGGTGGGTGAGCCCCCACAGGGGCCTGCTACGGCGGAAGACGGTGAGGAGCCATCCAGGTTGGTGGTTTCCACAGAGGAGGCCGCCACTGAGGCGCACATGGGGCCTGGTGGGGGCATTCCTGCTGGTGCAAGTGGTGCAGTCCAGGGGCAGGAGGCAGCACAGGTCACCGTGGAGGGGCCTGTGCATGTTGCTGTCCCTTACCCTGTGGGTGCACCACCATGCACCAGCAGGGATGCCCCGTCCCAGGCCCGTCCACAGGTAGAGGGGATGTCCATGTCATCTGACTCCCCTCCACCTGCGGACGAGGGGACCACTGGCCTTATGGAGAAGGTCCTGATTGGGGTCGCGATGCGCACGGCTGTGATTCGTGATGCAGTGCGTGCTTCCCAGGAGGAGCACGCACGTCATCACAAAGAGCACCGTGCCGATGTGGCCCAATTGGGATCGTCCATGTTCGGGGGTTTCCTGCATGTGTCGGCCAATCTGGCGGCCCTCTCCTCCTCTGTGGAGACTATACGCCAGTCGTTCTCCTTGCCGTCTTCCGGCCCAGATGCCACCAGGGCCCCCTGTGGACCTGCCCTGACCAATGCAGCCAGCTTGGTGGGGATCCCATCCTTGCCACAGTCGGGAGTCGGAGGTCCAGCAGGGGTGGACACCACAGCAACTGTACCCCAGCAGATGGAGGATGTGCCGGCATCATCAGGCAGGGCACGTGCACGACGGCGTCGGTGGATTCCATCAGCCTGGATGCCGTCGTGCTGGCAGAGGCAGTTGCGTCGGAGGCAGCAGCAGAGTCAACGTGGGAGGCATCATGGCTCGGCGCCATCAACATCGGAGGGGCAGGCATCGGCCGGAGGGCAGGAGGACCCAGGACAGGAAGTGTCTTCCGTGTGGCTGCGGTTGGGCCAGCAGATAGGTGCGGAGCGGCGGCGGGCGGAAGAGGCAGGGCTCACGATGGTCAGGGCGGAGAACTCCATGCGGAGGGCCCTGAGGCAGGCCGAGTGCCTCGTGGCAATCCGCAGGGGGTTGGAGGAACAGATGGCGTCGTCCCTGCGGACCATCGGGGCCATGGAACAGGACCGCCTCCGGGACATAGACGAGGAGTTTGATGATGCCCTGGCCCGGAACACCACGGAGTGAGCCACTGGACTTGCCCGCCGCCTTTGTATATAGTTCTTTAGTTTTAGGTTTCATTTGTTTCTTCTTATGATTTGGAGTCGACGGACACAGCTCCACTTTTTGTATATAGTTGCATTTTAGTTAGGGTTTTTTGTAGGTTTCCTTTGTTCAGTGGGGCTCATGGACCCTTGGATGTTTTGTACATAGTTCTTCATTGGATTGTTTTATTTTCTTATTTTTGATTTATTCTCCATGGAGCAATGGTCTTTGCATTTATTTTTATCTCTCGGATTGATTTTATTTTTAATGTGACTTTGAACAACATTTTTTTGGATTTGGATTTGTAGTTTTGATTTTTTTGGACGGACATGCAGCTTATCTTTTTTTCATTGCCATTGTAGTTTGTTTCATTTCATTTGCATTCAATTTTTTTAATACAATTTTGTTTTCATACTTCACTGTGTGGTATCATCTCATTGGTTTCATGCATGTCATGTTGGGTGTTTTCCCATTCATTTGCAACCATTGTGTGTGATGGACATGGGTTCATTTGCTTTATGAACATTGGGGGTGTAACATGTAATTTCCATTTCCATGTGGGTGAATGGGTTACTTGGTAGGGCCTTTTGGCTGTGGAGGCTGACCATAACGCACATGATTGGGGATTGTGAGGACCTGGGTGCAGGGGGACATGAGTGGGGGCCTGGTGGAGGCTGCCCATGGTGGCTAGGGAGTGGGGGTGGTGGGAGACATGAGTGTGGGCCTGGTGGAGGCTGCCCCTGGTGGCTGGGGGGTGGGGGTGATGGGAGACATGAGTGGGGGCCTGGTGGAGGGTGCCCCTGGATGCTGGGGGGTGGGGGTGGTGGGAGACATGAGTTGGACATGTGTGGGGGCCTGGTGGGGGCTGCCCCTGAATGCTGGGGGGTGGGGGTGGTGGGAGACATGAGTGGGGGGCTGGTGGAGGCTGCCCCTGGTGGCTGGGGGGTGGGGGTGATGGGAGACATGAGTGGGGGCCTGGTGGAGGCTGCCCCTGGTGGCTGGGGGTGGGGGTAGTGGGAGACATGAGTGGGGGCCTGGTGGGGGCTGCCCCTGGTGTCTGGGGGGTGGGGGTGGTGGGAGACATGAGTGGGGGCCTGGTGGATTCTGCCCCTGCAATGCTGGGGGGTGGGGGTTGTGGGAGACATGAGTGTGGGCCTGGTGGAGGCTGCCCCTGGTGGCTGGGGGGTGGGGGTGATGGGAGACATGAGTGGGGGCCTGGTGGAGGCTGCCCCTGCACTCCTGGGGGGTGGGGGTGGTGGGAGACATGGGTGGGGGCCTGGTGGAGGGTGCCCCACGGTGCTGGGGGTCGGGGGGGTGGGAGACATGAGTGGGGGCCTGGTGGAGGGTGCCCCTGCACTGCTGGGGGTGGGGGTGGTGGGAGATATGAGTTGGACATGAGTGGGGGCCTGGTGAGGGCTGCCCATGGTGGCTGGGGGGTGGGGGTGCTGGGTGACATGAGCAGGTGTGCAGGGTAGTCCCCTGTGGTGTCGGCTGCCTGCAGGGGCTGTGGAGGGTGTACAGGGAATACCTGGGAGCACACAGCCAAATCGCGTGTAGAATTTCCCGCGTACCCCTGTCATACACGTACCCAGCCAAATCGCGTGTGGAAATTCCCGCGCACGTACCCGGCCAAATCGCGTGTGGAACTTCTCGCGCACCCCTGAAATGCACGTACCATGCTGAAATCGCGTGTGGAACATCCCCCGCACCCAGAAATACACATACCCTGCGGTTTATAGTCAAAAAGTCGAATCCAATAATGTCGAAAGTCAAAAAGTCGAAAACAAAAATATCGAATTTTTTTTTTTGGTTGCTTTTTTTTCGAAATGGGGGGGGGTTTAATTTTTTTTTTGTTTTACCCCTTTTTTTTTACCACCGGAGCCCAAAAAAAATATATAAATAAAAAACATAAAAATTCAACATTTTTGTTTTCGACTTTTTGGATTCGACATTTTTGTAATTCGACATTATTGGTTCGACATTATGACTGGACACCATACCCTGCTGAAATCGCGTGTGGAACTTCCCGCGCACCCCTGAAATGCACGTACCATGCTGAAATCGCGTGTGGAACGTCCCCCGCACCCAAAAATACACGTACCCTGCTGAAATCGCGTGTCGAACTTCCCACGCACCCCTGGAATACACGTACCCTGCTGATTTCATGTGTGAGACTTCCCCCGATCCCTGAAATACATGTACCCTGATGGAATCGCGTGTGGAACTTCCCGCGCACCACTGAGATACGCGTACCCTGCTCGCACGGGCCCAATCGCGTGTGGAAATTCCCGCGTACCCCTGAAATACACGTACCCTGATGGAATCGCGTGTGGAACTTCCCGCGCACCCCTGGAATACACGTACCCTGCTGTAATCGCGTGTGTAACTTCCCCTGCACCCTGAAATACACGTACCCTGCTGATATCGCGTGTGGAACTTCACGCGCACCCCTGAAATACACGTACCCTGCGGAAATCTCGTGTGTAACTTCCCATGCACCCTGAAATACACATACCCTGCTGATATCGCGTGTGGAACTTCACGCGCACCTCGAAATACACGTACCCTGATGGAATCGCGTGAGGTACTTCCCGCGCACCGCAGTGATCAGGGGCATTGCTAGGGGGGGGCTAAGGGGGCTATAGCCCCTGATCTTTTGGTTGTAGCCGGGATTGAATCTCAGGAGCTACAGCCAAAAGACTAGCTAGCCCCCAGTACCAACAGTTCAGACATCAGCTTAGCCCCGGGTCTTTTCCAGACCTAGCAACTCCCCTGCCAGTGATACACGTAGCCCGCTTGCTGTGCTGGTACAGGGTTAGCGCAACCCTTTGCACTGGATTGGGTATATTGATGGCTTTTCCCTGCGCGAGAGGCGTTCTTGTGGGCGTAACTGGCGCTGCGGCAGGGTCGCTGCGCCACTGTGCGCCACGGCTGGTTTTGGTGGCTGGAATCCATGAATACGCTGTGCGCGGAATTGGATTTTAGCGCACGCGGCTGGCGCAGGGATTCGCACGCGCACACTGTGCGCCAGCCGCGTGCGCCACTTGTGCGCTGGATTCTATGAATTACCCCCTTAGAGTAAGAATCAAAACCATCACAGGGGCAAGCTAACGTATGCATACACAGCAGCAGACAAGGGTGTTTGTGGAGAAGTCACTTACTTTTGGGGCAGGAATGTTGTTGTGTGTGTTTTGTAAACACACACAGATTAGCAACTCACGCTCTCTTTGCAGCATTGAACTGATCCTGTTACCGGACTTGAGAGTGCGCAGGCAGGAGGCCAGCACTCACCCCAGAGATAAGTCTCTCTTTGTCTTGCATTTCACTCATTTCGTACTATGTGCATGTAGAACATGGTTTCTCTGACTGAGTATGTGTTATTGTCAATAGTTGTATTTTGTATTTTGCCTACTTTCCCTTGCAAATCCAACTCCCCTCTCCTGTCCCTCTTTCCGGTTATCCTGAACACCAATGCCTGTCCAAACAACGGATCCCTGACCCTCTTTCCCCGCTGCAGTCTCGGAGGCCTGTGTAAGTTTTACCTTGCAAGCGCCCAGAGCACGGAGGGGGTGGTTGGTTTGTGCCACTCCTGCGCCTGGAGACCAGAGCTGTGACACTACCCATCAGTTGTTGCATCCTCATTGTATGTTGTTTCTGGAAAAAGGTACCCTTCCTGTTGAACCATTGTTGTACTGTCCTACCTTGGTAGTTCAATCATTCTGCTTGTACATGTGGCAGGACTTTTTTTTGCACTTCGTGTAATCTACTGGATACTCTTCCAGTGTTTTTTTTGTGCCGAGAGGCGTTTTCCCTGGTTTGGGGCTTTGGCTCCTTAGAGTTTTCTGCGATTTGGTATTTTTACCAGTCAAGGAGGCCTCTGAGGGGGCTGGACCTTATTTACACGCAAGGGGGAACATGAAGACCAAGGGGTAGGGGGATCCTGTAGCCAGATAGACTAAAAGGGAGAAGGCTACATACCCCAGACACAGTTGTTCAGAAGGGTACCGAGGGAGCAGGAGCCCCCCACACTGCTGAGCAGTGCATCGCTGGCTGGGTGAGAAGCAGGAGCTTCTCCCCCCATGCAGAGGTAAGCCCGAAGGCTCACCGTCACTCGATGTGAAGTCGCGCTTCTTCATTGCAAAACGCCATTTTAATGTGCTCTGTACTATCATCCAGCAAGTCTTCCACTTTTGCCCTCAACGATCGCTATCCAGTGCATATCTGATGCCTTTGTCAGAGCTCTACTCTGCATTTCGACGCCGCCGCGATTTCAAGATGGCCGCTCACCACAACGCTACATCAACAGCTGATTTACTTCCCCAAACAGGGAAGTAAAGCACCAACTGCCTGCCGCCTCGTCTGATTGGCTTACCTACGTTTTTACCAGGCCAATCATCAAGCCGGGAGGCGTATGCCGCCGTGCACCAAGGCCCGCACTAAGGCTCACTCCCCTGTCCCAGCCTGTCCTTGCCTTTCCGGCCGTCGGCTAGAAAACCTGCCTCACATCTGGCAGACGAGGATCCGTCAACGAACCCATAAACAGGTACTATACCGCCTGTAGTAATGAAACTTCATCCGTGAGTAATAACGCTGACTTAGCCTGTGCGCTGTGACTCACGCTCCTCTGACTTACTATCTCCATCACTGTTCGCATTTTACCCATATTATCACAGCTGATACCTCGTTGCCCGGGAACACGGTGCTTGCTTTACTGGATTACTAGCATTTGATTGAAAGTGTATTCTTTACTTGACTAAGATTGCGAATATGTTCCCATACCATCCACCTCCACACTGAAACCCACTCTTACGAGACTGTATTGTACCATACTTCACACTGCCATTGGTTAATGAACCATTGAATGCTTACCTGAATATCACTTTTCTTAAGTGTACTACTGATGTTTGTTTTCCGCATTTTTAGGCTAGCCAGCATACATTCGAATCTAGACAAAGTGCTTGCCATGGAATTAACTCATGCGCCTCATTGACGCTGCAATTTTGTATTTAAGCTTATCTAGAAGATTCTCGCCACCTCCATTACTGTTCCCACTGGTTGTTGAGTGGGGCTGTGCACTATAACCGCCGTTTCTCAACTAATGCATAGACCTTTTAGCACTGCATCCATTGTCTGTGATATGTCTTCTTACGATCTGTTTGTACCACTGGCAAACAGATCATTAGCATACAGGATGCATGTCTGGCATACATGCATGTCTTTATCTAGGGACCTGCTTCACCCATTCACGGCACACTTACAGTGCACCTTCTGAGTGCACCCGTATCTAATGTGCGATCGGGACTGATGTTTGTGGGTGCCTCCTATCCCACGTACCTCAGCCACTGCCTGATAGCCACATCCAAGTGCCATTACTCATTGTATTTTAGCCTTGTTGGGACTGGTGCATCTAGGTGCCTATGATATGTTTTTCAGTTACGGTCTACCCATGCCACACAAATTTGTGCCCCACTAGTGAATGTCATCTAGACTGCATAGACTCTACCATACGTGGTAAACGTATTTCAACGTGCCTGCTCTAAATCATACAGCTACCCGATACCAGTAACCTAGACTGCCGGAAATCCTAGTCTGCTCACACTAAGTGGCATTGCTGGTCACCAGGGATAGCTCTGCATTATGTCAAGCCTACTCAATATCTACACTTTAATGGTCATGGCCACGCTTCATGCCCCCAGCACCCAGAAGTGCCTTACAGAAGCTCCCCCATGCAAGTCAGCGCTCGCACTTCCTTTCCCACCTATCACTCCCAAGACATTTAACTATACTGGCCATACCAGCCCACTGCACCAGGCCATACCAGGGCATTTAGCGTATACCTCTCAGCCTACTCCAACTCACGAGAGAAACCTCAAATTACGCGCCATGCTTAACAGACTTCCTGAACCACTTAGAAGATCCCTTCCCGCTATAAAGCGTACAATTAAAGGCCAACATACCAGGATATGTAATAGTCCAAATCCCCCTCACTCATTACCAGTGAATATAAATTCCCAAACTTTCAAGATCAAGACAAATACTGTCCCATCTAACTCTGCCCAAACTACTTTGGATCATGAAGGACACTCCCTCAAGGGAGCACTCCTCAATGTATAATCCCTAGTGGCACACGCCATCGACCTAGCTGACGTAATTACAGAAGCCAATCTAGACTTTATTGCTATAACCGAGACCTGGTTACATAGAGTGGCAGGCCCATCTCTTATGCTGGCCATTCCTGAAGGCTACACCATATCCCGGCAGGACCAAGAAGGCTCCCGTGGAGGTGGAATCACCATTATATCCAAAATAAACCTATCACTACAACTAGCCCCTGCCATAACCATGCAATCTTGTGAAACTCTCACTGCAAAAATCCCTATAAACAACACCCAAACTCTATCTATTCACCTAATTTACAGACCACCAGGTCCACTTGGAACCTTTGAGGAGGATTTGCACAGCCTTTTGTCCAACAATACCAAAACCACCTCTCAATTGTTGGTACTAGGGGACTTTAACCTCGGTTTCAATGATCAAGCAGATGCTCATGCATCAACTATTGGCAATACTCTGAACACCTTAGGACTAACCCAAAAAGTCAACACCCCTACCCATGCAAAGGGCAGAATACTTGACTGGATCGCTGATTCCAATTGTTCAACCATAGACTCCTCTACTACCCATTATCTTGGACCGACCACTCTCCGGTTTCCTTTAACTTACTAACCACCAAACCACCCTCTCTAGCCCCACAGGTGGCCCCACCCTGTCCCACAAGAAATAAAAAAAAATATTACTGTGGACAATAATATCCCCCTGATCCTTCCAACCTTAAATGCACCTCCAGACAATCTCGACCCTAGTGCATTGGTCAACGAATACAAAAATATCATGCGCACCACTATGGACAAAGTCGCCCCACTCAAAATGCGAACAAGCAAACCCAAGGCACATTTAAACAAGTGGTTCACGCCAGAATTTAAGGCCCTCCGCTTAACCAAAAGAAAATGTGAAACTGACTGGAAACTATGTCCAACCGAGGAGAACAAAGCTAACTTAACTAACATCTCTCGGCACTACAAAAATGAAATCTGCCTACCAAAGCGTCACTCTTACAATGTTCTCATTGCCAACTCCAACTCAAGTATGAAGGAACTCTTCTCCATACTGAAAGAACTTGAGTATCCCTTTGCCACACCAGACACCTGCACCAAGGACAAGACCTGGCGAATAGACATCTAAAATGCCCTAATAAATAAAATCACAATGTTGCAAAACAAAATTCAACTAAAAAAAGAATCCTTAAACCTCCTAAATAAGCCGCCACTCAACAACACCACTAACGACCCAACTAACAAATTCTCCTTCACCAAAACTACCACTCTAGAGGTTGAGAAAACCATCCTTTCACTCAAACCCTCGAACTGCAAAGGTGACATCTGCCCAGCACAACTAATAAAAGACGCTGCCAGAGACCTTTCACCTTTCATTTCTAAATTGATAAACGCCTCCTTTGCCTCAGGCAACATCCCGGCTAACCTAAAACAATCATGGGTGCTCCTGCTTCTCAAGAAGCAGACTCTAGACCCCCTCACCCCACCAACTATCGGCCCATTACTACGGTACTTTTCTGACAGAAAATACTAGACAAGTTTGCCTATACGCGAATTCAAAGACACCTTGAACTACATAATCTATTGGGAGCTAGACAATCGGGTTTCCGTCCACTCCATGGAACTGAAACTGCCCTCATTGATTTAAAGACCCAAATAGATGAACTGAGAGATCAAGGTGAACAGCACTCCTCCTTCTGCTTGATCTCTCAGCTGCGTTTGATCTGGTGGACCATAAGGTCCTCTGCAAACATTTGGACACTGCGGCACACTTCTCCACCCATGCCACTAAACAGATTGAATCTTTTCTGAGCGAGAGAACAATGAGAGTCTTCTCCCCCTCAGCAGCAGCTGACCCTTCACCAATCACGTGTGGAGTCCCTCAAGGCTCTTGTGTCTCACCGACCCTATACAACATATTCACTAAACCCCTCTTCGATGATCTGGACCTTCTAGGTATCACCTACACTAACTATGCAGATGATACACAGATTCTCCTCCCGCTTTCTGGGGATCGCAGCAAGGACAGGGAGTTGGTGAATAGGGTGTATATCATCATTCAGGCATGGATGGCATCCCATGGCCTGTGCTTGAATGATGATAAGACTGAGCTGATTATCCTGGGCACGCAGGCCAATATCAATAAGTTCGACAAGGATTATTCCACATTTAACATAGATGGCAATAGTATGAAGGTTTCGAGAGAAGTAAAAACACTTGGTTCTTATCTTGATTGTACCATGTCTTTTGATAAACAAGTTAACTCCTTAGCTTCTACTACAGCTTATACCTGTAAATGAGTAAGAGCAGGTAAACCTTTTTTATCTAATGATAGTTGCATGATCCTAGCGAGAGCCTTAATATTATCCCGACTTGATTATTGCAATGCCCTTTACAGTGGCGCTAATAAAACTATCACCAAAAGGTCACAAATTCTACAAAATAACGCCCTCAGAGCTTCTCTAGGTATAAATAAAAGGGAACATATTTCCTCTATCAGACACCAATATAAATGGCTGTCCACCGACGATAAAATCCACCTCAAAATGTCCTCCTTGACACTCAAAGCCCTCAACAACGCTGCTCCTAGCTACCTGATGGACAAAATAAAAAGAAACAACATCCAGTAGGCCCACAAGAACTCCCAACTCCAACTGCTTGGTTATTCCTAGATTTAAACTTGCTAAAATTGGTGGTACTAGTTTCCCTGTGCTGGCCGCTAAATGGTGGAATGCCCTGCCACACGACTTGAGAACTGACCAACCTTTTTCACACTTTAGAACGAATCTCATCAAACACTTCAACGACAAAAATATGTAGGTACTGATAGACATTTCTGTGATGCCACCTTGTCTGAATGTATATATGTATTATTAGAGATATCCCTCAACTGTAAATATTTATAGCAACATAACTGTCCGCGATATGATCCTTGCTAAGTCTGTACATACTTTCTCATCATCATTGCAATTTATGTAACATTTTAATTCTAGGTAACACTGTAACTTTTGTAACACTGTAATTCTATGTAACGTTGTAAGCTTTGCATATTCTTTTCACTGCGCCCGGTTACCCCTGGGTCTGGCGCGCACTACAAATAAATAAACAAACAAACAAACAAGCAAACAAACAAGGTCATGGTGATGTGTAAATGAGGGAGGGCCTTTTGTTGTTGGACAGTAAGCCTGGGCTACAGTGTTTGGGCACTCTCTGACAATGTCATTGTGGGGTACTATGTACATGATATGTTCTGCTGGTCAATGGCTGTTCCTGTGTTGGGTTTACTTTTCAGGTTTCATGGGATTTTTGTGGTTTGACATGCTGGGGTGTAAACATGGGCAATGTTCACATGTGATGTGTATAGGACACTGAGGGTCACTTGATTTGACATGCATATATTGAGTGCATGTCCCTACTGACACACACAGTTACACAATGCTCCACCACACGTACAACCACCCTTCCATGCCCACAGGTGCACACATATTGTATTCTCGGGCACGCTGTGTCCCTGCAGCGCATGATCAATTACCATTTGGGGATTCTGGACATGCGTCAATGGGAACATTTGTTATTTTGTCCTTTTGATGTGATGCTCAAGGTGTATCCCCAACACAATGGCTGCTCACTGTGCTCTGTGCTGAGCAGTGTGTAGCAGGAGACACACAGAGCACACGGGTTTGAGAGTGGCGATTTTGACTTGCACAATGTGCATGTGATCAGGCATTCAGTGCTGTGTTGAAACTACCACTGGTGTACAGCATTTGTGTATGACTTGGTATGTGTGGGAGGTTGTTGTCAGTCATTTCATCTGATTCCATGTCAGGCATCATTGTCTCGGGACTCTTTCCATTCATCACATGTCACTTCATATGTTATTGGTCATGTGCTGGCCTTTTGCTATTGCATGCCATGTCATGGTGTGGCAGACAAGGGTATGTGGTTTGGGAGGGTTTGGGTGACATACCAGAGATTGTCATGGCCTGTTTTGCGGGGGGGTGTGATACACACCTTGCATGTGTTCCTTTTGTCACACAGGATTGGTTATGTTTAAGTAGCTAGGTATGCACACAAAGTAGCACTCCCATGGCAACATCCTCAGGGTGGTAAGGTTGTGACAGCTGACGTCTCTTTGTCATCATCGATTGTCACCTGGTATGTGCCAGGACTGTGTGCACTCCGCAGGGGTGGGAGTTTTGGTGGAAATGTGGCCACATGCTGGGTCTGGGCTGCCTCGCCACTTGCCCTTTCCCTTCCCATGGGCAGCACCTGTGCCTGTGGTTGGGGATGTGGGGGCACCACCATGTCCACCGGTACACCCTGCCGTGTTGCAACATTGTGCAGGGCACATGCTGCCACAATGATCCTGCACCCTACTGGGGGTGCATATAGTAGCTGGCCACCAGAGTGGTCAAGGGAGCGGAAGTGTGACTTGAGCACTCCGAATGTCTGCTCCACTATGCCCCTGGTTGCAATATGGGCAGCGTTGTATCTTACCTGGGGTGGTGTGGTGGGGTTCCTGATTGGCGTCATCATGTGGTTGCTCAGAGGGTAGGCACTGTCCCCTGGGGAGGTCGTAATGGTTGTGATTAGTTGGGTTTGTGTATTTGTCTGTGTGTGACATGCCTGCATGTGAACAGATATTTGTAGGAGCCATGTGTCGCTATGCTTCCCAGCTTCCAGGGCCCGGCTCAGGGCAGACATTCTGTATATGAAACTGTCATGGGTTGATCCAGGGTAGTTTCCATAGACAGAGGTGATGATTCCGTTTGCCGTTTCGATAGATGTGCTCAGTGGCCCTAGGTGGACGTAGGACCACATGGGTGCAATCTATGGCACTGAGCACTTTGGGGAAGTGTGCCACCCTGTAGAAGTACTGGACCACGGCCTGCCTTTCTGCGGGTGTTCTGGGCATGTATATGTGCCTGCGGACTGAGGGGCGCGCAGTCATGATTGCCAACACCTGGTGTAGGCAGTGTGATTGCTTGGCCTGTGAGATGCCCCCCCACTATGGCAGTTGTCTGCCGAAATGACCCAGCAGCCAAAAAATGCAGGACATTGAGCACCTTCTCCAAGGGGCTCAATGCTTGGGAGTACAGGATGGGGGATGTAAGGTCATCTTCCCACTCCCTGACCAGGTCTAGGATGATATGAGGTGGAAACCTATACCTGCCATAGACCTCGTCGTCAGGCATCCCAGAAAGGCTGGTCCGGAGCAAAAAAAATGCGGGGCCTGGCTATTCTCCTCCGGCGGTGTCCCACGATCGGTGCTGCGACAAATGGGGCATTCATCATAGTTGTATATACGTGTTTGTTGTTGTGTGCACTTTTATACTGCACGCAGGGACGCTTCCGCCTGCCTTCGTGTGGTGGACATGTTGACGCCTGTGCGCGTCTTTTCCCGTGCGCGGGTTTCCCGTATTCGATTCCATGAATACGTGTTGTTTGCGTGCGTTTGGGCGTTCCGTGTATTTCCCTGCAGTACTTCCCCAGTTACGCCTTCTTTTTCACACGTTGTTCCCCATTCCGCGTGTTACGCCCCGAGTCCCGCCCCCTTTTTGGTGTGTGCGCCGATGTTGTGCGCTATCGCTGTGCGCGTTGCGCACAGCATTCAGGATGTTGGAATGACGTGTGCGCCCGTGTGCGCCACGCAAGGATTTGGCGCACATCCCGCAGTAAACACGCACAGGCACTTCCGTGAATCGCACATGTGCACGTGCACATGCTTTTTCACGCTTGTGCCAGCGTGCCCCAAGATTTTCGATACACATTTCTTCCATGAATCAGCCCCTTAGTCTCAAACAACTATGGAACGGCCCGCATACGCAAACACTGTGATGTCACCATGCCATCACATCAAAGTAGTGTGACGTTATCACGCAGGAGTGTGATGACATCTCATTATAAATAGCAGACATTTTAAGCATTAGAAGCGTTGCGATTTTTCGGCAAAGCTTGGACATATGCCTCCTGTTTAAGCAGGTAAGCAGGGATAATTATAACTCACTGGATTTTATCCAGACTGGGTTTTTGTAAGATAATTACGAAAACAATGGGGTTGTTAACTTTGAATATTATTCTAATACGTTGGGGACTGTTAGGGAGAATTCTCTGTTTAGGCTGAATTTCCTAACCTAGTGTGTCCCCCAGCAGCTTTGCTGGATTTCTGGAGTTTGTTTTTTCCATCCTGCCAAGAGTGAGACTCTTTTTCTCCCACTCTTGGACATGAATGTGTGTAATTCCTTTGAATGTCAATGTGTTCTATGGGCTATGGGGTCTTTTACTCCATAGGGTCTCATATGTTTTTCTATGTGTGCTACACCGCACCCTACGTGCCGTAACACTGGGGCGTCCTAGCGGACCTCCACCATAGACTCCATACCCAGGGACTGACTACTGTCTCCCCGGGCATGTAAAGTCACCATTGGCTTTACTAGACCTAAATTTACTATCAGAACTAGAACAAACCATCTTATTGTGGACATACTAGTAGGGGTAATTCGATTACTCCTGGGTCTGTTACTCGAGGGGGCACTGTCCCGTCCCCCCTCGTCAAGTTTTGGCTGGTGGCAGTGGAAACTACTTATGTTCGACCCCGAATATAACCCTATGGGATTCTTCCCATTGTTGGAGATTGATACTGTTTCTCGTTAATCTCTAATGTACCACCGGTCCACTTATCTTAAATAAGTTTATCGGATGGTATTTTCTGCCAGAACTCGGTTTTTAAAATGGCGTCTGTGTTCGTCTCTGTGACTCCTAAACCAAAGGTTGAGCCCTTTCTTCCACTTTTGGCGGGCCTCTGTACAGAGACCCTCCAAAGGGGTGCCATTCTGTCTGGGTTACCACAGGGGTGTGCGAGGGGGTTTAGGCACCCTGGACCGAGTTGCCTTGCCAACTCCGGTCGCACTCTGGTGTGATTGGCCCAAGTGGTGAGCCTCCCCACTCACCACTTAGCAAGTGTTGATTGACAGCTAGGCTGAATGAATGGGGGCATAAAAGAAGGGCTTTTGGGACTGGATCTTCAGAAGTCGCCACAGGACCTAAGAATCCGACGAGGGTAACGCTGAGCCGGCCTGCAATGACGACACCTCTGGTGGAGCCCTGCTGAACCGACTCACCACTTCCCGACGACAGAGGAGATCTCCCTGCCGGAGAGTCTCTTCCCCTGACTGGTGGGAACAACCAGTCCCCTTTGCTTTTTCTTCACCTCAGGACGCGGTGGTCGAATTGCCAGTGCAGAGCACCCCGGCAACCGGATAGCCACTACCCCTGTACCACGACCAAAAGGTGGTACCTTGTGACGGAACACTCCGCGGCTGGTCTCTTCCCTGGTGGTGCACCGGACTTCACTTTTCTTCGACGACAAGATCCTCTCTACTCTTGGCAAAGACCCGACGTGCATCCACCACCAGGAACAACTGCCCCCGCCGGAGCTGTCTCTCCACAAACAAGGTACCGTGTCCGCTTGGCTTCCCTTTCGGTCGGTTCGAGTGAGGTGTCTTAATCCTCTCCTTTCCGTTAGGTCGCCTCCAAGCTTTCTCACATATTGTTCTGAACTAGTTCAATCTGCCAATAACATTTTGCTACAAAGACTGGAACGCATTTCCACTAGAGACTTTTTGGGACATATCGCCTTGCCTCTCTCCGAGTGGGCCTGGCCTCTGAACTTTATGATCTATTGTGGTTCTTGCCTTCTTGCCTTGCATTTTTCCCGTGAAATATTGAACTGTGTTGATTTCGTAACCTGCTTATTTTTCTCTCCCGTCCTAACTAATATTAGAGTGTCATCTAGGTTGAGGCATACACCTCTGTCTGTAAATAAGTGATGCTGGTAGAACCTAGACTTGTTGAAATATTGTTAGGGGGTTTGATCGTTTCTTCTTCGTAGAGTAATTGTAATTGAATTGTTTGCCGTGATAGTACCATAGTGTTTTTCATAGATGTTCCGTTATAAATAAATACCTTAATATCTTTACACTGAAGCCTTGTTACGTGTTTGCTTGTCTTACTGTGAAGGATTGTCCTATATTGTATACTCCACATACTACTTAACTCTTCTTGAGAGAAGTCTGACTGCTCAGCCACAGCTACCAAGTGAATCTGTGTGGTACAGACTGCTACCAAGTGGGTTTACTGCCAAACACCTGTAGTCCTAAATCTTTTGCAGTGGTCCCAGAGGGAACTGCACAGGTTTCCGCCTAACACTGGTGTACAGCTGTGGGATTTGTATCGAGTATACAGTTTAGAGTGCTTTTCGACACTTTAGGATAACTAACCACAAAGCTTAGCACTAAAAAGCAACTTTCGAAAAAACATGTCTATGATGGAAACTTACAGTCAAGAATCCTTGTCAGGTGAAAATACTGAGCGTTTGCGAGCTCTCTGTAGGCAAGAGAATCTTTCTGTAAGAGGCAAGAAGTTAGAACTAATAGAGAGATTGCTGGCGAACCAAAGTCTGGGTACTGTTTCAGAGGAACCAATTTCTCCAGCAACCTTAGATAACAGTGATGGTGTTGATCTGAATCGTAATTCCGATGATAGCTATGAAGAGGCTGACGAGGACGGAGAGGCTAACGAAACTGTCTCCCCTGCTCCTCTACCTGCCTTACCAGCTGTACCTACGGGGCCCATACCAGGTCCCACAAGTAACCCTGCTTATTTTGAACTTGAAAAAATGAAGCTCGAATTAGAATACAAAAGGTTCTTGGCTCAATCTGAATGAAATCAAGAGCTTGAGTTCAGACGGATGAATGCCCAGGCTGAGCAGAAGCAAGCTGAGTTAAGACTCAGGGAAATAGAACTTAATCACGAGTTATAGATGAAAAAGTTGTCTATCAAAAATGCTTCTCTCTCCTCTGGTTCCTCTAGGAGCTCCAGTCCCAAAAGACCCCGGATGCCGAAGGAATTAGTGGGTATGTATGAACCGAGATTGGATGTGTTGGATTGGTTAAAACTGTTTGAGTACAATCATGGGCTCCAGGACATCACCGTGAATGATTTACTTCCCTGGTTGTTCTCTAGGCTCCCTCCTGTTGCGACTGATGTGGTAATGGAGTTGGGGGAGGCGGATAAGATGTATTACGAAAGTGTGAAACTAGCTTTAATAGCTAGATTCGGGAAGACCCCTTCCCAGTATCTTAAGAGGCTTAGAACCCTCAAAAAAGCATGTTGGTATCCCTTGGGCTACCTGGGTGAGTGAAGGGTTGAACAACTTAGAGGGATGGATTAAGGGTTACAAAGTGAACACTTATGAGGGTATGAAGAATCTTTTTATGTTGGAGTCGATTTATGATGCCTGTTCTCCTGAGCTCAGACAGCACTTGGCTGATTCGAAGGAATTGGATTCCCAGACGCTAGCTAAGGCTGCTGACTTGTGGGTTGCCAACAGGGCTACTCATAAGGATTCTGGGGCAACTCAGAAAAAGGATGAGGGAAAACAGCCTAAAAGAGACTCAAAAGAGAATTCGAATAACTCAAATTCCAAAGAGGGCCCCAAACAAAACCAGAAGGGTAAGCCACCGGGAAAACCAAAACAGAATAGTGTGTCTTCTGGTGCCAAACCGGAAGGAGGTCAGAACAAGCCACCATTCCAAAAAGCGTTTGGTAAATGCTTTGTTTGTGGCTCGACTAACCACGTGAAAGGAGATCCCAGATGTAAGGGTAAACCTTCAGGGGTCCAGCTTGTCTCCTTAGCCTTCGCTCCAGAGGAGGAAGTACAAATGGCAAGTGTAAACTTTCTACTGCTAGCTGACGAACCCATTGGAGTCTCAGCCAGCGTTTCTTTAGTATCTCTGGGGTTGTGGGAACAACATAATTTAGATGTCTATAATTCTATCCCCGATAATACTAAAGAGGGCGAGTGTTAGGGAGAATTCTCTGTTTAGGCTGAATTTCCTAACCTAGTGAGTCCCCCAGCAGCTTTGCTGGATTTCTGGAGTTTGTTTTTTCCATCCTGCCAAGAGTGAGACTCCTTTTGCTCCCACTCTTGGACATGAATGTGTGTAATTACTTTGAATGTCAATGTGTTCTATGGGCTATGGGGTCTTTTTCTCCATAGGGTCTCATATGTTTTTCTATGTGTGTTACACCGCACCCTACGTGCCGTAACACTGGGGCGTCCTAGCGGACCTCCACCATAGACTCCATACCCGGGGACTGACTACTGTCTCCCCGGGCATGTAAAGTCACCATTGGCTTTACTAGACCTAAATTTACTAACAGAACTAGTACAAACCATCTTATTGTGGACGTGCTAGTAGGGGTAATTCGATTACTCCTGGGTCTGTTACTCGAGGGGGCACTGTCCCGTCCCCCCTCGTCAAGTTTTGGCTGGTGGCAGTGGAAACTACTTGTTATGTTCGACCCCGAACATAGCCCTATGGGATTCGTCCCATTGTTGGAGATTGATACTTGTCCTCGTTAATCTCTAACGTACCACCGGTCTACTTATGTTAAATAAGTTTATCGGATGGTATTTTCTGCCAGAACTCAGTTTTTAAAATGGCGTCTGTGTTCGTCTCTGTGACTCCTAAACCAAAGGTTGAGCCCTTTGTTCCACTTTTGGCGGGCCTCTGTACAGAGACCCTCCAAAGTGGTGCCATTCTGTCTGGGTTACCACAGGGGTGTGGGAGGGGGTTTAGGCACCCTGGACCGAGTTGTCTTGCCAACTCCGGTCGCACTCTGGTGTAATTGGCCCAAGTGGTGAGCCTCCCCGCTCACCACTTAGCAAGTGTTGATTGACAGCTAGGCTGAATGAATGGGGGTTTTCTGCATAAAAGCAGGGCTTTTGGGACTGGATCTTCAGAAGTCGCCACAGGACCTAAGAATCCAACGAGGGTAACGCTGAGCCGACCTGCAACGACGACACCTCCGGTGGCGCCCTGCTGAACCGACTCACCACTTCCCGACGACAGAGGAGATCTCCCTGCTGGAGAGTCTCTTCCCCTGACTGGTGGGAACAACCAGTCCCCTTTGCTTTTTCTTCGCCTCAGGACGCGGTGGTCGAATTGCCAGTGCAGAGCACCCCGGCAACTGGATAGCCACTACCCCTGTACCGCGACCAAAAGGTGGTGCCGTGTGACGGAGCACTCCGCGGTAGGTCTCTTCCCTGGTGGTGCACCGGACTTCACTTTTCTTCGACGACGAGATCATCTCTACTCTTGGCAAAGACCCGACGTGCATCCACCACCAGGAACAACTGCCCCCGCCGGAGCTGTCTCTCCACATACAAGGTACCGTGTCCGCCTGGCTTCCCTTTCGATCGGTTCGAGTGAGGTGTCTTAATCCTCTCCTTTTCGTTGGGTCGCCTCCAAGCTTTCTCACGTATTGTTCTGAACTAGTTCAATCTGCCGATAACAATTTGCTACAAAGACTCGAACGCATTTCCACTAGAGACTTTTTGGGACATATCGCCTTGCCTCTCTCCGAGTGGGCCTGGCCTCTGAACTTTATGATCTATTGTGGTTCTTTCCTTCTTGCCTTGCATTTTTCCCGTGAAATATTGAACTGTTTTGATTTCGTAACCTGCTTATTTTTCTCTCCCGTCCTAACTAATATTAGAGTGTCATCTAGGTTGAGGCATACACCTCTGTCTGTAAATAAGTGATGCCGGTAGAACCTAGACTTGTCAAAATATTGTTAGGGGGTTTGATCGTTTCTTCTTCGTAGAGTAATTGTAATTGAATTATTTGCCGTGATAGTACCATAGTGTTTTTCATAGATGTTCCGTTATAAATAAATACCTTAATATCTTTGCACTGAAGCCTTTTTACGTGTTTGCTTGTCTTACTGTGAAGGATTGTCCTATATTGTATACTCCACTGCTACTTAACTCTTCTTGAGAGAAGTCTGACTGCTCAGCCACAGCTACCAAGTGAATCTGTGTGGTACAGACTGCTACCAAGTGGGTTTACTGCCAAACACCTGTAGTCCTAAATCTTTTGCAGTGGTCCCAGAGGGAACTGCACAGGTTTCTGCCTAACAGGGACTTTGTTCCCATAGATTACACGCTGAATATTGAATATTTGTTGATCATCTAAAGTACAAACTGAAGCCACAAGCATCCTTAGATTCTTTTTAAGCCATACTGGTCTTAATAGTGGTAAGAATCCTCTAACCATCAATTTTATTTAGAGATTTACAATCAGATCTGTTTATAAACTGTATTCCATATGCAATATTCTAGAGACATATAGATATATGTATTCTCTCCATAGGAAATGACACAAGGGTATTTCAACTATAAGCTCTGCAGAGCCTAACTTGTTGATGATCTAATTGAAGACTATAGATACACAAGGATTAGCTACCTTGTGAGACAATAACACACTGATTTACTTTGGACCACCCTGCACTATGGTAATGATTATTTTAAGTAGTGACCTTCCTTGTTTTACATTTAACCCTCTCTTGGTGTTATTACTTTTCTTGCATATGCAGCCTTTTTTATAATGGGCACATTCCATTGATTTTGGGCCAACTAACAGCACTCAATTGAATTACCTGTTGGCTCAAGCATCAAATTGAAAACCAAAATTGAAAATCAAAATTCAGAGTACTGGGACATCCAGGTGATTATTATATATTTGAGGAATGATTGGACATGACAGGATGACGAT
Organism: Ambystoma mexicanum; assembly: GCF_040938575.1. Taxonomy (NCBI): domain Eukaryota; kingdom Metazoa; phylum Chordata; class Amphibia; order Caudata; family Ambystomatidae; genus Ambystoma; species Ambystoma mexicanum. The sequence continues at coordinate 1,051,393,000 of NC_090941.1, forward strand.
CCAAATAGTATTGTGAAACAAAAATATCATTATTATATCACACATTGTAGATCAATCAAGTGAGCACAGAAGAAGGTGAACTAATCCTGAAGAACGGGAATTCTTAACCCCAAAACACGTAGTGTTACACATTAGCATTTTTCAAAAAATACATATGATTTACAAACTTTTTCAACATATGTGAAGAATCTGATGAGTTTGTTCACCTAAAAGAAATTATCAAGGAATTTAAATTTTAGTATATTTGGACTATCTAGTTTATATGCTTTTCTATGTATGACCAATTTTCTGAATGAAACGAAAACATTTGACTAGAATTTGATGTGTGGAATATTATATGTATAATCAAAGTAAAAATCTAAATTAGTTTTTAGATAAATTTGTATCTTAAGTGATTTCTTTCTATAATAATACTACGTTATTCTACATATTGGTTGTGTATACAATAACCCTAGGGTGTGCAGGGGACGGGAGAGTTCCACAAGTGTGTGGACATCTGTTGGTTTACAGTTGTTAAGTGATACTCCAGTAGGGCCTAGAACAAAAATGTTCATATGCCAGACTTGTGAGTGGAAGGAGGGGACATTCAAGCCCCCCCCCTTTTATTCCCATGCTTCCCAGGTAGACCCAGCCATGCCTGCTCCAAGTCTATGGCCCCGGACTTGGGGCACTCAGGTGGGAACACCTCAGGGAACCATCACTCCTTGCGTACAAGTACACCTATGATCACTACCACATCCTTATTGCTTACATTATGAGGTTACGTCAAGCCTCTATTTTTGTACCGCACAGACTCCATCTTGAAAGCAAGCAAGAGGGTTTTTAGGCCTCACCCCAACCTGCAACCATCTTGGGAAGCACACCGTCAGTGTAGCGCTTCCCCGCCCCCTCCTCCTTGCCATCCGCATAACTGCCTGGTTCCCATGAGAAGGCTGGCAGCAGAAAAGCAACAAAATCCGCAATGTATCACTTGCCATCTAAACTCCCTCTGTTGACTCAAAGACAGCCAAAGGGGAGGAGGCGAAGGCCAGGGCTATCTGTCTCCGTAAAAACCTGCCCCACACCCTTTAGACCTGGGCCACAGACACAAAATCCCTGTGTACCCTAGAGCAGAGTCAACAACATGAGAGACTTTTAAGATGACAAATGTATCTTCCCTTTCCAACCCGAGTGCGTGAATGAAGGCCCTCTCCTCATACTTGTAATGCATGTAAACCCACTGACACCTCCAATGAGCCACTGAGTATAACAGTATAAATACATATACGAGGTATTAGAAGCTTTTATGATAGCTCGGTCTATTGGAATTAGAATGTGTATTGACATATAACATTTAAATACCAGCACGATTAACGTGCAGTCCCGTAATGAGTAAACAAACCAGAGACCTATGCAAACTCACACAATACTACCTCGCTGTTAATAAAGCAGAATGTACGTCTAGACATGTCATTAGGCGGAACCATGTGAATTGTTGATTGAACTTAGTTAGTCATGTTGCATTGACTGTGCGCCAGCCATCTATTTCCTACCACCCTCTCGTCCCTGTGTTATGAGGTGGCCCATAAGCATATGAAGTTTGAACAATGTCATAGAATGTTCCTTTCAAATACAGAAACAGCTAAGTGTGCATGAAGCAGTAACTTGTTATATGTAAATGTAAATGACCCCCCTCCATTTCTTAAGTGATGTGAAACCAAGGACCTCAGTAGGAGGGCCTTAAGCTCATTCCATGATACCCTGTCCAATTACAGGGTTATGTTGTTTAGACACACGATCAGAAAGGCCCTCAAAGAAGAGATATGTCCACAGATGTAATGTGTTTTCTGAAATCCATCCGCAGTAACCATATACCCCTGCCTCCCCCTGTCAATAATGAAGAAATGCCCCCAACCCAGTATTCAACTATGTTTATGTGTTTTTGCATGAAAACGATATCCTTGGTAAGAGGCGCGCAATTGGTGTCCAATATTAGAGAATCATGCATTGTAATTCCAAGTGCAACTTATTGCCAAACAAAGTGATTGAATATGTGACTGGATGGGAATGCGTGGCCACAAGGGCAAAATGTGATAGGCCAGGAAAAGATGTGTCCATTTGTCGGAGGTTGGACAGATGAGCCCGGATGAACTCCTGACCCAGCACACCACATCATGATGTCAACTCACCACCCACCCATGGAACAATCAGCCATCACCGACCATATAGCGCCTATAGGTGCCACCTCTTAGTGACCAATCCCAACTGTTCATGTGCCCCCTAGGCCTTCCCACACCCCGATGACGATCTCTCTGTATAAAAGTAATTTGCAACATGTTTTCTGCAGAGCGCTCTCGGTGTGAGCACAGTAGATTCTGTTTGCCCTAATTTTAGAAAAAGCTTTTGACATCACTCTCACTTGGTCTTGGTCTTATTCCCTCCTGGGATGTACCTTTATTGACTCTGGTGGTAGTTCACAGGTAGGCCTGAAGGGGGTCTCTCCCTTTCATTGGCGACCCCGACGCGATTGCGTTCTTTCCCGTCCTTCTGGCACGAGACGCTCCCCTGCTTTGACCCTGAGTGCGCTCCCTCAAGAGCGCACTCATGGTCAATGCCTCCCCCTGTCAATAATGAAGAAATGCCCCCAACCCAGTATTCAACTATGTTTATGTGTTTTTGCATGAAAACGATATCCTTGGTAAGAGGCGCGCAAGTGGTGTCCAATATTAGAGAATCATGCATTGTTATTCCAAGTGCAACTTATTGCCAAACAAAGTGATTGAATGTGTGACCGGATGGGAATGCGTGGCCACAAGGGCAAAATGTGATAGGCCAGGAAAAGATGTGTCCATTTGTCGGAGGCTGGACAGATGAGCCCGGATGAACTCCTGACCCAGCACACCACATCATGATGTCAACTCACCACCCACCCATGGAACAATCAGCCATCACCGACCATATAGCGCCTATAGGTGCCACCTCTTAGTGACCAATCCCAACTGTTCATGTGCCCCCTTGGCCTTCCCACACCCCGATGACGATCTCTCTGTATAAAAGTAATTTGCAACATGTTTTCTGCAGAGCGCTCTCGGTGTGAGCACAGTAGATTCTGTTTGCCCTAATTTTAGAAAAAGCTTTTGACATCACTCTCACTTGGTCTTGGTCTTATTCCCTCCTGGGATGTACCTTTATTGACTCTGGTGGTAGTTCACAGGTAGGCCTGGAGGGGGCCTCTCCCTTTCATTGGCGACCCCGACGCGATTGCGTTCTTTCCCGTCCTTCTTGCACGAGACGCTCCCCTGCTTTGACCCTGAGTGCGCTCCCTCAAGAGCTACCCGCCAACGGCAACCGGTACACGGGATCCCTCTTAACATAACTCATGCGTACCACTTGCTGGGACGGGCGTGGTCTTTGAGCGAGGAGCAGCGCCCTGCCGATTGGGTCCAGAGGGTCTCGGATCAAGACGGACATGTGAGTATTAATTGCGAGTGATACTAAAGGCGCGGGTGGGAGTCGGATCAGGAAGGATCAGGAAGGGTTGAGGGTGCAAAGAAAACAATTTTGGGTAGCACCGCAAGAGTATAAAGGTGACTTAGAGGGGGAGTTACAAAAGGTTCTGGAGTCCGGGGTCTTTCTCTATCTTTCCTACTACTCTCTTCCTATCGCATATGGCCATTAGGACGGAAATGAAGTAAAAGGGATAAGAAGTTGACAGGGATCCTATCTCTGTAGGGAGTAGAAGGTGGTGCCGTATAGTGCTTTCTCGACTGGTACAGGAAATAGAGGTGTAAGAAGTTAAAGTGAAAAGGGAAAAAATAAAAGAGATTAAGGGGTCAGCAGAGAAACCCGGAGTATTAGGTAGAAGTGTTTTTTTCTGACTTTTTTCTTATTCTTTTCCTTGCCCTCCAAAGTGGGTGGATTGGCACAAGGGAGGGGAAGGGGTTAAAGCTTGGTAATGCAACAAGGGAGTAGGTGAGAAGAACAGGACATTGGGAACGGTGGGAAGTGTCATGTTTGTGTTTTATGTTTTTCGTTGTCTATGTAAACGTTAAATGTCTACTCCGTATGTGAAATTATTATTTTTGGTATACAATGTGCAATGAAGGTTTGATGATTAAAAAGGAGAATTGCTTGATAGTTAGTGCGGTGTGGAAATACTAAAGGGTAATTGAACAGTTGAGAATTGTAACATAGAGTAAATTGAGTCTTCAAGTAACAAATAGATACACGGTAGGCCAATCAGGTAAGGTGTTGTAAGAGCGAGGGATAACAATGGGCGCGGAAACACCCCTTGCTCATATCTCTAAGACACTGCCATGTTATGCTGACAAGATCAAAAAGTATCATGAGCAGTGGATTATAGAATTGAAGGGGGAGGGACTGCGGCAAGTATGTCCGGAGGGGGGGGTCTTTTGATAAGGAAGTATTGGATATGGTTTGCCACTTGCTTGTTCATTAAGTACAAAGGAAATCATTTCCATAATAGGAGAGAGATATTGGATCTATGGCGCCTATTTGAGGAGTTCCCCCATGTAAAGATAGTGAGCAAAGTGCATCTCCCCTGACAACAGCTGGCAATGCAGGGCCGCCCACCCAAGATTAAAAGATCATAGAGGTAACACGTGTTTATCCCTGGTGTCAAAACCAGAACCTGCTGAGGGGTACAGTAACCCCGTGTATGTAGCACAGCCCACAGCCCCACCTGTACACAAGCCATCGTCTACTGCGCCACCCCCATATGAGAGCAAAAGCATAACACGACCTTTGGACAGCTCAACGGTCGATATAGGAAAACTAGCCTAAGACCTAGAATCACGCCTCACCATGTCCCGCACAGAACTGTCCCGTATAAGGGGGCAGGGGGAGGGGGGGTAGACATCTACCCCACGGGCAAACCAAGGAGACACTCCCCCACCGAGTATGGGGACAGGGGAAGATGGATGGAAAAAAGGAGAGATCTTGTTCCGAATTAATGATACCCCAACGTGAATAATAGAGATAAACACTGTAGAGAGCGGGCGAGAGGCAGAAGAGGGAGGGGCACTATCGGAGAGAGAGGAGGAGGACTGGAGTGATATCGAAGAACAGGAAGAGGACAGGAGGTTGGGGATCACCACCAGGGGTGCATTAGTCACAGAAGGGTTGTCGCCGTAAGAAGAATGACAGGAAGGCTGAGAAACAGGACAGGGTGTATGGCGGTGGTTGGAAAGAAAGGGAAGAAGGTGAGTACGAAGAAGGGTGGGGGGAATGTACAGCACCCTCTGATACACCGGGGGGGCGGGGAGGCCAAATTACATACCATGGGCCCAAATGGACAAGGCCAAACTGCTCAAGCTGTTACCCCCACTCTCTGGAGGCGCCAGCAAGTGGATATATGCATTCAAAAAACACACGGCAGGGGTGCCCTTGGCCGTGGGGGATGTTAAGAGCCTGCTTGTGTCTGCGGTGGGAGATCAGGCTAATAGGGTTTGGGCGAAAGCACGGTTCCAGGAATAACACTAGATTGTGACCGTCATGATGGGGCTTCGTTTAACACAGTACGAGCGCGCGTGTGGGAAGCACTGAGGGAAACATTCCCAGACACCCCTGATTTACAGTCAGTGATGCAATGTACTATGAATGATGAGGAAGATGCGATGTCCTTCATTCTTCGGGTGCAAGACATGTGGAGAGTGGAAACGGGTACGGCCTGGGATCAATCCACGTCCCTGTTTTACTTCATTATTAAAAGAGGGCTCCCAAAGGAAGTGCAGAAGGCCTTTGATAAAATAGCTGGGATAGAAGCCAAGGGGTGGCCTGAAATTCAAAGCATTATAGTGCACCACTTCAAAAGGATCAAAGAGAAAGAGAAAGAGATAGCGCATCGGCGGCTGGCAGACAAAGGTAAATTAGTACAGAGTAAGTTACTGAAGGTCAATGCAGCAGTAGTTACCAGCACAGCAGGAAGGGAGCGGGAGGAAGAAGACGGGCAGATGGGGGTCCCAATGCAGATGGTGACCAACTGGACAGGTAATGGTCAAGAACCATGGGTGGAGGAGAATGGATGCGAGGGGCAACAGAGGCAGTCGAGGGGTGGGCGGGAAAACAGAGGAGGATTTAGAGGGTCCAGAGGAGGTGGTGCACGGTATGGAGGGCAGCAAGGGGGAATGCAAGGACAGTGTTGGCAGTGCGGGAGGTGGGGCCATTTTATGCGAGAGTGTCAAAGTAGGCCAAGTAACCCATACGCCAGCAGACATCCTCACGCGGGAAGCCCACATGGGCTGCCGATGGGTAGTGGGAGGAGAGACGGTCAGCCCGGCCACCGGCACACTGGTGAACACCCCATACCCCTGCAGAATGCACCTATTCACCCCCAGTGCCACAACCACACTGCCCACATGCACAATCAAACCTATGCCACCACCACTAATGGGGCCCCAGCCGCACCATGTAGAGGAACCGCCGTAGTAACGGGGAGTGTTTTTGATGTAGACAAACTCCCGTGGCACTCAGCATAGGACAGCCCACAGAGAGCGTTTGCGTGTCCAGTACTATCAGTAACCCACAATGCAGCAGAGGAACCACTTGTGGGGGCAGCGATAGGAAACAAGCAATGTATTTTCATGGTGGATTCACGAGTGTAAAAATCATGCTTTAAGGAAGGTAGGTTACCGCTTTCGAATTGGACCTTGGAGATGCAGGGGTTCTCTGGGGCGGTGGTCGAGGTTCCATACACAGAAGAACTAGACATAACAATGGGAGGGAAATCTGTAAGGGTCCCTCTCCTATAGTACGAAGAATCGCCCATTAACTTGCTGGGAAGGGACCTTCTTAGTAAACTCAATATGTCCATCTCATTTACAGAGAGAGGGATAGTATGCTCCACAACTGGCATATGCACACTGCGGGCAATGTTATTGATACACACTCAAGCAGGCTTCCCGCAAACACGAGGCATACCTGTGAATCCTGACATGTTTATACAGGGGCTAAGAATATTAACAGGTGTGGTGCCAGAACTAAAAAACAGCAAATGGAGAGTGCCCTCTGAATTCATATTTCGCCCAGTGGCAGATCCAGATATAGTGCCAGGATCCATTGTGCCCCTGGACATACACGCTGTGCAGGTATCAGCGCACAGGATAGCAGTGATAGCCATGGACATGCAGGGGTGCTAGTGGAGCACAGTACTGTGCACTGACGCCAATATGGCCCTGCGAGACTTATCTGATGAAGAACTATTTAGTGACAAAGAAGACAAAGGGGAAATAGTCATGGAAATTGCAATCCCTTGTGAAATAATGATCCAAAGGTGAGAAGTACAATTACCCCTTGTAGCCATGATCAGAGCCCCACCAGCGTATTTTGAGGAAGATATGTCTCTAGTGCCTCAACAGTTGTGGACAACAGGCCCACATGACGTAGGGCTGCACGAAGTAACACCGGTAAAGATTAAACACAAACCTGGAGCCATTTTACCCTGAGTAAAGCAATACCCTATATCCAGGGAAGCAGAGGAAGGGATAAAAGACACAATTTATGCACTAATAGTGCAGGGCATAATAGTACCTTCTAGCTCACCTTGTAACACATGTATTTACCGATTAAGAAAGCAAAGGGAGGAGCATGGAGAATGATCCAAGATTTACGCCCCCTCAATGATGTGGTACAGAAGGAGTTCCCTCTAGTTCCAAATCCTGCCTCAATATTATGCAGCATTCCAACATAAGCCACTCACTTCACGGTGGTAGACTTGAAGAATGCATTCTTTTCGATACCACTTGATCGAGGGTTGTGGTATTTGACAGCATTTACCCTAGGGGGGAAAGGTATGAACATTGTCGGTTGCCCCAAGGATACTGTGAGAGCACCAGCATATTCAACAGGATATTGCATGAGGACCTTGGGAACATATGCACAACAAGCCCCATAATTCAGTACGTAGACGATTTGTTGGTCTGCGGAAAAAATGAGAGTGAGTGCAGAAAAGACTCAATCACCCTCCTGACACACTTGGCCCACAATGGGTACAAGGTAGACAGACAGAAGATGCAATACTGCCTAACAGAAGTATTGTATATGGGCCAATTGATTTCAAAAGATGGTAAAAGAATCACACCAGACAGAGCAGCAGCAATAAAAGCAGTTAAAGAACCCAACACAGTGAAGGAAATGCAGACATTTCTCGGCATGTGTAATTACTGCCGGGCATGGATACTAGACTATGCATCATATACAAAGCCCCTGTTACAGGCCCTCAAGGAGGCACACAAGGAGAATACTAAACTGCAATGGACACAAGAAATGCACGCAGCTTTCGATACACTTAAAGAACTGATATCCACTGCACCAGTTCTTGTGACCCCAAATTATGAGCAGGAATTTTTACCTTTTTTCACATTGCAATGGCTCACTCATGACTGCCGTGCTGACACAAAAGACGTCACTGGGCCACAAACCCCTGGCATTTTATAGTGGAACACTCGATGCAGTGATGCAAGGACACTTTGCGTGCGAACAGGCTCTTGCAGCTGCTGCATTCGTAATAGAAAAAAGTTCCACTATCGTGATGGGATGCTCCGTCACTTTGTACGTAGAACATTCCCTGCTTGCCATACTTGAAAGGTCAAAAAGCACACTGATGACACAAAGGGCCACAGCCTATGAACTGATCATTTCCAGCCCCAACATTCACATAGTGCGGTGTAAAAGCATTAATCCAGCCACATTCATTACAGAGGCATGCACCGTAGAAGATATACAACAACATGATTGCTCCATGAATGCGGGGAGCCTCAAAGACACTTAACAGGCACACGAAACTGCATTAACAGAAGGAGAAGTTTACTTTGTTGATGGGTCTGCCTCCATAGACTGCGAGACAGGAGAAAAGCACGTAGGAGCAGCAGTAGTGCTGGTGGAGAATGGGGAGTTCGATGTGATTGTACAAAAGAGGTTGCCCCCACATTTTTCGGCTCAAGCGGCAGAATTAGTAGCGTTGATAGAAGCCCTACATGCAGCAAAGGGATGCATGGTAAAAGTGTACACAGACTCAGCATACATGACAACCATGGTGCACAGAGGGCTGGCCCGGTGGGGTAAAAGGGGATTTAGGAGAGCTGATGGGTCACCAGTACAACATGCAGCATTATTAAGCGATCTGACCAATGCCCCAAAAGAACCCACACTTGTTGCGGTCGTGAAATGTCAGGCCCACACTCGAGGTGATGATGTCATCTCATTAGGGTATGCGGCAGCAGACGCTGCTGCCAAAGAGGCCTCCTACCTACCCAAGAGCCCAACAGGTGAGTACATATTACAGAAGGCAATAGAAGAGGAGCAGCCAGAGAGCTTCAATGCACTACCAGCTTCCCAAATCATTGAACTCCAGCACGATGCACCAGGTGAGGAAAAGGAACTATGGATGAAGCGAGGGTGTAGTCAGTCCCCGACTGACCTATTCTGGAGACAAAACATCACCGGTAAAGTGATAATGCCAACCAAATTGTTAGAGGTAGCATTTAAGCAGTTCCCAGACCATAACGCCAAACAGCACATCATTGCAGAGATTCAGGAAAACTGGTTTGCCCCCGGATTACAGGCACATGTCACAAAACTGATAGTAGAATGTGTCACGTGTCAGACCTATAATTCTGGCATGACACTATGTACACTCAGAGGAACATTACCAAAACCAGAAGGGCCCTTTCGAGAACTACACATAGACTACGCTGACATGGGAGAACGGTGTAATGGAGCCAGATACTTGATCGTTGTTGTGTGTCCATTCTCTTGGTGGGTGGAAGCAGGACCATATGCCTACCCAGATGCACGATGTGCGGCCAGATTCCTAGTGAGGGAGGTTTTCCCTCGCTGGGGTATTTGTGACATCATCCATTTCCACAACGGTACACATTTTGTGAATGACATGTTCAAGCACATTACAGCGATGTTAGGCATATCACACAAGCTCTGCATGATTTATCATCCGCAATCGAATGGCGTTGTAGAAAACATGAATGGATTGCTCAAGAGTAAGTCTAAACTGTTCCACACTCTCAAAAAGAACTGGGGGTACTGTTTACACCTAGCGCTTTTTGAAATGAGGAATCCACCTAGTAAGGACCACCACCTGTCACCACACGAAATTGTGACAGGTCGGAGAATGCACACAGCTCACTCACCCCTGTGCAGGCAGTCGGACGCCCATCAAAGCGCCACAGTCCTAGGTGAGGAGTTCCAAGAGTATCTCAAAAATTTGACAAAAGCGGCACATGCGATAGCAAAACAGATAGCACCTCCCTTCACGCATGACACGCAGACGAACACAGAAGCACCTATAACAGAAAACGCAGATTGCCAGCTGATGGCAGGTGACATGGTTTATGTCAGGAGTTTTGTAAGAAGGTAGAACGGACCTAGGTTCAATGGCCCCTATAAGGTAATATTCTGTACACCCACAGCTTTCAAGGTCGAGAGGTTGCACTACTGGGTGCACTTGACAGATGTGTGCAGGACCTGCAGGAATGTAGATGATCGAAATGTCCAAGAAGGTCTGGAGGAAGGTGACACTCAAACGCAATAAGGGGACCGGGTGAGATATTGGTATCCCATTTAATGCTTGACAAACCCTAGTTAGGGTAGGAGCTGTGAACAAAAGGGTAAATATAGCAGCAAAATGTGTAATCACGAAATATGAGAAAAATAATGAAAATGACTGCATTTTATGATTCAAGCGATGTGTGAGTAACATTTTCTCTCCCCAACAGCGAAGTGATACAAGCATGGTACAGACCTCCCTCCCTCTCTCCTCCCCAAACGTATGATGTGGGAGCAGTGATGGACGGACGTGGCCAGAAATGTAAATAAATACCAAATTATAAGCAGACACAACAAGAAAAATTTAAATAAGAAAATTATAATGATGAGAGTTTTAAAATAGCGCATTGATGGTTAAACAATGTAATATATATACTGCAATGCATGATTAACAAGTGGTTATGTTTAATTAATTAGGAAACTCATCAGGCATGGATAAGCCCCCGGAAACAGTTAGCAATAGTGTAGAAAGGAATAGAAGGAGAAGAGAGTTATATCCTAGCTACTCGTATGAGTGCATGTTGTTTTTGAGTGCTGTGATGTTCTTTACCGTGTTATTTGGCGCGTTTCTGTACTGGGCCATAGTGTATATTTCCATTGATGTTGGTAAAGGAGGTGCCGGCATAAAGACAAAAGAGAGGGGAACCCACCTGATTTGGGATGAGGCAAGGCTAATATGGGGTTATTGGACCCCAGAAAACATTACAAACAATGCCACTGAGATGCACAACACAACATCCCCCCGACCATGAAAAATGCATATTTCAATGTATACAAAATGAATGACAAGACACCCTCTGAACTAACATGGGTGTTAAACCATCCATATCCCACCACTGTGGCAGTAGAAGAAATAAGCAAACACCCTGACTCAACTATTAAAGGGGGGTATGATGAAGGGGGCATGGTGCTTAGAGGTAATGATGACTTCCATACTGTTGTGAAGAACAAGCAAAGGGGGGCAGAGGGGAAGATATTAGAGAGGAAAAGAAGGGAGACAGAGGCAAATGGGGAGGGGGAAGAATACAGCTTTGATCCAGATACTGTTGATAATCCCCAACACCCCCATCAAGCAAATAAATGGTATGCCAACATGAGCCATACGGCACAGCAGACCACTAATGAGAGCTGCTACGTCTGCTCCCTTATTCCCCATGCCTCAGGTACTCCCAAAGTGTTGTTGCCACAAGAAATACCAGTTGCAGAGGCTCAATGTCTTGTACATCTCATGCTATGTCAAACCAAAAATACTTTTCAAGCACACACGGTGTCTTTTGAACTGCTACAAAACGAACTAACATGCTACTCCCGGCCGCAAGGAGTAGTCTGCGTAAGGGAACCCTTCCAGGTAATTAAAGACACGTTGCATGCTGAGAAAAAAGTGGCAAAAGGAGGAGGTCCTGTGCAAAGCAGAAGCGCTCCGGGGCCTCTCAGAGGACAAACTCGCATGGGTACAGAGAACATGCACCCCCATATGGACTAAACATATAAGCAAACTAACATGGGTTAGCACCATTGAAAAGCCCTTCAAGCTACAGAAAAACATCTTGTATGAACTGTGCTTCAATGGAGAAGGGAAAAAGGACATGGGGAGAAACGGAAATGGCAGCAAGTTGCTTATAATATCCGACATGAAGAAAGGCACCCTCTCTGGTGGACACATACTGGGTTTGCGGCAGCATGGCCTGCCTGCATCTTCCACAGTACTGGAAAGGAACATGCTCCATGGCGACGCTGCACTCCGCACGGATGGTGATCCCAGAGAGCCACATCAAAGGGAAACGGGAAACGCCCATAAATACAGGAGCACCTTCCCCAACAACATTCGAGAGCGGGGCTGCAGACGTCCTGAATGAAGGAGAGGAGCAAGCCACATTCAAAAGGAGGAGAAGGTCATCCAATTATATCTCCACAAAATCATCCAAACTCTTGGCTGAGATCCCAGACAAGTACAGACTATTCAGCTCAGTGGAGACATTCTTTGCATCACTCGTTCCCAATATCCAGGCAAGAGCAAACGCCAAGTGGTTGCAGATTACAAGATGGGAGCTCATTCAGCTGGCCAACGACACTGAAGAAGGATTTAAAGTCATCAAGGTGGAACTGCGGGCATTGCGATTGATGACAGTGCAGAATCGATATGTGCTGGACCTATTGACTGCAATCGATGGAGGTGTTTCCCGAAAAATCGGAGATGCATGTTGCACATTTCTACCCTCTGCCGACGCGGAAAATGGTTCCCTATCACACGTAATTGCTGCAGCACACAACCTCGGTGAGCGGATGAAGAGCGAAGGAGGAACAGAGCCCTGCGTCTGGTTTGACAATCTATTCTCGTGGGTGCCTACATGGCTTGGAATGACTGTAAAAGTACTCATGCCTCTCATCATCTTTCTACTCCTAATATTTTGTGTGTGCCAATTAGGACTTCGATGCTGTGCAAATGTAGTACCAGATGGCGCGCTAATGATGGTGACAATGGGACGTGCAAATGGTGTGGCACAGATAAAACACGAGGCGGAAGTGTAGACGGGGGATACCCTGGGTCCCAAATACAGAATGACAGCAGTATACAACACAGGACACATCGTTGATAGCTTATACCACACAACCATAAAGGAACCCCGTGAGTTATGTTGGTATGAGGAGGTATGGGTAGATTTGGAAGGGGACGGAGGGTGTATGTATCTAGGCTGCACCCCAGCTGAGTATGTTAGACGGGGACATAGCCTCCGTGCAGTATGTAGAGCATGGATGCCAATAAAAGGAACACCAGCATGGGACGAAGCAGTGACACAGGGGGAAGAACTCAAGAGGGTTGTGGCAGTTGCAGTATTTGTTACTTTAGTAACGAAAGGGGGGAAATGAGTGGGAGGAGGGGACATTCAAGCCCCCCCTTATTCTCATTCTTCCCGGGTATACCCAGCCATGCCTCCTCCAAGTCCAGGGCACCGGACCTGGGGCACTCATGTGGGAACGCCCCTTTCGTACAAGTACACCTATGATCACTACCACATCCTTATAGCTTACATTATGAGGCTAAGTCAAGACTCAATTTTTGTACCGCATAGACTCCATCTTGTAAGCAAGCAAGAGAGTGTTCAGGTCTCACCCAACCTGCAACCATCTTTGGATGCACACAGTCAGTGTAGCGCTTCCCCCGCCCCCTCCTCCTTGCCGTCCGCATAACTGCCTGGTTCCCATGAGAAGGCTGGCAGCAGAAAAGCAACAAAATCCGCACTGTATCACTTGCCGTCTAAACTCCCACTGTTGACTCAAAGACAGCTCAAGGGGAGGAGGCGAAGGCCAGGGCTATCTGTCTCTGTAAAAAACTGCCCCGCACCCTTAGACCTGGGCAACAGTTCAAATACAGGAACAGCTAAGTGCGCATGAAACAGTAACTTCGTATATGTAAATGTAAATGACCCCCCTCCATTTCTTAAGTGATATGAAACCAAGGACCTCAGTAGGAGGGCCTTAAACTCATTCCAGAACACCCTGTCCAAATACAGAGTTATGTTGTTTAGACACACAATCAGAAAGGCCCTCAAAGAAGAGATACATCCACAGATGTAATGTGTTTTCTGAAATCTATCCGCAGTAACCATTTACCTCTGCCTCCCCTGTCAATAATGAAGAAATGCCCGAACCCGGTATTCAACTATGTTTATGTGTTTTTGCATGAAAATGATATCCTTGGTAAGAGGCGCGCTAGTGGTGTTCAATATTAGAGAATAATGCATTGTTTTTCCAAGTGCAACTTATTGCCAAACAAAGTGATTGAATGTGTGACCGGATGGCAAAATGTGATAGCCAGGTAAAGATGTGTCCATTTGTCAGAGGTTGGACAGATGAGCCCGGATGAACTCCTGACCCAGCACACCACATCATGATGTCAACTCACCACCCACCCATGGACCAATCAGCTATCACCGACCATATAGCGCCTATAGGTGCCACCTCTTAGTGACCAATCCCAACTGTTCATGTGCCCCCTAGGCCTTCCCACACCTCCATGATCATCTCTCTGTATAAAAGTAATTTGCAACATGTTTTCTGCAGAGCGCTCTCGGCGTGAGCAGAGTAGATTCTGTTTGCCCTAATTTTAGATAAAGCCTTTGACATCACTCTCACTTGGTCTTGGTCTTATTCCCTCCTGGGATCTACCTTTATAGAGTCTGGTGGTAGTCACTGGTAGGCCTGCAGGGGGCCTCTCCCTTTCACTTGTTAAGAAAGATTATGGAGTAACATAAATTATGGTAAATTCATCAAATGTCCTCACCTTGCACGAGCATTGGGGGAGATCCGCGAGAGGATTTAAAAAGTTGGGGGTATATAAATATATAAATGGGTATAAAGCCACATAGAAAACTAGGAACTAACTAACATTGACTTCAGAGTATGATAGGAATTTTACAGACAATATGTACCTGTAGGTTTGTACCTGCTTGTGATATCTATGTATGTATTAATCACAAAAGTGTAGAGCATACATGCTATAGACATATTTTGACAATGTTTTACAAGTTTCCTTTCATATCCCAGCAGGACCATGGCTGCAGGGCCTAAGTATGACATTCAGGAGAGCATCATGCTGTCTGCCAATGGCAGTGGATTCACACCTTCAACTCTCTTCCTAATCGGCATCCCTGGTCTGGAGGCGTACCACATCTTGTTTGCTGCCCCTCTGAGTGCTGTATACATTGTTACTCTTCTTGGGAACTGTGTTCTTCTAATGGGTGTGAAATCTGTGCTTAGCCTTCAAAAGCCCATGTACCTTTTCATTTCCCAGCTAGCCTTGTCTGATTTGGCTGTATCCACTTGTATCTTTCCAAAAATACTGGCGATCTTGTGCTTTAATGCTGGGGAAATCAGCTTAAATGTCTGCCTTGTTCAAATGTTCATTGTACACTCTTTTCAAGTACTGGAGTCCTCGTTGTTTGCGGCCATGGCATATGATAGGTACGTCGCTGTTTGTAACCCCTTGAGATATACCAGTATTCTAACAAATTCTCTCATTGCAAAAATCACTGGGGCATGCTTAGCCCGAGCGTTTGTCCTGGTTGCCCCACTCCCGCTTCTTCGCCTGAGACTGCCATTCTGCAGCAGTTACATTGCACATTCATTTTGTGAGAACCTCGCAGTGGCAAAACTTTCCTGTTCCAATGTCACTGTCAATAGTTTATATGCTTTGGTAGTATCACTTTTAACGGGGCCTGTGGACATTGTGTGCATCGCCTTGTCCTATATTCTGATCCTGAGGACCATTCTGCGTCTTCCCCTCCAAGAGCGATACAAGGCCTTCAGCACGTGCAGCTCCCACATGTGCGTCATAACAGCATTCTACACACCTGTTTTCTTTTCAATTGTCTTGCACAGGTTGCCTCACAGCATTCCTCTTTATGTTCATGTCTTATTGGCAAACACTAACCTCATTTTACCTCCTTTCATAAATCCTTTAATTTTTGGTCTGATGTTAAAAGAAGTACAAGAAGGTGTGAAACAAATGTTCCAGAAGACACAGGTTAAACTTTGGACTCATGACTGGGTTGGTCAGTATTGCAGAAAGTCTACATTTAGTGTCCCGACTTGCTGTTTGCTTCGGATACCTTTGCAGAAAGACCTATAAAGATGTGTCCTGCCAAAAGAATCCCATCTGGTGTATTCTCATGTAAGGGGCAACAGCCCTCACACATTTACAATCCTTCCTCAATGAAAAATTAAGAAACTCTGAAATCAGCTTCATTACTGTGATATACTTTAGGGATTGCTGAAAAATATACAGAAAGAGCCCATTGATGACAGCTCTAACATTCAACATTTTTGTTGATCTGTCAGAGAATCCTTGCGGCTGAAAAGTGTTCACTAGCAGGCAGTATCCTTTGCCCCCTGACAACATCAGATCAGTATTCCACAATCGCGATGGAGATAGCATTGTGTTAAGTGAGATTTGTAACTGCAGCCTGGCAACTACCCTTAATGGTACTAGCATTTATCCTATGTGAGTGGGAGTGACAAGTAGGTTAAGCCTCAGAAGAAGACCTATGGTTGAACAAATGTCGGGCTTTGTACTTACTCAAAGGCCGCTGATGAAAAGGCGCAGAAGGATTAATTAATTTCTGTAGTTTAACAATTGGTGGAGTTCCTGTGTAGCGGTCCCACATTCAGACTCAATCGCCCGCGGAAGCATTCACAACCTACTGCGATACTGCCTGTTCTTGATAAAATTGTTTCTGATTATCACCTGTACAAGCGCTGTGGTCTCCAGTCTCTCTTCCTTGTTTACCTTATATTAAAAATATACAGAAAGAGCTCAAAGGATTGTTGATTCACAGCACTAACATTCAACGTTTTTGCTGATGCGTCATCTAGGGACTCGAAATAAATATTTACAACATTACATTATGACAGTATGTCAGCATCTAATAATACATTGTACATTATTTTATTCCTAAATTATCCATACTTTGTGCATTGTGCCATCATATTTTCTTTGTAACATTACATATGTATGCTTATGCAAATTAGCAGATGAACAACCAAGAAAGAAAAACAATTAGCAAATAAATGAATGTAGTATATCTTACTTTCATTATTAAGGCTAAACTAGTTGGGCTAATGCTATCTGTGTTGACAGACTAAACACGGTTCGGATTTAAATCCATCGGGACCTCGTTATAGAATGTTTGGGTGTTTCATGATACATTTTTCTCTACCAGAGGCAGGAAAATGGCCCTATTGGTAATAAGTATTCTTTTGATGTATTTTCGCACCACTCAAATGTTTTACTCATTGCTAATACAGAGCAAAATAGAACTGCACCAGTGCAATAAGGCCTCAGGTTCTTCCAGAAGCCACATTAAATCGGTCCTACAATTTGTATGCATAAGGGGGTCTTTATTACAGTGTTAGACCCTAAATGAGTGGGTTCTACTGTTTGGTAGGTGACCACTGCCCAAGTTATTGGTCCCAAGCCTAACAAAGGTAAAGGTCACCTTGTACATAATAGAGCCTGTTGTACAGGGGGTCTTATGTTATTAGCACCCGGGGCAAGGGGAGCAACCAATCTGAATCTACCAATCCAAGCCTGTGTGCCAAGCAACCTGATGCCCGCTTTCCCCACCCTGCCCTCTACCCCAGAGCCTTCCTTACCTTCCCTTCATATGTACAGTCTCTCCAAGCCCCACTTACCAGATTACTGATTACCTGATTACTGCGGCAGCCGGCAACGGCACTGCTGATGCTGCTTCCACCCCGTTGTCCCTGCTGGCCCTCATGGAAATGGAAGAGGGACTCCGTACAGATCCACACCTTCCTGATATATAGCGGCCAACTTTAGTGAGTATTTTCTTTCAATGAACAGAACGCTAAGAGGCGACTCATTCATTTGAAGCCAAAATTCTTTGGTCTTAGCACCTTGGGTGTCTGGATTGGATACACGGGGTGCTAATAGCCATAGACACCTGCGGTTATGGCTAAATTAGAGCTTGTGCAGAGGGAACATTGCAGCCTCATCTGGAGCTTCCTATGACACAGCTTGTCCATGTCCCCTTGACCAGTTTCAAGTGTGTATACAGCACAAACGGGTGATTGTAATGTTGCCTATACAAGTGTTTAGAGCTGTCATTACAAGCTTGATGATAGTAGAGTGAACTGAAAGCTGTAGAAAAACCAAGGAGAAGCACGGACTGCAACCTTCCATTCTGATCGTAGCCTGAATTCTACAAGTGCCGATTATCTGTAGAGAAGTAAACATGTCCCAACAAAATAAAAATAAGGTCATCTGCTAACCATGATAGTATAATGCACATTCACTGAATAATGTATCAATTTCTATAAACGTCAGATTTTGGTACCATGTTAAAAACATTAAAGTAACCACAACTGGGATATTGATACATTGGCTCTGTTCAATTGTAAAACTAACACTCAAAGAGACATAGGCCCTAATTTACTTGATGAATTATGTTTAACACTAGCTGTTCCAGGTGTAAAATACGTAATTCTAGCATATCTTAAAGGTGAATATCAGTCGGTAATTCATAGGGTCACTTCTGTCCCCCTGTAGGTTCCTCTGACTTATAAATGCTAATTGAAAAGGACAGCGTATCAGATGGAATGAGAGGTATACTCAGTATAAGCACAGTATCTAAGTTTCATCGATCACACAGGCATCTATCATGTGTCTTTGTAGGCACGTAATTGTGAACCTTGTTCCATTGCAGAGTTCCTGTGATGGCATAAGATTGCATAGTAGAATAATTACAGCACCTACTTTCAGTTTTAGTTTGTGAGGAGGCATTCACCCTACAACATTTTGCTCTTTGGAGACTGAAACGTTGAGCTGGTAAATAACTGTTCATTGACACTGAAACTGCCGTGCCCTGTGTGAAGACAAGTGGGGGTGGGAAGAAGTAACTTGAAATTCTTCTGAATGTTTGCGATAGTGGAAGGTGACGATGATCGCATAGAACCATGCTCATTCTGTTTGTTGGAATGATAGCTGTTCTTAAAGTGCGTGCACTTTACCATTTTGACAGCAGAGGGCAACCTAACACTGATAAATTGCATCTGTATGTTGAAATGGTAGTTGTTGTTGAATTTGGTGCACTTTGACATTTGGACAGCAGAGGGCAACCTAAAACTGATAAATTGCATCAGCTGAGTGTGGAAACATACCTACACATTTTATATATATATATATATATATATATATATATATATATATATATATATATATATATATATATATATATATATATATATATATATATATATATATATGTGTATATATATATATATATATATATATATATATATATATGTGTATATATATATAGATATATATATATATATATATATAGATATATATAGATATATATAGAGAGAGAGAGAGATAGATTGTTGTATTTTCATTTGTCTTCTAAAATTGTTTCTGCATTATATCCATAGGATCAACCAATTTGTAGTTAATTGATCAATCAAAGAGCCGGATGGTCAGGGTTTGGAAATATCATGCTATATTAAGGAGTGCACCCCTGAAGAAGATGATGCAGATTGTACACTGCACAAGGAAAAGATAAGGGCATTTCTCACTATTTCTACAAATGTATTAAAAAAAGTTTTGATTTGAAAGAAATGCAGATGGCCAGATCTTTTATTGCAAATGCTTTCCCCGCATGACAATACATTAACATTAGGCCTTGCTAGATTATATGCTTCATGGGAAATGTGTTGGCTGCTAATTCTGAAGGGTCAATAATGCAAAGGGCACTGGTGACTCATAAGGAATCTGTGCAAGATTCATAGTGCTGAGAATGAATGTATCCCTTTGCTCCACCAAATGTAGTAAAAACGCCAGCATCACTGTGGCCACTCTCAGCACGCCATGCAATGTGTCCATGTTCTGTAAAGCTCTTCATGTGCGGGGATGGATGCTATTGCCAACACAGATAAGGCAGTTTATAGAAGCCATCCTTATGTATCTGAAACAGAGCCTCCACGTCACACTGTTTGCGCCCGAACTGCTCACTGTGACTCAGAAGAAAGGCATCATGGTCACGGCAGAAGGAGACAATCACACCTCCACGACGCACAATGAGTCCTACTTTAGGAGAGTGCTGACCCCTCTAGAACCGGTTTGGAGGAGAACCGAAGAAGAAAGGGAAGAAAGATGGCGAGATGAACCATATCTGGGAGACATTGAGGCGTCTGAAGTTGAACAAGAAGAAGTGCCACCAAGGACAAAACCTGTCACCCCCTGCAGACAAGGAAGGCCACAGAGGAGTCAAATAAAACCCCAGAGACTCATTGAAGAAATGGGGTAAACGTTACCTCCGAGGTTACAACCTAAAAAGGGGGGAGATGTCAGGATGTGCTGTAACATCCTGATTGACATCCAGTCCATCCACATCGTTATGTGGGGAGGTCCGCCATTGCGGTCACTTGGACATGGAAGTGACATTGGTTAGGGAGGGGACTCGGGGGATTTTGGGCAGGTCCGTTTGTATTGTAATAAAGTAAGACGTGTGAAAATGCCTGTGTGCCCGGCCGTCATTTGAGACTGTGTGACGGATGAATGTGAATGCCTGCAAGAGTATCACAGAAGTTAACCCTTTCTTGTTCATTTTCGAATCATTCCCCCAAATGACACTGTCCCATAAAAGCCAACACTGTCCTCCACCCTTTGTGTTGTTTCACAATCACAGTATCCCCCGGCGCTATGGTTGATTCTTGGGCTCTTCTTCTCACGTCCGCCGTGTCTTTCATTTTCCTCTTTTCTTCTGTGTCCTTTAGCCTGGCCTGTTGTTCCAGCGGTGTTCTGGGGTCTGGTCGTGGATCCTCTGGGAGTCTTGTTTTAACGGGCCTCCTGAACATTAAGTCTGCAGGACACACCCCTGTGGTGCTGTGAAGTGTGTGCCTATATTCTCTTAGGAATTGGTATAAGGATTGCTCGAACAGTTTGTTCATTATGTTCGCTATCTGCAGTGTCCTCTTAATGCTGGCCATGAATCTTTCAATGATCTTGTTCGCTTGCGGCCATCAGGGAGTGATCCTTCTGTAGTAGAAACCCATGTATTTGGTAAAATTTTGAAAGTCTGTGCTGACAAATGGCGGGCCGTTGTCTGATTAATTTCCCTCGGGACCCCGTATGCCGATGACACAGGTAGCGATGTACTGTCAATCAGATGTGCTTCTGGGAACCGTGAATGCTCATCGATCAAAACTAGCACATATGTGCCGTCTCAGTGCGGGCCGAGCATGTCCACTGCCAGCTCATCCCAGATCTGTTCTGGGCGGGGGGATGATTGTATCGGGTTAGGGCGCGGTGGCGGGGCCACTTGTGCGCAGATCATGCAGCCTCCTACCAGTCGTTCCACGAGTGTGTCCAGTCTGGGGAACCACACCTTCTGTCTGAGTAGCCTCTTGGTTGCTGCGACCCCCCAGTGCCCTTCATGAGCCACCTAGACTCACTTCACGGAGGGCCTCAGGTACGACGACTTTGCACCCTTTTAGGATGATGTGATCCTCCACGATGGAAAGTTCATCTCTGACTAGGTCCAATCATTTGATGTCGTCTCTCGTCTTCTTTGGTTCGCCTCTGACTTGTTGTCTCATGTGTGCTCTCTTGTTGAGTTGTATGCAGTGTTTGACTATTCACAAAGCCGGATCCTGTTCCGATTGAGCGACTAGCTCCGGCCATTCAACTGGGAGTGGTTGTAGGTGATGAATGACATAGTTAATGTATGCACCCTCTATGGACGGGTGGGCGGATGCTGGTCCCGTCTGGTGGCGGGACAAGTAATCTGCGGGGTTGTCTTCCTTGCCAGGTTGGTGTATGATGTTGAATTTATAGTCTTGTAAGCGCAATCCCCACCTGGCTATTCTAGGGAGCATCCTCGCCTTGGGGTCCCCGTAGATTGGAAGGGTTGCTTTGGTCGGTTACAATGGTGAATTGTTTTCCGTACACAAATAGATGGAAATATTTGCACGCCCATACCACGGCTAAGCTCTCTTTCTCCGCTTGGGAGTATGCCTGTTCGGTGGCAGTAAGGCTCCTGCTGGCATACGCCACTACAAATACCTCAGTCGGTTTGGATGGGTCCTTTTGTGTGAGGGTGGCTCCCAGTCAAACGGGGCTGGCATCAATGATGAGTTCTGTGTGACATTGGTTGTCAAAATATGCCATGTCCTCTGCACTGGTGATGGCGTTGCGGATGGCATCAAATGCTTCTTGGCAGTCTTTGGACCAGGTGAAAGGTTGGTCCTTGCAGATGAGTAGCCGTAAGGGGTTGCTAATCGTGGCATAGTCCTTCAAGTATCTTGCGCAATTACTGGCAAGTCTGAGGAAGGAACATAGTCCCGTTGCATTAGTGGGGGGTGCAGCTGTGTTGAGCACGGCTACTTTGTCTGGATCTGGGCGCCTGCCTTTCTCTGAGAAAATGTGCCCAAAGAAACGCAGTGATTTTTTGTCAAATTCACATTTTTCTTTGTTGAGTGTGAGGCCTGCTGATTCCAGTGCAGCACAGACTAGATGTAGAGCCACATTGTGATCTTCCTTGGTCTTCCCAAATACCAACACATCGTCTGAGTAGTTTAGGCAGTTCGGCACATGGCGTATGACACAGTGAATTTCCTCTTGAAAAATCTCTGCAGCCGACGAGATGCCGAAACTGAGCCATTTATATTGGAAGAGTCCCATGTGGGTCAAGAAGGTTGTTATGTACCGGGATTCAGGACTTATTTCAATTTGGTGGTATCCCTTTGTCAAATCTAATTTGGAGAATGTGGTGGCCCCGTGGAGTAAATGGATCATGTCCGTGATCCTCAGTTCCTGGTGTCTCTCTCTTTCGATGGCAACATTCGCCCTTCACATGTCTACGCACAGGCAAATTGATCCGTCTGGGGATTTTTTTGGAACGGGCACTATGGGTGATACCCAGGTGGTTGGTCCGGTGCCGGGCTCGATGACTTGGGCCTTGATGAGTTTTTCCAACTCGTCTTCCACCTGTTTCTGAATGTTCACTGGTATTCCCCTGTAGTGCTGTGCTACCAGTGGTACATGTGGGTTGATGTGAAGGTGCACCTTTCTGTTTTTGAGCTTTCCCAGTCCCTTGAGCAGCTTCAGGAATGTTTGTTCGATGCTTTCAGGCTTCGCAAAGTATTTATGTGCCATCAGCTGGTATAGAATATGCACCAGTCCCATGTCGACCACTGTCTTGAAACTCTAGATGCACCCGCTGTTAGCCTCTGTCTTGAGCATGTGTAGCGGAATTCTTGCGCATGAGATTTGTGTGCGCACCACGCTGTGATGGTGCCCTTGCACAGCAGGGTCATAATTGCTCCGTATGGATATATGTCCACGGTGGCCTTCCATATCTTTGGTTGGTTGATTAGGGTGTTGTATGCCTGCTCGCTGAGGATGTTGACAGTCGCTCCGGTGTCTATGAGAAATTCCAGGGGCGTATTGTTAACGTGTAATGTGAGCAGAGGGCTGTGTTGGGTGGCCGTTTTGTTGTCGTTTAAAGCCCAGACATACCCCTTTTTCCTTTGATCGTCCTCAGAGGACGGCATGTCACTGAACGAGGGGGACCTCATTTCTATTTACCACGCCTTCCCTGCATTGTGCCCTGTAGTCATCCTCGTGTCTCGTGTCTGTAGGGCTGTGGTAGCTGTTTCTTCTGTGTTCAGGCAGTCTTTACCTGCTTGACGTGGGGACTGGTGTATTTTTGCATACCGCCCTGAAGTGGTCCATACCGCCGCAGACAGCGCATTATTGACCTACTGCTGGGCACTCTCCTGTGTGCGGGTATTCATATCCGCACCTGCAGCATGTGGCTTCTAATCTCTTGTTATTGGCGTTTCTGAGCGCGGCCAGTTTATTGACATGGTCTGGTGGGTGTTGTTGTAGCTCTATCTTGCCAAGGCTGTCCAGCTGGGTCTCAACTGCCGCTTCCATCCTTGCTAGGGCGTCTGTTTCTGCAGCAGTTTTTTCCGGAATAGTTGGAATATGCATCCGGCAATGACTTGCGAGCGCAACGCCTCCTCGTTTGAGTATCGGTGACATTTGCAGTATTTGAGTTTGATGCGAAGACGCATCAGAAAGTTATCAAGGGACTCGCCCTTTTCCTGTCTGGTGGTGTGAAATATATGTTGCTCATAATCGATGTTAGTATGAGGGACAAAATATTCTGTGAGTTTGCCATGTAGCTCTCCATATGTGGCATTGTCTAGGTTTAGTAGTTTGCCTGCTAAGTCTCTGACTGCCGGACCTAGTGCTACAGACAGAGTGTTCTTTAATCTGTTCGTCATCTGTAAGAACTCTGGCCCCGACATGGAACTTAAAGTCCCTCAGCCATATGGCCCAGCAAGGTCCTAGGTTGGTGGTGTCGCTCAGGTCGAACGGCAGGGGCATGTTTAGTGTTTGCGTGGTCCGTCCCACCGCTGCAGCTTGATTTGCAGAGGCATTGGCATTTGTGTCTCCATCCGAACGTGATGATGATGCTGTGGTGGCTGTGGAGGCCAAGGACGCCACCAGACTGGACATGGTGGTGTCACAGGCGGTCTCCTTGATATGGTGGTGGTATGTCACACCCTTGAAGGGTTGAGTGGCATTGGCTGCGCCTGAGTTCCTCTCAGTTCTTTATCCAGTCTCTTTTATATTATGACCAGTCCATAGCAGCTTGCCCTGGGTGGTTTCCCCTCTTTCACTGTTTACTTTGGGCTGGTGTTATCCCTCACCAGGTGCATTTGTATGGTGCCAGCCGTACCTGCTGTGTGGGTTTTTGTGCGCTCTCCTGCACTGTTTGCTGGCTTCCCTTGCTGAGTGCAGCGTGTTCCTTGAGCTGCAGGATGTGCCTTGTACATGGGCTGCAGCGGGTGGTGAGCGCTCTCCTTCTCTGTCTGCTAGCATTGAGTTCTCCCCACGTGGGCCGCTGCGTGCTGCTGTTGCTAATGGGACCTCCCGGCTCCCTTTGAGCACATATGACAGCCGCATGGTGTGTGTCGTTACTGCTAGCGCCTGTGAGCAGGAGGCCTCCGGGCGGCGAGGGTCTCTGTGGGTCTGTGCACGTCACACTTGCGTAGTGAGCCGTGAGCCTTCTTGGCCTCGCTCATGGGAGGTGCACCGACGCACTCGTGCTGTCCGACGACAGCCCTCTTGGAGCGCGGGGTTCGTGCTCTGCTTCGTCGCCAATTGTGATGCTCTTGCAGGCATTCACATTCATCTGTCACGCAGTCTCAAATGACGGTCGGGCACATGGGTATTTGCACACGTCTTACTTTATTACAATACAAATGGAACTGCCCAAAATCCCCTACCCCCCTTCCTAACCCAATGTCACTTCCATGTCCAAGCAACCGCAACGGCAGACCTCCCCACATAACGATGTGGATGGACTGGATGTCAATCAGGATGTTACAGCACATCCTGACAACTTCAACCATTTTAAGCTATGAACATGTTTATAAAAGCCTTTGAAAATGCTAGACTCGTGCTATAGAAATATTGTATAACATAACATGAAATGCAAAATCTACCACACAACTGCACAACTGGGATCATGTCAAAATACTTGTCAAAATACAATGTACATAGGCAAATATTTGAATCATATAGTAAAATAAGAAACTCAAACATGTTTTGAAATAATTTCTGAATTTTTACAAACATTCTGTAAAGAAAGTTTTGGTGAGTTTTTCTCCGGTTTTAAAAAGCTCTCAATAAATGCACATTTTAAAACTTTATACTGGATTAGGTGGAAATATTATGCAGAGATTTTATTATGCATGTATCTTTCGAGATCCCACAGGCTTCTTCAAGTCCAATGTATAACAAAGAAGCACACCCTGGATAGATATTTCTGAATTAGAAAAAAAGAGAGAATGTTCAGTTTAAATTTCATTGGGTGAAGAAATCGTATGGCTGGCCAACCCGGTATGAATGGATGATAGTCATAGCCAACCTCAGAGAGGGAGTAACAAAACACACACACAGATTTCGAGTGGGGTTACACAATGCCACCACGCCCAGCACTGGGTGACAGACGTTGTAGGAAGGTTGTCTGAAAGATGTCGCGTCTGCCCAGCTACCCCACCAGAGCATCTCCAGAAGACGATCAGACGCAGAGCGAGAGGGAGATTGAGAAATAAGTAGGCCGAGGAGAAGGCATTCTGAAGCAGCGCAAACGAGAGAAACTGAGCAGGAAGCTCACAGAAGGAGGAGAAACAGGGCAGACTTACCGGATCACACTGTACACCCGCTCTTTGCACCCCACATCCCCGCTGTGGTTGGGGATCCGGCAAGACAAGGAAGGAAAAGGGGAAGGTAACAGTGCTGCCACGAGTCCACTAAGCTCTCCCAGCCATGCCAGCGTCACTTACCTGTCTGCTCTGTTCGGTGCCCTGCACCTCACACACACTTTCGCTGCCCTCAGCCGCTGAAACTAAAAGAAATCAAGGGGGGGGTTACATTATAAGGAACGTACAAACAAAGGAAAACACGTTAGACTTTTGATTCACGGAAGAAATATTTGACATAAGGATTTTGAATAACTAACGGAAGAAACATTTGATATGAGGTACTTTGGAATCACAGAAGAGGGGCAGATGTAGGAACTTTCAAACCACGGAATGACATCAGATATAAGGAAGGTTCACTCAAGAAGTGGACGCCAAGGAGCTTTACACTTCTTTTTTTTTATTTTTATTTGATTTAGCTGTAAAAACAGCCTTTCAAAAAAAATTATCAAACACAATAGGAAAACACTACAAAAAAAAGAAAAACAACAATAAAATTATCACATATATAAATGTACATTCTTAAATGAAATCTAAAAAGAAACTAAATTAAAACAAAATGATTTTGCACATTTCTTATTGTTATCACAATCAGCATTCAATTCAGTTATATGTTCATCATTATTTTGCCACTACTTGAACAGTCTCTTCGTTTAGTTTGTTCAATTTTTTTACTACCTAGAGATATACTTTAGATCAGATTATTCCGATATTACATATTTTCCAGTATGTCATTGCATTCTTTCAATTTCAGTGTCTCCACAAACATAAGAGTAGCTAAATTCATTTTAGCCAGTTGGCTATGATACAGTTTATCCCATAAAACATTGTAATCAGTAACAATCTGATTCTCGAACAAGTGTTTAAAAAATGTGCATCTCTTATCAATCATCGCAGGATAAACAGTAATTAAATGTTTTAAGGTTTCAGACTGTCGTGGCTCCTTACAAAATCTGAAATCCCCATTAGACGTCATTTTACGCATGAAACGCACTTCATTTGAGAGACAGATGTTCAATCTTATTCTCAAATAATTAAATCTGCTTTTTGGATTAGGAAATTGGATAAGGAATTGCTCTATTTTATGTACTTCCTTAATGGCAAAGGATTGGCATCTAAAAGCCTTCAGTTTTACACATGCATCCCTGGTTTTAATCCAATCAAACATCCATGATTTCTTTTTGGCTATTTCTGGGTTACTTGTTAAGAGCTCATCATCAATGCCAGCCTCTGTCATAACAGATTGAATCCACTTTCGCCACTTAGCAGTGATATTGTTATCTGTATTCAACATCCCATCATGCACATCACACCGCCATCTTTGGAAATCATCAAATATTTACGATATAGACTCAGCACTTTCCAAAGATAGACTGCAATTAGGGATAGCAAACCCAATTCATGTCTTAATAGGCATACCGAAACAGACATAGGAAGGCCACATACAGACTTCCAAAATTCACCTTCCATTTTGACCCATAGAGACTTCTTCAGGATTTCTCTTGTTTCAGAAGCATAGGTCAGTACAGAGACAACCTTCTGTTTATAAAATATCACAGCTGGTATCAGCGAAAACCTGCCATATTTAGCATGTATTACTTTAGTTTGATTACTCCCAGTTGCAACTTTTTGTTTCAACACTCTGAAAAATGGTTTATCAGCTGTATCATTACTAAATTGGAGGCCTAGATATTTATACTCTGCTACTACTTCAATTTCTACATCTTGTATAACCCAGCGGTAGTTAAACTCAGAACATTTCCTCTTAGGACTCAATATCATAATTTTGCATTTCGCTTGATTTATTGTCAAGAAGTTTGCATCTGCATACTTACTCAAGGCAGCCAACAGGTTGTGTAATCCCACCGGAGTTTTGGCCAATAGCACCAGGTCGTCCGCATAGAACAGCCATGGTACAGGACGACCTCCAATTTGCGGGGCATCTGCTCTACAGTTCAAAAAGTCATGACGCACAGTAGCCATGAAAAAATTGAAGAGAGTGCTTGCCAGGATGCACCTCTGTTTAAGGCCTCTAAATGTTGGAATTGGATTTGATAGAGTTCCTTCCGAGGCTCGTCTGATTTGCACAGTTGTATCCAGGTGCAGTTCCTTTATCCAGAATATTAAATATTCTGGACAATATGCCTCCCGAAGTTTGTTTACCAACAATTTCCTTCACACAGAGTCAAATGCCGCCTGGAAATCAATGAAGGCCAAGTATATTATTTGACCTTTTAACTGTTCTTGTTTTTTAATGATTTCCAGAATGTGCAGGTTAATTGCTGCCCCCATTCCCGGCATGAACCCAGTTTGATTTGGGTCTCTCAATTTCTCCACATTCAACCACACATTCAGGTCTCTTAACAACAATCTAGCAACAATTTTGCTTGGTATGTCTAGTAACGAAATTGGCCTATAGTTTGCAGGATTCTCATGGTCTCCTTTTTTATAGATGGGTATAGTTATCGCTTTCTTCCAAGAGCTAGGTATACAGCGAGTTCTCACTATTGTCAAAAAATACTTAGGAACATTTTTGCCCAAGCCATAGGATGTTGTTTTATCATGTAATTAGATAGGCCATCATGCCCCGGAGTACGAGATGTTGACAGTTTTGAAATTTGGAACAGTATATCATCAATGTCAAAGGAAAGGTCCTTGACTTGTCTATTAACAGTTAAAGTGGAATCTTCTTTTAAATTAGTATCTGCATACAGCGACTTATAGAAACTGGCCCATACTTCTTGGGATATGGGATTCAACTGATGTATAATTTGATCTTTGGACTGTTTGTAGTTCAACAGGGACCAAATCTTAGTTGAATTCTTTGACTTCAATTTGTCTAACATATTTTCTGCATCCTGTTGATACAATATAGCATGTTTTGATTTCAACCAGTTCTTGTATTTACACTTTAATGCTCTGAGTTTAGGGCCCCTATCACAATGATTCAAGTACATCACATGTCTTTTATCTTTTTTTGGTTTCCCCACAGAGACTTCTTGATCATATGTGTGTAAGATCTTATACCCATTTATTTTTACATTGTTCCTTTTCACAGCAAAAATTTGCATTTCTTCCACATATACACCACACTCCAGCAGCAGAGCACAGACTGCCAGGATGCAGGTGACCGCCTGCCCTGTTAACGAAGAGGGCTGCCACACCCACACGAGGAACACAATGAGTGGACAGGGAGGAGATTGCATGCCTATCCTCAGGTGAACACTTATGCTGGTTGTTATAGTACTTGACCTGCACCAGGAGTTCTGCACAGGTGGACAAGCACACACGGTTCAGAGAGGAATTGCCATAGCATTTCGGTGCTGGACTGCCCATGTGGGTGGGACAAAGACTGATATGCAAATGGATATTTCCCCTCTGTGAAAGGTACAGTGAGCAAAAAGCATGTGCTGCAAGCTCTCATCTCAGAACAGGTTATCATGCCATGTTCTTTCTGGAGAGGAGTGCCTGCTACCTTTTTTGAAATATATGCACACACTACAGGATCAACATCCTAATGCCCCCAGAAGCAGCAAAAGCAGGGTGGATATTAGACCAACCATAGATTTTGCTGTGGGTGAAACAAAGTTACAAATTGATTGTCTCCCATCAGTGGATACAATGTGACAGTATTCTCTAAACATAAAGGAGAAATAAAAACCTTACCAAGAGCTTATCCTGCATGTCATTAACACAATAGAGAACACAGGCAGGGCAAGAGTTTACCATGAAGGGTGGAATGAAAAGCAAGACGGCAGCAGGGCAGATGAAGGCTTGGTACACTGAGAAGGTCAAACTGAGGCATGTTGCGCCCAGGAGCAACACCCAATCTCAACCTGGCCACAATCATTGAAGAATTGGGTCTTGCCCAGCGAACCCACCCATTTAGAACAAGCTTGATGTTTGGAGGGAATATATTTGGGATGTGAAGAGGAGTTGAAGAGAAGATGCTGTAGATGTTTGGCAAGTCCAGAGAATACAGAAAGGAGGCAACATCACAGGTTCAGGAGACTGGGCGAGACTCGTCATGGGAGAACGAGCTTTGGATGGAGGCCCAGTATGCTGGACGAGGCTACACCAGGAGGGACCTGACAGGGTTAAGGATCCAGGAGGAAAGGTAAGACCAGGCAAGATAGAAGTGGGAGTGGGTAGATGCTAATTGGGCCAGGTGAGGCCATGCCAGGAAGGTCCGTATTGGGCAGAGACCCTGGAGGTGCCTAACGAGATCTAGAGGCTGGTGAAAACAAAGGAGAGACTGGGGACAAGTGGTGGGTTTGAGACAGAGGGGGTATTAACAGGTCAGGTTTGTGAAAATGAAAGTGAGGATAAAGTAATTTTCTATATGTTGCAATACCACAGGAAGCAGAAGAAGGGAACATGGGAGCTAGTGATATTGACGAGGTGTTTGGATGACATTGTGAAGGACCAGCAAAACAGAACTCAAGCATTAGGAGCTGTTAACAAGGAATTTGGTATATCTGTGGGGAAAGTTGCGAAGGATTTGGATGAGGTTGGTGACAGTAAGGGAGATGTTGATAACAATCGAAAAACGTCATCTGCGAGGGTGCAAAGATGGTTGGTGGAGATTATCAGGAGGTTGATGGTGTCAAATTAAAAGAGATTTCTAAAGACATTGAGAAAGAGTGTAAAAGATGGCAAGAGGAGAACATAGGGGGCAGAAGGATGGGGTATATAAGAAAGGGAGGGAAGGAGAACGTTTTGGGACTGGAGGTTGTCAGGTGGGGATAGATGGAAGGTAGAAGAGTTTCTAGTTATTGGAAAAGAAGGTTTGGAAAGGAGGTTGTGGATGAGAGAGAGAGAGTTAGAAGTGGTGTGATGCAGGAAGCAGAAAAGCATAGAACAGCAGGAGGTTGTGGAGGACTCAGCCATGGGCATGTTAGAAAAGCAGGTAGGAAAATGAGTATCCAAAAGTAGGGATATCTTAGGCTCAGAGAGGAACAGAAGAAGACCAATATTAAAGTCCTGGGGGGAAGGGAACAGACACCCAAAATACTCATATTTTTTTTTTATTATTATTATGTGCATTGGCTTACAATAATACCTTACTTACACATATCACCATTAAAACTGTTATACATCATACATACATTCAAAGCAACATCCTTGAATATTTCATACATTGAGCGCAAACAGCAATTCTATATCAACAATTATTAAAAGAGCAAACAAGCCATAACAATCATAAAAAATTAGATTGGCATAGCACCTAGTACCTAAATGAATCAATAAATAACAATTAAAAACACTTACTAACATTGAATTATCAAAAATATGTTCTCTAATGTACTTAAAGTAGCGATAGACAAACAGATTTCTAAACCAACTAAAATCCGGTTACAAAAGTGCTCACGCCTATAAAAGTGTTGATCAGTTAGGAATTTGCTAAAGTGCTTGTGCCTTACCTCCCTTGTTGCAGAACACTCCTTAATTAAGTGCTCCAGAGTTTCCCCTTCCTCCCGGGTGCCACAAAATCTACATAGTCTGAGACTTTTCAATACCCTTTTAAGCACCGGCATAAGGTTAAGTTGTCACTGTTTTATTACACGGAACATTCCAGCCATGGACTCCTTCCCCGACAATGAATGTGGCTTACAATAAAGCGCATTTTATTTTTAAGAAACTACGGGTTCTTTTCTGTTCGAGTAGGCCTCCAAACCGTCTCACAGCCAACCTCCACAAACACCCCATGTCACAATGGACCAGGAATCAGGCCGGTGTGTATCAAAAAGATATTTATTAATTTATTATTTAATGAAAAAAGAAAATCAAATGTTTTTACAGGCCCTAATGTCGTGGTACACAATTGCACTAATCTCTACAAAACAATTAGATTAAGAAATCCTGTTACAATCTCACAATCTTTAATAGCAACAAAGAAAAAGAGCAATTTTAAAAAGAGATAACACCAATGGTTTAGCACTCCCACCTGAAACACTCACTCCCAAACATTAGCTAACTTGATTCCTTTGGATTGAAGGCATTGGCAGGGAGTAGGGATAGAGCAAGAAAATCGGATTTTGAGTAAAGCCCACCACCCCAAAAAGGGAGGCCAGCAAAGAAAGTGAAAACCCGTTTTTGGAGCAAAATGGCAGAATTGGATTTTGATTATTACTCACAACTGCTAGATGACAGAATGAAAGGAAATTCGTATTGCTTACACTTTAGGAGATAGGGAAAGCTTAGATAATACTAATCGACACACCTGGGCAACAATGGAAATAAAGAAGGAAAATCGGTTTTAGGAAGAAGCAAATGCAAAAGTGAAAAATATAATGGCAATGGAAATTCATTTACACTGGATTTACAATGACAGGCAGCTCAGACAAGGGGTTTAGCTCAGAATAGGAAAATCGGTTTTCACTGACATGGACTGAGACACATAACAGATAGACTTGTAGGCAAAAGGGATTGCTCTCAATGGGACCACAGTTCGGGTTTATAATAGGACAGATGCAAATAGGAATTTGTGGGGTGATGCTCACAATACACAAACAAACTCGATTTTCAGTTACAAGGAGATTAAGGGGGTAATTCATAAAATTTAGCACACAAGTGGCGCACGTGGCTGGGCACAGAGTGCACGTGAGGTAGTCTGCGCCAGCCCCGTGCGCCAAAACCCATTTTAGCGCACAGCGTATTCATGGATACTAACATCCATAACCAGCCATGGCGCAGAGTGGTGCAGCGACCCTGCAGCAGCGCCAGTTATGCCCCCAAACCCGCCCGGTGCGCCAAAAACATTGCACAAATCCCCTACATTGTGCAAAGGCCAGTGGACCAGCATACAGCCCCCCAACCACAAAAACATTTGGAAAACTCCCCGCGCACCCGGGTGAGTGCGTGAACTTTTATACGCGTTTTCACTAGCGCAAGCGGGGTACGTGTATTCTGGGGGGTGCTCATTGGAGTTTTACGCACGATTTGGCAGGGTGTGCCCACCCTCCCCATGCTCCGCAGGCAGCACATCCACCTTGATCATGACCCGCAGGCAGCCTATCACCCCAGTCCATGCCCCGCAGGCATGCCACATGGCACCATGCACTTGGGAGCCCCGACACATGTCCCTCCACAACCCTATTGATAGGCACCTGCCAGCAGGCCCTGACTCATGTATCCCCCACCCACCCCCAGTGACGTGCACCTGCCAGCAAGCCCCCGACTCATGTCCACCAATGCCCCCATTGACGGGCACATGCCAGCAGGCCATGACTCATGTACCACCCACCCACACCCAGTGATGGGCACCTGCCAGCAGGCCCCGACTCCTGTCCCCCCCACTCACCCCCAGGGATGGGCACCTGCCAGCAGGCCCCGACTCCTGTTCCCCCCACCCACAACCAGTGACGGGCACCTGCCAGCAGGCCCCAACACATGGCCCACCAAACAACATGTCCTAACAAAACAGACCCATGGCCCTAATGTCAACCCAAATCCCCCTTGGCCCCCAGTACAATCATGCAACCATCCACTGCACCCCAAATTACCCATGCCATGACAGTCTTAAAAGAACCACCATGCCCATGCATAAATGCACAACACAGTCACACAGTGGCAACACATGACAGAGGCAATGTTCATTGAGACATGCACGAAACCAACAATAGTACACAATACCAATCATGAAGTTAGAATAAATGTATTAAGAACATAATGAAATAACATAGAGGAAATCAAACTTGAAAATTAATAAATAATGAAAGCTATAACCAAAAAAAAATAGAAAATCCAATGATGAACAAAAATCCCCGGCATGAAAAAAGAAAAGTAGTCCATCGCCAATGTCAATATGATTTGAATGACCAAAAAAAAATGAAAACCATTTATCCATGGGAAATGTAAAAAAAGAAAGTATGTACAGGTCTTCAACTATATACAATCCAAGTCCAAAGGGTCCATGATCCCAAAACAAAAGGAAACCTACAAAAAAGTCCTATGAATAAAAAACTATATACATAAGGTGGATCAAAGTCCATTAACTCCAAATAATAAGAAACAACAAAGGAAACCTAACCCTAAAGAACAATGTACAAAGGCAGCGGGCAAGTCCAACGGCTGACTTGTTGATGTTCAGGGCCAAGGCATCATCAGACTCCACGTCGCTGTTCCGGAGGCGGGCCTCTTCCCTGGCCTCGAGGTCTCGCAGGGATGCATCCATGGTCTCCACCAACCCCCTGCGAGTTGCCTCGAGGCACTCAGCCTGCCTCAATGCCCTGCACATAGAATTCTCCACCCTGACCATAGTAAGCCATGCCCTCTCCGCCCGTCGCCTCTCCGCATCTATTTGCTGTCCCAACCGCTGCCACACAGAAGACACTCTCAGTCTGGGGTCTTCCTGCCCCTCGGCCGATGCCTGCCCCCGGGGTGTTGATGGCCCAAGCCATGATGCCTCCCACGCTAAGCCTGCTGGTGCCTCCGACGCAACTGTGTCTGCCACCACGACGGCCTCTGGGCTGATGGAATTCACCAGCGCCGTTGTGCACGTGCCCTGCCCGATGATGCTGCCACATCCTCCATCTTCTGGGGTCCAGTTGGTGGGGTGCCACCCCTGCTGGACCTCCGACTCCTGACTGTGGCAGGGATGGGATCTCTACCAGGCTGGCTGCGTTGGTTGGGGAAGATCCACAGGGGGCCATGGTGGCATCTGGGCCGGAAGACGGCATGGAGAATGACTGGTGTAAAGTGTGCACAGAGGAGGAGAGGGCCGCAAGACTGGCCGACACATGGAGGAAACCCCTGACCATGGTCCCTCCCAACTGGGCCACATTGGCACACAGCTCTTCATGATTATGTGCGTGGACCCCCAGGAAGCACGCACGTCATCATGAATGTCACATGTGCGCAACGCGACACCAATCAGGACAAAATCAATCCGGTCACAGGCTCCCTCGTCTGCAGGTAGAGGAGTGCCAGATGACGTGGACCTCCCCCCTACTTGCGGACGGGCCTGGGACGGGGCATCCCTGCTGGTGCATGGTGATGCATTCACAGTTTCAGGGACAGAGTCATGCACAGGTACCTCCGTAGCGACCTGTGCTGCCTCCTCCCACTGCCACTGGACTGCACCACTTGCACCAGTGCTACCACCCCCACCAGGCCCCATGTGCGGCTCTGTAGCGGCCTCCTCCTCCCCTATACACACCAGCAACCTGGATGGCTCTGCACCGTCTTCCGCCGTTTCAAGCCCCTGTGGGGGCTCATTTGCCCCTTCTGCTGCAGCCGTAGTGACAGACGAATTTTCATGGGAGGGTGACTGGGCCTGCGTCGCCAGCCAGTGGAGACATTCCTGCCGCTTTCCTCCACAGTGCCGTCTCCTCCCTCTTCTTCACTCGCCGCTGTGTAAAGGGAGACATTCAACACAAGCATCAGGGTACTTAACTATAGTCCCCTAGACACAAAGCAATAGCTGTCAGGCAGAATCCAGTGCAGTTCCCTTAGGGAGCACTACACCAGATTAGGACTACAGGTGAGAGCAATAAATCCCCTTTGGTATCAGTCTGTACCACAAAGATTTAGTTGGTAGCTGTGGCTGAGCAGTCAGACTTGTCTCAAGAGGGAGATGAGCAGTATTCAGGGTTTACACAATATGCCTACTGTACTATGACACAAGGAAACACTGACCAAAGCTTTGTAGTTAAAAAGTATATATATATTTATTTTATACACTTCTAAGCAAACAAATGTATCACAAGTATCAAGCAAATTAAATTGAGTCAATAGAAAAATATACACACTCCCTATATAAATTGTAGACCAAGTGAACCAGAGTGAAAACTGAGCAAAACGGCACAGTGACAACTACACACAAGGGATCCTCTAGCAATTTCTCACAAGGGAGGGAAAACACAAGTTATCTAGAAATAGGTTCTTATACCCCCTAGCAACACTTTCCATCAGTTGTGAACCAGTTCAGCCAGGCAGTACATCAGTATAGGCAATACTTCAAATGAAAACTGAGCAAAATGGCATTTCACAATGATTATGCAGTGGGAAGGAAATGGTAGTTATAAGAAAGAGTTGCACCACACAGTTCAAATGGAGAATCAATCTCGAGAAAGCAGGTCTAACAAATGTGACCAGAGTCATTAGGCCTGTGCCAGAGTTAATGGTACAGGGCAAGGGCCCAGGAGCAAAATGTTCTTGTAGCTGCAGTCAAGTCTTTGGTTAACGATGTTGAAAAGATGGATGCAGAAATCGAAAGACAATGTTAAGTGAGAGGGGTGACCAACCCAACAGGTAGGAAAAGGGTTTAAAACACCTTTAGCACTACCGTGAAGAAAGGGTGGCCTGGTGGAACAATGTACCTTAAAAGTGAATAAGTGGCTCATGCGGTGGCGGTTGTTCCTGGTAGTTCCTGCAGTTCGGGGGATCCAGCAGAGGAAGAGAGGCTCTCGTCGTGGAGGAAGGTTCGAGGTACTGCACTACCCAGGGATGCAACCAGCCGCGGTTCTGCCAAACGAAGTTTAAAAGGTACGCTCCTTTTAATCGCGGTCCGGGTTGATAGCTGCTTGGCTAGCCAGTCTCCAAGTGCAGAGCACTGGCGATTCGACAGCAGCAGGTTCGGGAAGGCGATTGGCAAACTGGTTGGCCCCACCAGCTCAAGGGAAGAAGGCTCATTCAGATGAAGATCTCCTCTCGTCGAGGGGAGAAAAGTGGTGCGACGCTGCAGCAGGGCTTCACCGGTGGTGGTAGTCGTTGCGGGTGTCTTTGGCTTCTCTCCTCTTCGGTTCCGTAGTTCCAGTGGCGACGTCTTGCTCTTCCAGTCCTTAGGACCCTGCTTTTATGCAGAAAGAGACCCATTCATACAGCCTAGCTGTCACTCACACAGTAGATACCAGCCTATCAGGTAGAGTACGACCTGAGTTGCTGCACCAACTCTGTCCAGGGGTCCTACTCCCCCTCCCACAGAATGGACCCACCCCAGACTCAGTGGCACCGGAAGGAGGGCTTCTGGGCAGAAGCCCGCCAAACGGACGAACAAAGGATCCCCAACCTGGGTTAGGATCGTAGAGAAAGACACGAGAAAGACGTTATATGAAAGTTCTGGCAAATAAAACCTACCGCAGCAAAGTTAATTTTAAAATGTACCGGCGGTATGTTAGAGGATGTCAGAAAAAGTGGTAGCCTCAAACAATGGGAAAATCCCATAGGGAAATATTTGCGTTCGAATATTTATGGTAGTAACCACTGCCACCAGCCAGAAACTATAGAGAGAGGGACTTTAAGGTACCCCCTCGAAAAGGAACATAGGGGGAAAACTATTAACCCCTTCCAGTACTTCCATAGTAAGATGGGTTGTACTGGTTAAGTTGATAAAAATCGAATAGTAAAGTGAATGGGGACTTAACATGCCCTGGGAGACAGTAGTCGGTCCCAGGGTATGGAGTCTATGTTTGGGGGTCGCTACGACACCCCCGTGTCACTGCACTGAGGGTGCGGTGTTACACATGTGAATAAAGATGGTTCCTATGGGGGAGAGAAAATCCCATAGGCATTAAACACCAAATAATAGTCTAGGACACACATAGCAGAAATGTCTAAGAGTGGGAATAATAGTCTCACTCTTAGCAGGTAAAAAGAAACAAACCCTTCAAATCCAGCAAAGCTGCTGGGGGCCTCTATAGGTAAGGGAAATTAGCCATAGTAT
Organism: Ambystoma mexicanum; assembly: GCF_040938575.1. NCBI lineage: Eukaryota > Metazoa > Chordata > Amphibia > Caudata > Ambystomatidae > Ambystoma > Ambystoma mexicanum. The sequence continues at coordinate 1,051,431,020 of NC_090941.1, forward strand.
GAGAATTCTCCATAACACTAGCACATGAGTGGCACTGTCAACCTTCACTTCCATCATGTCCCTCCACAACACATGGGTCAGTGCAGGCAACACACATGCAGGAACAGGCATGACACATGCAACATACATTGGCATCCATGTCCAAAGCACCGTAGATTCATCCAATGGTGGGCTGATACTCATATGTATCATTGGACATGCTGGTCACATGCACACACATCACTGGAGGGTCATGCATCTGACCCCGTATGCCCCTAGACACAGTGAATGCAAAGATGAATAGGCTGTATCAGTGAATCAACACATCATCACGGAAATGTGTCATGCATCCATGGCGCACACACTACTCAGACACACAGACATGTACATCATGCTTGTCCATGACAGCAGCACCCATCTCTCACACCCCAAACATGTCAAAGTACAGATACAGGCATGCATACATGTGCGCGTTCCACATGCTGCTCCACATGATGCATTGTAACACGTACACCATCCTTGTGGGTCACACCTGACTGGACTCACATGCAGCACCATCATGCCCCTGCACACATACATCCAAATATGACCCATGTCACACATGCAGCCAAGTCGTTAACTACCAGCACGCTGCAACATGCCCTTTTTTAAACGTGAATGCATGGCCACTTACCACTCGACTCCAGACGGGCCTGCATCCTGAGGATCTGGTGGTGAAGCACTGGGCAAATGTGCTCCAGGACCCTCATCTGCTGGGTGGTAAACTGGACCCGGCGCCCCACTGCATCTGCTGCTTCCAAGAGGCGCCGGGCCTTCTTGAGGGTCCTGGACTTGTAGTCCCCCCAGCGCTTCTGAACCTGTTTGATGTCGCGGGGTGCCACCCCCTCCATGTTGATGGCACCCATTATGCCCTTCCAGATCCTCTTCCATCCTTCTTTGTCGACACACAATGGTGTGAAGAGGGCATCATAATGCCCCAGAACTTGCTCCACCAGGATACCAACTTCCTTTTCACTGAAGCTGGTAGCCCTCTGCCTCTCTGCTGGAGGGTTGCCACTGGTGCCAGAAGGCGTTGTGTCGGACATGGAAACCACCAAGGCAGGTGTTGGTGGACAACTGCATCCTGGGGCTGGGCTGTGGAGTGATGGAATACCAGTCGGGAGTTTTCTGTTCCAGCAGGAGTGGTCACTGCAACTGGACCCCTGCAGATGATATGATATGATATGATTGTTTATTTATATAGCGCCTATACACAATGTGTTTCAAAGCGCTTCAAGGCAAGGGAGGGGACAAGGGAAAATACAACCACATTGAACAGTAAGGATGTGAAATTAACTATCGTACTCGGCCTGACGACATTTCAGATAGTGCAAGAGATAAGACATAGATACAGAAGGGAGGGGAAGAGTGGAAAGGAAATGGAAACAGATAGGCGACTACCGTACTAGGCCTGATGACATTTCTGGTAGAGCCGGAGAAAAACAAAAGGTGAGGGGTGCAGAAAGGGAGGGGAGGAACAAAACAAGCAACTATCATACTAGGCCTGAAGACATTTCAGATAGTGCTGGAGGGGTGGTGGGGAGGAAAAAAACAGTAATGGGAGGGTGGAGGAAACAGACGAGGTTGCTATCATATTAGGTCCAGGGACAATTCTGATAGAGTAAGTGCATAGAAGAAAGTAAGGGGAGGAGAAAGGAAAAGGGAGAAGGGAAAGGAGGAGAGAAAAGAGAGTAAGCAGTCAAAAAGAGTGGAGAAGCAAGAGTGGAAAGCAAATACAATTGCAGAAGTCAGTAATAACACATAATGTTGCAAGACAGGATACAAGATGAAGATGGGAGCAAAGGAAGTCCAGCATGAGAGTTGAGAAAGAGTGACGCACAGATCTGGCATATGTGCAGGCACCAAATTATAGGGCACCATTGTAGCAGGCAGGCGGCAGCAGCAGATGGCTCGTGGGAGGCTCCTCGGGGATCTGGGAGGCAGTATTTCGGCCTTCTGCGCAGGAGCGTGGTCTTCCGTGTGTTGTCGCATGGCCAGCTTGATATTGATTGATTTGGCACGTGAAAAACAGCCCATTTGCATGAATTCCGAGGAAAGGCTGTTAGTGTGTAAGCGCGTAGGTGATGTAATGTGCATGCAGGCATTTCGTTTGGCACGGGTTGAAGGTCCCACATGGGTTTCCATCGCTCTGTACTTGATTTTCGTGGAAAGCGGTGCGTGTGTTTTCCAGACGTTGGGGTTCACACGCTATTACTTCACAGCAGCTACAGTGCATACTTCTTCTTTTGGCGTGGGTGTTGGCTACGCATTCTTCTTCTACATGCAAGGCAGACGGTGAGTCGCACATGCTATTTTTCCTACTGCGGGTGTCCCTGTTAGTCGCAAACCCCTTTTTTTCAGGCATACTAGCCTGCGTGTTGATCACATATGCATTTTTTGTGTTCCTGGCTGCCACAGCATACTGCGTGTGTTTTTTTACACGCACGTGGGCTACATGGGTTGCGTATCTCTTTTTCTTGCTTTTTTGGTACGCCTGAGTGTTGCGTGATACGTCATTTCTCCTAAGGGGTCACAGAATGGGACATTCATCGTAGCTGTATATACGTGCTTTGTTGTTTGTGCACCCTCTTCTACTGTGCGGGGACTCTTCCGCCTGCCTTTGGACTGTGTGTGTCTTTTGGCGTGCGCATGTTTCCCCTATTCGATTCCATGAATATGTGTAGTTTGCGTGCGTGTGGGCGTTCCGTGTATTTCACAGCAGTACTTCCCCAGTTACGCTCTTATTTTCACATGTTGTTCCCCATTCCGCGTGTTCCACCCCGTGTTCCGTCCCCTTTTTGGTGTGGGTGCTAGCGTTGAGCACTTTCGCTGTGCGCGATGCGCACAGCTTTCTGGATGTTGCAATGATGTATGCGCCCGGGTGCGCCACCCATGGATTTCGCGCACATCCGCGCTTGCTTTTTCACGATTGCGCCACCTACCGCTACTAATTTCGGCACACATTTGTTCCACGAATTTCAACCAACTCGTACTGTGAATTTCAACAGGGGAATTAATTGATTTACTTAAAATATGCTAAGGATTTACACAGACACTGAGAGGTTTACCAAGGGGAATATGTGAACATACACATGCTAAACACAGATTCCTCTATGGGAAGGTGACTGAATTACACTGGAAATTTGGGGTTTTCTATATGGTTTTCAATGGGGTCTTCAATGGGGGAATTGTTGGGTGAAATGGTACAAAAAGGAAGGGCTTATGAAATTCAGGGCTGGGGTATTTGCTACTTATAAGGTAAGCCTTGGTTTGGGATTCTGGACAGCCAGCTGGATATCAGGACACTCTGGACAGCTAGGCAAGGGGCCTGGTTACTGCAATCTGCCCTGGTTTGGGATTCTGGACAGCCAGATGGATCTCAGGACACTGTGGACAGCTAGGCAAGGGGTCTGGTCTCTGCACTCTCAAAGATGGTATGGGTCAGCCGGCTCCTCACTGTACCCCATCTCCTGTCTCCCTGGATTTTGTCCATGTTGACCTAGTGCAGTTCCCCTTATATAGCACCAATGACATAACTCACTTTACAATCTTACTGTTTGGATAGGACAGGTTACCATTCCTCTATCCTTCCCCTGGAATGATTGGTTCAAGGGAAGAGAGCACCATCTGTCTGTTTGCATTCATTACCCTTCTTTGTTCTCTTAGTCACTTTTTGACAAAAACACTTATGTCTCATATGATTTAGAAATGTGGTTTTAGTTGGTCATAGGGAATTAGGTAAGCCAATCGGCAACTCTGTACAATGTAGCATGGCCCAGTGGCACATTTCTTTTCCTTTTCACAAAATGTATACAAGTTACAACTCTGAAAATGATCAAGCATGGTCATAATTTCATTCTCCATCTTTCCACCAATTGTCATATTTGGAGCAGCCAGAAAAACGTTCTAACTGTCCATTTCAGTTTCCAAGGTCATAGAAAGATGCACTTTCTCTCTTTAAAACCGCCTGGAGAATCCATAAAACATAGCAGAAACAAAATGATTTCTCATTGTAATTACTGCAAAACATTCCTAAAAATGAAATCAGTCCTTTAGTGTCAATTGGGAAGATCTGTCCCCCTCTGTGGGAAGGGCACTTCATCCCCCACAGCCGCTGAGCAGAGATTTTTATGGCACCCTTTGAAGTTGTCAGTTTGTTCTTGGTAGTGGGTGCAGGAAGGAGCTCACACCTCCTAGTCAAACTTTAGCCACACTTGGTTTCTCTGAAATCCCTGAGCCTCTGCCTTCAAGTCTGCCAGAGCAGGGAATTATGATGCCCTCATTAACATAACATTTGACAGTTGGATGGTTCACTGGTAGGTGCGAATTCCAGTGGAAAGCAGAGCTTTTACTTGTGAAGTTTCCTTCCTAAGCCCAAACTGGTTTTTCCGGTATTATGAGCCTCTTCAAAGGTGATTGAAGTCGGTATCCAGTGATTCCCTCGAATACAAAGCATCGAATGCATAAGCATTGAATGAAAAAGCCTTGAAAAAATGCATTTTGTGTAGGTAAAGTTTTTTTAAAATTAAAATGGATTTTAATGGGTAAAAAAACAGGGGTTATGGGGCACCCCCATTATTTCTTTTTTAAATGCATTTTTTCAATGCATTTTATTTCAAGGATTTTGCATTCCATGCTTTGGATGTCAAAGCTATCACTAGAAACCATTAATGTTGTGTGGATGGAAACATAATGTACATTGCTTAGTCAACCCCCCCACAGCAAGTCGTTTCTGCATCTAAGGTTTGAAATCCTGTCTTGTATGTCACAGGATTCTTCAATTTCTTCTTTTGGGATTTCGGTTTGCATTTGCTGTTGGCCCATTGACATTGAGAGGTAGGCCCCCTTGCACATGGTTCTAGGATTTGACATGAACAAAGGAAGGGCTATTCAAGTGAAATGGAAATCAAATGCTGTGCCGGGTAGTAATGTTGAAATCTTTGCCCCTCATTTGAATATAAGTAAAACAAGGCCATGTTTCAATGCAGTGCATAGATTCTTGTCATTCAGGTGAAACAAAAGCATGCAGGGCTGTTTTTGGATGCAGTGTTCAACTTCATGTCATTCAGGTGAAACAAAACCAACGGAGGGCCCTTTTTGGATTATAGCATTCAACTGACAGGGAAATCACAGCACAGTCGTTTTGGGTGCAGTGTTTTAATGTGGTTTTTCAGGTGAAAGGTATTCCTGTCTAGGGCCTTTAAATGCACCCCAAGAATTTTGCACAAAACTGGCGCACACGGCTGGCGCACAGTGTGCGCGTGCAAATGTCTGCGCCAGCCGCGTGCGCTAAAATCGATATCCGCGCACAGCGTATTCATGGATTTTTGCCTCCAAAACCAGCCGTGGCGCAGAGTGGCGCAGCGACCCTGCAGCAGCACCAGTTACGCCCCTAAAAACGCCCTTGCTCAAGGAAAAGCCATCAAAATTCCCAACTCAGCGCAAAGGGCTGCGCTAACCCTGGACCAGTATACAGGGCTGCCAAACAGCAAACGCCGAGCAGGGAACGTGTATTACTGGGGTGCGTGGGAAGTTCCACACACAATTTCAGCAGGGTACATGTATTTCTGGGGTGCGGGGAAGTTTAACATGGGATTTCAGGAGGGTATGTGTATTACTGGGGTGCGCGTGAAGTTCCACACGCGATTTCAGCAGGGTTCGTGTATTTCTGGGGTGTGGGGAAGTTTAACACGCGATTTCAGCAGGGTACGTGTATTACTGGGGTGCGCAGGAAGTTCCACACGCGATTTCAGCAGGGTACGTGTATTTCTGGGGTGCGGGGAAGTTTAACACGCGATTTCAGCAGGGTACATGTATTACTGGGGTGCGCTTGAAGTTTCACACGCGATTGGCCCTGTGCGAGTGGGGTACATCTATTTTGGGGGTGCAGGGGAGTCCTACACGTGAATTGCCAGTGTGGGTCCTCCCAGGTGTTCCCTCTACACCCTCCACGGCCCCTGCAGGCAGCCCACACCACAGGGGACTACCCTGCACCCCTGGTCATGTCCCGCAGGCAGACCATCCACCATGGGCATGCCCCCCAGCCAAACCACATGTCACCTTGCACTAGTGATCACCACACATTACCTGCCAGCAGGCCCCCACTCATGTCCCCTTGCACCCCCACCCCCCAGCACTGATGGGCACCTGCCAGCAGGCCCCCACTCATGTCCCCTTGCACCCCCACCCCCCAGCAGTGCAGGGCACCTGCCAGCAGGCCCCCACTCATGCTGCACTCATGTCCCCTTGCACCCCCACCCCCAAGCAGTGCAGGGCACCTGCCAGCAGGCCCCCACTCATGTCCCACTCATGTCTCCTTGCACCCCCACCCCCCAGCAGTGCAGGGCACCTGCCAGCAGGCCCCGAATCATGTCCCCGTGCACCCCCACCCCCCAAGCAGTGCAGGACACCTGCCAGCAGGCCCCCACTCATGTCCCCCAGCACCCCCACCCCCCAGCAGTGCAGGGCACCTGCCAGCATGCCCCCACTTATGTCCCCTTGCACCCCCATCCCCCAAGCAGTGCAGGGCACCTGCCAGCAGGCCCCCACTCATGTCCCACTCATGTCCCCTTTCACCCCCACCCCCCAGCAGTGCAGGGCACCTGCCAGCAGGCCCCCACTCATGTCCCACTGCACCGCCACCCCCCCAAGCAGTGCAGGGCACCTGCCAGCAGGCCCCAATGACAAAAAACCAATGACAGGCCCTGTGCAAGTGGGGTATGTGTATATCTGGGGTGCAGGGGAGTCCTACATGTGAATTGGCAGTGTGGGTCTTCCCAGGTGTTGCCTCTACACCATCACGGCCCCTGCAGGCAGCCCTCACCACAGGGGACTACCCTGCACGCCTGGTCATGTCCCGCAGACAGCCCATCCACCATGGGCATGCCCCCCAGCCAAGCCACATGTCACCTTGCACTACTGATCACCAACGCATGACCCCCTCCACCCCCACCCCCAGCAGCGCACTACACCTGCCAACAGGCCCCCACTCATGTCCCACTCATGTCCCCTTGCACCCCCAGCCCCCAGCACTGAGGGGCACCTGCCAGCAGGCCCCCCCAGCAGGCCCCCACAAATGTCCCCCAGCCAACACATCACCACAATCTAGATCCCTGGCCCTTATGGCCAGCCTCCAAATGCCAAAGACACACCCAAGTATTGCATCCACCCACATAGAAATGACAATTACATGATACAACCCCAAAGTATGTAAATGAACACATGTCCCTCTCACACACACACAATAGGTGCAAGTGAATGTCAAAACCCATATCATGACATGCATGAAACCAATGAGATAATACCACAAATGGAAGTATAAAAAAATATATATTAAAGATAACATGAACGTAAATCAAATTAAACACACAGCAATGGGAATAACAAATGAAATGGTCCATGTCTGATAAATAATGAAAATCCAGAAAACATAAGAAAAAGAAATCCAAAAAGAAATGTTGTCCAAAGTCACAGTTCAAAAAATCTAATCCAAGGGAAACTAAAAAGTAAAAACCATTGCTCCATGGTGAACACAAAAAAATATTAAAAAATATGAATCCAATGTAGAACTATGTACAATTGAAGAATCCAGGGTCCATGAGCCCAACTTAAGAAATGAAACCTACCAAAAACTACTACCTAATAAAAAAACTATATACAAAAATGTGGTGCATTGTCCAAGCGGTACAAAATAAAGAAAAAACGAAAGGAAACCTAATACTAACTAACTAACTATTTACAAGGGCAGCGGGCAAGTCCAACGGCTCACTTGTTGATGTCCCGAGCCAGGGCATCATCGAACTCCTGCTCGATGTCCCGGAGGCGGTCCTCTTCCATGGCCCTGAGGCATCGCAGGGACGATGACATCTGGATCTCCAGGTCCCTGCAAATGGCCTCAAGGAACTCGGCCTGCCTCAGGGCCCTACGCATGGAGTTCTCCGCCCTGACCATCGTGAGCCGTGCCTCTTCCACCCGCTGCCGCTCCGCATCTATCGTATGGCCCAACCGCTGCCACACGGAAGACACTCCCATTCCTGGATCCTCCTGCCCTATGGCCGATGCCTGCCCCTCCGATGTTGATGGCCCCGAGCCATCATTGCTCCCACCTACAGCCTGCTCCTGCTGCTGCTGCTGTCCATGTGCCCTGTCCGATGGTGCCTGCTCATCCTCCATCTGCTGGTCTCCAGTTGCGGTGTCCACCCCTGCTGGACCACCAACTCCCGACTGTGGCAGGGATGGGATCTCCACCAAGCTGGCTGTGTTGGTCAGGCCAGGTCCACAGGGGGCCCTGGTGGAATCTGGGCCGGAAGACGATGTGGAGAAGGACCGGCGCATAGCCTCCACAGAGGAGGAGAGGTCCGCCAGAGTGCGCGTCACATGTAGGAACCCACCCACCAGGGGCCCTCCAAGCAGTGCCACGTCACGACGCTGCTCTTCGTGATGGCGTGCGTTCTCCGCCCAGGAAGAACGCATGTCATCACCAATGTCACGCGTGCGCAACGCGACACCCATCAGGACGGATCCCATACAGTTGCGGGACCCTTCGCCCGCAGGTAGTGGAGAGGCAGGTGATATGGGACTCTCCCCTACCTGCAGACGGGCCTGGGACAGGGCCTCCCTGCTGGTGCATGATGGTGCAGTCACAGGGTCAAGGACAACGACATGCACATGCCCCTCCGCGGTGAGCTGGGCTGCCTCCTGACCCTGGCCCTGGACTGCACCACTTGCACCAGTGGTACGACCCCCACCAGGCCCCATTTGTGGCTCAGTAGCGGGCTCCTCCTCCTCTGTGGAGTTCGCCAACCTGGATGTCTCCACACCGTCTTCCGCCATTGGAAGCCCCTGTGGGGGCTCACCCGGCCCTTCCGCACACAGCCATTGTGCAGACGCGGCACCAGCCCCCTCACTCCCGGATGATGGTAATTCCTGGGAGGGTGGCTGGGCCATGCGTCACTGCCCGGTGGAGGCCTCCCCGCCGCTTGGCTCCACAGCGCCGTCTCCGCCCTCTTCTTCACTTGACGCTGCTTATAGGGAGACATAGAACACAAACATCAGGGTACAGCACAAAATACCCTAGACAAGAAGCAATAACACATGAGTGGCACTGTCAAATGTCACTTCCATCCTGTCCTTCCACAATGCATGGGTCAATGCATGCAACACACATGCAGAAACACTCCCGGCACCTGCAATCAACATCAACACCCATGTACAAGGGCCCCTTTAAACCAATATGTTGCCTTCAAAGTCACATGCATCCATGGCGTTTCAAAGTCAAACACACACTTCTCTGGCGCACACACACACACACACACACATGTGCACCATACATGTATATGACATCAGCACTCATTCCTCGCCCCCCTCCATGTCCAGGTTCAGAGACTGGCATGCCTTCAGGTGTGCATTCTGCATAGAGGTCCCCATTTTGCATTTAAACACATGCACCTACCATGTGGTTCACACATAACTGGTCCCACATGCATGACCATGATGTCCCAGCACACACACATCCATACATGGCCTATGTCACACATACAGGCAAGTATCAGACTACCAGCACACTGCAACATGCCCTGTCTCACACAGCAATGCTTGGCCACTTACCGCTCAACTCCAGACGGGTCTGCCTCCGAAGGACTTGGGGGTGGAGCGCTGGGCCTACGCGTTCCAGGACCCCCATCTGGATGTTGCTCAGGCTGACCCGGCCCGCCTCCGCGAGGCGCCGGGCCTTGTTGAGGGTCCTGGACCTGAGGTCCTCCCAGCACTTCTTGACATGATGGAATTCGCGGACTGCCACCCCCTCTGCATTGATGGCAGTCACGATGTCCGTCCAGATCCTGGTCCGTCCTTCCTTGTTGGCACGTCTTGTTCCGAAGAGGGCATCATAATGCCCCAGGACATGGTGGCCCTCAGCCTCTCTGGCTGGGGGTTGGCAGTGGTGCCAGATGGAGATGTGCCCGACATGGCAACCCAAGAGGCAGGAGTGGGTGGGCAACTGGGTCCTGGGGCTGGGCTGTGGAGCGATGAAATCCCAGTAGGGAGTCTTCTGTTCCAGCAGGGGTGGACACAGCAACTGGACCCCTGCAGATGGCTGACGTGCAGGCACCAAATATCAGGGCATGTGGGCAGCAGGCAGACAGGCAGCAGCAGATGGCTGGTAGAAGCGTGCTCGGGGCTCTTGGGGGCCGAAAAATGGCTTTCAGTCCAGGAGCGTGGTCTTCCGTGTGTGTATGCGTGGCCAGCTTGATGCCGAGTGATTTGGCATGTGAAAATCTTGCACGTCAGCGTCTAATTCGAGGAAAGGCCCTTAGCGCATAAGCGCGTCAGCACACGTACACGATATCATTGGACCAAAGGCCCTTAGCGCGTAAGCACGTCTGTGACGTATTGTGCATGGGCGTTGCCCTTTCGCGTGTAAAACTTGCCGCGCACCCCTGAAATTCACGTACTCCCTCAAACAGGGCCCTTTCGCCTGTGAAACTTCACGCAAACCCCTTAATACATGTACCCTGCTGAAATCGTGGGTGAAACTTCACGCGAACCCCAGGAATGCACGTACCCTGCTGAAATTGCGGGTGAAACTTCGTGCGAACCCCAGGAATACATGTACCCTGCTGAAATTGCGGGTGAAACTTCACGCAAACCCCAGGAATACACATACCCTGCTGAAATCGCGGGTGAAACTTCACGCGAACCCTGTGATACACATACCCTGCTGAAAACGCGGGTGAAACTTCACGCGAACCCCAGGAATACACGTACCCTGCAGAAATCGCGGGTGAAACTTCACGTGAACCCCGTAATACACGTACCGTGCTGAAATCGCAGGTGAAACGTCACGCGAATCCCAGGAATACACGTACCCTGCTGAAATCGTGGGTGAAACTTCACGCAAACACCGTAATACACGTACCCTGCTGAAATCGCGGGTGAAACTTCATGCGAACCCCGTAATACACGTACCCTGCTGAAATTGCGGGTGAAACTTCACGCGAACCCCAGGAATACACGTACTCTGCTCAACAGGGCCCTTTCGCGTGTAAAACTTCACGCTGTACCCCAGAACTACACGTACCACGCTTGCTCGCACAGGGACAATATTCCTGGGGTTTGCGTGAAGTTTCACACGCGACAGGCCCTGTGCGAGTGGGGTACGTGTATTACTGGGGTTCGCGGGAAGTTCCACACGCCGATAGGCCCTGTGCGAGTGGGGTACATGTATTACTGGGTTTTGCGGGAAGTTTCACACGTGATAGGCCTTGTGCGATTGAGGTACGTGTATTTCAGAGGTTTGCGGGAAGTTTCACATGCGATTTAGCTGTCAGAGCAGGGTATGTGAATTTCGGGGCTGCGCGGGGAGTCCTACACGTGATTTGGCAGTGTGGGTCCTCCCAGGTGTTCCCTCTACACCCTCCACGGTCCCTGCAGGCAGACCACACCACAGGGGACTACCCCGCACCCCTGGTCATGTCCCGCAGGCAGTCCATCCACCATGGCCATGCACCCCAGCCAAGCCACCTGTCTGCTTGCACCACTGATCACCAACTCATGTCCCCCTGCACCCCAACCCCCAAACAGTGCAGTGCACCTGCCAGCAGGCACCCACTCATGTCCCCTTGCACCACCACCACCCAGCAGTGCGGGGCACCTGCCAGCAGGCCCCCACTCATGTCCCCTTGCACCCCCACCCCCCAGCAGTGCAGGGCACCTGCCAGCAGGCCCCCACTCATGTCCCACTCATGTCCCCTTGCACCCCAGCCCCCAGCAGTGCAGGGCACCTGCCAGCAGGCCCCCACTCATGTCCCCTTGCACCCCCACCCCCCAGCAGTGCGGGGCACCTGCCAGCAGGCCCCCACTCATGTCCCCTTCCAACCCCCCAGCTCTGAGTGGCACCTGCCAGCAGGCCCCCACTCATGTCCCATTGCACCGCCAGCCACCAGCACTGAGGGGCACCTGCCAGCAGGCCCCCACTCATGTCCCACTCATGTCCCCTTGCACCCCCACCCCCCAGCAGTGCAGGGCACCTGCCAGCAGGCCACCACTCATGTCCCCTTGCACCCCCACCCCCCAGCAGTGAAATGGCGATCTCATGACACAAACCAAAAGTCAACTATGTACATCAACTCATGTCCGCCACACGAAGGCAGGCAGTAGCGTCTCTGCGCTAACAAAACACTTGTATATACAGCTCTGATGAATGTCCCATACTGTGGCCTTCTTGGACAAATGCCGTGCAAAGGGGTACGGGACAAACACGGACACCTGCTGTGTCAAAAATAGCATGTATTGCGGGGGTGCGCGGGAAGTTTCACACGCGATTGTGCCTGGGCGAGCGGGGTACGTGTACTTCAGGGGCTCGCGGGAAGTTTTACATGCGATTGGGCCTGGGGGCGCGGGGTACGTGTATTACTGGGGTGGGCAGGGAAGTACAGGAGGCAAATGCGTGGAACGGCCACACGCATGCGCCAAAAAAGATGCGCTAATCCGGAAACACCTACGCCAGCAGGAAGCAGGCGTACGTTGACCCGCGCAGCATAAAAGTGCGCACAAACAACAAGCAAGCTCAGACGCCAGGATGAACATACCGTTTCTAGCAGCAGTGGTTGTGGGATACCGCAGGAGGAGGATCATCAGGCCCAGAATTTTCACACCCAGAACCATCCTTTTTGGCATGCCTGATGACCGGGTGTATGGGAGATACAGGTTTCCACCTCACATAATACTCGACCTGGTCAGTGAGTGGGAGGATGACCTCACATCACCCACCCTCTGCTCCCAAGCACTCAGGCCCCTGGAGAAGGTCCTCAATGTACTGCACTTTTTGGCCACTGGATAATTTCAGCGGACAAGTGCCATAGTGGGGCGGGTGGTGTCACAGGCAACGCAGTCATGCTGCCTACACCAGATTTTGGCCATCATGACTGCACGCCCATCAGTCTGCAGGCACATATACCTGCCCAGAACACCTGCAGAAAGGCAGACTGCCGTCCAGGATTTCTAAAGGGTGGCACAATTCCCCAAAGTCCTAGGTGCCATTGATTGCACCCATGTGGCTCTTCGTCCCCCCAGGCATCAGAGCACATCTATAGAAACCGCAAGCACTGGCATTCCATCAACGTCCAGGTAGTATGTGATGCCAAGGGAATATCACCTCAGTATATGCCAACTATCAAAGGTCCACCCATGACAGTTTCATTTACAGAATGTCAACCCTAAACCGGGACATAGAAGCTGGGCGGCATGGCGATACATGACTGCTCGGTGAGTATAAATGCCACAGCACATGAATGCATGCCAGATACTGAGTAATGTCACAACCCTACTAATGATACCCATCACCACCTCCCTAGGGGACAGTGCCTACCCTCTGAGCACCCACATGATGACGCCAATTCAGAACCCCACCACGCCACCCGAGGTAAGATACAACACAGCCCATATTGCAAAACGGGGCATAGTGGAGTGCACATTCGGAGTGCTCAAGTCACACTTTCACTCCCTTGACCATTCTGGCAGGCAGCTGTTATACGCTCCCCCAGTAGTGTGCAGGATCATAGTGGCAGCATGTGTCCTACACAACGTTGCAACACGTGGGGCCTGCCGGTGGACATGGTGGTGCCCCCACATCCCCAACCACATGCACACCCGCTGCGCATGGGAGGGGAAAGGGCACAGGGTGAGGCAGCCCGAACGCAGCTGGTGGCTAATTACTTCACTTAGAATCACACCCCTGTGGAGGGCACACAGCCCTGGCACATACCATCTGACAACCAATGATGATGACTCAAGGGACAGTCAACTGTCACTACCACTCCAGCCTGAGATGGGTCAACTGGAAGTGTCACAATGTGTGCATACCTACCTACAGAAACACCACCAATGCTGTGTCATCAAAAGACACATATGCTGCTAGATGCATTACCCCCTTGCAAAATACAATATGAGAACAGTGCCATGTCACCCAACCCCTCCCCAGCACCACCACCCAACACATCATTGCATGTCATGCTATGTGAGATTAAACAAAGCAATCCCGAAAACCTGACACAAGTGTCACAAACTACAGTGTCCCTAATGGAAACTGGCCACAAACAATATGCTCCCAGTAATGTTGAACTAACAACACACATGGGCAAATACTTACCAACAATACAATGCAGCTACACAAGCTCAAACATAACTAAAACATGACAGTACTAAGTTAAAGTAGTCGTAGTCTTACAACCTGAATATGCCACCACATCGCCCCCTTCCAACTGTAGTTTTGCAGGCTTCAAAACTTGTCTGTGTACTGCATACAACATGAACTCCATCTCCAAAGTAGACGGCCTTGTGAAGACATGAGGAATGAACCTGCAAATTCAGAGGGAGACATGGAAGCAGAAGCATACATAATTCCAACATGCAGTGTACAATACAACTACAATATACACAAGGAATGACTACACAGTATTAACTACAGACTGCCCACACAGCTCATGGGAGCCCAACATCACTGTGTACATCACTGTCACTTGGTCACACCCTTTGCAAGCCCAAGGAAGCGGGAAGCAGGAGTGGTGTGTGTCTCACGAATCCAAGCATCGAACCCAAACTCAGGACAAGCCTGCATGTGCCCAGCCGGAATACAGTGGATGCCCACGGGAGCCACACGGGAGCCACACAAGGTAACACACTATCAAAAAATAATCAAAAATCAAAAATCAAAAAAGCAAAAATCAAAAATGGCCATGTGGGGGCCAGGGGGGTGGGAGAGGCCACCCAGGAGGTCCGAGGACAGGGTGCACACCAACAGCCGCCTGTGTGGATGTTGGGAAAAAAAAACACCTCCACGGGCTCATGGCCCGCACGGCTATGCCAATGTGGGAGAACTGCTGCTGTCACTCTGAACACCCTCTGCTGCTGCCACCGGAGGTGGTGGTGCTATGGGAGGCAGCCCACGCAAAGCCCTGGTATGGTCCTCCATGGCAGCAAGCATGCGGGTGTGGAAGGTATCGTTGTGGAGGATTATAGTGCAGAGATCCCCATGCAGCACCTGACGTGTTTCCCGGATCTTCTCCCGAGTTGCATGCATCTCAGCTGAGAGCGAACGTGTGAGCCACTCCAGCTGCTGTTCTGTCCTCAAGTTAGTGGAAGTCTCAAGGTCAACAAGAGCCTCCCTGAGGTGATGGAGTTCTACTCTCAGGGCTTCCCTGTGGCCCTGGGACTCTGTTGATATCGATTGGTGTAGAGTCTCCAGTGCCGCCCGTCGGTCCCTGTTGGACGCCAACATGTCCTCCCTGTGTGATTGGCAAATGGAGTCTGTTGCCTGCTGTAGTTGCTCCATCTGCCTTTCAGGGGGGACAATGGAAGTGGCCACCCTCTCCATTGCTTGAGCCATCATCTCAACTGATGCTGCCTGTTGGGTTGCCATACCGTAAATGGATTGTTCCCATGCGGTATTGCCTGGTGGCGTACGGCCACTGAGTCAGCTTGGCACCACACAGGTTTGGGGCAAGGCAATCTGAGCCTTGCTGTGCCGGCACTGCCTGAGGCTGCAGGACTGCATTCCTCCTCTGATCTACTGGCACAGGAACAGGATCAGATGTTGTGGAGTGTGACCCTGCACCGTAAACGCCAAAGGCTTTCGAACCAACACTGACATCCCCATAGAGGGTTCTAACCCTGGTGCAGGTGGGTTGGACAGAACAGAACCACTTCCAGAACCACTTACCTGTGGCGCCACATAGGTCTCATCATCCGAATCAACACCTGAATAGAGGTCTGGGGAGGTGCACCCAGAGACACCCCTTGACAGTATTGTCTGCAGCAAGAGTGGGTTATCACCCACCACCACACCACGTCTCCCACTGGTGGCCGGTTGTGCCTCAGGTTCCTGCTGGGTCTGCACCATCTCCTCAACCTCACCAGCATCAAGTGCGTCATCCCCTGCAAAAACATGAAAGACAAAAAATGGAAACAGGCATTAGCACCATAGCACACAAATTGGCATGACAGGCTACAGAACCAGTACATGATTTACACATGTACCACATGACTATAACCCTCCCATGCATGCACTGTCACATAGTTGGAAGGGGAGGCAAATGGCAGACACTGATGACACCAAGATGGAAGAGCAACACATTTGCTGCATGCTGGGTAGCAATGCCATCACACATTGGCCTGTGAGTGGCATGTCCTATACACATAAATGACACATGCCATCACACAGATGGCATGTACCATAGCCATGGTACATTCCACAAGTACATCCATATGTCAGTGAATGAGTACTGTCACCCATCCATGTGAGATGGACATGAAGAGATGAAAATGCCACATAGTGTGAAAAGATACGCCATGTGCCACACACTGCAACACATCCAGTGTACAAAAATACAGTGATTGCAGGGCAATGTACACATCAATGGTTGTGCACTTCAACATGACAGGAAACAACTTGCATGTTCCACATTCAAACAGGCCCAAAAACATCATGTGATCAGGACAATACTCATTCAGCCTGAATGGTCAAATCTTTCAACTACCAAGGTGACACATGTGGGCCTATGTGGGGTTCTTCACTGACAGAAGCATGTCACATATGCCACAATAGAGCTCAGGGATTTGTTGTAAAAGTGGGAGAATTGAAACAATCAGCCTGAAAGAACACTGAAAAATATAAACAATGTTGTTGCATGATGCCACCTCAAGGGCAACTGCCGTAATGTTGCACTAAATTACTACTGTGGGCAGAAGGGATAGTGTCACACCCAAATTCAAGGCCGCAGAATGTTTTGGATGAAGCACCTGGGTGACCCATTGTTAGGCAGAAACCTGTGCAGTTCCCTTAGGGAAGACTGCAAAAGATTTAGGACTACAGGTGTTAGCAGTAAACCCACTTGGTAGCAGTCTGTACCACCCAGAATTACCTGGTAGCTGTGGCTGAGCAGTCAGACTTCCCTCAAGAAGAGTTAGGCAGTATGCAAAGTATACACAATAGGCACTCAGATACAATAATACAAGCAAACACTGACCAGAGCTTTGGTATCAAAGTATATAATTATTTATTTAAAAACACACTGTTTGAAACACTCCAGCACTCTTATTGTAAAATATTCTAAACACAGTTACTATTGTAATATATACACCCCTTTTTCCTTATCAGATAAGTCACTGTAAAACACCACTTATTTTCATACAGAGGTTAGTACTTAACCAGATGGCACTCCAATAAGTTTATGAGAAAGGGAGGGAAAAAGACAGAATATGGAAAGATACACCACTCTAAGGTTCATGAACACTGTTAGCAAGGCAGAAGAGCAAAAAGTCACTGGTGAGCCAAAGTCCAACGGCTGGGCCCACTATTAGAGAGAGCAGAGCACAAATGCGCCCAAGATCACACAGTTACACTAGGCTTAGAAAGTCTTGCAGAGGGTTCAAAAAGAGTTTAGAGAGGCTTAGGAAAGTTTAGCCAGGGTGTCCCAGGCTAACCCAGGTTCGAAAGCCGGGGGCTAAATCTACCCTGTACAGTCGGTAGCAAGGGAAGCCAGGCGGGACACGGTACCTTAAGTGGGAAGGATTCTCCAGCGGTGGCAGTTGTTCCTGGTAGTGGGTGCAAGTTGCGTCGTCGTCCAGGGGAAGAGAAGATCTCGACTTGGAGGAAAGATGAAGGTCGTTGCACTACCAGGGAAGAAACCAGCCGCAGAGTTTTCCGGTTCAAGGTAGTACCTTTGTTTCACGGTCGTGGTAAAACGTGGTATCCTGGTTGCCGGGGTGCTTGGCACAGGCAAGGCGGCCACGAGGTACGTCGGGAAGGTGAAAAGACGGTGAAACTGGTAATCCCCACCAGTCAAAGGAAGAAGACTCTCCGGCGGGAGATCTCCTCTGTCGTTGGGAAAAGTGATGAGGCGGTCCAGCAGGGCTCCACCGGTGGTGGTGTCCTGGCAGGTTGGCTCAGCTTCTCCCTCGTCGGATTTTTAGGTCCTGTGGCGACTTCTGAAGTTCCAGTCCCCAAAGCCTTGCTTTTTTGCAGAAAACCCCCATTCACTCAGCCTAGCTGTCACTCAAACATGCTAAGTGGTGAGCCGGCCGGCTCACCACTTGGGCCAATCAGGATGGAGTGCGACTTGAGTTGCCTAGCCCTATGGAGTAAAAGACCCCATAGCCCATTAAACACATCTAGATTCAAAGAAAAACACTCAAATCATGCCCAAGAGTGAGGGTAAAAGAGTCTCACTCTTGGCAGGAGAACAAAATAAACCCCAAAAATCCAGCAAAGCTGCTGGGGGACTCACTAGGTTAGGAAATTCAGCCTAAACAGAGAATTCTCCCTAACACCCATACTACTCAGTCACACACACCCTCACCTGCCACACAATCAGAACCCGTCACCCAAACAACATACACATGCATTTCACACACACGCATGGGCATTCACCGGACAATGTTTCATAATCGGGTAGTTCTCCCACACCTCAGATCTGTTCCTCTGTGACGAAGGTCCCAGCAACATCCTCATGTTCAGTGAGTTTGTTGTCCTCTTGTGGAGACCCACCGCCCGTCACCAGAGTAGCGGCATGACTTGAGGCCAGCTTGTCCTTTGCTCTGCGTTTCATGTCGTTCCACCTCTTGTAGCAATCATCAGCTGAGCGCCTCAAAAATCCAAGGGCACTTATGTCGTTGGCGATGGTCGGCCAGTGTGCCTTACGTTGACCAGGTGTGGTCTTGGACCCTGCAGTCACCACCATTTCGTGGCTATGTTGCGACACATAGCTCACAAGTGCATTAAGCTCCGCGTCATTAAAGCAAGGCTTCCTTGACGTGCCGGAGTGTGTAGCCGTGCCTGGGGTCTCAGCCTGTCATGCCAGAGAACCCTTCTTCCTCTTTTTAGAAGGTGGAGCGGAGCCAGAGTGGCTAACGCCGCTCTGGTCAGTAGGGGCAGAATCACCGGGGGACTGGGTTGTTGGAGTGTGCGAATGCACATTGACCATAGGACTTGGTGCAGGTATTGTCTGAAGTGTGATGTTGGCAGGGGGAATATCAGTATGATGGACCAGGACTGACACTGTCCTGGCTGGGAGAGTGAGAGCTGGGGCGGATGGAGCTGCAGCTGCCCCTGCAGCCTCACCACCCTGCATACATGGGGCAGCAGATGACATAGCTGCCCCAGATCCAAGTGCCTTGGTGACAACTTGCACCGCCACATGTGGTCTAGACTTGCTGACCTGGAAGTCAGCCAGGGAGTCATCCTGTGCCAGGTCAGGTGCCACAATGGGCTGGTCCAACAGGGACTGAGTTGGGATGGTCTCAGCCACGTTTCCCTCAACCATGGGGGAGGGCATGGGTGTCCCTGATTGGTCCTCCACACATGGGGTCTAAGGGCACGCTGCAAACCCTGGCCACATCCCCTACCGCGCCCATCACGTCCACCTTTTGAAGGTTGGCCACCTTTGCCTCCCTTACCGCCTGGTCGCCTCCCAACCATGGCACTGATGTTGTTGTGCGTATGGGAGGAGCAGTAAACTATTGTCCTCGGCTATTGGGGTGAAAGGGGTAGGGTACTAGATGGAATTTGTACCATAGTGCTCTAACAAGGCTGTCTGTGACCCCTGGGGGAAGATGACGGGTCACGCAACGCACAGGCAGCCCAAAAACAAAAATAAACGTGCATGCAACCCCTCGTAGACCACGTGCGTGGAAAAATGAACCCGCACTACGCTGTGGCACCCAGAAACACAAAAATAAGCGTAGGCATAATACACACAGCCTAAAATTACCTCTGAATGGGTATGCGACACACGGGGCAAGCACAGTTGCTACACCCCCGCCAAAAAAAGAATTGTACGCTGTCTGAGGAGACAGGATACAAGGAGAAGTGAACACTGTTTGAGGAAACAGGCCCAAAAAAAGTAGAAAAATGAACGCTGTCAGAGGTAACAGGGAGTACGAACTTGAAACGCTGTGAAGTAATCGCGTGTGAACCAACAAGAAGTACAGAATCCACCCACTCGCTCTCCACAAAAAGCAGTACAAGGAAATGGTGTCATACACGTACCTTTTAAACTGGCCCACACGTACACGTCACTTACGCGTGTATGCGCCCTTTCCTCCAATTACACGCGCTGACACTCGGACATGCAGCTTTTCCATGTGTGCTCTGTCATCACGTGCTATGAGGGAAACATACGCGCTAAGGGCCTTTCCTCGAATTACACGCTGACGTGCAAGATTTTCACGTGCCAAATCACTCCGTATCAAGCTGGCCACGCGTTCACACACGGAAGACCACACTCCTGCCCAGAAAGTCGAATTACTGCCCCCCAGATCCCCGAGCACGCTCCCACCTGCCATCTGCTGCTGCCTGATTGCCTGCTGCCCACGTGCCCTGCCATTTGCTGCCTGCACGTCAGCCAGGGGTGCTGTTGCTGTGACCACCCCTGCTGGACCCGAAGACTCCCGACTGGGATTCCATCACTCTACAGCCCAGCCCCAGGACCCAGTTTCCCACCCACTCCTGCCTCTGGGGTTGCCATGTCGGGCACACCACCATCTGAGACCACAGGCAACCCCCAGCCAAAGAGGCAGAGGGCCACCAGCTTCACTGCCACCGAAGTTGGTGTCCTGGTGGAGCAAGTCCTGGGGCAGTAGGATGCACTCTTCTCAAGGTCGCGCGCCGACAAGGAAGGACGGACCAGGATCTGGACGGACATCGTGACTGCCATCAATGCGGAGGGGGTGGCAGTCCGCGAATTCCATCATGTCAAGAAGCGCTGGGAGGACTTCAGGTCCAGGACCCTCAACAAGGCCCGGCACCTCTTGAAGGCAGCGGATGCTAAGGGGCGCCGGGGCCACCTGTCGGAAGACCAAATGAGGGTCCTCGAACGCGTATGCCCAGCGCTCCACTTCCAGGTCCCTGAGAGGCAGACCCGTCTGGAGTCGAGCGGTAAGTGTACATGCATACTGTTTGGAAGCTGTGCGTGTGGTTGTGTGCCAGTAGTGTGCAGGTTGCACATGTGGTTTTGTAGGGCCATGTATGGATGTGTATTTACAGGGCCGTGAGGCTGACACATGCGAGTCCTTTCATGTGTGAGACACATGGATGGTGTATTTGTGGGTAAGCATGCAGGCCAAATGTAGATGTGTGAACACACATGTTTGAATGACTGTGTATGTCAGTTGTCAAGGTTGCGGTGTCACACATGGATGTTGGTTCCAGCTGCATGTATCTGCACTGTGTACATGTGCATGTATGTGTATCTGACAAGTGTGCAACTGTCATGCAACATGGATGCATGTGAGACTGATATGTAGAAGACTGATTGCCAGATGTGACATGGATGCCGATCTCATCACTGTGACGCTTGGTTGAGGTGTACACATGCATGTAAGTGTGGTGGCGTGTGTGCATGTCTAGTGCACTCCCTGTGTCTCATGTGATGTCTGGCTCACCTTTGCCTGCTCATGCTGTTGTATGTGTATGGATGGTGCTGGCTGCTGCGATATGGCATGGAATAGCTCATGTGTGTGATTTGAAATGACATGTGTTTTGGGGATTGTGATGCCATGTCTGAAGATTGAGAATGACACTCGTGTGCAACTGTCATGTGTGTATGAGTCCATTGTACAGTGCCCTGATGCCTGTGTCCTATCTCTCCCTGTCTGCAGCTTCGACTGATGAAGAGGGGGGAGAGGTGCTGTGGAGCACAGCGGCAGGGATCGCACCGCCAGCCGGAGACGCAAGGCCCGGCTCCCCTTCGGCCACGGTACCGCAGGAGGAACACTCGATCAATACAGAGTCAGTAACTTTACCTGTATTCAACCTATCTCAAATTCCACTTACAGAGACGGAATTACAAATCCTCTCTAAAGGGCTTTCATTTATTCCTACACATCCCACTGATTGGTTCACTGTGCACTCAGAGATTCGAAGATTTTTCATGTCGGTTAGACTCAAGATCTTCTTCTCAGATAAACATGATGCACTGGACGAAAGTGAAACAGGTTTGCATCCACCATCCACATTCACTCCGGAGGATAATACCATGCCGGTTGAACTTCTCACATTTGAGAAATGTATCCTAAGAGACCTTAGCGACCTACAGAAACTGCATAGGTCTACCCGATACAATTTGTCGAACACAGAGAAACAAGCTTTAAAATCTCTTAGCAATAACCCTCAAATAGTCATCAAACCAGCAGATAAGGGTGGAGGTATAGTAATCCTCAATCAGTCCCAATACCACACTATGGTTCTAGACCTTCTCAATGTACCAGGTAGTTACCGTCCTCTCCGTAAAGACCCTATAAAAGACATTCAGAAGACTATTTCGGAAATCACAGACTACGCCTTACAACACCCTGGATCACCTCTAAGGAAGCGCAATTCCTAAACAAACCTGATTGTTCCACTCCCAAATTTTATGCAATCCCAAAAATTCACAAGGATTTGGAAAAACCACCGGGAAGACCAATATTGGCAGGCTGCTGTACCGTCTTGGAACCAGTCTGTCAATTTATCGACAAGTACCTCCAGCCCATTAGCCAACAAACAGAGACATACCTTCGAGACAGTACTGCAGTGATCTCTCTGTTTGAAGGCAAGGCCTTTGACCCGTCTACTAGTTTACTGGTAACACTTGACATTACGTCACTGTACACCAATATTCGTCATGACGAGGCCATAGACTGTGTTAGAAATAATTTGACCCATTCTACACAGAGATTTCAAGCCCCTACTGAATTTATCATGGAACTATTGTCCTTGGCTCTGACCAAGAACTATTTCATTTACCAAAATCAATTCTATGAGCAAACCCAAGGCTCCGCAATGGGAACGGCATTTGCTCCCAGTCTCGCTACCATTTTTATGGCTTATTTTGAGTCTAAATTTATTCTTTCAGACATCAATCCATATCGTCAATATATTGAGAGTTGGAGATGCTATATTGACGATATTATATTCATCTGGCATAGCTCCTCCCTTGAACTTGCCTCCTTTTTACGTTGGTTGAACTCTTGCCACCAGACGATAACATTTACTCATGCTATGAGCAACATAGAAATCCCTTTTCTTGATTTACTTATTCAACATCAGGCTAATCAACTTGTCTGCTCTCTCTTCACTAAACCCACAGATCGCAATCCTTTATTGCACTTTGACAGTTATCACCCCCGCACTCTCAAAGAAAATTTACCCTACTCCCAATTTTTGCGCATAAGACAAAACTGCACATCTATAGCCGACTATGACCATCATGCCACTAATTTGACCACTTAGTTTCGGCAGCGAGGCTACCCCAAAAAACTGATCACCAATTCCTATAAACGAGCAAGATTCACTCCTAGGGACACTTTACTACTACCTAAAGTTAGCGAGCCAAACGACAAATTAGTATGTGCCCTCACATATAGCCCCCATACTTTTCTCATTAAAAAAGCCATTAAGAAACATTGGTCTGTGGCCCAACTTACCCTACCAGCAGAACCACCCCCGATTTTTGCAATGAAGAGACAAAGGAATCTCAAGGACCAACTCGTCCATGCATCCTACTCACATAAAAGTTCAAGATCCACCACAACAAGTTGGGATCTTCGCCCACTTACGGGTAATTTTCCCTGTGGGTCCTGCTCCATCTGTAAATTTGCAGCCAAAACCAAAACATTCTCCGTACGTGGCAAACCCTGGGAGTTACGACATCGTTCAAATTGCAAGACTGCCTGGGTGATATACTGTATTGAGTGTCCATGCGGGCTCAAATACATAGGTAAAACTACACGGCCAGTCCACACTAGAATCACAGAACATCGTTCCAGGATTCGTTGCAAATCAATCAACTCACCATTAGTGAGCCATTTTATGGAATATGGCCATACCACAGAGGATCTTCGCTGGTGGGTGATTGATATTGTAAAAAATTCTACCAATCCCTCCCAAGTCCTCTCTAACAAAGAGGCCCGATGGATTTTCCAATTGGACACAATCGCCAATGGTTCAAATGAGGCATCTCCATTGTGGCAATAAAGCGCCTTATATTCACATTTTCATCATTTATTTCTTATATTTTTTTCTTTTAATTTTTCTCCTATCTAGTCATTATGTATATTGGCTCCATAGCGCTTTCAAATTTAATTTAATTTTATTCATCTCCTTACTAATTCTCTAGTATCTTTCCTAATCAGTCATTCTACACATTCTATGTTATTTCTCTCTGCATGACATTAGCTTCTTCCAACCAAATAAGATTTGCCCTACAATGCACATTTCTTGGTATAGCAGTGCTAGCGTTAGTCCTCTTTCTCTGCCCTTCATTCCTTTTATATGGACCACGGTCTCCATCCTAAATACTCTGAGTTTCAGTCCTCTTTATTTGTTCACACTTTCTCTTCCCAATGCGGTTCACGCCCCCGGAAGAGCGCTATGTGTGTTTACTGGCGCTTCACTCCTACACTGCCGGCAAGCAGCTGACATCGGTAGGAGTTCATAGCAGTTAGCTCAGCGCTGCTTCTGTTTTGAAGTATGCACTCGGATGAGGTTGAACTAGTAAGTTTAGTGCTGCATACTAAACGTGCCTGCATATGCTTTACTAGCATGTCTGTCTTTCTAAAATAATACCTTTTCTAAACAGCTCGTGTCTGTTGTTTCAGTCACGTTCCGGTCCCTTGTCTCTTCTTTGCACGATGGCTTGATGCCCGCAGCCACAGGTTCTGACTTTCCATGCTCCTGAGCACCTGTAGTGTGCAACGTGCTTTCCCTTTATAAACACAGTGAGTCCTGTTACTTTGAGTGTGTTTAACACACGGTATGCTAACTACGTTCCCTTCCTACACTTATAGTTACAACGTTTTTTCTTTCTCCAGCTTAGCCTACCATTGAGATTCAACGTTCCCTAGTATGGCATCACAATGCTCTGACTGCATGACAACTTTTTCCTGGCAAGCGTAGTATGTGCCATCTAAGGTACGATTTGACATTATTTGCCTTTTGTGCTATACCTTCGGTTTGGGCATCCTTTTGCCTCACTTTTTCCTTCTTCATAATAGCATTCATTCTGAATTTTTCCACGTGGGTGTTTCCTACTCCACACTACCAGGGCTACTCTTTACCTTCACATCTCTAGCTTATCATTTCACTTATGGGGCTACAGCCCCCCAGAGGTTCGGGTATTGAGGCCTGATGCGTTCACCATATATTGTTATGATCTCTGGTTTATCTCCCAGGCTTTAGTATAACCTTTGAGCTCTAAACATCCCCTCTAATTATTATTCCATGGGCATCTCTTTTTCTACTGTGCGAATAATGGCTGATTGTCAAGATCCGTGTACCTGATGAAGGTGGTCACCATCTATTCATATACCACCGAAACGCCAACTAGTCACAAGTGACAACTGCAGGCTCTGTTTTCCCCTGCTTTTTATCACTGTGTCCATACACGCGTTGTAGCGGTAGGCGTTGTACACCCCTTTCAGCCTGTGTCATGATTCATGCCAGCTTATGTAAACCACTAAGTGTACATTTCAATTCCACAAATGTATATTTGTGTGACACTGTTAATATTGTTGTGATTTCTAACTAAAACGTATGATATTGCTCTATACATAGCAATCATTGTTTGGTGCATGACCTATGCCATTGATTTAATTTAAGCCTAATACACAACACTCTGTGTGTGAATGTTTATGTTGATGTTTCTCTTTAGCCGAAATTAGGCCCTACACACAGCATTCATTGCCTAGTGCATGACCTGTGTCATTTATTTTGATTCACTTTATCCCTAAAACAAGTAAGGGACAGCCAGGATTAGTTCTATCTCTATTAACTATCTTGGCATATATATTTTTTCTGCCAATATTAAACCCTTTTTTTCGGCAGCATGCATATGCTAATTGCATATGTATAGTTTATTATAGGGCTGTACCCCTACTTTCACTAATTTCTGTATAAACTTTACTTCCATTGACGGAATTGGTCAACCAGTGTTCTCTCTTTGTTTGTATAAATTGTGTTGTTTATTTATGTATGTTGTTTTGTTAAATTATGTACTTATTGAACTGTTATTCTTTTTGCTATAAACTAAAAAATAAAAGAAAGTTTATTTTTCTATACCAGTGTACCCACTTTATTCTCATAAGGTTATTTTGACTGGTAAATTCAATATTGACAATCTGATATATACTGCTGTTTAGGCTAACAGTTGAATAATTACTGACAGCTATATAAATGATGCTTTCAACTTAGTTCGATCAGGAACACCCTTGTGTTTTAGATAGGCCCGGCTCCCCTCCCAGGTTGTCATCTCGTCGGGGAGTGAGTAGTCTGGTGCCGCATCCCAGGTTGCAGCTGCCGAGGGAAGGTCCAAGAGGCGGAGTTTGGAGTTGGACTCCTCGGCAGCAGAAGGGGCAGCTGAGACCCCACAGGGCCCGACGGAGGAAGATGGCACAGAGTCATCCAGGTTGGTGAGGGGTTTGGTGGAGGAGGAGTCCGTGCAAGGGACAGAGACGTGGTCTGGAGATGGGTATTCCACTGGTGCTAGTGGTGCAATGCAGGGGCATGGACAGGACAGGCCCCCACGGAGGTGCCTGTGTGTAATCCTGTCCCCGATCCTGTGACTGCATCATCTTGCACCAGCAGGAATATCTACGTCCAGACCCGTTCTCAGGGAGGGGATCGGCTTACACCAACTGGCCTTCCTCTCCCTGCAGATGTGGCTATCCGGCACCGGGTTGAGCCTGTCCTGGGTGGGCTGGCGTTGCGGCAACGTGCCATGCGAGCTGACCTGCAGTCTTTTCATGAGGAGACTGCAAGTCTTCTCGCATGACTCGTTGACCGCGTTGACCCACTGGGACAGCTCACCAGGGCCAGATTCCTCCGTTTTCTGGACCTTGTTCCGACCCCCTCCTCAACTGAACCCCCTATGCGCCAGTCGTCCTCCATGCCATCTTCCCACCCATGTGTCACCTGGGTGCCCTGTGGTGCTGCCTCTGACCCTGCGGCCAGGCTGGTGAAGGACACATCCCTGCCACAGTCGGGAGTCGGACGTCCAGCAGGGGTGGCCACCTCAACAACTGCACCCCAGCTGGAGGAGGATGTGCAGGCAGCAGGATCCAGGGCATAGGCAGCAGCACAGCAGCAGCAGCAACAAGGTGGGAGCCATGATGGCTCTGGGCCTTCATCATCGGAAGGGCAGGCATCGGCCATAGGGCAGGAGGACCCTAGACGGGAAGTGTCTTCCATGTGGCAGCGGTTGGGCCATGTGATAGATGCGGAGCGGCAGCGGGCGGAAGAGGCACGGCTCACGATGGTCAGGGCGGAGAACCCCATGCGTAGGGCCCTGAGGCAGCCAAGTGCCTCGAGGCCATTCGCAGGGACCTGGAGATCCAGATGTCATCATCCCTGCAAATCCACGGGGCCATGGAAGAGGACCGCCTTCGGGAAATCGATCAGGAGTTCGATGATGCCCTGGCCCAGGACATCAACAAGTGAGCCGTTGGACTTGCCCGCTGCCCTTGCAAATAGTTAGTTAGTTAGTATTAGGTTTCCTTTCATTTTTTTCTTTATTTTGGATCGCTTGGACAATGCACCACATTTTTGTACATAGTTTTTTTTATGAGGTAGTAGTTTTTGGTAGGTTTCATTTCTTAAATTGGGCTCATGGACCCTGGATTCTTCAATTGTACATAGTTCTACATTGGATTCATCTTTTTTAATATTTCTTTTGTGTTCACCATGGAGCAATGGTTTTTACTTTTTAGTTTCCCTTGGATTTGATTTTTTGAACTGTGACTTTGGACAACATTTCTTTTTGGATTTCTTTTGCTTATGTTTTCTGGATTTTCATTATTTATGGGACATGGACCATTTCTTTTGTTATTCCCATTGTTGTGTGTTTAATTTGATTTACGTTCATGTTATCTTTAATATATATTTTTTTATACTTCCATTTGTGGTATTATCTCATTGGTTTCATGCATGTCATGATATGGGTTTTGACATTCACTTGCACCCATTGTGTGTGTGTGACGGACATGTGTTCATTTACATACTTGCCATTGGGGTTGTGTCATGTAATTGGCATTTCTATGTGGGTGGATGCAATACTTGGGTGGGTCTTTGGCATGTGGAGGCTGGCCATAAGGGCCAGGGATCTAGATTGTGGTGATGTGTTGGCTGGGGGACATGTGTCGGGGCCTGCTGGCAGGTGCCCTGCACTGCTGGGGGGTGGGGGTGCAAGGGGACATGAGTGGGACATGAGTGGGGGCCTGCTGGCAGGTGCCCGCACTGCTGGGGGGTGGGTGTGCAAGGAGACATGAGTGGGGGCCTGCTGGCAGGTGCCCCGCGCTGCTGTGGGGTGGGTGTGCAATGGGACATGAGTGGGGGCCTGCTGGCAGGTGCCCTGCACTTCTGGGGGGTGGGGGTGCAAGGGGACATGAGTGGGACATGAGTGGGGGCCTGTTGGCAGGTGCACTGCACTGCTGGGGGGTGGGGGTGGAGGGGGTCATGCGTTGGTGATCAGTAGTGCAAGGTGACATGTGGCTTTGCTGGGGGGCATGCCCATGGTGGATGGGCTGCCTGCGGGACATGACCAGGGGTGCAGGGTAGTCCCCTGTGGTGTGGGCTGCCTGCAGGGGCCCTGGAGGGTGTAGAGGGTACACCTGGGAGGACCCACACTGCCAATTCACGTGTAGGACTCCCCTGCACCCCAGATAAACACGTACCCCACTCGCCCAAGGCCAATCGCATGTGAAACTTCCTGCGCACCCCAGATTTACACGTATCCAAGCCAATCGCGTGTGAAACTTCACGCGAACCTCAGGAATACACACACCCCACTCGCACAGGGCCTATCGCGTGTGAAACTTCACGCAACCCCAGATTTACATGCACCCCGCTCGCCCAAGTCCAATCGCGTGTGAAACTTCCCACGCAACCCGAAATACATGCACATGCTATTTTGGGCACAGCGGGTGTTCGTGTTTGTCGTGTACCCCTTTGCATGTCATTTGTCCTAGTGGGCCACAGTATGGGACAATTATCAGAGCTGTATATACGTGCTTTTTGTTAGTGCACATGTTGGCGCACATTTTTTTCATGCGCAGGGACGCTACCGCCTGCCTTCGTGTGGCGTACGTGTTTAGGCCTGTGCGCGTCTTCGCCGGTGCGCTGGTTTGCCCTATTTGATTCCATGAATACGTGTTGTAGGCGAGCGTATGGGCGTTCTGCGCACTTGCCCTTTTACTTTCCCCGTGACGCCCACATTTTCACGCGTTGTTCCCCATTCCACGTGTCACGCCCCGTGTTACGCCTACTTTTGTTATGTGCGCCGCGCTATGTGCACTTTCGCTGTGGCCGTAGCGCACGCCGTTAGATGACCTGTGCGCCGGCGTGCGCCACGCAGATTTTCAGCGCACATGCCATATTTTACTCACGCACAGACTTCCATGAATCAATGTGCGCTGGTGTTGCTGCAATGTTCGTACTTGCACTGCGATTCGCACGGTTTCGCACGCTTGCGCAGGAATTTTCAGCGCACATTAATTCCATGAATCGGCCTGTAAATCTTTAGAACCTAGACCTAATTTTCAAACATCGAAACCTATTGGTGTATGGCTCTGCTTCATACAACTTTTGCTTTCCCTATAGTTAGTGATAGTTTCTCTGGTCCTACACCAATCAGCCACCCAAAGAGCTTTTTTTTTTTTTTTTAATTGGATTTTATCACATAACAATTCTCACAGTGAGAAAGAAGAAAAGGTTACATATTTGTTCACTTTCGTTACACAGTTGGAGAGTGGATTTTCCAACAATGTACTGTTCTTGAGTCTGTTTCTGTACACAAAACAATGTAACAATTGAATTCAGAGACATACTTTTCCCATTCCCTTTATTCCATTTCACCTCTCTCCCTCCACCCTCCCCCCAAGAGCTAGGGAAACGTGTTACCAAAATGTTGTGGGTACATGTTCATGGTCTCATTGCTATGGGCCGAGGGTGTGCAATAAGGTATCTTCAGGGACTCGCTATAAGGAGGGTGTTTCATTATGACTCTACTGGTGTCTGAAAGGTAATGTGTGAGCGGCTTCAGGACAAACAAAGGGGGACGAAGTCACAAGGGGGGAAGGACCCGATCAGGCCCTTTACACAGTGGGTATTATTGCCGTTTTGAGTCTGATGTGTGTTTGCTTAGGAAATCCGACCATAAACTTCGCACTGAGTTGCCCTGCCATGTAGTGATGCAGTAATTTTCTCCATTGTGCAGATGTTCATCACAACATTGACCCATTCATTCTCGGTCAGGGTTATAATTGATTTCCACTTGGTGGCCAGTAGAGCCCGAGCCGCGAGCAACAGATGGGGGGCTAAGCCTTGAACTCTCTCCCACTCATCCTCGATTTTCTCAAGACCGAACAGGACAAGATGGGGTCCGCCGTTCTATGGATCCCATCCAGGTCCCTAACCCACCCCAAAACTTCATCCCAATAAACCTTAATTCGAGGACATCCCCACCACAAATGCCAGTAGTCTGCGACTTGTCCACATTCACGCCAACATAGTGGGGAAGATGATTGGTACATTTTGGATAGTTTATGAGGGTCATACAGCCAGCAGTGTAAGAGTTTAATGGAGTGGAGTTTGTATTGGCATGATATAGAAGTGCGTGTTGCCATACAACACATTTTGTCCCACGTGTCTTCATCGATTTCCGTCCCCATGTCATTCCCCCATCGTGCCCTGAGGTTGTGCGTGATACCTCTACCCGCCTCAACTAGTATTTTATACATGGCGGATATCAGGCCCTTCCTGTCAGTCTTGGAGTCCAGCAAGTTTTCAAAGGGGGTAAGCTCCCTACTCAGTTTTTTTTTCCATGCTGCCTTCATCAAGACTCCCTTAATCTGTAGATAGTGGATAGTGGAAAGTGGAAAGTGGACAGAACGCCTATATTTAGGGCCTCCGTTAGTTCTGGAAGTGTGTGTGCCGGTCTGGCCGGGCTATAAAGCCCCTTTCAGCTTCTTGCCAGGTTGTTTTTATTTGCCTGCACCTCGCCGTATTTGTTTTTAACCTGCGTTTACTTGCTTTATTCAAAAAGTATATTTTAGTAGAAGCTAAATTTGAATTTATTTAATTGGTTTAATTTCTCCAGAGACCCGCTATGCAATTTTTCGTTAGCCTAGCATAATTCATTTTGCCCGTGTTTGTTTTACCCTACTGTTTGTCACATCACCTTGCAGCTTGCCTCTATTGAGCACGAACTGATTGGGGAAGTCAACTACACTTCCCAGCAGTCCTTGTAGTTCTCTGCTCCTTTATCTTTCTAAACTCGGCGCGAAAGCGCTGGCGCGAAAAAGACAAGTCAGTCTGTGCCGCTCTGGCCGGGCTATAAAGCCCCTTTCAGCTTCTTGCCAGGTTGTTTTTATTTGCCTGCACCTCGCCGTATTTGTTTTTAACCTGTCTTTACTTGCTTTGTTCAAAAAAGTATATTTTAGTAGAAGCTAAATTTGAATTTATTTAATTTGTTTAATTTCTCCAGAGACCTGCTCTGCAATTTTTGTTAGCCTAGCATAATTCATTTAGCCCGTGTTTGTTTTACCTTACTGTTTGTCACATCACCTTGTAGCTTGCCTCTATTGATCACAAACTGACTGGGGAGGTCAACTACACTTCCCAGCAGTCCGTGTAGTTCTCTGCTCCTTTATCTTTCTAAACTTTTCGCGAACGCGCCGGCGCGAAAGAGACAAGCCGGTCCTTGTCGGTCTGGCCGGGCTATAAAGCCCCTTTCAGCTTCTTGCCAGGTTGTTTTTATTTGCCTGCACCTCGCCGTATTTGTTTTTAACCTGTGTTTACTTGCTTTGTTCAAAAAGTATATTTTAGTAGAAGCTAAATTTAAATTTATTTAATTTGTTTAATTTCTCCAGAGACACGCTCTACAATTTCTGTTAGCCTAGCATAATTCATTTAGCCCGTGTTTGTTTTACCTTACTGTTTGTCACATCACCTTGCAGCTTGCCTCTATTGAGCACGAACTGACTGGGGAAGTCAACTACACTTCCCAGCAGTCCTTGTAGTTCTCTGCTCCTTTATCTTTCTAAACTCGGCGCGAAAGCGCTGGCGCGAAAAAGACAAGCCAGTCTGTGCCGCTCTGGCCGGGCTATAAAGCCCCTTTCAGCTTCTTGCCAGGTTGTTTTTATTTGCCTGCACCTCGCCGTATTTGTTTTTAACCTGTCTTTACTTGCTTTGTTCAAAAAAGTATATTTTAGTAGAAGCTAAATTTGAATTTATTTAATTTGTTTAATTTCTCCAGAGACCTGCTCTGCAATTTTTGTTAGCCTAGCATAATTCATTTAGCCCGTGTTTGTTTTACCTTACTGTTTGTCACATCACCTTGTAGCTTGCCTCTATTGATCACAAACTGACTGGGGAGGTCAACTACACTTCCCAGCAGTCCGTGTAGTTCTCTGCTCCTTTATCTTTCTAAACTTTGCGCGAACGCGCCGGCGCGAAAGAGACAAGCCGGTCCTTGTCGGTCTGGCCGGGCTATAAAGCCCCTTTCAGCTTCTTGCCAGGTTGTTTTTATTTGCCTGCACCTCGCCGTATTTGTTTTTAACCTGTGTTTACTTGCTTTGTTCAAAAAGTATATTTTATTAGAAGCTAAATATGAATTTATTTAATTTGTTTAATTTCTCCAGAGACCCGCTCTGCGATTTTCGTTAGCCTAGCATAATTCATTTAGCCCGTGTTTGTTTTACCTTACTGTTTGTCACATCACCTTGCAGCTTGCCTCTATTGAGCACGAACTGATTGGGGAAGTCAACTACACTTCCCAGCAGACCTTGTAGTTGTCTGCTCCTTTATCTTACTAAACTCGGCGCGAACGCGCCGGCGTGAAAGAGACAAGCCGGTCTGTGCCAGTCCGTGGCCGGCCGTGTCAGCGTTCTCATTGGGATAAGTCTTTGCCATACCAACTATGGAAATCCACCCCCCCCCACTCCAAATGCTATTACCTTTAATTCATCATGCCTCAATGATAACTGTCAGCACAATAGTGTCCATGATGCCCCGTTACGAAACCCGCTTACAGCATCCCCCGCTAAGCAGCATCCAGATGCTCTCACTGCCTCTTTACAGTCTGATTTTCAGACTAATAGCAACAAAGGAGGGGTTTGCACCATCACTCACCCCCTGGGCTCCCTGAAGTGTATGCTACTTAACACAAGATCGCTGGTTAAGCATGCCCTTGAAGTTTCAACATATATCGAGGATAACAACCTTGATGTCTGTGCTATAACTGAAACTTGGGGCACCGCATCATCAGGACCCTCACTACAGCTCGCCATTCCGGAGGGGTACTGTATGATCAGACAGGATAGAGAGACGGGGAGAGGGGGGGGTAGCATGCATTTTAAGGAAATCGCTATCAGCCTGGAAAATTAAGGGTTATTCTATGGAAGGAACTGATTCACTTAAAATAGGGATGAACTCAAAAACCACAATTAATTTTGTTCTTATCTATCGGCCTCCGTCTTGCACAGGCAAATTTGTTTATAGTACTTGTAGACTTTAATTATTGGCTGGGTCACCCCGAAGACCAGAATGCACTTGATCTTGCACAATCTCTTACAGATTTAGGCTTCTCGCAAATAGTTCAAGCACCTACTCACAACCTAGGACATACCTTGGACTGGGTAGTTGCTATCAACATCCCGCATTACGATGTATTGGTATCTCCTTGCCCATGGTCGGATCACAATGCTGTGAATTTTTCGATCCATGTACCCTTCGTCACCAAAGTCCAGCCTTCTCACTCGGAAGCGATTTCATATTGCAACACGAAACCTCTTACCCTGGACAAAATAGAAACTCTTATCTCTCAGACTTTACATATCGTTGTGCTCTCCAAGAAAATTAGCTCTAACCTCAAAATGGTAGCGGACTCTCTCGCACCTTTGAAAGTCAAAAAATATCATCTGAAAGGAAACCTACCAATCCTTGGTTTTCCCCTGAACTTCAATCTTTGAAAGCTGCCGCCCTTAAGTTATTCCACATCTGGAAAACTAATCAATCCCCTACTACACTATCCAACTACAAAGTATCCGCTCATAATTACAAAAGAGCCATTACTGAAGCTAAGAAATCTTATCTGGACTCCAGAATTCTACAGGCTACCTCGAACTCTAGAGAATTATTTACAATTCTGAAAGAACAAGAGACTGTCCCAGAACCTGTAGTATCGACGATTATAAAAAATGACGACTGGTGCTTGAATATTCAGAATGCCATGACCAATAAACTTAATGGCATCCGAGAATCTATAGCTACTGAAAAAAGTGCAATTGATACTCAGGGCACCCACTCGGCCAATAACATCTTTACTAGGGATCCAGACATCCCAATCTTTGACTTTGTTCCCATATCAGAGGTGGAACTTGCCTCCATTATCAACAAACTCAAAGCAACTAATTGCACAGGTGATCCATGTGCCTCTACTATTATTAAAACATGCCCCCCTACTTTGGTACAAGCGATATGTACATTTGTTAATGCTTCTCTTCGAAGTTGTACAGTTCCAGATGACCTGAAACAAGCCTGGGTTACTCCATTATTGAAAAAACCCAATTTGGATCAAGGAGTACCCACTAATTATAGGCCAATAACTAATACCCCGTTCTTGCTAAAGATACTAGATCGGGTTGCCTATACTCAGCTGGCACAACACCATAGCTCACACCCTATTCTCAACCCTTTCCAGTCAGGGTTCAGACAAGGTTTTGGCACCAAGACCTCATTATTGGATCTCAAGTCACTACTGCTCCAAAGAATGGACAATCAGAAGGTCTCCCTCCTCATCTCATTGGACCAATCGGCAGCGTTCGACTTTGTTGATCATGCCTGGCAGAAAGGCTTATGTCTGTAGCCAACTGCTCGCAGTCTGCCACTAACTGGCTACTCTCCTTTCTGTCCTATAGATCTAGCAGAGTTTGCACTCATGATGCCAAGGCTCCTGCAATTAAGATAAATGTTGGCGTGCCACAAGGAGCCAGCTTATCACCTTGGATATATAATATTTTTATAACCCCTTTCTTCGCCCACCTTGCCCAGGAATGCATTCTATTCTCTAATTACGCAGATGACACGCAGTGTGTCATCCCCCTCACTGGTCAGCACAATCAGTATGAAAGAGAACTAAATTGCATATTCACAATCATCGAACACTGGATGATGCTGAACAATCTCGCCTTAAACCGAGGAAAGATGGAACTCATGGTTGTGGGTTCTGACAGTATTTTGTCTAAACTAGACCCAGCGTATAAACATTTTCAGCTGGGAGATGCTCTCATTCTCTCTCTTCCTAAAGTAAAGATCCTAGGGGTGGTGCTAGACCAATCGTTTACCATGAATTCCTATGTGGATAGTACTGTGTCCTCGGCCACCTACTATATCAAACTTCTATCCCACATGCGACCGCTTATCTCTCAACCCAATGCAGAGTCCATTGTTCGTGCCATCATAGGATCTAAACTGGACTATTGCTGCAGCCTCCTAGCAGGTGCAAGCAAAAAGACCAGTAGTCGCCTGCAGGTGGTGCAGAATGGAGCGGTCAGAGTTATCTCGGGTCTGGCCTACAGAGCACATATGTCTGAGGCACGTTGCGCGTTGCACTGGCTGCCCGTGGATGCGCGTATTACCTTTGGACTCATGTCATTACCTTTACATGTCTCAAGGGCATTATGCCCACTTACTTTCAAAAATACATAAGAATAAAATCCAATAGCAGAAATCTTCGCTGCAACAATCAGAACCTGCTTCACCAGCCTAAAGTCAAAACCAAAAAAGCACAATGGGGTGCCTTCGCCTTTGCGGCACCAGCTATCTGGAACACCCTACCAGTTCGGTTGAGATACTCTGTCGATCTGACCAACTTCAAGAAAGACCTAAAAACCTTCCTTTTCAAGTAGCAGCACTTGATCCTCAGTCTTCCCTTCTGGATCTACCTATATGCTTGACCTTTTTGTCCTGTCTGCGCCCTCACATCTATGGGTTTATGGTTGCACAATATAAATGAAATAAAGTAAAGTAAAAGTAAAGTAAAGGAATCACTTCGGAGAAGTTGGCCCACCCTTTCCAGCCCCGCTTCATACCACGACTGGAATATCTCAACATTGGGGATGTGGTTATTTATGCCCGGGGACCATAGGTGGCTCAATGGAGACGGCCATGTTGTGATCTTTCTCACCTCTGGACCCTCCCTCCATATCTCCCATATGGTGGTAAAGAGCAGGTGCTCCTTTGTCTTTTTCAATATTCTCTTTCGTGGGGCCCATAGCCACTCCGAGAGTGTTGCTTGGTCTAAATAGTGATTATCCATTGCTAGCCACTGTGGTTCTTTGTGATTGCGCAAGTGGGGGACGAGCACCCGTAATTGGGCAGCAGTATAGTACTTTTTGAGGTCTGGGAGGCCTACCCCTCCTTTATCTTTGGGCAACGTCAATGTGTCGTAGGCGATCCTGGCTTTTTTCCCGTGCCACAGGAAGTTTAGGGTCGCTTTCTTAACTTCTGTGAAATATTGCTCTGGGATTTTAATGGGAAGCATCTGAAAGGAATACAGAAACCTCGGGAGACAGGTCATTTTGATCGCGTTAAGCCGGCCGAGCCACGAGATTGTCAATTTGTCCCACCTGGCCAGATCCGCGTGAAATTTGGTAAGGAGTTTTGGAAAGTTTGCTTTATATAGGTCATCTATTTGTTTCGTGATTCAGATCCCTAAGTATTGCATGGTGTCATGCTCAAGCGTCAGTCCAAGGGAGGAGTATTTTCTCTCATTTACCTCTGCTGTCCCCTGGAGGGGAAACAATATGGATTTGGTCCGATTTACCTTAAATCCCGATAACTGACCATATTCTTCAAGAAGGGATATGGCTCGGGGAATGGATCTTTCGGGGTTGACCACATGTAGGAGTATGTCGTCGGCGTACAATGCTAACTTGTACTCTGTCTGAGCCAGGTGTATCCCCTCTATACCGGTGTCCGTTCTTATGGTGTGTGCCAATGGTTTGAGCGATAAAGAAAACAGGATGGCCGATAGGGGGCATCCCTGTCTGGTACCCTGCTTCAGTTGGAACCACCTTGAGTATTCCCCGTTTACAAATACCGAGGCTGTAGGCGTCGTGTAAACTGCCTGGATTCCCTTTCTAAGCTTAGGGCCTATTCCAATTTTTCGGAGAACTCCCATCAAGAAGTCCCAATCTACCCTATCAAATGCTTTTTCCGCATCGATAGAGAATAATGAAGGGTCGGTGTTTAGATTGTGGGAGGCGTGCACCAGATGCAGAGTCTTGCGCATGGTATCGGCTCCCTGTCGGCCCAGTATAAAGCCTACTTGGTCGGGGTGGATGAGGCGCGGCATGAACGATTCAATCCCAGCAGCCAGGACTCTTGTGTAAATGTTTGCGTCTACATTGAGCAGAGAGATGGGGCGATATGACCCACATCTTTTGGGGTCTTTCCCCTCTTTCGGGATGACCGTTATGAGTGCTTTGACAAACAAGTCTGGAGGTTTTCCTGTCTCCAGGATTTCATTAAATAGTTCAACAAGAAAGGGTGTGAGCTAAGTGGCAAATGTCTTATCAAATCCCGCCGTATACCCATCCTCTCCCTTGGATTTGCCTAGTGTGAGTCGTTTAATGGCCTCCTGAATCTCCTCCTCTGTTATGGGGGCATCTAGGCTCTCTGATTCATTACATGTCAATTTGGGCATGTTGATGTCAGATAGATAGGACTGAATGCTAGACGGGTCTGGGTCTGTCTCTGGGGTGCACAAAGCCTCATAGAAGTCTGCAAAGGCTTCAGGGATGGAGGTCCTGCTTATTTCTGTGTTGGGCCCTCCGTCAACTATTCCCTGCACCCTGTGTTCTGCTTGCTGTGCTCGTAGCCTGGCCGCCAGAAACGCGTCCGCTTTATCTCCTTTCTCGTAACATTTTTGTTTTAGGAGGAGAAGTTTGCAAACTATTTGGTTATGTTCTAAGAGGCGGAGTTCCTCCCTTTTTTTCTGGCTTCACTGAGTTTTGCGTGGTCTAATGTGCCTCCTTTTTTTGCTTCATTATCTAGTTGAGTGATTTCACTGCGGAGTTGGTTTCACTCAGAGTTCTCTCTCTCTTTTTATTGGCTCCCTCCCTCATGAGTATTCCCCTCCAAGTCGCTTTGCCCACATCCCAGACCCCCTGTTTAGAGACCCCGGCATTATTCAATCGAAAGTATTCAATAATTTCGGTTTCCATCTCTGACTTGAAAACAGAGTCTTTCCATAGGGTCTCGTTGCATCTCCACTTTCCACCCCTCACTGGTAGGGATTCCCATAATATGTCGGCGGTCACCATGATCGGACCATGTGATAGGTGTGATTTCTGTGTGTGAGGTCGTGTTGGATAGGTCCTCGGAAAAGTAAAGGTGGTCTATGCGAGTGAGTGTATTGTGCGGGGTTTAAAAAAAGGTGTAACCCCTCTCCGTAGGATGCATTAGTCTCCACACATCAGTCCGTCCATACAGATCCATCATTACCCCAAATTGAGTGTGATCTCCTCCGAGTTTATCACGTGTTTCTGGATTACCAGGTTTCCAATCTAGCGTGGGATCAGCCCATATATTAAAATCTCCCCCAAGGATGATGTGACCTGCTGACTCTAGCATGATTTTGGGAAATGTTTTGGAGAGGAATCTAACTTGTCCTACATTGGGGGAGTAAGGTGTGGCAATCGTTGTGGACACATTCCCAATGGTTCCCG
Source organism: Ambystoma mexicanum (assembly GCF_040938575.1). Lineage (NCBI taxonomy): Eukaryota > Metazoa > Chordata > Amphibia > Caudata > Ambystomatidae > Ambystoma > Ambystoma mexicanum. The sequence goes on from NC_090941.1 coordinate 1,051,469,792, forward strand.
AAACAAGTACGGCTCGGCCTTCTGCATCTGACCAAATCTTAGTAGTCTTGAAGTCTATCCCTTTTCTAATGAGTATTCCCACTCCCCCCCTCTTTAATGGCCCCGAACCCCAGAACTCCAACCCTAACCGCCTCCCCAGGACCGCCCTCTTATCACCCTTCATATATTTGGTTTCTTGCAATAACAGAATGTCAAGTTTCGATCTCCGAAATTCTCTAAACACGAGTGACCTCTTAGTCGGTGAACTGAGATCTTTGACATTCAACGTTCCCACTCTTATGGAGCCCCTGCTATAAGATTCAGCTGTCATCATAACAACAGAGTCTGAGGCTATACATAATCACTGACCATTTTGACCTGCTTCTTTGGAGTTGAGACAGCCACACAACCATTTCGATTTTCCTAGATCTCAAGTTTACCCTAGATTTGAGACTTGCCCTTGTCCCCCCTTAACAGCCCCCACCCCCTCCCTGAGTTCGGTGGCGTCCGATCAAGCCTAGTTAGATGCACTAGCCCGGGTTCGAACCACCAGTGGAGACCGTTACCTCACGGTCCCTTTGAAAAATAATCATCAAGATAACTAATGAGCCCCCAGTAACCTCCCCCGAGAGTTATCACATTTCTGATGAATGTATGGGGATCTCTGTCACGTTTCAGCAAAAGACACCCATGTCATTCCCATGTTAAATGTCAATTCAAGCAAAATGAACCATACTTGTCAATGGTCAACTACCCCCCTCGGGAGAGCCGTTTCCTCTGTGGTATTTTCTCGAGCCTTTCACTTTCTTCCTCTTAGGGCCCTGAATCTGCCACTCCCTCCCATCTTCGGTGGCATCTTCTCAGGATTCTTCCCGATCCTGCGGGTCTAGTAGGTCAGATATGCATGCTTTGATTTGTTTCTCAGAGCTCAACCTGATCTTCGTGCCCTCGTGTTAGAAGGAAAGAGAAAAGGGGTATCCCCATCTGTAGCGCGTGTCACGGGTTTTGAGCCATGTTGTAAGTGGTTTACACATTTTCCTTAGGGCCAGCATCAAGGAAGAGAGGTCCTGGTATATCGTTATTTGAGCTCCACTTAGGGTGATGGTGCCACCACTCCTCGCCTTCTCCAGCACTCTCATCCTGTCCTGGTATCAGTGAAACCGTGCTAGAACTGATCTCGGGCCTCCAGGTGGGCCTCCCGCCCTGTGAATTCACTCTGTCTTTGGTTCATCAATGTTGTCGTCTGCAACCAGGAGTTTGATGATGTCGTGGAGAGTCGTTTTTAAGTCCTCCTCTGTTTCCCCTTCTTTCTCGGGAATCCCAAAAAAGCGTAAATTGTTTATCCTTTCCCAGTTTTCCAAATCATCCATCTTAAGTCTGAACTCTTGTTCTCTCTGTTCTAGTTCAGTTATTCTGTGGGCCAGCTGTGTTTCCAAAACGTCAATTGATGCCTGATTGTTTTCGACACCTTCGACCATATCCTCTATGTTATCAAGCTGTGTGAGTCTGTCGATTTTGCCTCCTATGTTGGCTCCCATGTTCCTTATTACCGCCATTAAGTCTGCTATATCTCCTTTTGTGGCAGCGGTATCTGTGTCTGTTGTTGGTGTCGAAGCCATCTTGGGATCGATGGGGTGTCGGGCTGTCGGGCCGTATGCGTAGATGCCAAGTTTCTGTTGGACGTTCATACGTCTAGTGTCTTATTTTCGACGTGTTGGACTGTGCAGATTTCGGGATGCCTGTTACCACAGAGGAGGCACACGCCCCTTCGTCCTTTATTTTCTCCCTTCGCTGTCAGTCTAGGACGAATCCTTATAGGATTATCTCCAGGGGCCTTTCCCTCTGAGTGGTAGTTGTATCTGTGATCGTAGACTGAGTAGGATCCTCACCTCGCGGGAAGGGTCGCAGATGGGGTGGAGTTCGTCCGGAGTATCCTTCGATCCTTTGGTGTTTCCTTAAGGAGGGATGACGATGGGCTGTGGTGGATAGGTCAGCATGAGGGTATATGGCTCTCGAGGTGCGGGTTACCTTGGGAGGCATGCATGCTCCTCCCCTTCGCCGCCACCAGAGGCACCCGTATTTTGCAGGGATGTTATCAGAAGGAATTAATAGATTTATCAGATCGGGACAGAATTTCTTTGATTCCTGCAAGCCATTTCCCAAAGTAGGGAACACTCATTTTCCAACACATCATTCAGTTTACTAAACACTGACTTTTCAGGAGGGTAAACAATCTTGTATAAAAAGGCACAGGAATTCCAATCATTCCAAGCTGTAATCGTTAACAACCCAACTTCATACCTGATCACTAGGACAGGGACGCAACTAGGAAGCCCGAAAACCGTTCTCCCAATTCGACCATCTAGAACTTTCCATTCCTTTTCCCCAGAGTCACAGCTCAAAACAGTATCTCGTAGAGCAATGTTGGTATTACCCTTACCATATAATATTTCAGCAGTGGAGCCCAAAATAATTGTCCTAACTTCACCTTGAGCCTTTTCATCTCTCTTGATGAATATGCAATGTAGGGGAGCTATGCCAGTGTTTATTGTTCTGAGTTACATACAGACAAATAGCCAACTATGATCTTTAAGGATAGTATCTCAGAATTCATCCTTGGACCATAACACTGAAAAACAGCCAGTTTGTAAAACTGCAAATCGTCAGCATGCTCTATTATTCCATGAAAGCTGTGTATAGGATTCTAAAGAGACAGTCTTCACTGAGTACAGACACGGCAGATTGTATTACACTGTGTATACCACACAACGATTTATGAGACAGGTTGTCATTTGTTATTCAGACATGGTATCTTCATTCAGAACTGCACATGTTAGTTTAAGAAAGATGTCCATAACATGAAAGGGGTCAATGAACATCCTAAACATATAATAGCAATACCATTAGTTTCGGGTTGATACCTCAATATTAAAATTATGTAATACAGAATTCACGTTTTTAGATGCCCAAAATATGTTCAAAATCTCATTGTTAGACTTCAGAGATACCTATATGAACATAGAAAAAAAAACAATAAAATAACGTGAACATCTACAATACTTATATATATAACACGTTTTTTGTATTGTTTTTTGTTTAAATATATCAATGAGTAAAGCAATCCAAAAGCAAAACCCTTAGTTAGCTATTTAACAAACAGGGACATCTGTACACATACATACATTACAACAAAGATTACACACAATGTATAATATAATACATACATAATTCATACATATCAACCAATGCAAGATAAGGAAGAGTTCTCAGAATTAATTATGCAGACCTACGCCTTAAATAGGTTTCACCAGTTGACAACGTGTACATTAAGTATAGGTCATATCTCCATTGTCATAAAAAAACACTATTTGTTCTATTTTAAAGAAAAGGAAATGGTTCCAAATGATTATATCAGGGAAATCCATTTGATTACCTACTTCATTTTAGAATTAATGTAAGGAAGTTCATTAGTATGAAGCAACCCATGTCAACATGAAAAGTGTAACAGTTTAATAGCAGACTCATCCATAACATTCAAATTAAAATGATTTGACAATATACATATTTGTCAACAGTATAGGTATAAGAATGTACTCATCTGTCAAAGATAACATTATTATTTTACGAACCAAGAACTTCAGTGAAAACGTCAATCCCCATTGCGAATACCATCATGGGGCATAGTCAATAAATGATAAACAAGGAGCCCATGAGGTACTCCATGCAGGCCAATTGTATAATTAGTTGAAGAGCACTATACTTAACTCTGTGAAGCTAACAAATAGAGAGGCACATAGCTTTATATGCACACAGAGTTCAAGATGAGAAGTATCAGACATAACTTTACTTTCATGCATTTTATCTTTTGTGCTTTTTTAGTTTTATGAAGTTTTCTTTTTTCCCGCTTGTTCCAGAATAGGTATTTCATACCTCTACCTATGAGAGGTTGGATGTGTTTTGGCCACCTACAAATGTGTATGGTTTATTATTGACTGTATGCAATTTAGATTGTGTCCCATTTGTATAATCCATGCCGAAAGGTTGATTTATTTCCCCAAATATACTCACAAGTAACTTTGGACATCTACTGACATTATCAGTGTCCAAACTGACGAGGAGACTTGAAAGCCTTTTCATAGGGTCTCAACGTATTGGACCATGAGGCATTCTATGAAAAAGCATTTCACTAGGAGCATTTGGAGGGAAGAATATGGTTCTATCGAAGCCACTATCACATATCTCACATGTAAGAATAGGTCAATCACTCAAAGAATGTTATTCTTATATTTCACAAGAGGACATTCCCTTCTCTTATCGCAAAACGAACAATATAGACATGTGATTAAAGGGAACAAGATGATATATGTTCACAGTGTAAAATGAATAATACTAAAACATTATGCAAATAGGACTCTGATTTTGTTGTCTGAGGCCAGAAATGCTTCTGTGTTTTACTGTATGATAGACATTCAGAAATGTAATCACACAGTGGATGAAGGATCAAAAAGTAAACCAGACTATTGACCACAGAATGAACATTTCCCTGTTCCCGGAATGGAGCGGACCAACTGTGAAAAATAAAACATAGAGGAACACAATGGAATCTATCTTCTCCACATTTGTTACGCTCACCTGGTATCAACAGGGACGCCACCCAGCTGGATTACTCACTGGTATGCTTCTCAGCTTTGCCTTGATGTGGTCTGCGGGGAAGTTTCTGCCTTTTGGTAGAATTAGGCGTGCTCTCCGTCCTGCCTTCTTTGCAGGGGCGCTTTGTCTTTCATGGGCGAGTGCGGTCCAGTTACTTCACTGACGCTGGCCCGTTTGACATTGTTCAGGTAGGTCTTATTGCTGTTCTTTAGTTTTGTTGCTATCCTACATGCCTTTCTTTGTTTAAAATGTCTCTTTTTTCTCCCTTAGGAATGCGGAGCTTCAGCGCGGCAAACTGGCTTGGTTGAGCCCCGCTGGTAAATGATGGCGCATTAAGAGCGCTATGATGTGGTAAGTAAGCGTTATGAGCAGCGCTGCAAAGTCTTGCCTTTGCTAATCTGAGTTTCCCTTCCTTGTAGGTCGCAGTGTTCTTCAGCGTGAGTGGAATGTCCGGAGTGGTGCCAGCTGAGAGGCGATCAGCCAGGTAAGCCTTTTGAGCAGTTCGTAATTTGTAAATGTCTCTACAGCTTTCTTTAATGTTGCCTCTATCTTCCTCTTTCAGGTCGTTCTGTCCGGGAGGCGTGCAGATTCGAGGAAACTGTTCTCAGTAGCTGCGAGTGTTTAAAGATGAAGACTGCAGGTAAGATGCTGCTGCTAATGATGTTCCTTTTGTCTCCTTGCAGGTTCTGCTTCTCCGAGGTTCGAGGGAATAGCTGGACACAGTGAGCGTCATGTTGCAAGCTGCAAAGTAACACGAAGCATGTTCTGCAGTCAGGATGTGGTTTATATAGCCCAGTTAAAGTAGTACCAGGCCTGCCACATCCAAAACACTAGACCGCATAGCTTGGTTCTTAGGAACCAAGCTATGTGGATGCCTCCATGTTGGCTGATAATACAATAAAGTAGTTCCCAAGCACATTGTTGTTTATGGTGTATGAGCCTGGCGCCATAGGCGCCAGGACTGGCCCCATGAGGGCTTTTGATGAGGATGCCAGGCTTTAGAGGCCCGAGTCCTGACTCCACCTGGCCAATTGGTTTGCCAGAGGTGGTTTTGGGTGAGGGTCGTAACAGCTCTCCCCCTAAGGCCCCTCCCATGGTGTTCCTTCTGTCTGGCCCAGGTTTGGTTGGGAAGTTCCGATGGAATTTCCTGATTAGACGTGGTACGTGGATATTCTCATTGGGCTCCCAGGATCTATCTTGTGGTCCAAATCCTTTCCAATCGACGAGATAATAAAGCTTGGTCCTAGAGTATTTAGAGTCCAAGATATATTTGACTTCGAATTCTGGTTCTCCGTCAACAAGTATGGGCTTAGGTGGTGTCCCAATCCGAATGCCGGGTTGAATTGGATTCAGGAGGGACACATGGAATACCGGGTGGATGTGTAGATTAGGTGGTAAATCCAGTTTCACGGCTGCTGGGTTGATAATTGCCTTAATGGTATAGGGTCCTAAAAATCTGGGATGAAAGGTCCGGGTTCCCTTGATGGGTATGAATTTAGTGGCTAACCAAACTTTGTCTCCTACTTGATAATCAGGGGCCTTTTTCTGGTGTTGGTCGACAAATCTCTTTTGTTTTTCTTTGGCATGAATAAGGTGTTCCTTTTCCCTTTTGAATGCCTGAGTAATGGTTGTGTGTAGAGTCTTTACTGCTGGCATTTCCAAGCTGGCTGGAAGGTCTAGTTCAGAGGTATGTGGATGTCTGCCTTGAAGGGTATAGAAGGGTGTTTGTCCCGTGCTTGAATGCAAAGAATTTTTATATGCATATTCGGCTATCCATAGTAGGTCTTTCCAATTCCTTTGTTTGTGGTGCAGCATGCACTGTAAATATTGTTCGAGTGTCTGATTGGTTCTCTCGGTTTGGCTGTCCGTTTGGGGATGGTGACTGGTAGATAGCCGAACGTCGATCTGCGCCATTGCACAGCATTTTTTCCAGAAGTTTGAAACAAACTGGCTGCCTCGATCAGAGACCAGAACCGAAGGGACGCCATGTAGCTTAACCAAGCCCTCTAGGAACACTTTTGCTAAAGTGGCTGCGTCTTTGAGGCCTTTGAGAGGAATAAAATGGGCCATCTTTGAGAATAAGTCCACAACTACAAGGATGGTGTTGAGCCCTTGGCTTGGAGGTAGATCAGTGATGAAGTCAAGGGAAAGAGTGTGCCATGGAACTGGAGGAATGTCCAATGGTTGTAGGAGACCAGATGGTTTTTGTTTCTGTGATTTATTTTGTGCGCAGACACCACAGGACTGAATATACTGAATGATGTCCTTATGCCAGGTAGGCCACCAAAAGTTCTCTTTCACCTTAGCTAGGGTTTTGGCGATTCCAGGATGCCCTTCGATCAGTGAATCGTGATAGTTTGAAATAATATGCTGTTGTAATTCCTCCTTGGGTACATATATGCAATCCCTAAAAAGGGTAGGTGGTCCTTGATGGTATATTGTTCTCCTTGAGTTTGCCATGCGAGGTAGGCATCAGGATTCATTGTTCGTTGGATTTCTTTTCGTAGTTCTGCTTGTGTTAAGGCTGTCGTGATACCCAAGTGTTTGTCTTCAGGTATAATAGGGACTGGGTCTGGAGTTGTATATACTATTTCATCCATGCCCAGGCGAGATAAGGCATCCGCCTTTCCGTTTCTGACTCCTAGTCAAAATGTGATTACATGATCATATTCGACGAAGAAAAGGGCCCACCGTAATTGGCGCCAGGACTGGGCCTTGGCTGTTTTGAGATATTGCAGGTTTCGGTGGTCTGTGATGACTGTAACGGTGTGTCTGGCCCCAGAAGGTAGTGCCTCCAGGCTTTAATGGTGGATTTGAGAGCCAGGAGTTCATTGTCCGTGATGGCATAATTAATCTCTGGAGGTGAGAACATTTTCAACCAGAAGCCCACAGGGTGTAGCTTGCCGGTTTCCGGGTCTCTCTGTGAAAGGACAGCCCCCATTGCGAGACTAGACGCATCAGTTTCAACAACATAAGGGAGGTCTGGATGAGGATGTTGCAGGATTGGAGCGGAGGTAAACCTTTGTTTAAGTTCCTGAAAGGCTTCTTCTGCTTCTTCGGTCCAAGCAGACTTTTTATTGTTTTTTCATAATAGTACTGTGATTGGTTGCACAACCTGAGAGAAGTCTGGGATCAACCGGCGGGAGAAGTTTGCAAAGACAAGCATGCTTTGTACCCCTTTCAGAGACGTCGGTGAAGGCCATTTCAGAATGGCATCTACCTTGTGCACGTCCATTCTGATGCCTCCTGGAGTAAGGATAAAACCAAGAAATTCTACTTCGGTGACGTGAAAAAAGCATTTTTCAGCTTTGCAAACAAGCGATGTTGACGGAGCTTGGTGAGGACTGAACGAACGTGACTGACATGATCTTGTTCCGAGGTTGAGTATACTAAGATGTCGTCTATGTAAAGTAAGGCGCACACATCAATTAACTCCCTTAAGATGTCATTCATGAAATATTGGAATGCCGCAGGAGCGTTGCATAACCCGAAGGGCATGACTTGATATTCAAACAAGCCATACTTAGTACAAAAGGCGGTTTTCCATTCATCTCCTTTTCTTACTCGGACCAGGTGGTACGCTCCTCGAAGGTGCAATTTGGTATAAATCTGGGCATCTTTAACTTGGTTTAGCATCTCAGGGATAAGTGGCAAGGGGTAGCGGTTCTTCACGGTGATCTGGTTCAATGCGCGGTAGTCAATACAGGTTCTCAAGTCTCCTTACTTTTTCGGTACGAAGAACAAAGGACTGGCTGCGGGGGACTTCGAAGGACAGATAAATCTGTTTGCAAGGAATTGGTCTAAATAGGATTTCAAATGAAGGTTTTCTGGTTCTGTGAGAGCATAGATCCTGCCGCAAGGGATTTGTGCACCAGGTATAAGGTCGATCTGACAGTCATAGGGCCTGTGCGGCGGCAAAGTATTGGATTGGTCCTTTTGGAAAACATCAAATCATGGTATTCACTTGGCAAGGTATTAGTTGCTCCCATGGTTGATACTGTCGCTCAGGGAGTAATGGGGACACAGACGTCGGGTTTCTCCTCTTGGTAATAGCAGGCAGGGGAGCAGTCACCGGGGAAGGTTAATTTTCATGCCTACCAGTCAATGAAAGGGTTGTGAGCAACCAACCATGGCATCCCTAGTATTAGCCTGAACTGAGGTGCCTTGATGAGATTGAATGAAATAGACTCCCGATGTCCATCCTGACACAACAAGGTTACCCTAGCTGTGCACTTGGTTACTGGTCCGGAAGCGATTTCTGTTGTTGAGGAGAATTCTCTGTAAGGCTGCTTTCCTAAACCTAGTGAGTCCCCCAGCAGCTTTGCTGGATTTTTGGGGTTTATTCTTTTCTCTCCTGCTAAGAGTGAGATTCTTTTGCTCCCACTCTTAGACATGATTTGAGGTGTTCCTTTCACTTTCCATGTGTTTTATGGGCTATGGGGTCTTTTACTCCATAGAGTCTCCTGTGTTTTTTTTATGTGGGTTACACGTCACCCTCCGTGCCGTAACCCAGGGGTGTCGTAGCAACCCCCTAACATAGACTCCATACCCTGGGACTGACTACTGTCTCCCAGGGCATGTAAAGTCACCATTGGCTTTGCTAGTCCCAAATTATGAACAGAAACCAGTACAAACCATCATATTGTGGACGTACTGGTAGGGGCAATTCGATTGCCCCGGGGTCTGTTGTTCAATGGGGCACGTCTCCGTCCCCCCTGATCGAGTTTTGGCTGTTGGCAGTGGATACTACTTTTTATATTCGACCGCGAATATATCTCTATGGGATTTTCCCATTGTTCGAGGCTACCAACTTTAATTATTTAATTCTTATAGCCTCGAACATACCGCTGGTTTATTTATTTAATATTAATTCACCGGTTGGTATTTTCTGCCAGAACTCAATTGTAAAATGGCGTTTGTGTTCTCTTCTGTGACTCCAACCCAAGTCGAGCCCTTTGTTCCACTTTTTGGCGGGCTTCTCCACAGAAGACTCCAAAAGTGATGCCACTCTGTCTGGGTACCACAGGGGGTGTGGGAGGGGGTTTAGGCACCCTGGACTGAGTTAATGAGGAAATAAGGGCTCCAGGCAGCAGTGATGAAGAAACAGTAATTTATTTAATTACAGCGACAGTGGCCTATGAGAGCCGAGTGCCAACATGGCTCTCTCCCTGCAGTCTCTACTGTATCTCATCAACATTCTTAGAATAACATTCTTAGAACTTAATGAGCTCATAGCGCAGCTCAATGTTTAACTAGGATCTGGTAATACATTTTTATGAACTTATTTTAACTTACACTTACATCATAACACATCTCATCTTTTATGTGCATATAGCTGTTTACTCCACATAATAATCCTTAAACCAGCTGGGTTTGTTCTGGACTCTATTTGAATGTGTCTCTGCTGCAGACCTTGAATTGTTGTCATCCTTGGAACACTTATCTATGACACTAGAGTCTCTGATACTGTTATTAGCAAATTCACCATTGTCATGTTCACCATTGTCATGTTTATCATGTGCATTGTCCTTCATGCATTTTGGACATTTCACAATTCTGGATATTGACCAACACTCCCCCCCTTCTACAATTACTACATTATTTCTTACCGCAGATATTTTCTTGGGACCAATGTATTTGCTTTCTACACATTTGGGAGTGAATCTAGGGTTCTTTATGAGAATACAATCTCCCACTTTCCAGGTATTACTTTTGACACTCTTGTCCTCATCAAATCTTTCTTTGTACACCTCCTGTGCTTCTTTGATGAGAGTCATAATTCTCTCGTGATCAATGTTGGAACTCTTGGCTAAGTCCATCCACACTGGACATAGTTTTGTTCCAGGTTGTCTCCCTTTCAATGACATGAACGGAGATACATTTGTAACTGAGTGTGGTGTGGTGCAGTAGTTCCATATCATTTCTCTTACTACACCAAACCATCTTAGATTAGAATCCAAGGCCAATTGCAAACCACCCTTTATGAACCTATTGGCTCTCTCAATGAGGCCGTTGGCCCTTGGATGATATAAAGCACTTCTAGTGTGTTTGATGCAAAATTTCTTCAAGAAAGTTAACATCCTTTCAGAACAGAATTTTACTCCGTTATCAGTGATTAATTCTGTCAGGAAATCCTCCCTGTAAAACACTTCCTCGAAGAATAACACCATCTCTGCAGTGGTTGCCTCACGCAAAGCCTTCCATTCAACCCATTTGGAATGGTAGTCTACTAACACAACAATGTATTTATACCCATTGTCAAGGTTTTGTAATGGTCCTATCAGATCAAATGCAACTTTTTGCCATGGTTCACTCAGTACTTTGACAGGATTTATCGGTACTTCTCTAACCATCTTGGTCTTGTCACTCTTACCACACTCTCTACAACCCCTAACACACTTCTCTGCATCACTGTCAATCCCGGGCCACCAGAAATATTGCCGCAAATATCTCTTTGTTCCTCCCATGCCCAGGTGACCTTGATGTGCTATATTTACTAAATGAGATCTGACTCCACTGGGGGGTATTATCCTATTTCCTTTTCTAAGTTTACATCCGTCCTCAGACATACTTAACTCGTCCTTCACACTAAAATATCTGTCAAACTCTTTTCCCACAATATTCTTGTGAGGCCATCCTTCTCTGGTCCAAATCATAACTTGATTCAATATTAAATCCTCCTCACCAGCTCTTATCCACATCTCTTTATCAATGGCATCATGCTAAAATTTCTGCAATGCTCACATCTTGAAATTCAGGTGCTCCCTCCAATTCACCATCACACACAGGTAATCTGGATAAACAATCTGGTACCACATTCTCCCTCCCGGGAATGTAACACACCTTGGCCCTCATTACGACCCTGGCGGAAATCGAAAAACGATGGCGGAAATGCAATACCGCCATCGAATAGCGCTCGGTGCGATTATGACCCGTCACCGTAAAGTACGATGCCATTAGCGACACCGTAGTGAACGCCAACGCTAACTGCACCAAGTACGCGCACGCGCGCCATGCGAAACCGTAATTACCACCATGGCGCAACGGTACGCAAATTCTGACCCTAGCGGACATTTACCTAACGCCATCAAGCATGGCGGAAAGTACCATTCCGCCATGGTGAGAAGAACGGCAACGCGAACCAACCGTAAATGGCCCTACTGAGTGCCTGTACACCACTCCCTGGCCACATTGCACAACTCCTCGTAGGTGCAATGAAGTCACACAATGCAACCAGTGAAATGTACACGTCACCCATGCATGCCAACGAACAAATGAATGTAGGGGCTCCAAGTGCCTTGTGAGTGGCCATCCATATTTGCCATGTCACCATTGCCGTACTGATGCAGCACAGGCACGTGAAGGGTCAAGTACAGCAATATGAACTGAAATATGAGACAAAACAACAACAGGCCCCCATCGCTTGACACCAGTGTAAGGCAACATTCAAAGCAGTAACCTGAGGGAGACTGCACCAGCCCTGTACTCTTGCCAGTAAACAAACCAACCATCAGCATAAGCATGTACCACACAAGTTGGCAGAGTGACTGAGCAGCCAGGCCCATCTCAAGAGGGGCCAATGGGAGCTGCAGGGCACAGATGGCACGAATACAGAAGCTATTCCAATGGACATGACCTCAGTCTCCCTCCAAGAAACGCACGCAAACACAGGCACCTGTGACCAGCCATATTCTGATAATCACATCATTCCACCAATCCACCTGGCTGACCGGCATCTGTTACACAAAAGCTAATCCCCGCCCCTGAGCATGACATCATTAAAACAGTCATAATGGCAGCCCCTATCCCTGACCTCACTGGGCTTCGTAGGCAAACGCGCCCAGTACAGTACCACGCAACTATAACCAGAAGCCGGAACCCAATGCAGATCTACTCACAATACATCGCTCCACAAATAGGAATATGCTACATTACTTGCAAAGAATAACGCTACACGGTTAATATCAGAATAGAAATTTAATGCACTACAAATTCACCAAGCCCATACAGCCATTAGGTCATGAACTCCAAAATACATTTCAGTATTGTGGGCTGCATCCGCAATAAATGACCAGCTTCTGCTTGTGTGACGCCCTGTTCCTTCATGGTACACAGGGGCTACATACACATTCAAAAAGGCAACATGGAAGCGCCTAGAACCGCAGGGCCGTCCCATTAGGTAGGCACTAGTCCAGCTGAAAGGTCGATATGTTGCTCCTAGCCACTAGTACTGCGTAAGGGCATGTGGCCCATTGGCGATCGTCCCATAAGATCGTAATGGTGCTCCACTGATTAACACGAAGCAGCAGGTGTCGGGAGTAAAAGCCATCTCAGGAGTGGCATACAGATGGCAGCGGCAAAAGGGGAGGAGATACCTGTCACCCAAATGAAATGAAAAAGAATGGTATGGGCATCAGAACTTAATTTGAATTACTCACTTCAATGATCACACTAAATCTACAGCCATATGCATGTTAGCCCACTCAAAAGGATCATTCCCACCCAAAAATCACTTGCGAATCATAACTATATAAATCGAGGTGAATACACTATTACAAACGAGTGTTTGTGTGCATGCGTCTGTTAAAACAGAATCCATTAGATGGGATTAGTAACGTGCATAGACACAAGTGTTTGAAGGCGCGTCGAGACAGGGAGGGTTCAACAAGGGCAGATAGACGATGGTCCCACTATGGCAGCTCTGCATCACATAGCGCAGGGGAAGTGGATAGATTCCAAAAAGCCATGTACATGGTAAACTCTCAATTAAATCATCTGTCCATGCATCCATACATCATACCCTCATCCCGGTATGAAAACGCCTTTTTATTTACTCACATAACATGTGAAATTTGCATTGAGTCTGTGCGTAATGCAGTCTGCAAAATCCACTGTGCTCCAGCCCGGAATTCTAGTGTTGTGAAGTAACATGTATTTGGGAACGTCCTGCCTTATCGTCCACTACGCTATTGCGCATCCCATACTATTCATATCAATCATTGCATTCTCGCCATGGCCCCTGTCCCAAGGACATTAAACAATAGAACTTAATATCTGCAGTCAGACCTGTGGGCGTCTCCTCGCCGCTAGCTGAAAACCGAAAGCGCTGTCCTTCGAATTCCACATTTGCAACATCACGTCGAAAAGGCATCTGTGACCGCTTGAAATCACAAATTCATCCATGTAGTGCGGCAGTGTGTGAAAATGGTAACTGGCTTCACTCACAAATGGGACGCCCCGCCCGTCGGTGAACCTCGGTACAGTGCTGCATGAGGGTCCAGCGTTAATCGAGTACTACATTCCACTGACCCTTCACAAGTTTGTTCGCGACTGTAAAGATAGTATGTGAAACAATGGGACCATTGCAGAATGAACATATGAACCAATATTCCACTGCCATCGGGATTAAATACATGATTGTAATAGCAAGATGCCATGCGTCGAATTGCAGGGTTGTGTGCGGGACGTGCTCGCTCAAAGGGGATTGCAGCTTACACAGGTGGAATGAATCACCACAGGTGGAGGCCATACAGCCTGAAAACACATAAATTGCACACCCAACCCCCTCCCACAACCACACCCACTCCAAAATGCTACCGGCAGGACTAGCGATGTTGGCCCTGGGGGACCTGATAGCACTGCAAGTACTCCAACTTCAAGAAGAAGACGAACACCAACTACTACAACAACCGGTCGCACAGAGGAGACGGAGGAGGAGGAGGAGGGCAAGGCAGGGCCAGCAAGGCCCACCAGCACAGCCACTACCACCACGCAGGCAGCCCGCAATCCCACGCCTCCGAGCTCATCCGTTCAACCTCACTGATGAGCAGATCCACACCCTCTACCGTTTGGACCGGGACACCATAACCGCCATTGTGGACATGACACACGCTGACCTTGCCAGCATGATAGATAGCCCAACCGCCATCCCACCCCTACTGAAGGTGGTGTCTGTACTACACTTCCTGGCCACAGGCACCTACCAGCACACAGTCGGACAGTTGCATGGCATTTCACAGCCACTGTTGTCACGGACACTATCGCAAGTGCTCGATGCCCTCCTGAAGCACGCAGACGACTACATCTCTCTACCACGCTCGGAGCGGGAAATTCCGAACACGAAAGTGGGATTCCATGCACTTGCCGGCATACCGGGTTGCATTGGTGCCATCGACTGCACCCATGTGGAATTGGTTGTGCCACATGCCATGGAGGCCCAGTACCGCAACCGAAAACAATATCATTCTCTTAATGTACAAATGGTGTGTGACTCCAACAGGATCATTACACATTGTTGTGCCCGATTTCCTGGATCAACCCATGATTCTATGGTCTTGAGGAACTCTACAATACCACGCTACATGGAGCGACACGCAGGGAACAGATCCTGGCTACTCGGTGAGTCTCATTTCATGCATGATAATGTTGGGTATGTGATGCGGCAATGACCTGGCAGGAAGGGGGGGGGGATGCGTACGTAGCTATGTCATTCCACAAACATCCTTTATTGTCCACATACAAGTGATGCCGGGTATCCACTGAAGAGATGGCTCCTTACACCACTCCGGAACCCACAGAACCAGCATGAGGAGGACTACAACCATGCCCACTCACGTACCCGTCTAGTCATAGAACAGGCATTCGGCCTACTGAAGACTCGTTTCCGCTGCCTCAGCAGGTCTGGCGGGGCACTCCTGTACCGCCATGAGAAGGTTGCAAAGATGGTCATGGCATGTGTCATGCTACACAACATGTGCGTACGTAGAAATGTGGCCATGCCCCCTGACGCAGAACTGCAAGCACCTGAAGATGGTCATGATGAGGGTGGGGATGTGGCAGCACCTCAAGGAGTCCGCGAGGCACAGGAGGGCCGTGAAATTCGTCAGATTCTCATAGATTCATGCTTCTAGCACTCACGCCTGGTGGCTGATACATGGACACGGGACTTGTGGCACTGTGTGTGTCTGGAACATGCACAATATGGACTGTACGCCTATAAAGGCCTCGTACACAAAGATCAATGTCCACACATCTCATTGGATGATTGTGAAATGTTTATAGCATATGTGAAATTATGTTACACACCCCATCAACCCGCCACCCAAGAAAGCCCAACACACCCCCTCCACCCTCCTACCTCCCCCCCGAACACCAGTGTCCAAAGATGTTCATTGTCAGTGGGCAGACGCTATTGCAAGCCCCCTCTCCGGGTATCAGGGGCACCCCTGCCTGTGGAGCGCAGGTTCCTCCCAGATCTACGTTGGGGGCTGCCCTGGACGGAACTTGCAACGGATGATGTCTCTGCCTGCTCACGTCCATGCATGTCCCTAAGGGTTTGTGAGAGCTCAGTGAGCACACGGCGCACAGCGGCAAGTTCAGCACATACGTCTTTGGACGTCGCATGCAGTTCCCCCCTCAGGCTCTCGGTGCTTCTCTCCATTTGTACCCTCAGGCTCTCGGTGCTTCTCTCCATTTGTACCCTCAGGCTCTCGGTGCTTCTCTCCATTTGTGCCCTTAGTGTCTCTGTGCTTCTCTCCATTTCTGACCTAAGTGTCTCAGTTGATGTTTCTATGGCTGCCTTAGTACCCCCACATTCATCAGCATGCTCCTTGAGGAGCGTGGCCAGTTGCTGCTGTTGCACGATCACCTGGTCGAGGGACTGTTGCCTCTGCTGGGCCATGGCCATTTGCGGTGGTGTCACAGAGGGTCTGATCACCTCATGTTGCCTTGCCACAGGGCTTGTGGGGGATGGCCAGTCGTCGTCTTGTGGGTGCCCCTGCGTGGTATCCTCATGGTGTACGGGATGAAACAAACAGGGGGATTGAGACAGGTCATGGATGGATCCTACATCGACAGCACCGTTTTCTGTGTCGGAGCATGCTGCCATTAATGCAGTGTCACCTTTGGTGCTGCTGCCACCAGAAGCAGTGCCTTCTGTGGCATCCATTGGGGGGACCTGTGGTGCTGCTGTTGTGGGCATGCTGGCTGCTGGGGTGCCTGTTGAAGTCCCCTCCTGTGTGCTGCCACTTGATTTGTGCTGCTGCCGTGTCTTGATCCCTGCAGCTGAGGTGGAGGGTCTTTGGCCGTTGGTCTTGGCCCTCTTTGCAGGTGTGCTGGTAGGGGTGTCCTGGAGCTCGTCGTTTGAATCGGACCCTGTGTTGGAGTAAAGGAGGGCAAGCATTATTTATGGGTCTGCGGAAATTGGAATGGCAATGTATCACATGCATTGGGGTGGTACCTGAGGGTGATTTGGGTCAGGGCCTTGGAGGTGGTTTCATTTTTGTGTGGATTGAGGATGCAGTTGTTTTGCAGCCTGCAGTTAGGGTGTGCATGCTGCACGTGTAGAGGGTGTTTTTAGGATTTTTAATTATTTATGTATTTAATGTGAGTTTTAAAGTGCGCTATCAGGCCAATGTATGTGGACGTTCTCCTGGACATGTGTTTCTGTTGCACTATGTGGACACATGGTACTTCACATGATTGGACATTGTGGATTTAGCATTGTTTTATTTGGCCCACCTACCTGATTCTTCGGATGTCTGCACTCCTTTCTCCATCCCTCCGACTCCCTCTATACTCTCCATTCCAATGGTGGAGCCACAGATTTCTTCCCAGGGGGTCAACTTGATGGGTGATTCCTATCCTCCCCCGGTAGCTGTGGCAATGTTACGGTTGGCAGATAGTATGCTCCATACGCGTATCCGCAAGTCGTCCCATCGCTTTCTGCATTGCTGTGGGTTGCGGGGTGCGGTCCCCACCGCACTTACCCGCTGTGCCACCAGGGCCCATATGGCCTTCTTGTTCGCAAGTGCCGTCCTGGTCATTTGCGTCGAGAAGACGACGGCAGCATTCTCCTGGAGGGTCTCTGTGAGCACGGTGAGTTCCTCATGGGAGAAGTGGACCTGCCGCTTGCGGTCGCACGCTTTTTTAGCAACTTTTCCCATTTTTATTGTTTTCACTAGGGTGGCTAACGGGTTGGGATGTGTCTCAGGGTAGGATTTTTGATGGTTGTGTTGGGATTCTGATTTTATAGGTGTACGGCGTGCTGTTTCCCGTTCCGGGACCATGTTTTTACTTCCGTTTCCGTATATTTACGGTCACCGTATTTTGCGATTCCCGCTCATTACGGTGACCGCTATGATGGGTGGCGGAATTGCACCTAGGGCGCCGTACGACGGCGGTGATGGGCGTTTTGGGGACATTTCCGCCATCGCGGACTTTGCACTTCTGCCATGGCGTAGTGCTCGTGCCCGATGGGTCAGAATTAGCCGCACTTTACTCCGTCGTGCAATGGTGGAAATGCTATTTACGCTATGGCGGTCCGGTCAGTTACTTTCCGCCAGGGTCGTAATGAGGGCCCTTGAAATTATAACCCAAGAGTTCTACCATCCACCTCGAAACTCTTGGAGACCCTTTGGCCCACGCAGAACCGTTAATCAATTGAACCAAAGGCTTGTGATCTGATTTGACAATAAAAGGTCGACCCCATAGAAAGAACTTGAAGTGCGTGACTGCCCAAAATACTACTAGTGCCTCTCTTTCAATGACCGAGTAATTTTTTTCTGCTCCTCTAAGTGGCCTGGATGCAAATGCAAGTGTGTATTCAGTTTTACCTGAGTCAAACTGAGTCAAAACTGCTCTAAGCCAAGGGTACTAGCATCAACTGAAAGCAACGTTTTCCTGCCAAACATGAATCCACTTAAGGATGGGACCTTGACTATACAATCTTTGATTTGCAAGAATGCTTCCTGACACTCTTTGGGCCATGTGTACTTCACGTTTTTTTTTAGTAACTCCCTCAATGGAGATGAGATGGATGCAAAGCCATTCACAAATTTATGGTAATATTCCGCTAGTCCCATGAAAGAACGTAGTTGGTCCTTGTCTTGGGGCTGAGGAGTATTACTAATGCTTTCTATGAGTGACTTTTTGGGAGAAATACCTTCTTTCGAAACTTTGTGTCACAGATACTCCACTTCCTCAACACTTATTTTAAATTTGCTTCTTTGGACCGTTAACCCAGCCTCTTTTAGTCTGCATAGTACTGCCCTAAGTACTCTGTCATGCTCGTGCTCATTACTTGAAAAAATCAGAATGTCATCTTGAAACACCTTAAGATTTTCCAACCCTTTTAACACTTCCTCCATCACCTTTTGGAACACAGATGCGGCCGAGGCCAACCCAAATGGCATGCGATTGTATTTATAAGTGCCTTCAGGTGTGATAAAGGCAGTGAGATGTCGCGATTCTCGGGAAAGGGGAACTTGGTGATAGGCAGCAGAGAGATCAATGACAGAGAACAATTTGGGTTCGCCAAGAGTGGAGAGTGTCTCGGAAATGTTGGGTAGGGGATGTCTCTCCACCAGAATATTGTGATTAAGACTGCGCAACTCTACACACAGTCTTAATTTACCATTATTTTTGGCCACTAAAACAATGGGGGACAACCACTCTGTGGCCTCAACAGGTTCAATGACACCCTTATCTACTAAGTTATCGAGTTCACTGCGTAGTTGCGCTCTCATGTTTAATGGCCCATGTGTCACTTTATGAACAATAGGCTGAGATTCTTTCTTTAGTCTAATATGGTGTTCGAAGTTCTTGAGTCTGCCCAGACCTTCGGTGAAGACCTCTGGGAACTCTCTTGACCACATATCATCAATCTCGGCAATGGTGACAGGCTCAGTGGCACTAGCTTGCACCCTGACTCTCAACTTCCTTTGTTCCTCCCAACCTAAAAGGGAGGCTCCCTTTCTTGCAACCAAAATGTCAGCTATGCATTCTCCACCTCTGTATTGCACACTTGCAGTAAACTGTCCCAGCATCTCAATAGGGGATTCCGCATAGCCGCAGGGCCGAATTCTTGGTGGATCCAGCATTGATTCATCCTTTTTTAGAACATCTTTAAATGTCTCTTTAGAAATGATGGTCCATGGGGAACATGTGTCAACTTTCATGAGTATTTCTTGACCATCAATTACAAAAACATCTGTTGGACCTTTGCTGTCTCTTCCTCCAATGGTCGAAATCTCGAAGACATGTCTGGGGTTGTCTTGCGAGGAGTATACCTCCTGTATGTTGTAAGCTGACTGAGCACCTTCTTCTTGGCTGTCTCTGGTTTCTAAGAGATTTATAGATGACCTCTTGCATACATTAGCGAAATGTCCTCTGGTCCTACACTTGAAACATTCAGCATTCCTTGCTGGGCACGAAGGGTAATTCGGACCATGCTTGACACTGCCACATCTGGTACACTTCGCACCCCATGTTCCTTTCCTGCTTGTATTGACATTAGGTCACTTCCTGTGATCAACTGCGCACACAGCTTGGGTACTCTGTTTGTCAGACTTCAGTTCTTTGACATATTGTGAGGTTTGTTCTATGCTTCTGGCCAGGTCCACTGCTTCATCCAACTTCATGTCTTTTGCCAACAATTTCTCCTGTATCCTAAGATTATTTGTGCACCTCACTAACTGATCTCTAATTAACGAGTCAGATAGATTTTCGAATTCACAGGAGTGGCTTAATGTTCTTAATGAGGCTATGTACGATTCCACGGATTCTGAGGACTCCTGCGTACGCTGAAAGAACTTGTGCCTCTCGAATGTAACATTTTTTTTAGGCTCAAAATGATCCTTGAGTTGTTTAATCGCAAGGGCATATTCATCTGTGTCCTCCGCTTCACCAGCTTGTGCACTGCCTAACCCATCAAACACTGCACGGCCTTCCACACCAAGATTGTGAAGTAATAATGCCTTTTTGCGAGTTGAGCTGAATCTCTCTCCTCCCATTGCCACCAGGTAGTTTTCAAACATGTCTTTCCACCTGTCCCACCTAACTTGGGGGCGTCCAGGTTCATTCAAAAATGACATTGGCGGAGGTATTGAAGCTACCATGTCTTAAGCGGTAAAAAGGTGGTAAAGAGTGGGCTTGCTAGATGCAACCAATAGACTCTGGATCAGTTCAAGTATGCCCAGTGGATGCACAGACTGAGCATTGACAGTGCTGTGCTATGCATACAAAGGGATCAGTCTTGTATGAGTACAATCCCTTGTGTATGATGTCACAATCCTCCTTACATCAGTCTGAATTGGAACGTGATGGCTGCTCATCCACAGAATGGATACATGTCTTAATGGCTGGCTCCTGAAACTTGCCAGAACTGCATGGGCAGGTTGCTCAGCAACGATAATGTCAATGCTAGGGATCCTTGAAAGTAAACACTGTTGCTTTGAGACAGAGTCAATATAGCAATGGGGAAGGCAAGATTACACCCCCAGGGGACGCGCCTGTTGACCTGTTGTTCCGCTCCTCCTGACCTTCCTGCAGCGTCCGCTGTCGCACGGGAGTGTGGAATAATGCAGGCCGCGCTATGACGAGACTTCAAAGGAGTACGGAGACACTGCTGAGAGCCATCCTCGTCGCCAATGAGGAAATAAGGGCTCCAGGCAGCAGTGATGAAGAAACAGTAATTTATTTCATTACAGCGACAGCGGCCTATGAGAGCCGAGTGCCAACATGGCTCTCTCCCTGCAGTCTCTACTGTAACTCATCAACATTCTTAGAATAACATTCTTAGAACTTAATGAGCTCATAGTGCAGCTCAATGTTTAACTAGGATCTGGTAATACATTTTTATGAACTTGTTTTAACTTACACTTACATCATAACAGTTACCTTGGTAACTCAAGTCGCACTCTTGTGTGATTGGCCCAAGTGGTGAGCGGGCCGGAACACCACTTAGCATGTTTGATTGACAGCTAGACTGAGTGAATGGGGGTGTGCTGCATAAAAGCAGGGCTTTGGGGACTGGAACTTGAGAAGTCGCCACAGGACCTAAGAATCCGAGGAGGGAGAAGCTGAGCCGACCTGCAACGATGACACCACCGGTGGAGCCCTGCTGAACCGTCTCACCACTTTTCCCGACGACAGCGGAGATCTCCAGACGGGAGAGTCTTCTTCCTTTGACTGGTGGGGATAACCAGTTTTGCCTTCTTTTCACCTTCCTGGAGCATCTCATGGCCGCCTTGCCCGTGCCAAGCACCCCAGCAACCGGAATACCACGGTTTACCACTACCGCGAAGAGAAGGGTAGTACCTTTTAACCAGAGGACTCCGCGGCTCGTTCTTCCCTGGCAGTGCAACGGCCTTCATCTTTCCTCCATGGCGAGACCTCTTCTTCCTCTGGACGAAACACTGACTTGCACCTGCTGCCAGGAACAACTGCCCCCGCTGGAACTTCCTTCCCACTTAAGGTACTGTGTCCCACCTGGCTTCCCTTGCGACAGATCGTTCGGGGTGACAGTAAAACCTCGACTTTCTAACCTGGGCTAGCCTGGGACAACCTAGCTAACTTTTCCTGACTTGAATTTCATCCTTTTTGTGTGAACTATCTACAAGACTCTTTGGGCATAACCCCACTGTGTGAACCTGTACCCCTTCTGCTTGCTCTGTCCAAGAGTGGGCCTTGCAATTGACTTCTTTGCTCTCCAGTAGATCTCTGCCTATCCTGCCTTACTGAGGTTCTTTGAGAAAGTATTGAAACTTGTGTGCTTTTTTAACTCTGCCTTTTTCCCTCCCTTTCTTTATAACTTATTAGAGTGTCATCTTATGTTAAGCGCTCACCTCTGTCTGAAAATAAGTGGTGTTTCTCACTAAGACTTGTATAATAAGTGAATAGGGTTGTATATATATGATAGTGACTGTGTGTTGAATTTACTTACCTGGTTTTTGCTAGTGTAAACTACAAGTGTGTTTTTAAATAAATAATTATATACTTTTACACCAAAGCTCTGGTCAGTGTTTGTTTGTACTACTGTGTCTCTGTACCTATTGTGTATACTCTGCATACTGCCTAACTCTTCTTGAGGGAAGTCTGACTGCTCAGCCACAGCTACCAAGTGAATCTGTGTGGTACAGACTGCTACCAAGTGGGTTTACTGCCAAACACCTGTAGTCTTAAATCTTTTGCAGTGGTCCCTAAGGGAACTGCACAGGTTTCTGCCTAACATCTGCCCCATCCACGGTGGTTACCTTGTCCATAGTTGGCTTAGAACACAGAGGAAGCCCCATCTCTGCTGCCAGTTCTTGATCAATATAATTTCCAACTGCTCCGCTATCGATGTATGCTTCAACGGCATGCATTCTTGACGACTGTTGGTGGTTAATTAAGATCACTTGTATTGCAAAGTGCGAAGTCAGCAACTCTTTCTTCTCACTCGAAAAACTGACCTCTACGTTTGTCGAGCTTGGTAGTTTCCCGATTCCTTAGCTTCATCCTTCTCTCCGGCCCCGACTGTTCTTCTGGGGGTTTTACTGGACAGTCCTGGTTTCCCACAATACAAACGAAGTTGTTGTTGTCTTCTTTTGTCCCGCTCTTGTTTTGTTAATGAAGGCCGTATCCCTCCAATCTGCATGGATTCTACAGCATTCTGAGGTCAACCACCTAGGCTAAGACGTCCTTTAATTCGCCTCATAAGCCTCGATGGAATAACATGTTTTCTTTGTTTTCTGGCCACCTAGCTTTGGCAACCAGTCTGTTGAAGGTAGCAATGTATGTTAACAAGTCCTGATTCCCCTGTCGGAGGGACAAGAGTTCATTGTCTACTGCTTGTTCCTGGGTGTGGCGAGCAAAACGTTTTTCCATTTCTCTCTGGAAACCCCCCAAAGTCATGTAATAGAGGATCGTCATGGGTTACCAACGGCACTGACCAATCTGCTGCACTACCACTCAGGTATGATAAGACAAAAGTTACCCGAGCTTGGTCGTTTGGAAATGCTCCAGGCCTACAAAGAAAATGAAGGCGGCACTGATTGATGAATGCTGCATACTTCCGTCCGTGGGTCGCCTGAGAACCTTTCTGGTGGTGCCAGGGGCACTGTTCCAGGTAACATGATCTGTACCGGAGTGGGTGGTATGGCAGGGTTTTGCATTGTTGGATTGCTTCCAGGAAGAGGCGTCTGTCCTGCCTGTGATTGCAAGTATTGCCTGCTAATCTCTTCAGTGCGTTCTTTGGTCACTATTTGGTCGATTAGATCTCTCCGGATGGCATTAGTCTCTTGTCGGGCAGAATGAACCTCAGCATGAAGTTCTCCTAGTAATTGGGCCAATTAGTCCATTTCTGATGTCTCCATGGCGCCCAGGTGGATTTGTTATGGTAGGCTTCGTGTTCTGTTACGCTCAACTGGTATCCACAGGGACGCCACCCAGCTGTGTTACTCGCTGGTATGCTTCTCAGCTTTGCCCTGATGTGGTCTGCGGGGAAGTTTCTGCCTTGTGGTAGAATTAGGCGTGCTCTGCATCCTGCCTTCTTTGCAGGGGCGTGTTGTCTTTCATGCCGAGTGCGGTCCAGTTACTTCACTGACGCCGGCCCGTTTGATATTGTTTATGTAGGTCTTATTGCTGTTCTTTAGTTTTGTTGCTATCCTGCATGCCTTTCTTTGTTTAAAATTTCTCTTTTTCTCCCTTAGGTATGCAGAGCTTCAGCGCGGCGAACTGGCTTGGTTGCGTCCCGCTGGTAAATGATGGCGCATTAAGAGCGCTATGATGCGTTAAGTAAGCGTTATACGCAGTTCTGCCAAGTCTTGCCTTTTCTAACCTGTGTTTTCCTTCCATGTAGGTTGCAGTGTTCTCCAGCGCAAGTGGAATGTCCAGAGTGGTGCCAGCCAGATAAGCCTTTTGAGCAGTTCGTAATTTGTAAATGTCTCTACAGCTTCCGTTAATGTTGCCTCTATCTTCCTCTTTCAGGTCGCTCTGTCTGGGAGGCGTGCAGATTCGAGGAAGCTGTTCTCAGTAGCTGCGAGTGTTTAAAGATGAAGACTGCAGGTAAGATGCTGCTGCTAATGATGTTCCTTTTGTCTCCTTGCAGGTTCTGCTTCTCCGAGGTTCGAGGGAGTAGCTGGACACGGTGAGCATCACGTTGCAAGCTGCAAAGTAACACGAAGCATGTTCTGCAGTCAGGGTGTGGTTTAAATAGCCCAGGTAAAGTAGTACCAGGGAAAGTAGTTCCAGGCCTGCCACTCCCAAAACACTAGACCGCATAGCTTGGTTCTTAGGCACCAAGCTACGTGGATGCCTCCATGTTGGCTGACAATACAATAAAGTAGTTCCCAAGCACATTGTTGTTCATGGTGTATGAGCCTGGCGCCATAGGCGCCAGGACTGGCCCCATGAGGGCTTTTGAAGAGGATGCCAGGCTCTAGAGGCCCGAGTCCTGACTCCACCTGGCCAATGGGTTTGCCAGAGGGGGTTTTGGGTGAGGGTAGTGACAATATTCTACAACCTTTGGGTATGAACCATTTTCACAATTTTCATCAGTTTGTTCACAGTTATTTCAGTAATAGGGACACAATGAGCATTGTTTTGGCTTTCAATATGGATATTTCATGTTTATTATTTTGATAGATGTTATAATATTTTTTCTTATGATCATTTCTCTAGTGTAATATTTGCATTTGTTTTTTTTTAATTTTTTTTTTATTTACTTGATTCAATTTACAATAGCAATTTTTACAAGATAATAAATATTTTTTCCCCTCCTTCCCTCCTTCCGAATTGTCCATTCCAGCCTATGAAATAAAACGGGAGAATGTCCTCCTCTGACAAACAATAGGCAGCGAAAGGAGAGAAAGAGTGCGCAACGGTGTAAAGGGGACAATACGATAATAAAAGTTGGCCTTCCTGCCTAACACCAGACTAATTTACAGCTTAGTATATTGTAAGAGGATTTCCTCCTTGATTCATTCCTGAAGTTCTAATTTCAAGTTTGTGAGGAATTGTGCAACCGCTATAACATGGGAGGTGTTGTCTCCCTCTATGAATTTATTCCACCAGTCCTCTTCAGCACATGTTGTCGACTCTTTAAATATATGGCCAAGGTGTCTATCTCTCCAGTCCCTCAGATTTGTGCATGTCAACAACAAATGCCTCAATGATTCAATGTCATCTGGTTTTTTACAAAAGCGACAACCATTTTCCAATGAGATCTTTCTTATCGCCCTGATTTCATTTGTGGGCAGAAGGTTTAAGCGAAAACGCATGAAGATACTTTTTAAGTGTCTGTTTGGAATTTTTTTTAAGTAATTTGGCATTTCATTTATGCCCCTTGTTGTCGGCGGTTGGTGGTTTATTATTTTACTTCTGTTTTGCCAAGACGTCGTCTGAATCCAGTCTCGTTCCAACAGTTTTTTTTTTACTTTGTTTGGGTTTTGAATCAGCTCTCCTTCAGTGCTGTCAATATCCACCAGAGTGTTTCGATTTTCCATTGCCCAATTTATGAGCAAATTACTTCTCTGATCCTCAAGTTCTGTATTGATGATGGTTGCTACACTTGGGCATTTGCTAATTTTGATTTTTCTGTATAGCATTAATGTATTTCTTACCACCATCGACTCTAATGACTCTAACCCTAGTTCTTGTCGTATTGTTGAAATAGGAGTCGATGTTGGTAACTTTAAGGTGGTTTTCCAAAAAAGTCCTTCAATTCGCATCCCGAATTTTCGTTGTATCGTTAGCATTGCATCGGCTCCGTAAATTAGGGATGGCACCACCTTTTCCTTGTAGAATTGTATCAAGGGATTTATGGTGAATTTGCAAAATCTTACGTCAATCATTTTGGCTTGAGTCACGAACTTCTTTGTTTTTACCAAGAGATGATCTTGCATTGCAGGCTCCTGACTGTTGTTACTGAGGATTACCCCTAGATACTTGAATTCCTTCACTTGTTCAATTTTTTCTCCGTCTAGGGTCCATCTGAATTTTTCAGTACGAGAGTTATGTTTTTCCATGATTATAACTTTAGTTTTACTTTTGTTGATTTCCAAGTTGTTCTTCCTCACATAGTCTGCCAGCTGATTGAGTTGTCGCTGTAGTCCAATTGTGTCAAACACGTGTCACCTCCTCTCCTTCTTTGATGTCCCAAAGATATGAATTAAATAGTGTTGAGGCGAGGGGGCACCCTTGTTTCACTCCCCTGGCCGTAGATATTTCTTCAGAAAGTAGTCCTGCTTGATTTAGACGTACTCTTATAGTAGTGCCTTGGTGAAGAACTCTTATCGGTGCCAAAATTCCAATCGGACATTTTTTAGCTCTCAATTTGTCCCATAGTATTTCCCTGTTGACCTGGTCAAATGCCTGGACCAGGTCTACAAATACTATATAGATTTTCGGGCTTCCTTCATGTATCTTGCTTTTTAAGATGCTTAGTAGCAAAATGTTTACAGCTGTCCCTGCATCCTTTTCAAACCCTGATTATAAAGGGTCTTCATTGCCCGAATCTCTTGCCCAGTGTTGGAATTTTTCCAGAAGAAGTGAACCAAAGATTTTTCCAATCACGTCTAGAAGTGCTATTGGGCGGTAATTCTTAGGCTCTTCTCTTGGTCCATGTTTATATATTGGCACTATGGTGCCATTGTCCATGAGATGGGTATGGTTCTATGGAGAGTGCACTTCTTTATTACTTCATAGATGAAATTTGCCAATTCTTCTTTATTTTGTTTTAGATCAGCATTTCTGATACCATCAGGGCCTGGGGCCCTCGAGTTGTTTAACCGCACCAGTTTTCTCATGATGTCATCCCGATCCCACGCTGTTTCCCATGGGGAATCTAGGGAGACGGTGTAACGCTCACCTGACTCCCACGGAGGCGCTGGCCTGGTTCGCGCTGCTGTGACCTCTTCTAAGGTGATGCACAGGGTTCGGAAGACGGACTGGACCGGGCCCCCAAATCTGGCTTGTCTGGCTCGCAGAAGTATCCTTCTGTAGGCGAAAATAGGGGATTAACTGTCTGCGGGGTAATGCAACCGGCCTCCCACTTTCCCCTCTCATCCTCCTCGAAACCCTTCTGTGATTCCCCGTAGCGTCTCACCTTAGGGTCTGGAAGGACGAGCTCTCCATCCTGCTTCTGATGCAGGGGCACGTTGGTATCCAGTTACTTCACTGGATTTTCGGATTGGTGAGAACCAAACTTGCTTGGCTTCAAGGTAAGTTTTTTGATAAGAGGTTCCCCTTGTGTCCATGCATTAATGTACTAATGCTAGTGTCTTTTTCCCCATAGGGGCCGGGGTACGGAATGCCGGGGAACCGGCACTGACCCGAGATGAGAGGTGAAAACCTTGTAGAAATCAGGTAAGTCTTTAATGAGCGTTTTTTGGTAATGTCTTTTCATTCGCTCATTAACGCTAATGTCTTTTTTTCCCCTTAGGGGCCGGGGTCCGGAAATGCCAGGATGCGGCGCGGACCCAAAATGAAGAGGGAATGAATCAACAGGTAAGTCTTAACATGTAGATTTAGCTTTCCTTATTCCCTTCTCTCTCTCACCTTTTGTTCTTGCCTTTTTCTCCCTAGGCGCTGGGGCGTGACTGCGAACCCGGATGATCGCTGCTGAACATGGAGGCGCCCTGTAAAGGTGAGTGGAATGCGGCGCTGCAGCGATCGACGCAATGAGCTTTTAAATAAAAGTCTTCCTTTTCAGGATTGTCGGCGAGATGTCTCCGGGATGCAGATTTAGCAGGTAAGGACTTTTCCTTCTTCTGTTCTCTTTGCAGGTGATCCAGGATGCTGGCAGGCGTGGCAGAAGTCAGGATGCAGGAGCAGACACGGTGAGCGTCCAGCTGCTAGATGCAGAACAACGCGAAGCACGTGTGGCTGTTCGGGTGGGGTTTAAATAGCCTTGGAAGAAGTTCCAGGTATGTATCCTTCCTCCAATCAGGTATGTATCCTTCCCCGACCACGCCCGGATGGTAAATTAGTCCCACATGTAAAGTAGTTCCTTTCAGGCCTCAAGGAGGCCGGGATCCTGCAGCATGGTCTGCATCAGGTAAGCGCACCCAAGCACCCATAATGAGCCTGGCGCCTATGGCCGAGGACTGATGTCTTTTATGAGCCTGGTGCCATAGGCGCCAGGACACTGTCCAAAGGGCCCCTATATGGGGTTGCTGGGTCTTTCCTTGGGGACTGGATGTCCGCTTTTGGGGACGCAGGGCTTGAACCGGCTCCCCAGGAGCGGGCATCATGACAGAGGGGGGTTATAGTGTCCTGCTGTCCAACTTTCTTGAACAAATTTCTAAAAAATTTCATCCAAGTCTCCTCTCCCACAAAGTTGTTTATTATGTTCTCTCGAGCCCTAGAAGTTGTTCTTATCAGGGACCAAAAGTCTCTTGATTTCCTGCTACATATTGTCCGCAACATTGCGGCGGCATCTGCTTGTTCAATTGTTGCTCTATTGAGCCAAAGCCAGCTTTTATAAGACCTTACAGCATTTTTTACTTGGTTCAACATCTCCGGAGTGTTTTCATTTTTCGCAAGACGTTTAAGTTTTCTTAATTTTTTTCTTTCTTCCACAATGCTTTTGTTGAATTCATGAATATGATCTTTTATCTCATGATTAGACCACTTTTTTCTTTTTTCCATAGATTTTTAATAGAGGACGATAGTAAATGTTGTCTTTTCCTGTTCTAATTCCCGTGTCTCGGTTCAGTTTACATATGTCAGTATAGATATAGATATAGTTGTTAAACTGCCTTTGCTGGAAGTCTTAGCATTGTGCCTCCACTGCAATCTTCAATTTTAGCCATCATAATTTTCCTGGGTGACCTTATGTTTGTCCACGTCGCCTTTAATAAATTATGGTTGCTGTTGAATGTTTTCACTACCTCAAAGTTGACCATTATCTTCAACAGTTCATTGGAAACAAATATGTGGTCTAAATTTGCTTTCTGATGGTTTCGCTCCCACGTCGGGATTGTTGGCCCTTCGCTGTGCATAGATGTTTCTAGACTGTGGAGGTTCCATGTTGACATCATCTTCATCCATAGGTGTCCCCGAGCCATATTTAAGCGTACTTTTTTCATATTTCTCTCTTAAATTGCTTGCTAGGGCATACCGCATTCAGGTCCCCACATACTATTACGTATTTTGGTGCCCAGTCTACGTGCATTTTTTCTATTATGGAATTTCCTGTTTTCAAAAAGACATCGTTCTTGATTGCGGCCGGATTCCAATAGGTGTTTATCACACCAATTGTTTCTTTGTTTTCGCTTTTTCGAATGTTAGTGTCCACCGCCGTTTTTGTCCATCTAAAAATGTTTACTTGAAAATAGGCATCTGAAAGTTCTGTTTTTATGTGTTCAATACCCACACCTGATCTAATGGCAGTCATTAGACCTGACGTTGGGCGACCCTTTCCCTAGAAGTTAGCTGGTGCTAAGAAAGTTTCATATCCTTCTAGGAAGGGTTTATTAATTAGCCAAGTTTCTTGGAGACATAAGATATCAAAATCTCCCAGATTCACATCGCTTTTTGCTAATACATGGGTGAAGCCTCTGGTGTTCCAACTACCCAGTGTGATGTCATTCGACTCTTCTTCTTGCCCTCCTCTTAATCTCTGATCCCAGGGCTCCTTTGTTTCTCTGGGTGGCTAGCTCTTTCTGCATTAATGTAAGGTATATTTGTACGACAAGCTGGATTTTTGAAAAAAACACATGGATGATCAATTTCACAAATAGACAACACTTGGTTGCAGTCATACAAAATAATTATTATGTTTGTCACCCAGCTCTGAATGTCACACATAACAATATATAATAATTTAATTATAATACATTTTTGAATTATGTTGCCTTAAAATATTGTGCTATTTCAGTTATCTTGTACATATCGCTTTTTTATTAATCAAAGATTTGTGAGCAAATGTGGAAGTATCATCAATATTTCTTGTATAAAGAATTATGAGTTTTTATAAATGTGTATTAAGAATATTCTTTGAAAAAAGTGATATACTTTCCTTTTTTTTTTCTTTTTTCTTTTTCTTGATTTACAGTGGAACCTTTACAAAACATACACATATCGTCATTACGATCTAAATACAAATACAAGACACACTTACATTTACACATAAAACCAATGCCCGATTTCAATCAATTTTATTGTCATTATCGTACTCACTGGTATTCCTGAATTTCTCTAAAATACATAAAAAAATACACTCAAATATACTACACTACTAAAATACACTCTAAAATATAGGATTTTAAAATTGTTGGGTTTTTAAATTCCTCCCGAAAATCACATTCATAAGTACCTAATGTGCTTGATTAAATCCAATTCTAACAATACATTTAAAGACCCACAATAAATACCTAAAATATTTTTCTAACATCAGCAGATTCCTTAGTCTCCTTATCCATTTTCTGATTCAAGGATCTCTTTCCACACATGGTATAGAGCCATATGCACAGTTTCGTGGTTGGCGTTTAAACAGAAACCCCAGAATTCAACACTCTTGATTGACTTGTAGCTTTCCACAAACTGCCCCAACTTTGTCATATAATTAGATCCCATTTTAGGACATAAAGGTAAAACGTGTCTGGGTGATTCGATGTTTTCTTTTATCTTACAAAAATGACACATTTTATGGTCAGCAGGGAGCTTTGTGTGGGCCCCTCGTAGCGCAACCAGTGGCAGCTGATTTGTATGCAGCTTTAGCATAAAGTTGCAAACTGCAAGACTGGGGTATTTCAGTAGATACTGCAGGGTTTTAAGATAACAGTGGCCAATGCCCCATACACATTTGAAAATGTGTAGAGATTGCAGGTGTGTGAAGTTGTTTACCCAATCCCGCCACTCCACTTTGTTTTTATATATGGCCTTCAACACCTCAAACTTTGTGCCACATTCAAAGAAGTGGGTCCACTGAATGTTGGAAAAGCATTTCCATTCAATTTGACATATTTCCTATGGCTACCAGTTAAATACGTTGAACCAATGAGCTGCAGCAATTGGCAAGTTGGCGAGCCTCTGGATTTAATGTAGAGGGTACCCCTTTGAATGTGCACTTGGCAGAAAAAAGAGACCAGACCCAATTCCAATTGTAGGTATACCATTGGCATGGTGAGTGGCACATTTAGCAACTTCCTCCAAAATTGGCCTTCCACCACATTCAGCCATGTCAGATCGGTCAATGCAAGTGCTTCAAGTCTGTACAAAATAGCTGGGGAAAATCTCTGTTTATACAACGTTAGAATCCCTTCTAAAGAGTATCCAGCTGTTTGTTTTGCAAATTTGTTGATAAGACAGGTCAGTTGTCTTTCTTTTTATACATTCCATGATGCCTTCATAGTCACCGTCAGCTCCCAACTCTACTCCCAGGAATCGGTAACTATCGACATATTCAACATTCTGTGAGTCTGTCTGCAGACAAACCCTGGCTATCTTACTGCCAGATACAGCCATCATTTTGATTTACTCATATTTATGACTAAGTCATTCAACTCGGCATATTCTGTCAGTATTTTAAATTTGGTTTTTACACCCCTTATTGTACAATCAAGCACGACAAGAATATCTGCATACAATAGGCTGGAAATTTGATGGGGGCCTACCTTAACTGGGCAACTATCACCCGCCAATAGCATTAATGGCAAGTCAGACAGGCAGAGGCAAAAATACAGTGGGGCCAATTTTGAGCCTCCTATTAACCAAAATGGGGACCGTTTTGGATCCCAGATTATCCAAACGCGCATGAACACTATTCCCTGTATGCAGGTGATCCAATACCCAATCAGGACAGCCCCATGAACATAGCTTATGCCATAGCTGACCTCTGTTCACGCTGTCGAAAGCAGCGCTAAAGTCGACACATATCAGATAAAGTGCAGGGTTCCCCTTAATTGCCGCTTCACATTTAAGAGCATCAAGAAACCTAATATAGATGTGGAAATAAATGTGGAACCTGGGCGGAAGCCAGTTTGGGTAAAATCCAAGATGTGATTTTCATCCACTCAGCTCTGCAAGGTGTGCAGCACGAATGTGCTGAAAAGTTTGCCCGTAACGTCAAGTAGTGTTAATAGTCTATAGTCCTCCGTGCAGACTCTATCACCCTAGATTGGCAGTAGAGTAGCACTTAGACAAGTAACACAGACCGTTTTTTTCTTTGCACACCTTTTCATATAGGATACTCAACACATATGCCCAAGTGATTGGGTCAGATTTCAAAACAGCATTACACAGCCCGTTTGGCCCTGGGGCTCTAGATGCCTTTAATTTTATTATAGCAATATAGATGCTATCGACAGTTAGGTTAAGTTGCCGATGTCCCTCTTGTCTTATTTTCAACCCACTGTCTGCCACTGTAAAAAAGTTAGATTTAATGTATTCTATCCTTTCACACTCAGGTATAGGATTTATTAAAAAAACCGTGAGTGTCTCCCTTGGCTTTGGACAGAGTCTGACAGATCGATTTAACATTTTTTGCTACAGAGCACAGTGAACATCTGTTGCCATTGCCCATTAAGGGCCGTATACCTTCTTCTGTTCAGCCAAAACTTTTACTCCCCTTTTATTCTCCTTATTTTGGCCTCAAAAAGTGGTCTAGGATATCCCTCCCTTCTGACTTTTCTGATCTGTCTGTGCATTCATCTTTTGCCATCAATGTCAAATATCTTACAGTGTTTAGCCTCATTACCATCAAATTACCTTCATTAATAAGTTGAACCTGTACCACCCTGCTAGGTCCTTGAGGTCGGAAGACAAACTTTTGCTTGCCATGCCAAGGACAAAATATGTCTCAAGGGGAGACTGTAGATTTTCGGGTACCGGGCCTACATTGTGAAATAGCCTTTCTTTGAATTTTAGAAAGGCTCATTCCTTTCTGGCCTTCCAAGCAGGCTTAACGACCCACCTCTTTAAATAAATGCCTCCTCCCTCGTGATCTTAATGAAAGCACTACCTAGGTGTTTGATTCTACACTCAGTCCTTCTTTTGTCATCTGCACTAGGATTCGATTCAGTTTGTTGTGTGCACGCTTATAAATGCTTCAAATCAAATCAAATCACTATCTGCAGCGTTGGTGTTGTTGCTGAGATCTGGCGTGCTACTGTGTCATGTCTCATTTGTTGTAACTGCCACTTTGTCAACCATGTCCTTGGTGGTTTGTGGAAAGAGATTCAGCAACATTGACAGTTGCTGCAAATTAGACTACAGGGTCTGGAGGCTGGTTGGCGTAACCTCAGGGGCCAGAGCTAACCCATTCACAGGGCTTTTCAGAGTGGCTGCTAATTCTATGGCATTTGTTTGTACTAATGTTTTGGTAGCCCCGTTTGTATAGACAGGTGGTAGCATTCCTTTAGTAGCAGCAATAGATGTTATGCATCTGCCCACTGTACCGGTTAATTTATAGCACAGTGCTGGGAGTGAGTTGTTGTCTATGTCCCCCTAGTAAGTGTTTGCGTAGTCCAGGGGTGTGGTATTGGGGCTAATAACCTCATTTGCACACTCTAAAATGTCTTGTGTGTGAACCGCTTGAAAGTAGGTGGTCATTCTGCCTGTGGCTGTATTATTACTCTGAACCACACCCTTCCCAGCAGCAGTAGAGTGAGACTGCACTCGCACTATGTTTTTTCTTTTTCACCACGTCACTGCTTCTACTTGTGCTACTCTCCGCTGCACTCTGCCAGTAGCTGATTCTTTGTAGTGTAGTTAGGATCCGCCTCCAAAACAATGAGCAGCAAGAACAGACCAAGAATAGCCTGCACAGACTGCTTCTACTCGAGCCACTCTCCGCTGCGCTCCCCCAGTAGCAGAGTCTTTGCAGTGTAGTTAGGGTCTGCCTCCAAAACAATGAGCAGCAAGAACAGACCAAGGGGATCCTTCACAGACTGCTTCTACTTGCGCTACTCTCTGCTGTGCTCTGCCAGTAGCTG
Source organism: Ambystoma mexicanum (assembly GCF_040938575.1). Classification (NCBI taxonomy): domain Eukaryota; kingdom Metazoa; phylum Chordata; class Amphibia; order Caudata; family Ambystomatidae; genus Ambystoma; species Ambystoma mexicanum. The sequence continues at coordinate 1,051,504,117 of NC_090941.1, forward strand.
ATTCTTTGTAGTATAGTTAGGGACCACCTCCAAAACAATGAGCAGCAAGAACAGATCAAGGGTAGCCTGCACAGATTGCTTCTACTCGTGATACGCGCTACTGTATATGATTGATGCCTTTAATCATTTCCAATGATACATTTCATTGTGTTAAGTACATGTTGGTTTCAATTAAATTGCTTACTATATATAAAGGATCAATTAGCACATATATATATATATATATATATATATATATATATATATATATATATATATATATATATATATATATATATATATATATATATATATATATTCAATGAAAAAACTTTAAAGGGACGTTATGGTTAAGTTGCGCTACTAAAAACCTATGAAATTCAGTGAAAAAACTTTGTTAAAGGGACGTTATGGTTAAGTTGCGCTACTAAAAACCTATGAAATTCAGTGAAAAAACTTTGTCAAAGGGACGTTATGGTTCCAAGTGAAACCGAAAAACCCTTGAAATTCGCCAGTTATGGTAAGCTAAGCAACCATAACTCGCGCCACCACCGTGCACTGCTATGACTAACACCCAGGACATAAAAGATGACATCACAAATGTCATTGATGACATCACTTAGGAACATTTAACAAATTCACAAAACAGCACACATACAAAGTATATGTAGTAATACTTAAAAAATGTAACCCATATATGTAACGCACTAACCATTCATTTAAATACAATATGTTTTAAAATGGAATATACCAAAAGAAGATAAAGTGGCTTCCACCATAATTACCTCACAGACGCTCCACAACCAACAGCAAGACCAGACGTATAGACTACTGATTACATATCTCACCATACATAGTAAGTGCACTTCTTTTTACTCATATATTTATAAACTTTCTATATTAGAAAAAAAAACATATTACTTTTTTGTTTTCTCACAGAAATGTGTAGTACACTTGACTGGCTAGAGGAGCATTTCCCACGAGAGGAAATGTTAGAAGATAGTCCACCTAATGGTACACACTTTACTATATAAACCAATTAATAAATATTATTCTGTATACATTTAACATATACATTTTTTTTATTACAGACCATACAAAAATTCCAAGCATCTCATAACAACAATCAGAGGATATCACTCTGCAACAGATTAATCAAAAAATGGACAACCTTATGCAACATTTTATGGATTTGAAAAACTTTGTGGAAAATCATGTGAAACTACGAACAGCACACCATTGTCCAACCTGCACTTGTCCCCCCTCATCCTATCCCACTCAGTTAACCCCAAACCCTGTCTATGGACCAAAGCGTTTCGATGAGCTTTCCTTCCCTTCTCCACCTGATCCCAGTCATCTAGAAATCCCTAATTCTCCTGTTTTTGATTCCGTTTCTGCCCCACCTACCCAGTCATAATTGTATATATAATTGTATATATATATATATGAAATAAAGTTACTTTTCTTATATTCTGTTGTAATTACTTTCAGTTCTTTGTGATGAAACCAATTTAGGTGTCCACGGACAGCGCGGTTGTTCGGAAATGTTCGTAAAGAAACGAAAATGTAACTGTCCTGAGGACACTACATCTGTCCGTAATGTTCTCATGCAAGTTGAAAATGTTCTAAGAACACTCGGAGTGTCCTGAAATGTTCGTAAATAAACGAAAATGGAGGTGTGCTTGAAACGCTATGTCTGTCTGTATTGTTAGCAAATAAATTAAACTGTGCTAAGAACAAACGGCTGTCCGTAACTGTTCGTTTTACATGTGACGCACTTTTAATTAGTTCAGGACCCGAACACTGTCCGTAGAACATCAACACGCATGCGCAAAACAATGTCCGTACATTGGGTGTCCTGACGGCCACTACCTTAGCAAACATGCTCACAAATCAATCATGTGACCGCGCCCACGCTCATCTCGTGCTCTAAATGCGGACACTGTTCGTGTCCCCGAACAGTTTAAAAGTACATTTCCAAGTATCCACAATATTTCTCATTAAAAAATCACCATACCACAAATCCCACATACTAATCCTAACTTTCCACATAGTTTTTGTGACTTTTTGAACCTTTTTTGATGTTCGATCTGTCTTGCGGACAGCGCGCATGTCCGCGACCCGCGCACAAGCACCCCTATATAAGACCACGCCCTAGAGCGCATTCTCATTGTGTTTCTGACTATTCCACAGAGCACACTGCATTTTGCTGCATACTTTGCAGATTTTGAGATTTCCATCTCCAAGCCTATGACATCCATGGCTCGACTATTACCACATGGTGCTACATCTGCCTCAGCACTACCCCCACCCCCTCCACCACCACCATTTCCCCAAGGGCCTGAAGAGGGGAACAGGAGTGAGGATACAGAGGAGGAAGAAGAGGATGACGAGAATGAGGTAGAGGAAATCCCTACTAGCCGCCCGTGGCGTGATTCTTGGGTGTGGCGGTTGTTTACCGTTCATGGGAATGGTCCTAAGGCTCGTGCGAACCCTGTCACCTGCAATGAGTGCAAAATGGTACTCAGTCGCGGGAGGCATGGTTCGTATAGCTTTGGGACTACGACCATGAAGCGACACCTGAACTCATTCCACACTGGGGCCATTCGCAAGGTTGTACTTTGCGAAGAGCATGGTAGGTTGATTGCCTCTACTTCATCCTCCGTTTCTGATCCTGTCACCACAAGGAACACCTCTGTGGGACAGCATCTTCATCAAGCTGCCTCACAGGCCATACAGAATTCTGATGACCCTTACCTTTCGAGGATCACAGTTGTATGTATGTACTGTGACACAGTACTCTGTAGGGGGAGCGACTTCGGAGTTCTTTTGAGACTATCGTCTCAGAGCACGAGAAGACCTGCTCACTACCCAAATAAAACCCACTCTACATCTTCCTCTCTCAGCTCACCCTTTCTTATCCCTGTGGTTGGTGTCCCTCCCCTTTACCCTCCTTTCCCCTCCTCTCCTAGTGTGTCGTGTGTAAAAAACCAAAAGAATACAAATAACAAAAATCAAAGAAAATTAAGGCTCTTTTCAGAGCCGCCTTTCACAGTTAAGAAATAGAAATAACGATAAAGAATGCAGGGCCCTTTCTATTTCTTGAAAGTCCGCGGACAGTTCGCGAAAATAAAAAAAATTGGGGTGCTGCCCTATTGTAACCATAGCTTTTTTCTCTGGGAGGAAGTGGTGGCTCTGAAAAGAGCCTTTGGGAGGTGTTTGTATGTCAAAAATTATAAATAATTAACACCTACTTCAAAATAGATGCTGTATTTCTAAAAAAGGTCGCAATGCATTTTGTACATTTCTCAGAAAAATCTGATTGCCAGCATAAGGAAGATGGACTCCATCTCTGCGAAAAATGTATGTACTACGAAACATAATATTTTCATTGTGAAAAGAGAACATGCCAAAATCTCTTAGGAAAGCACAAACAGCCTTATTGACATTACCCCTTGCTTTCTCCATTTGTGGACCACATGAGAAAGAACAAAGCCCCATTTGTCTCTGTGTAATCCGTGAAAAAATTACTTTGGAGTTTGGAAACATATCCATGAATCATCTGAAGTCCTTCTTTCATTGCAAATTGCAAAGAAATTCCAGACACATGTCCTAAACTTTTCCCTCCACAATGAATTACAATTATGTCTGGATGTTCCTCTATCTTCAAAGTTGCACAGAGAGGTAGCAGGTCCAACCACTTCATTCCACACACTCCATGCCAGTGCATTTCCACATGTGGGAATCCAAGATCTATAGATACTCCACAGCCTTCTGCATGCACCTTCAACCAATGTATCCACGAGTCTCCCAAAATCCACACAATCTGTTTTTGAAACACTCAGCCATAGCTATCTGTTCTTCTCTCACCAAAAAGAATATCAGAGAAAACCTCTCCTAGCACAACACACTCACTAAACTTTACTGACCAATCCCTTGCTACATTCAATCTCATTTGCATGCCTCCCCACCTCAAATTCCCCAGATGTAATACGCAGTGTCCTGGAACTACCGCCATGTCTGCGAACGTATCGTAACATGGACAGCCCTTCTACCATTTCCACTTCACTCTCTGTGCCATTCCCTCATTGGATGTAGCTAAGAAATCCCATGACCATCCACCAATCAAATCCACGACCTCTACATGTAACTGCATCATCATAGATCAGCACTGCAAATGTACTGTGAATCTATCGGACTACAAGTCTCATACCATTGGCAACCACGATCTACGAGAAATACTAGACAAATCTCCAAGATTTCTACTTACAGCTTCGTCCATATCCATATGCATGAACACAAACTACAGGTATGCATATTTTCTATACAGTACATGAACACATTTTCTAACTGACTTTACCTTGTATAATCTGTAAAATGAATCTACGATCATTTTTTCATTATCCTAAAATGAACTGTGACTTACAAACCTTTATACCATTTAATTTCTTCGTACACACACACACACGCGCAAATAATGTTAAAGTAATCTTTTTCAAATAAAATATATAGACTACATATGATCAAACAAAATTACATGCACACTCTATGATCAAATCTCAAAGAATAATATTTGTACAAACACATATTTGGTTTTACTTTTTTTAGTTTATATAATTACTTACATTTATATAGGACAAGCAGGCTATGACATTCACTCACTATTACGTGGAAAAGCAGGCTATGACATGGACTCACTATTACGTGGAAAAGCTTAGTTGCAGGAATAGTGGTATACGGTGGTACATTATGAATTTAACAAGCCATAGTGAAGATATTTTCTTTCCTACAGTTAGTCATAAAATAGTTTTAATGGTTTTAAGGAAGGCAATGAGCATTTCAATTTAAAAAATCTATGTCTAAATTAAAAAGAGTGCTATATACAAACCAAATTACTAATTTCTTTCTTTTACAATTGCAGTGAAGACCATTCTCCTGAAAAGAAGCAGCCGAATTGGAACTACAAAGAACAACTAAGAAGCAAACTGCTCATTTTAGAAAAAAAGTAAGTAGAATGTTACCATAATATTTGAATTATTACTCACACTGTAAGCTTAATTCATGCTATTTCTGTGCCTAAAAATAAAGATTCTGCACCATTCTGACCAAAAATCCCCGCGTCTTAAACAGTGATTTACTGGCAGAATGGCCCACAAATTCCTATTTTTCGACACACAAAATACCCAACTCAGCCGCTAGAATTTAGATGTTGTAGAAAAAACAACTGTTTTAATTGTATAGCTTTAGATATACTATTTATACTTCTCCACACCACTAGCTTACTTTTTTCTGTCATCTGAACCCCAGTTTAGTAACACATTAATTCAAGAATAGCCATCCCTACTAGTTGTACTTCCCAATGCACAATCACACACTATTACATACATTTTTATCACCTTACTCAAACACTCATGCACACACCACACATGCATTGCAGAACACCCCAACCCATACCTTCTGTATTTTTTTCAACAGACCCTAAAGAATGCCTACCAAAAAGCATCTCCGTAGAAAGGGTCGCAGAAGTAGAGCAAATGAAAAGAAAAGTCTCCAACATAAACATCCATCTATAGCAGAATTTGTAAAAAAAAAGTTGAAACACAACAGCTAATAAAGTCATGTAGTGAAACAAAAGAAGTTTCTGGTACAAAAACTTTCCCTCCTCTATCAAAAAGTAAAACAACCCAAAAAACAATTAACATAAAATCAACTATCACTACAAATAAAACTTCTTCTATAAATCTTGATATAGTACAAAGTAAGCATACCAAGAAAAACAGGAGAGAAACCAGGTTCAAGACTTCAAACCTATCGTAGGAAAGTAATCTTAGAAGCGTTGATAGACAGTGAACTTCTTATCAAAACAAAGTTATTTATTTTAGTGTTAAACAGATTGAAACCGCTAACAAAACTAATAACTAAATTACAAAAAAGACTTCTCAATAAATTAAATGTCAACAGAAATAAATTCTTAAATATCTGTGGAGGTGAATGGAGTCACATTACAACTACAGAACCATACTTTAATGAAGAAGCCTACAAACAAAAGCAAACAAATACAATTGCCATACATAGCAGTGGTCAAGGTTATGAAAAAGTTAATAATACCATAATGGAACAAGAAGAACTCCTTACAAAAATATGCCCTGAAAACGTAGATGTACCCCTCCATTCAACTGAATCAGAACATCTAGTGTGCAAATGGCCATGCACATCAATGTGCAACATTCCCAAAAAAATGTTCAAGTCTTTATGCCAATTCCTCAATCAATATGTGAAAAGCAAAGACAAAATCAAAATTAAACTACAGTTGATATTGAAGAAAACTTGCAAGATACAAGTGAAATAATTGAACAGACAAAAGAAGCTGGTCAATTTGAGCTCCTAGATCCTGCTACAATATCAAACACTTTAGACCATTATACAATTCATCCATTGCACTCTAATGACACCATAGTAGATGCACTGGAAACGTACCAAATGCGTCAACAAAAGGATCACCAATCAGCATATGGGAAAAAAGTATAGAAGCACATGCTTTTCCTCTACTCTTTCCTACTGGCAAAGGAGGAAGATACGATGATAGACCTACTTCAAATATCAGCATCAGAATATCGCTCATTACGAATGTATTCTGAAGATCCCAGATTTCAACAAAATGTGGAATACATATTCCAACTACTCTTTGAAAGTGAACTAGCAACCTTATGTTACAGAGTTGCACACATATTAAAATCAGGATCACACTTTCAAAATATGACAGCTACACAATTATTACAAAAAGTTCAACAAAAAGATGAGGTTTTACAAGCAAATCTTACAAATCTATTAGCAAATATGCGTGGTACTAAAGAGTACTGGTTTCGATGTCATGGAGATGTACGTTGTATGATCAGAAACCTTGGCCCACCCACTTGGTTTCTTACATTAAGTTGCGCAGAATATGCATGGGAAGATTTACATGCTTTCCTACGCATATAAAACGAAAACAAAACAAACATAGAAATACTAACACCTGGAGAACTTTGTTCACAGGATCCTGTTAATGTTTCACAATATTTTCACCATCGCTTCATTGCTATGCTACATTTTATTTGTAACAAAACTGTTCCTCCCCTTGGAGAAGTGCAACACTTCTTTTGGAGAAAAGAATACCAAGCCAGAGGAGCACCACATATCCACATGCTTTTATGGATTAATGATGCTCCTAAATTTGGTCAAGACAGTGATGCCACTGTTTTACAGTTTATTGAAAAATATGTCACTTGTGAAATTCCATCAGAATCCACAAATAGTGATCTTCATGCAAAAATTGTACAATTCCAAAGACACAAATGTGGCTGTTAGGAAAGATTTCGTAATTGTAGGTAATTTTCCTTCCATGTGGCAACCCCTAAACTTTTTGCTGTTGTTTTTCACCTTGTTCTCGATTTTGCCAGAGAAGTGCAGCCTTCTGCCGCACTCCTCTGGGCTTTCGCTCCTTTCTTACGGGGAAACTGACATGCCCTTAAGACAGTCAGTACCGGGGAACGCTGTTTCCCGTAGTTTCTTTTATCATGTTGCGGCTTTCGTGCAACATGACACAAGAGGGCACTGTAAGCTAAGTTACAGCTCTCTTGGGTCTCTAGCCTTCTACAGGCCCTAGATACTCGTTTAGGATTGTATCTGATTGGTGCAAGTGATTCAGGGACGGGAATGGTGGCAGCGATCGTTTCTTGTGTTTTGAGCTCCTTTTGGCGGTCTAAGCGTGTTTCTCGCGCTTAACCCAAAATGGTGGCCTGGCTCCCAAAATGGCCAGACCACGAGGCTCCTTTGTCCTGTCCGCTGACCGTCTTGCTCCCTTCACCTCCCCCAGGTCGAGCCGACCGGGGGCCTTCCTTATTTGGGCATGTACTTTCCCGCGAAACACGGATGCTTTCGCGGGCTTCTACATGTCTTGTGTGTGCCTCCAGGATGTGGGCTGGGATGTCTGGTCCCAATACACATCCTGGGTGCCAGAGAGTCTAGGGTGGTGTGAATGCCTGGGACCACCGTGGTCCGTGATTGGTCCACGAATGGTGTGAGTGTTGATGAGCGGATCTCCCATTGGGTCCCCTCTGTTTTGGCGCGAAGGGAACCGTGGATAAGAGGGGGCTGGAAACACCACTACCATGTCGATCTCCTGAGTTCTCACGAACGAAGGAATACAGGAGCCAAGTATCCTGCAACCAAGAGGCTGGACCGAGGAATCGCTGGTGACCCGCTGAAGGACTTCTCCTCTGCACTGCTGTCGCCTTGTGAAACCCTTTTCACCTTTGATCGAACCAGAAGGCCTGTACTGGTACTTCGACCCCTGGAATAGCAGGAACAGCTATTCTCGGCATCTTCGCCATCTCCTGCCAGTAAGCCTTCGGAAGCGTATCTGGGCCATCCAGCTGACTGACCAGCTTACACGGGAGTCTTGCTCTGTAACCGCCGCCAGGTTGTGTAGTATTTCGAGTCCTTGTCACTCTCACACGCTTCATACACTTGGCGTTCCCAGGTCTGAAGTGAGTAGTGTACATTTGGCTCAGATACACACGGCCGTCCGTTGCCCTGCTGTGGTAACAAACTGTGCAGGTTTCTTCGATTGGGACATCGTTTTACTCAACACGACGACAAGGCGTTCCCTGCTCTTCTGAACCTGCCAGCTACTGAAACGGACGCGGAGAAGCCTGGGTCTGCTTGCATCGGGGACCGGTGAGTAGCATAGCTAGGATCTGGTTGCCCTCCTGCAGGAGCCCATTGCTTTTCCCCGCTGTGTCAAACAGCACCCTTTTCCGTACTCGCGCTCTGCTTCTGCCCACTGTGTAGGCTGCGCTTGAGTCGCGGAACGTGTTCTTCTTCTTTTGTGCACTAAACTGAACTGCCTGATTTCCCTCGAAGAGCTCCTCCTTTTGCCTGTTGGCACCAGCGTGTGCAGGTACTTTTGAGCACAAGGCTCCACTCTTCGCAGGGCTCGGACTTCCATCTAGTTAGGTGCCTCTGAAGGCGAACTGGGTCTAAGCATTATTTCGCACTGCCTGTCTTCCTTCCCTTTTAGGTGGACTACCCATTTCATGCATCTAACGCTTGAGACTGTCGTATTTGTATATATATTGTGTTGATAAGGTATGTGTTGGTTTACTATCGTTATATTGTGATTTTCTCGCTACGGTCATTGTTTTAAAGGCCTTGGAATAAATGTGTATATATTTTTAATATAACAACTGTTTGGAGTAGTTTGTAAGTGATCTTGCTTTGTGTGCTTATTGCGGGCTTTCAGTCACCCTCACCCCTCTTGAGACCTAGTCTTGACCGCCGCGATCGCTACCTTGATTGGTCTGGCTCGTCCAGAGGTTACCCTGTTCCAAGTAATTAGGTTGGCCTTCTGAACTTCTGCGCCACCAGGACAGAGTTCAGAAATCCGTATTAACAGTGGCAAATATTGTCGTCGCAAATACAAAAACAAAGGGAAATACTACACCAAATGCCGATTTGGTTTCCCTAGACCAGTCACAAATACAGGACAAGTGAACAACCTCATGTCTTCAGTTAGACATAGTGTTAAAGGTAAGTGACTTAAAAATACATATTGCATAAAAAGAAAATAAGAAGAAAAATATATCAATGATTACAATGCAATCATTGCCTACTTATGGAATGCAAACATAGATGTGCAGTACATTACAGACAATTCTACTGCAGTTGCACGATATGTCACAGCATCCTCAACTAAATCAGAAAAGACAGAGCTCCAAGACCTCTGGAACGACCTGTCATCAGATAAAACAGTGTCTCAGAAATTATACAGCTTGGGCATAAAAATGCTGTCCCATAGAGAATGTGGATCCTATGAAGCAGCTGATCGATTAACTGGTACTGCATTGTATTGTAAATCTGCAAATATAGTATGGCTAAGTCTTGGTCCAGCTAAATCTAGAAAAAGAGTTCTAAAATCATACGAAAATTTAGAAACAATAGCCAAACAGGATCCCAACAGCCAAGACATTTTAAAAAACAATTTATTGGACACATACTACCCAAACAGGAGTACCACTTTGGAAACCATGAGTCTATACCACATAGCCCAAAACTACACATACAAAAATAATATAAAACCTGATGAACAAAACCGTAAATACAAAGTGACAAACTGTGAAGGCAGCTTAGTAAAACTCACCAAACCAAATTTAATTAATCATATCAAATTGTCATTAAAGGCTCCTCAACATAAAGAAGTATATTACATGTCCCTGCTACAACTCTTTAAACCATGGATAAAAGAAGAAGACATACTAGATAACTATCACTCATATGAAGACGCTTTCAAAGCAAATGAAAGAAGTATAACTGGTGTAAACTTTGCACAGTACAAAACAATGTTGCACAATGAACAGCAACACGAAGAAGTACTCCAGGCCCAACTAGATAAGGATACTCCTGACTGTAGTCAACCATCTGTCACAGGAAGCCAAGAACCACTGGGAGACCCACTAATAACAAATGAGGCAGAATTAGCTATGATAGAAGTACAAAACACCATGTGTCAGTATGAAGATAAAGAAGACTTAACTATACTAGAATCAAAGCTAAACAATGAGCAACGTAGCATTTTTCAAGAAGTAACAAAGGAGATTGCACATGGTGTACAACATGAAAACAAAGAATGCACCTGTCAAAATTAAAAACCTATACAATTGTATGTCAGTGGTGAAGCTGGTTCTGGCAAAACATTCCTAATCAAAATCATCAGTAAGTTCCTTCAACAATTCACAAACAACAAACTGTCAGCTATTGTCACTGCCCCCACAGGTTTAGCTGCCTACAACATAGGTGGTGTCACTTTACACCGTTTACTACTCCTGCCAGTAGAACACCAAAACAAATTAGATTATTACAAACTTTCTGCAGAATCTGCAATGGAACTACGCAGAGTATTAAAACAGATGAAAATGCTACTAATAGATGAAGTGAGCATGGTGTCCAACCTAATGTTGGCTTTGATTCACCTCAGATTACAGGAAGTACTCAAAACAAACTATGAAGAGCTCTTTGCAGGAAAACACATTATTGTTTTCGGAGATCTTCTTCAATTGACACCTGTAAAAGGTGAGCTATTTTTAAAACATTAGGACACAAACTCTGTCGTAAAACTGTTGGCAGCATTGGAAATGTCAACCTTTGGCAACATTTCCAATACAGAGAATTAACACAAAACATGCACCAATCTGCAGATCTCACTTATGCCAACATCTTAAAAAGTATCAGAGTTGGTATACTTTCTAGAGAAGCAGAAGCAATATTGAAAACCCGGCACATTCATGCACTTTATGGTGATAATACATGTGCTACAGATGTTATGGAACAATTAGCCCAAAAGAATGTCAATTGTATGGCCTTAATTCCAACTCTTGCAAGCTGTTTCAAATTCAATGAAATCATGTTAAGTAAAGAAATGCAACCAATAATGGAAATTAGCACCACAGACAAACTAGATGTGCATGGAATGACACTACCCATGTGTGACCACGCCACAGCAAGACTAAACAGTTTAGAAAAATCAATCTCAAACACAGCAGTCTTGGAAAAGATATAAAAATTATCCTTAAACTGCAGAGTAATGCTGAAACGTAACCTTGACGTAGACCAAGGACTAGTTAATGGAGCACTGGGTACAGATATTGGCTTTCAAACATACCCACGTGACAACAAAATTCAGTTTGTCAATATTCTCTTTGACAAACTTTCAGAAGTTAAAAGAATAGGATGCTCAACAGCTCGATTCCTTCTCTTCAAAGACATGTATGTACGCAGAGAACAATTTCCTCTAACTCTTGCATACGCAGTCACCATTCATAAATCACAAGGTCTTACCTTAGACAAAGCAATGATAGACATTGGTTACACAGTCTTTAAAGAAGGCATGAGCTACGTAGCACTATCACGCTTACGTACACTTGACGGTCTATTTCTAATCAACTTTGATGCAAGTAAAATAAACGCTGATATTCCTTGCATTTTAGAATACAATAGACTTCGTTCACTATACACCCCCCATCTACAAACATATCCTTTTCCACAAAAAGAAAAATGTTTTAAAAGAAAACTAAATCAAACAGAAATGCAACAGGATGTCACTGCAAATCCTCCAAAAAGAGTAAAAGAAACTAAAACTTCATCAAGTACCACAATCAAAAAAGAATCAATTAGGGAAAGTAAACCAGGTACTTCTTCAAAGAATGAAGACAAACTCCAAAAAAAGCAGTCAGATACAGAACTACATGGTCCATTTAAACTCTCAAATATAGTTGGTGTAAGTTGCTATGCAAATGTAGCAATGAATATTCTATTTCAATTACCACCAATTGTTGAGAACATTTACTTACACAGTGCAGACCCATTGTGTTTGCAAATGTTAGTACTTCACAGAAATGCAGCAAACAATCCTGACAACACGTATAGTGTTTATGGAATAAGCCAACAATTGGACTACTGTGCTGGAATGGTGAAATTCACCATAAACTCACAGGAAGATCCACAAGAATTTATAATGTACTTACTACAAGTACTGGAAAACAAAAACATACCTATAAATGAAATCTTCCAGATTTCATACATGTGGAAACATACATGCACTCTCTGCAACAATGTGACACAAGAACAAATCCCCAATGAGTACTTTGTGTATATATCAATACCTAATTGTGAATCCGTTCCATTTCAGCAACTTGTACAAAATGCAAACCACGGTAGATTATGTTCCACCTGCAACTCAGATAATCGCTCCACGTTAGTAATACAAACACATAGTAAATACGTAATACTAATGCTTCTACGTTACAATGCTGATGGTACCAAAAACAACTGCAAGCTGACTGGATTCACACATGTTCAAATATCACTTGGTAGGAAACCTTCACAACAATAGGTATCATCTACCACGCAGGAGCCACAAGCAACTCAGGACACTATACTGCATATATAAAAAAGAAATGTGGATGGTTTGAATGTAATGATAGTACCATTACTCTAAAGCAGAGATTATCAGCAAATCTTATAAACGCTTATTTAATGTTCTTAAAACCAAAATTTGATAACTAAACTGTACTTAAACCTTAAGTACACTTGTAGTAAAAAATATAAACTGTCACAATATTCCAAAAGCTATCTAACTGCCCAAAGATGCTACAACAACTAAACAGATAAATTAGGACTACTCAAATAAATCAAAATAGACAGTTAGAATATGCCAATTGGTATCTAACTGTTCCAAAATTTAGAAATATTCAAACAGATAAATCAATACCACGAAATTGTATCAAAAAATAAACAGTTAGAATACGCCTACTGGTATCCAACTGCTCCAAAACTGTACAATATCCAAACAAATACCTAATATCTTACTGCTCCCAAAAACTGGAACAATCCAATGTATAAAGCATTAGCCAGAAACAAGTAAACACTGAAAACAAACAAACAAATAAACTGTAGCATAACAGAAAAAGGGTTTTTTTTAATCCAACATGGATTTTTTTTCTCCCACAGACCCAATGATTTTAGCAACAAACACAGAAACTGAGCAAATTGCACAGTACTCTCGTTTGTCATCGACTAAATAGGAGGGTAAAAAAAAAGAAAAAATGTTGATTGTACAATGTAATAACTCTTTATAAAATACTAATACTAACATGCTATTATCTTTTATCACAGAAATGAACAAGAAAAACATGGACTCCCGTTACTAGACCAAATAGTAAGTATAACATCATAAATACAACCATCGCAGCATATCACACCCATACTGGCTTATAACATTGTTCCTTATAAATTTGTTTTTGACCCAAAGTTATAAGCCACTCTGAGTGTGATATGCTGTGGTGCTTCTGGCCAGGGCACACACTCTTGGGTGCATGGCATATGACTGTGATATGCTGCAGAGCTTCTGGCCAGGGCATAGACTCTTGGGTGCATGGCATATGACTATGTCACACCCATAAATTCAAGCATTGCAACCATTTTAATGTCCGCGGACACAAGGAAGGTCCTAGAACACATTCAACTTGCCAGAGGACAATACGGACAGCGTCCTCAAGACACCCCCATTTTCTTTGTGTACGAACATTTCAGGACACCGCGACTGTTCTTAGAACACTTTCAGCTTGCCAACGAACAATACAGACAACGTTCCCAGGACACCCCGTGCTAACATTCCAAGACCCCACAAGTGTTCTTAGAACACTTTCAACTTGACACCGAATCCATTCTGTTTATTTACTAACATTCCAGAACAGCCGTGTTGTCCGCAGACAAATAGAACACAGCAAAAGCGTCTTTGTGTACGTAAACACCGTGAGTGTTCTTAGAACACTTTCAGCTTGCCAACGAACAATACACACAACGTCTCCAGGACACCCCTGCTAACATTCCAAGACCCCACAAGTGTTCTTAGAACACTTTCAACTTGACACCGAATCCATTCTGTTTATTTACGAACATTCCAGAACAGCCGTGTTGTCCGCAGACAAATCGAACACAGCAAAAGTGTCTAGCACATAAAAAAAATACAACATTGAACCTATCTCATACTCCCCCACCCTCCCCAAACACTCTTACACACCAACACACGCCACTAAATACAATTTTTAATTCAAGTTTCACTGCACTGTCTGAGGTCGGCGGCGAATGCAAGATGGCGGGCGCGACAGAAAATCTGACGTGCATCACCCACCACACCGCCCAATCAGCGAACACGTTGCATGTCCGCGGACATGACGCAAGCCCATGGGCCAATCGGGGTGCTGTCCCCGGAGCGAATAGGGAAGTCCGTCCGCGAAGCGAACATAGATATCACTAATTTTTTTGCCTTACATATTTTTCATTTTTAAAAAAAACTACTGGACGGATTTACACCAAATTTGCAAAAGCACGCTTTCTGGACCAAGCCGCCGCTCCTGCCGCAAATTTGGTGTAAATCCGTCCAGCAGTTCGGGCTGTAGCTGTGCGCAAAGTTTTTTCCCATTATGTCTATAGGAAAAAACAAAGGTTTTGGGACCCCCCCTATAACTTTGCCCCCCCCTGGACCAAACCTCTCCAAACTTTTCCAAAAAAATCAAAGTGGGTCATATACTCTATTTGCAAAAAGTGCTCTTCCTATATAAACACCAACTGAACCATAACTACATGGACGCTACCGTGTCCATGTAATATATTACATGGCCACGGTAGGTGCCATGTAGTTATGGTTAAGTTGCTGTTTCCATAGGAAGAGCACTTTTTGGGCGGCTTATAACTTCGCTCTCCAAAGCAGTGCAGGGTGGCGCGAGTTATGGTTGCTTATGTTCCCATAACTGCCGAATTTCAGGGGTTTTTCGGGTTTACTTTGAACCATAACGTCCCTTTAACAAAGTTTTTTCACTGAATTTCATAGGTTTTTAGTAGCGCAACTTAACCATAACGTCCCTTTAACAAAGTTTTTTTACTGAATATATATATATATATATATATATAAATGTATATACACACCACATCACTTGTACTGGTGTTGTACAACATTGTACCACTCTCCTGCAAAACACAAAAACTTCACTTAACAAATTAAATGTAAATAAATCTCTAGCTAAGCACAAACTAATTCCTACACCTCTCCCCAAGACGTTTCCAGTGGTTTGTAAGTGGTGTGTTTGAGTGCTGTTACCCTTGCAACAACGGGAGATTAAATGATTTATCTTTGATTAAGGACATGGCAAAAAATCAGAGCTTCAAGAGAGTAGAAGTGTGAGGGCAGAGTACATATTTTAGACACTACTCATCCCTGTACTCCTCCAAGGCAGAAGTCATGTTGTCACAATCAGTCACTTTTCAATGATATCATTAGTATGGTAAGTAACACATAAGTTACTTACCAGTGACATAACAGGTGTATTTGTAAAGCACATGTTCACCACCGAAGGAGCATCTTGGTACTAATAACAGATGTCTATTGTTAGCCAACTTAATGGTATTCATGTTATCGACCTCGGAAAGACGTAGGGCTAAATGGACCTGCTGGTATTCAAACATGTGACCATGAAGTCAAACACAGGCCCCTGTAGTGGATGCATTAGTCCACTGATCCACAGACCCAGCTCCAGACAGTAACTCATGTTCTCCAACAATGGTATCTTTCCTAGAATCACATGCAGCCCTTCTGTCTACCGCACATGGGCACATCTTTGCTCATTTTAGTACATTCACGTGTTGTGTGTTTGACATAAATTCATTTGAAGTGGAACTTAATTTCTTTTGGTATTGATGAAGAGGTTAAGGGCCTCAAAACAAATGGAGAGAATCACCATCAAGAGAAGTTACAATGCAATGTTGCACAGTGTTTTTTACTGTATGGTTACACATGTCAGTAAAAGTAGCAAGAATATATCGACTTGCTTGAAATCTTTCAAACATTGCAATACTCCTATTCAAAGAAAGACTACTCCCATACTGCACACAACCCTAAACAACATTTGGTTTGGTGGAATAATATTCTGTAGGCTTTGGAGCTATGGGCGACACAATATATTGTTTATTCGTTTTTCAGTACTTATCTGTGGACCCTGGTCTAGGGTTGAATCTAGGCTACACATGCCAACATAGTATATGATGTTGTTTATAAGTTCTATTTCTAATTTGTTCAGAAAATAATTTCTGCTATCTTCTTGATCTCCTATTTCTCCTTGCCAAACAATCAGAGCTAAATGAAAGAAGAATGTAAACCAGGAGTGTTCACATACAGATGTATAGCACTGCGAGAATAAACACATACGTGTGTGTTTGTGTGTGCTTGTGTGTGTGTGTGTAACTAGAAGAGAGGTGATCCATCCTAAGAGCGGGTGCTGATGGAATGTATTTCATGCCTCCATAGAATTGAGCTTCCTCTGTGAATGCATGAGTGAAAGTTCTTGATAGTCAGTTGGTTCCTGGGGACTGAATGTGATGGTGTAACTATTGTGTCTCCTTCCAGTTCTAGCTAGTCTGTAATTCCATGAACTATCCAGAACTTGCAATCTGTATCATGCACTGGAATAAATAAACCATTTAGAAGAACCAGATGCTTCTGAGTCATTTTCTCCATGACCAGTCCTCTACACATGGCCCTTCTACTTTTGCATACTTCTTCATCATAATCCTTCCATTTCATCAAAGCCCTTTATCAACATTGGTTGCTTTAGTCCTTACTTTGCCATAGTACTTTATCATAGTCTTCCTTCACCATACTCCTTCATTCTTGTCCTTCCCCAGTGAATGTATGGTCCTTAAACAGTAACACGTCATACAATGGATGGGATGCAGAATAACACATCAAATAATCAGACCAACTCAGGAAGTTGGCAAAGTCTCATTCGACTGTTTTAAGATCAGTTGTCTAAAACAGGGAGTTACAACATACATCAACAGACTTCTGACCATGTTCCCAATGCATCTCATCAAAATTGCACTTAAGCATACAAATGTGTCATAAGTGACGCATGCTACGTGGCAAATAAGAAAACCTACGAGGGGGTTATGGTTGGTTCAAGGAAATATTGAAGTATACTTTCTATACTGGGCTGGTTTGTGATAGGACATCTACTATTAGGTGGACAACTTAAGCCTGCCTCTATTGCAAGTCATCATCAACACTTATTAAGTGCACAGAATACTATTGGTTCTTAAACTGTAAGGCCCTTCGTTATATGGCCCTCTACAATTGGTTGGCACGCTTGTGCCTTATCTGGAACATTAGGCTTACTAGCAGCAAAGAATTCATTCCCAGGTGCCGGGAGGTGGACATGGGTTTTGTTTACCACCCAATTAGCCCCACATCTCTCATCACGCATGCCTTCTGCAATGCAGACTGACTTTGAACTTGGCCTTTCAGGAGTTATTATTCTCTTGGGAATGAAAGGGAGTATGGGTACACACTTATCACAGTTCTGGTCGGCATGCCCAACTCCTATTTCCATGCATGGCTCGCGTGATAGGAGACTACAATGTGTTATGTTTTATAGCATTTAATTGTCTTGAATTAATAAACTTGGCACTTAAGATGTTCCTTCCTTGCACCTCGACAAGGGATAATTCAGCTTTTCACGTTCAATGTTCTTTGACGATAGATAACCAGTTCCTGGCTGCCTTTAGTCTTGACACCAGGCCAGACAGTCCTTCTTTGCTGCGCCTATTTTTTGCTAACCCTTTAGGTCAATAACCTATTTGTGACAACGTGGGTACAACCCCCTGTAAATGAATATAATAGTTTGCTCTAATTGGTCCATTACATTCAAGCAACTTGTTGCAACAATGGACTTTTTTTCATATTGGTAAAAACAACTTCAGATAATGTTTGATGTGCATTGTAAGAAAATGGAGGGTATCCTCATTCCTACTCCCCATGGATCCTCTTCTCAGGTGGCCAGGGAAAGGACAATGTTATTTGCGTCCTGACACTGAGGGTGGAGAAGTGGGGGAGAATAACCTGGGTGGAGGGTCCTTGGGGAGTGGGAGTGGGGTGCCCACATACAAGACATGGTATCCTCTATTCCTGTTGAGGACCAATCTAGCGCCTCCCCTCCCCCCAGGTTTTATGGCCTACTTTAAAACAGCTCTCCTCATTTATCCACATTTAACCGCTGACAGTATTGGTTTGAGGAAGAGGTGACTAAGAATAGTGGACACTCAAACTTTATTTCACCACTTTGGTACTGGGAGGAGGAAGATGCCTGCAGAGTTCCTTGATGGTCAGGCATGCCCCTTTAACTATGGTCAGTGTTAGGCAGATACCTGTGCAGTTCCCTTAGGGAACACTGCAAAAGATTTAAGACTACAGGTGTTGGCAGTAAACCCACTTGGTAGCAGTCTGTACCACCCAGATTTACCTGGTAGCTGTGGCTGAGCAGTCAGATTTCCCTCAAGAAGAGTTAGACAGTAACAAAGTATACACAATAGGTACCCAGATACAATAATACAAGCAAACACTGACCAGAGCTTTGGTATCAAAGTATATCATTATTTATTTAAAAACACACGGTTTGAAACACTCCAGCACTCTTATTGTAAAATATTCTAAACACAGTTACTATTGTAATTTATACACCCCTTTTCCTTATTAGATAAGTCACAGTAAAACACCACTTATTTTCATACAGAGGTGAGCGCTTAACTAGATGGCACTCCAATAAGTTTGTGAGAAAGGGAGGGAAAAAGACAGAATATGGAAAGGTACACCACTCTAAGATTCAGGAACACTGTTAGCAAGGCAGAAGAGCAAAAAGTCACTGGTGAGCCAAAGTCCAAAGGATGGGCCCACTCTTAGAGAGAGCAGAGCACAAATGCGCCCAAGATCACACAGTTAGACTAGGCTTTGAGGGTTCAAAAAGAGTTTAGAGAGGCTTAGGAAAGTTTATCCAGGGTATCCCAGGCTAACCCAGGCCTTAAGTGGGAAGGATCCTCCAGCGGTGGCAGTTGTTCCTGGTAGTGGGTGCAAGTTGCGTCGTCGTCCAGGGGAAGAGAAGATCTCGACTTGGAGGAAAGATGAAGGTCGTTGCACTACCAGGGAAGAAACCAGCCGTGGAGTTTTCCGGTTAAAGGTAGTACCTTTGTTTCGCGGTCGTGGTAAAACATGGTATCCCGGTTGCCGGAGTGCTTGGCACAGGCAAGGCGGCCACGAGGTACGTCGGGAAGGCGAAAAGACAGTGAAACTGGTTATCCCCACCAGTCAAAGGAAGAAGACTCTCCGGTGGGAGATCTCCTCTGTCGTTGGGAAAAGTGGTGAGACAGTCCAGCAGGGCTCCACCGGTGGTGGTGTCGTGGCAGGTCGGCTCAGCTTCTCCCTCGTCGGATTCTTAGGTCCTGTGGCGATTTCTGAAGTTCCAGTCCCCAAAGCCCTGCTTTTGTGCAGAAAACCCCCATTCACTCAGCCTAGCTGTCACTCAAACATGCTAAGTGGTGAGCCGGCCAGCTCACCACTTGGGCCAATCAGGACAGAGTGCAACTTGAGTTGCCTAGGCAACTCAGTCCAGGGTGCCTAAATCCTCCTCCACCCCTCCTAAGTACCCCAGACAGAGTGGCACCACTTTGGTGGGCTTCTGTGGAGAAGCCCGCCAAAAAGTGGAAGAAAGGGTTTGACTTGGGTTGGAGTCACAGAACAGAACACAAACGCCTTTTTAGAATCAAGTTTTGGCAAAAAATACCAACCGGAGAATTAATATTAATTAAATAAACCGGCGGTATGTTAGAGGCTACCGTAAATAATTAAATAAAGATAGTAGCCTAAAACAATGGGAAATCCCATAGGAAAATATTCGTGGGTGAATATAAAAAGTAGTATCACTGCCACCAGCCAAAACTCGATCAGGGGGGACAGAGACTTGCCCCCTCGACTAACAGACCCTGGGGCAATTGAATTGCCCCAGCGAGTATGTCCACAAATGATGGTTTGTACTGGTTCTGTTCAGAATTTAAGACCAGTAAAGTCAATGGTGACTTTACATGCCCTGGGAGACAGTAGCAGTCCCAGGGTATGGAGTCTATACTGGGGGGTCACTATGACACCCCTGTGTCATTGCACTGAGGGTGCTGTGTAACACACATCACAAAAACACATGAAGCCCTATGGAGTAAAAGTCCCCATAGCCCATTAAACACATCTAGATTCAAAGAAACACACTCAAATCATGCCCAAGAGTGAGGGTAAAAGAGTCTCACTCTTGGCAGGAGAAAAAAAATAAACCCCAAAAATCCAGCAAAGCTGCTGGGGGATTCAATAGGTTAGGAAATTCAGCCTAAACAGAGAATTCTCCCTAACAGTCAGGCAACTCTAATTTTGAGTCTTCACCTGCAACCTGTTGAGTGGCTACAGGTGTATTAAGGGAGACCAGTGGGACAGGAAAGAGAGCTACAGGCCTGTGTGGGAGAGAGAAGCAGGGGACCTGTGTCGTGAGGAGGCAGCCATGGTGGGACCTGCATGGAAGCCAGGATGCCGTCCGATGCCCAGAGGACCTGTGGAGCCCCAGCCAAGTTGAGCTGTTAGCCTACAACAACTGTGGGAACCTCTGGGTTGCGAAGCGAGTAGCAGTCCCTACGAGCAAGATGGAAAGAAAAAGGGATATAGTTCGCATTCTGACAAAGGAGGTGGAACCGTCGGTGTGTGCCAAGGAGCACCCGGAATGTGCGCAAGGTTTTCAGCGGTTGGCATGCCGACCGGGGAAGCAGGAAGAACGCAGCAAAAGCCGCCAGATAGGACACAGATGACCAGTTAGTGTCGGTGAAGCCACTCAGAGCCGGGGCATGTCTAGAAGGCTGCGTATAAGTAATGCAGTGCTGTTTGTTGCTTATTGAATTCTGAAAGGAATGAAAACTCGAAACAAAGCTAAAGTATGCATATTGAATACCGAACTGAGTGTAAACTTGAACAAACACTGAATTATAATACCGACCTAAATGAAAACTTGAAACATAGCCAAATGATGCATATTCAATATTGAACTGAATAAAGCACTATGGGCAGACCTAATAATGGATCAAAACCATGATAGAAAGTGCCCAATTTCAAAGCAGCCTATAGAAATCCAGATAAATCCAGAGCCCACATGGGTACACTAGTAACCCAAAAGCATCATGAAGCCCTGCTCCAGTGCAAGGAAACTGCACTGGTTAAGATGGCTGCCGCAGCACCGACTATGACAAAGCCAGAGAAACCAGGAAACAACACAATGCCCGATTGGGCCAGCCCGCATCTAATGGCTGAAGCCCACTGAAGCCGGAAGGCAGAGCTGGACCTTACTGAAGGACGACACCTAAGGCCAGAGAAGCTCTCTGCCACCTCTGTCGCCACACCATCCAGATCCCACCATGGGGACACTTGTAACCCCACAGCATCATGAACCCCTGCTCCAGTGCAAGGAAACTGCACTGGTTAACATAGCCACCGCAGCACCCAATACTACACAGCCACAGGAACCAGGAAACAACGTAATGCCTGATTGGGACAGCCTGCACCTAATGGCTGAAGCACACCGAAGCCGGACGGCGTAGCCGGCCATTCCAGAAGGCCAGCACCTAAGGCCAGGGAAGCTCTCTGCCACTCTCTGCCACAAGCCAACAATGCCACAAGGAAGCACTGCCACACGGACATTCATTGAAGGTAAGCCTGATGCCTTAATGCTATTGTCCTGCTTTATTCCGAATTGCCCATTACGTAACATTGTATGACTGTATTGTTATACCTGCATCCCTCTCTCCCCTCCCTGTACTTTCCTGAAACCTGCCCGCCCTACTTTGCCCCTCCTGCTTTCAGCCCAGATGCTAACATCTCAATCTCTGTGGCACAGTGACCACACCTAGCCCCCTGCACCCAGAAACCCTCAGAGACAACCACTATCTTTCAGGAGCAACTACACATGCACAACAGCCTGATCCACACTCACATTTCCCAGTGTCATCCCCACTTCATCGCCAGCCAGCCCTGAACAGGCCGATCACCAATGATGCAAAGCAAACCCGACTCTATTGGGAACCCACAGACACGTCCCCACTGCACACATCACTGGTACGGGAAACACCTACACGGACCATCCCGACTAACCACAGCAGCCTCAACATGCCCACTTATGCAAATGCCCCCGGCCAAACCTTTGCACGTGTTGCACCTCAAGCGGCGTCAAGCCCCTACCATGGGACGTGCTTGAGTGCACAGCCACACCTGCACGGCCGGCTGACACCTGCCACTCTGGAGCACCACAACTCCATGACAATTATGCTGCTCACAGGAACATGCATGCGGTCATCCTCTGGTAACATCTCTAACCTTAATGCTCCCGCCCCGGAGCATACCACGATTGTGCATCGCGCCCACAACATCAACATTGACACAAATGAGCACACGCCTAATCATAGCCCTTTGCACAACCCGCACCACTACATAATCCCTGGCTCCTGACCCTCCCAGCACCCCTCAACCAACACTAGAAACTAACGCCTCTGCGCAAAAAGGAAAAATCCCAATCTCACCACCTTCAAATAACCCATCTGCACAAGGAAAGCTAGGCTCGCCAGCCGCACTGGTTCCCCCATGACCTTTACACCTCATCACTCTCCCTGCCCACTTCAGACTCCAGGCAAGTCCCCCACAACCACCCACCATGACTTGGCCAACAGCACTTCCACCAATAACCCGAACCCGCCTGCCAACACACACAATTACCATCATCAAATGGGTGCTGATCAATGCCCGCTCTATCCTAGCCCATGCCCTGGATATCCACAAATGTATCACCACCCTCGGACTACACCTCCTGGCTGCCATCAATCATGGCTACACTCAGCCACAGGTCCATCCCTTCCCTTAGCCATCCCACCAGGATTCACTATATTAAGAGTGGACAGACAGGACATCAGAGGAGGCGGAGTCAACTCTGATTGAAAAACTCACCTTAAAGACCTGACAATGTCCACCAAGATGGAAGCCAACTGCAACCAGCTCTCCCTGAAACTCACCACCTCCCACACAAGCTTGATTATCCTCAACCTATTCTACAGGCCCCCCCAGACCACTGGGCCAATTCAAGGCTGACCTCTTGCATATCCTCAACTCAAATATCAAGCCCACGTCCAGGATCATTCTCCTACGGGATCTCAACCTAGGCCTAAACAACCCCACAGACAGCAACACCCCATCACTATCCAAAAAGCTCAAAGCATTAGTCTTCACCCGATGTGTCAACTACCCGACACACGCCAAAGGTCGCACCCTCGACTGGGTTGAGGACCTCAACTGCAGGTCCTCCAATACAGGTACCGGCAATAGATATTTTCCAAAAAATGGTACTGAGTGATCTAAAAAAGATGCATTTCCAAGCACCCAAAAGAACCAATCTCAACAGAGGTGAACTATCACAGATACGCGATTTGTTTAGTGATGACTCTATAGTCATCCGCCCCGCTGACAAAGGCGGTGCAATGGTGATCCAAGACGCATCACAGTATCATTCAGAATGCTTACGACAACTCTCAGATGTTAATACGTATAAGTTACTCCCACGAGATCCTACACCAGAGATCAAAAGAAAGTTAACAGAGATTCTAGACAAGGCAGTTGAGGATGGATGGATCAGCACAAAAACAAGGGCATACTTATTTACTCCATTCCCAGTAATGCCTCACCTATACACTCTGCCGAAGATCCATAAAAGCTTGATCAACCCGCCTTGAAGACATATAGTGGCTGCCACGAGGAGTCTGTTACAACCACTTGGCACATATATTGACTTTTTTCTGCAACCAATCATACAAACTACAAGCACATATGTAAAAGATACAACACATTTTCTTCAAATATTAGATACCATTTCTCTGACCTCTGAAGATATTGTGTTCACAATTGATGTGGTTAGCCTTTATACAAGCATCCCGCATGATATTGGACAACAAGCAGTGGAAGCCCTCTTACTCAACACGACAGAGATTGGAGCCAATAAAGAATTCCTCATTATTCTGCTAGATTTCATCTCTAAGAATTCTTGTTTCAGGTATGACAGCAAATTTTATAACCAAATAACAGGAACAGCAATGGGAGCCACCATGGCACCCGTGTATGCCAATTGCTTCATGCATCAGTTTGAAACTACGTATGTATTATCCAACCCAAGATGGCAACACCAGTTAAAAACATGGATCAGATACGTAGACAATATTTTCGGCATATGGACAGGTAGTAAGCAGGATCTCTATGAGCTTTTGATATTCCTCAATGGAATTGACCAACCTATTCAGTTTACTATGGATATAGGCAATCCGGATGTCCACTATCTTGACGTGCAAACAGTTATCCAAGCGAACAGAATTACCACCACGCTTTACACTAAACCTACAGATCGGAATAATCTGTTGCACCAGCTCAGTTTCCATCCGCCCAAGACTCTCCAGAATTTACCCTACGGACAAATGTTAAGGATCAAAAGGATAGTTAGCGATCCAGAGGATTGTCGCCTACAGTTGCAGAAATTACAAGAAAGACTACAAACAAGAGGATATCCAGTGAAAGATATCGAAGCTGCTCGCGACAAGACCAACGCAAATGAATGTCAACAATTACTAGTGAAAAAACCAGTGAAAGAGAGTCCAGAACTGGTCTTTGTAACCAAATATTCTATACAAAGCAAACAAATCAAGGCTATGATACATAATAGATGGAACGTTCTCACCAGTGATGAATGCACTGCTGACCTGTTTCCAACTCCACCCTTATTTGCGTATCAGAAGAGCAGCAGTTTGCGGAATTTACTAGTTAACACCAAAGAGAAGACACCCGCAATAAGACCTGACAAGTTCCCTGGAACTCATCCTTGTATGAGCTGTGGGAACTGTATCAATATCATAAAAGGAAGCACTGTTACACATCCACGAACTGGCCAAAAATTTACATTGAGACAACATGCTACATGTCTTTCAGAGAATGTAATTTATGCAATCAGGTGTCCCTGTGGGAAATATTATGTAGGAGAGACTTCACGCAAGATCCGCATTAGAATAAATGAGCACAAGTCCAACATCTGGAACAAGAACAGGATGTCAGCCGTTGCTAGGCATTTCAATGACAATGGGCATACGGTGAGCCAATTGAGGTTTTTGGTACTGGAAGTTATGCCTCCTAAAGATCAATCTCGAGACATTAAGCAATGGAGAGCACAGAAAGAGGCATTTTGGATTGACAAGCTCGACTCTTTATCACCGAATGGGATGAATGAGGAATTTGACCTCAGTTGTTTCCTTTGACGCATGAGAAGTTACCTCAGTATTTTTCATGATTATAAATGTACAATGCCTCAGAACGAACTATGAAATTTAGTTATTTTTGTTCTTATTGAAATTGCCACTGGAGGTATAGATTTAAATATATTCACTGTCATGATGAGATATATAGCCAGCATTGCGAGTAATGCATTGTGCATTCACTTTATGGAACCATCTTTGTTACCGCCAGCACATTTCTAGCTGTTTCTGGCTAGTGTCCATTTTATTTCCTTTCCTCTCTTCTAAGTGATCTCGACTCTTTGGTTTTGTTGGGTAACTTTACCCTGAATTTCTGCCGGTTTAGGCCGGCTCCTGCTCTCTTTCACCTGATTGATGAGTTTGAGCACATGACAATCCATTTCTTATTTAGTTTGTCCATCACTGGTCCTCACTGTGGCTATCGGACCCAAGACATCATTTGGTATCTGTCTAGTAACTGTTAAGCATTGTCACTATGCATTGCTATTACGTGTTTTATTCCCGTTTTTTTATTTGTATTTTTATTTTTCATGTACTTTTTACTTTTCATGTAGATTTGAATTGTTACTCATTCTATATTTTGTTAATAATATATAGGTGGATTATGTGTGTTTATGCACATTATGCACTACGTTACGGGAGTCTCTATTACCTTTAGGCATATAAGTAGCCTTTTAGTCATGGCCGCCAGATTTTCATGGCTCCTGACGTTGCCTAGGCAACCACAGGTAAACATAGTAAAAGTACCATGCATACGATGAACACGCTCTTGTGGCGCCTTCAGTTGATTCACTCTTCTGCCGCTTCCAGGTGAGGCTTCTCAAGCGTCTAGACTTTGCCTAACTGTCATTGTAGACACCTGAGCCCCTGAGCTCCGAGTACGAAATGGGCTTTAAGCATATTTTTCACTGCGGTGCGCATCTCTTTCTGCACGCGGTTATGAACGCCTTTCACGAATCTTTGTCCTGACGAGTTTGTCAAGACTTAAGCTGATACTGCTTTGACGACAAGGTCAGTGCAGCCTTATTCATACAATTACATCACTTTATTGAGAAAGTATCAGCTAACCGCTTTCCCTTTGTTATTTTTTCCACCTTGTTCTTCTTTCTCTCTTTACTATCTTTGTTGGCGCTGCATAATTGCTGAAATTCTACGATTCATTGACAACCTTGCATATGGTTTGGTTTTGCAAGTATGTACCCTTTATTCATTTTTATTATTTTTTTACTTTTGATGTGTGTCAGTACATTTATCATTAATGATGGGTTGTGTTATAAATTTTGTGCATTTATACCTCCTTTTGAATATGGTACAACTATACCCGGCTTACTTTAAAAAAATGATTATGATAATGCACATGCTGACGGCTTCATTTACTTGCTCTTTCACAAATTGTGTGAATTCACTGTATGAACGCAGTACCCACTGTTGTACCAACTACTGTTGTTTATTTGTTGTGTATTATGTAACAGATCTGTTTGTTTATGATTTTATGACATTCAGATCCTATTCATTTGAGAATGAGCTGGCCCTGACGAAGGAATCTAGTTCTGAAATGCATTGGCCATTTTTTTAGCTCACCCTACACATCTGCTTCAACCAGGATGTATAGTTGTTAATAATATAAGACCAAGATTAAATAGTCGCACCTTGCAACAAGTTACCGGGAGTTTGTTACTTTTTTGACTGAATTACATTGAACGTACACACCACGCTGTGGCGTTTGGGAGTGCAGCCCGCACCGCTGGCATAACGGCCTTGGTCCATACCCCCTGTTTTCGTTGTGTGCCCCTCCACGGAGGCACTTTTCCAGCGGGTTTGCACCCCTCCTTTAATTCCATTGAATTTTGATTAACTACAAGGACTACCTAATAAAAGTTGGTGGTGCACGTTCACTATATGTTTCTCAACTGCAAAGTAGACATACAAGCAATCTCTACTTGCCCCTGGTCAGACCACTTTGTAATTACCTTCGCCATTACAATACAGCATGACACACCACATGTCAAACCCCGGATCAGCCCCTCAAGGGCTAGAAGCTCTCATAAAATCACACAAGCCTGCATTACACCTCTCCTCTTGGATCTCCAACTTGCTCACCTATCACACATCACTGACAACCCTGAGGCACTGGCAGCTACGTACCTCAAGACATTAGCATCAGCATCAGTGGTCAAAATCGTCACCCCCCCTTGTCCCTCACAAGGCAAAAGCTCACTCCCATGCCAACTCATGGTTCATGCAGGATCTTATAGATCTAAGACCCAAGAAGTGCCAAGCAGAACCCTCCTGGAACAAATCCCAAATAGTGGCACAAAAAACCCTGTTCATAGCTCCCTCCAAAACCTATAAACTAGCCACCATCGCAGCTAAATAAGCCTCCTACAATAACAGACTCTCCAATGCCAAATCCAATACTAAAGAGCTTTTCACAATCCTCAAGGAATTAGAAGCCCCCACCACACCTACCCCCAGGCATCATCAAGGATTAATCCTGGTGTGCGAACATTCAGCATGCCCTACTTTCGAAAATAGAAACCATTCAAGAAACACATAATCACCAAACAAGCGCTACTAAACACACCCATGCCCACCCACCTGACCCTCCCTGACCACCACCCATTCCACTGTCTCAGAATCCAAAGTCACAGCCATTCTCAGAGGCCTCAAGCCTTCCGGATGTAAGGGTGACACCTGCCTGGCCCCCATCATTAACGACTGCACTGCAGCCCTCATCCATGTCATAACAACCTTTGTAAACACCTCATACTCAGTGAGTACAGTCCCTGCATCCCTGAAGGAAGGAAGCATGGGTCCTCCCCCCCCTAAAGAAGCCCACGCTCGACCCTGCCATCCTAAGTAACTACCACCCAATCACAACGGTCCTGTTCCTGCTAAATATCCTTGATAGGTCTGCATGAATCCAAATACAACACTACCTTGAGGTCAACCAAATCCTTGGTCTGCGTCAATCTGTATTCCGACCAGACCACATAACAGAATGAATCAGACTTGTTGGACCTCAAAAAAAAACTTGACTCACTCAGAGATGCAGGCAAACCAGCACTCCTCCTCCTAGACCTCGCAGCCACCTTCAACCTTGTTGCTCACCAAATCCTCTGCAACCACCTCACATCAATAGCCAATTTCTCCCCTGAGGCCACAGCCTGGGTCTTGTTCCTTGCCAACAGATCCATGAAAGTATTCTCTGAGGATGCCTGCTCTCCCCCATCCCAAAGTAGCCCTTCTTGTCTGGTTTCAGACAGGAAGGAGATAGTTAACTGTTAACTATCTCCTTCCAGTCTGAAACCAGTCACTTAGGGACTACTGTGAGGATGAGCTGTTCCGGCTTGTAACATTGAAGTTGCACCAGCATGGTCTCATTAGAATGTGTAAAAGAAGGTATATGCCCCACACAAGTAAGGTTGCACCCCACAGTCTCCCATGGTGACCACTATACCAACATTTGAAGGGTTGGATCCCCCTCCAATACTTTGCACCCTTGCACCGACCTATTTCCGAAGTGCAGAGAAATGCCAAACCCAGAAGCATCAAGCAAATGGAACAATGTCCTCTACCTTACTCATGAGCCCTGGCTGCTCACAGCCCCTGCACACCACAACGGCCAGTGAGCTGTCTGATGATGGCTCCCTGCTGGAGCCCACAGGGACATACCAGCATGTTCATTAATTTTGTTGTTGTTCGCTGAACTTTGGAGCCCAGGAAACTTAAACGAAACAAACAAGAAATGTTTGTTGTTTTGTTACATTTCCTGGGGGCTCCAGAGTCCAGGGATCAAAAACAAAATGAACGGAAATGCTGATGGCAAGGTGCAGCATGGATACAGTACACATGTGTTTCCCCGTGGGCTTCAGTCATATAATAAAGTGCACCAAAAATGTAAACTAAACTTTTAACAAAGCAACGCCTATTAGACAGCGCAGAAGACTGATGCATCCTGTGCAAAGGGGTCTTTGCCTGGAATCATCTTTGCACAGCAAAACAGTCTTAATGAGTGCAGTCTGCACCAAAAAAGACTGTTTAGCTTTTGTTAGCAAGTGCGACACACCAAGAAACAGAGGAAACGGATCACACAACTTACTAATTTAAACATGTAGAAGTGTAATATAAAATACCTTTAGTTCAAAGGCTCAAGAAACGTGTCCTTGATGCTTTTTGTTTCTCCCGACCCACATATAGAATCGGCTCAGGCCAGCCATTCAAGCACTGCCAGTTTCCTAAGTCACACTAGACGCTCTCTGTGTGTGTCATACACACACACACACACACAGCATCTGTGGCTCTGCAAGTTGTTAAGGTGCTCAGGTTGCAAACACATTTCTTTTATCAGTGGCAGAGCCTTTTATATGATTAATGAAACATTCAACTCAAAGAGCTTGCAAACCACCTGTTACCTTGTAAATCATCTCATATAGTTAAAGTGAGCAACACAATGCACCCATTTAAAGATGTGTTTGTATCCTCGATGTCTAGTATCTTGACATGCATATAAAATAAAGTTGCTTTTAGTCACTAATCAAATGTTTTCAACAACATGAATAACACAATCTGGACGTTTGCGACAAAGAATCTGCATGTCCATCTGTGTTTGATACATGTCTTAAATCACTCAATGAAAGTACAGTGGGGTTGACTAGATTTTTCAGGTTGGCCTTATCTTGCATTCTGGGACTTATAGTTTACCAGTCAATCCTGAATCATCAATCTATAAAGATGTATACGTTGCCACGTGGCTTTTTATGCAATTGTGTTTTTTGTAAGACATACTGTAGACTTTGATATTATAAAATGTGAGCCAGAAACACTGCCACTCATACCCCCCCTCCTGACTCCCACCACTGCTGATTTCTGGGCAGGTGGAGGAGTGGGGGTGTCTCTGTGGCCAGTAGAGCTGTGCAAATGGACTGGCCTGATCTGCCCTCAGCATAAGTTTTGTTTTCGTTCCATGGACTCAGGGAACGAAAACAAAACTAGCACGCTGACTGATGGTAGGCGCAGGCCCATGGGCAGTGACCCATTGGACTGGGGGAGTCCAGGACAAAGTAAAACGAAGTTCATGATAATTATGAATACTCCACGGCAGAGTATTCATAATTGCCATGATTTTCATTTTAAGTTTCCTGGGTTCCCCTTGGCCTTGGGATCAGAAGGAAGGTAAAACAAAAATCATGGTCATTCCAAATACTTCACGGTGGAGTATTCGTAAATTGCCATGATTTTCATTTTAAGTTTCTTGGACTCCCCCAGAGCAGGGTAGAAGGAGAAAAGTAAAACAAACATCATGGTATTATGAATAGTCTGTGGTGGAGTTTTGTTTTAAGTAAGTTTCAGGCCAGGAGGAAACTTAAATCCCTCTACTAGTCCCCGGGAGCCCAGGAATTTGGAAACTTAAAAGAAAAACCATGGCAAGCATAATTGCCATTTTTGTTTTAAGTTTCCAAATTCCTGGGCATTCCCAGCCTGGGGGAGATCATATAACTTGAAGAGGGAATGGAAGATAAACTTACCTCTCTCAGCCAGCAGCAGGCACGGGTTACAGACTCAGCTCCAGGCAGGCTGCATGGTGACACACCTATTGGACTCCATTGGAATGGGGACTAACAAAATTACTGGTGCCTGAATTTGCCGCTTCCGCTCTTGTCTCCGGTGGCACTGGGTAGTCAGGCGCCAATAATTACTTACGGGATCGGCGGTAGCACCAGCAGGGTTACCGACAGACCCTTAAAGAGGCTTCTTCGTTTAACTTTAGTTGTCAGGGCATGGATAGGTTTTGAACACGACATACTTTTACGTTGAACTTTTTGACTCAAACTTTCCTTAGTTTGGTTCAGGTAGTTAAATCCCACCTTAGCATAGGGCAAGTTAGGCCTTCTACCATCCTGACATTTAATTTAATACATAATTTTGCTTTGAACTTTGAATCTGTTGTCTGTGTCTTGCTTCATGATGCCTTCATAGCATGACCCTTGGAGAGACCCAATCATGAGTGAGTTTGAACAGTGAAGTCAACACCCTGTGGCAATTAAATGAACTTTCTCATGAGACCAGAAAATTTGGCAAACCCAAATGCTTCTTTCGAACTTGCAGCTATAGCTTTTGGCAACACCTCGGGCGACTCACATCTTGAGACATGTTGCTTTCCTAGCATGCTTCCTTCTCTGTCTCTCCTGGGACAAACAATGCAGGCAAGACACTGCCATTGGGGATTCAGTTATTTGCTATATTTGGTGTGTGTTCTGCACTTCCAACGGTATTGCCTTTTCGTAATGGGGGTAGTACAATCCCAACCTATTTCCCTGCCTTGGCCATGTCTGGAATGAATTGTTCTCAGTAAGATTCATCCTTCACAGCTGCTGTACTAATCTAATCATCAGCCACAACCCAACCTGATGCATTCTCTTCCCAGTTTCTGTGGATCGCCTGACTATGTACTATTAATTAATATCTGCAGAGTGCTTTCTCCTCCCTGCGGGGACCTTGGCAGCCTGAATACTGGCTGAGGGAAGCATGAATAAACTCTAATTAAATGAACAAACCAGAAGCTCCAAAATGCAGTCTAGAACTCTTACTAACAGAAGATGCAAGCTCTAACTCTCCCTAGTTCAAAAGGCAGAACTATTGATAACGTGGATGTGGCCAACAGCCCTTATGTTACTAACAAATCAGCATCTAGCCCACTTAATGGGCACCCTGCGTGGCACATTAGCCGCCCTTTCACCAATCATCTAAATTACATATTTTGAGTTGTCCTGGAAACAAAGTACAACTTAATTTACTAATGCTGGCTATAAAGCACTTTAAATATTCTGGAGCTAAACTCTAAATATAATGAGCAATATTGAATATAGTTGCTGCTCCTCCTTTCACCATATAATGTTCCGTAAAGTTTGTTAAAACTAACTACAAATAGCATGTGTGCCAAAATGCTAAACTAAACAGCAGAAAAGCTGACAGTTAATGACCAGCTATTCAAGCTAATAGAAGTTATGCAGTCGAAACCTCTTTCCATGGTTGGGATGTTGAATTTGCATCCCTACATTCAATCATGTAGTTAATTCATTAACTAATCTTGCTTCCCTCTCCCAGTCATAATCATCCTTGGGCAACAACACTTTACCAAAGTGACGCAAGCTCTCACCACTCTGAACATATTCCTTGGATGTACACATTAAAAAAAGCACAATCCGCTTCTGTGCCGCAATCAACCCAATGTTCAGTGTAATTCTCTGGATCAGGTGAGGGATATGAAAGTGTACCTGGGGCACCAACTGGGTTCGATATCCTTACCATTCTATGCTCAATCTCACCATTCCATTTGCCTGTTTGTGTGTACACATGTTTCAAGATAGGAGTGGCCTCACTTGTTCTGAGAGTTGGGGACATCACAGTCATTCCTCTGGGCAGTGTCTTTAGGCAGAACCTTAGGACCAGCTGACAGGAACACAATATGAAACAGGACAACGAGGGGTACTAACACTTTTATGGCAAGGCTTATCCAGGAAGGAACCCATGAAAACATGTCAGTCAGCCAATTGTCATCCACCCCCCTATTCTCCTTTTCCATGGCAACATGTGCATTGTGTAGGGATCCAATGGCGTGTGTCAGGGGCCCATTGTCTGAATTGTGGGGTGGAACGTAGGCGCAACAGGAACAGGCGATCTTGGCACAGACACCGCACTTCCATCTAATAATGTTGCAGTGAAAAAGTCGCCGGCTTCTGGCAACTTTTTCCTAGCTACCAAAATTCTTTCGCCAAATATTCTTGGAGGGGTATAATTATATATTATTACCTCCAGTCCTAGAATATTTGTGGAAAGTTGTGATAGCTAAGAGGGTACATCATCAATGCATTTTCTTTTAAAAGTCACCAACCTGACAACTTTCTTCATGGGGACATTATTACCTAATACCGTGGTCAAATTCGGTTTGGACACTGGATGAATTCAGTTCATGAAAGAAGAAGAGGATCTCAAATATGTGCTTCATCCTTCCTAGACCAACAATGTTGGAACATCTGTAAACTATGAACATTCTGTAACCCCAGAATCTGTCTTTTTATGGCATGAAATATTAAAGCAAACTCCTGCAGTGGAAACATTGTTTGTTGTTTCATCATGAGAGTTGTCAAAAGGAAATCAGGCCAACCAACATGTTGCACACTATCTACTCCAAGAAATCAAGGAAGGGAAGGGTTTAATTCTGAAAATACAACTACAGTAGCTCACTCCAAGCAATGGGCTGCCCCTTGGAGAATGCACATTCTAATTGGAATCCTGGGGCAAGGGCATCCTGAGATGATGACATAGCATCACAACACAGCTCTGCCTGTACGAAGAAAATCGATGCATGGTAATTGAATAGCACACCTGCAAATAGAATTAATGGCATCCTTGTAAATTGATGAACCACATGTGCCAATCACGCAACCAGTCAATTGATGGTAATAATGTCCTAAAATCATTCAACCATCTCTGTGAGCCGCACTGTCTCCTGGGACAAGGTCTTACCATATTCCTGTGAACATAGAAATCATTGCATTCTGCCATTTTTATCATCAGACAAAAACTTACACAGTTTAGAAAACAACTATATATTATTATCCAAAATAGTTAGTACAATTGTACACAACAGTTATTCTGTCACTGTAAGTAAACTGCCCCTTCTTGACTAGATCAGAATACCCAGCATACCCACCGTCCCCCTCTTTCCATAAAACCTCCTTAACTGTATGTGTGTTATCGTAATTCATTTTGTAGCTGGTTTTGGTGTTTGGTTATTTTCTTACTTATGTCCTCTCTATTTACCTCAGTTGCAACAATGCTTTCAGCTACATACCCAGGAGCAAGCAAAGTGTTTGATTCTCTTCTTTTAATTGATTTGAAAGGCAAAAATGCAATGCTTCTATTAGATGCAGTACAATAATAACAAAAACTATCTCTCAAACCACTGCTCCAAGAAAAAGGATTAACCACTGATAGTTGCATGCAACGCTTAATAATCCCTTTCAATCTCTCAATTAATCCATTTCCTTGGGATGGTATATTGCAGTTTTCCTATGTGTAATTCCACATTTTTCCAGAAAATATTTTATTCTCCACGAAGTACACTGTACTCCATTGTCAGAATGGATCTCTTTGGGAAAGTCTTCACTGTAAAATAAACACTCTAAAGTCTTAATAATGTTCTCTGTTGTTATGGATTTATAAGGATTCACTTACAACCCGTGAGAGTGGCAAATCCATTATCACAACAAAATACATACTACCTTCTGACAGTGTTATATGGCCCACAATATCAATACCTAGTTTTCCCCAAGCCTTGGGTGGCACAGTTACAGGGACCAAAGGTGCATCATTAAGGTGTTTTCTCTTATCACTAGCATTCGAGATTACACAACTTTTTTTTAACCATTTTATCAATTTGCGACTCCATTTCAGGCTACCAGTAACTGAGAAAAACATTACTTTTAGTATTGTACTGTTGAAGATGCACCTCATGGGCAAGGGAAACAAAATGTGGTTCAAATAGACTATGGTGGAGCCAACCTGTTGCCTACCACAGATAACTCCTGGCTGACACCATTCCACCTGTTCATCTCTTTACTCAACCTGTCTCGCCAAGGTTAACCAGAGAGTATCAAACTCTGAAACTAATCAAGTTTGTCATTGTTTTCCATACTCTCATTCCTTTCCTTAGTTGAAACAGTTCCTCTGGAAATATTAGCAATAATACATGTACCCCTTTCACCATCCACAAATATGTACCTTTCTTCCTGGAGCTTTTGTTATAATATAGTTTGCTTAGTTATCTTCTCTTTAATTATGTTTAAGGTTTGGTCACACTTATCATTCTATGTAACCTTAGCACTGTTTCTGGTAAGTTCACATAAAAGGAGCAGATATTGTTGCTAAATCATGAATTAGCTTGAAATAATATTCAATCAACTCAAGAAATTGCCTAAGTTGGTTACTATCCTTGGAAACAGGTGTATTCACTATATATATTTTTTTTTATTTACTTGTCTGTAATCAAATCAAAATTTGATTTTTACAAGAAGTCACATCTCTTATCTCACATAGTAGAGGGGAAGAAGAACTGTTACACGAAGATAAAGTAAAAATCAGAATAAACACAATGGTACATAAGAAAAGATCTCGAACAAGATATGAAAAAGTTTGTTAGGTGGTACTGAGTGAGCTATCGCTCTCTATTGCTAGTTTAAGTGCAGCGTCCAGCATCTTTACCACCGCAGTTGACCATTTTGTTTTTTCGCCTGCAACCAGGTGACACCACCATATGTCTTCCTCTCTGAGTGCCACATCGCACATTAAAGGTAGAAGGAAAGCTTCTCGTAGATATGCTGTTTTTGTGCATTTTAGAAGTCAGTGCTTTACAGTTTCCATCTCTTGAGTCTCTGGGCATAGTCTACATGTTTTCGAGATGGATTTTGTCCGGATAGCTTTAATTTCCTGAGTAAGCATTAGGTTGAGTCTCATTTTCATGAAAATTTTCTGTAGCCTTTTCTCGGGAAATTTTATACAGTAGTTCAGAGGTATGTTGAGCTTGTTTGTTGTCGGCGGTAGGTGAACGAGAAGCTTATTTGCCATTGTTGCCTCACACGTGTGGATCCAGTCCTCCTGAGCGATTTTTCTCTTTATCTTGGTCGGATTTTGCATTAGGTCCTCCGGCGTACAGGCCAGATCAATTAAACATTTTTGTAGTTCTTGCTCCCATTTGTTCAAGGCAATGCAGTGACCTTGAATGAGTTCCTTCTGGATTGCTTGGAATAGTGGTAGAGCGTCTGGAGAAATGATTTTGCGCAGGAGTCTCATTTGGCTTTGCTTAACAGACGCTTTCATTGATAAGAGGCCCAATTCACGCCTAATATCTGAAATTGATGTTGATTTTGGGAGGCCCAATACTGCTTTCCACAGAAAGCCTTCCAGTTTAGGCTTTATCGAGTCTTGGATGTTTAGAGCCGCGCCCATTGCATAGATTAGCGATGGTAGCACCTTTTGCTTGTAGAATTGGATCGCTGGCAGTAGTGAAAACTTTCCATATTTCCGATCTACAAGTTTAGTCTCGGTTGTTCCGGTTTTTATTTTCGACCACAAAGCCAGGTGGGTAACCTTTTCTGAGCGTGTAGCATCGAACATTATTCCCAAGTATTTAATACTGGAGACAGTTTCGATCTTCTTATTGTTCAAAAACCAGTGTCCGTTGTTTCTGGCGGTCGATCCGTTTTTCCCCATGATCAGAATTTTGGATTTGGCGATGTTTATTTCCAGATCGTTTTCATCGATGTACTTGGCCAAGTTATTGAGTTGGCGCTGGAGCCCAATTTGTGTCTGGTCCATAAGGATTAAGCCGTCCACGTAAAGTAGTCTAGGTATTGAAATATTTCCTACTTTTGGTGGAAAGGCTCTTACCGCTGGTTGGGTGTGTTGATAATCGCCCAGAAATGCAATAAAAAGGGCTGGGGCCAGCAGGCACCCTTGCTTTATGCCTCGTTCAGATGGAAATTGTTCAGACATCAAACCTTGTTTGTTGAGACAAACTCTCAGCTTTGTACCTGTGTGGAGGGCGATCACTGGTCCTAGGATTTCTGCCGGACAGTTCCATTTTGATAGTTTTAACCAAAGCTTTTGTTGACTGATTTTATCGAAAGCTTGCGTCAGGTCTACGAACACTAGGAATACTTTTGGCATGCCATTCTTCACATTTTCTTTTATGATGTTTAGTATCATAATGTTGATACTTGTACTTGTGTTTTTGACGAAGCCTGTTTGAAGTTCGTCCAGACATGGAGATGTTCTAGCCCATCTGTGAAATCTAGTCAGGAGGAGAGTCGCGAAAATCTTGCCCATAATATCCAGGAGGGCTATAGGCCGGTAGTTAGCTGGATTGTCTCTATTTCCCTTTTTGAAAATGGGCACTATCAGTGCTTCTGTCCATGTTTTGGGAATTTGTTTCTTTGTCTGGCATTGATTGAAAATGTTGGCTATTAAAGAGGACCAATCTTGAGGATGCTATTTTAGGTCCATGTTGGTTAAGCCATCCGGGCCAGGTGCCCTAGATGTTTTCAGTTTCAGAATTGTGGCAAAGATCACTTCTTCGTCTGCGAGATCAGCCCATGTTGTCGCTGCGGGAGATGGATATATTTCAGTAGATTCCGGTGGTGCGAATTGGGCTGTGAAGAAGGATATCCAAGTCGATTCTGGTATTACATTAGATAGTTGGTTGACTGTCTCGTTGTTTTTATTTTTAATCAGTGCCCAGAAATCTTTTCAGTTTTTTGACACAAAGGTTTTAAGAATTTTTTCCGAGTCATTCTGTGTTATTCACTAAATCCTTTTCAGGCGCGATTCCATCTTCCATCTTCTGATAACATATGACACAAATATTCAACTTCCTTAAGGCCAATGTTACACTTAAAGCTCTGCCCAGTTAATCCATTGTTCCTTAATCTATGTAGAACTCCTTCTAATATCTTGTTGTGCTCTTCCTTTTACCACCATAAATCAAAAACCATTTTGAAAGAATAGTGCTTTCTCTACATTTTCGAAAACATATGCCATGACTCTTTGAAACACAGCCACCATAAAAGCAAGCCCAAATGGCATTCTGTTGAAGTGGGATGAGCCAAATAGTGTAAGGAAGGAGGTGAGATGTTTTCAATCCCCAAAAAATGTAAACTGAAGATAAACTGGTGAAAGATCAATCACACTGGACATTTACCATCTTGCAGTGTGGTCAAAACCTTAGAAATGATTGAGGGAGGATAGTGATACATCAAGATTAATTGATTTAGGTCCTTTAGATCAATGTACAACCTAAACTTTTCATTTGATTTGGTCACCACCACAATGGGAGAAAGCCACTCAGAGGATGTGATTTCCTCTAGCACTCCAATTTTAACTACTTTCTCTATGTTTTCCTTTCATGATTCCTTAACTAATTATGGTACGCTCCTTACTTTATGAACAATGATTGCTCTTACATTGCATTTCAAAATTATGTGATGTTTAAATCTTTTAAGGCATTCCAAATCATAAGAATATATGAATCTTCATTGCAAATTATGTTGCCAACTATCCACTCAAATAAATCAAGGAAATTGAAGTGTAGGAGCTCATTCCAAGCCCACACTTGGAGGATACACATTCTAGTCGGTGTCCTGGGGCAATGGCTTTCTGAGTTGATGACATAGCATTACAGCACAAAGTCACTAATTTGGTTGATAAATCATGGAGTTTTAACTCTGCAATATCTGGCAATTTCAACAGCAAGGGACCAACCACATTTACATCCCACATACAAACATATTTGAAATATGGAAGAGATTTCAGATTAATACATCTGAGGTAATATAACAAAGAATGTTTGCCTAATGACAATCCATCTAGCAGAAATCAGCATTGACTGTAAATAAGGTAAGGA
This sequence comes from Ambystoma mexicanum, assembly GCF_040938575.1. Lineage (NCBI taxonomy): Eukaryota > Metazoa > Chordata > Amphibia > Caudata > Ambystomatidae > Ambystoma > Ambystoma mexicanum. The sequence continues at coordinate 1,051,543,337 of NC_090941.1, forward strand.
ATATAGATAGATCAGCTAGAAAATACACATTTTGTACTACATCTGGATTTACAGTACTAAAGCATGCTTGATAACATCACCAAATCGAACACAAGGAAGAAAAAGGTTTTAATCACCAGTGAACTTCTTCAACATCCTACTGGATCATTTTTCACATCCACAGAACCCTCCTCCTAACTTTTTCCCTCTCCCTAAAACTCTTTGGTAATTTTTGAGAACTTTTGGGCACAAGACCCCATACTAATTAGGGTTGTACTTCGTAAGTTATGGTTGTTATTCTTGTGTACTGCTAGTGATATATCTACTTACATCACTTCCTTTTCAGGCATTGGGGTGGATGAAATGATTATTTTACACAAACTCACTATGATTATATATATGTATTTTACTATTAGTGTTGTGTTATAATATTACCTATTTTGGTCATGTTTGCAGTGTTTTATTGGCCATTAATAAATATAATACTTGCATAACTAACTGACTATGCATATCATCTAGCACAGTGTCTGAGCTGAGGGTGAGTCCCTGACTTTATTTAATTTGCATTTTGTCGTTTTACTTTTTTACATGCTTTATTCTCTGCCTCTGCCTGAGGTGTTCCACTTCCCTTCCTTACAGCTTTCTCCCCACCCATCCTCACTCCCTCTAGCCGCCCTCCCCTTCTGATAGGACTGTGGAACCATCCACATGACCAAAATAATCTGGGGATGTTATGCCACCCTTGTGGTGCCTGGTTCCTCATTTGCATGCCATCCAGAGTGGTGTCTGGGCTGAGGGTGTGCCACTGCCTTGATTTTGTTTGCATTTCATTGTTTTTCTATTTACTGTGCTTTATTGGATGCTCTGCTTGCTGTCTTCCACTTCCCTTCATTGCTCCTTTCTCCCTGCCCATCCTCACTCCGTTCTCCCATCTGCGCTCCCCTTCTGTCAGGTCCATGGTGCCATTCACAGGACCTTAATCGGTTGGGGGACCTTATACCACTATTGCGGTGCCTGGTACCTCATTTGTGCACCATCCGGCACAGTGTCTTAGTTGAGGGTGAGCCCCTGATTTCATTTTGTTTGCATGTCGTAGTTTTACCATTTTCTGTGCTTTATTCTATATCCTGCCTGGTGTGTTCCACTTCCATTCCTTACTCCTTTATCCCCTACCATCCTCACTCACCAGCATGCCCTTCCCTTTGTTAGGTCTGTGGTGCCATCAACGTGACTGGAATCGGTCCCCTTTTACTGTTCCAGAGGGGCAGGCTTGACCTGGGCAGCCAGCTAAGGGCCACAGGCAAAGAACAGCTCCCTAGAACAGCCCCAATCCCCTCTCTGCCCTATTCAGCCAGGGCACTTCAGCCAAGCCCCAAAATTGTCTGCAACAACCCTCAGGTAAGAGACAATGACATATGTTACTTATATTGTTAATCAAATAACTGAAGTTAGGTGTTTAAGGCTTGTTGCATGTTAAACTATATATACTGTATTGAAGTTAGGTGCTTATCTGGAGGAAATATGCTGTTCTGAACTTAAGCACCAATCTATCCCATAGCCAAGGATTGAAATGAGTGCATGTTTAGAGCACAGCCACTATTCTCGCAGGGTTCCAGAGCTAACGGGTGTATCACAGTCAGAAGAATTCCAGAGTGTAGCCAAAGTATTGCATTTAGATGAATTCATGACGGTAGTGTGATGACTCAGAAATTATACCCCTAGAAAACCTGGCATGGTGCCCTTCTCATGTGCCCAAGGAAAGGCAGATGCTTCCTGATCCAGACCCTGGGGTGGTGTTCTGTGGGAGGTTCACTTAAGAGGGAAAGCAGGTCAGGAGGAATGGGAAACCCCCTTGTTCAACTTCCCCCAGGCAAATCATCATCAGGATAGGGATAGTGAGGTGACAACCTTTTCAGTTAATTAAATGGCATTTTTTGAAAAACCTTCACAAAGTTGTCTGCCTCACATTTATGACCCCTCACATATGGTGTCAGAATAGGATAAGAAGTCAGAATAGGATAAGAACACTTGAATTTGAGAAACGTACAAAAGCTCCCACCGTGTCTACTGATCAATCGATAGGTTTCCATATGTATAGTAGTAAAGGTGAGTTAATTCAATCGGAAGATTGGGGGTTCATCCCCACAGATTTAATTCTTATTCCACTCAAGGGTACATACATCTGCCTTGTCTGAAAGTCAGGTATAGCCCGGCACAATGGCCTAGATGTATTGGCAGGAATTATTGATCCAGAATATAGAGGAGATGTCAAAATATGGATGCAAAACAATGAAAAGGAAGTTTATTAAATTAAAGCCAGAGAATTGATTGCTTAATGTGCACCCATGTCTAAAAAAAAATCCAAACCCAATCTGGCATGCCGAAGAAATGCATTTTTGATTGAATCTGGTAAAAACAAATGAAACTGAGAATCTGGCAACATTTTAATTGCATAGCAGGAGAATGTAAACTGTGCTGTGAAGGGATTCCCCATTATGTGAGACAGCTTTTGATAATCTGCACATCTACACAAGAATTAAGAGAAAAATACTTTGCTAAATTTGAGCACACTATAGATTGGCTTAATACCCAAGAATTCTGGCACATACTGTTAGGACTCAAAGACTAAATCCAGCAGTGATGACTTGACACATCATAAGGCAATTGAGTCTTTCTGACAATATACTCCTCAAGAGTACAAAAGGACAGATTGAGGTGAGTATTGCCCGAAATATTTGGTACACCCTGGTACCCAGACAAGTATTACAATATGACTCAAGACAATAAATAACTAGGCAAGATCATGAGCAGATACTCACAAGCAAGAATAGTGGCTGGGACTGATACGTTCCAAGCTAGATTGGTGAGTATCCTGTAACAAGAGAGGTAGCTATTACTATTAGTACAAGATAGTAAGAAAAGGAAGAACCTGGCAGTAGTGTGCTTACCAATGATTGTTCTGGAGGAATTCTGAAGAGAAGATTGCTGTATTTAAGTGGTAGTCCTGGGAACACAAAGTCCCGCCGGCACCAGGACGCCTAAACAAGTCTTTTGATCCTTGCGCCGTTGTGCTAATGTCCTTTAAGTTCTTTAGAGTCTTTGGACCGACAAAGAAGGAAGACGTGACAATGGTTTGGAAATTAGGCAGTCCACACAGAGTTCCGGGATTAACAAAGACTAACGAAGTGAAGCCAATTGAAGAGAGACGATCAGTAATGTTCCGGTTTGGCAGCAGGCAGGTAAAACGTGAAAGGATGAGGCGAATGCAGTCCAATAAACGTTCCGGTTTGGCAACAGGCAGGTAAGACGTGAAAGGATGAGGCGAATGCAGTCCAATAAATGAGTTCCGAGTCGACAACAGATACCAAGTAAGCAATGACAAGGGACGAGGCAAGGGAAGTCAAAGAACAGACCAGGGGATCGAAGATCAGGATAACAAGGTAACAATATACGAAGCTTAGAAAATACAAATTCAGAAGCAGTGGTGGTGGGGTTAATATACAGATCAGCTGACCGCACGCACAACGCGCCGCCGTAGACTTGAACGCCTAAATGTATGCAATGGGCACCAGCGTTTCCAGGGCAACCCATTGCGTTCTCTAAAGGAATGCATTCTCCTGGATGAACAAACGTTCTGAGGGTTTAATGTGAATCCCAAATTCATACGTATACTTTTGAACCTACTGGGGAATCGGGAATGTTTCCTCCTGGGTGTACCAAGTCCATGACAAGAAAAAGAGGAATCAAACGGAACCTTGACACAGACTATCAGCTGGGAAATACATTTTGTTGTCTATTGCACTTTTAAAACTTTTGAAAACATTGCATTTTATACAAATCCCATTATAATGCAGATTAGATGAATTTGAATTTTAGTTTAGAGTTTGCTTTCTTTTTGTACTCGGATATGAAAGTATATATTTAAGTTGATTGGTAACTGTTGGAAAATGTGTAAAACGCTGTTGTGACTAACAGCACAATAAATAAATAAACATATTTAATAAAGATTGCTTAATGAATATTGGACAAGGTTATGTTTACAAAATCAAAAGAGTTTAAGAATAGGGGCAAACGGGAAGATGAACTCAAGCTTTTGGGAGGCAGATCTTGTCCCAGTGAAGAAGAGAGTATTCCTGACTTAGCTTTTGCAGATAACAAGTGAGGAAGAAGGTAGGAGAAAGAATGGATCACTTTTGTTTTCTGAAAACAGGATAATTATAAAGAGATGATTTTGATTTCTCCAGTACTCCAGGAACTCATTGTTATTCCAAAAAAGCCATAAGAATATTGAGTTGGAAATGGCTCAGGCTCAATTAACAAAATGAAGAAAGTTATGCTAATCAGTTAATTTCCACTGATCTATCTCAGAACCATAAACAGGATCTGCTGTACATTTTACAGCAATTCCCTGATGTTTTTAGAACTGAGCCAGGAAGAGCAAAAGGAGTATATCATTATAATCATACTTCCCCAGGACAATGTTGTTCGCCTGAAACACTATAGAATCACTGATAGCAGAAATCAAATTATCCAGGAAGAATTAGAGGCTATGATAAAAAGCAGACGTTATTGAACCATCACTAAGTTTGTGGTCTCCCCTTATTGCATTAGTTGAGAAACCAGATAATTCTTGGAGGCGTTGCATTGATTTTTGGAAGGTTAATGAAGTATCACAGTCTGACAGCCAGCCCATGCCGAGGATAGATGATTTGATTGCCAGATTGGCAAATGCTGTATATCTTTCAACCATTAACCTACCTAAAGGTTATTAGCAGATACTAGTCAATCCAAAAGATAAGCCCCAAACCACCTTTTGTACGCCCCCAGGGTTGTTATAATTCAAAGTGCTGCCTTTTGAGCTATATGGGGCCCCTGCTACTTTTCAGAGACTAATGTAGCAGGTTATTAGACATCTTATATCATTCTGTGGGGCCTATATTGATGATAATATCATCCATAGTAAAATCTGGGCTGAACATTTGTCACATGTATACCAAGTAACCCGGGCATTGAGGAAAACTGGACTCACGGCAAACCCAAAGAAATGTCATCTGGCTAGATCTGCTAGATCTGCATTAAAACATTACTGATCTGCGCCGTCAGAGCAGAAACATCTTGCGGAAGATATTAGGTTAGGCCGTGCAGCGTGGACTATGGAAAGAACTCCACTGTAACCATCACAGCAGACCTACACATCTTGGACAACTGACTGCACTTCATTACAGCATTGCATTCCACAACGCGTGAATAACGGAAAGTACTCCACTGGAACTGTTACAGTGGATTCAAACACCTTGGACTGCCCACTGCGCTTCTATCTAACATTGTGCTTTGCAACATTGGAAATCTCCCCACTGATCGCGCTTTCAGATGGCTCACACCTCACTGCCTCGCATTGACGAGTATGTCGACCACAAGTAAACATCCTGATGTGGCTGGCGGCTGTGACCTCCGTTCCACCGTGGACTACCAATCCACACATAGTATGTTGATTACCCAGATGAAGATGTGGTAAAAATTACCTACACGTCGAAACCGGTTGGGATGGGTCAACTCGAGGGTCCCTATAAAAACTTAATTTGCGCACCCTAACTCTTGAACCCAAAGAAATTGATTCATGAGATGTGTCATGGTTAATTATGTGTTTGTTTTGTATAATTGTGTTTAAGATTGCATTGACAGTATCAATAGTATGATTGAGTGCATGATTTATACTTTTTGAGAATAGAAATACTGCTTGAGCTTTCCATTTCTCTGTATATATGGTTTGCAGTCCATTGGACTTAGTTTTGCTGCTGTGCTATCTGAATTCATTTTTTGATATTTTTCTACTATAAAAAGCAATCTTAAATGAATGTGTCTTTGAAAGACAATGCTCTAGAACTCCTCTCCTATTTTTCAATGTATGCTCCTCTGGTTCTAGAACAAGGGACACCTGCTTTTCTGTTCTTCTATATCTGCAGTAAAGCATGTTTTATTGTGGGGAATGGACTAATCAAACCTCAAACTGGAAAGGTCAAACTCCACCTACAAAGACCAAAAAGGAGCTATGAGCCTTTTTAAGCCTAGTTGGTTATTATCGTAGATTGAATCAAAATATGTCTTCCATTTCTCCCCTACTACTGACAAACTTAAAAACGCAGAACCCCAAGAACTTAGGTGGCATTCGAAAGTCAAAACTTGTTTTCATCGGTTAAAACAAATCCTGTGCCGTGAACCTATTTTGAATGTGGCAGACTTCAATAGTCTGTTTATCTTGAAAACTGATGCCTCCCATATTGGTCTTGGGGCAGTACTATCTCAAAATCATGACGGAATAGAACACCATATCCTCTATGTTAGCAGGAAACTATTTGCCCGGGAAAGAACTACGTTACTCTAGAATTGGACACCCTAGCCATCAAATGGGCTATAACATACTTGAAGTAATATTTAACAGGTTGGAAGTTGAGACTAATTACTTATCATGCCCCCATAAATGGTAAGGTTTAAGGAAGGATACCAATGCTAGAGTCATGGACTAGATTTCAGATGTGCAGCCCTATTGTTGCCCTGTTGAGCATTGAAAAGGAAAAGAACAAGACAATGTTGATTTCCTTTCTCGATTCCCAATATACATTAGGGGAAGGGTATGTGATAAATAAGAAATTATTTCCTCAGAAAACCTGGCCTGAGACCCTTCTCATGTGGCCCGGGAAAGTCAGATGGTGTTCTGCAGGAGGATCACATAAGGGGGCGCAGGTCAGAAGCAATGGGAAACCCCCTTGGTCAACTTCCCACCAGAGACCCTAAACCTTAAATGGCTTATTGCAAAATAGAAGTTATAAAAACTGATTTTGACATTTTGAAGTCCAAATCCCATTATCCCTAAGAAATGGGATGACGAAGAGGGCTGCAGAGGAAGCAAACTGCGAAGTGCAGTTTATTCATGGGAAAGACCCACACCTGATGGAAATATGGAAGCTTAAAAGCCCTGCTCAGGTGCAGGAGATGAGTAAGAAGAAGGTGCAGTGCAGTATTTGTAGGTAGAGGAGTTGCAAACTCTCCACATTGCAGCAGAAACAGAAACTGGAGGAGAGATAAGACACCAGGACCACTCTCGAGTGCCAAGCTGAAGCTGGTCCTGAGAGGGTCTTCACCTCCAGAAGAGAAAAGCATGAAAGAAAGTACTTTTCAATACTGAACTGACAGAAAGCAGAGAGAACATAATTTGGTCAACCTAATTGACAGTGATTTTAAGAACCCAGGTTAATCTGAAAGTCAGCAACAAGATGGGTCAAATAAGTCCAGAACCCAAAACAAACTACCATTGCCAAAGCCCTAAAAAAGTGAAAACAAGGACATTTAAAACAAACAAACATTGCCAAAGTCCAGAGGGGGCAAATGAGAGTCCTACAGTTTGTGAAGCTTATTGCCCATATTTAAAGAAGTGCCTACAAGAAGCTGGTGAAAACCCACATTGCCAAAGTTGAAAGAAGAGTCAGAGTGCAACCATATTATTATCAGGATTTGGTTGATAGAGAAGGGGAAAAAAACAAAAGTGTCAAGAAGGCTGCCTTTCAAGTAAAGGATATTCAGAAGGAGTGGACCATGGCTTGCAGAGGTATTGGAAATCACACACGTGTAATGAAGAGCACCAATGTGATTCTTGTCTTCGCTAAATAAATGCCTACATCTTGGTGTAGTGAATTAAGAGACATTGTAAAATTGCTGTAAGCTGTCTTACCCACAGAAGCACTTGTTGTTTGTAATTTTCTGAGCTGGCAAGGGTGTACAACAGATCAGAGGTTGTGCTAACACTTCACTGTGTTCAGGCAGGGGTGTATACTCGAAAAGAGAGCTTTGAAGCAGTAGGCCTGGCATGGGTGTAAACCAGGTCTAATTGAAGTAGTAGCCATGGCATGGAAGTAAACCAGGTGGAAGTTGATGTTAACAAATAATCCTGGCAAAAGTCCATTGCTGAAGAGAGTGTTTTCCTTAGTTTATTTTAGGCAGGGAAATACTCATCAGGATAGGAATAGTGAGGCGTTTATTCAACCTTTTGAGTTAATAAAATGGCATCTTATTAAAAACCTCCACAAATGTGTCTGCCTCACATTTCTGACCCTTCACAGTAGCCAATTTGTTGCATTTAGATGCATGTATGAGGGTAGCTAATGTTTTGCATTTAAATGAATCTATGATAGTAACAAATCTATTGCATTTATATTACTTTAAGACAGTAGCCGATGTGTTGCATTTAGATGTATTTTTGAGGGTAGATCACATTTTTAGGCTGGCTTACTTGAAACTAACTTAGCACCTATCCACTACATGCACTTTTCTAAAACACATTGCACAACACCTTTGCCACTAGAATGCCACTAGAATGCAGCTATCCCCTACAATACATATTTGGTTTAGCTGCACACATAATGTATCTCCTGCTGTTGCATACCATCCAGACTACCTCTCAGCACACTTGCACTACTCAAAGACAATTTTCTCTGCAATTTGAATGCAGCTATCCCCATGATCAAATTTAATCTAGCTGTACACGTTTCGTCTACTATCACTCCACATACTACCTATCAGCACCCTTCCACCACATGCACTATGCAAACGCACATTGTGTAATACTTCTGCCATTCAGATAGCAGCATCTCCCACAGTAAAACTTGGTCTTGCTGTACACATAATGTCTCTCCTGCTTCACATACTCTGTACAGTACCTGTCAATAGAATGCAGCTATCATCCATGATAACATTTGGTCTAACTGTACACATGATTTCTCTGATGCTTGACATACATTGTGCAGCACCTATGATATCCCACGATAAAATGTGTCGTAGCTGTCCACACAATATCTATACTGCTTGACATATTTTGCACAGCACCTATGTCATTAGAATGCAGCTATCCCCCCATGATAAAATGTGGTGTAGTTGTGCACACAATGGCAATACCGCTTGACATATTTTGTAAAGCACTTATGCCATTAGAATGCAGCTATCCCCCCCACAATAACTTGTGGTCTGGTTGTACACATATTGTCCCTCCTGCTTCACATATGTTATACAGCACCTATGCCAATATAATGCAGCTACCTTCCACAATAAAATTCTGTCTAGCTGTACACATAATGTCTCTCCTGTGTTACATACTCGGCACAGAACCTCTGCCATTAGAATGCAGCTATGCCCCACAATACAATTCTGTCTAGCTGTACACATAATGTCTGTCATGCTTCATATATTTTGCACAACACCTCTGCCATTAGAATGCAGCTATCTGCCACGATAAAATGTAGTCTAGCTGTACACATAATGTCTCTCCTGCTTCATATACGCTGCAGAGTACCTCTGTCATTAGAATTAAGCTATCCCCCACAGTATAATTTGGTCTAGCAGCACTCACATATTATCTCTCTCATCTACACTCCAGTCTACCTCTCCTCATCCACCCACTTGCCTGCTCAACATGGATGACTAGCAATGGTGAATGATGCTATGCAAATGCCCATTACATTACATTTCATGCAGAGCTGAATGATTTGAGAGAGTCTTGAGAACATACAACATCATTTACACCCAATACACATGTCAACAGTCTGCTGATTGACAACTGATTGCCAAGGTCACCATGCAATCAATCAAAATGTGTGAATATTACCAGAAGATGAGGTTCACATCCCAGACTGGAACCCTTTGAAACATTATTGAAAAAACAGATCACATCTACTGTTGCAAAAGAGGATATCAATCCTAAAACAGCCAGTATGTTGAGTAAAGTTCTTGGTCTTAGTGTATATAGTGGAAAGGGATAGTACTCTCCCAACAAAGGAAGGAAGCATAAGGAGGCCGAAAGGATAGCTCAGGGGCAATGGAGGTCATTCTGAGGTTGGTGCTAAGGGAAAAACGATGCCGGTAAAGGAATGCTGGCATCGATTACCGCTACGGGTTATTCTGATCTACCAGACCACTATTAACGGCATTGTAAAGTACGGAGCTGTTAATAACAGACTGGGTGTGTGAACGCGACCCACCATGCCGGCATAAGCGGCATGCTGTAAACTGGAGTAGATCCCAAGTGAGGCGGAGATGCAAATAACGGCCTCATGAAGTCGGAAAAAGTGCTTAAAGGCATGCCGTAAATACCGGCATCGCCGACCTACCATTAAATGCGCTGAGCCTTGTTCCCAACTGCCACAGGTGCACACAATCAGCACAGGTGGAGGCAATGGAGTCTGGCCATATGCACTGCCATCCCCCCTCTACTGAAGGTAATGTCTGTGCTCCACTTCCTTGCAACAGGCAACTACCAGCACACAGTGGGGCAAATGCATGGCATAACTCAACCGTTTTTTTCCTGGATACTGTACCAAGTGCTGGATGCCCTCCTCAAGCACACAAGGGACTACATATCTCCACCACGGACTCCCCAGGAGATATTTGATACAAAAGTTACCTTCCATGCACTGGCAGGCATGCCAAATTGTGTAGGTGCCCTCGACTGCACCCATGTGGAGTTGGTAGTCCTGCATGCCATGGAGGCGGTCTACCGCAACTGCAAGCAATACCACTCCATCAATGTGCAGATGGTATGTGACGCAAGCAAGATCATCACACATTGTTGTGCCCGATATCCAGGATCGACTCATGACTCTTTGGTCCTGTGGAACTCCACGCTACCACGCTTCATGGAGCGACATGATGGACGAATTGCCTGGCTGCTTGGTAAGTAGCAGGACTGGCACATGGCATTGAAAAGGGGGGAGAGATGCACACACCACCATGCTGCCAATGTTGATGTGACTGCACAATGAGCACATCACCAAACATTGTGCTCAAAACCATCACAAACCATACAAGACCCACAAATAACATATGAATGAAGTAAGGTCAACACCTGTCACAACATGACTAACATGAAACCACCCCACATCCCACAACACGTGCACCACCCATCAGCGACCCTCACCCTCTGTAACACCATCCTGCACCATGCAGTGCATATGCATCATGTTGCTGTCTCCAGCATATCACGACACAGGACAAGCATCCCTGGGAGTGCATCAAACTGCACCTACTAGGGAATCCACTGTCCGCACAGGGCTGGCACACTCACAGGAGTGCTGCATGTCACCATGGGAATGATCAATGCTGATTGTCCAATATTGCACAGACTACTGCCAACGCTCTCCCTAAGTAAATCTCACAGGACACAACACCTCACTAATTTGACACTAACACAGCTGTGTGCATAGATGATGCATGTGCAACAAGACGGCAGTGTACACCATGTATCATCTTGGAGATGCAACCCACACCATTAGACCATGGCACAGGACACATGGAGGGACAGAAAATGGCGTCAATGCATCCAGGGGCATGTGCATGTGGGCAACGATAACCTGCTGGCATGTGTGACTAGTACAGCTGTCCCTCATGATTTCCCTGATATTTACCTTCATTTTCCTCTCATACTGGTGATAGTGGCTATCCCTTGAAGCCATGGCTCCTCACCCTTGTCCGAAACCCACAGAACAGGCACGAGCAGGACTACAATCGTTCCCATACTCATACATATGTGGTCATCGAGCAGACCCTTGGCCTGTTGAAGTCACGATTTCGCTGCCTCAGCTGGTCAGGTCGGGCACTCCTCTGCAGCCATTAAATGACACATGCGCATTGATGAATGTTCACTCAGGTCTTCTTTTTCAAACAACTGGTTTATTGAATGTAACAATATAAACGTAAGTGACAAAACCCTCCACCACCCTCACCCTCCTCCCCCTCCCCCCACAACTCCCCCACACACCCTGCCATCCTCCCCCTCCCCCCACAACTCCCCCACACACCCTCACCTCCTCGCCCTCCCCACCAACTCCCCCATACACCCTCACCTCCCCAACTCCCCCACAAAAGTCCCATTGAGAAGCCTACATGAGGCTGCCATAACATTCACTCAGCACTCCCTGAGCCAGGGTGTGGCATGTCCCATCGGCCCTGTGCACGGACCGACCTGCGGAGCGGGCTCGTTTGGGTGGAACTGCAGGACAAAGGGGTGGCCTCCTGCTGAGGTTGTGGGGCGAGATGACCTGCCTCCAAGGCATCCGCGATGCGCTCTAGCACCTGCCTGAGGGCCGAGACCTCCTCACAGAGGTGGCTGGTGTTGTCCGTAATGGACCGGCCTAGTGTAGCTAACTCTGTATGCCACTCCTTTCTGGCCTGATGGTTGTCCTGTACAAACTCACAAACGAGTACAGTGAGCAGGTCAGTCCGCAACAGCCCTGCGGGTGCACCTGTGGATGTGCTGGGAACCTGGCTGTCATGCCCACCCTGTTCATCCTCCCCAACACTGAAAACTGGACTGAGATGTCCCTGGGTGTGGTCATGGCCGGACTGCTCTGGAGCGGTGGTGTACCCGGTATCAATCAATGATACTTGGGGGGATGCAATTTGGGTAGGGATATGGACCACATCCATAATGTTGTCCTCCATGGTGCCCTAGATATCCTCCTGGCTGTCATCCACTGTCAGGGATGCCGTGGCTGCCACCTCCCCAGCCACTCTAGACTCCTCCGAATGGGGTGTCTCACAGGTGTCTCCAGGCAGGATGAGGGTGTGGGGGTGGGTGTGCTGTGCCCTCCACGGGCCTTGGTGGTACAGGTGCAATATGTACCTGCGGTGGCTTGGTTGCTGGGACACGGCACCCACTGGCTTGTCCCCTAGAGGTTGACGGCTGGTTGCTGTCCTCTTTGGACCTCCTCCTGGGTGTGACCTGTTCAGGGTGCCGTCCTGCTCATCGCTGTCATGGTCACTGCCTGTGGGGGTGGAAGAGAGGGACGGCATGAGTGATGTTTTGATGGGCCTCATACATACATTGGGACAATTGCTCATGTACACAATTGTGGTTAATAGGCTTTTGTTTTGGGAAGGGCACGTAATTTCATACATGGGTGGTTAATGCAGGCATATGTCGGCATCACTCATGTTGGCCAGGAACAGTGCTGTCTGAAATGCATACTATTTTGGTCATGCATGCTGTGTGCCTCGTGGAATTTCCTACTTTGTGGGGTATGTGTCATGTACGATATTGCCTTGCAGTAGGCATCAGCATGTGTCTCTGATGCTTCGGCCTACTTTACAGGGAGTGTGTGTGTGTGTGTGGCCGACCATGGTGTGACTCTTTGTACTGACATTGGCGTTGACTTTCATCAGATTTGGTATAGCAGTGTTTACTTTGGACACTCACCTCCATCGCCAGATGTAGTGGCGCCACACTCCATCTCGCCTACGCCTTTAATGGATTCCGTCCGAATCATGCTTGCGCATGTGTCCTCGAATGGGGTGAGCTTTATGGGTGAACTAGGTCCTACTCCAGTTTCCATGGCCTGGCTGCGATTGACGGATAGTATGTTGAACACCTTTAGTTGCAGGTCGTCCCATCACTTACAGCAGTCTTTCACTGTGTGGGGTGTGTTGCCCACTGCACTAACCTTCTGGGCAACAAGTGCCTCTCTCCTCATGTTGCTGGAGAAAACTGTGCCTGCATGCTCGTGCAAAGTGTCCACAAGCATCTGGTGCTCATCCTGATCAAATCTTTCCTTTCTGAGGCAAGCAGATCCCTTCTTCAGGGGCCCACGTTTAGAGACTGGTCTTCGGTTTCAGCGCGTTATGAAAGATGAATTCATTAATTATGTTGCTTTACTTCTAGGCCATGGCTCCATTGAGAGTTCAAATTAAAAGCAAAATGATCAATCTAAATGGGTCCCCAATGAAGACTTTGGTAATGAAACAGTCTGGGAATACTACAGCTGCAAGCTAACTAATCATGTGTCTACCAACAAATTACCACGTGGAACAAACTCTACCTTTTCATTGAATTTACCCCAAAACAAAATTCCCCTAAATATTTTAGATAGATCTGAAAGAACTTTGGACTTCCCCAAGCACTGGGTAGTGAAGAAACCAGCAAGACTCTGTTCTGGTCTGTTCACAGTTGTGTTCATTTTATTATTCCACCTATCCGACTTAGGAAGAAGAAGACTCCTAAGGTCACTATTATCTCCAGGAATGCTTGACCTATTACAGCGGAAGCTCTGACCCCTTTTCTGCTCCACAGCAACATAATCTGGATGCGTTTGTCACATTGCATGATCTGGCATTTGCATAGCAGACCTCTGTGTCTACTGATGTAGACCGAATTTCCCCACACCACTCTCACACTTTATCAGTCAATAAACGTAATAAACTATAGTACTCATCAGAGTTACTTGATCCGAAACTGGTTAAGCCAAAGGCCCATAATGATTGGGCTACATTTAAATCCACTGAAAGTGGGGGTGCCTATTTTATTGCAGCAAAAAAAGTATAAGGCCAACATTATTGAAGTCAAGAATGCATTATGAATTGCGCAATCCGATACTAGTGATGTGGGGGGGGGGGATCAACGCCCCATCCCATTAGAAAATTCCCTGACCCTTTGGAGTGCCCCGCAGCCACCCCTAAAAAGCGTTCTACCATATACTCTGTTTTCTTTTGGTAACACAACTTACTCTTGATGCAAAGAGGGGCACATTGATGTGCCAATCTGGCCCTAGGGTGCTTAAACCTTACTGCCCCACCCACTGGGGGGCCTGTCCCACTATTTCTCGGGGCCCTTTCCCCCCTCACCCCAAATGGGTGGCAGGGGCACCTCATGCAGGCCTCCCTGGGCCTCCTACACACGGCTGCATGAGGTACACCCCCCCTCCATTTGAGGTGGGGGGAGAGGGCCCCCAAAAATGGTGGGACTGGCCCCCCAGTGGGTGGGGCAGTAAGGTCTGGGCACACCGGCACCAGATTGGCACACCAATGTGCCCCTCTGCGCCAAGGCAGGTATGGTAAACAAAGAACACAATTCAAAATGGCAGGCTGCCCTTTAGCGGGAGTGGAGGGGCCCCCTACACCGCTGTGTAATTTTCTAATGTGAAGGGGGGTGCACCTCTCCACCCCCTCCCCAATTGGTAGGGCAGCCCATCTCATGTAGCCCTCCGCAGGGGCAGATAAGGACATCTTTAATGTCCTGGGTGTTAGTCTTAGCAGTGCACGGTGGTGGCCCGAGTTATGGTTGTTTAGCTTACCATAACTGGCGAATTTCTGGGGGTTTTCGATTTTACTTGAAACCATAATGTCCCTTTAACAAAGCTTTTTCTCTGAATTTCATAAGTTTTTATTAGTCCAACATAACCATAACGTCCCTTTAACAAAGTTTTTTCAGTGAATATATATATATATATATATATATATATATATATATATATATATATATATATATATATATATATATATATATATATATATATACTAAAATAAACTTTCTTGAGGGTCCTTATGGTTAAGTTGCCCTAACAGAAACCTGTACACTTCACTAAAAGAAAATCTTTCCTCCTCCCCTTTATGCTTCAAATTAAAACCGAAAAACTCCTGAAATTCCCCAGTTATGGTAACCTGAGCCCCCAACCCTGCCACCGTCCCTGTGCACTGGTAACACTAACACCCAGACCATGAAAGATGTCATCTCAAATGTCAATGATGACATCAATGATGACATCACTTGTTTAGCCCCTTTCTTTTCCTTCCCTGCCATACATATATATGTGCATTCGTTAAAAGGAATTCCATAAAAGAATGTTATACTTCACAGTGCAACCAAACACCACTGCACATTCCCCCATTATAATAAGCTACGCAACCATAACTCGCACCATCTGGTGCTTTGAAAAATGTAGGCTAGGTGGTCTCATTAACTGACCAGCACAATATGAAAATTGAAAAGGTGCTGCATACCAAAACGTTACCCTTGTCGTGTGTGTGTTATGAAAGTACTTTCTTTAGGGTCTGGTGTCAGGTCATGATGCATATGCATGGAGAAATGGCAAGCTTCAAACACACAATTAATTTGTATACAGGAAGATAAACTGTCGGATGCTGCTAGTTCCTTCTACCCTACTTCATTTTCCCTGTATGTGCCGCTCAGTTAGATGCATTTGGTCGGCATATGTATTGTTTGTTTTAGCACAAGTGTGTATTAAGTGTACATTTGTGAGCTACTTATGACATGTGTAACATTACACAATCACCCCTGACATCTTGCTACGAAACATAATAGAAAGAACCCCTTGTAGGCAGGGACTTTTTAGGGATATTATTTTCACATGTGATGTCATCAGTGATGTCTTTACTGATATTTGTGATGTCATCTCTGATGTCCTGGGTGTTAGTCTTAGCAATGAAGGTAGATGGTGCGAGTTATGGTTGCGTAGCTTCAGATCCAAGTGAAACCTTACAATTGACATTTTGCATTTTGATGTAACAAACGACAATGATGTGTTTTTCCTTTTTACTGAAAGGACTTTGATGAGAAATGAAACTGGTTTGATGTATTTTTTGATTTGCCATTCCTTAATGACTTTCAAATCTATTGATCTCCTAGAGCCTGTCCATCGGTGCAAAACCTGGATGGAAACTGTTGAAGCTGGAAGAATGTTATCCCTACATGACCTATCGATGTACATGGCGCATGGACTGAAGAAATGTGCAGACATGATAGCAGACATAGTTTTGGAGGTGGCATGGAGAGAAAGCTTATTTGTTGGTAAACACCAAAAAGAAACCCAAATAGGGGTTCTTATGTTAAGTCAGCGTCTGTCCAGGGCACAGGTACACCAACATTTCCAGCTCAACGCTATGACTGAAGGTGGGCTGTACTGCCTGAGAATTGGTGCGTGAATCACATGGGCACACAGTGTCGGATCAGACCATGCTACATAGAATGGAAAGATGTGCTAATGGTGGAGGTCTGTAGTACAATTCACTGCATCTTCCTGAGCCTCTGGAGCCAAGCATGG
Organism: Ambystoma mexicanum; assembly: GCF_040938575.1. NCBI lineage: Eukaryota > Metazoa > Chordata > Amphibia > Caudata > Ambystomatidae > Ambystoma > Ambystoma mexicanum. Next base: position 1,051,560,190 of record NC_090941.1, read on the forward strand.
GAGGAGGAGACTGTGTAATGGCCCCTGCTTATGGCAACTCTACAAGAGACACAGGAATGAAGGATCTTCCATGATGCAAACTACAATATGTCTTTGGAGCTAAAGTGGCCGTAGATATTTTTAAATTGTTCACAAAATATTATGCAAAAAGGAACTAACCAGACTGACGCAGAGCACCCTGGGACTATGTCAAACCCTCTAATTGATGATACATGAATTCACCTTATGTCTATTCAGTAGCTGAATTACCAGCAACAAACTGCATATCCCATTCAGAGACATGTGCTGGACACTCCTGATGACAGGAAAAGAGCCAACACAGCAGTCCCTCTATCAGTCAATGACTATCAAACCTCAAACAAGAGGAAGTGTACTAGAAATTCACTAAGCAAAGCTGAATTATTCACCATCAAACCCTATTGTGAACGAGATTAGAGTGAAAAGCCCTGCTCTTCTTAATCAATAAAATCTATGTGCTTTTTCTTAGCAGATTTCATCCTGTGGGTATATTTCCTCCATCACCAACAGCAAGCCTTGAAGACAGTCCACCAGACATTTGGACAGGGACACTCTTCTTGATTTCAGCAATGTTGTAGATGTACCTGAGCAATCCCACTCGTTGGGCTCCAGAGGGGATGCATCAGAGGAATCAAAGCCTTCTACAGGGCAATGTTCATATCATCCAGCAGCAATGTACTTATTTAAATGACAGAGTCTGTGATCCATTATGGTAATGTTGGCACCACTGTAGCCTATACAACATCGGTCTGTTACAAGCATCATCAGCTTATCATTACAATACTTACCAAGGAATTAAGGTGCATAATTAATAGTGATACCGGCGGTTTGCCGCAGGACCCGAAACAAATTACTGCCTTCTAACATCCCGGTAACACCGAGGGATTACAACCCTGGCGGTCCAGGAATTCAGGCGCCGGCAATTTGTAAGTCCCCATTCCTACTGGACTGGGTACCACAGGCACCTTTGTCACCGGTGCCGGTGCTTTCATGATGACTTGCCTACCGTGGCCGCTGTGCTCGGCAGGGTCAGCCCTATCGGGCACAACGGCTCAGGCAGGCAAACCCATAGTGTGCCGGTCCAGAAACAACAGTGCTTGTAGGCTTACCGGCACCATTCTTTCCAGACCGGCACACTTGCAATGAGGCCCAATGTTTTGATGTGATAGTTGCAGAAATGTGTTACTGTGCGGAACAGCAAGAAGTGTGAACCATGTCGGTGAGCGAATAGCTCAAGTCATAAGAGCAGATGCTAGAAGTGTCACTTAAATGTTGTCACTGGTCACTGTAATAGCTAATCTCACTAATTATGATTGGTGATATTTTCAGGATGGCAAGTGACAAGTTAGGTCATGCCCTAGGGGTTGTTCTAAAACGTCCTTAGGGGTGGTTCTTATGATGCCAGCTATCAGTGCTGAGCAACGATGTAGAATTGGATACATCATTGTTTAGGTGTAACCCTGGCCCGAGCCACTAGGGAGAGGGTGGTGTGTTTTTAGTGGATAATCTGAAATATTTAATATACTAATGTATTCATATGCTAATTCTGACGCCCAGAGTGGGCAGGCTGAGGGCCTTTTGGGTTTTGGTTCACTGATTCATTGGGCTCTTGGCTGTATTGTGTTGCAATAAATAAGCAATCTGTCTACATCCTGTGCACTTCACTTTTGTTTCTGTGGATTTTTTGAAGTTAGAAGAATATTTTTCTACACAGTTAATATTAATATGTGTATTTCAAAGTTATAGTGCCATGCATTTGTGACATTTTATATCATGGTGAGGTGATTATTTATTTTTTCCAATCTTTTTATAAAGTTTCAAACCATTACAGCCTATTACAGAAAGTGGGCAGGTGAAATAGCAGGCAGTTAATTCACAGTGCGGTTATAGCTTCAGTTCTCTCAGCCAAAACACCACCCTACTGCGGAGAAGAAGCTAACATGCCCACATCTATAGCTGTAGCAGCTAATCCCCCTCAACTCCCAATTCCCACCCATTCCTCCCCTAGAACCTGATAAACTGTGCGAGTATTGTGCGTTGAATCACACTAATAGAACACAGTCAAATAACATTTGATCCTAAGGTCTTAAACCATCCCCCAGAATAAAGTAGGTCAGATCATGTGCAACCCTGACACCCTTCTTCGGTGCTCTCCAGCCCATTAACCCCATCCCCCCTATCTGTGCCAGTCGGCAAAAGCTCCAAAGTGGAAGGCCGTCGATAACCCAGAGTCAAAGCTCAGACAGAGTTAGTGCTAAAAGTGTGGGGGCGGGGGACAAGCGGCTCTGGGTAAAGTTAGCTTGTATGATATGGCCCCCTTCATCAGTTTGCAGCTATCAAAAAATCAAAAAAAAAGAAATTGGTTCCAAATTAAGAAAATGAATGCAGTTAATAATGAACTGAGTATGCATGTTTTTATTGGCATTTCTTATTCACAAAGGTGACCTGACATTTTCTAGGGCCAGTGCTGCAGCACAAATGAGTGTCGGGAGCATGCACCTTATTCATCATTATTGAAAATGTGTAAAAAAAGAAAAAAAAAAACATTGAGATCCCTGTTTGAGGGATAGCAGCCGTTTGTGCCACTTCTGTTCCACGCTTTACAAAAGAAAAGACATGCCAGGATCAGAAATGACTATGCCATGCATTGTACTTCCTGTCTGCCTTTCCGCTAGAGTCTTTGTTTTCTACGCATTTTAATGCTAATCACATTTCTGAAATTTGTGGCGTGCATTACATGTGCAGAACCACCACTTAATGTGTGCAAATATGCAAAGGGTCTAGCAAAAGTGAAACGGATCGAGCACATCAATGAAGCACATATTCAAAGGAACACATGGGCACATCCTTTGAGAACAGAGCACTTACTGTGGATCTTTATTATGTGTTATTCGCAGGTACAAAGGTCATAACAACGCTATCCTCCCAGACAAAATCATAACCCTTTAAGGAATGTCTACATCATGAATGCTTGACATGCGACTGACCCTGCCTCAGCCTCATAGACTTTTCTGAGGTTACTGACCTGAAGAACATCGACTCTCCCTATTTTAAATATAAACCCTCAGTAGTGATCATAGAATCAAAGCCAGCAGGGCGAAACTCCATGCACACCTAATGCATGACTGATTCTCCCCCAGACGATGGGCCTTTCAGAGGTCCATGTCTGCCATGATTTCCGTATATTGTAATATTATAAACCTCAACAATGCTCAATGTTTTGACCTCTGAATGAGTAAAAGTAGAGTCAGGCATGCCTGACATTTTCCAATGACATGGAAACTTACAATTCCTGACTCCAACTTTACTAATTTGAACAACTTCATAAGGAAAGGTTGGATTCTTCTCACCGAGATTCCAATCTCAGACCTGCAGGTTAAACATAGATCTCTACAGTCGATGACATAATCTATTGAGAGATTTTACTTCAGTTTTTACTTCAGATGCAAGGTGTGTGCGGCCCATGGTGGCACCACAGCCTACACGCTCAGGCACATATCTCTTCTAGTTTCTGTCATCCATTCATGGATACAATCATGAGCCTTGGTTGCACTAGCCCAGCACCTATACATAAGTATTGTGCTTCTTTACTTTTTAAGGTCACATGTCATGTTCTGAAAGAGAGGCTGAAAATGGGGAAGGACAGCAAAGCCATCTTGTTGTTCCTAGGTTTCAGGCTGCCTGTGCGGGCGGGCATGCCTTCTCCATTCTTGCTCCGTCCTTATGGAACTATCTCACACTTGATTTAAGTACTTCCTCTATTCTTGCAACCTTTCTATGGAATCATAAACTCTGGCTGTCCTGCTAGTCATTGGCCCACTGATCTGAGGCCACAGTGTGAAGAATTTGTATTTTGAATTTAATTTTATTCATAATGCACTTTTCACCAAATGTGCTAAAACAAGACAACAAAAACAGTACAATCACATGAGCAATACATTCCATATAAAAAAAAAAAACAGAAAGGGCGGGGAGAAGGGATTGAGTTTGATTGTTAGAAAGAGCAGATAGAAGATGAGTTTTAAGATTAGACTAAACGATAAATGGAAGGGAAGGAGTGAATAGAGAGGGGAGGGAGTTTCAATGTTTAGGGGCAGGAAAGACAAAGGACTTAAAATAAGAAGATGCACATGGAGCTTTAGGGACAGAGAGAAGAAACTGATTCTGACAAGTGAAGGGATTGAGAAGGGAATTAAAGTGAGATAAGCAAAGGGAAGTAAAGAGGAATACAATACAATGAAAATGGTAACAGAGATGAGATTCAAAGGGAAGGAGAGATATAGAAAGTAAAAAAGGTGTGATTGAAGATCGAGGAGAAAGAGAGAACAGGAGGTCAACTGAGGAGTTGTAGACAGAGCAAAGAGGGAGAAGAGGGGAAGTCGAAAGGCCAAAGAGGAGAGCTGAACAATAATCAACAGGAGAAAAAAATAAACAGCAAATAAGGAGCTTAGTAGCATGAAAGGAAAGGTCGAGCACTGCAAATAATAAAAAGAGCAAGATCGAGCAGTAAAAGAAATATGTAGAGAATAGGAGAGAGAGGGATCAAAGATTACCGCCAAGTTGCAAGCAGAGGAGGAAAAAGGAAGAGAAGAAGGGGGAACGTCAGGGAGGGGGCAGAGATATAGTGGCATCGTAGTGGCAGGAATCAATAGAACCTTAGTTTTTGAAGGATTAACGTGAAGAAAATATGAAGGTATCCAATTTTGAACTGCAGAGAAGCAGCTAGAGACAGTACAGTCTACAGTGTCATTAAAAGAAGAGAAAGAAAAGATGTGGGTTTCACCAGCATCAAGATGAAGAGAGAGATTAAAAGACAAAATAAAAGCAGAAGGAGGGGCAGCGTAAAGCGAGAAAAGCAGGGGACCAAGGACAGACCCTTGAAGAACACTGTAAAGAAGAGGAAGAGAGGGGGAACTATGTCCTGCCCACATTAGTGAGTAGGAACGTTGGGAAAGTTAGGAGGGGGACCATTCAAGAACTAAGCAAGATAAACCAAGAGTGGAAAATAACATGTGCTTTACAAAACCAATAACATAAAACATATGTTAAAATGTTCAATGATAAAAAAAAATGAAGACATATGCAATATGCTTCAAATCAAAACTGTCCACTTCCCGCTGAGTGAATTTTCTAAGCTTTAGGCCCCCAGTGCTTAGTTCATATAGTGGGACTGAATGCTAATGGGCATGAGAACGTTGTGTCTGTGTGTATCATGGACATGTTATTCAGTTATTCAGGTGGGGGGAGACCATTGGGAGAGACCACATCCCAGTCAAATTGAACTAGAAGCAAACTTTGCAGACCACTGGGAATGCCTCAGGCCTCCTGGAACAATTCAGCAAATCTGCTAGGAAACTGGTGGACACTCATGCTCCCCTAAAATCCAGCAGGCCAATGAGCAAACCATCCACCCCATGGTACACCCCCAAGCAAACCTCCAACAAATGCTTAATCTGAGCCCTAGAGGAACAGTTGTGCAAAAAACATAATTTGGGAGACCTCACCAACCTCAAATCTCTCTGCACAAAACGTAGGACTCTGATTACCAAGGCCAATGAAGCTTACTACTTCAACACCATTGTAGCAGCTTCCAACTGGAGCAAAACCCTCTTTGAAGTAGTAAGTGAAGCATTGTACCAAATCATCACCCTACCCGCGGTACCAGCAAGTCAGGAAAAATGAGATGGAATTAACACATTTTTTATGGAAAAATAGACATAATCCAAGATACCATCAAATCAACCTTTCACATCAATAGCATCACCTGCACCCCAACATGCACACTGCCCCTCTGGACAGAGCGATCTTCTCTCTTTCCCCCAGATCTCCTTAAAATTATTGTCTCCCTCAAACTTACATCTTACTCTGACAATATAATTCCGTCCTCTATCATCAACCAATTGACTCCCCGGCGCTCAATGTGCTCCTCAGCATCATCAGTACCTCCCTCACAGAAGGATAATTTCTGGACACCCTCAAAACTGGTCTCATATGTCCTCTTTTGGAAAAAGAAAACCTAGATTCAGATGATCTAACCAACTACTGGCCATTACAAGTCTCCCATTTATTGTCAATAATCTTGGAAAAAGAAATTGCTACGCAACAACTCACCAGAATCAAACAACTCCACCTCCCAAATGACTACAAGTCAGGGTTCCACCCCAAGCGTAGCATTGAGACAGCCACCAGCCAGGTGATGGATGATGCCCTTCAAATATAAGAACGACTCATGCTCCTCGTCCTCCTTAACCTCTTAGCTGCATTCAACACAGTCGACTACTGCATCTTTCTCTCCCTCCTTGCTGAGAGCATGGGATTTTTTGGCACTGTCCTGAATTGGTTTACCCCCAACCTCTCCGGCAGCCATTGGGCTGTTCAAATTAACTTGTTGCTTTCTAACCGACTCCAGGTCTCCTGCCGAGTCCCCCAAGGCTCGATGATCTCACCAATCCTTTTTAACTTTTACATGGAGCCTTTGAGCACTCAAGTCAAGGAACCCAATATAGCCATCTACCAATATGCAGATGTACATGAGAAAAAATAGCACTCAGGACATCATTTGTCTCTGTGATTACATAGCCTTCATGCAGTCCTGGATGCTGATTGCCCACCTCAAACTATACCCCATACAAGACTGAATTCGTTCTCATCAGTCTGCCCACTAAAAAACAACTTGTCCAACAATGGCTCAACGATATGCCCCTAGATGGATTTGATCCACAACTCTCGGACTCAGCAAAATCCTTAGTGTTCACCATTGACAGCAGCCTGTCCTTCCAAAAATCAAACCCTTCATCACGCTGAAGGACTTCCGGATCTTAGTGAAGGCCCTTGTGGTTTCACACATCAGTAGGGGAAATGCTCTTCTGACAGGGCTCCCAGATGCTCACTTGGCTCCCATAAAAGCAGTCAACCATGCCGCAGCAGGTCTTATTACAGGAGCACGGAAATGTGTTTGTTTGTTTGTTAGTTTGTTTGTTTATTTTATTTATATAGTGCTCCAGACCCTGGAGAAAAAGGGCGCTTAGGACAGGTTACAAGGCACAATATATATAGAATTTGCATTAATACAATTGTAAAGTTATGTACAATATATACAGACAGACGTGGTTAAAACTTACAGTTGAAGCATAGGTGAGGCATGTACAATATATACAATTTTGTGGTAGGCTGGGTCAAACTTAGGGTTGGATTTTAGTCAGTAACCAACCAATGACAAATTTCCTGAATAATTGGAAGGATTTAGTCGATTTAATGTTCAAAGGCAGGGTGTTCCAGAGTGAGAGGAAAGGACCGTGAGGCTTGAGCCGCCGGCTCTTTTAGCGGTGAATCTGGGCACGGTGAGGCATAGAGTGTTGGAGGATCTAGTGATTCTGGTGGCAGGTTTCATAGTGAATTTGTTGGTGAGGTAGGGAGGGTCTAGGTGGTTAAGGGCTTTGTAGGTAAGGCAAAGCATTTTAAAGTCAATTTTTTGTTGAAAGGAAAGCCATTTGCATGATATTCTGATGGCGGATATATGCTCACGCCTAGGAATGTTTAGTGCTGCTCGTAGCTCATTGTTTTGGAGAACCTGAAGTTTGTTGATTATAGAGTGGTTGGCACCTAGGTAGAGGCTGTTGCAGTAGTCTAGCTTGGATTGTATGAGAGCCCTAGCCAGCGTGAGGCAGCTATTAGTGGATAAAAAAGGTCTACAGGCTCTAATTAGTTTCCCTGTGTAGGCGGTAGTTGAGGCAGTCGTGTTAACTTGTTTGGTGAGGTTGGTATTGACGTCGAGATAAAAGCTGAAGGCTTTCACGTTTCTGGCAACTGGGATGGTGTTACCATCGATGATGATGTTGGAGTAGTCAGGGCTCAGTTTTTGTAAGTTATTAGGTTATCCGACAATGAGAAGTTCAGTCTTCTCATCATTCAGGCAAAGGCCATGTGTGGCCATCCATGCCTGAATGATGAAGAAGATTTCGTTGATCCTGGTGACATCAGCGCTGTAGTTGTCCGAGATGGTGAGGAGTATCTAGGTGTCATCGTGTAGTTGGTGTAGGTGACACCCACATGGTCCAGTTTGTCAAAGAGAGGGTTTGTAAAGATGTTATATAGGGTGTGGGAAACACAGGAACCTTGTGGGGCACCACAGGTGATGGGGATAGGGTCTGCTACTCCCGCAGAGGAAAAGACCCTCATGGTTCTTTTGGCTAAGAAGAATTGTATCCACGTGACAGCAGAGGAGGAGAAATGGGCAGCGGAAGAGAGGTGGTTACAGAGTATTTTATGGTCAACCAGGTCGAAAGCTGCTGAGAGGTCTAGAAGGAGTAGGATGGCAGCCTTTCCTTTGTCTTTGAGGTCATCAATCTGACTTTTGTGGTCAACAAGGGTGGTTTCTGTTCCATGTTGAGGTCGAAAGCCAGATTGACTCAATCCTAACAGTTGGTTGGTCATTAGGTAATCCTGAATTTGCAGGTAGGCAATTCTATCAAGGATTTTTAGCAGGAAAGGAACCGTGGTGATAGGCCTGTAATTAGTGGGAATGGCTGGGTCTAGAGATTGTTTTTTTTAGAAGAGGGAGAACCCGTGATTGTTTCAAAATGTTGTTAGGTATTGAGTTAGTGGAGAATGAAAGGTTTATTAGCTTGGAGATGAAAGGGGATAGGTCTCTTGCTGCATCCTTGATGATCTGTGCGGGGCAGCTGTCCCCTTTGCAATTTGACATTTTGAGGGATGTTATGATTTTTTGGACTTCTAGTATATTTACCTTTTTGAATGTGAAGTCGGAGGTGGTATTAGTGGTAGTAGGTATGCTAGGGGTGGAGAAGTTGTTGTTGGAAAGTTGTAGTCTTTTGACCTAAATTTTAGTTTGCAGGCCAGTGATTTTATTAGCAAGGGCATCTTGGATGCTTGTGCACCAAAGTTTGTCTTTCACAAACGTGTCAGTCGGTGGGTTAGAGTTTTCTAACTCCTTTAGGATAGTGAAGAGTTCTTTAGCACTGGATTCTGCATTGTTTATTCTGACGTTGAAGGCTTCCTTCTTGGTGCAGATTATTTCCTTTTTTATGAAGGGAGGAATTATTCGTGAGATTAGTTTTATTTTCAGCTTATGGAGTCATTTTCCATAAGGTTTCCAACTTGGCTTTCTTTTTTCTGAGTAGTTTGAGTTCAGGTGTATAGCAAGAGTCCAGATGAGCTCTAGGTTTACCTTTACGTAGTTTTAGTGGGGCAACGGTGTTGATGGCTTTGGTCATGGCGTCATTGTAGGTATTTACTAGTAGATTATGGTCAGCGGTTGCAGGGAGCATATTTAGGATAGGGAGAACCAGTGGTGTAAGGCTTTCCCCGGTAATGTTGCACTTATTTCTGGTCAGGCAGGCTGGTGCAGGGGGGCACTGTTTGTAGTTCTGGTTGTTATGCTAATGACAAATGATATGAAGAGATGGTCAGTCCATACGAGAGGTTGGGGTACTTTACAGGTGATATTAAAGTTGTGGGCAGCGAACCAGTCAATGGTTCTGCCTTTTTGATGGGTAGGTAAGGTGTTGAGTTGAGTGTAGTCATGTTCAAAGAGGGCGTTAGCAAGGGAGGACGCAGGAGTGTCGTTAGGGTCATTGTACCCCAGGTTAAAGTCACTTAGAATGATATTTTGTGATAGAGGCTTAGAATTCTCAGTTATAAGAGAGGTCATGTCTTCCTCGAAGGTACCTGTGGGACCTGGGGGTCTGTATATTAGTTCCAGAGTGATAGTATTCTTAAGGGTGGTTTGTATTTTTTTTTTTTTTTTAATTTTATATTTATTGGTTTTACAAAGAGCAGAAAAATGCAAACATTGTTTAAACACAGTTTTACATCCCTCAGGAGGACTAGTCAGGCACGAGATGCAAATCAAAACAATATGGCAAGAGTCTCTTAGTCGTGCGACAGTCCCAGTTACCCGAGTATGCTTCGTTGGCTGTTTGCCGTACTTCCTTCCCACCCTCCCCCCCCCCACTTGGTTTATTGTACATCACAAATGCAATCGTCTAACATTAGTATCGGTATCGCGCGGTTGGCACAGGGCTAAGCATTGCAAATTATTGGCAGTCGGGCCTAGATGACTCGCTTTTTGTATTTTGTATTGTTCTTTGGACGTGGCATTATCCGGTAGGGTCTTGAGGCTCCTCTGATTGGGAGGCAGAAGGCGGTGAGATGTACGTGTTCTTGAAGTCCATCCATAGGGTTTCACATTTCGCAGATTTATTGTGCAAGGAGGCGGTGATCGTTTCCATCACATAAATATTTGTAGCGATTTTGATCCACTCGGCCTTCCCTGGGGTCAGGTGGGACTTCCATTTGGTCGCTATGAGGGCTCTTGCCGCCAACAACAGCTGGGGGGCCAGGCCTTTCACCCAGAGCCACTCTTCTTCGTCTCTTTCAAGGCCAAACAAAACAAGGTGTGGGTCGAGTACTCTTTGAATATTATCTATCTCCTTAATCCATCCCAAAACCTCAGTCCAGAACACCTTGATGCGCGGGCTGCTCCACCACATATGCCAATAGTTGGCATTTTCTCCACACCTCCTCCAGCATTTCGGGCTCATGGATTGGGACATCCTAGAGAGTCGGAGTGGGTCATAATGCCATCTATGTAGGAGCTTTATTGCATGGAGTTTGTACTGGCTGGAGATGGAGGATTTGGGTGCGACTTTGCACATCAGGTCCCATTGGTCGGGGAGTATCTCTTCATCTAAGTCTTTTTCCCATCTGGCTTTGAGGGGTTTTGTGTTGCCACCTCCTGCTGCTAAAAGTGTTTGGTACATCACGGATATGAGGCCTTTCATTTCTGATCTGGAGTCCAGAAGTTTCTCAAAGGCGGTGAGGTCTCTTCTCAATTTTACTCTCCATTCAGATTTTGTCAACACCCCTTTCAGCTGGATAAAGTGAAATGTCGATAAGGTACCTATCCCCAGTGCCGTTGTCAGGTCCGGTAGTGTAATGAACGAGTCTTTTTTCTGGAGTTGTCCCACCCTTTCAAGGCCCGCTTCATACCATGGCTGGAATCGCTCCAGGTTCGGAATATGGTCATTTACGCCAGGAGACCATAGGTGACTGAGCGGGGATGGCCAGGTGGTGACTTCTCGCATCCCTTTCCCGGTGCGCCATATGTTCCATATAGTAGTCAATATGGGGTGTTGTTTGATTCTCCTCTGCACCCGTTGGTATGGGGACCAGAGCCATTCTGCTACCGTGGCGGGGGTATTTTGTGGTTATCCATCTGGACCCATTGCAGGTGTTTGTGGTCCCTAAAGTGTGGGATTAGGACGCGCAACTGGGCAGCTTTATAATAATTGCGTAAGTCAGGAAGACCCACCCCCCCTTTCTCTGCGGGGAGAGTAAGCGTGTCATAGGACCCTCGGTCTCTTCCCCTGCCAGATGAACCGCAGCATGGTCCTCCGGGCCTCGACAAAAAATTGGTTGGGTATCACGATCGGTAACATCTGGAAGGGGTATAGAAAGCGAGGGAGGCACACCATCTTGACGGCATTGATACGCCCCAGCCATGAGATTGTGAGTTTGCTCCATCTCTCGAGATCTCTTTCAAAGCTTCGGAGAAGCGGGGGGAAGTTGGCCTCGTAGAGGTCATCTAGGGTTCTAGTGATCTTTATACCCAGGTATTGTAATGTCACGTGTTCTATTTTAAGCCCAAGGGAGAGAAACTTTGCCTCATTTTCAAACGGGGCACCTTGGAGGGGAAAGAGGATGGACTTAGACATATTCACTTTGAATCCGGAGAACCGACCGTATTCTTCTATTAGGGCTATGGCATGAGGGATTGAGGTCATAGGTCTGGTTAGATGTAGGAGGATGTCATCAGCGTACAACGCTGCTTTGTGTTCGGTCCCTCCCAGCCGTATTCCCTCTATTCGGGAGTCGTCTCTGAGCTTTTGTGCCAGAGGCTCCAGGGAAAGTGCGAACAGGATCGCTGAGAGCGGACATCCCTGCCTGGTCCCCCTTTGCAGTTCAAACCACCTGGAGTATTCTCCATTAACGAAAATTGACGCTTTGGGAGAGGCATATAGAACTCGTATCCCATCGCAGAATTTGGGGCCTATCCCCACTTTCTGGAGGACTGCACCTAGGAAGTCCCATTCCACCCTATCAAAAGCCTTTTCCGCGTCAAGCGAAAGGAGGGCCGGGTCGTCCCGAAGGTCGTGTCCGGCGTGGACAAGGTGCAGAGTCTTACGCATGGTGTCAGCGCCCTGCCTACCAAGAATGAATCCGACCTGGTCGGAGTGGACTAGTTTGGGCATTAAAGTTTCTAGTCTGGCAGCCAATACCCTGGCATAAATCTTCGCGTCCAGATTGAGGAGGGAAATGGGGCGGTACGATCCACATAGTTTGGGGTCTCTACCTTCTTTAGGGATAACAGATATGAGGGCTTTCTTAAAGGAATCTGGGGCGGTCCCAGAGCTCACTATCTCGTTAAAGAGTTCCGTTCGGAAGGGTGACAATTGATTGGCGAGGGTCTTATAGAAGCCGGCCGTGTAGCCATCTTCGCCCGGAGACTTCCCTAATTTGAGTCGTTTGATTGCATCTCTCGTTTCACTTTCAGTTATGGGACTATCAAGGAGTTCGGCTTCTGTTTGCGTTATCGTAGGAATGGTAATTGGGGACATATAGGACGCTATGTCAGAGTGAGCCGGTAGCAGCTCTGAGGTATATAGGTTTTCATAGAAGGTGGCAAAACGCTCGGGTATTGAGCAGGGTGTGTGTGTCGTGGAGCTAGTGGGGTCTGATATCTCCTTAACCTTGCGTTCCTCTCTCCGTTCCCTGAGCCTGGCAGCTAAGAGTGCATCGGCCTTGTCGCCTTTTTCATAGTATGTTTGTTTCAGGAATTGCAATTTCCGCACCACCTGGCCATGTTCCACCAGTCGTAGTTCTTCTCTTTTGCGGTGGGCCATGTCTAGCTTGGCGGAGTCTACCTCTGTTCCATCTCTCAATTCGCTCTCCAGTTGGTGTATTTCACTGCGTAACTTGTTTTCGACAATCCTCCGCTCTCTCTTTTTAGAGGAGCCCTCGCGTATTAACACGCCTCTCCACGTAGCTTTCCCAGCTTCCCAGATCACTTGTTTGGAGACCTCTCCATTGTCATTTGTCCTGAAATATTCTTCAATCTCGGTCTCCATTTCTCCCCTGAAAACCGTATCGGCCCAAAGGTACTCATTGCAGCGCCAAGATCCTCCGGCGACAGGCAGATCAGCCCAATCGACGTCTGCCAGTACCATATCGTGGTCTGTCCATGTAATCGGAACTATACTGGAATGGCTTGTGGACTTCGCTAAATCAGACGAGAGGAATATATAGTCTATGCGCGTGAATGTGCCATGAGGGTTCGAGTAGAAAGTGAAGCCCTTTTCGTCATGGTGCTGTGCTCTCCATACGTCACGTAGGTCGTATAACTCCATCAGGGCAGCGAATTCAGTGCGGGCCCCTCTATGCTGATTCCGCGTGTCGGGGTTGCCTGGTCTCCAGTCTACAGATGGATCCATCCACTGGTTGAAGTCGCCTCCCACAACGAGATGGCCTGCAGTTTCCAGCACTATTTTGGGAATCGTTTTCCTGAGGAATGCGGTCTGTTCCGGTATTGGGCGAGTACACTGTGGCAATCGTGACCTGAACCCTTGCAATTTTCCCCACAATCAAGAGGGCTTGTCCGCTCACATCCGACCAGGACTTCTCTAATTCAAACCCAACTCCTTTCTTAATGAGGATTCCAACCCCTCCCTTTCTGAGCGGGCCAGAGCCCCAAAATTCCGTGCCGCCCCTAGTTCCCAGAACTGTCCGCTCCTCACCCCTCGCAAATTTCGTCTCCTGTATGAGGAGAATGTCTATGCCAGACCTTCGAAATTCTCTATGTACCAGTGACCTCTTGGTGGGAGAGTTCAGTCCTTTCACATTGATTGACCCAATTCTGAGAAGGCCCTTGCCCTTGACCTTCTCATGCGATGCCATTGGCGGTTTGTAGCCTGGAATCATTCGCCACCAGAGTCCGGAAAGACCTGCAGGTACCCTGTGTCATCACAAACACGACACCTTGAAGCGAGTGCAGTGATATTTGTACATTTCCCAAGTGTTCATTATCTCTCTCCCCTTCTCTCGTGTCCCACCATAATCGGTGGCGTTCGTTTGAGCGTAGGAATAGGGTGTGCTGCGTCGGCAGCCGTTGACGGCGTCCGGAACGGACAAGGTGGAAACGTATAGCCCGTTGGCGGACCATCAGTAGGAACCGTCGTCCCAGGGTCCTGATCATATTTCCCATCGCTACTTAAGGGTGAGCCCCCATCTTCTTTCCCCCCCCCCAAACATTATACAGTTTCAACAACAGTAACAACAAACAGGTGAAAAATTCCAACGTTACGTGCGGTGTACTGGTCTCTCCACGGGAGTCCTCATCACTTTTCGGTCCGGAGGGATGTCCCGCCAGCGGCGACATCCGTTCAGCGGGGTCCGCCATGTAACGATCTCCGCGGGAGACAATGCAGCCCACTGTGACCATGGTTGTGGTCGGCTCAGATTCCGCCTGGGCCCCTTGGCTCAGGTCTGCTCGGGGGTGTTGTTGGGGCGTCTATATTTTCTTGATCCCTTTACCCTCTTGCGCCTAGGGCCCTGGAGTTCCCATTGCATTCCCGGGCGCTCGCCGTCGTCACCCTCCGTGCTTCCCTGGTTCTTTCCAAGGAGATCGGCGATACAATCTTTGATTTCTTCTTCGGAGCATAGGATCAGTTTTCTGCTACCATGCTCGAAGGTAAGCGAGAAAGGGTATCCCCATCTGTACCTTATGTTCTGGTCTTTCAGCCATTTCGTCAGGGGGCTGCAAAGGCGTCTTAGGGCTAACGTCAGCGAAGATAAGTCTTGGAAGATGGTGATTTGCGCGCCCCCCATCGTGAGCGGGCCACCAGATCTGGCTTTTTCAAGGATTCTGGTTTTGTCTTGGTATCGGTGGAATTTGGCCAGTACAGAGCGCGGGCCGCCAGGCGGTCCTCCAGCTCTGTGTATGCGTTCAGTCTTAGGTTCATCAATGTCTTTGTCAGCTGTTAGTATTCTGATGATGTCGTGAATGGCGTCTCTGAGGTCTTTCTCAGTTTCACCATCGCGTTCCGGAATGCCGAAAAAACGAAGGTTATTTCTCCTTTCCCTGTTTTCCAGGTCATCCATCTTGAGCCTTGCCTCGATCTCTCTTTTCTCGATGTTGCGAATTCGTACATCCATCTGAGTTTCGAGGGTATCAATCGAAGTCTGATTATTCTCCACGCTTTCCAATCGTTCCTCGAAGCTGTCCATTCTCTGGGTGATTTTGTCGATTTTGCCGCCAAGGTTGGCACTCATGCTTTTTATTTCAGACAGTAGAGTGGCAATGTCTCCTTTGGTGGCCGCAGCACCTGCCTCCGATGGGTCCATGGCCATGGTGTCTATGTTCCCAGAGGGTGCGGGGGATGGTCCGTAGGCGAATTTAGCCAGTTTGTGGCGCGGGTCCATGCGCAGAATCCCGGGTTAGAGGAGGCACACGCCCCTAGATAGGGGGCCCTACCCTCTGGGAGGATGCACGGGTAGCAGGCTCAGTGTTGTCGTTTGTTCTCGGCACTTCGTGTGGTGTGGGCCAATTCCTCGGGTCAGGTCAGCGGGGGGTCACGGGGTAGGGTATTGCTGCCATGCTCACCCAGGGCTGGGGTCACCTATGCGTTCTAGGAGACCTCTGTTGGAACTTTCTCTGCCAGATTGCTGGGAATCCGTTGTACATGGAGCACGACGTTTGGGCAGTGTTTGGTGTCCCCAACGCTGGGTTTACACGGTCCAGAAGCGTTCCTAGGCAGGGGTTGCCCCGTGTGTAGTGCTGGGGTAGCGGGTTACCCTTGTTCCGTCAATGTGGCGTTTGGCACGGGAAGCATATGCCAAGGCAGCCAGCAGTTAGGAGCATGTGGGGATCAGTCTTTCATACGGACCGTGCTGTGGGCTGCGTCCTTCTGTGGATACGGTGTCTCGCGGCCTCCTCAGCCTTCAGGCGGGTCGTCTCCACCTCTACCGCAAGGAGGGAGGGCCTGGGGCCGTGCGCCGTGGTTCAGGGTTCGCCGCCGGGATCTGGCGCGGCCCAGTGCATAACAGCACCTCGCTAACCCCGATGGAGCCGGGGGCAGCAGCACAAGTATAGGGGTCCGGATCCAGCAGGCAGCAACTGCAGGGGTCGACGCCCTGCTTTTTATAGAGCGTGTCCGATTCTCGGGGCACAGCTCGCAATTTCCGGGGCACAGGCCACAACACGCACCGTCGGCAGTGAGGGGGTGCGCGTGTCTCGCGGCACCGCCGGGGCACGGGGCCTGGCACCGCGGAGTCTCGCGGTGGTGGTCCACACTCACCCCGTGTTCATATGCCGGTCCCGGGGGGGGTGTCACTTTTTGGGGTTCCGCGTCCAGTCTGCTCCGTAGGCCCAGGGCGCGGACCGTCACTGCCAGGGAGGCCCGTCACAGAGGTCGCCGCACTCGGGTCTCCCGTGGTGCAGCAGGCGGGCGCTCCTGAAGACGCCTCGTTCTCGATGAAATCGGGCCCGATTTTCGTCGGGTTTCTTCTCCGCTGCGGGGGGGTCTCTTCAGTTTGTAGAATTTCGCACTTTCGCGGTGGGGGGGTCCGTCAGCGGGGGCTCATGCCGCTATTTCGGGACCATGGGGGCGGTGCTCACACGGAGAGGACGTTCATCCGTGCGCCCCCTGGTGGCCAGTGGTGGTTTGTATTTTAATGGTGAGGTGCTCACATGATTTCAGGGGAAGGGACGTAACAGATCTAATGTCAAGTGAGGATTTAAATATGATAGCTACACCTCCCCCACGAGCATTAGGTCTGTCGGCCCTAAGGATGGAGTAATTGTCGGGAACCTCAAGGGTTAGATGGGGACCTGCTGCATCATGTAGCCATGTTTCTGTGGTGGCAAGGTCTAGATCTGCTGAGCGGATAATGTCAGCAATTTCAGTGGGATGGGAAACAAGGGATCTAACATCAAGTAGAGAACCTTTTAACAAGGCAGTGTTAGCAACAATGGTGGTGTTCTTTTTAGTGGCCTTAGTCATGGATGTTGCTGGCAGTTTGCTAGGTAGGGTGTGGAGTCTTGAACCTAGTCTATTGTTGCGGTTAGTAAGGTTCGGGTAGGCTGAGGGCCGGTATTCTGGTAGTTTGGGGGGGTTCTGGTTGGTAACGGTGCGGACATCTTTGGTGGGGTTGGGTAGCAAGTTGTCTAAGGTGGCACTGATTTTAACGGTGTGGTATGAGTGGCACTGTGGGGGAATGGTGGCAGAGTGGGGAGGAAGGGTGTGGGACAGGGGATAGGGTAATGTCTTGGGCAGCCAAGTTTGGCTAGTCCATTGCTAAGCGATATGAAGATGTTTCTACTACATGGCGTATTGTTGGGCATGGCACAAAAAGGGAACATGATGAGGATGAGCCAGGCAGACATAATTGGGAGAGCAATATAAGTTAGGCTGAGAGCAGTGGGGTGCTAGGACAAATGCAGGTAGGCACAGTGGGCAATTATAGGATATTGGGCGTATGCAGGTGTGACTTAGTCTATAATTTTTGCGGAGTGGGCAGATTCAATTATGCTAGTGCAATCGAGAACAGGCTAAATTCAAATATGCAGGTATAGTGTAACAATAGGCTAGGTCGAATATGCTGGTAGAATGCAAAGATAGGCAGAATCAGTATTTGCTGATGCAGTGCAAAACAGGCTATATGCAACTATGCAGGTAAGGTGCAACAATAGGCTCAATTATGCTAGTGCAATCCAGAACACGCAACAATAGGCTAGTTCAAGTACGAAAGGTCGTAAAACAGGTGATGACCTTGTCTCTGTGGGCCTTGGGTGGAATGGGCCGGCTACACCTGCCGGCAACCAATGGGGGATGATGTAGGCCGAGTAGCCAATCAGCAGACTGCTGGTAGCCACGTTAGGCAAGGGGGGCTGCAGGCATGTCGCGGGTGGCCATATTTGAACTCCTAGGTACTGTAGTGTATCTTAGTGGAGGAGAGGGGTTCACTTTGGTAATTTTGGCCGAAATTGTGCGCATGAGGGGGTTTCCTTCTGCAGGCTTTTACAATCATTCGTCTGCAGTGAAACACAGGTGGCAGAATTTGACTGAATTAACCCATCCTACGCAAACTACATTGGCTTCCACTACAATGAAGTCACGGGTAGCACACCAGCATACCTGGGGCTAGTTCCACATATCTCGTTGCAGGTGCTCTTTGCACAACAAATGGACCTACCGGCATGAACCATAATTCATCGACAAAGAGAGGACCAGAAAACAATCCTTCTCTTGGCTTGCACCCATCCTCTGGAACTCGATCCTAGTGTTGGCTTGGAATGCCCTCACAATTCTCAAATTTTGCAAATCTCTCAAAACGTGGCTCTTTCAATAACACCTGACCCAGGACTAATTCCAATGGATGAACATACTGACGCAAAGAGCTCACAGTACTGCGCTACTGTTAAAAAAAGTGCAGTCCAAATGTTAGCTACCCACACTCCCTAAAGAGCTTGGCTGTTCTCGAGCTAAGTCTGTGCTTTAAACAATACAAATTAAATAAATAGATCTAATGAGGAGGGTTGAGGAAACATGTAGAATGGAGAGTACTAGAGAGCACATTGGATAGTTGTGCTTTCCATTAGCTGTATTTACAATGTGATACAGACAGAGATAACGTTATTTCATCAGAAGCACACAGTTTCTTTGTGGTTAATGGGTGAAACTAGGATTAGTACTCATGTTTTCATGTCCTAACATCTGGAAACATCTCCATTGATAGAATAATAACAATTGCATTTTTAATTGCTTCATATGTTGTGTCTGCAACCTCTATAACATAAGGAAAATTGCAAAGCATTTGACTAACAGGATAGTTGGCTCCCAATTAGAATAGATCATATGTCATTTGAAATGTCTATGACTAGCCATTGTCATGTGGAACATTTGCTGCATCCCCTGCCACACTTCCTTCATTGTCAGCCCATAAATGAATGGATTTATAAATGGAGGAAGTAGAAGGTGAATGTTTGCAATGATGATATGGACGTAAATGGGAATGTTATGATGTGATCTGTGCAAGGACAAGGAAAAGAAAATTGGGATGAAGAACATTGACATGACGCAGAGATGGGAGCCACACGTGCTGAAGGATTTGGCGCGATCTTTGGACGGAAGAGACAGAATTGTCCTGAGAATAAGAATGTAAGACAAGGCAATACAGAAGAGGTCCATTAATGCAAATAAAACACATACAGCCAAAGAATACACCTTGTTAAACGTCACATCAGCACAAGAAAGCTTTGCCACCGCCATGTTCTCACAATATGAATGGAAAATGTGTCTACTACAGAATGGCAAAGTCATTGCAAAGAGTGAGATTGGGGCAAGCATCAATGTGGCCCTGGCCAAAGATACTGCTGCTATTCGCCCAATGAGTGGTCCTGTTACAATTGCACAATATCGCAAGGGGCTGCACACAGCAAAATAGCGGTCGACCGCCATGGCTGACAGAATGGAGGATTCCAATGACATGAAACACTGTGTGCCAAACATCTGGACGAGGCGGGCACTGAAACTGATTTCTCCATCATTAAACCAGAAGATGTCAAGCATTTTGGGAACGATAGAAGAAGACATAACAAGATCAGAAAAGGCTAGCTGAGCAATGAAGAAGTACATGGGTTTGTGTAGGTTATGCACCATTTTTATGGTTAACAGTAGAGTGCAGTTTCCCAGAACAGTAAGAATGTAAATGGTGCACAAAGGGACAGCTAACCAAAAGTGATAATCCTCCAACCCTGCAATGCCGATCAGGATGAGTGTCGAAGGAGTTACTCCAGTGTCATTGGAGGATGTCATGATGCCCTCTTCTTTAGTAGAATTTGGTTTAGTACCCTTCACCCTGTCAGGAAACAACAGAAAACAAGGAATAGTTTGTTGACCTAATCATGAGCTACTCATTAATCATTTGACTCATTAAATTAACCAGGGCTTGCCTTCCCTTCCCCAATGGAGTAACCTTTTCAGACTGTTCCTCTGTTCCTCAGACTGTTCCTCGATTGTTTATTTACTTGCCTAACTATTACATGATATGTATAAATAGCAATTTTTGTAGCCCAAACCATGTTCTTTGAGGACCCTTCAGATCTCTTGTATGCATAGTATTTTGTGGTTGTTATTTAACCGCACGGTATAATTTGACTTACCAATATAAAATACAATACTTCCAGGATACTTCCACGTTCGGGTAAGTGGAAGGGAACAGGAAAAAGGATTCACCTGCACTATATAAAAAAATAAAATAAAATGAATACAAATAAATAGGTGTGCTCTCAATTATCAGTAGTCAACATGTATTTATTTCTTATTGAGTTGTGTGGAGAACAGCATGCATCTCTGTAGATGTTTCAGAATACTCCAAGAGCTGATCATGAAGACCAGATTAGCAATGTTTCATAGTCCTTATGGGCCCGAAGTGTTTTATAATGGCGCAATCCGATAGGAAAATGTTCCATGAATCACTTTTCGCAGATTGTTTTCGGGGCATGAATCTATTTTTGTTATGTGTATGATGGGTTTGAAATTGCCTGGAACTGGGAGCTATTTAGCTCCTCCTTGTAGCAGTGACTCCTGCTGTAGAGTGACACCAACATCTACTAAGAGCTACCTTTTACTCCACATGTCAAATGGTGCCATACAAACATATCTATGTGACATTACCTTTGGTCTTCAGGAACGTACTGAAAAGCAGATTAGAACACTTTTAAATGCATGTAAATCATAATGGGCCATATATATTCGAGAGATTATTCACGTGAATGTGAGATTTTCAACTGGCTGAATACTACCACCATTTTGCCCTTAAGTCTATTCTGCATACCTGGTGATGCTGAATACCCAGGAGTTGCTTGTTGTTTATTATCAACACATTCTTCTTTCGATCTATGCCAGGGTAAGAGCAGCTCTCCGTGGAACGTGTTTGGTAATCAGGTGTCTGGATCGGTCAAGATCCTTGGAACTAGTTTGTGGGTCTGCCCTATTCCAGTCATTAACACCTTACAGAGTATTTAAAGAGGAAGGTATTTATAGTTGTCCTGAACTAATGATTGTTTGTGATTGCATGGTCAGGTCCAACCAGGATCTCAGTATGCTTGGTAAATGTTGTCTGTGTCAAGTCCAATGTGTATCGGAAAGGAAGGCCCTAAGGCATAGGTTTCAGCTGTGGAGGGTGTAGCGTTTTGCCAGATTCCTCAATGCACATTAGGTGATATAAAGGTTTTGAAGAATACACAGATACACTTGAATTAATGATGTGCTTTTGCAAACTCTTTGAGGCTTGGGCTGCCTTATTCTGAAGCCTATGTAGTTTCTTGACTCATTTGAAAGAACTAAATACAGGATATTGAAGCAATCAAGTCTATATTGCAAGAGTTATATATCATGGTGAGAATTAGGTCAATGGAGCACCTCCCCAAGCATGTTCATTAGGTAGCTAAGCACTCTTTAACATATCATTAACTTGTGCAGCATTGTTTCTTTTTTAGGTATGTGATTATTGTGGTGAAGGCTTATTAATCAAAATCAGTTAGACTAAACCAACTTGAATACAGATTTGTATTTGTTTAATGTAAATACTTGATTTAAGAGATTGTCTGGGTCATAAGCTTCATTGGTGATCCTCATGATTTAAATTCTGTGGAGACATGTGTTGATATGCTATTCTTTTCACTAAGTGGCATTCCCTGATATAATGTTCCTTGGTATATGTTGAGAACTTATATACACAATTAGAGTTGGCCTGACTGTGATAGTCTCACTACATGTAATACGCAATCAGTCACCATAATACCAAGTGAACATAGTTCTAACATTGATAACCCTAAATGATAGAATACCACCTCTCAGCAGCAGACCTAATCTGTGACTAGACTGCTGCTTTTCGGCCACATTAGAATCTACAGGCATGTGTTTAGGAAAGGTGTGTTATCAATATAGATGTGCATCATGTATGTATCTACTCCATTTATCCACCCAAGATTCTGACTTTCTGAAAAGATAACCATGTCCCCAGAGTCCCCTTAAATTGGGTATGACTTGGGTATATTTAGTTACGGGTCTGTTCATTCCAACACACAATCATTGTCAGAATAATAGTGTTTATTTAGATGTGTAGCGTTTATTTGGAATACAATTGATAACATTGCTTTATCTATTAACTACATTCAGGAAACACCTTAAAACCTACCTTTTTAATTAAATTTCACTATGGTACCAAACCCTTTGTAACTAGCACCTGTATGCCCGCAGGCTTTGTGCACTGATCATCAATACACAACATAAAATGAATAAACTATTTAAACTATGAATTGTGCCTAAGGTATTTGCCTATACTTGTGAACAACACAGGATTCAGTTTATGTTAGCTATCATTTTCAACAGTGGGCACTCTCGATGCTAGCAAGGGCTCCTTGTCTTATACGTCACAAAGAGCACAGGCCATCAAGTGGGCCATTACCCTTCTTAGACATGACATTTTAGGAAGGAAGTTTACATTAGTCACCGACCATTCTCCCCTAGTTTGGATTAGCCAATGCAAAGACTCAAACCCACGTGTCATGCAATGGTTTCTAGACCTGCAACCCTACTGCTTCACCATATAAAACAGTACAGGTAAAGAACAAGGGAATGTAGATGTCCTGCCCCCGTTCCCATGTTCCCTTATTTCTTGTCCTTGAAATGGAAATGTCATCTGGCTTTAAATACATTGAGAAAGCACAGTGCATTTCTACACTGTAATGTCAAGGTAGTCTAGTGGAAATGGGCAACCCCTAGTGGCATTGACGCCCCAGTTCTCTTCCATTGCCGGGACTTGGCAGGGCAATGATTCTAGGGGTCATATTTAATAACATTTGGGGAATTGTTATACTGAATCTGAAATAATTATTTAAGGTGCTGAACGTCTTACATTTTCTAGAAAATCCCAGTCATCCTTACCCTCTTGGAAAGCAGATCTGTTCTAGGTTTTAGTGTCCTCATGGACAGGGCCTACTCCTCCCGGTAATAGCCAGGCTCAGCTCCCATCCATTTAGAACAGGTGTTAGCCCTGCTATGCATCTTTTTATTTTAGAATTCGAATAAGAACCCTATTGCCTATGAAGTTATGATGTTATAATGTGAGATATTCTGATGTGTGATGTGATGATTCAACATGGTCTTGGTAAGTAATCATGAAACAGGGACCACTCCAGACCAGGTATGTAATAAAAGGAAATGCGTCTTTATTGTATCTTGGTTACAGGCAAAGGTAGAATTAGGAGAGTGGTAAGTAGCATCTTTCTGATTCCTGCATCTCTCCTAGAGTACCCAACTGACACCTATAGAACACTCATTTCACAGCACTCCACAAGCCTCATAACATTCTCACATTCCATTCAGCCTTCAGGCTGACACACACAAACCTAGTATCACAGGATACTACAGGTATCACATGTTTTGATTGGTACAATATTTCCATTGTCTTGCTTAGTAGTGAGACACTCCCAGAGAATATACAGTCCCTAGATTCATAAATTGATCATCCTTTAAATTATGTGAAATTGGTGGGTGTTGCCCAATCTCATACTTTGGAATAGAATATCATTTGTATTCCTTATCTCATCATAATAACATGGCACATTAATTGAATATGGATTTTGGAGTACCCCCTGGCCAATTGGCTGTAGGGCTGTCCATTTATATCAAACTGTTTTGTACATGCATGACGGTTGTTGATCCAAATAGCCAATTGTATTTCTGCAGCTGGATTTAAACTTTAGGTTCAGATTCTGAGAGCATCATGAGTCATCATAACCACTCTCAGAGAACCCATTGTCTATTTTCCATTATTGGACATCTAGTCTGCTTCATTACCATAACTGATGTGAAAGACATCCCATATGTTTCTTCCTTTCAATAAATCATTTTAGCCCCATTGCCTACTGGGCCATAAGAGCTTAAAGGGTAAAGAGGCAGATGACACATATGTGGCCTATGGTAGAACCAGTCGCTGGGGTCACAGAATCCATAACATAGACCTGTAGGAAACAGATTGTAAAGTCAAAGATCATCAAAATAATTGCCACTGCAGATCAGTTTGATTGTTGAGAGAAAAACAAATTACATGTTGAGTACTTGTGAACCCCCCCAAGGATCTATAAAAAGCTGATTTCCTCACAAAGCGGAGAGTGAACGGTCCATGAAGAACAGTGTGAGGCATTGAAAGGAGTGGTTGTTGCTTCCATGTGCTGTGCTGGAAGGACCCTCCATGTTGTGTGCCTCAAGAACCTTTTTTAACCGCTTACTCCATGAAGTGGACCATGAAGGGCCGGTCAAGGGGTGTCACTAGGCAGTCTGGAGACTGGATGCTACTGTGAGAAGCTGCCCTTCTGCTTGACGATTTGTTTGGGAAGTGAAGGTTATTTTAATAACTCATTCTCCAGTCTGCCTCGCCAAAGTTGCAGTTTTAAACACGTGCAGTGATCTGTCTTAGATGTGTCTAACTTCTCCTGCTGTTAATATAAGGTACTATGCCTGCCTTCCCTATGCCTCTGATTTATTTATCTATGTCAGCTTTTTTAATGCTGTCCTTCAAAGCATTTTTCTCAGATGTTCGGGGCTTTTGCTCTTTAAGATTGAAATGCTGTTTTTCCTTTCTAATATAGAATGGCATTACTCTTTTCAGAAGGTGCAATAAAGTACACAAAAAAACAAGTCAAGTTTGGTGTAATCAGAAAACAATATAATAACAATAATTCATCAAAGATAAACAATATTTAAAAATAAGTACACATGAGCAATCAGCAAAACAGTTCATACAAACATTTAATACAAACAGGCTGGTTCTGATGGCTGGGAAAATGAGGTCTAGTACCTATAGATGACTGGTGTAATAATAGGAACACATATAGGGATATACAATATTGTGTTAAAATATCAAACATAGATGAAAGTTAACAAAGTTAAAATGTTTGACAAAGCTCTCAAGCATCAAGTATCAGTTCAGTTCAACAAAGATGTATTTGGCATATGCCATAAAACCATCATTTACATACACACAATTTCCAATTAAAAAAATATAATTCATCACAATTCATCATGGTAAATTACATCATGGCAGGGGATAACCCAGGTCCCCTACATGAATGCCAGCCCGAAGGATAAGTACAGAACGATGCAACTCACTTTTCGGCCAATCACCAAGGGTGCCAGTGTATCCCACATATGCAGAGATATAATTGCTCAGACAACCCTTTAAGCCTTATCCAGTTGACAATTTCGAAGAGACAGGTGCCTCATTGATAGATCAGGCTGACTGATGACAAGTTCCAGCTGTGATGACGTCACTAGTGAAAACATGACATAGCAGGTTTAGTCACGAAGCAAATTTGCATCCTGCACAAGGATTCGCAGACACACACACATACAAGAAGAATATGTTTACACCTCCTATAGATAGAGGACATATACATGTACATACTTTCAAGACTTGGTTCCGTTTCATTAGCCAAATGCAGAAATGCGAGAAAGGCAAGCAAACATGGACCGAGCTTGCAACCGCTTTACCGCAAATAATCATAAGAAGCTATGCGAACATGTAAGGGACCTATAGGACTCTATCACGACTAACCTCTAAGAAGATATTAGGACATGTAGGGAAACTATAGAATGACTGTAGTGAATACACATAAAACCACAGGCCTCAAATACATGGAGGTAAAAGTGCCGTTGCTACAGCATGAAGCACAGAGACCGTGTTCACAGCCAAAGAGAACGGGAGGGTGAAAGATTCCAGATTCTGGAGGTGGTGAGCCACCAGCCAAATACAGAATAAAATCCTCATAATTGTAGACAGAAAGGCTCAGCTTTGTGGTCCTCACATACGTGACCCAGCAGAGCCGAACAATGTCTATTTACTCATGGTGGGAAGAGGAGCTGTTCCCAGTGAAGCAGACACAATTGTTGTCCACCAGAAACTGCACCCTGCAGGCACTCTCCCAGGCTAGGTGATCATACCACTGGCAAAAACAAAGACACATAGGGCCTCATTACGAGGGAGGAGGTAGCCGTGGTGCTATTAGCACCATGGCTACTCCCTTACTGCATTCTGGGTCCGGGTTCCCGAAATAGGGACTTACCGGGTCATTCCAACCTTGGAGGACCCGGTAAATCCCCATTCTGGGAACCATTCCACATTCCCATTCGAGCCCCCATAGGGCTCAATGGGAATGGGGATGGAGCTAATAACGGTACTGCAATTTGTGGTGCCGTTATTAGCTCTGAAGTCCCTTAACGGGTCCCTTCCCTAACGCCTCGTAAAACCAGAGCTGTGAACAGAACAGGGTCCCATGCCTGGGGGGACTCACTCCAACCAATCCAGATGCTCAGATCATGGGGTGGTGTAGAATGTTGCACGGGCCAATGGTCATTGTGTGACCCTGCAACAAAGTCATAGATAGTTTTAGGGGAAGTCTCAGGTGAAGCCAAATGGCATGGTAAACCAATGGGATAACTAACATATGGGACTTCAATAGGTAACCACAATAGCTACCCAATTGGAATGCATCTTAGGTTTTGGGGGTGGTGTTAATGTTTGCACATCAAAATGATACAAAACCAGGTGACACAGGCCAGACATTTTAGTTTTTTCCGGTATGATCTCTGTCTATTGGAGAATAAAGACAGTGTATTTACCCCATGGCTGAGTCTTCCATTATTGCCAGGGGAAGGTTCCGGTTGGGCCACAGATACTCTGCTAACTTGTGGTATTGCTGATGTGAACGCCCCCATCCTCTGGTATACTATTACAAAGTGGTAGCAGAGGACGGTTGGCTACGTTTGATCGTCACAAAGACATCTCATCCCGTTGTAATGCCTGGAGGGCTGTGAGGTGGCCCACAAAAACTGAGAGATACATGGGAGGTTCACACCGTGAAGAGGTCCTCAGGTACCACCTTGGAGAAATTCCTGCCCGCTATTTGTGGGATGCCCAGCAGACAAGAAATGAGGAGTGGCATGTTGAGGGAGAGCCAGTGGGCAAGCAACATCAGCCGATCACAGAGTCTAAATACAGAAGGGGAGTGATAACCATATGTTGGGCTTTGGGTGGTGAGGAATATTTTGGGGGTTGTGAAACATGGAGGTGAATTTTAATTGTTTGTAGTTAGGGAAAATTCGATCTAGGGGAGACCAGTTTTCGGCATTTGGCCTAAAAGATTGTCTCAAGGGTATTGTTTTTCCTGTAGGTTGGCCGTTTTAGCTCGGGTCATGGATGACAGTACCCCTGTGTATAGGACTTAAGCTAACTTGAATCACGGAAGGTGTTTTTCTGGTTACATCTCACAACAGCATTTTAGCTACAAGGCAACACTGCAGGTACAGATTGAACACATGACATATATTTATCACCTGTTGGGAAGCACGAAGATGGCCATATTTATATGTTGTTTGCCTTTGTTGGAATGTTGGTGTAATTGGGAAATGTTGAGAAAACTCAGTGAAGAGGTGGGTGTGAGTGATTCTCTCTCTCTCTCTCCAGTATGGTAGAAGTGACATCACCAATCAGGTTTACATATAGGACTTGGGATGCACGAGGGATACAGAATTATTTAGTGGTTGTAAATGACAAATGGTGATTAAAAGAATTGTGTTTTGGAGCGGTGCGTGAAAGACACATGCGCGATAGTGGTGGCTGTGCCTTTCAAAGCAGAGAATTATAGAAAGGTGGTGCTAGGAGCACTCACAGGCCATTGGTGTAAAGCCGGAGAGGCTGGTGGTTTTTGTGGCTTGTAGAAGCTACCTGAACATTTGGTGTTAACGTAAAATAAAGTGTGTTTCTCTGGTAACAGCAGAAGTGTCGAAAACCGTGACTTGGGGTCAAGTAAATAATGTATTCCGGTAAAAAACATGGGTGATACGCCCCTACAGCACATGCGCAAATCCCTTTCACACTATAAGATTTGTAAATATACCATGGAATGGACACGAGTCACAGAGGGTAAACTGCCTAAACCATGGCCAAAAGGAAGGAGAATGTGTGCAGAAACCATTACACACGCATATATTCACCAGGATTACAAGAGGAAAAAGCTGAGCAAGCAAATGGCTATTTTTGAGCCGTGGAAGATATTTCAGAATGATGGGGGGGTGACGGCATCACCTGATGCTGAACCAACAGGAGGCCAGCAGCAAAAATCCCTCCGCCCCTACTCCTCCTCCTGATTGGGAAAGCGAAGGCACCACAGCGGGGGTCCAGGGATTAAACCCAGCAAGGGAATTACGAGTGGCAGCCGGGTATACCAATCCAACATTCGCACCTCCAGCATATAGAAAGAGAGGGGGGCAGGACGAGACTGAACAAGCAAGCTCAAAGTGCAGGCAGCAAGGGCAGGGAGTGCAGCAAGATTTTGGCACGTGAATAAAAGAACAAAATGGAGGGACCGTAGCATATAGTTCCGAATGAGTGGTTAGGCAGACAAATAATGCTTAAACTAGATGCGCAGGAGAGATTGGAGGCCTTAACCAAAAAGCAGTGGGTTGCAAGGATGTAGCTGAAGCAAGAGAATGGGCAGCAGTAATGGAAGAAGTGGAGAGACGAGAGAAAGAGCAGGGGGAAGAGAATGAAAAAGTACACCCCCTACAGTATATTCAGGTTGTTCAAAAGAAATGGTGCCTTGAGACACATGAACCGTGGGATAAAACAGTGGGGTTGTTCTATCATAAATCATGTCAAGTGTTACCTGAGCAAGTGTAAAAACAGCTCAAGAGGTTAGTGGGAATGGAGGCTAAACTGTGGTCTGAAATTCAATTTACTATAGCACATTATTGTAGGCTAATGCAAGAAAATGTGAGAAGAAAACAAAAGGAAAGAAAGAAGGAAGAGGCAAAGTTAGTGTAGAAGAAATTGCCAAATATGCTATGAAAGGGGTTAAAAATGTTAACAAGCGCAGAAGGACCAGGTACACTGCATGCGCAGTACAGACCGCCACCCGGAGTAGGAGGATTCATGCGGTGGGACGACATGTACCATGGGTTTAGAGGAAGAGGAGAGCACCTAGGGGAATGGGGTATGGATATCACATGCAGCAAGGACAAAAGCGGTTTTAAGGGGGCTATCAGAGACCAATAGGAGGGGAACCCCAGTGTTGGGTGTATGGACAGATGAGGCAAAATACTTGAGTGTGTAGAAGCAGTGGAGGGTTGCAACAGAATGCAGAAATGCAACATCGACCCACATATCAGGGAGAACAGACCGGATACTATGTCCAAGACCAAACACAGCTACAAATGCAGGCCCCTGATGCACACACACACACACATGCATACCAGCCCATGGCTCAGACACCCCAGATGCAGGGACCCACACAATCATATTCACAGGCATCACCTGCACCGCATATGCAGAGTGGCATGCAATCACTGTACGTGACACAGCAAAATGGCAGAACACTGACACACGCAGATTCAATTGAAGTATCTCCCATTTGGAATTTGGGAGGTGTGACTGTGGTGGGGGCAACTCATTCACAGGAAACAGAATGTCATTGTACCCACAATGGGACAGCCCAAAGATGGACCTGATGTGTACCATGATTACACCAAACCGGGCAGAGGAACCACTTATAGGGGTGGCGATAGGTGACAAGACTTTCTCCTTCCTCGTAGATACACGGGTGACTAGGTCCTCTATAAGGAAGGGAAGGTATCCAATGTCAGGCGACGCTATGAATGCACATGGATTTTATGCAGCAACTGATTTGATTCCTTTTACAGACAATCTAACACTTTATATAGGGAAGCACGACTTAGCTCTACCATTATTGTATTTTCCACAGACACCAGTGAACATAATGGGAATGGACATAATGAATAAACTTAACATGACCATCTCATTCACAGACCAAGGCATAGTGTGTTCCACACCTGGGATTCATCTTTTGAATGTAAGGGACATTATTCAGGCTTATTTTCAACATCCAGTACAGAGGGGAGTTCCAGCAGACTTGGAGCTATTCCAATATGGAGTGAATGAATTAATCCAGGACGATAATATCATGGCTCCCGGAGATTCAGGGAAAACTATGACGCCTTCCCAATGAATACATATATAGAACAGAACTACCATTAGATGAGCCAGAAGGGACGGTGGTCCCACTAGAACTAGAGGCCGTAACAGTGGGAGAAGACAGAATAACAGTGCATGCGACAGATGACACCAGGTGGGCATGGAGGACGGTCATTTCAGTGGGACAAGGGTACAGGTTGACTACCTAGACCGATGAAGAACTGTTTCAGGACAAACGCTCAGACCACGAAATGGTATTCAACATTAGGATTACATACTGGTTACATAGTGTATTGAAGGTACACCACAGGGAGGTACCACAGAGCATGGCGATGATGATGATGAAATCAACGCTGCCATTCATTTAGGAAGACTTGGCAAAGTTCTCCAGTGTCTTAAGAACCACAAGTCCCTATGATGTGGGGCTCTTAGAAGGGATAGGGGCAGTGAAGATAAAGCTCAAACCAGGACCAATTTTTCTAGAGATCAAAGCAACATCCCCAGTCAAGGAAGGTAGACAAAGGCATTTATGAGACAATTGCGGCCCTAGCTAAACAAGGCATCCTGGTACCATCATAATCACAATGCAATACTGTGGTGTACCCTGTGAAGGAGGAAACAGGGGGATTGTAACATTATACATAGGACTTACGTCCTTTAAACAAGATCATTGGGAAGCTAAACAGGATGTTGCTTGTAAATGGAGTGGTTGTTGAAAAAAAAGTTCTATGTGAAAATGTCTCCAGGAAAATGTAGTCATGTGATAAAAGTCAGCAAAAAGTAGTTTTTTAAAATTGTAGTCATTCAATACAAGCAATAGAAAGTGTGAAAATGTTGCCAGTAGTAAGATTACTGACAGAGCTATTTTTAAATACACAAAAACACTGGGCTGTAACCCTAAATATGACCCACACCTCCAACGAAACCTCCACAATCACCCATAACTCCATTCCTAAATGTTCCCTTAACTCTAATTACAACCCATATCCTACCTTGAACTCCCACCGAACAGGAACCCTTCAGTGGGCTAAAGCATTTTATTTGAATAGTACTGAATGCAAAATACATAGAAAATTAACAGTAAATCTGTCCCCAACCCCATCAACAGCTCACCACAAATGACAAAGTGCCTCATTACACGGATGGCGGTGGACCAAGGTGCTATTAGCACCTTGGTCCATGCCGGTAAAATACCGGCACCGCCTTGGTGGAAAGGGGAATTACTGCCCTATTCCAAGGTTGGTGGGGCGGTAATTCCCCTTCCCCCATTGCCCTTCCCCATTCCCATTTTTGCCCCATAGGGCTCTATGGGAATGGGGAAGGCGCTAATTACGGTACCTGGTCCCTTTGCGGGTTGGTTTTTGTTAAATTCCCCAACCCACAAAGGGCCCTCGTAGTAAGGCGGTAAGGGTTTACCAAACCCTTACCAAGTCTTTGCCGTAACCCTTGCTGTAATAGTAATCTTACCATAAATGCAAATCTAACACTTACCCTAATGCTTCCTTTACCATAAACACTACATTTATCCTAACCACTATGCTATGCCAACATCACTAGCCCTTTCCAACGTCTGTATCCCTTAATTTAACACTTACCTATACCCTAACACTTAATCTACCCTAACCACTAACCAAACCCAAACATATTTACTCTAACCCTAACCCTTACCCTAAACCCTATCCTTACCCTAACCCCTATGCTCAACCAGGCATGGAGTGTAGAATATAAAACATGGAATACTGTGGAAAAAATACAATGTAGAAAACTGTTAGTATTCACAAGGCATTGTGCTAAGGAGCCAGTGGGCACATGTATTACTCATAATAAACCATTATTTCTTACTTTATGCCTGCGGATACTCTTTTCACTGGCGACAAGGAACCCGTGATGGCAGCCTACTGACTAGCCGTCCAGCAGAACCTGCGCATATCAATGTTGAGGGACAGCCAAGAGGCGCATATCTCTGTGGAGAGACAGCCAAGAGCTTTCCTGCTTTCATGGAGAGAAGCCCTGCAGTGTGGAGGCCTATAAAGGTATCAGAGACAGCAGAGCACATTATCCATCCCAGAGCAGCACCATCCAACTAGGTATCATACGGGAAAGGGTCTGGGGGCCACGTTAGTAGTTGGCGAGCGAGAGTGAAGGTGTGCGCGCGCACTGCAACTCAGCTCATGTAGGCGAAGGACAGGGGACAAGGAACGTCTTGCTGAGGGATATAACACCCTCCCAAAAAACCCTGCAGCAATCAACATTACGCAGGCACACACGCACACACTCCACTTCAAAATTTGTGTCTGCCATTTTAAAGTCAGGGAAGCACAAGACATTGTTAGCAAAAGCAACAAGGTGCCCATTACAAGGTCAGGTAAACTTGAAAAAAGCAGCAGCAGCCATTATAGAATCAAGCTTCTACCAGACACTTCAAGTAAAAGGTAGAAAGCAACCATTATAAGGTCAGGCGACATCAAATAAAAAAATAAAAACTGAAACAAAGGGCAGCACAACAGGAACTAAATCCCGAAGTAACAGAGACGGATAATTAAATTGCCACATTAAACCACCGATCATGCAAGGAATTCCTTCTCCCAACTACTTTCTAGACACCTTAGGTAAACCGCCCATACCATGGAAAACTTGGAAGAAACGTTTCGATCATTATGTGCGTTTGCCGCACATGGTTTGATCTTTGCAAGTGAACGGAAGAAATGTTTACTTATGCATTGTTTAGGCAATTACGTTCAGAACAGTTTGCAAATCTACCTTCTCTCTCTGATGAAGAATCAGCAAGTCTCACTGAGTATGGAAAATGCAACAAGATGCTTGACAAGCTCTATGGCAAGTCTTCAAGCATCATACTTGAAAGGCACCACTTTGGGAAAAGGAAACATGAGCATGGAGAGACAGTTGAACAATATATTACGGCTCTCAGAGGACTAGCGTCTTCATTCAAATTTGACTCTACTCTAAGTGCGAGGTTACAAGATCAATTCATGCTAGAATGCAGCGGTGGAAAAGTAAAAGAAACATTATGGTCAAGAAGCAATCCTTCTAAAGATGAAGTCATCAAAGTAGCCAAAGAAGTTGAGCACACTAACAAGCATGTGAGAGAGTTACAGAAAAGAACAGACACAGAAACAAGAAAGAAGATTTACCTCAAGTAATGGAAGTTTTAGCTGAGCAAGAAAGGACCATAGTCAGAAAGAAGCAAGGGACTCGGAAAGAGAACACAATACAAAAGAAAACAGGGAGATTCAAGGAAAGAAAAGATGAAAATGAAAGAAGAAAATGCCCTGGTATAAAAGCAATGTGCAAGAGGTGCATTAAAAAAGGGTAATTTCACCAAGTGTTGCAAGACAAAAGCTGAGAACATTGACTGTATTGATGAACTCTGTGATGAATTAGAAGAATGCACATGCACTGTTGACAATGAAATAGATCATGTGGAAGATGAAGATGCTGATGTGGAGAAGCCTAGGTCAACCATGTACATCAGTGATACAACAATGGAGATGGTTATTGACTCTGGGGCCAAGTACACTTTATTACCTAGAGTTATTTTTCAAGCAAAAATGCGGAAAAGAATCACACTCAATAAAGTAGATGTGCAACCAGTAGCCTAAGGAGGTAAATACATTGAATTGGAAGGTTGGTTTTGGTCCGTTATGGGATTTAAGGACAGATCCGCAAAAGGAAATATATATATTTCCAGCAAAGGCATGCATCCTCTCCTTAGTTGGTCCCACCAGAAAAGGCTCAAGATAAAACTTCTGAAGAAGCAGCCTATGCTGTAGATTATGATAAATCCCCAGAGTTGAACAATCAACACACAGTTTTTCGAGAGGAACTAGGAAATTTGAAAGGCTTTATGCACAAAATTTTCATGAAATCTGATACCGTTCCAATTGTGCAAAAAGTGAGACCAATACATAGCACTATCAGAACTGCTGTAAAAGATGATCATTTTTAGGAATGGCTGAGTACTGCGCAAAGTTTATTCCTGAATTGGCCATAAGACTTTTCACATGAGAAAGCTTGTGAAGAAAGGGGTGAGATTCTAGTGGGATAGTGAATGTGAAAGTGAAAGCAAATTAGCTTAGAATAATGCACTCATATAAAAAAACCTTTGATCCTAAGAAGAGAAGCATCCTCACTACTGATGCAAGCAATCATGATTTGGGAGTGGTATTGTCTCAGAAAAAGGAAGGGAGTGAATGTAGCATTGCTTTTGCATCCAGGGTTTTAAGGGAGGAAGAAAATAATTATTCCACGATTGAAAAAGAGTTACTAGCCATTAAGAGGAGAATGACATTTATGGTCTGATTGGATCACAAACCCTTAAAAGAAATGTTGACAAGGTTTGGACAAAGTATCATCTAGGATACGCAAGTGGGTTGGAGGTATGTAAGACTGAGACTGGGATATAGAGTATGTACCTGGTGTGAGAAACAAAGCTGATGATTGCTTATCAAGACTAACTAATGTGATTGAAATTGAAGAAGATAATAGCAATGAGGAAGATCAAATTGTAAGTGTTAATCAGAAATTGTACCAGAAATAAAATGTGAGGAAGCTATGTTATCAGATGGAATACTTAGAGGCATCAAGGAGCATCTCAAATGTGGTGTCAAAGGAAGTGAGATCAGGAAAGGAATGATGCCTGATGCCATAAGGCATGCATTTGATGAGTTACTCATAAACAAAGGTATGATTTTAAGGGGGAGGGGGTAGCAACGTGTTTTCACCTACTGGTGTGCGAAAGAATATCCTAGAACTTGCCCATGAGGGCCACCAAGGCATGACTAAAAACAAGCAGCTAATAAGAAAAGATTAATGGTGGCCAGGGACGGATTTGCAGGTAGAGAGGTTAATCAGGGATTGTCATATTTGTGAGGATTCACCAAATGGTTGTACCACAAGAGCAGTCCCATGACAGTAATGTTGATTCCATCTGTACCTTGGGAACAAGTGGGGTTAGACATGGTGGGACCTGTAAGGAGTAAAGAGAAGTTAAGAGTGTGGATTGTTTTAGTGGACATGCTGTTTAGATGGGTAGAGATTTCATGGGTCCAGATGTCTGTTCTAAAGACATAATTATGTTTTTGGAAGACATTTTTAAGCGAGAGGAATGTCCAACAACCATTCTGACAGACGATGAAGTCCAATGAGGTCTCAAGAGAAATTGCATAGAACACAAAACATGTTCAATTTATCACCCAAAGACCAATGGAATTGTTGGGATATTTAATAACGCCTTTGAGAAGAGCATTAAGGGTACCATCTCAGAAAATGGGGGTTGGAAGAAAACATCAGAAGACACAGTAGTGGCGCATAGGTTTACACCTCATGCCACAACAGGGTTGTTGAGGAGGAGGAAACCTTACACCAGGGTAAGTCCTCCTTGGTTGGGAAGAGCATGCCCAAAGAGAATAATTTAGATGCTTTCAAGGTTAATATTACCAAGAGACAGATGAGTAAGAAAGTCTGCTTTGACATTAGGAAGGGAGTAAAGAAATGCCTTGTTGAGGAACATGATTGGGTGTGGAGAAAGTTTCCTCATACCAGAACAGAAAGGAATGTTGATTGGTCTGATCAGATGGTAGTGTATGTAAGTTAAGTAGGGTGTTCAAGTGTGTGAATAGCAAACACAGTTACATCATAGAAAGAAACACCGAAAGGGAGGAAAGTTGTTCTGATGATAGGAGTGAAGGGAAGAGTCTCTGTGCGGAACGTGTGAAACATTTGTGTGGGAAACCTTCATATTTGAAAGACTATGTAGATTAAGATTAGAAATGTATATGCAATTCATTGCAATTCATTATCTTTTTGTATCCTGCATTAATGTTATAATAGGAATGTTATGTACAAAATATTACTTTTAAGTGGTAAACTTCTGTATTTGAAAGACTATGTAGATTAAGGTTGGATTTATATATGCAATCCATTGAAATTGATTATCAATTAGTTTCTTGTTTTAATGTTATAATAGGTATGTGATGTACAACATATCACTTGTGAGTTACTTTATGGTCATCCACAAGGTTCCACAACACCTCTTTCTTTTCTTATGTCAAATTGTTTGTATGTTGTAGAGTAAAAATAGGCAAATGTGTAGCATTCCATGCCCTGCAGACAACACTCCATGCTGAACCAGGCATGGAATGTGGAATGTAGAACATTCAATACTGTAGGAAAAATGCAATGTTGAAAACTGTTGGTAATCAGAAGCTGTTGAGCTAAGGAGCTGGTGGGCACATGTTTAGCTTGTAATAAACCATCATTTCTTACCTTATGCCTGCATATATTCTTTTCAGAAGGGATATCCAACTCCTTCTTGGAGTTACTTTTGGTCCTTCATGGACATCAGGAAAAAATCATCTGGATCATGTTGAGAAAGCAGTCCTCCTCAAAGCCTCCTGACAGAGGTGAAGGTAGGTGCTCTAAGATCGAGGCAATCACTGCTTCCTACTTATCCCCATGACACACTGCATTTAATTTGCAGTTGGAGCAAGACCTGCCTCTCTGCCAGCTACATTGGTACATAGGCTCCTCCCTGGATTGTGACTCAAGATACCAGAAGAAGTAAAGCAGCTGGTTTCTTGCAGTCACCTGCATTATACCGCCATCGAAATATCATCAACCACATTCCAATGCCTCCGGCACTTTTGCACTTGTTCAAACCTATACAAACTCCTGTTGCTGCATCGCTTGAACCACTTCGATGCCACCTCACACCACCGGAGGACATCACCTGATGCAGCTTGAACAAGAAGCTTGCCACTGTGGAAACCTTCAAACCATCATGGCTTGAACAGCACTTCGAACCACCACCAACATCTTCATCATTGACCCAAGCTCGACCATCAAACTGACGCTATGGGCCACACTGACCTACATTGTTTGAACGCTGCGTCACACTGCAAAGAGCTTCTTCTTGAAACTGACTTGACTCTGGATCATCTTGATTTGCTGCATCCACTTCTGGTCCAACCCACTCGCACAATGTTGAGAAGCATGGTTCAATGTAGTCGAACCACCAATAACTGCGAAAGGTGACCATGAGAGACACCTGCCCCTTTGGTCCACCTTTACCAACAAATATATATCCTTGTTGTGACATTGTTATGTATTGCCTTTCATCCCTGTTACATTACTTAGTGTGCCTGCTTTATCTACATACTGCATATTCTGTGTTCTTTCCACAAGGGTGGGTTTTTGTTCGCGTTTTTTTTTTAATTATAATACTGTTCTTGTATACAGGTATGTTTAATTAATGATTTTATTGAGATCCTCGGATGTTTTCAGGCTTCAGTCTCAAAATAACTGCACCAACTTTATTTTGCATATGCTAGAGTTAGTTTAATTGTTTTTTTAAGTCCACAGTAGAAGTTACCACAATAGTTTAGAAGAGGCAGGACAAGGAATGTTGTCACCTCGATTTTCTTTGTCATTTCCAAGTCAGGGGTAATTCCCCTGTGACTGCGGAGCTAGAAGTGTGATTTCTGGGCTAGCAAATCTTTGTGTGGTTGTAGTGAGAGCTCACAATTGATAATGATACCTTTATTTTTTACCTGGTCCAAAGAGCTAGGAGCCATGCCCATAAGGGATGGCCATTTGAAAAGTAGTGTTGCAGCGTTGTTATCTCAAATATGATAATCTGTTTCAGAGGTGTTAACAAAGAAGTTGATGGTACTCAGTTTGATTTATGCTCTGCACATCCATGTCTGTATCAGGGTGAGACATGTCTCTGGTGGAAAATATTTTAAGGTAAAGTTGAACAGCATCTGCATAATATTTAATATGGACATTGTGGCTGACATGAAGGGATCAAAGGGACAGAGGTTAAAGATTGAGGGGGAAAGAATGAATCCTTGTGTGACTCCACAAGTGACAGATAGTGGGGGTGATCTGTAAGTATCCATAAATATGAGCTGAAGCCGGTTTTACACATATGTGATCAACTATTGTAGGATAATCTCACCAATTTGCATGCAGTTGTATAGTATTTTAAGGTAAAGTTGAATAGCATCTGCATATTCTACACATATGAGATTGACTGTTATAGGATAATCTCACCAATTTGAATGCAGTTGTATAGTATGTCAATCATGAAGGCTGCAGGAATACCAGGAGTCAGGGTGTCCATCACCTGGGATGCAGAGAGCAGATGCAGAGAGCATAATCTACCACTTAGGTGGTGACAATCTCTGTGCTGCATCTGTGACTTAAGCCTGATTGATAAGTATGTAGGAGGTTGTTGGTGTTGATGTGTGCTTGAAGTGTAAAGGCTATGGCTCCCTCAAGGATTTCGCCTTGGAAAGTAAAGTAGGTGTTGGGGTAATAGCTGTTGTGGTCATCAGGCCCTAGTGTTTTTTAAAGTATTTTTTTAGGAATGGGAGAATGTGTGCATTTTTGTATGTAGTGGCAAATGTTCCTTGGGTGAGGGATTCATTGATGAAATCCAGGAAATGAGGGTATGCTTCTGTGGGTAGTGTCTTGAGGATAGAGGCCGGCGTGATGTCATTTTTGTAGTAAGTAGATTTGAGGGATACTAGGGTGTTAGTGTTGTTTTCCAAGGATAGAGATTTGAAGGTGGTCCATGACATTAGGCAGGAAGAGTGAGGTTGAGTGTATTAAATTGTAGGTGTCAATGTTTTAGTGCATCTTGCTGATCTCATCAATTAACAAGTCGTTAATGGTGGTAGATTTATCAATAGATTTCGAGATTGGATGGTTTGGGGGCTGATGCACCGTTTGGCTCCCTTCATTGTTGGCTTTGGTCTTCTGGTAGTAGGTGGCCTTTGCTGTGATTATCAATTGTTTGCAGCCAGCCTGAGATCTTTAAGTTAGGTTAGATTCGATGAGGTTTGGAACTTGTGCCAGGATTACTCTTGTTTTCGGATTAGATTTTACTGATATTACATTCTTGCATGTGATGCAGGCTAATGGTTTATTTTTAAGTATTAATTGTTTCTGTAGAGTATGTCATTAGATGCTGGTTTTCGTGGTATTCCTGAAATTCTCTAGGATGTTGTTACAGTCCTTGTGCCGGAGTCCTGACAGAGAGGAGTTGATGTTGGGGGGGTCATCAATGAGTGATTTGATATGGAAGTATTTAAAGGAGTCGAATGTCTGCTTAATATGTTTATGTTTTGTCTGGTTGGTTTGTTCATTACAGTCGATGGTGAAGGTAATGACAAAGTGATCAGACCAATTATGGTGGTATAGGTATGTTATAATGAAGGGTCAGCAAGGCAGTGATGCTAAGGTCTGTGATGCTGCAGTGCTTATGGATTGGGCCAGTAGTGTGCTGAGTGAGATTCAGTGTGTCTAATTGGCGGAGCAGTCCTTCCTTCATTTTTTGGAGGCTCTGCTTCTTGAAAGTTGAGGTTCCAGAGGAAGATGATATTAGCGCCTGTGAGGGACAGGGTCTTACGCAGATAATGAAAGTCATCAATGAAGGGCGGGTTTGGTTTAAGGGTCCTGTGGATGAGGTTGATGGTGATGAGTTTAATGGGTGAGAGAGAGAAGTAAAGGAGTGGGTTTTCAAAGAGACAATAGCAGCTACATCTACTCTGGTAAAGGGTCTGGAAGATCTTTGTACGATGCAAGTCTTACTGCACGTGTTCCAGTAATGTCAGTGAACATTTGTGACAGTGGCCGAGATAGAGTGTGCCCTGAGAAGGGTCTCCTCTTTTTTCTCCAGGTCTCAACCTGCAACATTAAATCCAGGGTATGGCTGAGTACGAAAGGAGAAGCTGCTGTTAATAAATCTGACATTGTGCTGGTAAGTGAACACATGATATGATATGATATTTTATTTATAGCGCGCCCATACACAAGTGTTTCAAAGTGCGACGAGGCAGGGGAAGGGAACTGGGCACGAAACAACAATCTTTCTAGGCCCAATGACATCGAGATTGCGCAAGTGCAGGGGAGAGGGAAGGGGAGGAGGAGCAAGTGCAGGACATAAGATATAAACATTAAGAACAGGAAGTGTGGCCAGCAGGTGGCAGTGCAAGGTTAAGTTCAGAACAGCAAGTGATAGATAGTGCAGGTAGGGGGACTGTAGGGTTATGGATACAGCCCCAAGTGCAGGGTTGCCAGGAGGCAGTGCAGGGGTGCAACTGAGAGGGCAGGGACCTGGGCCAGTGGTTCGGAGACTTTGCCAGGTAAACAGTGCAGTAACAGACAGGACGCCAGGAGAGAAGAGGAAGAGAGGAGGCAGAAGCAAAGACGAAAGTCTTGAGCTGCTTCCGGAACCAGAGTTTGTTCTGCTCAAGTTTCATAGAGGCAGGGAGGCTGTCCCAGAGGGAGGCACCCGCTGAAGAGAGAGATCTCCCCCAAGCTCGTTGCTTGGAAAAGTACCTGACCCTCAAGGAGTTGGAGGTGGAGGAGCGAAGGGCTCAAGTAGGAAGATACTTAAGAAGAGAAAGCTGGAGATATTTTGGTCCCAGGCCCCAGAAGGCCTTGTGGACAAAGCAAATGGTCTTGAATTTGATCCTTGCAGCCACTGGGACCCAATGGGGGGATTTCAGTGTTGTAGAGATACGATCACTGGGCCTGAGGCCAAGGACAAGTCTTGCAGTCCTGAGTTGCAGGGGATGGAGAGTAGAGGCAGGGGATGAGAGTAGAGGCAGGCAGATTTAAAAGGAGGCTGTTACAGTAGTCAAACCTAGAGATAACCAGCGCTTTAGAAATAGTGAGCTTCTGGGGGAAGGAGAGCAAGGGGAGAATACCTCTGAGGAGGTGTATTTGGTAGTTTGACTTCTTAGAGATGTCAGAAATGTGAGGAAAGAAGGAGAGTATGGAGTCTAGGATAACCCAGAGGTTCTTAGCCTCACAGGTGGGAGCAGGAGGGGGGCAAGGGAGGCCAGACAGAGAGTCAGGGGAAAGAGGGGTACAGGTGTGCCAATGAGGAGGATCTTTGTCTTGCTGGCATTCAGGCAGAGATCATTGGTGGTGAACCACTCTTGAATTGCAGAGAGACAATCCTGGATGAAGGAAGGAGAAGAGTCAGCAGCGGGGAGCCTGAAAGCGAGCTGGGTGTCATCCACATAGCACTGGAAGTTGGAGCAGAAAGCAGCAATGCGGTGGGTGAGAGGTGACAGCTATTCGTTGAAAAACCAGGGAGAAAGGTTAGACCCCTGAGGAACATTGCAGGTGGAGACAGATAGAGGAGAGGAAGGATCCATGTTGGACCTGGGAGGGTCGGTCCGAGAGGAAAGAAGTTAACCAGACCAAAGCCTGATCAGTGATAATCAGATTATCACTGAGCTGGTTGAGCAGGATGGCATGGTTAACCATGTCAAAGGCGAGGAGAGATCAAGTAGGATGAGAACAGAGGCGAGACTAGAATCAAGGTAAGAGAGCAGGTCTTCACAGATGTTCAGGAGAGCAGTTTCCATGCTTCTGGCTGCTCTGTAACCAGACTGATGGTCATGTAGACAGCCAACAGATTCAGTGTGTAGATTAATCTGGGAGATGGCTAGCTTTTCCATGAGTTTTCCCAGGAAAGGAGTGATACAGATTGGGTGATAATTAGCCAGAAGGGAGGGGTCGGCTTAGGGCTTCTTAAGAAAAGGGTGCACAGAGAGTGCTTCAGGGGGAGGGGAAGGTACAGGAGGTGAAGGAGTGGTTGCAGAAGTCAGCCAAGGCTGGTGTAAGGGTGTCAACGTGGTCCTTAATGGTATTGGAAGAACAGGGAAGAACCTGTTTAGATGTTTTCATAGATCAGACTTGACTAGAAACCACATCAGGGGAGAAGAGAGGAAAGGCAGAGAAGGCAGGGGGGGAGGCTGCAGGGGGCTGCAGGGAGATGAGAGCATGGGTGAGAAGCAGGGAGAAGCCGAGAGGTTGGACAGGATGTCCTGAGTTTTAGAGATTAATTGAGAAGCCAGGGCCATACAGAGGGCCTGGCAAGGGACAGTAATGGAAGAGACTGCGGCAGGATTGGCCAGCTCCTTGTAGATTTTAAAGTGTTCGTTTGAGTTGTTTGAAACCACAGAAATGCAGGATGTGAGCTCTATTCTTCTTGAGGACAGAGACACAGTATTGCCTTTGCAGCAGTCGACAGGCCAGTTTGTCGGAGTGGGTACAAGATGCCAACCATTTGCTCTCAGCCACCCTACATTTGCGTTTAAAGGTGACAAGGTATGAGTTGTACCAGGAGTTACACTTGATGTTAGGCTTCATGCGAATCCTCATAACGGGTACATCAAGAGTATCAGAGATAGCAGAGTGGAGCATGGAAAGGGCTGTGTCTGGGTGTGAGTCAGGCAGAGGTGCAGGAGGGTGCGAGACCGTTGTGGTGAAAGCCTCAGCTGACACACGCTTCATGAGTTGAATGACTGAGAAGGTGGGTGTCACTGTGGGCCTGAGGGGTAGAGAGAGAGAGATGAGAGGAGAGCAGAAAGTGGTCACTCCTCGAGAGAGGAGAGGTGAGAGAGTTAGAGAGGGGGAGGTTGGAGGAAATCAGAGCATCAAGAGTGTGCACTGCAGAGGGAGTCGGGCTAGAGGAAAGAATAGAGAGAGAGATAGTCGCAAAGGTCGCGGAAGAGTCCAGTGGCGGGACAGGAAGCATCCCGGTGGATGTTGAAGTCTCCAAGGAGGAGGAGTGGTTGAGGCCAGGAGGGAAGAAGAGAGGTCCGCCCACTCAGAGAGGAAGGAGGTGATCGGGCCAGGTGGCCGGTAGATAGTGGCCACTGTTAGAGAGTGGCCAGGAGAGAGAGAGCATACAGATGAGGCATTCAAAGGGGGAGTAGACCTGCATAGGAATGATGGAGGCAGAGATCCACTCTAGGAAGATCAAGGCTATACCCCCGCCGGTACTGTTGGATCTGGGCATGGAGAGGATTTTGTAGCCATCAGGAAAGAGAGTGTCAAAGCTTGTGACAGAGCTGCCTGTCAACCATGTCTCGGTGAGACCAAGGACATCAAGGTCAAGTTCTTCCAGGAGATGGCAGATGTCAGAACAGTGTTTGAAGGCTGAGTGAGAGCAAAGAGTGGCCAAGTGAAGAAGGTTACCATCCTTGGAAGACTTCAGGGGAGGGGTACAAATCAGAGGCACTCCCTGCAGAGGTGTAGAAGGAGCACAAGGGAGGGCGGAGGAGGTAAAAGGGGAGGGCAAGCTAGTCGAGGAGGAGGAAGATGACGCCAAAGTAGTGGCAGAGGGAGGAGGCAAGGGAGCCGAAGAAGGTAGATAAGGGACAGCAGGAGAGGAAAGGAAATTGATAAGGCGAGGGAAGTGTCGATTGTTACGCTCACCTTAGCTCTTCAGGAAACCTGGGAACCTTTTCTCTCAGGAACCGGTGTCGGGCATCCGGTGTTGGGCTCTCTGGGGGAAATCTGGAGCCTCAGGTGTAATTCTAAAAGAGATGTGTAAGAACTGCATTATGGAAAGGTGTTGGCAGGGTCCTTCCTTCCACCCCATTCCTTCCCTGGCTCCCAACCCCCCGTGAGCTGTGCTCACCTTGTTTAAATGGAAGTGAAGGTCTCCATCCTGCTGTCTCTCTAGCAGGGGTGCAGTAACGTGGAACCAGTTGCGTCACTGGTTGAAGGATCTGTACCCCACCCAGACCTGCTGTGGCTTTGGATTTATGTCTTTTGAATGAAGAGTACAGTTTCTGCTCAATTGCTGCAAAGTCTATTGTGGTCGTTTCAGTAGTCTGTTGCTTCGCACCCACTGTCCATTTCGTGCTTTGTATCTGTGTAAAGTCTATGCTGTGCAATGCTGTCTCTCCGTGCGCGTTGCTCTTTCAGAGGTGTTGCTTCCTTGGGACAAGTGCAATGGCCGCATGGTGCCCTTTTTGCATGCGCTAGGTTCATGCTTTCCAGAATTCTTTAAGCACTGCTTTCCCTGCGCGTGCTGATGGATTCACTTACTGAGCTTTCTTGTTTGTTTCTCCAACAGGATCGGGTGGGTTGCGGCGACGAAGGAGTCCATACGACGACGAGGAAGTCCACTGACTGTTGCTGAATAGATTTTTATCACAGGATCACAGCAAGGTGAGTGTTGCAGGGATTGTGGGTTGGGTCCTTTGTAAAAGTATTCCAAGTAAATGCTGTTTTCTTGTTTCATCCTTGCAAGTCACAGGAGCGATGCCGGTGAGCGTTACGCTGCATGAGCAG
Organism: Ambystoma mexicanum; assembly: GCF_040938575.1. Taxonomy (NCBI): domain Eukaryota; kingdom Metazoa; phylum Chordata; class Amphibia; order Caudata; family Ambystomatidae; genus Ambystoma; species Ambystoma mexicanum. The sequence goes on from NC_090941.1 coordinate 1,051,604,467, forward strand.
AATAACAGGAAGCAGAGATTGCCTGCCTGGGTGTGGCTTATATAGGCAGCCACACCCAGCCACACCCAAAAAGCAGGACTGCAGAATGCTAATTCTGCTTAGACTAGTCCTCCTCCATGTTCCATGTTGAAGGAACAGGAAGTAGCGAGCTCCTATTAATCCAATGGGAGATGAATGTGGCGTCAGGCTCGCCAAGCTTGGACCCAACTCCCCTTCTTGCTCTTTCTTAGATTGACACAGGGCACCCAGTGATGTTTTAGGGACACATATGGTCGAGGGGGCCCTGGGCTGTGTGTCGCTGTGTATGCTGCTGGATAGAAACAGGATTAGGGGGTAAGGCCAGTAGTGGTAAGGCCAGTAGTTGTGACATTGATCAAAGAGGAGGAGGTTGGCCTGAGGGCCATGGACCAAGACAGTACCATTGAGGTAGACATTGATTATGACCTTAGAGGAGAGGAAGGAAGCCAAGAGGGCCTCCCACTGGGTGCCACCATTAATGTGAGTGGAAGAGTAAGGAGAGAGTACAGAGACCATGTGAAGAGTCTATAGGTCTGGCAAAGGAACGACAAAGAGGATGTCGGTAATGGTCTGTGTGGAAGAAGTGCTGATGTAGGTATCATCGATAGGGAGGCCTGGGTTGGAGACCAGGATATCCTTTTTGAACTTCTTCCTACCAGACTTAGTATGGAGGGAAGGATAGTCGATAGTAAAACAGTTGAAGAAGATAGGAGAAATGGAGAGCACCAAAGGTGAAGTGGAAGCGGGGGAAGAGGAGAGAGGAGGGGTGGGTGGGAGAGTGAGGGAAGAGCAGGGGGGCACTAGGGGAGAACACAGGGGGCTACAGGAAGAAGCGACAGAACAAGACAGGAACAGCCAGACAGATGAAAGCGCAATGCAGCCACTAGGCAAAGCCAAATTCGAAATTAGCAGAACAGATGAAAAAACACAGTGAGCCACTAGGCACAGCCAAGTTCGAAATTAGTAGAACATATGAAAAAACACAGTGAGCCACTAGGCACAGCCAAGTTCGAAATTAGCAGAACAGATGAAAAAACACAGTGAGCCACTTGGCACAGCCAAGTTCGAAATTAGCATAACAGATGAAAAAATACTGTGAGTCACTAGGCACAACTTTCAGTAAAGAGAGTGGAAATCAAGGTTATACGAGATGAGGGAGGGTAAGTCAGCAGTGTAGGAAGTGATGTTAGGTATAGGCGACTAACCTACAGGAAGCAAGAGCGACGATGTACTCGGTGGGATCCGGAGAGTCAGGGTCAACAGTCAACATCTGATCAAGTGGGTGTAGGGGCAGACCCCCAGCCCCGGCCAGGCAGCAGACAGGGCCTTAGATGCGGGCCTTCGAGGAATAGGCCGGCTCCCGCCTCCCGGTGCCACCGATTGGCTGAAGAAGGGGAGAGAACCAATGCAAGGTGAATAGAAGCCGCGTGGCTTATCGTTTCCCAAAAAGACTTTCTGTTTTAAGAAAAGTCGGAGAAGGTGTGCGCAGAGCGTGCAATTAGCTGTTGATGACTTGAAGTAGATGAACGAATGGAAGTCCCAGGGCTTCTCTGTGGGCCTTCAAGGAATGGGCCGGCTCCCGCCTCCTAGTGCCACAGATTGGCTGAAGAATGGGAGATGGGAGAGAAGTCAATGGTGAGGCGTCGGGATCAGGCAACTCAAGGAGTCTCAATATTGGGTGCAGCCATCTTGGAATGACTGGAAAAACAGCAGAGCCAATGTCCACAAAAAAGGGTAAATCCCTTTTCCCAAGCAAGAGAAACAATTTGGGTGCTGCAGTGTAGAGATCACAAGCACAACAAGTATTTTAAACATGTAAGAGTCTAACACAATGGCACACAGAACAGAAGACCGCATGGGAGGGAATCAAACTAGTTAAGCATCAGGGCTCTGCCTCCTGCTCAGTTTACTCCACTTGCAGAGCCTAATTATGATACATATTCCAAGGAATTCCTTTTGTGCATTTAGGTCCTGTGTACAGACGTAAACGCTTATCACTTTGGGAAGTATTCCCCTATTAAGAGCTCTTTCCCACATCTAGCCATTTGCTATGCAGAACTGAGAGTCTATGCAAAAGGATTCTAAAACAAACACAAATAAAGGCAATCATTGATTGTGATATGTATAGCTCAGACTGAAGCAGGTTAGCTTTATATGGACATCTGTTGAACATGGTTTAACACCTTTAATTTAACACCTTTACACCTTTAATTGCAGAGTAACACATGTTCATAACCAATTTAATTGTGTATCATTGTGTATCAATGGCTACATACGGGTTACACAGGTCGTTGATAGGTTGTGCATAAGTCACAAAGAAGTGCAACAATAACATTGGGTAGTTTACAGAGATCTCAAGTTGTGCCGTCCCAGGTATGAAGTAATCAATGCCCTTTACTTTAGGTTCACATAATACTTAATTTTGGTACATCTAGTAGTACTGCATTTATGATTAGTGCAGGAATACAACATTGTATGCAGCACAAACCCCAGAACTCACAGAACACGATTTCAGAGATTTCCATTGGGGTATTGGTTAGAAACATGAGAAGTTTTGATTGTAGGTGAGAAACGTGGATGGTGTTTTATTCTTCATTACTACCTTTAGCAGTATTTACGGTTGCATGACAGCAGAGAATGCTTGTAAGTGCATGAATTCTGCCAGGGCCAACTCTTTATTTTATCTTTATGAAGTTGTGAGAATAAATACTATTTATCTGGTAATATTAAGACAGCCTGCATCACCTAGAACGTTCTAACGTCTAAGAGGCTCTCATTCTCTCATTCGTATCCGAAAGGACCACCATTTTAGCAGGTCACTGCAACACCAGGAGCCAAGATATTGACAGACTGGAATCCAAAAAGTGTAAGAAGAAGAAGAGCCGACATTGAGCATTCTCCTGCTATGCTATGGCCGTCTGGGAACACCCATCTGCTAAACGCAGGCTGGTACCCTTCCTCCTGTGAGTCAGAAAAGATCCTGCTCTTCAAAGCACCCTTTCATAACAAAAGAGGACCATAGACGGATAACATGATCTCCACTCCTATCCCACTATGTTCCACTTAATTCATTGTTCAGGGCTCCATTGATGTCAAGCTAGATTTGTGTTATATAAACTACCTTCATACATACATACATACATACATAAATATATAATGAAGAAAAAAAGAGGAAAAAAAACGCCATGGAGATGGACAGTTCAACCTGCACTCCAAGTCATGTAAAGAAGCAGCAAGGTCCCGTTCGTGCATAAAAAGAGCCAGAAACTTGAAACAAATTACTTTCAAGTTTATTAAAGAGACAAAAAGTCCATCATGTTTAAATATATATGCATAGACATGTCTAATAAATTGAATCTGTTTGCACAAGGTAGACCCATTTGAGGGCTATTGACAAACAAACCCAACACTTCATAAGTACAGTAGAAAATAGTAATAGACTCAGGAAAGGAATTAATGGAAACAGTAAATACTTTGGCAGACACTTTTAAAAGCAAAGGCTAAAATTGACATTCCAAGATGGCCACCACTATTTCGTAATTTATTTCCATCTTTTTTAGACTGAGCAGAATGGGGGAAACAAAGAAAGACATGTTGTGAAAGCATTATGCAGCTGTGTGTATCACAGAAAAGGACATGTCTTGTTTCTGGTGTATGAATCCCTTTTGAAAATGTTGGGTCCTTTCCAAATTAACCTTTATGCCTCTGAAATAAATTCCCAGCTTCTCTTTTTCTTCCATTGGTGATCAAACCCAGATTTAAAAGTAACAGATGCCTTCTATCAGCTTTGGGTACCCGAGGTTTGTTACGCTTACCCCTCATTTTGCATGATCCCAAAGTGCCTGTTATATAGTCCAAAACATCAAGCAAAAGCACATATCTCTTCTGTTGCCAGCGCAAACCTGTGAACTGGCCTTTTTCTACTCCCTGTGTTGAGGGACAGCTATAGAACTCCAAGGAATATCTCCATCAATTGATGAACTCAATTAACCTGCAGCTGATGGCATGGCAGCTCTTGGGACGGAATGGCATCCCCCAGGGGACCCCCAGGGGTTTCAACATCAGCATCAGATACATGCTTCCTCTCGGACCAATGAGCCCCATGATGTGTGAAACATACACTTCTTTATGGTATGCTGGACTCACTGGTGCATTCAGAGCACCTCCCATGTAGAAATGTTGAAGGCCTCCATTTAGCTGTGGGGAAGCATGCAAAGTCGCTGCATGCAAAGTCGCTGCATACAAAGTCGCTGCATATTAGCTGCGATTAGCCTCTAAGATACCTTGTTGACCACTCATTCCACTGCTTGGTCTTTAAGGAGACATACAGTTTGTTGCCCTATGAACAAGCAACTCACATTGCAAAAATATGATGCCACAAATCTGCAGTGTTTAATGAAAAGAGGTTTAACATAATGTTCCCTTCACTAGGTAGTAGCATTTTAGCCAGCATATACCTAAGAACCCCGTCATGTCCCCAAGATGATTGACTCGATTGAGTAGTATAAGGCGCACCATAATACAATATCTAAAAATAAAATGAGTGTTTTGAAAAGTGTAACATTATTTTAAATGGAAACATTTTAAGTATGGTTTACTTTTTGTAGGTGCTTTTCTTTATAGGGATGATAATTGCTATGCAGTGTCTCTTTTGCAATCTAAGGCAGAGAACCAAGTGGTTTTCTTTTTCCCTTGGAAGGGACTTTGTGTGACTATGCTGTGCAAACAAGGTTTTGGATTAACTGGGCACAGATACCATGGGCCTGATTCATGGATTATTTGCGCCGAAAAAAAACGGGATTTGTGTGCCATTCTGGGCGCAAATCCCTGTTTAACAAATGGGGATTTGCTGGCAGAATGGCACACAAATACCGTTTTCTTCGGCACAAATAATCCATGAATCAGGGTGCATGTTTCTTACTCCTTCTGGTTACTTGATTGCCTTGACTCGATTATCAGTTGCAGTGCTCACTCGGTTCAGAGTCTTCAAGTCTTTAACTGGGCTGCCAGCCATCAAGCGAGCAGGCAAATTCCCACCTCCCGGGTATGGCTTCCCGTTTGTGCTGGGTTATGTTTTGACAACTCTGGGGACTACTGCTGCAAAGGATGCTTCTGTAGGCCGTTTCCTCATTGGTGGTATCACTGGAACTGATGAGTGGCCTCGAGGGAGCGAGGGAGATGTTCTGGTTCAGATGACTGTTTTCTTAGAGTGTTCTCATGTGGAGGTGAGTATCATCAGAAGTTTAATCAAATCTCCCTTCCATCCATCACTACAAATGAAGCTTTGAGTGGTTGTCACATGCTTCTAAAAAATGACAAATGGGAGAGGTAAGGAGAGGCAGGGGGTAAATGGAGAGGAATCCTTACTCTGAGAACAATGTTGCTTCAGTTGCCATTGGAGGAGTAGGATTTGTTATGTTATGTTATGTTTTGGCCGATCTGAAACGTAAGGAGGACTGGGGCAGGGGTTTGGCTGTGGGATTGAGAGGGAAAAGCACATGGAGATTTGATGTGCTGTTGGTATCTGGAGTTCGGAATAAGTGGTCACTGTGTGCTGGTTTGTGGTAGTTGGTGGTTGTTATGTTGTGCTTGGTGTGTGTCTCGGTGTGTAGTTTGTGTGGCTGGCTTAGTTTTCTGTTTGGTGCTGTGCGGTGTGTGTGTGTGATTCTTTGTAGTTTGTGATGGTCGCATGTTTCGGGGAATGACATTGGGAATCGATAACATAAAGACCTCCAAGTAATTTAGGGCTTTGACCCAAAGGATCTAGTAGGCTGGCCGTCTTGGTCCCCAGTACCCTCCTCAGCTGTTATGATGTGGTCCAGTACCCTATTGATATGATATAATATGATATGATATATGATACGATATGGCATTTATAACGCGTCTACACAAAAGTGTGTCAAGGCAAGGCGCGAGAAATGAAGGATATTATAATGTGTGCTGCACATTTTATAAGCACAGCATCCCAACCACTTGCTAAGAAAAACCTACCACAGCTGGACAACTTAACATGAGCTGTGGTGTGGCACACTGATTTTCTAAAACCTAGTTCTACCATACAAACAGGCACCTCACTCAAAACCATACAGTCAATCAGGCAACAGAGCAAGTGATGCCTGCACTCAAAGACAATACTCACCCACACCATGCCTGCATCCATGCAAATAGAGACGGCCCATAGTCATGCTGAGGAAACAATCCAAAACCAGGCTATGACGCCCCTATTTGCTTGAGCACAGAAGGGGGACCAGATGGGACATGGGTGGATGGATAGAAGAATGGTTGCAGTGGGTGCATAGCCACTTTGGTGATGCATGGCTCTACGGGTGGGTGCATGGATCATGGGATCATGGGTGGGTGAGTGATGGAGGCATGGCAATGAAACGATAGGTGGAAATGTGAGTGGACAATTGCCTTTATGGGTTGTGAGAAATGATGTCTCACACTGTCTTAATTGCAATACCCACAGTATTTGAATTGTGGAAAGAACTCAAAAATGTGACATGTTAAACTCACCAAGTCATTGAAAATCCATAAAAATGCATACTTGTCTTGTCGGCAGGTCTATAACCTACATGGAACATAAATACAGAACATCTATACCTGTGAATCAGTGCATGGTGCACACACACAGTAACATAGCAATGCAGTGAAAATCCAGGACAAAGAACAGTAACCTATCTGATAAGAGAATGCTGACTGGGTCACCTCTGCCCAAATGGAAATGGTCAACATATGAATTGCCAGAAGAACCTATTGAGGTAACAAATACAGTCTATATTAGCTGGCATCAAGTGTACAAGATAATGCCATGCTGCAGCCAAGGTCCAGACATCAAATATGTAAGGCATTGATAGTGCTGGGCTGACTGCGGATTTAATCAAGATGGTCTAGAGAGCTTTGGGCTCTGAATCTGAATAGTTATGGTGTAGCTGTTTAGTAACTAGGCTTAATAGTCCAGGGCCAGTTAGTGGGACACTTGGGGAGGCATCATCTGGATGACTAGTTGGCGATGTCACACACATTCCATTAGCCATCAGAAATCTCGATCGCCTACTGAATTTAGACATCTATGATGAAGCACCCCATTGCATGTAATCATATGACTATGCAGGTCCGCCAGTTTACTTGCCCATCCATCGCAGACAAACAGCATAAACTCCCTCATGCCCTCAAGATATTCAGGCATCGTCTGTTGGCTGAGACCCTCCCTCTGCTCTGTGTCTTATTTTTCCTGGAGAAAAACTGCTCCGTCCACTTTTGATTTATGTTCACTATTGCCCGTTTATTTTCTTTCCATGTATGGTGTTCAATTGCATCTTGAGTGCCAAGAAGCCAGACAGGTGGCAACAGTGCGCTCAGAGGTCGAAGTGAGCGGGAGTGGTGCTCCTATACTTTTTATTTTTCAGTTTCACTGTTCCTATACTTTTATTTTAAAAAGAAACCGTTCTGGAAAGGTTTAGTTTTAAAATAAACGTGTAGGAAGAAGTTGAAGCTTGCACTTAGGGCACTGCACTGAACATTCCCTTAAAAAATAGGTGTGTTTGTTTGGGGGTTTGGATTGTGTGTGGGAGCGGGCGCAGGGATGGGGTTTGTGGAGAGCAGGGCAGACCGGCAGGGAAGATAGCTCCACTACTTCTTTTTTTACACTTCGACCACTGAGTGCGCGGTATAAAAAACTTTAACATAACATCTCAAATGAAATTGAAAAGAGCAGCCCATTTCTGATGCCCCCAACATTGTGTCCCTCTATTTTCAAAGAATATGTGCTTGGAGGGAGCTGGAGATGATGCTTTTTGAAGTCTCCACTGAATCAGAGTGTTGGGGCTTGATGATAAATTGTGTTGACAATTGGCTTGGAAGCATATAGGCAAAAATGCAAACAATGTTACAGTGAGCTATTCCAATGGGACAGTTAATGTGCACGATGCACCTCTCCAATCTGTTTGGTGCCAGCCACATGCAGGCCTCGTATAGGTGACGGAGTGGCCAGCCATCTAGCTAATTATAAAAATTGGCATCCCAGCAAAAAGGGTGTGGGGAGGGCGGACAATATTTTCCACCCAAAGAGCTCACAAAACAAAATGGCCACCATCTAAAGAGGGAACAGACTATTAGCTCTTGCATATTGCAGACAGAAAATATACAGAGGTGGCCTGCAGTGTAAGGACACAAAGGTCGCTAGTACGTTTATTTGTATTTATGTTTCTTTTATTGTGCTGGATGTGTGGCAAAAGGGAGAGGAAGATACACAGATAGGTGTGTAATTTATTCTCTGACTGATTGCAACACATGATTTAACATGTGACAAATCCCTGTGTTCTGGGCAGATTGATTGGCTGCTGCATCTACTGCAGTTGCAAATGTATGGTATTCTGGATATTACGGTATTCTGGGTATTATGTGTAAATCAATATTTACATTGATTAAGTCTGTATGCAGTGCTCCAGATAAGATTTTGAAGGGGGAGAATTGTACTCCATATTTTTTTTAAGTTGGAAGTAAAATGATTATTTAGGAAGTGAAAAAGGCCTCCCCGTTCCCAATTGGAGTGTTTTGTAAGTGGGTAAAAGTGGGTTTTAACTGTAAAAGAAATACATGTTTTTGTAAAAGATAGTTCTTTATGCGTATTAAAAGGTTGTGTTTGACCCCATCAGGTAGCAAGAACAGCAATTTCCTCCTCTGGCACTTTATGTACTGTGAGTTCAAACATACCACTAGAGCTGTGTGGTTAAAAGCAGGGGGACAAGCTCCTGTGTGTTGGTTTCCTATTTTCGTTTGGAATATTTTTACTCCCTCTGCTTATGAGCATTTGCCTATTTTTAGGGAGTAAAGGTAGCCGATACAATCCTGTTTTGTAGGGATTTCTGTTTTGGTCATAAAGTAGAGGCTTTAAGCAGTGACTGCAGCTATTTACTGAATGCCACTTGGAATTGACTAATGTTATGTTATGTTACTTTGCATTTATATAGCGCCGTATGTACCATTGGTATGGTCTGAAGGCACTGGTAGGTTGAACGCCCTTGGGAACCGAGTTCAAGTCAGTAGAGAGAGTAGCGAGAGTCAAAGGTGCGTGTGAGCACGGGATATGTGTGCAGCTGGTGTGGCATTCATGTAACAGCTGCTTCTTAGCGGTAGAAGTGGTGGTTGAGAGATCAAGAGTATGTGTTCGGTCTGGCAGGATTTATCCAGACCGATTGTGGCTGCATTAGGCCTGAGGAGAATGCCTGGCTGGGGGGTGTGTAACCAGCAGTGTTTAGTTAGAGTGATGAGGAGTATGAGGCAGATGTTGGTATGAGCACAGCTATACCGAATGGTGTCATAGTATCTCTGTGTTCTAGTTGAATGGTGGTGTAAAGAAGAGAGTAAGCGTGGTGTTGTGATATGATGGGTACATGCTCTTTCAAACGTTCCATGCACTCCAAGCCATTCCATGTAAGTTGCACAGTTCTATGTGCTCCAATCCATTCCATCCACTCCAGTCCGCTCTATGCACTCCAGTCCGCTCCACGCACTCCAGTCTGCTCCATGCACTCCAGTCCGCTCCACGTACTCCAATCCGTTCCACGCACTCCAATCTGTTCCATGTACTCCGATCCGTTCCGTGTATTCTAGGTTGTTTTATGCACTCCATCCACGCATTTCTCCCATACCATCCACATATTTCATCCGTTCCATCCACATATTTCACCCGTTCCATCCACATATGTCACCTGTTCCATCCACATACGTCACCTGTTCTATTCACATACATCACTCATTCTATCCACAAACTTCACCCATTCCATCCACATACTTCACCCGTTCCTTCCGCTCTACGCACTCAGCGGCTCTACATACTCATCCGCTCTACGCACTCATCCGAGCTACGCACTTATTCGCTCTAGATACTCATCTGGTCTAGATGCACTCCGCACTCATCGCTCTACGCACTCATCCGCTCTACGCACTCATCCTCCCTACGCACTCGTCTGCTCTATGCACTCGTCCGCTTTAGGCACTCTTCCGCTCTAGGCACTCTTCCGCTTTATGCCCTCACCTGCTCTACGCACTCACCCACTCTACGCACTCACCCGCTCTGCAGAGGATTAATTTCTTGAACACACACACACAGCTCTTTATTGTGTCTTATCAGTAGTGCATGGAACACAGAAGGAATGAGTCCTGCAAGTTAATACTCAAAAAGATTGAGGTAGAAAAGACGGAATCACAAAAGGCCAAATTTGTGATGACCAATTTGACCGCATATATATGTGCGGGGGGGTAAAGTTAATAAAAAATGTGAAGGGGCAAGGGGTGGAGTGCGGGGGATTCAGGTTTTTTTCTCCGTCAAATTGCGGTAAATTGTCCTGTAAGGCCAAGACAGGGCTGGATGGATCTTTGAAAAGTGATCCCACGAGAAGGGGGGTGAGGGTTCTAGGCCTTTGCAAGTCCAGATCTTTAAGTTATAGTGGCCCAAGACCCCCAAGGCCCGCACATACACACTTGAGTACACTGACTCGTCCAAGACCCATGGCCATAAAACTGTAAAGTCATCAATCTATCAGGAAGATCAGAGAGCAGGGGTGGGCTGCCCCTACGATCAATTCATGTGATCTGTGCTGTAAGGTGCCAGGGGTGCAGGTAACAAATTGATGCCAGAGGAGGGAAGTTTGTAGAGGTGCCAGCATGTCTGGGAAAGGAGCAGGGGTTCACATAGTACTGAGAAGTTATCACAACTTGAAACGTAGCCGCCTCGCTCATGTCCTTGGTACAAGGTGCACTGTGAAATAATATGTTGTGTGACTAAATTGCCAATTACTGTTTCTGTACTTGATGACGGCAGAAGACGATCCCCACATGGAACGAGATGGACAGAAGATGCTGTGACCAATCTCCTGGCATCCCCTATGGAGCAGGCTATATGTTTATAGGGTCACACCAACCAGCTACCTGGATTTGTAAACTATGTGATGTACGTCAGTTAAGACTCTGTGTACCTTTAAAAGCTATCGCTTATGCTGTTCTTATCAGAGCGCTCCGTGGCAGCAGAGGTCTTTGCTGGAGCGTACTTGTATTGTTTGGGGGACAATGACCCTTTTTTTCTCCTTGCAAGAGGCGTGATTGGTCTTTAAACCTAGTGGGTTGTTTTTTTTGTGGTGTGAGCATTTAGGAGTTATCCTACACTGCCCCCTTTACTCTGTAGAGACTGGCTGGGTCACCTTAATCCTCCTTCACTCAAAACACTGTTCCTGGTGACAGCTGCTGTGATATTGGTTGCAGTTGGGAGAAGAGCTGATTGTCGATGCACATTCAGAGCCTGCCACCAGTCTATACCACCTCCTTTTGTGGGTGAAGGTCTCTCATAGGGGAACTTGTATCATCTGGCTAAGCGATTCCTTTGTTCCTGCGGCAACTGTCACTTGCTGTGACAACTGCTGCCAAACAAGCACCTGTGGCAAACCAATCACTGCACCCCCTACTCCAACACCACCTCCATCAATAGGATACGGTCTGCTGTGAATGGGTTGCGGCTCCTCTCTGCACAGAAGCCCTGGCTTTAATCCATAATATTATCATTTCAATTAGAAAAAATACAAGCGAACATGACCTTACTTTGTTTTACAATATGGCCTTAACATGTCCCTTAATGGAACTAGCATCTACACACCTCTGTGACATGTTCCCTTCATAAGACCAAAACTTAAATTCATGCATAGCAGGGGTTGAAACATTGAGCTCTTCAAATATTTTGGACTACAACTCCCATCATCATTAATCAGCATGTTGAATGGTGTGGAAGGATGGGAGTCATAGTCCAAAATTCTTTAGAGCTGCAGGTTGCATCCCTAGTGTATGAGCGGAAAGAAAGCAAAGCGGAACGTTGTTACATTATCCTTATGGTAATGCAAATAGTATATATTTGTAGACTTTAGAAGAATGCTTTAAATGAACTTCAACAACTCAGTAGAAAGCACAACTGAGAACACATGGCAGCAGTCTAACGGGGCATATTGGTGTTTCATCTATATGTGTATTTGTATCATGCGGCGCATTCCTTATTCAGAGAGGACTTTCTGTGAAACTTGTTGTCATTTAACATATCTCCCAAACAGTAAAACATAAATGTTGTTCAGATTTCTAATTAAATAAAAAGTAAACCTGCATCGTATTGATAGTTCCTATCTTCCTAACAACACCCTTCATTGTGTTCGAGCTCTTTAAGACACCTTCCAAGTTCTCAGTGTATTGCATAGAGCAGCATACACTGAACGGCTGCATAAGAATGCAGCTCACAGCCTAATCACAGCTTAACAATAAAATAAATGTCAAGAAAGCAATTTTGAAAGCTGTACAAACTCTTCCAGTGGCAACTTTTCTTACAGAGAAAGGCTAAACTATAAAGGCTGGGAAAATAAATAATTCTACAGCCTAGGAATGGCATGTACAGCCTACACACATATTGAAGAAGCCTTCCTGCTAGCTGTGCCATCAGCACGGGCTGGATCCCTTTCCAGTGGATTTTGTACACATAGTATGTGTTTTTGCCTCTCAAAGTAAACTTCTCATATCCTACACTGATCGATCTAGCATTTGACCAGATAAACCAGCTACGGCTTGATGGTCGATCTGTACTAGATCAGGAAGCAGCCTAAAGAAATGTCTCACAGTGTTCCTTCAAGGAACTAGCCCTCCGGCTAGTTAGGTGGCTTGGCCAGCACCTAGGGGAGTCGTTAGCCCGTCTCATTCTGAACTGCATCTGTAGATATAGAAGGTTTTTGACAAAACTTAGTTGTTACTGAGTAAAGTTCAAATAAATAAAAAAAAATCAAAAAAATATATCCTACAGTGAACTCTTTTAGGTCAGGATGATCATTTGGCGTTGAATATATTCCTTGCTTCGTCAGACAATTCATCTCTTCAGTTGTAAAACCTTCCAGCCCCGAACTGTTATGCTGATTTGTTTTATTTCATTTAGGAGAAATTCAGATGTGACAACATTAGTTGAATTAGACTGTGACTTATTTAGGAGTATGGTTTCTCTCTTTCAATGCAACACGTCAAAATGTGATGAATTTAGTATCTGGCTTTCCTAGTTTTCTCTAAACCTTTAGTGATAATATGCTTGCTCCATGCAATTGATTTATGAGTGTTCTCATGACAACTCTAAATATCCTGGAGAAAACTTTCTATAGAGTCTCCGTCCATAGATAGGTGGGTGGTATGGAAGATGTTGCAAGTAGAGGGGATTTTCTCAACTTTGAGGCTCATTCTGCACGTGGTGCAAAGGTTGCTCAGGCACATATATTTGTTTAGAGGACGTCCTTAGATCAGCAGACTGGTCCAACAACAAGAATGTTCACACATTTTACTATCAACGTTTTTCAGTGCTGTGTCATAAAATATTGGGGACTCCAAGCTATGATGATTGATAGTTGATGCTTTATTATCAGGTACAGCTATGAGTCCTGTTGGGGGGGCAGCCCTGGGCCCTAGATATGGATAGGGATGCTATTTACCCATTAATCATGGCTGAACAAGACTCCACAGCTGCTGGCCCAGATAGTATTTCCAATCTTGTATTGAAGGCGGTTCCAAACCTCTGGGTGGAAGTCTTACCTCTAGTGTTTAAGGACATTGTGAAGCACAAGTTGATTCCTGAATCTTGGAAAATGGCAATAATTGTCCCAAATTTTTAAAAGGGGGACAGACTGTCAACCAGGAACTACCACCCCACCGCTCTGCTAGACTCATGCAGCAACATTAGTCCTTGAAAAATGAAATGACGCATGAACTAAAGAGTCTGGGAAGGTAGACAAAAAATCAGACAGGTTTTCGTAATGGACTGGGGACTCTTGGAAATTGTTTCCTCCTGGCTCCGTTGAAGAAGGCAATGAGATAGGAGACTAAGCCTGTTTATATATGTCTCATGGATCTATCTTCCGTTTTTGATAGGGTGAAGAGAAATACACTGAGGAGGAAATTGCGAGACTGGGGTATCCCTAGTACACTGGTGGAGATGCTCAAAACACTGCATGTAGGGTCAAAGATTAGGATAAGGATAGATGTCTACAGTCATCCTCACCAGAAGGGATGTGTGCCATGGCTGTGTCCTGGCACCTTCCCTTTTTTTCAATTTATATCTGGCTGACCTGATAAAGCATTTCAGGAACCACCTTTATGTGTATTGTCTCTATATTCCACATAAAGTGGCGTATTCTCTTTCGATTAGCAAAAATCATGATGTTAGATTTCTGGGGATTGATTTTGAGATTATTGTTGTTACAGTATAATAGGAAGCTCTCTAGCTTTGCCTAGCCCAGAATGGGTTTTATCAAACAGAAGAATGACGTCTGCGTAGGCTAGCCACGATAGCTTGAGGTTTCCTAATCGTACTGGAAAAGATTCGTTTTTACTCCAAAACATATCCAAATCAGCCATATATAAATTAAAGAGAATAGCTGCTAAATTACAACCTTGCTTCACCCCAATCCAACTAGGAATGGCTTCTGTAAGGGTTCCTTTTCTAGGTATTCTTACCCTAAAGTTTGTTTTATGATGGAGCATAGATATCAGAGTTACCAGATGTATTGGAAAATTAACACTTAACATTTTCCTCCATAGGATTCCTCTGATAATGCAGTTGAATGCAGCTTTAAGGTCGAGCAAAGCAACAAAGATGGGATTATTATCAGGTGCTTTACAAGATGCAATCAAGTGAGCAAGAATGCTCGCGTTTAGAGTTGTCCCCATTGCTTTCCGAAAGCCAACTTGGGCTATACTTAAGCAGTCTGTATTGCGAATCACCATCTCAATTTCTTATAACAACAGTATGGAAAATACTTTAGCAGAGACATCCATTAAAGCTATAGGCCTAAAGTTATTGGGATTGTCTATAGGTCCCTTTTCATGTATTGGTATGATGATAGATGTATGCCATGAAGATGGAATTTTTTTAGTTCTAAATATTGATTGAAAATTTTGTAATAGAACTTGTGCCCAGAATAGCGAATCATTTTTGATAACACATGGGGGTAAGCCATCAGGCCCTGCGCATCTTGACATTTTTAACTTATTTATAGCATACAAAATACTTGGGCATCCCACGGATATGTATCTGGTATATTTTCACTTTTTGGCGCTTGTACTAGGTGAGAAAATTGAACAGGAATTCTATTTTTCAGTAGAAAAAAGGAGGTTCATGCTGCTCCATCGATTGCTGAGTCAAATTCTAGATGTACATTTTTATTACTACCTCCATATCTCGAGTGTTACGTTTACATAATAGTGTAACCATGTTTTGGTTTTGTTTCAATAGCATAGATGCTGGAATTCATGATATATCATTTTTATATTGCATAATTATTTTCTTTTCTGCAATTGTAAAGCGGGTCGATTCATGGAGCAGAAGGGACTTTCTTATTTTCCTTATTTCAATATTTTTTTTACGTTTCAGCTCCAAAATATCCAGCGAGCCCTTGCCACTTTCACCTTTGTTAGAGTCTGGCGATGTTTGCATAATAGCTATGGAGTTTATGTGGAAGGCTATCATTTTTAGATTCCATTGCATTATAGATTCCATTTCCTTTGGTATCTGATTCTTACATATCCATAAGTCTCTATTAACCAGGAAAGATATTTTTCTGCAAGTGCTTAGGTTCCAGTTAATCGATAACCTTGTTCTATTGGTCTGAATCATAGATAGCATGGCATCACAAGAATGTTGAGCAATATTGCATTTTCATTAACGAAGTAATCATTAAATGATCTCCTAAAGTGGGATCTATCATGCTTGAGGGAGACATCCATCCTGTTAGAGTTTTAGAACCTACCAAGTAATCAATCCACAAAGAGTAAGGACCTCTTTTCCATGTATATACCTCATGACTTATATCAGGTTCAATCGGATATAGATCAAGACTTTCCAAGTGTTGCACCCACCTTTTACCTTTTTCATGAGCACTTCTAGTACATGAATTCACTTTATAATTAGTATTAAGTTCCAAGACAGATACAAATGTAGCATTGAAGTCTCCCCCAATCAGGATTTCTGCCTGAGGAGATTTTTCATATGCTTCTTGAAGTAGTGTATCCAAAATTTCACAAGCATGTAAAAGGGACATAAAAGATGGATTCCAATATAACGTAAGCAAAAAAAACATTTAGATTATGAGGTAAATATATAGTTACATCTGCCAAAAGTAGCAGATCTGAGTGGTAGATAGAGTTCACTTTAAAGGGTAGTACATTATTAATAAGAATGGCCATTCCCCCTGCCGGTCTACCGCCACCTTCCCCGTTTGCTTGGTGAACCATAGAAGTAAAGCCATCAAAGTACAGTTCAAACTTAGACATTGTTTCTTGAACCAGAAATATATGAGGCAACATGTTCACCTTAGTACGGTGCAGCCATTTTTTAAGGTTGTTGAAGCCACAGCAATTCCACGTAATAATCTTTTGTTCTTTCAATTATGAAGGTGCTTGCGTAGAGCTTATTAATGATGCTGCTTTTATCAGAGGTTCCAGCCAAGATAAACCATTGAGTACTGTAGTGAGCGAGGCTAGATGTTCCATCATTTGTTTCGAAGTATCTATATTGGTAGTATCTTGATTTACATTATTACCAGGAGTTGGGATAATTGGTGGTTGAAATTCGAGAAACTCCATCGCCTCTTCCACTACGTTAAATGCATAGAGTTCTCGGCCCAACATCATTAGATCACATTTGCTTTCCCAGAGTAGTTTAGCAATGATGGGGGAAAGCAAAATTGAGAGCATGCAATTATTATTTGTGTATGATAATCGGATGCTTTCAATATCGTTGGAGACTACGTTTCTTAGTGGAGGAATTGTATACAGAGATTTCATCAGAAAGGAGTGGTTAATCTGTTCCTTCCCGTTGATCATTGGATCACTCTTCCAGCCAATGGTTGTTTTCATAACTTCCGGAATATTATTGAATGCTACGAGAGTTGAGTCAACGATGGTTAAGGGTTGAAAGTTTGTGACATTGCTTACAGCCCCATTCATTGTATCATTAGGTAGAGCCTTACTTTCTAGGACATGACAGTTCTTTATTGTGTAGTGTATTTCTTGTGGAGCTGCTGATATTGTGGAACTGTTTATATTTTCACTTTGAGAAGGTGTAGATTTTATTACCGAGTTGTTCGCATCATTACTCGGAACGGAGTTAGTGATAATTGGAGAAGTTTGAGTTTTTACTTTTACTTCAGATACGTTGGGAACAAATTGTTCACTTGAGCTAGCATCCATTTCAGCACCTATTTGTACCGGAGTTAGAGCTGTCATAGTTTGTGTAGGCGTAATGGTTGATACTGCTTGCGCCTTCAAGTATTCGTGCTAGCATTTTTGCACAGTGATTTTATACTTTCCGCGTGATCATTTTTTGTATTGCTTGTTTTCTTAGTTTGTGATTCTGGAAAGTAAGCCTTCATTTTTGTTTGTGTTGCTTGTACAACCTTGAGTTTTTCATGGGCCATTGGCTGTATTTTTACTTCAGCTACACCTAACTCCTTTTCATCTTGTGGATGTATTTGCAATACTATCTTGCTTTCTTCATTTAATTGACTTAAATTGAGAGCATGATCGTCAGAGTTTGGTGTGGGCAGTTGCTTCAATATTTTGCCTTTCTTAGCAGCCACCTGCAGTGTTTTCGTTCCTTGTTGAGTTCCAGTCATCTCAGCTCTTTTCTTATGCCTTCTTTTTAATGCTCTTTGGTAGTTTTTTTTTGCTCTTCTTGATATTTGATATGTCCCTTCAGTTGATGTATTCCTCAGGTATTATCACCAGTTCTCTTTCCTTCTCAATGATTTCTAGGATAGCCGAAGGGCTATCAGGAGATGGATTCTGTATGTCTTCCTCTATAGTCACAGGTGTCTCCTTTTGAGGTATCTCTTCAAGGTGTAGTTGCGGATTTTTGTTGTACAGCAATTGTTCAATCTGCAACAAACGCTCATGTTGAGATTTGGCTACCTCAATAAAGTCTATCGGCTCTGCGTTGCCATCTATGGATGTGGTATTAGCCTGGATTCTTGCCATATGAGCAAACGTTTTCAGAGCTCCAAGATGTAGCAGGAGATCATTGCACGTTTGCGTCCCCATAGAATTATGCTCGCGAATATCAGGTATGTGGCCTTCTTGTTTAATTATTAGGGCAGTTCTTGAGGGACATTCTAAGTGGAATTTATGGCAAGCATCTTGCGCCAGGATAAATCCTTCCAGTTTACTTAATTTTTCAGAATTTAAGGAGATGTTATTTTGTATATCCTTCAGCAAGGTGTGTGTAAGTTCATGTCCCTTGTCTAGTAAGTTAAGGATTCTGGTTATTACCGGAAAGTCATGAGTTTCTTTCTCAAAAACTTCAGAGGGCTTTCTTTCTACTTGCACCGGTGTCTTCCCTAATAGACTGTTATTAAACACAGGGATTGAAGTTTGTGTGTTATTTGGTGGATACCTCTCTGGGAAGGTGCTTTGTTTCTTTTCCAGTGTTGGAGAGCAAGTAGTTTGGTATGGCACTTCATCAATGGGTTCCTCACCATTTTGGAAGAATCTTTGTGAAATTGTCCAAAAGTAGACAATGGTGTTGAAGGGCCTAGCGAGAGGCGTACCCTTTTGTCTAAGTCGGCCACAATAACGGGTGCTAACATGGAAATGTCAGCATCAGAGGTAAAAGTGTAATCTTGCGTGTCTTGATCATGCATCTCGTCATCATTTTTTTTGTAGTTTCTTTTTCAGTAAATGGCTCATGCGTAATATCTTTGTTCACCTCTTTCAGGGAACAAAGTGCTATCTTTTCTTGAGTCTCGATATTAGAATTTCCTTCATCCATATTGTCAGCAAGTTGAGTAGACTTTGAAAGAAAGGAACGTTTTTCTTCAAAAAAAGTAGATAAACTTTCATTTTGTTGTAGCAAGTAGGGTTAGTACCCAAGGACTCTTTTAGAAAAGATTCCTTATTTCTTTTCCCATTACGGAGTGCAATTTCCATCTTTAATTTTAAATTCAGCAATTGTCAAGTAGGTGTGATATTAGGTCCGTTATTCGTAGTTTTGTGGACCTATTACTCGTGTTCGCCTTAATATGCGAGCTATAATATAAGCTCAACTGAACTATGCCCCAACTCAGAAACACACAAACTTACTTTTTTCGCTTCCTATATGAATATGATCCCCCCTGTCTAATAGCGTCTCAGGCTACGTTTTACTGTCATAAAGATCTAGAAATGCATGTTTACATTCAACATATTCAAGTACTTACTTAATAGGGGATCCCACTGAATCCTGTTTTCTAACAGTTGATAACTTTTTGGATCAGTGGGTAAAGATGATGGCAAAAGCAATATATATATTGCCAAAAAGAAAATTATATAGAGTGCACCCCGCACTACGAACTGCGAACAGCCAACAGTACTTGACTGTACTTCACAGTGAGTGGCGCAGGTGCGCCAGGGTGTGGTTATTTATCGTTGAGAGGTGGACGTCCAAATGGCAGGAAGGGGCGGAGCCACCCTCCTCGTAGTACACCTTAGACAAATAGAAATAGAGAAAGTATTTTAAATGACTAACTCGTGCTTTTCACAATAACGTAGGCATCAGGAGCGTAAGTTTCAAAAGGGGACCGGGTAGAGGACACACAGTCACAGGGGGTGTGTTTGGGCCAGGTAGAGAACACACAGTCACACATCACCTTCTACTTCCTCCAGGAAGGGTCAGGCAGGTTGAGTGTCCTCTTTAAAGACGTCCTCCAGGTTAGATATTCTCACGGCTCACAAGCTGTTCCGGGCTTGAATGACAAAGCCGTGTGCTGTCACAGTGCAGTGCTGGGTTAGCGGTTCGGGCAGCAGACGTTCCGGCAACAGCCAACAGTACTTGACTGTACTTCACAGTGCGTGGCGCAGGTGCACCAAGGTGTGGTTAGTTATCGTTGAGAGGTGGGCGTCCAAACGGTAGGAAGGGGCGGAGCCACCCTCCTCATAGTACACCTCCTACTTCCTCCAGGAAGGGTCAGGCAGGTTGAGTGTCCTCTTTAAAGACGTCATCCAGGTTAGATATTCTCACGGCTTACGAGCTGTTCCGGGCTTGAATGACAAAGCCGTGTGCTGTCACAGTGCAGCGCTGGGTTAGCGGTTCGGGCAGCAGACATTCCGGCAACAGCCAACAGTACTTGACAGTGTGTAAGGTCTTTACTGCTGGCATTTCCAAGCTGGCTGGAAGGTCTAGTTCAGAGGTACATGGATGTCTGCCATAAAGGGTATAGAAGGGCGTTTGTCCTGTGCTTGAATGCAAGAAATTGTTATATGCATATTCGGCTATCCATAGTAAGTCTATCCAATTCCTTTGTTTGTGATGCAGCATGCACCGTAAATATTGCTCGAGCGTCTGATTGGTTCTCTCAGTGTGGTCGTCCGTTTGGGGTTGGTGACCGGCAGATAGCCGAACGTCGATCTGCGCCATAGCAGAACATTTCTTCCAGGAGTTAGAAACAAACTGGCTGCCTCGATCAGAGACCAGAACCGAAGGGAATCCATGTAGCTTAACAAAACCCTCCAGGAATACTTTTGCTAAAGTGGCTGCGTCTGGGAGGCCTTGGAGTGGACTAAAATGTGTCATCTTCGAGAATAAGTCCACAACTACAAGGATGGTGTTGAACCTTTGGCTGGGAGGTAGATCAGTGATGAAGTCAAGGGAAAGAGTGTGCCATGGAACTGGAGGACTGTCCAATGGTTGTAGGAGACCAGATGTTTTTTGTTTCTGTGATTTATTTTGCGTGCAGACACCGCATGACTGAATATATTGAATGATGCTCTTACGCCAGGTACACCACCAAAAGTTCTTTTTTACCTTAGCTAGGGTTTTGGTGATCCCAGGATGCCCTTCGATCAGTGAATCATGATAATTTGAAATAATCTGCTGTTGTAATTCCTTCTTGGGTACGTATAGGCGATCCCTAAAAAAGGGTAGATGGTTCTTGATGGTATATTGTTGTCCTTGAGTTTGCCATGCGAGGATAACATCAGGATTCATTGTCAGTTGAATTTCTTCTCGTAGTTCTGCTTGTGGCAAGAGTTTGTCTTCAGGTATAATGGGTACTGGATCTGGAGTTGTATATACCATTTCATCTATGCCCATGCGAGATAAGGCATCCGCCTTTCCGTTTCTGACCCCTGGTCGAAATGTGATTACGTAATCATGTTCAGCGAAGAAAAGGGCCCACCGTAATTGACGTGAGGACTGGGCTTTGGCTGTTTTGAGATATTGCAGGTTTTGGTGGTCTGTGATTACTGTAATGGTGTGTCTGGCCCCCAGAAGGTAGTGCCTCCAGGCTTTAAAGGCGGATTTGATAGCCAGAAGTTCCTTGTCTGTGATGGCATAATTAATCTCTGGAGGTGAGAACTTATTTGACCAGAAGGCCACAGGAAGTAGTTGGCTGGTTTCCGGGTCTCTCTGTGAAAGGACAGCCCCCAATGAGAGACTGGACGCATCAGTTTCACCCACATAAGGGAAGTCTGGACGAGGATGCTGCAGGATTGGAGCGGAGGTAAACCTTTGTTTAAGTTCCTGAAAGGCTTCTTCTGCTTCTTCGGTCCAAGCAAGCGATCGGGGATGAACCAGCGGTAAAAGTTTGCAAAGCCCAGCATGCTTTGTAACCCTTTCAGAGACGTCATTGAAGGCCTTTTCAGAATGGCATCTACCTTGTGCACGTCCATTCTGATGCCTCCTGGAGTAAGGATAAAACCAAGAAACTCTACTTCGGTAACGTGAAAAAAGCATTTTTCAAGCTTTGCAAACAAGCGATGTTGACAGAGCTTGGTGAGGACTGAACGAACGTGCCTGACATGATCTTGTTTCGAGGCTGAGTATATTAAGACGTTGGTTATATACACACTAAGGTGCACACATCAATTAACTCCCTCAAGACGTCATTCATGAAATATTGGAATGCCGCAGGAGCATTGCATAACCCGATGGGCATGACTTGCTATTCGAACAAGCCGTACTTAGTTCGGAAGGCGGTTTTCCATTCATCGCCATTTCTCGAACCAGGTGGTACGCTCCTCGAAGGTCCAATTTAGTATAAATCTGGGCATCTTTAACTTGGTCTAGCATCTCATGGATAAGTGGCAAGGGGCAGCGGTTCTTCACGATAATCTGGTTCAATACGCAGTAGTCAGTACAGGTTCTCAAGTCCCCTTCCTTTTTTGGTATGGAGAACAAAGGACTGGCTGGGGGTGACTTCGAAGGACGGATAAATCTGTTTGTATAGTACTGGTCTAAATAGGATTTCAAATGAAGGTTTTCCGGTTCTGTGAGTGCGTAGATCCTGCCACAAGGGATTTGAGCACCAGGAACAAGGTCGATCTGACAATCATAGAGCCTTGGCGGCGGCAATGTATTGGCTTGGTCCTTTCAGAATACATCCTGGAAATCATGGTATTCACTTGGCAAGGTATTAGTTACTCCCAGGGTTGATACTGTCGCTCCGGGAGTCATGGGGATACAGACGTAAGTTTTCTCCTCTTGATAATAGTAGGCAGGGGATCAGTCATCGGGGAAGGTTAATTTTCGTGTCCGCCAGTCTATCAAAGGGTTGTGAGCAACCAACCATGGCATCCCTAGTATTAGTCTGAACTGAGGTGCCCTGTTGAGATCAAACAAAATAGACTCCCGATGTCTGTCCTGGCACAACAAGGTTACCCTGGCTGTGCACTGGGTTACTGGTCCGGAAGCGATTTCTGTCCCATCCACTGTGGTTACCTTGTCCATAGTTGGCTTAGAACACAAAGGAAGCCCCATATCTGCTGCCAGTTCTTGATCAATATAATTTCCAACTGCTCCGCTGTCGATGTATGCTTCAACGGCATGCATTCTTGATGACCGTTGGTGGTTGATTAAGATCACTGGTATTGCAAAGTGCGAGGTCAGCAACTCTTTCTTCTCACTCGACAAACTGACCTCTACGTTTGTCGAGCTTGGTAGTTTTCCGATTCCTTGGCTTCATCCTTCTCTGTGGCCCGACTGTTGTTTTTGTGGGTTTTACTGGACAGTCTTTCAGGAAATGTCCTGGTTTCCCACAATACAAACAAAGTTGTTGTTGTCTTCTTTTGTCATGCTCTTGTTTTGTTAATGGATGCTGTATCCCTCCAATCTGCATGGGTTCTACAGCATTTTCAGGTACACGGGATGCGTTTTCCCTTGGTCGAACATACACGGTCCGAGGGTTCATCTTAGACCGGTCTGCTTTTCGGTCCTGCAACCGGTGGTCTAGCTGCACGACCAGATTTATGAATTCGGCACAGTCTCTGGGTGGATCAACTACCTGGGCTAAGACGTCCTTTAATTCGCCTCATAAGCCTCGATGGAATAACGTGGTTCTTTTGTTTTATGGCCACTTAGCTTCGGCAACCAGTCTGTTGAAGGTAGCAATGTACATTAACAAGTCCTGATTCCCCTGTCGGAGGGATAAGAGTTCATTGTCTACTGCTTGTTCCTGGGTATGGCGAGCAAAACGTTTTTCCATTTCTCTCTGGAACCCCCCCAAAGTCCTGTTATAGAGGATTGTCATGGGTCACCAACGGCACCGACCAATCTGCTGCACTACCACTCAGGTATGATAAGACAAAAGCTACCCGAGCAAGGTTGTTTGGAAATGCTCCAAGCCTACAAAGAAAATGAAGGCGACACTGATTGATGAATGCTGCATACGTCCGCAGGTCGCCCGAGAACCTTTCTGGTGGTGCCAGGGGAACTGTTCCAGGTAACGTGATCTGTACCGGAGTGGAGGTAGTGGATGGTATGGTGGGGCTTTGCATCGTTGGGTTGCTTCCAGGTAGAGGCGTCTGTCCTGCCTGTGATTGCAAGTATTGCCTGCCAATCTCTTTAGTGCGTTCTTTGGTCACTATTAGGTCTCTTCGGAGGGCATTAGTCTCTTGTTGGGCAGAATGAACCTCAGCATGAAGCTCTCCTAGTAATTGGGCCAATTTGTCCATTTATGATGTCTCCATGGCACCCAGGTGGATTTGTTATGGTAGGCTTTGCGTTCTATTACGCTCACCTGGTATCCACAGGGACGCCACCCAGCCGGGTTACTCACTGGTATACTTCTCAGCTTTACCCAGACGTGGTCTGCGGGGAAGGATCTGCCTGAAAATACAGGAGGACTGTGTTCAAGACTGACCGACCGGGGTAAGTAGCCTCCCTCCACCCCTGTATGATTTCAGCCCCTCTGCGGTCCTCTCCTCACCTTGTGGTAGAGTTAGGCGTGCTCTCCGTCCAGCCTTCTTGCAGGGGCGCGTTGACTTTCGTGGGCGTGTGCGGTCCAGTTACTTCACTGATGCCGGCCCGTTTGATATTGTTCAGGTAGGTCTTATTGCTGTTCTTTAGTATTGTTGCTATCCTGCATGCCTTTCTTTGTTTTTAAAATGTCTCTTTTTCTCCCTTAGATATGCGGAACTTCAGCGCGGTGAACTGGCTTGGTTGAGCCCCGCTGGTAAATGATGCCGCATTAAGAGCGCTATGATGCGGTAAGTAAGCGCTATGCGCAGCGCTGCGAAGTCTTTCCTTTGCTAACCTGTTTTTTCCTTCCTTGTAAGTCGCGGTGTTCTTTAGCATGAGTAGAATGTCCGGAGTGGTGCCAGCCGAGAGGCGACTAGCCAGGTAAGACTTTTGAGCAGTTCACACTTTGCAAATATCTCCACTGCTTACTTTAATGTTGCCTCTATCTACCTCTTTCAGGTCGTTCTGTCCGGGAGGCGTGCAGATTCGAGGAAGCTGTTCTCAGGAGCTGCAAGTGGCTAAAGATGAAGACTGCAGGTAAGATGCTGCTGCTAATGATGTTCCTTTTATCTCCTTGCAGGTTCTGCTTCTCCGAGGTTCGGGGGGGAACAACTGGACATGGTGAGCGTCACGTTGCAAGCTGCAAAGTAATGCATAGCGTGTTGTCTTGTTCGGATGTGGTTTAAATAACCCCAACAAAATAGTCCATGTAAAGTAATCCCCTAAAGTAAAAGCTACCACACCCAAAACACTAGACCGCATAGCTTGGTTCTTAGGACCCAAGCTATGTGGATGCCTCCATGTTGGCTGACAATACAATAAAGCAGTTCCCAAGCACATTGTTTTTCATGATGTATGAGCCTGGCACCATAGGCACCAGGAATGGCCCCAGGAGGGCTTTTGAAGAGGATGCCAGGCTCTAGGGGCCCGAGTCCTGACTCCTCCTGGCCAAAGTGTTTGCCAGAGGGGGTTTTGGGCAAGGGTCGTGACAGTAACCCATGCTTTTGACAGGTAAACATTCACCAGTGTTGATGTCTTGCTGGCCCCAAGGGGTCAAGCCTGGAGAAAGTGAAAACCAGGGGGCAAAATGATTTAACAAAACTTTGCACCCCTCTTGTTGTTCATAAGTCAGATTAGAAGAGAGATTAACTCCTTCTATTTTCTCATCTAAAGGTTTGCCTCTGAGGAGGTCAGGCAGAGGTTCCCTCTCCTCCTCCTCTTGAGCTGAAGCTAGAAGCAGAGCTCCCAGTTCTGGTCTCGAGACGTAAGCTTTTAGATGGTTGGTGGGAAAGACTCTGGGAGCCTTCTTAGGATTTGCCTAGGTCCACCAGATAGTTCACCTCTCCAAGTTTTCTCACAATCTTGAAGGGTCCTATCCACTTGTCCTGCAAGGCCCTCTGCCTTGTTGGCACCATGACAAGAACTAGCTGGTCTTGAACAAGCTCAAGCACGTTGGCCTTCTGGTCATGCCAATGCTTAACCAGAGCCTGACCTGCTTTCAAGTGATCACTTGCCTCAGCCATCATATGTGACATTCTCCTCCAGAATCCTATCACATAGTCAGTCACTTTGACTGGCTTGTGGGAAGGAGCACTCTCCAACCCCTCCTTAATCAGGGCCAAAGAAAAGTTCAAAGGGACTGTAACCCACTCCGTCCTGAGGGACTTCTCGATATGCAAAGAGAAGGCATGGCAGTAGAAGATCCCACTTTCTTTTAAGGGGGTCTTCCAAAGCTCCTATAATGCTCTTCATGGTTCTGTTGAACCTTTCTACCAACTCATTTGTCTGAGGGTGATATTCTGTTGAGAACTTTTAGGTAACTCCATAGTTTTTCCACATGGCCTCCATGTAATGGGACAGAACATTTGACCCCCTGTCCGATATTACCTCCTTAGGAAACCCAACCCTGGTAAAAAATACCAAGCAGGGCCTTAGCCACAGCCTGAGCTGTAACAGTCCTCATAGGAATAGCTTCAGGGTGCCTAGTAGCCTGGTCTACTACAACAAGGATAAACTTGTTGCCTGAAGAGGTTGGAGGGTCAAGAGGACCGACTATGTCGATTCCCACCCTCTAAAATGGTACTCCCACCACAGGGAGAGGCACTAAAGGTGCCATGTTCTTGGAGCCACTCTTGCCAGAGGTTTGGCAGGTGTGGAAACTCTTGCAATGCTTATCTACCTCAGCCCCCATTTTAGGCCAATAAAGGTAGAGAGAGAGCCTTTCCTTGGTCTTCTTGAAGCTCAAGTGACCAGCCAAAGATATCTCATGGATTAGTTGCAAAAATTGGAGTCTGTTCTCTTGGGGCACTACAACTCTTTTGTAGTCTCCAGGGATTGACTCAGTCGGCTCACTGTAGAAGAGGCCATCTTCCTAGTGCAACCTATACTTCCCAGGCTCTTGCCCTTCAAGCTGTGAAGCTGCCTGGTGTCACAGACCTTCCAAAGTTGGACATTCTTGTTGCCCCTTACTGAAGTCTGCCCTATTGGGTCCACCTTCTGCCAGTAAAGACTGCAGCTCAGGATGGTCCAAAGGGTCCAGATCTCCAATAAGATCCTTGCCATCAACTAGATCTGAATACTCAGGCTCTAGTTCAACCACACAGGGTTGTACCTCATTCTCAGTCTCAACTGGAGGAGGAATCACAGGTGTGATTTTGGACAACCTAGCGGAGGTCCTTGTTGGAAGCACAGGAGTGCTTGCTGCTGGTTTCTTCTTAGAAGTCTTGGGTTTCCCCTTGGCTTCTGGTTGCTTAGAAATTGCAGTTAGCAACTCCAGTGGAGTGATTTCTTTTTCTATCATCTCCTCAGGAGAGCCTTTCAAGGTCCTCTCCCGTGCAGGTCTGGTGAGCTCCTGAAATCTTTTACTAGGAGGTCTTGGAGTACTTGACACTACTCCAAGATCGTTCAGATCATTTCCCAATAGCACCCTTCCAGGTACTTTAGATTGCACACTAACAGGTATCCTGACAGTCATGTCATTGCACTTGATGAGAGCTGGTAACTGGGGAACCATCTGCACAGGCACTCCAGCTAACTTGGTGAGGCGTTTGGGTGCCTTAGCAATGTCTTCCACCTTGAAAAAAGATTCATGCACCACAGTTATGCTGGCTCCAGTGTCTCTAATGGCAGGGGTCTCCTGACCATTCACTTGGACACTCTCCTTATAATACTCTTTAGTATTATTTGGGATAGAATTATATACATCTAAATTCTGTTGTTCCCACAACCCGAAGGATACTAAAGATACACTAGCTGAGACTCTGATGGGGTCTTCAGCTAGTAGTTGAAAGTTTCCACCGGCCATTGGTACTTCCTCCTCTGGATCGAAGGCAAAGGAGACAGTCTGGATCCCTGAAGGTTTACCCTTACATCTAGGATCCCCTTTCACATGATCAGTTGAACCACAAACATAACATTTTCCAAATGTCTTTATGAATGATGGCTTGCTCTGACCTCCTTCTGGTCTGGGACCAGAAGGTACACTAGCCTGATTCGGTTTCCCTTGTGGCTTACCCTTAGAGTTTTGTTTGTGGCCTTCTTTGGCATTGGAATTATTTGAATTCTCTTTGTTGTCTTTCTTAGGCTGTTTTCCCTCATCCTATTTCTGAAAGAGCCCAGAATCCTTATGAGTAGCCCTGTTCGCAACCCACAGGTCAGCAGCCTTAGCTAGTTTCTTAGAATCTATTTCCTTTGAATCAGCCAAGTGCTGTCTGAGCTCAGGAGAGCAGGCATCATTGATAGACTCCAACATGACAAGATTGTTCATTCCTTCATAAGTGTTCACTCTGTAACCCTTAATCCATCCCTCTAAGATTTCAAACACTCACTCACCCAGGTAGCCCAAGGGGTACCATCATGCTTTCTGAGGGTCCTAAACCTCTTAAGGTACTTGGAAAGGGTCTTCCCAAATCTAGCTATCAAAGCTAGTTTCACACATTCATATTCCAGCCTATCCACCTCCCCCAACTGCATTACCACATCAGATGCAACAGGGGGGAGCCTAGAGAAAAACCAGGGAAGCAACTGATTCCCTGTGATTTCCTGGAGCCCATGATTGTATTCAAACATAGCTAACCAATCTAACACATCCAATTTAGATTCATACATACCCACAATCTTTTTAGGCATCTAGGGTCATTGTCATGATGCCTACCCCCGGGCATCCAGACCAGGCCCATCAGTCCTGGGAGCAGGCATCCAGATGCTTAGAAAAAGCCCAGCAGCCCCGGCTAGGGGCTATCTGGGTACAGTCCTAGCACCGTAGACACCAGGCTAATAGAAGGGGTCAGTCCTGGCGCCATAGGCGCCAGGCTCATATGCTTACACTTATCTCATGCAGACCATGCTGCTAAGAATCCAAACCAACGTGAAGCCTGAAGGGGACTACTTTACTTCAGGGACTATTTTCTTACTCGGGTGTGGTCTTGGGGGAACTTCTTACCTGGGACTACATTGAAGGCTATTTAAACCATGCCCGAAGACCAGCACACGCTTCACGTTATTCTGCATCCTGCAGCGTAATGCTCACCGTGCCTACAAGTCAGCATCCAGCCTTCTGTCACACCCGCCTCGAGTCTGGAGCTCCTAGAGAAAAGGGGAAGAAGGAGGAAAGGTTAGAACAAGAACATTACTTCTATTCCTCACCTGATTCCGGATCCATCGTGCCTTCAAACAAGGAAAGAGACGTTAATTTGATACACGTCACATCGCCCGCTGTAGCGCTGCACTATACTCACCAGCCTTCGCAGCACCTCCTCGATCCGCCGAAGTCTCCATCACATCTTCGCCGATGTCCGGCACCTAAGGGGGACAAAAGAACAGCAAGGTGAGCCGAGAGAATAAACAAAGGCAATCACTTTTACCACCATAGACTTACCTGATTTTACCGCCAGAGGCATTATTCATCAAGACGTCATAATTTCTCACGCCGCACCTGTACTAAGAGGGAAAGCAACAGATTAAACACAGATATCATTTACCGGACAGTGGTCCTCATTACACGGTAGGCGGAGAACCATGGCGCTATTAGCACCATGGTTCATGCCGGTAAAATACCGGCAGCGCCTTGGCGGAAAGGGGAATTACCACCCCATTCCAAGGTTGGCGGGGCGGTAATTCCCCCTTCCACCATTGCCCTTCCCCATTTTTGCCCCATAGGGCATAATGGGAATGGGGAAGGCGCTAATTACGGTACCGCAAATTGCTCCCTAGGTCCCTTTGCGGGTTGGTTTTTAACACCTGCAAAAAGCAGGCATTAAATTCCCCAACCCGCAAAGGGACCTCATAGTAAGGCGGTAAGGATTTAACAGTACCGGTAAAATACTGGTACCGGTAAACCCTTACCGCCTACCGTGTAATGAGGCACAGTGTTGGGTAATACAGACTCTTACCTGAACGCTACCAGCTGCCACGAGGCAATCTTCTCATGAGTCAAGCTGCAAGACAAAAGGAATCGGACAAGAGTGAATATCAGACATTTTGTACTCTTATGAACTATATACTTACGGTTCCTCGCCAGGGACCTAGGAGTCAATATTGGTCTGGAACTCTCCCAATTCCTTCGGACCAGTGAAGTAACTGGTTATCTACGCGCCCCTGCATTCCACGCAGGATGGAGAGCTCATCTATTATAAACATAAGGTGAGACTATGAAAGGAGATATCGGAGGTGATTAGTGGGAAGAACAGTGGGGTGTTATCACTCAAATCCACCGGTGGCTAATTCCCTTTCTCCACTTTCAGGAGAATACTTCTACGGGTCAAGCAGACGAAATTAGGCGGGCCATACCAGTCTGTCATCTCTGCACTACGCGTCACTTTGGTGGAGACCGCAGCTGTCCGGTTCCGATCAACGCCCCAATGGGAGCCAGGTGAGCGTAACAGTCATTTTGGACTGGAAGATCTAGAGGATCCGGGAGAGAAGCATTTTCCAAAGACAATTTCCTGATCTCTAACTCATGATTGAGCTCCATTTCTCTGAGCCTTAGTTCTTGGTGTTTCTGTTCAGATTGGGCCTTAATTCTTTTGAATTCAAGTTCAAGCCTCATTTTATCTAATGAGATAAATTCAGGACTTAATGTGGGACCTGACACAAGTCCAGTAGTCAAGGCTTGGGGCCTTTGAGCAGGCAGAGGGCCAGAGGGGGTTACTTTGTCAGCCTCCTCTTCCTCATCTGCTTCAACAATAACATCTTCAACATTATCATCCTCAACATTTGCTACAGTTGCTGGAGGAGTAGGTACTACAGCCCCATTCCCCAGACTTTGTTTTTCTAACAATCTTTCAATCATTTCTGAATACTTGCCTTTGACAGGAAGACCTTTCTGTCTACACAGATCCCTTAAATAATCAGCAGTATTTGTAAGGAGGGTCTCCCGGCTATAGCTTTCTATTTTTGACTATATATAAAAAAAAACGTTTCGTGATTGTTACGCCTTGTGGTAAATTGAACAAAGGTACTGGCAGCACTCTAAAATGTAAATCCAATACTTTTATCCTCACCGCTGTACACCAGTGTTAGGCAGAATCCTATGCAGTTCCCTTAAGGAGCACTACATGAGATTAAGACTACAGGTATATGCAATAAATCCCCTTTGGTATCAGTCTGTACCACACAGATTTAGTTTGTAGCTGTAGCTGAGCAGTCAGACATATCTCAAGAGGAATATGAGCAGTATTCAGGGTTTACACAATAGGGCTACAATACTATGGAACAAGGAAACACTGACCAAAGCTTTGTATCAAAAAGAATATATGTATTTATTTTACACACTCTTAAATCAGCACATCAATCACTATCATTAAAGTAAGTTAAAACAGTCAAGAAAACTATACACAACTCCCTATGTAAATTGTAGACAAGTTTGAGCAAGAGTGAAAACTGAGCAAAACGGCACAGTGTAAAACTAAGCAGAAATGGCACTCTAACAATTTCATCTGAGGAAGGGAAAGGACACGTCATACATGGTTAGACTCCTAAACACACCAGCAACACTTGCCAATTGGATTGTGCAGAAGTTAGGCAAGGCAGTACTTTAGCATAGGCAATACAAAATGGCACTTAACAATATTAAAAAGGGGGAAGGAAAAGGTGGTTAAAAGAGTGTAGGTGTGTGACCCTCCCCCTCCTCCCGAGAGTATTGACACATACCTCGAAGAAGTGCAGATCCCCATGCTCACATTCGTGGAGGCCGAATCCTTAGACACACCAGTCACAGAAGAGGAAGTCACGGAAGCCAAAAAACGCCTGAAGACGGGAAAGGCCCCTGGGGATGTTGGTTTCACGCCTGGGTTTTATAAGACATTCTCCGCACTCATTGCCCCCTTCCTTGTATCCTTGTTCAATCACATCTTTGATACAGGCCAAGCCCCCCGTCCTTCTCTCAGGCCCTGCTCACTGTCATTCCAAGGAGGGTAGAGACCCCAATTATTGTAGCTCCTATCGCCCCATCTCTCTTCTCAACATTGATGCTAAGGTATATGCCAGAGTCATTGCGGCCCAGCTTGAATCACACTTCGGCTAATACAGACCGATCAAATTGGCTTTGTTATTAGGAGACAGGGTGCGGATACCATGAGGAAAACACTTCACCTAATTCATGAAGCACAGGGAATGGGTGGGGATCTGTCTCTTCTGTCATTGGATGCCGAGAAGAACTTTGATAGGGTGCCATGGGACTTCTTAGAAAGGGTTTTGGTCTGGAACGGGCTCGGGCCGAAGCTCTGCTGCGCCAACACAGCACTGTACACATCCCCCACAACGTCAGTAGCAGTGAACGGGGGCTATTCACGCTGGTTTCCCTTGGAAAGGGGAACAAGGCAAGGCTGCCCACTGTCGGCAATACTATTTGTACTGTCCCTTGAGCCATTGGCGCAGAGGTTAAGGAACAATGGTAAGGTGAAGGGAATCATAGTGGGTGATCGCGAGTATAAACTAGGCCTCTACGCTGATGACATATTACTACACCTAACTGACCCCCTGAATTCTGTCCCAGCTGCGATCGATATAATCGAGGCATATGGCGAACTGGCCGGCCTGAAAATTAATACTGGAAAGTCTATCCTCCTTCCAATTGATAAAAGTAGAGTCGGAGCGCTTTGCCCCTCTAGGTGCAAAAGTCAGCCTCTCCACACTCCGATACCTAGGCATCAATGTTACACACAACTTGGATTCCCTATATGAGGCTCACTTCCCCCCTCTGTCACTTGTCCTTCAAAACGACATCCAAAGGTGGTCCAGACTCGCCATCTCCTGGCTGGGCCGTCTAAACGCAATAAAAATTGTGATTCTTCCCAAAATACTTTACTTGTTCCAAATGCTCCCCATCAAAATGCCCCAAGAATACTTTATGGATACTAGAAAGTCTCTCTTAAACTTCCCTTGGCAAAATCAAAAGCCAAGAGTCCCCAGATCTTTGCTCCAGCTTCGAAAAGACAATGCAGGGGTAGGCCTCCCAGACATAGAAACATATTATAGGGCAGCCCAGCTGCGTGTGCTTGTTCCGCATGTCAGGCAGCAGTCAGAACCACAATGGATAGCCTTGGACAATTACTATCTCTGCCCTTTCATTCTGGGTGAATGGCTATGGGTTCTGGGTCCCCAGCTACGCAATAGTGTCAAAAATCACCCCATTATTGGAACGATATGGGCAATATGGAAGCCAGGCAAGAAAATGGTGGGAGTTACAACATGGCCCTCTCCGTTGGGACACCTCTGGTCGCCAGGGATCCGGGATGCAATCCCGGACCCAGGGAGCTATGACACCTGGTATGACGCGGGATTGGAGAGGGCTGGTCAACTCTGGAGGAATGGCACCTTCATTACTATTCAGGAGCTTCAGGAGGCACTTGGCATAGGCTCGCTTTCAGTTTTCCTCTACCTTAGACTCAAGGGGGTGATGACAAGGGTGATATGGAAAGATCAGTTACAAAGGGACCTCACCCCATTCGAGATAATTCTCGACACCTGTACAACCTCTAGAGGTTTAGTTTAGTGCAATGTACTCAGCGCTGATTGAGGAGGATATTACACCATCCCTCACACTCAAGAACAGATGGGAATCAGATATGGGCAGGCAGATTTCACAAAACTTATGGTTACAAAT
Source organism: Ambystoma mexicanum (assembly GCF_040938575.1). Lineage (NCBI taxonomy): Eukaryota > Metazoa > Chordata > Amphibia > Caudata > Ambystomatidae > Ambystoma > Ambystoma mexicanum. The sequence continues at coordinate 1,051,637,859 of NC_090941.1, forward strand.
TTGTAGACGAACGGCAACATCATCTATATCCTGCCAATACAAATTGCATGCCGTCAAGTTGATGTATAGATGGCAGTATGATCCCATACGGCTGGCTAAAATGTACCAAGGGGTAAGCCCACACTGCTGGAGGGGCTGTGGGAAGTGAGCAGACTATTGGCATATGTGGTGGGGATGTGAGGTGGTCCAAGCTTATTGGTCAGAGGTTCTCAGCTGGATCAAGGAATTGGATGAGGATGTATGGGAGAAACAACCACTCCTGATTCTGTTTGGCCTGGTTGAAACAGACGACACAACCTTGAAAGCATGCAAAATGATACAAGGCCTTCTTATGGCCGCAAGAGTCTGTCTCACCATGGCTTGGAAGAGACCCAAGCTCCCTAGCAAAACAGAGTGGTTGGGGGTTGCACTGAACATATACAGAATGGACAATCTGACTGTGGCCCTGCAGGGGGATCGCACCACAGTTGAGAATGCATGGTCTGAATAACGTGCAAAATATGTCATATAAACAGAATGTGTGCAGAGCGTTACTACACCCAGAGATAATCTATGCGCTGGTTCAAGTTGTCTGCTATGTAGATTTCACAGGTCATTTTGTGCTCATGTGTCCTATGTTATGTATATGAAAATGGTTCTAATGTAACATCTGGTGTCTTCTAGCCCATCAGTCGTCAACATGGGAATTGGGGGGAGGAGGGCGGGGTGTAGGCATTTGGTTTCTACATTGCTATTGGAAATGTGTGTGTTCCGCAAAGACTTATGTTCTATACACGGTTGCTGTTTTTTGCAATAATCTTTATCTGTCTTGTTGGTGGAAAATGCTTGTATATGATTACCAAACTGCTACCATTTGAAAACTAATAAAACTGAAATTTGAAAAAAAAGAGTGTAGGTGCACCTACACATTTCTTGATGAAAAGCAATCTAGAGATGGCAGTTGTAACAGATTTAGCCAGAGTCAATAGGCCTGTGCCAGAGTCAGTGGTACAAGGCCAAGTGCCCAGGATCAAACGGTTCTAGTAGCTGCGTTCAAGTCTTTTTTAACGATTTGAAAAGGCGGTTTCAGTAGGTAAAAGACAATGTAAGATGATTGGGGCGGCCAACCTAGAAGGTAAGTAAAGGATTTAAAACACCTTTAGCAGTACCCAACGAAACGGGAGGCCTGGCGGAACAATGTACCTTGAAAGTGGAAGAGGCTCCTGCAGTGGCAGTAGTTCCTGGCAGCTCCTCCAGTTTGGGAGATCCAGCAGAGGAAGAGAGGCTCTTGTCGTTGAGGAAGGTTCGAGTTACTGCACTGCCCAGGGATGAAGCCAGCGGCAGTGCTGTCAAAACAAAAGGAAAGGTACGCTCCTTTAAATCGCGGATGTGGAGGATGGGTGCCTGGCTATCCGGTCGGCTAGTGCTGGGCACTGGCGATTTGACCAAGGCAGGTCCTAGAAGGTGATTGGCAAACTGGTTGGCCCCACCAGCGCAAGGGAAGAAGAATCTTTCAGGTGAAGATCTTCTCGAGTCGTTGGAGAAAAGTGGTGAAGATCTGCAGCAGGGCTTCATTGGTGGTTTTGTCGTTGCAGATGTCTTCAGCTTCTCTCCTCTTCAGGTTTCTTAGTTCCAGTGGTGACGTCTTGTCCTCCAGACCTCAGAGCCCTGCTTTTATGCAGAAAAACCCCCATTCATACAGCCTAGCTGTCACTCACACAGTGGGGTGGCTATCCTGGCGGGATAACCCCCCAGCCTATCAGGGAAGAGTGCAACTTGGGTTGCCTAGGTAACCCTGCCCCGGATGCCTATTCCCCCTCCCACACATCCTGTCTACCCCAGACTCAGTGGCGCCGAGATGAGGGCTTCTGTGTAGAAGCCCGCCAAAAGGACGAGCAAAGGATCCGCGACCAGTGTTAGGATTTCAGAGAAAGACACAAGAAAGACATTTTATCACAGATCTGGTAATAAAAAGCTACCGGAGTAAAGTTAATAATAAAATAAACCAGCGGTATGTTAGAGGCTGTCAGTAAAAGTGGTAGCCTTCGAAAAATGGGAAAATCCCATAGGAAAATATTTGCGGTCAAATATTAATGGTAGTAACCACTGCCACCAGGCAGAAACTTTGGATAGAGGGACTGGACGGTACCCACTCGAAAATGAACACCAGGGAAAAATTATTAACCCTTTCCATACTTCCATAGTAAGAAGGGTTGTACTGGTTTGGTTCATAACTATTGACTAGTAAAGTCAATAGGGTCTTTACCTGCCCTCGGAGACAGTAGTAAGTCCCAGGGTATGGAGTCTACGTTTGGGGGTCATTATGACACCCCTGTGTTACTGCACTGAGGGTGCTGTGTAACACACATTTAAAAAGATGTCATGAAGCCTCCCTCTAAGGAGCCAGGTCTGACCCAGCAACCCCAGAGGCAGGCATCATTTTCCCCAGGGAAGTGCCAGCGGGCCCAAGCTGGGGCCCTTTGGACACAGTCCTGGCGCCTTAGGCGCCAGGCTCATGTAGCTAGACATGTGTTCAAGTGTTTTAAGGTGCACTTACCTGATGCAGACCATGCTGCTACATCCAGGCCCTCTTGAGGCCTGAATGGAACTACTTTACCTGTGGAACTACTTTCCCCTGGCTGTGGTCGGGGAAGGATACATACCTGATCGGTGGAAGGATACATACCTGGAACTTCTTCCAAAGCTATTTAAACCACGCCCGATCAGCAACTCACGCTTCGCGTTGTTCTGCTCCTCGCAGCTGGACGCTCACCGTGTCAGCTCCTGCATCTGGACTTCAGCCACGCCTGTCAGCATCCTGGGTCACCTGCTAAGAGAGAATTGGAGAGAAAGAAGACCTTACCTGCTAAAGCTGCATCGCGGAGACTTCACACCGATGATCCTGAAAGGGAAGACATCATTTTAAAAGCATTTTGCTATGATCTCTGCAGCGCTGCATTTCACTCACCTTTCCTGGGCACCTCCATCTTCAGCAGCGATCATCCGGATCCTCAGCCACTTCCCAGAGCCTAGAGAGAAAAAGACAAGAACACAAGGTGAGAGAAGGAAGGGAATAGGAAAAGCTCAGTTTCCTTCTAAGACTTACCTGTTGGGTCATTCCCATTTCATTTCGGGTCCTGCTGCTTCCTGGCATTCCGGACCCCGGCCCCTATGGGGAAAAAAGACAAAGACATTGAATGAGCGAATGCAAAGACATTACGCGAACGCTCATCCAGAACTTACCTGTCATTTACTGGAACTGCACGTTTCACTTCGGGTCGGCGCTATATCTCCGGCATTCCGAACCCCGGCCCCTAAGGGGAAAAAAGACATAAGCGTTAGCGCTTGCTGCAATAAGACAATGAACATTATTATTTAAGTTTGAACTTTTGAACTTGCTACAGAACTCTTACAGCGCCTTACCTGAATAGTCAAGCTTAATTGAACTCCCATCAAACCTCAATCCAGTGAAGTAACTGGGTTTCAACGCGCCCCTGCATCAGAAGCAGGATGGAGAACTCATCCTTCCAGACCCTAAGGTGAGACTTCACGGGGAATCAAGGAAGGGTATCGTGGAGGGTTGAAAGGGAGTGGGAGGCTTGAGCATTATTCCGTCAGTAGGTAATACTCCCTTTTCACGCACAGGGGAATATTCCTGCGAGCCAGTGAGTCCATCTTCAGAGTCCTGCGCTTCACCATAGAAGAAGCATCAGCACTCGAAGCCAGACCTGCGCCTCCGTGGGAATCAGGTGAGCGTGACAAAAGATGATACCTATGAGGGTGAGAAAAACCCCATAGACCATAAACACAAAAATAGCCTAAAACACACATCAGCCATCTGTCTAAGAGTGGGAAAAAGAGTCACACTCTTAGCAGGAGAAAAAAATAAACCGTTCAAATCCAGCAAAGCTGCTGGGTGACTCTATAGGTAAGGGAAATTAGCCTTGGAAGAGAATTCTCCCTAACAACGATAATGGTGTGTCAGAATGGTGGAAATAAGATACCTTTTACATATAAGATTGAAAGCAAGAAATTGGATGAGGTAGATTTATATATATCGTGGGTTTTCAATCTACAATGGTCTAGGAGCAAAACTCCACACGGAGAGTATGAAGGAGATATGTGACCAATTTGTCTCCCAGATGAAAAGGCTCAATGCGGAGTTTGGAAAATTATAATGGGTTCTGCAAGTGAAATATTATAGGGAAAAGGTTATAGCAGCGTTGCTCTATGATGCTGATCTGACCTGTGACTATCGAGAAAAGGAATGGGTAGTTCTAGATGGTCGAATTTGGAGAAAGGTTTCGGGGGTTCCTAGTTGCATCCCTTTACGGTGATCAGGTATGAATTTGGGTTGTTAGCGATTGCTGCTACGATGAATTGGAAGTCCCTTGCCTTTCTATACAAGATCGTTCACCCTCCTGAAAAGTCAGTGTTTAGTAAACTGAATGATATGTTGGAACATGGAAGTGCCCCTACTCTGGAAAATGGTATGCAGGATGTGATCAATCTGTTGATACCCTCGATTCCTGACTACAGTTAGTAAAACAGGCTCTTTGGAAGGCTGATTTGTCTAGGACCAGGGAGACAATCACTACCTATAGTCAATCTAGTGTTGTTCTTTCCATACATTTTATTTATGAAGCATAGACGAACACCAATAGGTTTCTGTGTTCGAAAATGAGATCTACGTTCGTAAGATTTAGACCGTATGCAAACCATGGAGGTTGCCAGTGCTCGCAAGGAGATTGAAAAGTCTCTAAGACTATACATTTTGTAACACTGAGGAGCAAGTGGAAACTCTGGAACACTTACTTACAGAGAATTCAGCAACATGCAAGATAATGCACAAGCACTTTAACAAATTCCTAATTGATCAGCGCTTTTATAGGCGTGAGCACTTTTGGAAAAGGATGTTTAGAAATCTCTTTGTCCATTACTACTTTAAGATGACTAGATGCCATGTTTTTGATAATTCAGTGTTAGTAAGTCTATTTAACTGTTCTAATTTATTGAATTCCTCGATTCATTTAGGTGCCAGGTGCTATGCAAATCTAAAAATTTAGGATTGTTATTGCTTGTTTGCCCTTTTAATAATTGCTGATATGGAATTGCTGTTTGAGATCTGTGCTATGAAATATTCAAGGATGCTGCTATGAATGTATGTATCATTTATAATATTTTAGTAGTGGTTATTGTATGGTTGTATTGTAAGCTGTATGCATTAAATATGTTTTAAATATGTATGTTTTAAAAACAGATCTGAAAACTGACACTCTATGCTCCGAAGAGCTGTTCCCTCCCTCCCAGTGCCTGGCTATAGGTCTTCGTCTCTTCCTCTCTGAGCCTAAGATATCCCTTTGTTGGTTACTCATTTTCCTACCTGCCTTTACCACAAGGCATGGCTGACTGGGCCCTCCTGTGCCTCACCACATCTAACTCCCTCTCTTGTCCACAACCTCCTTTCCAAACCTATTTTTTCCAATAACGGAAAACACTTCTACCTTCCACCTAGCCCCGCCTGACAACCTCCAGTCCCAAAATGTTCTCCTTCCACCCCTTTCTAATACATTCCATCCATCTGTCCCCTTTTTCCATCTCTTGTTATCTTACACACTACGCATCATTGTCATTAACAATCTCTTTTAATTTTCCACCATCCACCTCCTGATAATCTATAGCAACCATCTTCTCACCCTCATCAGATGACTCTTTTCGATTGTTAGCAACATCTTCCTTATTGTCACCAACCTCACCAAGATCCTTCCCAACATTCTCCATAATAATCCCAAATTCCTGTTCAATAGCTTCAAATGACTCACTTCTGGCTTGCAAGTGTTTCACAACCTCATCCATATTATTGCAAAACTCCTCCTCAAAGTCACTAGTTCGCACATTCCCTTCCCCAGTTTTCTGTGGTATTTCAACACATAGTAAACTACCTGCTCCTCACTTTCACAGACATTGCATTCATTGTTCCTGCCCATCTGCCTTAAACCCACCACTTGTCCTCATCCTCTTCTTCATTGTTACCAGCCTCTAGCTCTCACTCAGCACCTCCTGGGTCTCTGCCCAATATGGCTTTCCATGCATTGCCTCACCTGTCTCATTTGACATCTCTCCACTCCCACATCTATCTTTCCAAGTATTACCTTTCCTCCTGGAACCTTAAACCAGTCAGGGGACTCCTGATGTAGCCTCACCCTGCATACAGGCCCTCCATCCACCACTATTTCTCCCATAACTTGCCTTGCCCGGTCTCCTGAACCTGTAATGTTGACTCCTTTCGGCATTCACTGGGCTTGCCACTCATCTACAACATCTTATCTCCAACTCCTCTACACTTTCTGATGTATTCCCTTAAAACGTCAACCTTGTTCCTCGTCCAAACACCCTTACAAAAAGGGTGGGCGCTCTCGGAGAGACCCCTGTTTCCACAGATTGTGGCAAGGTTGAGATTGGTTGTTGCTTCTGGGTGCAACATTTCTGCGTTTGCCGTACGGGATGTATCAAGCCTTCATCTGCCCTGAGGCCCTGCTGTCATCTTGTTTTCCATGTCACACTTCATGGTACACTCTTGTCCTAACTGTGGATGATCCAGGTCTCCTGTTTCTCTATTGTGTGAATGGTATGCTGGAAAAACTTGCAAGGTTTTTATTTCCCCTGTATGTTTAGAAAATACAGTCACATTGTATCCACAGCGACGCCATGCTCTGATGGGATACAATGGATTTGAAACTTTCTATCACCCACAGCTAAATCTATGGCTGGTGTAAGGTCCTACCTGTTTTCGCTGCTTCGGAGGGGCATTAGGATTCCTATCCTGTAGTGTGTGCTTGTCCGCCTGCGCCCAGCTCCCCTTGTGGATCAAGTACTATAACAACCAGCAGAAGGGGTTCACCTGAGGATACGGTGAGGGGTCAGCGATGCGAGGTGACCAACTTTTGAAAAATTGTTCAAAATATGCCATTTTATTAAAATTATAAAAGTTATCAAATGCCTCACTTTCCCTACTCTGACTAAGTTTTCCCTGCCTAACGTAACTAAAGGGAAATACTCTAACACAGGATGTCTGGCCGCTTAGACATCAAACATACAAAAGAAAAATGCTATGGCAATTCAAAAAACATCAACAATGATATTTACAGTTTCTTGATAACCTCTTAGTAACCTGAGTGAACTCCCTTCCGGAAGATTCAAGGCAAATTTAGCTCCAATGTTCAACAAAAAAGAAACAAGGAAATCCATATAGATAGTGCAGTCTCAATTCAGTTCTTGGTTTCAATGTCAACGTAAAGTTTTGTTAACCAAAGTTCAATCAAAATAGCATCAATTGTATTCTATAAATGTTAGTTGTTGGTTAACACTATCGGGCTGATTCATGGAATTTGTGCGCCGAAATAAACGGGGATTTGTGTGCCATTCTGTCTGCAAATCCCTGTTTAACAAATGGGGGTTTGCGGGCAGAATGGCACACAAACCCCCGTTTTTCGGAAAACACATTTATATGAATAAGCCCCTTAGTATGTCTCTTTTGGTAAGATTAGGAATCACAGTATGTATCTTTGTCAGGATGGCTTTACAGCACTTTTACTTCCACTTCAACAACTTCAACCTGTACAAGAATTCACCATGAGAACATGCTCTTTTGCTTCATAGTTTTCCACTTCACTTGTGCTACTGAAGAAGTCTTGCATCTACTGACACGACTACATATTCAGTACTTTGCAACACCACTACAGATTCAGTACTTTGTAACTTCAAACATGTTTTGGTTCTGACAAGATTCAGTTTCAGGTACTTCAACAACTTCAAATAGGCAAGGAACTCTTCCTTTGAGTATCCATTTTCAAAGGCACAGCCTTGTTGCCTCTGTTGTCTGTCTGAAACCCACACCAGCATATAATTGCCTTCGGAACACTCTTCTCTCTTCCATCTACAGTCATTGGCAATGTAGGTTGTATCAGCTTCAAAGAATATTTATAATTAGCAAGTTTCCGTTACCCAACCTTGCATGTATCCCGTTGCCAACTGTTAGCCAGAATAATTACCATGAAGCTTCAGTGCCACTCTTGGGAAAGGTTGCTTTCAGTCTTAATAGGGGAATATTTGTGGCTTTGGCAATACTTACTTTCTCCAACTTCAAATACAATGGTTTAAACACTTGACATCTCTTTAGAAGCAAATGCAGTCTGCGTGAATAATAATTCAGAGTGCACTATTCCCTTGAGAAACTTAATTAGGCCCATGCAAATACTTTTTCATAGATTTTGCAAGGTTTAAAGGTTCATCAATTGCTTTTATGTAGGGTTTGTTCTTCACGCGAGTCAAATAGATATACTCGATCACGCGTGAGTGCTACATTTCAAGTTTCCCATTGTTATAGAATGAACAACGTTGCCTTGCTCCTTCTCATATGCAAGTGTTTGTTAAACTGGGTACTGTTGCTGGCAGTGCTTGCACAAGGAATACGAATACCAGGTTTAACTCACTGGCTTCTATTTTCCTTTCTCCATGTGTTGCACCATGTTTTGTGCCTTCTGGCTTCACTTGAGTCCCACACCATTCCTCGCTGAAGGTTTCTCTGGTCTGGCTACTCAATTAAGGAGCCCCTCTTGCACTTGAGACCCACAGATGCCCAGTAGCAGGACCCTCACATGGGGAAAGGAAGCCTTCCTGCAGCCTTCCACTGCACATCCTCTGCACACCAGAGTTTGCGGGAACAGGACCCTCACAGGATAAGCAGGTGAAATCTGTTACATCGGGATCCTGGTGTCCCTTTGGTTCTCCCACTTCTGCCTGGATTGCCAACAACTTGTCTCCTTCCTTCTGCTTCTGCTACTACTGCATGATTTCTGTCACAGTTCCAGCTCCTTCTAACTGCCTGCACCTGAAGGGGCCTTTTATGCCTCTCAGGTTCCTTCTTGTGTGAGCTATTAGGCTTAATTGCCTGACTACGACTACAGCCTGACTCTTCAGCCCTCTTTCTCATCCCAGTACCTCTGGGATTATGGGACATGTAGTGCCCAGTAACAAATTTAGGTTTTCTGATTTCAGCCATTAAAATTTTGGACTAATGGGGAAAGTTAGTCTCAGGGGTTTACAAGTCTTCCTGGACTGTTCCCCCCTCAAGTGATCCTCCCGTAGTACACAACCCCGAGGCTCAGGATCAGGAAGCGTCTGCCTTTCCCTGGCCACACGAGAAGGGTCCCAGGCCAGGTTTCTGTGAGGAATCATTATGGATTCATCACAATACACAGCAGTCTCCTCCCTGTTGACTCCATTGGGTCCCTCTTTTGGGTGTGTCAGTCTTCTTCAGTAGCACAGCAGGGTTTAGGGGGAACAAAAGGAAACTGTTGTTACCCCTGTTTTGTTCTCCCACAACAAACCTATCTCCCTCATGTTCCCTTTGTCTACCTTTGTCTCTTGGAATGATCTCTCCTCACCCAGGCCTCTCTGTGAATCAGGACTGACGCCCTCAGCTCTTGAAGTTAGCTGTCACGACCCTCACCCAAAACGCCCTCTGCAAACCTATTGGCCAGGAGGAGTCAGGACTCGGGCCTCTAGAGCCTGGCATCCTCTTCCAAAACCCCCTTGGGGCCAGTCCTGGCACCTGTGGCGCCAGGCTCATACACCATGAAAAACAATGTGCTTGGGAACTACTTTATTGTGTTGTCAGCCAACATGGAGGCATCCACATAGCTTGGTTCTGGGGAGAATGTTTGTAGTTGCAGATAAAGAGCTGTTGTGATGGTGAAGGTTTGGGGCCGCTGTAGATTGTAACTTAAATAAAAGATATACGGAAAGCTCACTGTGTCTGAGGAATCATTGGACTTAATAGACGATTTGACGGAGCACCACATCGGGGTACTTCGGGTCACGTGAGTATACTTTTAGTGGTAAAGCAAGAAGGAAACTGGTAAAAAATGGCTGTTTCTTTTGATTTAAAGGGTTTGGTAAGGGTATAAGAGGAATACAACGGTATGACGTTAGTTAAGGTTGCAGGGGTTGGAAAAGTGGATGTTTTGAAGAAGTGATTGAATTGTTCTATCTTGCAAATCTCTTGTATATATGTGTTTCTAGTTTGTTATTGTATATATATATATATATAGAGGTGGGAGGTGGTCTACCCAGCACGGCCATTGTGCGGTTTGTCTTGACACCCTTTAGTTTGCTTGTCTGGTCGGCTGAAACCCTCTTTCTGAAGTATACCCTTGGCATACTTTATTCTGTATTGTCTGTGCACATGGAACACTCGCCTTGATTTTCTTGGTTAGTTGTAGTAGCGAAGGGAAACTTCCTGTAGTCACGAAAAGATGGTTTTGTAGTAGAGAAAGCCGTACAAGTAATCATTGCGCTCTTTCTATGTTTAAGTGAAGGAGATATCTCAGAGATATTGTCCGGCAGGTGTTTTTCTAAGATGCTGTCTTTTATGTAAGAGAAGTATAATTAAAAGAAGTAGTTTAGCGAGGTGATTACAGAAAAAGCAACCTGCGCACATTGGTGCATGCTCATTGGTCGAGTGCCATTGAGAGAGCTGTCTCACTGTCAGACTTGGCGCGCAGGTCACAATGGAGCCTCAGTAAGTGTTTACTGATCTAACTTTTCTTGGTTTTTAATATTAAAAGCATTGTGTATTTAGGATCAGGTGTGCCAGTGTTATAAGAAGGAGTGCTACTGCTTCCGGTGGAGTCAAAATGCTGCATAAAAATAAACCAAACATTATGACCTTTTAAAAGGCAATTGTACAGACACGAACAAGATGCTTACATCCTCTCATTTTAAGGGGGAGCGCATTCTAAGTATGCACAGACTCAAATAACGTTTTTAAAGGGGTAAATACATCATTCTTCCATTGGGCAGTGTGGGCCCTCCCGGGTGTGGCCATTCTCAATCCCCATGGCCCACAGGAAGCGCATCCACCCTGACCATCACCCCTGGGCATGCCCCACAGACAGGCCACATGTCACCATGCACTTGGGAGGCCCGGCTCAAGTTCCCAACCCACCCACCCATCCCCGATTGACGGGCACCTGCCAGCAGGCCCCGACTCATGTCCACTCCCCAAGCCAAATGACGGGCACCTGCCAGCAGGCCCCAACTCATGTCCCCCACCGCAACCTCCCACCCCCCATTGACGGGCACCTGCCAGCAGGCCCCGACTCATGTTCCCCACCCTAAATTGACGGGCACCTGCCAGTAGGCCCCGACTCATGCCCCCCAACCACCCCCCATTGACGTGCACCTGCCAACAGGCCCCGACACATGGCCCACCAAACACCATGTCATAACAAAACAGACCCATGGCCCTAATGCCAACCCAAATCCCCCCTGTCCCCCAGTACAAGCATGCAACCATCCACTGTACCCACTCCCAAATTACCCATGCCACGAGAGTCTTAAAAGAACCAGCATGGCCATGCATGAATGTACAGCAGAGCCACACAGTGGCAACACATGACTGAGGCAATGGTCATAGAGACACCCACAAAACCAATGAGAGTACACAACACCAATAATGAAGATATATGAAATGTATTAAAAAAACATAATGAAATAAAAACATGAAAAATTAAACTTGCAAATTAAGAAATAATGAAAGCAATAAGAAAAAAAAGGGAAATCCAATGTAAAAAAAAATACACAACATGAAAACTGAAAAGTGGTCCATCGCCAATGTCCATATAAAGTAAATAAAAAAAATAAAAAAATAAAAACCATTGATCAATGGGATGTTCAAATAACAAAAGTATGCACAAGTCCGGAACTATATACACTGCAAGTCCGAAGGGTCCATGATCCCCAAACAAAAGGAAACCTACCAAAAACCCTATTAAAAATAAACTATGTACATAAAGTGGAGCAAAGTCCATGAACTCCAAACAAAATATATAAAACAAATGAAACCTAAGCCTAAAGAACTATCTACAAATGTGGCGGGCTAGTCTTAGGGCTCACTCTTTGATGTTCCGGGCCAGGGCATCATCGAACTCTATGTCGATGTTCCAGAGGTGGGCCTCTTCCCTGGCCTTGAGGTCTCGCAGGGATGCAGCCATGGCGTCCCCCAAATTCCTGCGAGTTGCCTCGAGGCACTCAGCCCGCCTCAACGCCCGGCGCATGGAGTTCTCCGATCTGGCCATTGTGAGCCGTGCCTCCTCTGTCCGTCTCCACTCCGCATCTATCTGCTGGCCCAACCGCTGCCACACGGAAGACAATCCCAATCCTGGGTCCTCCTGCCCGATGGCCGATGCCTGCCCCTGTGATGTTGATGGCCCGAGCAATTTTTGCACCGACCCTGAGCCTGCTGCTGCCGTGCATGTGCCCTGCCTGTTGATGCCTGTACGTCCTCCTCTTGCTGGGGTCCAGTTAGTGGGGTGGCCACCCCTGCTGGACATCTGACTCCCGACTGTGGCAGGGACATGTCCTCCACTAGAATGCTGCTGGCTCAGGGGCAGCTCCACAGGGCGCACATGTGATACTTGGGCAGGAAGATGGCATGGAGGACGACTGGCGCATAAGGGGCTCAGTTAAAGAGGGGGTCGCAAGAAGTTCCAGCACATAGATGAACCCAGTGCCGACGACCTGTCCTAGTAGGTCGACATGGCCAAAGAGGGATTCAAAATGACGTGCATTGTCCAGACGAGAACCCTGCGCGTCATCCCGAATCCGACATTTGCGCAACGCCACCCCAGCTAGAACAGGCTCAATCCGGTCACGGATTGCAACATCCGCAGGGAGAGGAAGGCCAGTTGTTGTATGCGCATCCCCTCCCTGAAAACAGGTCTGGTCATAGGCATCCCTGCTGGTGCTGGATGATGCAGTCACAGGATCGGGGACATGATTACACACAGGCACCTGCGCAGCGGCATGTGCTGCCTCCTGTCCCTGCCCCTGGACTGCACCACAAGCACCAGTGGAATCCCCCTCCACGCCCCGTGCGTGGGCCTTCCACGGCCTCCCCCTCAACCAAACCCCCCACCAACCTGGATGATTCTGTGCCATCTTCCTCCATAGGCCCCTGTGGGGGCTCAGCTGCCCCTACTGCTACTGAGGAATCCACCTCCAAACGCCGCCTCTTGGACATAACCTCAGCAGCTGCAGCCATGTACGCGGCACCAGACTCCTCATTCCCCGAAGATAAGACTACCTGGGAGGGGAGCTGGGCCCTGCGTCTCCAGCTGCCAGTGGGATCCCTGCCGCTGGGCTCCACAGCACTGTCTCCCCCCTCTTCATCAGTTGATGCTGCATATAGGGAGAGACAGAACACAGGCATAATGGCACTGTACAATGTGCGTATACACAAATGACAGTTGCACATGAGTGGCAGTGTCAAACTTCACAGGTAGCATCACACTCCCCAACATACATATCATTTAAACCCACACACATGCACACATTAACAAGAATGGTGCAGCAGGCAGCAGCATCCATACACACACAACAGCATGAACATCCAAAGGTCAGCCTGACATCACAAGCAACATGGATAGTGCCAAATACATGCACACACGCCACCAGACAGACATGCAACTGTACATCTCCACCACCTGTCACAGTGCAATCACCGGCAACTATATCACATCTGCCAATTGGCTCACTAGATGTCTGTGTCACAGGCATCCATGGCGTATCACAGTTGCACACATGTCAAACACACACACACGCACATGTACACTGTGCACGTACATGAAGGTAGAACTAGCATCCATGTGTCACACCCGAACCATGCATGGTACATACATAGAAATGCCAACATGTGCGTGTCTCCACATGCATTTGTGCATCATGCTTTGGAACACATACACCGTTGATGTCCATCACACATGACTGGACTCACATGCAGCATGCTCATGTCCCTGCATATACACATCCAAACATGGGCCTTTCCAGACAAATGTCCATGCTGCACACTCCTGGCACACCTCAACATGCACAGCGTCCAATCAGTACACATGGACACTTACCGCTTGTCTCCGCACCGGTCTGCCTCTCAAGGACCTGGAGGTGAAGCGCTGGGTGTATGTGTTCCAGGACCCTCATCTGGTTGTCGGTAAGGCAGACCCGGCACCCCTCTGCATCGCTGCGTCCGACAGGCACCGGGCCTTCCTGAGGGTCCTGGACCTGAAGTCCTCCCAGCACTTACAGACGTGTGGTAGGTCTTGGGTTGCCACTCACTCCGCCTTGATGGGAACCACGATGTCCATCCAGATACTTCTCTGTCCATCCTTGTTGGCGCGTGTTCTTCTGAAGAGGGCATCACAATGCACCAGGACCTGCTCCACCAGGGTGCCAACCTCTCCTGCTGTGAAGCTGGCAGCCCTCTGTCTATCTGGCTCGGGGTTGCCAGTGGTCTCTGATGGTGTTTCCCCCGACATGGCAACCCCTGAGGCAGGTGTGGGTGGGCAACTGGGTGCTGGTGCTGGGCTGTGGAGCGATGGAACTGCAGTCGGGAGTCTTCTGTTCCAGCAGGGGTGGTCACAGCAACTGGACCCCTGCAGATGGCTGACGTGCAGGCAACAAATAGCAGGGCATGTGGCCAGCAGGCAGGCAGGCAGCAGCAGATGGCTGGTGGAAGTCGGCTCGGGGCTCTGTGGGGCAGGAAAATGGCTGTGGTCTTCCATGTGTTGTCACGTGGCCAGCTTGATATGGAGTGATATTGCACGTGAAAAAACAGCACGTCAGTGTGTAATTCGAGGAAAGGGCCTTAGACATAACACATGCCGGCGTTTTCCTCGGCACGGGTGCATAGTGATTCAGCACATGAAAAAAGTGCACGTCCGCATGTTAATGTGTGTAATTTGAGGAAAGGGCCTAAGCGCGTAAGTGACGTGATTTGCATCGCCGTTTCCCTCGGCATGGGTTAAGGGTGAGCGGGGCCAGCATTTCGCTTTACATGCTTTTCGTGGAGACCGACGCGTCTGTTGCTACTTCTGGTTGTTTCACACGCCATCACTACTTCACAGAGGATCAAGGACGTATCTCTTCTTTTGGCAGGGGTATTGGCTACGTGTGTTTTTCATTACCACGTTAGTCAGACAGTGAGTCGCACACTCTATTTTTCCCACTGCGGGTCCCCCTGTACATCGCGTACCCGTTTTGCGTGTCCCACTCGTATGTGTTTTTTGTGTCCCTGGTTGCCACTGCATACTGCAGGAGGTTAATTCCACACATGTGGGTTACCGGGGGTTGCATGCATGGTTTTACTGAAATTTTGGGGTGCTTGAGCATTGTGTGACCCGTCACTTCATCACCGGGGTCACACACAGCCTTGCCGACGCACAGGGGTGTTGTTAACATCTAGTACCCCACTCCCTTCACCCCAATTCCCGAGGACAATTGTCGTGTACACCTCCCATTGGCACTACTACTACATATGTGCTGGCACTACTACATCTGTGCCATGGTTGGGAGGCCACGGAAGGTGAGGGGTGCCTCAGCTGGGCATCCCCCACGTGGCAGTCATGGTCAGGGATGTGGCCGGGGTGACCAGGGAGTAGGGGGACTCCAGGTTGTCCAGGGTGGCTGCAGAGGGGGAAGAAGCAGGGGTGCGCCACTCCAGCAGGATGTTCTGCCACGTTTTGGTTCAGTCATGACACCACCCCCTGTGGTTCCAGGAGATGCAGCTCTTGCATCTGGCACTGGCGCCCATGTGACCCAGCAGTCCGTTTCATCGACTGTCCCGGGCCCAAGGGTAGTGGTAGCTGCAGGTGCAGCTGTGGCCACCACCACCCAGGCTCAGGGTCGGCCAGCGCATCTTGCGTTGGCACCTGAAGAGTCCAAGGATGATTTCCAAGAGGTCAGGAGGCATGTGGTAAGTGCACGCAGGGCTGCCCTGACCGAGGAACATGTCCCTGGGGAGCATTCTCATATGCTGCCCCGAGCAGCCGGGTGTTGGCTAGAGCATGGGCAGATGCAGCCTACAATCTAGGACTGTGAGTCTACCATCCAGGACAGTCCCTTTCAATGACCTTGGCACAGCAGATGTTGCTCCGCAGGGTCCAGTCATGGGCACCCTGCAGCCACTGACGCAAGTCAGGGCTTCTCTCCTAGTTCCACCTGCCACTCTGTTGGTTCAATCCACCAGCGCCACTGCCCCTACTGATCAGGGCGGCATTTGCCAGTCAGAGTCCGGATCACTGCCCAAGAGGAGGAAAGTTGCACCTGCACAAGAGACTGGGACCGCACACACAGCTCTGGCCTCCGGCACGTCGAGGAAGAAGCATTTCTGCAAGCAGGAATTGGACTTCCTTGTGGGCTACACGTCGGAACACAAACGTTCTATGCCTGTGGGCTCAAATTGTCACAGTACGCCTGCCCAGCGTTCGGACCACTGGAAGCGTGTTGCGGAGATTGTTAGTGCATTCGGACATGAGGTGCGCACAGCTCAGGGGTGCAAAAAGCATTGGGATGACCTCCGACGCTGTGCTAAGCTAAAGCGTGCCTACAATTATGCCATGACTGGGATGACTGGGTTGGCCAACACCTCAGGAGGAAGAATTCACTCCGCACGAGTTCATACCGGCAGAATTGGTTGAATGAGTGGGAGAGATGCTGGATTTTTACGCTGCGTGCAGTGAATGTTTTTGCGTGTTTGTCCAGGCCATGTGTGGTTTGCTTGTGTGATGTGTTGTGCTTGACTGCCAAAACATGCTATGTGTACATGGTTCTCATGTGCGAGTCATGCAATGCTTCACTAATGCGTGTCTGCTGTGCAGTGAAGTGGGAGAATGGAAGACCAGGCTCCCGTCCTTCACCTCTCGCGCTTGGCCTAGAGGGTCTCGGCCCAGACACCCGCCGCGAGAAGAGTTTGTCCATTTACCAGACGACCAGGTACCCTGGTACAGGAACATACGGATGTGTCCATCTGCCTGCCCAGCAGCCCACACTGGCCATGCCGACACCTGCGGCTCGGATCAGCTAGACTAAAATCCACACGTCGTTAGAGATGCCATGACGACCTAGACAACGGGAAGCACATCTGTACAAATATACACACTGAACATCTCCACACCAATCTACACGAAGAACATACTCAGTGCTCTGACGTAGGCGACAGGCATATTCACGGACGTGCATCTTTATTATTTTTACATAGGCTTTCAGAATGCAGAAACGCAAGACGCATCATGAACTCATCTATAACGCTTGCTCACGCTTCTCTTGAAACCCGTTACTACCATGAGAGGTATAATGGAAACACGATACTGGTCATGGAAATATATGCTATTATAACCTAAAAGCACCTATGCACCAAACGGACTACTTATGCACCAGGCCCGAGTAGGCCTCAACCAAGAGCTCCCGTGGACATTAACAAAGCAAGAGTCAGGTTGCTGATCCTGCAGAAAGAACCCGGTGGAACAACCAGCCAAGGTCGCAATGTTGCAAACCCACATTCCAAGAACAAATCATCAAAGGCACGATGTTGCAACCTCGCACTCCGCGCCCCAAACGATAAAGTCACGCCGGCAAATTAAACCAGACGCGCAGTAGAAAAAACAATATTAATTGTACAGAATTCTGCCTCTTTCACGGTCCCTCCCCACGTGACCAAGCCGAACCTGACGAGATGCCAAAACCCAGGAGAGAAAAGGCGTCTGGGTCCCTCGCTACGAGACACAGGCCGATACACTTGAAAGGATCAATGGACATCTGCTACAGTGGGAGCGGTCAGCCTTCCACCTATGAATAAATCCTCACATTGTCTGCACGTACCCATATTGAAACATTGTTGCAATCACAGGTACACCGAGAGCTGGGAACAACGGTGGTCCCAGGCTGGGAAGCTCACGAGTGCACCAATCAGAACATGGGGCTCTTATCTCAGACGTCAGTAATATTAGCCAATCCTCAGGAGTCTTCATGTAACAATTCTTATGTATCTAATTGTAGGGACAACCCAGATATACCACCTGTCTACACCTTGTCCACTAATATCATTCTCTATATGTGTACTATACTAACCCTACCACTCGAGCAACCAATTAAGAGTGGCGATAGGTTTTTTGTTAACTTTCTGAAGTGACGCAAGTAGCGCGTCATAATGCAGTAAAAAGGGCCTGCGAGCCCCATGATTGTGTGTGTGTCAGGACGAACGCGTGCGCTCCTTGACCCATCCCTGCCGTTTTGTCTAAATAAACAGCAGAGTCACCTTGCTCCTTGTGTGTGTCTCATACTCTATCTCATCTGGGATATACGGGAGGAGTTGGGGCCTCCCTGCCCGGAGGTCTGCGGACGGCCCGGCCGACCCCGGCAGAATTTCCCCCCGACAAGTTGGAGGCACTGCTGAGATCTGTTTAAGATCGACTTTTATTTTTAATTTTTCCAGGCACTCCCGTTGCGAGGAGGCCCGGCGGCGCGGCCCCCTCTGCCGTTGCCCCCTTCTGAGGACTACAGGACCATCGCGGAGCTGCGAGAAGACCGGACAGCGCAATCCGGATATTGGCCCTCGGGAGCCGGTTGAGAAGTATCCCGCCCGCGGTCGGCGAGTGTCCAGACGTGGTCCAGACGAGGGGAGGTGGCGAGCCGCTTGGAGGGGTGCACGTAGTCGAGCGGCCCTGCATCGAGAGAACTTGGTGAGCATGACACGCACAACAAGCAATGCGAAATTGTGAGGGAGGGGGAGGAAGTAAATAAGGGAGGAGGGAGGTATTGTACAGATGTGCGGCGAAGGTTTAACTGAGGGTTGCCAATGGAATGAATGGTAGCGGACGAGTGCGAGAGCAGTCGGCTAAGTTACACGAAAGAGGGGGGCGGGGCACGAAAACATCACGTGCAGCCGCTCGTAAGACACTGATGGCCTAGATTGAGACTATGTGTGAGGGTGGGTGTGTGTGGTTTCCTACGATTTGACATTTATTGATCAATGAGTAGATGAGGTTCCCTATTGTTCGAGCAAGAAACTCGATAGGTAGATGACGTTTCCCTGTGGACGGTAGCTAGTTACATAGTTGCCCAAAACGGAAGATAATTGGCTGGTTAAGCCCTCCTGTTGAGGGGCGTATAACACGCGAGGCGACGCAGCGTGCGCAGTCCGGTTATATTATTGATGAGATTACCTTGTTCCAGGAGAGACAGGAAGACAGCTGTAGGGTTAGCGGGGTAGATTGCAAGTGTATTTTGAACTTAAAGAACATAACAAGAATGTACCAGTAGCTCGAAGAAATCGGTGACGTCACCAGTAGGGATTTAATAAGATATCGCGAGCATAAGAAACTTTGGGATTGAGAGTGGTGGGGAAGAGAAACATGATAAAGGAGCGGATACGGAGATAAACGATAAACGAGTGGATCGAAAGAGGAGAAGGGGCGTGGCTGCACACGGAGAACGCACGGAGAACGCCGGCCACGGCAAGTGTAAAAGGGGGAGGAGAACGGAGAAACAGGACGACTGTATAAGATCGTCGTAAGGGGTACGCAGCCGCGGGGGGCTGCGTGCGCTTCGGCCGCAGGGGGCCGTAGGGGAAGGAATATAATCTAACATCATACATATATACATATATATTTGTTTTATTATTATTATTTTTTATTTTTATTTTTATTTTTTTTTATTATTAGTATTGCATAATTTGTCAAAGGATTGTCGTAAGTCCCCACACTTGCGGGGCAAGGTAAGCAATATAAGGTTGTATATTGTAAACTGCTAGTAAAGGGAAGGGTAACAAGGGGAGTGCCATTATGTCATACGGGAGAGGGTCGGGAGGGTGGGGGAATACCCTCACTACCCCACTACAACACATATGCACCACACTGCCACCACATAGGGAGAAATTAATTAAGTACAGCATAGAGTGGACCCAGGGGACGGACAACAAAATGTTAACACCATGGCCGCCTAATGGTAGTTTCGATCCATATGCCCAACATTCACTATTAAACCATCTGCACAATACGTACAAGGGGAAGAAGTTGGCAAACCATGTGGAAGTGTTTAACTTATGGAGGATGTTCCAGGGGTCCCGACCAGGACCAAATGGAATGTTCACTATGGGGGAAACACCGGAAGAAAAGGAGATTAAGAAAGAAGGAACGGATGGGGAAAAGGGGTGTGAAAGGACAAAGAATACGGGGAATGAAGGACAGGGAGGAGAAAAGATTGATAAATCAAACGACATAAAAAAGGAACCGAACAATGAGATACCCATAACACCGGGAGTGAAAACAGAGGGAGGAGGGTTGTACCCTTTAAGAGAATTAGGAGAAATAGAAGGACAGTTCAGGGCGGCTGAAGGATACTCGAACCCGGCATACAGCCCTCCACCATATGTGGCTCATAGGAAGATACCAATGGGGGAAGGGAGGATTGGAGAAGAGCAGACTGTAGAGATAGGAAACGATGAGTGGGTAGCTGCACAGATATTATTGAAATTACGAGGCTCACTAACTGGAGAAGAAAGGGAGGCGGTAAAGAGAACAAACGAGGATAGTGCCAGAGAGAGTGAAATGAGGGGAGAGGAGCTACTACGGCAGAAGGAAGAGATTTTGGAGGAAAGATTAGCAAAACTAAGGGATGAGCAGAATGAATTGATCAAACAACTTGAGAGGGAGGAAAGAGAGAGAGTGAGGAAAAGGAAAGAAGGTAAGAACGAATTGGAAAAATTAAGGGAACGAAATGAGCAAAAGAGAGAAGCTGAAAGGGTAAAAGCAGCAGCAGATAGGGTATCAAGAGTAGTGCTGAGAGAGAAGAAGAAGGAAGAAGAAGAAAAGGAAAAGGAAATGGAAATATGGAGGAGGAGGGTACTATCAGAGACAGCTAAGAAATATGAAGAGGGGAAGGTAATAGAGAGTATAGTAGAAAGAGAAAGGGTGAAATGGAAAAGGAAGAAAGAGGATGAAAGAATATTGGAACAGATGAGCAACGAAGTAATGGAGGAATTGAAAAGGAAAAGGGAGGAAAATAGTAGGGAAATGGAGGAGAGAAGTGAAGGGGGAAGAGAAGGGAGGAGTAGGGAGAGTGAAAGATGGGGAGATGTATATAAAAGTAGAGAGGTAGCAACAACATCAGCACTAGGGGGAACAGTTGGTAACAACGAAAGGGGAGAAAGAGACCTAATAGACTTAAAAACAGTAACAATAAAAGGAAAAAAGGCAGAGTGGGGGGTGCCATTTATGAATGACTTTTGCAGTGAGGAGGAAGAAGGAGTGGAGAAGGATGGAAGAAAGAGTGAAAGGGAAAGCTTAGATAAGCTATACCTCACTAGAACAAACATAGATTTGCCCTGGATGAGTAGAAGATGGGAGGAGCTGGAGAGAAGTAAGGAGGGAGTGAAAAGAATAGGGGAAACACAAACCCATGAAACCACGCCACCCACATCCCCATCACGCCCTCCCACGTCACACCCTACATGTTCAACCACCGCACGCTCACTGCACAGAATAAAGCTCGCGCCCTTCATGAACGAACTTACACCTTATGCATGTCGGCTTAGGGACCTCCCTAGTCGCAGGCAAGACAGACAAATAAACATACCCATATTGAACACAGGAATTGACGAAAAAAGGGGAAAGGAAGAAGAGGGAGATAGGAGCAGAGGTAGTAAGGAAGAATTTGAAGTAGTAAAGGAAACGGGGGAAGAGGAGGGGTGTGAAGACTCAATATTATGGAGCATAAAGGGTGACACAAGACAGAATTTAATGCCACTGTTGGAGAGAGGAGGGGTTAGACCACAGTATGTACCTTGGAAACATACGGATAAAGAAAATATAAAATGTAGGCTCCCATCACTAAGTGGAGGTGCGGGTAAGTGGATATATGAAATGGAAAAACACACCGCAGGACAGAAACTAGCAGTAGGAGATGTGAAGGGCCTGTTAATATCAATATTAGGGGATAGAGCGGATGACATTTGGAAAAGAGCTGGATTCCATGGGGTAACAATAACGAACACATCGCATGATGGGGCACCATTTGCAAACTGCAGACATGCGCTATGGCAGGCACTGAGAGTGCAGTACCCAGACACATCAGACATAGGAGCCATTACTTCCCGTAAGATGGGTGAAAATGAGGATCCTGTTGATTATATCCAGGATATTCAAGAGAAGTGGCGCATGGAAACTAGAGAACAATGGGACAAAACACCAGCCATATTTTACAATATACTAGTACAAGGGCTCCCAGAAGGAGTTCAGAAACAACTAAAGAAAGTAGTGGGGATGGAAGCAAAACCATGGCCAGAAATACAACTGACTATAGTACATCACTGCAGGACATGGCAAGGAAAAATGAAACAAAAGGAAGAGGACAGGAAAACAGAAGAGGCCAAACTAGTACAGAAAAAACTTACTAAATACACAATGGAAGGGGCACTAATAACTACGCCCACACCAGTGGCCCAAAGCCCAACGCAAGTAGTGGCTGCACAAGATCCCGCTCAAATAGCGCCTCCACAAGGTGTAATACAGCAAGTGCCGCCTCTGCAATTACACGCACCAAACATGGGAGGAGGGTACCCAATGCAAGGAACTGGGTATTATAGTTATAACAGAGGGAGAGGAGGGTTTATGAGGGGGAGAGGATACGGATATAATACCCAACAACAGGCTGGGGGACTTAGAAATTACTACCCCACAGGGCAACCCGTATACCAGGACAACACAGGGAGCTTCCCATGGCAAAGCAGGGAACCACCCGTGTGTTGGAGCTGCGGACTATTAGGACACATGTCACGTACATGTAGGGTCAGGCCAGGAACACCAGCATGGAATGAACAAGCACAACCTAGGACCTCACAAGAACAGCAGGGCATACAACGACAGCAGATGTCACAACAAGGGAGTGACCCACAACAACAAACAACACAACAGCCACAAACCTATTCACTGCCACAACAACAAATAACACAGCAACTGCCACCGCCACAACAACAAGTAGCGTTAATACACCCACCACCCCAAACTCAACAAACGCAATTGGGTAGGGTGACGGTGTTGGGACACAACCCTTACACAGGGAATGGCCAATCATTGTACCCCCAATAGGTCAGCCCACAGACGGCCTTGGTGTGTCCCATCCTGTCAGTAACACCTAATAGTGCGGAGGAACCACGCATAGAGGTAACGATAGGTGACAAAAAATTATCATTCCTTGTTGACACCGGGGCAACCCGGTCTTGCATAAGGGAAGGTAAATTTAAGATGTCAGGCGAAGCCATGAACACCCAAGGATTTTCTGGGGCTAAAGGGTTGGTTCCATTTACTGATAACGTTCCCTTATCTATTGGAGATTATGATCTGTCAGTTCCACTTTTGTATTATAGTGCCTCACCAGTAAATATCCTGGGGAGAGACATAATGAACAGGTTGAATATGACGATCTCCTTTACAGAGGATGGCATAATTTGCTCTACTCCAGGGATTAACATGCTCGCAGCACGACAGATTTTGCAAGCATACTGTGGACAGACAGCGATTAGGGCGGAGCCAGTATATGGCGAGCTATTCCAGTATGGCACAGACATGGCATTTGCATGGATGCCAGGGATAGAAGGGAAAATATGGAGGAGGCCAGCAGCCTATCTGTTCCGACCAGAAACACCAGTTAATGAACTGGAAGGGAAGGTGTTTGTAATGGACATTGAGAGCATTATTGCAACAGCTGATTATGTTGCTGTGCACGCCCAAGATAAAGAAGGGAGAGCATGGAGGGCGGTGATAGCACTAGCAGAAGGATGTAGGCTGACCCAGGTGTCAGATGAAGAGCTGTTCTCAGAAGAAAAGGAGGAAGATGAAATGGTGTTCATGATGAGTGTAGAAATATGGCTAAGAGTGGCTCACAAACAAGTAGCACAGAAAATTGCAATGGCACTTGAGGCACCCGCAGGCACCCCAGTCCCATTTTTTAAGGAGGATATGTCAAAGGTGCCCAAATCATTATGGACTATTAGCCCTTATGACGTGGGATGCATAAAAAGCATAGGGGGTGTAAGGATAAAATTGAAAAAAGGTGCCATACTACCAAGAGTGAAACAGTACCCATTGTCAAAAGAGGCAGATGAGGGCATATATGAAACCATAACGGCCCTTATAAACAATGGCATATTGGTCCCCTCAGAATCACCATGTAACACAGCTGTGTACCTGGTGCGCAAGGCTAAAGGGGGGTCTTGGCGCTTCATACAGGACCTCAGACCCTTGAACAACATAGTAGAAGCAGAGTATCCAGTAACAGCAAACCCGGCCACAATATTGTGTGGCATTCCAGCAGAAGCATCACGATTTACAGTGATTGACCTTAAAAATGCTTTTTTCTCAATACCATTACACCCAGACTCACAAGATTTGACAAGCTTCACTTACCGAAATACAAAGTGGAAACATACCAGATTACCACAGGGGTATTGTGAATCACCCTCAATTTTCAATAGAGTAATACAGATGGATTTGGGTAACGTTGAGGTGGAAAGCACAGTGTTACAGTATGTGGATGACATAATAATTTGCAGTACAAACGAAAGTAAATGTAGAGAGGACTCCTTAAAAATGTTGACAATATTGGCTGAAAAGGGGTACAAGGTAGACATGGAAAAGATACAATACTGTCAGGAACAGGTACTTTACATTGGCCAACTGATATCCCAACATGGAAGAAGGATTGCACCACAAAGAGCACAGGCCATCTCAAACACTCCCGTGCCACAGACTGTGAGAGAACTGCAGCAATTTCTGGGGCTGTGCAACTACTGTAGAGCATGGGTATTTGATTACAGCTCATACATAGGACCCCTGCTTGAGGGTTTGAAGGAAGCAAATAAAGGGGAGAAAAAGTTGGGATGGACTATGGAAATGAGGGAGGCATTTGACGAATTGAAAGACGCGATATCAACTGCTCCAGTACTGGCATCCCCAGACTATGAGCGACGCTTTTTTATATTTTCACATTGCGACTCAGCAGTGATGAAAGCAGTATTGGCACAAAAAACGAGCATGGGCTATAAACCAGTAGCATTTTACAGCGGGCACTTAGACCCTGTGATGTTAGGCCACTTCCCTTGTGAACAAGGTCTTGCTGCAGCTGCTTTTGCAGTAGAAAAAGCATCAGCAATAACTATGGGGTGTCCAACTACACTGTTTGTGGAACATGCACTATTTGCAATATTGAATAAACCTAAGTCCACACTAACGACACAGAGGGCATCAGGTTATGAGATTATTTTGTCTAAAGCTGAACTAGCAATTGTTAGATGTAGCACGGTTAACCCTGCAAGATTCCTAGCAGAAGTAATTGAAGAGGGAGATTACGCCCACGACTGCACCCAAATAACTAAAATGTACTCATGTACTAGAAAAGTTGAAGAAAACGCACTAGAGGGAGGTGAGCTTTTGTTTATTGATGGGTCATCAACTATTGATCAAGGAGATGGGATACGAAGGACTGGGGCAGCAGTAGTAAAAATGATGGAGGCGCCGGTGTGTGTGGCTATGAAGTGTGTACAACTACCACAGCATTACTCTGCTCAAGCCGCGGAACTGGTTGCACTAATATTGGCATTAAAGGAAAGTTTTAATAAAAGAGTAACCATATATTCCGACAGTGCATATGTTACATCCACTGTCCACTCAGGGTTATCAAAATGGAGAAGAAGAGGGTTTAGGAGAGCTGATGGCACTCCAGTACAACATGCCCTCTTGTTGGCTGAACTAATTGAAGTAATAAACGACCCCCAAGAACTAGCCCTAGTCAAATGCACCGCACACACCAATGGTGAAGACTACGTCTCAAAAGGGAATGCAGCAGCAGACGCACATGCGAAATATGCTGCATACCTTGGTGAGATATGGAACCCCACAGACTCACAGAGAGGGAGAGGGAGGGGAATAGCTAGGGAGATGTTAATAAGAGAAGGGTACACCCATCTCCCAGCCACACAGATTATGGAGCTACAAGCGGCTGCACCAATGGCCGAAAAAGAAGTATGGGTGAAAAGAGGATGTACAATGTCACCAACCGACGCACTATGGCGCCAGGGTGGCACTGGGAAAGTTGTAATACCGTTAGCACTGTTAAATACCGCCCTGAGCCAATTACATCACCCTGCCCATACATGCAAGGAAATAATAGCAGCACGAATTAGAGAAGATTGGTTTTGTCCTGAATTAAACTCTCATGTGTCAAATTTTATCAGCAATTGCCTCACATGTCAACAGTTTACGGCCGGTCATACTCTAAAAGTGATAAGAGGTACCATACCCCGGCCAGAAGGACCTTTTCGGCACCTTCACATTGACTATGTTGATATGATCAACATATGTCAAGGTAATAGGTATATGATTGTAGTAGTATGCCCATTTTCGAGGTGGATTGAAGCAGGGCCCTGTTCACACCCTGATGCGTTTAGAGCAGCCAAATTCATAGTAAGGGAGGTTTTCCCCAGGTGGGGAGTGTGCGAGGTGTTAAGATCAGACAACGGCCCACATTTCGCAAACAAAATGTTCCAGCATATCACATCCCTGCTGAACATTAAACACAAATTTGCATATGCATACCACCCACAGGCTAATGGTGTATGTGAACGCCTGAATGGCTTATTGAAGGAGGCAATTGCAAAAATACAACAAACAACAAAGAAAAGTTGGTTGTATTGCCTTCCGTTAGCTTTATTTGAACTGAGAAATAGGCCAGGGTCCGACCACCACCTCACCCCTCACGAAGTGGTTACTGGACGTCAAATGCGCCTTCCCCTAACCCCAACGTCAAGGGCATTCACAGACCACGAAAGTTCAGCGAGTGTGTTAGGTGATGAAATGTATCAATATGTGTCTTCTTTGATTACTAGTGTCGTGTTTGTGTCTCAACAGCTCGAGAGCACACGGGGCGGGTCTACCAGCAATAAAGAAAAAGGCGCAAGTACAGAATTGGGAAAGGAGAACTTATGCAAACTTGCCAAAGGTGACCACGTACTACTTCGCAATTTCAATAGAAAGTGGAACGAGAAGAGGTTCACTGGCCCCCATCTGGTAGAGGACGTATCAACAAGAGCAGTAAAACTAAAGGATAAGCGTGCCTGGAACCACCTACATGACGTAAAGATCTACAAACTGCAGACCCGCCCCAGCGCCAACAACAGGTCCATTGGAAGAACAGCAACAACATCCCCGACAGCGGAAGAAAGTTCCACCACAGACAACGACCCAATTGTCCCCTCGGAGACGATAACTGACGAAGAAAGGGGTGATCCCCATACTGCCCACCCCATGGTCACACGCTCAAAGAGTAAAAATACTTCCGCCATCTGAGCGCAAACCCCCCCCCATTGACTCCTAAGTACAGTTGTAACTAAAACTGAAGGACCTTGCTTGCACCAATACACATGTAAACACGTGAATGTTCTCTTTTTTCTCTCGCACATACAGGAACTGCGTAATATTGTATTGTTAAGAAAAGCTAATTAACAAGTTCGGTGTACAGGCGTAGATGGTGCTGCCAGACGATAACTACCCAGAAGAATTGTCACACCAATTTGTATACGAAATAAAAAGGCCAACATACCTAAAAAGGAGAAGGGTACGTGTCTACTACACAGCCTTCCTCCTGGCCATAGAATATTACATGCCCCACCTCCGCCCATACTTGCCGGTCCTAAGAGACCGATCACTTAGAGTAGCGTGGGAGCAGCTCTTCGCCTGGGCACTGAATGACTACTTGATAGGGAGAGCTTAAAGGAAACAAAACTAACATTTAATAACGAGCACTTTTGAGAATTTTTAGGCGGGCAACTTTAACGTCACAAGAATACGCTGCCAGGACTGCAGCAAGGTAAGAGCAAAATGCCGGTGAGATTAGCATATGTAATAAAAATAATAGGGATTTTTATGGTCACCGGGTTCTTGGCTGCCTCTGTCTGGCAGTACAGCTATGCTATCAATTTTATTGCTGCACCCAAACCTAATATACCCCCGTTCCCTGCTGCAACAGGTGTTACGTCAGGTGGTAATAGTAACATTGCACCCAAGCAAAATAGAGTTAAACGCAGCACATACTCAGACAATAAAGGTATTGATAATTATGTACAAGATTCAGCACACGTCCCAAACAACATATGGTACCAGCACATGACCCGCATTGGTAAGCAGACAACTGAGGATAGCTGTTACGTTTGCTCATTAATACCATACGCCATGAGCGCTTCACGAACATTTGTTGCCACAGAAATAGATGAAAAGACGGCACAGTGCATAATATATTTGGCCCTGTTCCAAACGAAAGGAAGATTTCAAGGAACAGTAGTGCACATGACGTGGAAAACACGAGACTCATACCCATATGAAAACAACTTCCTCAAGACCTATCTGAGTTATCACAAGACCAGTTTACATGCTGAAGCATTCAGATACATAACAAGTGGCCCTGCAAAAGGAGAAACAAAGAAGGTAACACTGCAGTATCTACCATGTGATTGGTACGCCACTGAAGTTCCGGGTAAACAAGGATGCTGGGAGAGGCCGCTACTGACGATAACAGGAAAGGTGTATCTGGGCAACAGCTGGGAGATAGGAGTGATTGGCAGCAACATGGTAACAAAAGAAACTATCTCAACCATCGAGACACACAATCATCGATGTTGGACGACGTGGATCAAGTATGTACCAATGCTCACGTGGGTAGAAGAAGATGAAGACCCAATAACAATACTACCGTTGACGGCGCCCAAAGTATGCTACCAGCATAAAGGAGAGGTGGACGTAGGATATAACACCAATTGTGCAAGCGTGATGGAGTTACCTGAGGGGGGAGCGGGAACAGCAGTAATAATGGACCATTATTGGGCCTGTGGAGAAAAGGCATATCATACACTGCCTCCCCTGTGGAATGGTGTGTGCACAATGGTACACGTCAATGTACCATCACTTGTGGTACCTAAGAAGAATGTCGATGTGACGGAATTTCCTAAAATGGATGAAGGGGATAAGAGAAGAAAGAGATCTGCACCACTTCAGAAGGAGCAAGAGAACAGGACCAACAGCAATGATACTGTCCTAAATAGGAGAAAAAGACAAGGAGAGCCACTGACAGGAAATTACCTGTGGGGAAGGTCGGAAACGGAACTAACATCAATACCGCCAGAACACAGACTATTCAGCAGAGCAGCAATGTTCTTCTCCTCAATAATACATCCGGGACTGCAGGCATACGCAAACGCAAAATGGCTCCAAATAACCAGATGGGAACTAATGATGACCATCAATTCAACAGTAAATGGGTTCAATGCAATTAAAGAGGAGCTGCGAGCTGTAAGGATGGTAGCACTCCAGAACAGATATGTATTGGACCTTCTCACAGCAATGGAAGGAGGAGTTTGTGCAAAGATAGGACAATCTTGCTGCACGTTCATACCTGCCAACGATGCTGACAATGGTACACTGACAGAAGCAGTTTCACAATTGGCCCAGATGCACTCCAAAATGATGGATGAAAGTAACGGTGTAGACAAGGATAAGAGCTGGTTTTCACTATTATGGTCATGGATGCCATCTTGGCTGTCAGATGGACTGAAAATAATAGTGGGGTGTACTATTTTGGCTGGAGCTACTCTGATCATAATTAGGTTTTGGAAGGCCCGGAAGGCACGCACGAATGACGAGTTGCTGGAAATGGTGG
Organism: Ambystoma mexicanum; assembly: GCF_040938575.1. NCBI lineage: Eukaryota > Metazoa > Chordata > Amphibia > Caudata > Ambystomatidae > Ambystoma > Ambystoma mexicanum. The sequence goes on from NC_090941.1 coordinate 1,051,667,433, forward strand.
GAATGCACCCCTTAATGCCAGCAGATGACGGCCAGCATACAGGTGTGATAATACAAGAGAGGGAGAAGTTGCGCACCCAAATCATCACCAACCATCTAGACCCACCATCAGTGAAGATCGAGAACCCAAGGAACCCCAGGAGCTACATAGGAAGATGGGTATACTGTACTCCTGGAGGAACATGTGAATATATGTATTGGTCATTTGAAGATCATGTAAACCATTATGGACATCTCGGAGGGATAACTAAGATATGGAGGGTAAGAGGAGATAACGAGAAGGATATGTTTGTGGACGACAAGTCGACCAGAGGGGGGACTGAAGTGGGAGAATGGAAGACCAGGCTCCCGTCCTTCACCTCTCGCGCTTGGCCTAGAGGGTCTCGGCCCAGACACCCGCCGCGAGAAGAGTTTGTCCATTTACCAGACGACCAGGTACCCTGGTACAGGAACATACGGATGTGTCCATCTGCCTGCCCAGCAGCCCACACTGGCCATGCCGACACCTGCGGCTCGGATCAGCTAGACTAAAATCCACACGTCGTTAGAGATGCCATGACGACCTAGACAACGGGAAGCACATCTGTACAAATATACACACTGAACATCTCCACACCAATCTACACGAAGAACATACTCAGTGCTCTGACGTAGGCGACAGGCATATTCACGGACGTGCATCTTTATTATTTTTACATAGGCTTTCAGAATGCAGAAACGCAAGACGCATCATGAACTCATCTATAACGCTTGCTCACGCTTCTCTTGAAACCCGTTACTACCATGAGAGGTATAATGGAAACACGATACTGGTCATGGAAATATATGCTATTATAACCTAAAAGCACCTATGCACCAAACGGACTACTTATGCACCAGGCCCGAGTAGGCCTCAACCAAGAGCTCCCGTGGACATTAACAAAGCAAGAGTCAGGTTGCTGATCCTGCAGAAAGAACCCGGTGGAACAACCAGCCAAGGTCGCAATGTTGCAAACCCACATTCCAAGAACAAATCATCAAAGGCACGATGTTGCAACCTCGCACTCCGCGCCCCAAACGATAAAGTCACGCCGGCAAATTAAACCAGACGCGCAGTAGAAAAAACAATATTAATTGTACAGAATTCTGCCTCTTTCACGGTCCCTCCCCACGTGACCAAGCCGAACCTGACGAGATGCCAAAACCCAGGAGAGAAAAGGCGTCTGGGTCCCTCGCTACGAGACACAGGCCGATACACTTGAAAGGATCAATGGACATCTGCTACAGTGGGAGCGGTCAGCCTTCCACCTATGAATAAATCCTCACATTGTCTGCACGTACCCATATTGAAACATTGTTGCAATCACAGGTACACCGAGAGCTGGGAACAACGGTGGTCCCAGGCTGGGAAGCTCACGAGTGCACCAATCAGAACATGGGGCTCTTATCACAGACGTCAGTAATATTAGCCAATCCTCAGGAGTCTTCATGTAACAATTCTTATGTATCTAATTGTAGGGACAACCCAGATATACCACCTGACTACACCTTGTCCACTAATATCATTCTCTATATGTGTACTATACTAACCCTACCACTCGAGCAACCAATTAAGAGTGGCGATAGGTTTTTTGTTAACTTTCTGAAGTGACGCAAGTAGCGCGTCATAATGCAGTAAAAAGGGCCTGCGAGCCCCATGATTGTGTGTGTGTCAGGACGAACGCATGTGCTCCTTGACCCATCCCTGCCGTTTTGTCTAAATAAACAGCAGAGTCACCTTGCTCCTTGTGTGTGTCTCATACTCTATCTCATCTGGGATATACGGGAGGAGTTGGGGCCTCCCTGCCCGGAGGTCTGCGGACGGCCCGGCCGACCCCGGCAGAATTTCCCCCCGACAGCAGCATGCTGGACATGTAGTGCAGACAGGGACTATCTTCATCACCACACTTGCCCCCTACTCGCATGCTAGTCACCCGGCTGCCCCTCCGGTCCATGTTCCAGCTCACTGGCTCTTCTGCATGTAGCCTGGGGTGTCTTTCCACTCAGCACTCGGACTATGTCATCGCATGACTGACATGCATGTGTCTTCTGCCTGCATACTGGTACTTCACGTTGGCATGCTCCCTTGCCCCTCCACCCCCCATGCACCACTATTAGACCATTGCACTGGTGGGTAACATGTTGGACTACTGCAATGGCCTGTTCAACGCTCCTGTGTACATGCACACTTCCCCCTGTCAACCTGCCAGACACATACTGTGAGGTACATCCAATGTCTTTGATGAAGGGTGTCTCACTCGGACTGTGCAGATGGCAGATGCTCCAAAGGGACATGAGTGCTCATACATCATGCATGCCCCTATGTGTCCTTTGGAGGATGAACATTGTAGTACGTGTCCAGGATGACATACATTTAATGGCATTTCATCATCCATTCCATACTCACTGTGGCTCAGTCCGGCATCACGCACATGTTTAGGGTGTCATAGTCTGTGTGGGGCACAAGCCTCTGCCTGTCTCAGGACCCCTGACTCTGTCAAAATGGTGTAGTGCCTTCTGCACAAATGGGTGTACTACAGAGGGTTCATCATGTGTCCTGCTCACTGTCCCATTCTCATCGGCTGTGTTGTCAGTTGTCTCAGATGATGCAATTGACGCTACTCAACACTGTCTTCCAATACACAGTTATCTGGTCAACCTTTCACTGCCATGCAATGCCTCCCTGCATTTTCACTAAGGGGGGTTGCCTGTATCCATGCAACCCATTGCATGCACATTGCACATTGCACGTGATGCCTGACCTTGCACTTACACTGCCTTCTTGTTTATTGATTCACATCATAATGTACTTGTTGATGTAGGTAGTCGGTAACGTGCACATGCTCTGCACTGCACCAACCCACTTCTGAGCCATATTACACCGTTCTACATACCTACTCACTGATGCAATGTCAAAGTGACCTGGCCTGTATAGTCAGATTGTCATCCCTTCACTGTCATGAAAGGCACAGGTGCATCCTGTGACACATGTATTCAGTATTGAAACACCCTAGTGGGTGTTTAGCAAAGTTGTTAGGTCAATCTGCAACATTTTGGCTACTCACTTATGTGTGTGTGAAAGTGTTCATTTACACATGTGTCTTCTGCAGATTTTTTATCGACTGACTAATATGTAGTTGATTGACGTTAATGCTGGTGAGATTTCAGCATTGCGCCCATTATGTTCAACTGGCACAATCCTGAAGGTGCACTGTCGTGCAGTATGTGTACACCCAGGCCCACTTAGCTGATCTGGTGGGGCCTGGCCGTGATGATTTGAGACACTGAATAATGGTTTAGGGCACATTCATAGCACAATGTGCTCAATCAGGCCCTGAGGGGTGTTCCTGAGGCTTCATGGCCGGCAGCTCGGACCGTACTGGGCGGTATGGTCCCTCATGTCTGTTTGCAGGCCCTCGCTTTGCTCGGGACATTCACTATGTCTACATGGCCATTGACACCTGGTACGGGCCGAGCTGCAGATGGATGAAGCAATATTGGTGATGATGATTTAGTGATGCATGTGTACATGCATATTACGTGAGTCATGGTGTGTTTGGATTCACTTGCAGTTGTGGCCATTTGGCAGTTCAGACATGCTTATGGTATGTGCCATCTCTTTGTTGCCATCTGTCAGTTCTGCCTGTGACATGTGCCTGACAGAGGTGGTGTGTGATGGAGGTGATATACTACAATCAGTACATGTGTAGGCTTTGCTGTTTGCACTCATCCATTTCTGCTTTTGGGATGTGTTTTCATATCGATGCCACTGGATGCATGCTGGAATTTCATTTGTGTGTGACATGTCTGCTTCATGTGTTGGCTGTCGAGGTGATGTCTATGTGTGTGTGCATTATGTGTATCTGACATGTGTACTCATGTTTGTTTTTTCAACATTACAGATGATGACGCAATGGAGCCAGAGGATGGTGATGGCATTCCTGACACGGGATTGCTATTACATCGGCAACCCGGTACAAGTGGCGGTCGTGGGGTGGTAGGCCACGAGAACCCATTTGTGCTGCAGACCATAATGTCCAGGGCTGGCAATGGGTCTAGCTCGGATGATCACTCTGACAACAGTGTTGATTTGGATGCGCGTCATGTCCATTCGTTGACGGTAAGTGATTCTGATGTGGACGATCATCTGTCCGCAACACCTGCACTGAGGGGCCATATGGTGTTGGAACCTCCGCCTGTGGTGGATCGGGACACATGGTAACACTCCACATCTGTTACTGATGTGCCTGAGGCATCACGTCAATGTAGGGATGTAGTCCTGCAGCCATGGGCATTGCCAACCCAGCGAGGACCACAGCTCCTTGGGCCCCGCGGGCGTCAAGCCCAGCAACGAGGTGGCGGTGCACCACCGAGGTATACTGAGTGGGAGCAAGCCATGTGTGCCAATTCCGAACAAGAGGGGGCAGCAATTGGTAAGAACGTGTGGTCCAATCCGTGCTCACCCCTGCTGGGCAGGTGGATCTCCAGCTGCGGCAGCACAGTACACGGCCTGCTCGCTCATGCTGGGCATGGCAGCCTCAGACAGGGCACGCTGGGCTGAAATGGTGTCTCTGCATCAAGCACTTGCTGTTCACGCAGAGGCACACAGGGAGGCCCTGAGGGATGACCATCAATCCCTCAGATCTACTCTGGGTGTGCTCAACATGTTCCATAGGCAGCGGACAGAGAGAGGTTAGAGCAGCTTGAGAATACCATCTTGGCTGAGCTACGTGCATGCTGGGAGGTGCTCCGGATGTCATGCGAGGCTATGCAGGAAGAACTCTGTGTTAAACATGCTACCTTGCAAGAGGATGCATGCGTATCACGTGAGGTGCTCCATGCTGACCTACTTGTCATCGCCGCACAGGACCAGGCTTACCTGTCCCACAGACTTGCTGCCGACGAGGGGCAAGCTGTGCATAGGCGTGGTCAGGGTACTGTGCACACATTCACCTTCTGCTTTCCATCCAGATGGTGACTCGGACGGCGACTTATCTATTACACAAGTCGAGGTGTGCAGGCGTTGAGTCCATGGAGGATTTTTTTTTATCTCAACATCATCGCATGTGGGTGTTGAGGTGCACCCTGTACCTCCCCCCTCCTGGGTGCCTACCCCCGCACCCCCCGGGTCATATGTGGCCATTTTTTATTTTATAGTTAGTTTAATTAGTTAATATAGTTTAAAATTGTTTGTCTATTGTGCATTCATGTGACAGCGTGGTGCTTTGTGACTTTTGAAAGCATCCACTGTCTTTTCCAGCTGGGCCCGTTCAAGCTTGTCTCGTGTATGTGTTTGCCGCTTGGGGTCCTCAAACATATGCCACTCCTGCTTCCCCTATTCATGGGCTCGCAAGGATGGTTCGGTGTGACAACCATTTACACAAGGGCATTGGACTTTCATCATATCTGTGGCCTGTCTGCTGCTGTACTATGTGTGTTAACACCCCTAGTGGGGATTATGAATGTTTTCTCCACGGCATGTCTGCAATCAATTTTGGTGAGTACATTATTGATCTGTCCATTTATTGATGTTATTTGTGATGTATGTTCTTTTCTTGCCTGTATACATGCTTGATGCACTTCATGCTGTAGCCGGTAGCCTGCACCCTTTGGCTGTCAAAGTCACACTGATGGTCGGAGGGGGCCTGATGTTGACAATGTCAATTTGGTACGTGTTGAGTTCAGCCCCTGGGGATTGTGGCAAAGGAGAATGCATTAGGAATGTGCCCAAGAGACACGACTCACGGTCCAGTCCTCACCTGAGATGTCCGCCTATACTACTACACTCCGTTCCGTTTGGACAGCACGTTGTGTTTTGCTTCCCTCTTGGACTTTGAGGCTGCATGACGGCGCAGTTTTCCTACTGGACTACTGCTCTTTTACTTGTTTTTCACACGCTGGTGCCTTTAGTCCCTGTTCTTCTTCCTGCTACTGTCCTTGTTGCAGATCTGTCCACCCCGTCTCTCGGGCTGTTATTTCCACGTACTGTTATACTGCCTCGATTTGCCTCAGTACACTTCTGTTCAACAGCATCTTTCTGTCGCTCCTCCTGTCTTTCATCTATTAGATTCATGCCTTTATGTTGCCTGTTGGCTTTTATCAATGCCATTCAACTGTTCTGGCTCTTAACTTGCTGTCAGCTGTTTCTGGCTATCTCGCATTCTCTGTGCCTTTCCAGACTTGTGCTGTCTCTGCCTTTCTTTGTTCACGCTATCAAGGATTGATTGGTTTTCAGCTCAACCATCCAGTTGTGCCAGCCTCCTTGGTTATTTTCGACTCAAGTTCCAGCTCTACATGTCATAGTACAGAACCTGGGGTTGTGTGGGAGGAGGTCAGATGTAGGTCTCAGACATGGCCCAGTGACAAGCAGCATAAATACACACACACACAGGAAACTTTCCAGCCTTATTAAAAGCTTTTAATCCCTTTCTGCAGGAAAAGGATCCCCCACACTACCTTTCCCAGCAGACACAGGGCCAAGAACTACAAAACCCTGGCCACGTTGGGTGCGTGCACAAGCAGATGCACGGGGCTTGTGCTCAGACGTCCGACAGAAGCAGATGTGTTTCCAAGAGTTCTGAGCAAGGTGAGCAGCACGAGGGGCTATGCCCCAGCCGACCTTCCTCCAGGCCCCTCGCACATGCAAGCTAAGTACTGCCAGTGCTGGGGAGCTTAGCCAGGCATTGGGGAGGATGCGAACAGTACAGCTAAGCCGTGCTGAGGAGTAAATGCCAAGAAGCTTTTCAAGTTGTCAGGGGCACACGCAGGGGGCAGTGCCCATATCCTTGAGTACCCCCTTCTCCAAAGAAGCTAAGTTATTAGCTCAGCAGTGTTCCTAGCCACAAACTAATACAGCACAAGGAGGGGCACCCTGCGACGCACAAACTCTAGTGCAGTGCATATCATTAGCATATGCAATTAGCCACGTGGGCTGCCTATAGGAAGCCGTGGCTGGCAGAACGCAACTTGTACTGAAGTCGCACCTCGCAACATGCGTCTATCACATTCTATCATGTGTGAATCTTAACACATGGTCTTTCGTTTTAACGCGGGGCCATGTGCAGCTACCTTACCACACTAACAGTGTATAAGCCATCACGGGGGCAAGCAAAACTATACGAACAAAGCAGCAGACAAGAGTGCTTAGAGTCACTAAGTTCGAGGCATGAATGGTGTTATGTGTGTGTGGGGAAAACACACACAGAATAGTAACTCACGCTCTCTTTGCAGCATTGAACTGCTCCTGTTACCTGACCTGAGAGTGCGCAGGCAGGAGGCAGGAGGCCAGCACTCACCCCAGAGATAAGTCTCTCTTTTGCTCGCCTTGGAGCCAGTTTGTACAATGTGTATGAAGTACATGGTTTCTCTGATTGAGTATGTGTAATTGTCAATAGTTGTATTTTGTATTTTCACTACTTTCCCTTGTGCATCCACCTCCCCTCTCCTGGCCCTCTTTCCGGTTGTCCTAAATGCCGATGCCTATCCAACCAACGGATCCCTGACCCTCTTTCCCCGCCGGGGTCTCAGAGGCCTGTGTAAGTTTGACCTTGCAGGTGCCCAGACTGCGGGGGGGGTGGTTGGTTTGTGCAACTCCTGCGCCTGGAGACCGGAGATGTGACACTACCCATCAGTTGTTGCATCCTCATTGATTATTGTGTACTGAAAAATCTACCCATCCTGTTGATCCATTGTTCAACTGTGCTACGTTGGTAGGTCTTCTGTCATTCTGCTTGGACATGTGCATAGCCATATCCAGCGACTTCAAGCCATCTACTGGAGACTCTTCCAGGTTTTTATTTTGTGGCTACAGGCTTTTTCCCAGGTTTGGGGGTTTGGCTCCTTGGAGTTCTCTGCGATTTGGTATTTTTACCAGTCAAGGTAGCCTCTGAGGGGTCTGGACCCTATTTACACAAAAGATGGAACAAGGGAACCAAGGGGTAGGGGGATCCTGAAGCCAGGCAGACTAGAAGGAAGAAGCCAACGGACCCCAGACACAGTTCTTCTGAAGGTCATGGTGATGAGTAAATGAGGGAGGGCCTTTTGTTGTTGGACTGTACGCTTGGGCTACAGTGTTTGGGCACTCTCTGACATTGTCACTGTGGGGTACTATGTACATGATGTGTTCTGCTGGTCAATGTCTGTTCCTGTGTTGTGTATACTTTGTTGTGGTTTGACATACTCGGGTGTACACATGGCCAATGTTCACATGTGATGTGTACAGGACACTCAGGGTATATAGATTTCATATGCATGTTTTGAGTGCATGTCCCTACTGACACACACACTTACGTAACGCTCCACCACACATGCAACCACCCTTCCATGCCCGCACTTGAACACAGATTGACTTCTCTGGGATGCTGTGTCCCTCCAGCGCATGATCACTTACCATTTGGGGATTGTGTACATGCATCATTAGGTTATTTGTGTTGCTTGTCCTTTTTATATGTTACTCAAGGTGTATCCCAACACAATGGCTGCTCACTGTGCTGTGTGCTGAGCAGTGTGTTGCAGGAGACACACACAGCACATGGGTTTGGGATTTGCGGATTTGGCTTGGCCAATGTGCATGCCAACATGCATTCTGTCTTTTGTTGATGGTACCGATGGTGGCATGCGTTTGTGTATGACTTTGTATGTGTGGAATGTTGTTGGTCAGTCATTTCATCTGATTCAATGTCAGGTGTGATTGTGTCATGCCTCTTTCCATTTATCATGTGTTACTTCGTATCTAATTGGTCATGTGTTGTGCTTTTGGTTTGCTCTTTTGCTGTTGCATACCATGTCATGGTGTGGCGTACAAGGGTGATGTGGGTTGGGAGAGTTTGGGTGACATACCACTGATTGTCATGTCCTGTTTTGCAAGGGGGTGGTGCGATATACACCTTGCATGTGTTCCTTTTGTTCACACAGGATTGGTTATGTTTAAGTAGCTAGGGATGCACACAATGTAGCACTTCCGTGGCAACATTCTCCGGGTGGTAAGGTTGTGACAGTTGACTGTCTCTTTTTTATCATCGATTGTCACCTGGTATGTGCCAGGCATGTGTGCACTCCGCAGGGGTAGGAGTTTAGGTGAAAAATGTGGCCACAAGCTGGGTCCGGGCTGCCTCGCCACATGCCCTTTCCCCTCCCATGGGCAGTGCCTGTGCCTGTGGTTGGGGATGTCAGGGTACCACCATGTCCACCAGTATGCCCTGCTGTGTTGCAACATTGTGCAGGACACATGCTGCCACAATGATCCTGCACACTATTGGGGGTGCATATAGTAGCTGCCCGCCAGAGCGGTCAAGAGAGTTGAAGCGTTACTTGAGCACTCCGAATGTGCGCTCCACTATGCCCCTGGTTGCAATATGGGCAGCTTTCTATCTTACCTGGGGTGGTGTGGTGAGGTTCCGTATTGGCGTCATCATGTGGTTGCTCAGAGGGTAGGCACTGTCCCCTTGGGAGGTGAGGATGGTTGTCATTAGTTGGGTTTGTGTATTTGTCTGTGTGTGACATGCATGCGTGTGCACAGGCATTTGTACTCACCAATGAGCCATGTGTCGCCATGCTTCCCAGCTTCCTGGTCCCGGCTCAGGAAGGACATTCTCTATATGAAACTGTCATGGGTAGACCCAGGATAGTTTGCATAGACAGAGGTGATGATTCCATGGCCATCACATACAACCTGTATGTTGATGGAATGCCAGTGCTTGCGGTTTTGATAGATGTGCTCAGTGGCCCTAGGTGGACGTAGGGCCACATGGGTGCAATCTATGGCACCGAGCACTTTGGGGAAGTGTGCCAGCCTGTAAAAGTCCTGCACCACGGCCTGCCTTTCTGCAGGTGTTCTGGGCATGTATATGTGCCTGCGGACTGAGGGGCGCAAAGTCATGATTGCCAACACCTGGTGGAGGCAGCGTGACTGCGTGGCCTCTGAGACACCCCCAACTATGGCAGTTGTCCGCTGAAATGAACCAGTGGCCAAAAAATGCAGGACATTGAGCACTTTTTCCAAGGGGATCAGTGCTTGGGAGCACAAGGTGGGTGATGTGAGGTCATCCTCCTACTCAGTGACCAGGTCTAGGATGATACGAGGTGGAAACCTATACCTGCCATAGACCTGGTCATCAGGATCCCATAAAGGCTGGTCCTGGGCAAAGAAATGAAGGGCCTGGCTATTCTCCTCCTCCTGCAGTGTCACACGATCAGTGCTGTGAGAAATGGGACATTCATCGTAACTGTATATATGTGTTTGTTGTTTGCGCGCACTTTTATACTGCGCGGGGACGCTTCCGCCTGCCTTCGTGTGGCGTATGTGTTTACGCCTGTGCGTGTCTTTTGGCGTGCGCAGGTTTCCCGTATTCGATTCCATGAATACGTGTTGTTCGTGTGCGTGTGGGCGTTCTGTGTATTTCCCACAAGTACTTCCCCAGTTATGCCTTCATTTTCACATGTTGTTCCCCATTCTGCTTGTTCCGCCCCCTTTTTGGTGTGTGCGCTACACGTTGTGCGCTTCCGATGTGCGCTTGGCGCATGGCGTTCGGGATTTGGAAATGACGTGTGCACCCGTGTGCGCCACCAACGGATATGGTGCACATCCCGGGGAAAAAACGCGCAGGGCCTTCCATGAATCACACGCGTGCGCATACGCTTGCTTTTTCACACTTGCGCCAGCTTGCGACACATATTTCGGTGCACATTTGTTCCATGAATCGGCCGCTGTGTCTCATGTGTCAATTACTGTGGGGAGTAATACTGTGGACACTGTTTTTGCAATTTCTAATGCAACCCCACTTCTGAATAACAGTATCGAATTGGAGGAAGAAGTCTAATCTGGATGACCTTGCTAACAATTCACTGTTGGATCTCTGTTATTCTTTGCAAGGAGACATTCAGGCGGCGTCATTGACCTGAGGAGATTATAGTGGCAGCAGAAATTAATCATGAGAGGATGGGGCTGTTATTTGAGACTCCCAATAGGCTTCCGCCTTTACTAATCTGTTTCCACAGCTGGATTCAGTTTCATCTCATATTGAGCATTAAGCTCTTACTGACCCCTATGCAGAAATCCAGTCTTTTATGGTAACAATACAATTTGCATTGAATATCTTGCTGTAGTTGTGTGGTAAAATTCATGATAATGTGCACACACATGCCATCTATAAGCCACATTTCGAATCAATCAACCCCACAAGTCTGTAATAAAGCTGGGGATGGTGCTGATATTCCAACTAAAGGGCGTCTGTTACCTATGATATGACATAATATGATATATGATATGATATTTTATTTATATCGTGCCACACACAAGTGTTTCAGGGCGCGACGAGGCAAGGGAGGGGAACAAGGGAGACACAACAGCGATCTTACTAGGCCCAGTGACATTGAGAACGTGCAAGTGAAGGCTATGGCTCGTACCGCCCCTGAGGCAGAGGACATTGTGGTTGAAAAAGTAGGGGTAACTCACCTTTCAGTTACATCTGAAATCTACTTGTCACCTAAACAGAGGCGACTTGCGCTCCGTAAGTGCACCATTAATAATTAACAAAATTGTGGTCATGTCAGTGCTGTGAATTCTACCACAAACAATTCTCCGGTTGAAACAGAGATTAACTCAAAATAAGCTCGTAAGTAGCACATTTGCAGGAAAAAGATACAGTCCGAAAAATCTGGAACACTCACCAGCTTGCTTTTAAATAGCGGGAAATCTAAAACCAGCATTAACTCAGACATGGAGCTGGAGGCCGCTGCTGAAGCTTTGGAAAAGAAAGACACTATCAGAGGGGAATTGATGGACTATAGTTCTAACCCTGAACGCTGCCCGTCTATTCTTAAACCTTGAAGCAAGCACCTGTTGTCGGTAAATCAGGGGAGGCAGTTTCAGAAACAGGGGTTATTACAACCCTAACTGTGAAGCGATTCCACCAAAAGTGTAATAACAGGTGAATAAATAGATCAGCTTTTCATCAAATTCTGTATCAGATCCCGCCCCGGAATCTCTTGGTTTCTGCCGATCTGTTGAAGCACTTAAATCTACTAATCCAAATGTAACCCACATCCATTGCAAATTTAGTGACGCTGCATCTAGGATCCGTAACTATAAAAAACAGCTGTGTAATCTGGGTCTGGAACTTGATGCTGTACATCCGGAAAAAGCTGTTTTAAGTCTGCCCTGAATTGAACCTAACTTGAGAATGTCTGGCCTTTCAATGGTCCAGAATAATGCGATGGGCGTGGCAGGGAAGCACATCTGGATGAAGTTCAGAGGGTCTTGTGATGGCTAGCCGCAGCACCACCTGGGGCGTCGGCTAGAAGTAATTGAGTGTTGCGGGTGATTTCCTGAAACACACAGGGTTCAAACTCCTTCTGGCTGCTGGGGAGTCATTGTCACTAAATAATCTTTTTATGCTGCAAGAGACATGGCTGCTGGACAGGCTTTATGTGGACGGCTTCCATATTAGTCAGACCATATGGTGGTCTCCTGGTAGAAATAAAGCATCCGCCTTTCTTTCTTAGAAAGGTAACAATGGGCTGTGAAGATGTTATCTTAGCAGTCGAAGTTGGAAGCTGCCCACCGGGAATAAATATCCGTCGGCTACTCATTTGCATTCATGATCCCCCTAGGGGTGCATGCCCAGTGGACATCCTTGATGCCTTAACCTTGCTGTAAGGTGCTAGAGGTGATAATGCTGATGGTATTTTTCTGGGAGGAGACTTAAATGCATGTTGCAAATGTACCAACATTCTTGAAAAATATATACCGGTGTTGCATGTAAACCCATTATGAATTAATTATTTCCTCTAATAAGCAGGGCAAGAAATGGGTTGGTTTCCTTAAGGATTGGGATTTTAACATGCTTAATGGACGTGCAAGAGTGATTCACCGGGTAGCTATACTTGGCAACTAAGGAATAGCTGCACTAGATTATTTGTTGTAAATCCCTCTACAAGGCAACACATACAGGGTATTGAAGAGAAGCGATCACAATATTATCTCTGTTTCTATCGAATCATTTGTTAAAATAAAATCTCAGGACAAGCTTGGATAGATAGAGATGAACCATGCTGGCAATCAAATCAATCGGTCTGCAAAGTATGTAGAGATGACAAACCATAATATAAAAGAAGCTGATCCGGCTTGTATGGTGCGATTGAACAGATAAGTGTAGACAAGATCGAGAAATGAATGTACCAGCTATCGTAAACTTAAAAATTCAAGTTTGGTTTGCGGCAATGGTAGACGGCCAGTGTTTGACAAAACTATAAAAGATCGGAAGAGGGAAATGAGGCAGGAAATCCGCAGAGCTAAGTACGGTGGGACAAATCCTGCTGTGCTAACTGTCATTAAGAATATCAAAAATAAGTATAGAAGGTGGGTGCTCTGGTGGCACTGCTCGACTAAAAATGTGGTTTGGCAGAGAATGTTAAAGTTATTGACTAAAGGAAGACAAGAAATACATGGAAAATTCTGAGTCTTGCAAAATATCTTAACATGATAAAATCCTAAATACAGAGGTGACCACATATTGAATGTAGGGCACTGGAGGAAACAATGAAACCTGGTAGTAAATTGTAAGTTATTAGGAAACTAGCTGGGGTACCCAGTGTTACCCGTGTCCTGATTGAGTTGTGCCTCATGTGCCCTGGAGGATGTAGGTATAAAGCACATTTATCAATTGATAAAGAAGAAATTATGTGCACAATTGGTAAACTAATGGTCTCCAAGGCCCCAGGTCCAAATGGACTAGCAAGCATAGTACTGAAACACAAACCTGAAATCTGGGAAAGTACTAGTTACTGGTTGTATTCCTCTATCACAGAAGACTTCCATTCTGATCTCGGTTTATAAAAAAGGTGACAGTTCTTTGCCTGGAAATTATCGACTTCTGGCAATGTTAGATACTTCTGGTAAATTGTTTGTTTCTTTTATACTGGACCAGCTACCAATGGTGGGAGTCGCAGGGACTCCTGGAAGATTTTCATACTGGGGTTTGTCCAGGTTCTTCTACAGTCCATAATCCAAGACTCATGGACTTGCCGACTGCTAGTGGTAGAACGAATAAGAGCCCTGTGCTATAAGGACTATTTGTTGACGTTCATTCGGTTATTGATTCAGTCTCTAGAATTAAATTATGGCTGAAGTTGGAAGGATATGGGTGTCCTCCCTTATTATTTACATTTTCTTAAACTTTTTCACAAAGATAAAACTGTACAGGTTATGCTGGATGGTGGGGGAGCCATGACGAGCCCTATTAGTGGGCCCGGAGGAGTCAGGCAGGGCTCGGGCTCTGGGATATTATTTATGGATGGGATATGTTACTCTAGTGTTCATTTGTTTTATTGATATATATATCATACTTGCACACTTGCAGAAAGATAAACCTTTTAAAACGTCCAAATGTAATATGAACATGATTCACACATGGAGTGCTCTGAAGTACATGGAAATTGAGAGACAGAGAGGTTTTAAACACACATGCGAACAAGGGGCCTGTACTGAAGAACTCATTGTAACAAAGAGATACGCACACTGTGAAATATACAAAGGGGATTTATAAATCTGCCTGTAGTGTAGGTATTTGGATTTATTTGAACTTTGCAGCTAGCAGTTTGTGCGTTGAATTTTAGGTAACTGGAAAGGCTTGGGGTTTGACGGAGAAATAAAGAATAATCCAGCAGAGGGACAGCTGTCAAACAGGACACAGGTTTATGGCTTAATTGTTCCACATGGTACAGATATAATCTTTCCCATCAAATTGAATTCTTGCTGGTCATTTGCTTGGGCCAGCACTAAAGACAGGATGAAATGATGCCCAACGCCATGGTGTCGGGTACTCAATTGCTTTCTCAGGGTGGAACTAGAGGCCATATGTGCTAGAGTGGTAGTCATATAAATTAGAATGTCAATGGGGCCAGTAAACCGGGGTGGATGAGATAATCATTGTTAGTTAAAAGAGAACTTGTTTGCTCTGATTTTCCTCATATCGCTAAAAGTATCCATGCAGACCATGTTCAATCACACTTAGGGTAACAGGGCTCAAGTCAGTTGTTACTAGCAATGAATTATGTTTGTAGGTGAATGTTTTATTATGTAATGATGTCACGACCCAACACGAACAAGACCAGAAAAAGGGTGTGTTACGAATATGATCTGAAGATGGTAGTAAAGATTGTCACTGCCCAATGTTCAGGGAAAGAATGATAAACTATGGAACTTCTTTGTGTATGTCTTTTCCAATAATGTGTGGGGGGTGGATTGTAAAAAAAAGTATCTGGGAGTGTTTTAACTTTGTAAAATTGTATACAATGTATCAATTTATGTGGTTCATTGAGACTTGGGTTAGTTTGGTTCCACAGCGCCATCTAACTGGTCCCCAGTCAATTATACAATAAACTTGCTTTATATACAAAACGTGCACTCGTTCCTCAGGTGGTGGGCCTGCTTTGGGTTGAGGTAATTAGCGGTCCGCCCTCACTAGCATACAATCTTGCAATCCCTTATGCCAATTTATTGTCATGCGGGGCAAGTATTTGTAACAAATGATCTGCCATCTGCATTTGTTTCAAATCAAAACTACATTTGCACAAATATGGTGTCTATCTATCTGATAAGCAGCATTGCCTTGCCCTTATCTTTTCCTTTTGCAGTGTATAATCTGCATCATTTTTTTTCAGGGATGCACTCAGTTCATTTAGCATGGCATTTCCAAACCCTGACCATCAGTGTTTTTGATTCATAAATTACCTATCAATAGTTCTTCAAGCCTGGTCTAAATAAATCAGCCTTGGTTGATCCTATGGATATAATAAAGATACAATTTTAGAAGACAAATGAAATTACAATGTTATATATAATTCATCAAGTAAACTAGACCTTATGTGTATTGTAAATCCCAGTTGTGGTTACATTAATGTTTGTTAGATTGTACTAAAACCTGAAAATCAAACCTTTATAGATATTGATACATTATTGAGAGAATTTATATGATACTATCATTAGCAGATAACCTTATTTTATTTCATGAGGACATGTTTTCTTCTCTATAGATAATCGGGAATTTTTGCAATTCAGGCTACGATCACAATGGACGTTTGCAGGCTTCTCCTTGTAATGGCAGCTTTAACCACTTTTATAGGCGACATTACAATTACCCCTTTGTTCAGTTTGCACACTAGGAACTGGTCAAGGGGACAAGCTGTGTCTTAGGAATCACCAGAAGAGGCTGCCATTTTTCCTCTGCACAAGCTCTAATTTAGCCAACACCAGAGCTGGTTATGGCTATTAGCATCCGGGTTCCAATCCAGAAACCTGGGGTGCTAAGAGCAAAGTATTTTGTTTCAAATTTATGGGGTGGCTTTCGGTGTCCCGTTCTTTGAAACAGAATACTCACAAAAAATGGGCGCCATGGATCAGGAAGGTGGGGCTCCATACGGAGCCCCTCTTCCATTTCCATGAGGGCCAGCAGGGACAACGTTGCCGGAGCAGCAGCAGCGGTGGTGGCAGGCACTGCCACAGTAATCAGGTAATCAGTAATCTGATAAGTGGGGCTGTGGTGGATTGAAAATATGAAGGGACAGGAAGGTGGGGAGAAAATGGTGGGGAAGGCAGCCATCAGGTTGCTTGGAATGTGGGCTTGGATCGGTAGATTCAGCCTGTGATCCAAGCAACCTGATTGGGTGGTTCCCCTACACAGTGTGCTAATAACATAAAGCCCACTATACACCAGGCTCTATTATATGTAAGGTGACCTTCACCCTCGTTAGGCTTGGATCCAATAACGTGGCCCATGCTCACCTACCACACAAGAGAACTCACCCATGTAGGGTGTAACACTTCAATAAAGGTACTCTTTGTTCAATTATGCACACAGATTGTTGGACCAATACAATCGAAAGACCTGGAGCTTCATTGAAAAGCTTTGCACTGTGCAGTTCTATTTTGCTTGGTATTAGCAATGAGGACACATTTTCAGTGGTACAAAAATACATCGAAAGAATTCTTCTGTGCAATAGAGCCATTTTTGCCCCTGTGGTAGAGTAGAATTGATAATGCGACCCCCAAACATTTTATAATGAGGTCCCATTTAATTTAAGTTTGAACCATGTTTAATCTGTCAACACAGATATCATTAGACCAACTTGTTAAGCGTCAGTAATGAAAGTAAGTTATACTACATTAATTTATTTACTAATTGTTTTTCTGTCTTTGATGTTCATTTTCTAATTTGCATAGGCATGCATATATAATGTTACAAAGAAAATAAGACGACACAATGCACAAATTATGGATAATTTAGGAATACAATAATGTCTGATACATTATTACATGCTGACATACTGTTATAATGTAAGACTGTGACATATACAGGAATCACAAACTACCCCCTTTTACTGTTTTTGAAGCTTTAGACCAATGATAGCTTATATTTGCTGATACTCATGTTTACCACAACAAACAGTCCCATACCT
This sequence comes from Ambystoma mexicanum, assembly GCF_040938575.1. Lineage (NCBI taxonomy): Eukaryota > Metazoa > Chordata > Amphibia > Caudata > Ambystomatidae > Ambystoma > Ambystoma mexicanum. The sequence goes on from NC_090941.1 coordinate 1,051,684,904, forward strand.
TAATTTTTTAATATACCAAGTTATTGCTTATTTATTAATTTCATGTGGAAAGTGTTTTCACTAAACAACATAAGTCACATAAAACATTACATTTGTAAAGTACATCATCTCATTTCATTCATCACGGGTTAGTGTAAGGTACCTGTAAAAACGAGGCATGGGTATATTGTACGGGTCCGCTCGGAGAGCTGAACCAACGCTACTGGCCAACCGACTCTCCTTTGCCTCACGCTCGCAGTCACAAGAATGTAAACACAGATGCACGGCAGACGTGAGGCAGAAGTACATAACATTCTGAATATGACAAACATGAAAACAACATCACAGCATATCTCCCCCCTACAAAAAAAACAGAAAACAGAATTATAATAACAATTTCTAGAGAACTAAGAACCCCAACACAAACTATACACACAATGCAACTTGTGGTAAAATAAGGACTCAACACACATAGTCTCCCAGCCATACTGGTTCTTTGGTTCTTTGGGTACTCTTCCTTTTGTGGTAACACTCTCATTACTCGTACCAGCCTCCTCATTTACACCAGCACGTTTAAGATTTTGACTGCTCCCATTGTCATCCATTGGTTGGTCTTTGATGCAAACTCCTTGTACCTCAGTGTCTTTTGCCAGCCTACCCTTTGACCATACCTCACCTCCCTCGAGAACAACTACTCCATTCCTGACAGCAGAAATCTTCTTTGGTCCAAGAAATGTGCTCTCTGTGCATTTCTCCACAAATCGGGGATTCTTTATAAGCACTTTCTCACCTACACTCCATTCACGTACCTTCACATTATTCCTAGTATCAAAGTGCTCTTTATTCTTCTCTTGCTCTCCTTCAATCAACCTCATTCTCTCTATCCTATCTACATCAACAGCCTTTGCCATTCCAAGCCATCCTGGACAAAGTTTGGTGCCAGGTTCTCTCCCTTTAAGAGACACAAACGGCGCAATACCCGTTACTGAATGTGGATTCGTCACATAGTCCCATGTTACATGTTTCAACACCTCTCTCCATGGTTGCCCCATGCGTCACACCATTTGGATTCCTCCTTTCAAGTACCTGTTCACTCTTTCTACTAAGCCATTCGCTCTGGGATGGTATAGTGCTGTTCTTGTGTGTCTTATACCATAACTCGCAAAAAATGTTTTCATTCTTTTTGACACAAACTGCACTCCATTGTTTGATACTAACTCACATGGAACGCCCTCTATCATAAAAACTCCCTCCAAAAACTGAATTAAGTCATTTGCAGTCACTTCTCTCACTGATTCCCATTCTATCCATTTAGAATGGTAGTCTACCAACACCAGCAGGTATTACAAACCTTTGCCTAACCCTGAAATAGGGCCCATTGTGTCTACTGCTAATTTCACCCATGGTTGAACCAGAATGGTGTTTGGGATCATCGGAGTTTCACATACTACCTTACACTTATCACTGGACTGACACATCATACAATTCTTCACCTTCATTTCAGCCATTTTTTCTATTCCTGCCCACCAATAACTTTGCCTCAACATCCTCTTCATAGCTCCTCCACCCGGATGACCTTGGTATGCCAACTCTACTAACATGGCTCTAGTTCCCTCCAGCGGTACACAAAATTGCCCTCCCCACAATTTACCCTTTACCAGATATAAGTCTTCTTTGACTTCCCACCATACCTGGAAGTTTTTATCTAAATTTTTATTTTCTGGACACCCTTCCACTGTCCATAGTTTTATCAATTTCAAGGTCTCATCTCTTTGCTCTTCTTGCAACCATGTTTCCTGTGTCACTGCACACTCTACTTCTGCTGCTACACCTTCATCCACAACACCTCAACCCCTTCCTCTCTTTCTACAGGTAGTCTGGATAAATAATCTGCAACTACATTCTTCTTTCCAGGTAAGTAACTCACTTCAAAGTTGTACATCTGCAATCCTAAGCCCCACCTGTTGATTCTTGTTGATCCCACTGCCCATCTAGAACTCTGAAACAGTTGAACCATAGGCTTGTGGTCAGACCTCACTACAAATGTTCTCCCCCACAAGAAATACTTAAAGTGATGGATGGCTCAAAACATTGCTAGGGTTTCTCTCTCAATGACAGAATAGTTACCCTCAGCACCTCTCAGGGGACGCTAAGCAAATGCAATTACTCTTTCTACGTTATCCTTGTCGTACCATATTAGGGTTGCACCCAACCCTATACTACTGGCATCTACCACTAGAATACACTTGTCATAAGTCATACAATTTCCAATTGAGGGTGCACTTATTATTGCTTCCTTGATTCTACTGAGTACCTCCTCAGACTCTGCGCTCCATGCAAACTTTACCATCTTTCCCAGTAGCACTCTCAAAGGTGTTGACAGACTAGCAAAATCTCTGACAAATTTGTGATATTCTGCTAGCCCTAGGAATGATCTTACTTGTTCCTTATTTTCCGGTCGGGGTGCATTCTTAATCGCCTCAACCAAACTTACTTTAGGTTCCACACCATCTTTGTCTACTACATGCCCTAAGAATTCCACACTCTCTACTTTTATTTTGCATTTGCTCCTTCTAACAGTCAACCCAGCTTCATCCAACCTTTTCAACACTTTTCCTTTTCTGAGTTAGCATGGACCAAAATATCATACTGGAAGATTATTACATTTTGTAACCCCTCCAGCACAGGTGCTGATTCATGGAATTTGTGCACCGAAAACGGGGATTTGTGCGCCATTCTGCCTGCAAATCCCCATTTGTTAAACAGGGATTTGCGGACAGATTGGAGCACAAATCCCAGTTTTTAGGCGCACACATTCCATGAATCAGCCCCACAGTCTCCATTACTCTTTGAAATACAGCAGCTGCTGACGCCAGCCCAAATGGCATTCTGCAGTACTTAAATGTTCCCAACGGGGTCACAAATGCCGTCAAATGTTGGCTCTCTTCAAGTAATGGCACCTGGTGGTATGCCTGTGTTAAGTCTATCACAGAAAATATACTGGCCCCTTAAGTGTTGTCAGCTTTTCTCCAATATTGGGGAGGGGGTGCCTTTCAACCAGGATGTTTCTGTTCAGGTCTCTTAGATCTACACATAGTCTAATTTCATTGTTGTACTTTGCCGCCACTACTACTGGTAATAGCCATTCAGAGCTCTCTATTCTCTCGATAATGCCTCCTTGCAATGGTTTTTGTATTTCCTGTTTCACCTGCTCCTACAAATGGTGCAATACAGGCCTGACCTTATGCACGTCTGGCACAGCCCCCTTCTTGAGAACGATTTCATACTCAAATTCTTTCAGCATCCCCAAGTCTTCTGAAAATACCTTGGGATATTCTTGTTCCCATCTATCCTTCACCTCAGCAACAGAAATGGGATAATCAGCATTGGCCTGTATCCTTATTCACAATTTCCTTTCTTCCGCCCACCCTAATAGGGAGGACCCTTCTTGTGTTACGTATACATCAGCATTACACCTGTGACCTTTGTACTTTATGGATGCTTGGAATTTTCCCAGCACATTGATCTTTGCAATCCCATAGGCATAAGGTTCAATCATGTGTTCATCTAGTTGTTCTACCTTTCCTTGTACACATCCTTCAAATGTCTTTCTTGATATGAGAGTCCACAGTGAACAGCTGTCAACCTTCATGGTCACGACCCGGCTTCGATCAAAAAAACATATGCCAGTCCTTTGCCTTTGGGATTTAGCTCACCAACTTCGAATACGTGTTTTCCTTGGAAGGAATGACTCTCTTCTTGTTCGGGAACTCCGACTTCTGCATTGTTCACCTGCCCAGCCTCCTTGCAGACTCTTGCAAAATGTCCCCTCTTCTTACACTTCAAACAATTGATATTCCTTGCTGGGCAAATCATACTCGAGGCAATGTTGCGATTTCTGCCGCATTTGAAGCATTTAATTTCCTTGAAGGCATTAGGCCTCCTTGAGTTTTTGACTGCAGCAACTTGATATCCTGATTTATCTGCCCTCATGTTCAACATGTATTTGCTTGTTTGCTCCATGCTTCATGCCATTTCCACTGCCGCCTCCAGCGGAAGATCATTGGACAACAACCTTTCCTGAATCTTGAGACTATTCGTGCAACAAACCAATTGGTCCCATATGAATGAGTCAGTGAGTGGACCAAAATCACAGGAATGGCTCAAAGTCCTCAGTACGGCAATGACATTTTCAACTGGCTCTTGGGGTTCCTGCACTCTCTTGAAGAATTTGTGCCTCTCAAACGCAGTATTCTTTTTAGGCTCAAAGTGAATAACCAATTTCCTTTCAGCTCTACTATATGAATCAGTCTCACCTTGACCTTCTTGCGGTGGCTCAGGTAACCCATTGTATACACTAAGGCCCTCAGTGCCTAGATTATGCAAAAGAATGGCTTATTTCCTAGCAGGAGCACATTTTTCCCCTCCTATTGCAATGAGGTATGTGCCAAACAGTTTCTTCCACCTATCCCACTTAATAATAGGTGTGCCAGCTACCGGTAAACATGGTGGAGGTGTTGTCATGCTTGCTACAGCCATGTTGATAATTCTGTGTAAAGACTTTATTTAACAAAAAAAATATATATATATTTGGTTGAATACAATCCAACCTAGTTGCAGTTCGTTATAGTTTCTTCTCCTTTGGTTGCCACTTCCCCCGCTGTGGGGTCTAGTTAGCTATTACTTGTGGCTATTAAATGTAGACTCACTATCGTATGCCACCAGTATGGCTCGCCTTTGGGATTTCAATGCCCTCATAGTTTTGCCAAAAAATCTTATATTTGTGCAGGCTCCAGGGGCTCTTGGTCTTTCATGGGGACATAGACTTAATAGAAGGGTTGGGGGCGAGGTGCTGTCTATATATATACACTGTATTTGCTTGTACTGTAAACCTTGCAGTTTGTTTCTTTTGTTTCTCCGTAGACAGTATGACATAATTAGTGACTTCACCGGTTTGTTTGAATTCCCTCCCCCTGGCTATTGAGGTCCTCAAGAGCTTGACAATCACAGAGCCAGAGCTCTGGGCAGTCTGTGGCACGCTGCTCTTGTTTCACTCTTTCTTTCGGTTTAATAATCACAGAGCCGGAGCTCTGGCAGTCTATGGCACACTGCGCTTGTCCCTCTCTTTCCTTTCCCTCCCCCCCTGCCTCCCCACCTCTGATTGGAGCGCTGAGAGGGGTGGGTGGGGCAGGATGTTAGTGCGATTCACACGCCGGGCGATTCCTCCCTGCGATCCTTCACAGGGGGAGGGCCGTGTGTTACAGCTGACACCAGCACGTTTGAAGTCCGGGAACCACAGCTGACGGATGCCGGTCCCCGAGTACACCTCTTCAGCGAGCCGAGCAGGGGCTTGCAGAGTGTCTTCTTCTCTGGCGGGCCTGTAGTCATGCACTACATCCCATCCTCGAAACAATTGTAAAAACGAGGCATGGGAGAAGGGTAAGTGCAAGTTTTAGGTTTATTGTACAGGCCCACTCGGAGAGCTGAACTAACGCTACTGGCCAACTGCCTCTCCTCTGCCTCGTGCTCGCAGTCACAAGAATGTAAACACGGACGCGAGGCAGACGCTAGACAGAAGTACATAACATTCTGAATATGACAAACATGAAAACAACATCACTACAGTACCCTCCTGGATGTGCAAATGATATTGTGTTGACACTCTGCTGGGCATATTGATCAAAAGAATTTCCATACGGCCTTCGTCAGGACGAAAGGTTTGTATTCCTCCACTGATCCTCAATCTTCTAGCCCAAGTGTTACCCAGATACTCTTGTTCAGTAGGCTAACAGGGATGTGATTTTCATGTAGTGGCAACTTTTGCATTCAGGATGTACTCTCACAGCACCACTCACTTATCCGCGGTCTGAGCTGTCTTGATATTCGGCATGGCCTCTTCAATGAAACTCTGCCACAGTAAAAACCCTTGCGCCTATTCTTTTCCTATGATTGAAAAACGCAACAGCATTTGCATATCCTTTCGTAAAAAGGTAGTGGGAAAACAGACATCAAGTATCCCCCAGAGATTTAGAGGTGCAGAGAAAGGACTGAAACAGAGGACAGCACAGGGTTCTGTCTCCAAAAAGAACCTACATGAGTAGAATGACTATATAGTACTACACTGTCCAAGTTTGCCAGGGAATAGAGACAATACCATTGTGTTTTCTTTCCATTTTTTGCATTTGATTTCTCTGACAAGAGACATTCGTGAATTAAGTGAAAATCTGTAATTATTGTTTTTGGTACAAGAGAAAGTAGGGTACCTTACACTAACCCGTGATGAACGAAATGAGATGATGTACTTTACAAAGGTAATGTTTTATGTGATATATGTTTTTTTAGTAAACACACATAGGAGGTGTCCTTGAAATTAATAAATAACTGAGATTTGTATATATATAAAAAAAACATTAAGGTATGGGACTGCTTGTTGTGGTAAACAAGAGTATCAGCAAATATAAGATATCATTGGTCTACAGCTACAAAAAACAGGAGAATGGGTAGTCTGTGATTCCTGTATATGTTATTGTTATTACCCTCTTATATCACAGATCCCTCAAAAAAAGAAAATAAGTGTCCGACCTATTGTATATATAATGTAATACTGTTAATAGTAATTTCGAGTGGCTACATGACACATCAGCAAACATGGTGAATGTTAGAGCTGTTATCAACAATCCTTTGGGCTCTTTCTGTATATTTTTAACTCGTTTGTTCAGGAATCCTTAAAGTATATCACAGTTATGAAGCTGATTTCAGAATTTCTTGAGTGGTCTTTGAGGAAGGATTGTAAATGAGTGAGGGCTGTTGTGGTTTAGATGAGAGAACACCAGATGTGATTCCTTTGGCAGGACAAACCTTTGTTGTCCTTTCTACAAAGGTATCCTATGCAAACAGCAAGTCGGCACACTAAACCGAAGGCTTCCCACCAAATCCAGACTTTCTGCAATGCTGACCAATCTTGCCATGAGTCCAAAGCTTAACCTTTGTCTTCCGGAACATTTGTTGTACACCATCTTGTACTTCTTTTAACATCAGGCCGAAAATTAAAGGATTTATGAAAGGAGGTAAAAGGAGGTTGGTGATTGCCAATAGGACATCAACATAAAGGGGAATTCTGTGAGGCAACCTGTGCAAGGCAACTGTAAAGAAAACGGGTGTGTAGAACGCTGTTATGACGCAGATGTGGGAGCTGCACGTGCTGAAGGCCTTATATCGGTCTTGGAGGGGAAGATGCAGAATAGTCTTCAGGATCAGAATATAAGACAGGGCGATGCACACAATGTCCACAGACCCTGCTAAAAGCGATAATGCCAAAGCATATAAACTATTGACAGTGATGTCAGAACAGGAAAGTTTTGCCACTGTCAGGTGCTCACAAAATGAATGTGCAATGTATCTGCTGCAGAATGGCAATCTCATGCGAAGAAGCGGGAACGGGGCAACCAGGACACACGCTCGGGCCAGGCATGCCCCCGCGATTTTTGCAATGAGAGAATTTGTTAGAATAGTGCTGTATCTCAAGGGGTTACACACAGCGACGTACCGATCATATGCCATGGCCGCAAACAACGAGGACTCCAGTACTTGAAAGCAATGTACAATGAACATTTGAACAAGGCAGCCATTTAAGCTGATTTCCCCTGCATTAAAGAACAAAATCGCCAGTATTTTAGGAAAGATACAAGTGGATGCAGCCACATCAGCTAAGGCAAGCTGGGAAATGAAAAGGTACATGGGCTTGTGAAGGCTTAGCACATATTTCATAGCCATTAGAAGAGCGCAGTTCCCAAGAAGAGTAACAATGTATATGGCACTCAGCGGGACAGCAAACCAGATGTGGTACGCCTCCAGACCAGGGATGCCCAGTAGGAAGAGGGTTGAAGGTGTGAATCCACTGCCATTTGCAGACAGCATGATGCTCTCCTGAATGTCATAGTTAGGCCCTGCAGCCATGACCCTGCTGGGATATAAAAGGAAACATGTAAAACATTATCCAAATATTTCTGTAGCAATTATGCTCTGCACCAGGTTTTTCCAACTCCAGGACAAGAAGGCAGGAACCCTGATGGGTTTTATCCCTCATTAATATTCATGAGAGAAAATTTGCATAATATTAGAATTAGTGTATGCATATGTTGCTTATTAATATTAATATGGGGTATCCTGAAATTCCAACATGTTTCCAGCCCGCGAGGACTGGAGTTGGAAAACCTGCTCTATGCATTTGTGATTATTACATTCATTGATATCACAAGCAGATAAACACAGACACGTCCACTTTGTCTACACAAAACCCTATCACACAAAGGAACTCAATTTTAGTTAGCTCCTAGTTTTGTATGTGGATTTATACCCATTTATATGCCCCCAACCTTTTTAAATCCTCTCACTGATCCCCTCCAATGTTGATGCAAGATAAGGACATTTGTGATTGCCACATTTTATATTACTCCAGGATCATTCCCCACAAGCCTTTCATTGTGAACCTTTTTTTTCGAGGCCCTAGTGGGGTATCTCTGAAGAACCACACTGACACCTTTGAAAGCCCCATAATAAGCAAACGGTTCTGGCTACTCACCACAGGCCTGCTTTATTTCCAAAGTATGCAACTTAAAATAGAGGACAATATTGGCCAAAACATTATCCTATCTAGCTGAGAATGTAACATCTCCCAAATGTAAGATGGCATAAGCATAAACAGCATATACAAGCCTGAATAAAAACAAAAAACTAAATTGAGGGTGGGTCTAGTGGGGCCTTTGCAGGCCCTTAACGGGCAGTCAGACAGGTTAAAGGTGTGTTTACTCATCCAGAACTCTTATGAAAATAGAAACAAAATGGATAAAATATCCTTTCAGGTGCTCAGCACATCAATTCGCCAAAAAGCCAGGGGCAGGGGAAGAGACATGCTACATCTTCTGAAATTATTATTATTATTATTATTATTATTATTATTATTATTATTTATTATTACCATTAATAGTATTATAATATTTCTTACAAAACGCAACATGCCCATGGGCCTCAGTGCCCACAAAAAATTAAACAATACAAAAAAACAGAAGAGACAATTAATTAAATAATGTAATAAAATATTTTTAAAAAGCAACAACAACAAAAAAGAAATCAAGACCAAGTACATAAAAAATGATGAAGACTATCCACGATCTATAATCAGTTTCAGTTCCAATGGCGTGTTCAAGAAATTGTTACACTTGGCTAGAAAGCTTGGAAGGCTGGTGCAACCACAATCCATAATTATACAGTCACTCATTTGCACTATCCATCAATATTCACCCTCCACGGAGCCTTAGAGCCGGAACTTCTAACAATCCCTGGTCCAATTCTTTATCGAAACCAGGCCGAGACTTTAGTTATAAGGGCTTCTCTGGGTTCGGGCCCTGTTGGTGGCATAACCTTACTTATAATACGTTTTGTTTGGTCCAAGACCAGTTCTCTCAGGGATTTGTCTGCAATATATGGCATCAGCGATTTACTAAGACATACGACTGTTGACTGAGATGACATCACATGACACAATGCGATATGGCCTTTGCCATTTGTGCTAAAACAGGAAGTGACATCACACAAGTATACAAACACTACAATAAGTCTGTGAATGATAAAATAGCAAATAGATCTAAAGCTGGCAAAGGGGCACCATATATTAACTCCTGTGGTGCCTCAATATGTAATAGCTGCCCTTAAGGTCTGTCAGAAGCACCCCCAGTGAAGCCATCTCAGGGCAGGACACACATTTCACATGCCACGTCAGGCTCGTATGGCTGGTTACTGCCACCTTAGATCGTTTAAAGACTTCCAAGTCAGATATAGCCTTCCAAGTCAGATATAGATATATTATGGTAAATACTCCATTTGTCAGGCACTCCAATACCATGCTACACACAGTCACATATAACCAAGTAGTTCCATATTATTTCAAGTTAAGCTTGACATGCTGTATGTTGTTTCATTTGCCAGACAGCCTGCCACGCCCAAGCAATGTTATCTCATGACAGGTCATACCTGATATACTAGATACATGATTCCATTGTTTTTTTAATCCAGATAAATGTCCTGAATCTTTTCTAGGTAATTTGAAGTTAAGGAAAATGAGGTCCTATGAAGAAATTTGCCAATGCTCACCCATGTTGGCAAAGATGTAGTGCTGGGATTTGTGTCCAAGTGATTAGTGTACTGGGCTATACGGCTCCCCATGCAATTACATTTCTGAAGATGCCGTGACAATTGCTGACATTGATCACGAGTGCACCCCTTCAGGAATTACATGGAGTAGTGACTCCCTTTGTACAAGCAGTCATCATTTTGAAAAGCCAGATTGTATATGATATGTGAGTTGCAGGCAAGGTATGACCAATGTAAGCACTTTTCTGCTGTAGGACCCCCTGCATACAAATCATACTTTGCAGATGGTGCTTTCTAAAGCACATGTCCGGTTTTGAGCAGATGCAAAACCAAGGTCGATTCAATTGAAGTCCATTTGCTGTAAGCATGCATGAAAATCTCATAGGGTGTAAAATGAAGTGTTCACATAAGATGGGGGAGGTCATTCTGCCAGGGGTATTATCTCTGTTATGTGTCCCTCCTCCACGTATGTCAGCACAGAAATGTTCTGGAACATTACATGGAGCAAAAAAGCAGTACACCGCTATATAACACACCACCCATTTTAACATGATGCTTTTTGAGTAGCAGTAAAACTCTATTTAACATCTAAGTATGATGTTCAGTAGTCTAGGGAATGCAGCGGCAGTGCACGGTGTAGCAAGAAGATTGCCGAGTGAAGCAGCTGGTACATCTACCCCTAACTGATGTCCATTAGGTGTTGCCCGGGGAATACAACGAACACTGGCGGCAGAGGGAGACATAGGGGTGCTTTTAGTGGGAGCCAATGTGTGAAGACATGACTACTGCTCTGCCCCCTACTCAGGTCCACATTACTAAACCAGCAGTGACCTAAAGGGTCAAGGGGCACAGAATAACAGGTAGACATCCTTTTCCTCTTGTGGTAACGTGGTTCAAATGCACTCTGTTCTCTTTGGGAAGGGTGTGACCTGCTAAAGATGCAACACAAACAGCAATAGTATTGGTGGTACCAAAATAAAAGACTGTCTAATCAAGGTTCTATAAAAATAGAAGCTTTAATAAAAACGAAAAATGTACACAACTTATTAAAAACACTTAAGACCTACCCCTTCAATTGGAACACCAAGAATGCAGACTGGCAGAGTAAAGGGAGTACTTTACTCTGCGTGAAGACAGGGGTGCAGGTAATTGATTCAAGCAGCAAATGACACAAATACTTAAACGTGTATTGAAAAGGCAATAAGTAGGGTTTTATAAGTCAGTAGGGCCTTTATGGTGAACCAGGTGGACACAACCACTGCAGATACCACCATTTCTTGTCTTGGTGGCTCGAGATCATTAAGCCCAGGTTCTTGGTGCTTTTCTGCAGTCGAGCTAGTATCAGGGCAGTTGAGTTGAACTGTTCCAGTGGTGAGACACCGCTGAGGAGGCTTTGAGATGGGTCTCTCTGTGGATTGACTCCAAGTTCCAGATGGATTGAGTCCATGACTCGCAACAGGTCGAGTCTGTGGACTAATTATGTTGTGACTATGCTTCTACTGGGTCAAGACAGTGTTTGAGACAGGTGAGTTGATGGCTTCCAGCAGGTCAAATTGTCTTTCGGGTTATGGCCAAGACAATACCTATGTTGGGACGAGTCAGCTCTCGAGATGAGGTGAGTTGAGTGATATCACAGTGACTAACCAGTGATTGAGCTCCAGCGGCAGTGTGCTTCACTGGGTCAGTTCAGTAGTATCAAGAATGCTTGAAGAAGCGGGATAGTGGTTTCAGGATCTAAGAGTGTCAAAGCAGCACTGCAATTCCTATAGAATCTCAACCTAAGGCAACTTTCATCGGCCAGTTTGAAGATGCCTCACGTGGTAAAAACAGCTTTCTAAGTTAATTCTGGGTTTCTGATTTGCGGGGAGGTCCAATGTATGGTATCCAGTGAGAAGATAAGTCCTTTGTTTTGGCAATTTCACTGCAGGAAGTTTGTGTGGTGCCAGCATAGGGTCCTTCACCTCCAGTGAGGAGGTTCCTCGTTTCAGTACTCATGCAACAGAGAGGCCTAGCTCCTCAGCAGTTTATTCCAAAATGTGCACCTCAGGTGGTTTGGGAGAGAATCTTTTTTCTCCCTTCAAGCCTTCTTCCTCACCTCTATGGTAGACAACTTTGGAATAGACTGTAACCCAACAGCATTCTGGGTGAATCCTTCTTGTCTTGAGTCCAAAGATGGATCGGCTAAGAGCAGACTTTCTCCTCTTATAAACATACAATGCTAGAGCAGATTGATCCAAAGCAAGCCTGTTGTCATTGGTCCAATTCAGGCTACTGTAGGAAGAGCCCTCTGCCTTCTTATGTCATACCCCGAGTACTTTGTTTGCAGCAAGCGAAGAGCAGACAGAATGCTTCGGGAGCCTCAGAAAAATCCAAGATGATGGAATCCCTTTTTGGGCTAAACCTTCAAAAGGACTCAACAGAGAGGCCTAGGTCCTCAGCAGTTTATTCCAAAATGTGCATTCCAAAATGGGATGGAATATAAGACTTTTACCATCAAAGATGCCATCATCCTGGTGATGCCGCATGTCAAAATTCTTGGGATGTTGGTGGAAGCTTCGGTGGGATCTGAGGTACAGGCAGGTTACCTGCGGAAAAATAATGCCTATTATCTGCGCCTCCTGAGAGCCATGACACCCTACATTAATGAGGCTAACGCTGCGACAATTGCTAGAGCTATCATTTTGTCTCGTCTTGACTACGGAAACGCCTTACTGCTAGGTGCCACGAAGAGGGAAATGCAAAAGTGCCACGTTATACAAAACAATACAGTTCGCATAGTCAAGAATATCAAAAACAGAGAACATGTATCAACAGGGAGAAGAGCACTCCATTGGTTAAGAATGGAGGATAGAGTTCATGTTAAAGCCATGACAATAATCCACAGATGTTTATATGGCGAGGGCCTGAGCTACTTTAAAAAACATTTCACTTTTTATACCCCCGGAAGATGCTCAAGATCAGGCGACAGGGTACCTTGAATCTACCCTATGCCAAGCGAGCACCAGGGCAAGGAAAATCTTTTCTGGTGAAAGCAGTAATCTACTGGAACAATTTGCCGACGGGATTACGACAAAAGGTTAATTACCAGAGGTTCAGGAAATCGCTCAAAACTTTCTTGTTCCAATGAATAGAGCCCACTTCTCCCACCAACACCTAATCATAGTTCTAGAGAAGAGTACTATGCGTATTTGATCTTCCTTGGTTTTCTGCGCCCTGATGCCTGCGGGATTCCGGCGCGTTACAAGCAGAAAAACACATAAATAACTAAATAAACTGATCAGCCCCGTGATGTGAGTGTGTTTGTCGTGTCATGACAATCTTTTAAGCAGAAGTTCTGAGTGGACCGCCCAAGGATGGTTCCTTTGCACTGAAAAAATGTGCCAGCTTCTGGGGGAATCACATGGGATCACATGAGCTACCTCCCTGGGCAGGGTCCCACATGGTTATTGTTGGCAAAACCAGGAGACAATGCTAATGCACAACAGCACTGTCAAAACTGAGTATTTTCACCAAGCTGTCACTAACATGACAACAAATCAAAGTTGTGTGATCCAAGTAGCCACCATGCCATAACTAGATGTGGCTTATATTTTTATATGAATGTGCCACCAGGCTGACTAGATTCACTCAGTTATTATATTTTGCACCAGAGGTGCATAGGATTAAAATGTCACCTCTGCCTGTTGGAACCATCTGTTGTTGCATCTGTTAAGGGATGCACAAGTAACCAATGAGCCTGCACTCCTGCCACTGCAGGGCAGACGCTGTGGATTGTCACACCAATGGTAGGTACATTGGTGCACTATGTTTTTGGCATGTGGCATCCAGGCTTCCCCATCATCAACAGATGGCATTATTTCACAGAGAACTAGTTTGAATCCTCAAAAATGGGTGGGAATATTCACGAGAATCAGAATGTTCATTTCTTTCACACGTGAAAATGTGCAGGTTACTTTTGGGGTTTTCATCCATCACTATTAAAGACCCACCTATTTAATCAATCCCTCATTCATCACCCTTTATATGCCAGCTCTTTCAGCTCAATGTGCCATCTTGTCAACCATCAATCATTAACAGACTCACCCTTTACCACCGTGCATTTCTCGTTTCAGTGTCTCTAGTGCTTCTCATTTCCCTCAGTCAGCCTGCATCAATTCCTACAGGTAACGCAGGGTAATCCACACATGGACACCTTGCTCACTGTGTCTAAGAGAGGTTCAGCTGCACCTCACTGATGAGGCCCGACTAGGCCGAAACACATGTCTGGGGTTGCCAATGGCACTCTTGTTCAGAGGAGATTTGCCTAGCATTTCGGTGCTGGACTGCCACAAGGCAGGACAAAGACTGATAAGCAAATGGATGTTTCTCCTCTGTTGAGGGTGCAGTGAGCTAAAACGTGGTTGTAGACCCTCCTGAGAGGAAGAAATTCCATAGAACAGGGAATGTGGCCCATGTCCGTTCTCAGTAGATGGTCTCCCTCACTGCTTAGTAACTCAATTCCTACAAGGCTTGTGTTTCATAAAAGAAAAAGAAAATACAAAATGCAGGATATTTGTACATACAACATGTGCATAGCATGCACAATCTGCTTAACTAAACCTGGATTGCCAGTAGGGTTTTCTCCTTTTGTAGTTTGTGTATCTAGTACTGAATCACAAACGTGTCAGGATTGATACAAATGGTATCAAAAGATCAATGTGTCTGCTGCTTGAACCGTCCTCTGCTCACAAGAATATCTGACTATATATTGCCTCGGACTTTGAGCACACTGTAAAGGACAAGTACCAAGGTCCCTAGTACAATATTGCTCATCTCCTTATAGATTGATATTGAGTCCCACAATGGGGATTCAGACCAAACAATCCAGTGTGGATTACTACCATTTAATCCAGGAAAATAGTGGACCTTACCTTCTTGACTGGCTGCATACTTCAGCCACACATAGAACATTGTATCATCAGGCTCTCGATCTGCTCTTTATATATGGGTAGAAATAATACATTACTAAAATGTTTCAAACCTTTACTGGACGACTGGACAACTAGTGCCATTTTGTCCACATGGCTCATCATACCCCATATAGTACAATAATATCACGCTAAACATATGTTTCAGAACACTGAACACGCTAACATTCTCTCAAAGTGGAATAATTCTATGGACTGGACTACTTGAGACCTCCCCCTCTCTGAAAGCAGCTCACCACACCTGATTTAGCGAGGATTCCTGTATAAAAGATCACAATACACCCAATTCGGATTTACCTATACTTTCCTCAATAGTAGCCAGTGTAGACTGTAATTGGTGAGTTGCTGTATGTGAGCCACTGATGATCTGGAACATCTCCCACTACCCTGGTGAGACACCGTTCTCCGGCAAATCATGCAATATGAGTTGCCAAGACATTACCAGGATCGGAATCCAGAACAGTAAAAGGAGAACTATCTGAAACAAGCTTTTTCAATCTACACCCCCAGACTCTAAAATGTCATCATTATACAAATCAGACTTACCCCTTAATTCCAGGAGCAATTTATTAATGTGTTTATTCTCCACCAGAAAAAAGAAACAACGATTGAAAGAAAGATGAAATGAAAAAATATGATTATTATTTTGTATTCTTTTTATTAAGTGTTTTTTTTTCTTTTCTTTATTAAGCGCATCTGGCTAATTACAAGCGTTTTGCACTACATATAAATCTTACAAAATTACAATTACATAAAACAAACCTGCAATTTTTACATAAAGTACAAATCCATAGGCTGGTATCAACGGATCAATATCATAAACAAATATAAAATAATAAAATCACATAAACATGGTAAACACCCACATATTGCATGATTCATATCTATACAGAGACAATTTCAGCAATGCGGCTTTCCAAACAAAATAGGCTGCACCTGTAATAACCAATAAATTGGCAGAATATATCATTGGCCTACACTGATTGGATATCACATTATCCAACCTGTGATAGAAAGAAGCATAACCTCGTTACTATTCTATCATAAGATATGTCTTGCTGTTTCCTCCTCAGCTTTGCACAAGCACCTCCTTCTTTCCTCTGAAGAGATTTTTAACCAAGCTCCCGTATATTCATAAACAGGCAAAATATTAAAACATAAACACAAAACAAAACGGGTTAAAGAAGAATGACTCAGTTTCAACAAATAACTTTGTGATTGCTCGATCTGATGGGCCTGTGTCGAATAAACTGTGCACGTTTTCATTGATGACAATTTCACTAATGCAGTTATTGGATCCCTAGTCCTGGTCTTTCGTATAAGTTCCTCATAGAAAATTCCTAAGTGTGGTTCAGTTTCACGTAGATGTGACTCCACACATTTAAATAAATCTCATTATGCGGCATTTCTAGGTCCATACAAGGCATGTTTAGCAAACAGCGCCAGCATGGAATTGGCTTTAACACCCTCAAACTTGATCTTAAAATAGAACTTACGAATGGCTATCTTCCAAAGTGATGTCAAGAATGGTAACCCAAGTTCGAGACATAAAGCCTTTACTGGGACTGATTTTGGAAATCCGAGTAAGGAGCAAAGAATCTTTCCTTGTAGGCGACCCAGCCAAACTACATGTCTGGCAAGGAGAGTTTCAAGGCAATACATGATACTCGGTACACAACCTTTTTTGCACTGTGGATTTTGTTTAATTGGCTTTTCCGAATAGACATACGTGTAAACAGACTCCAGCTTTCCCTCTTTAATAAACTCTTGTTGTTTGTCTACTAACCACCATTATCTTAGTTGTGGCCTGGTTTAACTTAAGACCAGTTATAAGGGCGTAGTCCTGTAAGGCATTGATGGAGAGTGAGAAAGGTCAGCCTTGTAAAATTTCAACTACTAAGTGTAATTCACATACATAATTTGTTTAGCACTATCAACTATCATCAACTATCTGATGCCACTTTACGGAGGCTGTACAGTATTGCAGCAACGTACCAGGAAACACACATTATGTTATTTAGAAACAAGGGCATTCTGCCTGATGTACTGTAGAAAACACATGATACACTCATAGCAGTTGGGTGCTGAGAAAACGAGCACGTAGAGGGTTGCTGGTGATGAGGTTAATAATGGTGGTCTTTCTTTTGACCAGTGGTCTGCTATGATGGATGAGGGCAGCATTCCTTGCTAAGTGGGAGCAGTAGCAAAATGGCAGGGCAAGGGTGTGTCTTCAGTGCTTTTCTTATAATGAAGATCACAGGTGAAGCAAAATGTAAAAGGGAGTCACGTACCATAACATGAAGGACCACAAGCAACATTCCAGCTACACAGAGACAGACATAGGCATTCACCAAATATGAGGACCCTTGTTACCTAGTGTCCCCTGCTATGGCCTTCTCTAGATGATATTCAAATGAATGTTACAAAACATAGCCTTTAGCATGTTAATGACACACATATAACTATATAACCGGCCGAGAATAGTAGCATTATTATATATTTAACATGTCCAAATATATGTCAAAAGTTGAAATAATACTTACTAAGGGAACGCTGTTCTGAGTTTGGAATCATTGAAGCGGAAAGAGTGCCTTTGAACGTTTGCATAACTGCAGCCCTTGCATGTGCCCTGGTAATATGTTATGTTATGTTAAAGGTTCTTATACCATGCACTGTTGCCACCTGCATGGTTCCTTGGCACTCTAGCAGTTCTATACATCAAGGGCCGAGGGGATGAGTTCATAGGACTGAGAGGAAGAAAAGAGCAAGAGAGCTGTGATGTGCTGCTGTTGGCAGCTTCAGTTCAGTTGACACTGTTCGCTGAGTGTAGGTGTGTTTTTTCAGTTGGTAGCCGCAATGTGCTGTTGGCCGAGGCTATGTGTGCTTTTTTTCATTGTTGTGGTGCAGTAAACTGCATGCAGTTTGTTGTGCTGTAGAGGTAGGGTTGCATTAAGTTCAGAGTTTGTCGAGAGGTGTATGCAGAAGGGTGAGCTTATTTAGTAGGGTTGGTTAGTGGCAGTATACTTTCCTACCCCCGCTGTTCTGGCTTACTGTGGTCCATATCCCTTCCCCTGTTATCCATTCCAGTGTGCTGCAATTACCACCCCTATGGTGTGTGCAGAAGTGTGGGTTTTCCTGCAAAGACATCTTGTTCGGGGCATACTTTGCGCTCTGAAACCCTTGTGTACGAGCGCGATAGAAATAAAATATCAATATCAAAATGTCCCACTGCCACCACCTTCACCTGCATCCAGTTTTGACTGGCTAGCCTACAGCCCAGTGCATGCTGGGACTTGTAGTGTAGCTTTTTACATATTATGCCTCGGCCTGCCAGTTCAGGCACGCAAACCGCTGTTTGTTTGAAAGCCAGGCCTTCAGGACGCTAACCCTAAAAGGCAATAAGGGAACTGCCAGTTACTGCCAGTTACTTAAATGGTTACTTCAACATGGGAGAGAGAGGAAGATATTAAGGGAGTGTAGGTTTCATTGTTCTACTGCACATCACATTAGCTTTTTCTTACAGTTTTGTTTTGAATAGCATAAAATATCCCCCCAAGGTCAGTAACAACCTCGAAAGCCAATGGGGCAAACAACACCTCTGATTGCTCACCATCTTTGCTATACCTCTTCTCTTCAGCAGTGATCAAAATGGGTGGGAACGGTTGAAAACTGTGTTACACTACTTTTATTTTTTTCTGTTTACCAGCTCTACTTTTTACGACCATATCCACCATTCTATATACAGGATGTGTCCATGCAAGTCCATGTGCAAGTGTAAAGTTGCAATAGCAGCCTTAGTTACTAGTCACTACCATTGCAATGCCCCAGCCGCAACACCTTGTCACATGTTGCACTATGCTTCCGCCTACCCTCTGCCCTGCTGAGACATTAGTTCCACTACTTCTTTCGCTACACTTCTACCACTGCTTTCCAGCTGAAGAAGGCTGGGTTAAGGTTACACTGCCTTCAGGCTGTAACACTGTCTTCAATCAGTAAAGATGAAAAGAGGTTGCTAAAATGAAGTGTGTATTTTCCAAATTGTTTATGCCTTTGGTTCTAGGGGTGAAATCCCAGGTGAATGGCTGTGTAGATAATGAAAGTAATGCTTACTTTCTGCCTTCGGTTTGCTACATAGTATTTGCATCTGAAGGCTGAAGGGCTGAGTCTGCCCAGACAGGATTGGAAGCTCTCTTTGCATCTTTGCTATCCGTGAACTGTTGGCTGAGTAGGTGAATGTACCAGCTGTTGAAAGCCTGCGGCCACTGTTTGAGAAATGTAGTTGATGCATGACTCTGAAGTTTAATCAGGATGACTTGGGAAATTTCATGTAGCATTTGGCTGTGCTGTGACCAGTGCTTAATTTGTGCTGGTGTTTGCCGGTGGCTAACACTGGCACTATATTTTCAGCACTGGCACTCTTTTGAGTTTGAGTGACTGCTGCACCTGCAGAGTCACGCGCGGGGGCAGAGCAGACAGTCAGATGTCATCTTCTTGCCAACAACGAGGCAGACGCACATCACAGTGCACCAAGGCCTCTGCAGCAGCTGGCCTGCTGTTAAGCAGTCCACATAGTGTTTAGTAGCAGGCCAGCTGCAAAGACTTTGGTCCCTGTAGGGCTGCACTGTTGTCATTTTTTGGGTTGGAGGGGTTTCAGGAGGAGAAGGAGATATGCATATAGTCTTTCCCCTTTTGCAATGGCTTGGCAGGTGTAGAACAATGGTCTGGAGGGTCGCCCAGAGCAATGTCAGAGGTTATGATTAATTCTAAACCTTCCAGCCATCACCTCTTTTGTTTTGCCATGGGCAAAAGGAAAGCATCTCCCAAGGTGCTACCACCAACCAAAGCCATAAGGTCTGCACACTTTACTGCCCCTATCCAAAAAGCCAATACTTTGATACTCAAAATGTAAAAACGTACCTTACAAAGAGAAACAAATTTTGTAAAGACTGTAAAATAGAACCATGTACAATTTACTAGCACATTTTTGTCCATTCACTTTACTCACTATTAATTTCGCGTTCTTTACTTCATCAACACAGATACAACATCTTTATTGCAATAACCACTTGGTGTTAATAGCCATATAGACTTTGGGAGGGGCTGTCATTGCTTCAAATAATGAGCTTGCCACAACTTTTAACTAGGAAGTTGGTCATTAACCATTTATAATAGCATCATACAGAAATGTATATAAGGAAATTAAAACAGCATGTGTTATGAGAATCCACAGGAATCAAAAAAGCAGAGAAAACTACATTGGTCAATTTTGAGGTCTGATCATTTGAATAAGTGAATAATGATTATCTGTTCAGTCTTCCAAGACGTATATGTTCTTATTGCCATCTTCCAACTCATATCAGAGGCACTCAATGAGGAAAGTCACTTTTAATCTATGCCATTTGAGGAAATGTGGATGGGTTTTGACTTTGGATACTGTGAACATGATGGAATCTCACTGTGAGGAGTTGCCATCATGCAAAGGGTCTAGAAGCCCTGGGTTTTTCATTTGTATGACTTTAATTGACTGATGCAGGTAATTCCATCTCAGAAAGGGTAATCTGCGAATCAGATTGCCCTTTGTTAGGATCCATGCCAAAAGCATATTTGAATCAGTGCCCTTATCTGCAGTGCCTGCTCTCTTGTGGCACAGAGCAAGGTCAGGGGTCACAGGTGCCTTCTGGATAGCTGCAGTGACAGCATTTAGGTAATGCACCTCATTTCCAAAAACTACACAGCTATGACAATGCTATCCTGGGGGCATGTTAAACTTTACATGTAAGCCATGCCTGAGTTTGAAGTATGATGACTAGCTTCTTTCATAATTATTCAAGCCTCATCAATTTGATATCACACATGTGTCAGCCCTGTGAGCTCACCTCAGCTGAGGATGCGTTTTGTGTATTCCCCCCACCTGCTGTGCCCTTGCTGCTGCCAGCATGACTGTAGCCCGGGAGGTTGCCTCTCTTTGTTCCTTTGTGTGGGCAGGTTATACCTTCCACCGAGAGACAGCCACAACTCAGGAAGCTGTCATGGGAACAGGAATCAAAGAGCACACCCTGTCACATAAGGAATAGACTCACAGCAGGGTGCTGCATACAAGAAAGGCATTTGATTCTATTGAGAAGGGAACAGATTGGTTAAGTATAAACAGAGGGAGCTCATTAGAGCCGGGGGCGACGTTCCAACAACTTCTTTCTCTCTGCCTCTATCTTTCCTTCCTGCCCTTTCCACTTCATGTAAAACACCACACTTTTGGTGTGATGTCGGAAGACAAGTATCCTTGTTCCATGGGTAGTGATTGAACCCTTTAAGCAGTTTTACTTTTGTCCAATCAGCTGTTTACTTTTACCCTTAAAAGAAGGGGTCTCCCACTCCTTCTTTGAAACATCTCTGGACTTGAAATATTCAAGAAAATTTAGTTTGGACCTTGGTGAAAACAGGCAGTCCAATGCAGAGGCAAGCTCTGTCCCCTAAACATACGTAGGCCAAATTGTGTGTAAACTGCTGCTGTGTAATGAACTGCCTTTCTGCCAGCCACCCTGGTACCCAAGATCTCATTGTGCTGAAGGACCCCTGTATGCTTGGTCCAGCCTCCCCATGTTTAGGAGCTTGAGTAAAGGACTACTCTTGCCTTTGGTCCTGGAGTAGGACTCTCGGCTCCTGAGAGCCAAGACAGGCAGGATTCCTGTTAACTTGCCTTCAAAGCACTGCAAGCCATGAATAGAGCTTGTATAACACCATTTAAAAAAAACAACAGTACCATCAGGAGCGGAATATGGCACTCAACAACTTTTGAACCACAGTTCCACCCATTTGAACCAGTTTGCTGACACACCATGCCAGCTGACGCGTGCCATTGCCTTGGCTCCAACAAAAAAGCATTGCTGCACTTGCATCACTTGAAACTCTATTCGGACCATCAGTCTCTTTGTCGCCACTCCTATTGATGATTGAACTGACCCAGATGTTCTCACCAAACTGCATCATTCGAGTCCCTACATTGAACTGACTCACCGGCACATCCCGTCACTGGCCGTCATTGAACCTCAAACACCAAATCGAATCAAGGAACCTCCACGATCCACATTGCTTGAGTGACATGTTGAACCACAGCATCCTTCCATTTGACCCTGCCTCTACAGCTGCTTGCCTCTGGACTACCACGACTGCCACCTTTTGAACTGATTTTAAACCGCCAAACAACATCTAGTTGGCCGTTTTGAACTGGTAAAATACAGAAAAGGTATTATTGCCTGATAACTCCCGCCAGGGCCCATTTTGGGATGTAGAGACTGGCTAAGTCACTAAATCTCTTTTTGGAACTCAAGGGTATATCCTTTTTGAACATTGTAATTTTTTTTGCCTTTTCGCTTCTGCCTCATTACCCAGAGTGCTGCTATATTGCATAGCCTGTGTTCTTTATACAGGGATGGATTTGTGCAGTGTTTTCTAATTGTATATATATTCACTGAAAAATCTTTGTTAAAGGGACGTTATGGCTAAGTTGCACTAATAAAAACCTATGAAATTCAATGAAAAAACTTTGCTAAAGGGACGTTATGGTTAGAATTCAAAACGAAAAACGTCAGAAATTCGGCAGTTATGGTAAGCTAAGCAACCACCGTGCACTGCAAAGACTAACACGCATGACATCAAAGATGACATCACAAACGTCTGACATCATTGTGGAACTTCCAGACACTGGCACGTGACCATGCACTTGCGCGCAGCATGATGACATATCCACGAATGCGTTTGCACTTCGTGTTCGGGTCTTTGCTTTGAGGACAATTCGGAACTGCATTTACTACTGATCTAGGAACTTTCAAGCTCAAAATGTACCCTTCCACAGCTCCTACACCTATTCTTACTCATTATCCATTAACAATCTAGTACAAAACACATACTTGGAAGAATATTAGCAAAACTGTAATTTATCTTAAAAATGGCATCAGCTATTGCCTTTCCTCCTCCCCAAGAGCCACCACCACCACCAGCTGGAGGACCTACACAAGAGAAAAAGCACAGTACTTCCAAAGACAATGAAGAGGACCAAGAAGATGAGGTAGAGGAAGTGCCTACCTCTAGTACCCAGAGAGAATCATGGGTGTGGCAGTTCTTTTTTTGGGAATGTACCAAAGGCTTTAGATTTAGCTTTAGCTTTAGTTAGGCTTTAGCTACCAAACTGAAATGCACTGAGTGCCACT
This sequence comes from Ambystoma mexicanum, assembly GCF_040938575.1. Lineage (NCBI taxonomy): Eukaryota > Metazoa > Chordata > Amphibia > Caudata > Ambystomatidae > Ambystoma > Ambystoma mexicanum. Next base: position 1,051,708,206 of record NC_090941.1, read on the forward strand.
CTGTACACAGTCGCTGACTACCAGGACAGTACTCCTACGGGAGCACCTCCCTGCACCAACACACCAAATCCAACCACTGCAATGCTCTCAGAAAGGTTGTTCCTTTCTTAGAAATAAGTAGGCTGGTGTCCTCCACATCATCTTCCTCAACCAATATTGTAACCACACAGCCTACTTCTGTGGGACCCAAAATACCACCAGCTACCTTGCAAGCAATAAAAGAGGCTGTTGATCCATGTCTTTTGAAGACAACATTCCTCTGTATATACTGCAACACATCACTCTGCAGGGGGAAGGAATTTCAAAGTGCTTTTGAAGCTGTAATCATTTAGCATGAGAAACACTGCCCCCTACCTTAGAAGTAACATAAGCGCAACATCTTCCCCTATCCAACTAGCCCTACATATTAGTGCTTTGTGCCTCTTACCTCATTTCCCTCCCCACATTACGTTCCAACCTCTCCTGCAAAACGAAATTCATAAAAAAACAACAAAAGAGAGGTTCCTTAGGAACCACCTTTCACGGTTAAAACATAGAACTAAAACAAACAAAAAAAGTATAAAGTCTATCTACTTTACATTTCTCAGTAAAGTACATAGACTCAATAAGAATTTCCAACATTTCCATTAGCATTTTGTGTTATGGTAGTGGAAATAAAGTGGCACCCAAGTTATTGGCCCAAGCAAAGCAAGGGTGGATAACAAGGGCTCCGGACCGGTATCTCCCGTTGCTGCCCCTGCAATGGGGGAAGAGGGGCATTAGCACCCGGGGTTCCCAAAGTGGGATCTCGGGGTAAAAAAAAAAAAAAAGATTTTTCTTCCTAGACTGGGACGCGTGTGGCGTCCCGCTGTAAGAAGGACAATCCTTTTCCAAGATGGCCACAATGGGAAGGGAAGAGAGAGCCCTATGACCATATTTTCTGGACTATTTTTTGTACCTACATTATGACACTTGTCAAAAAATAAATCACAGGCACATTTGCAAAACCATGCTTGTAGGTCCTTGCCAATGCTCCTTACATGAGTTTGCTGGAAATCCACCCATGTTTTATTTTTTCAAAAGTGTCAAAATCAAAATGTATATACATACAGTAGTCATATAATTTAGCCCCTTCTTGGCAAAATACATTTAGACTTTACACAAACATTCAAGGTTGGGTCTATAATCTTCCTGAAAACCTTTGTCCAGATTCGTCAAACAGCAGCAAAGTTATAAGCCATCTAAGAATGTTGTCTAATTTAGCCCTCTCTTGACTAAATCCCAGCAAACTTTAAAAAAAACATGTATATATAGATCTAAAAGAAATTTGCAAACTTGTGCGTACATTCGTCAAATGGCTCCACATTTATAAGCCTTTACAATATTTTGGGACCCCACTCTAATTTTGCCCCCTCTTTACAGAATCCCACCAAACTTTGCAAAAAACATTTATCTAGATTTAAAATCGTTTTGGGTACTTTTGTGCAGATTCATCAAATGGTACCACATGTTTAAGCCTTTACAATATTTTGGGACCTCCCAGTCTAATTTTGTTCCCTCTTGACAAAACAGCTGCACACTTTCCAAAACCATTGAGAATCGGGTTTAGAATACATTTCCAAAATCTCATGAAGTTTCATTGAGTGGCACCAAAGTTATTAGCCTTCCAAAAACTGTTTTTCACCACCAACCCTGTAATGCAGAAATAGGCATAAATGTCCCCGAACACCTGAAGTGTTTGCGAACATCACAGGACTGTACCCAAACATCCGGACTGTTTGTGGCAGAGTTTGGGCATGCAAAACACCCGTTCTTTGGCTTCTTATGGCCATATCCCATCCCATCCTCATCACCCATCACCTCCCCAGAGATTGTATGATAAATTTGACAAGTGCAACATTGTGTTTTGTAATATGTTTTTTATCGAAATGTTCACAGACAACGGCAGCTTTCCGTGAATGCAACATGATGGGCGTTTCCAAAAATCTGATGCACTTCACGGTTTTCACCATTCAATCATTGGGTGCATCCGATTTCCGCGGACATCACATCGCCCTCTAGGCCAATCAGATGCCCTTCTAGAGACCGAAGAGGGAAGTGGGTCTGCGGACCTAACCCATATATCACTCATTTCTGTGCCCACTTTTGGGCCATTTTAAACAAAACTACTGGACGGATTTGCACCAAATTTACAAAAGCATGCTTTCGGGTGCTTTCGGGACCAAGCCGCAGCTCCTGCTGTAAATTTGGTAAAAATCCATCCAGTAGTTTGGGCTGTAGACATGACTTTTTGCAAAGTTTGGTAAGGATTCACCCAGGGGGTGAAAGTTATAAACCACCCAAAAAGTGCTATTCCTATTGGCTGAGCAACTTAACCATATCTACAGGGCCGCTACCCCAGGCCCTGTTATATATGTGTATATATATATATATATATATTACATGGCCACGGTAGTGGCCATGTAGTTATGGTTAAGTTGCTGTTTCCATAGGAAGAGCACTTTTTGGGCGGCTTATAACTTCCCTCTCCCTGGACGAATCCTCACCAAACTTTGCAAAAAAAAGTATTTGGGTCACTCTGAATTTTTTAGCAAAGTTAGGTGAGGATTCGTCCAGGGGGGGCAAAGTTATAAGGGGTGTCCCAAAACTTTTTTTTCCCATAGACATAATGGGAAAAAACTTTGCTCACACCTACAGCCCAAACCGCTGGACGGATTTACACCAAATTAGCGACAGGAGCGGCGGCTTGGTCCCGAAAGCATGCTTTGCTTTATTTGGTGTAAATCCGTCCAGTAGTTTTTAAAAAAATGACAAAAATGTAAGTGAAAAAAATTTGTGATATCTATGTTCGCTTCGCGGACACACTTCCCTGTTCGCTCCACGGACAGGACGGTGATTGGGCAAGCAGCTTGCGTGATGTCCACGGACATCTGACGTGCTCTCTCATTGGATGCGTGAAAGCGTGCAGTGCGTCTGGCTTCAGAGACGCCCGCCAACTTTGTTCCTCACATGAGAGGCTTTGTATCCCGCCTGCACAGTAAGTCCCCCACCCCCGCTCATGCCCGTGTCTGTCTCCTGTTCCTCCCACCACCGGCTCATGTCCGTGTGTCTTTCTCCCTCCCGCCCACCGCCGGCTCATGTCCGTGTGTCTTTCTCCCTCCCGCCCACCCCCCGCTCATGTCCGTGTTTCTTTCTCCCTCCCGCCCAACCCCCGCTCATGTCCATGTGTCTTTCTTCCTCCCGCCCACCCCCCGCTCATGTCCGTGTGTCTTTCTCCCTCCCGCCCACCCCCCGCTCATGCCCCACTCATACCCCGCTCGTGCCCCGCTCATCTCTCCCAACCGCCCACCCCCCCGCTCTTGCCCCGTGTGTCTCTCCCACCACCGTGTGTCTCTCCCACCCGCTGCTCATGTCTGTGTGTTTCTCCCCACCCGCCGCCCGCTCATGTCCGTGTGTCTCTCCCCACCCGCCGCCCACCCCCGCTCATGTCCGTATGTCTCTCACCACCTGCCGCCCACCCCCCGGTCATGTCCGTGTGTCTCTCCCTACCCCCGCTCATGTCTGTGTGTCTCTCCCCACCCGCCGCCAACCCCCCGCTCATGCCCCGTGTGTCTCTCCCCCTCCCGCCCACCCCCGCTCATGTCCGTGTGTCTCTCCCCACCCACCGCCCACCCCCCACTCATGTCCCGTGTGTCTCTCTCCCTCCCCCCCGCCCCCGCTCATGCCCCGTGTCTCTTCCCCCCTCCCACCCACCCCCACGTCTCTTGCCCCCTCCCGCGCACCCCCGCTCTTGCCCCCTCCCGCCCACCCCCACTCTTGCCCCGTGTCTTCCGCCTCCCGCCCACCCCCACTCTTGCCCCGTGTCTTTCCCCCTCCCGCCCACTCCCGCTCTTGCCCTGTGTCTTTCCCCCTGCCGCCCACCCTCGCTCTTGCCCCGTGTCTTTCTCCCTCCCGCCCACCCCCGCTCTTGCCCCATGTCTATCACCCTCCCGCCCACCCCCGCTCATGCCCCTAGTGTCTCTCCCCCTCCCGCCCACCCCCGATCATGCCCCGTGTGTCTCTCTCCCTCACCCCCCACCCCCCGCTCATGCCCTGTGTGTCTCTCTCCCCTTACCCCCACCCCCCGCTCATGCCCCGTGTGTCTCTCTCCCTCCCCCCACCCCCGCTCATGCCCCGTGTGTCTCTCTCCCTCCCGCCCACCCCCCGCTCTTGCCCCGTGTGTCTCTCTCCCTCCCGCCCACCCCCCGCTCATGCCCCGTGTGTCTCTCCCCCTCCCGCCCACCCCCCACTCATGCCCTCTGTGTCTCTCTCCCTCCCCCCAACCCCCGCTCATGCCCCGTGTATCTCTCTCCCTCCCCCCACCCCCGCTCATGCCCCGTGTGTCTCTCTCCCCTTCCCCCACCCCCCGCTCATGCCCCATGTCTGTCTTCTGTTCCCCCCGCTCATGCCCCGTGTCTGTCTCCTGTTCTCTCCACACCCCGCTCATGCCCCATGTCTGTGTCCTGTTCCCCCCACCCCCCGCTCATGCCCTGTAGCTATCTCCTGTTGCCCCCCACCCCTCCCGCTCATGCCCCGTGTCTGTCTCCTGTTCCCCCACCCACTCATGCACCGTGTCTGTCTCCTGTTCCCCCCACACGCTCATGCCCCGTGTCTCTCTCTTGTTGCCCCCCACCCCCCGCTCATGCCCCGTGTTTGTCTCCTGTTCTCCCCACCCCCCGCTCATGCCCCGTGTCTGTCTCCTGTTGCCCCCCACCGCCCCGCTCATGCCCCGTGTCTGTTCTCCCCACCCCCCGCTCATGCCGTGTCTGTTGTTCCCCCCACCCCCCGCTCATGCCCCGTGTCTGTCTCCTGTTCCCCCCACCCCTCGCTCATGCCCCGTGTCTGTCTCCTGTTCCCCCACCCCCACTCATGTCCCGTGTCTCTCCTGTTGCCCCCCACACCCGCTCATGCCCCGTGTCTCTCCTGTTGCCCCCCACCCCCCGCTCATGCCCCGTGTCTGTCTCCTGTTGCCCCCCACCCCCACTCATGCCCCGTGTCTGTCTCCTGATGCCCCTCACCCCCCGCTCATGCCCCGTGTCTGTCTCCTGTTGCCCCCCACCCCCTGCTCATGCGCTGTGTCTGTCTCCTGTTGCCCTCCACCCCCCGCTCATGCCCCGTGTCTGTCTCTGTTGTTCCCCCCACCCCCCGCTCATGCCCCGTATATCTCTCTCCCTCCCCCCACCACCGCTCATGCCCTGTGTGTCTCTCTCCCCTTCCCCCACCCCACGCTCATGCCCCATGCCTGTCTTCTGTTCCCCCCGCTCATGCCCCGTGTCTGTCTCCGGTTCTCTCCACACCCCGCTCATGCCCCATGTCTGTGTCCTGTTCCCCCCACCCCCCGCTCATGCTCCGTGTCTATCTCCTGTTGCCCCCCACCCCTCCCGCTCATGCCCCGTGTCTGTCTCCTGTTCCCCCCACCCGCTCATGCCCCGTGTCTGTCTCCTGTTCCCCCACATGCTCATGCCCCGTGTCTCTCTCCTGTTGCCCCCCACCCGCCCGCTCATGCCCCGTGTTTGTCTCCTGTTCTCCCCACCCCCTGCTCATGCCCCGTTTCTTTTTCCTGTTCCTCCCACCCCTCGCTCATGCCCCGTGTCTGTCTCCTGTTCCCCCCACCCCAGCTCATGCCCCGTGTCTGTCTCCTGTTGCCCCCCACCCCCCGCTCATGCCCTGTGTCTGTCTCCTGTTGCCCTCCACCCCCACTCATGCCCCATGTCTATCTCCTGTTCCCCCCACCCCCCGCTCATGCCTCGTGTCTCTCTCCTGTTGCCCCCCACCCCCGCTCATGCCCCATGTCTGTCTCCTGTACCCCCCACCGCCCGCTCATGCTCTGTGTCTGTCTCCTGTTGCCCCCCTGCTCATGCCCCGTGTCTGTCCCCGGTTCCCCCCACCCGCTCATGTCCTCTGTCTCTCTCCTGTTGCCCCCCACCCCCCGCTCATGCCCCGTGTCTGTCTCCTGTTGCCCCCACCCCTCCCATGCCCCGTGTCTGTCTCTTTTGTTCCCCCACCCCCGCTCATGCCCTGTGTCTGTCTCCTGTTCCCCCCACCCCCCGCTCATGCCCCATGGCTGTCTCCTGTTGCCCCCCCTGCTCATGCCCCGTGTCTGTCTCCTGTTCCCCCCACCCGCTCATGTCCCGTGTCTCTCTGCTGTTGCCCCCCACCCCCCGCTCATGCCCCGTGTCTGTCTCCTGTACCCCCCACCCCCCCGCTCATGCCCTGTGTCTCTCTCCTGTTGCCCCCCACCCCATGCTCATGCCCCGTGTCTGTCTGCTGTACCCCCCACCCCCCGCTCATGCCCCTTGTCTCTCTCCTGTTGCCCCCCACTACCCCGCTCATGCCCCGTGTCTGTCTTCTGTACCCCCCACCCCCCGCTCATGCCCCGTGTCTGTCTCCTGTTCCCCCACCCCTCGCTCATGCCCCATGTCTGTCTCCTCTTGCTCCCACCCATGCCCCGTGTCTGTCTCCTGTACCCCCCCACTCTGCGCTCATACCCGTGTCTCTCTCCTGTTGCCCCCCACACCCCTGCTCATGCCCCGTGTCTGTCTCCTGTTGCCCCCCACCCCCTCGCTCATGCCCTGTGTCTGTCTCCTGTTCTCCCCACCCCCCGCTCATGTCCCGTGTCTGTCTCCTGTTCCTCCCACCCCCGCTCATGCCCTGTGTCTGTCTCCTGTTGCCCCCCACCCCCTGCTCATGCCCCGTGTCTGTCTCCTGTTCTCCCCACCCCCCGCAGATGCTCCGTGTCTGTCTCCTGTTCCCCCCCACCCCCCGCTCATGCCCCGTGTCTGTCTCCTGTCGCCCCCCACCCCCCGCTCATGCCCCGTGTCTGTCTCTGTTGTTCCCCCACCCCCGCTCATGCCCGTGTCTGTCTCCTGTTCCCCCCACCGCCCGCTCATGCCCCGTGTCTCTCTCCTGTTGTCCCCCATCCCCTGCTCATGCCCCGTGTCTGTCTCCTGTACCCCCCCACCCCCGCTCATGCCCCGTGTCTGTCTCCTGTACCCCCCACCCCCCGCTCATGCCCCGTGTCTGTCTCCTGTTGCCCCCCCACTCATGCCCCGTGTCTGTCTCCTGTTCCCCCCACCCACTCATGTCCCGTGTCTCTCTCCTGTTGCCCCCCACCCCCCGCTCATGCCCCGTGCCTGTCTCCTGTACCCCCCACCCCATGCTCATGCCCCGTGTCTCTTTCCTGTTGCCCCTGACTCCCCCGCTCATGCCCCGTGTCTGTCTTCTGTTCCCCCACCACCCGCTCATGCCCCGTGTCTGTCTCCTGTTCCCCCCACCTCCCGCTCATGCCCCGTGTCTGTCTCCTGTTGCCCCCACCCATGCCCCGTGTCTGTCTCCTGCATTCCCCCACTCCACGCTCATGCCCCGTGTCTCTCTCCTGTTGCCCGCCACGCCCCCCGCTCATGCCCCGTGTCTGTCTCCTGTTGCCCCCCACCCCCTGCTCATTCCCCGTGTCTGTCTCCTGTTCTCCCCACCCCCACTCATGCCCCGTATCTGTCTCCTGTTCCCCCCCATCCCCCGCTCATGCCCCGTGTCTGTCTCCTGTTCTCCCCACCCCCCCGCTCATGCCCCGTGTCTGTCTCCTGTTCTCCCCACCCCCCACTCATACCCCGTGCCTCTCTCCTGTTGGCCCCATCCCCTGCTCATGCCCTGTGTCTGTCTCCTGTTGCCCCCCACCCCCCACTCATGCCCCGTGTCTCCCTCGTGTTCCCCCCACCCCCCGCTCATGCCCCGTGTTTCCCTCGTGTCACCCCCCGCCCCCTGCTCATGCTCCGTGTCTCCCTCGTGTTCCCCCCACTCCCCCGCTCATGCCCCTTGTCTCTCTCCTTTCCTCCCCACCCCCGCTCATGTCCCGTATGTGCCCTGTACCCCCCGCTCATGCCCTGTGTCTCCCTCGTGTTCCTCCCCACCCCCTGCTCATACCCCGTGTCTCCCTCATGTTCCTCCCCACCCGCTGCTCATGCCCCGTGTCTCTCTCGTGTTCCCCCCACCACCGCTCATGCCCTGTGTTTCCTTCCTTCCCCCCCACCCCCTGCTCATGCCCCGTTTATACCCTGTTCCCTCTCACCCCCCGCTCATGCCCATGTGTCTCCCCTGTGCCCCCCCAACCCCGCTCATGAGCCGGTGTGTTCTTTATAAACCCCGCCTTCCCTTTCCATGGTGGCCATCTTGGTAAAAGATTTTCCTTCCTACACCGAGACGCCGCAGACGTCCCGGCGTAGGAAGGAAAATCTTTTTGTTTTTTTTACTACCCGGCATTCCCACTTTGAGGACATAAGATGTTAGTGGTCTTCATCTATTGAAAAGGATGTTATGGTCACGTTGTACTAATAAAAACCTTTAAAATTTAGTAAAAAAAATGTTACAGGGACGTTATGGTTAAGTTGCACTAATAAAAACCTATGAAATTCAATGAAAAAACTTTGTTAAAGGGACGTTATGGTTAAGTTGCGCTACTAAAAACCTTTGAAATTCAGTGAAAAAACTTTGTTAAAGGGACGTTATGGTAAACTTGCGCTACTAAAAACCTATGAAATTCAGTGAAAAAACGTTGTCAAAGGAACGTTATGGTAAAGTTGCGCTACTAAAAACCTATGAAATTCAATGAAAAAACTTTGTCAAAGGAACGTTATGGTTCCAAGTAAAACCGAAAAACCCTTCAAATTCGCCAGTTATGGTAAGCTAAGCAACCATAACTCGCGCCACCACCGTGCACTGCTAAGACTAACACCCAGGACATCAAAGATGACATCACAAATGTCATTGATGTCATCACTGATGACATCACATGTGTATGTACTTTTCATGAAATATGTGTACAAAGGTTTCTTATTATAATGTTGCGAAACAAGTGTGAAGGATCATTGCAATAAATATCATACCCTAATTAGTGCATTGAACGATACTTCTTCATTGAATACCGCCAAACCCACAGCTACACAGCACACTACTGCTGCCTCCCCTTTATTGGCCATGAACAATACTCCTTCCACCTTAAGAAATGGCTTTGTCTTGCACTGTGGGTCCTTTTGTTTCATTGCACATTCTCCATCATCTCTGTCCATCAGTACAACCTCTACGTTCTGCCCTTGGGCCATGATTCATACCCGACACAGTGCCAACTGGACTAAACCCTGGGCTACCAGAAGTGGCATCTCTTGGGGTATTGAAAGCTTGGATGCCCCAGACACATAATGGATGAGAGAACAAGCATAACAGCTCCCATTTGACTTCTACTTTCCCACTGAGTGCATGTGACTGTACAATAGATTTGTGAATTATGTGTAGTGCACATCGACCACAGCATCAAACACCCCCCCTTTGAAATGGTCACATTTCCTACCTTCATCAACCCCCCTTCTAATTTGTTGTTTTCCGAACCAACTATTGTTGTTTATTATGCTACTTTTTTTCATATGGACATCATTTTGAAAAATATAATTTTGTGCACACCCTCTACACCTGCCATTTCTATGCCCTCACCATATAAACTGACATGACATATATACAAAATACACTGCAACAAAACCAACCCATGTACAATATTGACACTATTACACAACACTTGTGGTGCAGTAATATAATGTGTGATGTCACCAGTGATGTCATTGATGATGTTATTTGTGATGTCATCTTTGATGTCCTAGGTGTGTTTGTTTGTTTGTTTGTTTATTATTTGTAATGCGCCAGAATACCCTAAGGTAACAGGGTGCAGCAGTTACAAGAATTTGCAAAGCTTTGTTACATCAATACCAAACATACATACACAAGATCAAAGTTATAAAGCAGGATCATATACATATATACAAGTTGGCACAGGTGAGTACAGTATATGCAAAAGGCAGGAGTATGCAGGACTTAGGGACTCAGTATGTTGGAGGGCTTACGTCTTCAACCATGAGATAATCTTGTTTCGGAAGTTTTGGTAAGGGTGTTGGTGTTAGCAGTGTATGGTGGTGGCGTGAGTTATGGTTGCATAGCTTACAATAAATTGTGAATTTATTGGGTTTTTTGATTTCACTTGTAATGAAAACATCCCTTTAACCAAGTTTTTTCACTGAATTTGATAGGTGTTCATTAGTGCAACTTAACCATAACGTCCCATTAACGTTTTTTCACTGTCTTTCATAGGTTTTTGCTACTGCAACTTAACCGTAACGTCCCTTTAACAAAGTTTGTTCACTGAATTTCATAACGTTGTTTCAGTGTGACGTAACCATAACGTCCCTTTAACAAAGTTTTTCACTGAATTTCATAGGTTTTTATTAGTGTGCCTTAACCATAACGTCCCTTTAACAATGTTTTTTCAGTTAATGTTATAGGTTTGTATTAGTGTAATTTAGCCATAGGTTCCTTGTAACCAAGTGTTTTCAGTGAATTTAATTTAATAGGTTATTATTACTGAAAATGTTTAATGATGTTACATCACTGTATATAAGTTATTAATAATTACTCTTTCAACATATACAAAATAACTATAGACTACCTTTAACACACATATTGTTCACAAGTCATACTCATGTGTGTCGTTATCAGCAGCGCATGCTTGGGATGCAAGTCATGTTTAAATTGCCTATGGTATGAGGCTCAATCATGATCACAGCCCCACCAAACAACCCCTTTTATCCACTGCACCCCCCCTGTATCCTAGTTCAGTGCCCACTATACCCTCATGATGTTACCAATAGCCAGTTCTCATGACTTGCAGCCATGTCTCCACAATCCATGGGGAATGAGCTTGGCCATGCTTCATGCCCCAATAAGCAAATCAGACTAGACATTGTCATTGCTGAGGGTCAGGCGCACTGCTCAGGCTGCAAAGTTATATCATTGTTTTTGTACTTATATTTTGACACTTTCAAAAAAGTAAACCACAGGGCAGATTTGCAAAAGCATGCTTTCAGGTCCTTGCTGATGCTCCTCACGCATGTTGCTGCAATCCCATCCAGCACTTCGGGCTGCGGCCCATGCTGCATGCCCCAATAAGTAAATCAGAGTAGATATTTTCCTTGGCAAGGGCCAGGCCCACTGTCCAGGCTCCAAAGTTATTTCACTATTTTGTGTACTTACGTTTTGACACTTTGGAAAACATATAATACTGCACACATTTGCAAAAGCATGCTTTCATGTCCTTGCTGATGCTCCGAGCGCAGGTTTTCTGCAATCCGTCTAACAGTTCAGGCTGTAGCCGCAAGTAGAATTCTTTCCCATTCAAACCTAGGGCTTCAGCATACCACATGCCCCCATAAGCTGATCAGAATACACATTTGTCCTTGCACATGGCCAGGCTTACTGCCCAGGCACCAAAGTTAGATCACAATTTTTTGTACTTTTTTAACACTTTGGAAAAATTTAAACACAGAACAGATTTGCAAAACTATACTTTCAGGTCCTTGCAGATGCTCCTCGCACAAGTTTGCTGCAATCGCACCCAGCACTTCAGGCTGTAGTCACAAGCATCATTTTGCTCTCCTTTTAAACCCAGCAATATGTCATGAAATATTCCCTGCTAAACAAAATCCCAATACAAAACTAGTGCTTGTGCTATTCTCAGTAAGTGTCTGCAATGGGAACATGACAAACTGAGTAAAATCCTGGTAGCCAAATACTTGACAAGCTTGCCAACCTAAAAATAAAACAAGGGTTTGCGTCCGTCCACTGCAAATGCGTTAAACTCTTCACGCACGTGCCTTTTACTTGTGCCCGGAAAAGCAGCCACAATCAGGGGATAACAATTGCACCAGTGTCCAGGTTTATAAACTTCCTGCCTCTTTGTGGGCAAATACTCATGACTTACTTGCTCTCTCATCATTTCCCCTCCTCACCCCCATGTCTAGCTTTCAACAATACTCTGCGTTATAAAGATACATTGAAACGTATGCATTCCATAGTGTCACTCAGATTTATAAATCCTTATTGAACTATTTTAGGCAAAAAGTGAACAATTGTGACATTATTCCCCCATCTTGACTGGGAGACAACAAATACCAGAATGCAATCAGCAAAAGGCAACAAAAATGGTCTCTGAGTGCAATACATTCAAGGACTGACAGTAGCTTGGTTTAAAAGAAAAAAAAATGTGGATGCTGAGTGTTTTCTTAGTGTGTTATGAGATATTTAAAATGAAGAAAACACTGGACTGTCTCCCATCCATGCAGTAACCAGGACCAACTCTGCTTAGCTTCAAAGTGAGGAAACGGCTGTTCCCTTCAGGCCATGTTGCTCTAAGTGGCCATGTAACTTGTAATTACTTATTAGGCAGCATGGACTGAGGAAGCTGACCTTTTCTTTGCTTGGAAGCTAAGCAGGTTCGGTCCTGGTTGATGCATGGATGGGAGACCCAGGTCACCAGTGATTTCTCACCCCCGATGTCACTGTAGCTGTACACATATCTATTTGTTTTTATTATGGATAAAAGATTGCAGACTTTGAGAATTCACAGTGTTTTTTAGTTAATACATTGTACGATTAAATTAATTACCAAGGATCACACACTTTGGTTAAGCAGCATACTACAAACCCTGTGTTTTATGGCCTATTTCTAAGTGAATGTTGTGATACATCAGACGACCACAACTAAGCGCATTTAAGCAGCACAAAAAATGGGAAAAACATGACCGACTGCTTGAAAAACATATGTCCAAGTACTTTTGCACCCATAGCGAAAATCCATAGCTGGCACCCTTGAATAAACGCTCAGTAAGTGAGCATATATCTTAAAGTGAAATATACAGATGTAGTTCAATTGACCTCCTTAGAAGAAAGTGCGCAAAACAAAATAGTATTGGACTTTTTAAAAAAAATGATGAACACCAGAAGAATGACCTGAGGAAAAAGTTTCGATAAATATACTGAAAAAGTATTAGAGGTGGTCACCTTTTAAACCCAGCAATCTGTCATGAGATTTGCCCAGGAAAACAAAATCCTAATATGAAACAAGAGCTTGTGGTCTTGTCGGTATGCGTCTGCACTGGGAGCATGGCAAACTGAGTAAAAACCTCATAGCCAAATACTTCAGCAAGCTTACCAACCTCAAAAAAACAAGGGGTTGCACCTGTCCTCTGAATAAAAGTTACATTGTTCACCCACATGTGTCCTTTACTTTTGACCTGAAAATCAGCCACAATCATGGGCAATTCACTGCAACAGTGCCCAGGATTGCAAATTTGCTTGCCACATCGTGGGAAAACAGTCATGACTTACTTACCCTCTCATTTATCCTCCTCACCCACATGTCTGTCTTTCAACAATACTCAATGACTCAAATATCTAAATCATTACCAAACTATGTTAGGCAAAATGTGTACCATTTCGGCATTATTCTCCCCCCCATCTTGACTGGGAAACTACAAATATCAGAATGCAATTCAGCAAAATGCAAAATAATGGTCTCTAAGTGCAATACTTTCAAGGACTGACCTAAGCATGTTTAAACAAACAAAGCAGGATGCTGTGTGTTTTCTTACTATGTTATGAGATATTTAAAACTAAGAAAACACAAGGCATCTGGAACTCTGGACTGTCTCCCATCTGTGCAGTAATCTGGATTGGCCCTTCTTGCCTTCAAAGCAAGGGAGGTGCCTGCCACCTCAGGGCAAGTTGCTCTAATTGGACTTTTACCTTGTGCTCATTTATTAGGCAACATGGGAGGGTGCCAGCTGCTACCTTGCTTCGTAGCTAAGCAGGGTCAGTCCCGGTTACTGCCTAGATGCAAGTCCTGGATGTCTATTCTGTAGTGATTTTTTATCCCCCAAGTCAGTGTGCCCCCTCTGCTATCTTTAGTTATTTTATGCATCGACTACAGATACCAACGGTTATCTGGAGATAATTATAGCCATGAATATCGTAAAAGCGGCTGGAAATAAATGCTTTCTTGCCCCCCCAGTCCTCCACCAAGTGCCCCATCATCTGTGCCAGCTCCCCCACTCCCCAGATATCCTTCTCACCTCCACTACCCCTCCATTTCCCCCACAACACACGCTGTTTCTGCGATGTTGTTTTCTTTGAGATATCATGTATTTGCAAATGTAGACAAGGTTATAGAAAAGCTTTGTGTTGCAAACTGAGTTCCTTCACCCCCTCCAACTCCCATATTTCACTTGGTGCCCTCTAGCCAAACCCCCACACCTCTAGCCTGAATGCAAATGGCTTTTTTCTGCGTTTCATTTTCCGATAACCTTGGCTAAAACCTCAGTTATCTCTCGCATTGAGCAAAAACCGCTTTTTCATTTCTAAATAACCACATTTTGGCAATTGTCTTGAAATATAGCTATCTATTTTAGAGAAGGAGGCACCCTCTTCACCGTCAAATATTTAAAAAACTACTGCATGAAATAACCTAAAAGCATAAAATGCCCTCTTTTAAACGCTTCACTTGCTCCAAATCCATACAGCGGTTTAGGTTGTGCGGTCCCCCAAAAATGGACCTTGTTTGTATAGGGGTAAAAGAATGTGACGCAGCCAGCACACAACTTTGAAACATTTTTTGTGCTTAATAACTTTTACATTTTTAACAAATCTTTACATAACTTTTCACGTTGGGGGGGCTGGGGCTGCACATCCCTAACTAAATTCACGATTTGGGCCACATCCATTACTCAAATGGAAAGTTATTAAAAATAGAATTTTATGAGGATCCTATCGGAGTCCGACTTACCTCACCTTTACTATACAGTGGTAAGAGCTATTGGACAGTTATGCTGGGGCATCGATGAGCCACTCCAAGAAGGCACCAACCACGCACAGAAAGGACTCCCATAGACCTGTAGGATAACACCTGCCCACTCTGCCAGAAACAAGTTACCAGCCATGAATGACAGGTACATATCAGAATCCATCTCGATGGATGATAGCCTTATTCCTCTGAATGCATGGCCACACACCTGCAGACACCTGCAATTATCCGCTGTCCTGAAGACACTCAGCACAACACCTTTGTCACTAGCTGGACACATAATCAGTCACCATGACTTGCATACTCTCCCGACATCCTTCCCAGCACCCATCCACAAGCCAGCTGTACATGGATTACTAGCCACCCATACCTACCTTTAGACTGGCTAAAATGCACACACACATTTTAAATTCCCCGATCTATACCTCAGACTTCAAACCTCCAAGGGAGCACTGGTTTTCAAGGATAGAGAAGTGAGCAATACAGGCAATGGGCTAACATAGAACGTAATATGGAGTCATGGTATGTAGAGCTACTAAATCGATGGGCGAAGCAAATCACACCTGAAACACACTGATTAATCACTAAACATACTCCTCCAACTAGTGGGTGTCAGAAACAGAAAATACACAAACAGAGAAGGATATAACAGACAAGTTAAACCTGAAGTAAAAGATCCATGCATATAGCACCATTCATGTGGTGGTGTAACCACTATCACTACCCAGAGAGGAAGCCCAGGTGGCATTGCCACAGGCCAGACACTGGGAAAAGGAGGAGTGGGGGAAATAAGACCATTCTACTGCTTCAGTCATCTGGACATGTTATGGTTCCATGTCATTTCATTGCGGGATGTTTTTTCATGGGGTTTCTTACCGTGATTTTTTTTGCGAAAAACCCCATCACATATTTTTTTTGGGGGGATCCACCCAAACCCCCCTTTCCAGTTCATTTATATTCTATTCCCAAACACCCACATCCCATATATACATCATTTTCTAACCTCCACCCAAACAATTTGATGGGTTTTTTTTCGTTAAAATATTTGCTTTAAAAAAACCTGTGAAAAAACGTCCCACGATGAAAGGACGTTGTACCCATGTGAGACCATAATAAGGGGGTTTTTGCCCAGCTGTGCATCCATTCCCACAGCAGTACGCTTCTTACACAGTGTTCCTTGCCATTACTCTGCTTGATGTTTCTGGCTCAACCCCTTTTACTTTCACTGTGGATGTTCACCTTTGAGACACATACACAGCGTCGGAGTGTGGGTGCTCCCTAGGCACTGGAGATGTTGGTGGGCTCAAATGCCCTATTACCTCTATGCTGTTATTTGTGGGGAGAAAATATTCCATTTACATTTATTAGCCATGCCAACTTGGACAAAATACAGATTCTTCTTTGATGAAATACCACAGTCATCAAGATTCACATGTTATTGTTATATGAGTGAAGAACTGTGAAGTAGTATGCTTTTATACATCAATGTGATTAATTATTGTTAACTGTGTATGAATAATGGTTGTGTGAAAGTTCCACTGGACACTAAATAAGGGCCTTACTTATTTACTCTTTTGCCACCCTCCAACTAAACGATCCCAAGCTCACCCTTCTAGGAGATTACAACATATGGCTTGACATTCCCACCAACACTATGACACACTCTCTGGTTGACGGCCTAGATGCGTTTAACTTCCAAACCCACATAAACGGCCCGACTCACTATAAAGGACACACACTTGATGCCATCTTCAGCTCCCACAACCTGATACATCTAAACCCCCGTCCCCTATCATCTGGTCCGATCACTACATTGTTTCTTTCACCATTCGCTCACCCAACGCGATTCCATTACCCGAACCAGAACCTCCAAATCTACTCAAATGCTGGAAGAAATTAAAAATCCTTCCTGACCTAGCCGACGCACTCCTTCAGTCTCCTCCCCCTACGCGCCTGCCCAACAAACACCTAACCTCCGACGCCTTTGACTCATGGCTCAACACCGCACTAATACCACTTACCCCCTCTTGCAAACCATCAGCTCGGCCATGGCCATGGCCTTTTTCCTCGATGGTTCACACCTGAATTGAAGACCACTAAACAACTATATAAATCCCTAGAACGCAAATGGCGGAAAGACCAAACACCCCTGAGCATTTGCACCTTGGCCCGGCACCATCGCCTGTACAAGGCTGAAATCTGGAAAGCAAAAAAAGCCCATTACAACTTCCGAATCCTAAACTGTAAAAACCCCAGCAAAGAACTTCACAAAATCATTGCTGAATTCACCAAACCATCATGTACCACCACCCTTCCGACCCCCTCACTATCTCTGTGCGACTCACTCTCACTCAATCTTTACACCACAGTTCTCGAAAGAACAAATGCTCTAACTAACAAACTAGCTCTCTTACACCCACCTGGCCATCCACCCACCACACCGGCAATCCCACTGCCGGCGACCACTACCCAACTGACGTTCGACTCCTTCAGTCCAATATCAACCAACCAATTTCTCAAACTTCTCTCTGCCCGCAAACCATCTGCCTCTCTGCTGGACCCTTGCCCAGCCTCATCCCTCAAAGAAATGTTCGCATCTACCTGCACAGGAGAACACGCAAGAACTATCATAAGTGACTCCCTTTCCTCAGGAATTTTTCCCGACGCATTCAAAATGGTTCATGTAAAACCTCTTATAAAAAAACCTTCACTCAACCCTCTCGAGCACAAAAACTACCGCCCCATCTCAAACATCAGGCTCCTTGCCAAACTCATTGACCACACTGCGAATATGTGTTACAGTTTATTGAAAAATATGTCACTTGTGAAATTCCATCAGAAGCCACAAATAGTGATCTTTGTGCACAAAGTTTACAATTTCAAAGACACAAATGTGGAAAATATTGTCGTCGCAAATACAAAAACAAAGGCAAATACTACACCAAATGCCGATTTGGTTTCCCTAGACCAGTTACAAATACAGGTCAAGTAAACAACCTCATGTCTTCAGTTAGACATACTGTTAAAGGAAAGTCACCTAAAAATACATATTACATAAAAAGAAAAGAAGAAAAATATATCAATGATTATAATGCAATCATTGCACACTTATGGAATGCAAACATAGATGTGCAGTACATTGCGGACAATTCTACTGCAGTTGCACGTTATGTCACAGCATACTTAACTAAAGCAGAAAAGACAGAGCTCCAAGACCTCTGGAATGACCTGTCATCAGATAAAACAGTATCTCAGAAATTATACAGCTTGGGCATAAAAATGCTCACCCATAGAGAATGTGGATCTTATGAAGCAGCTGATCGTTTAACTGGTACTTCATTGTATGGTAAATCTGAAAATATAGTATGGCTAAGTCTTGATCCAGCTAAATCTAGAAAAAGAGTTCTAAAATCATATGAAGATATAGAAACAATAGCCAAACAAGATCCCAACAGCCAAGACATTTTAAAAAACAATTTATTGGACACATACTACCCAAACAGAAGTAATACTTTGGAAAACATGTGTCTATACCAAATAGCCCAAAACTACACATACAAAAATAATATGAAACCCGATGAAAAAAAAGGTAAATATAGAGTGACAGACTGTGAAGGCAGCTGAGTTAAACTCACTAAACCAAATTTAATTAATCATATCAAATTGTCATTGAAGACTCCTCAACATAAAGAAGTATATTACATGTCCCTGCTACAACTCTTCAAACCATGGAGAAAAGAAGAACAATTACTAGATAACTATGACTCATATGAGGATGCTTTCAAAGCAAATGAAAGCACTATAACTGGTGTAAACTTTACACAGTACAAAACAATGTTGCACAATGAACAGCAACATGAAGAAAAAACTCCAAGTCCAACTAGATAAGGATACTCCTGACAGTAGTCAACCTTCTGTAACAGGAAGCCAAGAACCACTAGGAGAACCACTAATAACAAATGAGGCAGAATTAGCTATGATAGAAGTAGAAAACACCATGTGTCAGTATGAAGATAAGGAAGACTTAACTATACTACAATCAAAACTAAACAATGAGCAAAGTAGCATTTTTCAAGAAGTAACAAAACAAATTGCACATGGTGTAAAACATGAAAATAAAGAATGTTCCTGCCATAATTATAAACCTATACTACTGTACGTCAGTGGTGAAGCTGTTTCTGGCAAAACATTCCTAATCAAAATCATTAGTAAGTTCCTTCAACAATTGACAAACAACAAACTGTTAGCTGTTGTCACTGCCCCCACAGGTTTAGCTGCCTACAACATAGGTGGTGTTACATTACACCGATTACTACTATTACCAGTAGAACACCAGAACAAATTAGACTATTACAAACTTTCTGCAGATGCTGCAATGGAATTACGCAGAGTATTGAAACAAATGAAAATGCTACTAATAGATGAAGTGAAAATGGTCTCCAACCTGATGTTAGCTTTGATTCACCTCAGATTACAAGAAGTACTCAAAACAGACTATGAAGAGCTCTTTGCAGGAAAACACATTATTGTTTTTGGATATCTGCTTCAATTAACACCAGTAAAAGGTGAACCTATTTTTAAAACATTAGGGCACAAACTCTGCCGTAAAACTGTTGGCAGCATTGGAAATGTCAACCTTTGGCAACATTTCCAATGCAGAGAATTAACAGAAAACATGCGCCAATCTGCAGATCTAACTTATGCCAACATTTTAAAAAGTTTGAGAGTTGGTATACTTTCAAAAGAAGCAGAAGCAACATTGAAAACCCGGCACATTAATGCACTTTATGGCGATAATGCATGTGCTACAGATGTTATGGAACAATTAGCCCATAAAAATGTCAATTGTATGGCCTTAATGCCAACTCTTGCAAGCTGTTTCAAATTCAATGAAATCATGCTAAGTAAAGAAATGCAACCAATAATGGAAATTAGCGCCACAGACAAACTAGATGTACATGGTATGACACTACCCATGTGTGACCAAGCCACAACAAGACTAAATAATTTAGAAAAATCAATCTCAAACACAGCAGGCTTAGAAAAGATGTTAAAATTATCCTTAAATTGCAGAGTAATGCTTAAACGTAACCTTGACGTGGACCAAGGACTAGTTAATGGATCACTGGGTACAGTTGTTGGCTTTCAAACATACCAACGTGACAACAAAATTCAGTTTGTCAATATACTCTTTGACAAACTTTCAGAAGTAAAATGGATAGGACGCTCAACAGCTAGATTCCTTCTCTTCAAAGATATGTATGAACGCAGAGAACAATTTTCTCTAACTCTTGCATACGCAGTCACAATTCATAAATCACAAGGTCTTACCCTAGACAAAGCAATGATAGATATTGGTAACACAGTCTTTAAAGAAGGCATGAGTTACGTAGCACTATCACGCTTACGTACACTTGACGATCTATTTCTAATCAACTTTGATGCAAGTAAACATCTATACACTCACTATACACTCCCCATCTAAACACATATTCTGTTCCACAAAAACTAAAACGTTGTAAAAGAAAAGTAAATCAAACAGAAATACAACAGGACGTCACTGCAAATCCTCCAAAGAGAGTAAAAGAAACTAATACTTGTTTGTGGTATAGTACCACAAACAAAAAAGAATCAATTAGAGAAAGTAAACCAGGTACTTTTTTAAAGAAGGAAGACAAACTCCAAAAAAAGCAGTTAGATACAGGACTACCTGGACCATTTAAATTCTCAAATATAGTTGGTGTAAATTGCTATGCAAATGTAGCAATGAATATTCTATTTCAATTACCACCAATTGTTGACAACATTTACTCACACAGTACAGACCCATTGTGATTGCAAATGTTAGTACTTCACAGAAATGCAGCAAACAATCCTGACAACACATATAGTGTTTTTGGAATAAGACGACAATTGGACTACTGTGCTGGAATGGTGAAATTCACTATAAACTCACAGGAAGATCCACAAGAATTTCTGATGTACTTACTACAAGTACTGGAAAACAAAAACATACCTATAAATGAAATCTTTCAGATTTCATACATGTGGAAACATACATGCACTCTCTGCAACAATGTGACACAAGAAGAAATCCCCAATGAACGCTTCATATATATATATCAATACCAAATTGTGAATCCGTTCCATTTCAGCAACTTGTACAAAATGCAAACCATGGTAGATTATGCTCTACCTGCAATTCAGATAATCGCTCCACGTTAGTAGTACAAACACATAGTAAATACGTAATACTATGCTTCTACGTTACAATGCAGATGGTACCAAAAACAACTGCAAGCTGACTGGATTCACACATGGCCAAATATCACTTGGTAAGAAAACCTTCACAACAATAGGTATAATCTAACACGCAGGAGCCACAACCAATTCAGGGCACTACACTGCATACATAAAAAAGAAATGTGGATGGTTTGAATGTAATGATAGTACCATTACTCTAAAGCAGAGATTACCAGCAAATCTTACAAACGCTTATTTGATGTTCTTAAAACTAAAATTTGATAAATAAACTGTATTTAAACCTATAAGTAAATTTGTGTTACAAAAATATAAACTGTTAGAACACTCCAAAAGCTATCTAACTGCTCAAATATTCTACAACAACTAATCAGATAAATGAATACCACTAAATTAGGCCAACAAATACACATTTAGAATATGCCAATTGGTATCTAACTGTCCCAAAATTTAACAATATCCAAATAGGTAAATCAAAACCACTAAAATATATTAAAAAAATAGACAGTTAGAATATGCCAATTGGTATCTAACTGCTCCAAAATTTTATAATATCAAAACAAATGAAGAATCTGTTACTGCTCCAAAAAAATACAACAAAGCAAAGTATAAAGCATTAGCCAGAAACAACAAGTGAACACTGAAAACAAACAAACAAATAAACTGTAGCATAACAGAACAAGGGTTTTTTTTTAATCCAAAATGGATTTTTTTTTCTCCCACAGACCCAATGATTTTAGCAACAAATACAGAAACTGAGCAAATTGCACAGTACTCTGATTTGTACTCTACTAAATATGAGGGTCGAAAAAAAATAAAAGTATATTGCTTATACAATGTAATAAGTCATTACAAAATACTAATACTAACATGCTATTTTCTTTTATCACAGAAATGAAGGAGAAAAACATGGACTCCCATTACTAGACCAAACAGTAAGTATACAATAATAAGGACAACCATAGCAGCATATCACATCCATAGTATCTAATACCTTTGTTCCTTATACATTTGTTTTTCACCCAAAGTTATAAGCAAATATGAATGTGATATGCTGCGGTGGTTGTTGCCAGGGCATACAATCTTGGGTGCGCACCCAAGACTCTATGCCCTGGCAACAACCACCGCAGCATATCACATCCATAGAGTCAAACATTTCAACTATGATCTATGGGAAACTTTTAGGGGGTAATTCATAGAATTAAGCGCACAAGTGGCGCACGCGGCTGGCGCACAGTGTGCGCGTGCGAATCCCTGCGCCAGCTGCGTGCGCCAAAACCCATTTCCGCGCACAGCGTATTCATGGATTCCAGCCACCAAAACCAGCCGTGGCGCACAGTGGCGCAGCGACCTTGCAGCAGCGCCAGTTACGCCCCCAAGAATGCCTTCCGCGCAGGGAAAAGCCATCAAAATCCCCAATCCAGCGCAAAGGGCTGCGCTAACCCTCTACCAGCACGGCAAGCGGGCCACGTGTATTTCAGGGGTTCGCATGAACTTTCTCACGCGATCGGGCCTGGGGGAGCGTGCTACGTGTATTTCAGGGGTTCGCGTGAACTTTTTCACGCGATCGGGCCTGGGGGAGCGGGCTACGTGTATTTCAGGGGTTCGCGTGAACTTTCTCACGCGATCGGGCCTGGGGGAGCGGGCTACGTGTATTTCAGGGGTTCGCGTGAACTTTCTCACGCGATCGGGCCTGGGGGAGCGTGCTACGTGTATTTCAGGGGTTCGCGTGAACTTTTTCACGCGATCGGGCCTGGGGGAGCAGGCTACGTGTATTTCAGGGGTTCGCGTGAACTTTTTCACGCGATCAGGCCTGAGGGAGCGGGTTCGCGTGAACTTTTTCACGCGATCGGGCCTGGGGGAGCGGGCTACGTGTATTTCAGGGGTTCGCGTGGGAAGTTCGACACGCGATTGTCCTGGGCGCGTGTATTTCAGGGGTGCGCGGGAAGTTCCACACGCGATTGTCCTGGCCGCGTGTATTTCAGGGGTGCACGGGAAGTTCCACACGCGATTGTCCTGGCCGTGTGTATTTCAGGGGTGCGTGGGAAGTTCCACACGCGATTGTCCTGGCCGCGTGTATTTCAGGGGTGCGTGGGAAGTTCCACACGCGATTGTCCTGGCCGCGTGTATTTCAGGGTTGCGTGGGAAGTTCCACACGAGATTGGGCTGCGTGCGGGTATTACAGGGGTGCGCACAAAGTTTTACACGCAATTTCAGCAGGGTACGTGTATTTCAGGGGTGCCGGGGAGTCCTACATGTGATTTGCCAGTGTGGGTCCTCCCAGGTGTTCCCTGTACACCCTCCACGGCCCCTGCAGGCAGCCCACACCACAGGGGACTACCCTGCATCCCTGGTCATGTCCCGCAGGCAGCCCACCCAACATGGGCATGCCCCCCATCAAAGGCACATGTCTCCTTGCACCAATGATCACCAACTTATGTCCCCTTGCACCCCCACCCCCAGCATTGCGGGGCACCTGCCAGCAGGCCCTCACCCATGTCTCCCAGCACCCCCACCTCCCCAGTCACCAGGGGCAGCCTCCACCAGGCCCCCACCCATGTCTCCCACCACCCCCACCCCCCAGCACTGTGGGGAACCTGCCAGCAGGCCCCCACCCATGTCCAACTCATGTCCCCCACCACCCCCACCCCCCAGCACTGTGGGGCACCTGCCAGCAGGCCCCCACCCATGTCCAACTCATGTCCCCACCACCCCCACCCCCCAGCACTGTGGGGCACCTGCCAGCAGGCCCCCACCCATGTCCAACTCATGTCCCCCACCACCCCCACCCCCCAGCACTGCGGGTCACCCTCCACCAGGCCCTCGCCCATGTCCCATCCATGCCCCCACCACCCCTACCCCCCAGCACTGTGGGGCACCTGCCAGCAGGCCCCCACCCATGTCCCATCCATGCCCCCCTGCACCTGGGTCCCAACAATCCCCAATCATGTCCGTAATGGCCATCCTCCCCTGCCAAAAGGCCCAACCAACTATCACATCCACCCACATATCAAAGGCAATTACATGTTACACACCCAATGTAAATAATGCAAATGAACACATGTCTGTCACACACAATGGCTGCAAGTGAATGTTAAAACACCCAACATGACATGCATGAAAGTAATGAGATGATACGACACATTGAAGGATGAAAATAAAAATGTATTGAAAATCAACAAGAATGGAAACGAAACAAAGCAAAACAACAAAAAGAAGTTGAATGTCCATGAAAAAAATCCAATAAATCCAAAAATCCATTGAAGAACTATATACAAGACAATCCCGGGTCCATGAGCCCAACCAAATGAAACCTAACTATGTCAACTAACTAAAAACTGAACTATATACAAAAAAGTGGCGCATTGTCCAATTGCAACCAAATAAAAAAAAATAATAATTCAAAGGAAACCTACCACTAACTATATAACTATATACAATGGCAGTGGGCAAGTCCTGTGGCTCACTCTGTGATGTTGCCGGCCAGGGCATCATCGAACTCCATGTCGATGTCCTGGAGGCGGGACTCTGTCCTGGCCCCGAGGTCTCGCAGGGATAACCCCATGTTCAGCTCAAACTCCCTGCGAGCTTCCTCGAGGCACTCAGCCCGCCTCAACGCCCGACGCATGGAGAACTCTGCCCTGACCATGGCGAGCCGCTCCTCTTCCGCCCGCTGCCGCTCCGCACCTATCCGCTGGACCAACTGCTCCCACACGGAAGACACTACCATCTCCTGCCCTCCGGCCGATGCCTGCCCCTCTGATCTCGATGGCCCCGAGCCATGATGCCTCCCACGTCGAGCCTGCTGCTGCCTCCGACGCCACTGCCTCTGCCAGCACGACGGCATCCAGGATGATGGAAACCACCGATGCCGTCGTGCACGTGCCCTGCCCGATGATGCCGTCACATCCTCCATCTGCTGGGGTCCAGTTGCTGTGTTGTCCACCCCTGCTGGACCTCTGACTCCCGACTGTGGCAGGGATGGGATCCCCACCGAGTTGGCTGCATTGGTCAGGGCAGGTCCACGGGGGGCCCTGGTGGCATCTGGGCCGGAAGACGGCAAGGAGAACGACTGGCGTATAGTCTCCACAGAGGAGGAGAGGGCCGCCAGATTGGCCGACACATGCAGGAAACCCCCGAACATGGCCGATCCCAATTGGGCCACGTCGGCACGGTGCTCTTCGTGATGACGTGCGTGCTCCTCCTGGAAAGCACGCACGACATCACGAATCACAGTCGTGCGCATCGCGACCCCAATCAGGACCTTCTCCACACGGCCAGGGGTCCCTTCGTCCGCAGGTGGAGGGGAGTCAGATGACATGGACATCCCCTCTACCTGCGGACGGGCCTGGGACGGGGCATCCCTGCTGGTGCAAGGTGGTGCACCCACAGGTTCAGGGACAGCGACATGCACAGGCCCCTCCACGGTGACCTGTGCTGTCTCCTGCCCCTGCCCCTGGACTGCACCACTTGCACCAGCAGGGATGCCCCCACCAGGCCCCATGTGCGCCTCAGTGGCGGCCTCCTCCTCCTCTGTGGAAACCACCAACCTGGATGGCTCCTCTCCGTCTACCGCCGTAGCAGGCCCCTGTGGGGGCTCACCCACCCCGTCCGCTGCAGCCGTGGGGGCATCCCCGCCACCTTGCTCCACAGCACCGTCTCTGTCGTATCCTTCACTAGCCGCTGCGTAGAGGGAGACATAGAACACAAGCATCAGGGTACTGTACAATGGTCCCCTAGACAGGAAGCAATAGAGGATGAGTGCCACTGTCAAAGTACACTTCCATCATGTCACACCACAACACATGTGTCAGTCCAGGCAAAACACACACAGTGACAGTCATGGTGCGTGCCATGGACATTTCAATGCATGTCCAATGGACTCTCGAATCATACAATGTAATGGGACTCACATGCATCATGGGTCATGCCTATCACATGCACACACTTCACCTCAGTCACATCCATCTGGCCCCGTACAACCCAATCACAGTGCATACAAGGATGACTAGGCTGCATCAGTGAATCTGTACATTGTCACAGACATGTGTCATGCATCCATGGCACTCACAAGTCACAGACACGCAGGTCAGGCACACAGACATGGATACCACATATGTATCTGGCATCAGCACCCATCCCTCGCCCCCACCCATGTCCAGGAACAGAGACTGCCATGCTCTCATGTGTGCAATCTGCACAGGGCTCCCCATGTCGCATTCAAACACATGCAACAACCGTGCGGTTCACACATTACAGGTCGCATATGCATTCCCATGATGTCCCTGCACACATACATGCGTACATGGCCTATGTCACACATGCAGGCAAGTATCAGACAACCAGCACACTGCAACATGCCCTGTCTCACACAGCAATGCTTGGCCACTTACCGCTCAACTCCAGACGGGTCTCCCTCTCAAGGACCTGGGCGTGGAGCGCTGGGTGTGCGCGTTCCAGGACCCTCAACTGGATGGAACTCATGCGGCCCCGGCCCCCCTCCACGAGGCGCCGGGCCTTCATGAGGGTCCTGGACCTCAAGTCCTCCCAGTGCTTCTTGACCTTCTGGATGGTGCGGGTTGCCACCCCCTCCGCGTTGATGGCAACCACACAGTCGGCCCAGATCCTATCCCTTCCTTCCCTGTTGGCGCGGGACGATCAGAAGAGGGCATCATACTGCCCCAGGACTTGCTCCACCAGGACACCAACTTCGGTGGCAGTGAAGCTGGTGCCCCTCTGCCCCTCTGGTCGGGGGTTGCCACTGGGGTCAGATGTGGATGTGCCCGACATGGCAACCCCAGGGGCAGGAGTGGGTGGGCAACTGGGTCCTGGGGCTGGGCTGTGGAGCGATGTTATTCGAGTCGGGAGTCTTCTGTACCAGCAGGGGTGGACAAAGCAACTGGACCCCTGCAGATGGCTGATGTGCAGGCACCAAATGGCAGGGCACGGTGGCAGCAGGCAGGCAGGCAGGCAGGGAGCAGCAGATGGCACGTGGGAGGCTGCTCGGGGCACTGGGGGGCAGTGATTCGGCCTTCTGGGCAGGAGCGTGGTCTTCCGTGTGTTTTCGCGTGGCCAGCTTGATACGGAGTGATTTGGCACGTGAAAAATCTGCACCTCAGCGTGTAATTCGAGGAAAGGCCCTTAGCGCGTAAGCGCGTCAGCACGCGTACGCGATTTCATTGGACCAAAGGCCCTTGCAGCGTAAGCGCGTCTGTGACGTTTTGCGCACGGGCGTTGCCCTGGCAGGGCTTGGACATCCCGCGTGCCTTTATGTTCTGTACGTGCTTTTCGTGCGGTGCGTGTGTTTTCCATCCGTTGGGGTTCACACGCTATTACTTCACAGCGGGTGTTGGCTACGTGTTCTACTACACGCAAGGCAGACGGTGAGTGGTACCCCGCTCCCCCAGGCCCGATCGCGTGAGGAACTTCACGCGAACCCCTGAAATGCACGTAGCACGCTCCCCCAGGCCCGATCGATCGCGTGAGAAACTTCACGCGAACCCCTGAAATACACGTAGCCCGCTCCCCCAGGCCCGATCGCGTGAGAAACTTCACGCGAACCCCTGAAATGCACGTAGCCCGCTCCCCCAGGCCCGATCGCGTGAGTAAGTTCACGCGAACCCCTGAAATACACGTAGCCCGCTCCCCCAGGCCCGATCGCGTGAGAAATTTCACGCGAACCCCTGAAATACACGTAGCCCGCTCCCCCAGGCCCGATCGCGTGAGAAACTTCACGCGAACCCCTGAAATACACGTAGCCCGCTCCCCCAGGCCCGATCGCGTGAGTAAGTTCACGCGAACCCCTGAAATACACGTAGCCCGCTCCCCCAGGCCCGATCGCGTGAGAAATTTCACGCGAACCCCTGAAATACACGTAGCCCGCTCCCCCAGGCCCGATCGCGTGAGAAACTTCACGCGAACCCCTGAAATGCACGTAGCCCGCTCCCCCAGGCCCGATCGCGTGAGAAACTTCACGCGAACCCCTGAAATGCACGTAGCCCGCTCCCCCAGGCCCGATCGCGTGAGAAAGTTCACGCGAACCCCTGAAATGCACGTAGCACGCTCCCCCAGGCCCGATCGCGTGAGAAAGTTCACGCAAACCCCTGAAATGCACATAGCACGCTCCCCCAGGACCGATCGCGTGTGTAACTTCCCGCGCAACCCCGAAATACAAGTGCCCCACTCGCACAGGCACTATTGATGTATGTTGCCACTTTTGTAATGCGCAGGGACGCTACCGCCTGCCTTCGTGTGGCGGACGTGTTTGGGCTTGTGCGTGTCTTTCGCTGTGCGTGGCTTTGCCCTATTCGATTCCATGAATACGTGTGGTTCGGATGCGTGTGGGCGTTCCGTCTGCTTCCCTGCAGTACATCCCCAGTTACGCCCTTGTTTTCGCGAGTTGTTCCCCATTCCGCGCGTTACGCCCCGTGTTCCGCCCACTTTCTAGTGTATGCGCAGAGGTTGTGCGCTTTCACTGTGCGCGTCGCGCACGTCTTTCGGGATGTTGCAGTGACGTGTGCGCCATGCACGGGTTTAGCGCACATCCCGAGGAAGACACGCGCAGGGACTTCCATGAATCGCACGCGTGCACGTGCGCCTCTTTTTTTCCGCTTGCGCCTGATTGCGCCTGCTTGCGCGTAGATTTTCGGCACACGTTTGTTCCATGAATCGGCCCCTTAATGTCCGCGAACAATGAGAGTGTTCTTAGAACACTTTAAACTTGCCAGCGAACAATACGGACACCGTTTTCAGGACACCCCCTACGAACATTTCAGAACAACGCGATAGTTTTTACAACACTTTCAACTTAACAACTAGCAATACGGACAGCGTCCTAAGGACACCCCCTACGAACATTCCAGGACACCGGGAGTGTTCTTAGAAGCGTCTTCAGAACACCACCATCTTGTTTATTTGCGAACATTTCAGGACACCGCAAGTGTTCTTAGGACACATTCAACTTGACAAAGAACAATACGGACAGCGTCCTCAGGACACCCCCTACGAACACTCCCCGGACACCGCGAGTGTTCTTAGAAGTGTCTTCAGAACACCCCCATTTTGTTTATTTGCGAACATTTCTGGACACCGCGAGTGTTCTTAGGACACATTCAACTTGACAGAGAACAATACGAACAGCGTCCTCAGTACACCCCCTACGAACACTCCCCAGACACCGCGAGTGTTCTTAGAAGCCTCTTCAGAACACCACCATCTTGTTTATTTGTGAACATTTCAGTACACCGCAAGTGTTCTTATGACAGACTCAACTTCACAGAGAACAATACGGACAGCGTCCTGAGGACACCCCCTACGAACACTCCCCGGACACCGCGAGTGTTCTTAGAAGCGTCTTCAGAACACCCCCATTTTGTTTATTTGCGAACATTTCAGGACACCGCGCGTGTTCTTAGAACACATTCAACTTGACAGAGAACAATACGGACAGCGTCCTCAGGACACCACCTACGAACACTCCCCGGACACCGCGTGTGTTCTTAGAACAGTTTCACATTGCTTGCGAACAAAACGGACACATATTGACTCCTTAGAACACCCCCTAGTCAGTTTATTTAGAACATTTCAGAACACCCGTGATGTCCGCAAACAAATCGAACACAAAAAGAACGTCTAACACATAAAAAACACGACTTTCATCCTATCTCACACACTCCCACCCTCCCCAAACACTCCTACACACCAACACACTCTACAAAATACACATTTTGAACAAAGTTTCACCGCGCTGTCCGGGGACGTCCGCGAATCCAATATGGCGGGCGCTACCGAAAAATCTGACGTGCTTCACGCTCCACGCCGTCCAATCAGAAAACACTTTGCATGTCCGTGAACATCACGCAAGACGATTGGCCAATCAGGACACTTTCCGCGGAGTGAACAGGGAAGTGTATCCGCAAACCGAACACAGATATCACTAATTTTTTTTTACCTACTTTTTGGTCATTTTAAAAAAAAACTACTGGACGAATTTTCACCAAATTTGCAAAAGCACGCTTTCGGGACCAAGCCGCTGCTCCTGGTCCAAATTTGGTGGAAATACATCCAGCGGTTTGGGCTGTATGCGCGAGCAAAAATTTTTTCCCATTCACTCTATGGAGAGTGAGTATAATGTATACAAATATGAGCATATAGAGGGAAGGTAGAGTAATAAAAATAAAACTATGACAAAGTGCTGATAACCATAATGATTATCTTCATGCACAGAAAGGATTGCTCTCTTTCAAGCCTGTATCTTCCGCTATGTACATGTTTCATATGATCTGACAGGACCCCAAGTCTACAAATATAGTACCTTTTCAATTTTTACTTCGTGACTGTTACTGAAGAAAACTATGTGGCTTCGATATGTCAGTAAAAGATAAAAAGGGAGAGCCAGCCATGTGATGTCATCAGTTATGTCATCAATGACATTTGTGATGCAATCTTTGATGTCCTGGGTGTTAGAGTTAGCAGTGCACGGTGGCGCGAGTTATGGTTGCTTATGTTACCATAACTGGCGAATTTCAAGGGTTTTTTGGTTTTACTTGGAACCATAACGTCCCTTTAACAAAGTTTTTTCACTGAATTTCATAGGTTTTTAGTAGCACAACTTAACCATAATATCCCTGACATGTAACATAGAACATACTAACCCCCTCGTAGTGATTTTCATGTCCGCGGACTACCGCCATGTCCACGGACACATCGAAAATCTGAGCGTGGTGAATGTAAATTTAAATAGTGTGCCCCATTTCCCCTTTGAAGTTGGCTCTGAAAAGAGCCGTTTTTTTTTTTTACAGATGCTTGACAGACACCTGTTATTTTATATTTTTTTTCTTGTTTTTTTATCTTACTTTACTCCTAAAATCTTCACATAACCTTCTCCAAAGCAACCCTTACATTCCAAAATAGAAAGGCATTTCCGGTAAAAGATAAAGAAATGCCATCTTCTTTAAAATTAACAGCATTACTGGCATCAATATTCTCATTGTTACAGAAGAACATACCAGCTCTAAGCATGAAGGCACACATAATAACAACATGCCTCGGTTGATGACACACCTAGCAATGTTTTGCTGAGGACAAAAAACTGAACTATTGTCCCATATTGCCCTAGGTAGTAATCCAGAAAAAATTACTTTCGCATTTGGAAGGATCTTCATTACGGCTTGAACCAAGCGTTCCAAATCAGCCAACAAAGTAGGGCACTGACGTTGCCCAAATGGAATGTACCATAGTGCAAAACTACCACATGCGGACTGTTCATCGTGGCCATATCCGCACAAACTTGTACAATTCCCTGTACATTGCAATCAGGCACAGATCTCCACACCACCTCCACTCCTTTCACATCAAAGTTATTTGCAACATGCCTGCATTCAGCGTACTGCTGTAAACCATGCACAAACATATCTCCGAGCACCAACACCCTGACTTTCTCCACTTCTGCCATCTTCACCACACACAGTCTCTTTCAACACAAATCCACAACCTCGACATCTGATTGGCTGATCCGTACAGTCTTCTTTCCATGTTGGATTTCCTGGAAAAACCTGGATTTACCACGCCCTGTCCACGAACAGCCGCGGTGTCCGCGGACGGCATCCACTTTACTCTCTGTACCATTCCCTCATTGCATACAGCTAAGCAATCACACAATACGAATAACGTCCTCAGAACACCCTCATTTTGTGAATTTTGAAACATTTCAGGACAATTATCATTTCATTATTCAACATATTAAAATTACAAATATTATACTTTTATCTTGTACTCTGCACACAATGCTAGCTTTCTCCATTAGTAGCTCAGTATACTACATAGAATCCCATAATACAATGCTATTTATTGATATAAATGCATCGTTCAAAGCACTAATAACGGTATGATATTTATTGCAATATCCTTGACACTTTTTTCGGAACATTATAATAAAAATCCCTAGTACACAAATTCCATGAAAAGTACATACACATGTGTTGTCATCAGTGATTTCATCAATGACATTTGCGATGTCATCTTTGATGTCCTGGGTGTTAGTCTTAGCAGTGCATGGTGTTGGCGCAAGTTATTTTTCATAGCTTACCATAACTTGCTATTTTCAGGGGTCTTTCGGCTGTACTTAGAACCATAACGTCCTTTAAACAAACTTTTTTTAATATCACGCAAACAATATACAAACATGGCATGCAAAAACCAACTTCTACAGATGGCTTTACACAGAATGTTGCAAAGTAAGAATTTATGCTCGTTCACAGTGAAGGTCAGCTGCTTCCATTTTTTTCTCGGGCCCCGGAGAGGCTCACGAAGCAGACTATAAGGTTGTATTGTGTTTTGACCTTGACAGACAGAGATTGTGATGAAAGACTTCTCTTGAAGGAGTGTTGCTAAAACGTAAGAGAAGATAAAGATGAAATTTCTGAAACGAAACTACTTTTACATATTATATCACTATGCGAAAGATCGTTGGCACACGCGGATTCGTATTTTGGGACTGCACCACTCGTAGACAATGGAAATTGCAATTGTACTGTAAGTAACCCTTTAGATTACTTTATGGCAAATATAATTACAATAGCGTAGCATTAAAGACCGCTGAAGTTGAACTTGTTTGTTGAAAGTGGCATAATGTTTTCTACCGCGCACTATCACCGCCGAATTGATCCCCTGTCGTTTAGAGGGCTCTGAAAAAGGCAGACGACACAGAGTGGGTTAATATAAGTAATTTAACCGGTCGATAGGCGGTCAAGCGCTCTACTCGCTGTGCCACTTCATTGTAGCCTGTCAACTGGCACAGCGAGTACAGCGCTCGCTTTGACATCCGTGCACAGCTTGCTAACGCAAGTTTGAATCCCGGCAAGGCGAAACTCAGCCTTTCATCCTTCCGTGGTCGATAAATGAGCACCACACACCGTGGTTAATAATAAGCACCGCTTACATACCTCACAGTTCTTAGCGCTATATGAATGGGAAAATATGATTATTTTATTATTAACATACTCTGTTGCACTATCTTCGATAGCAAATAGTTTCACGCCCTAATAAATAAAATGATGATTTTTAATGAAGATCGGCTGGCGAGACTAATTTATGTTTTTTAAAACAGGTAGGTGGCCCCATTTTGTCTATGTCACGATTTACAGACTCCAACTGCCAGGTGCAAGTCCAAATATGCAACTTCATGACCCTCACCATTTTATGGGACAATCGCCAAGGACCAATATGCCCTTACGCAGTACTAGCGGCTACAAACAACATACCAACCAATAGGGTGGTCTAATGGCTCGTTGTTGGAGCAACCTTCCGATTATCAGAGCGACCATTTACTGCTTTTATCATAAACCAACAGCCTGTCTACCGCAAAGGAACAACGCGTGGCTCCCAATAAACTTTTGCTGATCGACAGCAGAGACAATAGCAAATCGCTGAATATTCACTAAACATTTCATGTGAAATAAATGTACTTTACCAAATGTACAATCCTGCTGTTTACTTTTAAACCACAGTTTCATATTCCGAATTGTGGCGCACTGAGTTGTAAGCTGATCTAACACTCTCTGTACCGCAAAGGAACATCGCGTGTCTCAACATGAACTTTTGCGGATCGACAACAAAGACAAATGCAAATTGCTGAATATTCTCTAAACATTTGATGTCAAATAAATGTACTTTACATCATTTACAATCTTGCTCTTTGCTTTTAAATCACAGTTTCATATTCCGAATTGTGGTGCGCTGTGTTGTGACATAATGTGTGTTGTCTTCCGGGTTCTGTGTAAAGTCGCGTAGTACTGGAGACGACTGGGCGCGTTTCATTACGCACCCTGTAACGTCACGGAGAAAGGCAGGGAATATGAATGCTTTGATAATATCAGGCTTAGGGGCGGGAGATATGATTTAGTGTCGCAAAAGCAAGTCAGCCAGGTCAATAGCGCCAGTCATAGGATTATCACATAATGTCGACGCACACCAGCCGGATTTATCGTTTCTTTAGTGGACAAAAAGTCGGTTGACGCCCCTAGGAAATTGTACTATTAGCGAACAAAAGGAGTGCTCTTAAAACACTTTCACCCTGACAACGAACAATACAAACAACGTTCTCAAAACACCCCCATTTTGTGTAATTGCAACCATTTCGGGACACTGCGAGTGTTCTTAGAACACATTCAACTAGACAGATTACAGTACAGACAGCGTCCTGAGGACACCCCCAGTTTGTGTATTTACGAACAATTAAGTACACCGCGAGTGTTCATAGCTCATTTTTACCTTCCTTGCAAACAAAAATGACACATACTCCATCCTCTAACCTATAGCTCTCAACTCACACGCTTTTGGCGGGTGTCACACACCTTGTAAAGGGCAGACTCACCCGCCAAGCCTCCTGCACGCCCATTCATTCCAATGGGCGTCTCACCCGCTAAAAACAAAATTGGGTGATTTCTCCCGCCTGTAAAACAAAAATGGTTGAGAGCTATGTCTAAACACCCCACCATTTAGTTTATTTACAAAATGTCAGAACAGCCGTGTTCTCTGCGGACAAATCAAACGCAACAAAAAGGTCTAGCACATAAAAAAACAAAACATTGAACCTATCTCATACTCCCCACCCCACCCCAAACACACCAACACACGGCACTAAATACAATTGTTTATCCATGTTTAACTGCGCTGTACGTGGTCAACTGCGAATACAAGATGGCGGGCGCCACAGAAAATCTGACGCGCTCCACACCCCTCGCCGTCCAATCAGCGAACACGTTGCATGTCCGCGGACATGACGCAAGCCCATGGGCCAATCGGGGTGCTGTCCGCGGAGCGAACAGGGAAGTCCGTCCGCGAAGCGAACGCAGATATCACTAATTTTTTTGCCTTACATTTTGGTCATTTTTAAAAAAACTACTGGACAGATTTACACCAAATTTACAAAAGCACACTTTTGGGACCAGGCCGCCGCTCCTGGCGCAAATTTGGTGTAAATCCATCCAGCGGTTCGGGCTGTAGCCGTGCGCAAAGTTTTTTCCCATTCAGTCTATGGGAAAAAAAAAGTTTTGGGACCCCATCTATAACTTTTACACCCCTGGACGAATCCTCACCAAACTTTGCAAAAAAATTCAGAGTGACCCAACTACTTTCTTTGCAAAGTTTGTCTAGGATCTGTCCAGGGAGAGCGAAGTTATAAGCCGCCCAAAAGTGCTCTTCCTATGGAAACACCAACTTAACCATAACTACATGGCCACTACTGTGGCCATGTAATAAACATGTGAACAGGTGATGGCCTGTGGGACTGACCACTTTGCCCCTTTTTTCAATTTTTTTCATTAACACGACTGAAGCTCCATTGGGCGATGAATTTTAAGTCAGAATAACTGAAAACAATAAGAAGTGTTTTTGCTCTAACCCACGGAAGGTGTTATGCCCTGATGAAGGCTGGGTTGTGGAAAAGGAATTTGCAGATCCATGCAGCAGAAACCATAGTTGGCAAATGTGATATGTTTAGCTTTTTTATTGGTGGTGATCTAAGATATGTGATGAGTGCCAGGTGACAACACAATGGTATAGGTGCTGATATTACAAGAGTTTAAAGACAACATTTGGTCTGGGTTTCTTTTTTGTGCGATAGATTTGATTGTGAAACATGTGTGCATTATTCATGTTTTACCATTTTGATCCAGGACAATGAAGACAGCTGCTCTTCCCAACCCTTACCTACATTTTTCACTTTCAATAGCAGCACTTAATTTGCATGCCTACTTCCACCCATTCAATCAAGCAAGGCCCTTGCTTGCAAGATGTAGCAATACCACTTATGATGGTCTATATTCTGATTGGTCCTCGTACCTTAGTTGTCAAAGTCTACCTCTACAATAGAGAGATTCAAAATGCTGATCTGGTGCTGGGGAACGTTGTGCTGTCAAACATACGGCAATATCAAACGCAGGGTTGTGGAGAAAGCCTGCTCTTTGTGCCTCTTCCCCTGTGCACTTCACAGTTTCCTATTGAACATCAATACTGTGTGGGCCTACCATCAGAAAATCTAGAAGCAAAGTCTTGTTAACCATGTGCAAATGGTTAACAGTAGATGCCATTCATGACTTCCCTAAACATGTGTATTGTATGTTGCATATTGTAAAGCCGCCCTCAGCCTGGCACTTCCAGCGTCATCTGGTACTTCATCCTATGGAAGTGATTTTGTTTGAAATTATATCCTGATTGTCTAAATTAATAATAAATACAATTAGATGCTGCTCATGTTATAAATCGTAGGAAAAAAGATCTATGTGTGAGTGATACATTCAAATCAGTTTGAGCTCAGTGGAGTCGGTGTCACATAAATATATTTTGAACTAAATAGATCTTTTCAATAGAGACACACTTGTGTGTGTGTGTGTGTGTTTGTGTGTGCGTGTTGCAGCACCTTAAACCTGTAGGGATGCAAGTGCAACATCTCAACTGTGAAAAGAGGTTTAGACCTTGTACATTATTTCAGCATAAAGAGATGGTGATTTAGTGTTAGCGTTTTTGTCGTTTGGTTGAGCATTTTGGCAAACGTGTTATTTGTTGTTAGCTGTAACACACTTTAGGGAACATTATATGGTGAAAGAAGGAGCAGCAACAATATTGTTCATCATATTTAGAGCTTAAACCCAGGAAATGTTAAGGGCTTTACAGTCAGCATTAGTTAATTACGTTGCGCTGTGTTTGTATCCAGGAAAACTCGGAATATGTAATTTTGGTGATTGGTGAAAAGGGTGGCTAACGCTCCATGCAGGGAAATCATTAAGTAGGATCGAAGCTGATTTGTTAGTAACATAAGAGCTGTTGGCCACAACCACGTTACCAAGAGTTTGGCCTTTTGAATTAGGCCCAGTTAGAGGTTGCAGCTTCTATTAGTAAGGGTATTAGGCATCATTTTGGACCATCTAGTTTGTACATTTAATTAGAGTTTATGAATGCTTCCCAAGCCAGTGTTCTGGCAGCTAAGGTGCCTGGAGGGTGGTAAAAGCAATTTGCAGATAGTAATTAATAGTACCTGGCCGATTGGTCCGCAGAAGCTGTGAACGGAATGCATCCAATCGGGTTGTTCCTGACAATTTATTAGTGCTGCATCTGTGAAGGACACATCTTACTAGGAACAATGCCCTGGGTCAAGACATTGCCAAGGCAGAGCAATAGGTTGGGATTATACTGTCTGCATTGCGAAAAGGTGACACAATTGGAACTGCAGCACACATACCGAATAGAGCAATTAACTCAGAAAAATTAATCCCCAAGAGCAGTGTCTTGGATGCGTTTTTTATATAAAGTCGTCTGGTTCCCAAGAGAGATGGAGAAGGAAGCATGCTAGGAAAACAACATGTTTCAAGACGTGAGACACCATAGGTGCAGCCAAAAGGTACAGCTTCAAGATCGAAAGTGGCGTTTGGGGTTGCCAAATTGTCTGGTCTCATAAGAAAGTCCAATTAATTGCCACAAGGTGTTGACTTCACTGTTCACACTCGCTCATGATTGGGTCTCTTCGTGGGGCATGCACATTGCAAATTATCCAAAGTTGTTTTGACCAACACGGAAGATCCATTGATGCAAGAAGTTACCTGGATGTAATGGACCTAACAGAACAAACTATTATTTTATGACTGTAAATTATGTCATTTGCAGGGGGTTGTACTCATGTCATCACAGATAGGATGCGTTGGTAGAATAGAGGTGATGTTTAGATGTTTGTATAGGGTTAGCCAGTTGTAAATGTTGTTTTGACCTGTGATTGATAAATGTTGTATATGTAGATTGAGTGGTTTTCTGCTATAAAACTTGTAACTGAACTAGGTTTGTCGAGAGCGTTTTCAGTTTTTCAGTTCTACAGAGCTGGCTCACTCTCTCGGCCATATTTGCATGTAATAAACATGCATTTTTCTTGCAGGGTGTGCACGTTTTTAGCGATCTGTTTTTAGGCCTACCTTTCATTTTGGTGACCAGGACATGACATTCAGGACCCCCGAGAGGCTGGGGGCTCCCCCACCACACACCCTGGGTTGTGGCGCCTATATGCAGTGACCAGACCACATGCACACCCAGAGGAGGTTGCAAGTACTGTGGTTCTCTGAAGGAATTCCTGATACCTGGAGCAGGCCATTGGTGGGATGCAGCAATGGAGGACTGTAGAAGAAGGTCTAGAATGTAATTGCACTCTTGCGGGGTAAAAGCAAGTGGGCTGTCATGTTCTTTATATTGTGTAGAGTAGGAGTGAATATGTGCAAGTACCATCAGCAGTATCGGCTCAACCAATGCGAGCTGCTTCAGGGGACCGAAGGCAGAATTTTTGTTATCTTGGCCCGAGGAAAGCACAACTGATAAGACTATATTGGAACACATGTATACATATTTGGCATCAACTTATAAGGGGAGTAAAAGTTAAAGACCAGGCAGAGTATTCTCAAATCGTGGAAAATGTTTGAGGTTGTAAGAATGCCCCTGATGACAGCACAAAGGGAACCAATCAGACACACACCACAACAGCCACAAACCCGTCTCCTTATGGGTGTTTTCCTTTAGAGCCTGCAGAGGGGTACACCAACCCTTGGTTTTCACCCCCCAAGTACCCACAGAAGGGAATACTGGTTAAACAGAGAGATACACAATGAAATAGATTGGTTATGGAAGTAGAGAACAAGATGCATAGGGAACTAGTAGCAGTGTTAAAGAGAGCAGTGGAGGAGCTGGCAAAGGTGATTCAAGGGCAAGGGGAGGGGCAGGGCCTGGTGATCAGCAGAGACAAGTGGAGAGTGAGACAGCTACTTTTTAAGATAGATAGTACAGTTATTAAGGATGTTAATGTGGATGATTTGAGTGAGGAAGTATCCGGATCAGGTAAAGGGACGGAAAACCCAGGTTGGAAAGAAGGGGACGCAGTTCCCCTTGTTGCAGAAGGGAGAAGGGAGGACACATTGCTTGCCATGGCCCCTATGGATAGGAAAAACCTAATGAAGTCACTGCCCTCCCTGACAGCAGGAGCAGGCACATTAATATATATGCCCTAGAAAAACAGATGACAGGGATCTTGTTAACTTTAGGAGACATTAAGAATTTGTTTGCTGCACTATTAGAGGAGTAGACAAATAAAATATGGAAGAAGGCGGGGTATCCAGGGGTGCAGCTGAACAGTGACACTCATAATGGCGCATCATTTAACAACTTTCTAGCACGCATATGGAAAGATTTGAGGGACACATAACCAGAAAAATCTGACATAAATGGCACAGTGAAGGCAGATGAAGATTCCACCCTCTATAACCCTCAGATTCAGGCGATGTGGCAAGAGGAAACAGGGGAGAAATGGGACAAGAATATCACTGTATTTTATCACGTGTTATGCAAGGGCCTTCCCAAGGAAGTGCAAAATGATATAGATAAAGTGGTTGGTATTGAAGGGATGGGCTGAAATACAGGTGCACATAATACATTATTGCAGAAGGAGGCAAGAGAGGGAGACAGAGACAGCGGACCAGATGCTAAGGAGGTTTTCTGAGAGGAAGAGTGGATGGATTTGGAGGAATGAGGCCCATGTTTGGAGGACAGTGTTGGTCTTGTGGGAAGATAGGGAATTTTGTGCTCTAAAGTAGAAACAGACCACTTTTTTCATATAACAACCTTTGCATTCCAGCGTTTCAAAACAACTACCATCCACCATCTCAAATGCAGTCCACAGTTATCCCATATGCTCCAAACCTGATGCATGCCCCAGGTCCCATGCACACCCCTGGCCCCATACAGATATGGCTTACCCAGTACACAGCACCAAATGTTATACAGATGCAAATGAAGCAGCCATCCACGCAGGCCCCACCATAGCCATGGGATAAAAATCCCCTGTCACAATGCACAGTAACGCTTTACACAGGAGCAAGCATTTTAGGTGGCAATCCCTTTCCACTTCCATGCACAAATGTTTATCCATATAGGATAGTCCACAGAAAGCTCTGATGTGCCCAGTTCTGTTCCAGAAGAGGAACCCCATTGAATATAGGAGATCAAACATTAATGTTTATGGTTGACACAGGAGCATCAAAGTCTCGTATTAGGGAAGGAAGGTTTCCCTTATTCGATAAAATAATGGACACACCAGGATTCTCTTGGGAAAGTGTATCAGTTCCTTTCACTGAAGATTTGCATATCACTGAAGGTACAAATGAGTTGTCAGCACCTTTTTTTATTCAAAAGATAACCCAGTTGAACTTCTGGGCAGGCATCTGAGTAAAATGAATAGGACTGTTTAATTCACCAAGGAAGGTATAGTGTGTTCAACACCAGGTATATACCATGCTAGGGCTGCAGCCATAACACAAGCACTTTGCAGTGACAGTGCCATATGAGGAGTGCCATATGAGGATAAACACCAATTGAGTATATGTATAATGTAAGGGTGGATAAATACCATAAGCAGTGTATCGTGGAAACGGGAGGAGGGGGTATGTCCTTCCCATGGCCAGAGCAGAGCTCCCACAATAAGAGCGTTTTGTCACATACTTGCACATTCTTACTAGCTAGGTCTAAGGGGAAACAGCACAGAAGAGAAAAGGAATTTTGCACCTCTGGTGAATGTTTGAGGACACAGAGGACCAAGGGGACGGAGCAGATGCACATAGAAAGAAGGATGGAAGGTTGAGGAGGGGAGAAGGAGAGACCGGGTGCGGAAGGAGCGCAGGGGACTATATCCCTTGACAGCGTACCCCACAGAAGGTTACACAGATCCAACCTATGTGCCCACCATGACAGGGACCCCTTACACTGTGATACGGACACCTTCAGCACCAGTAATCACTCCCATATGCACACCAGTCTGAAGCATCTGCACACATGGGTTTCAGGAGCAGAGAGTTCGAAGGAAGGTTGGCAGAGTTCCTAGCAGAGCTGAAAAGGATACAGACATCCTCAAGAGAAGTGGGGGTGTAAAGGTGTTGGTAAAAGGATCAGCAGAATGGAGATCAGGGGAGTTGCTGCTCAGGATGGATAATGAAGGAATATGAAGCGTATGCATTGTGAAGGAAGGAAGAAAGGGCGAGTGGACACTCGGGAGAATACAGTGTTGGAAAATAATGAGAGGGAGGACGATAATGTCAAATTTGAGGAGGAACAAGGTGAGGAAGAAGGAAGGGGTGAAGTTGCAGGTGCATGGGGGGCAGGTTGAGGAATAGGGCCGGCTGGATGGCGTTAGCAAGAAAAAGGGGAATTATGAAGAAGGGTGTGGGAAGTCGGACAAAGATGCAGATGCCCGCTATATATAAGAGGGAAGGGCAGGCACATTATGTGCCCTGGCCCCAGATGGATAAGAAAAACCTGTAAGGGCCCGCCTACAGCTCACAGCAGGGGCAAGCACGTGGATATATGAGTTTGAAAAGCAAACAGCAGGAGTGCCCCTGGCAGTGGGTGATATCAAGAGCTTAATGGTTGCTGTAATTTGGGACTAGGCTGGGGATGTGTGGGTTAAAGCTGGGTATCTGGGAATAACCCTGGGGGATGCTGGAACATGATGGAGCATCTTACAACAGAATGATAGCACTGGTGTGGGATCGGCTACAAAGGGCTTTCCCAGATACCCCTGATTTATAGTCCCTGATGCAGTGTACAATGGCGATGATGAGAACGTAGCTAAATTCATTCTTAAACTACAAGAGATGTGGAGAGCTGAAACGGGAGGACTGTGGGATCACTCAATATCATTTTTCTATTTTATTGTAAAGAGTGGCTTGCCAAAGGAAGTACAGAAGGCATTAGATAAGATTGTGGGGATTGAACCAAAGGGGTAGTCAGATATACAGAGTATAATAGTGCACCATTATAAAAGGATGAAGGAGCGGCACAAAGAAACAGCCCAAAGGCGTCAAGCGGAGGAAGCAAAACTGGTAATAATGAAATTGGCAAAAGTGACAGGTGGAGGGGTCAGAGAGCACCCAATAGGTTGTGAGCGCCACCATTTCTGTGCTCTCGGCTGAAGGAGGACAAGGACAGTGGGGCGGGGGTAACAGTATCCCGGCCCATAGTGGCAGCATTGAGGACTGCAGAGAGGAAGAGGGGGCTTCCAATTAGCAAGCGGATGGGAATTGGAGCTAGGGTGGGATTGGACCATCTGAACGTTGGAAATGTTTGAGGTGGGGGAATTTTGCAAGGGAATGTAGGAGCAGGTCTGCAGTGGGGTAAAATTATGGGTCACAGCAGCAGGGCTAAGGGCCCCAAGAGCCCCAAGGGCTAGGGTATCTGCAACATGGTCAGGATATTAGAATCAATGGTATCTGCAGCGGCAATGGCCCTTGGGTATCTGCAATATGGTCAAGAATATCAGAATCAATGATATCCGCAGGGGCAATGCCAAATATATAGCCCACAGCATCAAGCATCTGACATACAAGTGCGGCACCCGCCACAGCAACAGCAGG
Source organism: Ambystoma mexicanum (assembly GCF_040938575.1). Lineage (NCBI taxonomy): Eukaryota > Metazoa > Chordata > Amphibia > Caudata > Ambystomatidae > Ambystoma > Ambystoma mexicanum. The sequence goes on from NC_090941.1 coordinate 1,051,750,587, forward strand.
GCAGTATTGCCCCAGTCAATAGGGTAGTGCGCAGGACCACCACCCCCTTTGGAGCAGCAACAGTGATGGGGTAACCCCTTCTTGTTCCCTGGAATGAACATATACCCTGATTAGGACAGCACACAGAGAGCACTCACGTGTTCCGTCTTGTTAATGACTATCCACCCAGAAGATGAACCCTTGGTCGGGGCGGAGTTGGAAACAAGCAGTTGATATTTATGGTGGACTCTGGTGCAACAAAATCATGCATCATAGAGAGGAATTTTCCATTATCAGGCAAATATCTTGACACACAGAGATTCTCTGGGGTTATTTCCAAGGTTCCATATACTGAGGAGCTGGACTTAAAGGTGGGAGAGAAGGTGGTGCGGGTACCCTTACTATATTTTGAAAGTTCCCCTGTTAATTTGCTGGGCAGGGACCTTCTCAGCAAATGAAACATGACAATATCATTCACAGATCGCAGTATAGTTTGCTCCACACCTGGGATGTGCGCGATAAGGGCAATGCTGATTATACACAAAATGACAAGAGAGGAAGAGATTTGCGAGACTCCTGTGGAACAAGACATGTTTATTTATGGTATTACTGTGCTTGTGGGGGCAGTGCCTCAGACTGTGAAGCAGTTTTGGTGAGTGCCCACAGATTTCATCTTTCGTCCAGTTTTGTCTCCTGAGGTGATAGCAGGAACAATGTTGTTGCTGGATTTACAGGGATTGTTGGTCTCTGATAAAAGGGTTGTTGTGCTAGGAATAGACAAGGATTGGTGTGAGTGGTGCACAGTGCTCTTTATAGATCCAACAGTACAGTTTAAGAAGTGACGGATGATGAGCTGTACAAGAATAATGACAAAAATGGGAAGAAAATATTAGAGATTTGCATCTCTTGCAACATAATGGTACAGTACCGAAGGGTGCAGTGCCCCCTGATGGCAGTACTAACTGCACCTCTATTTCTTGATGAAGACTCATAACACGTGCCCACACATTTGTGCACTACAAATCCACATGATGTGAGACTACTGAAAGATGTGACCCCTGTGTGTATAAAACTGAGGCCATCCAGGTGCAGTGCTACCTAGAGTAAAACAATTTCCGTTATCAAACGAGGTGGAGGAGGGTATCAGTAATGCAATACAGGCCCTATTGGACCAGGGGATCATTGGCTATGTGTATAAAGGCTATACACTCTGACAAAATATCAATACGGGCAATTGGAGAATGATCCAGGACTTACGGCCCCTCAATGATGCGGTACAGAAAGAATTTGTGGTTGTTCCTAATCCTGCGCCAATTCCATGCAGTATCCCTAAAGAAGCCAAACATTTCATGATAGTGGACTTCAAGAATGCTTTCTTCTCGATTCCACTCCATCCTGAATCCATGTACTGCACAGCATTTTCACAGCGCCAAATGCGGTTTGAAGATACTAAGTTACCTCCAGGGTACTGTGAGAGCCTGAGTATCTTCAACATAATACTGCATGCTGATTTAGGGAACATTAAGGTACTCAGCACAATTATTCAGTACTTGGATGACCTGCTAGTAACTAGTGACAGTGAGCAGCACTGCCGAAGGGAGTGCAATATACTGCTACAATTGCCGGGCCATAAGGAGTACAAGGTCGACAAGGCTTAGTTGCAATACTGCCAACAGGAAGTACTCTATTTTAGGCAGCTTGTGTTAGCCAATGGTAAGAGAATACTACCAGATAGGGGAGTGTCAGTGTGTGCCACCCCAAGCCCTGCCTCGGTTAAAGAGATGCAGAAGTTTCTGGGGCTGTGCATTTACTGTAGGGTATGGATTTTAGATTAAACAGCATACACAAGACCACTTCTGCAGGTCCTTAAGAAAGCACAAAAACAAAAGATCATAAGCTACATTGGACTGCTGATGTGATCAAACAGTTCGAGGATCTAAAAGAAGTTGGTTGAGCACCCGTACTGGCCACCCCAGATTACGCACAGGAATGTTACTTGTTCTCACATTCAGATGACTAGCTCATGGCCATAGTGTTGACACAGAAGAGCATGACGGGCCACAAGCCATTGGCCTATTACAGCGGCACACTGGATTCAGTGATGCAAGGGCAGTTTGCTTGTGAACAAGAATTAGCAGCTGCTACATTTGCAACAGGAAAAGATTATACTATAGTAATGGGGTGCTCAGTTACATTGTATGTGGAACACTCTCTATTTGGCATCCTGGAGAGGTCAAACTCCACCCTGACTAAACAAAGATCTTCAGCGTATGAGAATATAATGTCAATTCCCCACATTCATGTGGCTATATGCAAAACAGTGAATCCTGCTACCTTCCTAACATATATGCCCACTGCCGAAGATCTAACAATGCGCAACTGTGCAACACACAAGGGGGAGGAGGATGACATCCCCAAAGCAAAAGATTAGACATTGAAGGAGGGTGAGGTGCTGTTTATTGATGGGTCATCCATAATTTACCAGGAGAGTGGACAAAGACAAACTGGGGCAGCGGTGGTACAGCTTGAAGAAGGGGAGTACGAGACAGTGGTTATGAAGTGATTGCCCACGCACTATTCTGCACAGACGGCAGAACTCACAGCGCTCATCGAAGCATTAAGAGCATCTGGCACTTCACTTATTGTAGCATAAATAAAACACTTAGGCAAATTAGTAGTTTGTATGAGTTTCAACGAGAAACCATTTCTTTTATTAACAGATGCTCTTTTCTTTCAGAATACTTGGAAAAAGGATATTGCCTTCTTGTAGTCTTCTCCGGTCTGTTCAGGGAGCGTTCACTGAAGAAATTTTCAGGTAAGGACTTTCTTTCTTTTTTATTTATTTTATGTTGCTCTCTGTTTCTTTCAGTTTCTTCTTCATTTCCTTCTTTACGTTTCTCCTCACTCGTTCTTTTCCCACTTGTAAGTTTCTTTAGTGGCAGGCACTTTGACCAGCTTTACACTTCCTTGGGAGAAAGTTCTTCTAGGTAATAAAACTCTGGGTTTGTCTGTTATTTTCCTTCACCTCTTTTGCAGACAAGCCTTTCACTGTCCTTTCTTCTTTACAAATGTTTTTTTTTTCAGTAGCCACAGAAAAGTCAATGCGGCACATTCATTCCCAGCAGCCCTCTGTACGATGCTCGCTTCTCATTGGGCAAGGTTTTTCCTTATAAAGTGCATCGGCACCAGACACTTCCTTTCACTCCTCCACTACACGGTGCCTGCTCAAGAGGGTAATTCATAGAAATTTGCACAAAAGTGGTGCACGCGGCTGGTGCACAGTGTCCCCATGCGATACACTGCGCCAGCCGCATGTGAAAAAATCCTTTTCATCGCACAGCGTATTCATGGATTTTAGCCTCCGAAACCACCCTGCAGCAGCGCCAGTTACGCCCCCAAGAACGCCCTTGCTCAAGGAAAAGCCTTCAAAATTCCCAAATCATCGCAAAGGGCTGCGCTAACCCTGGACCAGTTCACAGGGCTGCTAAACAGCAAACGCCAAGCGGGGAACGTGTATTTCAGTGGTTCGCGGGAAGTTTCACACGCGATTGTCCTGGGTACGTGTACATCAGGGGTGCGTGGGAAGTAACACACGCAATTCCATCAGGGCACATGTATTCCAAACGCAAAAAAAGCAGGGTAGGTGCATTTCAGGGGTGCGCGGGAAGTATCACAAGCGATTCCATCAGGGTACGTGTATTCCAGGGGTGCGCGGGAAGTATCACACGCAAAAGAAGCAGGGTACGTGTATTCCAGAGGTGCGCGGGAAGTATCACACGCAAAAGCAGCAGGGTATGTGTATTTCAGAGGTGCGCAGGAAGTATCACACGCAATTCCATCAGGGTACGTGTATTCCACGGGTGCGCAGGAAGAATCACATGCAAAAGCAGCAGAGTACGTGTATTCCAGGGCTGCGCAGGAAGTATCACATGCAATTCCATCAGGGTACGTGTATTCCAGGGGTGCGCGGGGAGCACCACACGTGAATTGCACGTGTGGGTCCTCCCAGGTGTTCCCTCTACACCCTCCACGGCCCCTGCACAGGGGCCTACCCTGCACATGTCCCGCAGGCAGCCCATCCACCATGCCCACGCCCCCCAGCCAACCCACACGTCACCTTGCACTACTGCCCACCAACACATGTCCCCCTGCACTCCCAGCCCCCAGGGGCACCCTCCACCAGGCCCCCACTCATGTCCAACTCATGTCTCCCACCACCCCCACCCCCAGCAGTGCAGGGCACCCTCCACCAGGACCCCATCCATGTCTCCCATCACCCCCACCCCCCAGCAGTGCAGGGGCAGCCTCCACCAGGCCCCCACTCATGTCTCCCACCACCCCCACCCCCCAGCAGTGCAGGGGCACCCTCCACCAGGCCCCCACTCATGTCTCCCATCACCCCCACCCCCCAGCAGTGCAGGGGACCCTCCACCAGGCCCCCATCCATGTCTCCGACCACCCCCACCCCCAGCAGTGCAGGGGCTGCCTCCACGAGGCCCCCACTCATGTCTCCCATCACCCCAACCCCCCAGCAGTGCAGGGCACCCTCCACCAGGCCCCCACGCATGTCTCCCATCACCACCACCCCCAGCAGTGCAGGGGCAGCCTCCACCAGGCCCCCACACATGTCTCCCATCACCCCACCCCCCAGCAGTGCAGGGGCAGCCTCCACCAGGCCCCCACTCATGTCTCCCACCACCCCCACCCCCCAGCAGTGCAGCGGCACTCTCCACCAGGCCCCCACTCATGTCCCCCTGCACCCCCACCACACAGCATCCAGGGGCACCCTCCACCAGGCCCCCACTCATGTCCAACTCATGTCTCCCACCACCCCCACCCCCACCCCCCAGCAGTGCAGGGGCACCCTCCACCAGGCCCCCACTCATGTCCCCCTGAACCCCCACCCCCAGCATCCAGGGGCACCCTCCACCAGGCCCCCACTCATGTCCCCCTGAACCCCCACCCCCAGCATCCAGGGGCACCCTCCACCAGGCCCCCACTCATGTCTCCCATCATCCCCACCCCCCAGCAGTGCAGGGCACCCTCCACCAGGCCCTCACTCATGTCCAACTCATGTCTCCCATCACCCCCACCCCCCAGCAGTGCAGGGGCACCTTCCACCAGGCCCCCACTCATGTCTTCCACTACCCCCACCCCCCAGCAGTGCAGGGGCACCCTCCACCAGGCCCCCACTCATGTCTCCCATCACCCCCACCCCCCAGCAGTGCAGGGCACCCTCCACCAGGCCCCTACTCATGTCTCTCATCACCCCCACCCCCCAGCAGTGCAGGGGCACCCTCCACCAGGCCCCCACTCATGTCCCCCTGCACCCCCACCCCCCAGCATCCAGGGGCACCCTGCACCAGGCCCCCACTTATGTCTCCCATCACCCCCACCCCCCAGCAGTGCAGGGACACCCTCCACCAGGCCCCCACTCATGTCTCCCACCACCCCACCCCCCAGCAGTGCAGGGGCACCCTCCACCAGGCCCCCACTCATGTCTCCCATAACCCCCACCCCCCAGTAGTGCAGGGGCAGTCTCCACCAGGCCCCCACTCATGTCTCCCATCACCCCCACCTCCCAGCAGTGCAGGGCACCCTCCACCAGGCCCCCACTCATGTCTCCCACCACCCCCACCCCCCAGCAGTGCAGGGTCACCCACCACCAGGCCCCCACTCATGTCCCTCTGCACGCCCACCCCTCTGCATCCAGGGGCAGCATCCACCAGGCCCCCACTCATGTCCCCCAGCCAACATGTCATCATAATCTAGATCCCTGGCCCTTATGGTCAGCCTCCAAATGCCAAACACCCACCCGAGTATTGCATCCACCCACTTAGAAATGGCAATAACATGATAGAACCCCAATTGCAAGTTTGGAAATGAACACATGTCCCTCACATACACCCAATGGGTGTCAGTGAATGTCAAACCCATATCATGATATGCATGAAACCAATGAGATGATACTACACATTGAAGTTTGAAGAAAAAATATGTATTAAAAGCAACATAAATTGAATCAAAAATAAACAAACAATAATGGAAATTTAAAAAAATAAACCAGCAGGTCCGTGAAATAATGCAAAACCACAAATCATAATCCAAAGGAAAGGTGTCCAAAGTCACAGTCCACAAAAGTAAATCCAGTGGAAAATTAAAATCGAAAACCATTGCTCCATGGGTAAATCATTGAAAAAAAGGAAATGCAAAAGTCGACTATATACAGATAAACAATCCAGGGTCCATGATCCCAACAGAAGAAATGAAACCTATCTAATAACACTACCTAAAAAAAAGAAACTATATACAAAAATGTGGCCCATTGTCCAAAAGGTCCAAAAAAATGCAAAACCAAAGGAAACCTAACACTAACTACAGAACTATTTACAAGGGCAGCGGGCTAGTCCGACGGCTCACTTTGGGATGTCCCGGGCCAGGGTATCATGGAACTCCTGCTCAATGTCCCGGAAACGGTCCTCCTCCATGGCCCTGAGGGGCCGCAGGGCTGTCGACATGTTCACCCCAAAATCCCCGCGGGTTGCCTCGAGGCACTCGGCCCGCCTCAGTGCCCTCTGCATGAAGTTCTCCGCCCTGATCATCGTGAGCCGTGCCTCTTCCGCCCGCTGCCGCTCTGCATCTATGGCGTGGCCCAACCGCTGCCACACGGAAGACACTTCCCGTCCTGGGTCCTCCTGCCCTCCGGCCGATGCCTGCCCCTCCGATGTCGAAGCCCCGAGCCATCATGGCTCCCACCATGTTGCTGCTGTGCCTCTGCCTGTGCACTGCCTCCTGCTGCCTGCACATCCTTCGCTGGCTGGGGTGCAGTCGTTGATGTGGCCATCCCTGCTGGACGTCCGACTCCCGACTGTGTCAGGGATGCCTCCTCCAACAGCCTGGCCACACCGTCAGAGGCAGCTCCACAGGGAACCCAGGTGACTAATGGGTGGGTAGTTCGCACGGAGGACGACTGGCGCATAGGGGGTTCAGTTGAGGAGGGGGTCTGAGCAAGCCCCATCAAACGGAGGAATCCGGGCCTGGGTGACCTGTCCCAGTAGGCCGACGCGGTCAACGAGCCATTCGAGATGGCGTGCAGTCGCCTCATGAAACGCCACACCAGTCAGGACAGGCTCAACCCGGACTCGGATAGCCACGTCCGCAGGCAGAGGAAGGCCAGTTGTGGTGAGCTCATCCCCTGCCTGAAAACGGGTCTGGACATAGGCATCCCTGCTGGTGCAAGATGATGCAGTGACAGGATAAGGGATAGGATTGCACACAGGCACCTCCGCGGCAACCTGTGCTGCCTCCTGTCCTGGTGCTGCACTGCACCACTAGCACCAGTGGAATACCCACCTCCAGACCCCGTCTCTGTTGCTTGCACGGCCTCCTCCTCCACCAAACCCCCCACCAACCTGGATGACTCTGTGCCATCTTCCCCCGTTGGGCCCTGTGGGGTCCCAGCTGCCCCTTCTGCTGCCGAGGAGTCCAACTCCGACCTCCGCCTCTTGGACCTCCCCCCGGCAGCTGCGGCCTGGGACATGGCACTGGACTTCTCACTCCCCGACGAGATCACAACCTGGGAGGGGAGCCGGGCCTTGCGTCTCCGGCTGGCGGTGCGATCCCCACCGCTGTGCTCCACAGCACCTTCTCCGCCCTCTTCATCAGTTGACTCTGCAGACAGGGAGAAAAAAAACACAGGCATCAGGGCACTGTACAGTGGACACATACACACATGACAGTTGCACATGAGCGGCATTGGCAAACCTCAGACATGGCATCACAATTGGCAACACAAATGTCATTTCAACTTGCACACATGAGCCATACCACAGCCACATCGCAACTGCCAGTACCATCCATACACATACAACAGCATGAGCAGGCAAAGGTGAGCCAGACATCACATGCAACGCAGGGAGTGCACTACACATGCACGCACACCACCACAATTGCATGCATGTGTACACCTCAGCCAACTGTCGCAGTGTTCAGATGGGCATCCATGTCACATCTGCCAATCAGGCTTCCACATCCCGCTGTCACATGCATCCATGTTGCATCACTGTTGCACCCTTGACAAATACACACACATGCACATGTACACAGTGCTGATACATGCAGCTGAAAACGACATACATGCGTGACATCACGAACATGCCTAGTTACATACACATTCATCCAAATATGTGTGCCCACACAACTGCATTTGGCATTCAAGCCTACACACACAAGCACCATCCATGTCTCACACATGACAGCCCTCGCATGTGTTAGCCTCATGGCCCTGTACACCCACACCCATACTCGGTCCCATACAAACAGATGTGCAACCGGCACACTACTGGCACATCACCACACGCACAGCTTACAATCATGATGCATGTACACTTACCGCTTGACTCCAGACGGGTCTGCCTCTCAAGGACCTGGACTTGGAGCGCTGGAAATATGCGTTCCAGGACCCTCATCTGATCTTCCGACAAGTGGCCCCGGCGCCCCTTAGCATCCGCTGCCTTCAAGAGGCGCCGGGCCTTGTTCAGGGTCCTGGCCCTGAAGTCCTCCAGGCGCTTCTTGACATGTTAGAAGTCGCGGACTGCCACCCCCTCCGCGTTGATGGCAGTCACGATGTCCGTCCAGATCCGAGTCCGTCCTTCCTTGTCGGCACGCACAATTCCGAAGAGGGCATCATACTGCCCCAGGACTTGCTCCACCAGGACACCAACTTCCCTGGCACTGAAGCTGGTGCCCCTATGCCTCTCTGGCCGGGGTTTGTCAGTGGTGCCAGATGTTGCAGTGCCCGACATGACAACCCACAAGGCAGGCGTGGGTGGGCAACTGGGTCCTGGGGCTGGGCTGTGGAGCGATGGAATCCCAGTCGGGAGTCTTCGGTTCCAGCAGGGGTGGTCACAGCAACAGCACCCCTGGCTGATGTGCAGGCAGCAAATGGCAGGGCACGTGGGCAGCAGGCAGTCAGGCAGCAGCAGATGGCAGATGGGAGCATGCTCGGGGCTCTGGGGGGCAGTTTATTGGCTTTCTGGGCAGGAGCGTGGTCTTCCGTGTGCTTACGCGTGGCCAGCTTGATACGGAGTGATTTGGCACGTGAAAATCCTGCAAGTCTGCGTGTAATTCGAGGAAAGGCCCTTAGCGCGTAAGCGTGTCTGCATGCATATGCGATTTCATTGGCCCAAATGCTCCCATGCGCAGATATGACATCACGCGCATGGCCGTAGAGAATGGCGCGTGTAAAAAAAAAGATATACGCCCGAGTGTCAAAGCGTGTAATTGGTGGAAATAGCCTCATCGCGTATGCGCGTCTGTGATGTGTGTATAAAAGGTACGTGTAGAACGCCATTTCCTTGTACGTGCTTTTCGTGGAGAGCGAGTGGGTGAAATCTGTACTTGTCGGTTCACACACGATTTACTTCACGGCGTTTCAAGTTCGTACTCCCTGTTACCTCTGACAGCTTTTTCTCTTTTCCTCTTTTTCCTGGGCCTGTTTCCTCAAACAGCGTTCCCTTCTACTGTTGTCCTGTCTTCTCAGACAGCGTACAATTAATCTTTTGGAGGGGGTGTTGCCAACGCGCACACACGCATATTTTTCATGCTTTTGTTCCTGGCAGACGGTGAGTCGCGCACTTATTTAACATCTGTGCTTGCCCTGTGTGTCGCATACCCCTTCAGAGGACATTCTAGGCTGCGTGTGACACGCATACGTTCATTCTTGTGTTTCTGGGTGCCACAGCGTAGTGCAGGTTTATTTTTCCACACACGTGGTCTAGGAGGGGTTGTGTGCACCTTACGTCCCTTTTTTGGAGTGCCTGTGCGTTGCGTGACCCGTCATCTTTCCCCAGGGGTGACATACAGCCTTGCTAGAGCACTAGGGTGCGATTACCATCTGGTACCCGACCCCTTTGACCCCCAATTGCCCAGGACAATAGTTCACATCGACTCCCATACGCACAATAACATCAGTGCCATGGCTGGGAGGCGAACAAGCCGTAAGGGTGGCAAAGGTGGCCGAGCCCCAAGTGGTGGCTGTGGTGGATCCGGTAGGGGACGTGGCCATGACTTGCAGGGTACCCCTATCCCCCCATGTGTGGAGGAGCAGTCAGGGACACCCATGCCTCCCCGCCCCCTGGTTGAGGGTAACGTGGCTGACACCATCCATGCTCAGCCCCTGCTGGACCAGCCCACTGTGGATCCAGACCTGGCACAGAGTGACTCCATGGCTGACTTTCAGGTCAGCAGGTCTAGGCCACGTGCGCCGGTGCACGTTGGTGTCATCAGGCAACGTGGATCAAGGGCAGCTAGGTCATCTGCTGCCCCGCGTAGGCAGGCTGGGGAGGCTGCAGGGGCAGCTGTGGCTCCATCCACCCCACCTCTCACACACCTAGCCAGGACAGTGTCGGTCCAAGTCCATCCTGCTGACATTCCCCCTGACACCATCACACTTGAGCTAATGCCTGCACCAACTCCCATGCTGAGTGTGCAATCCCACACTCCACGCTCCTGCCCCTAGTGTCCAGAGCGGCGTAGGACACTCGGGATCCCCACCACCTTCCAAGCGGAAGAGGAAGAGTGCTCGTCCAGTAGAGGCTGATGCCCCAGACTCGGCTACACAGTCCGGCCCGTCAAGGAAGCCCACCTTCAATGAGGCCGAACTGAATGCACTTGTAGAGTATGTGTCCGCACATGACCGCGAAATGGTGATTGTTGCAGGATCCAAGACCACACCTGCACAACGTCAGGCACACTGGCAGATCATCGCGGACATCATAAGTGCCCTTGGAATCGTGAGGTGCACAGCTACTGAATGCTACAAGTGCTGGAATGACCTGAAGCGCAGGGCAAAGAATAAGCTGGCCTCAAGTCATGCCGCTGCTCTAGTGACTGGAGGTGGGTCTCCAGCAGAGGACATAGAACTCACTCCACATGAGCAGGTTGCTGGGACCTACATCACGGAGGAACAGATCCAAGGCGTGGGAGAACTGGCAGATTACGAGGCATTGTCTGGTGAGTGCACATGCATGTGTGTGTCATCCATGTGCATGGTGTGTGTGTGAGGGCTTCTGTTTGGGTGTCAGGTGAGGGTGTGTGTGCCTGAGTGGTTTGGGTCACCCATGTGCCTCATCCAATATATTCTGCGCACCAGCATTTGGGTATAGCAGTATCCCTTCTGCCAACATTAGAGATCCAGCCCAACACCACGCCAGTTGCCCTTGAAGTGTCATCTTGCCACAGCATTGTTGCCTATTTTCCTCTGTTTATTCAGGCAGATTGTTTGCATACCACCACTTTTACTAGGCATTTCTCAGTCCTATTGTCACATGTCTGACATGGCTATGGTACAGTGGACTGGCTTTGTTTCCTGGACATGATTTGTTTAGACATGTCCCTGTGCTATAGGACCATTTTGGACTGGCAGCTCCAGGTTAAACATTTGAACAATTTCAATGAAAAAATCAATTTCATGAGCAAACTAGACTGAATGAACAATTGGTGCCCTCCTCTCCCTCTTCACTTTATGGCTAGGGTACATGCCATCTGTGTGATGACATGTGTATTTGACCTGCCAATCACAGGCCAATGTGTGATGCCACTGCTAGGCAGCATGCAGCAAATGTGTTCATCTTCCATCTTGGTGTCATCAATGTGTGCCATCTGCCTCCCCTTCACACGCAGTGACGGTGCATGCATGGGAGGGTTTTAGTCATGTGGGACATGTGTCAATCAAGTACTGTTTCTGTAGCTTCTCAGTCCTAATTGTGTGCCATAGTGCTAATGCCTGTTTCCATTTGTTTTCTTTTATGTCTTTGCAGGGGATGACGCACTTGATACTGCTGGGGTTGTGGAGATGGTGAAGACCCAGGAGGGGTCTCAGGCCCGACCGACCACCAGTGAGGGACGTAGTGTGGTGGTGGGTTAGAACCCACAACTGCTGCAGGTCGTGCCCTCAGGGGGTGTCTCTGGCTGCACCTCCCCCGAGCTGTATTCAGGTGTCGATTCGGATGATGAGACCTATGTGCCGTCGCAGGTGAGTGTTCCTGGGAGGGATTCTGTTCTGTCCGACCCACCTGCACCAGGGTTAGAACCCTCAATGGGGATGTCAGTGTTGGCAGGGACGCCTTTGGTGGTTACGGATGCAGGGTTACACTCCGCAACATCTGATCCTGTTCCTGGGCCAGCAGATCAGAGGGGGAATGCAGTCCTGCAGCCTCAGGCAGTGCCGGCACAGCAAGGCGCAGTTCACCTTGCCCCAGACAAGTGTGGTGCCCGCCGACGTGGTGGCCGTACGCCGCCTGGCAATACCGCATGGGAGCAATCCATATACGGTATGGCAACCCAACAGGCAGCATCATCAGAGATGATGGCTCAGGCCATGGATAGGGTGGCCACTTCCATTGTCCCCCCTGAAAGGCTGATGGAGCGACTACAGCAGGCAACAGACACCATCTGCCAGTCACACAGGGAGGACATGTTGGCGTCCGACAGGGACAGGCGAGCGGAACTGGCGACTGTGCGGGAAGTCATTTCCATAGAGTCCCAGGGCCACAGGGAAGCCCTGAGGGTGGAACTCCTTCACCGCAGGACGACTCTTGTTGAGCTTGAGGCTTCAACAAACAGAAGGACAGAACAGCAGCTGGAGCATCTCACACGTACGCTCTCAGCTGAGATGCAGGCAACTAGGGCGGAGGTCCGGGCATCCCGTGAGTTGTTGCATGGGGACCAACGCACAATTATCCTCCAGAACGAGACCTTCCACACCCGCATGCTTGCTGCCATGGAGGACCAGACTAGGGCTTTGCGTGGGCTGCCTCCCATAGTGCCACTACCTCCTGATGCAGCTGCAGAGGGTGAGGAGAGCGACAGCAGTGATTCTCTCACAATAGGGTAGCCGTGCAGGCCATGAGCCCATGGTGGTGTTTTTTTTCTCGCAAGATCCACACAGGTGGGTTTTGGTGTGCACCCTGTCCTCGGACCTCCTGGGTGGCCTCCCCCACCCCCCTGGGACCATTAATGGCCATTTTTTATTTATTTATTTATTTATTTTTTATTTTTGTTTTTTGGACAGTGTGTTGCCTTGTGTGGCTCCCGTGGGCATACGGTGTATTGTGGCTGGGCACATGCAGGCATGTCATGAATTTGGTTCAGATGCTTGGGTTTGTGTGACACACACCCCTCCTGCTTCCCATTTCCATGGGCTTGCAAAGGGTGTGCTCAAGTGACAATGACGTATGATATGATATGGCATTTGTAACGCGCCTATACACAAGTGTTTCAAGGCGCGACGAGGCAGGGAGGGGGGATCAAGGGGAGACAGACAACAATCCTACTAGGCCAGGTGTCATTCAGACCGCGCAAGTGCATGGGTGGGGGAGACGGGAAAAGTGCAAGGGGGAAGGGAGAGCGGAAAGTGCAATACAGGGTTAGTAATGAAAGAGGGCCAGCTAGTGGCAAGTGCAAGATAAGTGCAGAACAAGTGCTGGGGGGGGGCTGTAGGGATACAGAGACAGTCCCGCAGTGCAGGGGTAGCAAGGAAGGCAGTGCAGGGGAGAGTGGCTGGGCCAAGGACCAGGGTTAGTGAGTGGCCCAGTTGCTGATTCAGTACAGTATCAGTGGTTTAGCAGGGGAGAGGGGGAGAGAAAGCAGAAGCAAAGAGGAAGGTTTTGAGGTGCGTCCGGAACCGGAGATGGTTCTCCTCAAGTTTCAGGGAGGCAGGAATGCTGTTCCAGAGGGAGGCCCCTGCTGCGGAGAGAGATCTCCCCCCAACTCGTTGCTTGGAGAAGCGGCTGACCCTGAGTGAGTTGGAGGTGGAAGAGCGAAGTGCTTGAGAAGGAAGATATTTAGGAAGGGAGAGTTGAAGGTATTTTGGCCCCAGGCCCCAGAAGGCCTTGTGGACAATGCAGAGGGTTTTGAACTTAATCCTCGCAGCCACAGGGAGCCAGTGTAGCGCTTTCAGTCCTGAAGAGCTACGGTCCCTGGGCTTGAGGCCAAGGACAAGTCTCGCAGTCCTGTTCTGGATAAGTTGCAGAGGGCGGAGAGTAGAGGCAGACAGATTTAGATAGAGGCTGTTACAGTAGTCCAGCTTCGAGAGAACCAGGGCTCTGGAGACAGTGAGCTTCTGGGGGAAAGAGAGGAAAGGAAGGATACCTCTGAGGAGGTGCAGCTGGTAGTGTGACTTCTTAGAAACATCAGAAATGTGAGGAGAGAAGGAGAGTGTGGAGTCGAAGATGACCCCGAGATTTTTTGCCTTGCAGGTAGGAACAGGAGGAGGGCCAAGAGAGGCCGGCCAGAAAGCTGCAGGGAAGGAGGGAGTGGGTGTGCCGATGAGTAGAATCTCAGTCTTACTGGCATTAAGGCAGAGGTCGTTGGCGGCACACCATTCCTGGATAGCAGAGAGACAGTCAGAGATGAGGGAAGGAGAAGAGGAGGCCGAAGGTAGCCTGAAAATGAGCTGGGTATCATCCGCATAGCACTGAAAGTTGGGGCAGAGAGCAGCGATGCGGTGGGCGAGACGTGCCAGATACTGGTTAAACAGCCAGGGGGAGAGGTTAGAACCCTGGGGGACACCACAGGTAGAGAAAAAGATATCAGACAGGAACATGTACATGGTGACGTTGGACTCCCATTTGATGTGTGGGCAGTCTGTAGTCAATACTGTGTATACATTCCTAGTGCATATTGTTGTTGTATTGTACACTGCATGGTGTATTGATATGTGCCTCTGCATCCATCTCATCCTCCTAATTTGCAGGTCCATTTCTCATGTCTTCACAAGGCGGTCCACCTTGGAACTGGATTCCATGTTGTAAGCAGTGCACCTACACTCTTGCGTGGTGCTAACACTGTATACTTGGAAGTTTTCGAAGTGCTGGCATTAACAGGTAGTGAGGCTACCAATTTTTTAAGTCTGTAGTGTCATGTTTAAGGTAGGTTGGAGGTTGTGTAGGTGATTGGTATTCTTTGTAAGTATTTGGTAATGTGTGTTGTAGGTCCTGCATTACTGTGAGCATTTCATGTGTGGCCATGTTTCCATTAGGGACACTGTAGTTGGTGACACTTGGGGCATGTTGTGGGGATTAATGTGTTTGCTCTCACATTGCATGACATGCCATAGTGTGTTGTGTGGCCGTGCCGGGGAGGGGTTGGGTGACATGGCACTGTTCTCATGTAGTATTTTGCAAGTGGGTATTCATTTCTGCAGCATGGAAGTGTGTCTTTTGATGACACTGCTTTGGTGGTGTTTGTGTAGGTAGGGATGCACACATTCTGACACTTCCACATGAACAATCTCAGGCTGCTATGGTTCTGACAGTTGACTGTCCCTTTGTTCGTCATAATTGTCAGGTCGAGTCATCATTGCTTATCAGATGGTATGTGCCAGGGCTGTGTGCACTCCACAGGGGTGTGATTTCTATGTGAAGTAATTAGCCACCAGCTGCGTACAGGCTGCCTCACCCCGTGCCCTTTCCCCTCCCATGCGCAGCGGGTGTGCATGTGGTTGGGGATGTGGGTGCACCACCATGTCCACAGCCAGGCCCCGGCGTGTTGCAACATTGTGCAGGACACATGCTGCCACTATGATCCTGCACACTACTGGGGGCGCATATAACAGCTGCCCGCCAGAACGGTCAAGGGAGTGAAAGCGTGACTTGAGCACTCCGAATGAGCGCTCCACTATGCCCCGGGTTGCAATATGGGCTGTGTTGTATCTTACTTCGGGAGGCGTGATGGGGTTCCGAATTGGCGTCATCATGTGGGTGCTCAGAGGCTAGGCACTGTCCCCTGGTGAGGAGGTGATGGGTATCATTAGTGGGGTAGTGACATAACTCTGTATCTGACATGCATGCATGTGCAGTGGCATTCATACTCACCAAGCAGCCGCCCAGCTTCTAGATCCCGGTTTAGGGTAGACATTCGGTAAATGAAGCTGTCATGGGTGGACCCTGGATAGTTGGCATATACTGAGGTGATGATTCCCTTGGCATTACATACTACCTGCACATTGATGGAATGCCAGTGCTTGCGGTTCCTATAGATGTGCTCATATGCCCTGGGGGGACGTAGTGCCACATGGGTGCAGTCAATGGCACCTAGCACTTTGGGGAATTGTGCCACACCGTAGAAATCCAGGGCGGCAGCCTGCCTTTCTGCAGGTGTCCTGGGCAGGTATATGTGCCTGCGGACTAAAGGGAGTGCAGTGATGATGTTCAAGACCTGGTGTAGGCAGCATGACTGTGTGGCCTGTGACACCCCACCCACTATGGCACTTGTCCGCTGAAATGTTCCTGTGGCCAAGAAGTGCAGTACATTAAGGACCTTCTCCAGGGGGCTGAGTGCTTGGGAGCACAGGGTGGGTGATGTGAGGTCATCCTCCCACTCACTGACCAGGTCCAGTATTATTTGTGGTGGAAACCTGTACATCCCATACACCTGGTCATCAGGCATCCCAAAAAGGCTGGTTCTGGGAGTGAAAATGCGGGCCCTCACTATCCTCCTCCTCCTCCTCCTTTGGTAACCCACGGCCACTGCTGCTAGGAACGGTATATTCATCCTGGCATCTGAGCTTGTTTGTTGCTTGCAAGCACTTTTATGCTGCGCGGGTCGACGTATGCCTGCTTCATGCTGGCGTACGTGTTTCAGGATTGGACCATTTATTTTTCGGTGCGTTGTAGGCAACCGTATGAATCTTCCCGCCCACCTCAGGAATACACGTAACACGCTCTTCCAGGCCCAGTCGCGAGTAAATATTCCCACCCACCCCTGGAATACACATACCCCACTCTCACAGGCCGAGTTGCGTGTGGAAGTTCACGCGCACACCGAAATACACGTACCCTGCAAAATCGCGTGTGAAACTTCACACGCACCCCGAAATACACATACCCAGGGCAATCGGGTGTGGAACTTCCCACGAACCCCGCAATACATGTAGCCTGCTGGTATCGCGTGTGGAAGTTCATGCGGACCCATAATACACGTACCCTGATGGTATTGCATGGGAGACTACCCGCGCACACCAGGAAAACACGTACCCAGGCAAATTGCACAGCTGGGGGGTGGGGGTCCTGGGAGACATGTGTGGGGGCCTGGTGGAGGGTGCCCTGCACTGCTGGGGTGTGGGGGTGATGGGAGACATGAGTGGGGGCCTGGTGGAGGGTGCCCCTGGATGCTGGGGGGTGGGGGTGGTGGGAGACACCTGGGAGGACCCACACGGCCAAATCACGTGTAGCATTCCCGGCACCACCGAAATGCACATACCTTGCTGAAATCGCATGTGAATCTTCCCGCGCACCTCGGAATACACGTACCCAGGCCAATCACATGTGGAACTTCCCACGCACCCGAAGTACACGTACCCAGGCCAATCGCGTGTGGAACTTCCCACGCATCCCGAAGTACACGTACCCAGGCCAATCGCGTGTGGATTTTCCCGCGCACCCCGAAACACACGCACCCAGGCTAATCGTCTGTGCAACTTCCCGCGCACCCCGAAGTACACGTACCCAGGCTAATCACGTGTGGAACTTCCCGCGCACCCCGAAGTACACGTACCCAGGCCAATCGCGTGTGGAACTTCCCGCGCACCCAGAAACACACGCACAGGCTATTTTTCACACAGCGGGTGTCCGTGTTTGTCGGTACCCCTTTGCACCTCATTTGGACCATTCATCATGGCTGTATATGGGTGCTTTTTGTTAGCGCACATTTTGGCACACATTTATTTCAGGCGCAGGGACGCTACCGCCTGCTTTCTTGTGGCGTACTTGTTTGGCCCTGTGCGCTTCTTTGACCGTGCGCTGGTTTGCCCTATTCGATTCCATGAATACGGGTTGTAGGCAAGCGTGTGGGTGTTCCGCGCACTTGCCTCCTGTACTTCCCCCGTGACACCCATAATGTCACGCGTTGTTCCCCATTCTGAGTGCTACGCCCTGTGTTCCACTTACTTTTGTGATGTGCGCCACGCTATGTGCGATTTCGCAGTGGCCGTGGCGCATGCTGTTGGATGACCTGTGCGCTGGCATGCGCGGTGCACTTTTTCAGCGCACATCCAATGTTTTTCTCGCGCACGGACTTCGATGAATCGATGTGCGCTGGTTTCCCTGCGATTTTCGCACTTGCACTGCGATTTTCACACTTTTACTGCGAATCTCACATTTTGGCACCCTAGCGAGGGAATTTTTGGCACACATTAATTCTATGAATCGACCCCTAAATATGTTTTCACTGATACGCCCACCAATGCCAACTGCTAAACACTGCCGGTGATCAGGTTAACTAGTTTCATATAAAACAATGTCACCTCAGATCGTAACGGAGCCTGACTTCACAGAGTTCGTGAGGTAACACGTTTGTGGCTTCTTTTCTATTCTTTAGGACTCTGCCTTCAAACATGAGCCCACAATCATTCTGCCATTCAGCATGAAGACGCTCGCTCCCTCTCTTAAATCTCTCTTGCAATTTCGGTAGTGTACTCACGTTCATTACATCTTCGGGACAACGGTCCCCACGTAACTGATATGTTCACCTCAATATGCGCAACGGCGCACTGTAACACAGACTTCACTTGGTGACAACGATTGCTTTGCTTAATAGATTAAGTCATCTTCTTGTCATGAATTAAACAGCCCAAAACTTCAGAAAACAGCTTCTCTTCAGCATTGCGTAACACCGCCTCAGTAAACCCAGCTGAAACTGTCATCTCCTCGCTCCTGCTCACGAGCCCCCGTCTCCTAGGCAACAAACAGCACAGCAAAACGCATTACAGGAAAGTCCATACAGGCAGGACTTCCTGGATTATGCCTGTCTAATGATTTTTATGATGATAAGATATGCCAGGTAGGATCCACAACGTCACACCCCCTCTACTAAACCCTTACGCTCGGGAAGGGCTTCTGCTCTGGACAAATAATCAGCTTGTGATAGCAGCTTCCCAGGTCTATGAACAGTTTTAAACGAGAAGGGCTGGAGGGAAAGAAACCACCTGAGCATTCTCTGGTTCGAGTCTTTGTTACGAGCTAACCAGACTAAGGGAGCATGGTCTGTTATTAGCTTAAACTCTCGGCCTAGTAGGTAATACCTAAGAGCATCAATGGCCCACTTGACGGCCAAACACTCCTTTTCGATAGTCAGGTAACTTAATTCATGAGGTAACCATTTTCGACTTATGAATAGTATTGGCCTTTCACCTTCTCCCTGGTTCTGGAGGAGCACTGTTCCGAGTCCTGTTTCTGAGGCATCAGTCTGAAGAAAAAATTGAGACTTAAAGTTTGGACAGTGTAAAACAGCCCTATCGGTCAGGGCCTCTTTTAAAGCATTAAAGGCTTTTAGTGTTTCAACCATTTTCCAAGATTTCTTATGTAAAGTGGGCTTCTTCAGCAGATCTGTTAGGGGAGTGGCTTAAGTAGAAAAATGTGGGATAAACCTCCTGTAGTACCCTACAAATCCTAGAAAGGCCCGTACTTGCTTTGGAGTTTCTGGGAACTTCAATTGCTTGATAGCCTTCACTTTCTCCTCTTGGGGTTTAATAATTCCCTGGGCCACATAATATCCCAAATATTTAGTGTGAAATGTTGCTACATGGGTGGGGGCCTGGTGGAGGGTGCCCCTGCACTGCTGTTGGGTGGGGGTGATTGGACACATGCGTTGGACATGAGTGTGGGCCTGGTGGAGGGTGCCCTGCACTGCTGGAGAGTGGGGGTGGTGGGAGACATGAGTGGGGGCCTGGTGGAGGGTGCCCCTGGATGCTGGGGTGTGGGGTTGATGGGAGACATGAGTGGGGGCCTGGTGGAGGGTGCCCCTGGATGCTGGGGGGTGGGGGTGATGGGACACATGAGTTGGACATGAGTGGGGGGCTGGTGGAAGGTGCCCTGCAAAGCTGGGGGATGGGGGTGATGGGAGACATGAGTGGGGGCCTGGTGGAGGGTGCCCCTGGATGCTGGTGGGTGGCGGTGCAGTGGGACATGAGTTGGACATGAGTGGGGCCTGGTGGAGGGTGCCCTGCACTGCTGGGGGGTGGGGGTGGTGGGAGACATGAGTGGGGGCCTGGTGAGGGTGCCCCTGGATGCGGGGGGTGGGGATAGTGGTAGACATGAGTGGGGGCCTGGTGGAGGGTGCCCTGCACTGCTGGGGGGTGGGGGTGGTGGGAGACATGAGTGGGGGCCTGGTGGAGGCTGCCCCTGCACTGCTGGGGGCTGGGGTGATGGGAGACATGAGTGGGGGCCTGGTGGAGGCTGCCCCTGGATGCTGGGGGGTGGGGGTGCAGGGGGACATGAGTGGGGGCCTGGTGGAGGGTGCCCCTGCGCTGCTGGTGAGTGGGTGTGATGGGACACATGAGTTGGACATCAGTAGGGGACTGGTGGAGGGTGCCCTGCACTGCTGGGGGGTGGGGGTGGTGGGAGACATGAGTGGGGGCCTGGTGGAGGGTGCCCCTGGATGCTGGGAGGTGGGGTGGTGGGAGACATGAGTGGGGGCCTGGTGGAGGGTGCCCTGCACTGCTGGGGGGTGGGGATGATGGGGGACATGAGTGGGGGCCTGGTGGAGGGTGCCCCTGGATGCTGGTGGGTGAGGGTGATGGGACACATGAGTTGGACATGAGTGGGGGCCTGGTGGAGGGTGCCCTGCACTGCTGGGGGGTGGGGGTGCTGGGAGACATGTGTGGGGGCCTGGTGGAGGGTGCCCTGCACTGCTGGCGGGTGGGGGTGCAGGGGGACATGAGTGGGGGCCTGGTGGAGGGTGCCCCTGGATGCTGGGGTGTGGGGGTGCAGGGGGACATGTGTGGGGGCCTGGTGGAGGGTGCCCCTGGATGCTAGGGGGTAGGGGTGATGGAGACATGAGTGGGGGCCTGGTGGAGGGTGCCCCTGGATGCTGGTGGGTGGGGGTGCAGGGGGACATGAGTGGGGGCCTGGTGGAGGGTGCCCCTGGATGCTGGGGTGTGGGGGTGCAGGGGGACATGTGTGGGGGCCTGGTGGAGGGTGCCCCTGGATGCTAGGGGATAGGGGTGATGGAGACATGAGTGGGGGCCTGGTGGAGGGTGCCCCTGGATGCTGGTGGGTGGGGGCGCAGGGGGACATGAGTGGGGGGCTGGTGGAGGGTGCCCTGCACTGCTGGGGGGTGGGGGTGATGGGAGACATGAGTGGGGGCCTGGTGGAGGGTGCCCCTGGATGTGGTGGGTGGGGGTGATGGGACACATGAGTTGGACATGTGAGGGGGCCTGGTGGAGGGTGTCCTGCACTGCTGGGGGGTGGGGGTGCTGGGAGACATGTGTGGGGGCCTGGTGGAGGGTGCCCTGCACTGCTGGAGAGTGGGGGTGGTGGGAGACATGAGTGGGGGCCTGGTGGAGGGTGCCCCTGGATGCTAGGGTGTGGGGTTGATGGGAGACATGAGTGGGGGCCTGGTGGAGGGTGCCCCTGGATGCTGGGGGGTGGGGGTGATGGGACACATGAGTTGGACATGAGTGGGGGGCTGGTGGAGGGTGCCCTGCAAAGCTGGGGGGTGGGGGTGATGGGAGACATGAGTGGGGGCCTGGTGGAGGGTGCCCCTGGATGCTGGTGGGTGGCGGTGCAGTGGGACATGAGTTGGACATGAGTGGGGCCTGGTGGAGGTTGCCCTGCACTGCTGGGGGGTGGGGGTGGTGGGAGACATGAGTGGGGGCCTGGTGAGGGTGCCCCTGGATGCGGGGGGTGGGGATGGTGGTAGACATGAGTGGGGGCCTGGTGGAGGGTGCCCTGCACTGCTGGGGGGTGGGGGTGGTGGGAGACATGAGTGGGGGCCTGGTGGAGGCTGCCCCTGCACTGCTGGGGGCTGGGGTGATGGGAGACATGAGTGGGGGCCTGGTGGAGGCTGCCCCTGGATGCTGGGGGGTGGGGGTGCAGGGGGACATGAGTGGGGGCCTGGTGGAGGGTGCCCCTGCGCTGCTGGTGAGTGGGTGTGATGGGACACATGAGTTGGACATGAGTAGGGGACTGGTGGAGGGTGCCCTGCACTGCTGGAGGGTGGGGGTGGTGGGAGACATGAGTGGGGGCCTGGTGGAGGGTGCCCCTGGATGCTGGGAGGTGGGGTGGTGGGAGACATGAGTGGGGGCCTGGTGGAGGGTGCCCTGCACTGCTTGGGGGTGGGGATGATGGGAGACATGAGTGGGGGCCTGGTGGAGGGTGCCCCTGGATGCTGGTGGGTGAGGGTGATGGGACACATGAGTTGGACATGAGTGGGGGCCTGGTGGAGGGTGCCCTGCACTGCTGGGGGGTGGGGGTGCTGGGAGACATGTGTGGGGGCCTGGTGGAGGGTGCCCTGCACTGCTGGCGGGTGGGGGTGCAGGGGGACATGAGTGGAGGCCTGGTGGAGGGTGCCCCTGGATGCTGGGGTGTGGGGGTGCAGGGGGACATGTGTGGGGGCCTGGTGGAGGGTGCCCCTGGATGCTAGGGGGTAGGGGTGATGGAGACATGAGTGGGGGCCTGGTGGAGAGTGCCCCTGGATGCTGGTGGGTGGGGGTGCAGGGGGACATGAGTGGGGGCCTGGTGGAGGGTGCCCCTGGATGCTGGGGTGTGGGGGTGCAGGGGGACATGTGTGGGGGCCTGGTGGAGGGTGCCCCTGGATGCTAGGGGGTAGGGGTGATGGAGACATGAGTGGGGGCCTGGTGGAGGGTGCCCCTGGATGCTGGTGGGTGGAGGTGCAGGGGGACATGAGTGGGGGGCTGGTGGAGGGTGCCCTGCACTGCTGGGGGGTGGGGGTGATGGGAGACATGAGTGGGGGCCTGGTGGAGGGTGCCCCTGGATGCTGGTGGGTGGGGGTGATGGGACACATGAGTTGGACATGTGAGGGGGCCTGGTGGAGGGTGCCCTGCACTGCTGGGGGCTGGGGGTGCTGGGAGACATGTGTGGGGGCCTGGTGGAGGGTGCCCTGCACTGCTGGGGGATGGGGGTGCAGGGGTACATGAGTGGGGGCCTGGTGGAGGGTGCCCCTGCATGCTTGTGGGTGGTGGTGCAGGGGGATATGAGTGCGGGCCTGGTGGAGGGTGCCCTGCACTGCTGGGGGGTGGGGGTGCTGGGAGACATGTGTGGGGGCCTGGTGGAGGGTGCCCTGCACTGCTGGTGGGTGGGGGTGCAGGGGGACATGAGTGGGGGCCTGGTGAAGGGTGCCCCTGGATGCTTGTGGGTGGTGGTGCAGGGGGATATGAGTGCGGGCCTGGTGGAAGGTGCCCTGCACTGCTGGGGGCTGGGGGTGCAGGGGGACATGTGTGGGGGCCTGGTGGAGGGTGCCCCTGCACTGCACGGGGGGTGGGGTTGCTGGGAGACATGTGTTGGTGATCAGTAGTGCAAGGTGACATGTGGGTTGGCTGGGGGGCATGGCCTTGGTGGATGGGTTGCCTGTGGGACATGAGCAGGGGTGCAGGGTAGTCCCCTGTGGTGTGGGCTGCCTGCAGGGGCCGTGGAGTGTGTAGAGGGAACACCTGGGAGGACCCACACGGCCAAATCACGTGTAGCATTCCCCGGCACCAGAGAAATACACGTACCCTGCTGAAATCGCGTGTGAATCTTCCCGCGCACCTCGGAATACACGTACCCAGGCCAATCACATGTGGAACTTCCCGCGCACCCGAAGTACATGTACCCAGGCCAATCGCGTGTGGAACTTCCCGCGCATCCCGAAGTACACGTACCCAGGCCAATCGCGTGTGGAACTTCCCGCGCACCCCGAAACACACGCACCCAGGCTAATCGCGTGTGGAACTTCCTGCGCACCCCGAAGTACACGTACCCAGGCTAATCACGTGTGGAACTTCCCGCCCACCCCGAAGTACACGTACCCAGGCCAATCGCGTGTGGAACTTCACGCGCACCCAGAAACACACGCACACGCTATTTTTCACACAGCGGGTGTCTGTGTTTGTCGGTACCCCTTTGCACCTCATTTGTCCTTGAGGGCCACTGTATGGACCATTCATCATGGCTGTATATGGGTGCTTTTTGTTAGCGCACATTTTGGCGCACATTTATTTCAGGCGAAGAAAAAGCAAAGGTGACTGGTTGTTCCCACCAGCCAGGGGAAGAGACTCTCCGGCAGGGAGATCTCCTCTGTCATCGGGAAGTGGTGAGTCAGTTCAGCAGGGCTCCACCGGAGGTGTCGTCGTTGCAGGTCGGCTCAGCTTTACCCTCGTCGGATTCTTAGGTCCTGTGGCGACTTCTCAAGATCCAGTCCCAAAAGCCCTGCTTTTATGCAGAAAATCCCCATTCATTCAGCCTAGCTGTCACTCAAAACATGCTAATTGGTGAGCAGGGAGGCTCACCACTTGGGCCAATCACACCAGAGTGCGACCGGAGTTGGCAAGGCAACTCGGTCCAGGGTGCCTAAACCCCCTCCCACGCCCCTGTGGTAACCCAGACAGAATGGCACCACTTTGGATGGTCTCTGTACAGAAGCCCGCCAAAAGTGAAACAAAGGGCTCAACCTTTGGTTTAGCAGTCACAGAGACGAACACAGACGCCATTTTACAAACCGAGTTCTGGCAGAAAATACCATCCGATAGACTTATTTAAGATAAGTAAACCGGTGGTATGTTAGAGATTAACGAGAAAAAGTATCAATCTCCAACAATGGGAAGACTCCCATAGGGTTATATTCGGGGTCGAATATAACAAGTAGTTTCCACTGCCACCAGCCAAAACTCGACGAGGGGGGACGGGACAGTGCCCCCTCAAATAACAGACCCAGGAGTAATCGAATTACCCCTACTAGTATGTCCTCAATAGGATGGTTTGTACTAGTTCTGTTAGTAAATTTAGGTCTAGTAAGGCCAATGGTGACTTTACATGCCCGGGGAGACAGTAGTCAGTCCCCGGGTATGGAGTCTATGATGGAGGTCCGCTAGGGTGCCCCAGTGCTACGGCACGGAGGGTGCGTTGTAACACTCATAGAAAAACATATGAGACCCTATGGAGTAAAAGACCCCATAGCCCATAGAACACATTGACATTCACAGGAATTACACACATTCATGTCCAAGAGTGGGAGTCTCACACATTCATGTCCAAGAGTGGGAGTCTCACTCTTGGCAGGATGGAAAAAAACAAACTCCAGAAATCCAGCAAAGCTTCTGGAGGACTCACTAGGTTAGGAAATTCAGCCTAAATAGAGAATTCTCCCTAACACTCGCCCCCCCAGACTAAGGGACAGGAGGATTGAATCCACTCCTGGATGAATCTCATACCTCTAGTCGATGACATACATCCTAGAGAGACCATCAGCATTTTGGTGGTGACACCCTGACCTGTGCTCAATGGTGAAATCAAACCCTTGCAGGCAGATCAACCATCTCAATAGTTTTGTGTTTTCCCCTTTCATTTGCATTAACCATCTCAAGGGTTGGTCGTCAGTCTGAATGACGAAAGTAGAACCATACAAGTACGGCCTAAACTTCTTCAGAGCCCACATGATAGCAAAGCACTCTCTTTCGATTGTTGCCCACCTTGTTTCAGGATCCTTCAGCTTGCAGCTGATGAAGCAAATGGGGTGTTCCCTACCTTTCCCATCCAGTTGACTGAGTACGGCACCTAATCCTACATTTGAAGCATCTGTCTGCACAATGAAGTGTTGGCGGTAATCAGGAGCTCTGAGTACTGGGGCTTGGCAAAGAGCCTTTTTCAGGTTTTCAAAAGCCTGATTGCACTCCTCGTTCCATCTAACCTTCTTAGGAAATTTGGGCGAGGAGATGACATTCAGTGGAGAAGCTATGGTCCCATAGTTCTCTATGAAATTCCTGTAATACCCAGTGAGGCCTAGGAAGGCTCTCACTTGGGTTTGAGTAGTAGGTGTTGTCCAATTTTGCACAGCTTCAATCTTACTGAGCAAAGGCCTTATTTCTCCACCTCCTACCTCATGTCCAAGATAGACTACCTTACTCTGTCCAATTTGGCATTTACTCGCCTTTATGGTCAGATTGGCTCGTCCAAGAGCCTGCAAAACATCTCTCAGGTGGGTTACATGTTCTTCCCAGGAATTGCTGAACACTGCTATGTCATCCAAGTATGCCATGCAGAAGTCCTCCATCCCATTCAGAACCTGGTTTACCATCCGTTGAAACGTAGCAGGTGCATTCTTTAATCCGAAAGACATTACCGTAAAATGGTATAAGCCAATGGGGTAGAAAATGCAGTTTTCTCCTTGGCATGGTCTGTCAGGGCTATTTGCCAATAGCCTGACGTCAAGTCAAATGTGCTGAGGAACTTGGCGGCGCCAAGTTTATCCACCAACTCATCTGTTCTTGGCAAAGTGTGGGCATCAGTCTTGGTGACTGCATTAAGAGCTCTATAATCCATGCAGAATCTAAGCTCTTTAGATCCGGCCTTTGGTACTAACACAACTGGGCTAGACCATGGACTAGTAGAGGGCTCTATTACCGCGAGATCAAGCATCTTGCTGACCTCACCTTTGATATGGGTTCATACGTTTTCTGACATTCTGTATCCTCTGCTTTTGACTGGCAGACAGTCACCAGTGAGTATGTCATGCTGGCCCCAAGGGGTCAAGCCTGGTGAAAGCGAGAACAGAGAGGCAAACTGATTCAACATGGATTTGCACTCTTCTTGTTGCTCGGGTGTCCGATTGGAGGAGAGATTTACTCCTTCAATTTGTTCGTCTAAAGGTAAGCCTCTGAGGAGATCCGGAAGAGCTTCACTCTCTTCTTCTTCCTCGGATGATGCTAGAAGCAACGCTCCTACATCAGGTCGTGAGACATACGCTTTGAGGCGGTTAGTGTGGAAGACTGTCGGAGCCTCCTTGGGATTGCCCAAGTCCACCAGATAGTTAACCTCTCCGAGTTTACCCACAACTCGGAAGGGTCCCATCCACTTATCTTGCAAGGCCCTCTGCCTTGTTGGGATCATAACGAGAACGAGCTGTTCTTGAGCAAACTCAACCATGTTAGCCTTTTGATCGTGCCAGTGCTTGATCAATGCTTGTCCAGCTTTCAAGTTATCGCCTTGCTTCTGTCATCATGTGCGACATTCTCCTCCGGAGACCTATCACGTAGTCAGTCACTCTGATTGGCTTGGGGGAAGGAGCACTCTCCAACGCCTCCTTAATCAGGGCCAATGGACCTCTGACGGGATGACCATAGAGAAGTTCGAAGGGAGAGTAACCTACTCCCTCCTGAGGGACTACTCTATAAGCAAAGAGAAGGCATGGCAGTAGAAGGTTCTTAAGGGGTTCTTCTAAGGCACCTATCATGCTCTTCATGGTTCGGTTGAACCGTTCTACCTGCCCATTGGTTTGTGGGTGGTAAGCTGTTGAGAACTTGTAAGTAACCCCACAGGTTTTCCACATGGCTTTCATGTAGTGGGACATAAAGTTAGACCCCCTGTCAGTGATTACTTCCTTTGGGAAATCCGACACTAGTAAAAATACCAAGGAGGGTCTTAGCCACAGCCGGAGCTGTAACAGTCCTCATAGGTATTGCCACAGGAGACCTAGTAGCATGGTCTACTACAACAAGTATAAACCTGTTGCCTGAGGAGGTTGGAGGATCAAGGGGACCAACGATGTCAATCCCTACTCTCTCAAACGGGACTCCCACAACTGGGAGAGGCACTAAAGGTGCCATATTCTTGGAGCCAAACTTACCAGAGGTCTGGCAGGTGTGGCAGCTCCTGCAGTGTTTTTCTACTTCGGCCCCCATCTTTGGCCAATAGAAGTAGAGAGAGAGCCTTTCCTTAGTCTTCTTGAAACTCAAGTGACCAGCCAAAGGAATCTCGTGGGCTAACTGCAAGAACTGTGGTCTGTTCTCTTGGGGTACTACAAGTCGTTTGTAGTCTCCAGGTGCAGACTTGGTTGTTTCGCTGTAGAAGAGGCCATCTTCCCAGTGCAACCTGTATTTCCCAGGCTCTTGCCCTTCAGCCTGAGCTTCTGCCTGGTGGCGAAGACCTTCCAGAGTTGGACATTCTCTCTGTCCCTTACTGAAGTCTGCCCTGCTGGGTCCACCGTCTGCCAGTAAAGACTACAGCTCAGGATGGTCAACAGGATCCAGATCTGCAATGAGTTCCTGGCCTTCCTTTAGCTCTTCCTCAGAGTCTAATTGTACCACACAGGGTTGTACCTCCCTCTCAGCCTCAGCTGGAGGTGGCGTTACGGGTGTAACTTTGGACAACCACGGGGAAGTCCGTGTTGGCTGCACGGAAATGCTGGCTGCTGGTTTCGGGAGAGAAGTCTTAGGTTTCCCTTTCGCTTATGTTTTCTTGGAGACAGCTGCCGACAATTCCAGTGGAGCAGGAGTGATTTCCTTCTTCATCATCTCCTGGAGAGTACCGCGCATGGTCCTCTCTCATGCGGGTCTGGTTAGCTCCTGTAAACGTTTACTAGGAGGTCTGGGAGTATGCGATACAACTCCGAGAGTTTTCAAATCATTACCCAACAGTACGCGTCCTGGTACCTCACTCTGTATGCTGACAGGTATCTTTACAGTCATGTCGTTACAATGGATGAGAACTGGTAATTGGGGAAGCATCTGCACAGGCCCTCCAGCTAACTTGGTGAGGATTTTGGGTGCCTTAGTAACATCCTCAGCCTGAAAAAACGATTTATCCACCACAGTTATGCTGGCCCCAGTGTCCCTAATGGCAGGAGTCTCCTGGCCATTCACCTGGACACTGTCCTTATAATACTCTTTAGTATTATCGGGGATAGAATTATAGACATCTAAATTCTGTTGTTCCCACAACCCCAGAGATACTAAAGAAACGCTGGCTGAGACTCCAATGGGTTCGTCAGCTAGCAGTAGAAAGTTTCCACTTGCCATTTGGACTTCCTCCTCTGGAGAGAAGGCTAAGGAGACAAGCTGGACCCCTGAAGGTTTACCCTTACATCTGGGATCTCCTTTCACATGATCAGTTGAGCCACAAACAAAGCATTTACCGAACGCTTTTTGGAATGGTGGCTTGTTCTGACCTCCTTCCGGTTTGGCACCAGAAGACACACTATTCTGCTGTGGTTTTCCCGGTGGCTTACCCTTCTGGTTTTGTTTGGGGCCCTCTTTGGAATTTGAGTTATTCGAATTCTCTTTTGAGTCTTTTTTAGGGTGCCTTCCCTCATCCTTCTTCTGAGTTGCCCCAGAATCCTTATGAGTAGCCCTGTTGGCAACCCATAAATCAGCAGCCTTAGCTAGCGTTCGGGAATCTAATTCCTTCGAATCAGCCAAGTGCTGTCTGAGCTCATGAGAACAGGCATCATAAATCGATTCCAACATAAAAAGATTCTTCATACCCTCATAAGTGTTCACTTTGTAACCCTTAATCCATCCCTCTAGGTTTTTCAACCCTTCACTCACCCAGGTAGCCCAAGGGGTACCATCATGCTTTTTGAGGGTTCTAAACCTCTTAAGATACTGGGAAGGGGTCTTCCCTAATCTAGCTATTAAAGCTAGTTTCACACTTTCGTAATCCGTCTTATCCGCCTCCCCCAACTCCATTACCACATCAGTCGCAACAGGAGGGAGCCTAGAGAACAACCAGGGAAGTAAATCATTCCCGGTGATGTCCTGGAGCCCATGTCCTGGAGCCCATGATTGTACTCAAACAGTTTTAACCAATCCAACACATCCAATCTCGGTTCATACATACCCACTAATTACTTCGGCATCCAGTCTTTTGGGACTGGAGCTCCTAGAGGAACCAGAGGAGAGAGAAGCAATTTCAATAGACAACTTTTTCATCTCTAACTTGTGATTAAGTTCTATTTCCCTGAGTCTTAACTCAGCTTGCTTCTGCACAGCCTGGGCATTCATCCGTCTGAACTCAAGCTCTTGGTTTCGTTCAGATTGAGCCAAGAACCGTTTGTATTCTAATTCGAGCTTCATTTTTTCAAGTTCAAAATAAGCAGGGTTACTTGTGGGACCTGGTATGGGCCCTGTAGGCACAGTGGGTAAGGCAGGTAGAGGAGAAGGGGAGACAGTTTCGTTAGCCTCTCCGTCCTCGTCAGCCTCTTCATCGCTATCATCAGAATTATGATTCAGATCAACACCATCACTGTTATCTACATTTGCTGGAGAAATTGGTTCCTCTGAACCAGTACCCAGACTTTGGTTCGCCAGCAATCTCTCTATTAATTCTAACTTCTTACCTATTACAGAAAGATTCTCTTGCCTACAGAGAGCTCGCAAACTCTCAGTATTTTCACCTGACAAGGATTCTTGACTGTAAGTTTCCATCGTAGACATGTTTTTGAAAGTTGCTTTTTAGTGCTAAGTTTTGTGGTTATTTATCCTAACGTGTCGAAAAGCACTCTAAACTGTATACTCGATACAAATCCCACCGCTGTACACCAGTGTTAGGCGGAAACCTGTGCAGTTCCCTCTGGAACCACTGCAAAAGATTTAGGACTACAGGCGTTTGGCCGTGAACCCACTTGGTAGCAGTCTGTACCAAACAGATTCACTTGGTAGCTGTGGCTGAGCAGTCAGACTTCCCTCAAGAAGAGTTGAGCAGTATGTGGAGTATACACTATCGGGCAATTCTTCACAGTAAGACAAGCAAACACGCAACAAGACTCAGTGTATACATATTCAGGTATTTTTTTATAACGGAACATGTATGAAAAACACTATGGCACTATGACGGCAAACACTTCAATCACAATCCCTCTAACAATATTTTGACAAGTCTAGGTTCTACCAGCATCACTTATTTGCAGACAGAGGTGTATGCCTCAACCTAGATGGCACTCTAATATTAGTTAGGACGGGAGAGAAAAATAGGCAGGTTACGAAATCAACACGGTTCAATACTTCACGGCAAAAATGCAAGTTAAGAAGGCAAGAACCACAATAGATCATAAAGTTCAGAGGCCAGGCCCACTCGGAGAGAGGCAAGGCGATATGTCCCAAAAAGTCTCTAGGGGAAATGCGTTCTAGTCTTTGTAGCAAATTGTTATCGGCAGATTGAACCAGTTCAGAACAATACGTGAGAAAGCTTGGAGGCGACCCAACGGAAAGGAGAGGATTAAGACACCTCACTCGAACCGATCGAAAGGGAAGCCAGGTGGACACGGTACCTTGTTTGTGGAGAGACAGCTCCGGCGGGGGCAGTTGTTCCTGGTGGTGGATGCACGTCGGGTCTTTGCCAAGAGTAGAGATGATCTCGTTGTCGAAGAAAAGTGAAGTCCGGTGCACCACCAGGGAAGAGACCAGCCGCGGAGTGCTCCGTCACAAGGCACCACCTTTTGGTCGCAGTACAGGGGTAGTGGCTATCCGGTTGCCGAGGTGCTCTGCACTGGCAATTCGACCACTGCGTCATGAGGCGAAGAAAAAGCAAAGGGGACTGGTTGTTCCCACCAGTCAGGGGAAGAGACTCTCTGGCAGGGAGATCTCCTCTGTCGTCGGGAAGTGGTGAGTCGGTTCCGCAGGGCTCCACCGGAGGTGTCGTCGTGCAGGTCGGCTCAGCGTTACCCTTGTCGGATTCCTAGGTCCTGTGGCGACTTCTGAAGATCCAGTCCCAAAAGCCCTGCTTTTATGCAGAAAACCCCCATTCATTCAGCCTAGCTGTCAATCAACACATGCTAAGTGGTGAGCGGGAAGGATCACCACTTGGGCCAATCACTCCAGAGTGCGACCGGAGTTGGCAAGGCAACTCGGTCCAGGGTGCCTAAACCCCCTCCCACACCCCTGTGGTAACCCAGACAGAATGGCACCACTTTGGAGGGTCTCTGTACAGAGCCCGCCAAAAGTGGAACAAAGGGCTCAACCTTTGGTTTAGGAGTCACAGAGACGAACACAGACGCCATTTTTAAAAACCGAGTTCTGGCAGAAAATACCATCCGATAAACTCATTTAAGATAAGTAGACCGGTGGTACGTTAGAAATTAATGAGAAAAAGTATCAATCTCTAACAATGGGACGAATCCCATAGGGTTATGTTCGGGGTCGAACATAACAAGTAGTTTCCACTGCCACCAGCCAAAACTCGACGAGGCGGGACGGGACAGTGCCCCCTCGAGTAACAGATCCAGGAGTAATCGAATTACCCCTACTAGTACATCCACAATAAGATGGTTTGTACTAGTTCTGTTAGTAAATTTAGGTCTAGTAAAGCCAAAGGTGACTTTACATGCCCGGGGAGACAGTAGTCAGTCCCCGGGTATGGAGTCTATGATGGAGGTCCGCTAGGACGCCCCAGTGCTACGGCACGGAGGGTGCGTTGTAACACTCATAGAAAAACATATGAGACCCTATGGAGTAAAAGACCCCATTGCCCACAGAACACATTGACATTCACAGGAATTACACACATTCATGTCAAAGAGCGGGAAAAAAGAGTCTCACTCTTGGCAGGATGGAAAAAAAACAAACTCCAGAAATCCAGCAAAGCTGCTGGGGGACTCACTAGGTTAGGAAATTCAGCCTAAACAGAGAATTCTCCCTAACAATGTGGTTTACAGGACGGGGTGGAGATTTCTTCTTTATGGAAAGGTGCCATTTCCTACCAGCTCTTCTCAATTTCATGGATTAATTTAGGAAATTCCGGTATATATCGGAACCAATTAGTAAGGGCTTTGATAAACTGGGTGGTATGGCTGCTTTCACACCCAATGTCTCCCCGCCCAACTTAATCTGTATTTTCTTTGATGGATAAGCCTTTATATCCCCATGGACACACCGAACAGGAATTTCCCCTGGGGAATGATAACTTTCACCTACCAACTCTGATGTCACCGCAGTCTGTAGGCTTCCTGAATCGACGAGGGCAGTGGTAGGTTTTCCATCTACCTCAGCCTCGCAAGTATATAGGTACTGCGACTGCCTTCCCGGCACTTGTTCAGAGAATCACTTTCCTTTATGTATTCGAAGACCCCCACATCCATTGGTTCTGTTTTCAGTTTCTTTGGGCAAAATCTGGCGAGGTGGCCCTAGTCTCTGCAATCAAAACATTGTGGTCCTCAAACTGTTGTTGTAGACGGACAATAATTGATAGGACCCTCACTGTTAGGTCTGGACCGTAGGGTTTCTCCTTCAGGATTTCTCAGCATTGAATGGGGCAATCTTGGTTGAGGCACAGCTTTATTCATAGGTGTATGTGATTTATATCCTGCTGAATACGACATCATCCTGCCCTGTCCCACATTCTGATAAGCTGAGGCTACATCTACTGCTTCCAGTAGTGACAGTCGATGATGTTGCTTCACCCATCTCTGTACGGGACCGGGTAGGGCCTCGATGAACTGCTCCAAGATCACTTTTTCTGTTATTTCATTTGGGGAAGACACACTAGATTGGAGCCACTTCTCTGCCAATTCTTTTACCCAGTAGAATAATTGTCTCGGAGTTTCCTCTCCAACCAATTTGACTTCTCTGAACTTGATTCGGTATGTTTCCTCATCGTGTCCCATTTGCTCCAGCACCACTTTCTTCATATCTCCATAGATGGTGTCTCCCGCTGGGTTTGCGGCTTGATAAGCTGACTGCATTTCACCGGTCATCAATGGCGCGATGTAATGGCACCATCTCTCGGCTGACCACTGAGCGTTTCGAGCCTCCCTCTCAAAATTCACAAAAAAATGTGCAGGATCTTCACCCGCCGAGTATTTTTGCAACACTGAAGCAGGGACTTGAGGGTTGTTCCTGGTATTAGTAGCTTCTAGTAATTGGGCCTCCTGGCTTTGCAACGCTTGTTGAAATGCCAGTCTGTCTGCTTGGGCCTGTTGGCTCTGCATTTGTAAGGCTTGCTGTAGCAGTTGTTGCCCCTCACTTAGGGTCTTGATAGGTCCTCCATGACATTCTCACTAACCCACTTCTGACACCAACTGTGGCACTTCACTTATTGTAGCATAAATAAAACACTTAGGCAAATGAGTAGTTTGTATGAGTTTCAACGAGAACCCATTTCTTGAATTAACAGATGCTCTTTTCTTTCAGAATACTTGGAAAAAGGATATGGCCTTCTTGTAGTCTTCTCCGGTCTGTTCAGGGAGCGTTCACTGAAGAAACTTTCAGGTAAGGACTTTCTTTATTTTTTATTTATTTATTTTATGTTGCCCTCTGTTTCTTTCAGTTTCTTCTTCTTTTCCTTCTTTATGTTTCTCCTCACTCGTTCTTTTCCCTCTTGTACAGTTTCTTTAGTGGCATGCACTTTGACCAGCTTTACGCTTCCTTGTGAGAAAGTTCTTCTAGGTAATAAGACTCTGGGTTTGTCTGTTATTTTCCTTCACCTCTTTTGCAGACAAGCCTTTCACTGTCCTATCTTCTTTACACATTTTATTTTTCAATAGCGGCAGAAAAGTCAATGCACCGGCACATTCATTCCCAGCAGCCCTCTGTATGACGCTCGCTTCTCATTGGGCAAGGTTTTTCCTTATATAGTGCATCGGCACCAGACACTTCCTTTCACTCCTCCACTATGCGGCACCTGCTTAAATATGTTTTCACTGATACGTGCAACGAT
Source organism: Ambystoma mexicanum (assembly GCF_040938575.1). NCBI lineage: Eukaryota > Metazoa > Chordata > Amphibia > Caudata > Ambystomatidae > Ambystoma > Ambystoma mexicanum. The sequence continues at coordinate 1,051,784,987 of NC_090941.1, forward strand.
GCCAACTGCTAAACACAGCCGGTGATCAGGTTCACTAGTTTCATATAAAACAATGTCGCCTCGGATCGTAACGGTGCCTGACTTCACAGAGTTCATGAGGCGACATGTTCGTGGCTTCTTTTCTTTTCGATAGGACTCTGCCTTCAAACGTGAGTCTTCGGGACAACGGTCCCCATGTAACTGATATGTTCACCTCAATATGCGCAATGGCGCACTGTAACACAGACTTCACTTGGTGACAACGATCGCTTTGCTTAATAGATTAAGTTATCTTCTTGTCATGAATTAAACAGCCCAAAACTTCGGAAAACAGCTTCTCTTCAGTGTTGCGTAACACCACCTCAGTCAGCCCAGCTGAAACTGTCATCTCCTCGCTCCTGCTCACGAGTCCCTGTCTCCTAGGCAACAAACAGCAAAGCAAAACGCATTAGAGGAAGGTCCATACAGGCAGGACTTCCTGGATTATGCCTGTCTAATGATTATTATGATGATACGATCTGCCAGGTAGGATCCACAACGTCACAGAGCACCCCAGGGGTACCATGTCACAATATATTTAGACTCAGCGTACATCACAACAACTATGCAAGCTGATCTACCTCTCTGGAAGAGGAGGGCGTTTCAGAGGGTGGATTGGTCTCCAGTGCAGCATGCAGCACTGTTAGAAATACTGATAGAAGCATTAACCCAGCCATCTGTTGTGGAGGTTGTCAAGTGTGCCACCCACACTAACAGGACAGGAGAAATATCAATAGGAAATGCATCTGCGGACATGACAGCCAAAATGGCAACGTATCTGCCAAATAAAATGCCTGCCGAGTACATCGTGACCACCCCACCAGCAAGTGAACATCCAGTACCTTACACAGCATTGCCTATCTGCCAGATAATCGAATTACAAGGAAGGGCACCAGCAAGGGAGAAAGAATTTTGGCTATGAAGGGGATGCAAGAAATTCCCAACAGATCTATTGTGGAGACAAGATAGCTCTGGGAAGACAGCAATGTCCCCGGTGCTGCTAGCACTAACATTTGTACAGTTACACTACCCCTCTCACAGTTCAAAGCAGCACATTACAGCTGACATGCAGGAGGAATGGTTCATACGAAACATTCAGGAGAGCATCACAGAACTTGTCATACATTAGATACAATGTCATGTAACATGTGGTAACATGTGGTAACATGTCATAGTTTCTGTACAGGGATGACATTATGGACGCTACCGGGCACATTGCCCCACCCTACTGGCCCATTCCGTGAATTACACACAGATTATACTGACATGGGTGAGTGTCGCAATGGCTTCAGGTACCTGATAGTAGTGGTTTGCCCTTTCTGAAGGTGGGTGGATGCCGAACCTTGCACACATCCGGATGCCAAATATACTTTAGATTTTTGGAACACCAGGTTTTCCCTCAATGGGGTGTGTATGAGGGTTTAAGGTCAGACAATGGCACACATTTTTTCAATGCACTGTTTCAGCACATCACAGCACTACCAGTCATTAAACACTGGATGTGTTCAATCTACTACCTACAGGCCAACAGCATTGTGGAGAGGATCAACAGGCTCTTCAAAAGCAAATTTTCCACACTGTGTACCACGTTAAAGAAGAACTGGGTACACTGTTTGCCCCTGGCCCTCTTTAGTTTATGCTCCGAGCCCAGAAAAGACCACCATTTGTCAAATCACAAGGAGGTCACTGGTCAGCGTATGCAAACCCCCATATCTCCTGTAAGAAGAGCTTCAGATGCACATAGGGCAGCAGCGGTATTATGGGACAGGTTTAAAGATAATTGACCACACTAATGCAGGCAATTAAATGTGTCTCCTGACAGATTGTACCATCCAGAGGTGAGACAGAAGACACACCAGATGTAGCAACCACAACAGTGACAGATCCTGAGTGCATGACCCCACAACCGTTTCTGCTTACGTTGTGTACACTCGCAATTGTGTGCCTCGGTGGAACAACCCTCAGTTCCACTTGTCCTACGAGGTGGTGTTTTGCACTCCTCTCGGCATGAAGGTAAAGGGCTTGTGATATTCGGTCCACCTCTCCGACATCTGCAGGGCACCTCCAGACACATCCAGAAAGCAGGTCAACACTTCAGTTATATCTTAATGGAGGGGCAGTAGTACCTGCGCCCTATCTACCTCACCGGCCTGTGTAGGCGCAGTAAGCGTGCAGTGTCACACTCTTCTAACAGGACAAAGTTAAGCTGCTAGCTCTGTATTTATTTTTTGGTTGCTCTTTCTCTCTCTATCTCTCTTTCTTTCTTTTTCTCTCTCTCTCTCTGCTGTGTAAAGGTATGTTCTGTACATCTCTGCTTCCTTTTTTTTGTTTGTTTGTTTGTTCTGTGTATTATGCTTCCATTTCAGAAGAGAAGAAGATGAATGTCAATAATGTAAACAACTGCTTGTTAAATTGGAATCCGAAGTATAAATGTATACATGTTAACACATGGGCCTATGCCTATTACTGTGGCATGACTGTTATTACTGGTTTCTGTATGATATTGATGGTACTTTTGTGGTTTTATTGGGGAGAGTAAGTTATATGGGGAGGTCCTACAAAGGGGGAAATGGGACTGTATACATAAATGGGACAGTGCATATAGGTGTTAATGATATTAGTGGATTTACATATATTAGTAGCAACAGGAATGCAAACAATAATAATGGAAAATACATATAGGAGTAGTAATACAGCGAGCTTGTCTGCACAATTACAGGTTGATAGTAGTTTTTTTCTCAGCAATTCAAGGACTGTTTAATAACTCAAAGCAATAAGATGAGATTTTTGATAGCAATGTTGAGGTCGGCACCACCTACAGCATGTTTAGGAGAATTAAAAGGGAAGTATGAAAGAATTATATGTATCAGGGGCTGGGTTTGGATGCGATTGAGGATATACGCATCCCGAGTTTACCAGCACTTCGTAGACTGATATAAGTGGAGTGGGAAGAAATGTGTCAGGGGCTCCGAAGGTGTTAGTACCGCAAGCAGTCCCAATTATAGAGGCACAATGCCTAGTTCATTGTGCGCTATGCAGAATAATAGGAACGTTCCAGGCGCACAGTGTGCAACTGCAAATGGTGGGCCCAGTGCAACAATGATCCGAAAAGTGTGTGGAGCTACCTGATGGTGAAAAGGAGTGAACATATCAATACCAATTAGCAGAACATTATACTACCTTGCCTGGCAGAAGGACTGGTAATGTATGGAAAGAACATTATAGCATGGGTGGCCAATTTGTGTGCACAAATATGACTGATCATGTCACAAAGCTGATGTGGATTACAACAATGGAACAAATGGTGCAAGTGTACAGGGATATACACTTTGCTTCTGAAGCAAGGATACAGTCTTTGGTGGCTCAAACAAATGTTACAATAAGACTCTCCTGATTCCAGACATGAAGATGGGAATCGCAGCTCTGATGGATTACTACTGGGTGTATGCCCAACAAGCTTACTTGCACCTACCACCATCATGGAGGGGCTGTTGTTCGCCAGCCATGCTGCACTCAGCCCTACTAGGAATCCCAGAAGAAAACCTGAAGGGGAAGCACTGCTTGCCAAGGAGCCAACCAGACCCCCGTATTTGAAGAAGAAGAAAATTACCTGTTGCCAACCCAAGAGCTCTGCAACCTGCCAGGGAAAGGACAGTTACAACAACTAAAGAGCAGGAAAAAAACAAAATACATCTCCAAAGATTCCACTGCATTGCTTGCTGAAATACCAGAGGAGTACCAACTTTTCAGCTCAGCAGAATCCTTTTTCACATCTGTTCTGTTGCCGGGAGTGCAGGCTGCAGCAAACACCAAATGGCTGCAAATTGTGCATTGGGAGCTGGTCCAGTTTGTGAATGACACAGAGAAGGGGTTTAACGTGATCAAGATTCAGTTGCGTGCATTAAGACTTATGACGATGCAAAACCTCTACCTGTTGGACATCCTAACAGCAATGGAAGGCATGCTTTGCAAAATGTTTGCCGATGCTTGTTGCATGTTCGTGCCTCCAGAAGATGCAGAAAATGCATCGTTATCCCACATCATTGCAGCTGTCCATAGTATGGGTGTTTGCATGAAGATAGAGGGAGGAATACAGGAGAGTGACTGGTTCACCCTGGCATTCAACTGGGCCCTGTCTTGTCTTGTAGCGATCATGAAGATGTTGATGCCCATTATCATGTTCACCTTGGTTTTCCTCTGCACTTGCCAACGGAGCCTCCGATGTTGTGCCAATGCAGCACCCAATAGCGCAAGAATGATGGTACCAATTGGGGGTTCAATCCCCAGAGTGGTGCTATGTATGATATGCTCCCCATCCCATATGGAGATAAGATGGCCGCCTATACCACACTATCATTACTCTACCCCCGATCTAGAGAATTGGGTGAACATGACGGAGGATGAGAGATGCATCTATGAGCCTTGTTAACCTAAGGAATACACGCATAGGGGGGAGAGTTTGTGGTCAGTATGCATGGCTTGGATGCCAGTAAAGGGAACACAGCCATACATGAAAGCCGAGAGAAGACAGTGGGAATGTAGGGGTATTAAGGAATTCGTTACTGTAGAAGTAACATAAGGGGGGAATGTTGGGAAGGGGACGACCCCATCCCACCCCTAAGTGCTTTAGAGTCAGATGAGCTGCATTTGAAGCACTATGATGGGCCAGAGGGGAGAGGGTTACAGTGGTAGGATCCCACCCCAATATAATCATCCCACATAGGGTAGCCCAAGGCACAAGCAAGACTGCCATTGTGTATAGATGTTAGTGCATTTTGTGTAGATATTAGTAACCATAGTTATGAGACAAAGACTCCACAGTGAATGCAGCATTTTATGCACTAGACCCTAATTTGCTAAATGAAGGCAACTTCCAGCCATGCCCGAGCTCCCATGAGGACAACCCATACCCCCAACCACCATAAAGCTCATTCATTGTTCTAACAGTGCTGCAAAGATTGTTTCTACTTGAAAGGAACGTGCCCTACAAGGCCCCTCGGCGACCATGTGTTATAGCCCATATAACTCACTAAGCCCTAAGACCCCTGAATTCCATGGCACCAAGTGACCTTCAACCACTAACCCTAAAGTAACAAGTCCTGAAGATTCAATGAAAGAGGACATTGCACTCCTGTGAGCTTACGATCATCTGATTTGTATTGCGAGGTGCTGGTAGGGATACCTTATAGTACAAAACAAGGGTGGAGACCTTGGAGCCGGATGGCGCAAGAGGGAGTGAGAGTGCCCCAGAACCTCCTTTGTGCCAGTCTTAAAACCTGTCAGGTGCACAGTATAATGATAAAGTATTATTGTGTTAGGAGTGTGGTTAATTTGTTCTTTGACCTTCGTCAGTGAAAAGATGATCTCTGCAGCAACCATGTGATGGAAGAAGGATGGACTGGGCTGGAACCAATCTCCTGGCATCCCTTAGGGGGCAGACGGATTCTGTTTAAGAATAAACCAACCAGCCATGCCGGTTTTTACTCTATATGTGACATCATCAGTGACAATGTGTTTCTTTATAAGATTATGCTTGCACTCTTTTCAGCGAAAACTTTCTTAGCAGCAAAGTTCTTTGATGTTGCTCTCATCTCTGTGTGAGATTAAAACCTGTTATCCTTACAAGATCGACTTGGGCCTTTTCCCCCTAGAGGGTTGAATTTGTTCTGGTGTGAGCATTTAGGTGCGTGCCGTCAATGTTATCAAGAGTTCTTCCCTTTTGAATTAGATTGAGTTAGAGGTTGCATCTTCTGTTAGTAAGAGTAATAGGCTGCATTTTGGAGCTTCTGGTGGGTTAATTTAACTCGAGTTTATTCATGCTTCCCCCCAGCCAGTGTCCATGCAATCAAGGTCCCCGCAGGGAGGGGAAAGCACTGTGCAGTTAGTAATTAATAGTACCTAGTCAAGCGGTCCACAGCAATTGTGAACGGAATGCATCAGGTTTGGTTGTTCCTGGCGATAAGATTAGCAGAGCAGCTGTGTAGGACGGATCTTACTGAGAACAAGGAATGAGTCCTAGTGTACAGACATTGCCAAGGTAGGAAAATAGATTAGGATTATACTGACCCCATTGCAAAAAGGCGATGCCATTGGAAGTGGAGCACACACACCAAATCGAGCAAATAAAGTTATCTTCCCAAAAGAGATAGAGAAGGAAGCATGCTAGGAAAGCAACATGTCTCCAGATGTGAGTCACCCGAGGTGTTGCCAATAGCTACAGCTGCAAGGTCAAAAGAGGGATTTGGGGATGCCAACTGGTCTGGTCTCATGATAAAGTCCACTTAATTGCCACACGGTGTTAACTTCACTGTTCACACTCACTCATGATTGGTTCTGTTCCAGAGTCATGCTGTAAAGGTATCATGAATCAAGACACAGACAATAGATTCAAAGTTCAACGCAACATTATTTATCAAATTAAATGTCAGAATGGTAGAAGGCCTAACTTGCCCTATGTTAAGGTGGGATTTTTCTACCTGAACTAAACTAAGGAAGGTTTGAGTCAAAGAGTTAAACGTAAAAGTCTATCTGTGTTCAAAACCTATCCTTGCCCTCTCAACTAAAGCTAAACAATGCGTAGGGATGCCAATAATGAAAGAAATGGTGTTCAACAAAACATTGTAAGCTTCGTCCAGCTCCCATATTCCTTTTCAGCTCCACTTCCCCAGGTTCAAGAGAGTCTCACAAAAGTCTTAAGATTACCTTTCCAAAGTTCAATATAATACAGTTCCACTCAATCCTTGGGCCTCCATTCCCCAAGTTTCAGGCAACACAGTTCAAAAGAAAAGGGGTCTGAGGCTCCGACCTCAAGTCAGCAATTGTATTTCATCAAGTCTCAGGGTTCCCTTCCCCAAGACTTCAACATAACAACTGGTATTTGCTTCAGTTTTTCAAAGTTCAACACAACTCTTGGTCAACCTGAACCTCCTTGTGGATGGCATCGCCAGTTCGCTTACAGTGCATCTCCTTAGTTTATTTCACACGGTATTTAGCTCTCACAAGTTAGGGCTCACTGGTCTAGGTGCGGTTGTAAAACCACACGAACCACCCATCACAGGTCGCGCAACCAGGAATCCTATGCTGTCCAGCCCACACAGGTTATTCTGTATTGCCCCTGTGTACAGATTCACATTCACTTGTCAACTCTCAGCCCGTTGACTTTATGGGGTTGACTTTATGGGAAGTTTCACTTTCCTGGCTTCTCCTAGATTAGCATCTTGGCTTTGTCACAACGTGTCACACATCTCTTGCCAGTCTTTGGCTTTGCTGCACTGAATCCATTAAGAAAGTGCACTTTGTGGGGGTAGGTCAATACTTCACCTTTTGTTACACTCTTTCACACTTGCGTTTTCTTCTAAAGGCTGCTTTCAAATTGGGCGCTTTCTCTCTTGGTTTTCATCCATTATTAGTTTTGCCCATAACGCTTTATTCAGTACGATATTCAATATGATTTTTTTTACTTTGTTCCAAGTTTTTGATTAGTTTGGTATTATAATTCAGTGTTGTTTAAAGTTTTCACTCAGCTTAGTATTCAATATGCATACTTTTGCTTTGTTTCAAGTTTTCATTCCGTTCAGCATTCAATAAGCATCAAACATACCTTTAGTAAAGTACTTGCTTTAGCTTTGTTAATCCTTTCAAAGTAGCTTACATAATATATGCAACAGTTGATTGCATCATATAATATTCTTTCAATGTCCAGTCCCCCACACAAGCTCTCCTTGCATCCGTTAATTCTTTCTGAGCCTTCTCCTGCACCATTGTCACTCAAACTTGCACCACACTCCCTAGAATGGAGAAGGGAAAGAGAGAGAAAGAGTGAAACAGAGGCAGAGAAAGAGTGAGAGTGATAACAATTTATGGATGGGGAAAATATAACAGAAATGGTTCTGCTATTGTGCTTTAGAAACAATCTCAGCTGGATGAAGGATTATGATGAAGGAGAAGGACTAGGACAAAGTGTGATGATGAAGGCGAAGGAATATGAAGAAGAACTATGATTAAGTGCATGTTCTATGAAGATGATGGACTAAAATAGAAGATTAAAATGAAGGAGACAAAGTAGGATGACGAACTAGGATGAAAATAAGAAAATGGAGGATGGTATAGAAGGACTATAATAAAGGATTATAATATAAGACTGTGATGAAGGAGACAGAGTAGGATAAATTACTTTGATGAAGAGGGAGGACTATGATAAATTACTACTACAAAGGACTATGATGAACAGGGAGAGCTAGAAAATAGGACCTTCATGAAGGAGATATACTAGGATGAAGGGCTATGACAAAGGAGCATCATTTGGACAAAGGACTAATATTAAAGAGAAAAAAAAATCTAATAAAGAACTATGTTGAAGGAGACAGTATAGGATGAATGATTTTGTTTCATGAGAATGACACGGATGAAGGACTATGAACAAGTAATTGTACTGTTAAGAAATACTTTAATGAGTTAAAAGAACTATGAACGAGGAAGACCTATGAGAAATCACCATGATGAAGGAGATGGGCTATCAGAAAGGGTTCTGTTAAAGGTAACAAACTAGGATGAAAGAGGTTTAAATGAGAAGGACTTGGAAGTAAGACAATGATGAAGGAAAAGGATTATGATAAAGGATGATCATGGAGAAAAATCACTGTGATGGGGAAGGACCAGAATGAAGGAGTGTGATGAAGGAAGACTCTGATGAAGGGCTATGGCAAAGTAGGAAGACATTGATGAAGAACTAGGGAAACCAACAATGATGAAGAGCTTTGATGAAATGGAAAGATGATGATGAAGCAGTATGCATAAGTAGAAGGACCATGTGTAGAGGGCTGGTCATGGAGAAAATGACTCAGAAGCATCTGGGTCTTCTAAATGGTGGCTTTATTCTAGTGTATGATACAGATTGCAAGTTCTGAATAGTTCATGGAAGCACAGACTAGGTAGAACTGTAAGGAGACACAATAGTCGCACCATCACATTCAGCTCCCAAACGCCAACTGACTATCAAGAACATTTATTCATGCATTCACAGAAGAAGCCCAAGTCTGTGTTGCATGAAATACATTCCACCAGCACCCATTAATCGGATGGATCACCTCTCTTCTTTTTACACACACACCCAAATGAACACGCACGCACACACGCACACACACACACACCCAGACACACGCGTATTTGTTTATTCTGACAGAACTTTATACCTGTACTTTTACACACCTGGTTTAGATTGTTCTCTGTTTAAGCTCTGATTGTTTGGCATGCCCTTTATCTAGTATGAATAGGAGATCAATAAGATAGTGGAAATTATTTCCTGAAAAAGTTCCGACTAGAAATGGTAAACAACTTAATTTTCTATATTGGCATGTGTAGCCCAGGGTCCACAGATGACAACTGAAAAACTAGTAAACAATATTTTGCATTGCTCAAATTGCAAGGCCTTACAGAACATTATTTCAAGAAACCAAATGTTCTTTAATGGTGTGTGCAGAATGTGAGTAGTCTTTCATTGAATATGAGTATTACAATGTTTGAATGATTTCAAGCAAGTTGATATATTCTTGCTACTTGTACTGACATGTGTAAATAGAAAACACCAGGAAACATTGCATTGCAATATACCATTGTATAGGTATGTTGGAAAAATGCCTATTGTAAACCTAAATCTAGGATGGGAGCAAGCTTCTACCATCAAACAATAATAAGCCAGTCCGAGTGGTGTCTTTTCAAATAAAAGGGCCTATACTTAGAAAAACGTATTGCCCATCCTTACGCTAAATACAAAAGAAGCGTGGAATAATGTGATTAAGAAAAAGGAAGTGTTCAGAAATAATAAGTTCAGAACAGGAAAGGTAGGATTATGGAGCACACGCTCGGGCTTTGCCAGCACAAGTCAACAGATCTGCTCTCAGCAAGATGTGCCTTTGCTGGTTAAGTCTCTCTTCTACAAAAAGTCTCTTGCTTCCTAGGACCTGACGTGTTTCAAAATAACAAAAAAAGTTATTTTCTGCTTGCACGATGGATGATGCCTTTCACCCTTGGATACCCCTCTTTCGGGCTCAGATCTGAACCCGAAGGCCCTTTAAGATGAGGTAACACTCTACAGGGTGGATGAGGATGCAGAAATGACTCAAGCATCAATAATAAAACCGACTCAGGAAGTTGGCAAACGACTTGGTCTGTTTTATAAACAAGTATTTAAAACAGGGAGTACAACGAACATCCTCTGATGTCTGGCAGTAAACTCTCAATGTACCACATAGAAAACACACTTATATACTAAAAACCCATCATCATTGACGTCATACTAAGTGGCAAACTAAGAAAACCTAAGTGACACTGTGATTGGGTAAACTGGGAACATCTAGGTATACTTTCCATGGTGTTGTGATTGGGCTCTACTGTCAGGTGGACACCTCTGGCCACCCCTAGTGCAAGTCATTGTGAGCGTCATAAGGTATACAACGTCTTATTGGTCTCTAAACTATATGGCTCTTTGGTACGTGGCCCTCTATAATTGGTTGGCATGCTTGCACCCTTCTGGAATATTTCACATAGAAGCATGCAAGCTGATACCCAGGTCCTGGTGGGTTGGTCTTGACAATGCCTCCCCACCCAATTAGCCCATCATCTATCATCACTCAAGCTGTCTTCATGAGAATAGTCTTTTGAACTCGGCCTTGCAAGTATCCCTGCTCCTGGGAATTAAAGAGAGTGTGAGCATGACTTTATCTTCTGGTCTTGGTGTAGCTTGGTGTAGCTATTTTCACCTGACCATGTGACTAGAGACCACGTTTTGAGCTCCATCTTTGTACTTAATGGTATTAAACGAATAAACAAATAAAACTTGGCACTCATTGTCCTTTCACTACAATTTAACAGGAGTTTAGCACTCTTCTCACGTTCATTGTATCTTTTCATGATAGATAACCAGTTTCTTGGCTGACTTAATCATAGACATCAGGCCAAGCAGACCTCTTTCATTCTTCTTTCATCTTCAGCTGGGTTTATTCTGCTGCGCCACACTTTTCATCTCTTCTATTCACAGGGTCCATTTTGCTAATTTAGGATGTGGATCTTCCAGATTCCAATACATATATATACCTTGGAGGCTCTGCCTGCACTATTCACTATGTAAAGCCAGCCTTATGATTACTGTGTCTACTTTCGTTACTGCATATATATGATTGTAAAATCGTTTTCATTTTCTTCCGTGCTCTTCACACGTGTGATCTTCCGTTCTGCACGTAAAGGGTCACTTTATTCTTTATGTTGTCATCAGGTTCTATATGGCCCATTCGTCTTCTTTCTTGTCATCTCTTCTGAGATGTGTCACTTTCTTCATGTGATGTCACCAGTCTTGTCTTTCATCGGTCTTCATGTACGCTTCGGGGATTCTTCCCAAGAGACTGTCAGCTCTTTGTGGATACATAAAGATTGGTCTTCTTAATGGATACTTTGCTTAAAGGCTTCTTGCGTTATAGGCATCATTACAGGTGTCGCCTTTGTCGTCATTTCCGGTTCTCCACAGATAGGCAATTTAGGGTGGTGGGTCTTCTGGTAAAGGTGTTAGGCTCCTCCTCTACAGACCACCAAGTGTTCCTAGTGATATCAGGACCTTCGATAGTTAGGTGTCTTACTTCTGAGGGTCTGACTGATTCAAAATAACAAGCAAAAGGTTAACAAAAAGTTCTAAAGTCCTTCTCTGGTTGTACTTGGGTGATAGCTCTTCACCCCTGAGCCCCCCTCTTCCAGGTTCAGACCCCTCTCAAAATATCAGTTCCCTCTGTCGGGATCTCTCTGACATGCATTCAAAAGATTTTGTCAGTTGCACTTTTCTCTGTCGTATTCACGGGTCAGTGGGTGTTGGCTTCTCACCCTTGGATCCCCCTCTTACGGGCTCTGATCACACTTGACGCTTTGTCTCCCTGCATCGGGTTCACCACAGGTTTCTAAAAAACAATGTCTTCAGTGACATTCACAAATCTTAATATCTGTTAAACAGTTTTCCGTGGACATCCCTCTGCCGGGTTCACTCTTATCAACCAACTGTATATCAGCACTTTAGACTTCGCCTCCTGTTTATCGGCATCCACCTTCGAGTTCACTCTTGCCAACTTTGTCATCAATTTTAACGAAGCGGGTTTCACATCCCTTAACTTCAAAATCATCTGTTGGTCAAAGGCTTTCAACTGTACAGAGGATTTTACAGGACCCCTGTATTACCACTTTGACCCACTTTCCTGCCTTTTCCAAGGTCTTCTGGTAAAGGTAGTTTGAACTATTGGGTAATCGCTGAGAGTTTCCTTAGGGAGCACCTACGTGGTGCTTGACTCCTCTGTTGTTGGTTCTCTCCCTTTTTGTATCAATGGCTCTTTTTAATTTACAGTTTGTGTTGAGGTTTCACGGGCCTTGGTCGGAAAGGGCAAGGTTGCTTCTCTCCTTGTCACCCTCTCATTTGCGTCATCTTTCTTCTCCTCTTGAACTTGTGTGCTGAGTTAGCTCTCTCAATGTGCAGTCTGGCTTGCTTGTATTTTTCTCTCATGCTCCACCTTTTATCCCTGTGGGGAAGGGAAAAGGCAGTCAGGTGTGTGTGAATCAGGTTAATTGCCTGACTTTGCCTAACCCTTGGGTTGGGACATGTCAGGTAAAGTGTTTTGGTATAAGTACATTGTCTTTCATGGGCTAAGGCAGTGTTTGTGTCTTAAAGAGGAGGGATTAGTGTGTCTGATTGTCTAACGTGGTAGGATAGGGAAAAGGTGTTGTATGGATTTACAACCCTCGTAACAGCTGGGCTAATAAACTCAGAAGAATGAGATTGGTAGAGTTTGGGAAACAAACGGGAAAAAAACAGGATTATTATAGTGAAATGAGCTGGGGGGACTGTGGGATGGTAGTGCTTTGTTAAAGTAGACTAGGTGTTCGGGAAAGAATAGGCAGAGGGATTGGCAGAGAGTGAGAGTATTTTGGTAGGAAACAGGAAAACAGTGAATCTGTGAGAGATAGTTTCTAGGTGCTATAGGGTTTGGGATCCTTGAGCATTTGTTAGAGCATTTGTTATATACAGAGGTGTTATGGGGTTTGGGCAAGAGAGATTTATAGGGAGAAAGGTAGACAGATGTGGTACAACCTACAAAAGTCTCAGAGATCTTGTCCTCCTCTCCATCTTCTCTGGTCTGATGCTGCGTCTTATCTGGGGTATTTTCCAGAGCACAACCCTGTGCTCCCCTACCCAGGTGATCCTCACTCGCTCGTCAACCCCATGGTTGGGATCTGAGAGCGCAAGCCCTCCCCTGGTAACTTGAATATGGAATTCTGGAGGCCTACCTGGGAGAATACCCTCAGGATTCTCTCAGATACCAATCCTGCAGGAGAGGAGTTACTGTCTTGAGTGGGTCTGTGGCTTAGTGGACTAATACATCCACTACAGGGTCCTGGGTTTGACCTCACGGTCACAGGTTTGAATCTTAGCAGGTCCACTCAGTCCTTCATCCTTCCGAGGTCGATAGAATGAGTACCATTTAGTTGGGTAACAATAAACATCTTTTATTAGCGCCAAATACACCTCTTATGTTACTGGTTAGTAAAGTATTCCTTACTTACCATACCAATGATATGAAAGTGTATCATTATGACAACATGCCTGAGAGGAGTACAAGGATGAGTAGTGTCTAAAATACCTACTCAGCCCTCACACTGTTACTCTCTTTAAGCTCTGATACTTTGCCATGTGCTTCATAAAAGAGAAATCATTAAATCTCCATTTGTTGCAAAGGGTATCAGCACTCAAACACACCACTTACAAAACACTGGAAACATCTTGGTACAGGTGTACAAGTTATGTTGTGCTTAGCTAGAGAGAGTTTTTGAGTTTTGCAGGAGAGTGGTACAATGTTGTTCAGCACCAGTACAAGTGATGTGGTGGGTACATGCATATATATGGGCTATTTGATCTTTTACATATAGTTGGCAATTTAATTGAAACCAACATATAGTTGACACAATAAAATGTATCATTGGAAATGATTAAAGGCATCAATTATATACACATTATTTTGGCAATATATCACTTTTTCTTCAAAGAATATTCTTAATAAACATTTCTAAAAACTCATGTTTCTTTACACAAGACATATTGTTGATAGCTCCATATTTGCTCATGAATCCCTGATGGATAAAAAAGAGATATGCACAAGCCAACTAAAAGCAAAATAAATGAAAAATGTATTATAACTAAATTAGTATGTATTTGAATGTCTGTGATTCAGAACTGGGTGACATACATGATAATTCTTTTGTATGACTGCAAACATGTATCATCTACCTGTGAAATTGATCATACATGTGTTTCTTTCAAATATCCAGCTGTTTGTACAAACATATCTCAAATGAATGCAAATATTAAACTACAGAAATGATCACAAGATAAATATTATGATAACACCCATTACAATAATAAGCATCAAATATCACATTTCAGAATGCATGATTCAAATATCCATACTGAAAACCAAAACAATGCTCACTGTGTTCCTACTACTGAAATAATTGCAAACTAATCAATAAAGATTGTGAAAATGGTTCATACCCAAAAGTTGTGGTGTATAGACGAGATAGTGTCCATTGTGTTCTTCTATGTTTTAGTTTTCACAGTTGGTTATCTCCATTCCAAAACGTGTCCTTTTTCTTTTGCTACATAATCTCTGTGTCATCTGAGGCAACAGGGGAATTTTCATTCTGTGGTCAATAGTCTGGTTTACTTTTTGATCCTTCATCCAATATGTGATTACTTTTCTGAATGTCTATCATACAGTAAAACACAGTAGCATTTCTGGCCCCAAACATCAAAATCCGAGTCCTATTTGCATAATCTTTGAGTATTATTTATTTTCCACAATGAGAATATATCACCGAACCTGCTTAAATCACATGTGCATACTGTTCTATTTGCGATAAAGGAAGGGAATGTCCTCTTGTGAAATATAATAATAACATTCTTTGAGTGATTGACCTATTCTTACATGTGCGATATGTAATAGTGGTTTCCACAGAAACATGTTCTTCCCTCCAAATCTACCTAGAGAAATGTAGTATCATAGAATGCCTCATGGTCCAATACGTTGAGACCCTATGAAAAGGCTTTCAAGTCTCCTCAAAATCTTGACACCGATAATGTCAGTAGATGCCCATAGTACTTCTGAGTGTATCAGGGAAACAAAATCAACGTTTCAGGATGGATTATTCAAATGAGACACAATCTAAATTGCATGCATTCAATAATAAACCATACACATGTGTAGGTGGCCAAAACACATCCAACCTATCATAGGTAAAGTTCTGAATGATCTATTTTGAAATAAGCAGGAAAAAACACAATAAATCTAAACAAGCACAAAAGATAAAATGCGTGAAATTAAAGTTATGTCTACTACTTGTCATCTTGAATTCTGTGTTCATATAAAGCTATGTGCCTCTGTATTCGTTAGCTTCAAAGAGTTATGTATAGTACTCTTCAACTAATTCATACAATTTGCCTGCATAGAGTATCTCATGTTTATTATTTATTGACTATCCCCCATGATGGAATTCGCAATGGGGATTGACGTTTTCACTGATGTTCTTGGTTCATTCAATAATAATGTTAACTTTGACAGATTAGTTCATTCTTATACCTATACTGTTGAAAAACATGGATATTGCCAAGTAATTTGTTATGTGAATGTTTTGAATGAGTGCGCTATTAATCTGTTACACATTTCATTTTGACTTGGGTAACCTCATACTAATGAACTTCCTTTCATTGATTCTAAAATGAGGTAAGCCATTGAATGTATTTCCCTTATATCATGATTTGGAACGATTTCCTTTTCTTTAAAATAGAGCAAACAGTGTTTTTATGACAAGGAATATATGACCTACACTTAATGTACACATTGTCAACTGGTCAATCCTATACGGCGTGTGACGGCATCATTAATTCTGAGAACTATTCCTTATCTTGCATTTGTTCATATTTATGCATTATGTATTCATTATATTATTATTTTTGTTTATTCTTTGTTGTAATGTTTTTATGTGTACAGATGTCCTTGTTTGTTATCTAGCAAACTAAGGGTTGTCCTTTTGGATTGCGTTATTCATTTATATGGTTAAACAAAAGAAAATACAAAACACCTTTTATATATTTAACTATTGTAGATTTTCACGTTTTTTAATTGGTATTTTTCTGTATGATCAAATAGGTATTTCTGAAGTCTAACAATGAGAGCTTGAGCATAATTTGTGCATCTAAAAACGGGCCTTCTGTATAAGATAATTTTAATATTGAGGTATCAATCCAAAACTGTGGGTATTACTATTATATGTTTAGGATGTTCATTGACCCCTTTCATGTTATGGACGTCCTTCTTGAACTAGCGTGTGCAGTTCTGATGCATGAAGCTACCATTGCTGTATAACAAATGACAATCTGTCTCAAATATTGTTCGCTGGTATACAGAGTGTCATACAATCTGCATTGTCTGTACTCAGTGAAAACTGTCTCTTTAGAATCCTATATACAGCCTTTCATGAAATAATAGAGCATGCTGACGAATCGCAGTTTTCAAAACTGGCTGTTGTTCAGTGTGATGGCCTAAGGATGAATTCTTAGATATCCAAAAAGAGCACAATAAACACTGTCATAGTTCCCCTACATTGCATATTTGTCAAGAGAGATGAAAAGGCTCAGGGTGAAGTATTATATGTTAAAGGTTATAACTGCATTGCTCTATGATTCTGATATGAGCTGTTATCAGGAAAAGGAATGGCAAGTTAGTTATAGATGCTCGAATTTGGAGAACGGTTTTGGGCTTCCAAGTTGCGTCCTTTTCCCAGTGATGAGGTATGAATTTGGGTTGTTATCGAATTGGAATTCCTGTGCCTTTCTATACAAGCTTGTTCACCCTCCTGAAAGGTCAGTGTTTAGTAAACTGAATTATATTTTGGAAAATTAGGGTGTTCACTGCTTTGGGAAATGGTTTGGAGGATTCAAAGCAATTCTGTCCTGATCTGATCAATCTGTTGATACCCTGGAGTCTTGTCCACAGTTGGGAAAAAGGCTCTTTGGGGGGCTGATTTGTGTAGGACCAGAGAAACGATCACTAATTATAGGCACTTTAATGTTGCTCTTTCCAGGGAAAGAAAAACGTGTATGAAGCAGCGCCATACACCAATAGGATTATGTGTTCGAAAATGAGGTCTAAATTCTAAAGATTTACTTAACCTTATGCCAGTGCTCTAGAGGGGATTGAAAAGTCTCAGAGACTATAAAAATGTTGTTACACCCGGGAGCAAGGGGAAACTCTGGAGCACTTAATTAAGGAGTGTTCTGCAACATGAGAGGTAAGGCACAAGCACTTTAGCAAATTCCGAACAGATCAATGCTTTTATAGCTGTGGGCACTTTTGGAAAATGATTTTAATTGGTTTAGAAATCTGTTTGTCTATCGCTACTTTAAGATGATTAGAGGAAATATTTTTGATAATTCATTGTTAGTAAGTGTATTTAATTTTTGTTATTTATTGAATTCTGTGATTCATTTAGGTGCTAGAGGCTATGCCAATCTAAATATTTTTTAAATAAATGTTTTTATTTAATTTTATTCAACAGGTAAAACACCAACAGTCTTCACTGTGACAATGTGCTCATCTACGTATTCTTCCAAGTGGACGTTAGATGTCCTGATTACTACTGGCTCAGTTTCTTAACAACCCACTAACACTATTTATTAAGTGCACCGGCTACCTCCATTTATTGTGCCATGCGCCCCCTTGTTTCCCATAGCCTGTGGCTATGCACCGCTTCTGACTTCCGTTCAGGGGTGTCCAGTATCCGCAGTGTCAAATATCATCTGCGTCATTGCATTCCATGCTTCTATTCCCTCCCTTCCCTCATACATTCCTTGCTGCAATGCCCTGTGCCACACCACAGTCACAGCCAGTGACCAGCGTCTCAGGTCTGCCACCAGGCCTCTTTTGATTTTCAGGCCATCACTATCCTTCGTTTTGCAGGAATACAAATCAGGTCCTTTAATTTCGAGAGTTGTGTGGCCTGTTTCCCTCCTCTCGGGAACAGTCCCAACAGGCAGAACTCCGGGGGTCATGCTTCCGTCTAGGTCGCCCCCTCTTCGCTCTTTCTGCGACTCTTCGCTCTTTCTGCGACATTCTCCCAGAAGTCTGCTATCACTGGCCATGTCCAGAACATGTGCATCATGTCCGTACTCTCCTGGGTGCATATCAAGCAAGCCTGGCCATTGTCCTTATGAATGTGCAACATCTTGTGCGGGGTTAGGCCGCCCTGTCAATCACATATGTTTGAGTTAGTTTAAATCCAGCATTTCTAGAGACTCTTTTGGTATACAGCCGTACTTTACCCCATTCACTATCTATGGACGCCATCTTCACGTCTCGCTCCCATTTATTTCACAAAGCCAGTTCCCCTGTGTCCAGCCCCTCTAGCAATAAACTGTATATTCTGGATAGCGCATATCCCTCTTCTGATACATCATACAGTGGGTCTAATACGATATTAAACTCCATGTCGCCTCTCATGCCCGGCCATCTTCTGTCCATCCTGCCCACCACACCCATATACATCAAGAATTGTCCCTTATGTATTCCGTATTCATTAACCAGGGCCAAGAATTACAACAGTTCGTTTTCTATCAAGTGGTCACCCACCATAGAAATGCCTTTGCCCTCCCAATGTTTCCTGAACTGTTGCACTGAACCTCGTTCTGTCCCTATGATCCCTACTATGGGAATACACTTGCAGCTCAGGTCCCTGCCAAGGTTTAGTAGTCTAGCTGGCCTTGGTAGCCTCAATTCTTCCACCAAGGGCACGTCTGTCAGAAAGTAGTTTTCCGCCAATCTAAATATTTATGATTGCTATTGCTTGTTTGCTCTTTTAATAATTGTTGATATTAATAATTGTTGATATCGAATTGTTGTTTGCGCTCCATGCTATGAAATATTGAAGGATGCTGCTTTGAATGTATGTATGGTGTATAATAGTTTTAGTGGTCATAAGTGTAAGGTTTTTTGTAAGCTGTTTGCACATAATAATAAAAATAAGATATGAGTATTGAGGCTGTGTGTTCCGAAGGGCCGTTCCCTTCCCCCCAGGGTTTTGCTATTGGTCTTCTTCTCTCCCTCCTGTTTGTTGCTCATGTTCTTACCTGCTTTTTCCACATGCCCATTGCTAAGAGAGCCCTCCAGAACCTGTTGGATCTATCTCCCTCCTCCTGCTGTTCTATGCTTTCCAGTTGCCTTCATGTTACCACCCACCTCTAACTCTCTTTCTTGTCCACAACCTCGTTTCCAAACCTTCTTTTCCAATAACTGGAAACTTTTCTACCTTCCACCTATCCCCGCCTGACAACCTCCAATCCCAACACGGTGTCCTTCCACCCCTTTCTTAAATACTCCATCCTTCTTCCCCCCTTGTCCTCATCATGCTATCTTACACATTCCTTCTCAATATCATTAGCAATCTCTTTTAATTTGCCACAATCTACCGCCTGATAAGCTCCAGCAACCATCCTCACACCTTTGCCAGATGACTATTGTCGATTGTTACCAACATCTCCCTTACTGTCACCAACCTCATCCAGATCCTTCCCAACTTTCCACACAGATATACCAAATTCCTCCTCAATATCTCCTAATGCCTCCCCTCTGTCTTGTGGGTGCTTCATAACCCCATCCAGACTCCTTGTCAATGTCACTAGTTCCCATGTTCCCTTCCTCAGCTTCCTGTGGTATTTCAACATATAGTAAACTAGCTTAGCCTCACTTTCACAAACCTGGCCTTCATTGTAACTACTCTCCTCTGCCTCAGACCCACCACTTTTCCTCAGTCTCTCCTTTGTTTTCACCAGCCTCTAGATCTCGTTTGGCACCTACTGGCTCTCTGCCCAATATGGCCCTTCCTAGCATGGCCTCACCTGGCCCATTTGGCATCTACCTACTCCCACTTCAATCTTGCCTTTCCTCCTGGATCCTTAACCCTATCAGGTCCCTCCTGGTGTAGCCTCACCCAGCATACTGGGCTTCCACCCAAAGCTTGTTCTCCCATGACTAGCCTTGCCCAGTCTCCTGAACCTGTAATGTTGCCTTCTTTCTGCATTCTCTGGACTTTCCTGACATCTACATCTTCTCTCCAACTCCTCCTCACATCCCCAATATATTCCCTCGAAACATCAAGCTTGTTCCTCCTCCGAACAAACATACTAAATGGTTGGGTGCTCTGGGCAAGACCCAATTTGTCAATAATTGTGGCAATGTTGAGATTGGTTGTTGCTCCTGGGTGCAACAGGCCTCAGTTTGATCTTTGGGATGTGTCACGCCTTCATCTGCCCTGCTGCCATCTTGCTTTCCATTCCACCCTTCATGGTACAAACTAGTCCTACCTGTGCAGGATCGAGGTCCCCTGTTTCTCTATTGTGTGAACGGTATGCAGGGAAAACTCTTGGTAAGGTTTTTATTTCACCTGTATGTTTAGAAAATACTGTCACATTGTATCCACATAGCAAGCTAATGTTCTGATGGGAGACAATTTGTAAATGTGTATCGCCCACCACTAAATCTATGGTTGGTGTAATGTCCTCCCTGTTTTTGCTGCTTCCGGGGGCATTAGGATGTTGATCCTGTAGTGTGTGCTTGTTCGCCTGTGACGAACTCCCCTTGTGAATCAAGTACTATAACAACCAGCATAAGTGTTCACCTGAGGATAGACAGCAGTCTCCTCCCTGTCCACTCCATTGGGTCCCTCGTGTGGGTGTGGCGGCCCTCTTTGTTAATAGGGCAGGAGGTCACCTGCATACTGGCGGTCAAGTGCAAATCTCCTTGCCTTCCATGTCTTGAGTGAACGTTCCTTATATCTGATGTCATTCCTTGGTGTGAAAGTTCCTATAGCTACTCCGTCTTCTGTGATCCTTATATCAAATGTTTCTTCCGTTATTTAAAATCCTTATGTCTAATGTTCCTTCAGTGATTCAAAAGTCTGATGTGTCTTCCTTTGTTTGAACGTTCCTTATAATGTATCTCTCCCTTGATTTCTATTAGGTTCAGGAGATTAGGGCAGGGACATTGTGAGGCGCAGGGCACCGAACAAAGCAGCCAGGTAAGTGACGCAGGAATGACTGGGAGAGCTTAGTGGACTGGCGGGAGCCCTAATCTACCCCCTTTTCCTTCCCTGTCTTGCAGAAGCCCCAACCACAGCGAGAATGTGGGGTGCAGAGAGCGAGTGCACAGCGCGCTCCAGTACGTCTGCCCTGTTTCTCCTCCTTCTGTAAGCTTGCTTCTCAGTCTCATTTGCTCTGCTTCCGAATGCCTTCTCCTCTGCCCACTTATTTCTCAATCTCCCCCTCGCTCTGCTCATGATCTCTTCTGGAGATGCTCTGGGTGGGGTAACTGGGCAGATGCGAGGGACAAACATCTTTCAGACAGGCTTCCTACAACGCCTGTCACAAAGTGCTGGGCATGGTGTCATCGAATAACCCAGCTCGAAATCTGTGTGTGTTTTGTGTTACTCCTTCTCTAAGGTTGGCTATGCATACTAATCTGTCATACGTGCATACCGTATTGACCGTGCATTACATTTCTTTAATTAATGACATTTAAACTGAACATTCTCTCTTGAAAAAAACATGAAACATTAAATGGCGGGCAGAGAGTGGCCACAGTGATGCTGCTGTTCTTCCTACATTCGGTGGAGCATTAGGATACATTCATTCTCAGCACTCTGAATCTTGCACACATTCCTTATGTGTCACCAGTGCCCTTTGCATAAGTGCCCCTTCAGAATTAGAAGCCAACACATTTAACATGGAGCATACAATCTCACAAGGCCTAATGTCAATATATTGAAATGCAGAGAAAGTATTTGTAATAAAAGATCTGACCATCTGCATTTCTTTCAAATCAAAACTTTTTTTATACATTTGTAGAAATATTAAGTCTATCAGAAATGCAATTTTGCCTTGCAGTTATCTTTTCCTCGTACAGTGTACAATCTGCATCATCTTTTTCAGGGGTGCACTCGGTTGATTTAGCTTGGTATTTCCAAACCCTGGCCATCTTTCTCTTTGATTCATAAATTAACTATCAATAGTTTTTCAATCCTGGTCTAAATAAATCAACCTTGGTTAATCCTATAGACATAATACAGAAACAATTTTAGAAGACAAATGAAATTACAACAATCTATCGATATATATATAAAATGTCTAGGTATGTTTCGACACTCAGCTGATGCAATTTATAAGTCTTGAGTTGCCCAGTGCTGTCCAAATGGCAAAGTGCACCACCTCAACAACATTTAATAAAACAGGTGCAATTTATCAGTGTTGGGTTGACTGCTGCTGTCAAAATGGTAAAGTGCACTCACTTTAACAACAGCTATCATTTCAACAAACAGAATGAGCATGGTGCTATGCGGTCATCTTCACATTCCAGTATTGCAAACATTCGGAATCATTTCCACCCCCACTTATCTTCACGCAGGGCACAACGGTTTCAATGTCAATGAACAGTTAATTACCAGCTCAACGTTTCATTGTCTAAAGAGAAAAATGCTGTAGGATCAATGCCTCCTCACAAGCTAAAATTGAAAGTAGGTGCTGTAATGATTCTACTATGTAATATTATGCCATCACAGGGACTCTGCAATGGAACATCGTTGACATTTGGACATCTACAAAGACACATCACAGATGCCCGTGTGATCGATGGAACTTTGATACTGTTCTTATACCACGCATACCTCTCATTCCATCTGATACGTTTAGCCTTTTTAATGACCATTAATAAGTCACAGGAAACTAAGCTCCCTTCCTAGAAGTGACCAGCGGTAATTCCGATATTTAAAAAGGGGGGCAGAAGTGACCCTATGACTTACAGACAGATATTGATCTTTAAGATATGCTAGACCGCATATTTTACACCGGGAACAGCTAGTGTTATACATAATGCATCAAGTAAATTAGGCCCTATGTCTCTTTGAGTGTTAGTTTTACAATTGAATGGAGCCAATATAGCAACATCCCAGTTGTGGTTACATTAATGTTTTTAACATGGGACCAAAACCTGAAAATCAGACATGTATAGATATTGATACAATATTGAGAGAATTTATATGATACTATCATGGTTAGCAGATTACCTTAATTTATTTTGTTAGGACATGTTTTCTTCTCTATAGTCAATTGAAACTTGTGGAATTCAGGCTACGATCACAACGGAAGGTTGCAGTCGGTGCTTCTCCTTGGTTTTACTACAGCTTTCAGTTCACTCGTTTATCATCAAGCTTGGAATGGCAGCTCTAACCACTTGTATAGACAGCATTCCAATCACCCCTTTGTGCTGTATAGACACTAGGAACTGGGCACGGGGACATGGACAACCTGTGTCATAGGAATCTCTAGATGAGGCTGCCATTTTCCCATAACCACTGGTCGTTATGGCTATTAGCAGCCGGGTTTTCCAATCTGGATACCCGGGGTGCTAAGAATTTTGCTACAAATGTACCGGAAGCCTCGTGGCGTTCTGTTCATTGAAAAAAATAACAAAGTTGGATGCCATGGATCAGGAAGACAGGGTTCTGTACAGAGTCCCTCTTCCATTTCTATGAGTGCCCAGAGGGACAACGGGGCGGAAGCAGCATCAGCGGCGCCGTTGCCTGCTGTGCAGCAATCAGTAATATGGTAAGTGGTGCTGGAAGAGAATGAAAATATGAAGGGAAGGGAGGGTATACGGAAGATGGCGGGATGGGGTAAGGGGCCACCTGGTTACTTGGAATGCAGGCTTGGTTCGGTAGATTCAGCCTGCGATCAAAGTAACCTGATTGGTTGCTCCCTCTGTCCGAGGTGCTAATAACATAAAACCCCCATACAACAGGCTCTACTATGTACAATGTGACCTTCACCATTGTTAGGCTTGGGACCAATAACATGGGCAGTGGTCACCTACCAAAAAATAGAACCCGATCATATAGGGTCTAACACTTCAATAAAGACCTTCTTTGTTCTATTATGCATGCACATTGCAGGGCTGATTTAATGTGGCTTCTGGAAACACCTGGGGCCTTACTGAAGAAGCTTTGCACTAGTGCAGTTCTATTTTGCTCGGTATTAGCAATGAGGAAAAAGAGTAAAAATGTCAGTGTTGCAAAAATACATCGAAAGAATATTTATTTGCAATAGGGCCATTTTCTCCCCTGCGGTAGAGCAAAATGTATCTATAATGAGGCCCCCATGGATTTAAATCTGAACCGCGTTTAGTCTGTCAACACAGATATCATTAGACCAACTTGTTTAGCCTTAATAATGAAAGTAAGATATACTACATTAATTTATTTGCTAATTGTTTTTCATTCTTAGTTGTTCATTTGCAAAAATCAGACGACAAAATACACAAAATACGGGTTAATTTAGGAATAAGATAATGTCTGATACATTATTACAAGCTGACAAACTGTCATGATGTAATACTGTGAATATTTATTTCGACTGGCTACATGACTCATCAGCAAAAATGGTGAATGTTAGAGCTGTCATCAACAATCCTTTGGGTTCTTTCTGTATATTTTAAGCTCGTTTTCTCAGGAATCCTTAAAGTATATCACAGTTATGAAGCTGATTTCAGAATTTCTTGAGTGGTCTTTGAGGGAAGTATTGTAAATGAGTGAGGGCTGTTGTGGCTTAGATGAGAGAACACCAGACGGGATTTTTTTGGCAGGACACATCTTTATAGGCCTTTCTACAAAGATATACTATGCAAACAGCAAGTCGGCACACTAAACCGAAGGCTTCCCACCAAATACAGACTTTCTGCAATGCTGACAAACCCTGCCATGAGTCCAAAGCCTAACCTTTATCTTCTGAAACATTTGTTGTAGACCTTCTTGTACTTCTTTTAACATCAACCCGAAAATTAACGGATTTATGAAAGGAGGTAAAATGAGGCTAGTCTTTGCCAATAGGACATGAACATAAAGGGGAATACTGTGAGGCAACCTGTGCAAGACAAGTGAAAAGGCAGCCGGTGTGTAGAACGCTGTTATGACGCAGATGTGGGAGCTGCACGTGCTGAAGGCTTTGTATCGGTCTTGGAGGGGAAGTCGCAGAATGGTCCTCAGGATCAGAATATAAGACAAGGCAATGCACACAATGTCCACAGGCCCAGTTAAAAGCGATACTACCAAAGCATATAAACTATTGACAGTGATGTCGGAACAGGAAAGCTTTGCCACAGCCAGGTTCTCACAATATAAATGTGCAATGTATCTGCTGCAGAATGGCAATCTCATGCGAAGAAGCGGGAACGGGGCAACCAGGACACACGCTCGGGCCAGGCATGCCCCCATGATTTTTGCAATGAGAGAATTTGTTAGAATAGTGCTGTATCTCAAGGGGTTACACACGGCAACGTAGCGATCATATGCCATGGCCGCAAACAAAGAGGACTCCAGTGCTTGAAAACAGTGTAGAATGAACATTTGAACGAGGCAGGCATTTAAGCTGATTTCCCCTGCATTAAAGAACAAAATCGCCAGTATTTTAGGAAAGATACAAGTGGATCCAGCCACATCAGCTAAGGCAAGCTGGGAAATGAAAAGGTACATGGGCTTGTGAAGGCTAAGCACAGATTTCACAGCCACTAGAAGAGCGCAGTTCCCAAGAAGAGTAACAATGTATATGGCACTCAGCGGGGCAGCAAACCAGATGTGGTACGCCTCCAGACCAGGGATGCCCATCAGGAAGAGGGTTGAAGGTGTGAATCCACTGCCATTTGCAGACAGCATGATGCTGTCCTGAATGTCATAGTTAGGCCCTGCAGCCATGACCCTGCTGGGATATGAAAAGAAACATGTAAAACATTGCCCACATATTTCTGAAGCATTTATGTCCTACACATTTGTGATGAATACATACATAGATATCACAAGCAGGTACACTCCAACACGTCCACTTCATTTACAAAAATCCCATCATACTATGAAGTCAATTTTAGTTAGTTCCTAGTTTTATGTGTGGCTTAATACCCATGTATTTATATACCCCCAACTGTTCCTGACCTCAGATTTACCCATTCCATTCAATCTTGCAATCATAAAGGAGCTAAAGTCTAGTGCAGGAGGAATATGTATGGTGATTCACTAAATGACCTAAATGCTAGGTGTTCATGGGGTAATAATTATGCCCCTGCACAGGGGTGAAGGCTCCTACATGCCCCCGGGTCTACAGAATCACCCACTGGTCTAGTGGGTCTTTGCAGGGCCTTAGATGGCAGTGGGCAGGGGAAGAGACATCACACACCTGCTGACATCGCAGGAAATGACATCATATGACTGTTGACTGTGATGACATCACATGAAGCAACGTGCTGAAACAGGACGTGAATTCACACAAGTATACACTAAGTCTGTGAATGATAAAATAGCAAATAGATCTAAAGCTGAACTCCTGTGGTGCCTCAATATGTAATAGCTGCCCTTAAGGTCTGTCAGAAGCACCCCCAGTGAAGCCATCTCAGGCCAGGACACATATTTCACATGCCACGTCAGGCTCGTATGGCTGGTTGCTGCCATCGTATTTCTTTTAAAGTCTTCCAAGTCAGATATAGACATATTAAGGTAATACTTTTTCAGGCACTGATATAATACAGTCTCATAAAACCTAGTAGTTCCATATTATGCCATATTATGCTGCATGTTGTTATCATAAGTAAGGTACGGCCTACCGCACCCAAGTGCTGTTAACTCATGACAGGTTATACCTGAAATGTAGATACATGATTTCGTTTTTATTGTTTTTTTCTTTAATCCAGCGAAATGTCCTTAATCGTTTCTAGGTGATTTGAAGTTAAGGGAAATTAGGTCCTATGAAGCAATTTGCCAATGGTCACCCATGTTGGAAAAGATGTAGCGCTGGGATTTGTTTCCAAGTGATTAGTGTACTGGGCTATACGGCTCCCCATGCAATTACATTTCTGAAGATGCCGTGACAAGTGCCGACATTGATCACGAGTGCACTCCTCCAGGAATTACATGGAGTAGTGACTCCCTTTGTACGACCAGTCATCATTTTGAAAAGCCAGATTTTATGTGACATGTGAGTTGCAGGCAAAGGATGACCAATGTAAGCACTTTTGTGCTGTAGGACCCCCTGCATACAAATCATACTTTGCAGATGGTGCTTTCTAAAGGACGATTCAATTGAAGTCCATTTGCTTTAAGCATGCATGAACATCTCATAGAGGTGTAAAATGAAGTGTTCACATAAAACGGGGGAGGTCATCCTGCCAGGGGTATTATCTCTGTTCTGTGTCCCTCCTCCACCTATGTCAGCACAAAATTGTTCTGGAACATTAAATGGAGCTAAAAACCATTATGACTCACTTTTACGCCTCTATATAACACACCACAAAGTAGCAACAACACTCTATTTGACATCTGAGTATGAGGCCCAGTAGTCTAGGAACACAGTGCAGTGCCTGATGTACCAAGAAGATTTAACACAAAGTTGTGGGTATTTGATGCTTATCACTTGTTGAAACTGGGTTATGCCCAAGGACTATATTTTAACATGAAAGAGGGTGGTGGGCAATGCACCCATAGGACTCATGGACTGAATAGGAGAAGCATCTATAATGTTTCTCAGTGATTAAGTTTTCTGAAAATATCTCTACTGAGGGAAGAGCAGACGTCATTAGTTAATACCTGTCACTATCTAGAAAATGAAAAAGAATGTGTGTGACTATTCTGCAGGTAGGGATGGAGTGGAGGATAGGACGGACAGAGAAGGATCTATCTAGCAACGCCTCATTGAACATCTATCCCTGGGCCGCACTGATGGGCCACCTATATAATAGTGGATAGAATAAGGAAACATAGAGAAAAGCACTTCACTTTGTCATTTCTCAATTCTCTGGATGTTGCATTTGATTATGGCTCCTATCACTAACTGCTTCTTTTCCTGTTTGTTAGTTAGTAGTTATGTTGGCAGTTGATACTCACAAGATAGTTTCGCGTATTATATAACCAGAAGGCTAAAATATGAGCTTAAGTGGAAGCTTAAGTGGAAGCAATTCGCTATCAGCAGTTAGGCAATGATTACTTTATTATCCTGTACTGGGGGTGAAAGTGCCGTGATTAAAATGTAATTGCTATAATTCAAGTGCTTAAAACAACTTGTTATGAAGACACAGCTTATAAGGATAAACCTGTTTATTAATGGGTTTCCCTTTTGCTGAAAGACACAGGCTGCATTGGAACTTTGCCAATGTCTCCTCTTAAATGTTTGCACGTATTGTCTGCATACCTTGAATATCCATATTGCTGGAACTCAAATACCATTTCCAATATGGAATAGTATGAAACGTCCTCACCTCAGTGCTGGACAGGCCCATGTTTGGGGCATCTGATGTTACCTCTTTAAATATTCTCTGTGCATCTGCAATAAAAAAAAATTGAAAAGCGTCGAGGCAAGGACACATTCCTGCTGCAGCCCTCTTCGTGTTTCAATCTCGGATGTCAGATTACCCACTACATCAAGTTTCACCTGCATGTTTGTGTTTGTTTGCATCAAGGGGGTCCTGCACTTACCAATTTATGAAACAACAATTTTCTTGGTATCGAATCAAAGGCCACCTTCAAATCGACAAATATAAGATAGATGGGTTGGTTAATGCTCTCATGGTGTGCTATGATTGCCTTAATGGTAAGTGGATTCACCGTCGTACCCATCTAGTTTGGAACAGATTACACTGTAGATTTTGTATACTCCATGCATTGAAGTCCCTCAGTACAAACGTAGAGAAGATTTTCCCTGAAACATCAAGAAGGGAGATCAGTCTATAGTTCGTAGGGCAAGACCAGTCACCCTTATTGAAGATTAGAACCATCACAGAATTTCACCATGATTCAGGGACAATATTTGTTCTCAAAACATTTGAAAAAATGCTATGAAGTATTCTCGCCCAATGTCAAGGATGTTCTATACGCATGCGGTTACTTAACCCTTCTGGGCCAGGTGCCCTAGATCTACTTGATTTCATTATAAAGTGATAAATATCCTCTTCTGATATCCCTAATTCTTCGAAACCATGGGAGGCATTTACTGTTTCTTGATTGTCATCTATTGGAGCCTCATCGAATTGTGTAAAATTGAATATCCACTGATGTTGGGGAACTCCATTAACTTTTGCAGTGAGTTGTTTGGCATGTGTTGCAACATTCATTAAACTCCAGATGCCAGAGATATTGTTGGATTGTATTGCTCGTAACATTGATTCACCATCATGTAGGATCGTTCTATGTGAGCGTATCCAATTTGTGTATTTACACTTCAGTTTTTTGAAAGATAGTGCTCGAGTTCAACTTGGTAGGCTCATAGCCATTTTCTTCTCTTTTCTAAGTAACATTTTTTGGTTTTTAATCTCTGGGTCAAATAAATGTTTTGGTTTCTGATGGTGATATTTAAATGATCCAACATGCAGTTTATATACTTGTATATGCAAGGTATATTGTTCTTGTGTCCATAGGCAAGTAGGATGTTTAAGTCTATTATATAAGGACATAAGCTTCCATTCATCCAACCTAAAAGGTGATTTTGCATTATTAATTTTCAACACCAATGAGTGTCACTTCTTATCATGAATTTTCCATCACATAAATCAAATGACCACTTTGATCATTTTAGGAGTTCATGATCACTGTTTTCCTGAATCATTACATCTAAATCCAATGTTCTGCCAAATGTATATTTATCCATGAAGATATAATCTATGATGGACTCACTTTTAACCCGTCTCTATGTACTTTTTGGTGGAACATTGGATTTGAATGCACCATTAAGCATGTAAAATTGGAGATTTTCTATGAAGCCCAACCATCTTTGAATGGTTAGATCTTTCTTTATATTGCTAGAGGATAGACATTTCAAATTTAGATCCCCAACTAATCTAGTCTGAGCATTTTCTTAATGACTCAATACCTTTTTGTATGACATCATCACAATTTCCGGGTATAAATTCTCTAGGTAAACAAAAGACACGTATATCAGCCGTGGCACTCTTTTTATCAAGGACAAAAGAAGAAACCCCAGCTAGTTTCTTTCTGCTGGCAATCATGGGAGAAGGTTTTGCAGGGGTGGATTTCAAGGTAATTTCTGAGTGTGAAATAGCAACACGCTCTGGCATATCTGTTTTGAGGGTATATAGTCGCAGTTGCATGCAAATTCAAGCTTTCTGCTGCGAGGATTCACACACTCACCCCTCTCAGCCCTAACAGCCACAACAGCTCTTACAATGCTCTTGCGGATGCGCACAAATGCGTAAGTGTTTCACGGATATGGAATTGTGGGAGAAAAAAGGGTGAAGCTTTCTCTCGACGGTCACAGTGCACAGTTTTTGTTTCGTTTGACGTCCCCTCCACCTGCAATATTAGCAAATGGAGTCAAATAGAGTCTTTTAACAGTCAGGTGACTGTGAATAAAATCCAGTGCCTTTGATGATTTAATTTCATACCGTTTGAAGTCTGTCTTCAATCTCTAGTTTAGTCCAGTTCAATTCACTTGATCCACAGAGCACACGAGCAGGCACTTCCAGCCACAAAATCTCTTACAATGCTCTTGCCGATGCATGCATGCAAATGAAAAAAATTGAAATCATTAGCTAGGGTAGTGCACAGTTTATCATGATCCACAAGGTCAAACACTGCAGACAGGTCTAACAGCAGAAGTATGCAGAGTTTCCCTGAGTCCCTAATGGTATCCACCTGGATTTTCAGGTCAAGGAGTGCCATTTCTGTGCTGTGGTTAGGCCTAAATCAAGATTGTCTAGCTCCAAGGAACTGTTTTTGTTCGAGATGGGCATGGATTTGTGTATATGCTATTTTGTCTATGATTTCTTTAGCAAGAACGGGACCGTGATTATTGGTTGGTAGTTTGTAGGCACGGTTGGGTCCAGGGTTGTCTTTTTTAGAAGTGGGGTGACCAAGGCTTCTTAGATACTGGCCGGGACCATGTTAGTATTTAAGGAAGCATTGACAAAATTGGTTATAATAGGGGTGAGGGTGGGTACACATAATTTTACTAAATGAGCTGGGACGTTATCCCCTTTACAGTTAGAGGCTTTTAAATTGGAGATAGTATCAGTCACTAGTTCTTGGGTGAATGGGGGAAGTGGAATAGTAAATGAGTATTTTCATTAGATTTTGTGAGGGTGTTGTTAGGGGCATTTTCTTCAGCTAATATGCGTCTTTTAGTGATTATTTTGTTTTGTAACAAGGCAATCTTGGAGGCTAAGGCATCTTGAATGATGGTGCACCATTCTTTGCTGGAATTTACAGAGGCCATGACTGGGATTGGGTTTTCCAATTCTCTAAGTATGGAAAAAAGCTCTTTAGAGACCGACGAGGTGTTACTAATGCGAGTGTTATATGCATTCGCTTTGTGGGTAATAATTGCTGCTTTGTAAGTTTTGTTTGCAGCCTTAAAAGCATTTGCAGAATCTATAGTGGAATGTTTTTTGTGGGTGTGTTGAAGAGATTGTTTAGTTCGCCTTAGCGATACTAGCTCTTCGTTGAACCAGAAGCACGTTCTTTTATCAGTACGTCGCACTTTCATTATTTAAGGTGCTACCGCGTCAACAGTGGTGGTGAGGGATTTGTGGTAGGAGTCTGCAAGGAGACATGTGTTATCACTGGTGACCAAATTAGTTTCTAGTGTTTTGATAAGGATAGGGGCAAAGTGATCAGCTTTGAGCTTGCAAGTGTTTCTGGATTCATAGGTGTCCATTGTTTTAGTCTCAGGAGGGCATGTTTCATTACACGTAAGGGTGAATTTTATACTGTAGTGTCTGTGCAGACATGGGGTGTGATTGATTCAATAACTTACGTAGTGTTAAGTGAGAGAATCCAATGCAGTGTTTCTCACATCTAAGACATCCAAGGAACAGTGAATATGCCCTGTTTCCCATATTGGGAGATACCACTATCGGCAGGTATAGAGTGCTTGATGAGCTTGATGAGCTGCATTACCCCAAAAAATACCCCCACATGAATCTCCGGTGCAAGCTCATAGTTAGTGTCTGGGTAGAAAACAAGCACAAATGGTAGCATGGTTACTGGAAACCACAAGCTAAGGGTAAACATGCTAGATAGACCCCAGTGCTAGAGGTCGCCCATACGGTCTTAAGTAATATTAAGGGTCTACATATTGGGGATGTGCGCTGGTGCTGTCAGACTGTGGGGAAGAGCTTACCCTGAAAAGCAGCGCATCCATTTAACTCGCAAAACATCTTTGCTGCCTGAGCGCTGTCTGTAATGCTGTCGAAAGAGCTGTGGTTGTATTATAACCTTGCATTTTTATGAAGATGATTCTATTTGAACCACCATCTTGGAGTGGCCTCATATATTAATGATGTGTGCTGGCTTGACAAACAATATCCCTTTGTTTAAGTGGCTCCTACTATAATTATACCTGAGCCCATACCTATTTTAAGAAAGTGAAAATTAGTGGATATATTGCTTATAATTATAGACGTATGGTACAATGTTTGAAATATGGACACTCTAAAGTGGCCCTTTCACCGGGTGAGGTACCATCGCAATGTGTTGCAGATGTGGTGGACCTATTGTTGGTATTACCTATGATTGCCTCACAAAACTGGGTTTGCAGATGTATCACATCTCAGTGTAAATTGTTGAGACCAATGATGTACAGCATACTAGGAAACTGGTTATAAGATTGATCTTGTAGAGCCTATCGGTCAAAGATGTTAAAATGAGTGGGCAAGGAGATATCATTGGTCAATCTTGTGGTGTGTGGTGGTATCCTATAAGAGGACATATACTGTATCAATGAGAGTCGCAAGCATATGCCAGTTGCTTGGTTCATTAAGGCCTTTACCGTCCATTTTCAATCTGAAAATCCACCTATGTTCTCGTTTTAGTAACAAGGCATGCATGTCTCAGCCCCTCAGTGGTATCGATACCCTCTTGATAATAGACCAGGTGAGATCATTTTCCTTATGTACTTTTTTGTAAATTGTTCAACCAATGGGGCATTTGGTCTTCTGGTGCGTATGCTCTTCCCTCAGTACAGATATCTTCAGAATACCTAATCTCTCAGAAACATTATAGATGTTCTTCCTATTCCGACCATGAGTCCTATGGGTGCTATGCCCTCCCCTCTTTCGTGTTAAAGTACCAAGAAGATTGCCAGACAAAGCAGCTGGAACCTCTATGCCTAACTGTAGATCATTATGCATTATGAGGGAACACAATAAACATTGGTGGCAGAGGGATTTATAGGGGTACTTTTAGTGGGAGTTCAGGTGTTACAAAATTACTACTGCTCTGCCACCTACTTTAGTCCACATTACTGAACCAGCAGTGACCTCAATCCTAAATTTAAAGGGACACAGAACCAAAGATTAATCTCCTTTGCCTCTTTTGGTAACGTGGGCCAAATGCACGCTGTTCTCTTTAGGAGGGAGGTGACCTGGTAAAGATGCAATGCAAACAACAATAGTATTGGTGGTAACAAAATAAAAGAATTTCCAATCAAGGTTCTATAAAAATAGAAGCTTTAATAAAAACTAAAAATGCAAACAACAAATTGAAAACACTAAAGACCTACCCCTTTAATGGGAACACAAAGAATACAAACTTAGAGAGTAAAGGGAAAACTCTCTACGTGATGACAGTGGTGCAGGTAATTCATTCCAGCAGCAAATGTCAAAAATACTTAAAAGTGTTTTGAAAAGGCAATAAGTAGGGTTTTATAAGTCAGTAGGGCCTTTAAGGTGAACCGGGGGGACAAGACTACTGCAGATACCACCATTGCTTGTCTTGGTGGCTTGAGATCATTAAGCCCAGGTTCTTGGTGCTTTTCTGCAGTCGGGCTAGTATCAGGGCAGTTGAGTTGAACTGTTGCAGTGGGGAGATGGAGCTGAGGAGGCTTTGAGATTGGTCTCTATCTGGCTTGACTTCAAGTTTGAAATGGATTGAGTACATAACTCCCAACAGGTTGAATCTGTGGAATAGTCATTGTATAGGGGGTAGGCCAACCGGCCTCAAACTGAATGTATAGGTGATAGACACCCCCCTTAAAACAAATGCAGATAACTTGTTGATTTGATTAATGACTAGTAATGAGAACATCAGAATGGTAGTGCCAGGAAGGCCAAAGCAAGCACATTGTAGGGTCAGAATGACTTGTGCATTGAATGGCATGATGGATAGCACACATTTGTCATAGTTACTAAAAATCTAGATTAAAATCTGAGCAGGTACCAAGTTTTGATCAAAAATCGGTTGGTCCACCATTTTGTGATAACCAGGTATTTTAAAGCAACCTCTAAGGTGGATGCCCAAAAACAAGCTGGTCGATTTTGACCTAGTCATGATTATGTCACTGAATAATGTTTTCATAGAAGTTCATGGGTCTAGAATGAGTTAGGTGAAACCTGCTTAGACTTGTTCGAGTGGCAGTTAAGGCAACCAACCCGGGATTGGAAAGGGGGTAGTCTTCAAGTACCAAGGCCAATCAAGATGTTTTAAGTTAATTACTTTACTTTTTAAAACGGTATATAAGGGTCTCAAGAATTGGGAGTTGCTGATTTTTCTGCTGTGTGCTGTATGCTGTACCCCAATGTGCTGAAAAGAATAAAAGAGATGTCTTTTGAAATCCAGCCTGAGTCTGTGCCTGCTTTCATACTTGGTCTCCAGAATGCCTTTCCTGATCTAGGGGTGCCAAAGCTCAGAGATGATGTTGGGACCTTCTCTTAACATGACGAGCCGATGCTGCCACTGGGTCGAGTCAGTGTTTGAGACAGATGAGTCGATGGGTTAGGTCTAGACAATGATTATGTTGGGACGAGTTAGCTCTTGAGATGAGATGAGGTGATCTCACAGTGTCTAATCAGTGGTGGTGTGCTTCATTGGGTCAATTCAGTGTCAAGACAGCTTGAAGAAGCAGGCTAGTGGTTTGAGGGTCTAGGAGTGCCAAAGCAGCACTACAGTTCCTGTAGAACTTCAACCTGCGGCAAGTATCATTGAGCAAGCTCTAAGATGTCACAAGGTGGTAAAAACAGTGTTCTAAGTTTATTCTGGGTTTCTGTTTTGCTGGGAGGTCCAATGCAGGGTCTCCAGGGACAAGGTAAGTCCCTTTTTGGCAAATAGACACCAGGAAGCTTGTCTGGTGCCTGCAGAGGGTCCTTCACCTCCAGTGAGCAGATTGCTGGTTTCAGTGCACATACAACAGAGAGGCCTAGGTCCTCAGCAGTTAACCCAAAATGTGCCCCTGAGGTGGTTAGAGAGAATATCTTTTCTCATCCTTCGAACCTTCTGCTACACCTCTACGGCAGAAGACTTTGGAATAGACTGTTTCCCAACAGCATTCCAGATGAAAACGTTTTGTGTTGAAGCACAAAGATGGCTCAGCTAAGAGCATAGTTTCCCCTCTTATAAAGATCCAAATGCTAGAGCAGACTTATCCAAAGGAAAGAGTGTTGTCAGTGGTCCAACCCAGGCTACTGAAAGAAGAGTCCTCTGCCTTCATATGTCATACCCAGAGTTTTTTGTCTGCGGCAAGTGGGGAGTGGGCAGAATGCTTTGGGAGCCCCAGAAAAATTCAAGATGATGGAATCCCTTTTTGGGCTAAACCTTCAAAAGGATTCAACTGATCAGCACTTTGGTGTGAGTGTGTTTCTCATGTCAGGAGAATCTTTTAAGCAGCAGTTCTGAGGGGACCTCCAGAGGAGGGTTCCTGTGCACGGAAGAAACATGACAGCTTCAGGGGGATTATATGAGATCATATGGGGTAATTTACTGGGCAGGGTCCCACATGGTTGCTGATGATAAAGCCAGGGCAGAATGCTAATGCACAACATTCCTGTCATGACTGAGTATTCTCACCAATCTGTCACTAACATGTCATCCAAATGCTAGTAGCTTCATAGTTGTGTGATCCCAGTAGCCACCATGCCATAACTAGATGTGGCTTATATTTATATATCAATGTGCCACCAGGCTGACAAGATTCACTCAGGTATTATATTTTTCACCACAGGTGCATAGGATTAAAATGTCACCTCTGTTCTAGCATCTGTTCAGGAATGAACCTGAACGCCTGCCACTGCTGGACAGACACTCGGAATTGTCACACCAAAGGTACATTGGTGCACTATGTGTTTGGCATGGGTCATTCAGCCTTTCCCACCATCACCAGATGGCAGTCTATCACAGAGAGCTAGTTGGCATCCTCATAAATGACCAGAGAATATTCATGAGAATCACAATGTTAATCTCTTTCACATGTGAATATTTGCAGGTTAATTTTGGGGTTTTCATCTATCACTATTAAAGACCCACCTCTTTAATCAATTCCTCATTCATCACTATTTATAGCACAGCTGTTTCAGCGCAATTCCCCATCTTGTAAATCATCACAAATTGCCCCACTCCCCCTTTCCGACCATGCATTTTCCATCTCAGTGTCTCTAATGCTTCCCATTTCCCTTAGTCAGCACTGCATCAATTCCTACAAGGTTTGAGTTTCATAAAACCAAAAATAAATACAAAATGCAGGATATCTGTACATAAAATGCATGTGCATAGCATGCACAATCTGCTTAACTACACCTGAATTTCCAGTAGGGTTCCAACTTTTGAGTATCTAGAACTGAATCACTAAAATCACTTAAACTAACTTTTGCGAAAATACTATTTTGCCACAGAGGAATTGCGGTACTTGCCACTTTAAGGGCTTGGAGAACACCCTTTCAGGAAGTAGCAGGCATAATTTGTTGACGCCGTCACAGTCACGGCGGTTAAACTAACTTTAGCTAAAATGCTACGTAGCCACTGAGGAATTTCGGTACTTGCCACTTTAAGGGCTTGGAGAATGCCCTTCCAGGAAGTAGCGGGCATAAATTGTGGACGCTGTCACCCTCGCATCGGTTAATCTAACTTTTGCGAAAAGGCTACGGAGCCACAGAGGAATTGCAGTACTTGCCACTTTAAGGACTTGGAGAACGCCCTTCCAAGAAGTAGCAGTCATAAAATGTGGACGCTGTCACCCTCGCAGTGATAAGCCTGAAGCTGGGACAAGGGTGCAGCATTCCTGTTAGGCTGTTGGGCTGGACGCTGATCGAGGGGAGATTACCCTCTATAGAAGACCCTGGTAGATGAAACTTGTTCGCTTTCACCTACTTTTGACTGTAGATTGGAACTTCCTTCTTAAAACAGGTAACAATTTTGGTTACTAAGCCATCCTGCCCACCTTAAAGCATAGCATATTGGCATTTTACAGCGTGAACTGACAGGACGAGGGGGGAGAGACGGACTCTGGCAGCTCCTTAAGCTGTCGGGCGTGCCCCACCCTGTCAGTGTAGTGAGAAATGGAAGTCCTATTATTATCTTCTGATAATACAGCACCATTCCAGTATTGAGTGGAATCCTCTGCAGTTTGTTTGGTGTGCTTTAGGAAAAGGTTGGGGGCTGCAAGGCTGCCTCTCCCCCTCCCAGTGATAATAGCACATATTCTCAAACCATCCTAGAACTGTTAAGCTGCGCTGGTTGGGCATCTAGCTAACTGTCTTCTATATTCATTATTTAAACCCCCATAAATGGGGAACTTGTTATATGTGGAATTTTAAATTGTTTGTTGATAGTGATTTGTTGTTTTATAATTGCAATACTACCCGCTGATTACACTGCACTAGCACTTGGTATTTAGAATATTACATTGACATTTTTATACTGTTAATATTACTGTTAATATTACTGATTGTATAATCTCCATATGCACTCTACATTTATCTCATATGCACTTTATATGGTTATGTATGACAGATAGTTTACACAGAATAGGCACTTTAATAGAGAGATTCAATGTATTGAGGTCTGTGGAGAACGAGGATAGTCGATAACTATCATCCTCAATAGATGTAACCATCTAGAAGTGGTAATAAAAAGTGTGGGAGTATCCTGCACTGTGGTTTGATATACACATTTTAGGATGGCTCCCAAATTAAGATCACAAGAAGGGAGAAGGAATAAAGGCACAAAAGGAACTACCCCTTGTAAGGCTCAGGCCAGCCAAATTACTAGGGAAAAATCCGAAGTCATGGGGGAAATCCAACACTCCAAATCAGAGCAACCTAAAATTCTGGATTTCCTGACAAAAAAAGGGGAGGGGAATGTGCAAATGAGGAGATAGCCCATGAATCAGGGAATAACACTGTTATAGATAACAATTCCCTTCTTAATCTCTGCAAGGATTTCCATCGTCAATCTATGGAGCAATGTCCACCTATGAATGAGGACATTCTTTCTACAAAAATGTAACATGATTTCCGTAGACACTCTATGGGACTAGCTATGGGAGGGGTTAGGATACGTAGTGAGAAAAGTACGGATAACTTTACAAGGATGAATAATGTAATTGGCACCAATTTGTCAATAACCCCTGACTTAGAGAAATTGGTGAGTGATAATATCTCGTTAGAGGAAGAAGATAATGGTTCATGGTGTGGCTCTGATTTGGAGGTAGATAGCACACTCAGTTTAAACAGAAACACTGAAGCATTAACGACCACTGTCGATATCCTGCTCGGCATTTGCACTAAGATGATGAATGAACAACACAAGCTGAAAGAGCTGATGGTGGTTATAAATGAGGAAAATACAAGCACCAAGGAACATGGAAAGGAGGATAAACAAAAGATAGGCAGGGAAGTAAATGTGAGTGTATATGAGCAGAAAGGTGATAAATTAAGTGCTCTCTGTATGTTGGTAAATGCTGAAGAAGTGGGGACCAATACAGAGGGAATGGATAGGATAGGAACAACTATCATGGCTGCAGACTTGGAAAGTAGCAGAATGATAGGGAGTGAGGGGGTAGGAGATATTTCTCATTCCCAGGGTCATAAAAGACTAGCCCACCATAAAAGAAAACCAAACAAAAGGTAACAAAAGTCAAATAGGTAAACCCAAAAAGAAGAATAGATTTAAAAAAAATAGCATTGAACTAGTAGAGACATCTTTAAACGTTATAGACCAGTGATCCCCAATGTGTAGCTCGGGAGCAACATGTTGCTCGCGGCACCGTAAATTGTTGCTCGCCAGTTATTTTGGGCCATGGTGTCTAGGCCTAGAAGGAGGTGCTGAATGGATGAGGCCTCAGTAGCATTAGAGCCCGGACAGAGTCCTGGACTGGACTGTGCAAGAATGTTGGGCAATGGGCCTGCTGTGGTTCCAATTGGCTTATTTTTGTAGATGCAACATTTGAGTTTGTTGCCACCATGCAAATTATTTTTCAGTAAATGTCCTTACTTATTAAAGCAGTGTCGTTGTTAAAACCCTGTCATCTTCAAATACTTTGCCCAGCTGATGTATTAATGAGCCAAATAATTGAACCTTGTTTGTGTCCTGGAGGAAATGGTCCTATTCTATTCCTTTGTATAGATGGCAGGAGCATAATGGACAAATACCTGGCACACATACCCAACTTTCCTTTATTCATAATTTGCATGCACTGCTTTTTGTACAAGTCACGTTTGTGTTTGATGCCAACATTGTCATTGTTTGATACTCTCTCAATCTGGCACTTGGAGAATGGGCCGATAAGGCAAATGCATGACACATTTTTGATTATTAATTTGCCCTATGTTCAATTCCAATTAAGTTACTGTTAATACGTTTAAAATTAACAAGCCAATAGGCCTCATTACGACCCTGCCAGTCCGGAAATAACAGTAGCAGTAAAAACGCCACCGTTCTTTCCGGACCGGCTGATTCAGAGTCCTGCAGGCGGGAGGTGTCACTCCCTCCAGGTCTGAATGCCACCCGCCTGCAGGTGCAAATGGAAACACCGGCTCCGTCAGAGACGTAACCAGTGTTTCCATTGTCCCCATCCCCATGGAGTCCTATAGGACTCCATGGGAATGGGGACTTGCAGAATTCCGCCTCCGGAATTCCCGGTTCATCGGGGTCGTAATGCCCCAGTGATTCCAGGAATCAGGGAGGCAGAATGGTAATACGGGTCCGGCGGTAGCCTGCTGGTTTTTCCAGCACGGTTACCGCCGGACTTGTAATGAAGCCAATGAACCCAAATGCCCAGCTAACACCAACACACCCCTCTATAAAGTGGTAGTCAAATGCGCACTGTTTTTACCAATGTTTGCCACTATGTTTTGTGTAAAATCCCTTTGGTGCAGGGATGAGAGGTTCCAAATCCTTTAGAAAATAATCGTTTTTATTCGTAACCTCTTTTTCACCAAAGTAATAGGGCCCAGGGTCTTTAGAATGCACTTGGCATTACATGAAAAAAAGGATTCTTGGGATGTAAAGCCTACATGTAAGATCAATATTACTCAATATTTATTTAATTTGATTTCTTCATTAAGTTAGCAACATTTAGACACATGTATCGTATTTCATAAAATTCCTATCGAACAATCCCAAAATAAAAAAGTAGCTTTAACAAATTCAAAGATGCTATATATAAACACTGGATCAACGACAAATGAATATAAAATGAACCTCCCATTTTGCAGGCACACTGTGTGTCCTCCTGCACTCCTACATTTATTGGGGGATGGGACATTTAAACGTACCAATAGCATCAGCTTCCTGCATTCTGGGGATCCTATTTCACACATTTCTTCTTGCCGTCCTCCATGTGTATGTAAGTCTGCATATAAGCTAAAGAAGGCAGCTCATGCATATTTTGGACATCTGCCTCTCTCCCCAACAGACAAACTCTTGCTTTAGGAATTACTTTGCGTCGACCTAATGTGCCAAATGTAGTTATATCCCACTCCCCCTATCTAAATGGACAGTGCCTTAAAACCCCCGTCCATCCCCAACCACCACAAGTGTTTTTCTTTTTTTTTTTTTAAACCAGAGCAGGCCTCAATGATTTGCTTTTAATAAATAAGTAAACAATCTTAACTGGCCCGACACCTTTAAACTAACACCTCAAATTCAGCTCATAAGTTGCTACAAGGTGTACCTTGAGGCCGAACTGGTAATGGCACAGGAATTAATTTTGAAACTCCTCCTGGACATTACAGTTTGAACCACCCCAGATGTTCCTGCCATAAATTATCAGGAGCAGACCTGTGCCTTATATACCCTCAGGCACTTGTCCAATCTGAATGCCCCAAGCTTGAAATAACAATGTAAATAGCCCTTTGATCCTTAATGATGCCCTTTTAGCTGTCTCCTTAGAATTGACCCAAACAGCGCTCTCTTAGAAGAGTAGGCTCAAATAAAAATGAGAGTACCTCTTCATCTCTACATTAATTTAAACACCAGCTACAAGGCTTCACCCTTTTCCAGAACACCATCATCTTTGTTTTTATTATATTTAATTTCAAACTATAGTTAGCAAAATAGTCATTTGTGTATAGCAGGCCCTGTTGGAGACCTGCCGTCTTCAAGTCCAAAATAGCAGTGTCATCAGCATAAAGAAGCATGCTATAAAATGTCCCCTTCAGAGAGGGTGGATTAACTTTCCTAAGAGAAGTACTATGGTCAAAGTCTTAAAGGAATAAATAGGGCCCAACTGACATCCCTGCTTCACCTTTACTGGTGGGGAAAAACAATGTATAATTGCCCTATCTTGTGTATTGGACCGACACATAGATGTCTGCGTATCACATTTGGATAAGATTTAATAAACCATTAAGGACCCCAATACAATTTAAATGATGCCACAATATGATTCCATCAATTAAATGAAATGCTTTCTCCAAATCTGAAAAAGGGCACAAATAATCTTCCCCCTTACCCTTACCATATTTCTCTTTGCTCAGAGTGAAGCAGTGGTCCACACACGTAGGCCCTCCCCTGAAACTCATCTGGGAGGGCTTCAAGATATTGTTACTTTGAGCCCGCATCTACGGTCTGAGCGACAAACATTTGGAGAATATCTTACTGGCAATTTTTAGACTATAACCATGGGGGGCTGTTGATGTCCTTCAAAAAAGCTTCCATTATTTCTCAATACATTCTTTTTTGTGTTTCTTTTGAAACTATTAATCTGACCAGCTTTGGGCACCACTCATTAAATCATGTATAATTTTTCTTTTCGAGATTCTACATTCTGCATCGAACCATGGGGCATTCCTTTATAACCTGGACCTCCTGAACTGGGAGACGCTGTTTGCCAATATTTAAGTCCCGGATAGTTTTAACCAAAGACTCAAACAAACCAACACTTCTGTATGTGGCCTCTGATCTGTTTAACAGTTTTCAGAAAATATCTTAATTTCTTGTGAATTAGTCATTCTTTCCAATGCCTCCTTGTTGAGCGTAGGCATCGCTAACCAGCCACTCTGGCTGTTGGACATCATCTTTGTGGTGTCTACACCCCGGACCATTGGAAAACTAACTCAAGAGGATAGTAATCACTCTGTTCAATCAGAAATGCAAACGTTCATAACATTCCTGAAGAAAAAACAGTCCATAATACAGCAATCAATGACTGAGGAACAGTAACACTGGTCTTGTATGCTTAGGAATGCAACATTTACCACTAAAGGTTCCAGAAAATCCCTGGCAGAACCTCAAGGTACACCTGAAAATCAGTGATTCATTTGTGGCCAATTTTACTGTCCAAACATTTGCACTAAATTTCTTGGAAATATTTTGCTCAAGAACCCAAAGCCCTGTCAATGTTTATTTAGTCAGACTATATTTTTGAACAACTTGACTGGTCGCAACTCAATTTCCTCAACATTTCCTATAAACAACCACTTGATGTCAAAATAAGTGAAAGGCATTGTAAATGTATTTTTGCGAAAATTGCACCTGCTCTAGATAACTTGTACTGCAAATTAAAATGTTCTATTAGCAGTCTTTAGTTTATTAAATTTGTAATTCGTGTTGCAGTCATTTATCCGCCAACTCAGCACCGATATGTTCTGTCGAAAAATTGATGTTGCTCACCATTTAATTTGATATGCACATTTTGTGTAACGCTCACCTGATTCCCGTAGAGGCGCCGGTCTTGACTGGGCGTATACCGTATCTTCAAAGGTGATGTGTAACACACGGCTGGCTCTTTGGGCTGGACCTCTGTGCACTGTATGTCTGACTCGAAGGGTAAGATGTCTGCAGATAGAAAATATGGGATTAAGGAACTGGGTTATTGAATGTCTCTCTCTTCTTCCCTTTCTCTTCTCCTGTAGAACCCCAAAGGTTAACGCTCTCACCTTAGGTAAGTGAACGCCGTGCTCTCCATCTGCCTCGGGGCAGGGTGCTGTAACCAGTTTCTTCACTGGATAAGGGGAGCAGGCCTCTTGACTTCAGAGGACTGCTGTCCATCGTTTACTGCACAAACGGTAAATTTCGAGTAATTCTAATGTCTTTAAAGTCTTTAGTAATGATGTTTCTTGTTTTGCAGGGTTCCGGCGATGGCGGATGACGGGCTGAAGTGAGTTGAAGATGGAGCCCGTGTGATGAATAGAAGCGCCTGGAAGCACGTAAGTAAGCGCTTGTTGCCTGCTTCACGATGCGCTCTAACTGTCTTTTTATTTTGCAGGTACAAGTTCGGAGCAGCTGCAGGGTGCCGGAATACCCACTGGGTTAGATGTGGAAAGGAGTAATGGAATGTGAGTATTAAAGTTCCCCAATGTCTTTAAACGCACCTTGTTTTGTCTTTCAGATGCGGGATGCAGCGCCGAAG
Source organism: Ambystoma mexicanum (assembly GCF_040938575.1). Classification (NCBI taxonomy): domain Eukaryota; kingdom Metazoa; phylum Chordata; class Amphibia; order Caudata; family Ambystomatidae; genus Ambystoma; species Ambystoma mexicanum. Next base: position 1,051,828,734 of record NC_090941.1, read on the forward strand.
GCCTACGGAGCGTGCGAAGAGTTGGTAAGCTTTTGTCTTTCAGATGCCGGAATGCAGTGTGAAGACCTCCGGGGCGCACGAAGAGTAGGTAAGCCTTTGTCTTTCAGATGCCGGAATGCAGCGCGAGGCGTTGGTGACAGCCGATGGACCAGGTAAGTGAAGAGCTGTCACTGAAGACCGTAATGCTAACCTGTTCTTTCTTGTCTTTATAGGTGTTGCTGAAGACTGGATTCAGGATGGTAAGCCTTTTTCCTTAGGCCCAGGATCAGATGCAGAAGACACGATGAGCGTTCTGCTGCAGAGGATGCAGAATAACGCAAAGCAAGATTCATCCATCGGGTGTGGTTTAAATAGCCTCCTGTAGTGCTTAGGTGTCTCCTTCCACAGCCACGCCTAGGTAAGAAAAGAGTTCCTGCTTTCCAGAAGAGTTCCAGTGTTCTGAATCTAGGGAGTGGCTCCTGCCCCACCCAACAGGAAAAGTAGTTCCAAACAGAAGAGGATCAGAGGCTCAACTGGCAGGCAAGTAAGCAGCATGGTCTGCTGCAGGTAAGTCCACCCAAGCATTATGAGCCCGGCGCTTCCAGCGCTGGGACTGGGCATATTTATGAGCCTGGTGCCACTGGCGCCAGGACTGGGTACCAAAAGGTCCCAATTGGGACTGGTTGGCACTCGGAACCTGGGTTATGGATCTGCTTCCAAGGGAGTTGGGAAAACCCTGACCTTTTGGAAGCAGAGATCATGACAGTACCCCCCCTCAAGGCCCCTCCCAAACCGGGCTTCTCCGGGGGTTTTGGCTTGTCAGGAAATGTTCGGTGAAATCTTTTGATTAGGCGAGGAGCGTGGACATATTCAGCAGGTTCCCAGGATCTCTCTTGGGGGCCGTAGCCTTTCCAGTCAATTAGGTAAAATAGTTTAGATTTGGAGATCTTGGAGTCCAGAATGCTTTTGACTTCAAACTCGAGTTCTCCATCAACTAGGATAGGTTTTGGAGATTTAGTTAGTCGGGTTTGAGGTTGCACAGGTTTTAATAGAGAGACGTGGAAGACCGGATGTATCTTCATGTGCGGGGGCAAGTCCAACTTGACCGCTACTGGGTTTACTATGGTAGTGATGGTAAAGGGACCAAGGTATCTTGGGTTGAATGTGCGTGGCCCTTTTAGAGGTAGATATTTGGTGGATAACCAGACTTGATCCCCTACTTGATATTGAGGGGCTTCCTTCCGATGTTGTTCTGCTCCTTTCTTGTATTGTTCTTTAGCCCTTTGAAGGTGAGAAACAGCTTCCTTAAAGGCTTGGGTGATTGTAGAATGCAGGTAGTCTACTGCTGGTGTTTCAAGATCTTGGAGGGGATCCAACTCCGAGGTTCGAGGGTGACTGCCGTACAAAAGAAAAAACGGGGTTTTCCCAGTTCCCGAATGGACAGAGTTATTGTAGGCATATTCGGCTATCCAAAGGATGTCTTTCCAAGTTTTTTCAGTTTGTTGCAGCATGCAGCGTAAATACTGTTCCAGAGTTTGATTGGTCCTCTCGGTTTGTCCGTCGGTCTGAGGGTGGTGACTGGTCGATAGTCTCACATCAATTTGAGCCGACCGACAGCAACTTCGCCAAAAATGAGAAATAAATTGACTACCTCGATCCGAAATTAGAACCGAAGGAAAACCGTGCAGTCGGACGATGTTTTCGAGAAATTCTCGGGCCAGAGTTGCTGCTGTTGGCAAGCCTTTGAGCGGAATGAAATGCGCCATCTTGGAGAATAAGTCCACGATTACTAGAATAGTATTGTATCCGGAGCATGGAGGTAGATCGGTGATGAAGTCCATAGAAAGCGTATGCCAAGGGCGAGGTGGGATGTCAATAGGGCGTAAGAGGCCTGCTGGTCTTTCCTTTTGACTCTTGTTTTGGGCGCATACTCCACAGGACATTATAAAGTCTCTGATATCTTTTTTCCAAGACGGCCACCAGAAGTAGCGCTTGATCTTTTCTGAGGTCTTGGCCATACCGGGATGTCCTTCCATTAAAGAATCATGATAACAAGAGATTACTTTTTTCTGTAAATCTGTGCTGGGTAGGTATAATCGTTCTTGGAAATGCAATAAGTTGTCCTTTACTGCAAAGTCCTTTCCCTGCAGATGCCAATTCTGTATGTCTGCTGGAGTTACAAGTTGCCTGGCTTTATCCTTAACTTCCTCTATGGATTCTGTGGCGATTACACAGAGAATTCTTTGTTCGGGAATGATTGGTACAGGTTTAGGGTTGATCAAGTGTTCTTCCACTCCCATCCGAGAAAGGGCATCAGCTTTACCGTTCTTTGTACCAGGTCGATAGGTAATTATGAAGTCAAACTCGGCAAAGAATAATGCCCAACGGAGTTGTCTAGAGGATTGGGCTTTTGCGGTTTTCAAATATTGCAGGTTTCGGTGATCCGTAATCACAGTAACGGTGTGTCGGGCCCCCAGCAGATAATGCCGCCAAGCCTTAAAGGCAGACTTGATAGCCAGAAGTTCCTTGTCAGTAATCGTGTCATTGATTTCAGGAGGCGAGAATTTGCGGGACCAAAATGCCACGTGATGCAACTGATTGGTTACCGGGTCCTTTTGTGATAGAACTGCCCCCATGGCAAGGGTTGAAGCATCAGTTTCCACGATGTAAGGGAGTTCGGGGCGAGGGTGTTTTAAGATTGGTGCAGAGATAAATTTAGTCTTCAAATCCTGGAAAGCTTGTTCCGCCTCGGTAGACCATTCAAAACGTTTGTTTTTCTTTAACAAGGCAGTGATGGGCTGGACTATTCGAGAGAATTCGGGGATAAACCTGCGGTAAAAGTTAGCGAAGCCTAACATGCTTTGCACACCTTTTACGGAGGATGGTGATGGCCATTTGAGAACTGCATCGACCTTCTTTGAATCCATACGCACTCCGCCAGGTGATAATATGAATCCCAAGAATTCAACTTTAGTCACGTTGAAAACACATTTTTCCAACTTAGCGAAAAGTTTGTGTTGACGCAATCTTTCGAGGACCATTTTCACGTGTTTCCGATGTTCAGATTCCGATGAAGAATAAACGAGGATGTCGTCAATGTAAACAACAACACACACATCTATGAGCTCTCTGAGGACATCGTTCATAAAATATTGAAAGGCGGCCGGGGCATTGCAAAGTCCGAAGGGCATGACCTGATATTCAAATAGCCCATACTTGGTGCGGAAGGCCGTCTTCCATTCATCGCCCTCTTTTACTCGTACCAAGTGGTAAGCTCCTCTAAGATCCAGCTTTGTATATATGCATGCTTTTCTGACTTGGTCCAGGAGTTCAGGGATCAAAGGTAACGGATATCTATTCTTAACGGTGATCTGGTTCAGGGAGCGATAATCTATACAAGTTCTAAGGTCTCCTTCCTTTTTTGGAACGAAGAACAAAGCTGAAGAAGCAGGGGACTTGGAAGGACGAATAAACCCATTTGCCAGGTATTGATCCAGGTATTGTCGGAGGTGAAGGTTCTCAGGCTCAGTGAGGGCATAAATTCTACTACAAGGAGGAGTAGATCCAGGTATCAGGTCTATCTGGCAGTCATAAGACCTATGAGGAGGTAGAGAGTTAGCCTGATCCTTCCGGAAAACATCTTGGTATTCTAGGTATTCGGGAGGTAACTGGGGAGTCTCTGAAGAAATTGCTGCCAGTGCAACACCAGGTGGAGGGTGACAAGTAGAGACACATTCTGGAAACTGGACCGTTCTTGCTCGCCAATCGATCAGAGGATTGTGTTTCTCTAACCATGGTATTCCTAGAATAATCTGAAACTGAGGGGCCTTGATCACATCGAACACGATCTTCTCATGGTGTCCATCTTGACTTACTAGCGTCACCTCTTGAGTGGTATGCGTTACTGGCCCGGAGGCTATCTCCGTACAATCCACCGTAGTAATGACGTCCTTTACAGCCTTGGGACAAAGAGTTAGATTCATCCTCAAAACCATTTCATGATCCACATAATTGCCGATGGCACCGCTGTCGACGTAAGCTTCAATTGCATGTAATCGATCCGGATTATCAGGGCTAATGAGGACCAGAGGTATCACGAAATGCGAGGTCACGGAACTGGTTTTCACGCTCGGCAAGATGACCTCTATTCTTGTCGGGCGAGGTCGTTTCCCTGCTCAGAGTTTGTAACTTTGGTAACTGCAGCTCCTACTGCCTTCTTGGCAGGTTTCACCGGACAGTCTCGAAGAAAGTGCCCTGAGTTTCCGCAATAGAGGCATAATTGCAACTGTTTTCTCCTTTCCCGCTCCTTTTGTGTTAGAGGACCTTTTAGACCCCCTATTTGCATGGGTTCCCCGGAGTCTACTCCTTTGGAAGGAGTTGGCGGTTTGGAAAATACTCGAGCATCAAACTTGGAACGATCGGCCTTCCTGTTCTGCAGTCTGTGAACTATTTGAACGACTAAGTCTATATAGTCCGAACAATCTTGTGGGGGATTCACTACTTGGGCTAACACATCTTTGAGCTCTCCACGTAGACCTCTATAAAACAGCGTAATCCTTTTGTCCTCAGGCCATTGAGTTTCCACTATCAGTCTGTTGAAAGACGCAATATAAGCCAAAAGGTCTTGATTACCTTGTCGCAACGAAAGAACCTCATTGTCCAAGGCCTGCCCCTGTGAATGTCTTGCGAATAGTTTTTCCATACTGAGCTGAAAAGCTTGAAAATCATGGAGGACCGGATCATCTTGATTTACTAGAGGGATCGACCAGTCTGCCGCATTGCCACTAAGGTACGAAAGCACGAAAGCTACTTTAGCTTGATCAGTTGGAAAGGCTGCTGGCCGGCATAAGAAATACAACCGGCACTGATTGATAAATACTGCAAACCTCTTTGGGTCACCAGAAAATCGTTCGGGCGGAGCCAGAGGTACATTCCCAGGTAGGTTGATCTGCACTGGATTCATAGAGGATGTAGAAGGAAGATTTCCCCCAGATGCGGGTAACGGGGTCTGTCCGGCTTGTGACTGTAGCAATTGTCTAGCGAGATCATCTGTTCGCTCCTTGGAAATAATCAGTTCCCTTCTTAGAGCGTTCGTTTCCTGACGGGCTGCATGCACTTCTGCCCTTAGTTCCCCAAGTAACTGGGCTAGCTGGTCGGTATCCGAGGTTTCCATAGCGCCTGGACGCGAGTTTTGTGGTAGGCTTTGCGTTCTGTAACGCTCACCTGATTCCCGTAGAGGCGCCGGTCTTGACTGGGCGTATACCGTATCTTCAAAGGTGATGTGTAACACACGGCTGGCTCTTTGGGCTGGACCTCTGTGCACTGTATGTCTGACTCGAAGGGTAAGATGTCTGCATATAGAAAATGTGGGATTAAGGAACTGGGTTATTGAATGTCTCTCTCTTCTTCCCTTTCTCTTCTCCTGTAGAACCCCAAAGGTTAACGCTCTCACCTTAGGTAAGTGAACGCTGTGCTCTCCATCTGCCTCGGGGCAGGGTGCTGTAACCAGTTTCTTCACTGGATAAGGGGAGCAGGCCTCTTGACTTCAGAGGACTGCTGTCCGTCGTTTACTGCACAAACGGTAAGTTTCGAGTAATTCTAATGTCTTTAAAGTCTTTAGTAATGATGTTTCTTGTTTTGCAGGGTTCCGGCGATGGCGGATGACGGGCTGAAGTGAGTTGAAGATGGAGCCCGTGTGATGAATAGAAGCGCCTGGAAGCACGTAAGTAAGCGCTTGTTGCCTGCTTCACGATGCGCTCTAACTGTCTTTTTATTTTGCAGGTACAAGTTCGGAGCGGCTGCAGGGTGCCGGAATACCCACTGGGTTAGATGTGGAAAGGAGTAATGACACGTGAGTATTAAAGTTCCCCAATGTCTTTAAACGCACCTTGTTTTGTCTTTCAGATGCGGGATGCAGCGCCGAAGGCCTACGGAGCGTGCGAAGAGTTGGTAAGCTTTTGTCTTTCAGATGCCGGAATGCAGTGTGAAGACCTCCGGGGCGCACGAAGAGTAGGTAAGCCTTTGTCTTTCAGATGCCGGAATGCAGCGCGAGGCGTTGGTGACAGCCGATGGACCAGGTAAGTGAAGAGCTGTCACTGAAGACCGTAATGCTAACCTGTTCTTTCTTGTCTTTATAGGTGTTGCTGAAGACTGGATTCAGGATGGTAAGCCTTTTTCCTTAGGCCCAGGATCAGATGCAGAAGACACGATGAGCGTTCTGCTGCAGAGGATGCAGAATAACGCAAAGCAAGATTCATCCATCGGGTGTGGTTTAAATAGCCTCCTGTAGTGCTTAGGTGTCTCCTTCCACAGCCACGCCTAGGTAAGAAAAGAGTTCCTGCTTTCCAGAAGAGTTCCAGTGTTCTGAATCTAGGGAGTGGCTCCTGCCCCACCCAACAGGAAAAGTAGTTCCAAACAGAAGAGGATCAGAGGCTCAACTGGCAGGCAAGTAAGCAGCATGGTCTGCTGCAGGTAAGTCCACCCAAGCATTATGAGCCCGGCGCTTCCAGCGCTGGGACTGGGCATATTTATGAGCCTGGTGCCACTGGCGCCAGGATTGGGTACCAAAAGGTCCCAATTGGGACTGGTTGGCACTCGGAACCTGGGTTATGGATCTGCTTCCAAGGGAGTTGGGAAAACCCTGACCTTTTGGAAGCAGAGATCATGACAGTACCCCCCCTCAAGGCCCCTCCCAAACCGGGCTTCTCCGGGGGTTTTGGCTTGTCAGGAAATGTTCGGTGAAATCTTTTGATTAGGCGAGGAGCGTGGACATATTCAGCAGGTTCCCAGGATCTCTCTTGGGGGCCGTAGCCTTTCCAGTGAATTAGGTAAAATAGTTTAGATTTGGAGATCTTGGAGTCCAGAATGCTTTTGACTTCAAACTCGAGTTCTCCATCAACTAGGATAGGTTTTGGAGATTTAGTTAGTCGGGTTTGAGGTTGCACAGGTTTTAATAGAGAGACGTGGAAGACCGGATGTATCTTCATGTGCGGGGGCAAGTCCAACTTGACCGCTACTGGGTTTACTATGGTAGTGATGGAAAAGGGACCAAGGTATCTTGGGTTGAATGTGCGTGGCCCTTTTAGAGGTAGATATTTGGTGGATAACCAGACTTGATCCCCTACTTGATATTGAGGGGCTTCCTTCCAATGTTGTTCTGCTCCTTTCTTGTATTGTTCTTTAGCCCTTTGAAGGTGAGAAACAGCTTCCTTAAAGGCTTGGGTGATTGTAGAATGCAGGTAGTCTACTGCTGGTGTTTCAAGATCTTGGAGGGGATCCAACTCCGAGGTTCGAGGGTGACTGCCGTACAAAAGAAAAAACGGGGTTTTCCCAGTTCCCGAATGGACAGAGTTATTGTAGGCATATCCGGCTATCCAAAGGATGTCTTTCCAAGTTTTTTCAGTTTGTTGCAGCATGCAGCGTAAATACTGTTCCAGAGTTTGATTGGTCCTCTCGGTTTGTCCGTCGGTCTGAGGGTGGTGACTGGTCGATAGTCTCACATCAATTTGAGCCGACCGACAGCAACTTCGCCAAAAATGAGAAATAAATTGACTACCTCGATCCGAAATTAGAACCGAAGGAAAACCGTGCAGTCGGACGATGTTTTTGAGAAATTCTCAGGCCAGAGTTGCTGCTGTTGGCAAGCCTTTGAGCGGAATGAAATGCGCCATCTTGGAGAATAAGTCCACGATTACTAGAATAGTATTGTATCCGGAGCATGGAGGTAGATCGGTGATGAAGTCCATAGAAAGCGTATGCCAAGGGCGAGGTGGGATGTCAATAGGGCGTAAGAGGCCTGCTGGTCTTTCCTTTTGACTCTTGTTTTGGGCGCATACTCCACAGGACATTATAAAGTCTCTGATATCTTTTTTCCAAGACGGCCACCAGAAGTAGCGCTTGATCTTTTCTGAGGTCTTGGCCATACCGGGATGTCCTTCCATTAAAGAATCGTGATAACAAGAGATTACTTTTTTCTGTAAATCTGTGCTGGGTAGGTATAATCGTTCTTGGAAATGCAATAAGTTGTCCTTTACTGCAAAGTCCTTTCCCTGCAGATGCCAATTCTGTATGTCTGCTGGAGTTACAAGTTGCCTGGCTTTATCCTTAACTTCCTCTATGGATTCTGTGGCGATTACACCGAGAATTCTTTGTTCGGGAATGATTGGTACAGGTTTAGGGTTGATCAAGTGTTCTTCCACTCCCATCCGAGAAAGGGCATCAGCTTTACCGTTCTTTGTACCAGGTCGATAGGTAATTATGAAGTCAAACTCGGCAAAGAATAATGCCCAACGGAGTTGTCTAGAGGATTGGGCTTTTGCGGTTTTCAAATATTGCAGGTTTCGGTGATCCGTAATCACAGTAACGGTGTGTCGGGCCCCCAGCAGATAATGCCGCCAAGCCTTAAAGGCAGACTTGATAGCCAGAAGTTCCTTGTCAGTAATCGTGTCATTGATTTCAGGAGGCGAGAATTTGCGGGACCAAAATGCCACGTGATGCAACTGATTGGTTACCGGGTCCTTTTGTGATAGAACTGCCCCCATGGCAAGGGTTGAAGCATCAGTTTCCACGATGTAAGGGAGTTCGGGGCGAGGGTGTTTTAAGATTGGTGCAGAGATAAATTTAGTCTTCAAATCCTGGAAAGCTTGTTCCGCCTCGGTAGACCATTCAAAACGTTTGTTTTTCTTTAACAAGGCAGTGATGGGCTGGACTATTCGAGAGAATTCGGGGATAAACCTGCGGTAAAAGTTAGCGAAGCCTAACATGCTTTGCACACCTTTTACGGAGGATGGTGATGGCCATTTGAGAACTGCATCGACCTTCTTTGAATCCATACGCACTCCGCCAGGTGATAATATGAATCCCAAGAATTCAACTTCAGTCACGTTGAAAACACATTTTTCCAACTTAGCGAAAAGTTTGTGTTGACGCAATCTTTCGAGGACCATTTTCACGTGTTTCCGATGTTCAGATTCCGATGAAGAATAAACGAGGATGTCGTCAATGTAAACAACAACACACACATCTATGAGCTCTCTGAGGACATCGTTCATAAAATATTGAAAGGCGGCCGGGGCATTGCAAAGTCCGAAGGGCATGACCTGATATTCAAATAGCCCATACTTGGTGCGGAAGGCCGTCTTCCATTCATCGCCCTCTTTTACTCGTACCAAGTGGTAAGCTCCTCTAAGATCCAGCTTTGTATATATGCATGCTTTTCTGACTTGGTCCAGGAGTTCAGGGATCAAAGGTAACGGATATCTATTCTTAACGGTGATCTGGTTCAGGGAGCGATAATCTATACAAGTTCTAAGGTCTCCTTCCTTTTTTGGGACGAAGAACAAAGCTGAAGAAGCAGGGGACTTGGAAGGACGAATAAACCCATTTGCCAGGTATTGATCCAGGTATTGTCGGAGGTGAAGGTTCTCAGGCTCGGTGAGGGCATAAATTCTACTATAAGGAGGAGTAGATCCAGGTATCAGGTCTATCTGGCAGTCATAAGACCTATGAGGAGGTAGAGAGTTAGCCTGATCCTTCCGGAAAACATCTTGGTATTCTAGGTATTCGGGAGGTAACTGGGGAGTCTCTGAAGAAATTGCTGCCAGTGCAACACCAGGTGGAGGGTGACAAGTAGAGACACATTCTGGAAACTGGACCGTTCTTGCTCGCCAATCGATCAGAGGATTGTGTTTCTCTAACCATGGTATTCCTAGAATAATCTGAAACTGAGGGGCCTTGATCACATCGAACACGATCTTCTCATGGTGTCCATCTTGACTTACTAGCGTCACCTCTTGAGTGGTATGCGTTACTGGCCCGGAGGCTATCTCCGTACCATCCACCGTAGTAATGACGTCCTTTACAGCCTTGAGACAAAGAGTTAGATTCATCCTCAAAACCATTTCATGATCCACATAATTGCAGATGGCACCGCTGTCGACGTAAGCTTCAATTGCATGTAATCGATCCGGATTATCAGGGCTAATGAGGACCATAGGTATCACAAAATGCGAGGTCACGGAACTGGTTTTCACGCTCGGCAAGAGGACCTCTATTCTTGTCGGGCAAGGTCGTTTCCCTGCTCAGAGTTTGTAACTTTGGTAACTGCAGCTCCTACTGCCTTCTTGGCAGGTTTCACCGGACAGTCTCGAAGAAAGTGCCCTGAGTTTCCGCAATAGAGGCATAATTGCAACTGTTTTCTCCTTTCCCGCTCCTTTTGTGTTAGAGGACCTTTCAGACCCCCTATTTGCATGGGTTCCCCGGAGTCTACTCCTTTGGAAGGAGTTGGCGGTTTGGAAAATACTCGAGCATCAAACTTGGAACGTTCGGCCTTCCTGTTCTGCAGTCTGTGAACTATTTGAACGACTAAGTCTATATAGTCCGAACAATCTTGTGGGGGATTTACTACTTGGGCTAACACATCTTTGAGCTCTCCACGTAGACCTCTATAAAACAGCGTAATCCTTTTGTCCTCAGGCCATTGAGTTTCCACTATCAGTCTGTTGAAAGACGCAATATAAGCCAAAAGGTCTTGATTACCTTGTCGCAACGAAAGAAGCTCATTGTCCAAGGCCTGCCCCTGTGAATGTCTTGCGAATAGTTTTTCCATACTGAGCTGAAAAGCTTGAAAATCATGGAGGACCGGATCATCTTGATTTACTAGAGGGATCGACCAGTCTGCCGCATTGCCACTAAGGTACGAAAGCACGAAAACTACTTTAGCTTGATCAGTTGGAAAGGCTGCTGGCCGGCATAAGAAATGCAACCGGCACTGATTGATAAATACTGCAAACCTCTTTGGGTCACCAGAAAATTGTTCGGGCGGAGCCAGAGGTACATTCCCAGGTAGGTTGATCTGCACTGGATTCATAGAGGATGTAGAAGGAAGATTTCCCCCAGATGCGGGTAACGGGGTCTGTCCGGCTTGTGACTGTAGCAATTGTCTAGCGAGATCATCTGTTCGCTCCTTGGAAATAATCAGTTCCCTTCTTAGAGCGTTCGTTTCCTGACGGGCTGCATGCACTTCTGCCCTTAGTTCCCCAAGTAACTGGGCTAGCTGGTCGGTATCCGAGGTTTCCATAGCGCCTGGACGGGAGTTTTGTGGTAGGCTTTGCGTTCTGTAACGCTCACCTGATTCCCGTAGAGGCGCCGGTCTTGACTGGGCGTATACCGTATCTTCAAAGGTGATGTGTAACACACGGCTGGCTCTTTGGGCTGGACCTCTGTGCACTGTATGTCTGACTCGAAGGGTAAGATGTCTGCAGATAGAAAATATGGGATTAAGGAACTGGGTTATTGAATGTCTCTCTCTTCTTCTTCCCTTTCTCTTCTCCTGTAGAACCCCAAAGGTTAACGCTCTCACCTTAGGTAAGTGAACGCTGTGCTCTCCATCTGCCTCGGGGCAGGGTGCTGTAACCAGTTTCTTCACTGGATAAGGGGAGCAGGCCTCTTGACTTCTAGAGGACTGCTGTCCGTCGTTTACTGCACAAACGGTAAGTTTCGAGTAATTCTAATGTCTTTAAAGTCTTTAGTAATGATGTTTCTTGTTTTGCAGGGTTCCGGCGATGGCGGATGACGGGCTGAAGTGAGTTGAAGATGGAGCCCGTGTGATGAATAGAAGCGCCTGGAAGCACGTAAGTAAGCGCTTGTTGCCTGCTTCACGATGCGCTCTAACTGTCTTTTTATTTTGCAGGTACAAGTTCGGAGCGGCTGCAGGGTGCCGGAATACCCAATGGGTTAGATGTGGAAAGGAGTAATGGCACGTGAGTATTAAAGTTCCCCAATGTCTTTAAACGCACCTTGTTTTGTCTTTCAGATGCGGGATGCAGCGCCGAAGGCCTCCGGAACGTGCGAAGAGTTGGTAAGCTTTTGTCTTTCAGATGCCGGAATGCAGTGTGAAGACCTCCGGGGCGCACGAAGAGTAGGTAAGCCTTTGTCTTTAGGATGCCGGAATGCAGCGCGAGGCGTTGGTGACAGCCGATGGACCAGGTAAGTGAAGAGCTGTCACTGAAGACCGTAATGCTAACCTGTTCTTTCTTGTCTTTATAGGTGTTGCTGAAGACTGGATTCAGGATGGTAAGCCTTTTTCCTTAGGCCCAGGATCAGATGCAGAAGACACGATGAGCGTTCTGCTGCAGAGGATGCAGAATAACGCAAAGCAAGATTCATCCATCGGGTGTGGTTTAAATAGCCTCCTGTAGTGCTTAGGTGTCTCCTTCCACAGCCACGCCTAGGTAAGAAAAGAGTTCCTGCTTTCCAGAAGAGTTCCAGTGTTCTGAATCTAGGCAGTGGCTCCTGCCCCACCCAACAGGAAAAGTAGTTCCAAACAGAAGAGGATCAGAGGCTCAACTGGCAGGCAAGTAAGCAGCATGGTCTGCTGCAGGTAAGTCCACCCAAGCATTATGAGCCCGGCGCTTCCAGCGCTGGGACTGGGCAAATTTATGAGCCTGGTGCCACTGGCGCCAGGACTGGGTCCAAAAGGTCCCAATTGGGACTGGTTGGCACTCGGAACCTGGGTTATGGATCTGCTTCCAAGGGAGTTGGGAAAACCCTGACCTTTTGGAAGCAGAGATCATGACATTTTGCTTATTGTGCACAAAAGGTTGGGGACCCCTGTTATAGACTATATTGAGGTTGTAAAGAGATTTGAGCTCAACCTAAATAAGGTAGAAATTCCAACTGGTAGTAAAATACGTAACCAGAAGGAAGGGGGTCTGAAAGGTTGGCTTAAGGGTAAATTGAAGGGAATTGGTAAGAAGGACAGACAGGGGAGTGAGGAATCTAAAATAATCACTCTGAATAACAGTGAAATAATTGCTGATACTTCGGGGGCAGAGGAGGCTCAGGTTGAACAGTCAGAGGAAATAGATGTAGAGATGCACATTATTGACGTACATTTAAATATGGAAAGGGCTGACTTAAATACGAGAGCAAGGGAGATCTATAGTGTTAAATTGGAAAGGTTGGCAATTAGTAGGAATAGAAATGAAAAAGAGATGACAAGTTGGGGCATTGAGGGGAAACAAGATATAAGGGTGGTTAATAGAGGCAAGAGTGCTAGAATAGTAGCAACACATCCCTACAATGATAGCCCTTTCTTAAAATCTAAATTGGTTGCTACAATGCCTGCATGAAATATCCAAACTAAAATGTATTAAGACTACCGCTATAGAAAGGGTGATACTACCTGAAGTGGGAAGCTGGGAACATTGGCCAATTATCCAATTTGGAACTGCAGTTATTGTAGAATTATTTAATGATAATTTGAACGAGATATGGAATAATGACTTTGGAGCTATGGTGGAGAAAGAGTGATATAGTGTGACACAAAATGAGGAAAACAAGAGGAGTGAGTGGCGAAGAGATGTAATGGAGAAATGGGATATGTGAGAAATATCAGCTAGAAGGGTCAGATAGGGTGGACAGGTCAATGCAGGGGTTTCCACTCTATACTGCATGAAGATAGCATTGAAAGAGTTGACCATCGATTGGACTATATGTTTGTAAATAATGGTTTATTAAAACAAATTGACAAGATGGAACACAAATACTCCAATCACAGTGATCACAAATTGCTGAAATACACGTTGTTAAGACATGAATCGCATGTAAGTAAGAAGGATGAATGTATGAATATTCAAAGCAATATTAGAGGTAATAGGATATGTTGGACAGAAACTAATTTGGTCAAATTTGATAAAATGTTCAATATCCTAACCATACGTGGCCAAGAGATAGCTCTAAATGGTTATTGGAGATGTTCTGGGGATGATTCAGAAGACAGAGTGTAGAATGTACATTAACAAAAGGACAGGTAAGAAACATAAAAAAGTCTACGACTACCAGATAGACACTAAGAAAAAAGAGGTTAAGAGTGCTATCAGATGCATAAAGAGCGATGTGGAAATGAATGAATTGGAAAGAAGAGAGAGCATTGCAAAGTTACAAATGAATTATAAGAATTGGCTAAGGGGTCATAAGAATAATATACAGAATGCCAATTGGAAAATTGTATTTAAACTGTGTAGGACTCACAATGCAAAAAAAAATGTGGTACCTATACAGACAGTATATTATAGAAGAAGACAATTCTGATGTTAACTTAATTTCTATTGAAGCTTGGACGGAATATGTTTCCTCACTTTACTTTGAGGAACAGAGGTTTAAACCCTTAAGTGATATAAGATGGAAGAGGGAAGATATGGTGTTCCCACTCGAGCTAGAGAATGTTTTAAAGATTATAAAGAAACAGCTCGAGAGAGGCCATTTTTATCCCAATCTATAAGAAAGGGGGAAGAATGTGTGCTAGTTATTATAGGCTGCTTGCCATGGCAGACTCCAGCTGCAAGATTGTTTGCTCTCTATTTCTACAAATGATTAATAGTTGGTGTGCTGAAAACAATCTCATCGGGCTTTAGAGCTGGCTTCAGCACGATAGATAAAATGGTTACATCATGGCTGATGCTATAAAGAAAAAAAAACTCAATTATATGCCTGTTTTATAGATTTCTCAAGGGTGTTCGACTGTGTGGATAGGGAAAGATTGTGGGAAAAATTAGAAAAATTGAAAATGTGTCCCATAGTGCTGCACTTCCTAGAAGAAATGTATAGGGAAACAGCGGTATGTGTGAATAAGGGAAAGAAAAGGTCTTCGCCCATCAGAACGAATATGGGGCTCAAAGAGGGGTGTGTGACATCACCCACTTTCTACAATCTATATGGGTCCGATATGGACGAATGTTTTGATGGCATAAAGAACTTTCCACCGAGAATTGGAGAAATTGCGATAAGTTTGATGTCCTATGCGGATGATAACATCCTTTTAGATAAAACTCCAATAGGACTGCAAAGTATTTTATGTGGACTGGTTCAGTATGCGAAAGAAAATAAGCTTACGCTGAATGTGGGAAAAATTAAGATTCTAATATCTGGGGATAAGGGAATTAGGTGGGAAAAATGCAAATTCAGATAGAAAGTTGATTCACAGGAGATCAAGCTATTGAAGACCTACCCTTATCTGGGAATGACTATAAAATGTAATCCACCTAGACACCACTTTGAAGAAATGATAACGGAAAAGGTGTCAAAAAATGGAATGTGACCAGAGTTTATATGTCCAATAAGGGAGGATACTCAATTGAGGGACTATTGGAAATATTTACAACTTATATTATCCCTGGTGCCCTGTTGGGTTAGAGACAGTGATGTTGGGATATACTAGGGATCTAAGTAAAATAGAAGGCAAACTTTGGAGACCTGCATTAAGACTAGCCAAATCTACTCCAATACAAGCCATCAGCTGTGAGTTGGGTTTAACTTCTTTTATGGCGTTATGGAAAATGAGATGCTGTAAATTGTATATCAAAATGACTCAAGAAGTAAAGGAGGTTGATAGTATGTTAAAAAAGATAGGCACCATTATGAAGACACAAGCAAAACCTAATGCAGCATTGAAGGATTTGGAAATTACCTCACTCTCTTTTTTGAATATGATAAACATGAAGTTACCGAAAGAAACAGATGATGTGAATGCCCTCTATAAAACATCAAAGAAAAAATCTTTACATTGGGACCTAATTAACAATTTAGATAGGTTAACGTAGAAGATGAGATTTGAAACATATTGCCTACAGGGAATAATAATGAATGAATCTCATAGTTACCTGTGGAAGATTGGTAACAGATAATTTTTTAGATTCATTATGTTGCTGAGAATCAATATGCTACCTAGTTATGAATATTTGGGAGCTTGGACAGGTGTTCCCATTGAAAAAAGAGTATGCAGGTTTTGTAAATTGGAGATTCAAACATCTAGACATCTAATAACAGCCTGCATAAAAATGGAGGGATAGTACAACAATGGGTATAAGGAACTGGTATATAATCAGAGAATGATTTTGTCCGACCAATTCTGGTCTAGTATCTATATGGCAGAGCCTTTGGTGTATACAGGAGCTGCATTCTATATCTGGAAGAAATTGGTGCTTGAAGGAGACAAATTGACTTTAAAACAATAGGGAAATTCTAGAAGAATTATTCTGATTAAATCTGTAAAATATGTATTAAATCATTATTCTGATTATCTGTATCATATGAAATATTGACTTGTAACATTGGGAGGATGTTTGAGTATGAAAATGAAGAGAATAAGATTTTACCCAAAATCTAGTTTTTCTTAATTTATAGGCACTGTGATATGAGAATAAGATCTTACTCCGAAATCCAGTTTCTCTTATTTTATAGGCACTGCGATATGACTTATACTGGGAGGATGGTATTCATAATTGTCAATGTTGTTTGTAATGTTGTCGGTGCTTGTGCATAGGAGGAGCGGTAGTATTGCAATTTAATATGAAGTTTATACGTTTTTATTATTGGTGTTCAATGTATAATTTGAAATAATGATGTATTATTGTGGTGTATTCTTTTTAAAATGAATTACTGAGATGTAATGGAATACTAAGCTTTTCATGTCCATTCTGTAAGTGTTTAAGGTTTTAATTAACCAAATATACTATGTAGAAAAAAAATGAAAATAGAAATGGCAAGAATGACACATATAGTATCAAAAGATTGTATTTTATTTATGTATTGGATATTTGTAAGGCACCTATCCAACAAATGGTGTTTCAAGGCACCACAAGAAATAAAATGTCTTGAACAAGGGAGAAAGATAACAATAACAATCCTACTAGGCCTTGTGTCTTTCGGATCATGCAGGTGCAGTATCAAGAAGTATGAGAGGGGAGTGCCGGTCTGCATGAAATGTAAATTGCTAGAGTGGGAACGGAAGTTCAGGGTAAAGAGGGGAGAATGAAAGCGAACAGGAGTGGAGGAGTAGGGGAAGAGGGCCACAAGGGCTAGGCGGTGCTAAGGGGATGTCACGAGGGCATGTGCCAGTGATTGCATGGGGAGCATGGGGTGAGGGTCCACATGCTAAGTGCGAGGAGGGAGGTGTACTGTGTGGGGGGGCTGTTGCCCTGTAGAACTCAGAGGGAATCAGGCAGCCAGTCACAGTGAAAGACAGGAGAGTTAGCAGGGAAGAGGGAAGGAAGAAGAGAAAAGAAGGGTCTTGAGGAGCTTCTGAAACTTAAGGAGATCTGGCTCAATCCTGAGAGGGGCAGGGAGACCATTCCAGAGGAAGGTTCCTGTGGAGGAGAGAAATCTACCCCCCCACTCTCTGCTTAGAGAACCGGCTGATCTGCAGAGAGTTGGAGCTGGAAGACCGAAGGGCTCTAGCGGGAAGGTATTTAGGGAGAGTGAGTTGGATGTAGCAGGGTCTCATGCCCCAGAAAGCCTTGTGGATGATACAGAGGGTCTTGCATTTGATCCTAGCAGCAATCGGACGCCAGTGGCGAAATGTTAGGGCTGGTGAGATGTGGTCCCTGTGCTTGAGGTCACAGAGAAAGCTTGCAGTCCTACTCTGGATTAGTTGAAGGGGGGAAGGGGGAATACATGTAGATTAAGGAAGAGGCTGTTGCAGTGGTCCAGCCTAGAGAGGACAAGAGCTCTGGAAACATTGAGTTTCTGGGGGAAGGTGTGGAAAGGGAGAATACCTCAGAGGAGGTGCATCTGATAGTGGGCTTTCTTGGCAAGGCCACAATGTGAGGAGAGAAGGAGAGGGAGGAGTCAAGGTTAACACCAGTTTTTTTGCCTCACAAGAGGATGAGCAAAGAGGCCCATAGAGGGTGGCCAGAGGGTAGGAGGGAAGGAGAGAGCTGGGGTCAAAATTAGAAGGATCTCAGTCTTAATGGCTTTGAGGCAGAGATCATTGGCATCATACCATGCCTGCATATCAGTCAGACGAGCAGGGATGAGAGAGGAGGAAAATGAGGAAGTAGAGGGAAGCTTGAGGGAGAGCTGCGTGTCGTCAGCATAACACTGGAAGCAAATATAGAATGGTGAGATTGGGTGTGCCAGAGGGGCAAGGTAGTTGTTGAAGAACCACAATAGAGCCTCGAAGGACGCTGCAGGTGGAGAGTGCGGTAGGGCAGAGAAAAGGGCCCATTTGAACCTGGAAAGGTCAGTCAGAGCGGAATGAGGTCAATGAGTCAAGTGCCAGGCCCATAATGCCAAGGGTGTCACACAGACGATTTATCAGGGTGGCATGATTGACCGTGTTGAAGGCAGAGAAAAGATCCAGAAGGATAAGAACGGATGGAGAGTTAGAATTAAGATTTGAAAGCAAGTCTTCACAGGTGTTCAATAGAGCAGTTTCTGTGCCTCTGATGGCTCTGAAGCCAGACTGATGGGCGTGGAGACAACCAACAGTGTTTTAGATCAGTTGGGAGGTGACCAGCTTATCCAGAGGTTTTCTCAAGAAGGGAGTAATGGAGATAGGGTGGCAGTTAGCCAGGCATGAGGGGTCAGCAGAGGGCATTTTGAGGAGAGGATGCACAAGGGAGTGTTTGAGGGTAAACAGTTTGCCCATAATATTAGTGGCCCCAGAGATGCAAGGTTGGATATGGACCCTCTTCTTTCAGCGGATGCACAGTTTGTATTGCCTTTGGAGCAGGAAGTAGGTCAGTCTGTCAGATGATGTGCCTGATGCCCGCCACTTCCAGCCTGCAACTCTGCACTTGCATTTCAGAGAGGCTAGTTCAGAGTCAAACCATGTGTTGTGCTTGGAGACAGGCTTAATGTGGATCCTCATGACAGGGGCAAGGATGTTCAGGATGTTGGTGATAGAGAGATGAAGATTAGCAAGGGCAGAGTCAGTGTGGGAGCCCGTGGTAGGAGTGCGAAGGGAATGAAGTGGAGGCAAAAGCAGCAAATGACATTTGCTTCATCTATAGGATGATGGAGAAGGCTGGCAGTGCAGGCAGAGGCTATGCCGGGTGACCTAAGAGATCCTGGTGAGAGGGCAGGAGAGCATGGTCAGACCAGGAGAGAGGTATAGTGAGAGAGTTGGTGATGGTGATGTCTGCTGAGATGAGAGCATCTAAGGTATGTCCAGCTGAGTGTGTCGGACTGGAGGGATGAATGGTAAGGGAAAGAAAGTCACAGAAGCTGTGGAGGAGACCAGTGGCCGAATCAGGAGAGTCATTGTGAATATTGAAGTTGCTAAGGAGGTGAAGCTTGGAGGTTGAGGAAAAAAAGAGGAGGTGAGGTCAGACCACTATGAGAGTAAGATGGAGACTGGACCAGCGGTGATGTAGATGGTTGTGAGAGTCAACGAGAGGGCTGGAGAGACACAAAGCCTGCAGATGAGGCATTCAAAAGGAAGAGTGCATCTGAGTGGGAATGATAGTAGCAGGGACCCATTCCATTGAGGGAAGATCAAGGCCACTTCGGCTCCAGACCAGTTAGGCCTGGGCTTAGATAGGATATTGTAGCCCCCAGGGAGGAGTGTGTCAAAGACAGTGACAGAGCTGGCAGTGAACCACGTCTCAGTGAGAGCGATAAAATCAAGGTCAAAGTCTTCAAGAAGGATACAGATATCAGAGGAGTGCTTAACAGCAGAGTGAGAGTTGAGGGTAGCTAGGTGAAGTGGGTTGCCACCTTCTAAGTAGGAGGGGGGTACAGGGATATGGTACACCTGTCAGTGTTGGAGAAGGGGCAAGAGGGATGGCAGACAGAGATGTGGCAGGAGAAGGGACATTGATAAGAGATGGAAGATGCCTATACAGGAGGAGGAGGTCAGGCTGATAGCCCTGGTTCATGATTCAAAGATTTTTCTGCTTATGTCTAACATGGACAATAGGCAGGAATTGGTGGGTTCGGAGTAACTCATCTTTATATGTATAGGGATTAAAATAGAAGTACACTAACTATTGGGGATATCTGTGATACTTCTAATTCTCTGGTACTGAGTGCCTGCTGGGCCTAGATACCCAGGCTGCTCCTCACTGATGAGGCACAGCAAGGCAGGAACATGTCTGTGGATGCTTGTGGTTTTGTGCAGAACGGATGTGGCCTAGCAGTTAATGCTGGACTACCCCTTTTTGGTTAGGACCAAGCCTGATTTGCATATGGTCTTTCCCCTTTTGTAATGGCTTGGCAGTCAAAGAAAAATCGTCTGGTGGGTTGCCCAGAGAAAAGTCAGAGGATACAATCAATTCTAAACCCACCAGCTATCAACTCTTTTCTTTTGATATGGTCCCTCTGAGTGGGACTGGTATGCCCAGATGTGGGCCCCATGCCTGCTGGTCCTAGAGACCCAAGCTACTCCTCACTGATGAGGCCCAGCAAAGCTGAAACATGTCTTTCGAGGCTTGTGGTCTTGTTGTCTCGTGCAGAAGGGATGTGACCTAGCAGTTCGGGCTGAACTACCCCTTTTGTGGTCTTATATGGTCTTTCCCCTTTTGTAATGGGTTTTCAAGCAAAGACCGATGGTCTGGCGGGTTGACCAGAGCAATGGCAGACATTAAGATGAATTCTAAACCTTCCAGCCATCACTGTTTTTGTATTGCCATGGGCAAAAAGAAAGCATCTGCCAAGGTGCTTCCAAAAATCAAAGCTAAAAAGTCTGCACAGTTTACTGCCCCTACCTAAGAAGCCAATACTCTCTTCTCTCTCTGCAGCCTTTCTAAGGCCCTGCTTGGCTACCCCCCGACCCTCTCCTTTTTTCCTCCATCTCTCCCATAACACCTGAAGATGTGTCCAGACGAGTCTGGTCTATGAAAGTCTCATCCAAACAGGTGACCCCCTGCTCTTCCAGAACAATGAAGGACAACATTGGTTCACTCCAGCCTTCACCACTGGATCTTTCACCTGTCTTGTCAAGCCCCTACTAAAAAGCCTTCTGCTGACCCCTCCATTCTGGCAAACTATCAAACGATCTCCATCACTCCTTTCCTGGGCAAACTCCTGGAGAGGTAGGCTCCCAGCTAACCATACATACTGAATCTGTTGGTTGTCTCCATGACCATCAGTCTGACTTCAGAGCAGCCAGAGGCATGGAAACTGCGCTGCTGAACACCTGTGAAGATCTGCCCTCTAATCTTGACTCTAGCTCTCCCTCTTTACTCATTCTCCCTGATCTTTCCTCTGCATTTCACATGGTCAACCACACTACCCTGATTACTGCGAGACCCTTTGCATCACGGATCCGGCTCTGCA
The DNA here is from genome assembly GCF_040938575.1 of Ambystoma mexicanum. Classification (NCBI taxonomy): domain Eukaryota; kingdom Metazoa; phylum Chordata; class Amphibia; order Caudata; family Ambystomatidae; genus Ambystoma; species Ambystoma mexicanum. The sequence goes on from NC_090941.1 coordinate 1,051,849,770, forward strand.
GTGGCTGACCTCCTACCTCACGGACCAACCTTCCCAGTTTCAGGTTGGGTCCATTCTCTCCACCACCTCTGTCTCCACATGTGGTGTTCCCCAGGGCTCTATCCTCTCCTCCTGGCTCTTCAATGTCTAGCTGGCCCCTTTGGCCCTCCTGATCTCTACCTTTTGCTCTAACCTTGAGTGTTATGCGGATGACATGCAGCTCTTTTTCATAATAATAGGATAATAGGAGGAGATCACTACAGGTTACTCAGTGGAGTGCTTGTATGTTTGCTCTCTGGAAGAGAGCTCATGGGTCCACCAGAAGACAGCAGCAAGGCCCATCATTGGTGTTGGCTTGGAGCACGCAGGATGGTGGCACAAGTGCTGCTTCTAACATTTCCAATACCAGCAGAAACTCTTCCAGTGGCTGGGATCATAGTCTACCATCAGATTATCTCGCTCATACTTTCCAGTTTACCACATGAGCAGGCCACTAGAAGGAGGTGCTAGTGCAATAGTATTCCACCTGAGCGGTTGCCTCGAAGGCTCCGCCAACTGCCTGCGTAGAGGACAGCAGTACAGCACCGGCTACTGCATCAGGATTGGTCAGCATAGTGGCATAGTGGCAGGACTCTTTTGACCCCTAGGCTTCCAAGCCCAGATAAAATGGGTTGGAGATGGAAACATAGAGATCCAACATGGCTGTGGGATTGCTAATCGTCATTGGATCGATGGTCCGCTCTCATTCATATATATGCAGGCCAAAATAGTGCCACAGCATGACATCTCTGGAGCTTAGTGGAACATCTGGAGGACTGCAACATGTCATAAGAGAGGTGGGACAATGATTACACCCACAAAGTTCCCCATTAATTAAAAGGCGGGACAGATTAATGCCTAATTGCCTTTCAGGATCAACTCAAGAGGAATGATTTAACAATATAAGTAATATAATAATCCATCAATCTTCAATAGAGAGAAAAGAATCACACTGCAGAGCAGACTGAGATAACAACATGGATTACAAAAATATTCATGTATTTTGAATAAACACAGATGAATATGAATATCTATCATCAAAGGGTCCTGAATACATTTGTATATAGATACTTGTGATTATGTAAAGCATACATGTGAAAACAATGTCATCGAGGAAGGATGAGAAACATAACGAACAAAATACAACATATGTGTGGGACTTATACAAAACGATAACCACGTAGGCTGATGTATCTAGTATGCATGAAGCCAGGACCAGTGAGACAGGTGGAAGTAGAGAGGGTCTGGGGGGAATGGGGTGAGGTTAGAGGGGGGCATGGGCTGCACTGGTCTGGAGGGGACAGCCCCCCCCCCCCCCCGATACTGACATGGGGAAAGGAGAAAGAGAAAGAGCGATCATGCTGGGTACAGCCTTTTACCAGACGGCTCTCTGCAACATTGCTCTATTGTAAGTGAGTTGGTTGGATCTACAGGCATAAAAAGAAAACATCTTTATATTATGCAGAGAAAAATCAAGAAGTAGAAGGTTCATGCAAATAGTTACCTTAAAAAAAATGGACTATCATTGATTTGAGTCACAGAAAACACCTATGTGCATGGCTGCTTCTTCCTCAGGATCATAATATTAAACCCCAACTCTTTCTAGTCTGCCAGTGGTGACAACAGGTGGCAGTTTCCATAATGGTGAAAATGGTAAGAGCTATGCAGATCAAACAGCTTCTTTGACAAACAAGAGAATGTTTGGTCTGCAAGTCAAGGCTGATGAGCTCCGTGAATTAGAGTAGTTAACTGAGAATTGTATAGCAGCGGGATGCCAAAAGAAGAAACCTGATTTAGGAAAGAAAACAATCACAAAAATAGTTTTTAAAATGTTCAAAGGCCAAAGTAAAGAATCGTCATCTTTAAAGTCTGACTCTTTACGAGTTTGGTGGTATTTGGCCAATAAATCAGCCCAGCTTCCACCAAACTGTAACACCGTTAAAAGTATTGGTGGTGGCGCTGTTAGTCCCCATTTAATTGGAGTCCATAGGATTCTGTGGGGGATTTCGGTGAAATTACTGCTGCAATATTCTGCAGAAATTTGGCAGAAAGCTGGTGGTGAATCCTCCAATTTACTGTCAAATGTATAGTTGGGCCGCGGTATACAGTATTACCGCCTCATTATACAGCACCACCAAACTTATAATGAGGCCCTTTATCTCCCAAGATAACATCAGGATACCTAGATTGCATGTGAATGATTGCCTAGTTCACTTGCCCATTATCTCAGTTCTTTATCGTGTCTCCACAAGATCACACTGGTCTTCTTGGCACTTGGTACGGGTTTGAGCTATTTTTTGATCATTATGCAGTTGGCTTGATGGCTCTTGGTTCCATCAGTTGTGCCACTGAGTGCAAGACACAATGCATCAACTTTGCTTGGCTTTGTAACGGTGTCTTCCAGATGGGAGGCTTGACTGGCAATGCCTCAATGATGTGAAGCTGGAATTTGGTCTGAAAAAGTCTCCAGGTTTCAAGATCCTCACAATGGCAATTTCGTTCGAGAGGTTCACTCAAATGGCCAGTTTGAATGCATGAATCATATACAGTGGGTCTGCCTCTGGGTTGCCACGTCAGGACAAACTTATTAAACACAGTGAAAGTTGATAGAGAGGACATTTCGGAGCCCAAATTTGTAAGCAAGCGGAGTGAGCGAATCCAACCCCCGCAAGGGCTGATCTAGGTGTTTCCCCACCAAGAAAGTCTTAGAAAAATGGGTTCCAAACTGCAATTTACTGCCCATAGTCCCACCAACAATGCCTAAAAATACTTAGGCGAGAAGCATGCAGACTGGCTGCACGACACTGTGAATAATGACATGTGGGGGGTGCACAGGGAGCTTTAAGAACAGCATCTGCATGTGTGATCACTGTGTGATGATGATTGGCCTAAAATGCTGAGTAGAGAAGCAGCTGTCAGTGTTTACTGAGGTACCTGACAATGATCATTCCTTGACATGCTTCCAGGAAGCACTGCACACATCGTGGTGATATTTCTTGCAATACATGAATCAGGAATGATGGATTACTGTGTTTCTTACTATTCACAAGGATGCAACTGTGTACAGCCTCACCTGCATCTAGGTCAGGTAATAGAGTGCATTGAATGATCGGTTTGTTTTCTTTGAAGAGATGCCCCTCATTCACTTAAAAGCATCTGAGCACTCCACTAATAGCATCCCTTCACCACACCTTTCCCTCACAGGAGTCCCTCTCACAGGTTTAAACACGTCAGACTGAAGGACAGCTCAGCAGACAGGTGGTGGATACTGTTATGGTGATTTATACCGCACTTAACTAGTTGCTTTCCAACAGTAAGAATCGATGGCGGGGCAGGAGCTAAGGTGAGTTTCAAATTAAGTGAATGAAAATGGATCTGTTTAAACGCCAATGAAGAACCCTTAAGCACTAAACACTCAGTCGCGTTATTTGTGTGACAGTCCTGACAAAGTCAATAATCAAATAAATAAACTACATGTGATGTCTTCAAGGACGTCATTTCACCAAAATGCCAGGGGTAGCGGAAGTGTCATCACACGACCCTTGACCTATAATTACATCACAGGAAGTGATGTCATTTGAGCCCACCCCGAAGTGACATCACAGGAAGGGATGGAACACCACCTTTCACCCATTGACAAAACAGGGAGTGGCATCACATAGCATTGTTCCTAAGAACACTATGAAAAATATGGTTAGGATATCACTATAATGTGACATACACTTGATACAAGAATGGATCACCCTATGTATCGTTAATATCAGTGTGTATAGGCCCATATTTCCAAATTACTGTGAATACAAGCAGACGTCCAAGGCCAAATGATAATGATGGGTTATTAAATAGCACTAACGCTTAAGTGCTTTATAGAGAACAAATATACGCCCAGCCTGCGTTGGTACACATTTATCGACCTCAGAAGGATGTAGATGAGTTGAGGTGTCTAAGAACAGACTAAATCAGTGACTCACCCCGTAAATGGGCCTGAAATAAACCTTTAATGATTCTAGCAATTATTGTATAGAATTCCAGAAAGACAAATTCATATTATTTTTTATTTAGGGTCACTACTCAAAAAGTTATACTTGTGGAACCCGCTGTGTTTTAAGAGGCCTGAACAAAAAAGCAGGCCACTTCAGAAACAAAGAGCCGCATGTTGTTGGCCACAGCCCTGGACTTCATATAAAAAAAAAATAAACTTTATTTAGGGGTAGCAAGGGAGACCTCAGGGGTCGCACCTGCGACCATTGGCATCCCCCAAAAATGATGTCCCTAGCTGTCTTTTCCGGACACATTTGGAGCCTAAAATAGGCAGTGAATCAATGCATCGCTTGCACTCATGGCCTTATTGCTCAGAGTGCCCCATTTTGCATTCTGGTAATTGTAGTATTACTATTAATGCTATGAGTGCAGGACTGCAAAACACAAACCTGCAAATTGAGGTGAGCTAATGATCGAGAACATGTAAATCCTGCAAGGAACACGTCAAGACCCAAAATGGTTGTCCTCTGTCAATTCAAGAGTACAAAACCCCCAGGTGAGCTCACGTCCTGTGCGTGCAGCACGTCCAGACCTAACATTTTCTTTGCATACAGGTACTTATCCTTGGTTTTTAAATGGAAAAGCAAAGCCAGATCCCATGTTGTGTGAACTGTTCATACCAGACATGAGAACAACTGGAGATGTGTGTGGGGGACTCTCACGCACAAGAGTGGTTCATTTAGCTGTAATCACCCGTTCCACTGGCTCGAACGGGTGGTTTAATGACAGTCCCAGTGCCATTACCCCCTGTTCCAGCCTGTGGAATGGGTGATTGTGGCTATCAGCACCCAGGGTTTGCAATCTGGAATCCCGGGTTGATAAGACCAATGTGTCTTCTTTCAATGAACGTGACACCATGCAGCGTCCTGTTCGTTGAAAGTCAATACTTTCTAAAGATGGCCGCCATGGATCAGGAAGGTGGGGGTCCATACGGAGATCCTCTTCCCTGTTGGCCAGGAGGGAGACGGAGCAGCGGCTGCGGGCACCACCGCTGCTAAAGAGAAAAATGTAAGCGGGGGTGGGAGGGACGGGACATTTCACATGAAGAGTGGGGTGTAGATGGCGGGCGGGCGGGGGAAAAAGCAGCCTTCAGGTTGTTTGGAACGGGGCTTCACGGGCGTTGCTGGGGGGGGCTAAGGGGGCTATAGCCCCTGATCTTTTAGTTATAGCCCCGGATAGAATCTCAGGAGCTACAGCCAAAAGACTAGCTAGCCCCCAGTCCCAACAGTTCCGACATCAGCGTAGCCCCAGGTCTTTTCCAGACCTAGCAACTCCCCTGCAGGGTTTCATCGTGGGATTCAGCCTGCGCTCCTAGCAACCTGAGTGGTTGCTTCCCCCGCCCCGGGCGCTAATGGAATGTGTGATTGACATATCTGAAGGTACACGTAGTGACAAAGAGAGGGCTCAAAAGGATTGCCCATTGTCAGCCATGTGTGCCACATCGATCATGTGTTTGCACACTGCAAGCTCCTTTTATTTTTTAAATATTAAAAACTAAAATCCCCAGAAATTAAATTCCTCGGAAAGGATTGCATAAGCTACTTACCCACGTTATGTAAAATTGAGAGCTCTGTACGCCATACAGACACATTATTGTGTACTTAGAAAGTATGTCAGCCAGGCCATTTTACTCTAGTAAACGCCATTTTGTTTTGTAAAGGCGAGAGTACAAACACCTCACTTTAAAGTGCAAACGGGTGACCCCAAATGGCCTCTTAAGCATAAAGGGACCCCGCAACTGACCACACACGGTGGCGCTGTTTACAATCAGATGGCTCCGATTACCCGGATGTGGTAAAGTGAGTGTCTCAGGCTGCCCGGCAGCCTGGGTAGCGTGTGTAGGTATACAACTTGTGAAAAAATGCACAAGGGGTGAAAACACCTCTTTGAGGCAACGGGAAAAGCCCAGCTGCGTTTCAGCCAGTGTGTGCGCCTGTTTATTAATAGAATTGAACGCACGCTCGACGTTCTGACTGTCATTGTTTGTGAAAAGAAGACAGATAAAGAAAGAGAAAAACACCCCTGTCAAGATTGTCTTGAAAAGTACAACCCCACCATCTATTTTAATCCCGGTAGTGAGAGTCAGCAATTTGAGTTTAAAGGTCACATACAATGCATGAGTACTAATCCGCAGAAGACTCCTTGGGATTCAGGACCCCGGTTTATGAATCCTGATGGACTCGATGATTGGCTGCCGGTTTTATATCACTGCCCTAGACACCAGCCTGAACTGATCACCTATAAAGCTGGTGTGATGCAGTCGTGATTCTGAAGATATACTCCATCCGAGCCAGACACTGGCCGTGAATCACTCACATGAGTACGGACTCAGCATATTATTACTGTAATGCGAGGCCTTTGCAGAATGTAAGAGCAACAGAGTTGGTGTTTGTTTGTTTGTTTGTTTGTTTGTTTATTTATTTGTAGAGCGCTCCGGACCCGTGGGTAAAAGGGCGCTTAAGGAATCGGTTACAGGCATAAGATAAGCATTTACAGATACAGAGTACAACAAGTTACAGGGAGCATTTACAATTACAAAGTACATCAAATAGAGAGCATTTACAATTACAAAGTACATCAAATAGATTTACAACGTACAACAATTTACGTATAATACAGGTGTCCCTACTCCTCGCCGTTTCAGAGTCAGACAAGAAGACAGGAGATTGGGGCCCAGAGTCCTCGTGACGCATGAATAATGACTTGCTGGCTGCTTGTGTTGATGTGACGGATGCTGCATGTCACAGGTGGTTTTGGACCAGCTTCAGCTTGCTGCCCCTTCTCGTCAGCAGCGATTCCTTCTCTTAATGAGCAATGTGACCCTCCCAACCAGGCCCAGCTCAGGGCCTCCAGCTCCTCTTCTGCCAGTGCACCCCTCAATCAAATCAAATTTCATTGGCTGCAAAACAGCCAATGAAATTCAACTACTGTCTGTTACTATTACATTCTAAGGAACACTGAGCTGCTTGCATGTAACAATACCTGGAAGGCCACACCTCTGGAGTGGGGCGTGCTCCTGAGTGTGTGTGCCATGTCCATGCGCCATGCTCGGGTTTATTTAACACTATGATGGCAGAATCAGTTACTGCAGTGAGCCTGTCAGTGTCGCAGTATGTGAGTGTGTACAATGCATGCAGTGCAACCTTTCCCCTACACCCTAAGTAAGCAGGCGCCACCTTTACTTGATGTTTGTGTGAAGTCCTGGCTCTTCTGTCTGGAGTAGCATGCCTGTGCTCCTGGGAAGCTGAGGGCTCTTCTCCAAAGAACCTCACAAACTGACGCTTTTTATCTGACTCCTCCCCTGCACATGACATGATTACTAATGTCTCATTACATGCATGCATTCATTGCATCTGCAAAGCACCTCTGTAGAAGATGAGACCCTATTCCTGATGCCAAAGCCCACCTATATGTTATTTACATTTAGATAGACCACTACTTCCAATTTCCTATTTCTAGAAATACTCACACCATTTTTTTATGTTACATGTATAGGATCTATTTAAATAAAATCGTAGCATATGTAAGGCCGAGTAAATGTACTAAGGTGTTCAATTCTGTTTAAAGGTATTCGGACAGACACAGGTGGGTGCATTGATTTCTTCTGTGAAACTTTTATATCCAGGCACATAATTCAAATATGCTCATTCATGCCATGCCATCTGCTCTCAACACACTGTGAATGAGTATCCCCTCTCATGATGCTGCGAACATCCTCACACATGCTGCCCCATATGTCACGTTTTCCTGTCTACTAGTCTCCTTTGCTCACCATATGCAACTGACCATGAACATTACTGCAGGTATCATTCTTCTGTAACCTGTTTAAAAAAGTTGCATTTGCTTTTCAATGTTTCCCAATTGTGCTGCTAATCCTTACAAGAAGAACTTGCCTTTTTAATACCATCTTTGATCTATGTAAATGTCACTATCTATATTATGATATTAATCATTAACCTTGTTTGTTTCTTGGCAGGAATGGGTTGTAACGATTTCAAAAGGAAAAATCAATGGACCTAACCATGTCTCACCTGCGCCGGTGGAGCTGCTGCAACACAGCCTGCAGCAAACCCTGCACGTGGAGAACAGCCTCCGGATCCTTATCTGCAGTGACGCCGCTCTGCAGATCAGGGACACCGGGCAATATTTATACAGGGATAGGGAGCATCCCTGCAGTGCACTTGATTAGTCTGTGAATCCTCAGAGAGCTTTGGGATTGCAAATCCTAATCATGGGCTCCTAACAACACCCCAGAGAGCTTTGTGTTTACCATTTGCTTACCACTAAATGTATGAAGCAGGCATTGGCGGTCATTAGTCGAGCTATGGAACGTCAAAGCATTCTGGCAGTTATTTCATCTAATAAAATTCAAATAAGATGGATTTATTAATGAAAGCATTGTGCAGTATGTCAGCACAATTTAAATGTCTAAAGAAGGCTGCCCTCTTCTCCAGTGCCCACTGCAGAAGAGAGCAGCCCTCTCGAATAATAGTTTTGGGAGAGCCGTGGCTGTTTTGGGGCTCTAAGATGTAGTTTTCTTATCTCTTATTCACGTTTCGGTTAGACCCGATTTGTTTGAGGCTCTGCTTTAGATTACACAGTTGTTCACTGTTATGCAGCAGTAGATAGACATCATTTACACGCCCTGATGCCCGCGGTCTTTGACGCGATATAAACAAATAAATAAACAAATCAGTTGCCCGTCACTCTGCCCTTTCCCCTAAAGTAGACTGGCCCTCATTACGACCCTGGCGGATTTTTTCCGCCATCGACGGACTTTCCGGCCATGGCGCAAAGTCCCTTTACGCCATGGCGGATGGCGGACTTACCGCCCCATTCCGAGGTCGGCGGGGCGGTAAGTCCCCATTGACCCATTTACCCTTCCCCATTCCCATTTCGGCCCCATAGGGTATAATGGGAGTGGGGAAGGAGTTAATTACGCCACCGTAAAATACGGTGGCGTAATTAACACCAAGGTCCCAGTGCGCCATGGTTTTTTCCGCCCGCAAAAAGCGGGCGGAAAAATGACCATGGCGCTCTGGGAACTCGTAGTTGGCGGTAAGGGGTCGGCGCAGCTAACGCTGGCGCAGACCCCTTAGCGCCAGGGTCCTAATGAGGCCCACTGTCTTTGTTAGCTGTGCTATTTTCATACAATTTTTAAATGTCACTCCATTATATATTTCTTTATGTTTAATCATATGTGTTAGCATTCCAGTCCATTCATGTAACTGTTTTCTACTTTGGCTGGCAAGTGTTCATTACTGATTTTTGCTACTGTATGTCTGATTACATTTCTCAAAATTGCATGTATTGATGTAAATAAATGACTTCAAATATGTCAAGTGGTTGGTACTATTTCATGATTGGTTGCTTACTGTTTTTGATGTATTCTTAAATATGGTATAACACCGGGTTGCAACTATGTAACCTCCACCTGGAGGTACAGGAAGCTTAGTCTTCAATTAATGTATAAGAAAGCATATAGTAATTCTCAGTGGGCACACTTCTTTCTTTGTATTGACAAATACCCCTCAGTCCCCACTGCAGAACACGGCAGGCCTCTCGGATAGTAGTTTTGGGGCTGCCTTGGCTTTTTTTGGGCTCTAAATTTAGACTTATTATCTGTTACAAGCAGTTGTACCCATGCTTTGCGCCACACAGTAGTTCCTGCAAAAAAAGAAGAATATAGACAAAGGTTTATTCATACTTTATACCTTTAACATTGTCTACACCATGGGACCTACCCACATGCCACATTTCAGGTTTGTAGTATGTTGGGAAATGTGCTCAATATTTCGAACAGACACACACACATATCCAATCATTGCATACTGCTTAAAGAAATGTTTGATAAAATACAATCATGTATGTTATGCTTTTTAAATTGTCTACACCATGGAACCTACATACATGCCAAATTGCAGGTGTGTAGCATGTAGGGAAGTATGCTGAACATTTCGAACAGACACACACACATCCACACATTTCGACAAAAAAGAAACATTCAAGGTATATTTACATTTATACCTTTCACATTGTCTACACCATGCAACCAACCCACATGCCACATGTCAGATTTCTAGCATGTTGGGAAGAATGCTGAACATTTAGAACACACACACACATATATTTACACATTTCCCTTTTATTACACGGCCACGGTAGTGCGCGTGTAGTTATGGTTAAGTTGCTGTTTCCTTAGGAAGAGCACTTTTTGGGCGGCTTATAACTCCGCTCCCCCTGGACGAATCATCACCAAACATTGCAAAAAAGTATGGTGATGTTTGGTCCAGGGAGGAAAAGTTATAGGGGGGTCCCAAAACATCTTTTTTTCCCGTAGACTGAATGGGGGAAAAACTTTGCGCACGTCTACAGCCTAAACCGCTGGATGGATTTTCACCAATTGTGCAGTAGGAGCCGGAGCTTGGGCCCGAAAGCGTGCCTTTGTACATTTGGTGACAATCCGTCCACTATTTTTCTTTAAAACGACCAAAAAGTAGGTCTAAAAAAATGAGTGATATCTATGTCCGCTTCGCGGTCACACTTCCCTGTTTGCTCCACGGACAAGATACTGATTGGCTGCAGTGAAACGTGTTGTGCGTCAGATTGTTTGGAGGCGCCCGACATCTTGGATCCACCGACAGCGCAGCGACGACCAGCGGCAACATGCTATTTCGAAACCTATTTTGCTGTGTCATAGTGCTTGGGGAGGTGCACACAGTAAGAGATAGGTGAAAAACTGTATTTGTTCAGGCGGTAGGTGTTAATGATATATTCTCTATGGATGCATTGGTCGGATTGTTTGTGCGTATAGAAAATGAGGATTTTAATAGGGGTACTATTTCAGTCCGTGCTGTGCACAGGCACCTTCAAACTGTTCTAAGGGACACGCATGGTGTTAGCGAACATTGAAATTGAGTACATGTCATTATTATATTGTTTTTTTTTTCCTATGGGCAAGCTATTGATTAGTACGCCGCCATGGGTGTGACATGCTGCAGTGCTTGTGGCCAGGACCTAGAGTCCTGGGTACAAAATGAGTGCATTCTACAGTTATAATGTTTCATTGTATGGGTGTGTCACTCATTTATAAGTGACTATGGGTGTAATATGCTGTGGTGGTTGTGGCCAGGGCCTAGAGTCTTGGGTGCATGGCCGTAGGCAGTAGGCCATACTTCCAAGACTCTAGGCCCTGGTCACAACCACTGCAGCATATTACAGAAACTGATACAACTGTAGTATTGCTTATGGGTCAAATGGTTGTGGACAGTGTGTACAGACTTGGCTGCTGTAGGCCATACTTCCAAGACTCTAGCCCCTGGCCACAACCACCGCAGCATGTCACACCCATGGATACACCTGTAGTATTGAATATCGATATTTTTCTTGATCAGTCACGTCCACCGACTTGGTCAAATGGAGTCTCTCAGTCATCAATTGACCACATATTTGTCTCACGATTGCTTTTGGATCTAATCTCGTCTTTTGAGGTGAAACATTCTATGGCCAGTGACCACAACCCTCTAATTGCATCGTGGCAAAGTATTAACGATCTATTGACCTACCAGCCTGAGCTAAACTCGCAAGGAAACAGATTACGCCTCTCTGCGAAAGACATCAAAGACCTATCGAATAAGTACAACAAGGCCAAATCAAGTGAAATGGAGTTCATGACTGATTATGGCCCTCTGTTAACAATATACAAGAAACCTGGCCAAACGAGATCCCTTTCGACATCTGTGAAACACTCGTACGACACATTGCTAGTGGAAAAACGACGTGAATACCGCAAAGCCATTAGAGCCTCAACCAAGCTCGACACAAATCAAGCGAAAGGTGCCAAAACGAAAGCAAAATCCATCTACCGCTCTTGGCTAAAATCCCATCGAAGAATTCAATACCAACAGGACTCCGAAGCAATATTGAGATCAATCTGTATAATAAACTCGAACGAATTTGGTCATTGTTAACTCCAAGCAAACCACCAGGAGCTCAAACATCCAAAATGTGATTGGCGAAGAAACCTGGGAAAAGTATATAAAGGACACGTTCCGACTAACCAGGGACCGAACCTCGCTAAATTAGAGAGCCAAGAGTATCCGTGGGCTAAACTCAACGACCAGGAAGAAATTCTCGATCTAATAAGCCAGCTGAAAAATTCAAGGGCACCAGGACCCAAAGGTATCACAAACATTGACCTAAAGTCACATCCGGAAGCCTGGTCTACCTTTATCAGCCAAGTTTTCCTAAGATGCTCAAAATCAAAATCAATACCTGCTTCCTGGACAACAGCTACGATCGTGACAATATACAAGAAGGGTAACATCAACGATCCGGCCAATTACCGACCTATAGCACTGCTTGACACTATAGGAAAGCTATTTGGATCTCCGCTATTTAAAAGGTTCCAAAACTGGGCTCGGGAAGCTCCCTGCAACGATCCATTACAATCTGGATAATAAAAAAAAAAACCCGGGAACTGTAGCTAACATCCTTTTAATAAGCATCCTGAAAACTAAAGTGCTCGTAGGAGGACCACAGCTACAGCTGGCCTTCATTGACTTCACCCAAGCATCCAACAGAGTCGGCAGGACCCTCCTATGGAGTAAATTGGAAAACGGGGCCTGCCCAGAAGCCATACTGAACCCCATCAAACTGCTCCACATGAACACGTCAGTACGAGTTAGACTGAACTGTCAAGGATCACTATCCAACTCTATTATGATCCAAAGGGGAGTTAAGCAGGGGTGTCCTCTGGCCCCAGCCCTCTTTTTGGCTTATCGTGGCGATTTCCAAACATCAGATATTTCTGTGAGATCGTTCCCTCCACGGGTGGGAAAACACAAAATCAGCAGATTACTCTATGTGGACGATCTCATCCTGATTGATCAAACACCCATTGGATTACAATGCCAACTCAAAAACCTACACGAATATGTAACAACCAACAACCTGGAAGTAAACAAAGGCAAAACAAAAATAATTACCTTGGAGAAAACAACAAAGAAAACTGAAAAACTAAAATGGTTTTTCCAAGCAGCAGAGATCGAAACAGTCCCAAACTTCAAGTACCTGGGGATCATACTAGACAATACAAAAAAAGAAACAGCCATGCAAGAGCACTTAAGACTAGCCACTCAAGGAAAATCAATTGATCAAAAACTAGGTCGCTTCTCAACAATCCCACCAATCGACTTCTATAAAATGAAGGTGGTTCCTGCCTTAACCTACGGCACAGAAGGGATGATATTGCTCCTGCGTGAAATCTGGCCCAAACTTGAGGCTTACTATTGGCGAACAGTTCTCGGTCTTCCGGCTTCTACACCAGTAGCTTCTATTCGCAGAGAACTGAGTCTTCTGTCGCTACAAGGGACCCTGAACTGCAATTCCTTAAGACTTTACAGGAAAATCCTACTCCCCGAAAGCCCATTGTTATACAAAATCATCAAAACAGAACTAGCAGTTGAATCAAGCAAACTCGTACAAACCTGGAAGTCGTATGTCTCCTCGCTCCTGAAGGCCATTGAGTGCGATAAAGATAACTTGATTCAAAATCCGGCAAGCATTTTGGAAAAAATCAAAGAGTTAGACTGGATTACGACACTTGCAAAAGCTTCAGAAAACAAGTTAATGCAACATCTTCCCCCAAATACCAAGAAATTAAACAAACTGCAGGGATACCTCAAACAATTCCCTAACAGAAAAGCAAAAAATTACCTTTTAAGAGCGAGACAAAATCTGCTACCTACAAATGAAATTAAAACCCTTAGGGGCCTGTCCAGCTCTCCAAATTGCAGATTATGTCGCAAGATAAACGAGAAAGAGACAGTTTGCCATCTGCTTCTGGGCTGCCCTGAAACAAAACAACTCAGGACGGCTTACATGCGGCATTTTTCTTCGGACCCCACTTTGGAAAGTGAATCTTGTTGGTGGTCAAGAATGATCAGCGGAGACAAACCAACTTGGCTAATGGCCACATCTCAACTTGTGCTCAATTATGGCTAAATTGGACACCTTGGCACCTTCAGAATCGATCTCTGCAGACCAAGATTCCTCGCGGCTCTTATACTACCCAAGACTCTAGGCGATTCGGCACCTTGACCTCCCAGCGCAAGTTCAAATTGGCCGTAAAAGGCTGAAAATCCCAGCTGTTCCACTTCTTTTGTTCTAACGAAGTTTGCTTCAAAGGCAAAATGAGAAACAGACTTTGAAAAGTTCTTTGTAAAAATCAATTTCCTTTTTGATTCATACAAATAAATAAAAAAATAAAAAATATCGATTAGATGGATGGGAGGATTGTGTACAGTGTTGGGTGCATGGCCGAAGGCCATTCACCCAGGAACAAAGTTATAAGCACTGGAGGTATAAGCCACTGCACACCCATACTAGCCAGAACCACTGAAGCACACCACAACTATCGATACACCCGTACTACCACACATCACTCAGGTGGTTGTGGGGAGGATCTGCAGTCTTCGGTGCACACCTTAGAACACACTTGTCAACTCCAAAGTTATAAGCCAACATGGATTTTACATAGTGGGTGGTTGTGGGCAGGACGTATAGTTTTGCGTGCATGGCTGCAGGCTGTAGGCCATACACCGAAGACTGTAGACCTTGCCCACAAGCAGTGCAGGATATCTCATTCATAAATCACACCCACACATTTGATTATGTATCTGGTAGGTGTGGGCAGGGCCTAGAGTCCTGGGTACAAATTGAGTGCAGGCTACAGTTATAATGTTTCATTGTATGGGTGTCTCACTCATTTATAAGGGACCATAGGTGTAATATGCTGCAGTGGTTGTGGCCAGGGCCTATAGTCTCAGGTGCATGGCCGTAGGCCGTAGGCCGTAGGCCATACTTCCCAGACTCTAGGCCCTGGCCACAACCACTGCAGCATATTACAGAAATTGATACAATTGTAGTATTGCTTATGGGTCAAATGGTTGTGGAGAGTGTGTAGAGACTTGGCTGCATGGCCGAAGTGTTGTTACAAGCCACAATGGGTGTGATATGGTGTGGTAGTTGTGACCAGGACTCCATGCACCCAAGAACAAAGTTATAAGCACTGCAGTTGTAAGCCGCTATGGATTTTATACACTGCATACCCATATATTCAAAAATCTATGGCCTTACACCCAAGTCTGTAGCCTGTGGCCACAACTACTGCAGCATATAACAGGCATAGGTACACTCGTACTATGAAACATCATTCAGGTTGCTGTGGGGAGGGCTTAGCGTTTTAGGAGCATGGCGGAAGGCCATGCTCCCAAAACCAACTTTATAAGTGGTGAAATTAGAAGCCACAATGGTTTATTTATGCTTTGCTGTTTCTGGCCAGAACCCAGAGTCTTGGGTGCATGGCAAAAGGCCATGTACCCAAGACTGAAGTGATAAGCAGTGAGGTTATAAGTGAACATGGGCGTGGTGTGGTGCTGTGGTTGTGTGCATGTTCTAGTGTCTTGGTTGCATGGCTGCAGACCATGCACCCAAAACTAAACTTAGAAGTAGTGAATTTAGAAGCACCATGGTTTTGATATGTAGCGATGGTTGTTGGTAGGACCTATAGTGTGGGTTGCTTGGCCGTAGGGCGTAGGTTATACATCAAAGATGCTAGTCCCAGCCTACAGCCACTGCACCATATTACTGCTATAGATTAGCCATGTTGATTTGCATATGTATGAAATGACTGTAATTATACTTACTGTTTAATTTGTGCAGAAATGTTTTACCTGACTGCAGTACTTGGCGGACCTACCCTTTTTTAATTCCTATGATAAAAGAAAAGAGCATGTTAGTATTTGCATTTTATGAAGACTTATTACATTGCATAATAGACCGTTTAGCTTTTATTTTTTGACCCTCCTATTTGGTTTACAAACCAGTGTACTGTGCATTTTACTCAGTTTCTGTGTTTTTTTTTTTAAAATCCTTCGGTCTTGGGGAAAAAAATCCTTGTTGGATTAAAAAAAACCTTTAATTGCTATGCTACAAACTATTTATTTGCTTTCTTTGAGTGTTTCTTTGTTCTTTCTGATTAATGTTATGTTTGTTGCCTTGTTGCTATTTTTAACAGCAGTTAGATACCATTTGGCGTATTCTAACTGTGCATTTGTTGTTATGCTTCTGTGGTATTCATTTAATTGTGTTGTTGTTATAGACTCTTGGGCAGTTAGATACCTGTTGGCGTATTGTAACTGTATGTAGGCTTTCACTTCATTTTTTGGTAATGGTGGAGTACACATTAGTCACTAAATGTTGGCTTTAAGAAGATTAAACACACATTTGTAAGATTAGCTGGCAATCTCTGCTTTAGAGTAAGGGTGCTATCATTACATTCCACCCATCCACATTTCTTTTTAATTTATGCAGTGTAGTGAACTGCAATGGTTGTAGCTCCTGCATGGTAGATTATACCTACTGTTGTAAAGGTTTTCTTTCCAAGTGATACTTGACTGTGTGTGAGTCCAGTCAGCTTGCAGTTGTTTTTTGTACCATCTGCATTATAACGTAGCGGCATAAGTATTATGAACTTACTATGCGTTTGTATCAGTAAGGTGGAGCGGTTGTCTGAATTGCACATAGTACATAATCTGGCATGGTTTGCATTCTGTACCAGTTGCAGAAATGGAATGGATTCACAATTAGGTATGGATACATACACAGATCGCTCATTTGGGATTTGTTCCTGTATGACATTGCTACAGAGAGTGCATGTATGTTTTGACATGTATAAAATCTGAAAGATTTCATTTATAGGTATGCTTTTGTTTTCCAGTACTTGTAGTAAGCACATTAGAAATTATTGTGGATCTTCTTGTGTGTTTATAGTGAATCTCACCATTCCAGCACAGTAGTCCAATTCTTGTCTTTTTACGTAAACATGGTACGTTTTGTCAGGATTGTTTGTTGCGTTTCTATAAAGGACTAACATTTGCAAACACAATTGGTCTGTACTGTGTAAGTAAATATTGTCAACAATTGGTGGCAATTGAAATAGAATATTCATTGCTACATTTGCATAGCAACTTACACCAGTTTCATTTGAAAATTTGAATGGACCAGCTAGTGTCGTATCAGAGTGCTTTTTTCGGAGTTTCTCTTCTTTCTTTGAAGAAGTACCTGGTTTACTTTCCCTAATAGGTTCTTCTTTGCTTGTGGTAATTGATTACCTTTTTCTTCTTTTGTTTTCTTTGAAGGATTTGCTGTCAGATATTGTTGCTTTTCTGATTGAATTAGTTTTCTTTTACCATGTTTTAATTTTTCTGGAACAGGATATTGTTTCAGATGGGGGGTGTACAGTGAACGCGGTCTATTGTATTCTAAAATGCAAGGAATATCAGCGGTCACTTTACTTGCATCAAAGTTGATTAGAAATAGACAGTCAAGTGTAGGTAATCATGATAGTGCTAAGTAGCTCATGCCTTCTTTAAAGACTGTGTTTCCTATATCTATCAATGCTTTGTCTAGGGTAAGACCTTGGGATTTATGAATGGTGACTGCATATGCAAGAGTTAGAGAAAATTGTTCTCTGCGTACATACATGTCTTTTAACAGAAGGAATCGAGCAGTTGAGCGCCCTATCCTTTTTACTTATGAAAGTTTTTCAAAGCGAATATTGACAAACTGAATAGTGTTGTCACGTATGATTGAAAGCCAAGAACTGTATCCAGTGCCTCATTGACCAGCCCTTGCTCCACGTCAAGGTTATGTTTAAGCATTACTCTACAATTTAAGGATAATTTTAATACTTTTTCCAACCCAGCTGTGTTGGATATTGAATTTTCTAAACTACTTAGTCTTGTTGTGGCTTACTCACACATGGGTAGTGTCATGCCATGTACTTCTAGTTTCTCTGTGGCGCAAATTTCAATTATTGGTTGCATTTCTTTAATTAACATTGTTTCATTGAATTTGACACAGCTTGCACGAGTTGGCATTAAGGCCATAAAATTGACATTTTTGTGCGCTAATTGTTCCATAACATCAGTAGCACATGCATTATCACCATAAAGTGCATGAATGTGCCGGTTTTTCAATATTGCTTGTGCTTCCTGAGATAGTACACCAACTCTAATACTTTTAAGGATGTTGGCATAAGTGAGATCTGCAGATTGCCGCATGTTTTCTGTTAATTCTCTGTATTGGAAATGTTGCCAAAGGTTGACATTTCCTATGATGCCAACAGTTTTACGGCAGAGTTTGTGTCCTACGGTTTTAAAAATAGGTTCACCTTTCACTGGTGTCAATTGTAGAAGATCTCTGAAAATGATAATGTGTTTCCCTGCAAAGAGTTCTTCGTAGTTTCTTTTAAGTACTTCTTGCAATCAGAGGTGAATCAAAGCCAACATTAGGTTGGAGACCATGCTCACTTTATCTATTAGTAGAATTTTCATTTGCTTTAATAATCTGCATAGTTCCATTGCATCTTCTGCAGAAAGTTTGTAGTAGTCTAATTTGTTTTGGTGTTCTACTGGAAGAAGTAGTAATCGGGGTAAAGTGACACTGCCTATGTTGTAGGCAGCTAAACCTGTGGGGGCATTTACAACAGCTGACAGTTTGTTGTTTGTCAATTGCTGAAGGAACTTGCTGATGATTTTGATTAAGAATGTTTTTCCTGACCCAGCTTCACCACTGACGTACAGCAGTATCGGTTTGTAATTTTAGGAGGTACATTCTTTATTTTCGTGTTGTATGCCATGTGTAATTTGTTTTGTTACGTCTTCAAAAATGGTGTGCTGATCTTTGTTAAGTTTTTCTTGCTGTACAGTTAAGTCTTCTATATTTTCTTGATAGTGACACATGGTGTTTTCCACTTCTGTCATAGCTAATTCTGCCTCATTTGCTATTAGTGGCTGTCCTAGTGGTTCTTGACTTCCTGTTACAGAAGGTTGACTACTGTCAGAAGAGTCCTTTTCTAGTTGGGCCTGAAGTTTTTCTTCATGTTGCTGTTCATTGTGCAACATTGCTTTGTACTGCGTGAAGTTCACATCGGTGATATCGCTTTCATTTGCTTTGAAAGCATCTTCATAGCAGTCATAGTTATCTAGTATCTCTTCCTTTTTTCTCCATAGTTTAAAAAGTTGTTGCAGAGACATGTAATATAGTTCTTTCTGTTGAGGAGTTTTTAATGACAATTTAACATGATTAATTAAGCTTCGTTTTGTAAGCTTCACTAAGCTGCCTTCACAATCTTTGACTCTATATCTGCCTTTGCTTTCATCAGATTTTATATTGTTTTTGTATGCAAAGTTTTGAGCTATGTGGTATAGACACATGCTTTCCAAAGTGCTACTCCTGTTCGGATAGTATGTGTCTGGTAAATTGTTTTTTAAAATGTCTTGGCTGTTGGGATCATTTCTGGGAATTGTTTCTATGTCCTCATATGATTTCAGAACTATTTTTCTAGATTTAGCAGGACGAAGACTTAGCCATACTATGTTGTCTGATTTTCCGTACAAAGCAGTACCAGTTAAACGCTTCATAGGTGCCACATTCTCTATGAGAGAGCATTTTTATGCCTAGGCTGTACAATTTCTGAGATAGTGTTTTGTCTGATGATAAGTCATCCCAGAGGTCTTGAAGCTCTGTTTTTTTTCTGATTTTGTTAAGTAGGCTGTAACATATTGTGCAACAGCAGTGGACAGCAGTGGAATTGTCTGCAATGTACTGCACATCTATATTTGCATTCCATAAGAGGGCAATGATTGCATTGTAATCATTGATATATTTACATTCTTCTGTTCTTTTTATGTAGTATGTGTCCTTAGGTGATTTACCTTTCTCACTATGTCAAACTGAAGACATGAAGCTGTTCACTTCACCTCAGGGGCGTTGCTGGGGAGGGAAGGGGGCTATAGCCCCTGATCTTTTGGTTTAGCCCCAGATAGAATCTCGGGAGCTACAGCCAAAAGACTAGCTAGCCCCCAGTCCCAACAGTTCCGACATCAGCTTAGCCCTGGGTCTTTTCCAGACCTAGCAACTCCCCTGCTTCACCTGTTTCTGTACCTGGTCTAGGGAAACTAAACCAGCATTTGGTGTAGTATTTCCCTTTGTTTTTGTATTTGTGCCGACAATATTTGCCACATTTGTGTCTTTGAAATTGTAAAATCAGCCCGTGCAGGTCACTATGTGTCCGTTGTGAAGGGATTTCACAAGTGACATCATTTTGGATGACATGAAGAAAAGTGACATCAGTGTCGTGACAAAATTTAGGTGCACCTTTGATCCATAAACACATGTGAATATGTGGTGCTCCTTTTGCTTGGTATTCTTTTCTCCAAAAGAAGTGCTGCACCTCTCTGAGGGGAGAAACTGTTTTATTGCAAATAAAGTGTAGCATAGCAATGAAATGATGATGGAAGTATCTTGACACATTAACTGGATCTAGAGAGCAATGTTCTCCAATTTATGTTGATTTTGTTGTTGTTTGATATGCGTAGGCACTCATGTAAATCTTCCCATGCATATTCTGCATAACTTAGTGTAACAAACCAAGTCAGTGGTCCAAGGTTTCTGATCATACAATGTATGTCTCCGTGCCATCGGAACCAGTATTCTTTTGTACCATGCATGTTTGAAAACAAATTTGTTATACTTGACTGTAAACCCTCATCTTTTTCTTATTTTTTTTGTATTAATTGCGTAGCTGACATATTTTGAAAGTGGGTTCCAGATTTCAAAATGTGTGCAACTCTGTAACATAGGGTTGCTAGTTCACTTTCAAAGAGTAGGTGGAATATGTATTCCACATTTTGTCTAAACCTGGGATCTTGTGAATACATTCGTAATGAGCGGTATTCTGATGCCGTAATCTGGGTGGGTCTATCATCGTACCTTCCACCTCTGCCAGTAGGAAATAGCAGTAGAAAATCATGCCGTTCTATACTTTTTTCCCATATGCTCATTGGTGACCCTTTGGTTTGTACCATTTGGTAAATTTCTAATGCATCATCTATGCTTTCATTGGAATGCAATGGATGAATTGTGTACTGGTCCAAAAGAGTGGATACTGCAGCAGGATCCAGAAGTTCGAATTGTCCAGTTTCTGATGACTCTTCAATTATTTCAGTTGTTTCCCTTAAGCGTTCTTCAATATTTATTTTCTTGTAGTATTCGTTATTGTCTTTTAGATATTGCAAGGCTTGTCTAACTTTATGTAAATCCACCATTTGTTGTCATATTTTTTTGTCTTTTGTTGGGACGCCATTTACCAAGACAATTGAAGAATTCTCTATTGAACGTTGCACTCCTAGAGTGTGTACCCTTTCTGTAAGATCCAATGGCAAATAAACTACTTTGCCACAAATGCCTTTCACCAATTCAGAGGGAGGTCATTTTGCTTTTTTTTTGGGTGAAGGCATATAATTGCTTGAAATGGGTGAACTGTTTGAATTATGATGCTCTCGTACAAATTTAGTGGTTGCAGGGTTTTTGGTAGTGGGAACAATTCCAAATTATTTGATATTTGTTTTCTGCTAAAAGGTAGAGAGCTAATTAAAACCATGTGGAATCTTCATTGTCTTCTATTCTGTATGCTATGTCTATATTTTTTGTGTTCCTTTTGTAAAACGTTTTGCGGCAACACACACACACATGGTTTGGTATATCAGCCGATTAACTTTTAAATTTTAGTATTTCATTTTTGTATGTGTGTAATAGAAGGTTGCAATGTGCAGAAATGTTGGTAGTCTGTTCTAAAACTATTGCATTTTATAAGTGACTTTCACATACAAAATATTTTCTCTGGATACAGTCAATTTCTTCTTGTAGATATTTGGGTGTACCATGCAGAAGAGTGTTATTTAAATTGGCTAAATCTGAAGCTGGACTTTTAGCATAGTATATTTTATACACTAGATTTCTTACATTTGAATGATGTACTGATATCCTTTTGATATCATGGAAGGTGCTTTTGCAAATAGGTCCAGAAATGCAGGCTAATGAATGTCCTTGTAGTCCTGTGTATTTGCGCACTGGACAGATATCCATATTTTGCAACACTTTCATTTTAATTTTGTCTTTACCTTTCACATACTAGTTGAGGAACTGACATAAAGATTTGAAAGATTTGTTAGGAATGGCACACATTGACGTGAACGGCCATTTGTATACTGGAAAGTCTGGTTCAATCGAATGAAGAGGTTATTCTGAGTTTTCAGGGGATACTTTTGTAAGCAGTGTTTCTTGTTCCATGATGCTATTATTGATTTTTTCATACCCTCGTCCACTGCTATGGATGGCATTTGTGTTTGTTTGATTTTGTTTGTATGCTTCTTCATTAAAATATGGTTCTGTGGTTGTTGTGGGACTCCATTCACCTCCACAAATATGTAAACATTTATTTTTGTTCACATTCCGTTTATTGATAAGTTTCTTTTGCAGTTTGGTACTTAGTTTTGTTAGTGGTTTCATTCTATTTAACACTAATATAAACAACTTCCTTTTGAGAATGCTCGCACTGTCCACGAGAGCTTGTAGGATTATTTTTCTACTGAAGGTTTTAAGGGGTGAGGATGATTTCGGTCCTCTTCTTATTAGATCCGGAAGGACTCTGTGTCGAAACATTTTGCTAAAATATTTTTTTACTATAGGTCTTGTTACTATATCAGGATTAATAGGAGCATTGTTAGCAGTACTGGTAGCCGATTTTTTGTGAGGTGTTTTGTGCTTGGTGCCACATATTGTTGGAGGAGGTAAAGTTTCGGTAGTTGAAGCTTCCTTTGTTTTGGTAAAACGACTGTATTAGCTGTTTTGTTCCAATGTTCTCTATAAACTCTGCTACAGATGGATGCTTAGGTTGGAAACATTTATTTTTATTTGCTCTACTTCTGCGTTCCTTGCTTTTTTTTTTTGGAGTCTGTTGAAAAAAAGAAGACATGGTTTGGTCTGTTGTACAATTTATGTGTGCTGTGTGCATGCATGCATGAGTTTGATGGACAAGCTCTTTGTGGTGGTGTGTGAATGCGCATTGGCCTCTTACAATGATTTGGGAAGGCTATTTTTCTGTTTGTATACTACTACAATGTGCTTCAGATGAGAGTAGAAAGTGGGCTAGTGGTGAGGAGAAGCATAAATAGTGAATGTACTGGCATAAAATTGAAACAGCTATTTGTTTTCTACTACTAACATTCTAAGGTATCTGTATGTTATTTGAGTTCCAAACATACAGGGATTTGTGAGTCATTCTGTCTGTTATTCTTTGTTTAATGAATGGGGATTTGTGGGTAGAATGGTTCATAAATCACTGTTTGCTTCGGTGCGCAAATTAAATACATAACCCACACAGTCTGTTTGAGCAATAGTTACAATATGAAGGTTGTATTGTAATTACTTTTTTTTGCAGAATGGCCAGGTTTCTTCGGATATGTCGTTTGCAGTGTAGATGCTGTTGATTTTCAGGAGAGTAGTCTTCACTGCGATTGTAAAAAGAAGAAGTTTGTAACTTTGTGTGTTTAAAGCTGTGATGTTACTGTACACATTAATTTTGTATTGTTCGTCTGAGTATTCTCCTTTGATATTTCAACACAGTGCATGTGTGCATTTCACTTCACTATGTGCTGCCTTTCTAACTTACTTGCAGTATGTCAGTTGACGTGCTTCAGAAATGCGTAAAATTGTTAGGTTACGAAAATGTCTTGTTTCTTTTAAGCTGTGCTACCTATAGCAGAGAGGTTTGTAAGCGATAGGTCATTACAGTAAATGGAGAAAAAATCTGTACTTTCATATCATAAGTACGATTTCGAAAAATCGGGAGACTCACGAAGGGAAATGTCACCACAGCAACCGGGAGCGTTTACTTTTTCTCATACAATCGTATTGGAAGTAGAATTTATGTAGGCGGTACACAGTAAAAAATGGTGCCATTGTCTAATGGAAAATCGAGTTTCCCACTAAATAGGGAGGGTTCTAACGTATGTATAGGTTATGCAGGAGACAGTAAGAAGTAGTGTGGTTTGACTTAACTGGGCGACCGTTGGTATGTATTGGCTATGCAGATTTAGTGGCATTAATTTGTTTAAATGAAATCATAAGGGTTGCACATGTTCTCTGAGTAAAATATACATACCTGTAGTTTATATGCATGCATATGCGCATGGATGGAGTTGTACGTAGAAATCTGTGGCACGTGTACAGAAGTTTTTGAAGTAGGGGCTTTGCAATGATTTGCAACTTGCATTCAGAGTGATCAATAGTACATTTGAAGTGCGAAATGTTGATGACGGAGTTAGATGTAGGGATGGTTAATGTGATTGGTGGATGTTTGTGTGACTTGAAACACTTGTGTATAGGCGTGTTACAAATGCCTTATCATATCATATCATATCACTGCTTAGCTGTGTCCAATGAGGAAATGGAAACGCAAGTGATGAGGAAAGGGTAGAAGGACTGGCTAAGAGTTACGTGCCGCAAGTAGACAACGCTTGTCCGCGGGTAGGGCGTGTCACATACGGGTTTCTACAGCAAATTCAGCATGGAAAGGGGACTGTGGGCGTCAGTCAATCAGATGTTCACATTGTTCCTTTGTGTCAAAAGACAGTGCGTAAACTGAAGATGGCAGAGGCGCAGAGGGTGAGGGTTTTGGTCCTTGGAGATATTTTTGTCCAAGGTTTACAGCTCTATGCCGAAAGTAGGCATGTGGCACATCATTTTGATGTGAGAGGAGTGGAGGTGGTGTGGAGCGCTGAGACTGATCGCAATGTTGCGGCACTTCTCTGAGTTTGCACCGAGATGCGTACGATGACCACTCCTCATGTGGTACTTTTGCACTACGGTGCTTGCCATTTGGGCTACGTCAGTTCACGTACTTTGTTGAAAGATTTGGAACAGTTGGTTGAAGCAGTCATGAACATCTTTCCAACTGCAAAATTAATTTTTTCTCGGTTACTGCCTAGAGGAAAATGGGACAATAGTTCTGTTTTCTGTCCTGATCAAAGTATTGGGAGGTGTAACATCAATATCAGCATGTGTGCTTTTATTTTACGTGCTGGTATGTTTTTCTGCAGCCACGAGAACATTGTTCCCAGTAATGCAGCTTATTTTGAAGCAGATGGTGTTGCGTTATCTTCTTTGGGAAATGCCATGTTCTTTTGGAATGTGAGGCTTGCTTTGGAGAAGGTTCTGTAATGGTTGTAGGAGTAAAGTAAGAACAAAAAATATTAAAAAAAGAAACAAAATAACAGGTGTCTGTAAGGAATCTGCCCAAAAAAAAATGGCTCTTTTCAGAGCCCACCTTCAAGGGGAAACGGGAATAATATTTAAATGTACAGTCGTCATGCTATGATCCTGTACGTGTCCACGAACATGGCGGTAGTTTGGAGGCGGCGCTTATTACCAACATGGATTTTGGGGTGAAGACGCATAAAAATGAGAATGTGTGAAGGTAGGGATTGGTCAGTAAAGGTCAGTGGGTGTGTTTTGTACAGAGAAATTTGGTCAGAACGTCTTTTCCCTGACAGGAGACCAGACAGCTATGGCTCTGTGTGCTCGAAAACAAATTATCTGGATTTTGGGAGACTCATGGATACATTGGTTGAAGGCGCATGCAGAAAGTTGCGGTCTATCTGCAGATCTAGGATTTCTTAATTTGGAAGTGCACTGGCATGGCGTGCGTGGAATGAGGTGGCTGGACTTGGTACCTCTCTGTGCTACTTTACAGACAGAGCGTCATCCTGATATACTTATCATTCATTACAGAGAAAACAGTTTAGGCCATGTTTCTGGAAGTTCTTTGCAATTTGCAATGAAGGAAGGACTTGCGAAAGTCATGGACATGTTTCCAAATTGCCAAATATTTTTTTCCTGCATTGCACAGAGACAAAAGTGGCTGCGTTCTACTGCATTTGCCCCACAAATGGAGAAAGCGAGGTGCAATGTGAATAAGGCTGTTTGTGCCTTTCTAAGAGATGTTGGCATTTCCTCATTCCACAATGAAAACATTTTGTTTCGCAGCTCTTTCATATTTCGCAGAGATGGAGTCCATCTCACATATGCTGGCAATCAGATTTTTCTTCGCAATGTACAACATGGATTGCAACTTTTTTTGGAATCATAGTCACATATTTGGCAATGCGTTTTTTCCAACCTACAGTTTTTGAAGCACACACAACCCCACCGAAAGGCTCTTTTTAGAGCCACCACTTACTCCCAGCGAAAAATACATTGGTTTTGCTTTGCTTGCCCCCTCCATTTTTGAGTGTCCTACGACTGCCCGCTGACTTTTCAAAAAATGCGAGGGGGCCTACGACGGTCACTTGATGGTTCTATTGTTAAACTGAGAAAGGTGGCTCTGAAAAGAGCCTTTTGTTGTAATTTTTTTAACATTTTTTTCCAGTTTACTGCTTTTATGGACACGAAACACTAGGAGAGGAGGGCAAAGGAGGGTAAGGAAGGGACACCAACCAAGGGGATAAGAAGGGCCAGGTGGAGAAAGATATACAGTGGGCTTCACTTAGGTAGGGAGCAGTTCTTCTGGTGCTCAGTGACCGCAGCCTCAAAAGCACTTTGAAGACTCTCCCCCCTGCAGAGTATTGCCTCACAGTACACACACAATATTGTGACCCTCGAAAGGTAATGGTCAACAGCATCCAGAATGGCTTGTGAAGCAGCTGGAGGGATGAGCTCCTCCACAGGAGTGTCTCTTGTGTTGAGAGGATCGGACACGGAGGATGCTGTGGAGGAACTCAATCTACTACGTTCTTCACATGGCACCAACATGTGAATGTCGGCAGTGGAACGACGTTAGGTGTTGCTTCATGTTTGTCGTGCCAAAGCTGTACGTACCAGGTCTCCCATGACTCAGCACCAACTGGCACTGGTTGCACCTGACCAGGTTCGCACGTGCTTTCGGTATGTCCCAAAAACGGAAAACAACCGCCACACCCACGACTCCCGGCGAGTGTTTGTAGTGCGAGGTTCCTCCACCAAATTCTCTTATTCCTCTTCTTTCTCGATCTCTACATCCTCACCCGTATATCCTTCTGCAGGCCCTTGGGGAGGTGGTGGGGGTGGTACTGAGGCTAATGCAGCAACAGTAGCCATGGATGCCATAAGGATTGTTTGCCTAATGGTCGCTACAGTAGTAAAGGCAGCACAACTCTAACTGCTATAGCCAGAGGCACAATGAAGATGAGCTCGGGGGTGAGGCCATTTATAGAGTTCAAGGGGTGCGGCTCGTGATCATATTGATCATTCAAAAGCGCTGCAAAAATTGTAAATGACACATTCACAGGTAGAGCTATTGTATGGGAGATGTCAAATGGTGATTTTATACTGAAAAATAATTTCCCATGTATGTGTAAGTTATTTTGCAATGTTGCGGAAGCAGACAAAGTGCGCAAATTAGCCCACACGCTCAGCGTGGGTGCGGTCACATGATGACATCCTGAACACATCCGCGAGGGAAAAGCATGCCCGCTGGACAGCAAATGCAGAGTAACAAACGTGCGCATGCGCGCCAGTGTTCTACGGACAGTGTTCGGGTCCTGCAACTAATTAAAAGTGTGACACAAGTGAGACGGACAGTTAGGAACAGGTGGGATGTTTGCAATACTTATGGGTGTACTGCGCATGTGCGTACTTGATCTGATGACTGTACGGACAGGTCCAGTGTCCTTAGGGCACCTCCATTTTGTTTGACAATGAACATGCCGGCCACCGCGCCTGTTCTACGGACGGTTCCATCTTGCTGCGGACAATATGGGCAGGTATAGTGTCCTTAGGACACTTCCAATTTGGCTCATTTACATACATCCCACCCACCTGCTATGTTCTAGGAACATGTTTTATTTCGTTTGTGTGCGGTACGGAGAGGTATAATGTCCTTAGCACGCCCCATTCTGTTCATTTACGCAAAACATGCACAGACGGTGCATTCTAAGATCACCTTCTCTGAGTTTGCACCGAGATGCGTGATCTTAGAATGCACCGAGATCTTGGTTGGCATTGGAACGGGTAGGTGTATTGCCGTTAGAACATTCATATTGCATTGCTTACGGCTAGCTCGAACAGGCGCGCTGTTTTTGAACATTTTAAATATTTTTTAAAAAAACTTGTTTTACCAAACCCTTACTCTACAACAAATGTACAAAAACGTTCTAAAAACACACACAAACTTCAATCAAGAGAAATACAGGGGGATGCAGACACTGGCCCTCATTACGACCCTGGCGGAAAGTGACTGACCGGACCGCAACAGCGTAAATAGCGTTTCCGCCATTGCACGAAGGAGCAAAGAGCGGTCCATTCCGACCCATCGGGCACGAGCACCACGCCATGGCGGAAGTGCAAAGTCCGCGATGGCGGAAATGACCCCAAAACGGCCCACACCGCCGCCGTACGGCGCCCTAGGTGCAATACCGGCACCCATCACAGCGGAAACCGCATAGTGCGCCTACCGGAAAGTACGGTGACCGGAAATATACGTAAACGGAAGCAAATACACGGCCCTGGAACGGGAAACATCCCGCCGTACACCTATAAAACCACTAAAACCACACAACCACTAAAAACACTACCCTGAGACACACCCCAACCCGTCATCCACCCTAGCGAAACCAAGAAAAATGGGAAAAGTAGCGAAGAAAGCGTGCGACCGCAAGCGGCAGGTCCACTTCTCCCGTGAGGAACTCACCGTGCTAACAGAGACCCTCCAGGAGAATGCAGCCGTCGTCTTCTCCACGCAAATGACCAGGACGGCACTTGCGAACAAGAAGGCCATATGGGCTCTGGTGGCACAGCGGGTAAGCGCGGTGGGGACCGCACCCCGCACCCCACAGCAATGCAGAAAGCGGTGGGACGACCTGCGGATACGCGTCCGCAGCATACTCTCTGCCAACCGCAACATTGCCACAGCCACCGGGGGAGGTCCTGAGTCACCCATCAAGTTGACCCCCTGGGAAGAAATCTGTGCCTCCACCATCGGAATGGAGAGCATTGAGGGAGTCGGAGGGATGGAGAAAGGAGTGCAGACATCAGAAGAATCCGGTAGGTGGGCCAGCTAAAACAATGCTAAATCCACAATGTCCAATCATGTGAAGTACCATGTGTCCACATAGTGCAACAGAAACACATGTCCAGGAGAACGTCCACACACATCGCCCTCATAGCGCACTTTAAAACCACAATAAATACATAAATAAATAAAAACCCCTAAAATACCCACCACACGTCCAGCAGGCACACCCTAACTGCAGGCTGCCAAACAACTGCACCCTCACCCCACACACAAATGAAAGCACCTCCAAGGCCCCGACCCAAATCACCCTCATTTACCACCCCAAAGCATGTGATACAATGCCATTCCAATACCCACAGACCCAATAATAACCCTCGCCCTCCTTTACTCCACCACAGGGTCCGATCCAAACGACGAGCATCAGGACACCCCTACCAGCACACCTGCAAAGAGGGCCAAGACCAACGGCCAAAGACCCTCCACCTCAGCTTCACGCATCAAGACACGGCAGCAGCACAAATCAGGTGGCAGCACAGAGGAGGGAACATCAACAGGCACCCCAGCAGCCAGCATGCCCACAACACCACCACCACAGGTCCCCCCAACGGATGCCACAGAAGGCACTGGCTCTGGTGGCAGCAGCACCATAGGTGACACCCCATTGATGGCAGCATGCTCCGACACAGAAGACGGGGATGTCGAAGTCAGATCCATCCATGACCTGTCCCAATCCCCCTGTCTGTCCCATCCCGTACAACATGAGAATACCACGCAGGGGCACCCACAAGACGACGACTGGCCATCCCCCCCAAGCCCTGTGGCAAGGCAACATGAGGTCAACAGCCCCTCTGTGACACCCCCGCAAATGGCCATGGCCCAGCAGAGGCAACAGTCCCTCGACCAGTTAATCGGGCAACAGCAGCAACTGGCCACGCTCCTCAAGGACCATGCCGATGAATGTGGGCGCACTAAGGCAGACATAGAAACATCAACTGAGACACTCAGGGCAGAAATGGAGAGAGGTACAGAGACACTAAGGGCACAAATGGAGAGAAGCACCGAGAGCCTGAGGGGGGAACTCCATGCGACGTCCAAAGACGTATGTGCCGAACTTGCCGCAGTGCGCCGTGTGCTCACGGAGCTCTCACAAACCCTTAGGGACATGCATGGACGTGAGCAGGCAGAGACATCATCCGTTGCAAGTTCCGTCCAGGGCAGCCCCCAACGTAGATCTGGGAGGAACCTGCGCTCCACAGGCAGGGGTGCCCCTGACACCCGCAGAGGGGGCTTGCAATAGCGACAGCCCACTGACAATGAGCATCTTTGGACACTGGTGTTCGGGGGGGAGGTAGGAGGGTGGAGGGGGTGTGTTGGGCTCACTTGGGTGGCGGGTCGATAGTGTGTTCAACATGATATCACATATGCCATAAACAAGTCCGTGATCAACCAATGAGATGTGTCGAGAATGATCATAATGTACTAGGCCATCCTAGGCGTATAGTGCATATTGTGCATGTACCAGACACACACAGTGCCACGAGTCCCGTGTCCATGTATCAGCCACCAGGCGTGAGTGCTAGAAGCATGCATCAATGAGATGCTGACGAATGTCACGGCCCTCCGGTGCCTCGCAGACTCCTTGAGGTGCTGCCACATCCCCACCCTCATCATGACCATCATCAGGTGCTTGCAGTTCTGCGTCAGGGGGCATGGGCACATTTCTACGTACGCACATGTTGTGGAGCATGACACATGCCATCACCATCTTTGCAACCTTCTCATGGCGGTACAGGAGTGCCCCGCCAGACCTGCTGAGGCAGCGGAAACGAGTCTTCAGTAGGCCGAATGCCTGTTCAATGACTACACGGGTACGTGAGTGGGCATGGTTGTAGTCCTGCTCTTGCTGGTTCCGTGGGTTCCGAACTGGTGTGAGGAGTCATCTCTTCAGTGGATACCCAGCATCACCTGTATGTGGACGATAAACGTATGATGTGGAATGCCATTGCTACGTACGCACACCCCCACCCCCTTCCTGCAAGGTCATTGCCGCATCACATACCCCGCATCATCATGCATGAAAAGAGACTCACCGAGTAGCCAGGATCTGTTCCCTGCGTGTCGCTCCATGTAGCGTGGTATAGTAGAGTTCCTCAAGACCATAGAATCATGGGTTGATCCAGGGAATCTGGCACAACAATGTGTAATGATCCTGTTGGAGTCACACACCATCTGTACATTCAGGGAATGATATTGTTTTCGGTTGCGGTACTGGGCCTCCATGGCATGTGGGACGACCAATTCCACATGGGTGCAGTCGATGGCACCAATGCAACCCGGTATGCCGGCAAGTGCATGGAATCCCACTTTTGTGTTGGTAATGTCCTGCTCCGAGCGTGGTAGAGAGATGTAGTCGTCTGCGTGCTTCAGGAGGGCATCGAGCACTTGCAATAGTGTCCGTGAGAACATTGGCTGAGAAATGCCATGCAACTGTCCGACTGTGTGCTGGTAGGTGCCTGTGGCGAGGAAGTGGAGTACAGACACCACCTTCAGTAGGGGTGGGATGGCGGTTGGGCTGTCTATCATGCTGACAAGGTCAGCCTGTGTCATGTCCACTATTGCGGCTATGGTGTCCCGGTCCAAACGGTAGAGGGTGTGGATCTGCTCATCACTGAGGTTGAACGGATGTGCTCGGAGGCGTGGGATTGCGGGCTGCCTGCGTGGTGGTAGTGGCTGTGCTGGCGGCCCTTGCGGGCCCTGCCTTGGCCTCCTCCTCCTTCTGCGTCTCCTCCGTGCGGCCGGTTGTAGTTGGTGTTCGTCTTCTTCTTGGAGTTGGAGTACTTGCAGTGCTATCAGGTCCCCCAGGGCCAACATCGCGAGTCCTGCCGGTAGCATTTCGGAGTGGGTGTGGTTGTGGGAGGAGACTGGGTGTGCACTTAATGTGTTTTCAGGCTGTATGGCCTCCACCTGTGGTGATTCATTCCACCTGTGCAAGCTGCTCTCCCCTTTGGGCGAGCACGTCCCGCACACAACGCTGCTATTCGAGGTACGGCATCTTGCTATTGCAATCATGTATTTGTACCCGATGGCCGTGTAACATTTGTTGATATGTACAATCGGCTATGGTCCCATTGTTTCACATACAAACTTTGCAGTCGCGAACAGACTTGTGATGGGTTAGTGGAACGTAGTACTCGAGTAACGGTGGGCCCTCATGCATCACTGTACCGAGTTGCAACGACGGGCGGGGCGTCCCATTACTGGGTGATGGCAGTTGGCATTTTCACACACAGCTGCACTAGATGGATTTATTGGTGATTTCAAACGGCCACAGATGCCTTTTCGACGTGATGTTGCAAATGAGGAATTCGAAGGCCGGCGCTTTCGGTTTTCAGCTAGCGCCGGGGAGATGCCCACAGGTCTGACTGCAGATATAACGTTCTATTGTTCGATGTCCTTGAGACAGAGGCCATGGCGAGGAAGCAATGATTGATATGAATAGTTTGGGATGCGCAATTGTGACGTGGGCGATGAGGCCGGACGTTCCCAAATTCATGTAACTTCACATCACTGAAATTACGGGCTGGGACACTGTGGATTTTGCAGGCTGCATGACGCACAGACTCAATGGAAATTCCGAATGTTTTGTGAGTAAATATTCAGGCGTTTTTATAACAGGATGAGGGAATGATGAATGGATGCATGGGCAGGTGATTTGATACAGGGTTTGCCATGTACAGGGCTTCTTGGGATCTATCCGCCTCCCCTGCGCTATGTGATGCAGGGCTGCCATAGTGGGACCATCGTCTATCTGGCCTTGTTGAGCCCTCCCTGTCTCGACGCGCCTTCAGACACTTGTGTCCATGCACGTTAACATTCCCATCTGATGGAATCTGTTTTGACAGACGCATGCACAGGTACACTCGTTTGGGATGGTGTTTACACCTCGATATAGATAGTTATGAGTCGCAAGTGGTTTTGGGGTGGTGATGATCCTTTGGAGTGGGCTAGCATGCATATGGCTGTGGATTTAGTGTGGTCATTGGAGTGAGTTGTTCGAATGTAGTTCTGATGGCCATTCTGTTCTTTTTCTTTTCTTTTGGTTGACAGGTATCTCCTCCCCTTTTGCCACTGCCATCTGTATGCCACTCCTGCAGATGGCGTTTACTCACGACACCTGCTGCTTCGTGTGAATCAGTGGAGCAGCATTACGATCTTATGGGACGATCGCCAATGGGCCACATGCCCTTACGCAGTACTAGTGGCTCGGAGCAACATTTCGGCCTTTCAATTGGACTAGTGCCTCCCCATTGGGACGGGCCTGCGGTTCTGTGCGCTTCCATGTTGCCTTTTCGTACGTGAATGTGGCTCTGTGTACCATGATGGAACAGGGCGTCACACAAGTAGTAGCTGGTCATTCCTTGCGGATGCAGCCCACGATGGTAATATGTGTTTTGGAGTTCATGGACTAATGGCTGTATGAGCTTGGTGATTTGGTTGTGCATTAAATTTCTATTCTGATATGGGACGTGTAGCGTTCTTCTTTGCGAGTGATGTGGCATATTCCTATTTGGGGAGCGATGTGTTGTGAGGAGATCTGCATTGGGTTCCGGTTTCGGAGTATAGTCGCTTGGTACTGTGCTGGGTGCGTTTGCCTACGGAGCCCAGTGGGGTCAGGGTTGGGGGCTGCCAATATGACTGTTTGAATGTTGTCATGCTCAGGGGCGGGGGATTGGGTTTTGTGTAACAGACGCCGGGCAGCCAGGTGGACTGGTGGTATGTTGTGATTTTCGGTATATTGCTGGTCACAGGTGCCTGTGTTTGCGTGCGTTTCGGGGGGGGGGAATGTGGTCATGTCCATTGGAATGGCTTCTGTATTCGTGCCATCTGTGCCCTGCAGCTCCCATTGGCCC
The DNA here is from genome assembly GCF_040938575.1 of Ambystoma mexicanum. Classification (NCBI taxonomy): domain Eukaryota; kingdom Metazoa; phylum Chordata; class Amphibia; order Caudata; family Ambystomatidae; genus Ambystoma; species Ambystoma mexicanum. The sequence continues at coordinate 1,051,883,697 of NC_090941.1, forward strand.
CTCTTGTGGATCTTTTGTTCGTTGGCATGCATGGGTGACTTGTACATTTCACTGGTAGCATTGTGACTTCATTGCACCTACGAGGAGTTGTACTTTGTGGGCAGGGAGCGGTGTACAGGCACTCAGTGGGGCCGTTTACGGTTGATTCGCGATGCCGTACTTCTCACCATGGCGGAATGGTGCTTTCCGCCATGCTTGATGGCGTTAGGTACATGTCCGCTAGGGTCGGCATTCGCGTACCCTTGCGCCATGGTGGTATTTACGGTTTGGCATGGCGCGCGCGCGCGTACTTGGTGCAGTTAGCGTTGGCGTTCACTACGGTGTCGCTAATGGCTTCGTACTTTGCGGTGGCGGGTCATAGTCGCACCGGGCGCTATTCGATGGCGGTATTGCATCTCCGCCATCGTTTTACGATTTCCGCCAGGGTCGTAATGAGGGCCACTGACACAAATGTAGGGGAATTAGGGTTCAACACGGGCTGATTGTGAGGAGATGATTAGTGTGGGGAACAAGGGATGGATGTTTCATCAAAACGTCTATTTTCTTCTTGAAGGTTTGGGGACAGTTCACTAGGGAATGGAGAAGGGGGGCAGGTACAGGTGGGACAGTGATAACGTATTTTTCCTCTGACAAATTCCTCCACAAATTGCCTTAAACTATTAAAATTGTTACTCAGTGTGTCCATTTTAAGTTCTATCCTTTTCAGCATGTCTCCCTCTGTGTCATTTGTTGGCATTTCTTCTTTTTTTCCCTGGTTTGCTACAAATAAATATATATATGTTAAATGCCCATAAAATACTGAACATTATTTTGCTTATGCAGAACATTGTGTACCACTACTATCGCTATCTTCGGATCGGTGTCCGGTTAAAGGTTCAAATCCAAAAGGATCGTATGCCATAGGGTCGAGTCAATTTGACCTAAAACAAAAGGGTCGAATTTTTTTTTAAAATATTTTTTTCTTTGGGTTTCTGTTTTTACCCGAAAAAGGGCATTTGGGGGGGACCCCCCAAAAAAAAGAAGCAAAAAATTCGACCCTTTGGTTTTCGGTCCTTTTGATTCGACCCTTTGGTAATTCGATCCTTTGCATTCGAAACTTTGACCTAGAACCCTTTGGATATTTCCCCATGTGGAAAATTCTCCTCCAGCCACCCCAAAGTACTGAACATTTCTGTATCAAAAGAACAGAAAAAAAATATTTGTTCTGCCCCTCATCAAAAAAAGTAAACACACATACAAGAAAAATGAAGTTGACTTACTCTTTTGTTGTAATTTATCTTCACTGTAGTGTGTGTGTCTACTGTCGGTCCTGCCGGCAGAGTTTCTGTGAGGTACTTACGCTGGAGCCATACCTTTTTATGGTATGGTACAATCCATTTCATTCTACATGGTCATTAAATGCATGGTTATTCTTTCAGACGTTTAGGTTTACCTATTTACTTATTAGTACTTATAATGTCTTTATGTGTCCTTTTTCAAAGTTGTGCATTTTTCATATAACACAATAGCACAATTTCAGCTCGATACCCCCTGACTGTTTGGGTACCGTTGACCTCGTCCGCGCCCGTCCTCAGACAGGCGCTCAGCCCGTGCCTTTCAAATATCATTAGCGACGGGGTTAGTATGTTCTATGTTACATGTATATAAAATAAGGAAATGATACTACATATCTCCCAAAATCACATGATGAAAGTGTAAATTCAGCAAAAAAACTTTATTAACGAGATGTTATGATTAAGTACCTCTTCAAATAACCTGTGAAATTCAGTAAAACAAACTTTGTTAAAGGGACGTTATGGTTAAGTTACCCTACCAAAAACCTGTGCAATTCACAATTTTTTTTTTACAAACGTGACATTATGGTTCAAAATAAAACCGAAAACCCTGAAATTCACCAGTTATGGTAGGCTAAGCCACCATATCTGCCCGCACCACTGTGCACTGTTAACACTAACACCGAGGACATGAAATATGGCATCCAAAATCTCATTGATGACATCGCCGATGATATCACATGTGTAGCCCCTTTGTTTTTGTTCACTGCCATATATATATATATATATATATATATAATTCAGTAAAAAAACTTTGTTAAAGCGACTTTATGGTTCAAAGTAAAACCGAAAAACCCTTGACATTCGCTAGTTATGGTAAGCTAAGCAACCATAACTCGCACCACCTACGTGCATTGCTAAGTCTAACACCCATGACATGAAAGATGACATTCGGCCATGTCTCGCGTCTCACAGCGGCATTGATGCCGCATTTCCATCTAAGGGAAGAAAACAGAAGAGAGACATTATTGCGGGCATAAATAGGAGCAACATATAAAGACATTAAACAGAACGAACAGCATCACAAGAGCTCAAGAAAGACTTATCAATCATAAGGAGAAGCATAGTCGCAGCTGGACTGGACTAATCCTTATAAGGGATCAGTGAATGAACTAGATCCCATTCGACATGCCCCTGCAAGAAGTAGCAGGACGGAGAGCTTATCTTCCATAATTCACAGGTAAGCTTTATGGGCCGGCGTATGCTCACACAAACCGTACATTGGGGTGAAGGGTTCGAGAGGTACAACAATCACACATTGAGGCACTCACACACTCTTATCTCCACGCAGGAGCAGTATCACCACGTACCACTGCTCACAGCTTTTCTACTGAGGGATAGGCCTGAAGGGGGTGATTCAAGTTCAGGAAGGGTTGCAACTGTGCCCCAACGCCTCCCCAGAGACCAGGTGAGCGTAACAGAACGCAAAGCCTCTAATACTCTCTGCCTGGGCATTATGGAAACTTCAGAAACAGATCAGTTAGCCCTCTTACTAAAGGAATTACGGGCTGAAGTACACGCTTCAAGACAGGAAACCAATGAATTATCAAGGGATCTTATTGTAACTTGAAAAATAACTGACACATTGGCAAGACAAATGCTACAGACTGCTCTGGACTGCCTGGAGTGACCCATTCTTCTTATTCTTCCACACCACAACAATCAACACCGGTTCAGGTGGTTCTTCCAAGACCAGTGCCTCTAGCCCCTCCCAAATGCTTAATCAGCGAACCAAACAAGTTTGCTGTATTTATGAACCAATGTCGCATTCATTTTTTGTGAAGACCAGGAACCTTTCCTAATGACTAAGCCAAAGTTGCATTTGTACTCTCATATTTTGGAGGTAGTGCGGCAGACTGGTCTATACCTTTGGTAAAACAAGATGACCCTTTACTCAGGAACTTTTGGAATTTCCAACATGAGATGGCAACATTGTTTGCCCGTCATACTCAAGGACAAGCTCTGGACAGTGAGTTGTTGTCACTCAGACAAGGGAGTCAAGATATATTAACCTATATTGCAACTTTCAATCGACTCATAGCCCAGACCAACTGGCCAGAAGAGAAGGGGACTACACTCTTTTACCAAGGGTTATGTGGAAAACTTAAGGATGTGTTGGTGCAAGTGGTGAATCCCCCTGAGAGGTGTGCGGACTACATAGACCTGACGGTGCAATTCGATCATAGGTTGCAGAATTGGAAAATGGATCGAGCTAGATCAGAGGGACGTTCAGTTTACTTATGACCACTTGAGAATTAGACTAAACCTCATAAACAGCCTGAGCCAATGCAAATTGGTGTATTACGAAGTCCCCTCACCAAAGCAGAAAGGGAAAAAAGAAGACAACAGCTTTGCTTATATTGAGGACAAGCAGGTCTCTTCCTCCGTGACTGCCTGGTAAAACCACCCAAGAAAACGGTTGGGCAACAGACAAAACTCATGAAGAAGAAGAAGAGAACTCAGGAAACTCCAATGCCCTGCAAGTGTAGGGATCCACTTGTAGAGCATGAAAAAGGAATCCGTACAGACCTCCCATCTAGCCCTTCCAGTGCTTTTGGTGAATCACAAGCAACCATCAAAAAATACATGCGTTGGAGGCATATATTGATTGTGGAGCTGTGGGTAACTACAATAAGCAAGATTTGGCTGTCTGACTAGGCCTTCCTCTCTGACAGAAGTAGAAATGGGAAAACATCATTGCTGTGGATGGTTCTCAGCTATCATCCAGCCCGGTGACAATATACACCGAGAAAGTCAAGCTTCTGTATCAGGACGGGCAACAAGAGGACATTACTTTTGATCTCATTGGTGCTCTTCAGTTCCAGATGATATTGGGAATACCCTGGCTGGAGACCAATCCTAGGATCGACTGGTGAAACGAGTTCTCACATTTCCTCATGATTGTGCAAACACATGTTACAAAAAAGATGACACCAATCTGAAACCGAAGAAAGGAATCGTGTTGGGCCTCATCAGCTCCTTACCGCTTGAATACCAAGATTACCAAGATGTCTTCAAAAAAGAGCAAGCCAATGTTCTGCCCACTCACAGACCCTACGATTGTCAAATAGATCTTGTACCCGGATCCCAGATCCCTTGCAGCCGAATTTACACTCTGACAGAACAGGAAAATCAGCATCTTAGAATTTACCTGGATCAGTACCTGGCAAACGGTATCATTCACCCATCCAAGTCACCTGCCTCTTCACCCTTATTCTTCATGCCTAAAAAGGAGGGGGATTTAAGAACTTGCATCGACTATAAAGCCATGAATCAGATCACAGTAAAAAAATGTATATCCTTTACCACTTATACCAGAGTTCCCGGACCAAGTGAAACATGCTCAAATCTACACAAAACTGGATTTAAGAGGAGCATACCATCTTCTAAGAGTAAAAGAGGGAGACAAGTGGAAAATGGCCTTCCGCACAAAGCACGGTCTCTTTGAATACCAGGTCATGCCCTTCGGTCTATGCAATGCCCCCACGGCATTCCAATTCTTTATGAATGATGTACTCCGTGAACTACTGGACGTTTGCGCTCTTCTTTACATTGACGACATTCTTACCTACTCAAATTCCATGGAACAAAATGTAGGACTAATCCGGGCAGTCTTAAAGAATCTTCGACAACACCAATTGTATGCCAAGTTGGAAAAATATTTTTTCCATGCAATCGAGGTTGTGGTTCTCGTTTTCATGCTCACACCACAAGGCGTACATATGGATACACGAAAGGTGGATGCAATCCTCCAATTGTCCTCACCAACATCCATGAAAGGAGTGCAAAGCATGCTCAGATTCACCAACTTTTACCGTTGGTTCATAACTGGGTTTTCACTAATTGTACATCCAATTACCTCCTTATTAAAGAAAAATCAAAAGTTTCATTGGACGACAGAAGTTGAAGAAGCCTTCCAGAAGTTGAAACTAGCATTCGCTATAGCACCAGTCCTTCGACACCCAAGACCAGACTTACCTTACATAGTTGAGACAGATGCTTCAAAAATAGCCATGGGAGCAGTATTGTCACAAAAAGACCCTGAAACAGGACAACTACACACCATCGCATTCTGGTCCCACAAATTGTCAGCCCCCGCGTTGAACTACACAATCACAGATAAGGAATTACTGGCAATTAAAGCAGCATTCAAGGCCTGGAGACATTAACTTCTTGGGTGCGAGACATACGGCCACTGTCAATACGGACCACCGTAACTTGCAATACTTGAAAACCGCCAAAGGACAATCCTCGTGTCAACTTTGTTGTGCTCTCTTTTTCGCAGAATACAATTTTATTATCACTTATAGACCTGGAGTACGCAATGGGAAAGCAGACTCTCTATCCCGCATGAATGAAGAAAAATAGGCTTTTACAGCATTTAACCTCGTGACCATAATTCCTGAGGAAAGGATTCAAACCAGAATAGCTGCCACCATGTATGTGGATGACCAAAGAACCAGTTTGCAATCCCCGATGGATCAATCAACACAACAGGAATGGCTGTTAAAAGACAATTTACCGTATTTCGGACAATTATATGTCCAAGACCAAGAACTGCAAAAGCAAATCATCACAAATTACCATGATTCATTAGTGGAAGGATACCCAGGAATAGCCAAAACTCAGGCTAAGGTAAAGCAAAACTACTGGTGGCCAACCTTGTGAAAAGACATCGCAAATTTATTGATACCTGCAGTGTCTGTGCTCAACAAAAGTTGCAGAAACAGAACCCTGCTCGCTTACTACATCCCCTAACAGTACCACCAGCACCTTGGCATACCCTCTCGATGAACTTCATCACGGATCTTCCACCCTGCAATGGATACAACACCATAGTAGTCGTCATGGATTTATTTTCCAAAATGGCCCATTTCATCCCACTGAAGGGACTCCCACTACGTCAACTCTCGCTTCTGTGTTCCTAGAGCAAATTGTTTGATTGCATGGATTTCCATCAATATTAGTATCTGATGGCGTAACTCAATTTAATTCTGCCTTTTGGAGAAAGTGCTGTACGAATGCCAAAATCGATCTCCGGTTGTCCACAAGCCATCACTCTCAAACTGATGGGCAAACTGAACGAACCAACCAAACTTTAGAGCAATATCTCAGGTGTATGTTGCAACAGTCCGAGGATTCTTGGTAAAATATACTCTGGATAGCTGAGTATGCATACAACAACTCAGTTCACACAAGAACAGGGCAAACTCCATTCTACACTGTGCAAGGAAGAAATCCGAGGACATCAGCATTTGATCCACCTGATACCTTGGAAATGCCAGCCATAACAAACTTGCATAAAACCATCACTCAGGTTCTTAACCAGGAGACAGAGCATCTGACCAAGGCTAAGGAAAGACAAAAACTGTTTGCTGATTGACATCGGAAGGAAGTCCCCGCCTACCAGATTGGAGAAAAGGTGTGGTTAGCATCCAAATATATTCCCCTGAAGAGGCCAAGAGCTTTACGCCCAAGATAAAAGGGCCCCTGTACTATAAAGTCCATAATCAATCCTGTCGCCATGAAATTGGAGTTACAATCTCACATGAAAATTCACCCCGTATTTCATGTATCTCTCCTCAAACCAATAAAATCCAATACACGGCTTAGTTCTCCACCATAGCCCGAAGTAATAGACGGAGAACCAGAATATGAAGTAAAATCCATCCTGGACTCCAAGGTGGTTTGATCAAAATTGTATTACCTAATTGAGTGGAAAGGTTATGGACCTCCAGACCGAACTTGGGAACCCAGTGAACACATCCATGCTCCGCATAACATGTCCATGCTCCGCGTTTAATCAGACAGTTCCATCACAATAATCCCACCAAACCAGAATCGGGAGGAGAACCACCCTTGAGAGGAGCCTTGAGGGGGAGTGCTGTCATTCTCATGAAGTCAGGGGCACAGGCATGCATGAGTTGCATGCACAGGAGACCCGGGTGGACACTGTCCTGGTGCCAGTCTCATGAACACAAGAACATCCATTTAACACCAAAAAGCATTTATTATGGACATAGCACTTCAGATGCATTTACCTTGAACATTCCATCCATTAAGCAGCCCCAAGTGTATTCTTGGGTGTGGCTGCTAATGGATTGCCTTCGCACATGCTCACTCTCTAGGAGTGGCAGGGTGTGGCTGGTAAGCCGGCCCTAATGGGCATGCCCACGGTCTCAGCTATATAAGCTTCCCCGATCCTCAAGACAGACGCTTTGCATTATTCTTCACTTGCAAGCAGCGTAACGCTCACCGTCACTTGAGGTCAGACTTACCCTTGAAGATCCTGCTTCCTGGATATCCTGCTCCCTGCCACCATTACTTACCAACTGGGGGAAGCTGTTCTTACCTGTACATCTCTTCAGCGAACCAAGTATTCATCTTTACACTTTCTGGAACGCCGAAATCTTCATCTCGGCACCACAGCACAACACGCTCCATCGTCGACAGCAGCGACTGCAAGCAAAAACAGAAGACAAGGTTGGACATCAAAAAAACAGTCAGTTTCAGGTTGCGTTTCGCCATACTTTGCGCTTTTCCTTAAACCATCACTTACCCTCTGTCGAACATTGCGGTAGCATTCATCTTCCATCCAGCCACGTCTCATGTCTCGCGTCTGACAGCTGCATTGAGGCCGCATTTCCATCTAAGGGAAGAACACAGAAGAGAGACATTATTGCGAGCATAAATAGGAGCAACATATAAAGACATTAAACAGAATGAACAACATCACAAGAGCTCAAGAAAGACTTATCAATCATAAGGAGAAGCATAGTCATAGCTAGACTGGACTAATCCTTATAAGGGATCAGTGAATTAACTAGATCCCATTCGACGCACTGCTGCCAGAAGTAGCAGGACGGAGAGCTTATCTTCCATAATTCACAGGTAAGCTTTATGGGCCGGCATATGCTCACAGAAACCATAGTTTGTGGTGAAGGGTTTGAGAGGTACAACACTCACAGATTGGCGCACTCACACACTCTTATTTCCACGCAGGAGCAGTATCAGCACGTACCACCCCTCACAGCTTTTCTACTGAGGGAGAGGCCTGAAGGGGGTGATTCAAGTTCAGGGAGGGCTTCCACTGTGCCCCAATGCCTCCGCAGAGACCAAGTGAGCATAACACGCTTCTACAATTGAATGGCACACTTGTACCCTTCTAGAATATTCCACTCAATTGCAGCAGGAAAAGTGGTACACCAGGTGCTTGTGGGTGGACTTGACCATGCCTTCCCACCCAATTAGCCCAATATCCATCATCACTCCTGCTGTCTACCATTCAATTCGTTTTTAAACTCGGCCTTGCAATAGCCTCTCATCTCTGGGAATAAAAGGGAGTGTGAGCACAGCCTAATCTTCAGTCTCGATGTGGCTTGCCCAAAGTTTTTTTTCATCTGGACTATGTGAAAGGAGGCCATGTTCTGAGCTCCTTCTTCATATTGAATACTATTAAATGAATAAAACCTGGCACTTCTACTGTTTTTCCATTACACCTCACCATAAGCTTGTTTCAATTCTCACATTCATTGTATCTTCTCGAATAGATAACAAGTATCTTGGCTCCTCTAACCCTTGACTCTGTGCCAGACAAGCCTTCTCGATTCTTCCTCCATTGTCAGCCGTCTTTCTTTGCTGTGCCACGCTTTCCCTTTTCGCTCATGGGGTCCTAGTTTGCTAAACACGACGTGGACCATCCAGATTCTATACACAGATATATAATGGCTGCACCGCCCGCAGTCAATTCACTACATATAGCCAGCTTTCATGATTACTTGGTCTACCTGTGTTTCAGCATCTGCACATTTATAAAAAAATGTTCTTCAGTGCTTTTGCTTGTGTGAGCTTCATTCTTGTACATGAAATGTACTCGACTGTTGGTGCGTCATCTTTGCTTCATGTGACATCACAAGGCTCTTGCCTTCATCCCTTCACACTTCTTCCACAACCTCTTTCAGGAGGCTGTCATTTCTCTGTGGGTATCTTATGTAGGGGTTTCTTAGTGGATACCTTGTTTTGAGGACTCTTCATGGAATAACTACCAATACTGGCATTGTGCATGTTGCAATTTCCAGCTTACAACATATATGAAGAATTGGGGCGGGACGTCGGATAGAGACATTTCTACATTCCCCCCTCTGGTTGATTCATCGACCACTCTCCCATCAATCTTTACATCTAGACATCCTTGTCTGAAAAAGTGCTTCTTTGGAGTCCATATCTTCATTACTCCCTTCAGGGATCCTGCTGATTTCACATGTTCATCGACACACCAGGTCATGTGGCTGCATTGTTCATTCAAGTTGCAGTCGATCCATCTTCCCACATACTTTTTGTGGTTTATCGGATACAGGAACTTTGTTCCCTCAGGTGCTAAGATACTGGTCTTTATATAGTCTCTGATTTCTTCATGTGTCAGCTTCTTGGGTCCAAACCCTGACCCAACATCAATAATGATCTTCATTCCTACTGCTTTCTCTGCTGTCTTCTTTCATTCTGTGATTATTATTTTTATCACATAGAATCCAAACAAGATCATCACCAATAATGCTCCAAAGAATTTTAAGATGTTAGCCATCCATTGTGGTACCCATGAGAAGATCAATGCAAACGAGCTGTAATCTGCAATATCTTTTACTTCATCTTCCATCTTGATGTGCAGGTTTGTCAGCATCATTATGGCCTCTGTCAAGGTCCCATTCTCGTCATCGTGAGAAGGTATGAATGTGCGACATAATTGTCCGATTTTGGCACAAACACCTCCATCCATAGCTTGAATCATGTCCAGGACATATCTATTCGGAAGAGTCATCAATCTTATGTCTCTCAGTTATTCATTAATTGCATTGAATCCCTTTATGGTAGGGTTGATCATTTGCAAATGCTCCCATCTGGTTATCTGTAACCATTTGGCATTCACCATTGTCTGGATTCGTGGCATGAAGATTGTCGCGAATACTGCAGAGGTCTGACTGAACAACCTGTGTTCATATTGAATTGCATCGAAAGCTTCTATTGATTTTACTGAGAAGTAATTCTCCCTCTTTGTTCCATTGAGAAATTCAATTGCTCTCCTCTTTCTCAAGTGAGCATCTGCTTTTGGGAACTTCCCAATGTTCATGTAACTCTTCGGAATAACCAATGCTGGAACATGGACAATCACTATAGAACACAGCCCTCACCAGTCCTTGGGCAACTTCATGTATGCTCTGGATCTGCAGGCCCACTAGTGGTCCATTGTCAGTACTGTTCCATCCTTCATTACTGGTACATCGAAAATTCGACTGCACTGCTGATTCTCTCCAACTTTTCTTGTGCCATTATTTCTGAATCATAGTTCTGCACTAGCCAGAGGAATTATCTGCAACGGGTATCCTATGTCATCAACCCATGTCAGCAATTTTGCAAGCTTTGGACATAGATGTTTGCACCCCTTCTATACACAGTATAGATCTGGTTCATAAAATCCTGTTATTGCTACTGCTCTGCACACAATCAGGCTTTCATCCAAACCATCTGGAGAGAGTACTGTTCCCTTGATTTGCATTTGGCATCTCTCCCTGCATCTTTGTATTTCTTCATAATTCTTTCCTTGGCAATTGAGCTTTTTGTTTACTTCCCATTGGATTCCTGCGCCATCCCACCAGGCTGTTCATATCTTATTGTGTGTGGTCTCTCTCCTGTGTTTAAATCTTGCACATAATCATCTTTTTCTGTAGCTGTCTTCTCTGTCACCATACCAAGGATGCTGTTCGACCCTGGAAATGACCTCTTGCATGGCAGATTGCAAAGTGTGTCAGCCAATGAGCTTTCTGAACTGGTACTTCTATAGATATGAATATCTTGGAACTCCCCATGGCATATGGTGAGAACAAACATAGCAGAACTCCTTAGAGGTTCTCTCTCCTACCTTTTTCATGTGCTTATATCACACGTTTTTCGCCAAATGTGCTGTACTATTTAGATGATTATTTAACTCATAATCATCTTCCCTTGTGTTTCTCGAGTGTCTCCCTCTTGCAAGGTGCGCTTGTGGATAATGCTCCTGAAGTATATCAAAAATTGACCTTCCTACAGGGGGAATCATAGGAACACTTGTCAGAGAAATGGGTGACTTCAGATGTGTAATTGGTGTAGGGATAATCACAAATGGGCTTGGTCTTTCTGCAACAGCTAATTCTGTGAGAGTCACTGGAGTGTGAAGAATCAAAGGGACTTCTACCGTACTTGGACCAACAAAATAGACAATGTGGACTAATTAAATCAGGAAAATAATGATAAATGATGAACACGCATATATTATGCACCAATACATGAGACCCCACCATGTACGATTCTCCACATGTCGTTGATTACACTCATTTTCTGAAACTGCACCATTCTCGGCAGTCCTCTTTGTGCCTATATAGTGCTTTAAGGATGAAAAAAAAACCTTTCTAATAAGGCAACCTCGTTAAATGACCAGGTACTTGCAAGATCTGCTTGATTATCCTCACAAGCAGCCTCCTGAATGGTGGAGCAGGATAAACTCAAAGTATACAAACAAAAACAGCGAGAAGGAGCCTATGGTCATCAGTATCTGTTAAAACCATTGGATTGACCAAAGAGAAAATAAGTGAGGAATGAATCTGGGAACTGTTTGTGCTTCCAGTCATCAAACTCAAACTCCAGATTTGGCAATTTAAAGCATCAACAGTTTTTAAAAAGTCCAATTAAAAAATTATTGTGACTCGAGAACTTTACTTTGCACTCCTGCTATAATATCTATAAAGAGTGTCTGGGGTGAGTCACAGTCCAAATGCACATTTGCATTTATTTAATCAGCGACCTTAGCGTCCTTCGTCCTCATCATCAATTGAGTCTGAATGTGCTGAACTTCTTCTTCTTGTCTTGCTTCCAAATCAACGGGTGGGGGTGACTCGGTCTCACCAGCATATGGCTTTACATCACTCGAGTGGACCCAGGTGTGTCTTTCTTGGACTTTCACTGCTGAGGAAGTAACATTCTCAACAAAATAGGGACCACTAAAATGAGGCTTGTGCTACTTCCTTGTGAATTTGCGCACTAGGACTGAATCTCCAATAACTAGTTTTGGTGCAGGAAATAGTTCTTGCAATCCAGTTGCTGCATAGTCTTCATCTGTGTCCTGAGACAGACACCCCTTATACTTGAGTTGATCTGAAATGACAGAGATACTAGCGGTCATACATGTCAAATGAGCATGTAACTCATTCCCTAACATTTCTGCAGTCTTCTGCTCCTCGATGGAGAAGCTGAGGGCATTCTCTTTCGCCTCCCTGTCACTAGTTCATGGGGTGTGAGGTGGTGGTCCGAACCAGGCTGATTCCTAATGGATACAATGAAAGGGGCAGGCAGAACAGCCATCCCTTCTTTAGTGTCAATTTCAATTTCACAATTCTCTCTTTCAGGAGGCGGTTCAGTCTCTCAAATAACACGTTCGCTTTCGGGTGATAAGCAGTAGAAAACTTGTGCTTTCTACTCAACAATAGTCTGTTCAAACACTTCATTAACAAAATGGGGCCCATTGTCGGATCTCAGCACCTCACATGCTCCCCATCTTGGAAAGACTTCTTGTAAACAAGGTGTGTACAAAGACCTGCTTCAATCCACCTAGAAAAGGGACACACCACCACTATCATATATCTGTATCCACTACATACTTGCAGCATATCAACATAGTCAATATGTAAATGCTGAAAAGTACCGTTCGGTCAAGGAATCACTCCTCTGATCACTCGCAGTGTGTGCCCAGCGGTAAACATTTGACATGTGATACAATTTACTACATAAAATTCAACGTGTTCTAACAGGTTCTGTATGAACCAGTCTTCTGCAATAGCTGCAGAAGACTCTCTCTAGTTACATGCGCAGGGTAGTGCAGCTGTTCAAGCGCTACCATGTCAAACATTCTTGCCCTGCATGTACAGTTGATATCACATAGGCAGAGTCACTGTACACTGTCACTTCCTGTCCTTCGTGTTTTGTGAGCGTGACAATAAACGCCACCAATTCTGCTGCATGTGCTGAAAAGTGAGACGGTAGTCTTGCCCTTACTACAACTTCAAATTCCCTGTTTGCTCTGTGTCTGAATGCCTTTCTCCATCAGTTAGATCAATTCTTTACGACCCCTCAATGAAAAGAATCTGTCCCCCAGACAGCGCATTTTCCTTTACACGCATGATGTTATCATAGAACTCATCGTAATTAGAGCAATCATTTACATGCTCACCCTTTGCCACAGGCTCAGCTACAAACGTGGCGGGGTTCCCTATTTTACACCTGACTATTTTGATTACAGGATTCGCTATAACTACCTCATATGCACAAGCTCTCTGTCATGGCCACTTGCCCAGGATCACAAGAGTGGTACCAGCAAGTGGAGGGAGCAGGGGGCATCATGGGTCACGCACATCCCTTTGGGACATTTATACGTGGGGGGCCTGGTTGGACACAGTCCTGGCGCCTCTGGCGCCAGGCTCATGGAAAGATTTAAAAAGGACATTTCCATTATGGGCAGATATGCTTAGAATAAACAGGACCTCTTTTATTATGAGTAAGAATACTCTCAAGAACTCTCATTTGTGTAACTAGTCCTGCTGTGTTCTCCATTTTCATCTGCATCTGCACATGCATCTTCGAACTTCTAGGAGTGGCAGGGTGTGGCATGCAGAACTTTGCTAAGGAGGCGTGGCCTTAAGAGCTCAGTTATAAAAGCCAGTCCAACCCCAAGGCACACGCTTCGCGTTATTCTGCACCTCCATGCAGCGTAGCGATCACCGTCGCCTGGGATTCATCTTACCTGGAATTATCCTGCCATCTGCATCCATGCTTGTCACTGTAGAATCCTGCCCTTACCTTAACGCTTCCTCCTGGCATCGCAGCTCACCTGCAAACATCTCAGAGCGCAGACAACATCCTGCTGGCACCATGGCTTACCTGTAAACATCTCGGAGCACAGACAGCATCATCCAGGCACCGTGGCATGATGCACTCCATCCGAATCCACAGCACCTGCAAGAAAAGGCAAAAAACAAGGTGTGACACTTAACAGACATTACGTTAAGGGCTCGCTCCCATTAAAACCTTGCACCTTCCCTAAAGCAATCACTCACCTGCTGCTGAACATTGCAGCGCAATCCATCTTCCACTCAGCCGTGTTCCGCACCTTCACAGCCATTGTTAGGCTGCATTTCCACCTATTTGGGAGAAAACAAAGAGAAATGTTATTCAATGCAAAACAACCACCTTGAGAGCAATAACATCAAGACATTGAGAGGGAGCAGAAAGAAGGGAAAAGACAAAAGACTTTGAGAGAAAGCAGAAAGAGGAACTTAGTCGCAGCCGGACAGGACTAGTACTCAGGAATCAGTGACGGAACTAGATTCCACCAACCAGTGCCCCTGCTAGAAGTAGCAGGACGGAGAGCTCATCATTCACATTAATCAGGTGAGCCTTATGGGCCAGTATGTGCCCACAGAAATCGCACCTTGGGTCGAAGGGGTTGGGAGATACCACAGTCATATACCAGCGCATTCACATTTTCTCATATCCACGCAGGCGCAGTGCCACCAATTGTCGCCTCCCATAGCTGATCCGCAGGGGACAAAACTGGAAGGGGGAGATCTAACAACAGGGAGGGCTGCAACCGTGCCCCAATGCCTCCACAGAGACCAGGTGAGCTTAACACTCTCTGAGATGTCAATGTACCCTTTGGTTTTTCCAAAACGGCAAACAAAGCATGCTCAACAAACATTGTCATACAACACCCCATCACAATACTGGTAGACTCCTCTATTGTGAACGTGGCTGCTGCCTGTGATTGTTCACAAGGAAAATGCCCTCTCATAACTGGATCCAGAATCCCAATGTATTATGGTATGGGTCTGTATCCCAATGTAGTTATCTGTGTGAGTTCTGCTGTTATGACTGTCCCATTTGTGTGTGAGAATAAGAAGAACTCTTCATCATAGTTGGGAATTCCTAAAACTGGAACTGTAAACATTCTTTTTCCACCTCTTCAAACCCTCCCTCCATTTTCTCAGTCCATTCTATTTTCTCATTATTCACCTGAGCTTTCTTTAGAGCTTGCAAAAGAGGTCTTGTGTATGAATTATAATCAAACGCCCACACTCTAACAGAGTTGCATAATCCCAGAAAATGTTTCATTTGCTCTATTCTGTGTGGTTTTGCTGTGTTCATAATCACCTCAGCTCTTTCAGGTGTGACTCTTTTCCCCCCATGTGAGATTAACTGGCCTATGTACACCACCCCTGTGTGACAGTACTGCAACTTCTCTTTGTCTACCTTGTATCCCTTGTCTGCTAGGATAGTCATTCACTGAATCAAATCTTGTCCGCACTGATCCTTTGTTTTGCTAGAAACCAATATATCATCTATGTATTGCAGCACAACACTTTGTAATATCAATATTGCTTAAGGCCATTTGCAGGACTTTGTTAAACATCGATGAAGACTCACAGTACCCTTGGGGCAAAGGAGTGCTTTTCATTTTAGTTTGACGAAACGTAAATGACGTAAGGACTTGGGAGTCCTTATGCAATGGGATTGAGAAAAACACATTTTTCAAGCCAGTCACTGTGAAATATCATGCTTCTAGTGGGATACTAGAAAATATTGTCGCAGGATTCGGGACTAGAGGAAATTCTGCCTCACCAATCTGGTAAATTGGTCTCATGGCTTGCATGAATCTCCATGACCCCCTTTTGATTTTTTGATAGGATACACCGCAGTGTTACACAGTGATCTGACGTCACTAAAATACCTTGTTCCAACAGGGCTGATATAGTCTTAAAAATACCCTCATCTTCCTCTCGAGACATTGGGTACTGTTTTGCTCGAGGTAAAGTTGCTCCTGGCTTCAAATGAATCTTAACCTCCTCTATCCCCTTCGATAGGCCTACGTTTTTCCAAGTCTTCATCAAAAAATACTGCGCACTTCCGCACCATCACCATTCGCTGTGGGATCTCCCTTTTCTCTATTCTTATCCAATATGTAATACTCATCTCGAGTATCACTTTATCATCTTACAGATCATTCCTGAATATGTCTTTGTCTGTGACGTCAGTCAATCTATACCATTCCCCAATGGCAATCACTTTCCTCCATGGCCTGGTGCCTTCAAGCATGACCAATTCCCATCGTACTACGGCTGCATCTAGCTCTACGGAAATATTCTGTCCACCCTCTTCGTCCAAAGGTATCTGTGGCCTGAACAAAAACTCATCAGGTATTCTCATAATCTTTCCCACTAAGCCTGGTAGCCATGTCAACAAAATGCGTATTCCATATTGAAAGACTTCTGGTTCTAATGGCATTCCTCGAAGAACCATTTGCCCTGTTAACACCAATATAAATTCGCCCACGTTCATATAATGAATCCTTGGAGTGGAACACACTATTTTTTAGGGATACCAAGCCCAATTCTTCTCTAATTTATTGAACTGAGAAAGCAGGTGGCAGTGAAAGAATCTTCCGCCAGAATAGGCCTTGCAGTTTTGGCCATATAGATGAAGGTAGAAAGAATGAGAACTCTGACCCATATGTGACTATCAGAGCCACTTTCATGGTATAACAATTGATCATAGGTTGGAGGGTGCTTGCCTTTGATTATGCATGCCTGCAAGGTCAGATTTATTTTTTTAACTTCTTACGATGTCCTCACAAGGAGCATCCATTGCATTATTGTTCACACAGACACCAAGGTAGATGAAACTTTGTACTTGCATGATTTTCTCAGCCTTTAAATGCCAGGCCTATGTTTTTGTGATTTTTCAGCCGGGTTTACCCTCCAGAATCAAAATTCTAGACTTGGCAAAGTTAACTTTTTATCCTTTATCACTGACATAGGTGGCTAGGGAATTTAGCTGTCTCGGGAGGCCCACTTGTGTTTGATCCAATAAAATTACGTCGTCTGCGTAGAGCGGATGCCCTAACGCCTCACAAGCCAGTTTCGGGGGAAACATTCTGATATCATCAAAAGCATCATAGACATCTGAGATGAACTGATTAAACATGGCCGGAGCCAGGATACACCCCTGTTTTAGCCCTTTAGATGTTTTAATATGGTTAGACAAGAGGCCTCTTTTGTCCAATCTTACTTGTAGAGTCGTATTAGTATGTTAAGTGATAAGAGCTTCTCTCACGTCCTTTGGACAATTACAGACTTTTACTTTCTCCAGAGCATGCCGCGTTATATTGTGTCAAATGCCTGGATGAGGTCGATTGAGGCTAGGTTGACTCTTCCCCCTTCCTTCAATTTAACTTAAATAAATGTATTTCATTAATTAGGAATAGGTTCAGAGTTGTACCTATTCCTTTTGTGTACTATAAATCATAGGGCACCTGACGGGGTCCCGATTTACCCAGGTGGGTATACGTATCATAAACAAATAATCAGGATGAGGAGATCCAATACAGAGACACAAAAGTGCTGTGTGTGTGTGTTTATTATGTACTCACACAGGAAGTAGTTAGTGGCTCAACAATTTACTTTACATTTCTTCCGATAAGCACGAAAGATGGTTGAAATCGACAAACGGACAAAGTTAGTTATACAGTAGTAGCACAAATAGGTGTCATCCTCTGGAGTGTAGAGGTCAAAACTACATTGGGATACATGTTTCCTTACAGATCGAGGGGGTATAAGAACCCGCTGGTACAGGAAAAACACGAGCCTGAGACTGGGGATGGTCTGAGGCGTGGTAAACAAAAAGTGCACACAACAAACTTTGAATATGACAAATACAAGGTAGTGATACAGTTGTGTCACGTAGTGCGACACAGGGTGTGACACAGGGTGTGTTTCGGCCAAAGAAAGTGGCTTGGTTGGAGCCTGTCTTTATGCTGGCCTTCGTCAGGAAAAGGCACTGGTGGCGGTGCTGTCCGTGATGTCTACTGCTGAGGTAACAGAGGGATGCTGTCTAGAAATCCACAATGAATGCAGGATAACCGGTGCAACGCTGGCACTGGGTGGGACGGCTGTAGTTTTCTAGAGGCCGACGTGGTTCAGAGTCTCACGGTACCGGAGTGGGCCGATGTTGGACCCAGGTCGCGGTCGTGATGGTAGGCTGCCATGATGAGCAGGGACTGCTGTGAGCCGTGACACCGCTTGCCATTTGTCATACCGACCTGAGGTCAGCTTCCAATCATTGAAAGCTCTCAATACTAGCACACCAAAAATCTTGCCCATTACATCCAGGAGGGTGAGAAGTCTATAGTCCTGGATTAGACTTATCGCCCTTCTTAAATACTGGAACAATAATGGAGGAGTGTCAGGATTCTGGAATCCTTTATGTTTTCTTGATTTTTGTAAACAGTGTGCACATCACTTCAGACCAAGCTTCCGGATCTTCCTTTAGTGCGTAATTCATTAGCCTATCCGGCCACACAGCTCTCGAATTACTAGCCCTCATGATTAAAGATTCAATGGGCCTCATTACACGGAAGGCGGTAATGGTTAACGGCCACCGTTAATGGTAACGGTGACCGTTAACCATTACCGCCTTACTACGAGGTCCCTTAGCGGGTTGGTGCTTTAACGCCTGCTTTTTGCAGGTGTTAAAAACCAACCCGCTAAGGGACCTCGGAGCTAATTAAGGCACCGCAAAATAGCGGTGCCGTAATTAGCGCCTTCCCCATTCCCATAGAGCCCTATGGGGCAGAAATGGGAATGGGGAAGGGCAATGGCGGAAGGGGGATTTACCGCCCCTTCAACCTTGGAATGGGGCGGTAAATCCCCTTTCCGCCAAGGCGGTGCCGGTATTTTACCGGCATGAGCCATGGCGCTAATAGCGCTATGGCTCACCGCCTTCCGTGTAATGAGGCCCAATGTCCGTTCTTTCTTTCGCAAAGGACCAGGGCATGGGTGAGATAATTTCTTCATCCCCCAAAGATTTGCCAGAGTTAAACAAAGCATCAGAATATTTACACCAAGCCGCCGCTGGAACTCCATTCGGTAGCAGGGAGGATTGGGGGGCAGTTACTTTGTCTAAAATCCTCCAAATCTCAGAGCTGCTTTTTTGTAGAAATAAGTTGTAACAATGTTTCTGCATCCCTTTGATACAAAAATCCCCTATGACCTTGTGTCCAGTTTTTATGTTGCTGTTTTAACTTTCTTACTGAAAGGCTGTCATTTGAATCTTTTTTGAGAATTTCTCGAATTTTGCATTTGAGGTCTTTTTTCCTCATTGCAACTTCCTGATCAAAACGACGATGCTCAGTGAAACAGCGTCTACCATTTGTACCCTTCAACTCTTTGAAGCTTGTCAACTTTGTGCTCCTTTCCTCCTGGTTCCACAGGCCCATTTTTGTTTTCCGTCTATTGCGTCCCTGTTCAATTATTAATTTGACAGAGTTGATCATGGGAGTGATCTTTGTCCAAGCGTTAATTGACACTGATAGTATATCGTGGTTGCTTGCATTCGTCTTCTTGACCCTAAAATTCGATACAAGTGGGTATACATTTTCCGAGGCAAACAAGTAGTATAAGGTTTTACCCTCAGCTCCTTTCCTCCATGTCACATGCGCAGGTATATCATCTTCCACATGGCCATTTACAATATAAATATTTTTCCTTTCCAATTCTTCCCTCCGGGTGGCCTCTCTGATCGTATGTGGTGAAGTAACCTGGAGGTCTGTAATTAAGACTGCATTATCATCAAAACAATAAATTAATTTTATTGGTTACAGCTCAGAGCTGGGGGGAAACCAGCCGAAGCCATGATTTGGCGGACCCTTAAATGCGGCGGTAACAGCGCTACTGCTGCATTTAAGGGCTACGGCCAAACTCATGATGAGGCCCTTTGTCAGCTGTTCCCTCAGTATTTCGGGGCATGTTCACTACAGTGGGAGCAAAAATCACTCCTCTCCATTTATCCATGTTGGCACGTCTTTAATTTTTCTCATGGATAACAGGGTCAATTATGCTATGCTAAATACTCATGATTTGCTCTGTGATCTTATCTAAATTTGATTGGATTGCTATAAGGAACCCTTCTAGGAATATCATTTTAGAATGTAGCATGGCTAATATTGATCTCGCATCTGCTCATTTAATGACTCATGTAGCTTCATGTAGGGCATCAAGGTCAATGTAAAAGACGGTATTAAAGCTGCTTCAATTAGAGTTTGTTTTTTTTTTCTCGGACTGACCTTCAATTTGTGCAGATTCCATTACTGTTAGAAGATCCTCATCTGAGGGAGGGATATCTACATCTCGAAGAGACTCTTCATTAATACGGGTGTGTTCAGCATCACCCTAGCCTCAAAATTTGTTTGGATAATTTCCACCTGCTTACCTCCTGTCTTCTGAACTAACTCACTATTATGATCTTGGTTCTTCATTGTAATATTATTTATTTGAGTAGTCCTTTAGACAGAGGGCCTCATCACGAGTTGGGCTGTATTTCCGGCTGTAATACCGCCAACTGTAATAGCCCTAGGGCAGACCGCTCTGGTGGTATTACCACCGGATCACAGGTTGGGCCTTAATGGTAAATCCCCATTCCTGATTGGGTCCATTGGATCCAATGGGGAATTTTCGATGCTAATACTGCGGACTAATATAGCCGGCTATAACACCACCGAAAACAGGGACGTTCACTGCCGGAAAAAAGCTGGAGGGAAAACAGCCGATTTAGCGCCCAACTCGTGATAGGGCCAGCCCTTAAATGCAGCGGTAATACTGTTACCACCGCATTTAAGGGCTATCACCCAACTGGTGCTGAGTCCCAGAGTCTTCAAGAACATTTGCAGCAGCTTGAGGTTCGGCAGATTTCTGCGTATTTTTGTCACCCTCCTCTTAAAGAAGAATTTTTGTTTAGAGAGCAACATTTCTGAGGTAGGAGACGGAGGCTTCCACATTGTTTTCCCTGTACACTGTACTGATCTTTTTGTTACCATTCGGGAAGTAGAATTAGAATTGGCAAATCTGTAAACTACCGGGGAGATCTTGCCACTAAGACAGAGGGTAGATCTGCCGTGTTTCCCCCAGCTTCCTCCATCTGTGCCATTGACCAAGGTATTTCTATGGCTTCTGCCTGGTCACTTATTAACCAAAAGATATGTATCCCTGTCTTTCATCTCAAATGAATAAACTGAATAGCTTCTGGTCACACACTCCATTCTTAAGGAGTCTACGGAAAATCAATCTGATGAAGATCACCCAATTAATATAAAAATATTTTTTTTAATTAAAAGTATTTTGAATCAATTCACTTGTACAGGGTTAAGTAAGAAGAATGTTAAATGAATACACAATTTCAAAGAAATTACCATCCAAATGTGAATAAAACTTAATTAAAAAAGTGGAAAAATTCAAAAAATACAAAAGATTTGAATAATGATTAACAATCAAATATGATTCTTCAATACTCATGCTACATATGCTGAATGACAATAAGTATAGCATTAAATGAAAACAAACCATTGACTATTAAACAATTAGTCCAAGTAAATGTTCATTCTTGTACTGTTAGTGCTGTACATAGCAAAGCCTAAACCCAGTTATTCCTGCAGTTTTTTAGGCCATGTCCCGACTTAGTGGATCATTTTGCAGGGTCTTGAAGTGCAAGGTATCTCTGCCTGGTCACTGTCAGTCTGATCGCCACCCGCGATGGCTGTGGCACAATTCCTTATTTGGGAGTTCGCTGTGTTATCTATGGCATGATTAAATATATGTTTCTCCTCCAGTAATGAGTCATTCCCCTTTTGAAGTATATTTTCATGGGATGTTTTAGCGTGCCCAATTTCCACCCTTATGGCAATAGGGCACTGCCTCTGGTGATCTGTGAACGTTTGTCTTCGCAAGATCTGGCGTCTCCAGCCACTCATCTTCCCTAACTACATTTCCATCATTTACCCGAGCCTACCCTGGAACTTTACTGGCTCCTCATCATCTAGAGGTCCATATCCCCTTGAAGGGGTTGCCTGCATGATGCACGAGGTTGTTAAAGTAAACACAGGGACTTTTCCAACTGCTATTGCCATTTCCCCCTCAAGCAGGACAGTTCAAACAGTGGGCTAACCAGCTACCCTCTTGTGAGTAGAATCAACTCTCTCAATGTTCTCACTAAATGCCAAACTTTGAGATCCTGTTGGGCCCTAAGTCTGACTTCTCAGGGTGCGTGATATTCTGAAATTAGATCAGGATTTTCACCCACAGTCTGCAAGAACAATACTAGGGATTTCTGGGTCCTGCCAGCCCACCGGCTGCTACGGCTAAATTGGTGTGGTGGAGTCAGGGGTATTGCTCCTGGCAGTCTCTGGGATCAAAGGGATATGTCCCCACAGTCTCCCGGGCTGTCCCCCTGTTGTCAGAGCCTACACAACATATGACACAATATTATCCAGATCACCACTCTCTGCGGCGGTGCTGCCTTGAAGAGACCGTTCCATGGATGTAGTATCAATGATAGAGTATCTATGAAGTAGTAAGCGTACTTACAGTTTATATGATCTAGTCGTGTCCAGACGTAATGTTGAGGTGGTGTCTTAACTTACTGGCGAGTGAGTTTGCATCAGGCCTGTAGGAGAGATGCTGGCGCTATCTGCTAACTGCCAAATGCCTCTCACTTTTCCTCACTTTGCATCCGCTTCCTGGACCGGAAGTGTATTCATCAAGCCCAGGGGGGTGGAGCTCACCTGCCCACACAACATCCCCTGGTTGGTGTTGTTATTAAAGGTGCAGGCTCCTTTATCAGACTCATGCTGATAGTGTTGGTAACAACATTGCAAGTCTTGTGGATGCCTGTTCTTGTTCTTCCACCAATGCTCACAACGATCTTGATACCAAGTGAAATGACATTGCCAACTGCCTCTCACTGTTCCTCACTTTGCCTTCACCATCTATGCCTTCATCAGTGAAAGAAATAGTCATGTTTAATTTCATCATTAAATCTCGACCTGGAATCTTGACCGGTGTCTGCCTTGAATACAACAATGGGATAGACATGTTGCATTCTATTATAGAGACTGCTAATTCATCAGTGAAAGGAACTCTACTTGTAGCTCCAGAGAATCCTTGTGCTTTTATGGCATTTCCCGACATTGGATATTTGCCCTCTCGGATACACGAATGAGTAGCCGCATTGTCTACTAAAAAAAGAAAAATATGTGTCTCCTATCGTTACATCAACCCTCGTTTCCTCTTGGGGGTCTGGTGTTACCGATAGTACTGAACACATCAAGTCACCCTATGAACTGTCCTATTGCGGATACATGCTTATACCTATACCTGTGAAAGAACATCCTCCTACCACAGTGTCACTCCCTACTCTAGGTGTCAATAGCTGTCCTGTGTTTGCGTTCTGCTGTATCTGCATGGGTGCATGCTGTGACTGCCCTTGTAGCAGATTCAATGGTGCTTGGTGTGGTTGCATTGCCTGTTGCATTTGTGGCGCTTGTGCTTGAAACACTGTCTGATCTTGGACGAACCCATCCCTAGCTTGTGAGCTATATGCTGGAGGATAAACTGCCCCCCCTCTTGAAAATGGCCCATTCTGTACATAGCCTTGGCTTCCACATGTTTGCTCGATGTGCTCTGTCATCCCACATATCCAACAAACAGGAGGAAATATTCGGATTTGACCCCCTTGCATATTCTGATTATCATTCTGCATATTCTGAAAACCACCTTGGTTATTCTGGAAACTACCTTGATTATTTTGAAAACCAACCCTTCCTCTGTAGCTCATTCCTCTACCTTGTGGTGTAACCTCATTCCCTCCTTGATCTATTTGGCATTGATTATTTGCCTGTGATGTGCCCACTGCTTGCTGCACTCCTGATCCTTCTCTGCTTGTCAATATCGCTCCTTCTATGGCATACTTCAACAATTTCTTCTGAACTAACTTAGCTTCCTTATTTTTCTCTTGCAACAGCCGACAGTGATGCACTATGGTTATCTGTATCTTTGCATATGGCTTTGCTTCCATTCCCACTAAATTCTTGAGTTGCCTAAGTACTTGCTCGGGTAATCCCTGACATAAAATGTGGTAAAATACTGCCACTGATTTTCCTCACGGCTCCCCCATTTCAAGAGTCTACCGTTCCTGAATACTTTGAATATAAGCAAGCAGATCTTCATCATATTTCATCTTACGTGCCATAATTGCACCCATGTCTGACGAATCAGGATACTGTACACTGAGCGCTCTCCAGACATCTGCTCTACAATTATTAAATGCTGCTCCATCGAGCGCAGTGTTCTGTCCCATTGTCTGCCTGTCCATAGTGGGTACAATGGTTCCTGATTGCCTTATACCTGGTAATGACCTCAGCTTGCTCACATTTGGTGGCGTCTCTCCCTTACTCAGACCATCTTACTTCCTTTCCTGTCTGTAGACATCCCTCTGCACTGCATGCACCTCCTCTCTCTTCCCCACGGAAGGTTTCGTCTGACATGACTAGTCCCTAACTATTATTGCTTTCTTCTCTTTCATCCTTATTTAAGATCCGCCTGTCTAAGGACAAGGATTTATGCTCCAGACTAAATGGGCTTCCTTCTTCGCCTTTTGACCAGGCGATTATAGATTGATCTTCCTTTCCTCTGTTTCCCGTTTCACCTTTTGCTCTCATACCCTGATAGGCTTTATCAATCCTATCTCCAATACTTCCTATCTCAAAGTTCTCATCTAATAAAACTTTAGATGTTTCTGACGTTGCTCCCTCTCCTTTCCATCTCTTAATCTCTCATTTTATCTCTGGTGAAATATACATTTTTTCACTTTTCTATTCTCTATATTGTATGACCTTAAAGGTCTTTTTTCTCTTCTTAGTCTCCTCTGGACTGTCATCACTATTATAAGCAGGTGGTTCGTATATCAGATTAGTATACCCTGTCGCCACTTTCAGTTCCTTCAATGGATACAATCCTTTGCTTTCTGTACTAGCGCTTTTTACTCTAGGCGAGGCAAGGGGAGCGGAAGGCTTAACACCTTCCTCCCTACACTGGTTAAGCATCCTATCCTCAGGAGGCAGATCTTCTCGTTCCTCCTGGTACATTTTCCAGAGCTGTAAAATAGCTAACCTTTTCTCCAATTTCTTCCCTGTATACGCAGCGTTCACGTATGTGGTCATGTGTTTTATAACCGCTTTTGACAGTGATCCCCTTGTGGCCATGGCATGAACATCTTGTCTGCTGTGCCCTTTATCCATTCCACACTATACTGTTTGAGCTTGGGCTCATATTTTGGCAGTGTTCTGGATAGGTGAATCAGTGGAGTAATATCTCCCATTGTGACACGTCTCAATCGACTTTCAATACTTACTGTTATTTACACAAATATGTTTCAGAAAAACAACAAATATGTGCCTGCTCCAACCTTTGCTCCTCAAAGGCTCGACTTCTCAATTATCTCAATCTACTTTTTCGGTCAGCGATGACAATGGCCCTCATTACGACCCTGGTGGAAAGGGGAAAACGATGGCGGAAATGCAATACCGACATCGAATAGCGCTCGGTGCGACTATGACCCGTCACCGCAAAGTACGAAGCCATTAGCGACACCGTAGTGAACGCCAACGCTAACTGCACTAAGCACGCGCGCGCGCGCCATGCCAAACCGCAAACACCACCATGGTGCAACGGTACGCCAATTCCGACCCTAGCGGACATGTACCTAACGCCATCAGGCATGGCGGAATGGACCATTCCGCCATGGCGAGAAGTACGGCATCGCGAATCAACCGTAAACGGCCCCACTGAGTGCCTGTACACCGCTCCCTGCCCACAAAGTACAACTCCCTGTAGGTGCAAAGAAGTCACAATGCAACCATTGAAAAGTACAAAGCACCCATGCATGCCAACGAACAAAAGCAACACAAGAGGTGCCAATGGGAGCTGCAGGGCACAGATGGCACGAATACAGAAGCCATCCCAATGGACATGACCACAGTCCCCCACCAAGAAACGCACGCAAACACAGGCACCTGTGCCCAGCAACATTCCGAAAACACATCATTCCACCAGTCCACCTGGCTGACCGCCATCTGTTACACAAAACCCAATCCCCCGCCCCTGAGCATGACAACATTCAAACTGTCACATTGGCAGCCCCCATCCCTGACCTCACGGGCTCAGTAGGCAAACGCGCCCAGTACAGTACCACGCAACTAAACCCCGAAGCAGGAACCCAATGCAGATCTCCTCACAATACATCGCCCCACAAATAGGCACATGCCACATCACTTGCAAAGAAAAACGCTACACGGGCCAAATCAGATCAGAAATTTAATGCACAACTAAATCACCAAGCCCATACAGCCATCAGGCCACGAACTCCAAAACACATTTCACCATTGTGGGCTGCATCCGCAAGACATGACCAGCCACCACTTGTGTGACGCCCTGTCCCATCATGGTACACAGAGCCACATTCACGTACGAAAAGGCTACATGGAAGCGCACACAACCGCAGGGCCGTCCCAATGTGGAGGCACTAGTCCAGCTGAAAGGCCGAAATGTTGCTCCGAGCCACCAGTACTGCGTAAGGGCATGTGGGCCACTGGCGATCGTCCCATAAGATCGTAATGCTGCTCCACCGATTAACACGAAGCAGCAGGTGTCGGGAGTAAAATCCATCTGCAGGAGTGGCATACAGATGGCAGTGGCAAAAGGGGAGGAGATACCTGTCAACCAAAAGAAAAGAACAAGAACAGAATGGCCATCAGAACTACATACGAACAACTCACTTCAATGAGCACACGAAATCCACAGCCATATGCATGCTAGCCCACTCCAAAGGATCATCACCACCCCAAAGCCACTTGCGACTCATAACCATCTATACCTAGGTGTAAACACCATCACGAACGAGTGTACCTGTGCATGCGTCTGCCATAACAGAATCCATCAGATGGGAATGTTAACGTGCATGGACACAAGTGGCTGAGTGCGCGTCGAGACAGGGAGGGCTCAACAAGGCCAGATAGACGATGGGCCCACTATGGCAGGCCTGCATCACATAGCGTAGGGGAGGCGGATAGACCCCAAGAAGCCCTGTACAAGGCAAACTCTGCATCAAATCACCTGCCCATGCATCCATTCATCATACCCTCATCCCGGAATCAAAACGCCTGAATAATTACTCACATGACATTAGAAACATCCATTGAGTCTGTGCGTAATGCAGCCTGCTAAATCCACAGTGCCCCAGCCCGTAAATCCAGTGTTGTGAAGTAACATGTATTTGGGAATGCCCGGCCTCATCGCCCACGTAGCTATTGCGCATCCCAAACTATTCATATCAATCATTGCTCCCTCGCCATGGGCCCTGTCTCAAGGACATAGAACAATAGAACGTTATATTTGCAGACAGACCTGTGGGCATCTCCTCGCCGCTAGCCGGAAACCGAAAGCGCCGCCCTTCGAATTCCTCATTTGCAACATCACGTCGAGAAGGCATCTGTGGCCGTTTGAAATCACTAATTATTCCATCGAGTGCGGCTGTGCGTGAAAATGGCAACTGCCTTCACCCACGAATGGGAAGCCACGCCCGTCGTTGCAACTCAGTACAGTGATGCATGAGGGCCCACCGTTACTCGAGTACTACGTTCCACTGACCCTTCACAAGTCTGTTCGCGACTGCACAGACAGTATGGGAAACAATGGGACCACAGCAGAATGAACATATCAACCAATCTTACACGGCCATCGGGTACAAATACATGAATGCAATAGCAAGATACAATTACCCGATTTGCAGCGTTGTGGGCGGGACATGCTCGGCCAAAGGGGAGAGCAGTTTGCACAGGTGGAATCAATCACCACAGGTGGAGGCCATACAGCCTGGAAACACATAAATTGCACAGCCAGTCTCCTCCCACAACCACAGCGAAATGCTACCGGCAGGACTCGCGATGTTGGCCCTGGGGGACCTGATAGCACTGCAAGTGCTCCGACTCCAAGAAGAAGACGAACAACAACTACAACCAGCCACACGGAGGAGACGCAGGAGGAGGAGGAGGCCAAGGCAGGGCCAGCAAGGCCCAGCAGCACAGCCACTACCACCACGCAGGCAGCCCGCAATCCCACGCCTCCGAGCACATCCGTTCAACCTCACTGATGAGCAGATCCACACCCTCTACCGTCTGGACCGGGACACCATAGCCGCCATTGTGGACATGACACAGGCTGACCTAGTCAGCATGATAGAGAGCCCAACCGCCATCCCACCCCTACTGAAGGTGGTGTCTGTACTCCACTTCCTGGCCACTGGCACCTACCAGCACACAGTCGGACAGTTGCATGGCATTTCTCAGCCACTGTTCTCACGGACACTATTCCAAGTGCTCGATGCCCTCCTGCAGCACGCAGACGACTACATCTCTCTACCACGCTCGGAGCAGGAAATAACCAACACAAAAGTGGGATTCCATGCACTTGCCGGCATACCGGGTTGCATTGGTGCCATCGACTGCACCCATGTTGAATTGGTCGTCCCACATGCCATGGAGGCCCAGTACCGCAACCGAAAACAATTTCATTCCCTGAATGTACAAATGGTGTGTGACTCCAACAGGATCATTACGCATTGTTGTGCCCGATTCCCTGGATCAACCCATGATTCCATGGTCTTGAGGAACTCTACCATACCACGCTACATGGAGCGACCCGCAGGGAACAGATCCTGGCTACTCGGTGAGTCTCATTGCATGCATGATGATGTGGGGTATGTGATTTGGCAATGTACTGGCAGGAAGAGGGGGGGGTGTGCGTACGTATCAATGGCATTCCACATCCTACGTTTCTCGTCCACATACAGGTGATGCTGGATATCCACTGAAGAGATGGCTCCTCACACCAGTCCGGAACCCACGGGACCAGCATGAGGAGGACTACAACCATGCCCACTCACGTACCCGTGTAGTCATAGAACAGGCATTCGGCCTACTGAAGACTCGTTTCCGCTGCCTCAGCAGGTCTGGCGGGGCACTCCTGTACCGCCATGAGAAGGTTGCAAAGATGGTCATGGCATGTGTCATGCTCCACAACATGTGCGTACGTAGAAATGTGCCCATGCCCCCTGACGCAGAACTGCAAGCACCGGATGATGGTCATGATGAGGGTGGGGATGTGGCAGCACCTCAAGGAGTCTGCGAGGCACCGGAGGGCCGTGACATCCGTCAGCATCTCATTGATGTATGCTTCTAGCACTCACGCCTGGTGGCTGATACATGGACACGGGACTCGTGGCACTGCGTGTGTCTGGGACATGCACAATATGGACTGTACGCCTATGATGGCCTAGTACACAAAGATCAATGTCCACACATCTCATTGGGTGATCGTGCACTTTTTATGGCATATGTGATATCATGTTGAACACCCTATCGACCCGCCACCCAAGTGAGCCCAACACACCCCCTCCACCCTCCTACCTCCCACCCGAACACCAGTGTCCAAAGATGCTCATTGTCAGTGGCCTGTCGCTATTGCAAGCCCCCTCTGCGGGTATCAGGGGCACCCCTGCCTGTGGAGCGCAGGTTCCTCCCTGATCTACGTTGGAGGCTGCCCTGGACGGAACTTGCAACGGATGATGTGTCTGCCTGCTCACGTCCATGCATGTCCCTAAGGGTTTGCGAGAGCTCAGTGAGCACACGGCGCACTGCGGCAAGTTCGGCACATACGTCTTTGGACGTCGCATGCAGTTCCCCCCTCAGGCTCTCGGTGCTTCTCTCCATTTGGACTCTCAGGCTCTCGGTGCTACTCTCCATTTGGACTCTCAGGCTCTCGGTGCTACTCTCAATTTGTGCCCTTAGCGTCTCTGTACCTCTCTCCATTTCTGCCCTAAGTGTCTCTGTTGATGTTTCTATGTCTGCCTTGGTGCCCCCACATTCATCGGCATGGTCCTTGAGGAGTGTGGCCATTTGCTGCTGTTGGACGATTAACTTGTCGAGGGACTGTTGCCTCTGCTGGGCCATGGCCATTTGCGGGGGTGTCACAGAGGGGCTGTTGTCCTCATGTTGCCTTGCCACAGGGCTTGTGGGGGATGGCCAGTCGTCGTCTTGTGGCTGCACCTGCGTGGTATCCTCATGTTGTACGGGATGGGACAGACAGGGGGATTGGGACAGGTCATGGATGGATCTGACCTCGACATCCCCGTCTTCTGTGTCCGAGCATGCTGCCATCAATGGGGTGTCACCTATGGTGCTGCTGCCACCAGAGGCAGTGCCTTCTGTGGCATCCATTGGGGGGACCTGTGGTGGTGGTGTTGTGGGCATGCTGGCTGCTGGGGTGCCTGTTGATGTTCCCTCCTCTGTGCTGCCACCTGATTTGTGCTGCTGCCGTGTCTTGATGCGTGCAGCTGAGGTGGAGGGTCTCTGGCCGTTGGTCTTGGCCCTCTTTGCAGGTGTGCTGGTAGGGGTGTCCTGTGGCTCGTCGTTTGGATCGGACCCTGTGGTGGAGTAAAGGAGGGCGAGGGTTATTGATGGGTCTGTGGGAATTGGAATGGCATTGTATCACATGCTTTGGGGTGGTACCTGAGGGTGATTTGGGTCGGGGCCTTGGAGGTGCTTTGATTTGTGTGTGGAGTGAGGGTGCAGTTGTTTGGCAGCCTGCAGTTTGGGTGTGCCTGCTGCACGTGTAGTGCGTGTATTAGGGGTTTTTAATTATTTATGTATTTATTGTGGGTTTTAACGTGCGCTATCAGGCCGATGTGTGTGGACGTTCTCCTGGACATGTGTTTCTGTTGCACTATGTGGACGCATGGTACTTCACATGGATGGACTGTGTGGCTTGTTATATCTGGCCCACCTACCTGAATCTTCGGATGTCTGCACTCCTTTCTCCATCCCTCCGACTCCCTCAATGCTCTCCATTCCGATGGTGGAGGCACAGATTTCTTCCCAGGGGGTCAACTTGATGGGTGATTCAGGACCTCCCCCGGTGGCTGTGGCAATGTTGCGGTTGGCAGAGAGTATGCTGCGGACGCGTATCCGCAGGTCGTCCCATCGCTTGCGGCATTGCTGTGGGGTGCGGGGTGCGGTCCCCACCGCACTTACACGCTGTGCCACCAGAGCCCATATGGCCTTCTTGTTTGCAAGTGCCGTCCTGGTCATTTGCGTGCTGAAGACGACGGCAGCATTCTCCTGGAGGGTCTCTGTTAGCACGGTGAGTTCCTCGCGGGAGAAGTGGACCTGCCGCTTGCGGTCGCACGCTTTCTTCGCTACTTTTCCCATTTTTCTTGGTTTCGCTAGGGTGGTTGACGGGGTGGGGTGTGTCTCAGGGTAGTGTTTTTAGTGGTTGTGTGGTTTTAGTGTATTTATAGGTGTACGCCGGGATGTTTCCCGTTCCGGCCCCGTGTTTTAACTTCCGTTTCCGTATATTTCCGGCCACCGTACTTTCCGGTAGGCGCACACTGCGGTGACCGCTAAGAGGGGTGGCGGTATTGCACCTGGGGCGCCGTACGGCGGCGGTGTGGGCCGTTTTGGGGTCATTTCCGCCATCGCGGACTTTGCACTTCCGCCATGCCGTGGTGCTCGTGCTCGATGGGTCGGAATGGGCCGCACTTTGCTCCTTCGTGCTATGGCGGAAACGCTATTTACGCTGTGGCGGTCCGGTCAGTCGCTTTCCGCCAGGGTCGTAATGAGGGCCAATGACTAAAAAATAGATTACAGCTTTTTTACCTCTTCTTTAACCTCACAGTTTTATTCTTGTCATTCTTCCACACTTCTATTCACAATCAAAAAATACACAAACAGACAAACTAGTCAACTTTTCACATATACACCATGGTATTCCTTTTCTCCTAGCCCCTAAAATACTCTGATTGGAGTTTGAGTCATTCACTATCATAAACCTGTTTATGTGCCACCTATTTATCCCCTTAGGGTTTCGCAATGCCTCCTTCTAAACCTGCCTTGAGGTAGGAAAACCAGGCTCTACAAAATGTTCCTTGTTTTCTCTATAACTCTCCTCATTATATACTTAAACAAACCCCCATTACTTTCCCACATTACCACAATCCCATCCCCTTATTTTTCCAGTCCCCTCAATCTACTCACCATTCGCTTTTCAGCTCAAGACTTCGCTATCGTCCCCCTCCTCTTAGCGACCACCGTCGCCTTTAGTCCGCTCAGCACTTGTGGAAACCAGGAGTGATTTCGTCAAAGAGGGACACGTCCCACCTGTATCGATTTTCTTGCAAGAATTCTATATTGGACGCTCTCCACAGGACACTTTGCGATTCTTCGGCTAGATGACAGAAGGTGTCCGACTATCCGAAAACACTAGAGACCTACTGGCCGACGGATCAGAACCATCCTCTCTCTGCTACCACGTGAACCCCTAAGCCCTTTAAGCGAGGTAGCTCTCTATGAGATGGGTGGGGATGCACAATTTACTCTGACACCAATAATCAGACCGACTCAGGAAGTTGGAAAAAGTCAGATGTTTTAATTACATTTATCTAAAACAGGGAGTACAACGATCATCAACGGCCATTCGCAATAGCATTTCTAAAAAGCTCATTCAATGCATTTCATAAAAAACAGCACTTATGTAACAAAAATTCATCATCAGTGATGTCATACTACGTGGCAAAATAAGAAAACCTACTTGGAGTTATGATAGGCTTAAGGGGAACAGCTAGGTATACTTTCTATGGGGGATAGCATTGTGATTGGGTCTCTAACATCAGGTGGACAACTTATGCCCACCCCTAGTGCAATTCATCTTCGCTGCCATGAAATATACAAAGTTTCATTGGCTCTCAAACTATAGGGCTCTTCACTACATGGCCCTCTACAATTGGTTGGCACGCTTGTACCTTTCTAGAATATTCCACTCGCTATCAGCAGGCAAGCTGGTACCCCAAGTGCTTGTGGGTGGACTTGACCGTGCCTTCGCACCCAATTAGTGCAACATCCATCATCACTCCTATTGTCTGCCATTCAATTAGTCTTTGAACTCGGCCTTGCAATAGCCTCTAGTCTCTGGGACTGAAAGGGAGTGTGAGCACAGCCTAATCTTCAGTCTCGATGTGGCTTGCCCAAAGTCTATTTTCATCAGGACCATGTGACAGGAGACTGTGTTTTGAGCTCCTTCTTCTTATTTAATCCTATTAAATTAATAAAACCTGGCACTTCTAGTGTTTTTCCACTACACATCAACAGAATCTCGTTTCGATTCTCACGTTCATTGTATCTTCTCGAATAGATAACCTGTTTCTTGGCTGCTCCAACCCTTGACATGGGGCCAAACAAAAACAACAAAAGGAAGTAGAACTGCTACCTTCCAGGTTCATACCCAATTTTTGTCAATAAATGGAACAAGTGGAAATCGGGGAGCCTGGTATAGTTGTACTAATGGATTAAATCCCTGAGTTAGTAACCCAAAAGTTTGTCCAGAAAGAAGAAAGGTCGAATAAGGAAACTCACACGTGTCAAAGGTTGTGAACATAAAAGGTTTGTATTAAAACAAAAAAACATCAAAAAAATGTGTAAACAATATGTATGAGACAAATTACAATAATCTAAACAACGAATAACTTAGTGGGGTACATAAGATCATCAAAAAAACATTTGAAAGCAATATGTATGAGACAAATTTCAATAATCTAGACAACAATAACTTGATGAGGTACATGAAAGAAATGCCCATTCAGGCCTTTTAGTGCTTGCTGAATGGAGAGTATTTAAGCGTGACCCAAAGGGGAAGATATTCACAAATGGTTCTGGGTTTAGAACATGCTCCATGTATAGTACATGTAGGAGTCGAGAAGGTTTATTGGACCTGTAGCCATCTAGATCCTGGAGTTGCTTCTATACAAATAAGCATCTCATCTTGCAGGTGCCAACGTGACAGGGGGAACTTGGTCAGGTTGTGGAATACAATTGCTGGCCTGAGGATGTTTGTTAAATAAGTACTAATCGGACATGTGGATCAATACAGCCCCCTTGCACATAGTACACGTTTCGGCGGAAGAATTATCCCATTTGGAAATGCTTCTGAGGGATACATTTTGTTCTGCATGAACCGCCTTCATCAGGGCGAGTGGGTGGCCGCACAGAAACCTTGAGGTGAATCTCACTGTGAGGCAGGCACTCCTTGTGGGCCGGACCAGTCAAGCCGCACTGTAGGTTGCTTGGTTGATGAGTTCAGTCCACAGAAATGGATACTGCAGGGAAAAGCATTCTGTGTTTAGGGGTGAAGCAGCTGGGCCCCCTCCGGCTTCTTACAGACCCCCATTCTCTTTGCTGCAGGAACGCTTGTCATACCGCATGCGCATTGGACCACCATTCCCTTATAACCATCAAATTCCTTTCATTGCTTTTAACAGGGCCACGCACAGCTGTCTCCCCCCAAATCCCTGTCTCTTGGGGCCAGACAAGCCTTCTTGATTCTTCCTCCATTGTCAGCCGTCTTTCTTTGCTGCACCACATTTTAAGCCCTTTTCGCTCACGGGGTCCTAGTTTGCTAAACAAGACGTGGAACATCCATATTCTTCACGTATATATAATGGTGGCACCGCCTGCAATCTATTCACTACTATTGCCAGCCTTCATGATTACTTGGTCTACTTGCGTTTCAGCATCTGTGCATTATAAAATGACTTGTATTTTCTTCAGTGCTTTTGCTTGTGTGATCTTCATTCTTGCACATGAAATGTGCCTGACTCCTTACTTTGTCATCAGAATCTATAGGGTCTATATACTTTCTTCTTTGGCATCTCTTCTTGGTGCATCATCTTTGCTTCATTTGACATCACCAGGCTCTTGCCTTCATTGCTTCACACTTCTTCCAGAACCTCGTTCAAGAGGCTGTCATTTCTCTGTGGGTATGTTATGTAAGGTTTGCTTAGTGGATACCTTGTTTCGAGGACTCCTTGTGGAATAGCTATCAATACTGGCGTTGTGCATTTCCAGCTTCCAACATATAGGAAGAATTGGGGCGGGAGTTCCGCTAGAGTCATTTTGCTCCTCCTCTACACTATATCTATATTTTATACAATTTACATTGTCTACACCATGGAACCTACTATTATGCCAAATTACAGGTAGGTAGCATGTTAGGAAGTATGCTGAACATTTCAAATGGACACACACACATATCCACACATTTCCCCAAAAAAGAAACATTTGAAAAATGTATATTTTTTACTTTTTACATTGTCTACACCATGGAACCTACCCACATGCCAAGTATCAAGTTTGTATCATGTTGGGAAGTATCCTGAACATTTTAAACACACACACACACACACACACACATTTCCAAGCATTGCAGTTGCTTAACAAATCTCTTCAAAAAATTGAAAAATGCATATTTTATACTTTTGACACTGTCTACACCATGGAACCTACCCACTGCCACATTTCAAATGTTTAACATGCTGGGAAGTATGTTTAACATTTCAAAAAGACACACACACAAATCCCCAAATGTCCCTTTAGTATATAGATATCTACATTTCGGTTTGACCCTATTTGTTTGTGCCTCTGTTTAGATTTTACAGTTGGTCTCTGTTATCTAGCAGTAGATACACTGCAGTGGCCCACCAGTCTTTGTTAGCTATTCTATTTTTACACAATTTGTAAATGTCACTCCATTTTAGATTTGTTTATGTTTAATCATATTTGTTAGCATTCCAGTCCATTAATTTAACTGTTTTCTACATTTGTCTGGCAAGTATTCATTACTATTTTTTGCTTCTGTATGTCTGATTGAATTTCTCTAAATTGCATGTTTGATGTAATTAAAAATCATCAAATATGTCAAATTGTTGGTACTATTTCATGATTGGTTGCTTACTGTTTTTGATGTAATCTTAAATTTGGTGTAACACTGGGTTGCATTTACCTAACCTCCATCTGGCGGTACAGGAAGACTAGTCTTCAATTAATTAGTAAGTAAGCATATAATAATTCCCACTGGGCACACTTCTTTGTGTTTATTGTTTTATACCCCTCAGTCCCCACAGGAGAAGAGCACAGCCCTCTCAGATATTAAAAGACATGTTGATCATCCAACTCTCAAGCATTTAAAAATAAATATAAATAAAAAAGTAACATAAATAAAAATAAAAATAAAACATACTTAACACAATGCATAGAAACATTGGGCCTGATTCATGGAACATTTTCCTATGGGATTGTGCCACTATAAAACAATTCCATGAATCAGGCCCCTGGTCTTGCCATAATGCAAAAAGTCATTTTATTATCACTACTCACACCTACCCCAGGATATCTCAGGGGCAACGTGATCACCTTGGAAGCAAGACGACACGGAGCAACACAGACTAACATAAACTACAACTAATGCAAAACAAAGCATTGAGGGCAGCCCTATGAATGAAAAAGTCTGTTCATAGTTCCAACATCAGGAGGGAGACCCACTGTTTACCCATTAAGCCCAGAATCATTTTCAAAACATTATGTATCACCCACAAGTGCCTTGCAAAAAAAGCCCCTATCTACAAGAATAATGCTGTGATGAAAAAAGAGTCTAGTAGAACACTTAGATCCAACAATAACTCGCTCCTCGTGATTCCTCGCTTCAAAAGCTCTAGAGCAGGGGATAGCAGCTTCCAGTTCATGGCTCCCAAACACTGGAATCCCTCCCATTAAATATCAAAAATATAGAGTCCTTCGCGGCCTTCAAAAAGTCACTTAAAACCTGGCTTTTCAACCAATTCTAGTAGACTGAAACAAAAGCCAATTTTCATCAGGCTCCCTAGGTCCAGCCAGCATCTTAGGTCCAGAAAAATGCCTTCCTCTAGGAGGTTCAAGCCATAACTTGTAAATAAGCATGATTCTTGTATTGTATTGTTCCTGCCCATGCATGCAAAAAAGTATACACAACGACGTTGCCCTGATTAACGAAATATTCTCCATCACTCAGGCCTGGATGGCCATACACAGCCTCTGCCTGAATGATGAGAAAACTGAGCTTCTCCTTGTTGGCTCACCCAATAACCTGGCGAAACTCAGCCCCAACTACAATACCTTCATCATCGATAGTAATACTATTCCCATTGTTAAAAGTGTGAAAACTCTTGGCTTTTATCTTGATGCCAACACTAACCTATCCAAACAAATTAACATGACTGCCTCAACCACTGCCTACACTGGCAAGCTGATCAGGGCCTGCAGACCCTTCCTGTCCTGGAACAGCTGCCTTACGCTGTGCAGGGCCCACATACAGTCCAAACTGGACTACTGTAACAGTCTATACCTAGGAGCTAACAAATCCATAATCAATTAACTACAGGTCCTCAAAACAACGCGCTACGAGCAGCTCTAAACATTCCCAGACGAGAGCACATCTCTACCACAAGAAAATCGTACAAATGGCTCTCCATCCAACAAAACATTGACCTAAAAACCACTTGTCTCATGTACAAAGTATTAAACCATCTAGCCCCACCCTATCTCACCAACAAATTCACCATGAAATCTGCCACCAGAATTTTGAGATCCTCCAATACCCTATGCCTAACAGTGCCTACATTCACATTAAAAAGAGCTGGAGGATAAAGCTTCACGGTCCTTGCCTCCCAACTCTGGAACACCCTACCATTCAACATTAAATGTATCGATTCCTTTCAGTCTTTAAGGAAACTGGTTATTATATGGTTACTGGACAAAAACGAGCATCCTCCATCTGCTCTCTCCCATGTCTGATGATACTGCCTATACTTAAACTTCTCACTTGTAAACTGTACAATTGTATAAATGTATAAATGTAAACTGTATATAATGTACGCTGTAACCATTGCCTTATGCACCCTTTTACCTCCGGTCTGGAGCTCTATTTAAATAAAATAAACAAACAACAATGTCTTATTTTTGTAACACTGTCTACCATAAGCTTCAAGAGAATTGTCCCAATCAATACTAAAGATGTCTGTAACTATGCCGTGATAACCCAGGGTCTGGGCGTGTAACACATGTAATTAATAAAAATATGCACAACAACAAGGACATTTTGCTCTTCATTATCAATATTGCTCACTCCTCCACTTACAGATTATTTTCCAACAAAGAGAACTTTTAATACCCCCTGTATTGCCTCCTAAATGAATCCCCCTCTGATACAGGGCCCTTATGCAGTTGCTGAGAAACATCCTATCTCCTCTGATCCATTAATGGAATGTGTGGGATCTAATACTCCCACTTTCCCCCTGTCTCCTGTATCAAATAATGAGAAAGCTTTTGGATTTGGGAGATTTGAGTGTGATGTCTATGCAATGCCATGCTAAGGCTTTGCTATCGGAAACCCCTTGGATTGTTTCAGAATATTTGACTATCGTGTGCAGCAAAATCAGTCTTTTATTGAAAAAATCTTCCTAAAAAGATCTTTTCACGTAGGAACAATACGCCTACACCCAGATACTTGCATGCCAATTCAACTAAATTAAATGAAAAAGAGACAAACATATCGGAGATTTAGGCAAGGGTGCCTTTTAGCGCCCTCACTTCTTAAACCTTTATATTTCTGACAATGTTATATCCCTTCAGAATGTAAATTGTTTTCCTCCCAGTCAGTCTCCTTGTCAGTCTAGAAAAATGGATACCTCTACTATGTGACCGCAAACGCATTTTGGTGGCCGTGGGCCAACCGTCTCATGCACGATATGACAGAATATAGGTTTTAGAGTTTGCCAATGAACAGCCATTTTGATGTAACAAGAATCGCCATTTTGTTTTCTAACCATTGCTCATTGCTTTCTGTTCCTATTGCTTCGCAGTATATTTTCCGCTTACACTCCTCGACTGTAAAACATTGTCTGTATGTGAAAAGGACAAGGCCGCAGGGCCGAGAGGATAACAAGAGTTAATTGAAACACAAACGTAGGCAGCGCCAGGAAGAATGCCCGGCTCCCTCCCAAATGTAGCCTTGAAGCAGAGCTGCAGGACATTTAATCATTTCGCAGCTGCCAGCCAGTCTCGTTATATGGTAGAATGTGTTAGAATAATACCGCTAAAGGCTTGAATTATGCTTTTCTTACGGCCCCCCTTTGCTGAGCCCGCTAGAGCGTGTCGGCTCCCAGGACACGAATAGCACCTAATAGATAGCAAGGTCTGGAATGCAACTCTTCCCCCCTGTATGTAGCTCGCTTCCAAGAACAGAAGCGCTGTGTTCTATTCAACAACTGAAAGATGCCTTTGCACTCACAAATTGCAAATTGTTACTAGAATAGATGTTTGAAGGTGTCATAGTAGTCGGAGATGTCCATCATCACACCAAGTTCAAAGAAACCCAATAAAGGGGGGTGTTAAACATGTCATAGCTGATTGTTTGATATGCATTTTGTATATATGTAACTGGTGTACGTAATTCACTCTCTTGCGTCCCGCGCGGTCTAGAGATACACGTCGTGGGGCGTGAGACCGAGTTGGCCAACTGAGACTTTTGCTTTGCAATAAACCGTAGCTTTGGGAATACAACCTCGTGTCTGGCATATCTATCGTGTGAGGTGACTTGCCTTGTTTCCATAGACGTCAGGGTCCCCTAGGAGCCCCTTTCAGGATGGGCTAGCTGAAGACAAGATGGCTAGCATATATGGTTGACAATTTTCTTTTCAGTCATTCATCAGTCAGTCTTCAATGCACTATTGTCTCAGGAGGATAGCTCAGGGACAACATGCTCGCCTTCGAAGCAAGATGACACGGAGCAACACAGGTTTGAACCCCGGGTCCATGCTTAGAAACCCCTGGGTATTAAGTGCGTAATAAATAAGCAATCATGTCACTAATACTTTTCATGGTTACATGGAGTATAATGATTTATTAAGAAATACAATACAATCTGATGAAAATGAGATATATTTGGGCTATAGAGGGAACTAACCTGGAGCTAGTGAACCACCTGACTTATTTAGGTTACACAATGGTTTAACAAACCAAATCTGAAAACCTGACATGTTGTGTTGAAATCTAAAATGGTTTTCTTCTCCACACAAATGAGTAGAATGAATTACACATTTTGCCACTTTTCCATGATCCCATGAATTCTGCAATGTGGGGAATTTATACCAAATGCAAGAGTTGGTACAAAACACTTGTGATTAGATTTTATTGTGATGGATTGCCTAGATCTGCTAAAATGTAAGAAGCCTATAA
Source organism: Ambystoma mexicanum (assembly GCF_040938575.1). Taxonomy (NCBI): domain Eukaryota; kingdom Metazoa; phylum Chordata; class Amphibia; order Caudata; family Ambystomatidae; genus Ambystoma; species Ambystoma mexicanum. Next base: position 1,051,924,143 of record NC_090941.1, read on the forward strand.
TATTGTATTGAGATGAGACATTTTATTTTAAATTTTGATCAAATTAATTGTTCAAGTCTAGAATGATGCTTTTGTAAGATTATGATGTGAAATGTTTACAAATAAATCAATGCACAATACAAACAACATATATAGAAAATACTTGGGTCAATGTGTGTAAAGAACATGCATAAATGTGAGAAAAAGAGAGGCAGAAGAAGAGAGATGGGGAAGAGCAACATTGAGTAAAAGGGAGGAGGGAGAGAGGGTAAGTAAAAAAATACTTAGCTTTTTCCAGGGTCCTGTCCGTGAAAATTGTATCCTTCTGCATTACTTTGTCTCCTTCTCCCCTGCTTCATCTCGTGTGCTACTGGGCTCTTGCATGTGTGGCTGTGGGTGATATCATCACACGTGAGGTGATTGTACTATTCTTAGTCACCTTCCTTTCTGGTTTTGCAGGTCTGTTGGTGCTGTTGCAGTGCTGGTGGTGGATGGCTGGCTAGTGGTCTCTGCCGTGCACTTGATGCAATTGCAATGGGATACATAGTCAGACATCACCAATGTGCCAAGAATGAAGCTGGCACTTGGGAACCTTTTTTGGACATTCATCTTAAACATCAACGTAGATGTTGGTAGTTTTCTTTTGGGACGCACACTGAATGCTGAAGTATCACAAGGTCCAAGTGTGTTCTGCTGGCAATGATGGTGCTTTCATTCCTTGGAACTGTGATGGTGCGTCTTGTGATTCATCTCCTCCAGCTGTGGTGGTGCTGTGGCCACTGTATCCCCTCCAGTCTGTGATGGTGCTTGAGATGCAATGCTTCTGGGATGTGGAGTTGCTGCTGGTGTTTCTTTGTTATGCTTCAGTGGTGGTGGGTGGTACCAATCCAACCCATTATCTGAATCTCCATCTCTGGCTCTCTCCTCTGCCCTTGATTGTTGATGGAAACTATAGGTGAGTGAATGCCAAGGTCTTCTGTGTGACAATTGATAGGCCCTCCTTGTGAGGCTCCTCCACAATGGTTGCTTCTTTGAAGTCAAACAGTGGTGACAGTGACAGTAGCATCTTGATCAGGCTGTCCCTGAGGTCAATCTGCAAAAATGAAATCCCCAGGCTAAAGTTCTTGTATTAAAGGTGGCTGCTACATAATCTTTTGGTGGTGGTGGCATGGGCAGCTACTGTTGCAGTGGAAACTGGCACACGTCATTCTGGTGGTGTGCTGCTTCTGCTTCCTTGTGATCATGCTGACTCCATTCTATGGCAGAGAAAAATGCTTTACTAAAAGAAAAAGGTGAGTGTCAAGTGGAAAATTAGAGGGGCAGTAAGAGGGTTGGGCAAAGATGTAAAAATAGGGACCGTAAGGAGACATGGTAGCGATTGGAAATGAAAATATTTTGTGGTGAAGGTTTTCAGGCTCACTCAGTAGGGCACTGGCAGAGAAATCCACTGGACACCATCCGCTAGATGTGTGAAAGGAGGCACACAAAGCAATCAAATGAAAGTAATTATTTGAATCAACAAATGTCATGGGCCAGAATTGTTTGAACCATTAGTGGAAATGTCTCTGGCGAGAGAGGCTCAACACTCTGATGAACTCCTGGGATGTGCATAGTAATTGGTTGAGACATTAGCAAAAGTGTCTCCCATGGGAAACCTATGTGCAAGAACGCGTTGAATGCTGGGGGCACAACATTTGCTGAAGGAATCCTGTGCCAACTTTCATGAGATGCCCACAGATGAAATGGGAAACACGGCCCAAGGTGAAATCCTACTGTTAGTGTGTTTTCACCATCTGCAGAAGTAAATATTTCAACCTCTCCTAGCTGTAACCCGAGGTCAACCTTACTTTTTCTGCAGTGTGCATTTGCATGCACAGTGATATAATGATGTGATGTTGTTATGTTCTAGTCTGTCACCTTTGAGTCATGACCTGAATAAGGAGAAGCAGTTGTTGCACACAACAAAACTTTATCAAGACAGCTGAAGACTTCATACACATGCTGTACGCCCATGAAACACCCATCACAGTTAGATGGTTCTACAGGACACCATTTCAGAATATGTAACTGACAGCCAAATCATTGGCCAAAAGACTATGTTTGGTGGTATCTCCAAGCTTAGCAATAGGACTGATCGACATAATGTTCACAAAGCACAATGGGCCTCGTTACAAGATTTGCAGTAAAAAATGGCCATTACCGGCATGCCGGTAACAACATGTCTGTGTAGCGTTGATCCCGCAAACAGTGGCTGATCATGAGTGTGCAAGCACTCTCATACCTGCATGCCGCTAACGGCCATACTGGCATGCCGGTAATGATCCTCAAACCCCCAGATAGTGGCATCATGAAATGCGCACATAACACCTCCGCCATCTGCAACCCCCAAATAGCGGTACCGGTATTAACATAGTGGTATAAACTGGTCAGTTATTACCTGACCAGAAGTAACGTCATTGTGCCGGAACGGGAAATATACTGGTGGCCATCTTTAAAAACACAATCCATTGCCATCCTCCACACACTGGACCTTCTCAGGCTAAACTCCAAACACACCCCAGAGAAAATGTCAAAGGTAACCCAGAAAGGAACTGCCCGCCTGCGGGAACCAAGATTTAAGAACGAGGTGCTCAACATGTTAGCAGATACCCTTGTAGAGAATGCTGACATGGTTTTCTGTGCTGACCTCAGGCATCCAGCACAGCTCATGAAGAAGGAGATCTGGGAGGAAGTGGCAAGGAAAGTTATTGCAGTTGGCACCACCGCATGCACAGTGCGAGACTGCAAAAAGCGCTGGGATGACCTGAGGCTAAGAGTGAGGAATATCCGGTCGGCCAATCGGAGCCAAGGGCTGGCAACAGGTGGCGGTGCCCACTCACCTATTAATTTGGCATGGTGGGAGGAAACATGCAGCACATTGATGGATGTCGTGTCCATCAAATGATTCGTTGGAGCAGAGTTTGGAGTGCCATCAACGGCAGATGAAGGTGAGTGTCCCTACAAATACCTGACAAATAATGATCACAGTTGACAAACAAATGTGACAATGATGCGAGCCAAGACAGGTCCATCATACACACATTCACATATCCCGGTCCACATGCTGGCCCACCACTGTGGGAAATGACCATGAGGGCTCACAGTCCATTGCCACAAGCTCGATAAGGGAGATGGATGAATGCATCAGCGCTGCATAGTGGCAACGAGGAAGGGGTCCATGAAAACGACACTAATGTAGGAGTCTTCCACTCAGAGGATGTTGGTCGAACCCCAACAGTCCAGGTCACCCAACAAGGCACCCCTCACCAGGAATCTGTAGGACAGGGCAGCCAGGGAAAGTGGTCTCCAACATTGCACAGCCCTGTATTGGCTGCAGACACACCAACAAACCTACCATCCACCTCCACCACCGCAATACGGGACCTCGAAGGATGTCTGTCCAGGTTGGAGGGTCGGCAGGAGGAGATGCATGGATTTGTGAAACAGTACCTTGCAGAAGGTGAGGCAACACGCCGTGCAATGCGTGACACCACTGTGGCCGTTATCAAGGCCATCAACCGGAACACTAAGCGTGTCCAGGATGGATTCACTGCTGTGAACCAGATCCTCACTTGGATTGCAAACAGTATGGAGCAGCAAACAGTGGCTTCAGGGACACAGCCATCAACATCATCTGCATCTACCATGCCAGCAAGTTCCACTCAGACCAGCCCTCTGCACAGGTCCCTGCGCAGCGCTCAGAGATGCAATGCAAACCCCTCCTTCGAAGGGGGGTCCACAGTAGCAGGGGCAACCTCGATATGTAGAGTTGCACCACATCCGGACACATGTGCCATTGATGTCTTGGGGTGTTGGGGGTAGGAGGAGGCTTGAGGGGGCTGGAGGGTGTGTGGGGATGTTGTGGGGTGTTGGGGGGAGGGGTGAGGGTGGAGTGGGGCAGGAGGGTGTGTGGGGGTGGTGTGGGAGGGTGGGTGGAGGGGGTGGAGGTTTCATTCACGTTGTACAAACCATCACTTAAATACACCCACTGTGTAAAAAACCTTACAAGTGGACATTGCTTCTTTGGTGTGTGTCAATTTATTGCTTTACAGTGCACTGTGCCCATATACCCCCACACCTAGTGCCCCGAGTCCCACATACATGGCACCCTCTGCATCCCACTACTTCAGAATGATTGGTCTATGACCGATTGGCGCACAGCATGTCACTCAAGTGTATCGCGTCCTGGCCGATGTCCAACATCTACTCCTTCCTCACCTTCAACTTCACCTGTTGGTGGCTGGTCCATGTCAGGGGGAAGGGGTACATTCCGTCGGAAGCACATGTTGTGAAGCCTGGCACATACCACGATGATCCTGACCACCTTCTCAGGCCTGTAAATGAGGGCGCCACCCGACCTGCTGAGACAGCGAAACCGTGCCTTCAACAGGCCAAAGGTCTGCTGAATGACCACACGCGTGCATGTATGAGCATGATTAAAGTCCTCTTCATGTCTGTTCTGTGGATTCTTGACAGTGGTGAGGAGCCATGCCTTCAGGGGATAGCCAGCATCACCTTCATGGGAGCAGAAGAAGGTATGTTTAAGGCTACTGCTCAGTTTCCATATGTGCTCGGCCAGTACATCATTCATGTTCACATGCAGTATTCCGTTGATAGCAGCTATTAGCTTCACATCTGCACAACTATCTGCCCTGTGCAGTACTTGCCAATCCATGGTGCTGGCATTGGGTGACGTGCATGACTTAGGGGCTTTGATGTTGGAACCACCAGCCACCCAGATGGATTGACAAGGTCCATGATGTACACACATGTGAGGGCTGTGTGGCAGGGGATGACTCCAGATGCATGTTGGGCAATGTCTGATGCATTAGGATGCTGTACTATATGATATTGCTTGTTCAGTCTATGATGCATATGGGTCATTGTAGACGCCATGCACGTGACCCTCAACGTCTACACACTTGTCACATTAAATGGCACAATGTGAATGTTGTTAGTGTCTGCAAGTGTTGGGTAGAGTACCTTAGATGACTCATGGTGTCGACTTGCATGCTGGTACTCATGTGCTGTGGGCAATGCCCACGCCGATCGCACTGAAGTAGATGTCGCTCGCTACTTGATGTCTTCAATATGATGCATCCTTGTTGCATGTGTACTGTCATTTCTTTTCATCTGAACAAGGTGGAATTGATACTGTGCACTCATGGATGCTTGAACTGCGAGGTGCTTCAATGCGGTCATGTGTTTTCAGCTTCATGGACATGTGATGGTGTGTTGTGGTGCTGAGGGCATGGTCGGTTGATGTCCGGTGGACATGTTCAAGGGTGTGCGCTGATTGTGTGTGTGACATTTACACATTGGTGTGTGGCCTTAGTGTGTCAGACACCATTGTCTGTGTCATGCTTCATATTTGGTTGATTATGGGAACGGTCTTTGGCAGCATGGACAGTGTCCAGACACCCTATTGAGGCCACTCCCATGGCGCAGAGGGCAGTCTCCTTGCGTATGCATGTACGCCCCCCCAACACTCTCCCATGGCCCAGAGGGCAGTCTCCTTGCATATGCATGTACGCCCGCCAACACTCTCCCATGGCCCAGAGGCCAAACTCACCCAGCAGCCAGCCACGTCGTACGATATCTCCTTCCATGTAGCGGGAAAGTGAGGAGTTCCACAGCACCATAGCATCATGCGTGGATCCTGGGTAACTGGCACAGCAATGTGTTATCATCCTGCTGGCATCACACGCCACCTGCACATTGATGGAGTGGTATAGCTTCCGATTGTGGTACACCACCTCCACCGCATGTGAGACTACCAACTCCACGTCGGTGCAGTCGAGGGCACCAATTACATTGAGCATGCCTGCCAGTGCATGGAATGCTATTTTGGTGTCATTCGACTCCTGGGGTGTCCGTGGTAGGGATATGTAGGCCCTTGCGTGGTTTAGGAGTGCATCCAGTACTTGGTCTAGCACACCAGAGAAACATGGTTAAGAGATGCCATGCAGCTGGCCCACTGTTTGCTGGTAGGTGCCTGTGGCTAGGAAGTGGAACACAGATGCCACCTTCAGCAGAGCGGAATGGCAGTGCGGATGTTGATCAGGCTGACTAAGTCCTCATGTATTAATTCCAGTATGGTGGTGATGGTGTCCATGTCCAGGCAGCACAGGGTGTGGTTCTGTGCTGGGGTTAAGTTGAATGGATTGGAGCTTATATCTGGAATTGGTGACTGCCCGCTGGGTACAACTGCCTGCACTGGTGGTATTTGATGGCCCAGTCTCACCCTCCTTCTCCTCCTGCGTCTCCTTGGTGTTGCCTGTTATACTGCCTGCTCAAGGAGTCGTGGTGCAGGCATCTCCTCTAGCTCCAGTATGGCGGGTGGAAGTTGTATCATTTAGGTCTTGGAAGGGTGTGGTGTGTGGGAGTGCTCCTTTTGTGCAGGGCCTGGGTCCATTGCCTCCACCTGTGCTGATTGTGTGCACATGTGGCAGTTGGGTGCACAGCAGTTTCCTATTAATGGGTGATCCGCAATGCCAGTATTGATGGCATCATGGTGGCCCTTGTTACCGGATGCCGGTATGTGTTGTCCTCTTCCTTGCGGCATGCCGATATTACGGGCATGGCACCCGCGCGCATGCGCACATGTTGGTACGGTGGTGCACAGCCATAGTGGGTCCTTGTCGATGCCGGTAGGACCGGCATCTAGGGTTCTAATACTACGGCCCGGTAATGGATGCCGGTATTGCCTTACCGGCACCGTTATTACTGGACCGCCAAACTCATAATGAGGCTCATTATCTATGGGGCACTGGTCACAGATGTGAAAAGTGTCTATGGCAAGGACACCCAATTACAATCATTGCATGCCCCAGCTGCAGCATTTATAAAGAGCCAGGGGGGTTTGCAGAAGTATGAGGATAAGTAGTGGATGAACTGCCTATTCAGCTCCCACCCTTCTACAAACCCAAAGTGATCCCAATAATAAAGGTAAATCAGGCAAAGTCTGGAGACGTACCTCTTTTGCCCTTTGTGGTAATGTGGGCCGAAGGAAGATAATACTTTCGGAAGGGGTGCGAAGGAGAGCCAGCAGCATCCCAATCAGCAATAGTGCACAGTTCCAAAAATCTAGGTTCTATAAAAATATGTACTTTAATGAAACAAATCCAAGTTCTATACAAATATGTATTTTAATTAAACAAATCAATTATACTAACCACAAACCAAACCCTGTAAAAATAAAATAAAAGATGCAGAGCAGAAATGTATAAGCACTCTGGATACTTCTCAGGAAGGAAGCAGGTAAGAAATGCAACAATGTGTTCAAAAAGGGTATGCCTTGATGGAAAAAGTGCAAAAGGGATGTAACCAGTCCACAGGTCCCCAAAAGGTCAACCAGGGGGACAGAGTCAATTGAATGTACCTGATACCACTGTTAGGTGTTTTGACATGGTTAGGCTAGGCTTTGATCCCACACACGATTGTTCACAGGGACTCATTAGTGTGTCTGGGCCAGAAGAGGGAAGTTGTCGGCATGGTAAGTGTGTCTATATGCACTTGTGTGTGTGTGTGTTTGTGTGTGTGTGTGGGTGTGTGTGTGTGTGTGTAAGCCGAGGGATTGGAGTGCATTGAGGCAATATTTGTGGCGGGGAAGGTATGGAGTTTCTGGCAAGGAAGAAGAGTTTGGGAGGAGTGAAACCCTCCTATTGAAAAAGCTTGGGCACTGGAGCCAGTGGGAGAATGGTCTGGGGGGGGGGTGAAATATCTTGAAACTCTCATAATCATGACCATTCAAGGCCACAAAACATTGTCCTGATAAAGCAGCCTTTTATTTTGGTGCATCCTTCAAAAGGTGGGATTAATAAATAGCACAGTTGATGGGAAAGTCTAAAGCAGCACGGGTGGGTCCCTTTGGTTTGATTTTGGTGAATATGACTGAAATGCTGTTTCATAAGTTCAAAGCAACGAAAACTGGGATTCTGTCTGTTCTGGCTCTCAGGCAGTTGTGGAACCCGCTGCAGCAGGCTCTAGGACAAGGTAAGTCCTTCTCAATCTCTGCTCAGCCAGTTTTGAGAAGATTGCAAGCAGAGTGGTAGGCCATGGTCATCAGTAAGAGGTACCCCAGTGTGCCTTGGTAATGGGTATGGAGGAGAGCCTGCCTCTGCACTGGAATACTCCTTCACCTCAAGGGCTCTGGAAAAATCAACTCTCCATGAAGCAATCCACATTAATTCTTTCTTAAGTCAGGGATGGTGCAAAAGGGAATCAAATGGGGTAGTAGACCTCCTCTTTTATTGGCAAAATGCAACATGGTATTTGAGGAAGGCAAGCCTGCTTTAAGGGGTCCAATCCCTGTCCTGTGGCAAATGCCCCTTGCCTTCTGATGTCTTACACAGAGTGCTTGGCGGTGCAGTTGGTGTGGAGGGACAGGAAGGAAAGAGAAGACCACAGAAAATCAAGAGGGAGAAACTCTTTCTTCTGTGTGCTCTGCTCTGTTTGTCCCACTCTTTTGAAACCTTGCACTTCAAAGACTCTCTGGCGTGCAGCCCATTAGTGTGAGGCAGGCCTGTGTTATGTACTTGGCTCTTTGAAGTCATGCTCATCAATTCATGAGACGTTATGGATATTCTATCAATCCCTGTATACTACCAAGGGCACTTACTCTGAGACAAAGGCGGATGAGCTGCTGGACTTGATACAGCTATGGGCTCTAAATGGGGATATACAGGAAGGGCTGGAGGGGTCTATTGCAGAAACAGATATCAGTTGTCCATTGCAGGAGATGAAGAAAGCTAGAGCCCCCAGGAGAAACGGTTTCCTGGCTGAGTTGTACTGTAAGTTTGCAGATCTCTTGGTCATCACCTTAAAAAAAGTTCCTCACCTTAAAAAAAGTATACGATTAGGCCTTTCAGACAATTATTCTTCGGGACCCAATAAGAGAGGAGTTAACAACAGTCCTGTTAAAGGGGGGCAAGGATCACTTAGACTGTACATCCTACCACCCGATCTCATCATTAAACATCAACGCTAAAGTCCTTAGGAAGGTCTTGGCTACCAGAGAATCAGGGTGGTTCCGATCCTGGTGCAGCCAGATCAACGTGGATTTATAGGTGGACGAAATACCTCAATGAACCTAAGCCGTTTGCATCATGTGATGGACCGGGTCGGGGACTCTAGGGTGGAGATGGCACTGTCATCCTTTGATGCAATGAAAGCCTTCGATTCAATAGACTGGGAGTGGCTGTTCAGAGTAATGAGGGCCTTCGGACTTGGGAAAATAAATCTGTTGATGGTTGCGAATTCTGTACAGTAGGCTGGTAGCAAGGGTAAAAACAAGCAATTGCATTTCGTCTGAGTGGGCACTGGGCAGAGGGACGAGGCAACAGTATCCCGTCTCACTGATGCTATTTTTAATGACACTGGAACCTCTGGCGAGGTTTCTCAGACATGATATGGGAGAGGCAGGGATGTTGATGGCAGGGGTGAGGTGTATTGTATCCCTATATGCAGATGATTTATTACTCTGTGGGAAACCCGCAAGAGAACATGCCAAAGCTGTTAGAAAATCTGGGTAATTTCTGCGTGCTGTTGGGATTTTGTATCAATAAATACAAATATTTACTGTTCCCATTGTGGTCAATGCACAATGCTGGTTTGCATACCTTTCCGGACTGGAGGATAGGGTAGGAGAGGGAAGCATTTAAATACCTGGGAATTAAAGTTTTCCACGACATGGAGAAGACATTTGTATATCATACTGGTAGGGTGCTGTCCGGGATTGAAGACTGGATCTAATTCTGGAAAAAGTTGCCAATATCATTGATGGGAAGCGAGGATCTTTGTAAAATGGTTCTACTCCCAAGCCTTCTCTGCTATTTCACTAACATACCATATGGCATTAAGAAAGTATTTTTTAGAATGTTGGCTGTGAAGGGCATGAGCTGCTGTTGGATACGAGGAGGAGGAAGGTCTCACTGGCAACTTTGAGACATCTGCGGTTGGAGGGGGCCTCAATTTGCCAGGGCCTCAATTTGCCAGATTATGAACTGTGCTTCATGGCATCACAGCTGCAAGCGAAATTGGCGTGGACAGAGACAAAGGGGGAATTGCTGGCAGAGTTGTTGGCAGCCCTTCCGGCTCACCAGCAGGGGATAGTGCTGTTGTGGGGCAAGATGGGAGGAAATAGGGATACCAATGTATTTCTGGAGGTGAGAACGCATTGGAGGAGCTCTTGAGGAAAACGTAGGTATCTGACCTGTATAGCGCAGACCTACTGTGGGGTGTGGACCCAGAACTTTGCTTGATGTTGGTAGGATAGGGATTTCTGACCTGGGAGATAAGGGGTGCAAGACATTACCTGCTTGGGGATCGGAGCCTGATGCTATTTGAGGATTGGAGTACTCGTTATGGGGTGCCAAAAGGGCATTTTCGAACATATGGCATGGTGACCAGACGGCTGGCTGCCATGTGGTTGCGGATCATGGAGGAACCGCAGACGAGCCCGCTGATGCAGGTGCTCCTCACTCAGGAAGGTGTCGGGGGAGCAGGGTTTCTCGAATCTACCAAGCATTGCTGATTACATTCTGCTTGAAGGATCTGATGGCTCAGAGTCAAGGGGAGAGTGATATGGGAGGTTCAATTCTGGAAGGACAATGGACGAGAGTTTGGAAGCAGGTCTCAGTTTATACAATATAACATCTTGGATTGGGTTTATGTGACCCCCGTCAACTTCATGCAATGAATAGTGATCTGAGTTGGGACTGCCCCAGTTGTGCGATGGGGCCAGCTGGGGGTTTGGCATATGCTCTGGAAATGCTTGGTTGCGGCACGCTACTGGCAAGCAGTGATTGTGAAGATTAATGAATTGCTTGGCTCTAGTCTGAAATGTGGCCTGAAGGTTTGTTTGTGGGGTTAACTCTAGGGGGAAATGACAGAAAGTGAGAAACAAAATGGCCAAGTTCACGGTGGCACTAGCAAAGCGACTAGTGGCCATTGCCTGGAAGAAACCCCAGGGTCTGTCAGTGGTGCATAAGAAGGAGAATGTCTGCAGGTGGAGGGGGTGGCAGAGTTGGAAATATAACCTAAAACCAGAGATACTGAGACAGTGGAGGGGGTGATGGTGGAATGGGGCCAGATGCTGAATGCGTTACGGTTCTCATCAGATTTGAAACCCCCTGAGAGGGTGGAAAGAGTGGACAGAGTATCTGGGTAGAGGGTCATGATGAGGGTGGGGAGGGGAGAGAGTACTGCCAATTTTGGGCTTTGGGTTTGGGTTTGGAGGGGGGGGGGTTATACATAGTTCACTGTAGACTAAACTTCCTTTTTGAGAATGTATTATTAGTGGTAGTCATGAATACTATGCAGCTTTTCTGTGTGTACACTGAAACTCGATAAAATATAGTAGAATATACAAAGCCATACATTATTACATCTAGAACACTACACAAACACACATGTATGAAGCATTACTGTACATCCTTACTGTACTGAAAACATTCAATCAAACAGGATAGTAACAATATTAGAAACTGAGTCACAAGTTCAATTGCCAGCAAATTGTCTTGGGGCCTTGTGAGGTTGCCAACCAGACACCCTACATCTCCCAAAAGCATAACTATGCCTCACTCCATCCCTACCCCTCCCAGTGGCCTACCACATCCCCATAGAACCACAAGAAGAATTTCCCTTGTTTTTATTTTCAGTGCAAGAAGGTGAAAATAGTTTAACAAGCCCATATGCATTATGGGGTCCTATAAGGCCTCTTTTGAGTTATGGATCATGGTATAGGGCACATTTGGAGATGACTGTAGCCTGCCCTCCCTCATGGGATAGTAATTCTTGTTATGGGTGACCTCAAAAGCCTTTGTGATGATTTTTGGAAACCTTTGTCTACTTTACTGGACTCAAAATACCCAAAATATGAGTTATTCGAGGTTTGCTTGAACTTTTTTGATCATCCCCAGTTATAAGACTGCACATCACTTATGGCTTAAAGAGTGAACGGCATACAACAGGTGTCACATTAGGCAGGTGGCATGCCTAACATGGAATGTTGAAGGTGGTACGATTGTTTGAGATCAGTATCATTTTTTTTTTTACAATGCATTAGTATTTGATGGGGGTCACTCGAAAAGCTCTTGTCCAAAACAGCAACCCATAGATCAGTGATCCCCAATGTGTAGCTCGGGAGCAACATGTTGCTCGCGGCACCGTAAATTGTTGCTCGCCAGTTGTTTTGGGCCATGGTGTCTAGGCCTAGAAGGAGGTGCTGAATGGATGAGGCCTCAGTAGCATTAGAGCCAGGACAGAGTCCTGGACTGGACTGTGCAAGAATGTTGGGCAATGAGCCTGCTGTGGTTCCAATTGGCTTATTTTTGTAGATGCAACATTTGAGTTTGTTGCCACCATGCAAATTATTTTTTAGTAAATGTCCTTACTTATTAAAGCAGTGTTGTTGTTAAAACCCTGTCATCTTCAAATACTTTGCCCAGCTGATGTATTAATGAGCCAAATAATTGAACCTTGTTTGTCTCCTGGAGGAAATGGTCCTATTCTATTCCTTTGTATAGATGGCAGGAGCATAATGGACAAATACCTGGCACACAGACCCAACTTTCCTTTATTCATAATTTGCAGCACTGCTTTTTGTACAAGTCACCTTTGTGTTTGATGCCAACATTGTCATTGTTTGATACTCTCTCATTCTGGCACTTGGAGAATGGGCCGATAAGGCAAATGCATGACACATTTTTCATTATTAACTTGCCCTATGTTCAATTCCAATTAAGTTACTGTTAATACGTTTAAATTAACAAGGCAATAGGCCTCATTACGACCCTGCCTGTCATGATCTCTGCTTCCAAAAGGTCAGGGTTTTCCCAACTCCCTTGGAAGCAGATCCATAACCCAGGTTCCGAGTGCCAACCAGTCCCAATTGGGACCTTTTGGACCCAGTCCTGGCGCCAGTGGCACCAGGCTCATAAATATGCCCAGTCCCAGCGCTGGAAGCGCCGGGCTCATAATGCTTGGGTGGACTTACCTGCAGCAGACCATGCTGCTTACTTGCCTGCCAGTTGAGCCTCTGATCCTCTTCTGTTTGGAACTACTTTTCCTTTTGGGTGGGGCAGGAGCCACTCCCTAGATTCAGAACACTGGAACTCTTCTGGAAAGCAGGAACTCTTTTCTTACCTAGGCGTGGCTGTGGAAGGAGACACCTAAGCACTACAGGAGGCTATTTAAACCACACCCGATGGATGAATCTTGCTTTGCGTTACTCTGCATCCTCTGCAGCAGAACGCTCATCGTGTCTTCTGCATCTGATCCTGGGCCTAAGGAAAAAGGCTTTCCATCCTGAATCCAGTCTTCAGAAACACCTATAAAGACAAGAAAGAACAGGTTAGCATTACGGTCTTCAGTGACAGCTCTTCACTTACCTGGTCCATCGGCTGTCACCAACGTCTCGCGCTGCATTCCGGCATCTGAAAGACAAAGGCTTACCTACTCTTCGTGCGCTCCGGAGGTCTTCACACTGCATTCCGGCATCTGAAAGACAAAAGCTTACCAACTCTTTGCACGCTCCGGAGGCCTTCGGCGCTGCATCCCGCATCTGAAAGACAAAACAAGGTGCGTTTAAAGACATTGGGGAACTTTAATACTCACGTGCCATTACTCCTTTCCACATCTAACCCAGTGGGTATTCCGGCACCCTGCAGCCGCTCCGAACTTGTACCTGCAAAATAAAAAGACAGTTAGAGCGCATCGTGAAGCAGGCAACAAGCGCTTACTTACGTGCTTCCAGGCGCTTCTATTCATCACACAGGCTCCATCTTCAACTCACTTCAGCCTGTCATCCGCCATCGCCGGAACCCTGCAAAACAAGAAACATCATTACTAAAGTCTTTAAAGACATTAGAATTACTCGAAACTTACCGTTCGTGCAGTAAACGACGGACAGCAGTCCTCTGAAGTCAAGAGGCCTGCTCCCCTTATCCAGTGAAGAAACTGGTTACAGCACCCTGCCCCGAGGCAGATGGAGAGCACGGCGTTCACTTACCTAAGGTGAGAGCGTTAACCTTTGGGGTTCTACAGGAGAAGAGAAAGGGAAGAAGAGAGAGACATTCAATAACCCAGTTCCTTAATCCCATATTTTCTATCTGCAGACATCTTACCCTTCGAGTCAGACATACAGTGCACAGAGGTCCAGCCAAAAGAGCCAGCCGTGTGTTACACATCACCTTTGAAGATACGGTATACGCCCAGTCAAGACCGGCGCCTCTACGGGAATCAGGTGAGCGTTACACTGCCGGTCCGGAAATAACAGTAGCAGTAAAAACGCCACCGTTCTTTCCGGACCGGCTGATTCAGAGTCCTGCAGGCGGGAGGTGTCACTCCCTCCAGGTCTGAATGCCACCCGCCTGCAGGTGCAAATGGAAACACCGGCTCCGTCAGAGACGGAACCAGTGTTTCCATTGTCCCCATCCCCAAGGAGTCCTATGGGACTCCATGGGAATGGGGACTTGCAGAATTCCGCCTCCGGAATTCCCGGTTCATCGGGGTCGTAATGCCCCAGTGATTCCAGGAATCACGGAGGCGGAATGGTAATACGGGTCCGGCGGTAGCCTGCTGGTTTTTCCAGCACGGTTACCGCCAGACTTGTAATGAGGCCAATGAATCCAAATGCCCAGCTAACACCAACACACCCCTCTATAAAGTGGTTGTCAAATGCGCAATGTTTTTACCAATGTTTGCCACTATGTTTTGTGTAAAATCCCTTTGGTGCAGAGATGAGAGGTTCCAAATCCTTTAGAAAATTATCGTTTTTATTTGTAACCTCTTTTTCACCAAAGTAATAGGGCCCAGGGTCTTTAGAATGCACTATTTGGCAGTACATGAAAAAAAGGATTCTTGGGATGTAAAGCCTACATGTAAGATCAGTATTACTCAATATTTATTTAATTTGATTTCTTCATTAAGTTAGCAACATTTAGACACATGTATCGTATTTCATAAAATTCCTATCGAACAATCCCAAAATAAAAAAGTAGCTTTAACAAATTCAAAGATGCTATATATAAACACTGGATCAACGACAAATGAATATAAAATGAACCTCCCATTTTGCAGGCACACTGTGTTTCCTCCTGCACTCCTACATTGATTGGGGGATGGGTACATTTAAAGGTACCAATAGCATCAGCTTCCTGCATTCTGGGGATCTTATTTCACATATTTCTTCTTGCCGTCCTCTATGTGTATGTAAGTCTACATATAAGCTACAGAAGGCGGCTTATGCATATTTTGGACATCTGCCTCTCTCCCCAACAGACAAACTCTTGCTTTAGGAATTACTTTGCGTCGACCTATTGTGCCAAATGTAGTTATATCCCACTCCCCCTATCTAAATGGACAGTGCCTTAAAACCCCCGTCCATCCCCAACCACCACAAGTGTTTTTCTTTTTTTTTTTTTTTTTTTTAAACCAGAGGAGGCCTCAATGATTTGCTTTTAATAAATAAGTAAAAAATCTTAACTGGCCCGACACATTTAAACTAACACCTCAAATTCAGCTCAAAAGTTGCTACAAGGTGTACCTTGAAGCCGAACTGGTAATGGCACAGGAATTAATTTTGCAACTCCTCCTGGACATTACAGTTTGAACCACCCCAGATGTTCATGCCATAAATTATCAGGAGCAGACCTGTGCCTTATATACCCTCAGGCACTTGTCCAATCTGAATGCCCCAAGCTTGAAATAACAATGTAAATAGCCCTTTGATCCTTAATGATGCCCTTTTAGCTGTCTCCTTAGAATTGACCCAAACAGCGCTCTCTGAGAAGAGTAGGCTCAAATAAAAATGAGAGTACCTCTTCATCTCTACATTCATTTAAACACCAGCTACAAGGCTTCACCCTTTTCCAGAACACCATCATCTTTGTTTTTATTATATTTAATTTCAAACTATAGTTAGGAAAATAGTCATTTGTGTATAGCAGGCCCTGTTGGAGACCTGCCGTCTTCAAGTCCAAAATAGCAGTGTCATCAGCATAAAGAAGCATGCTATAAAATGTCCCCTTCAGAGAGGGTGGATTAACTTTCCTAAGAGAAGTACTATAGTCAAAGTCTTAAAGGAATAAATAGGGCCCAACTGACATCCCTGCTTCACCTTTACTGGTGGGGAAAAACAATGTATAATTGCCCTATCTTGTGTATTGGACCGACACATAGATGTCTGCGTATCACATTTGGATAAGATTTAATAAACCATTAAGGACCCCAATACAATTTAAATGATGCCACAATATGATTCCATCAATTAAATGAAATGCTTTCTCCAAATCTGAAAAAGGGCACAAATAATCTTCCCCCCTTAACCTTACCATATTTCTCTTTGCTCAGAGTGAAGCAGTGGTCCACACACGTAAGCCCTCCCCTGAAACTCATCTGGGAGGGCTTCAAGATATTGTTACTTTGAGCCCACATCTACAGTCTGAGCGACAAACATTTGGAGAATATCTTACTGGCAATTTTTAGACTATAACCATGGGGGGCTGTTGATGTCCTTCAAAAAAGCTTCCATTATTTCTCAATACATTCTTTTTTGTGTTTCTTTTGAAACTATTAATCTGACCAGCTTTGGGCACCACTCATTAAATCATGTATCATTTTTCTTTTCGAGATTCTACATTCTGCATCTAACCATGGGGCATTCCTTTATAACCTGGACGTCCTGAACTGGGAGACGCTGTTTGCCAATATTTCAGTCCCGGATAGTTTTAACCAAAGACTCAAACAAACCAACACTTCTGTATGTGGCCTCTGATCTGTTTAACAGTTTTGAGAGAATATCTTAATTTCTTGTGAATTAGTCATTCTTTCCAATGCCTCCTTGTTGAGCGTAGGCATCGCTAACCAGCCACTCTGGCTGTTGGACATCATCTTGGTGGTGCCTACACCCCTGACCATTGGAAAACTAACTCAAGAGGATAGTAATCCCTCTGTTCAATCAGAAATGCAAATGTTCATAACATTCCTGAAGAAACAACCCTCTATAATACAGCAATCAATGACTGAGGAACAGTAACACTGGTCTTGTATGCTGAGGAATGCACCATTTACCACTAAAGGTTCCAGAAAATCCCTGGCAGAATCTCAAAGTACACCTGAAAATCAGTGATTCATTTGTGGCTAATTTTACTGTCCAAACATTTGCACTAAATTTCTTGGAAATATTTTGCTCAAGAACCCAAAGCCCTGTCAATGTTTATTTAGTCAGACTATATTTTTGAACAACTTGACTGGTCGCAACTCAATTTCCTCAACATTTTCTATAAACAACCACTTGATGTCAAAATAAGTGAAAGGCATTGTAAATGTATTTTTGCGAAAATTGCACGTGCTCTAGATAACTTGTACTGCAAATTAAAATGTTCTATTAGCAGTCTTTAGTTTATTAAATTTGTAATTCGTGTTGCAGTCATTTATCCACCAACTCAGCACCGATATGTTCTGTCGAAAAATTGATGTTGCTCACCATTTCATTTGATATGCACATTTTGCTCATTGTGCACAAAAGGTTGGGGACCCCTGCCATAGATGAATACGATTTTGCATGCCCACAACCATATACTCAGAGAGACATGATTGCATTTCCAACATTCAGGAACGTCAGCCCATTAATCTGCTGACAATGCATAATAGAGAGAAATCGATCTCAAAAAGGGATTAAGTCTCTAAATATGCCACTAAATCATTTAAATCTCAGGTGCTGCCTATTTTGACCACATGTCCAAGATATTTAACAAAAAAGGAGTGGTGTTATAGGCGAAATCATGTCCAAAAATGGCAATGGGAGACGGGTTGGTACACCCCTAACAATTTACCACACAATGAAGAATATTGTGCTTTCAATGACATTGCTCCCATAACCATGGGAACTGCCAATTCGCTGGAAGAGGTGGAAAAATCATTCAAATTGGTATGTGGAAAAAACACTGGGGCTGAAAGAAAAATATCATTACTAATCAACTGTTTGGGAGTGGCTGGGCTGGAGAAATGGGGTGGCCTGCTGGATCTAAATGAAGAAACAATAGTCAATCTAAGTGAATATGAAACATGTATCACAAAACTACATAAACACTATCAGACAAAGGTGGGCAAAATATTGGAGAGATATTGATTTGGAAAACGGTCTCAGGAAGAAGGTGAGACAGTGGAACAATATGTAACGGCCCTGGGAGGTCTGGCAAGAAACTGCAACCTCAGAACACAAACTGATGAGAGGTAAAAAGACCAATTTATGCTTGAGTTTAAAGAAAGCAACATAAGAGAGCAATTATGGTCAAAGTGTGATTCCAAATTAGAGGAATAACAAAGGAAGTCGAACACCCCAATAAGTGTTTGAGGACATTGGGAAAAAAGTACTCAGGATCGATAATAAACATGGGAAAGAAAGCAGGCTAGGGCCTAATTTATACAAATTCAATTGTGATGAAACCACAATCCAAACCTATTATGAGAACTCCTAATGAGTAAAGGAAATTCACAAATTTAGGGTTATGTACTTTGGAATTTGAGTGAGGAGAAGTCACATTACAATGAGAATAAAAACCAATGAGGATGTTACAGATGTGTTGCTTCCGGCACATTACCAGAAGTCCATCATGCCCAGCAATGAATGTAGTCTGCTGGAATTGTATATGTAAGGGGCACCTAGCAAGGTGCTGCAGAACACACGTGGGCATTAACGTAGTGGAGGCAATGTACGATGAACCAGAAGAACCTGTCTTTGCAACTGAAGAAGAAAAAGAAGATATGGATGGACCAAAAAACACTGTAAATTTAAACAACATACCAGTAGCATTGAGGAGAAATTCAGGTGTGAAGTAAACACTTAAACCCAAAACAACCTTTTATTCAGCATTCAGGGGTGAAACACTAAACAAAGTCAACATCAAACCAGTGGCAAATGTAGGTGTAAAGATAGAACTCATGGGTTGGTTCTCAACAGAACTAATAGTCAAAAGAAGGCAATTATAATGAAATGTGTATGTTGCTAACAAAGTAATCACCCTACTGCCCAGCGAGCTACATCAAAATACATAGATATTCAAATTAAGCAATAAGCAAAAGAGACAGTACTATGGAATAAAGAAATTAAAGAGAAGGAAGTATTCAAAAAGGAAATTGGACATCTGAAAGGCTATATCCATCACATTAGAATATGCTTAGGTTCAACACTAGCAGCGAATAGACTGAGAAATGTTACCATGTCAATAAGGGGTGAAGTAAAAGCAGAACTTGAAATTTTAGAGAAACAAGGAATCATTGCAAGGGTGGAGGCAGGAGACTTGGTATCTCCCTTGGTAGTAGTGATGAAATCCAACCAGAATTTAAGACTGTGACACAATTTGAGATCTTTGAACAAGTGCATAATACTGGATCAACACCCATTGTCAAACATCATGGAGATGTTCAGGTATTTTCTATACTTGAACTGACAGGACTTTTTCAATTTATATTCATGTTATTCGTGTTGGTGGTTATGAATGCATCCGGTCAGAGGTTGGTGTGCAGTGTTTACAGGAGAATGTATTAGTTTAGTGAAAAGACACTGGAGAAACAAAATAGCTGATTATTACAAGTATTGGCAATGCTAAAGAATCATGGACACACATGGACACACATTGAGTAAAGACAAATGGAAACAGAGCAGCACTGAATATCTGGGAAATGTGATATCCAAAAAATACATTTAACCCCAAACCAAACAGATCTCACAAATGCTATAAGAGAAGCACCAGACCAAAAGGACAAGGATAATTGTATGGTCGAGTACAACTCACGATTCCGTATGAATTTTGAAGATAAAGCCATACAAATGAGATACTTAGTCAAGTTTAAGGATACTTACACAAGTGCAAGGCATGCTTTGAATGGTCTGAAGCATGGTAAATTGAGTATGAGGTAATTAAATCAGCTTTAAATCAAACCCGATCTCTGCAGAAATTCAGATTAGGTAGGAAAACTATCCTGTCCACAGATGCCAGCTAAGTGGGGAAGAAAAGAAAAAAGAGAAGGGGAGAAAGTAAGATAAAAAGAAGAAGAGTAATAAAGGTTGAGAATGCAAATCATGCTTTCAGTGATTTAAAATGTTAGGTAGAAAAGAGGTCTACCTGTTTTATGGAGGAATTATTTCAGCGGCATCAGCCTAAAAAAGGCAAACGCCCGAAATGAAGGTAACACCCCAGAACCTCAGGAGCACATTAGAAGCCCACTAATTCTAGAATTTTCCTTCTCAGCAATTATGCTGGAAGAGTTGACAGAGGTGGTTAAACATCTGAAAACAACCAGTTGCAGGTGTGACCCCTTCTCAGCTATTATAATTAAAGCATGTCCCCCTTTTTTGTTAGAAGCCATCCTGCAATTCGTTAATGCCTCCTTTAAAGAGAGTGCAGTACCAGACGAACTGAAACACTCCTGGGTCACTCCATTGCTCAAAAAACCAGGACTCGCCAAAGATGACCCCTTGAACTATAGGCCTATTACCAACTCAGCCTTCTTGATGAAGATTCTGGACCGAGTTGCCTATATACAAATAGCCAAACACATAGAAAGCCACCCAATTCTTAACTGTCAGCAATCAGGCTTCAGAGTGGGTCATAGCACTGAAACGGCCCTCCTGGAACTAAAATCCAGGTTGCTTTTCAACATAGATAAGGGAGTATCCACTATGCTCATGTTGCTGTATCTTTCAGCCGCGTTCGACCTGGTTGACCACACGTTGTTGGTCACCAGGCTCGAACAAGTGGCAGCTTTTTCCACCAAAGCCTCTCAGTGGGTGGCTTCTTTTCTCAAAAACAGGGTCAGTTGTGTATGAAGCAGACACAATCCCGATTGAGTATGGAGTCCCACAAGGAGCCAGTCTTTCGCCCTGTTTTTATAACATCTTTACTGTCCCCTTTTTCTCTATGTTGGTGCATGAAAATATCGGGTTCACTAATTTTGCAGATGATACCCAATGTATCATTCCCCTTACGGGAGACCACACACAAGATGAAGAGCGCATAAAAAAAGTCTATACCTGTATCGAGAATTGGATGGTGCAAAATGGACTGGCGCTTAACAGAACTAAAATGGAGCTCATGGTTGTGGGATCCCCTAATCGGATCTTAAAACCTGACCCCAGGTATAGCAAAATTCAGCTTGGCGAAGTCAAACTAGACACACTTAAAAAAGTTAAGTCGTTAGGGGTGTTTCTTGATCAACACCTCTCTATGAATGCTCACGTGGGAAGTGTTGTATCAGGGGCAGCCTACTATCTTAAACTCTTCACTCACCTTAGACCCATGATTTCTCAGGCCAACGCCGAAACACTGGCGAGAGCCATAGTAGGCACATAAATGGATTGCTGCTGCAGTCTGCTGACTGGTATCAGCAAAAGAGAGATTAATCGATCGACTGCAAGTTATCCAAAATGGTGCTGTGAGGGTAGTCACAGGCCTCTCCAGGCGGGACCATGTTACACCAGCAAGAAGAGCGTTAACTGGCTACATGTAGAGGCTAGAATCCAGTATCGTCTTATGCTCCTAACATTCAAGAGCCTCCTGGGCATTATGCCCCGTTACATCAACAAACTCATTCTGCCTAAGTGTTCTCCTCGTGTTCTCACGTCTCAGGATACTAATATGCTCTTAATCCCTAAAAGCAAATCTTTGAAAGTGGAAAGGGGTGCATTTGCCACAGCAGCCCCTCCTGCCTGGAATCGCCTTCCCCTGGACCTTAGATTGGAACCGACTCTTGAGGCCTTCAAAAGAAAGTTATAAACATGGCTCTTTGAATAAAGCCCAATTGATTCCTCGGTTCTCTCCCCTAGCTCTTTCTGCGCTTATGTTTCTTGTTGTCTAGTCTCGTCCGCGCCATCATGCCCACGGGTTCATTGCTGCGCAGTACAAATGCAATAAAGTAAAGTAAATAAAGTGTCCAGAATGTTAGAGATCTTCCTCCACGATACAGTGAAGTAAATGACACACACTTCATTCGTTCTACTCACATATAAGTCCCATCCTTCATTCATCATTACATCATCCGATATATTCATAGCCAGCTGTGTTTATCATCTTAATGTCCTCAGGGCTTAGCACTCAAACAGGAGGTGTTTCACTGTTTCTAGGGTCGCCACACCACACAGTTGACATTCCCTGTTTTGCCTTGGTAAGCCTTCCCAATCAGCCATGATCTCCCTGGTTTTGACAACACTATATTTCAAATTAATGTAGTCCCAAACTAGGGAGTTTCCTATGAATTGTCGTATGTATGTAGATAGTGAATTCCGATGCTGGATGTACTGTAGAAATTCCAAGGCATTATTTTTATTGATGAGAGTAGCCAATGAGTGCTGGTGGCAACTCTCACTCAGTGATGCCTTAAGATGTGTCTTGAAGGTACCTAGCGTCATCTCCGAGGCTGAGACACTTTGCAGTGTAGAGTGATTCCTAGGAGAGTTAATTTTAACTAGGCAACTCTGAGGCATAGTTACAGAACGTGTGGTCATTACTGTGTGAAGTAGGTGCATTAGAGACTGAGCTGCAGCATTTTGCAATTTCCAAGTGGTGATCTGACTGCTAAGTTGAATTTGTGCAGCTATGGGAAGAACATTGAACTCTAGATAGATCATGTCAATGGCAGAGCGCTGCGGAAGTCTGGGTAGCCTTTTAAGAATAGTGCGCTCAACTTTGCAGACCATCTCAAGGTTTTGAGAGGCCCATATTTCTGCTCCATAGAGGATGATGGAGGACATTTTTTCTTGGTATAATTTAAGAAGTGCATCAATCAAGAAGCCTCCTCCTTTGTTGCCGAACAAATTGATGGTGCTGATTAAGTTGGCAGTTCTACTATGGACATGATCTAGATGGGCTGTTCATTGCAGCTTGTTGTCGGGATGGAGGACCAGGTAGTACTTGCCCGTCCATTTCCCATGTGGCCTTGTTTACTTTTCTTCTAGGCGGACAGAACACCATAATCTTGGGCTCCGTCGTGTTCACTGCCCGGGAGTTGTGATCGGTGTAATCCTTTAAATTGTTCAAAGTGCCCTGCAGACCCTGCAGCGTTAGATCAAGTACCACAATGTCATCTGCGTAGTCCAGCCATTTCATTGCCACAGAGCCCCGTTTTGGTGATGTCGAGGCTGGATTGTTCAAGGCATTATTCATGTCTGCAAGATAGAGGTTAAAAAGAGTGGGTGGCAGATTTCAACCTTGCTTTTAACCTCTTGTGTGTAGGAATCCCCACTGTGGTGTTGCTGTGTTGTTCAATCCTGATCTTGACTCATGTTTTTTCAAGGAGGGAGATAATCATGCTTAGTAGGCCTGATGGAATGCCCCATCCTGCAAGCTTGTGCCAAAGATGATTGTGATCAACAGTGTTGAAAGCGGCACTGAGATCTATGAAGGGTTTGTAGACCAGTGTTTGTCTTACCGTCCAAGCCTGCTGGATGATTGTGCTGAGGTCCAAGATGTTAGTGATGGTGTTGTGGCCCTTCCGAAATACAGTTTGATTAAAGGGAATGATATTACAGGCCTCAGTCCAGGGATCTAATTCCAGGAGAAGAATTCTTGCGTAAATCTTTGGCGGAGCATCCAACATAGCCAAGATCCGATAGCTACCTGGATCTGGTAGGCTTCCCTTTTTGTAAACTGGAACCACAATACTATCATGACAGGAGGACGTAATATTCTGTGAGATTCTGATGGAAGTAAACAGGACATGTAATGCCCCCGACCAAGCATTAGAGGCAGCTTTTATGAGAGAGCTGCAGATTCTGTCTGGTCCTGGTGCCCTTGAGGCTTTAGTTATTTTGATTAGGCTAAGGAGGTCTCCGTGCATGTGGCAGTAAAACTAGATGGAATACTAGTCAGAGTTGATTTGATCGGTGGCTTTCCTGGGATAGCCCCTAATAACTTTGCAATGTGTGCCTTCCATGCTGATTCTGTTACACCATTTAAAACACTGTTACCCTTGTTCTTTGAGGTCCCATCTCCAATGATCTGCCAGAAATTAATAAAATCATTAGTTTGGGAGACAAATACCAGGGCTTTCCATTTGTTGAATTCAGTCTGGTACTTATGCCTTCTCCTACTGCAAAGGATTACTTACTGACAATAATGTACAGTTTCAATCAACATAAATGAAAACATTTCTTATAGAAAATGGAATTGAACATTGTTTTAGTACAGTGTATCATCCACAAACAAAATCATAGGGATGGAGTGGCAAAGGAGGGAAGATCTGCAAGAAAGTTGATGAAGAGACTCACAAGGCTGATCAAACTACAGAAGAGTTTGGATGATTATATTTTGGAGGTTGAAGGGGAGATGTGTGCTATGCATATCTAGATAAACTCCAGAGCTTCAAAATTAGAACGTTTAAGGAAGAATGTAAATGTATTCTAGAAGGGGAATGTGAGATGCATTAAGAGAAACGCTAAAAGCATTTGAAGGCTGGTAGGCCCTATAAATGCAGAAACATGGAATAAATGTATACAAATTAATAAGTACTGCTTCCAAGCGTCCTCACTATATAACCTCACCCAAGTGTCACTAAGCATGCACCTTAGTGGAATCTGCACCTTACAAATTGCAACGTTCTTATCTGCTCGGTGATACAAACAACCAGATTCAGAGATAGATCCTTGACAAAAACCATCTCTCTGTCGAATCATCCCTCCTCGAATTTGAGAAAAAGTCTTTCTTCTTTGTCTATGCACAACTAAGCACAACTAAGTGAACCATTTGCAAAAGAGACAGGTGAGTTTTAGTTAATCTAAACCTCTGGCATTGCAGTAGGCAACCATCCTGACCAAAGTTGTTCATCCGGTCATGCCTTACAGAAGTGGAAAGATCATATTCAAATCAGGCTTGGCCCACCCTTAAGGGGAAGACCAGTACAATCCACTTGGTCACAACACTCTCTGGGCAGAACAATGTAATGCAGGGTTGTGGTTATGATTAATCCAAAACATTCCAGCCATGAACCTTATGTTTTGCTTAAGTCACCAGGAGTGAGAAGGGTATGCACAGAAATGGTAACAAGACTGCTCGGACTACAGATTAAAGCTACATCTCACTGATGATACTCAATGATGCTGAAACATGTCTGGGGTTGCTTGAGGCCCCCCTGGAGAAAGGGTTTTTATCTAGCATCTTGAACTGGACAACCCCCTTTGGGGTGGGGCCAAGCCTGATTTGAATATGGTATTTCTGCTTCTGTGATGGCTTGGCAGGCTGAAAAGTGAATGTCTGGAGGCTTGCTCAGAGAAATGCCTGATTGTATGATTAATTCAAACGCTTCCAGCCATTAAACGTCTGTTCAATTAAGTGAACCAGGTATTTGTTGTATGGACTCCTTTATCATGATAGTGAAAATGCTCAACCCAACAGTTTAATTTTGACCATTGAGGGCTAACCCTATGATACAGTACCTGATGGGTTGTTAGCTCTGTAATATTATTGTAGTTCAAATTTTGGCTTATTCTCAAAAAGGAATTTCCACTTTGCCTGCAATGTGATTGTTGACATGCTTCCAGAGATGTCTTAAATGTAATGGTATGTAATGTAAAGTGGTCTTATATTGCACCTTTCTGCCAATAATGTTGTCCTTGATGCGCATCGCTCTGCAAGAACGGTGGGCAGGGTGTGCTAGTCGGCTAGGGGGAAGGCAGATGCAGAAACCATTTTTGTTGATGGGCGCAGGTCGGAAATACCTGTTACCTGTGTGTCGATATCTCTTTGTTGTTTGTGGTTGAAACTGACTGGGCAGGTTAGTCATATGGGCAGTCCAGATTGTGGAGTGTAAAAATTAACAGCACGGGTGTTGATAGAAGATGGATAGGGTCTGTTTCTGTCAAATAAATTTGATGTAGAAGGCCATCTTTAGGAATATGGGAGGTGTAAGAATGCAAGCTTTCAGTAGTGAAGAGTTAGTTGAGGGGTGGGGTGGAGAATGGGGTTGAGGGTATTGTCACTTCCTGGCCCTTGGTGGTAGATTTCACCTAGATTGAAGTTCAGGGCCAGTGCCACACAGGAGAGGTTCCATGAGCCAGCTTGTTTCCCACAGGTGGTAGTGCCAAGAGTGTCGGAAAATGTGCGTTGTGAATTAGCACAAGTTTCAGGTGCACCGTTTGTAGTCAGTTGCAATCATTTTCCTTTTCTTTCAATGGAGGGCAACATAGGTACATGCCTTGGACTCCAGACTAGTTGATGTCACTTACTGGTGGCCTGATACAAAGAAGTGTAGTAGGCTCAGTAATATGATCCAGCATTGTCCTTGACAGGTAGGGTCCCAACCCCTATCCATTCCTCATGTGCCAGAAAGATTGCAGGCAGAGCCTTTATGCTAACCATGCTGCCTTATACAGAGACGTGCAGTCTGTTCTTTTCCTTGTAGATGCTGGAAGAATACCAACACTACCGATGACTCGAGCAACATTCATCACAGCCAACTGTAGGAATGAAACCATGACACTGAGAGATGAGAAAAGTGGTGGGGCTGCAAAGGAAATAGAAGCACAGACAATCACTGCAGAGAGACCTAAGCCTGTAACGCAGCAAAATCAAAATGCCAAACCAGCCAGGAGATTGGCACAGCCCACAGATGGACCTGGGATGGTATGTTCTCTCATCAGAATTTGTATCGCGTTCGGTCACCCAAGGGCATCATTGCGCGGAGGACAAAACCAGCTGAAGGCTCACAAGAACCTAAAAAATTCACATGTTTAAAAGATGGAAAAAATGTAAGTCATTCTCAACCAGCCTGAGAGAAAAGGGTAGACTATTCCATAGTTTGGTCGCAGAGATTGAGAAGACGTGACCCCCAGTTCTTAAACTTCAGAATTTGTGGATAGCCAGTAAGTGTGCAGCTGCAGAACAAAGGGCTCAACCAGGCACATAGAGCTGAAACTTATCTTGAAGATATTCTGCACCCTGATGGTATAATGCTTTGTGCACCAGACCCAGACGCTTAAATGTGATCCTTTTTGCTACTGGCAGTCAGTGAAGGCAATGGAGCACATGACTGATGTGTGACACATATGGAGTAGAGGTGGCTACCCTAGCTACCAGATTTTGAAGGCGTTGTAGTCGATTAATTAGACCAAGAGGCTGACCCAGATACAAGGCATTGCAATAGTCAATTTGACTAGTAACAATAGAGGCCACAACCTGAGGACGAAGATGGGTAGGAAGGTACGGTAGTACTCCACGGAGCACACATAGTAAGAAGCACCCAGATATGCATACAACATTCACCTGAGCAGATAGATAGAGAGGCAGACAGGTAAACCCCCAAATTCTTAACCACCATCACTGGGGTAGGAAAGACACCAGAAACTGTAGGCCAGAAGGAGGAAGACGAAGAAGCAGACTCAAGGGAAGAACTCACCACCAGGATTTCAGTCTTGTGCCTGTTAAGTCTCAACCAATTGCTGTTCATCCAGCCCTTCACAGCCAGTAGGCACTGACATTGCTGGGAGGACACCGCAGACGGGGCAAGATCTAAACAGACCGAAAACTGGGTGTCATCGGTATACGTGAAGCACCAAAAGCGATAGGAGTGGATGAGCCAAATCAATAGCTAAACATAGATGTTGAATAATATAGAGGAGAGGGCAGAGCCCTGAGGGACCCCACAGGAAAGAGTGGAGGAAGAAGAGTGGAATGAGGGGAGAGAAAGATATTAGCCCCTATCAGACAGAAAAGATGAGGACCATGTCACGACTGGGCCACAAAGGCCTGCTGCCATTATGCGTGATTCAAGGATGGAGTGGCCAACAGTGTTGAAGACCACTGACAAGTCAAGCGATATCAGGGCACCCACTCCACCCTGGTAAAATCCTCAACAACTGACACCAGGACACTCTCTGTTCCACGTCCTGGTCGAAAGCCTGATTGAAAGGAGTCAAAGGGATGGAGGCGTACTGACACCCTAGACAATTAGGGAAAATAGGGGGAAGGATCTCATGGACCCACCTACCCAAAGCCCAGCCACGAGCTTGAACATAAAATGTGCATCACTGCCTGTGATGTGTGGGGCTAAGAGACCTTTTTATATCTTGCTGTGCACATAAATGCAGTGGGAATGTAAACAATGTAACATGTTCGCCAGGGAAAGCTGACTAGTGTCAGGAAGAGGAGACGTATAAAGTAGGAGACAGGAAAGAGGAAGTTGGGGGTTTGTGTGTGAGGTTAGATGAGTAGAAGGATGCTAACCAAAATAGCAATAGGATAAAGGAGACAGCAGTGGATCTCAGAGGCTGTCATTTGAAAAGGTAAGGCATTGGTTTATGGTGTGTTAGTGTACTGCAGTGTGAATGTGCGTGTTTGTGTGGCTAGTAGATAGAGACGCTAGTGTAGAGAGTGTATGTGAAGCTAAGTGAAAAAAGGTTGTTTGAGAAGAAGTGGAGTGGAGGTGGGAGCAGTTAAGTGGAGCAGTATAGTGGGGTGGGAGTGGTAGAGTGGTGGTGGGGCACAGTTGAGTGGAGGTGGGTGCAGTACAGTGGATGAGGAAGCAGTAGAGTGGTGGAGAGGGCAATAGAGTAGAGGAGGGAGTAGTAGAGTGGATGAGGAAGCAGTGGAGTGGTGGAGAGGGCAGTGGAGTACAGGAGGGAGTAGTACAGTGGATGAGGAAGCAGTAGAGTGGTGGAGAGGGCAGTAGAGTAGAGGAGGGAGTAGTAGAGTGGATGAGGAAGCAGTAGAGTGGTGGAGAGGGCAGTAGAGTAGAGGAGGGAGTAGTACAGTGGATGAGGGAGCAGCAAAGTGGTGGAGAGGGCAGTAGAGTAGAGGAGGGAGTAGTAGAGTGGATGAGAAAGCAGTAGAGTGGTGGAGAGGGCAGTAGAGTAGAGGAGGGAGTAGTAGAGTGGATGAGGAAGCAGTAGAGTGGGGGAGAGGGCAGTAGAGTAGAGGAGGGAGTAGTAGAGTGGATTAGGAGGCAGTAGAGTGGTGGAGAGGGCATTAGAGTAGAGGAGGGAGTAGTAGAGTGGATGAGGAAGCAGTCGAGTGGTGGAGAGGGCAGTAGAGTAATGGAGGGAGGATGAGGAAGCAGTAGAGTGGTGGAGACGGCAGTAGAGTAGAGGAGGGAGTAGTAGAGTAGATGTGGATGAGGAAGAAATAGAGTGGTGGAGAGGGCAGTAGAGTAGAGGAGGGAGTAGTAGAGTGGAAGAGGGAGCAGTAGAGTGGTGGAGAGGGCAGTAGATTAGAGGAGGGAGTAGTAGAGTGGTGGAGGGAGCAGTAGAGTGGTGGAGGGAGCAGTGGTAACATCAAAAGTAGAAAGCAATAACTAGGAGGAGTGAAACACCGGACAGACAGATAATTGTAGGTAGGAGGAAGAGGAGGAGGAAGACAGTAAATTAAGTGAACAAACCTGAATCCCACTGAGCAAGTGCAAGACACTATCATAAATTCCCTTACAACACTAACAACAGGATACAATCAGGATAGATAAGATGTCCCTGAGGAAGTATAGAGAGGCAGCATTTTATGAAGTCAACCATGGTCTAAGGCAGAAATAGACAGCAAGGGTTGCCAGACGATAGTAGTAACTTGGATTATGGACGTCCGGGTTAGGAAGGAATTCCCATGAGAAGGCGAGAGAGCGACATCCCTAGGGCCTTTTAAATTTCATTACAGACCCTTGATTCATCATTGAGAATATATGGCTACTACAATAAGCCAGCCTCCTTGATCTAAAGCCCCTCAGTGCATAGTTGCACACCACAATTCTGACCAAGAAACAGCTGCTTTGATCAAAACTCAAATGTATTTAAATACTCCACAATCATGCACACTCAACAATTGCCTAAATCATGGTCTCTCTCTATTATTGTCCCGGTGTTCAAGAAGGGTAATAGACAAGACCCCTCAAATTATAGACCGATTGCCCTTCTTGATACACCGGGCAAGATCTTTGCCCGGTTGATTCTCAGAGACTTGCGGGCATGGATAGAAACCTCTGGTAATGCCGATGTATTCCAAACCGGATTTGTTGCAGGAAAAGGCACGGCAATAAATATTACAGCAATCAATGCGATTAAAGCTAAGTGTGAATGCCTTAATCAGCCCTTGTTTTTAGCTTTCGTGGATTTTAAAGAGACCTTTGATTCAATCGATAGACATCTTTTAATTAGTAAATTGATAAAAATGGGCTGCCCCTGTTCACCAATTAAACTGATTGCGCTTCTCCATACAAATACTGCAATTCAGATAAGAACTACTTTAGCTGGGCATTTAACTACTAAAATTCCGACAGCAAGAGGTCTGAAACAGGGCTGTATTCTGGCGGCCACTATTTTTAACCTGTTTATACTGGACATGGGCAAGAATTTTATTGATATCAACTCAGATGCTCCAAAACTCGGGTCTCATCAAATTGCATGGTTATTATATGCGGATGATCTTATTTTAATCTCTAAAACGCCGTCAGGTCTACAGCGGCTGATAAAAGGTCTTTCACTGTATGTTCAAAGAAATCATATGGCTATTAATTTAAGCAAAACACAGATCATGCAATGTCATAACAAAAAATGTCGCCCCCTAAAATCGTCCATCTGGACTTTTCAGGGCGAGCTAATTTCTATTACCCCACAATACAAATATTTAGGAGTGATTATTAACAATCTGAAGTGTGATATTCCCTATGTCCAGGATATAAAACAAAAGCTGCAAACACTAACATGCCAAGCTAAAGTCCTCTTGCATAAATTTGGTAAATTTACATGTTCTCAGATACTTTTATATTATGCCCAAAAAGTTCTACCGATAATAACATACGGCTCTGAAACTAAATTACCAAGGGACCGTGTGTTTTGGGACCGATTCGAGGGAAAATTTTGGCGAGCAGTGTTTAAGTTACCGAATTCAACTCCAGGACCTTTGATACGTTATGAGTTAGGAGCCCTTTCAATGTTTGTGTTTTATGCGTGGAAATTGTGTTCGTTAATGAGGAAAGTTTTGCTGTGTATAAATTGTTCAGATTTATCTTATATATTGGCTATATACATGCTGAAATCCACACATTTTTTTTCCCAATAAGTGGAGAAATTTTGTTACCAATCTTTTAGTAGAAGCCGACATTACTATTGAACTGCTTTTAACCAATCCCAATCGTGCCCAGAAAAAACTATATCAGCATGACTGGATTTGCACTTTAGAGTTTTGCTCGCAGTATAAAGATTATAGCGGTCTGCCTTTTGGTACGAAAAGAATGAGAACTGCAGCCTCTTATTTACTTAAATTTCCCTCGCCCCACTTCAGAAACAACTATCTCCGATTTAGACTCAATCTATGGCCCACTAGCGAAATCTTATCTCGAAGAGGTCAAATAACAAAACAAGAAAATATTTGTCGGTTTTGTCAATTACCAGAGTGTGAGGAAACTTTAAAACACTTGATAGTAGGCTGCTCCGCATTAAAAGAATTACGCTGTACATTTTTTAAAAAACTGTATGAAAATTATAACTGCTTAACTAAAGATGTACTTTGGTTTAGAATATTCTCCTCACCCCTGCAAGCTGTTCGTATAGCTTCTGTCCAATTTATGTTAGCACTAAATCTTGAGATAACTGAATGTATAGCCTAAATTTCCCCTAAATAGATGATATGTGTTATGTAACTAACGTCCTCTTCATAGGTGGATTACTAGTGGTTTTAATGATGTGGTAATTCGAACCTATTTTAGATTGATTTTTTAGATGATAATTCAGATGATGTATATATATGAATTGTGATTTTGCCATATCTTGCTGTTGTTGTGAAATGATGAAATGTTGAAGTAGAGGATTTGTAGGGTTTTGCTGGGTACTGAATTTGAGCTTGATTTTGTTTTGAATTTCATTTTGATGTCCAATGTGATTAATTTGTGTTACATATTAAATTGAAAGGTTGATTATCAACCAACCAATTAATTAAAAAAAAAATAAAAAAAAAATATTTAAATAAATAATAGGAATTCACAGCAATGATAAACAAGCAAAGGCAGTTTCTCTAAAAAAAACAAAATATACCTGGCTCCATCCATCTATTTCTCACACATATGCATCCATTTCCATGACCAAATCTCTATATGTTTAATTCTGAATAGCAACAGACATTCTAGCAGTAATTCTGCTGCTTATCGGCCAGTGTTCATACTCTGTACATCCAGAATACATCCAAATTAAATAGAATGTTACATTAACAAATGATGCAAATAACTTGTCTTCTCCCAATAACACCAGCAATTTATGGATTTGAAATGTGTTGCATGTCTCATGTTTCCCACATGAATATGGTGCTGTAGGTTGCTAAGATGTGCGTGCAGTTTAAAATATGTTTACAATAACTTGCATTGGAATTCTAAAGGTTTTGTGTTTGGGAAGCTGTGTGATAAATTCAGAGCGCACAGAATTTCAGTTCACCCACTCAACTAGGGAGAAGGAGTTCAGAATTGTATTAAACAGGTATACGTCTCCCTCCCCTTTCACTTCACATAAGAATCTCAGTGTGTGATTTCAGAATGAGGAGTTACTTGGAATTTACGTTTGCACCATTTCTATGGGAATATAATTGACTCCTCCATGCTCCCTTGCACCCCTAAATATCTTGTTAACTGTCAACGACATCCACAGGTTGTAAATTATCAATACATGCTCTACCAGGCTATGAAGTGTGTGCCCTTGGTTTACAGTCTGAACTGCCAACCATACCCATGGAAACACAGAGAGTTAAATTTGTTTTAACTTGATTTACTTGAAAATACAACATGCAGAGATTACACTTAAGTTTGACACTGAGCAGACAGCACACAAATGCAATGTGTTTTCCTGAAAGAAAATCTCAAGTAGCACTTGAATTCAGTGATGAACAAAATGCATTTCACATTACAATGATCCTGTAATCTATTGGGAACCAGTGCCCTCTAGCACCTCCACTCCTGGAATATATCATAGAAAAGGCTGAAGGGCAAATATATTTGATTTAGGGCTCTTTAAGGTCACTTTGGGATAATTCTTTTAGTTCATTGAATCAGCAACAGTTGGTTGTCTGGACACAGGTAAAATCTGCTGCCACCTCCTTCAAGCTCCCTCCTGGATATAACTCTTCATCTCCAGATATTTCCAGGTCAGCACCCCTCCAGTTTGACAGGCAGTTTATTGTTAATAATCCAATTTGTCTGGTTTTCAGAGAGAGAGTGTTCTCATCCTGTGTGTTTTGCCTCTTTCAACCTCTCCTATTCCCATATCACATTATTTTTTGTGGTGACTTGGCAAGTCTTTCCACTGGTTCATGTAAAAATCAGATGCTCCCAGAGAATACACCCTTGAATCTCCATTGGATATTCATACTTCAACATATTAGAAAATGGTGGCGGCTCAAACTGCTCCCAATACTGTTGAGAGAAAATGTGTTTTTGTTCTATAATTCAAGGTAGGAACATGCTAACAATGAAACCTGGATTATTGTAATACTTCAGCAAAGACAAATGTCTTGACATATGTAACATTTTTTGTCAAATTCCTTAATTAAGTCATGATTTGTCAGTTTGAAGAGAACACTATTAGCTTTGAAATGCACTCAGTACCATGTCAGTAACTGGTATGGTTTTAACATTTACTAGCAAAAAGTACCCGTTCTCCAAACATGTTCTGTAGAATGGCCAGACAACACTCTCATCAAATGTTCAAAATCAATGATCCTGTAGGTCAGTGTGCCGATTAGCTTGTTGTGCTTTTTCACTCTGAAGTAAACTGCACTAAGAATGGATGCGTGTGGCTGGATGACATACCCCAGAACAGATGTTGTGGGGAGGCAAGAGGTAGTGTGCCACTGCATACTGGGACCTTCTTTGCTCTCCCCCTACCTGTTGACTCACCCTGGCATGGTGCAGTTTGTTGCTGTGCAAAAATCTTGGATACTGTGCATCCCAGGGCCTTGAAACATGTTTGGGAACTCAAGCTGTGTTCCTCAAGTCGAGAGTGGTCCTTTTTTGACCACATTGATGTTTCACCAATTTCAGGCAACCGTCTCATGCGTGAAGGTGCTAAAATCTGGGGAAAGGGGTGGGATGTTTCCATATGTCATGTAGCCATTAATGTCCAGAGGGTCATAACAGGTAACTATGCAACATTTGGTGCAGATTGGTGAAATGGTATGGAATTGTATAAGGAACAACGCTTCACCAAGCCACAAGCACCCACCAGGCCTTTTCACAAATCACTTGCATGTGGCTTTTACTGCACACCTCTGTATCACTCCCAACCCATAACAAAATTGTATTTCCTTGTTTCTTCATTGTCTACCCCATGCACATTATTTATGTTAATTCTCTTTTCATTGGTTCATCTTCCACTGGCACCTCTTTCACTGAATCATCTTGGTTTGGTATCCATGGACTTTCTTTGTCCAGTTGAATGTGTCCTTTTTTGGGCTACTTCAAAGCAAGTTGCTGGGCTCTTTTAATTCCAAGGCCAGTCATTTTGAATGCCTCTTTTGTAACAATTTAAGCATGGGGTGTACTCGGATTTGAACCAGGGACACAAGCATGGAGGAGTTTTTTCCAGCAATGTCTGTGAATGGCCATTTTGGCTGGGTTCCTCGACCATCTCTCTGCTCATAGGTTCATGTGCCGCCAATCTCCTTACGTTTACTGCATCCTTTCTGTCCACCTGTAATAAAAAAAAAACAGGATGCATTTCCTTTGAAAAATAATTATGTCTCTATCATCAATACTTTTCTTCTCAACCCAACCCTTAAAAAACATATACTTGTGTGTCTTTCAAACATCCCTGCCTTCTAAACAAACTCCATCATGTTTTTTACTGTTTCTCTCTTTCTCTGTGAATATTTTTGCTTTTTCTCAATTCACGCTGTCTGGTACTGTGACCTGGCTTGTGATCTAGATTTTAGGTAATACATACATTTGCCTGTCTCATTTTTGCCCTTATGTGTTATGAGGTTCTTTTAACAAAAATTATTTATCCTCTTAAAGGACACATTTTCTCCTAAGGGCAACACTTTCAGACCAAGGAGACAAAAATAACAAATGACAAACATGACAGATTTAGAAAACATTTAAAGAAACATCTTCTTGTGTGGTTCTCCTTCTGCGTTCTCGGTGCATCCATAGTTTAAGATGACCATGCGGGCGCAGGATCTTACTTTCTGCAGAAAACTAAAATAGAGGAAAAAGTCATTCGGGGACTGGCAAGGGGGTCAGGTTTATTCCTAACCTAAACCCTTGGTTCCTTCTGTCTATAAAAAGACGTTTACTGTGATCATTTCTCGCTACTTTCAGGCCATTTAACGTATAGGCTTTCTTTGACTCGCTGGCACACATAACAACATTATTTCACATTTTAACATAACACTCAGGCCTATACTTGGCCTTTTTTCTGCTTAGCAGAACATTCCTCTTCTTGTTAGCTGAATGTTCTTCTTCTGCTTAGCCGGATTTTCTTCTTCTGCTTAGTTGAATGTTCTTCTTCTTTCCTTCGCCATCTTCCTTTCGATCGCATAGGACCGTGGTCATTTCCTTTCTGTGCTGTATTTTCATCCTGTTTGAGACACAATAGACATTTCGCTGTGGGTTTGCTTATTGCCCAATGCCCGTCGCTCACTGATCGCCCTACACTAATCTAACCTACCCCTGTTTTTCTGGAATCTGGCACTGATTCTACTATGTGCCTTCAAGTTTTAACATAAAAAACTAATTGTTTTGCCTATTCTAACTAAACATTTCCTACATTTCTGCCAATCTACCCTTTTTGGCATTCTGCCAATTATCAAAATTAAAAAAGATTACCCACCTTTTATTTGACATCTTCTATGTCCTGCGTTGTCTGAGGTGGCCCTGCTTGTATCTGTGTGCTATTCTATGCTCATGCCTGCTTGCAGCTATCGTGGGAAAAAGGCTACGTAATTGAAACACTGTGTCCCTAACTGCCTTTTTTCTGTCTGTACTTACCTGGGTCTTCTTACTTTTAATAAGGATCCCCAGTGTGTTCACACACTGTGGTGTAAACCAGGACTCACCTCTTTCTTCTCTCCCTATTCACTAGTACTCACCTTTGTCGTGGTATAATGTCTCTTCCCCTATTTAAGGGCATTTAGACATTCCTCCCGTGTTAAAAAAAGGTCCATGATTTTCATCTATAAAATATAAACCAACACCCTTATATACATTCAAATAATATTGTTTTTCTTACTCTCACATCTTCTTTGGAACAGTTCTGTACATAATTCTCTTAAATAATAAGAATGATATTGGCCCATCATACTGCTTTGGTCCTCTATTAATCAGATTATCATTTATTAAAATACTCAACATGTTTCAATGATGGCCAGCAACCTTAATTGATGCTATTTATTTTTTTTAATCCACAATTTTTAATTATGTATGCTTTTTACTGTTTTAATATCCAATCATTCATTCAATTTTCCATTCATTCATTCATTCATCCATTCATTCATTCATTCATTCATTCATTCATTCATTCATTATTCATTTATGTCTTCAAATTGACATCAATCTTTTAAACTGAGCTTCCTATTCCTATACTGTTTGAAGTCAATCATTTATTTTTATCTTTCCCGTATTCATTTTATTTGACCCATGCCATAAGGGCCCACTGTCCACAGACTGTTTGGCACTTTCTCCAAGCCTTCCTGAAATTATAATAAATGCAGGTACATAATTGCCACATGCAATAAGAGCTTTCCTTTTTCTCTTTTTCAGTGTGTGATGCTTCAAAAGAAACACCACGTCATCCTGTGTTAAGCCTTATCTAGATATGTCATCATCAGTGAAGTCAATCAACCTAGATCCTTTCATGAGAACCATTACTGTCCTCCATGGTCTGCCCTTTTTGTCCATTCCTTTAGAACATTGCCATTTTCTTTTGTACTCATGGCTGCTTCTAATTTCATGGGGTTCACCTGTGCCCCGTCTTTATCCCTAGGTATACGTGGTCTGAAACTGAATTCATTAAATATTCTCACCACTTTTCTCCACTAAGCTACATAGCCATGTGTAGCACTATGCTTACCTCACAACAATAAAACCTCTTGTTTTTCCAGAAACACCTTGTAGGGCCTCTTGCCCTGTGCACACTACTATGAATTCACCACCATTCAAATGGTGCATTCCAAAAAGTGGAACACACTATCCCTTGATACTCATGAAGAATCATCATGTTAAACCTTGTCCTCTACTCCCTTCTTAAAACTTTGACAAGAGCCGGCCACTAATATAACAAAGATCTGCCATAACACACTCTCCTTCAGAGACTGATAACTCAACAACAAAGACAGCCCACTTGTAGTTTCAAAAAGAACCTCAATCTTGAGATAATCATTCAACACCTTTCTGCCTTTGTTGCATAAACATGCAGTCCCAGTGTCCATTAATAAAATTAAGATTGTACTTCTCCCCTGCCAAATTAATTCTTGACACCTTCTGGGGCCTAGTGCTACTAACAATTCTGAGCATATCAAGTCGCCTTTAAGCTGCTCTATTGTGGGTGCATACATACCACTATTTCTGTGACAGGATTTCGTTCTTCCATACTGGCACCTCCTATCCTGTGTATCACTACCTATTTAGTGTTTGCCCATACCTAAATCTGCATGAGGCTCACTACAATTGCCACCTGTAGTGAATTTGTTTTTCATCTTTTCTGGCAGCTGTGCCTGTTGCACTCCCTGCGCTTATGTCTGACATAATGTCTGCTCCTGGGTAAACCCTTGCTTAATTTGTGAGCGATTTATTAGGGGGTGTGTTGTCCCCCCTGTTTAGTAAAATGTCGCTTTTTAGGTCAGTCTGGCCACGTCAGAGGCTTTGGCATCCAAAGTTTAGGTAGGTCCAATTACGACCATGTCACTTCTTTGTCTGTCTAAGAGCACCCCTCCCTTCGGTATCACATGCACCAGTGCCAAGCTCCCCTTGAAAGGGTTTCCCCTTTTTGGTCTGACGTATTTTGTCCCTAAATAGTGTGGCTATTATATTTCTAGTCTCTGTTTAACGTCAGCCTGTTCAAAGACAGGCCTCTCTCTTGAGATCTGTCCAGTCTGCATATCCTTGGTTTTTACATGTGTATACACCTTGCGCTGTTATCTC
The DNA here is from genome assembly GCF_040938575.1 of Ambystoma mexicanum. NCBI lineage: Eukaryota > Metazoa > Chordata > Amphibia > Caudata > Ambystomatidae > Ambystoma > Ambystoma mexicanum. The sequence continues at coordinate 1,051,962,255 of NC_090941.1, forward strand.
ATATATTTAATGAAGTGGAGGAGTTCTTCTGACTCGCCCCTTGGCATATTTACCATTCTGCATATTCTTGGTGTTTACATGTGCATGGTGTGGCAGTTCATGCCACATGCCCAGCACATAAGAGATGCCCTTTAATTTTGTCCTCCCTGCATGCTTTGATTTATCATTTGACATTATTATGAAACCTCCTTTGGCTTTTCTACAACCCATCTCTTTCTTCATTCACATTCCCTTGCCTTTTGGCACAAAACTCGTTCCCCCTTAACTTACATGGCATTGATTACATAACTGTGAAATACCCACTTGCTGACCGTATTCCCAAATCATACTCTACTTATCAAAATGTCTTGAAGAGATGGAATTTTGTTCTAAGTTACCATTGTGTCCTTGAGTTTCCCTAGCATTGCTTTTCGCACTATTTATTCTTGTTTCAGCAGCCTACAGTACTGCGTGAAAGTCAACAATGTTTTATTCATAGCCTTTCTGTCCACTACGACTAGCTTCCCAACTGCCTTCATGTCTACCTCAAATAGTCTCTGCCATAAACCGTGGTGAAATACTGCCACTGTTTTTCATTCCTGCTTCTGTACTGCAAGAATCCCAGTAATCTTAAATATAAACATGCAATCTCTGTCTGTTCTATTTCTTCAAAAATGACTAGCTATTTTCCATGTCAGCTATCATTCTTACTGTAAAACAAAAACATTCTGTGTATTTGTGTGTGCTTGCGTGTGTTTGTGTGTGTGTTTGTGTGTGTGTGTTCTTAAATGCATTGTCTTTGGTGTACTGGTCGCCTACACTTCCATAAAATCACGAGTGCACGTGTGTGTGCACTTGCATGTATGCATGCATGTATGTGTATGTGTTTTTCATACATCTGTGTGTGCATGCTTTCTCAGTGCATGCATCTTCATGCATGCTTTCTCATATCAGTGTGCCTTTGCGAACACTTCCTTCAATGCTCACTGCTTCACTAATTACAAAAACTCTTTACATTTTTCCCATCCCAACATTTTTCCAAAACAGTGTTTTTCTTTATTTAATTTTGTCATTCTCCATAGATATTCACTGTGCCTAGTTCAATTGCCTAGTTCAATAGCATCCACTAATACATTGACCTGCTTTTTACTGCAATTTGCACTCAAAATTACATTTTTAATCTCAGCAGCTTTTGTGACCCTGGACACATTTATTTTAAAAATGTTCTGTGAATGTCTCCATACTTCACAGACATGATGTACAGTTAAGGAAACATTGTTCCCTTGCTTGGCACCTCTCCAATATGCTCTGAATTTTTGGTGCAAACATATTTTAAACTTACATGCATTGTATCTCATGCTCCTTTCCCAATGTTATCTCTCTATTCTCAACTCCAGGTATTTTCATCATTTTGGTTACCTAAAACACCCTTCTGTTTCCTTTATTTTACTTTATTTATATAGCGCAGTCATGGACCCTTAGGTGTTAGGGCACAGACAGGACACATGAAACAGTTAACCGAAAAAGTCAGAGTCAGGCAAGCTGACCTGGTCGGGAATTGAAGGTCAGAGCAACATCAGATGAGAATCAAGAAAACAGCCAGGTTTTCAGTTTTTTTTTCAAAAAAGGTTCCTGAAACCAAACCACACAATTTCGGTGGGAGCCCATTCCAGGCCTTCAGGGCTGTGTTTTCAATTGGCAAGCTGTCTTTCTTCATTTTTTCATACCTCACTGAAGACAATTTATCAAATAAAAAAAAGCAAATGCCTAATTCCTTTCTCTACAAGAGACAGCTTTTTGTCTAGCATAAAATCAACAACTAAGTTGGCACATGTGCCCAATAATAAAATAAATCCATCACTCTTCCATCAGAATGACTTAGCCAACCTTTTTACACTAAGAAACAGCTTCTGCAATTCTTAAACAATGTCTCAGTGTGGCTTCCCTGGCTCACCCATGCTCCCATAGTCCTGAACAACCCTTAATCACAATACACTTTAGAACAAAATCTCATCCATGCAACTCCCTAGTCTAAAAGCACCAACACCTTCAAAATACCCACCACTACCGGAATTAATTGCTTCGCACAATTTGATTCAATGACAAGGGTTTTCCTCAACATCTGTTTGTTTTGTCATTAATTTATCGTCTTATCTTGTAACCCTTAAGCGGGACACCGTTGCTCTGTTCAGAGTAAGTTTTAAACATTTATTTACTACACACGTTCTCCTGGCTGGGTGCCAAGCTACGCACTCTAAGAAAACATTTATATTTTTGAAAAGATTTTTTCAAGACATGTACAGCGCATCTCATTAGCACCACTAAGCAAGAAAGGAATGTACTTTGCAGATGTATACCCTTTGTGTTCCAACTAGCTGTTTAAAGCCAAGTCAACATTTTTCATTTCTGTCAAAAATGTCTATGTCGTTTGTTCCTGACAAGCAGCTTGCACATTTCTATCGTTCAACATTCTTTGGCTAGTCAGAAATGTGTACTGTGTAAGAATACTAAAATGAACCCTTTAGCTACCATGGGGCCTGGCTATTATAAGGGTTCAAAGATGACCAGATTTTCTGTTTTCTTTTTTTAATATTATCTCACCTAGTGTTTCATTTACCATAATTTGCATCATAGACATAAGTGCATTCTCATCACTAGCTCACTTTTACATATATATTTTTGTCTACATTTATTGCTCACTTCATTTTCTGGAATGGTGCCAAATTTTCCTTAAATAAATAAGTATATATTTTCTTGACTCCTCATGAAAACACATACAAAACATAACATATAACACACATTACACATAGACAATACTAACAGACTGGCCGGCTCACATAAATCATCACCTGCGCTCCTCGGGGATCTCTGCCAATGCTCATCATGACTCTCTGCCCCTTAATAAAAGAACTCCGATGGAGTGTGAGTCATTCCCTTTAGAAAAACTTTAATCGTCCGTAGCCTACATCAACCACTTTTGGTACTCTGGATACGACCCCTACTCACGTCCCTATGACGCAGGACTCTGGGCTTAAACTAACTGTGACGCACCTCATCTCACAGTCCTTAATTGGTTGACATTCCTAGTCTCAAGTCAATTACTCAATAACCTGACGCTCATCGTCTCAGGTTATTTAGTTACTAACTTGATGCTCATCATCTCAAGTTGTTTAACCCAACCCCTCGTTACTCTTCTAAAGTACTATATCACCCTTAAACCATTGATTTATTCAAAATAATTAATAAAACATTTTAATGACCTCTCAAAAATAATCCCCCAAAATAATTAAAAGATTTGTCTAAAAGAACCCCCAAAAATTATTAAATAATTTTTCCAAAAGGCCCTGCAAAAACAGTCCCCCAAACATAATTAAATAATTTTTCTAAAAGGCCCCCAAAAATAGCCCCCCAAAAATAATGAAATCATTTTTCTAAAAGGCCCACAAAAAATAATAAATTAATGTGCATCTTTGTATTCTCTTCCTCCCTACCTCAGTCTCCCCCATATACGCCTCAATCCATATGTGCCAAAGCGCTCTATGCCCTGTGCCCTGTTATGCTGTGAGTTCTGGGAGCCCCCTCCTACCAATGATGCCTGGGTACACTGCAGATTACCCCCATCCTTACCAGGGGTCTCCTCTCCCAGCCCTACCAGCACATTCCTGATGTCTGGGTCTGTGACGCAGGGGAGAGGGTCCAACCAGTACTCATTTCAGGGTGCCATCTGAAGGTGCCATGTGAAGACAAGGGCCCAACGCTCTCTGGTGGCAGCTGTGGATAAGGCTTGCAGAGACTGGAGACAGGAGGCAAAGAGACAGAGATAGGAACCTGGACCGATTTTCAGGACATCCACTTTATTCAGGCATCAGAAAATAACAGCACTGGGCTATTAACATCAGCCTCCTTTATACATTTTGCAGTTGGCACAATTTTCTATTTCATGATGCAGTTCACTCTCATTGGGTTAGACAATCAAAGACAAGTTCTTGCCCCTTCCAGGGTCGGTTGATTGAACTGTCCCTCACCAGGTCACTATGTCATAACTACGCATGCAACTAATTAAATTTGTGTTAGATGTTCTTGACCTTTAAAATGAATCCTCTGATGTGTCAAGAAAGAACATTTTTGATGTCAACCTGAGGTACCTTTGGCAGAAAAAAGGCATTCTTTCCTGCCAAAAATCTACAGCTGCAGTGGACTGCCTGTGAACCCAACAACTGTTGCTAGCTGACCAGCTGCCTGTACTAATTACTATCTTCCCTTGAATCACTACATGGCTGTACCCGGCTCAACAATGCCAAAATTACTGCCAAGTCCAGACAGTATGTGCTTGTGTACTGAACTTTCAATGAACTGTTTATGACAGAATTATATAATTATTTCTGTATGACTTTGCAGAATTCCACCATTTTGTATGCCCAGCAACCATCTTAGAGTTTGCCTGACTTCGCCTCAACCAAAATGGCCGACCAAATTATAAAATTACTGACCTTCTCTTTTTATTTATAACTTATTTCCTGCTCAGATTTAAATCTATATTTTTGGTAATTAGGATAAATGTATGCTATCTAACATGCCCTTCGCTGCACAAGGCATTCTGGCCCTAAAAATGTATGTCACCCTAGAATGTGCTTGTTTGGCCTTTTAAGTACTATAATTCTGATTTTCGCAATACTGGAGTTATTAATCGACCCAACAAGTTATCTGCATTCAGGTTGAGAGGGGTGGGGTCAACCTCCTATACATTCAGTTGAGGGGGTGGGGTCTACCTTCTGTACAATGGTACCACAAAGGCTGGTGATTCTCCCTGCGTTGATTATTGACGTAGGGTGGCTCTTTGTATCTCCAAAACACAATGCAGGATCCTTCAGCCTGGTTTCCTGGTCTTACACTTTCTATCTTCGAGGCCTATGAAAAGTAATGGTTCCTTTTCAAAAAGGTCAAGTGAGTTTCCCACTTTGCGATCCCCTTCAATCTTGCTGTCTTTCCTCTTGTACTCAGCTGCTGTCTGGAAACTGCTGCTTCCTCGTGTGCCTTGTCTCTCTCAGAGTGTACTCTCATGCTCCACTTTTATCCCTGTGGGGAAGTGTAATGTGATGATCAGCAATTTCCTGACCTTGCCTGACAATTGTATTGGGACACGTCAGGTATACTGCTCTGGTGTCAGTCTGTTTTCTCTCATAGCGGGCTGTCTGTGAGAAAATATTTGTGTTGTAAAGGGGTGGGGGCAGAGTTCCTAAATATCCTGCCTGGTAGGATGGGGTAAAGGTCTTTCAAGGAAGGGGATACAGTGTCTCACCATCAGGTGCCGCACTCCCACTCACAAAGACCCCTCCCCCAGGTTATCCTCCTGCAGTGGGCCACCCCCAGGAACTGGATCCAAAAGTGATGGCCATGTCCTGGCCACCTGGATGACAGATCCCTGGGGACTAGTGGGTGAGAGACCTTCTGGTTTCTCACAGGTGTGACTTTTAGATTGTTCCTAATCCAGTGAAAGATGTTCTAATTAGTAATGAAAGGCAGACAACTCTTCTAATCTAGTATACATAGAAAAGATGAATCGCTAATCAATTCACAACCAGGTGACCCATTCGATCACTCCACCAATAACAGTTCACCAAGAAACATAACATGTCCTAAAAAAACTAGGTATGACCTATGTGTGTGGTATTTCCTCAAGAGTCGGACAGACTGCCCTTGGGACAGTAAATGTATGAGAGCAATAATACACAAAAATAGCATGATGAACTTGATCTTTCTGAACCACAAGAAACCACATCTTTAAAGAAATTAGTCTCCCAATGCTGAAGAAGAAAACATTAATATAAGCATGACTTTCCCTGGAATGATCTGAATTTCACAACACAGTAAGCATGTATATATTATGCAAGTTCAAAGCTGAGAAAGTACCACATCTGTAGAATGCACAATGCGATAAAGAAAACATTAATGAAAACAATGTAAAACCTATGGACCTGAGAATGTTGTCTAATCATGTTCCCGACTGAAAATCTTTGTAAGGCATACTCTGTGAGAAGAATGAACACTACAAATGGAAGAATCTACCACCGCCGGAGAAATGATCCAACTAACCCATGTGGTATTGAGCCAATTGTCCTCAACCACCCTACCCTCCTTTTCCATGGCAACATGTAAATTGTGTAGGGATCTAATGGCGTGTGTCAGGGACCCATTGTCCGAATCGTGGGATGGCAAGTAGGTGCAACCGGAACAGGTGATCTTGGCCCAGACACTGCACTCCGCGGCAGTGAGGAGATTCGATAGGTATCTGTTCTTCAGCGTCATTGGTCTGATGGCCCTCAACTCCTCTCTGATAGCATTGAGGCCCTGCTCAGTGTCATTCACAATCTGTATGTGCTCCCAGCCGGTGATCTGTTACCATTTGGAATTGGCAGCTGTCTGTATTCCTGGATGGAGCAGGGAAGTGAAGAAAGTTTCAATCTTACTAAACAACCTATATTGTTCGGGAATTGCTTTAAGCTGTTCAGTAGAATCCTCAGTGAAATAGTTTGAGCGTTCCTGGTGGTGGAAGCCCATTGATCATCGGGCCCACTGGTGGGTATGGAGTACAGGTGTTACTGGGGGGTGCACGTTTATTACAGTGGGATGGCCTTCTGGCACAATAAGGACAGGGGAATGTAAAGTTGGCAGGCCGCAAACCCCCTTCCAGAAAGGTGGGAGCTGGAGGTATGCAAAGCTCCCACAAATCCAGATAATGTTCATGATCACTTAAGTTCCTCTATTGAGGTCTGGAATATAAAGTGTTCTGTTGCGTCTTGAATTTGCACTAACAGGCACACTGCCACTGCCCCTGAAACGCAAAGAGAATTGTATAAGTACCTGTACTCTATTGGGACATTCACGTTGCTTTTTCCAGGTCAGTTGTTCTATATATCGTCCCCACACAGCAAAAACTGTGTCATTGATATGTGCCACTTCCTCCGAAAACCCTACCAGTCCTCCAGATCAGCATCCTATCAGTCCTTCAACCCATTTATTGTTTTGAAAGCTATGCATTCCATCTGTAATTGAGGTCTTATGCTGCATTGTAACTGCTCCCTCTCATTATTTTCTGAGCATTCACTGTTGTCTGCCTCTTACACTGCTGCTTGAACCTTGTGTCCCTGGAACAACCCACGCACCCTGCATAGACCCAGGAGGACACAACGTTTCGCTATTAGAGGAGGCATCTCTTGGTGTATGAATAGTCTGGGTGTGCCAGTTATATGGGGTATTAGAGGACAAATGTAAAACAAATAATTTGACTTCTCGTTTTCCACCTGCCCCATGTGATTATACCATATAGTGTCTGTTTCAAGGTGATGCACATCCGAAATAGTACAAAAAGAACCACTTGATCCAGGTCCACCTGATCCCCTGTGCCCCTTTTGCTTCTGGTCACAAATCCATTACCACTTGCTAACCCAGATGTTATTTCAGTATAATTATATCCCCCTTCCAAGCCGCTTTCAACCTTAAACTTTGTGAGAAAAAGGGAAAGAAGATAGGAGAAAAAAACAACCAATACTCAACACAATTATTCTAATCGCTGCTCCTGCAGGCTGTGAGGAAGAGTTGACATTTGCTCATCTAAAAGGATGTACTGATTTAAAAAAATGTCAATAAGATATGAATATAACTCATATTTGGGGTTCTCCCCCTGCATGTCCTGATCCTGGGGAGTGTCATGATGCCTGCCCCCGGAAGACCAGACCAGGCCCAGCAGCCCCGGAAGCAGGCATCATGCCACTTGGAGCATGCCCAAAAGCCTCAGTTAGGGGCTGTCTGGGTACAGTCCTGGCGCCTATGGCGCCAGGCTCATAAAGATAAAGTCAGTCCTGGCGCCATGGGCGCCAGGCTCATTATTGATAACTTACCTGAAGCAGACCATGCTGCATACTCACCTGAGGCAGACCATGCTGCATGAAGACTCAAGCCAAATGAGGCTTAAAAGGGACTATTTTACTGAAGGGACTATTTCGTTACTTGGGTGGGGCTGTGGAAGAATACTTACCTGGATCTTCTTCCAAGGCTATTTAAACCACGCCCGGACAGCCACACGTGCTTCGCATTATTCTGCTTGCTGCAGCGTAACGCTCACCGTGTTTTCAGCAGCTCCAGTCTTCAGCCACGCCCGCTTCAGTCCTGGGACTCCTGAAACAAGAAGACAAAAAAGATAAAGGTTAGAACAGGAGTTTTAACTTTAATCCTTACCTGAATCCTGATCCATTTCGCCAAGGAACTGAAAGACATAAGTCTTTGAAGCATCGCTTCGCATACCTACGGCGCCACGCTGAACTCACCTGCTTGGCGGTACTTCAGCATTCCATCACGCTCTCTCCATCTCGCGGCTGCCCTCCGACACCTAAGGAGACAAAGACAGCAAGGTGAGCAAGGGGACTCTTTAAGGCCATACAAGCTACCCCCAAGGACTTACCTGATTACCCCGGGAGGTACTCACCTCATTTCGGGTCGGCGCAGTCAACTCTGCTTCATTCCCGTACCCCAGCCCCTAAGGGGAGAAAGCAAGGACAATACCAGTTACCCCCCACAAAACTTACCTGATTTACCACGGGGGTCTCACCTCATCTCAGGTCGGCACAGTCAACTCTGCTTCATCGCCATACCCCGGCCCCTAAGGGGAAAAACACAATAGACTTACCTGAATCTTACCGAGTGCCATTTGGAAATCTTCGAGTGGATTAATCGGCAACTTGCAAGGAATCGGACAGAGTGAAGAGCAGATATTTGAACTCTTATGAACAATTGGACTTTAGAGTCAATACTGGAACTCACCAATTCCTCTACGCCAGTGAAGTAACTGGTCTTCAACGCGCCCCCGCGGTCGACGCAGGATGGAGAGCTCATCCTTCCAAACCATCAGGTGAGACTAAGGAGGGGACATCAAGAGTGATCAGTGGGAAGACAAGGGGAGTCGGGAAGGTGGGTTGACACTCAATTCCACGGGTGGTTAATTCCTCTTCTCCTTTGCAGAAGAATATTCTTGCGAGCCAGACAAACTAGGCTGAGCGGGCCAGTCCAGTCAGTCATCTTGGCGCTACACGTCACGCTGGTGGAAATAACAGCGGCCCAGTTCCGGTCGACGCCCCTGTGGGAACCAGGTGAGCGTAACAGGGAGGGGGTTGGAAATGGTATCATTCCAAACTCCCCTGAGGTGCACCCAAGTCCGGTGTTAACCTTCACAGTGGTGGATATAGCATAGAGGACCACAGTTTGTGGAACCTTCTCTCATTCCATTTTCAGACAAATGTTCTCATAAATACCTTGCCTGGGAAGAGCTGTGGTTGCTGCAGAGATGCAGGGTCATCGATATGCAATGCAGACAGCTGTTGTGGATGCAGTCCAATATGTTGAGATATAATTTTAACACATTTGGTTAGGTCTCTATGATATATCAAAACTCATCCCCTAATACTTCAGCTGTTGTGTGAGCATCTGAGACTGTGCGTGTGGTTGTGAATGGTGTGTGCAGATTCCTGTCGTCACAATCTCATAGAGGGATACATTATGGTCTTGTCCTACCTGATTTCCAATGCTAAACAAAGGGGTTGGAGTACCCCTCATCGGGCTGTAAAGGAAAGCACCCGTAAGGAGGTAGGGATGTCAGCAAAAATTTTTTTGTTCTGACTGGGCAATTACATTCAGGTAACTTGTTGCATCAATAGACTTTCCTTATTGGTCAGAACAACTTCAGATAATTTGTGATGTGCATGCCCTTCGAAGAGACCCAATCATGAGTGAGTGTGAACAGTGAAGTCAATACCTTGTGGCAACTAAGTGTACTTTCTCATCAGAGCAGACAATTTGGCAACCCCAAAAGCCTCTTTCAACCTTGTACCTTTTGGCAATACCCCTGGCGTCTCACATCTTGAAACATGCTGTTTTCCTAGCATGCATCCTTATCCATCTCTCTTGGGAACCAGATGGCTTTATAAAAAAATGCAGCATAGACACTGCTCTTGGTGATTAATTCTTCAGAGTTATTTGCTCAATTCGGAATGTATACTACAGTTCCAATGGTTTCACCTTTTTGCAATGGCGACAATATAATCTCAACCTATTTCTCTGGACCCGAGGCATTGTTCTCTGTAAGATTTATCCTTCACAGCTGCTGTACAAATATAATAGTCAGAAACAGACCTGCCGAATGCATTCCGATCACAGCTTCTGTGGACCGCTCGGCCACATACTATGAATTACTATCTGCACAGTGCTTTCACCTCCCTCCACGGACCTTGGTTGCCTGAACGCTGGCTGGGAAAAGCATGAATAAACTCTAATTAAATGAAGCTGCAACCTCTAACTGGGCCTAATTCAAAATGGCAAAACTCTTGATAATGTGGTCGTGGCCAACATCCCTTATGTTACTAAAAAATCAGCTTCTATCCTACTTAATGTTTACCCTCCATGGCTCGTGAGCCACCTTTTTCACCAATTACCAAAATTACATATTTCGAGTTCTCCTCGATACAAACAAAGCATACCTTGATTCATTAATGCTGACTGTAAAGCCCTTAAAATGTCCTGGGCCTAAACTCTAAATATAATGAGCAATATTGTTGCTCCTCCTCCTTTAGCCATATAATTTTCCCTAAAGTGTGTTAAAGCTAACTACAAATAGCACGTGTGCCAAAATGCTCAACCAAACGGCAAAAATGCTGATACTAAATCACCATCACTTTATGCTAATCGAATATATGCAGTCTAAACCTCTTTACACTGTTAAGACGTTGCAATTGCATCCCTACAGGTTTAACATGTTGCAACACACACATACACACACACACACACTCACAGGCGTGTCTCTATTGAAAAGATCTATACAGACTCGACTGAGCTTGCACTAATTTCAATGTGTCATTTACAAATTGCTCTTTTGCTATGATTTATAACATGAGCAGCATCTAATTGTATTTATTAATTTCGACATTCAGGATGTAATTTCAAACAGAAATAACTTCCATTGGATGAAGTACCAGATGACGCTGGAAGTCCCAGGTTGAGCGGGGCTTTACAATATGCAACACATGTTTAGGGAAGTCATGAATGGCATCTACTGTTAACCATTTGCACATGGTTAACACGGATGTGTTTCTAGATGTTCTGAATGCCCACACAATATTCCCTTTCAATAGTTAACCTGTGAAGTGCACAGGGAAGAGGTTACTCTTGCGCTAAGCACAGAGGTCCAGCTTTCTCCACAACCCTGCATTAAATATTGCCGTATTCTCCACAGCACAACCTGCCACAGCCCCAGATGGGCATTTTGAAAAATATGGGTTGTTTGACCTAAAAAACCTGACCTACTCCCATTTGACCCAATTTTTATTGACCTAATTTATTTTTACCTACTGCCGGGGGAGACCCACCGCAACTCCCTGTAATGCGGGGGAGACCCCCCACACCCCACGATTTACCGGCACCTCAACCTATTCCCTTACCCCAACCCACAACAATTTGTTTATTAAAGTGTACCATTTGAACTATCAAATTAGGTCAAAAAGGTGCGGTCAAATATGAGTAGGTCAAATTGGCATTAGGTCAAATTGGACAATACCCATTTTGAATGCCTCTATTGTAGATGTAGACTCTGACAACTAAGGTATGAGGACCAATCAGAATATAGACCAACATATGTGGTTTTGCTACATTTCACAACCAGGGGCCTCACTTGATTGGATGGGTGGAAGTATGCATGGAAATTAAGCTATGTTATTAAATGTGAAACATGTAAGCAATGTTTGAGAAGAGCAGCTGTCCTGGTTCAAAATGTTAAACAATGAATAATGCACAAATGTTTCACATCCAAATCTATCACACAAAAAAGGAACCCGGGCGAAATGTTTTCTTTAAACTCATGGAATATTATGCCTCGAGCATTAGGTTGCCACCTGGCACTAATCACATATCTCAGACTGCCACCAATAAAAAGGCAAATTCACTTGTTTATTGGTACTCACATAAATCTAAAACATATGACATACAATACAATTATTAACATAGGACTCTGGTTCTTTGTGTCCAATATCTCTAACCCAACTGTATATTCAACTGTCACACAATTCTTACAACATCATTCACTCTTTATAGACAACCACATTTACTACCCGTGACTCAATATACATAATTCCATAATATAATCATGGTGATGTAGTTCGTCCTCACCTGGCACCAATACCACCAACTGTATGTGCCACTTTTTCACCTAACCTGCCAATAACAAAGTAGTGGCTACGTGATTATTATTACAATACAGATCTGGCAACCAACCATTACATTTATACAGTTCTTTCTTTAAACATATCACATTTGCCAACTATGGTTTCTTCTGCACGGGTCTGCAAATTCCTTTTCCACAACCCAGCCTTCATCAGGGCATAACACCTTCCTTGGGTTAGAGCAAAAACACTTCTTATTGTTTTCAATTATTCTGACTTATAATTCACCGCCCAGTGGAGCTTCAGTCATGTTACTGGAAAAAATCAAAAAAAGGGGAAAGTAATCAGCCCCACAGGCCATCGCCTTTTCACATGTTTATTCAATATATGTGTAAGTTAGTTATTCGTCTGTGTTCCTGCTCAGCTCACAGAGAGTATGGCGACCCTCATACTGTGTCACCACCACACTTCGTACAATTCCATTCCCACCAAATTTGTATTGCACTCTCCATCAACGACATGGTGCATTTCACTCATCTATGTCTATTCCTTAGTGCATCCAACACCATTTCCAAACCGTTTTCATTACCACTCTCCTAAGGCCAATCCCATACAGGATGGTGCATTCAGTCTACATATAGACCAAAAACAAACAACAGTACCGTCAAATGTGGGGGACATCTAACATGTGCACTCATTTATACATGGTCTCCCTCATGGGCATCCCACATCGCACCTTGTCATACGTGCCATATTCAATTCAGCTTACCCTATCGTCAACACCACATGTGGCTGGACAGCCTCAATAATCTGTTGCTTCAATCGAGGTATCCGCTAATATTCCTGATATTCCTGGTCAGACAGGTGTCCTTCAGTCCACACCCTCGATAAACAAATTATACATATGAGCCGTCCAATTTCTCCAATGCCCTACATCAAATGATACCCAGTCAGTCCACCCAATTACTTGAGTGACTGTAGATGTCCCGCCACTACAATAATGAAACATCACATCCTCACTACGTTTGTGCCAGTCTTCAAGAATTCACGACTACCTGCCTTATTGTGGGCAAAGCCCCTGGTTCACACTCACCGCACTTCCACACGCCAAACGTGCAGCCTCTCACATGGATCAAATCACAAAGATAGATGACAGGCTGTATCTACCGATCCCATCCCCCAGCAGAGATCATCTATACCTCACATCAGAGAGGACATGGATATCAATGACAGGCTAATACAACTAGTTCCATCCATCCATCCTATGGGGGCCATCTTAGCCTGTAGTAACCTATATCATTCCTAATACAGCCCACTGCAGGACCCGGGAGCTTACCCAAGCTCAAGGGACCTCGGGTCTCACACGAACCCATTCGACCAAGGGAGAGCCTTCTCTCCAATATTGACTACACATTATGGTGAGACAATCACACAGTCATGCCCCTAACCATTGTAGTCTATTCCATCAACAATGCCCAATTCACCTCCTCATTGAGTCCCACTCTGTGGGTTCCCAATCTTTGGATCCATATTTGTTCAAGGCGAGCCATTCTATTGGATACAGATACCCCATTTGGGTCACTTTTGACCCTGTCCACCACTATCTACTTGATATAATCAGGTCAATGTCTTCAGTTTCTAAAATGATGTACTATTGGAGCAGTGAGTGTTCTTGTCCTGATTTGACTCTGCTGTTCTCCAATATGGATACAGATTTTGCAGGTAGTTCTCATTATATAGATTAATTCACAGGGAAACATAATAATGTATGTAACATCCAAAAGTAGGCATATGGCCTACTAATGGATTTTCTTTACAACAGTTACACATAGCATGTTTACATGAATGTTGATGCCCTCTTTGAAAGACCATATATGGAATAAAGGCACAATAAACATACACTAATGACACGCCAGTCGTGAGGTTTGTTTCCCAAACAAGTCGGGTTTTATTCAGAGTATCTCGATCGGCCGATCGGGTCTCAACACCTCACAACGCGTGCTCACAAACACAGTGAGAGGAGAGAGAGAGAGTCGTCGATAAAAGAGTAATATATATAAATAATACATCATCATTGAACAACATTATTCGGTCTTCCCATATACATGACGTGCAAGCTAGGGTTCAGTAATTGACAGTTAGGCTCGTAACTTCATTCAGTCTAAACAGTCGGTATTTCTAGCCGAGGTTTGCAGAGACAGCTTACTGTTTTGGGGGACACAGGGCACTGGCACGGGGAAGGATATCATGTTCTAGCAGGGAGATATTCCAGCAATGTTACCTGGTTGCTGCGCTCATGGCCTAAGGGTCAGACAGTTCTGAAGGAGAGAAATACCATCCTCCATGAAGGAGCACCGTTAGTTGCATATAATTCTCATTTAACTGCATCTTACAACAGCGTTTGCCAGACAGCCTGGCACCTGGGCTTCTGATTAGCTGCGGCTCTTGTACAGCTTCAAGGCATTACAGAATAATAAAACAATGTTTTTCTGCAGGGTTTCACATTCCTGTCTACATTAGTATTCAGAGTTCAAGCTATGGCCTTGGACTGTGTGTGGGTCTGAAGCACAGAATATGTTTTGCAAAGCGTTACAGAAAAAGAAAATGGCTGACAATTACAAAATGGATTCCCACTGCCCACATTCATGTTTCGAGGTGTTCGTTACATGATGCAATTTGCTTACGGCCAACATACATAACGTGTCATTCGGGCCGTGCAATTACATTACAGTTTAACGCTCTTTGCATGGGCATGACTGGTAAACGTGCTATAATAAGCACATGCCCTGCTACACATGTATCTCAAGCTTCATGTTTTCTGCATTCTATTTTGGTCTAATCCTACACTGGGGCCCTATAGAATACAACTTATTAGGGATACACAGAATGTCCTGTCATCTATCGTAGAGATGTGTGTGGCATGGGAGTGTTTGGGATTGTTTTAAGGCTACCCAAATAGCCTCTTGAACCAACGACATTAACTGAACAGTTGGGGTATGAAATATTCTGCAATATGCCCCTGCCTTTCTTCTGCAGCTCACTCTCAGTGTGGCTGGGCAGGTTGAGGTCGATAATATATACAACTTAACAGGACCCTACAGCAAATGATCATCGGTGGCAGAGAAAGGTGCAAATACAGAACAGTATCCATTTCAGCCAGCATGGACATTCACCTACATTATCGTGTCAGTAGATGTGATAACACCGGGGCAGGTTGGTGATTTCACTGACAGCACCAATTTTAGTAATGGTGCAAAATTGCCAAGCCATTATAGGAGTGGAAAAATAATCCAATATGTGCATCGTGGAAGAGCATGGAAGCAGATTTTGTATACCACTTAAAAATAATGCTGTGGCATTTTAAACATAATTACTAATTTGTACAAGCCACTTGTAAATACATTTTTAGTTGATTTGGTGGTATGATACGATAGGTTCATTATAACGCGCTTAATACCGATAGGTTTCTAAGCGTGGACCCAGAGATTGAACCTGTTGGAAGTCACTAGTATTAAGGCATTACAATAATCCAACTTCGACAGGATCAGTGCCGTGGCCAGGGTAATGCAATTTGTAGGAGTGAGTAACTGACGGCTTAAAGCAATTAGTTTGGATGTATATGATGTAGATGAGGAGAGTGCAGATATGTGTTTATCCACAGTGAGATTGGCACCTAAGTACACTCCTAACGTGTTTACTTGTTTAAGTACTGGAATCAGTGTGCCATCGATGTTGATTGAAGAGTAGTCTGAGTGGAGGACACCTATTTTGGTCTGAGATCCCACAATGAGAATATCAGTCTTCTCGTCGTTAAAGAAAAGGCTATTCAAGGCCATCCAGTTTTGGATGATAGCGTACATTTTGTTAATGATCAGGGTGTCCTGGTCATAATTCCCTGAGATAGGTATGAGGATCTATGTGTCATCTGCGAAGTTAGTGTAGATGACACCCATATCATCTAATGCAAAGAAGAGAAGCTTTGTATAAGCATTATATGTAGGTGAAAGGCGTGACCCTTGGGGTACCCCGATGGGGACTGTTATGGGATCAGCAGCATCTTTGCCAATGGAGACTCTGGACGTTTGTTTGGATAGAAAGGATTTCACCCAAAGGGTGGCATTTTTGAGAAACTTAAGTCATTAGCTAGGGTAGTACATAGTTTGTCATGATCTACAAGGTTGACTGCTGCAGAAAGGTCTAGCAGCAGTAGGTTACAGAGTTTCCCTGAGTCTCTGATGGAGTCCATCTTTATTTCAGGTCGGTGAGTGCCGTTTCAGTACTATGGTTCTGCCTGAATCCAAATTGTCTGTCTCAAAGGAGCTGGTTTTGTTCAAGGTGGGCTTGGATTTGGGAATGTGCTATTTTATCTATGATCTTCAGCAAGAAGGGGACTGTGGTTATTGGTCAGTAATTAGTAGGTACAGTGGAGTCGAGGGTAGGTTTTTTAAGAGTGGGGTGACCCATGCTTCTTTGATAGAAGCCGGAACTGTATTTGTGTTACAAGAAGCGTTGATAAAATTAGTGATAAGAGGGGTGAGGGTGGATGCACATAATTTAACTAAATGGGGGCAGGGAAGTTGTCGCCTTTGCAATTGGAGGCTTTTAGTTTGGCAATAGTATTGGTCACTTGCTCTTTGGTAATTGGAGTGAATTGGAATAGTATGGTGTCTTTGTCGTTGGATTTTATAGGAGTGTTAATAGAGATTTCTGCCAGTATTTTTCTTTTTGTGGCTATTTTCTTTTGTTGCAACGACATTTTGGAGGTTAACACATCTTGAATAGTGGTGCACCATTCTTTACTAGAGTTGGTCTGAGTGGGTTTTCTAACTCTCTGAGAATGGAAAACAACTCTTTTGAGTCCGACCAAGCATTGCTAATGCGGGTGTTAAAAGCATTCGGTTTATGAGACTCTGTACATTTTATTTGCAGCGTTGAAGGCAATTGCGGAATCTGTAGTAGGAGATTTTTTGTGGATATGTTCCAAAGATTGTTTAGTTCTTCTAAGCGATACTAGCTTGTTGTTAAACAAGAAGCACTTTCTTTTATCCGCACATTTCATTTTAGTAGTTATAGGTGCTAACAAATCAATAGTGGAGGTAAGCCACTTGTTGAAAGTGTCAGCAATAAGGCAAGGGTTGACAATTGTGAACACATTAGTTGCTTAGGTGTTTTTAATGATGGGGGCTAAGTTATCAATTGAGAGCTAATGGATGTTTCTAGTTTCATAGGTATCTATTGTCTGGTGTCCAGTCATAATGTCGAATGAAATTAGTCGAATTACAAAAAGTCGAAAAAAAAATGTCGAATTTTTTATTTTTTTATTTATATATATTTTTTGGGTTCCGGTGGTAAAAAAAACGGGGTAAAACAAAAAAGAAAATGAAAAAAGGGGGCTTGGGGGGGAACCCCCCATTTCGAAAAAAAAAGCAACCAAAAAAAAAAAATCAACATTTTTGTTTTCGACTTTTTGGATTCGACTTTTTGACTTTCGAAATTATTGAATTCGACATTATGACTATGAACCCTATTGTCTTAGTCCTAGGTGGGCTTATTTCATTGCACGTAAGGGTGAAGTTGACACTGTGGTGGTCAGTCCAGTCAAGAGGTGTGATTTACTCAATAGCTAATGTAGCGTTGACTGAAAGTATCCAATCCAGTGTTTGGCCCTTGATGTGGGTGGGGGCATTCACAATTTGTGTGAAATTCATATCTTTAAAAGCTATGTAAAGGGCTCCTGCTTTATGGTCGTTGCTATCATTAAAGCCTAAATTGAGGTCACCAAGGATAATGCATTTAGTATTGGGTTTGATGAGCAGGGCTACTAGCAGAGGTATGTCTATGTCGGATGAGTGTTAATATTAGGCAATCTGTAGATCACCAAGAAATTGATAGTAATTTTATGGTTGGTTGCAAGTTTGGCTAAGAGGAGTTCATAAGCTTCTATGTTTTTGAGGGGGCAAAATCTTATATGTAGGTTAATTTTAGCTATAATGGCTACACCACCTCCCTGAGTATTGGATCTATCCGTCCGAAGGATGATGTAGTCTGGTGGGATAGTGAGAGCTCACAGCTGTCCAGAAGCTTGGTGGAGCCAGGTTTCTGTGACTACTAGGAGAAACAATTGTTGTTCCATGATAAGGTCATGTATCTCGATGACATGGGGTCCTAAAGATCGGGCATTGATAAGGGAAATATTAAGGAACGCTGGTGACTCAATTTTGGGTGTGATGGGGGTAGTTGGAATATGTACATCTGGGAAAATGGCAGATTCTTTGGTAGCCACTGCTGCAGGTGTTTTGTAATGTTTATTGTGATGGTTCGGGTTCGGCTTGGTCAGTTTAGGCGCAACTAAGGTTAAATTATATTGGAGGGAGCATACTTTAGTACGTGATCTAAGACGAAAAAGTCTGGTATTGCCCTGAATAGGATAAGAATGTGCTTCATCCATTGTGTTTAGTATATATTTAGGGGCAGTCATATGAGTGCTGGTGGTGGACACTGAATTATTAGGCGTTCTTTAGTACATGGTCTAAGATGATAAAGTCTAGCGTTACCCTGAATAGTGTAAGAAAGTGAGTCATCAGTGGTATTTAGTAAAGATTTTGGGATCGTCTTATATGGGGAGGTAGTTAGCTCTGTGTTATTGAGACTTTTAGTAGCGCTAGGTGTGTTGGCATAATCCTGGATAGGCGGGAATGTTGAGGTGGCGGGTAAGACTGGGGTGGGGCAGGGGATGGGATGGTGCCGGTGGCATCCTAGTCTGGAGAAACCATTCTTCGAGCTAATGAAAGGGCTCCCTGTACACGGTATACAATTAAGTTAAAAGCAGAATGGGAACAAAGGAGCGAGTAGCCAACCTGACATGACTATAAACTCTATGGGAATGTGACTAAAATAGCTCTGAGGGACATGTAGTAGTAAGGCTCCTCATGTACGTAGTCCCCTACACTTTGCTAAATTATGGTATAGAATTGGTAGGGCAATAATTTCCTTTTGTCCCCAACTGCAGCAACTGCTCTTTACTAGTGCACTTTACACAGAGACTAAGATTGTAGAAGGTCCACCTTTCAACCTCTCAGAAATAGGTTAAGACAATCCTCCAGGTGAGAGCTCCAGCACACAAGACTGTGTCAAGTCAGCTGCAACTTCACTTTACTAGTACGCTTGGCCCTGCCTGATTCATGCAGTGCCTAAGACTTTAGGAAGTCCTTCCCTCAAAAACATGTAAAGACAATCCCGCAACTCACAGCACCAGCACACACCAGACTGCGTCAAATCAGCAGAAACTTCACTTTACTAATACACATTGCATTGTGCGAATCACGCGTTGCTTAAGACTTTATAAAGTCCGCCCCTCAAAAACAGGTAGAGACAATCCTCCAGCTCACAGCACAAGCACACCAAACTGCATCAAGTCAGCAGCAACTTCACTTTACTAGTACACTTTGACCTGCCTGATTCACGTAGTGCCTAAGACTTTTAAAGTACTTCCCTCAAAAACAGGTAAAGACAATCCTCCAGTTCATAGCACCAGCCCAACAGACTGCGTCAAGTCAGCAGCAACTTTACTTTACTAGTACACTTTGCAATGCCCGACTCACGCAGTGCCTTAGACTTTATAAAGTACATCCCTCAAAAACAGGTAAAGACAATCCTCCAAATCATAGCACCAGCACACCAGACTGCGTCAAGTCAGCAGCAACTTCACTTTACTAATACACTTTGCATTGCCCAATTCAGGTGGTGCCTAAGGCTTTATAAAGTACGCCCCTCAGAAACAGGTAAAGACAATCCTCCAGTTCATAGCACCAGCCCAACAGACTGCGTCAAGCCAGCAGCAACTTCACTTTACTAATACACTTTGCACTGCCCGATTCACGTGGTGCATAAGGCTTTATAAAGTACGCCCCTCCGAAACAGGTAAAGACAATCCTCCAGTTCATAGCACCAGCCCAACAGACTGTGTCAAGTCATCAGCAACTTCAATTTACTAGTACACTTTGACCTGCCTGATTCACGCGGTGCCTAAGACTTTAGGAAGTCCGCCCCTGAAAAACAGGTAGAGGCAATCCTCCAGCTCACAGCACCAGCCCAACAGACTGTGTCAAGTCAGCAGCACCTCCACTTTACTAGTACACTTTGCACTGCCGATTCACGCGGTGCCTAAGACTTTCTAAAGTCCACCCCTGAAAAACAGGTAAAGACAATCCTCCAGCTCACAGCACCAGCACATCAGACTGTGTTGATTCAGCAGTTACTGCACTTTACTAGTGAAATTTGCATGGCACCTACAATTTTTCTTTTTTTCGAAGTTGTTTTTATTGCATTTTTTTATATTGAAACTGTGAACCAAAACAGTACAACAACAGGGCTGGCCTGCAGCCCTTAACTCATTCCCTCCCTGATCCCACCCCCCCACCACCACCCCCAGAATACAACTAATGTCCCTGATCTTACATGGAGGCCTCAAAAGTGTTTATTTAATTCAACATGTCCAGAATGCAGATTTTGTGGGGGCACCATTGTACAAATAGTCACTTTGCAAAT
This sequence comes from Ambystoma mexicanum, assembly GCF_040938575.1. Classification (NCBI taxonomy): domain Eukaryota; kingdom Metazoa; phylum Chordata; class Amphibia; order Caudata; family Ambystomatidae; genus Ambystoma; species Ambystoma mexicanum. The sequence goes on from NC_090941.1 coordinate 1,051,982,981, forward strand.
GTTCGCGTGCTGTTGCCCAGTCTGATACATTTTTGGGCTTATCCCTGGATGTTGTACGTAATTCTTTCCTTGGCGATATGGGACCAGATTCTCCTGAGCCAGTCCAAAATGGTTGGAGGAGATTTCCGTTTCAATTTTTGTGCTATTTCTAGCCAGGCCGCCGTTAGGAATCCCATAAAGTTCTTTTTTTGAGTTTTCGTTATAGTTTTATTTCTGGGGTTCCACATGCCACACATACATACCGCTTCTTGTAGTTTTTCGTCCCCGTTAAACATGGCATGCATGTGAGTTTTTACGTCTGACCAAAATTGTATTAGTTTCAGGCAGTCCCACCAGATATGTCTCCAGCTCCCTGCAGAGTTGCATCCCCTCCAGAATTTGTTCTGGATATTATGATACATTTTCTGTAATCTTTCTGGGGTGTAATGCCATTGAATCAAGACTTTTATCCACGCTTCCCTTATCTGAATTGCTCTGGACCATTTCGGGATGATGCGCCACTCATAGTCCCATTGCTCTTTTGTTACCGCTTTCTCCAGCTTTACTTCCCATCACTTCATATATCGCCACTTGACATTTTCTGTTGGTGTATTGAGAAATCTGTAAGTGGTAGATGCCATTTTTTTTCGGTTCCAGTATGTGTCAGTATGTATTTTTCAAATGGAGTCAGGTTCCTGCTCACTGTGTGTTTTATCATCGGAAGGACAGCCAGTGATGTAGCTGGTCATATTTGTATTTGTCCTTTTCCGACAGACCCAGTAGGTCTCTGCATTCTGTGAATGATGTAATGTGTTGTCCAATAAACATATCTCCGATTTTAGTACAATCTGCTTCTTCCCATTTCTGATATGCGCCCTTCTCCATACCAGGTGGGAATTCCGGGTTGCCTTGTATAGGCATAAAGGGGGCCGGGTAGATTAACAGGATTTCTTTTTTGGTTGATTTGTTCCAGATTTCAAGAGGTGTTCCCATCACTTCACTGATGCGGACATTGTGGTGTATATGCTCTGACCTGGTCCATAGGAGTCTGCGGAGATGGTTCATTGCCACTGCTCTGTCTTGTGCTTCCCATATCTTTTGAGAATTGTCCGGGATCCATTCTTTGAGGACCCACAGTTGGGCCGCTTCATAGTATCTTTGAAAATGCGGAAGCGCCATTCCCCCCTTCTTTTTGCACGGGAAGTGTCTGGTTTGATAGTCGCAGAGTTTTCTTCTGCCAAATGTACGCCGTTATTGCTTTTGTGAGGGCTTTAAAGAAGGTGGTAGGCATGCGAATGGGAAGCACCTGTAAGGTGTATAACAGTCTGGGCAGGACCGTAATTTTTATTACTGCCATCCTCCCCCACCATGAGATCGAGAGTGGGTTCCACTTTTCCAGATTCCATTTGGTCTTTTCTAATAGGTCCAGGATATTTTCTGTATAGAGATGTGTTATTTTGCTTGTGAGCATTATTCCCAGATATTTGATCCCTTTCTTTGCTATTTTTAGCTGCAGTTCTGCAACTTGGTTATGGATTTCTTCGTTGTTTCCTGCCAAAATTAGAATTTCAGATTTTTCTCTGTTGATTTTTAGGCCTGATATAGTGCCGTAGGTCTCTATGTCTTTCATTAGGGCCAGAAGGGATTTCTCCAGATTCGACAGTGCCAACAGCATGTCGTCAGCATACGCAATCGATTTGTGCGTTATTCCCTCCATGTCGATTCCTTGTATTTCTGCAGATTCTCTGAACTTCTGTAGTAGTGGTGCCAGGAAGATTGCGTATAATAGAGGGGAAAGTGGGCACCCCTGTTTGGTACCTCTTCGTATCTCAAACCTGTCGGAGAGTTCTTCGTTTACCACGGCGCAGGCTGAGGGGGTATTGTAGTTTGCCCGTATCATTTTTATGTATTCTTCTCCCATTCCCTCTTTCTCCAGGATGCGGAATAGCTTTGACCACTCTACTCAGTCGAATACTTTTTCCACGTCAAGCGCAAGCAATATGGCCACTGATCTTGTGTGATCTGTCTTTTCAATCAGGTGGGCGACCCGTCTGATGTTGTCATGGGTCATTCTGTGGGGGATGAAGTCCGATTGGTCCTAATGGATCAGCTTGGGGAGCACTTCCACAAGTCTTTTGGCCAGGATTTTGGTATATAGCTTCGCAACCAAGTTTATTAAGGCAATGGGGTGGTATGAACTTGGGGTTTCTGGATTTTTCCCTTTATGGAATACTAGGATCTGTGCTTCGTTCATGGATGGAGCGATGTTCGCTTAGTTTTTAAAGGTATTGAATAGTTATGTTAGTTTCTGGGTTAATTCTCTTATGTACGTTTGATAGAATTGTGCGGTAAACCCATCCAGCCCCCGTGCTTTATTATTTGGTAGGTCCCGTATCGCTTCCTTCACCTCGTGTTCTGTGATAGATTTGTCTAATCTTTGTTTTTCCTCTTGCGTCACTGTCTGTAGAGTCACATTTTGAAGATAGGCGGATTGGTCTTCTTCTCTCGGATTCTCTGTGGCGTATAATGTTTGGTGGTAATGTTTGAAGATCAATCCCATCTCGGCTTTTAAGGTGTGTATCCGGCCTTGGTCATCCGCCAGGCCTTTTATTGAGTGAGTTTGTCATCTGCCGCATAGCTGTCTGGCCAGTAGTTTGTCTGCCTTGTTTGAGTTCATGTAGTACCATTGCTTTATGTGTAGGAGATGTTTTTCCGCTTGCTTGATCCGTAGGGCCTCCAATTGGCCCTGTATATGTCTTTATGCTTTTTTTTTTACTTTAGATGAGTTGTTGTGTGCCATTTCTGCTCTCAGTTCCGTGCTCTTTGCTTCCAATTCGGCCTCTCACTTTTTGTGTACCTTGTCTTTTTGCACTTTAAGCGCAATAATAGGTCTGCGGATCACCACCTTGTAGGCCTCCCATAAGGTTGACTTTGTTATGTCCGGCGTATTGTTGTCTTTGAAGTACTCTTCTGACCATTCCCTAATGTTCTCTCTAATGACTGGGTCCTGTAGGATTTCCCTTGGTAGCGTCCATTTCCATAGGTGTGTTTGTTTGCAGATGGAGGGGAGTGCGATCCAGAGGGGGACATGGTCCAATAAAGAGATGTCACTCACCTCTATTTCACGGATCCTTCCCAGCAGAGTTGAGGATGCCCAGATGTAGTCTATCCTGGCGCTTGTACCGTACACATGCGAGGAATGTGTGTATCCCAAGCTGAACCCCCTAAGTTTCCTTAACATGTCTTCTAGGGCTAGGTTTGTCATAGTCTTCTGGAGAGCCTTTGAAGGCGCACTCTGCCACGAGTGGCTAGGGGTTGACCGGTCTGTGCCAGGATCCCACGCGATGTTGAAGTCTCCGGTCAGGATGATTTCTGCCTTCGCAAAGGATTCCAATTTGTCTATGCTATCCCTTAAGAATCCGTCTTGGCCGACATTTGGGTCGTAAATCATAGCTATTGTCATTGGCGACCCTTCTATTAGAACATTCGTGAACAAGTATCTGCCTTGTTTGTCCAACATGGTTTCTTGCAATGCTACATTTAGGGAGTTAGCAAATGCTATTAACACCCCTCTTTTCTTCTCTGCGTCGTTTGCTTGGAGAATTTGCGTGTATCTCTTAATTCGGGCTCCTTTTGTCTAGTTTTTTGATATGCATTTCCTGTAGCGTTATGATATCTAATCTCTCTTTGTGCTGGTAGTATTCTACCTTCTTCCTTTTAATTGGGGAGTTTAGCCCTCGAATGTTATATGTGAGGATTTTCAGCCCCATCTTTGATGTATATCTTCTTGTCAATTGTGCCTCACAGGGATCTGATGTCGAAGGCCTTTTTGTTCCCGGTGTATTTCCCCTCCCCCTCTCCCAACTTCCCCCATAACAAATCCCTTAAGTCCCCCCCCCATAACATCCCTGAGGAGGGCTCTGGGCCCTATGATCCCTTGGGCATGTTGCCCTTCGTGCCATGCCCTCTCGTCTCAGGGCTAACCAGGCATGAGGAGTCCTAAACCTCACTGAAAGTCTCTTTGGGTTCCTTTTCAATGCCAGTTCGCCGCTGCTGCTTATCGGCGATGGTCAACTTCCTGCTGCTGTATTTTTGCCGGATGTCTGGCGGTCGCTGTTCAGTGTCTATCCGGCGATTGTGGTCATTTTTTATGTCTCGTAGCTTCCGTGGCTCTTCTCGCTTTTGCCTTCACTGTAGATTGTGGGATGTTTTTACCCATGCATCCGAGCCCTACCTCAAAAACTGTGCAGTACTGGCATTGAAAACATCATGATGGCCAGAGCTTCCCAGAAAATGCCCAGGGAAAGGCATGAAGAATAGGCTGCCACCCATTTTGCCGATGTTATGGGCACAGAAGGGCACTGCCTAAAACCACCATTGGACTACCCACACAGTAGCCTGAAATCATTGGGAATGGCAATGCTGATTGCCAAAAGCAACCTAGAATTGTGGGGAATTCATTTTCTTAAATCCCAAAAATGGGTGCATTACCAGTACTCACCACTATCAGAAAGCCGGCGTTTTAAAACAACACCAGACTTTTTTTTTGTGTGTAAAACTGAATAAATGAACCCAAAGCAGGCCAAAGAAAGACTTACTGAGAGGTGGATCCAATGTAAAGTTATATTCTGAAGTGACTTGAAGGTTTATAACAAGACTGGCTGAGCTGTGGATTTCAGCAGTTTAAGTAAATTTGGACTGAAAGACACTAAAAATCTAAATGTTTAAAAGAAATGAGTGACCTACTTTTGAGTGTCACATAGGTTGCAATTGTTTAAATGTCATAGTTTTAAACTTAGAATCAGCATTCTAGCTGCATATGTAAAAATGGTTAGTTTTATTTGAATGCAGAAAACTGGGTAACTAAAAGTGACATTAGCTGGGGCCTGGCTTAAGGAACTGAATTCTGCCCACCAGCTACCCCCGACAGGAGATGAGACTTGCACAACAGCTGTGTTCCCAGGCCTAGCTGCCTTTTGCTGTTCCCACCAAAAGGGATATGACACTTCTCTGATTGAATTACCTGGGCTCTGCAGGAAATTGAACAAAGCCCTGTCCTGACTCAGGCAAATGTTTTATTGGTGGGAGTCGTAAATGTGGCTTCCTCCTGGAAGGAAAGGGGAGGAGCACTGCATGTGAGAGCAAGCTGGCTTGGCAGAACTGGAAAAACCAGAAATTCAACCTTGTGCTGGGGGGAAACCACACCCCTTTGGGGCCAGAACATAACTCTAAAAAGATGGATCATTCATAGAGCGGACTTGTGAAAATTTTATAAATGATACCATAATTCTTGTGATTTTTCTGCCCACATTTTAAGAGGTTTTTAGAACCGGTGGTATGATCTGGGGGCAAGCTAGCAGTTAAGAGGGTATTACTTAAAATGTATGCATGTTAAAAATCTGACACTTCATCAATTAATGTCCATACTCCTTGCGCACATGTGTGTAAATTTGGGTTAATGTCCGATATTGCAAAACCAGTTAAAAAGTGCAAATGTTGCCATTTCTCAATGCAAGCTCTCAGGAAGAGCAGATTTGGACAGGGTATACCTCCTGTGATATGTGATGGGTGCATGTAATTTTAAACAAATGTGTACCTGTGCAAATATGTCTTTTGGGTCAAAATATAGATTGTGTGTAATTTGACAGGGGTGGGTTCTCTGTATCATAAACAGACCTCATCATGATGACACTTCATTTCATTCCCCCAATCAAGGGGAAGAGGATGAAGTGGCCAATGACAAGTGGAGAGGGGTAGGGTCTAGAAAGCTAGCCTCTCCACCCACTTTCAAAACACATAAAAGCAGACAGTCAGGACAGATAGGGACATTCAATTCCATTTGCTGCAACGCGCTCTGCCGGACCACACAACATCCAGAAGATACTAGATTCAACACTTAGACTTTAAAACTCCAAAGAACTTGATTCAGAACTCAAAGCAAGGGCCTAAACCCACAAACTGAGAACTCTTCTCAGTGGGCCTCAGCATCCAGCAAACCTAACAGCGATATCAGCATCCAGGAGCCGTGCAGATCAGTGCTGGGTCCAGAGAAAGCTGTGCAGAAAGATCCAGAAGCAGTGCTGTACCCAGAGAAAGCAGAGCAGTATCCAGAACCAGAGGCAGAGCAGAGCTGACCCAGACCGCTGTTCGCAGAACCAGAGAGCTGACCCAGACCGCTGTGCGCAGAGACCGTCCGTGGCGAGTGAAGAAAACCTGACCAGATCCGTGGCGAGGCCCATTCTATTTCTAAATATATTGTGAGTACCTAGCAGAACTGTGCAGAACCAATCTTAGTTAAAATAATATAATTCAATCTATTTTAATCTAACCAGAACTGTCTCCTAACTGTCACCTGTCATTTGCAAAGCTGTCACATGTCGTTTCTAGTTGCTAGCTGTAACTTGTCACTTTGAACTTTTAAAATTTCAAATCTGAAAAACGACCTTTACCATATCGCTCATATCTCCGTGACCGTTTGTCTTAGAGACTTGCAGTAACTTTCCTCTGAAAGCTGGGAATCTTGGCTTTTCAACGAACCTAGAACCGCATTCCTATTCCCTATACTTTTGCCGCGATCGCGAAAAACGCACTCGCGAATTTGCCGCAATTTGCAAATTTCTCCACGTGTGAAAACAGCAGCTTCCTTGCTTTCATTTGCCAAAAATGTGTTTAACCTGCCAATCATTCCTAGAACATTGCTAAAGTAAGCCTGAACTAATTTAAACCAACTAATCCTCAACCTGAACCTCCAGAGGGAATTAAAATCATTTTAGCACATTGTCCAATATATTGCTATCACATTTTAAAGCATTTTGAGCCTGTGTAAAACTCATATCTATTCTCCTCTAAGCTTGCTGGGAAACTGGAACTCTGTATTACATTGTGATTGTATACCTGAACTGTGTGCTCTTCCTTCGATCTCCTTACATTGTATAGGGGGGGTGAATTGCCACAAAGGGAAAGTGATTACCTTGTCTTTTGTGAAACCATATCAGTTTATTTTCTATACTGCATTTCATTCATTCAACCTTGCATTTCCTTGAACCCTATAAAGCATTCTCTACCACATTATTCTTCTGTCCCTATTTACCAGTGTGCTACCTTATCCATTTCATGTCATCTCCTTAGTGATTATAAAGAAGTGGGCTAGTGCCAGATTCTCCGTTGTTAATCTTTATCATATCAGATTAAGTGTGATATTCAATTATTAATGTATTATAAAGTGTGATATATATATATTGTTTAAATTCTCAAATAAACCTTTTAACTTGCAAAACAGAACTACTTCTTGGCTCAGTGGGGTCAGGGGGATTCCAAGAGAGGGGTGTTATATAGGGGTAGTCATCCAGAACGCATGAACTGGACATAAAGATATATCAATAAGGGTTTCCATTCAGTATCCCAGACTAGGCATTGACTTAGCTGTAGTGTTGAATTGAATCTTCTTACAAGATCAGCCTCCCGGGATCCCCTTCCCTTGTTGTGGTTCCCTGCGCATGTAGTGCATCCCTTCCTTCTCCTGTATGTTTAAGATCCTTTCTCCTTTCTCGCTCGTGGTGATCCTATGTTGCTTCCCTTCCCAAGCGAATAACAGACCGAAGGGGAATGTCCATTTACAACGTACTTGTTTTGCCATCAATTCCTTTGTTACTTGTGACATCTCTCTGCGTTTTTGCAGGGTGGATATTGCCAAGTCTTGATATAGTTGTATTTCTGACCCGTTCATTCTGATGTGATCCATCGTACGTTCTTTCTGAAGGATCTGCTCCTTTTGAGGGTATGATGTCACTGTCACAAGTATATCTCTTGGGCGGGCACCGGGTTCTCCACTGCAGCACGGGCCGACCCTGTGGATCCTGTCTATCTGGATCGCTGCTTTGTCTTCTTCGTCTAGGATGTCTCGGATCACTTGTTGAACTGCTTGTTTGAGGTCTTTGTCTTCCACCGATTCAGCCATGTTTTTGATTCTAATATTGGATCTGCATGACCGGTTTCCTAAGTCTTCGCATTGGGCTTCTAGATCCTGGGAGTCTCTCCAGCCTTTCCTGTGCTTCCGCAAATTGTTGTGCTTCTTCATATAGGTTCTGAACCGTTTTCCCCAGTATGTCGGTACGTTCTTCCAGGTTCCCGATGTCTATTTTCAGGTCCTGGATCGCCTGCTTCATTTCTCCCTTCATGGATTCGAATTGGGTGTGCATCAAGGACATAAACTGTTCTTGGAATTCTTTGAACCATTCCTTTATATCTTCTTTGGTAGTCATGTCGATGTTGTCTTCCTCCCCTCTGCCATTTCCCCCCTTCTCGGTTTGTGCGGTTGTTTTTTGGCTCATAGGTGTTTTCACGCCCCAGATTCTGTCCAGGTTCTGATCCGGCTATAGCTTTTGTGTGCTTGTGTGTGCCTCCCCCTGGATTTGGACATGTGTGCAATTCCCCCGCAGCTCTGGGTTTTGTGCCTGGAAGTTCCTCTGTACGCTGACACAGCATCTCGATGCTATGCTGTGGTGACTTTTATCCCCCCGACTCCTGTGTTCCTTTTCATTGATGTTTGAAGCGTGTCTCGAGAGGAGTTTATACTACGGAGAAGTTCCCACCTTTGGGTTAATACGTTTTGGGACGTTATGATCTCTGACTGTTGGCCCCTCTTCTTTTCCCCATAGGTGTGGCCTTAGTTGTCGGCGGGGTGCAACTGACCCGCACCCGTGGCTCTGCGCAGAGGATTGCCCCGAGTCTTCAGCGTCTCCTTATCAATGTGGATTTGGGAGGGGGTGGCTGTCCCGCTGAGCACATGCGTTGCACCCGTAGTTGTGTGGGCTATGTTGCGGGAGTAGACGGACAGGGCTGGTTCCTCCTGTGCTTTGCTCGTGAGCTTGCAGTAGTTGGAGGCGATGAGTCGCGCCCACCCCGGGCGGCCCCCGGGGCCGTGTGGAAGCTGTGGCTGTAGTGGCTTTTCACCCCAGAGGCTTCTCAGAGCCTCCTGTGTTCTCCTCCAACGGAGTCATGGGTGCTGTTATGCTGTGGGTATGGGAGGGAGGAATCCCCACATGCCGGGGTCTGTGCATGGTCCTTGGGGGTTGGCACCATTGGGTTGGGACTCCCACCCTGCACCCTCCTCACCTGATTGTGCACCCTCCAGGGTCCTACGAGGGTGCATGCAGGGCGCGGGGCGGCCCCTCTCTTCCTCCGTCTCACGGGGCCTCCTCCAAGTCCGGGCTCCGCCCCCGTCATCTGACTTCTTACTGGTGGCTTCCTCTGTGGATGCTAGTGGGGAAGGCAAGGCGCGGGGCCGAGGGCCAGCCCCGCCGCCCCCGCTTTGCTTCTCCCACCTCCTCAGCTCCACTGTCACTGTCCGGGGAAGCACACCCATGTCACCTACATGGCCGGAGGGCCTCCCCTTCTCAGGTCGGTGCGCGTTCCCCCAGGGTAACTCGTGGTACCTACAATTTTAACACCAGTGAAGACAGTGAAGACAACCCACCAGGTCAGAGCACCAGAACATGAGACAAGGCAGCAGCATCTGCACTTTACAATGGAAATGTGCATGGCAATCTTCAACGGGTGCCTACAATTGTATTAGGTGCCCCCTTCAAAAACAGGTATCCTCCATGTCAAACTTTATTCTCCTTACAGCGCCAACTGACGTAAAATGAACCATTGGTTGCCTGGCAGGACAAACAAAAATAAACCAGTATTGTTTTATTTATTCTTCTCCCTCCTCCCTTTTTACATTCTTTGATCCCCAACCCTTTGCAAAAAGTCTTCCCCCATCCTTCTCCTTTTTGCCCCTCACTGCTGATGCAATGATCCGCCAATGCGCTTGCTGCTTCCCGTTTTGTTTGTTATTTCTTTTCCCTCCCCCTCCAATTTCATTTGTGGATGAGGTCTAGTTGAAGCATGATTTATTTCTGCTAATGTAACTTGCAATCTATAGTGAGCATTACTTGGACTAACAATACATGTTTTCATAAGTCATTGTTATGCCTTTAGTCAAATTTTTCCATTGTACTCTTTTCAATGTTGTAATGTATTTAATCATGTCCAACACTATTATACCAACCCCATTATACTCTTTGGTGGAAAACAACATAGGAGACATATACATAAAAAACAACTAAACATAAATGTTAATCCTGCAGAATTCAGAGCAGACCTATGACAAATTCGGGCACATGGAACACGTAGCGAGTCTCTAGCACTGACACCGCCACTACTGTTCTCAGTACCCATCCACATGCCTGACCACATGGGTTGCTTCTCTACTGGAGCCTGGCCAGCCCTGAAATCCTTATTTGGCCACATGCACACATGCATCCTAATCGTAATCCATGACCTCCAACACTCTGGTCTTCGCTCTCTCAAGGGCGTTCCCACTAACAGCACATTGAGACTAAAATAATGGTATAAAGGCGCTATACAAATGACAAGTAAAATAAAATACAGTACAATTTCATTTACGACATCACTTCCTATGAGTAAATATAACTTTCTCCTTACTTGCTGCTAGAGTAGCACTGGAAGCATTGAAGAATAACTCATGAGTTATGTAGAGGGACTTATTATGAGGTTGGCGTCAGTTGGTTAAAATAGCGGTAACGGCACCACAGTCTCTTTTTAACACATCACCTGTTTATATGTTTTCAATTGTTCAGATTCTGGTGCAATATTTGTATCCCCTACTTTCAATCTAAACGTTTTCTCCAAAATGATGCCATTCACCATTAGCCCTAGAGTTCCCTAAAACAGGCATGGACAGCAGGCAAATCAGGTTATAGGACAAATGCTCGAATGCATTTGATCGAATGACAATATGCTCAAGTCGATTTTTTTTTTTTGGGGGGGGGGGCTCCCTCCCAAAACCCCCGTTTTTGGTGTTAAAACACCTTTTTCTACCTATACTAGAGCAAAACAAAAAATACTTTAAAAAAAAAAAATTCAACCTTTTTGTTTTCGGTCAAATTGACTCGAGCATTTTGTCATTCGATCAAATGCTTTCGAACATTTGACCAGACACCGGCAAATCATACATTCTAATCAACAATATTGGTCCTTCATTTACCAACTTGTAAAAAGGAAAACACTAGCTAAGAGCTCTAACTCCGGTTTTCTGACGATGGGGAGTCCTAGAGGATGTACAAAATGAACTCGGATGAAGTCATTAAGATAATGCACGTGTATTTCGCAAACAGGTCAAATAACACTGTATACCCCAGAGGATGGGGTTCCTCTGGGGCGAGGCAGTAGCAGTCATTAGGATCAGAAGATGTGAACCCTGGTAAGTGACCTTGAAGGCATGGGTTACTTCTGAGTATAAATGCACGGGTACTCTGCGCCTGCGGGTGAAAAGCACAAGCGCCAGAGACTGTTGCCCATTCCTTCGGCTGCGCGGGTGCAGCTGCAGGTGAGTGGCTGCAGATGGGTTCCCAAAATATCTGCGTTTTGTTCCTAAATGCTGCATTTCTGATTTGAACCTTCTCTTTGCCTTTATGAAGGGCACCCTCTCATCATCTATACATATGCCTGTTACCCCCTATTTTTCTTTCAAATAGTATATTATTTTTTTAAAATCTAAATGCTGTTTTAGGTTTTTATCGAATTTTAGACAAAACAACAACCAAGTTACTTGTGGTGAGCAACAATTGATTCCTCGTCTTTTTTTTTTAATCTTAGACGTCTTGTTCCTGCAGCGGTGTGAGCATGGCATGGCCTTTGCATAATGACCCATCCGTTCATACTTCTGGGACTCGCTTAAAAAATACAAACAAATACAAAAATGCTGTATACCAGAAGCAAAAATGCAACAAATGTTTTTAGTGCCAGCTGAGATGTGTGCATACAAGTGAATGCGGCAGACAGGGTTTGCTCCACACCATGACACATTCAGATGTTTACAATAGGGATTCTGCATGTTTCTTCTGCAACTATTCTGGGGTAGGGAGAAAAAAGGGTTTCGATGGCACCATGTTACATAACATTATGAACTAAAGCTTGGAAAGTGTGGTAAAACACTGATGTTTTGCTCTTCCCATGACATGGAATAAAGCAAAACATAATTATCCCCATTTCAAATCTCAAAGATAATTCTGTGCTTCAGTAAAAAAAAACCTGTATGCGTTTATTACATTTAGCAGCAAATTATAAAATGTCTGCTTCTAGCACTCCCTATTTTCCTCTCTGTTCAAACATGTGGAAACTATTCAAGTATTTCAAGAAAAAATAGTATTAACTTGGCTACTAGCACCTTTCTGCATATGCAGGTTCAGTGCTAGTGCAATGGACCAATAGAAATGATGCCCCTAGTGGTTCTTTACCATTGTGTGAGTATATTTCTTAAAGTGCATGCACTTTCTGTGCCTCCCATTTATTAAACTGGATGCACAGCACAGACCCACACTCCCTGCCCCACTACAGCCTTGCATGTGCTGTCCTTGCACTTTATTACTTAAAAGTGCCTCATGGGCTGGATGTCCCACGGTCACCATTCAAGTGCAGGTTGCCCTGCTTCTATCCCTCCTTCATGCTGCAGAACACATTCAAGGAATTATATCATATGCCTCGAAAAATTAATGTTTCCAAATGTGTGCCGGAGAATGCAATTGGTATAATCTGTGGGATGGGGGTGGCTTTGTCATAAGATCAAGGATGTACTGGGAACCAAAAGTGGCCCTGCAAATTATTTCTGACTGGGGCTTGGGGTTCACCCCACAGGAACTTTTTGAAGGGGATGTGGCAGAGAGATGGAATGGAGAGGGTAGTGCGCATGGGAGGAGGAGTAAGAGAAACAGAAAACCAGGGTACCCTGACAAAAGAGGCCCCTGGTGCAAAGGCTTATAGGGAAATCTCCAGAGTTCCCCATAAGCCATTCCACCACTGCATAAGATCTTCCCGCCGAATCCTTCCCTGAGATGTAAAGTATGTCATGCACCAACCAGGGGTCCTCCTGTGCCTTTGACACAGTTTTAGGCAAATACACCAGTAAGGCAATACCAGACTCAACTTAGCCCAATGAACGTCAGGACAGAAAGACCACAGGAGCATGAGTGGTGTTGCTGCCGGGATAGGGGAGTGGACAGAGGTGAAAGGTGGGTCAGGAGAGTGAGGTGGGACCAGGTGGGGGAGGGGAGGAAGCTGTGGAAGAGAAAGGAAAGGGGGCAGCCAGCCCAGAGGGGAACCTCTTCACTACAAATCGGCAGCACATAGAGCAGCCGTCACTTCATGGAAGAGGTGAGAGGACAGCATGATTGTGCGGTCAAGGCGATGCTGGCATAAAGTGCCACTGGTGTTATACTGCCAAATGAAACACACAGGTATTTTCAGATAAAACATAAAAGAACGACGCGGCATCAACACTGATCCACACTGATACCAAGTAGTCAGCAACACCTCAATGACAAATCACCCACCCTGAGGGTCTGGGCACATGCATACGGTTACACATATATTCAATTAATAACATCTAAGGTAAAACATAAAAAAAATAAAAAAACAAAATCAGATCATATCAAACACAAGCAAAAGTTCTCACAGAAGATTAAACCTTGTGTGGGTAATACTACAGAGGTTAGGGGCAAAATCCTTAATATTATCTGTTACACATAGGCTAGAATGAAAAACATAAAATATAAAAACGTTCTGATCATTATCAAACCCATATTAGAGAACATATTCAAGATTAACCCAGAGCTAGAAATGAGTTTATGCAATCAGTCAAAGAAGGAGGTTAACATGTAGGTTCATTGATATTTACCTCCTTCAAGGCAAATATAACATTATTTTCCATACACCAAATATATCCCTCCAAAGATAAAGACAATGGGCCTCATTACGAGTCCAGCGGTAACCATGCTGGAAATTCCGGCAAGTTGCCGCCGTACTCGTTTTACCATTCCGCCTCCGTGATTGCAGGAATCACCGAGGCATTACAACCCTGGTGACCCGGTAATTACGGTGGCGGAATTCGGTAAATCCCCATTCCCATGGAGTCCCATTGGAATGGGGAAGTGGAAACACCGGCACCATGCTGTAATGGTGCCGGTGTTTCCATGTCCACCTGAAGATGGGTGGTGTTAAACCCGTCAGGTCAGACCTGGCGGGAGTGACACTTGCCGTCTGCAGGACTCTTAATCAGCCGGTCCGGAAAGAACGGTGGTGGCAGTTTTACCACCACCGTTCTTTCCGCAACGGCAGGGTCGTAATGAGGCCCCATGTATGGATTATGTAGTTAACTCTTCTCCTAATTGTGGGTACATTTCCTTCAGGTATTCAATTAATGTGATAATCAGGCGGAATTGCCTTCCATGCATTAGATATTCCCTAAAATCATTAGTAGTAATACAATCAAAACCTCTACAAATTGTGAGCATGTCTCAGTTGTTCATCTTGTACTCAATCACAATACAAAATGACATGCTTCAGAGATTCCATCTCTTCTTTACAAATTCCCCTCATCCATTGCCCTCATCCAATGTTCCTCCTTGGGCACACCACGTCCAAGATTGCTAATAAATTGAAAGAGAATCTCACAAACCAGCTCTCTGTCTAGGGCACAGACATGTCTTCATATCAATCAAAGGAGAAACCATCAGAGGTGGTAAACCTACACATTACAACAATATCTTACATTTTCCTAAAAGTGTCCCTTTATTATTTATATCTTGCTGCCGTATTTTCTTAACTGATACCAGAGCTTCGTAAGACGGATCAGAATCCAAATGTATATCACTTAGACACATATCTCACATGTACTCATGCAAATAGTAACCACCACTGCAGTTTCCTCACCTTAAAGTAGGGGTCTTTTCTTCCATTTTATAAATGTGAAGCAAGCACTTGCCTTAATTCTAATCTAACAGCAGCAATTGTCAGATACTGTCATAGTCTTAAAATTGTTCTCCATTTAAGCCCTTGGAAAAGTCCTGGTCAATTTCAGTTTTTAATTTCCATTTCCTCCAAACCCTAGAGCATATCAGGAGTTATGTTTCTTTTTACGATAATCGATCAAGCGCTATTGTAAAACACAACAATTCTTTGAGTTAATTTTCTTCATCGGGGCGATTAATGGTACAACATTCAGTCTCAATTTGTTTTTAATTGGCATCAATTGCTATTTCTGAGTGACCAGAGATCCTAACATTTAAATACTGATCATGTTTAGAGTTAATAAGTTGGGTCTTAATGGAGTTTGCCTGAACATTATTACAAGTGACATATGGACCTATGTTATCTAGTCTCCTTTAAAGACCTACATACATAAAATACATGATAACTAATGTCTGCATATGCCAGCCAACCAATGTACAGGTGTCCCAATTTCAGAAGGAAAACATGTAAACTAACCAATTCAGTTTGGAGATCTGACATATACAGATGACAAAGACACAGGACTAGAACACAATTCTGTTTTAATCCTGTAAAGGTTTACATTTCATTTGAAACGTTTCCAGTTTAATGAAGTCTGACCTGCAGGTTTGCATCTGAATACAACATTATTAGGATGTTCATTAAAACCTACACGATTCTACAAGAGGCAGGATTAGACCATAACAAGGTCCCTAGTCTATGAAAAGCAGATGTTAAGTCAAAGCATGCTGTGTACAGTGAAAAGTGTGACTTTTGAAGGACTTGTGATTGAGAAAGGTAATACAATCGACCATTCAAACATGTACAAATGTTTTATTTAACGCTTGTCTGGAAGAAACTATATCCCCTTGTAGCATTCACTGATTCCATCAAATCCCTCAGGACAACATTTTTATTTTTATTTATGTATTGGTTATTTGTAATGTTAGGGAGAATTCTCATTTCTGTGCTAATTCCTTTCAACCTTAGAGACCCCCAGCTCTTTTGCAGGACTTTTGAACTTTTTCATTTTAACCCTGGAGTGATTAAGACCGTTTTTCTCACTCTCTCATGTGTTTTGACCTATGTGTTTCCACTGTTTTTGGAGTCTGACAAACTCCATAGGCATCTACTTTTTGTATGGTGACACACAGCACCTTCAGTGCAGTGTCACAGAGAAATCCTTATAGATTTCTCACAGGGTTTAAATAGCTTTTCTAGTGTGAACTATTGTTCCCAAGAACATCAAAGTGAAATCAGTTGACTTTACTTACCGTTTTCTCTTTGTAGGTCCAGCACACCCTGTTAAGACTAATTTTCTATACTCTGGCCTGGTGGACAGATGCATAGAAGGCCAACCTATATTGTGTCAGGGACAAGTCTGGGAAGCTGTAGCCAAAGTTCTTCAGAGGGGTGAGAGTGTAAAGGGTCCACAATGAGGTCACACAATGGGAGTGACAAATTACACTTAGACAGGATGTATAAAAATACAGTTATTTAATTATGGCCAAACACACTCTAAGAAAAATGACTACAAGCAGGTAGACTTATCAACCAATACCATGAAACTAAAATACATATATACAGTCACAGGCTCAAGTGCATAATACAAATCAAAATACTCCAGTAAGGGAATGAATAGGTGAGTATCACACACAAAAAGGTCCACAGAGATGATCCCTCACTAATATTGTCCAACCCTAAATTGCCTGGGGCCTTGTGCCCTATTGTTCAGGATACAGACACAGAACTCAGGAGGCAGGAGAAAATGCAGGTAGGGTCTCTGGGCTCCAGTGAAGGATTCTTAGAGCCAGGGTTCAATATAGACAAGTGTCCAAAATTACCCCCAACAGTCAGAAGTCTTGCAAAGGCAAGTACGGGCAAAGTCAATATGGTTAGGGTAAAGGATATTATAAGTCCATTGACTTATAATGGGAGTGTAGGGGTATGTTAAAAGCTCAGTAACTTACCCCCCTCACTACGAATCTTCCCAAGACTTTCCAGAACGAAGGAATGGTGTCCTGGCTTGCTTTTCCCGCTGGATTCTGTGGTCCTCAATTTTCACAGGTTGCAGGTTCAAGTGATTCTCCGGTTACAATCTTTTGCTGGTGCAAGGACTCTTGATGAAGAAATGCAGAAACAAATGATGCAGCACCCTTCTCGGGACATGAGGCGGGTCAGAAAATCAGGTTTCGGACCGTGAACGCCAGACACAGCGATGCAGCAGGACTCAGTAGCCGCGGTTGGACTTTCCGGTCTTTCTCGGGTGCCCTTGGTGCCAGGACATCATTTCACAGAGGGTGTCGTTGCAGTAGCAGCTGAGGGTGTGCCAAGTTTCACACAGAAACTTGGAATGGCAACAAGGATAACCGAGTAGCCCAAAAATGAAGTTGGTCAGCCACAGGACAATTACCGGGCAGGTAAGGCGGTTTTTGTGCTAGGCACTGAGTAGACTTCAGGAATGGATGGTCCCTCCACTCCTGGGGTCGTAGCACCTTCGCAGGCCTACTGCAGATTATGAGGCAGACAGGGCTCCACCAGGACTGCAGCAGAAGTTGGTTTCCAGGCCTCCTTCAGACAGGTTACAGGTTTCTTTGCTGGTCTTCTCAGCTGGACGGATTCTTGACTCCTTCAGGTTCTTCCAGGATCTCTGAGAAATGCATCAAGGGGCCCTCTTCTTATCCTAAAAGCCAGGTAGTAGTCGAAACTCCCACTAGCCAATGGCAGTACTATCCCACACACACCACACAGTGGTCTAATCAGGACCACTGGTGGGAACACTCATGCATACCACTCAGACACACAGAAACCAGGGTGTGTATTATGGTCAGACTGACCCAGCCCATATCCTGCTTGCAAACACACAACACCCTCCAGTAGCCTGCCAACAGCTGCTGCTTTCCCGGGCACTGGAAGTCCTTATAAGGATCTTTCAGGCCTCTGAGGCCAGGAAGAAGGCTAAACAACAAGATGCAAAAAGAACGGGCAAAAAACCTCGTGGCAAGGTCATGTTTGACCAGTAGTCACTTACTGTGACCTGTAGTCACAGTAAGTAGCCGAACACGGTAAAGCGGTTAAGCTAAAACGAAATTCACCAAAAAGTAGGGAAAAGTCACTGCTGCCACCAGCCCATCTTTTAAGCACCTCTAGAATAACCAAAAAATCCTTTGAGTGTTAGTATAGAGCAAAACAAAAATGAACCCCATTGCACTGCAGTGTAAGCTGCTGTGTGCAATGATAAAAAGTTACCAGATGTGATACAAAAGTAACCACAAGTAGCAACACAGTCACAAGACTAAGGGAAACACTGTTTCCCAATACTGATAGTCTTAAGGACATATCCGTTTCCTCATAACTTGTGAGCAAAGGCCAGTACAATGAGGCTTAAGGCTTCACTGCACTGCAAAAAAGTACAGGTCAGATTGAAAAATAAAAGCAAAACGTTTGGGGGTTCCATAAAGATGGAAGGAAAGGTGCAGTAAAGAGAATCTTTCCTAACACACCCCATTTTATGTGGAGTGCTTTGGGGTTACTTAGTAGCCCTTATCCTACTTTCTCATGTAACTTTTTTTTGTTACCCTCACTACATTAAATGGCTGGTGGCAGTGGTTTATTTTTCCTACCATTGTGCTTTTATATCGCAGGCTGAACCCTCAACTGCAGTACAGCACCCATGGGAAACCATTTGGTCAAAATGGCCCCGGTCTTCGTTTTTCCCAATTTTCTGTTTGTGCGCTCTTTCTTGTGTTTTACTCTGTGCATCGAAATAGATTCAAGCCCTTTGTTTCTCTTGCCTTTGGCAGGCTTCAGCCCTGAATCCCGCCTCTGGCTACAGTGTGTCTAGATGGACAGGATGTGAGAGAGGGTCCCAAAACTCCCCTGTCCTTTGTCTCTAGGAATGCCTGAATGCAACCAGTCCTGATTGACTCTCTGGCTGTCCTTTTAGAACAGCTACCCTGCTGGGTGATTGACAGCCAAGGCTGTGCATAAATGGGAGAAACCTGCTTAAAAGGTGAGGGTTTTGGGACAGGAGTCAGAGTCGACCACTGGGAGAAACACCCGACAAAGAAACCATGAATGAAGCTTACTGCATCCGCCTGAACCTTTTAATTGCCCGGTAAATCCCTGCGGCTGTGCTGAAACTCCTTTTTCTATTCGAGAGAAAAGCTCCGGAAGGTACGACTTCTTTCCTTGGGTTAGTGGGACCAACTAACCCTGAGACGAACTCCACTGGACCATCTTCCCTGACTGGCTGTACTTCTTTGCTGCTGCAAGAACCGAGTGCCAGGGGTTGAGAAATCTGTAGTCCAGTGAAATATCTGAAATCCGGCTATAAGTTCCAGGAGTCTCCTAAGGACCCTCCAGAAACAGGACGACCCAAACTCGAGTCCCCTCACAAGAGTGCAGGACCCAAGGAGTGAAGGAAGCCCAACCTGTATCCGAGATCCACAAGGGTGCTGTTTACTAAGCGCTGAAACTGCAAAGTGCTGCTGAACCAAAAAGATCCCATAGCTGCCGACGACCTCCCAAGTACCGCCGCAGGAGGCCTCCAGGCGTCCTCCCTCTTGTCCCCAGGAATGAGGCTCAGGAACTGACATAATCCAGCTGGACCACTCTTCTTCAAACCAGAGGTACTGTTTAGACTCGGGTTACTTACCTCATTGTCTTTGAGCTGTGCTTATCTCAGTTGAGACTTGCAGTTGCACACTTTTAGAGTTGATTCCAACTCAGTTTCTCACAGTCTCAACAGCCTGTGACCCTACAAGTGATTTTTCTTTAAAGCTCTCTGACTGTGTGCATGTCTTTCATTCCAAGAAGTGACTATGCTCCATAGACTGTGTTCCAATTGACTTTGGCTGTCCTGGCTTCCTGCAGACTCTTCTAGCTCATTGACTTTGATATTGTCTGTCCCTCATAGGTGGTAACTTGTTTCAGACTGTCCTTGTGAATGATGTCACCTCAGGGTGTAGGAATTGTGTAAGAAGCACATCCAAAGATTATCCACTGACTTAATCTGATTCTGAAAAGTGATTTTAAAGTGTATTTACATTGTTACAAGAATTGCTTTTTTAAAGAATGCTTATTTAAAACTTGATGTTGAATAAATAAATAACTATTTATAACTGAAACCTTGAGTATAAATAAGTGTTATTCGGTTATTTGTATTTACGAATTTCATTGCTGCAGCTTTACAGCTCACATTTACCCCTCTTGAGGTAGGCCTTGGGGTAGGTCTGGCTGCTCAGTCCCACTACCAACTTGTGTAGTACAGACCTATGCCAAAATGTGGGTTACCTAATACCAAGCAGATAAGTGTTGTGTAGTCTCACACCTTGTTACTACAGCAAATCTTACCTAACATGTAATGTGCACTATGCAGCAGAACATTGTTTTTTTTAATTTATTTTTTATTGGCCTTTACAAGCCTTTAAAAAGGGAATACGAGTAATCCAGTTTCTTCATATCAAATGCATTAAATAAATTCCCCCTCAGTCACTGAAGAGCTTGCAACTGCCCCACCACCCCTTGTGCAGAGAGAGTCCGAGATTTCAAGGCATTTTTCGATCTCATCTAAGAACAGCGTTAGAGCAAGTGCCACCACTCTTCAGCATTCTTAGTAGGCAAATCTGCAATCAAGGGGCCAAAATGTTTGGTTCTTTGGGGTCGGAGTAAGGGGCAAAATAAGACAAGATGTTTAGTCGTTTCCTCATAATAATTGTGTTTCAAGGCACATCAAGATAAGGGGGTGGCATAAAACAAAAACAAAAACTTTCTGATAGGGTCTAGAAACATTCGGAATGTGCAAGTGATATAGCAGGAGAGCAGGGAAGAGAGGGAAGAGTGGAAGTGCAGGAGGGGGACGAAGGGGTGAAAAACAACAACAAAAGCATTCCTACTAGGCCGTGAGGCAATTCGGATCATGCATGTGCTGAACATAAAAAAGGGGGCGGGGGGGGGGAGGGAAGTGAAGGTGAGAAGGACAGGTGCAAAGAGTAAACAAGACACGAGACTGAGCGAACCTACTAGGCCAGAAGACAGTTCAGATTGTGCAAGTGCGGTAACATAGAAAAGGGGGAAGGAGGAGAGTGAGAGGGGCACGGGGAGGAGGGAAAGGGCTAGGGAGGGGGAGGAGAAAGACAATATCAAAGGTGGATGGGTACGACAAACAGAAGAAGAAAAATAGATAGAAAGAGGTACAAGGATAGGGCAGGCAACAACACAAGGTGAAGGAGCTAAAATAAGTACTTAAACTGGTACGCAACAGCAACATCAGGGAGAAAATGTGCAAAGCCAACCTGTTGGTGCGAGGGACACATCAAATATGCAGCAACAGGTAGGCAGACAGTGCGCAGTAAGATGACTTTGTAGTTTATAGAAAAAAACACACCAAAAGTTGAGAAGATAATACAGTAAACTCACAAACCAGTGATACAAAGCAGTTTTCAAGCAGTTTGCTAGGGAGCAGGTAAGAAGGCTAACAAGAGGCATGATAAGCAGCAAAGGGCATAAACAGAGTAGGCAGCTCTAGGCATCCGCAGCAGAAGTAAAGAATTGAGCAGATTAGGTAGGCAGCCGGTAGTAAAGAGATTGTGTGGAGAAAATGTCATAAGGTAACAGCAAGGCAGTTTAGGTCACAGTAGGAGTAGGAATGAAACGTCCTGAGAACACATGAAGACAAATGGCAGATGCTTTCAAAGAATTTAGAGATTCTATGACCAAGGGAATGGGGCAGCTGGAAGAGAAAAGACTGAAGTCTGGGAGCATGTGGAGCAGTAGGCAGACAGCCTGGCTAATGACAGAGTGCACTCAAGTGGGCGAAAAGCATGCAGACCGCTAGAGAGAAACCTTTCTTCAAATCAGCACCAGAACATTCTGGGTCCAGAGGAATTAAACACTGAAGCAAGGCACCAGAGCCGATATAATAGATCTCTTTAGAAGAATTCTTAACTCAACAAAACGGGCACATTGAAAGACAAGCATAGCCTTGAACAAGGCGGGTAAGTCGAAACGTGTGTTGGCTGGTCAATCTATAGCAAATTTGAAGATAATAAATCTACGCATTAAGAATATTGTGAACTTTGTCATAAATATTTTGGAAACTTAATCATGTACTGAACGTCAGTTTATCAATAGTTTTGGGCTAAGCTTGAAGAGTATACATACATACAGTAGGCGGACAGCCTGGTTCATAACAGGGTGCACTCGAGTGGGCAGAAGCAGAGGAAGAATTGAGAATAAAGGGGTGGACACAGTGATTGGGAAGCAGTAATAGAGGAGGCAATAGGATGAGGCATTGAGCAGTGTTTTAGGAGCGGCTAGCAGAGCAATGAGATACTAGATGAATGTAGCATGCAGCAAGGATCCGTACGGGAAGCAGCGCTTAACTTGCTGACTTGAGACAATGGTGTAGCTGCGATCAGTTGCATGGCGACAGGGTTGTTGGAAGACAGAGCGGGGAACAGAATAGGAGGGGCAAGCAGGAAAGGCACGCTGCACAGCTTCGCACCACTTTGAATGGGGCTTTTTGTGAAACTAGCAGCCATATGGCTAAGACTTAAATCTAAACCAACCATAAATCAATGGTTCTCTGTGGAAACTATAGCAGTCAGAAAGCTTAAGCATATGGCGAAGTGAAGCTGGAGTTTAAATCCCTCAGACTATACCCTTACAATGTGTAAGGAGGCAGCCAAGAGCTACCAAAGAACCATCCTCAAAACTAAAAATGAAAAACTAGGGGAACGGATCATGGGAGCAAAATCCAGCTCCAGAGAGTTGTTCATAATTTTGAATGAGCTCAAGGGCATAGTCCCTGACTCTCATGTGACTATTGATGATGCTTGGTGCCAGAAAATTCACGATGGGTTTATCAAGAAAATCAGCCAACAGCAGACATGTATCTCAGCTGACACACATAATGCATCAGGCCCAGGAAGTAAGTCAAAGCCTGTCCACTCCGAGGCAGGTACTGCTGTTGACACACTGGCTTTTCACTCGGTCACAGTGAAGTCTCAGAAACAGTGGCCAAAATATAACCCATGCCCTGTAAGGGAGACATTTTTCCGGGTTCATAATTTAATTAATATTTTACCTCTATTGTGCCCTCGGGCACAACATTTATTTATCAATCCTTCCAGGAAGGATCTGTGCTGGGCTGTATTAAAGAGGCATGGATCCCCCCTCTGTCAAAAAAGGAGACTCTAAATCCAAACGACCTGGGTACAGGATTACAGGCCCAACACATGCCATACTTGCTGAAGGTCATAGATAAGGTTGCATGTATTCAGTATGACACTTTTGTAGAACAGAGGTGAATCGTGATCATGGGTCAATCAGGTTTAAGGAAAAAGCATGGGACCGAATCTGCACTTCTGGAGGTCAAATCATGCATAGCCGATATTGTAGATAAAGGTGGCCTGGCTATGCTGTTATAGAACTGTCTGTCACCTTTGATTTAGTGAACCATGATATAATGATCGACAGGCTGGCTGCGGTGGGCAGTTGCTCAGGATTAGCTGTGAACTGGTTTAAATCTTCTTGGGACCAAGGAAAGCAAGTCTCCTTAAGGAGAACTTCCAGTCACAAAAGATCCAACTCTGCGATGGCACCTCTCAGGGCTCATGTATGTCACAACTGCTGTATAATATTTATTCTAAACTGTTGTTCGATCTCCTGGATAGTTTGTGAGTGAAGTTCACAAATTACGGGGATGACACCCAGATTATCCTGGAGTTAACTGGATCATATGATGATCTATCACGAGTAAGTGAGGTTTTGATGCCATTAACAAAATGGATGGCGGAAATCTCCCTAGCTCTGAATGACAATAAAACTGAGATTTAAGTTGTTAACAATGCCACAGCAACTCGGAATTGTGGTAATGCTAATAGCATTGGGCGGTATCCCGGTATGGCAGTGCATTTACTGCGAGGATACCCCCCAACCCGTGATGAGGCCCATAGTCTTTAAACTTGGCTTGCTGGAGAAAATAGTGTTGTACATTGATAAGAATTAGCATTCAATTTTGGTGAGTGCAATTATCAATTCCAAACTTGATTATTGCAATTCACCTTATCTGGGTTCCCTGAACTGCAAAAATAAGGTCTTTAAAACGTCGACAATGCTGCTAGTCTTCTTATTTGAAACTAGCAACATTTGAGCATAGCATATATTTTCCTCAACCACATCATTGGCTCCCAGTACCACATCACAGGATGGCGGGACGTTTCACAGTAGGCCTCTGTGCCCTGGGGCCTCTTTTTGTGTGTGGCGGTATTTGGGAGAACTGCACATCATGCTGTTCAGCCTTTGTGACAAGTGCACTAATAAATGACATTTAATTTCTTTAAATTCGAGCATTGTACCGTTATTGTACTGTTATATAGTGATTAAGTGGATCGCATGTGAAGGGGGAAAAAAAACTACATGTCCTCACCAGGCAGGCACCAGGCAGGCACTGGTGGTGATGTGGTTCCGGTTGTGGCACTGTGCGCTGACCGCACTTGCACAATGCACAATGCAACTGCATGTTCTGGCCCTGCACATACTGCAGGCTTCCACTTCCCTCTATGACAAAGATTGTAGCCTGATGACTAGAACAGAGTCTAAGAGGAGACCACAATGGGTGCTGGGACTGCAGCAGAGAACTGTTATGGTCTGCATTGCCCCAGGACCCCCGCATGTAGGCCTTGCACCACTCGTCCCTGAAAGGAACACACAGACACAGGTACTAATGTATCAGGCCCCCAATGAGCACTGGTGTGTTACAGGACCGCTCACTTTATTCCTTACAATGCACAACGGCAGATCAGTGCCATCGCGCCACGTGACTACATCACACTAAGGTGGGCATTTAATAGAATTATCTTATCTGTGTGGTAGGGGGTGGGAGGGTGTTAGGCGGAAACCTGTGCAGTTCCCTCTGGGACCACTGCAAAAGATTTAGGACTACAGGTGTTTGGCAGCAAACCCACTTGATAGCAGTCTGCACCACACAGATTCACTGTTGGTAGCTGTGGCTGAGCAGTCAGACTTCTCTCAAGAAGAGTTAAGCAGTATGTGGAGTATACAAGATAGGGCAATTCTTCACAGTAAGACAAGCGAACACGCAACGAGGCTCAGTGTAAAGATATTAAGGTATTTATTTATAACGAAACATCTATTAAAAACACTATGGCAATATCACGGCAAACACATCAAACACAATTACTCTACGAAGAAGAAACGATCAATCCCCCTAGCAATATTTCGACAAGTCTAGGTTTTTCCGGCACCACTTATTTACAGACAGAGGTGTATGC
Source organism: Ambystoma mexicanum (assembly GCF_040938575.1). Classification (NCBI taxonomy): domain Eukaryota; kingdom Metazoa; phylum Chordata; class Amphibia; order Caudata; family Ambystomatidae; genus Ambystoma; species Ambystoma mexicanum. The sequence continues at coordinate 1,052,008,090 of NC_090941.1, forward strand.
CTCAACCTAGATGGCACTCTAATATTAGTTAGGACGGGAGAGAAAAATAGGCAGGTTACGAAATCAACACAGTTCAATACTTCACGGGAAAAATGCAAGGCAAGAAGGCAAGAACCACAATAGATCATAAAGTTTAGATGCCAGGCCCACTCGGAGAGAGGCAAGGCGATATGTCCCAAAAGTCTCTAGTGGAAATGCGTTCGAGTCTTTGTAGCAAATTGTTATCGGCAGATTGAACTAGTTCAGAACAATACGTGAGAAAACTTGGAGGCGACCCAAAAGAAAGGAGAGGATTAGGACACCTCACTCGAACCGATCGAAAGGGAAGCCAGGCGGACACGGTACCTTGTTGTGGAGGGCAGCTCCGGCGGGGGCAGTTGTTCCTGGTGGTGGATGCACGCCGGGTCTTTGCCAAGAGTAGAGATGACCTCGTCGTCGAAGAAAAGTGAAGTCCGGTGCACCACCAGGGAAGACCCAGCCGCGGAGTGCTCCGTCACAAGGCACCACCTTTTGGTCGCGGTACAGGGGTAGTGGCTATCCGGTTGCCGAGGTGCTCTGCACGGGCAATTCGACCACTGCGTCCTGAGGCGAATAAAAAGCAAAGGGGACTGGTTGTTCCCACCAGCCAGGGGAAGAGACTCTCCGACAGGGAGATCTCCTCTGTCGTCGGCAAGTGGTGAGTCGGTTCCACAGGGCTCAACCGGAGGTGTCGTCGTGCAGGTCGGCTCAGCGTTACCCTCGTCGGATTCTTAGGTCCTGTGGCGACTTCTGAAGATCCAGTCCCAAAAGCCCTGCTTTTATGCAGAAAACCCCCATTCATTCAGCCTAGCTGTCAATCAACACATGCTAAGTGGTGAGCGGGGAGGCTCACCACTTGGGCCAATCACTCCAGAGTGTGACCGGAGTTGGCAAGGCAACTCGGTCCAGGGTGCCTAAACCCCCTCCCACACCCCTGTGGTAACCCAGACAGAATGGCACCACTTTGGAGGGTCTCTGTACAGAGCCCGCCAAAAGTGGAACAAAGGGCTCAACCTTTGGTTTAGGAGTCACAGAGACGAAACACAGACGCCATTTTAAAAACTGAGTTCTGGCAGAAAATACCATCCGATAAACTTATTTAAGATAAGTAGACCAGTGGTACGTTAGAGATTAACGAGAAAAAGTATCAATCTCCAACAATGGGACGAATCCCATAGGGTTATGTTCGGGGTCGAACATAACAAGTAGTTTCCACTGCCACCAGCCAAAACTCGATGAGGGGGGACGGGACAGTGCCCCCTCGAGTAACAGATCCAGGAGTAATTGAATTACCCCTACTAGTATGTCCACAATAAGATGGTTTGTACTAGTTCTGTTAGTAAATTTAGGTCTAGTAAAGCCAATGGTGACTTTACATGCCCGGGGAGACAGTAGTCAGTCCCCGGGTATGGAGTCTATGGTGGAGGTCCGCTAGGACGCCCCAGTGTTACGGCACGTAGGGTGCGGTGTAACACACATAGAAAAACATATGAGACCCTATGGAGTAAAAGACCCCATAGCCCATAGAACACATTGATATTCAAAGGAATTACACATATTCATGTCCAAGAGTGGGAGGAAAAGAGTCTCACTCTTGGCAGGATGGAAAAAACAAACTCCAGAAATCCAGCAAAACTGCTGGGGGACTCACTAGGTTAGGAAATTCAGCCTAAACGGAGAATTCTCCCTAACAGAGGGAGTCACTTTTGGTCGTCAGACAGAAAATGCGTCAGTAAGGACGAGTTCTCAAGGCAGTCTTATGGTTTAGTTTTACCCAGTCCTTTCATTTTATTCGTGCTTCAAGTGGTTGTGGAAACATAAAGCTATCTTAGAGTGCAGTTCAGTCCAGACCAAGGAAAAGTGGCCTGAAAATATGTATTGGCAGTATGTTAGGGAAAATTCTCCAGAATGGCTAATTTCCCTTACCTGTTGAGTCCCTCAGCAGCTTTGCTGGATTTCTAGGGTTTAATTTTTTCACCTGGTAATAGTGTGATCCTTTTCCCCCCTCTTAGATGTGTTTCGCTGTGTGTTGTACATTTTTTGCTCATGGACTATGGAGTCTCACCCACTCCATAGGCATCATCTTTTTACTGTGTGTCACACAGCACCGTCAGCGCAGTGAAACAGGGTTTTCTTTTTAGACTTCCCCCTTTAAACTCCATTTTCTGGGACTGACTACTGTCTCCCAGAACATGTAAAGTTGCCATTGACTTTACTAGTCTTTTTAAATTTACAAACCCAGTAAACCCTATTTTCCCATTGAGTACTGGAAGGGTTAATAGTTATCCCTTTGTGTCTGATTCTCATGGAACATTATTTTGTTCCCCTTTCTATACATTTTGGCTGGTGGCAGTGGTATCTACCATTCTACTGCGAGCTATGAAAATAGCCTCAGTACCGTTAGAGGCTATGGTGGTAGCCTCAAACTCTAACCCGCTGGACCCCTTTTATTTTGATTTGGTTCTGGTCGGTTTTATTCGCCATTTCTTTTTGTAAAGGTCTTTCCCGTCTTTACTCTGCAAAGAAGCCCTCCTTAGGTGCCTGAGTGTCTGGGTGGACACGATGTGAGGGAGGGGTTTCATGGCCCCTGCACAGGGTCGCTTTGGAGACACAAGTCGCACTCTAGTTTGATTGGCTAGTTGGCTGTCCTACCAGGACAGCCACCCTGCTTTGTGATTGACAGCCAGGCTGTGTGAATGGGGGATTTGGTGCATAAAAAACCAGTCTCTGGGACTGGAAGGCAGAGTCGCCACTGGATCGAGAGAACCAAAGAGAAGCTGAAGGAGGACGACTGCTGCAACTACTGGACATCCTGGTGAAGCCATACTGCAGGTCCGAATTGCCCGAAACTTCAACGACAGAGAAGATTTGCAAGGAATCTTCTTCCCTTTTACTTGGTGGGACCAACCAGCACGCCAAACACCAAACACCGGCCTCCCTCTCCTGGTCAAATTTGCTGTGCATCGCTGCAGTGAACCGGATAGCCAGGAGGAACGGAAACCGTTTGTTTTTTAAGGAGCGCACCTTTTATTCAACGATTTGCTCCGCTGTTGGCTTCTTCCCTGGGCAGTGCAGGGCCCTCCAGCCATCCTCCTTCTTGCCACCACGACAGTCGCTTCAAGAACCGTGAGCCTACAGGAACTGCCAGGAACAACTGCCTCAGCTACAGCATTCTTCCCCAATTAAGGTACTGCGCAAATCTGGTCATTTGTTCCGTCCGACAGCGGTGAAAGTGCTTGAAATCTTTCGCCTTTCCGAAGGCTTGCCTTCTCTACTCCTTTGAATAACTTTTCCTCCGACCAACTTCGTTTGGAACTCTTGGCAAAGACTTAACTGTAAGCTACTCTGAACTGTGTGATCCTCTGCAAAGACTCTGAACCATTAACATTGGCCCAGGCCTATTGACTTGAATCCTAGATGTAGAAGCCTTTTCTAGATTGCCCTGCCTATGACTTGTTGGTGCTGTTGATTTTGAATAACTTTGTCTTTCCTCCCTTTTAAATTGCTGGAGTGCCATTTTGCTCACACTTCATTTTGAGCTTAACTTGTTCAGAATTGATTGGGTGTTGTTGTAGTGTATTAAGATTGTGATTTGCTGCTGCTTTATAATAGTGAACTGTTTTATAACTGATGGTGAAAATAAATGTATATTCTTTTACTCAGAAACCTTGAATCAGTGTTTTTTTGTACCATAGTAATTGCTGTCCTTTGTGTAACTTTTTGTACTGCTCACTTTACTCTTGAGATAAGTCTGGCTGCTCAGCCATCGCTACCACTTTACTGTGTAGTACAGGCTTGTACCAACTGTGAAATTGTACTTACATTTGTAGTCTTAATTGTATGCTGCATATGATTCTGCCTAACACAGCACTAATGTAAAATGTTTTTTTTGCTCTTGAAAGTGGCTTCACACTATCTGCAACACATTCTTTCCTGCGGTTTTGTGGTGTGCATCCTTGAGGAATAGTGAAGTCGAATGAAAATGACAAGAGCTGAGCCGCCTCTTTTAAAGCTCAACGTTCCCAGCAACATGCAACACCCCTGACCTCTAGCCTGTTTTGTGGAGAGTGGGGGGCAAATTCTAGGCTCACCAGCAGCTAAAGAATGCTCAGTCGGTTAGACACTTGCTGCTAGGATCTATGTAATGTTATGAGCATCAGTAATCCTCTTTTCTTTTTTTTCATAGTTCCAATTTTTACCTGAAAGCGGAGGGAAGAAAGTTATCATTTGGCCTGGCAATGCTAGAAATAGTGCCCAGAACCATTGTTATTCATTAAGATTGATGGATAAGCATGGGTTGGGGATGGAAGGGCAAATGGTGCAGTGTGCTTGGACTGCTGCTGCTATTTGCAGGTAGGAGTGCTGGCTGGCTGCATGAGACATAGTGATTTATAAAGTCAAACGTTCTGTATTGTATGATGGGTAGCTGGATATCCATTTCAATTCATCAGTTAACATGAGATGCCTGCATCGCTCCAACTGAATCACTGTGAAATATCTGCATCACTGTGAAATGGGTTGGAAACCAAAACATTACAGTAAAACACCTCAGTGTGTCTCGGCTTTGAGAAGTGTCCTCTTGAATGGCCAGCCTTCTACTGGTTTGTTAGACACTGGGGCAAGCATGACAGTGGTGGACAGGATCCGGCTCAAGCCAGAGGACTAATTAGGTGCTCCTCTGAGAACTACCATGTTAGTTGGTGGTCCTCCCAAATTATCGCCTGTAGCCTTAGTCAACATTACGATTGGAGACAAGACAACAAAGCTTCCTGTCCTGGTTCAAGACAACGTACCTGCTAACATTTTGTTAGGCAATGATTTGGTAGAATTAGAGATGATCGTGGATGGTCTATCCCCGACTGCTGTGGCAGTCACCCGATCACAGGTCGCACCGGGTCTGACTGTGAGTCAGGCACCAAAGCCGATGGAGAAACCCAAGGCACAAAGACAGAAGAGTAAGAAGGCCACCTCTGCAAAGAGTGCTCCTTCTCTTCCTGCTGCTTCAGCAGCATCTGCTGGGATTCAGGCTCTGGACGGGCTGAATCCAGCGATGACCCAAGACCCGACTCTGGAGGGAGAAGAGCCAGTAGACCCTGGGAGAGGTGCTCAACCCAGAGGATCACCCCGACATTGAATGGCTACTGGCTGAAGGAGGACCCTCTTGGGTGACTTCTGTAAGGGTCAGAGAGAGTGCCACTCTCTCAAGGGTCTGAGGAAACAGGCCCTGGCCCAGGCACAAGGTTTAGTGCCTCGGACATTTCCTGATTTATAGGGAGGGTGAGCCCCCTAAGCCTGAACCTGTTCCCTCAAGATGTTGGTGGTCCCCCAAGCTTACAGGCCCTTCCTGTGGCAGTTGATGCATGAGGTACCATTAGTTGATCACCTTGGGACCAAGAAAACTAAGCAGAGGCTCTATGCACATTTCTACTGGACCTGGATAGTAATAGAAGTGGAATTCCACTGAAGTAACTGTCCCACTGGTCAGTTGTCTGACAAGACTGGAGGCAGTGTCATTGCCCCACTGCAGCCATTGCAGTGGTTGGCACAACATTTGAGAGGGTGGACATCAACATTGTCGGTTCCCTTGATCCTCCTACTTCAGGTGGATATCGGTTCATCCTGGTCTTGGTAGATCATGCCACCGGGTACCCTGAGGCTATACCCCTTCAAACTGTACTGCCAAGGTGGTTTCCAGGGCACTCCTGGGCATTTTTACCATGGTTGGATTCCCTAAGGAGGTTGTCTTGTACAGAAGATCCAACTCCATGTCGAGTTACATGAAAACAATGTGGAAAGAGCGCAGAGTAACCTACACGTTCTCCACCTCCTACCATCCCAGACCAATGGTCTGGTTGAGAGATTTAACAAAACTCTGAAGGGCATGATGGGTGCTTTGGAAGATCCTCTAAGGAGAAAATGGGATCTCCTCCTACCATGCCTGCTGCTTCCTTACAGAGAGGTACCTCAAGAGGCTGTTGGTTTCAGCCCCATTGAGTTACTCTTTGGACATCCCGTGAGGGGGCCCCTTGCCTTGATCAGAGAAGGTTTGGAAGCCACCCCTCCAGGTCCTGCCAAGCAAGTGGGGGACTATGTGTTAGGCCTCAGACAGAGGATGACACAAATGATGGGCCAGGCGACAGCAAATCTTAAGGAAAGCCAGGAATTGAATACTTACTGGCATGACCTCAAAGCATCACAAGTGGATTGGACTCCAGGACAGGAGATCCTTGCGATGGAGCCTACCAAGCCTCAAGCTATGGCAGACAAATGGATGTGACCCTTCAGGATCATCTCCAAGATGGGCAAAGTCAATTATCTGGTTGACATGGAGTCCCTGGGGTAGACCCTCAGGTATTCCACGTCAACTGGCTCAAGCCTTTCCATAGAGGAGCAGAAGTCTCATGTCTCTTGCTAGCTTCCGAGCAAGAAGAGGATGAGAGTGAGCTTCTTCCTGATTTTCTGCATAGCTACCCTCAGGATGGCTCAGTGGAGGGAGTTAATCTCTCTCCAAATCTGATGACAGAGCAGTAGAGGGCCAGCAGGGCTCTGCTCCGGCAGTATGCCCCTTTGTTCTCACTGACACCAGGCCTCACAGTGTGGTGTAGGCACGAAATTTACACTGGTGACAGTGTGCCTGTCAAAAGCAGATGCTACTGTATGTGAGACACGGTTAAGAACCACATCCAGACTGAGGTTGCCAAGATGTTGGATCTGGGTGTTATTTAATGCTCAACCGTGGTCCTTGTGTCCAAGGCAAGTTCCCAGGCAGGTACCAAGGATTGGTGGTTCTGTGTGGACTATAGAGGAGTGGCCTACTTAGACGACATTGCTGTCTACAGTTCCACTTGGGAAGAGCATTTGGCTCATTTTGGATAGGGTGTTTCTGGCCTTGAAAAGGGCTAACCTCTCTATCAAGGCCACCAAGTGGCAGATAGCTCAGGGGAAAGTCACATATCTTGGTCATGAGGTAGGAGGGGGTTGAATCCAACCTAAGCTACAGGATGTACATGTCTGGGAGACTCCCACTACTCAAACTCAGGTGAGAGTTTTGTTTGGGCCTCACTGGGTATTAATGTAACTTCATGGTGGACTATTTAACCATACCTGTCAACTGGCTCAAGCCTTTCCATAGACGAGCAGAAGTCGCATGTCTCTTGCTAGCTTCCGAGCAAGAAGAGGATGAGAGTGAGCTCCTTCCTGATTTGCTGCATAGCTACCCTCAGGATGACTCAGTGGAGGGAGTTCTTCCCTCTCCAAATCTGATGACAGAGCAGTAGAGGGCCAGCAGGGCTCTGCTCTGGCAGTATGCCCCTTTGTTCTCAGTGACACCAGGCCTCACACTGTGGAGTAGGCACGAAATTTACACTGGTGACAGTGTGCCTGTCAAAAGCAGATGCTACTGTTTGTCAGACACGGTTAAGAACCACATCCAGACTGAGGTTGCCAAGATGTTGGATCTGGGTGTTATTGAATGCTCAACCATGGTCCTTGTGTCCAAGGCAAGTTCCCAGGCAGGTACCAAGGATTGGTGATTCTGTGTGGACAATATATAGGAGTGGCCTACTTAGACGACATTGCTGTCTACAGTTCCACTTGGGAAGAGCATTTGGCTCATTTTGGATAGGGTGTTGCTGGCCCTGAAAAGGGCTAACCTCTCTATCAAGGCCACCAAGTGCCAGATTGCTCAGGGGAAAGTCACATATCTTGGTCATGAGGTAGGAGGGGGTCGAATCCAACCTAAGGTACAGGATGTACATGTCTGGGAGACTCCAACTACTCAAACTCATGTGAGAGTTTTGTTTGGGCCTCACTGGGTATCAATGTAACTTCATGGTGGACTATGGAACCATAGCTGCCCCTCTGACAGCTCTGACTTCACCAATGCAACCAAGGGATGTTAATTGGATGGAAGACTGTCAGAAGGACTTTACTGGCTTGAAGGAAAGTCTGTGTAGGGCACCTGCGTTGTGTCCGCCTGACTACAACAAACCCTGTATCGTTCATACTGATGCCTGCAACACCGAAATTGGAGCTGTCTTGTCCCAGTTAGATGACAAAGCAAGAGAACATTCGATCATATTCATCAGTAGACTACTCAAGGGTAGAGAACATAGGTGGGCTACTGTTGAAAAGGAGTGTTTTAGTATAGTTTGGAGCCTTAGGCGTTTTAGGCCCTACCTTACAGGGTCTAGCTGTCAGTCTGTAAAAACAAAACCCCTAATCATCGTCTGGGCCCCCCCCTGGGCAAGCATGCTCCAGTCTCAGACAATCTTTGACAATCCCCTAGGGGGTTATGGATCATTACCCCCCCCCACCTACTGCATTCGTATCTCAGGCCCTATGTGCACTGTGTTACTCCTATCTTACTACTTTGGGCACAATTAACATAAGACACAACACAAAGATAACACATGAATCGATTCAATTATAACAATGAAAGACATTTATTTATGTTCACACGTGATGCAAAGCATAACAATGCAGGCAATGCTAAAACTCTAGCTACTCTTGAATTTGCACCTTTTATGCTTCTGGTGCAAAGCTGCCATGCAATAACTATAAAGGTTTTCAGGTCTCTAATATAAGCCTGTAATGTCTAATGCAGTCTAAATGCAAGCGTCAGCATCCATCTCCTTCATGCAGGACCAAATCCACACCATTCCTTCACACTCTCACTCTAAACAATCCCTGTCTGATCTCCCTTCTCCCCTTATGTGAGTATCTGTTCTAATCAATCAGTCAGTCAAAACCATACTTCCCATTTGCATGTGTTTCCAGCTCAGTCTTAGCCAGGTCTCTCTTCTATACACGACTCTGCAATCAGTCAGTCAGTGGCAGGCCTCAAGAACTGTCAACTGCCAAGCTCTCTCTCTGCCAGATCGATCTCATTAAAGCTTCATCAGTCTGCTGCACCAAAACACCTCTCTCATCGCATCTCGTCTTGCACCATCTCTCTCAGCAACAACTCCAGCCAACTCTCTCGACCTACTTCTTCAGCAACCACCAACTAACGGGCTCTCCTCTCCCCCTTGGTTATTGTCTCCAATGACGCACATATTTCTATGGTTACATATATTCTCTACTAAGAATGTCTATTCCCTTCGTGTCAGCATTAACAATGCTTGCCAGTCAATTTGCGTGTACTTTCACGGCATGTCCTGTGTCAAAGAGTGTCAAAGTGACATTGAACATTGTATCTCTCCCATGGCCATTTGAGTCTGCAGTGCAAAATACCATCTATTCCATCTACTTCACTGTTGGCTGTCTCTGCATTACGAAATGCTCTTTTAAGGCCCGTTTTCAAAGCAACTCCTTGGGTGAAAAAGGCTTCCCTCTCCTCTCTCTACCTACTCCATGTCGCTCACTCCATGGCCCCAACCTGTGTTGTCTCCGCAAAGCTCAGAGCTCAAGCTGATTAGCCTCCCTTCTCGGACAAGGGTGACTTCTTATCTTTCAGTGTTCCATAACAATCTTAGCGCTGAGCCCAGTGCAAAACAACTTCTGTCTCATAGGCCTTGTGTTAAATGCTTCCTAGCGTTTACGCTATCCTCTCACAATGCAAGCGCTAATTACATAATGCAAACTCATTCTAAGTGCATACTCAACATACATACATACATACATACATGACAGTCTCTTCATGTGTCTCTACAAAGCATACATGCCATTCTACTAAATTGGTCTTCATGTCTTTTCAAATATGCCTGTGTGTCTAGTGCAAACAATACGTTTCTCTCAGCCTAAGCGCTATTTCTAATGCAAACATGAATGCATAGCAAATCATGATGCAAATATACCGTGTCTCAAAAGCACAATATGGCACTCTAAAATATGGTTCAAGTTTCATTCTATTGCAAATGGTAAAGTGTCTAGCATGTTTCTCTAAATTGCAAATGCATACAAAAGTGGCCGTCTAATAATGTGGATAGTGTCTACTTCAATAATGTACTACTCAAAACTGGCCTAAAGGGGATAATACTAAACAATGGTTCTCTACCAGAGGGTACTAATGGTTCTAATGATGAGTCTAATGATTCTCTACCAATGGGTCTTATGATTATTTTAATGATAACAATCCAGGCATCTCATTTTATTCCACATAGCTTCAAGGTCCAAACAGACCATAAGCCCCTAAAGTGCCTTAAAGTGGCTTATGCAGATGAAGGTTGAAAACCTGAAAACTCTCAGGTGTGTCATTTGCCTGCAAGGGCTAGACTTCACCATTGAGCATGGACCAGGGAAGAGTCATGATAATGCAGTTGGCCTTTTCAGAAAATATGTTGACCGTCTGGATGAGGATGTCAATCTCGTGGGAGATTACACCACCCTAACTTCAGTCTGTGGGGGTGACTGTGATGCTTGAAATGCATCGAAGGGACAGAGCCTCTCTGTCCTTATACTTTATTGTTTTATCATGTATGTTCCATCTTTTTTTTTCTGCACAGGAGTTCATGTGGGTCTCCTGGCAGTGCGGCTCTTCCTCTTTTTGGTTTGGTAAACAGACCCTTAGGATACCCTTACGGCACCCATGGGTGGGAGTACAACCCTGTACTCCTAGTATATCTTTTTGGGCATCTGTGTGTGGGATGCCCAGACCCTGTCATTGGAATCAGTGGATTCCTGGTGGGAGACAAGATGGCACCCATGGCCTCTTGCTTTCTATCACCTGCTACCTTGTTTTCCCGAAGTCAAGGGAAACCCTGAGCCTGTCCCTTCCCCTGACTGGCTGTTGGGTGGAAGTTCCATTTATGGTATTGTGGGGAGGTCCAGGCCAGACTGGCTGGAGCCTTCCCAATGACTTTATATTGTGGGTACGCCCGTGGGGTGGGACCTGAGTGAATGGAGTGTGTGACGAATACACATTTCACGTTATGGATGCCTGGTCTCTGGTGTATGACACAAAGACTGCCCTGCCCGAAACTGGTATGACTGCAGTGTGGAGTGCTGAATGGCTTGGTGCTTGTCCGAATCCGCATTCTGTGTTGTGATTGTCTGGATGGAGAAGAATGGCCTGAATGCACTGTGAGCCTGATTGGCTGCCTGCTGCCTGAATGCCCTTCTGAATGATTGGTTGCCTGAGTGTGACCCAGCAGATTGAATGAGAGACCAACAGTATATATGGGGACCTCTCACTGATGGAAATCGCTCAGAAGCTGAAGTCGATACTTGATGCTTAACCTTGAGGCACACGGGAAGAAGAAGAATTGCTGCTACTGCGCTTCGCTAACCTGAAAGCTGCGTGGCCGTCAAGGCACTGATCCAAGAGAGGATCTGGCTAGGAGACCTCTTCCCGAGCTATGAGGGGCCATCGTGCACCAGCTGAACTTTGCCAAAGCTCCTTGGAAGTCAGAACCTTGAAAGGCTGTCGACCGGAGAAGGGGACTGCCGAGGTATCCGAAGTGAAGCACCCGGACATCCAAGTCCATCTTCGATGACCAGGGTTTGCAGGTTTGCTATAACCGCTGGAAGCCCATTGAGTGGTGTTGCCCAGAAGCTGGGGATGGCTTGACATCATGCTGCTCAACGACCGGAGCTACAACGCTCCACTGCCTAAGACATTTGATCCAAGGACTCCACTTGCTCATCATCATTGATCGCTTTGTCCGGTCGGAGAAAGTCAGGATCGTCGACAACCAAGGAGAATCCGCCAGTGGGTTCCCCACCACCCAAAGTCCTCAAAATGCCAACAAAGATCGGAAAGCCAGCCGTGGTCAAGTCACCAATGCCAGACACAGACGCCCGATGCTCTTGCTGGGCCAAAATTCTTCATTGACTCTTTATGGCAACAAACTATCATCGTCGAGGTGCACTGCACACCTCATCTTCACAGGAGGTTCACAAGCCTTTGTCAACGAGCACGGCGAAGATCAAAGCTGCTCCCTCGACAAGCGCATTCACCTTTTCTTCACTCACTCAAGAAGGGCCCCTCGACGACTCATTGAAGAACTCTACAAAACCTGTTACATTGGAGTTGTAGAATCTTTAGAAGGAATTGAGTCTATATTAAGCATATCGGACTGGGCTTGTCAATATGCTTTATTTGCAGGTTACCCTGGTGGAGGGATCCTCACACAGAATTGTCTCTAGGTAGACATGAGTCAATATTCTGCCATTGCTCATTTAACTTGCTTTCTTTCTGTGGTCTATCGTTGATACATCTTGCAATCTGATTTGTATGTCACTTGAACTGTTAGCAGTTCTTGCATTTCAAAGAAATCAATAGTTTAAGAGTGGTACCACGTAGACTTGTATATATTTGCCATTATAGTATTTCCAAAGTATAAAGTGTGTTATTATGATTGTGTATATAACGTGAACTTTATTTATATAAAGAGCTGTGTTTTCACTAGAACAGTGTGCAGACATTCCTTTGTGGGTGCTTGGGGACTACATTGGGCCTCATTCCGAGTACGGCGCTAACCAATGGCGCTATTAACGCCTTGGTTGACGCCGTACCCGGACCGGCAGTGCCTTGTTGGATGGCGGAATCACCGCCCCATTCCAAGGTTGGCGGGGTGGTAATTCCCCATTCACCAAGGCTCTTCCCCATTCCCAAATGAGCCCCCATAGGGCTCAATGGGAATGGGGAAGATGCAAATAACGGTGACCGTTCATTACGGTCACCGTTATTGGCTTGGAGGCCCATTTGCGCCCTCGACTTTAACACCTGCTCAAAGCAGGCGTTAAGGGCGAGGGCGCAGAGGGAACTCGGAGTATGGCGGTAAGGGATTACCGCCACCGGTCTCGTTACCGGTGGCCGCTATCCCTTACCCCCATACTCGGAATGAGGCCCATTGTCTTTAAGAACCAACCCGCATCACCTCCTGAGAGCTAAGCCTTGATTGCCCGTCCATTTCTACCAACAATAGAGAATCTCGGCTGGGGTCCTCTGTGCATCTGCTCTGCCATATAGAGGGCAGGAGTACAGAAACACCCCTCCAGTCTCTACAGTTAGGTGTGCTCATTTTTCTTCGCAAATGCTGTTAAATAAATATATAAATGAGCAAATAAATAAATACATTGGGCCTCATTACAAGTTTGACGGTAGCCTTGCCGGTAAAACCGGCAGGCTGCCGCCGAACTTGCAAATGCTTCCAGGGCCTGGGAATGGGCATTTACCTGGGTATTACAACCCTGGTGGACCAGGTAACTGCCTGTTAGGGAGAATTCTCTGTTAAGGCTAATTTCCCAACCTAGTGAGTCCCCGGCAGCTTTTCTGGATTCTTGGGGTTTATTTTTTTCTCCTGCTAAGAGTGAGACTCTTTTTCTCCCACTCTTAGACATGATTTGAGATATCCTTTGATTTTGAAATGTGTTTTATGGGCTATGGGGTCTTTTACTCCATAGGGTTTCATGTGTTTTGTGTATGTGTGTTACACAGCACACTCAGTGCAGTAACACGGGGGTGCCATAGTGACCCCCAAACATAGACTCCATACCCTGGGACCGACTACTGTCTCCCAGGGCATGTAAAGTCACCATTGGCTTTATTAGTCCAAATTTGTGAACAGAACCAGTACAAAGCATCATATAGTGGAAGTACTGGAAGGGGTTAATTAGATTACCCCTGGGTCTGTTTTCAAGGGGGCACTGTGCAGTCCCCCCTTGTCGAGTTTCTGGCTGGTGGCAGTGGTTACCACGTAAAATATTCCTTAAGAATATTTACTATGGGATTTTCCCATTCATTTTAACGCACCACTTTTTGGTGCAATGTTAAAAATACCGCCGGGTTATTTATTTAATATTTATTCCCCGGTTGGGTCTTTTTGCCAGGACTCGGTTTTAAAATGGCGTTTGTGTTCGCCTCTGTAACTCCAAACCCAAGTCGAGCCCTTTGTTCCACTTTTGGCGGGCTTCTGCACAGAGTGGTGCCACTCTGTCTGGGTATACAGGATGTGTGGGAAGGGGGTTTAGGCACCCTGGACTGAGTTGCCTTGGCAACTCAAGTCACACTCTTGTGTGATTGGCCCAGTGGTGAGCCGCCCGGCTCACCACTTAGCATGTGTGATTGACAGCTAGGACTGGTGAATGGGGGTTTTCTGCATAAAAGCATGGCTTTGGGGACTGGAACTTCAGAAGTCGCCACAGGACCTAAAGAATCCGAAGAGGGAGAAGCTGAGCCGACCTGCAACGACGACACCACCGGTTGAGACCTGCTGAACAGTCTCACCACTTCCCAACGACAAAGAAGATCTTCCTCCAGGAGAGTGTTCTTCCCCTGAACTGGTGGGGTCAACCAGTTTGCCTTCTTTTTTCGCCTCTTGGATCGTCCCGTGGTCGAATCGCCCGTGCCAAGCACCCCAGTGGCCGGATAGCCACACTTCACCACTACTACAAATAAAAGGATCGTTCCTTTTAATCTGGAAACTCTGCGCCTTGTTTCTTCCCTGGCAGTGCAGTGACCTCCAGCTTTCCTCCACGTCGAGAACTTTTCTTCCCCTGGACGAAACACTGACTTGCATCCGCTGCCAGGAACAACTGCCCCCGCTGGAGCTTCCTCACCATTTCAGGTACTGTGTCCCGCCTGGTCTCCCTTGCAACAGACTGTTCAAGGTGTCCCGTAAATCCTTGACTCTCTATCCTGGGGTGACCTGGGACCTGCTAACTAACTTTTTCTGAACTGATCCAACTCTTTTCGAACTATCTGCAAATACTTTTAAAGTACAATTCAACTGTGTGATCTTGGACACATTCTTGATCTTCAGTAGATTCTGCCTTTCTTGCCTTGCTGGCGTTTCTTTTAAAAGTGTTGATATTCATGTGTTTCCTAATTCTGCCTTTTCCCTCCCTTTTTAATTAACTTATTGGAGTGCCATCTTAGGTTAAGCGCTCACCTCTGTCTGCAAATAAATGGTGTTTTAACTAAGACCTGTTCAATAAGTAATCAGGGGGGTGTATATATTTCTAGTGACTGTGTTTGGAACTTGCTTGCCATATTAGTGTTAGTGTATTTTACAATTGTGTTTTTAAATAAATAATTATATACTTTTATACCAAAGCTCTGGTCAGTGTTTGCTTGTGCTACTGTACTTCTGTACCTAATGTGTATACTCTATATACTGTCTAACTCTTCTTGAGAGAAGTCTGACTGCTCAGCCACAGCTACCAGGTAAATCTGGGTGGTGCAGACTGCTACCAATTGGGTTTACTGCCAACACCTGTAGTCCAAAGCCTTTTGCAGTGGTCCCTACGGGAACTGCACAGGTTTCTGCCTAACACTGCCCATTCCCGGGCACCAGAAAATATTCTTGCCCATTCTCAATGGGAATGGGGAAGCCGGATGCACCGGCACCATTCGTGAATGGTGCCGGTGCATCCCACATGCTCTGCTCACGGGTGCCGCTCTGCCGACAGTTCAGACCGGGCGGGCGCAAAGGCACTGGCGAGCTGAACTCGTAGGTTGCCAGTCCGGTAACTATGGTAGCGGCAAGCTTACTGGTACCGTAGTTATCAGACTGACAAACTTGTAATGAGGCCCATTGTCTCGTTCCTGCTTGGTTCATCATAATGTACATATGCACCATCATCAATTATTGCAGAAAAGGGTACAACAGCAAACAAGTGCATGATTACATTTATTCCAATGACAGATGTGTAAAATGATCTGTGTTGCACTGTGACCAAAATATCTATCAACAGATAAAAATACCCTTATAAGTAATTGGGCTTTGTGCTCCTAGGGGAACATTTTCAAATTCATTTTTCATTTTATTTTAAAGCACGTTCATTCATAGCAAACATGTTGCATTATAAACACATACCACATAACAACAGTCCACGCATGTTCGTATTACTCATTTCAACTATTATTTTTTTATGATATTGGAGGTTTGCTTATATGGAGCTGCTTCCAGGGTAATTGCTTAGTGTAAAGGAAATGAAAGAAAGTTGTGGGCTTAATCCCTGCACCCGTCATTCACACAAAAATAACAAGTGAAGCGTATATATTTGCTCAGTTTTGAGCCATGCACATTGGCTTTATACAGTTTTCTTCAGGTGTGCTGGATGGAAAGAGAATATGAGTAGGGGAGAACTTCCAGGTTAACACTTCCAGTAGGGCGGGACTTCCTGCTTAAAGGGGCGTGCCCACCTGACATAATTAACATGATGACAAAAGATATCCTTCTCTCCTACAAATATATATCCTTGTTTCCTGGTCTTTTGCAGTGACATTATTATATTCTATTGGTCAACCCGCTTAAACTGAAGGAAGTACCATATTTATAATCTTGTAATTTTGGATAGTAAAATAATAAATGATACCTTATCAGAGTTTTGAGTAATGTTAAAAATGTAATAACTAGCTAACAATTTAAGACTTACTACACACTTGTGCTAGTACAAACAATACTTATGAAGACCCACAATGCATACAAATCAGAGGCACATATATGGAAACTAAAGTAAGGAAGAAAGAAACAGCATCACCAGAAAATGTTAATAACATTAACGTTTATCTTCATGTATACTAATACAATGTGCGTTTGCGGCCTGCTTATTTACCCATGTATGTGCACCATCAGCTGAGAAAAAAATCTAAGGAAATTACTTTAAGAACATACGACAGGGTTAATATCTAGATATATAGCACCTTTAGAATTATTATTATTATTATTTTTTGATTACACATGTTATGGTTTATACAAACCTTTCATGAAACATCCTCTCCCACCATAGAAACCTCCCACCATTCCTCTTTAATTAGGGTCTTGCACTCTGGAACTACCTCAGTTAGAAGCTTCCTTCTTGTTACCTCCAAACCATAGCACTCTAGAAGAAGATGTTTCATTGTTTCCAACTGGGCCTTGCAGTACCTGCACAAGGAAGAGTCCACCGTTTTATCCCTACTATACCGTAATGTGTCTTTGGTCGGGAGAAACTCAGCCTAAGTCTTATAAACACATTCCTGTGTCTATTTGAGGGGAATTTAACCAAGTATTTTGGGACTTGGTTAATGGCTCTTTACTCCCCCTTAAGAATGAAAGAGACTTTATACGCTGCTCTAACCTCTATGGTCTCAATCCAGTCAAGTCTTCTCAACATTATTTGTATCTTATCAGAGATGTTTATCGTGGTTTCCTCATCTGAACCCAGGTCCTCCAATACTATTCTACATATAAGTTTCCAGGCATCTGCAATTCGATCCCTTACTGCTTCTTCCCCATTCTTCTCACTTTTCAAAATATCTAGGACAGGAGCATTATTTTCCAGTATTTTTTCCTACACAAGGATAACGACCTCCATCTGACCAAAGAGCTAAGTGACTGCAACCCCAGTTCATATCTGATTAGGGACACTGGCAGACTTTTTGGGTGGTCCAATACTCTCCTCCAAAAAATCCCTTCTAAGAGATTCCAAAAAGAAGGTGGGATGTTCAACGCTGTTTCAGCTCCATATAATAAAATAGGGGACACATTTTGCTTGCAAAAGGTTATCGTAGGCACCATTGTGTACCTGCCAAACTTCCTTAGTATTTGTTTTGTCTGCATCACAAATCTGGTGCACTTACGCCTTTGTTCTTCCGTCCAGATGTTTTCCTTTATGTTGTTGTTAATCCTGATACCCAGATAGGCTATAGATTTTACACGCTCTATCTTTTGCGTGTCTATAAACCAGACCATCTTGGGATTGACCTTCCTTCTAGTTCTAGTGAATACCATAATTTTATTTTATCCGTGTTTATTCCCAGCTTGTTGGTCTTAATGTACGTGTGTAGGTGGTTAAGTCTTCTTTCAAGGCCTATGGGGTGCAATCTATTACCACCAAATCATCTGCATGCATAACCCAGGGGATGTTTTGCCTGTACAGTTATGGAGGAAAAGCTCTGACCCCCTCTTGATTTAAGCTCATATCCGAAAGGAATAAATTAAAGATGGTAGGAGCCAGAGGGCACCCCTGTTTCAATCCCCTCCCAGTTGGAATCGAGGCGGAAAGAATCCCCCTGGTCGTCAATCTCACCTGAATTGATGTTTGTGAATACAAACTCTTAATGGTGTCCATAAAATCTGGTGGACAGTCCCACCCGACCTCTTTCCCCATAGTATTTCTCTATTGATACTGTTGAAGGCTTGCCCCAGATATATGAACGCCATATAAGTGTTTTGTTGGGACTCCATAGCTATCCTCTTCAAGATGTTAAGGATAAAGAGATTTAGACTAGTGCCTACCCGTGGCAAAAACCCTGCTTGCTCGGTGTCAAAATGCCTTGACTCCCGGACCCATACATTTTGATGTTTTAATAGGATCACCGCGAATATTTTCCCTAGCGATTCAAGGAGAGCAATTGGCCTGTAATTCCATGGGTTGTCCCTTTCCACTTTTTTATAAATAGGAACCACTACGGCGGACCGCCAGGAAGATGGAACCTTTCTGACCTCCAGTACTCGAGAAAACAAAATCATACAGAAATCTGACCATTCTTCCAGGTTCTGCTTGATGATATGATTGGTTAAGCTATCCAGACCTGATGCCCTCGACTGGTTTAGTTGTTTTTTTTCGGTTTAATATGTCCTCCCTGTCGAAGTCAATTACCCAGGTGGAAGACCCATTTTGGGGACAAAGCATCGTTGTTGACCTGATGCTGAGAAAAGGTCAGAACATAATCTGATCCATACCTTTTCTGGCACGGCAGTTGTCATAATCAACAGTTGAAAGGTGGCATTATTATTATGGAGTGACCAGAAATCCTGTGCATTTCTATTGGCCAATGCCTTCATCATGGTTTCAGTGTCCGCCTGAAACCGCTGATCCCTAGAATCCAGCAGCCAATTTCTATAACACTGTTTTCTTTTCTTTTTCTGGATCTCGTTATCTTCTAAATTCTGTCGTTCTATTGCTCTCAGGTCAGGTCTTAACTCTCTTTTGCTCTGTATGACTTCCCAGTTTGTTACATGTAAACTCTTCTCCACAGGTTTAATCCCTGTGGCCGGTTTTTGCTGGAAGGCTAAAAGGACCGCAGTGCACCCCCCCCCCCACTATTTTTATGCATTATACCATTCAATGTTGTAGTGATGTTAATAACCTCCCTCTGCGGGAATTTTAAATGATTGCAGCCTTGATCAACCTGCAATGGCTCTTCCAATGGTGGTATTCCATCTTCTATTTCACCCTAAACTAAGGTTCATTTTAATATGGCATGATGCCTACTTGCCATTGGTACCACCACCAAAGATTCTAACACATCATAAATGTGTTTGGATACAAAGATGTAGTCCAAGTGTGCCCTGAATGCGTCCCTGGACCATGTTGGTCTTCCCAGGGTATCCCCCTTCAGTTCTCCATTTATCATTATGATGTTTCTCTCCTTCAATCTGGATACCCACAGCCTTGCCTTTACATAAAGTTTATCTTTGTGTAACTTTAGACCCCTTGCATCTAGGCATTTGATATTAAGGTCCCCGCATACCATAACTGATACCTTGTTATGTTCTTCAATAGCAGAATCCAATGCGTTCACCACGGAGTCCACCAAGGCCTTGTCTCCTATTCTCATTGGATTCCAATATACATTAGACAAAAATAATCTCTGAAGGATCTCCTTTCCCTTTCTTACCGATGACAAAACCACTAAATGCATGAAGGGGCTGACCTGTGTGAATTTTAATATTCCCCATCAACCTCCCCTTCTCACCAGCATTATTAAGCCATCTGAAGGTCTTCCACTGCCTTTTATCAAGGCCGGAGAGAAATAAACATCAAACCCCTCGCAAAGTGGCTTAGCAGTCAACCAAGTTTCCTGCAAACAAATCAAATCCATGGGTTCCAGATCTAAGCCCTCCTCATTAAACAAATGCCTAAAACCCCTGGTATTCCAGGAAACCAAAGAGGAAGAACATCGTCTTGCTTTGGCAATCTACAGGTCCGCCTTATGGGCTAAGCATGCTGCTAACCAGCCCCAATCCTCTTTCAAATTTTACTTTCTTTTATTTCTCCGGGATTGCTTGGGGATGGTATCATTTTCCCTTCAACAATCAAACATAACCCTCAGGCCTAATTTGCCCTCCCCCCCCCTGGAGTTGGAAGACTTAATCGGAACAATAGATCTTTCCACTTCTGAATACAGATTGATCTCCCCCCCTCGGGCATCATCGTCACCCTCCCCCACAAGACAGATTTCCTCTGGTGGGCATCATGACATCTTCCCTCAGTCAGCTCAAAGCCTAAGAGCAGGAAATCCATTTCCAACTACAGCAAAATTTTCTCAATCAAATTTGATGACAAATGGAGCGTCACCCAATCCAGGCGGTCCTCCTCCAGAAATTCTACTATATTTATATCTTGCTGGGTGATAACCTCAATTTCGGTGAGCAATGTAGAAGTTTTAAAACATTTGTTCTATTCATTATTAAGCCATCCTTTTCCGGGATCAATAGTCAATAGTTATGAACGTCTTTCCTGTATTTTTAGCATTAGCAGTGAAGAGGATGTTTTGATCTTTCGGTTGGCCAGAGTTTCCTGCCCACTGTTTCACCCCCATTCTGGAATCACTCCCGTGCTTAATGATTGGCCCCCTCTTTTGCTCCATAGTATGATAGACGGGCAACATCAACCACACTTCACCCTTTCAATTTCGTTGCTCTTCCTTGCTGCAGGTCCTTAGTCATTGTTTCTTCTTAGGTATCAACACGCTAGGGGCCGTATCCTCCAATTCAAAGGTCACATTCACCAAGTCAATTTCCCCCATTGATGAATTCTCTGAGTAGGTTGAGAGGTTCAATAACAATTGAATGTCTTCTTCCGGGACCTCGATATTAATTGGGTCTCCATTCTCTTCATCCACATCTATTAGAGTTGTACGTCCTGCCCTCTTATGACTCGATCCCTCTTCATCCACCTTTGGGAGTGAGCTATTTCTCAGAAAGACTCTTGAGCCACAGGGACGCCCCCTTCTATTTATCATCTGGTTTTTAGGCTTTTTTTGTTGTTGGGAGGGCCCTGGGTTTACTTTCTCCTGGGAGTAGCTTTCCTTTTTCCAAAAACTGCAAAGACCTTCTGTTTCACCCCCAGCGGGGCACCGTTGGCTTGGGGTTTATTCCTGGCTCTCTCCGTCCCCATTCCCATTCTAATCTATGTGCTTTCATTGTCCAAGGCTTGCTTCAAGTGCTCTTCCAGCCCCCTCTGGCCACCAACGTTGCTGCAATCTGAAATACTCCCCCGGATTTCTGATGTCCGGAGACTCACTGACCAGGATCTAGATTTTCGTTGGATATTGTCCATCTCCGAATGAATTGGGTTACCTATTTCCAGGATTTGGTTAACCATCGGAGTATCAGACTGTGCCTGCCTCTCTTGAGCTTCCTTCTGATGTCTCTTCCATTTCATTAGCTCCATTATAGCCAACATAATTGTTGTTTTCTTGCTATTTTCACCTCTTGCAAGGTCAACAAGCCTCCCCTGTCATTGGGCAGTCAATTCCGTTTCTTTGTCGAGCCTTAATTGAACAGACCTTTCAAATGACTCTAGAAAAATCAGCTTTCTGTGAGACAGCACCAACAAATTTGCTTGGTCTTTGATGGTCTCTTGCAGATTTTCATACATTTCATAAATGGATTCATAGATACCGCCAGCGATGCCATAATAATGTTTTGCATCTGAGCCATGTCCAGGCTTCCCCGCGTTGGTCCAGAATCACAGACTATTAGTGAGCAGTTAGATTGTGAATTAGTAGATGCTGAAGATTCTGATAGAGATTTACGAGGTGAGTATGATGGGGACCCCCCCTGGACTGGTGAGGCATCCACTCTGGGGTCAGCAACTGGGGAATTCAATTTAGGGGGTTCAATAAGTTCCTCCCATTGTTTCTCCTCAAATGTAAACAGCCTAACATTCTCAGTACGTGGGGTTGTCTCCATATTAACCAACAGTTCCAATAAATTGCCAGCCTCTCTAGGCTTTCCCAGCCCTACCGGCACAGTCGTTGCCACATCGTTACAGACACTCAATCTTCTTAGCTGACAGCATGTTATGTTTAGCAGATCTGCATCCTTAGCCAATCTATTAGCCAGGGCCAGGTGTTGTTACTGTAAATTTGAATGGACCAGCAGGGAGGCTTGCAGTGTCATGTAACTTGTTACACCAAATCCTCTCCATGCCTCATAATCCTGAGAGTCAGGGCTATGAAATATCTCTTCAAGGATTGAGCAATCCTCCATGCATAATGATTCCATCATGAAGAAAGGGACCTCTTTTACCATCCATTTGTATCGTCCTAGTTTGGGGCAATGCCTTTGGCGTAGAAGCTAACGTTGCACACTTCTTAAAGATATCTTCTTGGGGATCCTCCCCATTTAGTGTACTTCCATGTGCTGCTGGTACAGCTTCAGCCTCAGCCTCTGTTTTTATGGCAGAAAGGTTATCATCCCAATTTAAGAGGGGATCTCCTCCATCCCGGGTCCCTAGAGGTTGGCAGCTCCCTGCCCTCACCTCTAACCGCCATCCCTTCATGTTCGGGTTCCGTCATAATAGCCATGGCTTGAGTTGAATTCAAGGCAACCCCTGAGGTGGTTGAAGCGAGTGCCTCCCTTTCAATTGCCCTCATAGCCAAAGGTATCGTTGAATTTAATACTGCAATGGGGGCTGGCGGAGGCAGAGCTTACTTTCCCGAGGGCTCCCATAAGCTCAGGTCTTTGCCAGCATCCTTGCTTTTGACTTGGCGTCTCATGTGTGGAAGCGAGGGCAGCATATTAATTCAGCCAAGAAGAACCAAATAAGACAGTAAGGGCTGTCTCTTTCACTGTAGTGGCTCTGTTCCTCAATTTGCCCAAAAACAGAGGGCCAGTTCACACCCTCCAATCAGCCAGTAGTTGTTAGCTGACAAGCTCGCTTGCAACAGTCCCAATTAACTTAATAAAGAAAGGGGCACTTTTCAGAAGCAGCAGCAATTCCAACCTCCCCCAATGACTGCTGCCATGTCCACCTATTAAGGTCTCAGACAGAGTCAGGGTCTCAGGTTAGAGGGTTGAAATGTCTCCTCTATGTGCAATGTGCCAGCTCCTGTGGCGATTCAAGGGGGACACTTCCCCACAGTCCTCGTCATCGCCAGAAGTCAATATTGCGTTCAGTGTCAAAACTCTTGGCGTACACTGCAATGTGTATATTGATATTGTATCAGATGCACGTATCAGACGCACACACTATCCACTGTCCACACATTTCCATTTTGTAGCTCCAAAATAAGAAAGATAGGATTCAGGGGGACTTTCTCAGTCTTGTGCCGTCTCATCAGACCACAGTGACCACTTTCACCACACTTTCCGCTCTGTGTTTCATGGTGGAAAAGGGCTTTTGAGTCTTTGCAGTCCTCGCCAGACGTTAGGGCACGCGATTGCCATAGACAGAGTAGGCAGACTCCCTCTATGCAGTCAAATGAAAAAAACAGTTAGTATCACCATGACGACCACTTTCACCCCACTTTCCGCTCTGTCAGTGAACAAAACCACCTGGCCTAGATATGTCAGTGAACAAAAAAAACTGGCCCAGATATGTGATGTCATCAATGACATTTGTGGTGTCATCTTTGATGTCCTTGGTGTTAGTTTTAGAAGAGCAGAAGAGCATAGTAGTGGCGTGAGTTGTGGTTGCTTAGCTTCCCATAACTGGTGAATATCTGAGGTTTTTCAGTTTTACTTGTAACCATAATGTCACTTTAACAACGTTTTGTCATTGAATTTCATAGGTTTTTATTACTGCAACTTAACCATAACGTCCCTTTAACAATGTTTTTTAGTGAATGTAATGGATTTTTACCAGTGCAGGCTAATTTCCTACAACTTACTAATATCATACTTAACTAAATATAGCAACAGTTCACCTTTAAGCGCTGCAATTTTCCACCTTCTAGTATAATTTGTAACACTTCTATACATTGTTTGCTACTTTTTCCCCTGTTTTTGGGTCCGTCGACATTCGCAAACATCTGACATCATCGCAGACTTTCCAGACAGTGTCATGTGACCACACGCATGATGACGTGTTTACGAGGACGTATACTAATTGACCTTTTCACAATTGACCTCGGGAGAATTGACCTCAGGAGAATTGAGCTAATGTAAAAGGTCAATTAGGACAAATATGCGTGGGAAACCCCCCGAAACCCTCCACCCAGTCCAAAACCCCCCGCAATCCTCACCCAATCCCCTTATATTATTTGTATTCCAAAAACAACCCAATACATATGTAAAATAACTAAAATAATATAAAGGTCAATTGTGCAAAAGGTCAATTAGGACCACTATAATTAGGTCAGTTAGGACAAAAGGTTAATTGTAAAAGATCAATTTGGGTAATCCGTTTACGAATACGTACGCATTTCGAGACCGGGTCCGTGCTTCGCAGACAGTTCAAAACTGCATTTTCTACTGATCTAGGAACTTTCAAGCTCAACATTTACCCCTTGCACAGCTCCTACACCTATTCTTACTCATTATCTATTAACAATCTAGTACAGTGCACCTACTTGTAAGAATATTAGCAAAACTGATATTTGTCTTAGAAATGGCATTAGCTATTGCCATCCCTACTGCCCAGATCCACCATCACCACCACCACCAGCGGGAGGACTAACACAGCAAAATAAATGCAGTACTTCCAAAGACAACAAGGAGGAACAAGAATATGAGGTAGAGAACGTTCCTACCTCTAGTACCAAGAGAGAATCATTGGTGTGGCAGTTCTTTACCACTGTTGGAAATGTACCAAAGGCTAAAGCTACCAAAGTGAAATGCACTGAGTGCAACCTTAGTAGCAGACTACCTGGAAAGTACTCCTACGGGACCACCTCCATGCGCCATCACACCCAATCCAACCACCTCAATGCTCTCAGAAAGGCTGTTCCTTTCTTAGCTAGTACTAGGCTATCTTCTTCCACCTCATCTTCCTCAACCAATACTGTAACCACACAGCCTACTTCTGTGAGACACAAAATCCCACCAGCTACCTTGCAAGCAAGGAAAGAGGCTGTTGATGCAGATATTTCGAAGACAACAGTCCTCTGTGCTTACTGCAACACACCACTCTGTGGGGGGAGAAATTCTGAAGTGCTTTCGAAGCTGTAATCAAGGATCAGGAGAAACACTTCCCCCCTACCTTAGATATAACACAGGCGCAACATCTTCCCCTGTCCACCCGCCTCGCCATATTCGTGCTTGGTTCCTCTTCCCTGATTTTCCACCCCAACTTACGTTCTAACCTCTCCTGCAAAAAAAAGATAAAAAGGTTCCTTTAGGAACCACCTTTCATAGTTAAAAAATAGAACAACAAATACATCTTAAATACTCCATCTACTTTACATTCCTCAATAAAGTACATAGACTCAATAAAATTTTGCAACATTTCCATTAGCCTTTTGTAATGTAATGCTAAAGGCAATAACATGGCGTTCATCCCCGTTCCACAGACTGGAACGGGGGATAAAGGCCCGCCAGGCCAAGTTATCAACCCAAGTGAAGTGAGAGCGGAAAACATGAGCTCTGGACCGGTATCCCCTGGTACAGACTCTGGAATGTGGGATGAAGGCCATTAGCACCTCGGGTCGCCAAAGTAGTTTCTAGACTAGGACGCTTGTGCTGTCCCGCTGTAAGAAGGACAATCCTTTCCCAAGATGGTCACCATGAAAAGGGAAGATGGGACTCCGTGCAGAGCTCCTCTTCCTTTTCCATGGCAGCCTGCAGAAGGCACAGAGAGAACCCTATGACCATATTACCACAAGCACATTTCTTTTTTCCTTTCAAACCTATACCAATTTCGAAAGCTTTAGCACATACTTACTTACTTTAGCATTTATACAGCGCTACGAACCCCCAGGCATCTGAGCGCTGCCTATTACCCACGGTGTGTGGTGCTCATTTATCGACCTCGGAAGGATGAAAGGCTGAGTTTGGCCCTGCCGGGTTTCGAACCTGCGTCAGCTCTGCGCAGATGACAAAGCGAGCGCTTCACTCATAGCAGGTCCCTGGTGGACATGGCCACTTTTTCCCCATTGGTCGTCCCTCGTGGTCATGGCCAGTAGCCAGATTGTCCGGGTCAAGACCTTATGCCAAGATTCGAGCAATATGGCCACTGCCCATGGCCACAGGCTATACCTCAGTCACCAAAGTTATATCACTATTTTTTGTACCCACATTATGACACTTGCCAAAAAAAGTGATATAACTTATCCCCCACTTGACAAAATCCATTAAGACTTTGCACAAACATTCAAGGTTGGGCCTCTCATCTTTCTGAAAACAATTGCCCAACTTTGTAAAATGGCAACAAAGTTATAAGCCATCTAAAAATGTTGAGATCCCCCTCTAATGTATCCCCGTCTTGACAAAATCCCGCCAAACTTTGCTAAAACATTTATATCTAGATCTAAAGTATTTTTCCAAACTTGTGTGCAGATTCGATAAATGGCACCACATTTATAAGCCTTTACAATATTTTGGGACCCCCCCTCTCTAATTGTGTTCCCGCTTGACAAAACAGTACCACACTTTCCAAAACCATTTAGAATCAGGTCTAGAATGAAATTCCCAAATTTCATGCAGTTTCATTGAGTGGCGCCTAAGTTATAAGCCATCCAAAAACTGTTTTTCACCGATCCTGCAATGCACAAATAAGTATAGATATCCCCGAAAATCTAAAATGTTCACGGACATCACAGGACTGCCCCAGACATCGGAGAAGAAAAGCGCCCGTTTTTTGGTTTTTGTAAGGCCATATCCCTTTCCATCCTTTTCACCCCTCACCTCCCCAAATTTTGTTTGATGAGTTTGACAAGTGCAATTTTGTGTTTTCCAATATGCTTTTACAGTGACGTTTGCATACACCAGCCGCTGGTTTATAATCCAACATGGCGGGCGTTTCCAAAAATCAGACGCAATTCACGCTTTTCACCATCCAATCAGCGGACGCGTCTGATGTCTGCGGAACTAATGTCGGCCCCTGGACTAATTGGAGGTCCGTCCGCAGATCAAACAGGGAAGTGAGTCCACGCACCGAAGCCAGATATCACTAATTATTTTTTACCTAAATTTTGGTCATTTTAAAAAAAAACTACTGGACAGATTTTCACCAAATTTACAAAAGCACACTTTCGGGACCAAGCTATCACTCCTGTCGCACATTTGTTGAAAATCCATCCAGCGGTTTGGGGTGTAGGCATGAGAAACATTATTTGTTTTTCATTGTATCTATGGGAAAAACCACACATTTTTCGACACCCCTATAACTTTTCCCCTTTTGAAAAAACCTCACCAACCTTCGCAGGATCGATATGACGGGCCATATACTTCTTTTGTAAAGTTTTGTGAGGAATCATCCAGGGCTGCAGGGGAGTTATAAGTCAACCAAAAAGTGCTCTTCCTATGGGTTGAGCAACTTAACCATAACTAGAGGGACGCAACCCCAGGCCCTGTACTATATTCCTCATGTACACATTGATATGCTGATAAAGGATAATAAAAGGAATTATCTGTCACATGACAGCTATTTCTGCTATCTTTGTCATTGTAGTTCTTTTTTGTTCACTACTTTAAGGCAGTTGAATGGAGGCTCTATCACCCACAAGGACCTGGTAGGTAGTGGCATGTCCTTTACATCTGAACAAAGACTCAGACACAGCCAATGTATTTTCAGGCGCTTAACCACTGGATTGATTTTTAATAATCATTCTCTTTTTCAGGTGACCATTGTGGTGCCTTTTTAATGACCACCTGGATGTAAGATCCCTAATGCTCATCAAATCCATGTGAAAGGTGAAAAGGCAGAAGACCTAATAGGTCTTTGGCCACTAGGTGGTTTGCATGCTAGGCCTACGTAACTGCATACGTTAGGGCCAAATGACACTGTAGATTGCCCAGAGCTTTTACTTAGTGGCTAGCCACCTGGTTGGGCCAGGGTGCCTTCACAACAGCACTGTTTTATGGTCCTCATGCTCATCTGTGTCCTTGATGAATCACAATGGTCTTGTACCTAATGGGAACCTTTCTTGGACCTCCTCTCCTCCTTTAATGTTGCTGCCTCACTTTCTCTGCATTGATGTTTTACTAAATGTTACCTAACCCCTTCTCTACTCAGCCCCTCAGTACAAGGATGTGCCTGTTCCTTACATACTGCCCACATCTCCTCATCAAATCCTCTGTCTAGTAATCTTCTCCTGCTCCTTCTCCTCACCTTCTTATCCAATCTCCTCGTAAGTACACTGCTACTCCTCTCAGCTGGTGTTATCTCCGAACTCCTCCCTGATCTTCCTTCTCTTCCTCAAAACCAAATGGTGATGGCTGGAAGGTTTTGAATCAATCATAACCATGGCCCCACATCTCAGCAAACCCTCCAGACAATTGTTTGTCAGCCTTCCAAGCCATTACAGAATGGTAGTTTTCTGCCAACAATAAAATAACAATCCCTTGTGAAGGCTTTTCATGAAAATTAAATGCACATTTGATGGCATCAGTGATGTCATCAATGACATTTGTGATATTATCTTTGATGTCATGGGTGTTAGTCTTAGCAGTGCACAGGGTGGCGCGAGTTATGGTAGCTTAGCTTACCATAACTGGCGAATTTATGGGGTTTTTCGGTTTTACTTGTAACCATAATATGGATAGGTTGTTATTAGTGCCACGTAACGTCCTTTTAACAAAGTATTTTCACTGAATTTGATAGGTTTTTAATAGCACAACTTAATCATAACGTCCCTTTAGCAAAGTTTTTCATTGAATTTCCTAGGTTTTTATTGGTGCAACTTAACCATAACGTCCTTTAACAAAGTTTTTTCATTGAATTTCGTAGGTTTTTATCAGTGCAACTTAACCATAACGTCCCTTTAATAAAGTTTTTTCGCTGAATTAATGGGTTTTTACCAGTGCATGCTATTTTCCTACAACTTACTAATATCATACTTACCCCAATATAGCAACACTTCTGTCCAATGTACAATGTTTTACCTTAAAGCTCTGCCATTTCCAACCTTCTGCATAATTTTTAACACTTCTATACACTTTTTGCAACTTTTTCCACTGTTTTTGCATCTGTCGACGTCCGTGAATGTCTGATGTCATCACAGACCTTCCAGACAGTGCCACATGTCCATGCGCTTGCACGCAGCATGATGACGTATCTGCAAAGGTATCTATACTTCACGATCGGTCCATGCTTCGAGGACTGTTTGAAACTGCATTATTTTTACTGATATAGGAACTTTATAGCTCAAAATGTACCCTTGTACAGCTCCTACACCTATACTTACTCATTATCCATTATCAATTTAGTACAAAGCACATACTTGGAAGAATATTTGCAAAACTGATATTTCTCTTAGAAAAATGGCATCAGCTATTGCCATCCCTCCTCCCCAAAAACCACCACCACCAGCTGGAGGACCTACACAACAAATGAAAAGTGCAGTACTTCCGAAGACAATGAAGAAGACCAAGAAGATGAGGAAGAGGAAGTGCATACCTCTAGCACCCAGAGAGAATCGTGGGTGTCACAGTTCTTTACCACTGTTGGGAGTGTACCAAAGGCTAAAGCTACCAAAGTGAAATGCATGGAGTGCAACTTTGTACTCAGTCGTGGACTACCTGGCCAGTACTCATCCAGGATCACGTCCATGCACCGCCACACCAAATCCAACCACCGCAATGCTCTCAGAAAGGTTGTTCCTTTCTCAACAAGTAGTAGCTTGTCTACCTCCACCTCATCTTCCTCAACCAATATTGTAACCACACAGTCTACTTCTGTGGGACACAAAATCCCAGCAGCTACCTTACAAGCAATAAAAGAGGCTGTTGATCCCTTTGGAAGACAACAGTCCTCTGTATATACTGCAAGCCACTACTCTGCAGGGGGAAGCAATTTCGACATGCGTTTGAAGCTGTAATCAAGTAGCATGAGAAACACTGGCAACTTCCTTAGAAGTAACACACGCGCAACATCTTCCCCTGTCCACCTGCCCCGCCATATTGGTGCTTGGTGCCTCTTCCCTCATTTCCCTCCTCACTTTATGTTCTAACCTCGCGTTCAACTGTGTTTTTTTTTAAAAAACAACAAAAGAAAGGTTCCTTTAGGAACCACCTTTCACAGTTAAAAAATATAACTTAAAAAAAAAATCTTATAGACTCCATCTACTTTACATTTCTCAGTAAAGTGCATAGGCACAATACGTTTTCCCAACATTTCCATTAGCATTTTGTGTTATGCTAATGGGAATAATGTGACGTTCAGCCCCCGTTCCACGGACCGGATGTAACGCTCACCTGGTATCCACGGGGACGTCACTCAGCCTGTTCTGACCTCTTATGACCTCGAACCCTTTCCTGGAGTCTACTCGACTGGAGACTGGGCCTGAAACACAGGATTGGCAGAGTTTAACTCCCTATTGTCTCTGTGTGCTTGAACCCCTTCTTCCCCGGGGTCCAACCCGTCCCTTTGATCCACAGCTCACCTTGTGTTCTTGGAAAGTGTGCTCTCCGTCCTGCTTTCAGTGCAGGGGCGCGTTGATTGATGCAGGCTCGTTGCTGCCTAGTTACTTCACTGGCAAGAGTCCGACAATTAAGTATAATGAGTCTTTTGAACAGTTCTCTAACTTCGTTCCTTTCCTTCCTTAGATGATGGCCGGTGTCCGGGAATGGCGACATGCTGCTGAGATAAGTAGCGCTGAAGGTGAGTGAGAGCGCAATGCGCAATGCGACCCTTTCGTATTTGTATTGAACTGAGTTATTTTTCTGTGTCTTTTAGGTGCCGCGAAGTATTCAGCGTGGTTGCCGGTTATGAAGAAGAAATGCGGTGAGTAAGCGCGGTATGCAGGGCCTCTAGATGTTTCCACGCTAACCTGGTGTGTCTTTTCCCTCTTGCAGATGGATGAGAAGTTCCGGAGACAGAGTTCCCCATAGCGGCTGGGATTCAGGTAAGCGTTTGAAGCTCGTACAGTCTTTAAAAAATAAGCAAAGATTTGCTGAATGCTTACTAACGCCTTTTTTCTGTTCTTTTCCCTTTTCCTTAGGAAGCGGCGTGCCGGTATGGGAATGACACCGCCGAAGATGCCTGCAGAACAGAAGGAGCGATGAATGATGGGCAGATGTGCCGCAAGGTAAGGCTGTTCCTAACGGTGTTCTTGTTCTCGCAGGAGCTGAGCGTAGAAGAAAGATGCAGGCCTACTGGAGACCGATCCGAACACGGTGAGTGTCACGCTGCAGATGCAGAAAACACAAAGCATGTTTCTCAGCCTGGGAGTGGCTTAAATAGTCACTGTGTACCCCAGGTGTCTCTGGGCTGAACCACACCCAAAAGACTAGACTGCACATGCAGTTCTGGGAACCAAAATATGTGGGGGCATCCATCTTGTCCCCATCAATGCAC
Organism: Ambystoma mexicanum; assembly: GCF_040938575.1. Lineage (NCBI taxonomy): Eukaryota > Metazoa > Chordata > Amphibia > Caudata > Ambystomatidae > Ambystoma > Ambystoma mexicanum. The sequence goes on from NC_090941.1 coordinate 1,052,039,446, forward strand.
TACAAGTCCAATCCCCAATGTTATCCTATGGGAGTGAGTGAGTCTGGTGCCACAAGTGCCAAGTCTGACTCTAAGTGGGTCTTTGGAGGGATGGAGAGGCCCTTGATGGCCATGTAGGTGATCGTGGCCTGGCACCAGCCTGACATCTTGGAGGGCTGGGGACATGAGGGGCAGGAATCATGACACCGGAACAGGGGATAGCAGCCCGGCAGGAAAAGTTATCAGCCCAAGCAAAGTGTGTCTGTGTGCGCCCTGAAGCCTGCAGGCTTCAGCGTGTTATAAATAAATAAATAATGAGGGCTCTACATCATTATCCTTCATTTCAGCCTCTGCAATGGCGGATAAAGGTCATTAGCAACCCTGGTTCCCAAAGCGAGACAAAATAGATTTTTCTTCCTACAGGAAAATCCTTTTCCAAGATGGCCACCATGGAAAGAGAAGGCAGAGCTCCGTACAGAGCCCTCTTCCCTTTCCATGGCAGCCTGCAGAACCCTATGACCATATTACCACGAGCACGTTCTTTTTCCCTTTCAAACCTATCATACCTTCGAATAACTTTACCACATAGCCGGTCCGAGGTGGCATGAACACTTTAACACCATTTTTTGTCCCTCGTGGTCATTGTCAGTAGCCAGATTGTCCACGTCATGACCTTATACCATGACCCGGACAATCTGGCCACTGCCCATGGCCACGGACTATACCTCAGTCACCAAAGGATGACACTTGTCAAAAAATAAAATACGGGCACATTTGCAAAACCATGCTTTAATGTCCTTGCCAATGCTCCTTACACGAGTTTGCTTGAAATCCGCCCATGTTTTATTTTTTCAAACATGTCAAAATGTATGTATATGCAATAGTCATATAACTTAGTCCCCACTTGACAAAATCCATTCAGTCTTTAAACAAACATTGAAGTTTGGGTCTATAATCTTTCTCAAAACTTTTGCCCAAATTCGTCAAATGGCAACAAAGTTAAAAGCCGTCTAAAAATGTTGAGACCCCCCTTGAGAAAATCCCACCAAACTTTAGAAAAACATTTATATCTCGATCTAAATGGGCGACAAGTGGTCTGTCGTGGAGTCGTGGGACAATCTGTTTACCACTTTCACTGCTGAGGAGGCGGAGACTCTGACACACAGAGTCCTACAGAGACTATTTCTGAGCATTTACAGCATGGAGCGCGCGTGGAAAGTGGGCGACAAGTGGTCTGTCGTGGAGTCGTGGGACAGTCTGTTTACCACTTTCACTGCTGAGGAGGCAGAGACACTGACACACAGAGTCCTACAGAGGCTATTTCTGAGCATTTACAGCGTGGAGCGTGTGCGGAAAGTGGGTGACAAGTGATCTGTCGTGGTCCGTCGGGAGCCGGAGGGCGGAGGTGTCCCTCAAATCCACTCATGATACACAATCAACCACGGTAAGCGGTGTGAGTGGAATTTGCAAAGCACTGACCGTCCCACCCCCAAGCAACTGCACACTCACCAGCACTAGGAATCTGATCCGTTCCAAAGTTAATGTTGACTAAAAACAGTAGAGCTATGTCGGCCATCCTGGGGCACAAAGAAGAGGATGGGTGTTGCCTCAGAAGCTCACGTCCGAGACTTGAAGGAGGAAAACCCTGCACCAATCCTCCAAGTGAAAAAGGAATGTTCAACCCAAGTCTGAACGGTCCCCAAACCAGTAACAAACATATACGTCCACATATCAGCCGAGCGTTCTGCAAAAGCCGCTCGGGTTACCTATCTCCACAACAGCAAACACATGCTCTCCCCACCGACCTGAAAGCCTCGGAGAGCGGGAAGAACCGAGCGCGAGCTACCTGCCCGCTCGGCTGCACTCCTGAGACACCAGCGCTGTGAACACCCTGCCGCGGCCTGACGTCTCTGCAGCCGCCTTGCCAACACCCTCCCGCGGGAGGGCGGAGCACACCGTTGCAGTCGGCATCGAGCTGGCTGGCGAGTGGTCCGCGGGAGACTTGCCGCAGGGCTCGGGCGGGGGCTCGGCAGCGTGCTGCCCAGCGCCCCTGTCCTCCTCTTCGGGCTCTAGGCTTAGCGTGGGCGAGAGGCTCGAGGTGGGGGCAGGGCATGCCTGCGAGTGTGCGGCCGAGGCCCACGGCTGAGGTCTGTGAGGTGCCTGCACCAGAAGGGGAGTGGGCGGAGCTAAGCTCTGTGATAATAACAGCTGCACAAATACACGTTTCAGCAGGCAGCTCACCAGAGTTGAACAACGTCACTACACCAGAACTGTCTCACACAGAGCCCCCTCTGACAGAGGCACCTCCAATTTATAACTTTAAAAAGAATGCCAGAGAGGTCAGCGGGCTGCAAGCAAGAGCCAGGAAAGTGAATAAAAAAAGAAACGGCCTTTGCTCAGAAAGAAATCGTGGGCGGAAAAGCCTGCAATTGCAAAATAAAAAAGGCAGAGCAACCATCATCACAAGTTCCGGAGCCTCAACAAAACCAGCCACAATGCGGATACTAACTGACTTTTTTAAAGCACAGCTGTCAACGAAAAACAGAGATTACAGAGAACTCTCTGACGCTGAAATGCTGGCTGCTGTAAAGGAAAACTTCCCCTGCCCCAAATACCGCAAAATTGATGACGGAAAAATTGCAACTCAAGTTCCACTGGCGATGCCGCAAATATCTCCATCGACCGCATCATGTGTGGCCTCGCTAGAAGTACGACCAAGGACAGATTCGCCTTACAGGCACAACAGCGATATCGATCAAGAATCTCGCCCAGTAACCTTACAACAACAGTCTCTGGCTAAGACCGTGACAGATGACAAAGCAGCTAGCAACACCACTGGTAACAAGGACACCACAAAGGAGATGTGGCCGAAACCAATGGAAGGCACAACTGGCTTGGAAACAGCCATGGAGAAGCCCCGGCTTGCGACTGAAAACGAGGAATTAGACATCCCACACCTCGGCAGACCCTCGCACCTACACGACAAGCAACAAAATGCAGGATCTTGCCCTGCTGAAGACATCCATAACGGGCTGGCAACCTCAACACCACGGCTAGAAGTAGACCTGCCCACAGAGACCACCATCACAAACTTACCAATTGGAAGACTACGGTGGGATGAAGAAAACCAACAACCCAGGACCCTTGATAAAAGGAGAAACTCTATAGAGCTCACTGGGCACAGTTCAGTTCACAAACCATACAGCTCTACTAATCAGTTCTGAACACCAAGACGAAGATCCAATGACCAGCCACACACTCCAGGACAGATCCACTCTTCGCAGCCTGACCAGCCTATCCCTGAAACACCATCCAAAAAACCAGACTTGTTGAGCATAATGTCCGCCATCACAATATCCCTCGCCCTCGCCCCGTTCTGTAACCTTTATGAGGCGATTAACGACACCACAAAGGATCAACAATCCAAGATAGCCATGATCCTGACCAAAGTAACTTGCCTCGAAGGCTATATCACAGCAAATAAGGAGTATAACGCACATGACAGTAGTCTGGACAACTTGGCGTCTTGCCTCATAGACAAAATCACAACAAAAATGGCAAAACAAGTTGCACATGAAAACAAGCCGATCACCACAGCAGAAACCAAAGATTCAGGATCCCAAACAGCATCATTTATTGATCTAACCAAAGACAATAAAATGAAACCGATGCCCAGACAGAATTCTACAAGACAAATAAGTGAAATTGAATCAACAGCTAATACAACGATTACACCTAACACTCCTACAGTGGTTTTAGTTGTAGACAAAAAAAAACACCAACCTCAAGCCTGCTATTGAGGCTCCAGAGATGGCATATCGAATTTTTGGAAAAACAAACCCAAAGATTAAAGATTCCATGGCTCACATCTCCAGTACTCAGCATGACGATGCGGATCAACCAAAACAGATGACCAACACGCAGGCTCAGGCGCAATCTATGACCATTCCACATAGCAGCAGGGTGCCACAACCTACAGGCAGCAAGGACCTCCATTCCAACTCCGAGCAGCTGGAACCAGTCTCAATTAAATCAGCAACAGACTTTCTAAAAGATGACATTCTAATGAATGTCAGTGTCTATTCAGATGATGACGCACAGCAAGCCATAACACCTGATAGCGAAACACCTTTAATCCCAAAACACAAAAAAAGTATGGCATATTGCGACTGTGATTTCGAAACCCTAGAAGAAAGGCGAAAACGTCTATCACAAGAATTATTCCAAACTAAAAACAAGAAGGCTCAAGTTTACACCCCTAAACAACTTCGAGAATCAGAAGCAAAATGCCTGGCCTCCCAAAAATAAAGACACACTTCAATCAAAAACAACACAAAATTCGATGAAGTGATCCAAAGGCACAAAAAAGGCCCAGAGAAGATCCAGACAGGGCCACCAAGACAGTTCACTATAGATCAAGAACTGACGTTCAGGAGAGATCCAATGATAAGCGCACAGAGGAAAAGTGGATATTAAAAATGGAACATGGTGCCCCAAGGCCATGGAACTATTGGGCATTGTACAACCTCAAGACGAACTGGACTTGTGAAGGCTTACATTCTGTTCTCCTGGAGATCACTTCGCCGGGGATGCAGGGCTACTGGGCTGTATTCATGAGAACAATGTCCCTGATTTACTTCTTTAACCTGCTCTGATGTCCAACCTGTACGTTTTTCAGGGGTGGGGGGAGATGGGGGGGAGGGAGCTATAGAGGGTTAAGAGTGATTTCTGTTCTTGGTTCATTTAAAGGCAAATAAAAATGTATTGAGAAAAAAAATGGAACAACGATCTAGTAACAAGGATGAGCTCACCTTAAAAAGAAGAGCAGTCATGTCGATCTTCCACCAGATCGCCAAATTAAAAGACACAAAGTCAGAAGATCTGCTCAGTACAAAGCGGCAACACGTCTGTACATTGGGACCTCTACAATTTACAAGCAGATCGATAAAAACAAACACGAAATCTACAGCCTTGGCTTCAATCTAGAAGTTATAACGTATCAAGAGAATTATACAAAAAGAGAAATTAACCGGACGCATGCAAACCATGACAACTGAATATCAAGGACGCACGACCATGACAGCAATCATTGGCGCATCCTCGAACAAGGGCAGGAAAAACAGCATGCATCGAAAAAGTGCCACAAGGTTACAGAATCTACTAATACAAGACAGGAATGACAAAAAAACAAAGATAAAGTCATGAAGGCGGAAAACCTGAAAAACTCGAGTCATTCCCATAACAACCAAGGCAACGGAGTAAAGAGCTCACAAAATAAATTCAACGCAACAACAAAGACCATCTCACAAACAGTGCATAATAGTTCCACACAACTGGACTCGACCCACCAGGCGGAAAATAAGCAAGGAATTTGGGCCTGGTTACCAAAAGCTCTTACAATACATCGAAAAAAATAGCAATCCATCCATAGAGAAGACAAGTCAACATCAACGTTACAGGAAAAAGACCTTCTCCGCAAACTAAAACTATGCTTGTGGAACACATGAGGGCATTCGCATTTAACCGTATCAGGAGACGTTAACCTGGGAGAATATGACATCATAAGTCTCCAGGAGACATTGCTAACAAGTCCCCCAACCATAAGGGGATACCAAATTCCATTAGCCCCAGCAGCCAAGGGCCATCTAGGACGTCCGATGTCAGGGCTTATGATCGCTTGCCACACCGAATGTGGACTATCTATTGGATCTACTCTGATTGCAAACCTGTCCATCTTGGCAGTAAGCGTCACTTGGAAACAAAAAAACTAATCAAGAAACACAGAAAACACAGTAGTCATTGCCAACACATACTGGAACCCAGCCGCAATCAGTGAAGAAAGATTCATCACAATGTGCGAACATGTAATTGACGACGCAATGTCCAAACTGTTGGTGACCTCACTAATGATATGCGGTGAACTAAATGCAGTCTGCAAACCACAGACAAGAACTCGAGTGAACAAACAGCCCCAGCAGCTGAAGAGCATGGCAGAGCATGGCTCGACCTAACACAATCCAGTGAACTGCATAATCTGGATGCCGCCTTCCCACAATCAAATAGAATATCCACCTGGGAACGTGCAGACTTAGGCGAGACAATTGACTATATATTTGTCTCTAAACCGCTATTAAGCGTCACCACCTCTTTTAATGTGAGACACACAATTGCCAGTGATCACAATCTCCTGGAGACCTGCTGGCTAATTTCAAGCGTAAAAAATCTTTGAGTCGGTATGGACATTGAGAATAACGTCCAGGGAACACGGCTTAAATTAAGTGCTGCAGCGATTAAAGATCTTACGCACAGATATAAAGGAGACGCACAAAAAGCAGAAACCAAAGCAGTTGATTATCAACCACTGCTAGTAGCATATACACGACCAAAAACAACTTTGAAGACCAGAGGTGTTATAAAAAAACACAATTACAACAAAGAGCTGGTCGTGAGAAGACATGAGTACAGAAGAGCCACGAGGCTCATAAAAAAACGCCATCCCACTGCAGAAGGCACTGCTATACTCCAAGTCTTAAAATATGAATACAAAGCCTGGGTACGAACCCACCGAAGCAAACTATACCAGTTGAACGCAGAAAGCATCACCACAGCGGTAATAATGAATTCTGCCAGAGATTTTTGGTCCTTATTGAGAGCAACAGAAGCCCCAGTGGAAAATTTGTTAACAAATAACATCCCTCAGCTTACCTGGGAAACACATTTCGCTGAAGTGTTCAAATCTGTCACACCCGAAAATTCAATGGAGCATCGGCATAACATTGCAAAATGGATCAATCTTGAAGACAAAGAAGACATCATGGAAGTCATCAAAAAAATAAAAAACTCACGAGCGCCCGGACCCAACGGGATCACCAACTTTGAACTAAAAGCACACCCCGGAGAATGGGCTGCCCTGATCAGCGAAATCTTTCAACGCTGTGCAGAGTCGAGTTCAGTGCGCAAATCATGGACTACTGCAATGATAATCCCCATCTATAAAAAGGGAGACATAAAAGACCCTCTGAATTTTCGGGCGATATCGCTGCTCGACTGTATAGGAAAAGTCTACGGTTCCCTACTTTTAAAGAAATTCCAAACTTGGGCTGCTTCCGCTGATTGCAATGACCATCTGCAATCAGGTTTAAAAAGAAACGCTGGGACAGCAGGCATTATATTAACATTCAGTATACTGAAAATCAAAGCCCTACAACTTGGTCAATGCCTATACGTTGTGTTTGTTGATTTCACACAAGCCTTCGACCGCATTGAGAGAAATCGCCTCTGGATGAAATTAAGAGACTGGAATTGTCCGGAAGATATACTGGCTCCAATACAAGCCCTGCATCATAACACCTCAATGAGGGTACGTCTAAGCCACGAAGGAGATCTATCTGACGAAATTCCGATTACACAGGGAGTTAAGCAGGGCTGCCCACTAGCGTGAGCTTTATTCTTGGCCTACATAGGTGACCTTCAAGAAAGCACAACCATCACGCGTGCCTTCCCGCCTAAAATTGGAAACACCACGATAGATCGACTTCTTTACGCTGACGACCTTACATTATTTGACCAGACTCCAGTAGGCCTCCAACAGCAACTTAACAGTCTCCAACAATACGCAAGCAACCAACAATCAACTTTTACAAAATGAAAGTGGTGCCTGCTGTAACATACGGTGCAGAGGCCATGCCGACCATCCCAAAGAATATCTGGCCGAAATTAGAAGCCTCATTTTGGAAATCAGTGCTCAAGCTTCCAAACTCAACTTCGGGAGTAGCAAGAAGACGTGAGCTGAGCCTCCAGTCTTTGGAGTGTACAGTGAGCTGTAACACACTAATGCTCTATAGGAAGTGCAGAATGGTCGATGGCAATGAAATCTACAGAATGATCAAGCACGAGATGGATGCAGGTAAATCAGAGATGCTAAGAAATTGGCAAAAGGAAAACATTTTGCTCCTTGATACCATCGCCTCAGAAGAGGAAGAGCTCATTCACAATCCACGCAGAATTCTGCGTAAATTGAAGGAAGCAGATTGGGCAAAGACAACAGAATCAGCTGCGAAACAAAAGCTCACCTCTCACCTTCCCGGAAGCACAAAAAAATTGAACGAGTTGCAAAATTTCATAAAGAAATTCCCAAATAAAGAGGCACGCAATTTGATACTAAGATCAAGCTTACAACTTCTACCAGCGAATGAAATCCGATACATAAGAGGTTTATCATCAACAGCTAATTGCCGTTTCTGCCAAGATATCGTGCCGCCTCCACAAGAAACAATTTGCCACATCTTGATGGACTGTCACGCAACACGCACAATAAGACTACGGTACATCACACATGTATCAAAAGCCGATCCACTGATGGAAGAACACACTTGGTGGCACAGGATTATAGGAGGCGACAGAACCAGCTGGCAAATAGCTACAACAAAAATATTGGAATATGTCGTGACTAATCTACTAAAAAATTAGCAGTGACTCGACGGCCTTGACATTGCCTAACTACAACAGTCAACAGGCTCAAACGATAAGAACTCAAGTCAGCCATGGGGACAAATGTTGAGATATATGAAGAGACATTTATATTGTAAAAATCTTGTTTTGATTAAACAATAATAATTAAAAAAAAACATTCATTTTGCAAACGTTTGTGTAGATTTGTCAAATAGTACCACATTTATAAGCCTTTACATTATTTTGGGACCCTCCTCTAATTTTGCCCCCTCTTGACAGAATCCCACCAAACTTTGTAAAAACATTTATATCTAGATCCAAAATCGTTTTGCTAAATGTTGTTCAGATTTGTTTAATGGCACCACATTTATAAGTCTTTACAATATTTCGGGACCCCCGTTCTAATTTTGCCCCCTATTGACAGAATCCCACAAAACATTGAAAAACCATTCAGTATTAGGTCTAGAATAAAATTCCAAAATTGCATGCAATTTAATTCAGTGGTGCCAAAGTTATAGTGTTCGCGGACTTTCAGGGGTTAAAACTACCCTTTTTTTTGGCTTCGTATGGCCATAACCCATCCCAACCTCACTCCTCCAGATCCCCCCTACATCTCCAGAGATTATTTGTTGAGTTTGACAAGTGCAATGTTGAGTTGTTTTTTTTTCGCTGCGGTGTCCGTGGACATCGAGAAAAGTCAGTGAATCCAAGATGGCGGGCATTTCAGGAAAACTGACGCATTTCAAATTTTTCTCCATCCAATTAGCAAGCCCGCCTAATGTCCAGGGACTTCACGTCGCCCGATTGGCCAATCAGATAAAGGTCTGCGGACTGAACAGGGAAATGGGTCCACGGACCGAACAGGGAAATGGGTCCACGGACCGAACTCAGATATCACTAATTTTTTTGAAGTACGTTTAGCCCGTTTTAAAGATAACTACTGGACGGATTTACACCAAATTTACAAAAGCTTTTGGGACCAAGCAGCCGCTCCTGCCGCAGATTTGGTGGAAATCCGTCTCGCGGTTTCGGCTGTAGACGTGAGCAAAGTTTTTTCCCATTATGTCTATGGAAAAAATAAAAAAAATGTGTGACCCCCCTATAACTTTGCCCCCCCCTTCACGAAACCTCTCCAAACTTGGCACCGGAATTCAGAGTGGGCCATATACATTTTATGCAGTTCAGATTCGTCCAGGGGGGGCAAAGTTATAAGACGTCCAAAAAGTGCTCTTGCTATGGGTTTAGCAACTTAAACATAACTACTGGGCCGCTACCCTGTAATGTGTTAAAAAACAGACGAGATGTGTATATCGACAGCACTGATGTGCCATGGCCTGTTTTAAAGACATTTGAATCAAACGGGAATGAAGGAATTATGAATTTAGATGAAGAGGCAAAACTAGAAAGAGATTCGATTGGTTATACTTATGTGTAACCTTTTATATAAGTGTAGAAGCTTGTGTACACAGGCCAAAGTGCAGGGTTTCATTAACACAGTAGGACCACTATATATCCGAAGGCAACAGATCCCTCTAGCGGAGACAACAGGTGAAGCTATGCAAATTGCCATTGTCTCTATCTATATATTACATGGCCACGCTAGTGGCCATGTAGTTATGGTTAGGTTGGTGTTTCCATAGGAAGAGCACTTTTTGGGCGGCTTATAACTTCACTCTCCCTGGACGAATCCTCACCAAACTTTGCAAAAAAAGTATTTGGGTCACTCTGAATTTATTTGCAAAGTTTGGTGAGGATTCGTCCAGGGGGGCAAAGTTATAGGGGGGGTCCCAAAACTTTTTTTTTCCCATAGACTGAATATGAATTTTTTTTTGCTCGCGTCTACAGCCCAAACCGCTGGACGGATTTTCACCAAATTTGGACCAGGAGCAGCAGCTTGGACCCGAAAGCGTGCTTTTGCAAATTTGGTGAAAATCCGTCCAGTAGTTTTTTTTTAAATGACCAAAAAGTAGGTAAAAAAAAATTAGTGATATCTGTGTTCGCTTCGCGGACACACTTCCCTGTTCGCTCCGCGGACAGGATGGTGATTGGGCAAGCAGCTTGCGTGATGTCCACGGACATCTGACGTGCTCTCTCATTGGATGCGGTGAAAGCGTGCAGTGTGTCTGGCTTCAGAGACTCCCGCCATCTTTCTTTCCCGCATGAGAGGCTTTGTCAGGTCAGCAGGAGCGTGTCTATCTCCTGTTCCTCCCACCCCCAGCTCATGCCCTGTGTCTGCCCCACCCCCAGCTCATGCCCCGTGTGTCCTTTCTGTCCCCCCCACCCCCGCTCATGCCCCGTGTGTCCTTCCTGTTCCCCCCACCCCCACTCATGCTCCGTGTGTCCCCTGTTCCTCCAGCCCCCCGCTCACGCCATCGCACACGGTGGCCAGCGGAGGGCAGAGGAGCGGGATCTGCCGCACGAACTCATGTCCGTGTGGCATGTCCATGTTTTTGTTTGTCCCCCCCACCCCCCGCTCATGCCCTGTGTGTCTCTCTCCCTCCCCCCACCCCCCACTCATGCCCCGTGTGTCTCTCTCCCTCCCCCCCGCCCCCCGCTCATGCCCCGTGTGTCTCTCTCCCTCCCCCCACCCCCCGCTCAAGCCTCGTGTGTCTCTCTCCCTCCCCCCACCCCCCGCTCATGCCCCGTGTGTCTCTCTCCCTCCCCCCCACCCCCGCTCATGCCCCGTGCGTCTCTCTCCCTCCCCCCATCCCCCGCTCATGCCTCGTGTCTCTCTCCCTCTCCCCACCCCCCGCTCATGCCCCGTGTGTCTCTCTCCCTCCCCCCATCCCCACCCCATGTGTCTCCCTCCCTCCCCCCACCCCCCGCTCATGCCCCGTGTCTCTCTCTCCCTCCCCCACCCCCCGCTCATGCCTCGTGTGTCTCTCTCCCTCCCCCCACCCCCCGCTCATGCCCCGTGTGTCTCTCTCCCTCCCCCCCGCCCCCGCTCATGCCCGCGTGTGTCTCTCTCCCTCCTCCCCACCCCCCGCTCATGCCCCGTGTGTCTATCCCCCCCAACCCCCGCTCATGCCCCGTGTGTCTCTCCCCCTCCCACCCCCCGCTCATGCCCCGTGTGTCTCTCTCCCTCCCCCCACCCCCCGCTCATGCCCCGTGTGTCTCTCCCCTCCCCCCCACCCCCGTGTGTCTCTCCCCTCCCCCTCACCCCCTGCTCATGCCCCGTGTGTCTCTATCCCTCCCACCCACCCCCCGCTCATGCCCCGTGTGTCTCTATCCCTCCCGCCCCCACCCCCCGCTCATGCCCCGTGTGTCTCTATCCCTCCCGCCCACCCCCCGCTCATGCCCCGTGTGTCTCTATCCCTCCCGCCCACCCCCCGCTCATGCCCTGTGTGTCTCTATCCCTCCCGCCCACCCCCAGCTCATGCCCCGTGTGTCTCTATCCCTCCCGCCCACCCCCAGCTCATGCCCCGTGTGTCTCTATCCCTCCCGCCCATCCCCAGCTCATGCCCCGTGTGTCTCTATCCCTCCCGCCCACCCCCCGCTCATGCCCCGTGTGTCTCTATCCCTCCCGCCCATCCCCCGCTCATGCCCCGTGTGTCTCTATCCCTCCCGCCCACCCCCCGCTCATGCCCCGCGTGTCTCTATCCCTCCCGCCCACCCCCCGCTCATGCCCCGTGTGTCTCTATAACTCCCGCCCACCCCCCGCTCATGCCCCGTGTGTCTCTATTCCTCTCGCCCACCCCCCGCTCATGCCCCGTGTGTCTCTAACCCTCCTACCCACCCCTCGCTCATGCCCCGTGTGTCTCTATCCCTCCCCCCCGCCCCCCGCTCATGCCCCGTGTGTCTCTCTCCCTCCCCCCACCCCCCGCTCAAGCCTCGTGTGTCTCTCTCCCTCCCCCCACCCCCCGCTCATGCCCCGTGTGTCTCTCTCCCTCCCCCCCACCCCCGCTCATGCCCCGTGTGTCTCTCTCCCTCCCCCCACCCCCCGCTCATGCCTCGTGTCTCTCTCCCTCTCCCCACCCCCCGCTCATGCCCCGTGTGTCTCTCTCCCTCCCCCCATCCCCACCCCATGTGTCTCCCTCCCTCCCCCCACCCCCCGCTCATGCCCCGTGTCTCTCTCTCCCTCCCCCACCCCCCGCTCATGCCTCGTGTGTCTCTCTCCCTCCCCCCACCCCCCGCTCATGCCCCGTGTGTCTCTCTCCCTCCCCCCCGCCCCCGCTCATGCCCGCGTGTGTCTCTCTCCCTCCTCCCCACCCCCCGCTCATGCCCCGTGTGTCTATCCCCCCCAACCCCCGCTCATGCCCCGTGTGTCTCTCCCCCTCCCACCCCCCGCTCATGCCCCGTGTGTCTCTCTCCCTCCCCCCACCCCCCGCTCATGCCCCGTGTGTCTCTCCCCACCCCCCCACCCCCGTGTGTCTCTCCCCTCCCCCTCACCCCCTGCTCATGCCCCGTGTGTCTCTATCCCTCCCACCCACCCCCCGCTCATGCCCCGTGTGACTCTATCCCTCCCGCCCCCACCCCCCGCTCATGCCCCGTGTGTCTCTATCCCTCCCGCCCACCCCCCGCTCATGCCCCGTGTGTCTCTATCCCTCCCGCCCACCCCCCGCTCATGCCCTGTGTGTCTCTATCCCTCCCGCCCACCCCCAGCTCATGCCCCGTGTGTCTCTATCCCTCCCGCCCACCCCCAGCTCATGCCCCGTGTGTCTCTATCCCTCCCGCCCATCCCCAGCTCATGCCCCGTGTGTCTCTATCCCTCCCGCCCACCCCCCGCTCATGCCCCGTGTGTCTCTATCCCTCCCGCCCATCCCCCGCTCATGCCCCGTGTGTCTCTATCCCTCCCGCCCACCCCCCGCTCATGCCCCGCGTGTCTCTATCCCTCCCGCCCACCCCCCGCTCATGCCCCGTGTGTCTCTATAACTCCCGCCCACCCCCCGCTCATGCCCCGTGTGTCTCTATTCCTCTCGCCCACCCCCCGCTCATGCCCCGTGTGTCTCTAACCCTCCTACCCACCCCTCGCTCATGCCCCGTGTGTCTCTATCCCTCCCGCCGACCCCCCGCTCATGCCCCGTGTGTCTCTAACCCTCCCGCCCACCCCCCGCTCATGCCCCGTGTGTCTCTATCCCTCCCACCCACCCCCTGCTCATGCCCCATGTGTCTCTCAAATCCCCCCACCCCCTGCTCATGCCCCGTGTGTCACTCCCCTCCCCCACCCCCTGCTCATGCCCCATGTCTCTCCCCCCCACCCCCTGCTCATGCCCCGTGTCTCTCCCCTCCCCCACCCCCTGCTCATGCCCTGTGTGTCTCTCCCCTCCGCCCCACCCCCCGCTCATGCCCCGTGTGTCTCTCCCCTCGCCCCCACCCCCGCTCATGCCCCGTGTGTCTCTATCTCTCCCACCCACCCCCCGCTCATGCCCCGTGTGTCTCTATCCCTCCAACCCACCCCCGCTCATGCCCCGTGTGTCTCTATCCCTCCCACCCAACCCCATCTCATGCCCCGTGTGTCTATATCCCTCCCACCCACCCGCTCATGCCCCGTGTGTCTCTATCCCTCCCCCCACCCCCCGCTCTTGCCCCGTGTGTCTCTATCCCTCCCACCCACCCTCCGCTCATGCCCCGTGTGTCTCTATTCCTCCCACCCACCCCCCCGCTCATGCCCCATGTGTCTATATCCCTCCCAACCACCCCCCGCTCATGCCCCATGTGTCTCTCCCCTCCCCCAACTCCCGCTCATGCCCCGTGTGTCTCTTGCCTCCTACCGACCCCCCGCTCATGCACCGTGTGTCTCTATCCCTCCCACCCACCCCCCGTTCATGCCCCATGTGTCTCTCCCCTCCCCCCACCCCCGCTCATGCCCCGTGTGTCTCTCCCCTCCCCCCCACCCCCCACTCATGCCCCGTGTGTCTCTCCCCTCCCACCCACCCCCCGCTCATGCCCCGTGTGTCTCTATCCCTCCCACCCACCCCCCGCTCATGCCCCGTGTGTCTCTATCCCTCCCCCCACCCCCGCTCATGCCATGTGTGTCTCTATCCCTCCCACCCACCCCCCTCTCATGCCCCGTGTCTCTCTCCTGTTGCCCCCCACCCCCCGGTCATGCCCCGTGTCTCCCTTCTGTTGCCCCCATCCCCTGTTCATGCCCCGTGTCTCTCTGCTGTTGCCCCCCACCCCCCGGTCATGCCCTGTGTCTCTCTCCTGTTACCCCCCACCCCCCTCTCATGCCCCGTGTCTCCCTCGTGTTCCCCCCACCCCCGCTCATGCCCCGTGTCTCCCTGCTGTTGCCCCCCACTCATGCCCCGTGTCTCTCTCATGTTACCCCCCGCTCATGCCCTGTGTCTCTCTCCTGTTGCCCCCCCACCCCCCGCTCATGCCCCGTGTCTCCCTCCTGTTGCCCCCCACCCCCCGCTCATGCCCCGTGTCTCTCTTCTGTTACCCCCCACCCCCCTCTCATGCCCCGTGTCTCCCTCGTTTTCCCCCCACCCCCGCTCATGCCCTTGTCTCCCTGCTGTTGCGTCCCACCCCCCGCTCATGCCCCGTGTCTGTCTCCTGTTACTCCCCACCCATGTCCCGTGTCTCTCTCCTGTTGCCCCCCACTCCCCGGTCATGTCCTGTGTCTCCCTTCTGTTGCCCCCCACCCCCCGGTCATGTCCCGTGTCTCCCTGCTGTTGCCCTCCCACCCCCCTCTCATGCCCTGTGTCTCTCTCCTGTTACCCCCACCCCTCTCTCATGCCCCGTGTCTCCCTGCTGTTGCCCCACACCCCCCGCTCATGCCCCGTGTCTCCCTGCTGTTGCCCCCCACCGCCCGCTCATGCCCCGTGTCTCCCCTGTTCCACCCCACCCCCCGCTCATGCCGTGTCTCCCTCCTTTTCTCCCCCACCCCCCACTCATGCCCCGTGTTTTCCCTGTTCCCCGACCCCACGCTCATGCCCCGTGTCTCCCCTGTTCCCCCCCAGCCCCCGCTCATGCCCCGTGTCTCCCTGCTGTTGACCCCCACCCCCCTCTCATGCCCCGTGTCTCTCTCCTGTTACCTCCCACCCCCCTCTCATGCCCCGTGTCTCTCTCCTGTTCCCCCCACCCCCGGACATGGCCCGTGTCTCCCTGCTGTTGCCCCCACCCCCCGCTCATGCCCCGTGTATTTCTTCTGTTACCCCCCACCCAAGCTCATGCCCCGTGTCTCCCTGCTGTTGCCCCCCACCCCCCGCTCATGCCCCGTGTCTCTCTCCTGTTACCCCCCACCCCCCTCTCATGCCCCGTGTCTCTCTCCTGTTCCCCCCACCCCCTGCTCATGCCTCGTGTGTCTCTCCCCTCCGCCCCACCCCCCGCTCATGCCCCGTGTATCTCTTCTGTTACCCCCCACCCCCGCTCATGCCCCGTGTCTCCCTGCTGTTGCCCCCCACCCCCCGCTCATGCCCCGTGTCTCTCTCCTGTTACCCCCCACCCCCTCTCATGTCCTGTGTCTCTCTCCTGTTGCCCTCCACCCCCCGGTCATGCCCTGTGTCTCCCTGCTGTTGCCCCCCCTCCCCCCACTCATGCCCCGTGTCTCTCTCCTTTTAACCCCAACCCCCCGGTCATGCCCCGTGTCTCCCTGCTGTTACCCCCCACCCCCCGCTCATGCCCGTGTCTCCCTGCTGTTGCCCCCCACCCCCCGCTCATGCCCCGTGTCTCTCTCCTGTTACCCCCACCACCCTCTCATGCCCCGTGTCTCTCTCCTGTTCCCCCCACCCCCTGCTCATGCCTCGTGTGTCTCTCCCCTCCGCCCCACCCCCCGCTCATGCCCCGTGTGTCTCTATCTCTCCCACCCACCCCCCGCTCATGCCCCGTGTGTCTCTATCCCTCCAAACCCACCCCCCGCTCATGACCCGTGTGTCTCTATCCCTCCCACCCAACCCCATCTCATGCCCCGTGTGTCTATATGCCTCCCACCCACCCGCTCATGCCCCGTGTGTCTCTATCCCTCCCCCTCACCCCCCCGCTCATGCCCCGTGTGTCTCTATCCCTCCCACCCACCCTCCGCTCATGCCCCGTGTGTCTCTATCCCTCCCACCCCCGCTCATGCCCCGTGTGTCTCTATCCCTCCCAACCACCCCCCGCTCATGCCCCGTGTGTCTCTCCCATCCCCCCAACCCCCGCTCATGCCCCGTGTGTCTCTCCCCGACCACCAACCTCCCGCTCATGCCCCGTGTGTCTCTATCCCTCCCACCCACCCCCCGTTCATGCCCCGTGTGTCTCTCCCCTCCCCCCCACCCCCCGCTCATGCCCCGTGTGTCTCTCCCCTCCCCCCCACCCCCCGTTCATGCCCCGTGTGTCTCTCCCCTCCCACCCACCCCCCGCACATGCCCGGTGTGTCTCTATCCCTCCCACCCACCCCCCGCTCATGCCCCGTGTGTCTCTATCCCTCCCCCCACCCCCGCTCATGCCCCGTGTGTCTCTATCCCTCCCCCCACCCCCTGCTCATGCCCTGTGTGTCTCTATCCCTCCCACCCACCCCCCGCTCATGCCCCGTGTGTCTCTATCCCTCCCACCTACCCCCCGCTCATGCCCTGTGTGTCTCTATCCCTCCCACCCACCCCCCTCTCATGCCCCGTGTCTCTCTCCTGTTTCCCCCACCCCCCGGTCATGCCCCGTGTCTCCCTTCTGTTGCCCCTATCCCCCGTTCATGCCCCGTGTCTCTCTTGCTGTTGCCCCCCACCCCCCGGTCATGCCCTGTGTCTCT
The DNA here is from genome assembly GCF_040938575.1 of Ambystoma mexicanum. Classification (NCBI taxonomy): domain Eukaryota; kingdom Metazoa; phylum Chordata; class Amphibia; order Caudata; family Ambystomatidae; genus Ambystoma; species Ambystoma mexicanum. Next base: position 1,052,056,538 of record NC_090941.1, read on the forward strand.
CTCCTCTTACCCCCACCCCCCTCTCATGCCCCGTGTCTCCCTCGTGTTCCCCCCACCCCCGCTCATGCCCCGTGTCTCCCTGCTGTTGCCCCCCGCTCATGCCCCGTGTCTCTCTCATGTTACCCCCCACACCCCGCTCATGCCCCGTGTCTCTCTCCTGCTGCCCCCCACCCCCTGGTCATGCCCCGTGTCTCCCTCCTGTTGCCCCCCACCCCCGCTCCTGTCCCGTGTCTCTGTTCTGTTACCCCCCACCCCCCTCTCATGCCCCGTGTCTCCCTCGTTTTCCCCCCACACCCGCTAATGCCCTTGTCTCCCTGCTGTTGCCCCACACCCCCCGCTCATGCCCCGTGTCTGTCTCCTGTTACTCCCCACCCATGTCCCGTGTCTCTCTCCTGTTGCCCCCCACTCCCCGGTCATGTCCTGTGTCTCCCTTCTGTTGCCCCCCACCCCCCGGTCATGTCCCGTGTCTCCCTGCTGTTGCCCTCCCACCCCCCTCTCATGCCCCGTGTCTCTCTCCTGTTACCCCCCACCCCCCTCTCATGCCCCGTGTCTCCCTGCTGTTGCCCCACACCCCCCGCTCATGCCCCGTGTCTCCCTGCTGTTGCCCCCCACCGCCCGCTCATGCCCCGTGTCTCCCCTGTTCAACCCCACCCCCCGCTCATGCCGTGTCTCCCTCCTTTTCTCCCCCACCCCCCGCTCATGCCCCGTGTTTTCCCTGTTCCCCCACCCCACGCTCATGCCCCGTGTCTCCCCTGTTCCCCCCAGCCCCCGCTCATGCCCCGTGTCTCCCTGCTGTTGCCCCCCACCCCCCTCTCATGCCCCGTGTCTCTCTCCTGTTACCTCCCACCCCTCTCTCATGCCCCGTGTCTCTCTCCTGTTCCCCCCACCCCGGGACATGGCCCGTGTCTCCCTGCTGTTGCCCCCCACCCCCCGCTCATGCCCCGTGTATCTCTTCTGTTACCCCCCACCCCCGCTCATGCCCCGTGTCTCCCTGCTGTTGCCCCCCACCCCCCGCTCATGCCCCGTGTCTCTCTCCTGTTACCCTCCACCTCCCTCTCATGTCCCGTGTCTCTCTCCTGTTGCCCCCCACCCCCCGGTCATACCCTGTGTCTCCCTGCTGTTGCCCCCCACTCATGCCCCGTGTCTCTCTCCTGTTACCCCCAACCCCCCGGTCATGCCCCGTGTCTCCCTGCTGTTACGCCCCACCCCCTGCTCATGCCCGTGTCTCCCTGCTGTTGCCCCCCACCCCATGCTCATGCCCTGTGTCTCTCTCCTGTTACCCCCCACCCCCCTCTCATGCCCCGTGTCTCTCTCCTGTTCCCCCCACTCCCCGGTCATTGTCCGTGTCTCCCTGCTGTTGCCCCCCACCCCCCGCTCATGCCCCATGTATCTCTTCTGTTACCCCCACCCCCCGCTCATGCCCCGTGTCTCTCTCCTGTTACCCCCCACCCCCCCTCACATGTCCCGTGTCTCTCTCCTGTTGCACCCCACCCCCCGGTCATGCCCTGTGTCTCCCTGCTGTTGCCCCCCACCCCCCACTCATGCCCCGTGTCTCTCTCCTGTTACCCCCAACCCCCAGGTCATGCCCCGTGTCTCCCTGCTGTTACCCCCCACCCCCTTCTTATGCCCTGTGTCTCTCTCCTGTTCCCCCCACCCCCCGCTCTTGCCCTGTGTGTCTCTCCTCTTGCCCCCCACCCCCCGCTCATGCCCTGTGTCTCCCTGCTGTAGCCCCCACCCCCCGCTCATGCCCCGTGTATCCCTTCTGTTGCCCCCGCTCATGCCCTGTGTCTGTCTCCTGTTACCCCCCCACCCCCTCTCATGCCCCGTGTCTCTCTCCTGTTACCCCCACCCCCTTCTCATGCCCCGTGTCTCTCTCCTGCACCCCCCACCCCCCTCTCATGCCCCGTGTCTCCCTGCTGTTGCCCCCCACCCCCCGCTCATGCCCCGTGTCTCTCCCCTGTTACCCCCCACCCCCCGCTCATGCCCCGTGTCTCCCTGCTGTTGCCCCCCAACCCCGTCTCATGCCTCGTGTCTCTCTCCTGTTACCCCCCACCCCCCTCTCATGCCCCTTGTCTCTCTCCTGTTCCCCCACCCCCCGGTCATGCCCCGTGTCTCCCTGCTGTGGCCCCCCGCTCATGCCCCTTGTCTCTCTCATGTTACCACCCACCCCCCGCTCATGCCCCGTGTCTCTCTCCTGTTACCCCCACCCCCTCTCATGCCCCGTGTCTCTCTACTGTTGCCCCCACCCTCTGGTCATGCCCCATGTCTCCCTGCTGTTGCCCCCCATCCCCCACTCATGCCCCGTGTCTCTCTCCTGTTCCCCCCGCTCATGCCCTGTGTCTCTCTCCTGTTGCCCCCCACCCCCCGCTCATGCCCCGTGTCTCCCTGCTGTTGCCCCCCACCCCCCGCTCATGCCCCGTGTCTCCCTGCTGTTGCCCCCCACCCCCCGCTCATGCCCCGTGTCTCCCTGCTGTTGCCCCCACCGCCCTCTCATGCCCCGTGTCTCTCTCCTGTTGCCCCCCACCCCCTGGTCATGCCCCGTGCCTCCCTGCTGTTCCCCCCACCCTCCGGTCATGCCCCGTGTCTCCCTGCTGTTGCCCCCCACCCCCCACTCATGCCCCGTGTCTCCCTGCTGTTGCCCCCCACCCCCCTCTCATGCCCCGTGTCTCTCTCCTGTTACCCCCCACCCTCTCTCATGCCCCGTGTCTCTCTACTGTTGCCCCCCACCCTCTGGTCATGCCCCATGTCTCCCTGCTGTTGCCCCCCATCCCCCACTCATGCCCCGTGTCTCTCTCCTATTACCCCTCACCCCCGGTCATGCCCCACATCTCCCTGCTGTTACACCCCACCCCCCGCTCATGCCCCGTGTCTCTCTCCTGTTCCCCCCGCTCATGCCCTGTGTCTCTCTCCTGTTGCCCCCCACCCCCCGCTCATGCCCCGTGTCTCCCTGCTGTTGCCCCCCACCCCCCGCTCATGCCCCTTGTCTCCCTGCTGTTGCCCCCCACCGCCCTCTCATTCCCCGTGTCTCTCTCCTGTTGCCCCCCACCCCCTGGTCATGCCCCGTGCCTCCCTGCTGTTCCCCCCACCCTCCGGTCATGCCCGTGTCTCCCTGCTGTTGCCCCCCACCCCCCGCTCATGCCCCGTGTATCTCTTCTGTTACCCCCCACCCCCGCTCATGCCCCGTGTCTCCCTGCTGTTGCCCTCCTCCCCCCGCTCATGCCCCGTGTCTCTCTCCTGTTACCCCCCACCCCCCTCTCATGTCCCGTGTCTCTCTCCTGTTACCCCCCACCCCCTGTCATGGCCCGTGTCTCCCTGCTGTTACCCCCCACCCCCCGCTCATGCCCCGTGTCTCTCTCCTGTTCCCCCCACCCCCCGCTCTTGCCCTGTGTGTCTCTCCTGTTGCCCCCTGTTCATGCCCTGTTTCTCCTTGCTGCTGCCCCCACCCCCCTCTCATGCCCCGTATATCCCTTCTGTTGCCCCGCTCATGCCCCGTGTCGGTCTCCTGTTACCCCCCCACCCCCTCTCATGCCCCGTGTCTCTATCCTGTTACCCCCCAACCCCCTCTCATGCCCCGTGTCTCTCTCCTGTTACCCCCCACCCCCCTCTCATGCCCGTGTCTCCCTGCTGTTGCCCCCCACCCCCCGCTCATGCCCCGTTTCTCCCTGCTGTTGCCCCCCAACCCCCTCTCATGCCTTGTGTCTCTCTCCTGTTACTCCCCACCCCCCTCTCATGCCCCTTGTCTCTCTCCTGTTCCCCCACCCCCCGGTCATGCCCCGTGTCGCCCTGCTGTTGCCCCCCGCTCATGCCCCTTGTCTCTCTCCTGTTACCCCCCACCCCCCGCTCATGCCCCGTGTCTCTCTCCTGTTACCCCCCACCCCCTCTCATGCCCCGTGTCTCTCTCCTCTTGCCCCCCACCCCCTGGTCATGCCCCGTGTCTCCCTGCTGTTGCCCCCCACCCCCCACTCATGCCCCTTGTCTCTCTCCTATTACCCCCCACCCCCGGTCATGCCCCGTGTCTCCCTGCTGTTACCCCCCACCCCCCGCTCATGCCCCATGTCTCTCTCCTGTTCCCCCCGCTCATGCCCTGTGTCTCTCTCCTGTTGCCCCCCACCCTCCGCTCATGCCCCGTGCCTCCCTGCTGTTGCCCCCCACCCCCCTCTCATGCCCCGTGTCTCTCTCCTGTTGCCCCCCACCCCCCGGTCATGCCCCGTGTCTTCCTGCTGTTGCCCCCGCTCATGCCCCGTGTCTCTCTCCTGTTGCCCCCCAACCCCCAGTCATGCCCCGTGTCTCCCTGCTGTTGCCCCCCACCCCCCGCTCATGCCCCGTGTCTCCCTGCTGTTGCCCCCACCCCCTACTCATGCCCCGCATCTCTCTCTCCTGTTACCCCCCAACCCCCTCATGCCCTGTGTCTCTTTCCTGTACCCCCCACCCCCTCTCAGGCCCCGTGTCTCCCTGCTGTTCCCCCCACCCCCCCGCTCATGCCCCGTGTCTCTCCTTTTATCCCCACCCCCCTCTCATGCCCCGTGTCTCTCTCCTGTTACCCCCTTAACCCCCTCTCATGCCCCGTGTCTCCCTCGTATTCCCCCCACGCCCCGCTCATGCCCTGTTGTGTTCTCTTTATCCACCCCGCCTTCCCTTTCCATGGTGGCCATCTTGGTAAAAGATTTTCCTTCCTGCGGTTTGGGAAGAAAAATCTTTTTTTTACCTCCTGGGGTTCCCACTTTGAGGACCTAAGATGCTAGTGGTCTTCATCTATTGAAAAAGATGTTATGGTGACGTTGCACTAATAAAAACCTATGAAATGCAGTAAAAAGAAATTGTGTTACAGGGACGTTATGGTTAAGTTGCACTAATAAAAACCTATGAAATTCAATGAAAAAACTTTGTGAAAGGGACGTTATGGTTAAGTTGCGCTAATAAAAACCTATGAAATTCAATGAAAAAACTTTGTTAAAGGGACGTTATGGTTAAGTTGCGCTACTAAAAACCTATGAAATTCAGTGAAAAAACTTTGTTAAAGGGACGTTATGGTTAAGTTGCGCTACTAAAAACCTATGAAATTCAGTGAAAAAACTTTGTTAAAGGGACGTTATGGTTCCAAGTAAAACCGAAAAACCCTTGAAATTCGCCAGTTACGGTAAGCTAAGCAACCATAACTCGCGCCACCACCGTGCACTGCTAAGACTAACACCCACGACATCAAGGGGTTCTATGAAGAGATACTGTGTTGAGTGACCTGGCCTGTCCCTTGGTCCCCTCCCTCGCCTCGCTGCGCTCTGAAACACATGTGTATGAGCGCGATACAAATAAAATATCAATGTCAATGTCTTGCGCATTTGTGTCCATAGCATTTAGTACAGGGTTGCCCTGCCTTCAAGTGCCCCCATTTGTGGCAGAAAATACAGAGGAGGCCTGGAGCGATACAGTGATGTGCCAAAGATCACACTACTTGTTCTAGTGGGGAAGCCTGGATTAGAATCAGGGGTCCTGATGCCACCTCCGATCATTCATTCAGACCACATCAGCTCTGCAAGATGCAGGATTTAAAAAGCCCCAAAAAATGTTAATTTCAAATGTTTGCTGAAAACCAAGTTTATATGGTGCATTCTCTGACTTTTTTAAAGCTGAGAAATAAAACGAATACAGTGAGCCCTGCGGACGGGTTTTCTGTGATTCAGAAGGAACCGGCCAGTCCCTGAAGCATCGTTAATGAAACCACATGTCGTCCTGCACACTCTTCCCCTTCACTTGCTCTCAGCATGTTCTATTTAATCCAGAAACGCCAGAAACATCTACAGCCTCCCTGCTGAGTTGCTCCTGGCAAAGCCATCGGTGCATTAAGTCCCGCTTTGAACACGTTAGGGGTCAGAACACCCTGCACGTTTTACGCGTGTTGTGCTTTTAGCTGCCCTGAGACATGGCGATGGTTCTTCGTTGAAATATCGACTACAAAAGAATGCAGGTGCTGCGAATGTCGAATACCGGCTCCTTTGAATACGACGTGCATTTCGGCAGAAATCAAGTGGTGGCTTTCAGTTTTTGCAAATGATTTCACTGTGTAACGTATCATTTCTCGGAGGTATTGGAAGATAGTGTTTTCAAAGTGGACACAGCAACAATTCAGGCGTTTGCTTGTTTGCCAGGTCTAGAAGAAAATGAAGCAGTGGCAATGAAGCAGTGTTGTCCTCCACTGCCATGTCAATAGGCACGCCTGTGAGATGGACATCGCCAGACACACCTTTCAACCCTCCCATTGCATTCGCCCCAAGCCCCTCAACCTACTGCGAGATGAATGCACTGAATGTATAAGACTGACAACATGGCGGCAGCAGCGCTGGCCTTTAGTGGAGGACGACCAGTGACGTCGAGTGAGAGCGAGCAGAACCCCGAGGGCTCTATCTTGATTCCAATGCCAGGCAAGCCACTTCTCGGTGCCTGGGCCTTAAGCCAAGTCTGTTTTTATTTGTATTGGTGTTTGGCGCCACCTACTGCTTAACGTGTTCATTTTCGTTGTAGTCTTCCATCCTTGTGATCACTTATCCAATTCTTCACTATAACGTTATTACAAGAAGATTGTACACATGACAATTCCCAACAAACACATCCGGATGCATTTAACGCTTCAAAGCAATGTAATGCATAGTGTTACCATCAAAACGCAAAGTAACAGCGTTAACGCTCATTCTAAACGTCAATGTGGTTCTGCCATTCACTGTTGTGTTCTCCGTCAGAAAGTGGTGACGTTAGAGCTCAAGGGATCCCACCTGGGAGTGTGTGTGATGCGTCGTCAGCACTGTGCTTTAACCTCTGCCTGCTACCACAGTGTGCCTATTGCATTAAGGGCCAGCTCTCTGGGGGGCTGCAGCCCCCACTCACCTCCAAACCCATGACTAGGAGGATGCTGTGCAAATCCCTACACATGGCTGTGCTTTTGACAGGGCAGCTCTGCGTTTGTTGTGAATGGCAGAAAGTCCCCTCATTTATCATTGACGTTTGGGTGGTAAGAGCTGATGAGCCTGTGTGCAGGGCGAGGGTGGGGAGGAGGTTGTCGCGTTTGCATCCGAAAACCCCCACTAACTGCAACCACAGAACTACTGACACTTAAACGGCGTCACAATATCACCCCCCTCGCCTCAGTGTTAAGCTGCTTCGTTCGTTTACATGATGACACGCATACAAAAGGGGTTTCTTTTAACCTTGGATTCTCTTCCTGCTAAGACATGATTACAATCCGCAATTTGCTTTTGTTTCTTTAAGCGACCCGCGAGGCGAATGATTGATGTCGTTACTTGGAATTCTCGCACTTTTCTTGCTATTTTGGATGGGAAATACAATCTACAGTCATGCCATTTTGCTTAATGTTGTTCTGCGAGGATTTACATGTTTGTCACATTGGTTTATAATGTATTTAACCAACCATGTAGGAGAAGACATGAGGCGTTGCCGAGTGGCTGAATTCTCAGCTTCTTTCCTTAATTAAAGTGTGTGATCTTGAGCAAATCATCTTCACATCGTCTTCCTCGCTGTATACATTGAGTCCAAAGAGGTGATTTGGGTTATAGGATACACCATCGGTCATAGACACCTGCATTGTGCCTGCGTACCGTGACACTTGGACCATGATATTACCTGGCGGCAAGGCCCATCCCCCCTTGCTACAAGGCTGTAAGGCTTACTCAGCCCTGACTTTTTACTGTGCTATTATAATTGCTTGCATGTCTGCAGTAGCCCCCATACCACGAGGCTACCATGAGGTGAGGCTTTTCCAGTCTGTTTACAGATACCTATATATCTATGCTGTCTGCATGGCTGAAGTAGCCCCCGTACCGTGAGGCGAGGCTTTACTAGTCTGTACTCATACACCTATTATGCCTTCTGTGCTGTCTGCATGGCTGAAGGAGCCCCTGTACCATGAGACGAGGCTTTGCCAGTCTGTACTCATACACCTATTATGCCTTCTATGCTGTCTGCATGGCTGAAGGAGCCCCCAAACTATGGGGTGAGGCTTTGCCAGTCTGTACTCATACACCTATTATGCCTTCTATGCTGTCTGCATGGCTGAAGGAGCCCCCAAACTATGAGGTGAGGCTTTACCAGTCTGAACTCATACACCTATTATGCCTTCTATGCCGTCTACATGTCTGAGGTAGCCCCCGTACCATGAGACGAGGCTTTGCCAGTCTGTACTCATACACCTATTATGCCTTCTATGCTGTCTGCGTGGCTGAAGGAGCCCCTCTACCGTGAGACGAGACTTTACCAGTCTGTACTCATACACCTATTATGCCTTCTATGCTGTCTACATGGCTGAGGTAGCCCCCCTACCATGAGGCGAGGCTTTGCAAGTCTGTACTCATACACCTATTATGTCTTCTATGCTGTCTACATGGCTGAGGTAGCCCCCGTACCATGAGACGAGGCTTTGCCAGTCTGTACCCATACACCTATTATGCCTTTTATGCTGTCTGCATGGCATAAGTAGTCTCCGTACCATGAGACGAGGCTTTACCAGTCTGTACTCATACACCTATTATGCCTGCTATGCTGTTTGCATGCCTGAAATAGCCCCTGTACCGTGAGGCAAGGCTTTGCCAGTCTGTATACACATACCTATTATGCCATTATGCTGTCTGCATGGCTGAAGTAGCTCCCGTACCATGAGGCGAGGCTTTGCCATTCTGCACTCATACACCTATGATGCCTTCTATGCTGTCTGCGTGGCTGAAGGAGCCCCTGTACCGTGATGTGAGGCTTTGCCATTCTGTACTCATACACCTATTATTCCTTCTATGCTGTCTGCATGGCTGAACGAGCCCCTGTACCGTGAGGCGAGGCTTTGCCAGTCTGTACTCATACACCTATTATGCCTTCTATGCTGTCTGCATGGCTGAAGTAGCCTCTGTAACGTGAGGCAAGGCTTTACCAGTCTGTACTCATACACCTATTATGCCTTCTATGCTGTCTGCATGGCTGAAGTAGCCCCCGTACCGTGAGGCGAGGCTTTACTAGTCTGTACTCATACACCTATTATGCCTTCTATGCTGCCTGCATGGCTGAAGTAGCCTCTGTACCGTGAGGCGAGGCTTTACCAGTCTGTACTCATACACCTATTATGCCTTCTATGCTGTCGGCATGGCTGAAGTAGCCCCTGTACCGTGAGGCAAAGCTTTGCCAGTCTGAACTCATACCCCTATTATGCCTTCTATGCTGTCTGCATTGCTGAAGTAGCCCCCGTACCGTGAGGCGAGACTTTCCCAGTCTGTATACATACACCTATTATGCCCTCTATGCTGTTTGCATGGCTGAAGAAGCCCCCAAACCATGAGGCGAGGCTTTGCCAGTCTGTACTCATACACCTATCATGCCTTTTATGCTGTCTGCATGGCTGAAGGAGCCCCCAAACTATGAGGTGAGGCTCTAATAGTTTATGTACCCACACTGGCTTTGTCAAATATGCTTGATTACTGCGGGTACCAACCACCTTCACTGCAATCTATATGTGCATTCTTGCACGTTATGAACTGTGCTATGCACGTTCTGTAACTAGCGCCCAGATGCCTGAGGGTTAAGTGCGCTGAAATGAATGCAAAAAAAAAATAAATATAGCATGCTTGCCAACATGACCCATTCCTATCTGTAGTTGCTTATGCAGTCCTGTTTTTTTTCGTTGCATTCTGGGATTTGTTTTTCCACATTTCAATGTATAAAACTCAGACTACAAGACCCAGAATGCAAAGAAAAAAAGCAGGACTCGATAAGCACCTACAGATTGGAATGGGTCATGTTGGCAAGTATGGTTTAGGGATGGACTATACTTGTGGCTCCATTTAAATGCCAGTGATTATTCATAAGCACATCACAGAGTTATTTGTCTCTTGGTGTTACATTCTTGAAGTGTGACACCCCCACCATTCATTGCAGTACTAAAGACTGATGACACCCCTTCCGATGTCTTTTCCTGCATTGTCCCTTCCACTGATGAGAATGCATTTGGAAATGAGGTCGCTGCTGGTCTTTTGCTCTGCAGGGCCTTGCACATTCCAGGACCGGCCTTGACTGCATCCCATCGTCTGCAAACGTGTTGACATGCACCATTCTTTTAGGGAGCTGTAAGTCCATTCCTGGTTTTAACTTATCTTAATTTCTCCAAAGAGCGAACGATCCAGTGATGGTGGGTCGACATGGCTGCGGGAAGGAGTGGATTTATTTTGCTTTCTGACGCGTCTGGCTCCACATCCTGATTTGCTTATGTTTAATTGGGTGGGCTTTGCTGCTCCCAATTGAGCAAAATACTAATCTGACTATGAGGGTTCGTTAGTGCGCAGGGACGGGAGGTCCCTTTAGAAGACACTGTAGAACACGTATCCTGCTGTCTGGCCCTTTGCTGTCCTTTGGAAGTTCATGTCAATCAGCAAAACATCTGCTTCCCTAAAAAGGGGCGTGCAGGAGGGGTGCTGTGTGTGCTAAAAGAATGTGTGACTTTAAGAATTTCACTTGTGGGGTAATAAACGTGTGCCACGGTCGGATCCTTTTCTCTTTTAAATAGACACACTGGTTGCGTGCATTTGTTTAGCCAGCTCTGACATGTGATTTGCCTCTTAGATTGGTCAGGACAGCCAGCGTCCATCTTAGCTCTAAACTCTTTCTGATAGTGAATACCTCCTAAATCATGTTTTTGGTGTTTACTATAGTGCTGCATAACATAAATTCCAGCTTCGGAGCACTTGGCAACACGTTTTACTCATTACCGTCTTTATAATACACATTTGTGGTGCTCAATTTACAATTGTTTAGTGTATTACGAAATGTTCTGTGTTAAGCAGAATTATATGCAATACCCTTTGGGAAAAGCACACACAATTAAGACTACAAGGCACATTACAAATTCACCTTTGGTACAAGAATATACATTTTTCTACACATCAGTTGTAAAATAATTCACTAAACTAAAGCAGTTTAAAAATCACACTGTTCATACACCACACCACTCCCAATAGATTCTGGACAAATAAAGCTCAAAAAGAAGTGAGAGCAAAATGGCACTCCAATAATTTAAAAGGGAGGGAAAGGCAAAGTTAAACAAAAATTGAGCAGCACCAACAGGTAAGTAAGCAGGGCAATCTAGAAAAAAGAACTACAGTGAGAGAATCAAATCGAAAGGGCTTATGACCAAAGTCAATAGGGCAAAAGTCTTTGCTGAAGATCACACAGTTCAGGGTAGTTCGTGGTTAAGTCTTTGCCAAGAGTTCAGAACGAAGTTGGTCGGCAGAAAAGTTAGTTTAAAGAGTAGAGAAGGACAAGCCCTCGGATTGGCGAAAGGTTTCACACACCTTTACCGCAGCTGGACGAAACCAACAACCGAATTTGAACAATGGAGAAGCAGCTGTAGCTGAGGCAGACGTTCCCGGCAGGTCCTGCAGGCTCACGGTTCCTGAAGTGACTGTCGGACTGACATGAAGTAGGAAGACTGGAGGGTCCTGCACTGCCCAGGGAAGAACCCAGCAGCAAAGCAGAGCAACGAATAAAAGGTGCGCTCCTTAAAACCCAAGCAGGGTACGACCTTCCTGGCTATCCGGTTCACTGTACTTCTGTACAGCAAATTCGACCAAAGGAGGGAGGCCTGGCTTGCAGTTTTGGTGAACTGGCTGGTTCCACCAGCTACGGGAAAGAAGTTTCCTTGTAGATCTTCTCTGTCATTGGAGTCTGAAGGTTCGGACCTGCAGCAGGGCTTCACCGGGTGGTTCAGTCGTGGTAGGGGTCCTCTTCTGTCAGCTCCTCTTCGGTTCTCTCATTCCAGTGGCGACTCTGCCTTCTCAGTCCCAGAGACCTGCTTTTTATACAGTTTTCCCGCATTCACACAGCCTGGCTGTCAATCAGACAGCAGGGTGGCTGTCCTGACGGCACAGTCACCTAGCCAATCAAACAGGGGTGCGACTTGGGTTACCAAGGGAACCGATGGCAGGGATCCTAAAACCCCTCCCTCACATCCTGCCTACCCAGACTTTCAGGTGCCTAAGGAGGGCTTCTGTGCAGAAGCCCGCAAAAAGGACAGCGAACAAAGGAACCAAACCTGGTTTGGTGCGCAGAGTAAAACATGAGAAAGACATTTTCAAAAAGAAATGGCAAATAAACCCAGCCGGAACCAAATTAAAACCAATATGGTCCAGCAGGTTTGAGTTCAGGGCTACCAAGATAGCCTAAAACAATACCAGGATTATTTAAGCTAACCACGGTAGGAAAAATAGGGTAGTTACCACTGCCACCAGCCAAGTCTTAATGAAACAGTACCTTACAATGAAGAAAAAGATGCAGCTGGAGACTTCTGTTCCTGGCAGTTCCTGCAGATCTCGCTGTTCCTGAGCCTCAGTTGTGGGGACAACAGGGTGGGCATCAGGGGACTCCTGCACTGCACTGGGACTGGTCAAAAAGCTGGCAACTCACACTTCTTCAATTCTGGTTGATGTAGTCAAGCACACACTCTGGTGTCCCTCTCCCTGGTTATTCAGTTTCCTGCAGTACTCTGAGGAAAATACAACCAGCTCCGAGAATGGTATCCAGGTGGCTTAGTGTTGAGTTGATTGGTCCCACCAACTCAAAGAAAGAAGTCGTCCTTGTAGGGGCTTCTCTGTCAAGGTGAACTTGGTGATTCTGACCTGCAGCAGGGCTTCACCGGGAAAACCAACGGTACAAGAGTTGCAGCAGCTGTACTCTTCAAGCTCGTCTTTGGTTCATTCGTTCCAGTGGTCAACTCTGACTTCCAAGCTAAGAGACTCGCCTTTTATTGAGTTCTCTCCCATTCATGTAGCCTAGCTGTCACTCACCCAGCAGGGTGGCTGTCCTTGCCGGACAGTCAGCCAGCCAATCACTCCAGAGTGCATTTGGGTCTCATAGAAGACTAAGCACAGGGAGTTTCAGGCCCCTTGCTCATTTCCTGCCCACCCCAGACACTCAGGCACCAGAGGCGGTCTTCAGTCCTTAAGCCCGCCAAAGGCCAAGGAACAAAGGACCAAACCTGGTTTGTCACGCAGAGACGAACTCTAGAAGGACATTTCCAAAAAGAAATGGTGGAAAAAGAAGACTGGGACCTGTTTAAACAAAGGGGGCTCAGACGCCATCTTGAAAAACATGGCTCCCGTGATTTAACGCTACCGGTGTTCGCGATCGGGAAAAATCATGGTAGTGTATTGTAAAACCACTGCCATGGTCGGACTGGGACAAGAAATAGGCCTGGACACCCAAAAGAAAGTGGCCCACCTCTCGTCAAAAAAAAGTGCTTACTCCTCGCCTCATGACCCTTGACCTCTGATGACATCACCGGAAGTGATGTCATTTGACCCCACCCCAAAGTGACATCCCGGGAAGTGATGAAACACAACCTTTCACCCCTTGACAAAACAGGAAGTGGCATCAAATAGCATTGTTCCTAAGTACACTGTGAAAAATATGGTTATGATTTCACTAATGTGATATGCATTTCAGCCAAGAATGGATCACCATATGTATCATTAATATCTGTGTGTATAGATCCATATTGTGAAATTACTGTGAATGCAAGCAGAGGTCCAAGGCCAAATGATAATATGTTATTGTATAGCACTTACGCTTAAGCTCTTTTTTATAGAACAAATATGCATACAATATCACCCAACCTGTGTTGGTACTCATTTATCGACCTAAGAAGGATGAAAGGCTGAGGTGGCCTTGCTGGAATTTGAACCTGCAGATCACACACACATCGCAGCAACAAGCGCTCAACCCACTGAGCTATCATGTTGGCCTTTAGTAAAATGAGCAATTACTCTGTAGTGGATACCATTAAACAGGTAACTGAGATTTAACAGCAGACCAGTTAAGTTCATCTGCAGGTCTGGTACAAAGTTGACCGCATGTCAAGCCTGCATGCATCTACTTTCAGGCTTCAGAGGTTGGCAAAATAGGGAAATCAGAGCACTCACAGGACATCCCATACTCTGAGCACTCGTTACCTCATACATGATATGATATGATATGGCATTTGTAACACGCCTATATACAAGTGTTTCGTGGCGCGACGAGGCAGGGGGGGAACAAGGGGAGACAGACAACGATCCTACCAGGCCAGGTGTCATTCAGATTGCACAAGTGCAAGGGTAGAGGGGAAGGGAAAAGTGCATGGGGGAAAGGGAGAGGGGAAAGTGCAGTACAGGGTTATTAGCATACAGCATACAGGATAAATAACAAGGGCCAGCTGGTGGCAAGTGCGAGGTAAGTGCAGACAAGTGCTGGGAAGGGGGGCTGTAGGGATACAGACACAGTCCCGCAGTGCAGGGGTTGCCAGGGAGGCAGTGCAGGGGAGAGTGGCTGGGCCAAGGGCCGAAAACAGTGAGTGTCCCAGTTGCAGATTCAGTGCAGTTTCAGTAGTATTAGCAGGGGAGAGGGGGAGAGAAAGCGGAGGCAAAGAGGAAGGTTTTGAGGTGCTTCCGGAACCAGAGATGGTTCTCCTCAAGTTTCTGGGAGGAAGGAAGGCTGTTCCAGAGGGAGGCCCATGCAGCAGAGAGAGATCTGCCCCCAACTCGTTGTTTGGAGAAGCGGCTGACCCTGAGGGAGTTGGAGGCGGATGAGCAAAGAGCTCGAGAAGGAAGATATTTAGGAAGAGAGAGTTGAAGGCATTTTGGCCCAAGGCCCCAGACGGCCTTGTGGACAATGCAGAGGGTTTTGAAATTGATCCTCGCAGTCACTGGGAGCCAGTGTAGCGATTTCAGTCCTGGAGAGATACGGTCCCTGGGCTTGAGGCAAAGGACAAGTCTTGCAGTCCTGTTCTGGATGAGTTGCAAAGGGCGGAGAGTAGAGGCAGGAAGATTGACGACGCAATGTCCAAACTGTTGGTGACCTCACTAATGATATGCAGTGATCTAAATGTAGTCTCCAAATCACAGACAATAACTCGAGTGAACAAACAGCCCCAGCAGCTGAAGAGCATGGCAGAGCATGGCTCGACCTAACACAATCCCGTGAATTGCATAATCTGGATGCCGCCTTCCCACAATAAAATAGAATATCCACCTGGGAACGTGCAGACTTAGGCGAGACAATTGACTACATATTTGTCTCTAAACCGCTATTAAGCGTCACCAACTCTTTTAATGTGAGACACACAATTGACAGTGATCACAATCTCCTGGAGACCTGCTGGCTAATTTCAAGCGTAAAAAATCTTCGAGTCGGTATGGACATTTAGAATAACGTCCAGGGAACACGGCTTAAATTAAGTGCCGCAGCGATTAAAGATCTCACGCACAGATATAAAGGAGACGCACAAAAAGCAGAAACCAAAGCAGTTGATTATCAACCACTGCTAGTAGCATATACACGACCAAAAACAACTTTGAAGACCAGAGGTGTTATAAAAAAACAATATTACAACAAAGAGCTGGTCGTGAGAAGACATGAGTACAGAAGAGCCACGAGGCTCATAAGAAAACGCCATCCCACTGCCGAAGGCACTGCTATACTCCAAGTCTTAAAATATGAATACAAAGCCTGGGTACAAACCCACCGAAGCAAACTATACCAGTTGGACGCAGAAAGCATCACCACAGCGCTAATAACAAATTCTGCCAGAGATTTTTGGTCCTTATTGAGAGCAACAGAAGCCCCAGTGGAAAATTTGTTAACAAATAACATCCCTCAACTTACCTGGGAAACACGTTTCGCTGAAGTGTTCAAATCCGTCACACCTGAAAATTCAATGGAGCATCAGCATAACATCGCAAAATGGATCAATCTTGAAGACAAAGAAGACATCATGGAAGTCATCAAAAAAATAAAAAACTCACGAGCGCTCAGACCCGACGGGATCACCAACTTTGAACTAAAAGCACCCCCCGCAGAATGGGCTGCCCTGATCAGCGAAATCTTTCAACGCTGTGCAGAGTCGAGTTCAGTGCGCAAATCATGGTCTACTGCAATGATAATCCCCATCTATAAAAAGGGAGACATAAAAGACCCTCTGAATTTTCAGCCGATATCGCTGCTCGACTGTATAGGAAAAGTCTACGGTTCCCTACTTTTAAAGAAATTCCAAACTTGGGCTGCTTCCGCTGCTTGCAATGACAATCTGCAATCAGGTTTAAAAAAAAACGCTGGGACAGCAGGCATTATATTAACATTCAGTATACTGAAAATCAAAGCCCTACAACTTGGTCAATGCCTATACGTTGTGTTAGTTGATTGCACACAAGCCTTCGACTGCATTGAGAGAAATCGCCTCTGGATGAAATTAAGAGACTGGAATTGTCCGGAAGATATACTGGCTCCAATACAAGCCCTGCATCATAACACCTCAATGAGGGTACGTCTAAGCCGCGAAGGAGATCTATCTGATGAAATTCCGATTACACGGGGAGTTAAGCAGGGCTGCCCACTAGCGTGAGCTTTATTCTTGGCCTTCATAGGTGACCTTCAAGAAAGCACAACCATCACGAGTGCCTTCCCGCCTAAAATTGGAAACACCACGATAGATCGACTTCTTTAAGCTGATGACCTTACATTATTTGACCAGAGTCCAGTAGGCCTCCAACAGCAACTTAACAGTCTCCAACAATACGCAAGCAAAAACTTTTTGGAAATCAACAGAGGAAAAACCAAGGCTTTGATCCTGCAAAAAAAGAAAAAGAAAATCGAAAACCTAAAATGGTTTCTTGGAGACTCAAAAATCAAAATCGTCCAAAACTTTAAGTACCTTGGGGTCCAACTTGACAGCACGAGAAGTGAAATCATAATGCAAACAGTATTGGCCAAAAAGATCCAAAAACTAGCTGCTCAGGCCAAGAGAATTGACCGCAAGTTTGGGAAATTTTCATTACAACCAACAATCAACTTTTACAAAATGAAAGTGGTGCTTGCTGTAACATACGGTGCAGAGGCCATGCCGACCAAGCCAAAGAATATCTGGCCAAAATTAGAAGCCTTATTTTGGAAATCAGTGCTCAAGCTTCCAAACTCAACTTCGGGAGTAGCAATAAGACGTGAGCTGAGCCTCCAGTCTTTGGAGTGTACGGTGAGCTGTAACACACTAATGCTCTATAGGAAGTGCAGAATGGTCGATGGCAATGAAATCTACAGAATGATCAAGCGCGAGGTGGATGCAGGTAAATCAGAGATGCTAAGAAATTGCCAAAAGGAAAACATTTTGCTCCTTGATACCATCGCCTCAGAAGAGGAAGAGCTCATTCACAATCCACGCAGAATTCTGCGTAAATTGAAGGAAGCAGATTGGGCAAAGACAAACGAATCAGCTGCGAAACAAAAGCTCACCTCTCACCTTCCCGGAAGCACAAAAAAATTGAACGAGTTGCAAAATTTCATAAAGAAATTCCCAAATAAACAGGCGCGCAATTTGATACTAAGAGCATGCTTAAATCTTCTAACAGCAAATGAAATCCGATACATAAGAGGTTTATCATCAACAGCTAATTGCCGTTTCTGTCAAGATATCGTGCCGGCTCCACAAGAAACAATTTGCCACCTCTTGATGGACTGTCACGCAACACGCACAATTAGACTACAGTACATCACACATGTATCAAAAGCCGATCCACTAATGGAAGAACAAACGTGGTGGCACAGGATTATAGGAGGCGACAGAACCAGCTGGCAAATAGCTACAACAAAAATATTGGAATACGTTGTGACTAATCTACTAAAAAATGAGCAGTGACTCGACGGCCGTGACATTGCCTAATTACAACAGTCAACGGGCTCAAATGATAAGAACTCAAGTCAGCCATGGGGACAAATGTTGAGATATATGAAGAGACATTTATATTGTAAAAATCTTGTTTTAATTAAACAATAATAATTTAAAAAAAACATTCATTTTGCAAACGTTTGCGTAGATTTGTCAAATAGTACCACATTTATAAGCCTTTACATTATTTTGGGACCCCCCTCTAATTTTTCCCCCTCTTGACAGAATCCCACCAAACTTTGTAAAAACATTTATATCTAGATCCAAAATCGTTTTGCTAAATGTTGTTCAGATTTGTCTAATGGCACCACATTTATAAGTCTTTACAATATTTTGGGACCCCCTCTAATTTTGCCCCCTATTGACAGAATCCCAGAAAACATTGAAAAAGCATTCAGTATTAGGTCTAGAATAAAATTCCAAAATTGCATGCAGTTTAATTCAGTGGTGCCAAAGTTATAGTGTTCGCAGACTTTCAGGGGTTAAAACTACCCTTTTTTTTTACTTCTTATGGCCATAACCCATCCCAACCTCACTCCTCCAGATCTCCCCTACATCTCCAGAGATTGTTTGTTGAGTTTGACAAGTGCAATGTTGAGTTGTTTTTTTTTCTCTGCGGTGTCCATGGACATCGAGAAAAGTCAGTGAATCGAAGATGGCGGGCATTTCAGGAAAACTGACGCATTTCAAATTTTTCTCCATCCAATTAGCAAGCCTGCCTAATGTCCAGGGACTTCACGTCGCCCGATTGGCCAATCAGATAAAAGTCTGCGGACCGAACAGGGAAATGGGTCCACGGACCGAACAGGGAAATGGGTCCACGGACCGAACTCAGATATCACTAATTTTTTTGAAGTACGTTTAGCCCGTTTTAAAGATAACTACTGGACGGATTTAAACCAAATTTACAAAAGCTTTTGGAACCAAGCAGCCGCTCCTGCCACAGATTTGGTGGAAATCCGTCTCGCGGTTTCGGCTGTAGACGTGAGCAAAGTTTTTTCCCATTATGTCTATGGAAAAAATAAAAAAATGTGTGACCCCCCTATAACTTTGCCCCCCCTTCACGAAACCTCTCCAAACTTGGCACCGGAATTCAGAGTGGGCCATATACATTTTATGCTGTGCGGATTCGTCCAGGGGGGGCAAAGTTATAAGACGTCCAAAAAGTGCTCTTCCTATGTATGGGTTTAGCAACTTAAACATAACTACTGGGCCGCTACCCTGTAATGTGTTAAAAAACAGACGAGATGTGTATATCGACAGCACTGATGTGCCATGGCCTTTTTTAAAGACATTTGAATCGAACGGGAATGAAGGAATTATGAATTTAGATGAAGAGGTAAAACTAGAAAGAGATTCGATTGGTTATACTTATGTGTAACCTTTTATATAAGTGTAGAAGCTTGTGTACACAGGCCAAAGTGCAGGGTTTCATTAACACAGTAGGATCGCTATATATCTGAAGGCAACAGATCCCTCTAGCGGTGACAACAGGTGAAGCTCTGCAAATTGCCATTGTCTCTCTATATATAGATATATATATATATATACACAAGTCAAAGCGCCTGATTCACAGAGTGTTTTCCTATGGGATTGCTCCATTATAAAACGCTTCTGTGAATCAGGCCCAAAACCTTTTTGGTTTGTGGCTGGATTTGTTGTGAAGCGTTGTTCCATGTACAATTCCACACCGTTTCACCAATCTGCACCAAACTTTGCATAGCTACCTGTTAGGAACCTCCGGACATTACTGGCTACATGCCATTTGGACACCCCATCCCGTTGCCTGGACATTTGTTTGTGGGTGGGAGGCTTGGCAAAGGGTTGTTCCTTTTACAATTCCACACCAGTTCACCAATATGCACCAAACGTTGCAGTTACATGTTAGTACACTCCGGACATTACTGGATACATGACATTTGGACACTCCACCATGTTCCCCAGATTACAGCACAAGTCATAATGTGTTTGTGGGTTGGCAAAGCGTTGTTCCTTACACAATTCCACACCGTTTCGCCAATATGTACCAAGATGTGCATAGTTTCCTGTCAGGACATCTGGGCATTACTACCTATGTGACATTTGGACACCCCACCTCGTTCCCCGAATGTCTGCAGATTTCAGCATTTTTACACATGAGGCGGTTGCCTGAAATCGGTGACACATCAATGTGGTCGTAGAAGGACGAGTCCCGACACATGGAACAAAGCTCGAGGCCCAGGCCCTTCGATGCACGGTTTCCAAGATATTTATACTGCAATGCACTGCAATAAACTGCACAACGCCAGGGTGAGGCGACAGGTGGGGAGAGAGCACAGAATGTCCCAGTATGCAGCAGCACACCAACTCTCGCCTCCCCCCAACGTCTGCTCCGTGGTATGTCAGTCAGCCACAAGCACCCATTCTCAGTGCAGTTTACTTCAGGGTGCAAAGCACATCAAGCAATGAGCGAATAGGAACAGCGACCTACAGGAACAGTGTAATCATGTCTCTCTACAGAACCCGTTTCTTGAATGGGTACTTCTGCTAGTATATCCTAAGGCAACAGCTCCTTCTAGCGGTGATAACAGGTGAAGCTATGACTGCATCCGACAAACATACAGGGTCAAACATACATCGAGAGATTAGGGTTGTACGCACAAGGGTTTGTCTAATATATGTGTATTTTATCAATATGATTATGCCTTATGATTATATTGTATGCACTTTTATGGTTTACAACTGAAATTAAGTGATGTTTGATGAAATAACCTGAGATATATATAGCAAGCTGGCCCTGCCCACCGCCAGCATCCTTAGTAAACCACATTCAAGTGTTCATCTTTTCTTGGCTTGGAAATGGCTTGCTTAAACAGTAATTGTTCATGTCAATTTGATGGCCAGTGTTGCGCGGGCCCCTAACCCCTCTTCCCTGCATGGAAACACAACCTGACCCTCAATGAAGATCGGCTGACATCATTGAATTACAATTGCTAATGGTGGGGGGTGCACTGCTGCAGTAGAGCTTTGCGCCAAGGGTTTACATACAAAGCTGCTTGTATGAAAAGCCATTGAAAAAGGGTCCTTGGATGAGTGTTTGTCAACCCGTGCTGGTTGCATTTGGTCGGCAAATATTCTTACAATGGACCATATGTTTCCCAGATGCAATTGGACCTTTGCAGGTTGGGATTTGGGAACCCTCCCTGGCTCGCGACCTCAGTGCTATCCTGTCAGGGTTTCTGAACAATATGCAAAAATACCTTGTGAGAGATGTTTGGTCCTGTGCCTGTTGTAGGTTACAGACTTTATGAATCATTGCATCACAGGAAGTGTGGAGTTTTGGATGTATTACCCATGCATGGAGCTCCCTTTATAAATACGTGGCAATTTTACCGCTCATGGTGACAGCGTGGAACTGTGGTGTGGGTTATTGGGGCAGGATGTGGCTGGTGGACATTACAATGACAGTGGAGGAGAAGTGATATGATGTGGTAGGTTATTTATAACGCACTTGATAACCAGAGGTTTCTAAGCTTGGACCCGGATATCGAACCTGTGTTGTTCCGTGTCGTTTTGCTTCCAAGGTGAGCCCGTTGCCCCTGAGCTATCCTCCGGAGGAGGAGAGAGGAAGGAAAGGAACCAGCAATTGTAGGAGGAGGTAAAGGACTGCAGGATGCCGTAATAGGTGGTGGTTGGAAGAGGAGGTTACATATGGAGGCAGGTAAAAGACCGGGGCAGGTGGCAGCAAGGGGTGGTTGTGAGGAATGGGTGGTAGTGGTTACATCAGCGGAGCAGGCAATGAGCTGGAGAAGTTGGTAATAGGAAGTGTCTGGGTGAAGATGGAGAATGTTGTGACATCTTCAAGAGAAGTGTAAGATTTTGTGGAGGTGGTGGAAAGAACTTGGCAGTGGGAGAAACAACAGAAGTAGAGGTTGGTGAGCTGGAGTGGGCAGTGAATGCAGAAGCAGGTGAAGTGCTAAGTAAGACTGGGGAGGAAGGGGGAGGCATGTTTGGCCAGAGCAGGAAAATGTCCCAGGCTGGTGGGTTGGTGAATTGAGTATTTGTGATACACGTGGGACCTGGGATATATCTGGAATTGTAGAGGATAGATTTGGGGGACATATGTGGGCTTATCCAACTCCTGGCTGAAACTCTCCAACGTGAAGAAGCTTAAATACTACTAGCAACTATTAGAGATAACCCAGAATAGCTCCCAGTATTAGCTCAATCTTGGACCTGGTAAAGATCCTTCTGAAAGCCAACGGTGTCAGGACCCGGGAAGCCCATACGTATATGGCTTGACCAGGAAAAGGTATCGCTCAGGTGTGCGAAAGGTGCATCTCTTCATTTGTCCAGAAGGACCCCTTCTTGAGTAGATACTTTTGTATTCCTTTTGCTTGTCCTTGGTTTCCCTACTGTGAGTGTCAATGCACTCCAGGGGTCCCCTCAGGGGTTTCCGAAGAAAGAATGCTAAGAAGCATGATGGTCAGTGCACTTAACCATTCATCCGTTCATTCACCCATCCACTCATCCATCTGTTTGTGTGCTGGGGCTTGCCTGCTCCCCTCCACCACAGTACTCACAGCAACCTCGTTTAGGAGTTTTAATCCCAGCCATAGAGTGATCTTTGCAAAAACATTTGAATACCACCAAAGCAACATGTAAATACGTGTTTTTTTATTTTTTTATTTGGTATGGATAATAAAATCATCCTTTCAAATATATAAAAAGAAAATATGCTGTTGTCGGGGGGAAATTCTGCCGGGGTCGGCCGGGCCGTCCGCAGACCTCCGGGCAGGGAGGCCCCAACTCCTCCCGTATATCCCAAAGGAGATAGAGTATGAGACACACACAAGAAGCAATGTGACTCTGCTGTTTATTAAACACAAACGGCAGGGATGGGTCAAGGATCATACGCGTCTGACCTGACACACACACAATTGTGGGGCTCGCAGGCCCTTTTTACTGTAGTATGACGCGCTACCTGCGTCACTCTAGAAAATTAACAAAAAACCTATCGCCACTCTTAATTGGTTGCTCGAGTGGTAGGGTTAGTATAGCATACATATAGAGAATAATATGATTGGCCGAGGGTTAGTCAGGTGATATATCTGGGTTGTCCCTACAATTAGATACATGAGAATTGTTACATGAGGACTCCTAATGATTGGTTAATATTACTGTCGTCAGTGATAAGAGCCCCATGTTCTGATTGGTGCGCCCGTGAGCTTCCCAGCCTGGGACCATCGCTGTTCCCAGCTCTCGGTGTACCTGCAATTTGCAACAATGTTTCACTATTGGTACATGCAGACAATGTGAAGACTTATTCATGAGCTGGACGGCCGACTACTCTCACTGTCGCAGATGTTCATTGATCCTTTCAAGTGTATCTGCCTGTGTCTTGTAACGAGGGATCCAGACGCCTCTTTCCTCCTGGGCTTGGCATCTCGTCAGGTTCGGCTTGGTCACGTGAGATGGGACCGTGCTTGAGGCAGAATTCTGCATAATTAATATTGTTTTTCCACTGTGTGCCTGGTTTAATTAGCAGGTGCAACTTTGATGTTGGTGCACGGCGTGCGAGGTTGCAACATCGTGCCCTTGATGGTCTTCTTTTGGAATGTGGGTTTGCAACATTATGACCTTGGCTGTCTGCTTTCGCCGGGCTCATTCTGCAGGATCAGCAACCTGGCTCTTGTTCTGTTAACGTCCACGGGAGCTCTTGCTTGCGGCCTACTTAGGCCTAGTGTATAGGTGGAACCGTTTTGGTGCACAGGCGCTTTAGGTTATAGACTCGTATTGTCTTACGACCAGTATTGTGTCTTCGTTATAATCCTCATTATGGCACCTAGGTGTAGGAGAAGCGTAAGCAAGCTCTTTAGATGAGTTCATGGTGCGTCTTGCGTTTCTGCATTTTGAAAGCCTATGTGGAAAATAATAAAGATGCACGTCCGTGAGTATGTCTGTCACCTACGTCATAGCACTGAGTATATTCTTCATCTAAATTGGTGCGGGAGTGTCCAGTGTGTATGTTGGCACAGGTGTGCTATCCGTTGGCTAGGTTGTCATGGCATCTCTAACGACGTATAGTTTTAGTCCAGTTGATCCATGCCGCAGGCATCGGCATGGGCAGGGCGGGCTGCTGGGCAGGCAGATGGACACATCCTTATGTTCCTGTACCAGGGTATCTGGTCGTCTGGTAGATGGGCAAACTCTTCTCGTGGCGGGTGCTTGGGCCGTGAACCTTTAGGCCAGGCGCGAGAGGGGAAAGAGGGGAGTCTGTTTTTCCATTTTCCCACTTCAGTCCCCCCTCTGGTCGACTTGTCGACCACAAACATATCCTTTTCGTTATCTCCTCTTACTCTCCACACTTTAGTTATTCCTCCTAAATGTCCATAATGGTTAACATGATCTTCAAATGACCAATACATATATTCACAGGTTCCTCCAGGAGTACAGTATACCCATTTCCCTAGGTAACTCCTGGGGTTTCTTGGGTTCTCGACCTTCACCGATGGTGGGTCCAGGTGGTTGGTGATGATCTGGTTGCGCAATTTCTCTCTCTCTTGTATTATTACGCCTGTGTGTTGGCCGTCATCTGCTGGCATCAGTGGGTGCATACCGACCATTTCAAGCAACTCGTCAGTGGTGCGTGCCTTCCGGGCTTTCCAAGATCTTATTATGATCAATGTAGCTCCAGCCAAAATAATACAACCAACTATAATTTTCAGTCCATCTGACAGCCAAGATGGCATCCATGACCATAATAGCGAAAACCAGCTCTCATCCTGTTTTACACCTTTACTTTCATCCACCATTTTGGAGTGCAACTGGGCCAGTTGTGAAACTGCTTCTGTCAGTGTACCGTTGTCAGCATCATTGGCAGTAATGAATGTGCAGCATGATTGTCCTATCTTTGCGCAAACTCCTCCTTCCATGGCAGTGAGGAGGTCCAATACATATCTGTTCTGCAGTGCTACCATCCTTATTGCTCGCAGCTCCTCTTTTATCGCGTTGAATCCGTTTACTGTAGAATTGATGGTCATCATGAGTTCCCATCTAGTTATCTGGAGCCATTTTGCGTTTGCGTAAGCCTGCAGTCCTGGATGTATTATTGAGGAGAAGAACATTGCTGCTCTGCTGAATAGTCTGTGTTCTGGCGGAATCGAAGTGAGTGCCGTTTCCGACCTTCCCCATAGGTAATTTCCTGTCAGAGGTTCCCCTTGTCTTTTCCGTCTGTTTAGGACAGTATCATTGCCGTTGGTCCTGTTCCCTGGCTCCTCCTGAGGCGGTGCAGATCTCTTATTTCTCTTGTCCCCTTCATCCATTTTGGGAAAGTTCGCCACATTCACATGCTTCTGGGGTACCACTAGCGATGGTACATTGACGTGCACCATCGTGCATACACCATTCCACAGAGGGGGCAGTGTGTGATATGCCTTTTCTCCACAGGCCCAGTAATGGTCCATTATCACTGCTGTTCCTGCTCCCCCCTCAGGTAACTCCATCACACTTCCACAATTGGTGTTATATCCTACGTCCACCTCTCCTTTATGTTGGTAGCATACTTTAGGCGCAGTCAACGGCAGTATTGTTATCGGGTCTTCATCCGTTTCTATCCATGTGAGCATAGGCACGTATTTGATCCAAGTTGTCCAACATCTCTGATTGTGCGCATCGATAGTTGAAATATTTTCTTTTGTTACCATGTTGCTGCCAACCACTCCTATCTCCCATTTGTTGTCCAAGTATACTTTCCCCGTTATCGTCACCAGTGGCCTCTCCCAGCATCCTAATTTACCAGGAACTTCAGTGGCGTACAAATCACATGATAACTACTGCAGTGTTACTTTCTTTGTTTCTCCTTTCGCAGGACCACTTGTTATGTATCTAAATGCTTCAGCATGTAAACTGCTCTTGTGGTAACTCAAATAAGTCTTGAGGAAGTTGTTTTCGTATGTGTATGAGTCTCGTGTTTTCCACGTCATATGCACCACTGTCCCTTGAAATCTTCCTTTCGTTTGGAACAGTGCCAAGTATATTATGCATCGTGCTGTTTTTTCGTCTATTTCTGTGGCAACAAATGTTCGAGAAGCGCTCATGGCGTATGGTATTAATGAGCAAACGTAGCAGCTGTCTTCTGTTGTCTGCTTACCAATGCGGGTCATGTGTTGATACCATATGTTGTTTGAGACGTGTGCTGAATCTTGTATATAATTGTCAATACCTTTATTATCTGAGTATGTGCTGCGTTGTACTCTATTTTGCTTGTGCACAATTTTACTAATATCACCTGACGTAACACCTGTTGCAGCTGGGGATGGGGGCGTGTTAGGTTTGGGTACAGCAACAATATTGATAGCACAGCTGTACTGCCATACAGAGGCAGCTACGAACCCGGTGATTACCAAAATCCCTATTACTTTTATTACATATGCTAATTTCACCGGCATTTTGCTCTTACCTTGCTGCAGTCTGGCAGCGTATTCTTGCAACGTTATAGTTGCCCGCCTGAAAATTCTCAATATGCTGGTTATTAAATGTTAGTTGTTTTTTCTTTAAGCCCTCCCTATCAAATAGTCATTCAGTGCCGAGGCGAAGAGCTGTTCCCACGCTACTCTAAGCGATCTATCTCTTAGGGCAGGTAAGTATGGGTGGAGGTGGGGCATCGAATATTCTATGGCCAAAAGGAACGCTGTGTAGTAGACGCGTACCCTTTTCCTTTTCAG
Source organism: Ambystoma mexicanum (assembly GCF_040938575.1). NCBI lineage: Eukaryota > Metazoa > Chordata > Amphibia > Caudata > Ambystomatidae > Ambystoma > Ambystoma mexicanum. The sequence continues at coordinate 1,052,082,971 of NC_090941.1, forward strand.
GTACGTTGGCCTTTTTATTTCATATACAAATTGGTGTGACAATTCTTCTGGGTAATTATCGTCTGAGGGTACCATCTACTCCTGGGCAGCGAATTTGTTAGTTATCTACTTTCATAGCAATACAATAATACGCGGTTCCTGCATGTGCGAGAGAAAATAAAAGAGAGCATTCACGTGTTTACATGTGTATTTGTGCGAGGCAATGTCCTTTAGTTCAGTTACTACTATAATGGGTACAGGGGTCAGTGGATAGTGGGCAGGGGGTGTTTGGGTTCAACCGGTGGGCGTTGCTTTTACTCTTTAAGCATGTGATCATGGGGTGGGCTGTATGGGGATCACCCCTTTCTTCTTCAGTTATTGTCTCTGGGGAGTCTGGGGAGTGACAAGGTATGGGAATACTTGGGCCGCTGGCTGTGGTAGAACTTCCTTCTTCCGTTGTCGATGTTGTTGCTGTTCTATCAATGGACCTGTCGGTGGCGCTGGGGCGGGTCTGTTGTTTGTAGATCTTTACGTCGTGTAGGTGGTTCCAGGCACGCTTGTCCTGTAGCTTTACTGCTCTTGTTGATACCTCCTCCACCAGATGGGGACCAGTAAAGCGTGGATCGTTCCACTTCCTGTTGAAATTGCGAAGTAGTACGTGGTCACCTTTAGCAACTTTACACAGTCCTTCCTTTTCCAATTCTTTATCCGCGTCTTCTTGTTGATTGCTGTTAGACCCGCCCCGTGTGCGCTCAAGCTGTTGAGACACAAACACTACACTAGTAATCAAAGAAGACACATATTGGTACATTTCATCACCAAAAACACTTGCAGTGCTTTCGTGGTCGGAAAATGCTCTTGACGTTGGCGTTAGGGGAAGGCGCATTTGACGTCCGGTAACCACCTCATGGGGAGTGAGGTGGTGGTCGGACCCTGGCCTATTCCTTAGCTCAAATAATGCTAATGGAAGACAATATAACCAACTCTTCTTTGTTGTTTGCTGTATCTTTGCAATTGCCTCCTTTAATAGGCCATTCAGGCGTTCACATACACCGTTGGCCTGTGGGTGGTATGCACATGCAAATTTATGTTGAATGTTCAGCAGCGATGTAATGTGGTGAAACATCTCGTTTGCGAAATGTGGGCCATTGTCTGACCTTAACACCTCGCACACTCCCCACCTGGGGAAGACCTCCCTCACTAGGAACTTGGCTGCTCTAAATGCATCTGGGTGTGAACAGGGCCCTGCCTCAATCCACCTAGAGAATGGGCATACTACTACAATCATATACCTATTTCCTTGACATATATTGATCATATCAACATAGTCAATGTGGAGATGCCGGAAAGGTCCCTCTGGCCAGGGTATAGTACCTCTTATCACCTTTAGAGTGTGGCCGGCCGTAAACTGTTGACATGTGATACAGTTACTGATAAAATTCGACACATGCAAATTTAACTCGGGGCAGAACCAGTCTTCCCTAATTCATGCTGCAATTACTTCCTTGCCTGTGTGGGCTGGATGATGTAGTTGGCTCAGGGCAGTGTTCAAAAGTGCCAATGGTATTACAACCTTTCCAGTGCCCCCCTGGCGCCATAGTGCGTCAGTTGGGGACATTGTACATCCTCTTTTTACCCATATTTCCTTTTCGGCCATTGGTGTAGCCGCTTGTAGTTCCATAATCTGTGTGGCTGGGAGATGGGTGTACCCTTCTCTTAACAACATCTCTTTTGCTATTCCCCTCCCTCTCCCTCTCCGTGACTCTGGGGGGTTCCATATCTCACCAAAGTATGCAGCATACTTCGCATGTGCGTCTGCTGCTGCATTCCCTTTTGAGACGTGGTCTTCACCATTGGTGTGTGCGGTGCATTTTACTAAAGCTAGTTCTTGGGGGTCATTTATTACTTCAATCAGTTCAGCCAATAAGAGAGCATGTTGCACTGGGGTGCCATCAGCTCTCCTAAACCCTCTTCTTCTCCATTTCGACAACCCTGAGTGGACAGTTGATGTAACATATGCGCTGTCGGAATATATAGTCACTCGTTTGTCAAAGCTTTCCTTCAACGCCAAGATCAGTGCGACCAGTTCAGCTGCTTGAGCGGAGTAATGCTGTGGTAATTGTACACATTTCACTGCCACACACACCGGTACCTCCATCATTTTCACCACTGCCGCCCCAGTCCTCCTCACACCATCCCCCTGATCGATAGTTGATGACCCATCAATAAACAACAGTTCAACCCCCTCTAGTGCGTTTTCCTCAACTTTTCTAGTACATGAGTACATTTCAGTTGTTTCAGTACAGTCATGGGCATAGTCTCCCTCCTCAATTACTTCTGCTAGGAACCTTGCAGGGTTGACCGTGCTACATCTAACAATTGATAGTTCAGCTCTGGATAGAATGATCTCATAACCTGATGCTCTTTGCGTGGTTAGGGTGGATTTAGGTTTATTTAATATTGCAAAAAGTGCATGTTCCACAAATAGTGTAGTCGGGCACCCCATGGTTATTGTTGATGCTTTCTCCACCGCAAAAGCGGCTGCGGCGAGACCTTGTTCGCAGGGGAAGTGGCCTAACATTACAGGATCTAAGTGGCCACTGTAAAATGCTACGGGTTTGTAGCTCATGCTTGTTTTTTGAGCCAACACTGCTTTCATTACTGCTGAGTCGCAATGTGAAAATATAAAAAATCGGCGCTCATAGTCTGGGGATGCCAGCACCGGAGCAGTTGATATCGCATCTTTTAATTCATCAAAAGCTTCTTTCATTTCCCTCGTCCACCCCAGTTTGTTCTCCCCTTTATTAGCTTCCCGTAACGCCTCAAGCAGGGGTCCTATGTATGAACTGTAATCAAGTACCCAAGCTCTACAGTAGTTGCAGAGCCCCAGGAACTGCTGCAGTTCCCTTACAGTTTGTGGCATTGGAGTGGTCAAAATAGCTTGTGCTCTTTGTGGTGCGATCTTTCTTCCATGTTGGGATATAAGCTGACCAATGTAAAGTACCTGTTCTTGGCAGTACTGTATCTTTTCCATGTCTACCGTGTAACCTTTGTCAGCCAATATTGTCAACATCTTTAATGAGTCCTCTCTGCATGTTTTTTCGTTTTTACTGCAAATTATTATGTCATCCACATACTGCAACACCGTGCTTTCTACTTCAATGTTACCCAAATCCATCTGTATCACTCTGTTGAAAATTGAAGGTGATTCACAATACCCTTGTGGTAATCTGGTGTGCTTCCACTTAGCGTTTCTGTAAGTGAGCTCGTCAGATCTTGTGAGTCTGGGTGTAATGGTATTGAGAAAAAAGCATTTTTAAGGTAGATCACTGTAAATCGTGATGCTTCTGCTGGAATGCCACACAATATTGTGGCCGGGTTTTACAGCTACGGGATATTCCGCTTCTACTATGTTGTTCAAGGGCCTGAGGTCCTGTATAAAGCGCCAAGACCCTCCTTTAGCCTTGCGCACTGGGTACACAGCCGTATTACATGGTGATTCTGAGGGGACCAATATACCATTATTTATAAGGGCCGTTATGGTTTCATATATGCCCTCATCTGCCTCTTTTGATAGTGGGTACTGTTTTACTCTGGGGAGTATTGCACCTTTTTTCAATTTTATTTTTACTCCCCCTATACTTTTTATGCAGCCCACGTCATAGGGGCCAGTAGTCCACAATGATTTGGGTACCTTTGACATGTCGTCCTTAAAGAAAGGGACCGGGGTGCATGCGGGTGCCTCAAGTGCCATTGCAATTTTCTGTGCTACTTGTTTGTAGGCCACTCTTAGCCATATTTCCACACTCATCATAAACACCATTTCACCTTCCTCCCTTTCATCTGAAAACAGTTCTTCATCTGACACCTGGGTGAGCCTACATCCTTCTGCTAATGCTATCACTGCCCTCCATGCTCTTCCTTCTCTGTCTTGGGCATGTACAGCAATATAATCAGCTGTTGCAATAATGCTCTCAATATCCATTGAAACCACCTCCCCTTCTGGTTCATTAACAGGTGTTTCTGGTCTGAACAGATAGGCTGCTGGCCTTCTCCATATTTTCCCTTCTATCCCTGGCATCCATGCAATTGCCATGTCCGTTCCATACTGGAAGAGTTCACCATCTACTGGCTCCGCCCTAATCGCTGTCTGTCCACAGTATGCCTGCATAATTTGCCGTGCTGTGAGCATGTTAATCCCTGGAGTAGAGCAAATTATGCCGTCCTCAGTAAAGGAGATCGTCATATTCAACCTGTTCATTATATCTCTCCCCAGTATATTTACTGGTGAAGCACTATAATATAAAAGTGGAACTGACAGATCGTAATCTCCAATAGATAAGGGAATGTTATCAGTAAAGGGAACCAACCCTCTAGCCCCAGAGAATCCTTGGGTGTTCATGGTCTCACCTGACATCTTAAATTTACCTTCCCTTATGCAAGACCGGGTCGCCCCGGTGTCAACAAGGAATGATAATTTTTTGTCACCTATCGTTACCTCTATGCGTGGTTCCTCCGCACTATTAGGTGTTACTGACAGGATGGGACACACCAAGGCCGTCTGTGGGCTGTCCTATTGGGGGTACAACGACTGGCCATTCCCGGTATAAGGGTTGTGTCCCAAAACCGTCACCCTACCCAGTTGTGTTTGTGGTATTTGTGGTTGTTGTGTGATCGCTACCTGTTGTTGTGGCAATGTTTGGGGCTGTTGTTGTGTTAATTGTTGTTGTTGTTCATTTCCTTGTGGCAACATTTGCTGTTGTGGTATGCCCTGCTGTACTTGTGCGGGCCGTGGTTGTTCCTGATTACTCCATGATGGTGTTCCTGGTCTAACTCTACACGTGCGTGACATGTGCCCCAATAGTCCACAGCTCCAACACACCGGTGGTTCCCTATTCTGCCATGGAAAGCTCCCTGTGTTGTCCTGGTATACTGGTTGCCCTGTGGGGTAGGAATTTCTAAATCCTCCCACCTGCGGTTGGGTACCATACCCGTACCCTCTCCCTCTCATAAGTCCTCCTCTCCCCCTGTTATAATTGTAATATCCAGCTCCTTGCATTGGGTATCCTCCTCCCATGTTGGGCGTGTATGGTTGGAGTGGCGGCACCTGTTGTGTTGTAATATGTGAAGGTGGTATTTGTGAGGAATCTTGTGTAGCCACTACTTGTGTGGGGCTTTGGGTCATTGTTATAGGTGTAGTTATTAGTGCCCCTTCCATTGTGTACTTAGTAAGCTTTTTCTGTACTAATTTAGCCTCTTCCGTCTTCCTGTCCTCTTCCTTTTGTTTCATTTTTCCTTGCCATGTCCTACAATGATGCACTATAGTCAGTTGTATTTCGGGCCATGGTTTTGCTTCCATTCCCACTACTTTCTTTAGTTGTTTCTGAACTCCTTCCGGGAGCCCTTGTACCAGTATATGGTAAAATATTGCTGGTGTTTTATCCCATTGTTCTCTAGTTTCCATGCGCCACTTCTCTTGGATTTCCTGAATATAATCCTACAGGATCTTCGTTCTCATGCATCTTGCGGGATGTAATTGCTCCTATATCTGATGTGTCTGGGTACTGTACCCTCAATGCCTGCCATAGTGCATGTCTGCAGTTTGCGAATGGTGCCCCATCGTGCGATGTATTTGTTATTGTTACCCCATGAAATCCCGCTCTTTTCCATATGTCATCCGCTCTATCCCCTAATATTGATATTAAAAGGCCCTTTACATCTCCTACTGCTAGCTTCTGTCCTGCGGTGTGTTTTTCCATTTCATATATCCATTTACCCACACCTCCACTTAACGATGGGAGCCTTCATTTTATATTTTCTTTATCAGTATGCTTCCAAGGAACATACTGTGGTCTAACCCCACCTCTCTCCAAAAGTGGCATTAAATGATGTCTTGTTTCACCCTTTGTGTTCCATAATATTGAATCCTCACACCCTTCCTCCTCTTCCCTTTCTTCCACATTTTCACTTTCGTTTTTATTTCCCCTGCTGATACCTCCTTCTTCTCCACCCTTGTCTGTATTTAATGTGGGCATGTGTATACCTCCTACCTGCCTGCGACTTGGGAGGTCTCTAAGCCGCCATGTATAGGGTGTCCGTTCGTCGGTGAAGGGCGCTAGTTTTATTTTGCGTAACGAACGTGAGGTGGTTGAGCATGTAGGGTGCAATAGGGGAGGGCGTGATGGGGATGATGGGGATGGGGATGTTGCGTCCTCATTTGCCCGTCTTTCCTCTATTCCTGTCTTTCCCTCGTCACTTCTCTCCATCTCATCCTTTCTCCTACTGATCCATGGTGAGTCCATGTTGGTCCGGGTGATGTATAGTTCACCATCTACTGGCTCCGCCCTAATCGCTGTCTGTCCACAGTATGCCTGCATAATTTGCCGTGCTGTGAGCATGTTAATCCCTGGAGTAGAGCAAATTATGCCGTCCTCAGTAAAGGAGATCGTCATATTCAACCTGTTCATTATATCTCTCCCCAGTATATTTACTGGTGAAGCACTATAATATAAAAGTGGAACTGACAGATCGTAATCTCCAATAGATAAGGGAATGTTATCAGTAAAGGGAACCAACCCTCTAGCCCCAGAGAATCCTTGGGTGTTCATGGTCTCACCTGACATCTTAAATTTACCTTCCCTTATGCAAGACCGGGTCGCCCCGGTGTCAACAAGGAATGATAATTTTTTGTCACCTATCGTTACCTCTATGCGTGGTTCCTCCGCACTATTAGGTGTTACTGACAGGATGGGACACACCAAGGCCGTCTGTGGGCTGTCCTATTGGGGGTACAACGACTGGCCATTCCCGGTATAAGGGTTGTGTCCCAAAACCGTCACCCTACCCAGTTGTGTTTGTGGTATTTGTGGTTGTTGTGTGATCGCTACCTGTTGTTGTGGCAATGTTTGGGGCTGTTGTTGTGTTAATTGTTGTTGTTGTTCATTTCCTTGTGGCAACATTTGCTGTTGTGGTATGCCCTGCTGTACTTGTGCGGGCCGTGGTTGTTCCTGATTACTCCATGATGGTGTTCCTGGTCTAACTCTACACGTGCGTGACATGTGCCCCAATAGTCCACAGCTCCAACACACCGGTGGTTCCCTATTCTGCCATGGAAAGCTCCCTGTGTTGTCCTGGTATACTGGTTGCCCTGTGGGGTAGGAATTTCTAAATCCTCCCACCTGCGGTTGGGTACCATACCCGTACCCTCTCCCTCTCATAAGTCCTCCTCTCCCCCTGTTATAATTGTAATATCCAGCTCCTTGCATTGGGTATCCTCCTCCCATGTTGGGCGTGTATGGTTGGAGTGGCGGCACCTGTTGTATTGTAATATGTGAAGGTGGTATTTGTGAGGAATCTTGTGTAGCCACTACTTGTGTGGGGCTTTGGGTCATTGTTGTAGGTGTAGTTATTAGTGCCCCTTCCATTGTGTACTTAGTAAGCTTTTTCTGTACTAATTTAGCCTCTTCCGTCTTCCTGTCCTCTTCCTTTTGTTTCATTTTTCCTTGCCATGTCCTACAATGATGCACTATAGTCAGTTGTATTTCGGGCCATGGTTTTGCTTCCATTCCCACTACTTTCTTTAGTTGTTTCTGAACTCCTTCCGGGAGCCCTTGTACCAGTATATGGTAAAATATTGCTGGTGTTTTATCCCATTGTTCTCTAGTTTCCATGCGCCACTTCTCTTGGATTTCCTGAATATAATCCTACAGGATCTTCGTTCTCATGCATCTTGCGGGATGTAATTGCTCCTATATCTGATGTGTCTGGGTACTGTACCCTCAATGCCTGCCATAGTGCATGTCTGCAGTTTGCGAATGGTGCCCCATCGTGCGATGTATTTGTTATTGTTACCCCATGAAATCCCGCTCTTTTCCATATGTCATCCGCTCTATCCCCTAATATTGATATTAAAAGGCCCTTTACATCTCCTACTGCTAGCTTCTGTCCTGCGGTGTGTTTTTCCATTTCATATATCCATTTACCCACACCTCCACTTAACGATGGGAGCCTTCATTTTATATTTTCTTTATCAGTATGCTTCCAAGGAACATACTGTGGTCTAACCCCACCTCTCTCCAAAAGTGGCATTAAATGATGTCTTGTTTCACCCTTTGTGTTCCATAATATTGAATCCTCACACCCTTCCTCCTCTTCCCTTTCTTCCACATTTTCACTTTCGTTTTTATTTCCCCTGCTGATACCTCCTTCTTCTCCACCCTTGTCTGTATTTAATGTGGGCATGTGTATACCTCCTACCTGCCTGCGACTTGGGAGGTCTCTAAGCCGCCATGTATAGGGTGTCCGTTCGTCGGTGAAGGGCGCTAGTTTTATTTTGCGTAACGAACGTGAGGTGGTTGAGCATGTAGGGTGCGATAGGGGAGGGCGTGATGGGGATGATGGGGATGGGGATGTTGCGTCCTCATTTGCCCGTCTTTCCTCTATTCCTGTCTTTCCCTCGTCACTTCTCTCCATCTCATCCTTTCTCCTACTGATCCATGGTGAGTCCATGTTGGTCCGGGTGATGTATAGTTTATCTAAGCTTTCCCTTTCACTCTTTCTCCCTTCACTTTCCACTCTCTCTTCCTCACTACAAAAGCTATTTATAAACGGCACCCCCACTCGGTCTTTTTCCCCTTGATCGTTACTGTTTGTAAATCTATTAGGTCCAGTTCTCCTCTTTCTCCTTTGCCAACCGCTCCCCTTTGTGCTGATGTTGTTGCTACTTCTGTGTCATCATATATATTCCCCCATCTTCCACTCTCTCTTCCCCTATCTCCTTTTTCTCCTTCATACCTTTCCTCCATCTCCTTATTATTTTCCTCCCTCTTCCTTTTCAATTCCTCCATCACTTTTACTTCTCATCTGTTCTAATATTCTCTCATCCTCTTTCTCCCTTTCCCATTTCGCCCTTTCTTTTTCTACTATACTCTCCATCACCCTCTCTTCTTCGTATTTCTTAGTTGATTCTGATAGTAACCTCCTCCTCCATATTGCCATTTCTTTTTCTTTTTCTTCTTCTTCCCTTTTCTTTTCCCGCAGAACTACTCTTGATACCCTTTCTGCTGCTGCTTTTACCCTGTCAGCTTCTCTCCTTTGCTCCTCAGTTCGTTCCCTTATTTTTTCCAACTCGTTCTTACCTTCTTTCCTTCTCCTCGCTCTCTCTCTCTCTTCCCTTTCAAGCTGCTTGGTCAATTCATTCTGTTCATCCCTTAGTTTTGCTAATCGTTCCTCCAAAATCTCTTCCTTTTGTCTTAACAGCTCTTCCCCCCTCAATTCACTCTCCCTGGTATTATCCTCGTCTGTTTTCTTCACTACCTCCCTCTCTTCTCCTGTTAATGAACCTCGTAATTTTAATAATATCTGTGCAGCTACCCATTCATCATTTCCTATCTCCACAGTCTGGTCTTCTCCAGTCCTCCCCTCCCCTGCTGGCATTTTCCTATGAGCCACATATGGTGGAGGACTGTATGCCGGGTTCGAGTATCCCTCAGCCGCCCTTAACTGTCCTCTTTCTATTTCTCCCAATTCTCTTAAAGGGTACAACCCCCCTCCCTCTGTTTTTACTCCCGTTACTATGGGTATATCATTGCTCGGTTCCTTTTTTATTTCATCTGCTTTATTATTCCTTTCTCCTCCCTCACCTCTGTTCCCCGTGTTCTTTGGGTCCTCATACCCCTGTTTCCCATCCTCTCCTTCCTCCTTAATCTCTGTTTCTTCTGGTATTTCCCCCATAGTGAATATTCCATTTGGTCCTGGTCGGAACCCCTGGAACATCCTCCATAAATTAAACACCTCCATGTGGCTTGCCAACTTCTTCCCTTTATATGTATTGTGCAGATGATTTAATAGTGAATGTTGGGCATATGGATCGAAGCTACCGTTAGGCTGCCACGGTGTTAGCATTTTGTTATCCGTCCCCTGGGTCCATTCTATGCTATACTTAATCAGTTTCTCCCTATGGGGTGGCAGCGTTGTGCATATGTATTGTAGTGGCGTGGTGAGGGTGTTCCCCCACCCTCCCGATCCTGTTCCGTATGACATAGTAGCGCTCCACTCGCTACCCTCCCTTAATCTGGTATCAGTTTATCCCACTAGTAGTTTACAATATACAGCCTTATATCGTTACCTGGCCCCGTAAGTTTGGGGACTTACGATAGTCCGCTTAAGGAAAATTATCAAAATATTGTATGTTACATTTGTAGATTTTCCTCTGCCTTTCTTCCTTTATACAACACCCTTACGGCCCCCTTGCGGCTGCGTACCCCTTATTACGTTCTTATACAGTCGTCCTGTTTTCATGTGCTCCTCCCCCTTCTACACTTGCCGTGGCCGGCGTTCTCCGTGCGCAGCCACGTTCCCCGTTTCGCCTTTTCTCAATCAACTCGTTTTACCGTTTATCTCCGTTTCCACTCCCTTACCACCGTTCTCTTCCTCAACACTCTCAAAACGAGGATGCCTCGTGTTTGCGATATCCTATGAAAACCCTATTGGTGACGTCACCGATCACGTAGAGCTACTGGTAAGTTCTTCATATACTCTTTAAATCCAAAATACACTTGCAATCTACCCCCGTTAACCCCACAGCTGTCTTCCTGTCACTCCTGGAACAAGGTAATCAAATCAACAATATAATCGGACTGCGCACGCTGCGTCGCCTCGCGTGTGATACGCCCCTCGACAGGAGGGCTTAACCAGTCAATTATCTTCCGTATTTAGGCAACTAACTAGCTACCGCCTACAGGGAAACATCATCTACCTATCGAGTGTCTTGCTCGAACAATAGGGATCCTCATCTACTCATTGATCAATAAATGCCAAATCGTAGGAAACCACACACACACACACCCTTACACGTAGTCGCGGCCTAGGCCAATCAGTGTTTACGAGCGGCCGCACGTGATGTTTTCGCGCTCCGCCCCCTTCTCTCGCGTTACGTTGCCAACTGCTCTCGCGCTTGTTCAACTATCATTCATTCTATTTCTAACACTAAACTATCAAACCTTCGTCGTTCACCTGTGCAACACCTCCCGCCTCCCGTATTTAATTCCTCCCCCCTCCCTCACAATTTCACATTGTTTGTTGTGCGTGGCATGCTCACCAAGTTCTCCTGATGAGGGGCCGCTCGACTGCGTGCACCCCTCCAAGCGGCTCGCCACCTCCCCTCGTCTGGACCAGTCTGGACACTCGCCAACCACGGGCGGGATACTTCTCAACCGGCTCCCGAGGGCCAATATTCGGATTGCGCTGTCCGGTCTTCTCGCAGTTCCGCGACGGTCCTGTAGTCCTCAGAAGGGGGCGACGGCAGAGGGGGCCGCGCCGCCGGGCCTTCTCGCAACTGGAGTGCCTGGAAAAAGTAAAAATAAAAATGCCGATCTTAAACAGATCTCAGCAGTGCCTCCAACTTGTCGGGGGGAAATTTTGCCGGGGTCGGCCGGGCCGTCCGCAGACCTCCGGGCAGGGAGGCCCCAACTCCTCCCGTATATCCCAAAGGAGATAGAGTATGAGACACACACAAGAAGCAATGTGACTCTGCTGTTTATTAAACACAAACGGCAGGGATGGGTCAAGGATCATACGCGTCTGACCTGACACACACACAATCGTGGGGCTCGCAGGCCCTTTTTACTGTAGTATGATGCGCTACCTGCGTCACTCTAGAAAATTAACAAAAAACCTATCGCCACTCTTAATTGGTTGCTCGAGTGGTAGGGTTAGTATAGCATACATATAGAGAATAATATGAGTGGCCGAGGGTTAGTCAGGTGATATATCTGGGTTGTCCCTACAATTAGATACATGAGAATTGTTACATGAGGACTCCTAATGATTGGTTAATATTACTGTTGTCAGTGATAAGAGCCCCATGTTCTGATTGGTGCGCCCGTGAGCTTCCCAGCCTGGGACCATCGCTGTTCCCAGCTCTCGGTGTACCTGCAATTTGCAACAATGTTTCACTATTGGTACATGCAGACAATGTGAAGACTTATTCATGAGCTGGACGGCCGACTACTCCCACTGTCGCAGATGTCCATTGATCCTTTCAAGTGTATCTGCCTGTGTCTTGTAACGAGGGATCCAGACGCCTCTTTCCTCCTGGGCTTGGCATCTCGTCAGGTTCGGCTTGGTCACGTGAGATGGGACCGTGCTTGAGGCAGAATTCTGCACAATTAATATTGTTTTTCCACTGTGTGCCTGGTTTAATTAGCAGGTGCAACTTTGATGTTGGTGCACGGCGTGCGAGGTTGCAACATCGTGCCCTTGATGGTCTTCTTTTGGAATGTGGGTTTGCAACATTATGACCTTGGCTGTCTGCTTTCGCCGGGCTCATTCTGCAGGATCAGCAACCTGGCTCTTGTTCTGTTAACGTCCACGGGAGCTCTTGCTTGCGGCCTACTTAGGCCTAGTGTATAGGTGGAACCGTTTTGGTGCACAGGCGCTTTAGGTTATAGACTCGTATTGTCTTACGACCAGTATTGTGTCTTCGTTATAATCCTCATTATGGCACCTAGGTGTAGGAGAAGCGTAAGCAAGCTCTTTAGATGAGTTCATGGTGCGTCTTGCGTTTCTGCATTTTGAAAGCCTATGTGGAAAATAATAAAGATGCACGTCCGTGAGTATGTCTGTCACCTACGTCATAGCACTGAGTATATTCTTCATGTAAATTGGTGCGGGAGTGTCCAGTGTGTATGTTGGCACAGGTGTGCTATCCGTTGGCTAGGTTGTCATGGCATCTCTAACGACGTATAGTTTTAGTCCAGTTGATCCATGCCGCAGGCATCGGCATGGGCAGGGCGGGCTGCTGGGCAGGCAGATGGACACATCCTTATGTTCCTGTACCAGGGTATCTGGTCGTCTGGTAGATGGGCAAACTCTTCTCGTGGCGGGTGCTTGGGCCGTGAACCTTTAGGCCAGGCGCGAGAGGGGAAAGAGGGGAGTATGTTTTTCCATTTTCCCACTTCACTGTAATCATGTACAATTCACAATAAAGCATTTAGCAATTTTTCAATACTAAATTTACCAAAGAGAAGAGGAGAAATTTCTTTTAAAAAAAACATACATATGTACACAGTCCAACATGTGATTACCGATCACATTGCCCAAAATCAGGATCATGAGTTTTGGGAAAGATGGTATTAAGAAAACAAATAATTGCCACACGCATAGTCAAATTTAGGAAGTTATTTATGCTTGACCAAATATCATTCATAGACATGAAGATAATTTGGTCAAGTCACATTTTTTTAAATGATTTGATCTTTGGTGAGCTAACATTGGGCAATATAGGATGCAATGTTCTAAAGTTTCCCTTTGAGATTCATTTAAATACATGTTTTGTATCTTCTACCTAGCACTTGCTACTTGCTGGCTGCACTACCACCGTTTGTTTTTTTTAACTATGTATTTATGTATTATTTATCTGTATTCCTTTGCTCAGCACGTGCCACTTCTCCCCCCTCCCTTGCATTTTCCCCTTTCCCTCTCTCATGCACTTGCGCGTTCTCAATGTCACTGGGCCTAGTATGATCGTTGTTTTTGTTCTCCCTTGGTCCCCTCCCTCGCCTCGCTGCGCTCTGAAACACTTGTGTATGAGCGCGATACAAATAAAATATCAATGTCAATGTCTTGCGCATTTGTGTCCATAGCATTTAGTACAGGGTTGCCCTGCCTTCAAGTGCCCCCATTTGTGGCAGAAAATACAGAGGAGGCCTGGAGCGATACAGTGATGTGCCAAAGATCACACTACTTGTTCTAGTGGGGAAGCCTGGATTAGAATCAGGGGTCCTGATGCCACCTCCGATCATTCATTCAGACCACATCAGCTCTGCAAGATGCAGGATTTAAAAAGCCCCAAAAAATGTTAATTTCAAATGTTTGCTGAAAACCAAGTTTATATGGTGCATTCTCTGACTTTTTTAAAGCTGAGAAATAAAACGAATACAGTGAGCCCTGCGGACGGGTTTTCTGTGATTCAGAAGGAACCGGCCAGTCCCTGAAGCATCGTTATTGAAACCACACGTCGTCCTGCACACTCTTCCCCTTCACTTGCTCTCAGCATGTTCTATTTAATCCAGAAACGCCAGAAACATCTACAGCCTCCCTGCTGAGTTGCTCCTGGCAAAGCCATCGGTGCATTAAGTCCCGCTTTGAACAGGTTAGGGGTCAGAACACCCTGCACGTTTTACGCGTGTTGTGCTTTTAGCTGCCCTGAGACATGGCGATGGTTCTTCGTTGAAATATCGACTACAAAAGAATGCAGGTGCTGCAAATGTCGAATACCGGCACCTTTGAATAGGACGTGCATTTCGGCAGAAATCAAGTGGTGGCTTTCAGTTTTTGCAAATGATTTCACTGTGTAACGTATCATTTCTCGGAGGTATTGGAAGATAGTGTTTTCAAAGTGGACACAGCAACAATTCAGGCGTTTGCTTGTTTGCCAGGTCTAGAAGAAAATGAAGCAGTGGCAATGAAGCAGTGTTGTCGTCCACTGCCATGTCAATAGGCACGGCTGTGAGATGGACATCGCCAGACACACCTTTCAACCCTCCCATTGCATTCGCCCCAAGCCCCTCAACCTACTGCGAGATGAATGCACTGCATGTATAAGACTGACAACATGGCGGCAGCAGCGCTGGCCTTTAGTGGAGGACGACCAGTGACGTCGAGTGAGAGCGAGCAGAACCCCGAGGGCTCTATCTTGATTCCGATGCCAGGCAAGCCACTGCTCGGTGCCTGGGCCTTAAGCCAAGTCTGTTTTTATTTGTATTGGTGTTTGGCGCCACCTACTGCTTAACGTGTTCATTTTCGATGTAGTCTTCCATCCTTGTGATCACTTATCCAATTCTTCACTATAACGTTATTACAAGAAGATTGTACACATGACAATTCCCAACAAACACATCCTGATGCATTTAACGCTTCAACGCAATGTAATGCATAGTGTTACCATCAAAACGCAACGTAGCAGCGTTAACGCTCATTCTAAACGTCAATGCGGTTCTGCCATTCACTGTTGTGTTCTCCGTCAGAAAGTGGGGACGTTAGAGCTCAAGGGATCCCACCTGGGAGTGTGTGTGATGCGTCGTCAGCACTGTGCTTCAACCTCTGCCTGCTACCACAGTGTGCCTACTGCATCAAGGGCCAGCTCTCTGGGGGGCTGCAGCCCCCACTCACCTCCAAACCCATGACTAGGAGGATGAAAGTCCCCTCATTTATCATTGACGTTTGGGTGGTGAGAGCTGATGAGCCTTGGGGGGGGTGGGGGGGGGTGGGAGTTGTCGCGTTTGCATCTGAAAACCCCCACTAACTGCAACCACAGAACTACTGACACTTAAACGGCGTCACAATATCACCCCCTCGCCTGAGTGTGAAGCTGCTTCGTTTGTTTACCTGATGAAACGCACAAAAAAAGGGGTTTCTTTTAACCTTAGATTCTCTTCCTGCTAAGACATAATTACAATCCGCAATTTGCTTTTGTTTCTTTAAGCGACCCGCCATGCGAATGATTGATGTCGTTACTTGGAATTCTCGCACGTTTCTTTCTATTTTGAATGGGAAATACAATCTACAGTCATGCCATTTTGCTTAATGTTTTCCTGCGAGGATTTAAATGTTTGTCACATTGGTTTATAATTTATTTAACCAACCATATAGGAGAAGACATGAGGTGTTGCCGAGTGGCTGCATTCTCAGCTTCTTTCCTTAATTAAAGTGTGTGATCTTGAGCAAATCATCTTCACATCGTCTTCCTCGCTGTATACATTGAGTCCATAGAGGTGATTTGGGTTGTAGGATACACCATCGGTCATAGACACCTGCATTGTGCCTGCGTACCGTGACACTTGGACCATGATATTACCTGGCGGCAAGGCCCATCCCCCCTTGCTACAAAGCTGTAAGGCTTACTCAGCCCTGACTTTTTACTGTGCTATTATAATTGCTTGCATGTCTGCAGTAGCCCCCATACCTCGAGGCTACCATGAGGTGAGGCTTTTCCAGTCTGTATACAGATACCTATTATGCCTTCTGTGCTGTCTACATGGCTGAAGGAGCCCCTGTACCGTGAGACGAGGCTTTGCCAGTCTGTACTCATACACCTATTATGCCTTCTATGCTGTCTCCGTGGCTGAAGGAGCCCCTGTACCGTGAGACGAGGCTTTGCCAGTCTGTACTCATACACCTATTATGCCTTCTATGCGTCTGCATGGCTGAAGGAGCCCCTAAACTATGAGGTGAGGCTTTGCCAGTCTGTACTCATACACCTATTATGCCTTCTATGCTGGCTGTATGGCTGAAGAAGCCCCATACCATGAGGTGAGGCTTTGCCAGTCTGTATAAATATACCTATTATGCCTTCTATGCTGTTTGCATGGCTGAAGGAGCACCTGTACCGTGAGGCGAGGCTTTGCCAGTCTGTACTCATACACCTATTATGCCTTCTATGCTGTCTGCGTGGCTGAAGTAGCCCCTGTACCGTGATGCGAGGCTTTGCCAGTCTGTACCCATGCATCTATTATGCCTTCTATGCTGGCTGTATGGCTGAAGAAGCCCCATACCATGAGGTGAGGCTTTGCCAGTCTGTATAAATATACCTATTATGCCTTCTATGCTGTTTGCATGGCTGAAGGAGCACCTGTACCGTGAGGCGAGGCTTTGCCAGTCTGTACTCATACACCTATTATGCCTTCTATGCTGTCTGCATGGCTGAAGTAGCCTCTGTACAGTGAGGCGAGGCTTTACCAGTCTGTACTCATATACCTATTATGCCTTTTATGCTGGCTGCATGGCTGAAGTAGCCTCTGTACTGTGAGGCGAGGCTTTACCAGTCTGTACTCATACACCTATTATGCCTTCTATGCTGTCTGCATTGCTGAAGTAGCCCCCATACCGTGAGGCAAGGCTTTGCCAGTCTGTATACATACACCTATTAAGCCTTCTATGCTGTTTGGATGACTGAAGTAGCTGCCGAACCATGAGGCGAGGCTTTGCCAGTCTGTACTCATACAGACTGGCAGTCTGTACTCATACACATATTATGCCTTTTATGTTGTCTGCATGGCTGAAGGAGCCCCCAAACTATGAGGTGAGGCTCTAATAGTTTATGTACCCACACTGGCTTTGTCTAATATGCTTGATTACCTGCGGGTACCAACCACCTTCACTGTAATCTATATGTGCATTCTTGCACGTTATGAACTGTACTATGCACTTTCTGTAACTAGCGCCCAGATGCCTGAGGGTTAAGTGCGCTGAAATTAATGCAAATAACATACTTGGCAACATGACCCATTCCTATCTGTAGTTGCTTATGCAGTCCTGTTTTTTCCGTTGCATTCTGGGATTTGTCGTTCCACGTTTCAATGTATAAAACTCAGACTACAAGTCCCAGAATGCAAAGAAAAAAAGCAGGACTCGATAAGCACCTACAGATTGGAATGGGTCATGTTGGCAAGTATGGTTTAGGGATGGACTATACTTGTGGCTCCATTTAAATGCCAGTGATTATTCATAAGCACATCACAGCGTTATTTGTCTCTTGATGTTATATTCTTGTAGTGTCCCACCCCCACCATTCATTGCAGTACTAAAGACTGATGACACCCCTTCCGATGTCTTTTCCTGCATTGTCCCTTCCACTGATGAGAATGCATTTGGAAATGAGGTGGCTGCTGGTCTTATGCTCTGCAGGGCCGTGCACATTCCAGAACCGGCCTTGACTGCATCCCATCGTCTGCAAACGTGTTGACATGCACCATTCTTTTAGGGAGCAGCAAGTCCATTCCTGGTTTTAACTTTGCACTTTAAAAAATTGCCTATTAGCCTCTTAATTTCTCCAAAGAGCGAACGATCGATCAAGTGATGGCGGGTCGACATGGCTCCGGGAAGGAGTGGATTTATTTTGCTTCCTGACGCCTCTGGCTCCACATCCTGATTTGCATATGTTTAATTGGGTGGGCTTTGCTGCTCCCTATTAGAGCAAAATCCTAATATGATATGAGGGTTCGTTAGTGCGCAGGGACGGGAGGTCCCTTTAGAAGACACTGTATCCTGCTGTCTGGCCCTTTGCTGTCCTTTGGAAGTTCATGTCAATCAGCAAAACATCTGCTTCCCTAAAAAGGGGCGTGCAGGAGGGGTGCTGTGTGTGCTAAAAGAATGTGTGACTTTAAGAATTTCACTTGTGAGATAATAAACGTGTGCCATGGTCGGATCCTTTTCTCTTTTAAATAGACACACTGGTTGCGTGCATTTGTTTAGCCAGCTCTGACATGTGATTTGCCTCTTAGATTGGTCAGGACAGCCAGCTTCCATCTTAGCTCTAAACTCTTTCTGATAGTGAATACCTCCTAAATCATGTTTTTGGTGTTTACTATAGTGCTGCATAACATAAATTCCAGCTTCTGAGCACTTGGCAACACGTTTTACTAATTACCGTCTTTATAATACACATTTGTGGTGCTCAATTTACAATTGTTTAGTGCATTACGAAATGTTCTGAGTTAAGCAGAATTATATGCAGTGCCCTTTGGGAAAAGCACACACAATTAAGACTACAAGGCACATTACAAATTCACCTTTGGTACAAGAATATACATTTATCTACACATCAGTTGTAAAACAATTCACTAAACTAAAGCAGTTTAAAAATCACACTGTTCATACACCACACCACTCCCAATAGATTCTGGACAAATAAAGCTCAAAAAGAAGTGAGAGCAAAATGGCACTCCAATAATTTAAAAGGGAAGGAAAGACAAAGTTAAACAAAAATTGAGCAGCACCAACAGGTAAGTAAGCAGGGCAATCTAGAAAAAGGAACTACAGTGAGAGAATCAAATCGAAAGGGCTTATGACCAAAGTCAATAGGGCAAAAGTCTTTTTCTGAAGATCACACAGTTCAGGGTAGTTCGTGGTTAAGTCTTTTCCAAGAGTTCAGAATGAAGTTGGTCGGCAGAAAAGTTAATTTAAAGACTAGAGAAGGACAAGCCCTCGGATTGGCGAAAGGTTTCACACACCTTTACCGCAGCTGGACGAAACCAACAACCGAATTTGAACAATGGAGAAGCAGCTGTAGCTGAGGCAGACGTTCCCGGCAGGTCCTGCAGGCTCACGGTTCCTGAAGTGACTGTCGGACTGACATGAAGTAGGAAGACTGGAGGGTCCTGCACTGCCCAGGGAAGAACCCAGCAGCAAAGCTGTAACGCTCACCTGATTCCCACGGAGGCGCTGGTCTTGGCAGGAAGGTGTCTGTGACTCGAAAAGTGATGTGCAGGACTCGGTTGGCTTCTGGGGTCGAACCTCTTCGCACCGTGTGTCGAACTCGTAGGGTGAGGTTTCTGCAGGTGAAAGAATATGGGGGTTAATGGTCTGGGTTGTTGAATGTCCCTCTCTCTCTCTTCCTAACTTCTCCGTAGAGCCCCCAGGTAAACGTGCTCACCTTAGATAGGTGAATGCTGGACCCTCCATCTGCGTCTGGTGCAGGGTGCCGTTGCCAGTTCCTTCACTGGTGAAACATAGGCCTCTTGAACTCAGAGGATCGTTACCGTCGTTAACTGCACGAGCGGTGAGTTTCCGGACACCTTTTTAGTCTTTATAGTCTTGAGGTGCGTGGCACGTTAATATTGAACAGGACTCTGTATAATGCTTTCCCCTTTTTGTCTTGCAGGGCTCTTGAGATGGAAGATGGAGTGAAGCGCCTGGAAATGCGTAAGTAAATGCAGGCGCTTTAACTGTCTTTTTCCCTTGCAGCTTAGTTCGTGCTGAAGAGACGCCGGAGTATTTGCAGGCGTTCTATTGCGACGAGCGCGATGTGCGTAAGTAAATACCTGTCTAATGTCTCTTATTTTGCCTTTCAGAAATTGGGTTGCAGCGCCGGAGTCCGCGGAATGCCCGTGAGTAATAACAATGCTTTTGTCTTCACAGGCGGCGATGCAGCGTGAAGAAATCCGGAATTCGCGGAGTGCCGGTAAGTAATAACAATGCTTTTGTCTTCACTGGCGGAGGTGCAGCGTGAAGAAGTGGCCGCAGCCGATGGATCAGGTGAGTAAGCACTGCGAGTAATGTTGCCTTGCTAACCTGCAGTTTTTTGTCTTTGCAGGTGCTGCTGTTGACTGGATACAGGACTGGTAAGTATAATTCTTGCAGGTTCAGGATCGAAAGAAGAAAGGCTGGAACAGACTCGGTGAGCGTTCTGCTGCAGATGCAGAATAACGCGAAGCACGTTTCATCTATCGGGTGTGGTTTAAATAGCCTTCGAGTGATTAGGCGTCTCCCTCCACGGCCCCGCCTAGGTAAGAAAAGAGTTCCAGTTCCAGAAGAGTTCCAGTGCTGTATCCAGGGAGTGGAGCTTGCCCCACCCAGGTAAGAAAGTAGTTCCTGTTCACAGAGGACTTCTAAGTGGCTGGTAAGTAAGCAGCATGGTCTGCTGCAGGTAAGTCCACCCAAGCACCTTCACACCTATTATGAGCCCGGCGCTTCCAGTGCCGGGACCGATGGTTTTGATGAGCCTGGTGCCACCGGCGCCAGGACAAGGTCCAAAAGGTCCCAGTGGGGACCTGCTGGTGCCTAGGATTAGGGTTAGGGGCCTGCTTCCAAGGACGTTGGGCTGGTCCTGGCTCCTTGGAAGCAGTGATCATGACAAAAGCAGAGCATTGAATAAATGGTGCGCTCCTTAAAACCCAAGCAGGGTACGACCTTCCTGGCTATCCGCTTCACTGTACTTCTGTACAGCAAATTCGACCAAAGGAGGGAGGCCTGGCTTGCAGTTTTGGTGAACTGGCTGGTTCCACCAGCTACGGGAAAGAAGTTTCCTTGTAGATCTTCTCTGTCGTTGGAGTCTGAAGGTTCGGACCTGCAGCAGGGCTTCACCGGGTGGTTCAGTAGTGGTAGGGGTCCTCTTCTGTTAGCTCCTCTTCGGTTCTCTCGTTCCAGTGGCGACTCTGCCTTCTCAGTCCCAGAGACCTGCTTTTTATGCAGTTTTCCCGCATTCACACAGCCTGGCTGTCAATCACACAGCAGGGTGGCTGTCCTGACGGCACAGTCACCTAGCCAATCAAACAGGGGTGCGACTTGGGTTACCAAGGGAACCGATGGCAGGGGTCCTAAAACCCCTCCCTCACATCCTGCCTACCCAGACTTTCAGGTGCCTAAGGAGGACTTCTGTGCAGAAGCCTGCAAAAAGGACAGCGAACAAAGGAACCAAACCTGGTTTGGTGTGCAGAGTAAAACATGAGAAAGACATTTTCAAAAAGAAATGGCAAATAAACCCAGCCGGAACCAAATTAAAACCAATATGGTCCAGCAGGTTTGAGTTCAGGGCTACCAAGATAGCCTAAAACAATACCAGGATTATTTAAGCTAACCACGGTAGGAAAAATAGGGTAGTTACCACTGCCACCAGCCAAGTCTTAATGAAACAGTACCTTACAATGAAGAAAAAGATGCAGCTGGAGACTTCTGTTCCTGGCAGTTCCTGCAGATCTCGCTGTTCTTGAACCTCAGTTGTGGGGACAACAGGGTGGGCATCGGGGGACTCCTGCACTGCACTGGGACTGGTCAAAAAGCTGGCAACTCGCACTTCTTCAATTCTGGTTGATGTAGTCAAGCACACACTCTGGTGTCCCTCTCCCTGGTTATTCAGTTTCCTGCAGTACTCTGAGGAAAATACAACCAGCTCCGAGAATGGTATCCAGGTGGATTAGTGTTGAGTTGATTGGTCCTACCAACTCAAAGAAAGAAGTCGTCCTTGTAGGGGCTTCTCTGTCAAGGTGAACTTGGTGATTCTGACCTGCAGCAGGGCTTCGCCGGGAAAACCAACGGTACAAGAGTTGCAGCAGCTGTACTCTTCAAGCTCGTCTTTGGTTCATTCGTTCCAGTGGTCAACTCTGACTTCCAAGCTAAGAGACTCGCCTTTTATTAAATTCTCTCCCATTCATCTAGCCTAGCTGTCACTCACCCAGCAGGGTGGCTGTCCTTGCCGGACAGTCAGCCAGCCAATCACTCCAGAGTGCATTTGGGTCTCCTAGAAGACTAAGCACAGGGAGTTTCAGGCCCTTTGCTCATTTCCTGCCCACCCCAGACACTCAGGCACCAGAGGCGGTCTTCAGTCCTTAAGCCCGCCAAAGGCCAAGGAACAAAGGGACCAAACCTTGTTTGGCATGCAGAGACGAACTCTAGAAGGGCATTTCCAAAAAGAAATGGTGGAAAAAGAAGACTGGGACCTGTTTAAACAAAGGGGGCTCAGACGCCATCTTGAAAAACATGGCTCCCGCGATTTAACGCTACCGGTGTTCGCGATCGGGAAAAATCATGGTAGTGTATTGTAAAACCACTGCCATGGTCGGACTGGGACAAGAAATAGGCCTGGACACCCAAAAGAAAGTGGCCCACCTCTCGTCTCAAAAAAGTGCCTACTCGTCACCTCATGACCCTTGACCCCTGATGACATCACCGGAAGTGATGTCATTTGACCCCACCCCAAAGTGACATCCCGGGAAGTGATGAAACACAACCTTTCACCCCTTGACAAAACAGAAAGTGGCATGAAATAGCATTGTTCCTAAGTACACTGTGAAAAATATGGTTATGATTTCACTAATGTGATATGCATTTCAGCCAAGAATGGATCACCATTTGTATCATTAATATCTGTGTGTATAGATCCATATTGTGAAATTACTGTGAATGCAAGCAGAGGTCCAAGGCCAAATGATAATATGTTATTGTATAGCACTTACGCTTAAGCTCTTTTTTATAGAACAAATATGCATACAATATCACCCAACCTGTGTTGGTACTCATTTATCGACCTAAGAAGGATGAAAGGCTGAGGTGGCCTTGCTGGAATTTGAACCTGCAGATCACACACACATCGCAGCAGCAAGCGCTCAACCCACTGAGCTATCATGTTGGCATTTAGTAAAATGAACAATTACTCTGTTGTGGATACCATTAAACAGGTAACTGAGATTTAACAGCAGACCAGTTAAGTTCATCTGCAGGTCTGGTACAAAGTTGATCGCATGTCAAGCCTGCATGCATCTACTTTCAGGCTTCAGAGGTTGGCAAAATAGGGAAATCAGAGCACTCACAGGACCTCCCATACTCTGAGCACTCGTTACCTCATACATGATATGATATGATATGGCATTTGTAACACGCCTATACACAAGTGTTTCATGGTGCGACGAGGCAGGGGGGGAACAAGGGGAGACAGACAACGATCCTACTAGGCCAGGTGTCATTCAGATCGCACAAGTGCAAGGGGAGAGGGGAAGGGAAAAGTGCATGGGGGAAAGGGAGAGGGGAAAGTGCAGTACAGGGTTATTAGCATACAGCATGCAGGATAAATAACAAGGGCAAGCTGGTGGCAAGTGCGAGGTAAGTGCAGACAAGTGCTGGGAAGGGGGGCTGTAGGGATACAGACACAGTCCCGCAGTGCAGGGGTTGCCAGGAAGGCAGTGCAGGGGAGAGTGGCTGGGCCAAGGGCCGCAAACGGTGAGTGTCCCAGTTGCAGATTCAGTGCAGTTTCAGTAGTATTAGCAGGGGAGAGGGGGAGAGAAAGCGGAGGCAAAGAGGAAGGTTTTGAGGTGCTTCCGGAACCGGAGATGGTTCTCCTCAAGTTTCTGGGAGGAAGGAAGGCTGTTCCAGAGGGAGGCCCCTGCAGCAGAGAGAGATCTGCCCCCAACTCGTTGTTTGGAGAAGCGGCTGACCCTGAGGGAGTTGGAGGCGGATGAGCAAAGAGCTCGAGAAGGAAGATATTTAGGAAGAGAGAGTTGAAGTTATTTTGGCCCAAGGCCCCAGACTGCCTTGTGGACAATGCAGAGGGTTTTGAAATTGATCCTCGCAGTCACTGGGAGCCAGTGTAGCGATTTCAGTCCTGGAGAGATACGGTCCCTGGGCTTGAGGCCAAGGACAAGTCTTGCAGTCCTGTTCTGGATGAGTTGCAAAGGGCGGAGAGTAGAGGCAGGAAGATTTAGATAAAGGCTGTTACAGTAGTCCAGCTTCAAGAGAACCAGGGCTCTAGAGACAGTGAGCTTCTGGGGGAAGGAGAGGAAAGGAAGGATACCTCTGAGGAGGTGTAGCTGGTAGTGTGACTTCTTAGAGATGTCGGATATGTGAGGAGAGAAGGACAGTGTGGAGTCGAAGATGACCCCGAGGTTTTTTGCCTTGCAGGTAGGAGCAGGAAGAGGGCCCAGGAGGCCGGCCAGAGAGCTGCAGGGAAGGAGGGAGTGGGAGTGCCGATGAGTAGAATCTCAGTCTTACTGGCATTAAGGCAGAGGTCGTTGGCGGCACACCATTCCTGGATAGCAGAAAGACAGTCAGAGATGAGGGAAGGAGAAGAGGAGGCCGAGGGTAGCCTGAACATAAGCTGGGTATCGTCCGCATAGCACTGAAAGTTGGGGCAGAGAGCAGCGATGTGGTGGGGGACACCACAGGTAGAGAAAAAGATTTCAGAGTGGAAAGACCCCAGTTGGACCTGGGAGGGTCGATTGGAGAGGAAAGAGGTCAGCCACGCCAGAGCCTGACCAGTGATACCCAGGTTATCACCGAGACGATTGAGCAGGATGCAAACAAGCATCCTGAACAGCATGCCAGTGAGATGGGAAAGATAGACACATTACAACAAAGCATTAATTGTGGCACAATGAAGTCAATGACCAATTGATATGCTATGGTCAAAAATGTGTACACTGTACAGAAGCTTTTATGCACAAGGATTTTGTCAAGTGACCGAGGACACTGAGATGGAATGTCTTGTGATGATCGTAACAGATACAACGGCAGAAAAAAAAGTGCTATTACTGCAACTTGCGAAAGGCAAAATACATAGTCCAAAATGGATGCTTATTCCAATCTAAAATTGGTTGTTTATCACTAACATCACTGATACATAGTTATCACTAATACAACAGCACAGCAACTCCAGGGGGGCACCGTGCCCCCTGGAGTGGTGGCACAGTGACAGCCACCGGCCCAGCGGCAGCCCCGGTCCCTCAACTTTGCATGCTGCAGCAGCATGTGAATGATGCATGCGTCATAATTTATGATGCATACATCATGCGTGTATGAAGAAACAACAGCTGTTGCGATTTCTAGCGACCAGAGAGCCTGCTGTGTAACCGCTGCTTGCTGTCACCCTTCCTTCCAATAAACCTGGGGACCTCGAAAATAACAACCCCCGACCCACAGCCTAGTGAAATACATTGGACTCAAGAGTACCTGCATTTTGTGACATGCCAAATTGTGCTGCAACCTTGCGGGCCTGCAATACCCTACTACCATGGGACCTCGAACTAGTGTGTGGTGCACGGTCTTCCAAATTCTCAATCAAGCTGATACTTTGATGGCAACCTGCAGAACCTCCAGAGACATGAATCAAGTCTATATAGTCTCCTCATCAGAGTGCAGGACCTTGCAAGTGAAGAGAATATAACCAGCATTATTCAGTCTTTTCTGGCTCCTGAAAAGGGCGCAAAACCAAAGAGCCACATCCTGCCATGAAGAAACACTTGCCTGTAGTCTTCTCTGTTAATTCCTTCAGCAAAATCCCTTCCAAAGTGCTGTTGTCCATCTTCATGACAAAGGAATCCATCAACCATGTTTTTGGCTGCAGATCCTGAAGTCTCCCTGCTGCAACTCTTCTTCTGTGCTGACGTACTTTGTTGGCTGTGGTATTTACCTAGCTAAAGCCTTTGAAGATTTCTGTAAATCTGTGGGGTATTTCTTGTGATTGGGAGTCCTCTCATCCAGTTCAACCAGGCCCACTGCTGGAATCCTCCTAGCGCATCGTCTTTGAAGTTCCTGGACCCTAACTAACACTAGAGTGCACTACTTACTCGCACATCCCGTTCAATGACTGAAAATACTCTCTTAAAATGGCTGCTATGGAAAGGGAAGGCAGACCTTCACTTTCCATAGAGGCCATAGAATCTGGGAAGCTGCCACTGCACTGCAGAGACATGCAGGGTAAGTAAGGTTGGGGAGAGGGTGGCAAAAGGATTAAAAAAAAATATAATAAATCTTTATTGTGGTTTAGTTCAATTAAGAACTTTACACAACATTCAACTATACCATCAAACAATTCATAAATATCATGTACAATAATCAAACCGTCATAATACCTTAAGATCATAAAAAAAGACATATATCACAATAAAACAAAGCTCATCAAAACACATTTTTGAATGAACATTTCAAAACATAAAACAAAGGAGGAATGATAATGCCTGTCTATATACCAACATCATGTGTGCTGCCATCCACATAGCATTGCATAGCATTGCATTCAGGGGCCGATTCATGGAATATATGTGTGCCGAAAATCTTGGCGCAAGCAGGCGATACATGGAAGTTTTCCTCGGGATGTGCGCCAAACCCGTGCGCGGCGCACACGGGCACACACGTCATTGCAACATCCCGAACGTCATGCACAGGGCAAGCGCACAACGGTGGCGCACACACCAAAAAGGGGGCAGAACACGGGGCGTAACGCGTGGAATGGGGAACAATGCATGAAAATAAGGGCGTAACTGGGGATATACTGTAGGGAAGTACACGGAACGCCCACACGCAGGTGAACCACACGTATTTATGGAATCGAATAGGGCAAACCCGCACACGGCCAAAGACACACACAGGCCTAAACACGTCCGCCACACAAAGGCAGGCGGCAGCGTTCCTGTGCATTACAAAAGTGGGCGTAAACAAAAAACACGTTTACACAGCTACGATGAATGTCCCATTCTGTGGCCCCTCAGGAGAAATGACGTGACACGCAATGCACAGGCATCCCCGAAAAGCAAGAAAAAGAGATAAGCGACCCCTGTTTCCCACGTGCATGTAAAAAAACACACGCAGTATGCTGTGGCAGCCAGGAGCCCCAAAAATACATATGTGATGAACACGCAGGCTAGTATGCCCGTAAAAAAAGGGGACACCCGCAGTGGGAAAAATAGCGTGTGCGAATCACTGTCTGCCTTGCGAGTAGAAGAATAACGTAGCCAAGACCCACCCGCTGTGAAGTAATCGTGTGTGAACCCCAAAGCCTGGAAAACACACGCACCGCTTCCCACGAAAAGCACATATCCAGGCCAATCGCGTGTAAAACTTCACGCGCACCCCCGAAATACACGTACCAATGCCAATCGCGTGTAAAACTTCACACACACCCCCCAATTCGCGCAGGATGCCCATCCAGCCTCCCCATGCCCCACAGGCAGCACATCCACCCTGGGCATGCCCCACAGGCAGCCCATCCACCCTGGCCATGCCCCGCAGGCAGCCCACTCTACAGGGAGGACTTTTTCGATGTTTTACACGCGATTGGCCTGGGTACGTGTATTTCGGGGGTGCGCATGGAGTTTTACACACGATTGGCCTAGCACGAGCAGGGTACATGTATTCCGAGGGGTGCACGTGGAGTTTTACACGCGATTGGCCTGGGTATGTGTATTTTGGGGGTGCGCGTGGCGTTTTACATGCAATTGGCCTAGCGCGAGCGGGGTATGTGTATTCCGATGGGTGCGCGTGGAGTTTTCCACAGAATTGGCCTGGGTACGTGTATTTCGTGGGTGCGCTTGGAGTTTTACATGCAATTGGCCTAGCGCAAGCGGGGTACGTGTATTCCGAGCGGTGTACGTGTATTTCGGGCATGCGCTGGGAGTTTTACATGCGTTTTCGTGGTTGGGGGGCTGTATGCAGGTCCACTGGCCTTTGTGCCATTTACTGGATTTGTGCAATGTTATTGGCGCACAGGGCGGGGTTGGGGGCATAAATGGCACTGCTGCAGGGTCCCTGCACCACTCTGCACCACGGCTGCTTGTGGATGTATGAATCCATGAATACGCTGTGCCCCTAAATGTGTTGTGGTGCACGCGCCAGCCGCGTGCGCCACTTGTGCGCCAAATTCTATGAATTACCCCCTCAATGTTTTACTATTTATTGAAGCAGGTTTGATTGTTAGTATATTTGTTTGTTTGTCCCCATTGATTACTTCAAGGGGAATTTCCTGGTTTCTTCCTTCATTCTCACCAAATACCCCTGAGTCATCCAGGGGCAGTTAGAGACAGACTAAGGATACTATGAGGTAATATAAGATATGTGGATGAGATAGATTGGCAAGTCAGGCATTGTCATATTGAGCTGTGATAAGAATGAAGGCACATGAAAACATAAAAAATAAGACAGAGAACACTCAATTAATTCATCATAAAGTAGAAGGAGTCTAACTTTAGTCTTCACATTCACTTAAACTTAAAACATAGATGGTATATTTATCAATAGACTTTAGAAACACTAAAGTTGGTGCAAAAGTGAGACCATTGCATTCCAAAGCAATGTTCTTGATCTCCCATACTTCTTTCTTTCCCCGCATGCTGGCACTCAAATAACATTGTCGGGCTGACCATTAGTATCGCATTCTCTCAGTATAGTATTTTGTTAGCTTTATTCAACTGTGTTCGGGGTAATTGAGGAATAAAACAATACAGTCAGTGAGAATTATCTCATACCTATGCATGTGGCTCCCAAAATGAAACATGAATATGTCACCCAGTTTCACACACTGGGAGAGCACATATCTAGCTGTTTCTGGTTGGTCTGGAAGGGAGCAGATGCAACAAAATCTATTCTCCGCCGCCAGACCCAATCGAGGTCGTATTATTGTGCATACTGCTAACTGATTTGTGCAGAGTTTAAGTATAAAGGTCCTAATAGCAGGATCCAGACAGAGCAAAAGGTAGAATTGAGATTTACAATAATGGTGCACCACATGGGACACTTCCTCGTGTCCTTTTACTTTGGCCAAGTGCGTATAGTTCTTACACCAGTCCCATCTGTTAAACGTTTCCCCCAAACATTTGATTTGATGTATATATGGGATGCCCAAACTAGGATTATAGGTCCAACTAATCTCATCAAATAATTTCTTATTGAGAGATTGGAAATTGGATCCCTTGAAGACCTTTTCAGAATCAAGATCCTACCAAATGCTGCTAGCTAGTCACATCCTGGTGAAGATTGGGACTTCAGATAGAAGCATCCTCTCAGCCGACTCGCCATGTCACCCAAAGAGGTGAGGCCCAGTTCCAGGCCTAAGTATTCCATGGAACAGGGAAGACCCATATTCAGCATCGCTCACCAAAAAACGCCTTCCAAGATGTTAAGCCAGGAAAAATCCTGCATGGCCAGGGCTTCAAGTCCTTACAGCAGCGCTGGAACAAAGCATTGTTTGTAGAGCAGGAGGATTCCAGTCAATGAGAATCCTGCATGTCCCTCTGCAAACATGCATACCTGTAGCATTAATTGCTTAGCTCTGCAGATTTTCTTGATTTTAATTAGGTAATAATCAGCTCACGCACTGACCTCCAGGCCTAAATATGGGTAGGACTCAAAGTAGTGAATGGTACCAAGTGTCGTTTCCATCCGGGTCCTATTGACTGCATTTCTGGTGACCACATTACGCTGGTCTTTTTTCCAGGTTGATGGTCAGCCCCAGTTCTTGGGCATATATGGATAGTTTGTTGAGTAGAATCTTCATTCCCTTATACATGAGGTCAAAGATGACTAGGTCATCCGCATATAGCTTCCCCACTACGGGCAGGTTCTCCAATCCATGGTCGACAGTTTGCAACACCGAGCAGGTGGGGCAGGAGATACGCTATATGCAAATCATTCAGAATGGGGGCAGCAACGCACACCTGTTTTACAGCCATATTGATAGGTATGGAGTGAGTAACTCCTCCCCCGTATTATAACCGTACCCTGGTGGTGTTATTGGTATGTAGCAGGACCAAGATGAGAATGATCCAATCTGGACAAATTAAAGCCGGTAGCTTAGCCCATAGGATGTCCCTGTCGACCTGGTTGAACGCACTCTTTAAGTCCACAAAGGCGACATGTAATGTTAGGTCCCTGCGACTTCGGATAGTATGTATGGATGAGCTGGTCGTATACCCTTATGTTGTGGGAGGTACCAGATCCGGGACAAATACCTTTCTGGGCTAAATTGAGAATGTTATTTTAGTTACCCATGTCTGCAATTCCCTTAGGACAAGTGAGGTGAAAATCTTCCCCGTATTGTCTGACATTGACAACAGCCGGTAGTTATTTATTTTTGTGCGATCACCTTTTCTGTGCACTGGGATGACGACCGACTGTTACTAAGAGAGAGGGATATACCTAAATCTGCAGACTCTGGAAAACAAGATTAAAAGTATTTGTGCCCAATTTTCTGGTGTCCTTTTGAGTACTACATTAGCAAGGCTGTTCGCGCCGGCAGCTCTAGATCCCTTAAGCTTTATGATAGACTCCACCAAAATCCGATGGCTCAGAGGAACAGGCCGAGGACTGCTAAAATTGGGCATGGTGACCGATGACCTAGGCGTAAAATACGTATCCATGACATGCTCCATCCATTTAGCCCCCGGAATAGAGGTTTCTGAGTCATGAGCAGCCTGTCCCCCCTTGCCGTCGCCAGGGTCCTCCAGATGTCACCGCTATCTCTGGAGATTATAGCATGTACAAATCACTGCCACGCAGTCCGCCTTAAAGACAAGCGATAGTGCTTTAACCAGGTCAGATGATGCGCCCTGATTTTCCTAATCTCCAGTTGTGCTTGGGAGTGGAGACCCCAGCAACGGCCTTGTGCGGTCAAGGCTCTAATGGTCTGGCGCATCTTACGTTTGGCGTCACGTATGTTAACATCAAATGATTTATTGGGCTTGTCATTTCCACAGGCAGCCGGGGGACTCACAGTTTGGCCCATTGCATGGCCAGTTTGCAGAACCAATGTTGTATGGCACAAGGGTCTTTACCTCTGAGACTAGCATGATCTACCATGTCTCTAGGAAATAAGATGGCATTCATCCTAGAGATGTTTTTGTGGCTCCAGCTAACACTATTGCTTGCATGATTGTCCACTGTTTCCCCGCAAATAATAACTATCCCATGGTCAGTCATATTTTCTAAATCCAGTGATAAGATCAAGTGGCCACTGTTATCATTCGCTAGCACTTTAAGCAATATCACTCGCTCTAAGACTTTATAATTCCCAACCATATAGTTAAGGGGGACCTCCTTGGTACCCACCTTCCAGGTGGTGTTTCCAGGCTGGTCCCCTGTAGTACACCCATTGAGCAGTTTGAGATCCCAGTTGTCCAGGAAACTGACCCACTGTCCCCCCTTATGATTAGATCTATTATGTGTCATTGTAGAATGTTCAAATATATTTGGTAGGTGCCACCTCCTTCACGATCGACAGACCTGGCATTCCAGTCACCACATAGGAGAACAGCATTATCGGGGGAGGCGGTGTACTACTTTAGCAACATGGCAATCGAGTTCCTCGAACAACCCCTTGGCAACCTCACCGCCTGGGAGTTTGAAGATATTCACCAACAGCAGGTTCAAATACAAAGAACCCTTGGTGGGTTAAACAATTTTAACTGCTAAGAGGTTACCACTAGGAGGACCCAAGGCAATTGCTCTAGGGTTATGCTGGTTTTTCATTCCAAGCATAAGCGCACAAGCCGGGGGCCCCTGGATTTGCAGCTGCATCCCTTTACCAACTGAAAGCTGCTGTGCGTTCAAGAACTGATCCAAGAGAGGACCTGGCTAGCATACCTCTACCTGAGCTACGAAGGACCAACATGCACCAGCTGATCTCTGCCAAAGCTCCCCGGAAGTCAGACCCTCGAAAGGCTGCCCACCAGATAAGGGGACCACCGAGGAATCTGAAGTGAACCACCCAGACATTGAAGTCCATCGCCATCGACAACCGCTCGCTCCGATCAGAGCCGCAGTGCTCCATTACCTAAGACATTTAATCCAAGGACTCCCTTGCTCATCACTGTCGACCACTTTGTCCGGCTGGAGAAATTGAAGGTTGTCGACGACTGAGGAGAATCCACGGGTGGGTTTCCTGCCACCCGAAGTCCTCAAAGACATCAACGAAGACCCGGAAGCCAGCTATGGTTGAGTCCCGATCACCGACGCCAGACGCCGATGACCTGACGCCCTTGCTGGGCCTGAGTTCTATCATCGTCGAGGTACACCGCACACCTCATCTTCACTGGCCGTTCACAACGAGCACCGCGAGGATTGAAGCTGCTCCCCAGACAACGGCGTTCACCTTTGCTTCACCTGGAATGTGGATGTCCCGTGGCTCCTGCCTTAAAGGGAGTTCACTCAAGAAGGGCCTGTCGATGAATCGTTGAAGAAATCAATGAAACCAGGTACATTGGGGTTGTGGAACCTTTAGAAGGAACCAAGACTATATTGAGCATTTCTGGACTGGGCTTATCAATATGCTTTATTTCCAGGTTGCCCAGGTGGGGGGATCCTCACACAGAAATGTCTCTAGGTAGACGGGAGTCAGTATTCTGCCAATGCTTGATTTAACTTGTCTTCTTTCTGTTGTCTATTGTTGATTCATCTTACAATATGATATGTATGTCATTTGAACTGTTAGCAGTTGATGCATTTCAAAGGAGTCGATATATGAGAGTGGTACTATGTATACTAGTATATATTTGCTATTATAGTATTGCCAGAGTAATAAGTATGTTATTGTGATTGTGTATACAACGTGAACCTTATTTATATAAAGAGCTGTGTTTTCACTAACATAGTGTGTGGACATTCCTTTTTGGGGGCTTGGGGACTACACTGTACTTAGGAACCAGCCTGCATCACCTCCTGAGAGCTTAAGCCTTGATTGCTTGTCCACGTTTTACCAAATAGAGAATCTTGGCTGGGGTGCTCTGTGCTTCGAGTCCGCCACATAGGGAACAGGAGTATAGATACCTCCTCCCTTCCTTTACAATATGTCACTATGCACAACTAACATATTGTCTCAGACACACTATGGGGTTGCTCATAGGCCACCTGAGGAGCTCTCTGGTGATTAAACATGTTAGTAAACTGGGGATTACACAGAGGCCTATCATGTGTAATGGTTGCTGCAATGTTAGCCATTTTCATACATAGACATATAAGAAGGATCTACAAGGCCGATGGTACCCAATGCACACCCATCCATTACAAGTTCATACTTTAGATCACATTCTGAATAACCTTAAAAAGACTGTAAACAAAAAAAACAATTACACATTTCAACATAATATAACAACTGTACTGGTCCCCCAAGCAGTTAAACTTAGCAGGACTCATAACCAGCGCCTTTTGTTGAAAATATTATACACACCTTACTGGCAACCTATATATTCTATGTGAATGTCTGCTCCTGGAAGCTTACTGTTCTGAAATATGAATAAGAGTGGGGAACTCAACCAGCTATAATATGCCATAGAAACCAGTGGTATATACATTACATGATTTGTCAGAGATAAATGGTTTCTCTGGGAGAGGGAAAGACGGGTGACTTCTGGGCTGTTGGTGACAAAAACAACATTTTATGCAGAGGGGTAAGAAAAGCCCCTTAAAGTTGACCTCTGGGAGGAAAATACTGCAAGCTTGGCCTAAGCAATTAATGTATAGGCTGCAAGATAAGGAGTCTCTTTATTCGACAATGTGGGGTCACCTCTTAAGTCCAGTTCTTGCTACAAATCTGTTGCGCATTGAAGAGATTCAGAATGTGCATATGTGTCCTGAGTACTTTCAGAGAACTGGAGTAGTGCCTTGCCATTAAAAAGGGTACATGAATGATGAGTTGAGATTATAATGTAAATCTTTGGAAAGGGCGCTAGTGAGCCCAGCCAAGATGCCCATGAGCCTGTAAACTCGCTGACACCCACAGAGATCCAGTAAAAATTTGGAGTCTCCCCCAACACATCCAGACTTTGAAGACGGTGCAGAGTTACAGGAAGGAGAGAATCACAAGCAAGTGAATTCCTGTGGAAAATCGGTGCTGGAATGCTCTGTTACAAACATTAATAACAATCCCCTCACACCGCACCAACATAGGCCCACAGTAGAGAGCTGTCGAAGGAGAGGCTGTATTGGCTGGCACTGAGGTGGTTGGCGCTCTGGGGCTGGGGCGCTCCGATCGATCGCAACAGTCGGACGTGAGACGCTGTGGGGGACGCTGCCGCCGACCCATGTGAGCACAGGTACTGGGCGTCTCAGACAGCAGGCAGCGGTGGGTAACGGAGGAGACACCCGGTGGGATCGTGGAGGCCTGGCGCAGCCCAAGCGCATTCAGGACTGGCAGCCTGGAGAGTTGCCGCCGTACATCAAGAACGAAGCGTGTGGTGCGGGCAGAGTGGAGGACTCCCAGCGGTCACTGGTGCAGCGTAAAGCACATCCGACGGTTGTTCCAACAGCGCGACCTGGACCAAGGGGACCATCGCGAACACAAGAATCAGGTAGCCAGACCTTGGACACCCCTCAGAGGAACAATGGGAGACAGCGTGCACACCACAAACCGTGGGCTATGCCGGAATCCCAGCAGCGACAGAGGAGTATTCCCCGAGGGGGCAGAGAGGAAGGAGGTAAGACGCGATCCCCAGCCGCCTGATACACGGCCCCTTCCCATTTTCTGGGACTGCTGAGAACCATCAAGGCCCCATGTGATCTTGGTTCACATAATTGCTGAACAACCTGTGAGCTCGAGGGCGATACAGCCTGAGCGGTGCAAATCTCGGAACCCCTCATACTAAGGGAGAGTGGACCGTCAACAACCACCTGGGGGTGTTACAGCACACCTCTGGAAGAAACTGATGAGTGGGTAAACATAGGTGAGACAACCCACGTATGGGAGTCCTAGAGGAAGGAGGAAGGAGACTGCTGCTATGCCACAGCAGACCTGGCCCCAGAGAGCCTAAGTGGTGAAATTGGCATTTGTGGAGGGAACACATTGCTTAGACTGGGGCATAGAGCTGACTGACCGAGCCCTGCCCCATACAGAGTCGAATCCGGCTTGAGCACATATCACAGACCTCCACCTCCAAGGGAAGAGCTGACCGGAACCCAAAAACATGACCAGGCGGCCCTCCTGGTGCGAGCGGGGCCCCATGGCTGCCCGTGCGGAGAGAGGCCAGCCAAGCTTGAGGCATGGGCAACAGGACACATTTAAGCCTAACTATAAATGGACATCAAAGACTAGCCGTGCCCGAGCAGGGGGGGAGCCACCGAAGTTCATGGGCAGACCCTGAAGGTGATCAATATCAAGGGCAGGGGAGTGACACCGCTGAACAGGTGTTTGGGCCGGTGCACTTCGTCCTACGAAAATGCACCAGTTACGGACCACAAAGATAAGGGAAACCCTGAAGGCCACCTGAGTGGCTGTAGGGAACTGCCCAGCATAACGCACTGCCTGGCCTGAAAAATTGCATTATACGGGCGCATCCCACAATCAGCCGGGAACATGCAGCTACAGGAAGTCGGAAGTTGATTATCGGCTGACCGGGCTCGAGAGCGATGCACCCCTCCCACATCACATCCGAGGGGCCAGCAGAGGGAAAACACAGAGGTATTATAACCCACGATGCTCCCCCCTGAGGAAACACACACGGATCAGATCAAACAAATACACATAGCTGCTGTGGACCTCAGACATGAACGGATTGTCCAAAGCCAGCCTGGGAGGCAGGCAGCAACAATCCAAGCTGCATTTTGACACCCCATCCCAGGAAAAATACAACAAGCCAATGGAGAAATCCCCAGAACTACAACCGCCGGCTGCCGCGATGGACCCATCTGGGGCCTTCCAGGACATAAAAATGATGTTCAACCATCTGCAGACCAGTATTCAATCCTTGGACGGGACAATGGACGCGCTCACCTGTAAAGTATATCATATACAGGTCCACTTAGACAAACATGAAGAGAGACTGGACGAGGTAGAGGGAAGAGTGTCAACTGTGGAAGATGAATCTACCTCACTGGTCAGGGACATGACAATTGTGAAGCGGGCGCTTAAAGAATTATCAGATAAGCAGAATGACTTAGAATCTCACTCCCAAAGGAACAATCTGTGAATTATCGGAGTACCAGAGACAGTGGAACAGTGGAATATGGAGCTTCTGGTAGAGGACAAGCTGTGAGAGGCACTGGGGTCTGGGGACTTCTCAGCAGTATATATTGTAGAAAGGGCGCATCGGGTGCCTTGTGGAAAAAGACTGTTTCCGGGAGCGCCTCCCAGGCCAATCATTGCTCGAATGCTAAATTACTGGGATAGGGATGCTGCCCTCCGCAAGGCCAGGGAAAAAGGAGGTAACTTACAAAAGTGACGCTATCAAGCTATTCCCGGACTTCTCAGATAAGGTCCAAACCTCCAGGAGAACATTTATGGAAGTGAAGAAACAGTTGAGAGACAGAGGGATTAGCTACGCCGTGATGTTTGTTAGGGAGAATTCTCAGAAATGTGCTAATTTCCCATACCTTTTGAGACCCCCAGCACCTTTGCTTGATTTGATTTTTTTTACCTGGGAAGAGTGTGAGCCTTTTTTCCCACTCTTGATGTGTGTTTTACTTTTGTGTTCTTTGGTTATGGAGTTTTAAAACAACTCCATAGGCATCATCTTTTTTTCTGGGTATCACACAGGGATGTCTTTCAGACTTCTTAAGGTTTAAATACCTTCTTTGGGACTGACTACTGTCTGCCAGAGCATGTAAAGTTAAATTGACTTTACTAGTCTCTTTAAATGTACAGACCCAGCACATACTATCTTCCTATAGAGTGATGGAGCATCCCCTGAGTCGAAACACTCATGTAACAGTCAAATGTGACCCTTTCCTACTTGAAATGGCTGGTGGCAGTGGTGTAGATCAAACTACCATGATTTTTCCCTACAGCGAACAACGGTAGCTAAAAATCGGGTCAGCCATGTTTTTTAATATGGCTCGCAAGACCTATCTGTAAAAACAGACTCCGGTCAACTTTTTTTGCCATTTATTTTTGGAAAGGTCCTTCTTGTGTTTAACTCTGCGTGCCAAACCAGGTTTGGTCCCTTTGTGCGTTGACCTTTGGCGGGCTTCAGTGCTGAAGCCCTCCTCTGGCGCCTGAGTGTCTCGGGTGGACAGGATGTGAGGGAGGTACCACAAACTCCCTGTGCTTAGTCTCCTAGGAGACGTGAATGCACTCTGGCGTGATTGACAGCCAGGCTGGAATGAATGGGGGAAAACTGTTTAAAAGGAGGTCTCTGGGACCACTGGAACGAAAGAACCGAAGATGAGCTGAAGGAAGATGATTGCTGCAACTCCTGGATGGCCGGTGAAGCCCTGCTGCAGGCGTGAATTGCCTGAAACTCTATCGACAGAGAAGCCCTTCAAGGTTAACTTCTTCCCTTGAGTTTGGTGGGAACAATCAACTTGCAAGCCACCTGGACACCGTCCCTATCCTGGTTAAATTTTCTTCAGAGTGCTGTTGAAAACCAGATAGCCAGTGGGAAGGAAACCAGTTTGTGGACTTTAAGGCACTCATACCTAAATGAGGTTTTGCCAAGCTTGTGGCCTCTTCCCTGGGCACTGCAGGTTCTCCTTCTTGTCCCCACGACTGAAGCTCAGGAACAGCGAGATCTGCTCCAACTGCCAGGAACAACTGCCTCAGCTACAGCTCTTCTTCCCTTTAAAGCTACTGTGTAAACGCAGTCCGGAAATATTTTCGGCCACGGTGAACGTTTTTGAAACTTTCCCGACTTAGAAGGCTTTTCCTTCCCTAAACCAATATCTAACATTTCGTCTGACCACATTTTTCTAAAATCCGTGGCAAAGACTTAATCGTTTACTACCAGAACTATTCTATCCTATGCAAAGACTCTGAACCATTGACTTTAGCCCAGGCTTATGAACTGAATTTCTGGTTGTAGTTAACTGAAACCATTTGCCCTGCCTATGAAAGTATGTGTGCTTTTGATTCTTATAACCTTGTCTTTTTACCCCTTTTTAAAGTAACTCAAGTGCCATTTTGCTCCCACATCAGGGGAGCTGAACTTGTTCAGTAACTTATTGGTTGTGTATTTGTAGTATATTAGTATATGATATTGAGCTGCTCTTGCTAATTTAATGTTTTCAAACTGACTGTGTAAATAAATGTATATTCTTTTACCAAGAAACCTTGAGTAAGTGTTTGTTTGAATCACTGCATTTGTTGGTCCTTTGTGTAACTTGTTCTACTGCTCACTTTACTCTTGAGATAAGCCTGGCTGCTCATCCACTGCTACCACTTTACTGTGTAGTACAGGCTTGCACCAAAGGTGAAATTGTACTGAAATTTGTAGTCTTAATTGCATGTCGTGTTCCCCAAGGGTACTGCATGCGATTCTGCCTAACAATGTTCCCAGAAAAGCTCCAGATAGAACATGAGGGATGGTCTGTCTTCTTTCACACTCTGGAGGAAGCCACAGCTTTCTTAGAAATGCAGCCGAGACAGCCGCAGCAGTGAGCAAACAATGCATGAAAATTTACACAATGATGCATATCCTTTAACACTGCACAACACTAGCGCCTAGTTGTCTGAGAGAGGGGGGGGAGTATGATACTCCTGGTGTTCGAAGGGTGGCTGGGCCTCTAGTAGCCCTTCACGCGAAAGCTGAGTATCGAGTTGTAGGTTGGAAGCAGACATCAGCAGATGAGTTGGGGTGATCAGCAAGGGGGAGGTGGGGATAGAGGGGTCATCACTGACCAGTTGCGGTTGTCGGTGGGGGCGGGGGTGGATCTGGTGCACCTTTTCTTATGATTTCAGGGATTGTGATTTTCGATCAGTCCGGTACTGGGGGCAACTACGTGGGGAAGTTTAACAGTGCACTAGAAGATGGCTACACATAACTTTGACCGCAGCCTGTTTTATGACTAATGATTTCATGTAGTCTTTAATTTCTTATTAATTTTTCATTCACATTCTTTTCACTTTTTATAATTATTTACTTTACTGTCACACTTCTAGTTGTATGCATCCCTTTTTTACATATGGAGAGGTGCAATAGACCCGTTGGGACTGCCCTGGGATTATCCTCTCTTGCTTTGATTACCTAGCTTCACTGTCTCAAAGAAGTCTCAGTGCTATAGGAAACCGTGATACCTGTACACCCTCCAAATATTTACTTGTTGCCATATCTTTTTTAGGGGCTGAACAGAGAAATCCTCTACCTGATGAAGGTAGTACACCTTTTTAATACAACTGAAATGGCCGTTGTGCCAAATTCCCATCTAGGTACTTTTTTGGTACCATTAGAATAATTGCGTTTGGCCCACCACGCTTCAACTAACCTAGGCAAGCGGACAGCGTTTCCTTCTCCGACAGCTGCTGGTAACCCGCTGAACCCCATTCGTGATAGGGATTGTGGATTATTTCCCATGAACAAAAAGTTGAAATCTATATCTCTTTTGACAATCTGCACATGATGATGGTTCCATTATATAACAGATATGCATTAGCCAGGGACAGCCAGTTAATGTAGCTGTACTTTTTGTATTGGAATAATCATCAATGTTTTCAAACAGACAGATCCTTTTTCGATCAAACATTGTTCAAAATCACATCGGATGTGTTTTTTTTTTCAATAATAACTTTTCCTGTTCTTTTCTTAAAAACAAGGTTATGGACTCATGTTTTAATTGTTCAAGCTGAAT
Organism: Ambystoma mexicanum; assembly: GCF_040938575.1. Lineage (NCBI taxonomy): Eukaryota > Metazoa > Chordata > Amphibia > Caudata > Ambystomatidae > Ambystoma > Ambystoma mexicanum. Next base: position 1,052,122,475 of record NC_090941.1, read on the forward strand.
TTGTTTGTGTACACATTGTTTGTGTTTTTTTTCAAAACAAGCCTTTCTCTGTTGTTGGTTGTAGCCGGTTTATTTATTCTGTTTATTTATTCTATTTTGAACATCTTTGTTTATTCATCGATATTGTATTAAGCCGGCACATTCATTCATTCTAAAGAATTTTCTCTATTCAAAAAAATAAAAACTATTTTGTGAATACTATACTCTTTTTTCTCTCCTTCTGTACAATTGTGAATCTTCAATGAAAACAGTATCAACTTTACATCATGCACACAGGTACCATGGATATATACTGCGTTACTAAATCACCATTTAATGTATATGCAAATAGTATAAGTTGGATCCACAATTTTAATATTTTTAACACACGAGAACATCTCTTTGTTTACACTTCACTTTTGCACATGGAACGTGAGAGGGATGAAATGCCCCACTAAGTGTCAAAAAACGTTGTTGTACATGCAAAGGCATCAGGTTGGGGTATTATTTCTACAGGAGGCTCACCTGACACCAGACACAGAATCTAGCTTGGGGAGATCCTGGCATGCAACAGGTACTTCTCATCGTACTCTTCTTATGCCAGGGGGTGGGCACTTTAATACATCACAAGGTCCGGTTTCATCAAACTAAAGTGGTGAAAGATAACGAGGGCAGGGGACTCATTGTGCAAGCACCATCCAAGGGAAAATGTATATGCTGATTAACTACTATGGACCCAATCAAGATGTCATGAATACTCTGGATTGGGTGGACCAGCAGCTAGGAGAGTTAACAATTGGGGAGGTGATCTGGGCTGGCAGTTTACCTGTCACTCCGCCCCTCACAATTCGTTGTCAAAGTCAGACTACTTCTTGGTTTCACAATCACTATTAGGCCAGGGTAAAGTGGTGAAGATCCTAGCCCGCACCCTCTAGGATCACACCGCAGTCATAATGGAGATGGGCCTGGGTGGACGAGGGAGAGGGCACTCCCGTGGCATTTCAAGAGCGAGGGCCTATGTGATACGGCCTTCAGGGAAGGCTTGTCAGGGGCTACTGACACTTTCCTTGATCAGAATGTGGGATCTGTGGAGTCCGCTGGAATATTATGGGAAAGCCTTAAATGTGTAATAAGGGGCGAATGCATATGCAGAGAGGCAGGGATCCTTAAGCAGATTAGGTGGGAGCTGGCAAGTAAGGAGGGCAACATACAAATGCTCCAGGAATCGAATCCGACTCCCACAGACTAGGTGCAGGCTAAGATTCTGAAGCAAATGCAGGACCTCCAGACACTGGTACTCAGAGCGGTCAAATACATGAGTAACAAGAGTAACAATCGAAAATATGGGGAGGGGAACAAACCCGGTCATACGCTAGCCAGGGCAACCAAGATGGACGATTCGAAGGGCAGAATCCAGGCAATAGCAGACAAATAGGGGGTTGATAGGTAAGAGGACACAGAGAGAGTCTGTCAATTCTTCAAGTTTTATAGCCATCTCTACTCCTCACAATTAAAAGAAACTCAGGCGGACATCGAGGAATATTTGAACCTTATGACCCTGCTTTGGTGCACTGACAAACAAGGAGAGTGGCTGGGACACCCCCTATCCCTAGGAGAAATTCGGGATGGTATTAAATCCCTACCCAGTGGGAAATCACTGGGACCTGATGGGTTAACGGCGGAGTTCTAGAAGCACTATGCAGGCGTACTGGCGCCTCATCTCCTTGAGTCACTGAGAGAGGCGATGATAGTAGTTTTACTTAAACCAGACAAGCCTGGAAATGATTGCTCTCAACTTGATTGATAAACATTGACAATAAGATATTAGCGAAGATCCTTGCATCTCGACTGTCACCCATGATGCCGACAATATAGGAAGCGGACCAAGCAGGATTCATTCTGGAGTGGTCCAAATCATATGGACTACAGAGGATGTTTGGGCTGATGGCAGCTGTGCCCACGGAAGAGGCACTGGTGACGGCAATACTGGACTCCACTAAGATGTTTGATTTGGTTGAATGGCCACTCTTATTCACAGTTCTGCGATGCATGTGGATGGGGAGAACTACATCGCCATGGTCCGACTGCTATACACGCAGCCGATGGCTAGAGTGAGAGTGAATAGCCAATTTACACCGACTATCCCATTGGTGAGAGGGACACAACAGGGGTGCCCTCTCTCACCATTGCTAATCGCCCTGGCGGTGGAACCCTTTGCTGAGAAGATTAGAGAAACACATCTACATCGGGGAACTCAACTATATAACCATAGGGTAGTAATATCATGATATGCTGACAATATGGTTCTGTTCATTAAAGACCCCAGGGAGAACCTAGATCTGGTTATGTGGGAAGTCCTAAGGTTTGGGAAGGAATCAGGGTTGAAGGTAAATACATCCAAGTCAGTACTCTTCCCATTGACGGAAACGGTAGCCCAATACAAGGATGGCTGGAGGTTCCAATGGCACATGATTCAACCTCACTACCTAGGAATCCACATTGCCAGAGATCAGGCAGTAGTTTATCACAGTAGTTACCTGAGGGTTTTAGATCAGGCATGAGAGGCCATGCTGAGATGGAGGAGCCTCCCATTAAACCTATATGGAAGGGTTTCTATAGTCAAAATGACGCTTCTTCCCAGGTTCCTTTATATCTTCCTGAACGCCCCAATAGCGGTCTCGGGTGACTACTTCCGGGGCCTGAAAGCTGCTGTTTTACAATTTGTATGGGTGGTTAAAATGGCCTGAGTGACCTGCGACAAGCTGATAGCACCCATACACGAGGGCAGACTAGCCCTACCCGATTCTGAGGCATACTATGACGTGTCACAAGCAGGATTTCTTGCATATTGGTATGGGATACAGGGGGATAGGAGTCATGTGAGTGTAGATAGAGCCGTTGCTGCACCAATCCTACTCAGGTCGATAATTGTGACCACTCCAAACAGAATGCAATGGCCACAGAACCTGGTGGAATGGACCTAAAAATCTTGGGCTAGACTCGAACTTAAAAAGAGGGAGAAGGTACTCTATTCACCCCAACTCCCAGTAATGCACATACCGGGGATTCTGATAATGACCAAAATAAGATTTGTGAATATGGTGAAAAAGTTAGGAATTACACACTTTGGAGAGTTTTTCCCTGATGTAAAATTCATACAACTCGACAAGTTAAGTGCAAAGGGGAGGCTATCCACATTGGACATATTTCTGAATTTCAGATTTAGGGTGAGCCTACGCCTAATGTTCGCCACATTCCTAGAGCAGCCACAGATCTCCCCCATCCTGGAAAAACTGCTCAGAGGCCTGTTCGGCCATAAACTGACAACAGGGATATATTCAATGTTCATGCAATCTAAGTGTATATCTAGGTCGATGCCAAGTGAGAAATGGGAAAGATCGCTGGGCCGGGAAATTCCAGTGGGAATATGGAAGTACTGCTGTGAGAGCACCAAGAAAGGAGCCTTTAACACTAAGTTCAAATTGATTCACTTTAAGTACATACAACAATTTTACCAGAAACCGGCTAAGCTCAAGGAATACTTCCCGGAATCTTTGGGGAGATGCAACAGATGCCACTCAGAACAGGCAGATTTCCACCACGTATCATGGTACTGCCCCGGGATACGACAGCTCTGGGAACAAGTGTTTGACACGATTGGTGGGATTGCAGGCCAGACGATAGACCTTGACCCAGTGGTGGGACTGCTGGGCTATATCAAGAGCCCCCCAAGTGTACTAGGAACTGACCAGGCTGCTCCTCATACTGGCTAAACAGAGGGTAGCGATGCAATGGGGGGAAAATGGAGCTCCAAAATTTCACAATGGAAAGATGATATAATGTACTGTGTAGATATGGAAAATGGTTGTGGATCAATGTACCGACAACGGTGTAATGATGTAAGAATGTGGGATGCATAGAAACACTATCTGCTCCAACAATCTAATGCTGAAGGTGCAGAGTCGCCACTGAATGACGCCGAGATGTGAATGATTGGGCTGTGAAAGGACTACAGGGGCTCCAATACTAATGCAAACCTCAGCTCTGACCTCTCATTCATAAGAACTGTGAACTTGGCCGCCATTATACGTGACTCACATGCACTCAAAGTACTCATGACTAGATATATGGAACACCATGAGATGATGCACCGGAGGGAGGGGAAGGTTTTGGGGAATGTTGACGCAGGAGGCCGGATAGGTACCTGCATGTTGTTATTAAAATTTTAATAAAAATACATTAAAACAAAAATAATATACATCTTTAGTGGGCACTTAAGTAATTTTAATCATTATTATATGGCAGTCAGGTGAAGCATATGATATCGACCACTGCACATGTACTTGTTGTGAACTGTCACTGGTCTGTCAGGGGCATGTTATGTTTGCTTGTTCCTTCTTTTCTTGTCCCCTTCCTCCTCTATTCCAGAGACATGGGGTATTTTCTTGGACAGCCTACTGGTCCAGCAGTGGTAGTTACCATGAAAACCAGGACGATAAGAGCTTGGCTGGTAACTTCAATTTGCTGGAATGGTATGTTTTATTTTTTGGAAAAATTACTATAGATCAGATATGATGAGAAAACACAATGTAATAGCTGAGAGAGAGTAGAATCCCCTACTTACTTGGGGTATCATGTTCTTAACACCACTTCAAAGCAATCTGGGATTCAAAATATCAACGCAAAAAATAGTCCACTTTTGGGAAAATGAAACGGGTATATCGCAAGTAATGCCATTCCTCCCTTAAACCTCTAAACCAGTTCTACTTGATGCAAGCAGATCCAACCATACTTTATGGATTAGAGATCAATTTAATCGAATTGGAAGATAAAAACACAACTCAGGGCATGCTCTGGAAAATGTCACTGGGGCTGGCAAATTCCGTACCTAATTCGGTGACAAGGCACGAGTTCAGGCTTGTTCCCTTGGCCACTAGAGCGAAATGGAGGAAACTGGCAGATTATGCCAAGTTGCTAAATCCACCCCCTCAATCACTCTATGAAAGATTGGGGAACGACCAATCGTGTACCTCAGGTCACATAATAACCAAACTAAAGGAACAAATGAATGACCTTTTGGTCGATGTAGGCTCCTCCAAAGAAGAGTTGGTCATAAATCGCTTTGGGTTGAAAAATAAAATATTCCAGTATGACTGGACAAAAACCAATGAGGAGTTGGACACTTATACACTTTCAAAGAATATGCAAAGCTTAAACACAAAAGGGATTCCCTGCCAAAATGCCTACTGATGTTCCCCTGTCCAAAAAAACAGAACTTGTATCCCGGTTTTTGATTAAACCAGTTCCCGACTCTGGAGAGGATGAGAGGGTGGATGGCTGGGGAGGGAAATACAAACTGTAGGTTCTGTGGTATGAGGCGCATGAGAGAAACCACGAAACATCTGGTGATGGGATGCATAGCCTTGAAGGAGGACGTAGGTAAACACCTGGCTACTGCTTTAGGAAATGACGCGTTCTGGAGTAGCTTGGTGGTGGCACTCTACAGAGTTTGATTTTGGCTTTGTGCAGCCTGCTCTCTACAATACTTTAAAAAAAAAAACAGAATTTCTAAAATCTGATGCTGAAACTGAAAGAGACTACAAGGACTTGTATCCATGTGATGAATTTGAATTTGTTGATTTGGATGAATTCCGCTATGAATGTTCTGTATTACTTTCTGTAGCTGAGTTTTTCTGATATTTTACTTTTCTTTTTAATTGTATGTCTAATGTCTGTCTGAATTGTGAAAGGTTCTTACTTGCTTTGCTTGTGGGAATTAAAATATAATAAAAAAAATGTTAAAAAATGTAACAGCTGAAATAATTTTGCAATATTTGTTCATTCATGTTATGGTCTTGAAATGTGATTAAAAGACTTATCTAGTACAGTGATTGATTACATCGTTTGGTATGTTGTAGCAGGCCAGTGACAAGAACATCAAATATTCTATGGCTCGTTGGATTTTTTTTAGCTAGCTGAAAAATGTTTACCATAAAAGTTGTATTTAGTTACTTTCGAAAGCAGCTTATGTGGGCTCTATTTATACACTCAAGGGCAATTACAATTAGTGAGACATACAGACAGAAATCATTTCAGTTTTTCATAATTGCAATAGAGCCGTGATCAGTGGTCAGAGTTTGGGGAAAAAAGGCCCTAATGACTACATGCATTTTTTTCTGTGAGCAACTTTTGCAATAAACACTAATTACACATCATACCTTTCCTTTAATTGAGGCATACCGTGAATACTATGAACTAGTGTTATGGTTGTAAACTCCATTATGAATATTAAATAAGTTTGGGTTTCACTTTTCAAAAAGATATTAAGTTATGTTGCACAAATGCGGGATGATGGTAATACAAAGAACTGCTGGCCCATAGATCATGAGGTAATATTGATCCTGTGCTTGTATAAACCTATCATGCAGAATAGACATCCTCAATGTGTTGCTTGCTGTCCCTAAATATCAATCTATCTTAAAGCATGTTCTTAATTGAGTTCTGAATGATATAATTGCAGTGATGCTGTCTCTATAGATGATTATAAACCAGGCTGTGATGTACAACTTAAAATATCACAATAGTATTTTAACCTATGAACCATTTGCTTTCCTGCTGTACAGAGGCATGGCTGCAGGAGCACATTGCAATACCCAGGAGAGGATCCTGCAACTTGCCAATGAGACAGGGTTCACACCACCAATCCTCATCCTGATGGGATTCCCAGGTCTGGAAGATTTCCACATCTGGTTTGCAGCACCGTTATCTGGCATCTATGTTATAACTCTAATTGGAAATGTTGTCCTCATGCTGGCCATAAAAGCAGTCCTGCGCCTTCACAGGCCAATGTACCTTCTCATTTCGCAATTGTCTTTCGCTGATCTAGTTCTGTCGTCTGCCGTACTTCCTAAAATGGTTGACATTTTCTGGTTTAATGGGGGTGAAATTCGATTCGGTGCCTGTCTCACCCAGATGTTCTTCGTTCAATCGTCTTCAGTGTTACAATCCTCCATTCTGTCGACCATGGCATTTGACCGCTACGTTGCTATCTGCCAACCCTTGAGATACTCATCAATTCTCACCAATGAACTCCTTGCAAGGATAGCCATGGCATCACTGGCCAGAGCCCTTATCTGTGTGGCCCCGCTACAACTGATTACTATGACGCTGCCATTTTGTAACAGGTTCATTGCCCATTCGTATTGTGAGAACATGGCAGTCGCAAAGCTTTTATGTTCAAACATCACTGTGAATAGTGTATATGTGCTAGTCCTTTCTGTATTATTTGGAGTGGACATTCTCTCCATTGCCTTGTCTTATTGTTTGATTATCGGGGCTGTTTTACGTCTGTCCCACAAAGAAGAACGTTTCAAGGCCTTCAGCACCTGTAGCTCTCATATCTGTGTTCTACTATCCTCCTATGGTCCGGCAGTCTTCTCCGTTATAATGCACCGATTGAATCATGGCCTTCCTACTTATGTTCACATCATCGTGGCAAACATCTCCCTTATTTTCCCTCCTGTGATTAATCCTTTAATGTACGGCATGACAATGAAGGAGATAAGGAAGGGCGTGCAGCAATTAATCCATAGAATGAAGCTCAAGCTCAGTATGTAGATGGCCTTCTCTTAGTGGCTGACAACAGTCCTTCTCAAAATAGTCTATTTTATTTTTGATTTGTATTTGGTTTGACCAAAATCTTTTCAAAACTAAATGTAGATTTAAAATAGTCATACAAGCATATAAATGCACATGAAAATCACATTTGCTGTAAACGTTGTTGAGGAAAAGCATAATAGTGCAAGAACTCCCACTTTCACTCCCTGGAATCATGTTCTCTATTGCTATGTCAAGAGCAGCAAACTAGCACGTAATGCAGAGCATGTCACAAGGATCTCCTGGGCAATGCTTCCAAATAGTCTATTCATTTGGCCATACACCTCGCAATGAATTTCACTGTCTTCCTCCACTCGGAGCACAACATTCCAATTGGAGGTGGAAATGTAGAATTGTTACTAGTACTTACAATACAGTGAATGATGTTTACATTAATACATGGATGCTTGTTATGCAACAACAGTTTACTAATGTTTAACTAATCATTAATTATTTTGAATCATAACTGGTGGCGCTAGTGTGACTTTACACCTAATGACGTATTGACAATTATTAAGGAGGAAATCCACATCAGAGTGTTTCTAGTCCAAACTGTTCAGAACTCGGAATGCCTCTCTATGTTTATGGGTCTTGTGTTGTACAAGCAAGATGCGAATATTGTTATTTTACTGTGTCCTTGTCCTAAACATTAATATATCACTGCCAGTGAAATCTCCAATGTGGCATTCCAACCTCTATCTTACAAATAGAAAGCAGAGCTGCTCTTGTAAACATGCAACACGTGGTGGTCGGTCAAAATACCAAAAATAAAATCTCGAATTGCAAAAAGCACGAAACAAAAATGTCGAAAAAAATGTTTTTATTTATTTATTTATATGTGTTTTTGGGGTCAGGTAAGTAAAAAAAAGGGGTAAAATAAAAAAAAAATGAAAAAAGGGGAGTTGGGGGGGAACCCCCCCCATTTTGAAAAAAAACGCATCGAAAAAAAAATTCGATATTTTTTTTTCGAGATTTTAAATTCGTGCTTTTTTTTCGAGATTTTACTTTTCGAGATTTTGACTATAAACCGCAACACATTTGTGATTATTTGCCTGCTACTAACATGGATGGCGCTGGGGTAAAAGACAGCACTTCTGGGACATATTAAAGAAATACTCGATTCCACACTTGGTGGTTCTCTGTGCTTAATATTTTGTTTTATTTGTCTTCATGGCTTCGTAGCTGACTTGTGCATTGTGCTTTATGGAGTGTCTTCTCCAGGGTAGGCATTTAGTAAGAATGATACGTAGAAATGTCAAGATGAATGTTACCCAGATCGGTTTCCATAAAGTAAGCTGTTGTCGAGCAGTCGTGCTGCTTCCTCCCAGTATGAAGCAGTTTGTTCACTGGAGGAGACTACCCATGGCAAATAATGACAATATGAGTTCAGAGTAAGAAGTGGTCAAATAGTGCCTTGCCCTGCTTCATGGGTGTACTGTTTTTCAATTGCAACTAATAGGGTTCACTTGTGGGCACAGGTAGTCACCAACACACCCCACAGACTGCAAACAAACTTGTGTACATTTCACCTAAAGGCTGAGTTATGAATAACGTTACATTGACTGCAAGAAATGAACACAGCTCCAAGCTAAAACATGCTCAGCTAACTGGAGAACAAGGCGTCAGTGTCTCTGGCATGCCTGAAAAATAAAGCCAAAAGAAATGATCACTGTGTTTGATTTCTCCATTGTAATAGTCTATTCATTCCTCCAGCAACTATCTTAATATTGTACAAAGTTTAGAAAAACAGGTTGGATATTACAAATATATCACAGTGTAAATGTGTTGAAAAGCAATGGGTCGTTTATATTGGTGTGAATAAAACCTGTGTTAAATTTAGCCCAATAGTGTGCTGAATTCATGTTGACCACCTTTTCACTTCAGAGAACCCCCCGCCTTTGGAAAACCTTTGGGGGAGGAGAATGTTGTAAAAATACTGTAAGGGGTCGATTCATGGAAATAATGTGCACCGAAAATTCCCGCACAGAGGTGCCAAAAGGTGCGAATCGCAGTAAAAGTGCTAAAATCGCAGAGCAAGTGCAAAAATCGCAGGGAAACCAGCGCACATCAATTCATGGAAGTCTGTGCGCGAGAAAAACATTTTATGTGCGCTAAAAATGTGCGCCGCGCACGCCGGCGCACAGGTCATCCAACAGCGTGCGCCACGGCCACTGTGAAATCGCACATAGCGCGGCGCACATCACAAAAGTAGGCAGAACACGGGGCGTAACACTCGGAATGGGGAACAACGCGTGAAAACATGGGCGTCACGGGGGAAGTACAGGAGGCAAGTGCGCGGAACAGCCACACGCTCGCCTACAACCCGTATTCATGGAATCAAATAGGGCAAACCAGCGCACGGTCAAAGACGCGCACAGGGCCAAACAAGTATGCCACAAGAAAGCAGGTGGTAGCGCCCCTGCGACTGAAAAAAATGTGCACCAAAATGTGCGCTAACAAAAAGCACCCATATGCAGCCATGATGAATGGGCCATACAGTGGCCCTCTTGGACAAATGAGGTGCAAAGGGGTACCGACAAACACGGACACCGGCTGTGTGAAAAAGAGCGTGTTCGTGTGTTCCTGGGTGCGCGGGAAGTTCCACACGCGATTGGCCTGGGTATGTGTACTTCGGGGTGCGCGGGAAGTTCCACACGCGATTAGCCTGGGTACGTGTACTATGGGGTGCGCAGGAAGTTCCACACGCGATTGGCCTGGGTATGTGTACTTCGGGGTGCGCGGGAAGTTCCACACGCGATTAGCCTGGGTACGTGTACTATGGGGTGCGCAGGAAGTTCCACACGCGATTGGCCTGGGTACGTGTATTCCGAGGTGCGCGGGAAGATTCACACGCAAATTCAGCAGGGTACATGTATTTCGGTGGTGCCGGGGAATGCCACACGTGATTTGGCCATGTGGGTCCTCTCAGTTGTTCCCTCTACACACTCCACGGCTCCTGCAGGCAGCCCACACCACAGGGGACTACCCTGCACCCCTGCTCATGTCCCACAGGCAACCCATCCACCATGGCCATGCCCACCAGCCAACCCACATGTCACCTTGCACTACTGATCACCAACACATGTCTCCAGCACGCCCAGCATCCAGGGGCAGCCTCCACCAGGCCCCCACTCATGTCCCACTCATGTCTCCTATCACCCCCACCCCACAGCCACCAGGGCCAGCCTACACCAGGCCCCCACTCATGTCCCCCTGCACCACCACCCCCCAGCAGTGCAGGGGCAGCCTCCACCAGGCCCCCACTCATGTCTCCCACCACCCCCACCCCCCAGCAGTGCAGGGGCAGCCTACACCAGGCCCCCACTCATGTCCCCCTGCACCCCCACCCCCCAGCAGTGCAGGGGCAGGCTCCACCAGGCTCACACTTATGTCTCCCACCACCCCCACCCCCCAGCAGTGCAGGGGCAGCCTCAACCAGGCCCACACTTATGTCTCCCACCACCCCCACCCCCCAGCAGTACAGGGGCAGCCTCCACCAGGCCCCCACCCATGTCCAACTCATGTCTCCCTGCACCCCCACCCCCCAGCCACCAGGGGCAGCCTCCACCAGGCCCCCACTCATGTCTACCACCACCCCCACCCCCCAGCAGTGCAGGGGGAGCCTCCACCAGGCCCAAACATATGTCTCCCACCACCCCCACCCCCAGCCACCAGGGGCAGCCTCCACCAGGCCCCCACTCATGTCTCCCATCACCCCCACCCCCCAGCAGTGCAGGGGCAGCCTCCACCAGGCCCCCACCCATGTCCGACTCATGTCTCCCATCACCCCCATGCCACAGCCACCAGGGGCACCCTCCACCAGGCCCCCACTTATGTCTCCCACCACCCCCACCCCCCAGCAGTGCAGGGGCAGCCTCCACCAGGCCCCCACTCATATCCAACAACTCATGTCTCCCTGCACCCCCACCCCCCAGCCACCAGGGGCAGCCTCCACCAGGCCCCCACTCATATCCAACTCATGTCTCCCTGCACCCCCACCCCCAGCAGCGCAGGGGCAGCCTACATGTTAGGGAGAATTCTCTGTTTAGGCTGAATTTCCTAACCTAGTGAGTCCCCCAGCAGCTTTGCTGGTTTCTGGAGTTTTTTTTTTCCATCCTGCCAAGGGTGAGACTCTTTTTCTCCCACTCTTGGACATGAATGTGTGTAATTCCTTTGAATGTCAATGTGTTCTATGGGCTATGGGGTCTTTTACTCCATAGGGTCTCATATGTTTTGCTATGTGTGTTACACTGCACCCTCCGTGCCGTAGCACTGGGGCGTTCTAGCAGACCTCCATCATAGACTCCATACCCGGGGAATGACTACTGTCTCCCCGGGCATGTAAAGTCACCATTGGCTTTACTAGACCTAAATTTACTAACAGAACTAGTACAAACCATCCTATTGTGGATGTACTAGTAGGGGTAATTCGATTACTCCTGGGTCTGTTATTCGAGGGGGCACTGTCCCGTCCCCCCTCGTCGAGTTTTGGCTGGTGGCAGTGGAAACTACTTGTTATGTACGACCCCGAATATAACCCTATGGGATTCTTCCCATTGTTGGAGATTGATACTGTTCCTCGTTAATCTCTGACATACCACCGGTTTACTTATCTTAAATAAGTCTATCGGATGGTATTTTCTGCCAGAACTCGGTTTTTAAAATGGCGTCTGTGTTCGTCTCTGTGACTCCTAAACCAAAGGTTGAGCCCTTTGTTCCACTTTTGGCGGGCTTCTGTACAGAGACCCTCCAAAGTGGTGCCATTCTGTCTGGGTTACCACATGGGTGTGGGAGGGGGTTTAGGCACCCTGGACCGAGTTGCCTTGCCAACTCCGGTCGCACTCTGGTGTGATTGGCCCAATGGTGAGCCACCCCGCTCACCACTTAGCGTGTTTTGAGTGACAGCTAGGCTGAATGAATGGGGGTTTTCTGCATAAAAGCAGGGCTTTTGGGACTGGATCTTGAGAAGTCACCACAGGACCTAAGAATCCGATGAGGGTAAAGCTGAGCCGACCTGCAACGACGACACCTCCGGTGGAGCCCTGCGGAACCGACTCACCACATCCCGACGACAGAGGAGATCTCCCTGCCGGAGAGTCTCTTCCCCTGACTGGTGGGAACAACCAGTCCCCTTTGCTTTTTCTTCGCTCCAGGACGCAGTGGTCGAATTGCCCGTGCAGAGCACATCGGCAACCGGATAGCCACTACCCCTGTACCGTGACCAAAAGGTGGTGCCTTGTGACGGAGCACTCCGCGGCTGGTCTCTTCCCTGGTGGTGCACCGGACTTCACTTTTCTTCGACGACGAGATCATCTCTACTCTTGGCAAAGACCCGACGTGCATCCACCACCAGGAACAACTGCCCCCACCGGAGCTGTCTCTCCACAAACAAGGTACCGTGTCCGCCTGGCTTCCCTTTCTGCCGGATCGAGTGAGCCGTCTTAATCCTCGCCTTTCCATTGGGTCGCCTCCAAGCTTTCTTTAACGTGTTGTTCTGAACTGGTCCAATCTTTTCATAACAATTTTGCAATAAAGACTTGAAGCACATTTCCACTGAGACACTTTTTGGGACATATGGCCTTGCCTCTCTCTGAGTGGGCCTGGCCTCTGAATTTTGTGATCTGCAGTAGACCCTGCCTTACTTGCCTTGCATTTGTCCGAAAAGTATTGGTACCGAGTTGACTTCATAACCTGCCTTATTTTTGTCTCCCGTCCTAACTAATACGAGAGTACCATCTAGGTTAAAGCATACACCTCTGTCTGCAAATAAGTGATGCCGGTGAACCTAGACTTGTCAAACTATTGTTAGGGGGATTGATCTTTTTCTTTGTGTAGTAATTCTGATTGAAGTTGTTTGCCGTATTAGTGCCAGGGTGTTTTCCATAGATGTGTTGTTATAAATAAATACCTTTATATCTTTACACCGAAGCCTTGTTCCGTGTTTGCTTGTTCTACTGTGTAGATTGCCATATATTGTATACTCCACATACTGCCTAACTCTTCTTGAGGGAAGTCTGACTGCTCAGCCACAGCTACCAAGTGAATCTGTGTGGTACAGACTGATACCAAGTGGGTTTACTGCCAAACACCTGTAGTTGTAAATCTTTTGAGTGATCCCAGAGGGAACTGCACAGGTTTCCGCCTAACACTGGTGTACAGCGGTGGGATTTGTATCGAGTATACAGTTTAGAGTGCTTTTCGACACTTTAGGATAACTAACCACAAAGCTTAGCACTAAAAAGCAACTTTCAAAAACATGTCTACTATGGAAGTTTACAGTCAAGAATCCTTGTCAGGTGAAAATACCGAGGGTTTACGAGCTCTCTGTAGGCAAGAGAATCTTTCTGTAAGAGGCAAGAAGTTAGAACTAATAGCGAGATTGCTGGAAAACCAAAGTCTGGGTACTGGTTCAGAGGAACCAACTTCTCCAGCAGATGTAGATAACATTGATGGTGTTGATCTAAATCGTAATTCTGACGATAGTGATGAAGAGGCTGACGAGGAAGGAGAGGCTAACGAAACTGTCTCCCTTTCTCCTCTACCTGCCTTACCAGCTGTACCTACGGGGCTCATACCAGGTCCCACATGTAACCCTGCTTATTTTGAACTTGAAAAAATGAAGCTCGAACTAGAATACAAACGGTTCTTGGCTCAATCTGAAAGAAACCAAGAGCTCGAGTTCAGACGGATAAATGCCCAGGCTGAGCAGAAGCAAGCTGAGTTAAGGCTCAGGGAAATAGAACTTAATCACGAATTAGAGATGAAAAAGTTATCTGTAGAAAATGCTTCTCTCTCCTCTGGTTCTTCTAGAAGCTCCAGTCCCAAAAGACCCAGGATGCCGAAGGAATTAGTGGGTATGTATGAACCGAGATTGGATGTATTGGATTGGTTAAAACTGTTTGAGTACAATCATGGGCTCCAGGACATCACTGGGAATGATTTACCTCCCTGGTTGTTCTCTAGGATCCCCCCTGTTGAGACTGATGTGGTAATGGATTTGGGGGAGGCGGATAAGACGGATTTCAAAAGTGTGAAACTAGCTTTGATAGCTAGATTTGGGAAGACCCCTTCCCAGTATCTGAAGAGGTTTAGAACCCTCAGAAAGCATGATGGTACCCCTTGGGCTACCTGGGTGAGTGAAGGGTTGAAAAACTTAGAGGGATGGATTAAGGGTTACAAAGTGAACACTTATGAGGGTATGAAGAATCTTTTTATGTTGGAGTCGATTTATGATGCCTGTTCTCCTGAGCTCAGACAGCACTTGGCTGATTCGAAGGAATTGGATTCCCGGAAGCTAGCTAAGGCTGCTAACTTATGGGTCGCCAACAGGGCCACTCATAAGGATTCTGGGGCAACTCAGAAGAAGGATGAGGGAAAACAGCCTAAAAAAGACTCAAAAGAGAATTCGAATAACTCAAATTCCAAAGAGGGCCCCAAACAAAACCAGAAGGGTAAGCCACAAGGAAAACCGTAACAGAATAGTGTGTCTTCTGGTGCCAAACCGGAAGGAGGTCAGAACAAGCCACCATTCCAAAAAGCATTCGGTAAATGCTTTGTTTGTGTCTCGACTGACCACGTGAAAGGAGATCCCAGATGTAAGGGTAAACCTTCAGGGGTCCAGCTTGTCTCCTTAGCCTTCGCTCCAGAGGAGGAAGTACAAATGGCAAGTGGAAACTTTCTACTGCTTGCTGATGAACCCATTGGAGTCTCAGCCAGCATTTCTTTAGTATCTCCGGGGTTGTGGGAACAACAGAATTTAGATGACTATAATTCTATCCCCGATAATACTAAAGAGTATTATAAGGACAGTGTCCAGGTGAATGGTCAGGAGACTCCTGCCATTAAGGACACTGGGGCCAGCATAATTGTGGTGGATAAATCGTTTTATCAGGCTGAGGATGTTGCTAAGGCACCCAAACGCCTCACCAAGTTAGCTGGAGGGCCTGTGCAGATGCTTCCCAATTACCAGTTCTCATAAAGTGTAACGACATGACTGTGAAGATACCTGTCAGCATACAGAGTGAGGTACCAGGACGCGTACTGTTGGGTAACGTTTTGAAAACTCTCGGAGTTGTATCGCATACTCCCAGACCTCCTAGTAAATGGTTATAGAAGCTAACCAGACCTGCAAGAGAGAGGACCATGCGCGGTACTCTCCCGGAGATGATGAAGAAAGAAATCACTCCTGCTCCACTGGAATTGTCGGCCGCTGTCTCGAAGAAATCAGAAGGGAAAGGGAAACCTAAGACTTCTACCCTGAAACCAGCAGCCAGCATTTCAGTGCAGCCAACACGGACTTCCCCGCGGTTGTCCAAAGTTACACCTGTAACTCCACCTCCAGCTGAGGCTGAGAGGGAGGTACAACCATGTGTGGTAGAATTAGACTCTGAAGAAGAGCTAATGGAAGGCCAGGAACTCATTGGAGATCTGGATCCTGTTGACCATCCTGAGCTGCAGTCTTTACTGGCAGAAGGTGGACCCAGCAGGGCAGACTTCAGTAAGGGACAGAGAGAATGTCCATCTCTGGAAAGTCTTTGCCACCAGGCAGAATCTCAGGCTGAAGGGCAAGAGCCTGGGAAATACAGGTTGCACTGGGAAGATGGCCTCTTCTACAGTGAACCGACCGAGTCTGCACCTGGAGACTACAAGCGGCTTGTAGTACCCCAAGAGAACAGACCACAGTTCTTGCAGTTAGCCCACGAGATTCCTTTGGCTGGTCACTTGAGTTTCAAGAAGATTAAGGAAAGGCTATCTCTCTACTTCTATTGGCCAAAGATGGGGGCAATTTTGCGATAAAGACTCGAAGCGCATTTCCACTGGGACACTTTTTGGGACATATCGCCTTGCCTCTCTCCGAGTGGGCCTAGCCTCTGAAACTTTGTGATCTGCAGTAGACCCTGCCTTACTTGCCTTGCATTTTTCCGAAAAGTATTGGTACCGAGTTGACTTCATAACCTGCCTTATTTTTCTCTCCCGTCCTAACGAATACTAGAGTACCCTCTAGGTTAAAGCATACACCTCTGTCTGCAAATAAGTGATGCCGGTGAACCTAGACTTGTCAAACTATTGTTAGGGGGATTGATCTTTTTCTTCGTATGGTAATTGTGATTGAAGTTGTTTGCCGTATTAGTGCCAGAGTGTTTTCCATAGATGTGTTGTTATAAATAAATACCTTTATATCTTTACACCGAAGCCTTGTTCCGTGTTTGCTTGTTCTACTGTGTAGATTGCCATATATTGTATACTCCACATACTGCCTAACTCTTCTTGAGGGAAGTCTGACTGTTCAGCCACAGCTACCAAGTGAATCTGTGTGGTACAGACTGCTACCAAGTGGGTTTACTGCCAAACACCTGTAGTCCTAAATCTTTTGCAGTGATCCCAGAGGGAACTGCACAGGTTTCCGCCTAACACTGGTGTACAGCGGTGGGATTTGTATCGAGTATACAGTTTAGAGTGCTTTTCGACACTTTAGGATAACTAACCACAAAGCTTAGCACTAAAAAGCAACTTTCAAAAACATGTCTACTATGGAAGTTTACAGTCAAGAATCCTTGTCAGGTGAAAATACCGAGGGTTTACGAGCTCTCTCTAGGCAAGAGAATCTTTCTGTAAGAGGCAAGAAGTTAGAACTAATAGCGAGATTGCTGGAAAACCAAAGTCTGGGTACTGGTTCAGAGGAACCAACTTCTCCAGCAGATGTAGATAACAGTGATGGTGTTGATCTAAATCGTAATTCTGATGATAGTGATGAAGAGGCTGACGAGGGAGGAGAGGCTAACGAAACTGTCTCCCTTGCTCCTCTACCTGCCTTACCAGCTGTACCTACAGGGCCCATACCAGGTCCCACATGTAACCCTGCTTATTTTGAACTTGAAAAAATGAAGCTCAAACTAGAATACAAACGGTTCTTGGCTCAATCTGAAAGAAACCAAGAGCTCGAGTTCAGACGGATAAATGCCCAGGCTGAGCAGAAGCAAGCTGAGTTAAGGCTCAGGGAAATAGAACTTAACCACGAATTAGAGATGAAAAAGTTATCTGTAGAAAATGCTTCTCTCTCCTCTGGTTCTTCTACAAGCTCCAGTCCCAAAAGACCCCGGATGTTGAAGAAATTAGTGGGTATGCATGAACCGAGATTGGATGTATTGGATTGGTTAAAACTGTTTGAGTACAATCATGGGCTCCAGGACATCACCGGGAATGATTGACTTCCCTGGTTGTTCTCTAGGATCCCCCCTGTTGAGACTGATGTGGTAATGGAGTTGGGGGAGGCGGATAAGACGGATTTCAAAAGTGTGAAACTAACTTTGATAGCTAGATTTGGGAAGACCCCTTCCCAGTATCTGAAGAGGTTTAGAACCCTCAGAAAGCATGATGGTACCCCTTGGGCTACCTGGGTGAGTGAAGGGTTGAAAAACTTAGAGGGATGGATTAAGGGTTACAAAGTGAACACTTATGAGGGTATGAAGAATCTTTTTATGTTGGAGTCGATTTATGATGCCTGTTCTCTTGAGCTCAGACAGCACTTGGCTGATTCAAAGGAATTGGATTCCCGGAAGCTAGCTAAGGCTGCTAAGTTATGGGTCGCCAACAGGGCCACTCATAAGGATTCTGGGGCAACTCAGAAGAAGGATGAGGGAAAACAGCCTAAAAAAGACTCAAAAGAGAATTCGAATAACTCAAATTCCAAAGAGGGCCCCAAACAAAACCAGAAGGGTAAGCCACAAGGAAAACCGCAACAGAATAGTGTTTCTTCTGGTGCCAAACCGGAAGGAGGCCAGAACAAGCCACCATTCCAAAAAGCATTCAGTAAATGCTTTGTTTGCGTCTCGACTGACCACGTGAAAGGAGATCCCAGATGTAAGGGTAAACCTTCAGGGGTCCAGCTTGTCTCCTTAGCCTTCGCTCCAGAGGAGGAAGTACAAATGGCAAGTGGAAACTTTCTACTGCTAGCTGATGAACCCATTGGAGTCTCAGCCAGCGTTTCTTTAGTATCTCCGGGGTTGTGGGAACAACAGAATTTAGATGTCTATAATTCTATCCCCGATAATACTAAAGTGTATTGTAAGGACAGTGTCCAGGTGAATGGTCAGGAGACTCCTGCCATTTAGGACACTGGGGCCAGCATAATTGTGGTGGATAAATCATTTTATCAGGCTGTGGATGTTGCTAAGGCACCCAAACGCCTCACCAAGTTAGCTGGAGGGCCTGTGCAGATGCTTCCCCAATTACCAGTTCTCATCCAGTGTAACGACATGACTTTGAAGATACCTGTCAGCATACAGAGTGAGGTACCAGGACGCGTACTGTTGGGTAACGATTTGAAAACTCTCGGAGTTGTATCGCATACTCCGAGACCTCCTAGTAAACGGTTATAGGAGCTAACCAGACCTGCAAGAGAGAGGACCATGTGCGGTACTCTCCCGGAGATGATGAAGAAAGAAATCACTCCTGCTCCACTGGAATTGTCGGCCGCTGTCTTGAAGAAATCAGAAGGGAAAGGGAAACCTAAGACTTCTACCCTGAAACCAGCAGCCAGCATTTCAGTGCAGCCAACACGGACTTCCCCGCGGTTGTCCAAAGTTACACCTGTAACGCCACCTCCAGCTGAGGCTGAGAGGGAGGTACAACCATGTGTGGTAGAATTAGACTCTGAGAAGAGCTAATGGAAGGCCAGGAACTCATTGGAGATCTGGATCCTGTTGACCATCCTGAGCTGCAGTCTTTACTGGCAGAAGGTCTACCCAGCAGGGCAGACTTCAGTAAGGGACAGAGAGAATGTCCAACTCTGGAAGGTCTTCGCCACCAGGCAGAAGCTCAGGCTGAAGGGCAAGAGCCTGGGAAATACAGGTTGCACTGGGAAGATGGCCTCTTCTACAGTGAACCGACCGAGTCTGCACCTGGAGACTACAAGCGGCTTGTAGTACCCCAAGAGAACAGACCACAGTTCTTGCAGTTAGGCCACGAATGTCAAGAAGACTAAGGAAAGGCTATCTCTCTACTTCTATTGGCCAAAGATGGGGGCAATTTTGCGATAAAGACTCGAAGCGCATTTCCACTGGGACACTTTTTGGGACATATCGCCTTGCCTCTCTCCGAGTGGGCCTAGCCTCTGAAACTTTGTGATCTGCAGTAGACCCTGCCTTACTTGCCTTGCATTTTTCCGAAAAGTATTGGTACCGAGTTGACTTCATAACCTGCCTTATTTTTCTCTACCGTCCTAACGAATACTAGAGTACCATCTAGGTTAAAGCATACACCTCTGTCTGCAAATAAGTGATGCTGGTGAACCTAGACTTGTCAAACTATTGTTAGGGGGATTGATCTTTTTCTTCGTATAGTAATTGTGATTGAAGTTGTTTGCCGTATTAGTGCCAGAGTGTTTTCCATAGATGTGTTGTTATAAAAAAATACCTTTATATCTTTACACCGAAGCCTTGTTCCATGTTTGCTTGTTCTACTGTGTAGATTGCCCTATATTGTATACTCCACATACTGCCTAACTCTTCTTGAGGGAAGTCTGACTGCTCAGCCACAGCTACCAAGTGAATCTTTGTGGTACAGAATGCTACCAAGTGGGTTTACTGCCAAACACCTGTAGTCCTAAATCTTTTGCAGTGGTCCCAGAGGGAACTGCACAGGTTTCCGCCTAACACTACACCAGGCCCCCACTCATGTCCCCCTGCACCCCCACCGCCCAGCAGTGCAGTGGCAGCCTCCACCAGGCCCCCACTCATGTCTGCCACCACCCCCACCCCCCAGCAGTGCAGGGGCAGCCTCCACCAGGCCCCCATTCATGTCCAACTCATGTCTCCCTGCACCCCCACCCCCAGCCACCAGGGGCAGCCTCCACCAGGCCCCCACACATGTCCCCCTGCACCCCCACCCCCCAGCAGTGCAGGGGCAGCCTACACCAGGCCCCCACTCATGTCCCCCTTCACCCCCACCCCCCAGCAGTGCAGGGGCAGCCTCCACCAGGCCCACACTTATGTCGCCCACCACCCCCACCCCCAGCCACCAGGGGCAGCCTCCACCAGGACCCCACTCATGTCTCCCATCACCCCCACCCCCCAGCAGTGCAGTGGCAGCCTCCACCAGGCCCCCACCCATGTCCAAACCATGTCTCCCTGCATCCCCACCCCCCAGCAGTGCAGGGGCAGCCTCCACCAGGCCCCCACTCATGTCCAACTCATGTCTCCCACCACCCCCATGCCCCAGCCACCAGGGGCACCGTCAACCAGGCCCACACTCATGTCTCCCACCACCCCAACCCCCCAGCAGTGGAGGGGCAGCCTCCACCAGGCCCCCACACATGTCCCCCTGCACCCCCACCCCCCAGCAGTGCAGGGGCAGCCTACACCAGGCCCCCACTCATGTCCCTCTGCACCCCCACCCCCCAGCAGTGCAGGGGCAGCCTCAACCAGGCCCACACTTATGTCTCCCACCACCCCCACCCCCCAGCCACCAGGGGCAGCCTCCACCAGGCCCCCACTCATTTCCCCTATCACCCCCACCCCCCAGCCACCAGGGACAGCCTCCACCAGGCCCTCACTCATGTCTCCCATCACCCCCACCCCCCAGCAGTGCAGGGGCATCCTCCACCAGGCCACCACCCATGTCCAACCATGTCTCCCTGCACCCCCACCCCCAAGCCACCAGGGGCAGCCTCCACCAGGCCCCCACTCATGTATACCACCACCCCACCCCCCAGCAGTGCAGGGGCAGCCTCCACCAGGCCCCCACCCATGTCCAACTCATGTCTCCCTGCACCCCCACCCACCAGGGGCAGCCTCCACCAGGCCCCCACTCATGTCCAACTCATGTCTCCCTGCACCCCCACCCCCCAGCCACCAGGGGCAGCCTCCACCAGGCCCCCAATCATGTCTTCCACCACCCCCACCCCCCAGCCACCAGGGGTAGCCTCCACCAGGCCCCCACTCATGTCTACCACCACCCCCACCCCCCAGCAGTGCAGGGGCAGCCTCCACCAGGCCCCCACTCATGTCCCCCTGCACCCCCACCCCCCAGCCACCAGGGGCAGCCTCCACCAGGCCCCCACTCATGTCTCACATCACCCCCACCCCCCAGCAGTTCAGGGGCAGCCTCCACCAGGCCCCCACTCATGTCCAACTCATGTCTCCCACCACCCCCAACCCCCAGCCACAAGGGGCACCCTCAACCAGGCCCCCACTCATGTCTCCCACCACCCCCACCCCCCAGCAGTGCAGGGGCAGCCTCCACCATGCCCCCACTCATGTCCAACTCATGTCTCCCACCACCCCCATGCCCCAGCCACCAGGGGCACCGTCAACCAGGCCCACACTCATGTCTCCCACCACCCCAACCCCCCAGCAGTGGAGGGGCAGCCTCCACCAGGCCCCCACACATGTCCCCCTGCACCCCCACCCCCCAGCAGTGCAGGGGCAGCCTACACCAGGCCCCCACTCATGTCCCTCTGCACCCCCACCCCCCAGCAGTGCAGGGGCAGCCTCAACCAGGCCCACACTTATGTCTCCCACCACCCCCACCCCCCAGCCACCAGGGGCAGCCTCCACCAGGCCCCCACTCATTTCCCCTATCACCCCCACCCCCCAGCCACCAGGGACAGCCTCCACCAGGCCCTCACTCATGTCTCCCATCACCCCCACCCCCCAGCAGTGCAGGGGCATCCTCCACCAGGCCACCACCCATGTCCAACCATGTCTGCCTGCACCCCCACCCCCAAGCCACCAGGGGCAGCCTCCACCAGGCCCCCACTCATGTATACCACCACCCCACCCCCCAGCAGTGCAGGGGCAGCCTCCACCAGGCCCCCACCCATGTCCAACTCATGTCTCCCTGCACCCCCACCCACCAGGGGCAGCCTCCACCAGGCCCCCACTCATGTCCAACTCATGTCTCCCTGCACCCCCACCCCCCAGCCACCAGGGGCAGCCTCCACCAGGCCCCCAATCATGTCTTCCACCACCCCCACCCCCCAGCCACCAGGGGTAGCCTCCACCAGGCCCCCACTCATGTCTACCACCACCCCCACCCCCCAGCAGTGCAGGGGCAGCCTCCACCAGGCCCCCACTCATGTCCCGCTGCACCCCCACCCCCCAGCCACCAGGGGCAGCCTCCACCAGGCCCCCACTCATGTCTCACATCACCCCCACCCCCCAGCAGTTCAGGGGCAGCCTCCACCAGGCCCCCACTCATGTCCAACTCATGTCTCCCACCACCCCCAACCCCCAGCCACAAGGGGCACCCTCAACCAGGCCCCCACTCATGTCTCCCACCACCCCCACCCCCCAGCAGTGCAGGGGCAGCCTCCACCATGCCCCCACTCATGTCCAACTCATGTCTCCCTGCACACCCACCCCCCAGCCACCAGGGGCAGCCTCCACCAGGCTCCCACTCATGTCTACCACCACCCCACCCCCCAGCCACCAGGGGCAGCCTCCACCAGGCCCCCACTCATGTCTACCACCACTCCCACCCCCCAGCAATGCAGGGGCAGCCTCCACGAGGCCCCCACTCATGTCCCCCTGCACTCCCATCCCCCAGCCACCAGGGGCAGCCTCCACCAGGCCCCCACTCATGTCTCCCATCACCCCCACCCCCCAGCAGTGCAGGGGCAGCCTCCACCAGGCCCCCACCCATGTCCAACTCATGTCTCCCTGCACCCCCACCCCCAGCAGTGCAGGGGCAGCCTCCATCAGGCCCACACTCATGTCCAACTCATGTCTCCCACCACCCCCACCCCCCAGCCACCAGGGGCACCCTCATCCAGGCCCACACTCATGTCTCCCACCACCCCCACCCCCCAGCAGTGCAGGGGCAGCCTCCACCAGGCCCCCACACATGTCCCCCTGCACGCCCAACCCCCAGTAGTGCAGGGACAGCCTACACCAGGCCCCCACTCATGTCCCCCTGCAACCCCCACCCCCCAGCAGTGCAGGGGCAGCCTCCACCAGGCCCAAACTTATGTCTCCCACCACCCCCACCCACCAGCCACCAGAGGAAGCCTCCACCAGGCCCCCACTCATGTCTCCCATCACCCCCACCCCCCAGCAGTGCAAGGCAAGCCTCCACCAGACCCCCACCCATGTCCAACCCATGTCTCCCTGCACCCCCACCACCTAGCCACCAGGGGCAGCCTCCACCAGGCCCCCACCCATGTCCCCCTGCACCCCCACCCCCCAGCAGTGCAGGGGCAGCCTCCACCAGGCCCCCACTCATGTCTCCCACCACCCCCACCCCCCAGCAGTGCAGGTGCAGCCACCACCAGGCCCCCACTCATGTCTCCCACCACCCCCACCCCCCAGCAGTGCAGGGGCAGCCTCCACCAGGCCCTCATTCATGTCCAACTCATGTCTCCCTGCACCCCCAGCCACCAGCGGCAGCCTCCACCAAGGCCCCCACACATGTCCCCCTGCACCCCCACCCCCCCAGCAGTGCAGGGGCAGCCTACATCAGGCCCCCACTCATGTCCCCCTGCACCCCCATCCCCCAGCAGTGCAGGGGCAGCCTACACCAGGCCCCCACTCATGTCCCCCTGCACCCCCACCCCCCAGCAGTGCAGGGGCAGCCTCCCCCAGGCTCATACTTATGTCTCCCAACCCCCAGCCACCAGGGGCAGCCTCCACCAGGCCCCCACTCATGTGTCCCATCACCCCCACCCCCCAGCAGTGCAGTGGCAGCCTCCACCAGGCCCCCACCCATGTCCAAACCATGTCTCCCTGCACCCCCACCCCCCAGCAGTGCAGGGGCAGCCTCCACCAGGCCCCCACTCATGTCCAACTCATGTCTCCCACCACCCCCACCCCCCAGCCACCAGGAGCACCCTCAACCAGGCCCACACTCATGTCTCACACCACCCCCACCCCCCAGCAGTGCATGGGGAAGCCTCCATCAGGCACCCACACATGTCCCCCTGCACCCCCACCCCCCAGCAGTGCAGGGGAGGGGCAGCCTCCACCAGGCCCACACGTATGTCTCCCACCACCCCCACCCCCCAGCCACCAGAGGCACC
Source organism: Ambystoma mexicanum (assembly GCF_040938575.1). Lineage (NCBI taxonomy): Eukaryota > Metazoa > Chordata > Amphibia > Caudata > Ambystomatidae > Ambystoma > Ambystoma mexicanum. The sequence continues at coordinate 1,052,147,124 of NC_090941.1, forward strand.
CTCAACCAGGCCCACACTCATGTCTCCCACCACCCCCACCCCCCATCAGTGCAGGGGCAGCCTCCACCAGGCACCCACACATGTCCCCCTGCACCCCCACCCCCCATCAGTGCAGGGGCAGCCTCCACCAGGCCCACACTTATGTCTTCCACCACCCCCACCCCCCAGCAGTGCAGGGGCATCCTCCACCAGGCCCCCACCCATGTCCAACTCATGTCTCCCTGCACCCCCACCCCCCAGCCACCAGGGGCAGCCTCCACCAGGCCCCCACTCATGTCTACCACCACCCCCACCCCCCAGCACTGCAGGGGCAGCCTCCACCAGGCCCCCACCCATGTCCAACTCGTGTCTCCCTGCACCCCCACCCCCCAGCCACCTGGGGCAGCCTCCACCAGGCCCCCACTCATGTCCAACTCATGTCTCCCTGCACCCCCACCCCCAGCCACCATGGGCAGCCTCCACCAGGCCCCCAATCATGTCTACCACCACCCCCACCCCCCAGCCACCAGGGGCAGACTCCACCAGGCCCCTACTCATGTCTACCATCACCCCACCCCCCAGCAGTGCAGGGGCAGCCTCCGCCAGGCCCCCACTCATGTCCCCCTGCACCCCCACCCCCCAGCCACCAGGGGCAGCCTCCACCAGGCCCCCACTCATGTCTCCCATCACCCCCACCCCCCAGCCACCAGGGGCAGCCTCCACCAGGCCCTCACTCATGTCCAACTCATGTCTCCCACCACCCCCACCCCCCAGCCACCAGGGGCACCCTCAACCAGACCCCCACTCATGTCTCCCACCACCCCCACCCCCCAGCAGTGCAGGGGCAGCCTCCACCAGGCCCCCACACATGTCTCCCATCACCCCCACCCCCAGCCACCAGGGGCAGCCTCCACCAGGCCCCCACTCATGTCCAACTCATGTCTCCCTGTACCCCCACCCCCCAGCCATAATGGGCAGCCTCCACCAGGCCCCCAATCATGTCTACCACCACCCCCACACCCCAGCCACCAGGGACAGCCTCCACCAGGCCCCCACTCATGTCTACCACCACCCCCACCCCCCAGCAGTGCAGGGGCAGCCTCCACCAGGCCCCCACTCATGTCTCCCATCACCCCCACCCCCCAGCAGTGCAGGGGCAGCCTCCACCAGGCCCCCACTCATGTCCAACACATGTCTCCCACCACCCCCACCCCCCAGCCACCAGGGGAACCCTCAACCAGACCCCCACTCATGTCTCCCACCACCCCCACCCCTCAGCAGTGCAGGGGCAGCCTCCACTAGGCCCCCACACATGTCTCCCATCACCCCCACGCCCCAGCCACCAGGGGCAGCCTCCAACAGGCCCCCACTCATGTCCCCCTGCACCCCCCCCGGCCACCAGGGGCAGCCTCCACCAGGCCCCCACTCATGTCTCCCATCACCCCCACCCCCCAGCAGTGCATGGGCAGCCTCCACCAGGCCCCCACCCATGTCCAACTCATGTCTCCCTGCACCCGCACCCCCCCAGCAGTGCAGGGGCAGCCTCCACCAGGCCCCCACTCATGTCCAACTCATGTCTCCCACCACCCCCACCCCCCAGCAACCAGGGGCACCCTCAACCAGGCCCACACTCATGTCTCCCACCACCCCCACCCCCCAGCAGTGCAGGGGCAGCCTATGCCAGGCCCCCACTCATGTCCCCCTGCACCCCCACCCCCCAGCAGTGCAGGGGCAGCCTACACCAGGAACACACATATGTCTCCCACCACCCCCACCCCCCAGCCACCAGGGGCAGCCTCCACCAGGCCCCCACTCATGTCTCCCATCACCCCACCCCCCAGAAGTGCAGGGGCAGCCTCCACCAGGCCCCCACCCATGTCCAACTCATGTCTCCCTGCAACCACATCCCCCTGCCACCAGGGGCAGCCTCCACCAGGCCCCCACTCATGTCTCTGTTAGGGAGAATTTTCTGTTTAGGCTGAATGTCCTAACCTAGTGAGTCCCCCAGCAGCTTTGCTGTATTTCTGTAGTTTGTTTTTTTCCATCCTGCCAAGAGTGAGACTCTTTTTCTCCCAGTCTTGGATATGAGTGTGTGTAATTCCTTTGAATGTCAATGTGTTCTATGGGCTATGGGGTCTTTTACTCCATAGGGTCTCATATGTTTTGCTATGTGTGTTACACTGCACCCTCCGTGCCGTAGCACTGGGGCATCCTAGCGGACCTCCATCATAGACTCCATACCCTGGGACTGACTACTGTCTCCACGGGAATTGTGGGATGTTTTTATCCACGCATCCAAGCCCTACCTCAAAACTGTGCAGTACTGACATGGAAAACATCATGATGGCCAGAGCTTCCCAGAAAATGCACAGGGAAATGCATGAAGAATAGGCTGCCACTCATTTTTGCCGATGTTATGGGCACAGAAGGACACTGCCTAAAACCACCATTGGACTACCCACACAGTAGTCTGAAACCATTGGGAATGGCAATGCTGATTGCCAAAAGCAAACCCATAACTGTTGGGAATTCATTTTCTTAAATCCCAAAAAGGGGTGCAGTACCAGTACTCACCACTATCAGAAAGCCGGCGTTTTAAAACCACCAGATTTTGTTTAAAACTGAATAAATGAACCCAAGGCAAGCCAAAGAAAGACTTACTGAGAGGTGGATCCAATGTAAAGTTATATTCTGAAGTGACTTGAAGGTTTATAACAAGACTGGCTGAGCTGTGGATTTCAGCAGTTTAAGTAAATTTGGACTGAAAGACACTAAAAATCTAAATGTTTAAATTGACTGAGTGACCTACTTTTGAGTGTCACATAGGTTTCAATTGTTTAAATGCCATAGTTGAACTTAGAATCAGCATTCTAGCTGCATATGTAAAAATGTTTAGTTTTATTTGAATGCAGAAAACTGGGGAACTGAAATGACATGTAGCTAAAAACTGGCTTAAAGAGATTCCAATTTTGCCTGGCAACTACCCCCCATCAGGAGTGAAACTTGAGTCACAGCTGTGTTCCCAGGCCTATCTGCCTTTTGCTGGCCACACTAAGGATATGCCATCTCTCTGATAATTGAATTAAGGGGAGCCCCCACAGAATACAGGAGTTCTGAACAAAGCCCTGACCTGACTCAGGCAAATGTTTTATTGGCGGGAGTCGTAAATGGAGCTTCCTCCTGGAAGGACAGGGGAGGGGCACTGCCTGTGAGAGCAAGCTGGCTTGGCAGAACTGGAAAAACCAGAAATTCAACCTTGTGCTGGGGGGAAACCACACCCCTTTGGGGCCAGAACATAACTCTAAAAAGATGAATAACTCATAGTACGGACTTGTGAAAATTATTTAAATGATACCATAATTCTTGTGATTTTTCTGCCCACATTTTAAGACGTGTTAGGACCCGGTGGTATGTTCAGGGGGGTTTTAGCGGAAAAGAGGATATTACTCAAAATGTGTGCATGTGAACAATCTGACACTTCATCAACTAATGTCCATACTCCTTGCGCACATGTGTGTAAATTTGGGTTAATGTCCGAAATTGCAAAATCAGTTAAAAAGTGCAAATATTGCCATTTCTGAATGCAAGCTCCCAGGAAGAGCAGATTTGGACAAGGGTATACCTCCTGTGATATGTGAGGGGTGCATATGATTTTAAAACAATATGTACCTCTGAAAATATGTATTTGGTTCAAATCTAGATTTGTGTGCAAGTTGACAGGAGGAGTGGACTTTCTGCAGGCTGTAAAATGACATCACTCTGACACAACTTAGCTCCCCCAATCAGGGGAGAAATGAAAGCTTGGCCAATTGCAAGTGGAGAGGGGTAGAGCCTAGTGTTGCTGCACACACACCCATTTTAAAAACAGATAAAAGCAGACAGACAGGACAGATAGGGACATTCAATTCCATTTGCTGCAACGCGCTCTGCCGGACCATACCACATCCAGAGATCCAGACTTCAAATCCATCAATCTCCAGAATCAAGAGAGGCTAGAGAGAGAGCAGACCAGACCGCTGTTAGCAGAACCAGAGAGAGCTGACCCAGATCACTGTGAAGTGCAGAGACCAGAGTCCAGTCTAAAACCTGAACAGATCCGTGGCGAGGCCCATTCTATTTCTAAATATATTGTGAGTACATAGCAGAACTGTGCAGAACCAATCTCTTAGTTAAAATAATATAATTCAAGCTATTTTAATCTAAGTAGAACTGTCTCCTAACTGTCACTTGTCATTTGTAAAGCTGTCACCTGTCATTTTCTAGTTGCAAGCTGCACTTGTCTTTTTGAACTTTAAAATTTCAAATCTGAAAAACGACCTTTATTTAATCGCTCATATCTCCGTGACCGTTTGTCCTAGAGACTTGCAGTAACTTTCCTCTGAAAGCTGGGAATCGTGGCTTTTCTACGAACCTAGAACCTAGATACTTTTGCCGCCATCGCGAAAAACGCACGCACGAATTTGCCGCGATTTGCAAATTTCTCAACGTGTGAAAACAGCAGTTTTTTTGCTTTCATTTGCCAAAAATTCGTTTAACCTGCTAGTTACTCCTAGATCCTTGCTAAAGTGAGCCTGAACTCATCCCAAGTATATTTCACTCACCCTGAACCTCCTAGAGGGAATTAAAAGCATTTTAGTATATTTTTCACTTCATTGCCAGCACATATAAAAGCATTTTGGGCCTGTGTTTAAAACTCCGATCTGTAATCTAAGCTTGCTGGGGTGAACTGAATTACAGTTGATTGCATTTCTGAGAACTGTGTGCTTTCCTTCCATTTCCTTGCATTGCATAAAGGGGGGAGGGGATTGCCAGAGAAAAGTGATTACATTGTTTTGTTGAAAGCATATTGAGTATTTTCTGTACTGCATTTTCATTCCACCTTACATCCATCTGAACTTATATAAAGCATTCTCTACCACCTTATTCTTCTGTTCCTATTCACAAGTGTGCTAGTGCCAGACTATCCATTATTGATTACTGCTCAGATTCAGTGTGATATCCAATTATTAAATTATTATAAAGTGTGATATATATATCTTTTGTTTAAATTATCAAATAAACCTTTTAACTTGCAAAACAGAACTACTTCTTGGCTCAGTGGGGTCAGGGAGATTCAAAGAGAGGGGTGTTATATAGGGGTAGTCATCCAGAACGCATGAACTGGACATAAAGATATATTAATAAGGGTTTCCATTCAGTATCCCAGACTAGGCATTGACTTAGCTGTAGTGTTGAATGAATCCTCTTACAGCATGTAAAGTCACCATTGGCTTTACTAGACCTAAATTTACTAACATAACCAGTACAAACCATCCTATTGTGGACATACTAGTAGGGGTAATTTGATTACTCCTGGGTCTATTATTCGAGGGGGCACTGTCCCGTCCCCCCTCGTCGAGTTTTGGCTGGTGGCAGTGGAAACTACTTGTTATGTTCGATCCCGAATATAACCCTATGGTATTCTTCCCATTGTTGGAGATTGATACTTTTCCTCGTTAATCTCTAAAATACCACCAGTTTACTTATCTTAAATAAGTCTATCGGATGGTGTTTTCTGCCAGAACTCGGTTTTTAAAATGGCGTCTGTGTTCGTCTCTGTGACTCCTAAACCAAAGGTTGAGCCCTTTGTTCCACTTTTGGCGGGCTTCTGTACAGAGACCCTCCAAAGTGGTGCCATTCTGTCTGGGTTACCACAGGGGTGTGGGAGGGGGTTTAGGCACCCTGGACTGAGTAGCCTTGCCAATTCCATTCGCACTCTGGTGTGATTGGCCCAAGTGGTGAGCCACCCCGCTCACCACTTAGCGTGTTTTGATTGACAGCTAGGCTGAATGAATGGGGGTTTTCTGCATAAAAGCAGGGCTTTTGGGACTGGATCTTCAGAAGTCGCCACAGGACCTAAGAATCCGACGAGGGTAAAGCTGAGCCGACCTGCAATGATGACACCTCTGGTGGAGCCCTGCGGAATCGACTCACCACTTCCCAACGACAGAGGAGATCTCCCTGCCGGAGAGTCTCTTCCCCTGACTGGTGGGAACAACCAGTCCCCTTTGCTTTTTCTTCGCTCCAGGACGCAGTGGTCGAATGGCCCGTGCAGAGCACCTCGGCAACCGGATAGCCACTACCCCTGTACCACGACCAAAAGGTGGTGCCTTGTGACGGAGCACTCCGTGGCTGGTCTCTTCCCTGGTGGTGCACCGGACTTCACTTTTCTTCGACGACGAGATCATCTCTACTCTTGGCAAAGACCCGACGTGCATCAATCACCAGGAACAACTGCCCCCGGCGGAGCTGTCTCTCCACAAACAAGGTACCGTGTCCACCTGGCTTCCCTTTCTGCCGGATTGAGTGAGGTGTCTAAATCCTCGCCTTTCCATTGGGTCGCCTCCAAGCTTTCTTTAACGTGCTGTTCTGAACTGGTCCAATCTTTCCATAACAATTTTGCGATAAAGACTCGAAGCGCATTTCCACTGAGACACTTTTTGGGACATATCGCCTTGCCTCTCTCCGAGTGGGCCTGGCCTCTGAACTTTGTGATCTGCAGTAGACCCTGCCTTACTTGCCTTGCATTTGTCCGAAAAGTATTGGTACCGAGTTGACTTCATAACCTGCCTTATTTTTCTCTCCCGTCCTAACGAATACTAGAGTACCATTTAGTTTGAAGCATACACCTCTGTCTGCAAATAAGTGATGCCTGTGAACCTAGACTTGTCAAACTATTTGTTAGGCGGAAACCTGTGCAGTTCCCTCTGGGACCACTGCAAAAGATTTAGGACTACAGGTGTTTGGCAGTAAACCCACTTGGTAGCAGTCTGTACCACACAGATTCACTTGGTAGCTGTGGCTGAGCAGTCAGACTTCCCTCAAGAAGAGTTAAGCAGTATGTGGAGTATACAATATAGAGCAATTCTTCACAGTAAGACAAGCAAACACGCAACAAGGCTTCAGTGTAAAGATATACAGGTATTTATTTATAACGGAACATCTATAGAAAACACTCTGGCACTATCACGGCAAACAATTCAATTACAATTACTCTACGAAGCAAAAGATCAATCCCCCTTACAAAAGTTTTTACCAGCATCACTTATTTGAAGACAGAGGTGTATGCTGCCACCTAGATGGCACTCTAGTATTCGTTAGGACGGGAGAGAAAAATAGTAGGTTACGAAATCAACACAGTTCAATACTTCACGAGAAAAATGCAAGGCACGAAGACAAGAACCACAATAGATCATAAAGTTCAGAGGCTAGGCCCACTCGGAGAGAGGCAAGGCGATATGTCCCAAAAGGTCTCTTTGTGGAAATGCGTTCGAGACTGTGTAGCAAATTGTTAGTGGAAGATTGAACCAGTTCAGAACAATACGCTAGAGAAAGCTAGTAGGCGACCCTATGGAGAGGCGAGGATTAAGACACCTCACTCTATCCCGCAACAAGGGAAGCCAGGCGGACACAGTACCTTGATTGTGGAGAGACAGCTCCGGCGGGGACAGTTGTTCCTGCTGGTGGATGCACGTCGGGTCTTTGCCAAGAGTAGAGATGATCTCGTCGTTGAAGAAAAGTGAAGTCCGGTGCACCACCAGGGAAGAGACCAGCCACGGAGTGCTCCGTCACAAGGCACCACCTTTTGGTCGCAGTACAGGGGTAGTGGCTATCCAGTTGCCGAGGTGCTCTGCACGGGCAATTCGATCACTGCGTCCTGAGGCGAAGAAAAAGCAAAGAGGACTGGTTGTTCCAACCAGTCAGGGGAAGAGACTCTCCGGCAGGGAGATCTCCTCTGTCGTTGGGAAGTGGTGAGTCGGTTCAGCAGGGCTCCACCGGAGGTGTCGTCGTTGCAGGTTGGCTCAGCTTTACCATCGTCGGATTCTTAGGTCCTGTGACGACTTCTGAAGATCCAGTCTCTAAAGCTCTGCTTTTATGCAGAAAACCCCCATTCATCCAGCCTAGTTGTCAATCAACACACGCTAAGTGGTGAGCGGGGAGGCTCACCACTTGGGCCAATCACACCAGTGTGCGACCTGAGCTGGCAAGGCAACTCGGTCCAGGGTGCCTAAACCCCCTCCCACACCCCTGTGGTATCCCAGACAGAATGGCACCACTTTGGAGGGTCTCTGTACAGAGGCCCGCCTAAAGTGGAACAAAGGGCTCAACCTTTGGTTTAGGAGTCACAGAGACGAACACAGACGCCATTTTACAAAAACTGAGTTCTGGCAGAAAATACCATCCGATAGACTTATTTAAGATAAGTAGACCGGTGGTATGTTAGAGACTAACGAGAAAAAGTATCAATCTCCAACAATGGGAAGAAACCCATAGAGTTATATTCAGGGTCGAACATAACAAGTAGTTTCCACTGCCACCAGCCAAAACTCGACGAGGGGGGATGGGACAGTGCCCCCTCGAATAACAGATCCAGGAGTAATCGACTTACCCCTACTAGTACGTCCACAATAGGATCGTTTGTACTAGTTCTGTTAGTAAATGTAGGTCTAGTAAAGCCAATGGTGACTTTACATGCCCGGGGAGACAGTAGTCAGTCCCCGGGTATGGAGTCTATGACGGGGGTCTGCTAGGACGCCCCAGTGTTACGGCACGTAGGGTGCGGTGTAACACACATAGAAAAACATATGAGACCCTATGGAGTAAAAGACCCCATAGAACACATTGACAGTCAAAGGAATTACACACATTCATGTCCAAGAGTGGGAGAAAAAAGAGTCTCACTCTTGGCAGGATGGACAAAACAAACTCCAGAAATCCAGCAAAACTGCTGGGGGACTCACTAGGTTAGGAAATTCAGCCTAAACAGAGAATTCTGCCTAACACTCGCCCCCACCAGACTAAGGGACAGGAGGATTTAATCCACTCCTGGATGAATCTCATACCTCTAGTCGATGACATACATCCTAGAGAGACCATCAGCATTTTGGTGGTGACACCCTGACCTGTGCTCAATGGTGAAATCGAACCCTTGCAGGCAGATCGACCATCTCAATAGTTTTGGGTTTTCCCCTTTCATTTGCATTAACCATCTGAAGGTTTGGTGGTCAGTCTGAATGACAAAAGTAGAACCATACAAGTACGGCCTAAACTTCTTCAGAGCCCACACGATAGCAAAGCACTCTCTTTCGATTGTTGCCATTGACATTCAAAGGAATTACACACATTCATGTCCAAGAGTGGGAGGAAAAGAGTCTAAATCTTGGCAGGATGGAACAAAACAAACTCCCGAAACAAAGCAAAGCTGCTGGGGGACTCACTAGGTTAGGAAATTCAGCCTAAACAGAGAATTCTCCCTAACACTCGCCCCCCTAGACTAAGGGACAGGAGGATTTAATCCACTCCTGGATGAATCTCATACCTCTAGTCGATGACATACATCCTAGAGAGACCATCAGCATTTTGGTGGTGACATCCTGACCTGTGCTCAATGGTGAAATCAAACCCTTGCAGGCAGATCGACCATCTCAATAGTTTTGGGTTTTCCCCTTTAATTTGCATTAACCATCTCAAGGGTTGGTGGTCAGTCTGAATGACAAAAGTAGAACCATACAAGTACGGCCTAAACTTCTTCAGAGACCACACAATAGCAAAGCACTCTCTTCCGATTGTTGCCCAGCTTGTTTCAGGATCCTTCAGCTTGCGGCTGATGAAGCAAACGGGGTGCTCCCTACCTTTCCCATCCAGTTGACTGAGCATGGCACCTATTCCTACATTTGAAGCATCTGTCTGCACAATGAAGTGTTGGCGGTAATCAGGAGCTCTGAGTACTGGGGCTTGGCAAATTGCCTTTTTCAGGTTTTCAAAAGCCTCATTGCACTCCTCGTTCCATCTAACCTTTTTAGGAAATTTGGGCGAGGAGATGACATTCAGTGGAGAAGCTATGGTCCCATAGTTCTCTATGAACTTCCTGTAGTACCCAGTGAGGCCTAGGAAGGCTCTCACTTGGGTTTGAGTAGTAGGTGTTGTCCAATTTTGCCCAGCTTCAATCTTACTGAGCAAAGGCCTTATTTCTCCACCGCCTACCTCATGTCCAAGATAGACTACCTTACTCTGTCCAGTTTGGCATTTACTCGCCTTTATGGTCAGATTGGCTCGTCCAAGAGCCTGCAAAACATCTCTCAGGTGGGTTACATGTTCTTCCCAGGAATTGCTGAACACTGCGATGTCATCCAAGTATGCCATGCAGAAGTCCTCCATCCCATTCAGAACCTGGTTTACCATCCGTTGAAACGTAGCAGGTGCATTCTTCAATCCGAAAGGCATTACCTTAAACTGGTATAGGCCAACGGGGGTAGAAAATGCAGTTTTCTCCTTGGCATGGGCTGTCAGGGCTTTTTGCCAATAGCCTGACGTCAAGTCAAATGTGCTGAGGAACTTGGCGGCGCCAAGTTTATCCACCAACTCATCTGTTCTTGGCAAAGGGTGGGCATCAGTCTTGGTGACTGCATTAAGAGCTCTATAATCTACGCAGAATCTAAGTTCTTTAGATCCGGCCTTTGGTACTAACACAACTGGGCTAGACCATGGACTAGTAGAGGGCTCTATTACCCCGAGATCGAGCATATTGCTGACCTCACGTTTGATGTGGGTTTGTACGTTTTCTGACATGCTGTATCCTCTGCTTTTGACTGGCAGACAGTCACCAGTGAGTATGTCGTGCTGGCCCCAAGGGGTCAAGCCTGGTGAAAGCGAGAACAGAGAGGCAAACTGATTCAACATAGATTTGCACTCTTCTTGTTGCTCGGGTGTCAGCTTGGAGGAGAGATTTACTCCTTCAATTTTTTCATCTAAAGGTAAGCCTCTGAGGAGATCCGGATGAGCTTCACTCTCTTCTTCTTCCTCGGATCATGCTAGAAGCAACGCTCCTACATCAGGCCGTGAGACATACGATTTAAGTCGGTTGGTGTGAAAGACTGTCGGAGCCTCCTTGGGATTGCCCAAGTCCACCAGATAGTTAACTTCTCCGAGTTTACCCACGACTCGGAAGGGTCCCATCCACTTATCTTGCAAGGCCCTCTGCTTTGTTGGGATCATAACGAGAACGAGCTGGTCTTGAGCAAACTCAACCATGTTAGCCTTTTGATCATGCCAGTGCTTGACCAATGCTTGTCCAGCTTTCAAGTTATCCCTTGCTTCCGTCATCATGTGTGACATTCTCCTCCGGAGACCTATCACGTAGTCAGTTACTCTGACTGGCTTGGGGGAAGGAGCACTCTCCACCCCCTCCTTAATCAGGGCCAATGGACCTCTGACGGGATGACCATAGAGTAGTTTGAAGGGCGAGTAACCTACGCCCTCCTGAGGTACTTCCCTATAAGCAAAGAGAAGGCATGGCAGTAGAAGGTCCCACTTACGCTTAAGGGGTTCCTCTAAAGCACCTATCATGCTCTTCATGGTTCGGTTGAACCGTTCTACCAACCCATTGGTTTGTGGGTGGTAAGCTGTTGAGAACTTGTAAGTAACTCCACAGGTTTTCCACATGGCCTTCATGTAGTGGGACATAAAGTTTGACCCCCTGTCAGAGATTACTTCCTTCGGAAACCCGACCCTAGTAAAAATACCAAGGAGGGCCTTAGCCACAGCCGGGGCTGTAACAGTCCTCATAGGAATTGCCTCAGTATACCTAGTAGCATGGTCTACTACAACAAGTATAAACCTGTTGCCTGAGGAGGTTGGAGGATCAAGGGGACCAACGATGTCAATCCCTACTCTCTCAAATGGGACTCCCACGACAGGGAGAGGCACTAAAGGTGCCACATTCTTGGAGCCAACCTTACCAGAGATCTGGCAGGTGTGGCAGCTCCTGCAGTGTTTTTCCACTTCGGCCCCCATCTTTGGCCAATAGAAGTAGAGAGAGAGCCTTTCTTTAGTCTTCTTGAAACTCAATTGACCAGCCAAAGGAATCTCGTGGGCTAACTGCAAGAACTGTGGTCTGTTCTCTTGCGGTACTACAAGTCGCTTGTAGTCTCCAGGTGCAGACTCGGTCGGTTCACTGTAGAAGAGGCCATCTTCCCAGTGCAACCTGTATTTCCCAGGCTCTTGCCCTTCAGCCTGAGCTTCTGCCTGGTGGCAAAGACCTTCCAGAGTTGGACATTCCCTCTGTCCCTTACTGAAGTCTCCCCTGCCGGGTCCACCTTCTGCCAGTAAAGACTGCAGCTAAGGATGGTCAACAGGATCCAGATCTCCAATGAGTTCCTGGTCTTCCCTTAGCTCTTCCTCAGAGTCTAATTCAACCACACATGGTTGTACCTCCCTCTCAGCCTCGGCGGGAGGTGGAGTTACGGGTGTAACTTTGGACAACCGCGGGGAAGTCTGTGTTAGCTGCACTGGAAAGCTGGCTGCTGGTTTCGGGATAGAAGTCTTAGGTTTCCCTTTCGCTTCTGATTTCTTGGAAACAGCGGCCGACAATTCCAGTGGAGCAGGAGTGATTTCCTTCTTCATCATCTCCTGGAGAGTACCGCGCATGGTCCTCTCTCTTGCGAGTCTGGTTAGCTCCTGTAACCATTTACTAGGAGGTCTGGGAGTATGCGATACAACTCCGAGAGTTTTCAAATCGTTACCCAACAGTACGCGTCCTGGTACCTCACTCTGTATGCTGACAGGTATCTTCACAGTCATGTCGTTACACTGGATGAGAACTGGTAATTGGGGAAGCATCTGCACAGGCCCTCCAGCTAACTTGGTGAGGCGTTTGCGTGCCTTAGCAACATCCTCAGCCTGAAAAAACGATTTATTCACCACAGTTATGCTGGCCCCAGTGTCCATAATGGCAGGAGTCTCCTGACCATTCACCTGGACACTGTCCTTATAATACTCTTTAGTATTATCGGGGATAGAATTATAGACATCTAAACTGTTAACTCAGCTTGCTTCTGCTCAGCCAGGGCATTCATCTGTCTGAACTCGAGCTCTTGGTTTCATTCAGATTGAGCCAAGAACTGTTTGTATTCTAATTCGAGCTTCATTTTTTCAAGTTCAAAATAAGCAGGGTTACTTGTGGGACTTGGTATGGGCCCCGTAGGCACAGCTGGTAAGGCAGGTGGAGGAGCAGGGGAGACAGTTTCGTTAGCCTCTCCTTCCTCGTCAGCCTCTTCATCGCTATCATCAGAAATAGGATTTAGATGAACACCATCACTGTTATCTACATTTGCTGGAGAGATTGGTTCCTCTGAACCAGTACCCAGACTTTGGTTCGCCAGCAATCTCTCTATTAGTTCTAACTTCTTACCTCTTACAGGAAGATTCTCTTGCCTACAGAGAGCTCGCAAACTCTCAGTATTTTCATCTAACAAGGACTCTTGACTGTAAGCTCTCATCGTAGACATGTTTCTGAAAGTTGCTTTTTAGTGCTAAGTTTTGTGGTTAGTTATCCTAAAGTGTCGAAAAAGCACTCTAAACGGTATACTCGATACAAATCCCACCGTTGTACACCAGTGTTAGGCGGAAACCTGTGCAGTTCCCTCTGGGACCACTGCAAAAGATTTAGGACTACAGGTTTTTGGCAGTAAACCCCCTTGGTAGCAGTCTGCACCACACAGATTCACTGTTGGTAGCTGTGGCTCAGCAGTCAGACCTCTCTCAAGAAGAGTTAAGCAGTATGTGGAGTATACAAGATAGGGCAAGTCTTCACAGTAAGACAAGCAAACACGCAACAAGACTCAGTGTAAAGATATTAAGGTATTTATTTATAACGAAACATCTACCAAAAACCCCATGGCACTATCACGGCAAACAAATCAATCACAATTACTCTATGAAGAAGAAACGATCAATCCCCCTAGCAATATGTCGACAAGTCTAGGTTTTTCCGGCACCACTTATTTACAGACAGAGGTGTATGCCTCAACCAAGATGGCATTCTAATATTAGTTAGGACGGGAGAGAAAAATAGGCAGGTTACGAAATCAACACAGTTCAATACTTCATGGGAAAAATGCAAGGCAAGACGCCAAGAACCACAATAGATCATAAAGTTCAGAGGCCAGGCCCACTCGGAGAGAGGCAAGGCGATATGCCCCAAAACTCTCTTAGTGGAAATGCGTTCGAGTCTTTGTAGCAAATATTTATCGGCAGATTGACTAGTTCAGAAAAATACGTGAGAAAGCTTGGAGGCGACCCAACAGAAAGGAGAGGATTAAGACACCTCACTCGAACCGTTCGAAAGGGAAGCCAGGCGGACACGGTACCTTGTTGTGGAGGGCAGCTCCGGCGCGGGCAGTTGTTCCTGGTGGTGGATGCACATCGGGTCTTTGCCAAGAGTAGAGATGATCTCGTCGTCGAAGAAAAGTGAAGTCCGGTGCACTACCAGGGAAGAGACCAGCCGCGGAGTGCACCGTCACAAGGCACCACCTTTTGGTCGCGGTACAGGGGTAGTGGCTATCCGGTTGCCGAGGTGCTCTGCATGGGCAATTCGACCACTGCGTCCGGAGGCGAAAAAAAAGCAAAGGGGACTGGTTGTTCCCACCAGCCAGGGGAAGAGACTCTCCGGTAGGGAGATCTCCTCTGTCGTCGGGAAGTGGTGAGTCGGTTCTGCAGGGCTCCACCGGAGGTGTCATCGTGCAGGTCGGCTCAGCGTTACCCTCATCAGATTCTTAGGTCCTGTGGCGACTTCTGAAGATCCAGTCCCAAAAGCCCTGCTTTTATGCAGAAAACACCTATTCATTCAGCCTAGCTGTCAGTCAACACACGCTAAGTGGTGAGCGGGGAGGCTCACCACTTGGGCCAATCACTTCAGAGTGCGACCGGAGTTGGCAAGGCAACTCGGTCCAGGGTGCCTAAACCCCCTCCCGCACCCCTGTGGTAACCCAGACAGAATGGCACCACTTTGGAGGGTCTCTGTACAGAGCCCGCCAAAAGTGGAACAAAGGGCTCGACCTTTGGTTTAGGAGTCACAGAGACGAACACAGACGCCATTTTATAAACTGAGTTCTGGCAGAAAATACCATCCGATAAACTTATTTAAGATAAGTAGATCGGTGGTACGTTAGAGATTAACGAGAAAAAGTATCAATCTCCAACAATGGGACAAATCCCATAGGGTTATGTTCGGGGTCGAACATAACAAGTAGTTTCCACTGCCACCAGCCAAAACTCGACGAGGGGGGACGGGACAGTGCCCCCTCGAATAACAGATCCAGGAGTAATCGAATTACCCCTACTAGTACGTCCACAATAACATGGTTTGTACTAGTTCTGTTAGTAAATTTAGGTCTAGTAAAGCCAATGGTGACTTTACATGCCCGGGGAGACATTAGTCAGTCCCCGGGTCTGGAGTCTATGGTGGGGTCCCACTATGACGCCCCAGTGTTACGGCACGTAGGGTGCGGTGTAACACACATAGAAAAAACATATGAGACCCTATGGAGTAAAAGACCCCATAGCCCATAGAACAGATTGACATTCAAAGGAATTACTCACATACATGTCCAAGAGTGGGAGAAAAAGAGTCTCACTCTTGGCAGGATGGAAAAAAGACTCCAGAAATCCAGCAAAGCTGCTGGGGGACTCACTAGGTTAGGAAATTCAGTCTAAACAGAGAATTCTCCCTAACAGTGGAGGCTGCCCCTTGTGGGTGGGGGGTGGGGGTGATAGGGGACATGAGTGGGGGCCTGGTGGATGCTGCCCGTGCACTGCTGGGTGGTGGGGGTGGTGGGAGACATGATTGGGGGCCTGGTGGAGGCTGCCCCTGCACTGCTGGGGGGTGGGGGTGATGGGAGACATGAGTGGGGGCCTGGTGGAGGATGCTCCTGCACTGCTGGGGGGTGGGGGTGGTGGGAGACATCAGTGGGGGCCTGGTGGAGGCTGCCCCTGCACTGCTGTGGGGTGGGGGTGGTGGGAGACATGAGTGGGGGCCTGGTGGAGGCTGCCCCTGCACTGCTGGGGGGTGTAGATGGTGGGAGACATGAGTGGGGGCCTGGTGGCGGCTGCCCCTGCACTGCTGTGGGGTGGGGGTGGTGGGAGACATGAGTGGGGGCCTGGTGGAGGCTGCCCCTGGTGGCTGGGGGTGCAGGGGGCCATGCGTTGGTGGGCAGTAGTGCAAGGTGACATGTGGGTTGGCTGGGGGGCATGGCCATGGTGGATGGGGTGCCTGCAGGACATGTGCAGTGTAGACCCCTGTGGTGTGGGCCACCTGCAGGGGCCGTGGAGGGTGTAGAGGGAACACCTGGGAGGACCCACATGTGCAATTCACGTGTGGTGCTCCCCGCGCACCCCTGTAATACACGTACCCTGATGGAATCGCGTGTGATACTTCCTGCGCACCCCTGAAATACACGTACCCTGCTGCTTTTGCGTGTGATACTTCCTGCGCACCCCTGTAATACACGTACTCTGATGGAATTGCGTGTGATACTTCCCGCGCACCCCTGAAATACACGTACCCTGCTGATTTTGCGTGTGATACTTCCCGTGCACCCCTGAAATACACGTACCCTGCTGCTTTTGCATGTGATACTTCCCGCGCACATCTACCAAAAACCCCATGGCACTATCACGGCAAACAAATCAATCACAATTACTCTATGAAGAAGAAACGATCAATCCCCCTAGCAATATGTCGACAAGTCTAGGTTTTTCCGGCACCACTTATTTACAGACAGAGGTGTATGCCTCAACCAAGATGGCATTCTAATATTAGTTAGGACGGGAGAGAAAAATAGGCAGGTTACGAAATCAACACAGTTCAATACTTCATGGGAAAAATGCAAGGCAAGACGCCAAGAACCACAATAGATCATAAAGTTCAGAGGCCAGGCCCACTCGGAGAGAGGCAAGGCGATATGCCCCAAAACTCTCTTAGTGGAAATGCGTTCGAGTCTTTGTAGCAAATATTTATCGGCAGATTGACTAGTTCAGAAAAATACGTGAGAAAGCTTGGAGGCGACCCAACAGAAAGGAGAGGATTAAGACACCTCACTCGAACCGTTCGAAAGGGAAGCCAGGCGGACACGGTACCTTGTTGTGGAGGGCAGCTCCGGCGCGGGCAGTTGTTCCTGGTGGTGGATGCACATCGGGTCTTTGCCAAGAGTAGAGATGATCTCGTCGTCGAAGAAAAGTGAAGTCCGGTGCACTACCAGGGAAGAGACCAGCCGCGGAGTGCACCGTCACAAGGCACCACCTTTTGGTCGCGGTACAGGGGTAGTGGCTATCCGGTTGCCGAGGTGCTCTGCATGGGCAATTCGACCACTGCGTCCGGAGGCGAAAAAAAAGCAAAGGGGACTGGTTGTTCCCACCAGCCAGGGGAAGAGACTCTCCGGTAGGGAGATCTCCTCTGTCGTCGGGAAGTGGTGAGTCGGTTCTGCAGGGCTCCACCGGAGGTGTCATCGTGCAGGTCGGCTCAGCGTTACCCTCATCAGATTCTTAGGTCCTGTGGCGACTTCTGAAGATCCAGTCCCAAAAGCCCTGCTTTTATGCAGAAAACACCTATTCATTCAGCCTAGCTGTCAGTCAACACACGCTAAGTGGTGAGCGGGGAGGCTCACCACTTGGGCCAATCACTTCAGAGTGCGACCGGAGTTGGCAAGGCAACTCGGTCCAGGGTGCCTAAACCCCCTCCCGCACCCCTGTGGTAACCCAGACAGAATGGCACCACTTTGGAGGGTCTCTGTACAGAGCCCGCCAAAAGTGGAACAAAGGGCTCGACCTTTGGTTTAGGAGTCACAGAGACGAACACAGACGCCATTTTATAAACTGAGTTCTGGCAGAAAATACCATCCGATAAACTTATTTAAGATAAGTAGATCGGTGGTACGTTAGAGATTAACGAGAAAAAGTATCAATCTCCAACAATGGGACAAATCCCATAGGGTTATGTTCGGGGTCGAACATAACAAGTAGTTTCCACTGCCACCAGCCAAAACTCGACGAGGGGGGACGGGACAGTGCCCCCTCGAATAACAGATCCAGGAGTAATCGAATTACCCCTACTAGTACGTCCACAATAACATGGTTTGTACTAGTTCTGTTAGTAAATTTAGGTCTAGTAAAGCCAATGGTGACTTTACATGCCCGGGGAGACATTAGTCAGTCCCCGGGTCTGGAGTCTATGGTGGGGTCCCACTATGACGCCCCAGTGTTACGGCACGTAGGGTGCGGTGTAACACACATAGAAAAAACATATGAGACCCTATGGAGTAAAAGACCCCATAGCCCATAGAACAGATTGACATTCAAAGGAATTACTCACATACATGTCCAAGAGTGGGAGAAAAAGAGTCTCACTCTTGGCAGGATGGAAAAAAGACTCCAGAAATCCAGCAAAGCTGCTGGGGGACTCACTAGGTTAGGAAATTCAGTCTAAACAGAGAATTCTCCCTAACAGTGGAGGCTGCCCCTTGTGGGTGGGGGGTGGGGGTGATAGGGGACATGAGTGGGGGCCTGGTGGATGCTGCCCGTGCACTGCTGGGTGGTGGGGGTGGTGGGAGACATGATTGGGGGCCTGGTGGAGGCTGCCCCTGCACTGCTGGGGGGTGGGGGTGATGGGAGACATGAGTGGGGGCCTGGTGGAGGATGCTCCTGCACTGCTGGGGGGTGGGGGTGGTGGGAGACATCAGTGGGGGCCTGGTGGAGGCTGCCCCTGCACTGCTGTGGGGTGGGGGTGGTGGGAGACATGAGTGGGGGCCTGGTGGAGGCTGCCCCTGCACTGCTGGGGGGTGTAGATGGTGGGAGACATGAGTGGGGGCCTGGTGGCGGCTGCCCCTGCACTGCTGTGGGGTGGGGGTGGTGGGAGACATGAGTGGGGGCCTGGTGGAGGCTGCCCCTGGTGGCTGGGGGTGCAGGGGGCCATGCGTTGGTGGGCAGTAGTGCAAGGTGACATGTGGGTTGGCTGGGGGGCATGGCCATGGTGGATGGGGTGCCTGCAGGACATGTGCAGTGTAGACCCCTGTGGTGTGGGCCACCTGCAGGGGCCGTGGAGGGTGTAGAGGGAACACCTGGGAGGACCCACATGTGCAATTCACGTGTGGTGCTCCCCGCGCACCCCTGTAATACACGTACCCTGATGGAATCGCGTGTGATACTTCCTGCGCACCCCTGAAATACACGTACCCTGCTGCTTTTGCGTGTGATACTTCCTGCGCACCCCTGTAATACACGTACTCTGATGGAATTGCGTGTGATACTTCCCGCGCACCCCTGAAATACACGTACCCTGCTGATTTTGCGTGTGATACTTCCCGTGCACCCCTGAAATACACGTACCCTGCTGCTTTTGCATGTGATACTTCCCGCGCACCCCTGAAATACACATACCCTGATGGAATCGCGTGTGATACTTCCCGCGCACCCCTGAGATACACGTACCCTGCTGCTTTTGCATGTGATACTTCCCGCGCACCCCTGAAATACACGTACCCTGCTGATTTTGCGTGTGATACTTCCCGCGCACCCCTGGAATACACGTACCCTGCTGTTTTTGCGTGTTGTACTTCCCACGCACCCCTGATGCACACATACACAGGACAATCGCGTGTGGAACTTCCCGCGAACCACTGAAATACACGTTCCCCACTTGGCGTTTGCTGTTTGCCAGCCCTGTGAACTGGTCCAGTGTTAGCGCAGCCCTTTGCGATGATTTCAGGATTTATAAGGCTTTTCCTTGCGCGAGGGCGTTCTTGGGGGCGTAACTGGCGCTGCTGCAGGGTCGCTGCGCCACTCTGCGCCACGGCTGGTTTTGGAGGCTAAAATCCATGAATACGCTGTGCGGTGAAAAGGATTTTTTCGCACGCGGCTGGCGCAGTGTATCGCACGGGGACACTGTGCGTCAGCCGCGTGCGCCATTTTTGTGCGAATTTCTATGAATTACCCTGTAAATGTTTTAAAAGTAAAATTAAATGTAATGGGCCTCATTCCGAGTATGGCGGTAAGGGATAGCGGCCACCGCTAACGAGAGCGGTGGCGGTAATCCCTTACCGCCATACTCCGAGTTCCCTTAGCGCCATGGTGCTTTTAACACCTGCTTTTAGCAGGCGTTAAATACCATGGCGCTAAGGGACCTTGATGTTAATTACGCCACCGTAATTTACGGTGGCGTAATTGACGCCTTCCCCACTCCCATTATGCCCTATGGGGCAAGAATGGGAATGGGGAAGGGTAAATGGGGATTGGGGAATTACCGCCCCGCCAACCTTGGAATGGGGCGGTAATTCCGCCAACCACCAAGGCGCTGCCGGTCCGGGTACGGCGTCAACCAAGGCGTTAATAGCGCCATTGGTTAGCGCCGTACTCGGAATGAGGCCCAATGTCCTCAAGCATATTACCATTGGTTGGCCTGAACCTGTTTTTATTACTGGTACTCAAAAGGAAATTCTTCAACTAATGTGGCACCTTCGAAGAAAGAGGGTTTCTGCTGGTCACCTTAGTGATGTGATGTGAAGGGCGGGGTATGTTAATATTATGATGTCATGATATGGGTGTTAGAGGGTTATGTTCCAGCAAATGTGTTTGCCCAATCAAAGATAACCAATATATGTAGCACTATAGGGCCTCAGTATTACTTACCAATCATTTCTTTTGACCTGCCCCAAGGTGTAACTTATTACGTTATGGAATTTGTTTGGGTTTTCCTTATAAAAGTCGAGGTTGATAACTTTTTAACCAGTTCAGCTTGCAGGACTGCCTTAATTGCTCTTCTCCCAGTTGTGGGGAGGTAATATGTGTGTGCTTTTTCCTGCACAGTGTCACTCTTCTATTGTGTACTTTTTGTATCTTTTTTCAGACTTTGGGCCTCTTTACGACCCTGGCATTAACCAATGGCGCTGTTAGCGCCATGGTTAACGCCGGTAACTTACCAAATCCGCCACGGTGAAATGGGGAATTACCACCCCATTCCAAGGTTGGCGGGGCAGTTATTCCCCATTTACCATCGGCCC
Organism: Ambystoma mexicanum; assembly: GCF_040938575.1. NCBI lineage: Eukaryota > Metazoa > Chordata > Amphibia > Caudata > Ambystomatidae > Ambystoma > Ambystoma mexicanum. The sequence goes on from NC_090941.1 coordinate 1,052,167,970, forward strand.
TTCCCCATTCCCATTTTTGCCCCATAGAGCTCAATGGGAATGGGGAAGGCAGTAATTACGGTACCGCAAATTGCGGTACATAATTACCTTCAAGGTCCCTTGCGGGTCCCTACTTTACCGGCTGGTACAGACCAGCCTTTAAGGTCGAGAGCCGCAAAGGGACCTCGTAGTAAGGCGTTAAGGGGTTAACGGCGCCGCAACCTTTTACGGCGCCGTTAACCCCTTAATGCCTGGGTTGTAATGAGGCCCTTTCTCTTTAGGAAGTCCCTCTTTACAGATGGCGAGCCAGCCAAGAGGCTCAGTCTACTTGGACTGCAACTCACAGCAGCTTGAGGGCTCTCCTGTTGCATAACACTGAGGGCATGCAATGTGTCATGCAGCACCAGATAGTGCACTGAAGGAAACAGCTTAAACCTGCCCTATTTATCAAAACAGATGACTTGAATTATGGACCCTCCATGACCCAGAGTGGGATGCAGGCCCTTTGACGGGAGTGAGTCAGCTTCATAAATTATGTGAGCAACTACTATGCACAAAGGAAGCACAATGTAGATAATGTGGTATTTGGGGTAGAGGTTTATGTTTTGGTTGAGAGATAAAAAAGAATGGTATACTCGTGACAAGGGTTGTGGAAGACCACGTGGTATGCTTCTTTGAGGGGCCAATATAAAGAGAGGAATACTCCACATATAAGGGAAGAAAGCTGAATTTTTATTATTTTTATTTATGTGAATGTTGGTGCCATTGTTTTGTTGTGGTATAAAAATAGGACATTAGAGGAGTTTTAAGTATGTAATATATATATATATATATATATATCAGTGAAAAAACTTTGTTAAAGGGACGTTATGGTTAAGTTGCGCTACTAAAAACCTATGAAATTCAGTGAAAAAAACTTTGTTAAAGGGACGTTATGGTTAAGTTGCGCTACTAAAAACCTATGAAATTCAGTGAAAAAACTTTGTTAAAGGGACGTTATGGTTCCAAGTACAACCGAAAAACCCTTGAAATTCGCCAGTTATGGTAAGCTAAGCAACCATAACTCGCACCACCACCGTGCACTGCTAAGACTGACACCCAGGACATCAAAGATGACATCACAAATGTCATTGATGACATCACTGATGACATCACATGTCTGGCTCACTATTTTTTCTTTTGCTGACATATCTAGGCCACATGGTTTTCTTCAGTAACAGTCAGAAACTAAGAATTGTATTTTATTTGTAGACATATCCTTCTAGTAGGTTCTTACAGTAATTCCCTTAGAGTACAGTCACATCATATGAAACATATACATATGGGAAAACACAAGCTTGAAAGACAGCTATTCTTTTTGTGCATAACGATAATCACTAGACTTATGAGCACTTTCTGATAGTTCTGTTTTTTTTATGGCTGTACTTTCCCTGTATATGGTGATATTTGTATACATTGTACTCACACTAATTTCCTTAGGGTCCAATCACATCAAGTGATACATATACATAGGGTAAATAGCAGCTTTGAAACAGAGCAATCATTTATTTGCATGAAACTAATCAGTTAAGTTATGAATTGTTTCTGCTACTACTTGTGCTTTTTTGCTAACTTCACTTTCCCTGTATATACCCATATTTGTATGTGTTCTTGTGTCTTTGTGTTTTGTCTATAGTAATGCAATTATGTAATACATGGGTTTTATTAGCTACTTATTACATATTTCACAGTACACAAAAATCTATTAAGAAAACAATTATCATTTCATTATTCAACATATTAACATTACGAATATCATACCCTCATCTTGTACGCTGCACACAATGTTATGTTTCTGTATGAGTAGCTTAGTATACTAGATAGAACCCCATAATAGGATGCTATTTATATCAATGCATCGTTCAATGCACTTATTAGGGTATATTTCTTGCAATGATTCTTGACACTTTTTTCACAACATAATAAGAATCCCTTCTACACATATTTCATGAGAAGTACATACACATGTGATGTCATCAGTGATGTCATCAATGCCATTTGTGATGTCATCTTTGATGTCCTGGGTGTTAGTCTTAGCAGTGCGCGGTGGTGGAGCGAGTTATGGTTGCTTAGCTTAGGGTTTTTCGGTTTTACTTGGAACCATAACGTCCCTTTAACAAAGTTTTTTCACTGAATTGCATAGGTTTTTAGTAGCGCAACTTAACTATAACGTCCCTTTAACAAAGTTTTTTCACTGAATTTCATAGTTTTTTAGTAGCACAACTTAACAAAAATGACTTTGACTTTATATACATGTCATATGGAACTGACTAGATCTCTTCTTATGAACGTGATGTCCGCAAACGTATTTAATGTTCGCGGACATGTTCGGAGAACAGTACCACTACCTAAAAACTGTGGGGGGGGTGGTGGGGTATGTTTGATTGTTATATCATAATATAGGCACATTTAACAAATTCAAAAAGCAGCACATAAACACATTATATATAGTAATACATAAGAAATGTAACCCATATATGTAACACACTAACCATTCATTTAAATACAATGGGCCTCATTACGACCCAGGCGGTAAGTTACCGCCTGGGCCGTGACTTTACCACCATGGCGTAAACTACGTTTACGCCATGGTGGTTGGCGGACTTACCGCCCCATTCCGACCTAGGCGGGGCGGTAAGTCCCCAATCCCCATTTACCCTTCCCCATTCCCATTTTTGCCCCATAGGGCATAATGGGAGTGGGGAAGGCGTTAATTACGCCACCGTAAATTACGGTGGCGTAATTAACTCCATGGTCCCTTAGCGCCATGGATTTTAACACCTGCTAAAAGCAGGTGTTAAAAGCACCATGGCGCTAGGGGACCTCGTAATTGGCGGTAAGGGGTCGGCGCAGCTAACGCTGGCGTTAACCCCTTACCGCCAGGGTCGTAATGAGGCCCAATATGTTCTGAAATGGAATATACCACAAGAACATAAATTGGCTTCCAGCATAATTACCTCACAGACACAACAGAACTGAGAACAAGACCAGACCCACTGAATACGTAGGACTTATCTTACCAGAAATAGTAAGTGTACTTCATTTTACTCATATATTTATAAACTTTCTGTATTAGAGTAAAAAATATGTTATCTTTTTTTTTTTTTCTCACAGAAATGTCTAGTACTCTGGAATGGCTAGAGAACAATTTCCCACATGAAGAAATGTCACAAGATAGTGAAACTAATGGTAAACACTTTATAATATAAACCATTTAAATATTATTATTTTGTATACATTTAACATATATATATATTTTGTACAGAGCATAACAAAATAGAAACTACCTCTGAGGAAGCTGTTATGGAAAACACGCTTGACAACATAAAAGAAAAAATGGATTTACTGTTGACCAATTTTAATAATTTGAAAACTTTTGTTGAAGATCATTTTAAAACAAAAACGTCATACCATTGCCCCACATGTACTTGGCCCTCCTCACCATATCCCAGTCAATTATCCCCAAACCCTCTCCATAATCCAAAACGTTTTGATGAGATTTCCATCCCCTCTTCACCTAATACCAATCATGTTGAAACCCCAAATTCTCCTGTTTTTGTTTCTGTTTCTGTCATAAATTATTAATATATGTTAAATAAAGTTTAATTTTTATATTGTATTGTGAATAGTTTTTTTTTTAAAAACAATAAAAGTGTCCCCGGACAGTGAGTGCGAATGTTCTGAAATGTTCGTACATAAACGAAAATGGAGGTGTCCTGAAAAACACCACACCTGCTCGTACTGTTCGCTAGCAAGTTGAAACTGTTCTAAGAACACACGTGGTGTCCTGAAATGTTCGTAAAGAAACAAAAATGAAAGTGTTCTAAAGAACACTAAGAGGCCGATTCATGGAATAATTAGCGCGGCGCAAGTGGGCAAAAACGTGCGAATCGCAGTGGAATAGCGAAAATCGCAGTGAACGTGCGAAAATCGCACGAAAAGCAGCGCACGTCGATTCATGGAAGTCCGTGCGCGAGAAAACCAGCGGATGTGCGATAAAAAGTGCGCGGCGCACGTTAGCGCACAGGCCATCTAACAGCGTGCGCCAGGTCACAGCGAAAATCGCACAGGCCACAGCGAAAATCGCACATAGCGCGGCGCACGCAATAAAAGTAGGCGGAACACGGGCGTAACACTCGGAATGGGGAACAACTTGCCAAAACGTGGGCGTCACGGGGGAAGTACAGGGCACAAGTGCGCGGAACGCCCACACGCTCGCCTACAACACGTATTCATGGAATAGAATAGGGGAAAAAAGCGCACGCTCAAACCAGCGCACAGGCACAAACACGACCGCCACAAGAAAGGAGGCGGTAGCGTCTCTGCGGCTGTAAGAAATGTGCGCCAAAAGGTGCGCCAACAAATAGCACCTATATACTGCCATGATGAATGTCCCATACTGTGGCCCTCCAAGAAAAATGACGTGCAAAGGGGTACCCACAAACACGGACACCCGCTGACAAAAAATACGTGTGCATGTATACCGGGGTGCGCGGGAAGTGTCACACGCGATTTGCAGGGTACGTGCATCACAGGGGTTCGCGTGAAGTTATTCACGCGATCGGGCCTGGGGGAGCGGGCTACGTGTATTACAGGGGTTCGCGTGAAGTTCCACACGCGATCGGGCCTGGGGGAGCGGGCTTCGTGTATTACAGGGGTTCGCGTGAAGTTCCTCACGCGATCGGGCCTGGGGGAGCGGGCTACGTGTATAACAGGGGTTCGCGTGAAGTTCCTCACGCGATCGGGCCTGGGGGAGCGGGCTACGTGTATTACAGGGGTTCGCGTGAAGTTCCTCACGCGATCGGGCCTGGGGGAGCGGGCTTCGTGTATTACAGGGGTTCGCGTGAAGTTCCACACGCGATCGGGCCTGGGGGAGCGTGCTACGTATATTTCAGGGGTTCGCGTGAAGTTTCACACGCGAATAGCCTGGGCGCGTGAATTTGAGGGGTGCGCGGGAAGTTCCTCACGCGATCGGGCCTGGGGGAGCGGGCTACGTGTATTACAGGGGTTCGCGTGAAGTTCCTCACGCGATCGGGCCTGGGGGAGCGGGCTACGTGTATTACAGGGGTTCGCGTGAAGTTCCTCACGCGATGGGTCCTGGGGGAGCGGGCTTCGTGTATTACAGGGGTTCGCGTGAAGTTCCACACGCGATCGGGCCTGGGGGAGCGTGCTACGTATATTTCAGGGGTTCGCGTGAAGTTTCACACGCGAATAGCCTGGGCGCGTGAATTTGAGGGGTGCGCGGGAAGTTCCTCACGCGATCGGGCCTGGGGGAGCGGGCTACGTGTATAACAGGGGTTCGCGTGAAGTTCCTCACGCGATCGGGCCTGGGGGAGCGGGCTACGTGTATTACAGGGGTTCGCGTGAAGTTCCTCACGCGATCGGGCCTGGGGGAGCGGGCTTCGTGTATTACAGGGGTTCGCGTGAAGTTCCACACGCGATCGGGCCTGGGGGAGCGTGCTACGTATATTTCAGGGGTTCGCGTGAAGTTTCACACGCGAATAGCCTGGGCGCGTGAATTTGAGGGGTGCGCGGGAAGTTCCTCACGCGATCGGGCCTGGGGGAGCGGGCTACGTGTATTACAGGGGTTCGCGTGAAGTTCCTCACGCGATCGGGCCTGGGGGAGCGGGCTTCGTGTATTACAGGGGTTCGCGTGAAGTTCCACACGCGATCGGGCCTGGGGGAGCGGGCTACGTGTATTACAGGGGTTCGCGTGAAGTTCCACACGCGATCGGGCCTGGGGGAGCGGGCTTCGTGTATTACAGGGGTTCGCGTGAAGTTCCACACGCGATCGGGCCTGGGGGAGCGGGCTTCGTGTATTACAGGGGTTCGCGTGAAGTTCCACACGCGATCGGGCCTGGGGGAGCGGGCTTCGTGTATTACAGGGGTTCGCGTGAAGTTCCTCACGCGATCGGGCCTGGGGGAGCGGGCTACGTGTATAACAGGGGTTCGCGTGAAGTTCCTCACGCGATCGGGCCTGGGGGAGCGGGCTACGTGTATTACAGGGGTTCGCGTGAAGTTCCTCACGCGATCGGGCCTGGGGGAGCGGGCTTCGTGTATTACAGGGGTTCGCGTGAAGTTCCACACGCGATCGGGCCTGGGGGAGCGTGCTACGTATATTTCAGGGGTTCGCGTGAAGTTTCACACGCGAATAGCCTGGGCGCGTGAATTTGAGGGGTGCGCGGGAAGTTCCTCACGCGATCGGGCCTGGGGGAGCGGGCTACGTGTATTACAGGGGTTCGCGTGAAGTTCCTCACGCGATCGGGCCTGGGGGAGCGGGCTTCGTGTATTACAGGGGTTCGCGTGAAGTTCCACACGCGATCGGGCCTGGGGGAGCGTGCTACGTATATTTCAGGGGTTCGCGTGAAGTTTCACACGCGAATAGCCTGGGCGCGTGAATTTGAGGGGTGCGCGGGAAGTTCCTCACGCGATCGGGCCTGGGGGAGCGGGCTACGTGTATTACAGGGGTTCGCGGGAAGTTCCACACGCGAATAGCCTGGGCGCGTGTATTTCAGGGGTGCGCGGGAAGTTCCACACGCGAATAGCCTGGGCGCGTGAATTTGAGGGGTGCGCGGGAAGTTCCACACGCGAATAGCCTGGGCGCGTGTATTTCAGGGGTTCGCGGGAAGTTCCACACGCGAATAGCCTGGCCGCGTGTATTTCAGGGGTTCGCGGGAAGTTCCACACGCGAATAGCCTGGGCGCGTGTATTTCAGGGGTGCGCGGGAAGTTCCACACGCGAATAGCCTGGGCGCGTGAATTTCAGGGGTGCGCGGGAAGTTCCACACGCGAATAGCCTGGGTGCGTGTATTTCAGGGGTGCGCGGGAAGTTCCACACGCGAATAGCCTGGGCGCGTGAATTTGAGGGGTGCGCGGGAAGTTCCACACGCGAATAGCCTGGGCGCGTGTATTTCAGGGGTTCGCGGGAAGTTCCACACGCGAATAGCCTGGGCGCGTGTATTTCAGGGGTTCGCGGGAAGTTCCACACGCGAATAGCCTGGGCGCGTGTATTTCAGGGGTGTGCGGGAAGTTCCACACGCGAATAGCCTGGCCGCGTGTATTTCAGGGGTGCGCGGGAAGTTCCACACGCGAATAGCCTGGGCGCGTGTATTTCAGGGGTGCGCGGGAAGTTCCACACGCGAATAGCCTGGCCGCGTGTATTTCAGGGGTGCGCGGGAAGTTCCACACGCGAATAGCCTGGGCGCGTGTATTTCAGGGGTGCGCGGGAAGTTCCACACGCGAATAGCCTGGGCGCGTGAATTTCAGGGGTGCGCGGGAAGTTCCACACGCGAATAGCCTGGGCGCGTGTATTTCAGGGGTGCGCGGGAAGTTCCACATGTGATTTGACAGTGTGGCTCCTCCCAGGTGTACCCTGTACACCCTCCACGGCCCCTGCAGGCAGCCCACACCACAGGGGACTACCCTGCATCCCTGGTCATGTCCCGCAGGCAGCCCACCCAACATGGGCATGCCCCCCAGCAAAGGCACATGTCTCCTTGAACTAATGAACACCAACACATGTCCCCTTGCACCCCCACCCCCCAGCACTGTGGGGCACCTGCCAGCAGGCCCCCACCCATGTCCAACTCATGTCTCCCACCACCCCCACCCCCCAGCACTGTGGGGCACCTGCCAGCAGGCCCCCACCCATGTCCAACTCATGTCACCCACCACCCCCAAACCCCAGCCACCAGGGTCACCCTCCACCAGGGCCCCACTCATGTCTCCCACCACCCCCACCCCCCAGCACTGTGGGGCACCTGCCAGCAGGCCCCCACCCATGTCCAACTCATGTCTCCCACCACCCCCAAACCCCAGCCACCAGGGTCACCCTCCACCAGGGCCCCACTCATGTCTCCCACCACCCCCACCCCCCAGCACTGTGGGGCACCTGCCAGCAGGCCCCCACCCATGTCCAACTCATGTCTCCCACCACCCCCAAACCCCAGCCACCAGGGTCACCCTCCACCAGGGCCCCACTCATGTCTCCCACCACCCCCACCCCCCAGCACTGTGGGGCACCTGCCAGCAGGCCCCCACCCATGTCCAACTCATGTCTCCCACCACCCCCAAACCCCAGCCACCAGGGTCACCCTCCACCAGGGCCCCACTCATGTCTCCCACCACCCCCACCCCCCAGCACTGTGGGGCACCTGCCAGCAGGCCCCCACCCATGTCCAACTCATGTCTCCCACCACCCCCAAACCCCAGCCACCAGGGTCACCCTCCACCAGGGCCCCACTCATGTCTCCCACCACCCCCACCCCCCAGCACTGTGGGGCACCTGCCAGCAGGCCCCCACCCATGTCCAACTCATGTCTCCCACCACCCCCAAACCCCAGCCACCAGGGTCACCCTCCACCAGGGCCCCACTCATGTCTCCCACCACCCCCACCCCCCAGCACTGTGGGGCACCTGCCAGCAGGCCCCCACCCATGTCCAACTCATGTCTCTCACCACCCCCACCCCCCAGCACTGTGGGGCACCTGCCAGCAGGCCCCCACCCATGTCCAATCCATGCCCCCCTGCACCTGGGTCCCAACATTCCCCAATCATGTCCGTAATGCCCATCCTCCCCTGCCAAAAGGCCCAACCAACTATCACACCCACCCACATATCAAAGGCAATTACATGTTACACCCCCAATGTAAATAATGCAATTTAACACATGTCTGTCACACACAATGGCTGCAAGTGAATGACAAAACACCCAACATGACATGCCTGAAAGCAATGAGATGATACGACACATTGAAGATTAAAAAAATAATATGTATTGAACAGCAAATAAGAAAAAACACAAAGCAAATCAAACAAAACAAGATGAATGTCCATGAAAAAATTATGAAAAAATAAAATAAGCCAATCAAGAAGATAATCCTGGGTCCATGAGCCCTACCAAATTAAACCTAACTGACTACTAACTAAAAAGGGAACTATATACAAAAAAGTGGTGCATTGTCCAATCGCAACCCAAAAAAAATTCAAAAAAACAAAGGAAACCTAACCCTAACTATACAACTATATACAAAGGCAGCGGGCTATTCGGACGGCTCACTGGTTGTTGTCATGGGCCAGGGCATCCTCGAACTCCTGCTCAATGGCTTGGAGGCGGGCATGTTCCCTGGCCCCGAGGTCCCGCAGGGATAACGCAGTGTCAAGCTCAAACTCCCTGCGAAGACCCTCGAGGCACTCAGCCCGCCTCAGCGCCCTCCGCATGGAGTCCTCCGCCCTGACCATCGTGAGCCGTTCCTCCTCTGCCCGCTGCCGCTCCGCACCTATCCGCTGGCACAACCTCTCCCACACGGAAGCCACTCCCATTCCAGGGTTCTCCTGCCCTCCGGCCGATGCCTGCACCCCTGATGTTGATGGCCCCGAGCCATGATGCCTCCCACGTTGAGCCTGCTGCTGCCTCCGACGCAACTGCCTGTGCCAGCACGACGGCATCCAGGCTGATGGAAACCACCGACGCCGTCGTGCACGTGCCCTGCCCGATGATGCCGTCACATCCTCCATCTGCTGGGGTCCAGTTGCTCTGGTGTCCACCCCTGCTGGATCTCTGACTCCCGACTGTGGCAGGGATGGGATCCCCACCGAGCTGGCTGCATTGGTCGGGGCAGGTCCACAGGGGGCCCTGGTGGCATCTGGGCTGGAAGACGGCAAGGAGAACGACTGGTGGATAGCCTGCACAGAGGAGGAGAGGGCCGCCACATTGGCCAAAACATGCAGGAAACCCCCGAACATGGCCGATCCCAATTGGGCCACGTCGGCACGGTGCACTTCGTGATGACGTGCGTGCTCCTCCCGGGAAGCACGCACGGCATCACGAATCGCAGCCGTGCGCAACGCGACCCCAATCAGGACCTTCTCCGCACGGCCAGGGGTTCCCACGTCCGCAGGTGGAGGGGAGTCAGGTGACATGGACATCCCCTCTACCTGCGGACAGGCCTGGGACGGGGCATCCCTGCTGGTGCATGGTGGTGCACTCACAGGGTCAGGGACAGCGACATGCACAGGCCCCTCCACGGTGACCTGTGCTGCCTCCTGCCCCTGGCCCTGGACTGCACCACTTGCACCAGCAGGGATGCCCCCACCAGGCCCCATGTGTGCCCCAGTGGCGGCCTCCTCCTCCTCTGTGCAAACCACCAACCTGGATGGCTCCTCACCGTCTCCCACCGTAGCAGGCCCCTGTGGGGGCTCACCCACCCCTTCCGCTGCAGCCGTGGGGGCATCCCCGCCGCCTTGCTCCACAGCGCCGTCTCCGCCCTCTTCTTCACTAGCCGCTGCGTAGAGGGAGACAAAGAACACAAGCATCAGGGCACTGTACAATGGTCCCCTAGACAGGAAGCAATAGCAGATGAGCACCACTGTCAAAGTACACTTCCATCATGTCCCTCCACAACACATGGGCCAGTCCAGGCAAAACACACACAGTAACAGGCATGGTGCATGCCATGGACATTTCCATGCATGTCCAATGGACTCTTGAAACATTCAATGATATGTAACTCACATGCATCATGGCTCATGCCCATCACATGCACACACATCACCTCAGTCACATCCATCTGGCCCCAAACACACCAAACACAGCGGATACAAGGGTAATTTTGCTGCTTTACTGAATCTCTGCATTGTCACACACATGTGTCATGCATCCATGGCATGCACAAGTCACAGACACGCAGGTCAGGCACACAGACATGGCTACCATATATGTACCTGGCATCAGCACCCATCCCTCACCCCCACCCATGTTCAGGTACAGAGACTGGCATGCTCTCATGTTCATAATCTGATTAGGGCTCCCCATGCGGCATTTCAACACATGCAACAACCATGTGCATCACACATCACTGGTCGCACATGCATTACCATGATGTCCCTGCACACATACATGCATACATGGGCTATGGCACACATACAGGCAAGTATCATAGAACCAGCACACCGCAACATGCCCTGTCTCACACAGTAATGCATGGACACTTACCGCTCAACTCCAGACGGGCCTCCCTCTCAAGGATCTGGGCGTGGAGCGCTGGGCGTACGCGTTCCAGGACCCTCATCTGGATGGTACTCATGCGGCCCCGGCCCCCCTCCACGAGGCGCCGGGCCTTCACAAGGGTCCTGGACCTCAAGTCCTCCCAGCGCTTCTTGATCTTCAGGACGTCGCGGGTTGCCACCCCCTCCGCGTTGATGGCAACCACACAGTCGGCCCAGATCCTCTGCCGTCCTTCCTTGCTGGCGCGGGACGATCCAAAGAGGGCATCATACTGCCCCAGGACATGCTCCACCAGGACACCAACTTCGGTGACAGTGAAGCTGGTGCCCCTCTGCCCCTCTGGCCTGGGGTTGCCACTGGTGCCAGATGTGGAAGTGCCCGACATGGCAACCCCAGAGGCAGGTGTGGGTGGGCAACTGGGTCCTGGGGCTGGGCTGTGGAGCGATGTAATACCAGTCGGGAGTCTTCAGTTCCAGCAGGGGTGGACACAGCAACTGGACCCCTGCAGATGGCTGATGTGCAGGCACCAAATGGCAGGGCACGGTGGCAGCAGGCAGGCAGGCAGGCAGCAGCAGATGGCACGTGGGAGGCTGCTCGGGGCACTGGGGGGCAGTAACTCGGCCTTCTGGGCAGGAGCGTGGGCTTCCGTGTGTTTTCGCGTGGCCAGCTTGATACGGAGTGATTTGGCACGTGAAAATCCTGCACGTCAGCGTGAAATCCGAGGAAAGGCCCTTAGCGCGTAAGCGCGTCAGCACGCATACGCGATTCTATTGGACCAGAGTCCCTCAGCGCGTAAGCGCGTCTGTGACGTGACCCGCACGGGTGTTCCCCACTCAGGACGTGATGACGGGGCACACGTGGAGATACTGCACGTCAGAGTGTCATCGCGTGTAATTGGACAAAAGTGCGCGTACACGCGATTGGCCTATGTACGTGTATTTAATGGGTGCGCGGCCACTTACACACGCAAGTACGTCAGCGAACCTGTATCCCGTGGTGCGTGTGAATTTCCACACGCTATTGGACTGGGAACAGGATTCCAGGGCTGCGCGGGTCACACGCTGTATCCCGTGGTGCGTGTGAATTTCCACACGCTATTGGACTGGCAACAGGATTCCAGGGCTGCGCGGGTCACACGCTGTATCCCGTGGTGCGTGTGAATTTCCACACGCTATTGGACTGGCAACAGGATTCCAGGGCTGCGCGGGTCACACGCTCGCCTAGAACACGCGCTAAGCATAAATTGCGGACTTTAACAATAACAAGCTCAGACGCCAGGATGAACATACCGTTCCTAGCAGCAGTGGCAGTGGGCTACCAAAGGAGGAGGAGGAGGATAGTCAGGGCCAGAATATTCACACCCAGAACCAGCCTTTTCGGGATGCCTGATGACCAGGTGTATGGGAGGTACAGGTTTCCACCACACATCATACTGGACCTGGTGACTGAGTGGGAGGATGACCTCACATCACCCACCCTGTGCTCCCAAGCACTCAGCCCCCTGGAGAAGGTCCTCAATGTACTGCACTTCTTAGCCACTGGATCATTTCAGCGGACAAGTGCCATAGTGGGTGGGGTGTCACAGGCCACCCAGTCACGCTGCCTACACCAGGTCTTGAACATCATGACTGCACGCCCATCAGTCCGCAGGCACATATACCTGCCCAGAACACCTGCAGAAAGGCATGCTGCCGCCCTGGATTTTTACGCAGTGGCACGATTCCCCAAAGTGCTAGGTGCCATCGACTGCACCCATGTGGCTCTACGTCCCCCCAGGGCATCTGAGCACATCTATAGGAACCGCAAGCACTGGCATTCCATCAACGTGCAGGTAGCATGTAATGCCAAGGGAATCATCACCTCAGTATATGCCAACTATCCCGGCTCCACCCACGACAGCTTCATTTACCGAATGTCCACCCTAAGCCGGGACCTAGAAGCTGGGCGGCATGGCGATACATGGCTGCTTGGTGAGTATGTATGCCACTGCACATGCATGCATGTTGGATACTGAGCAAGGTCACAACCTCACCAATGATACCAATCCCCACCTCCACAGGGGACAGTGCCTACCCTCTCAGCCCCCACATGATGACGCCAATTCGGAACCCCACCACGCCACCCCAGGTAAGATTTAACACAGCCCACATTACAACCAGGGGCATAGTGGAGCGCACATTCGGAGTGCTGAAGTCACGCTTTCGCTCCCTTGACCGTTCTGGCGGGCAGCTGTTATACGCTCCCCCAGTAGTGTGCAGGATCATAGTGGCAGCATGTGTCCTGCACAACGTTGCAACACGCCGGGGCCTGGCCGTGGACATGGTGGTGGCCCCACATCCCCAACCACATGCACAGCCGCTGCGCATGGGAGGGGAAAGGGCACGGGGGGAGGCAGCCCGTACACAGCTAGTGGCTAATTACTTCACATAGAAATCACACCCCTGTGGAGTGCACACTGCCCTGGCACATTCCATCTGACAATCAATGATGACTCAACCTGACACTGATCCTGAATGTGTGGAGAATGAACCGGGAATTCCATGTCAGCCTGAGATTGTTCACCTGGAAGTGTCACAATGTGTGCATCCCTACCCACACAGACACCACCAATGCAGTTTTGTGAAGTTACACATTGAAGCAGCTAAAATGAATACCCACTTGCAAAATGCAACAAGAGGACAGTGCCATGTCAGCCAACCCAACCCCAGCACTGCCACACGACACACCGTGCCATGTCATGCTAATTGCAGGTAAACAAAGTAATCCCCACAACATTACATCACTCTCACTATGTACAGTGGCACTATTAGAAACCTGCAACACCTGAAATGCTCACAGCAATGCCGGACCAACAACATACTTGAGCACGTAGTACCATTAACATGACATCAAAAATGTAACATATTAGTAGTCTCACCACCTGGAAATGCCTGCACTCCCACCACTACCAACTGTGCAGTGTTGGCGCCATGTAGAGTTGTAGGTGCACTGCTGCCAACATGGTCCCCATCGCCAGACTAGAGGTCCTTGTGTGGACTTGAGGAAGGGACCTGCAAATTGGGAGGTAGACACAGAAGAAGAGTTACACATCAATGCAACATGCAGTGTACAACACAACAGCAATATGCACTAGGAATGTATACACAGTATTGACTACAGACTGGCCACACAGGTCATGGGAGTCCAACGTCACTGTGTAATTCACTGTCACTTGGGCACACCCTTTGCAAGCCCATGGAAACGGGAAGCAGGAGGGGTGTGTGTGACTCAAACCCAAGCATCTGAACCAAATACATTACAAGCCTGCATGTGCCCAGCCACAATGCAGCGTATGCCCACAGGAACCACGGAAGCCAACAGATCGGAGCCAACAGATCGGAGCCAACAGATCGGAGCCAACAGATCGGAGCCAACAGATCGGAGCCAACAGATCGGAGCCAACAGATCGGAGCCAACAGATCCTCCCAAAAAAATTGGGAATAAAAGAAATCAAAATAAAAATAAAAATAAGAAAAAATCAAAAATGGCCATTGATGGGCCCGGGGGGGTTGGGGAGGCCACCCAGGAGGTCCGAGGACAGGATGCACACCAGAACCCACCTGCGTGGATCCTGGGAAAATAAAACACCTCCATGGGCTCATGGCCCACACGGCTACCCTATTGTGGGAGTGTCACTGCTGTCGCTATTATCACCCTGTGCAGCTGCATCCGGAGGTGGTTGCACTATGGGAGGCAGCCCACGCAAGGCCCTAGTCTGCTCCTCCATGGCTGCAAGCATGCGGGTGTGGTAGGTCTGGTTCTGGAGGATGAGTGTGCGGAGGTCCCCATGCAACAACTCACGGGATGCCCGGACCTCCGCCCTCGTTGCCTGCATCTCAGCTGAGAGCGTACGGGTGAGACGCTCCAGCTGCTGTTCTGTCCTTTGGTGTGTTGAAGCCTCAAGCTCAACAAGAGTCGTCCTGAGGTGTAGGAGCTCCTGCCTCAGGGCTTCCCTGTGGCCCTGGGACTCAATGGAGATGGCCTCCTGCAGAGTCGCCAGTGCCGCCCGCCTGTCCCTGTTGGACCCCAACATGTCCTCCCTGTGTGACTGGCAGATGGAGTCAGTTGCCTGCTCTAGTCGCTCCATCAGCCTTTCTGGGGGGACAATGGAAGTGGCCACCCTATCCATGGCCTGAGCCATCATCTCGGATGATGCAGCCTGTTGGGTAGCCATACCGTAAATGGATTGCTCCCATGCGGTATTGCCAGGTGGCGTACGGCCACCACGTCGGCGGGCACCACACCTGTCTGGGGCAAGGCGAACTGCGCCTTGCTGTGCCGGCACTGCCTGAGGCTGCAGGACTGCATTCCCCCTCTGATCTGCTGGCCCAGGAACAGGATCAGATGTCGCGGAGTGTGACCCTGCATCCGTAACCACCAAAGGCGTAGCTGCCAACACTGACATCCCCATGGAGGGTACTGACCCTGGTGCAGGTGGGTGAGACAGAACAGAATCCCTCCCTGGAACACTCACCAGCGACGGCACGTAGGTCTCATCCGAATCAACACCTGAGTACAGCTCGGGGGAGGTGCAGCCAGAGACACCCCTTGAGAGCACGACCTGCAGCACTTGTGGGTTCTCCCCCACCACCACACCACGTCCCTCACTGGTGGTTGGTCGGCCCTGGGACACCTCCTGGGTCTGCACCATCTCCACAACCCCAGCAGTATCAGGTGCGTCTTCCCCTGCAAAGACATGAAAACAAAGTAATGGAAACAGGCATTAGCACCATGGCACACATTGAGGGCTGAGAAGCAAGAGAACCAGTACTTGATTGACATGTCCCACATGACTAAAACCCTCCCATGCATGCACCCTCACTGCGTATGAAGTGCAGGCAAACGGCACACACTGATGACACCAAGATGGAAGATGAACAAATTTTCTGCATGCTGCCTGGCAGTGGCATCACACATTGGCCTGTGATTGGCAGGTGAAACACACATGCCATCACACAGATGGCATGTACCATTGCTATTGAGTGAAGATGGAGAGGAGGGCAGCACCTATTCATTCAGTCCAGTTCCCGCATGTAATAGCTTTTCTGATTCTAACAGGTCAGATTTTTCACCTGGAGCTGCCAGTCTGTAATGGTCAAATTGCACAGGGACATGTGTGTACAAATGATATCCAGGTAACAAAGTCACTCCCCTTTACCATACCCATGTCAGACATGTGACTAGTGGACAGCGACATGCCTAGTGAAAGTGGTGGAATGCAAACAAACTGACTGAATGAACAGTGAAAAATAAGCAAATCTGTTGTGTCAAGGTGACACTTCAAGGGCAACTGGCGTGCAGTTGTGCTAGATGTCTACTGTTGGCAGAAGGGATACTGCTATGGCCAAATGCAGCTGCGCAGGAAGTATTGCATGAAGCACATGGCTGACCCATACGACTGAGGCGCACACACTCTCTCCTGGCACCCAAACAGAAGCCCTCACACACACACCATGCACATGTATGACACACACATGCATGTGCACTCACCGGACAATGCCTCGTAATCAGCCAGATCTCCCACGCCTTGGATCTGTTCCTCCGTGACGTAGGTCCCAGCGACTGACTCATGTGGAGTGAGTTCCATGTCTACTACTGGAGACCCACCTCCAGTCACTAGAGTTGCGGCATGACTTGAGGCCAGCTTACTCTTTGCCCTGCGCTTTAGGTCATTCCAGCGCTTATAGCAATCATTGGCTGTGCGCCTCACGATTCCAAGGGCACTTACGATGTCCGCAACGGTCTGCCAGTGTGCCTGGCGTTGTGCAGGTGTGGTCTTGGATCCTGCAACAATGACCATCTCGTTGTCATGTCCGGACACATACTCGACAAGTGCATTCAGTTCGTCATCCGTGAAGCTGGGCTTCCTGGACGGGCCGGACTGTGTAGCCGTGTCTGGGGCATCAGCCTGTGCCGGACGAGCACTCTTCCTCTTCCGCTTGGAAGGTGGTGGTGATCCTGAGTGTCCTGCGCCGCTCTGGACACTAGGGGCAGGAGCCCTGGTGGACTCTGTATCAGGAGTGTGGGATTGCACACTCAGCATGGGAGTTGGTGCAGGCATTGGCTCGAGTGTGATGGTGTCAGGGGGAATCTCAGCAGCATGGACTAGGACCGACACTGTCCTGGCTGGGTGTGTGAGGGCTGGGGTGGATGGAGCCGCAGCTGCCCCTGCAGCCACTCCGCCCTGCCTCCTTGGTGCAGTAGATGACCTTGCTGCCCCAGATCCACGTGGCATGATGGCATCAACGTGCACCAGCGCACGTGTCGTAGCCCTGCTGACCTGGAAGTCAGCCATGGAGTCAGCCAGGTCTGGTGCCACAATGGGCTGGTCCAACAAGGGCTGAGCATGGATGGTGTCAGCCACTTCAGCCTCAACGGGAGGGGGGGAGGAGGGGGAGGGGGGGGGATGATGGGTGCCCTTGACTGGTCCTCCACACATGGGGGGACAGGCTCACCCTGCAAGTTACGACCACGTCCCCTACCGGATCCACCACGGCCACCACTTGTGGCTCTTCCACCTTTGCCACCCTTACGGAATCCTCGCCTCCCAGCCATGGCACTGATATTAATGTGCGTATGGGAGTGGCTGTAGACAATTGTCCTGGGCAATTGGGGGTCAAAGGGGTTGGGTACCAGATGGTAATTGTACCCTAGTGCTCTAGCACGGCTGATTGTAACCCCTGGGGAAAGATGACGGGTCACGCAACGCACAGGAGGCCCAAAAAAGGGAGATGACGTGCACGCAACCCCTCCTAGACCACGTGTGCAGAAAGAAAAACCTGCACTACGCTGTGGCACCCAGTAACACAAGAATGAACGTATGCGTGTCACACGCAGCCTAGAATGACCTCTGAAGGGGTAGGCAACACACGGGGCAAGCACAGAAGTTGGATACGTGCGTGACTCACCGTCTGCCAGGTAAAAGAGCGTGAAGAATGAGCGCGTTTGGCTGGCTAAACCCCCGCCAAAAGAAGATGTGTACGCTATCTGAGAAGACAGGACAACAGTAGAAGGGGACACTGTTTGAGGGAACAGGCCCAGGTAAACCAGTAAAAGAGAAAAAAGAGAAAAAGCTGTCAGAGGTAACAGGGAATACGAACTGGAAACGCCGTGAAGTAAATCGCGTGTGAAACGACAAGAAGTACAGATTTCGCTCTCCACGAAAAGCACGTACAAGGAAATGGTGTTCTACATGTACCTTATATACAGGCCCACACGTACAGCGTCACTTACGCGGCGTGTACGTTCACCAATCACACGCTTTGTCACTCCTGCGTGTAGATCCATTTTCACCAATCACACGCTTTGTCACTTCTACGTGTACATCCATTTTCACCAATCACACGCTTTGACACTGGGTCGTGTCACGCAACAATTTCCTGCACGTGCAGGTGACTATAGGCGCGCATATGCTGTTGACGGGTTTACGCGCTAAGGGCCTTTGCTGACGTGTGGGATTTTACTACCTATCAGGCTGTCCACGCGTTCACAAACGAGAGACCACGCTCCTGGCCAGGAGGCGAAATTACTGCCCCCCAGAGCCCTGAGCACGCTCCCACCTGCCATCTGCTGCTGCCTGACTGCCTGCTGGCCACGTGCCCCACAGTGCTGGTGGGTGGGGGTGTTGGGAGACATGGGTGGGGGCCTGGTGGAGGGTGCCCCTGCACTGGTGGGGGTGGTGGGAGACATGGGTGGGGGCTTGGTGGAGAGTGCCCCTGGTGGCGGGGGGTGGTGGGAGACATGGGTGGGGGCCTGGTGGAGGCTGCCCCTGGTGGCGGGAGGGTGGGGGTGGTGGGAGACATGAGTGGGGGCCTGGTGGAGGCTGCCCCTGCACTGCTGGGGGGGTGGGGGTGCAGGGGGACATGAGCAGGTGTGCAGGGTAGTCCCCTGTTTTGTAGACTGCCTGCAGGGGCCGTGGAGGGTGTACAGGGAACACCTGTGAGGACCCACCCAGCCTAATCGCGTGTGATGATTCCCACGCACCCCTGTAATACACGTACCCTGGCTAATCGCGTGTATAACTTCCCGCGTACCCCTGTAATACACGTACCCTGGCCAATCGCGTGTTAAACTTCCCGCGTACCCCTGTAATACACGTACCCTGGCTAATCGCGTGTATGACTTCACGTGTACCCCTGATATGCACGTTACCCGCTTTGCGTTCCTTGTTTGGCTGCCCTGTAAACTGGTCCAGAGTTAGCGCAGCCCTTTGCGATGATTTAGCGATTTTGCTGGCTTTTCCTTGCGAGAGGGCGTTCTTGGGGGCGTTACTGGCGCTGCTGCAGGGTCGCTGCGATACTCTGCGCCACGGCTGGTTTGGGAGCATGTAATCCATGAATACGCTGTGCGCGGAAATCGGTTTTATCGCACGTGCCTGGCGCAGTCAATCGCACGCGGACACTCTGCGCCAGCCGATTGCGACACTTTTCTGCGAAATTCTATGAATTACCCTGTATATCTGTCCGTAATATTCGCTATCAACTTAAAACTGTACTAAGAACACATGCGGTGTCCTGAATTGTTCGTAAACAAACAAAAATTAAAGTGTCCTAAAGAACACTATACCTGTCCGGTACTGTTCGCTAGCAAGTTCAAACTGTTCTAAGAACGCTATTGGTGTCCTGAAATGTTCGTACGTAAACGAAAATGGAGGTGTCCTGAAGAACACTATACCTGTTCATAGTGTTCGCTACCCAATTGAAACTGTTCTAAGAACAAAATTGGTGTCCTGAAATGTTCGTACGTAAACTAAATTACACGTGTCCTGAAGAACACTATATCTGTCCTTACTGTTCGCTACCAAGTTTAAACTGTTCTAAGAACACACGCAGTGTCCTGAAATGTTCGTTTCACGTGTGATGCACTTTTAATTACTTCAGAACCCGAACAGTGTCCGTAGGACATCAATGCGCATGCGCTAACCAATCTCCGTGAACTTGGTGTCCTGCGGCAGGCGCGTCCTTCGCGGACTAGTTCGCAAACGGATCATATGACCGCGCCCAAGCTCATCGTGTGTCCTGAAATGCAGACACTGTTCGTGTCCCCAAACAATTTAAAAGTACATTTTCAGTTAATCCATAATATTTTTCAATAAAATCTCACCATGCCACAAGTCCCACATAGCAATCTTGGGTTTCTATATACCTTTTGAAACTTTCCGATCCTTTTTTTGTGTTCGATCTGTCCGCGCACAGTGTGCATGTCCGTGGACCGCGCACAAGCACCCCTATAAAAGACCACGGCCAAGAGCTTATTCCCACTGTGTTTCTGGCTATTCTTCAGAACATAGTGATTTTTGCTGCCACCTGCAGACTACACCATCATCGAGATGGCATCCTTGGCTGCTGAACTGCCACTTGGTGCTGCACCTGCTTCAGCACCACCACCACCTCCCCATAAGCCTGAAGAGGGGAACAGGACTGAGGATGCGGAGGAGGAAGAAGAGGAGGAAGAAGAGGATGATGAGAATGAGGCAGAGGAAATGCCTACTACCCGCACTAGGCGTGAGTCTTTGGTGTGGCGGTTATTTACCATTCATGGGAATGGTCCTAAGGCTTGTGCGAACCATGTTACCTGCAATGAGTGAAAATGATACTCAGTCAAGGGAAGCACGGTAACTACAGCTTTGGGACCACTACTATGAAGCGACACCTGAGTTCATTTCACTCTGGGGCTATTCGCAGGGTTGTACCTTGCAAAGAACGTAGCAGGTTGATTTCCTCTACTTCATCCTCTGTTTCTGATCCTGACACCACAAGGACCACCTCTGTGGGACAGCGTCTTTCTCAAGCTGCCTCACAGGCCATACAGAATGCTGATGACCCTTACCTTTCGAGGGTCACAGTTGTATGTATGTACTGTGACACAGTACTCTGCAGGGGGGAGCGACTTCGGAGTGCTTTTGAGACTAACGTCTCAGAGCATGAGAAGACCTGCTCACTACCCAAATAAAACCCACTCTACATCTTCCTCTCTCAGCTCGCCCTTTCTTATCCCTGTGGTTGATGTCCCCCCTTTACCCTCCTTTACCCTCCTCTACTAGTGTGTCGTGTCTGAAAAACCAAAAAAAATACAAAATTACAAAAATAAAAAAAAATAAGGCTCTTTTCAGAGCCGCCTTTCCCAGTTAAAAAATAGAAGTGAAAATAAATGAAGCAGGGCTCTTGGTATTTTTTAGAAGTCCGCGGACAGTTCGCGAACATTAAAAAATTTGGGTTGCTACTCCATCACAAACATTGTAATGTTCTCTGGAAAGAAGTGGTGGCTCTGAAAAGAGCCTTTGGGTGGTGTTTGTAAGTCAAAAATTGTAAATGCTTAACATCTACTTCAAAATCGTTGTTGTAATTCCAAAAAAGGTCGCAATGCATTTTGTACATTTCTCAGAAAAATCTGATTGCCAGCATAAGTAAGACGGACTCCATCTCTACGAAAAATGTATGTGCTACAAAACATAATATTTTCATTGTGAAAAGAAGACATGCCAAAATCTCTTAGAAAGCCACAAACAGCCTTATTAACATTGCGCCTTGCTTTTTCCATTTGTGGACCAAATGAAGAAGAACAAAGCCACATTTGTATCTGCGCAATCCGTGAAAATATCACTTGAGAATTAGGAAACATGTCCATAACCTTCCTAAGTCCTTCTTTCATAGCAAATTGCAAAAAAATTCCAGTCGCATGTCCTAAACTGTTCCCTCCACAATGAATTACAATTATGTCTGGATGTTGCTCTGTCTCCAAAGTAGCAGAGAGAGGTAGCAAGTCCAACCACTTCATTCCACGTACTCCATGCCACGTGTGGGAATCCAAGTTCTACAGCTACTCCACAGCTTTCTGCATGCACCTTCAACCAATGTATCCACAAATCTCCTAAAATCCAAACAATCTGTTTTCTGAAACACACAGCCATAGCTATCGTTTGTTCTCTCAGCAAAAAGAGTATCTGAGAAAATCTCTCCTGGCACAACACACCCACCAAACTTTCCTGACCAATCCCTTTCAGTGCTTATTCTCATTTGCATGACTTCTGAACCCAAAAATCCCCGGATGTAACTCCCAATGTCCGCGAACTACCGCCATGTCCGTGGACATATCGTAACATGAACAGCCCTTTTACCATTTCCACTACACTCTCTCTGCCATTCCCTCATTGGATGTACCTCAAAAATCACATGACCATGCACCAATCACAATCAAGACCTCTACATCTAACTGCATCATCATAGATCAGCACTGCAAATGTACTCTGAATCTCTCTGAGTACAAGTGTCATATCATTGGCAAGCAGCATCTACCAGAAATACTGTACAAGTCTTCAAGATTTCTACTTGCAGCTCCATGCATATCCATATGCATGAACACAAACTTCAGGTATGCATATTTTCTGTATAGTAGATGACATAGCTCTCAACCATTTTTGTTTTACAGGCGGGTGAAATCACCCGATTTTGTTTTTGGTGGGTGAGATGCCCATTGGAATGAATGGGCGTGCAGGAGGCTTGGCGGGTGAGTCTTTCAATTAAAAAAAATCAATATCTAAATTAAAAACAATGCTATATACAAACAAAGTTACTAATTTGAAGCTTTTACAATTGCAGTGAAGACCAGTTTCCTGAAAAGAAGCAGCCAAATTCGAAGAAGAAAGAAAAACTAAGAAGTTACCTGTTAATTTAAAAAAAAAGTAAGTAAAATATCACCATAATATTTGTATTATTAATCAAATTTACTATAGCATTAATACGAGCTATTTTGGTTTCTTAAAATAGAGATTTTGTACCATTTTGTCCAAAAATGTCCATGTCTTAAACAGCGATTTACAGCCAGAATGGCCCACAAATTTCTATTTTTGGACACACAAATTAGCCAACTGAACCACTACAATTTTCATATTATAGAACAAACAACTGTTTTAATTGTATACATTAGATTTACTATTTGTACTTTTCCACACCACTAGCTTACTTTTTTTTGTCATCTGAACCCCAGTTTAGTAACACATACATTCAAGAATACCTATCCCTACTAGTTTTAGTTCCCAATGCACAATCACACACCATTACATACATCTTTATCACCTTACTCAAACAATCATGCACACAGCACACATTCATTCCAGAACACCCCAACCCATATCTTCTTTATTTTTTTCAACAGACCCTAAAGAATGCCTACCAAAAGACAAGTCCGTAGAAAGCAACGCAAAAGTAGAGCAAATGAAAATAAAGGTGTCCAACATAAGCATCCATCTCTAGCAGAATTTGTAAAAAAAGTTGAAACAAAACAACTAATACAATCATTTAGTGAAACACAAGAAGTTTCAAGTACAACAACTTCGCTTCCTCTACCAAAATGTAAAACAAACCAAAAAACAATTAACAGAAAATCAGCTATCAGTACAGATAAAACTGCTTCTTCAAATTTTAATGTAGTGCAAAGTAAGCATACCAAGAAAAGTATTTTAGCCAAAATATACCGTCACAAAGTCCTTCAAAATCTTATAAAAACAGGAGAGAAATCAGGTTCAAAGCTTAAAACCTATCGTAGGAAATTAATCTTAGAAGCATTGATGGACAGTGCAATTCTTCTCAAAAGAAATGTATTTATTTTACTGTTAAACAAAATGAAACCACTAACAAAACTAATAACTAAATTACAAAAAAGACTTCTCAATAAGCGTAATGTCAACAGAAAGAACTTCTTAAGTATCTGCAGAGGTGAATGTAATCACACTACGAGCACAGAACCATTTTTTAATGAAGAAGCGTACAAACAAAAGCAAACAAATACAATTGCCATAAATAGCAGTGGTCGAGGTTATGAAACAGTGATTAATACCATAATGGAACAAGAAGTACTCCTTACAAAAATATACCCTGAAAACTTAGAATTACCCCTCCATTCAACTGAATCAGAACGTCTAGTGTACAAATGGCCATGCACGTCAATGTGTAACATTTCCAAACAATGTTTCAAATCTTTACACCAATTCCTCAATAAATATGTAAAAAGCAAAGACAAAATCAAAATTACATTACTGCAAAATATAGATACCTGTCCAGTGCGCAAGTACACAGGACTACAAGGACATTCATTGGCCTGCATTACAGGACCTACTTGTAAAACCACTTTCCATGATATCAAAAGGATATCAACACATCATTCAACTATAAGAAATCTAGTCTATACACTGTACTATGCTAAAAGTCCTGCTTTAGCACTAGCAAAGTTAAATAACATCCTTATACATGGTACAGCAAAAGACCTACTTGAAGAAATTGACTATATCCAGAAAAAATATTTTGGAAGTGAAAGCCATTTACAGAATGAAATAGCTTTAAACCAATTAAGCAACAATTTGCTAAACACATACAAAAAAGAAATACTAAAATTTAAGAGTACATCAGCTGAAGTACCAAACCATGTATGTGTATGTTGCCGTAGAAATTTTTATAAAAGTAACACAAAAACTGTGGACCTATCATACAAAATAGAAGACAATGAAGATTATAAATGGTTTGAATTAGCTCTCTACCTTCTAGCAGAAAACAAATATGAAATAACTGAGCCCTTAATACTTTGCAGTTATTGCACTACAAAACTTGACAACAACCAAACTCCTTCAGGTTCTATCACAAATAATTTGGAATTATACCCAGTACCAAAACCTCTACAACAACTTAATTTATATGAGAGCATCATAATTCAAACAGTACACCCATTTCAAGCAATAATACGCCTTCAACCAAAAACAGCAAAATTACCTCCCTCTGAATTGGTAAAAGGCATTTGTGGAAAAGTAGTTTATTTACCATTAAATCTAAAAGAAAATGTGCATACTCTAGGAGTGCAACGTCCAATGCAGCAATCTTTAATTATATTATTTAATGGAGTACCTACAAAAGACAAAAAAATATGGCAACAGCTGGTAGATTTATATAAAGTTAGACACGCCTTCCAATATCTTAAAGAGAATAATGAATATTACGAAGAAATTAATATTGAAGAAAACTTGAAAGATACAACTGAAATAATTCAAGAAACACAAGAAGCTGGTCAATTTGAGCTACTAGATCCTGCTACAATATCAAATACTTTAGACCATTATACAATTCATCATTTGCACTGTAATGACACTGTACAAGATGTACTGGAAACTTACCAAATGCGTCAAACAAAAGGATCGCCAATCAGTATATGGGAAAAAAGTATAGAAGCACGTGCTTTTCCTCTACTCTTTCCTACTGGCAAAGGAGGAAGGTATGATGATAGACCTATTCAAATATCAGCTTCAGAATACCGCTCATTACGGATGTATTCTGAAGATCCCAGATTTAGACAAAATGTGAAATACATATTCCACCTACTCTTTGAAAGTGAACTAGCAACTTTATGTTACGGAGTTGGACACATATTAAAATCAGGATCACACTTTCAAAATATGACAGCTACACAATCATTAGAGAAAGTGCAACAAAAGGATGAGGTTTTACAATCAAATATTACAAATCTATTAGAAAATATGCGTGGTACTAAAGAGTACTGGTTTCGCCGTCATGCAGATGTACGTTGTATGATCAGAAACCTTGGCCCACCCACTTGGTTTGTTACATTAAGTTGTGCAGAATATGCATGGGAAGATTTACATGATTTCCTACGCATATCAAATAAAAACAAAACAAACATAGATATTCTAACACCTGGAGAACTTTGTTCTTTGGATCCTGTTAATGTTTCAAGATATTTTCACCATCGCTTCATTGCTATGCTACATTTTATTTGTAATAAAACTGTTCCTCCCCTTGGAGAAGTGCAACACTTCTTTTGGAGAAAAGAATACCAAGCCAGAGGAGCACCACATATCCACATGCTTTTATGGATTAAAGATGCTCCTAAATTTGGTCAAGACAGTGATGCCACTGTTTTACAGTTTATTGAAAAATATGTCACTTGTGAAATTCCATCAGAAGCCACAAATAGTGATCTTCGTGCACAAATTTTACAATTTCAAAGACACAAATGTGGAAAATATTGTCGTCGCAAATACAAAAACAAAGGCAAATACTACACCAAATGCCAATTTGGTTTCCCTAGACCAGTTACAAATACAGGTCAAGTAAACAACCTCATGTCTTCAGTTAGACATAGTGTTAAAGGTAAGTCACCTAAAAATACATATTACATAAAAAGAAAAGAAGAAGAAAAATATATCAATGATTATAATGCAATCATTACCCACTTATGGAATGCAAACATAGATGTGCAGTACATTGCACACAATTCTACTGCAGTTGCACAATATGTCACAACATACTTAACTAAAGCAGAAAACACAGAGCTCCAAGACCTCTGGAATGACCTGTCATCAGATTAAACAGTATCTCAGAAATTATACAGCTTGGGCACAAAAATGCTCACCCATAGAGAATGTGGATCTTATGAAGCAGCTGATCGTTTAACTGGTACTTCATTGTATGGTAAATCTGAAAATATAGTATGGCTAAGTCTTGGTCCAGCTAAATCTAGAAAAAGAGTTCTAAAGTAATATGAAGACATAGAAACAATAGCCAAACATGATCCCAACAGCCAAGACATTTTAAAAAACAATTTATTGGACACATACTACCCAAACAGAAGTAATACTTTGGAAAACATGTGTCTATACCAAATAGCCCAGAACTACACATACAAAAATAATATGAAACCTGATGAAAAAAAAGGTAAATATAGAGTGACAGACTGTGAAGGCAGCTTAGTTAAACTCACTAAACCAAATTTAATTAATCAATTCAAATTGTCATTGAAGACTACTCAGCATAAAGAAGTATATTACATGTCCCTGCTACAACTCATCAAACCATGGAGAAAAGAAGAACAAATACTAGATAACTATGACTCATATGAGGATGCTTTCAAAGCAAATGAAAGCACTATAACTGATGTAAACTTTGCACAGTACAAAACAATGTTGCACAATGAACAGCAACATGAAGAAGAATTCCAAGCCCAACTAGATAAGGATACTCCTGACAGTAGTCAACCTTCTGTAACAGGAAGCCAAGAACCACTGGGAGAACAAATAGTAACAAATGAGGCAGAATTAGCTATGATAGAAGTAGAAAACACCATGTGTCAGTATGAAGATAAGGAAGACTTAACTATACTACAATCAAAACTAAACAATGAGCAAAGTAGCATTTTTCAAGACGTAACAAAACAAATTGCACATGGTGTAAAACATGAAAATAAAGAATGTTCCTGCCATAATTATAAACCTATACTACTGTACGTCAGTGGTGAAGCTGGTTCTGGCAAAACATTCCTAATCAAAATCATTAGTAAGTTCCTTCAACAATTGACAAACAACAAACTGTCAGCTGTTGTCACTGCCCCCACAGGTTTAGCTGCCTACAACATAGGTGGTGTTACATTACACCGATTACTACTATTACCAGTAGAACACCAGAACAAATTAGACTATTACAAACTTTCTGCAGAAGCTGTAATGGAATTACAAAGAGTATTGAAACAAATGAAAATGCTACTAATAGATGAAGTGAGCGTGGTCTCCAACCTGATGTTAGCTTTGATTCACCTCAGATTACAATAAGTACTCAAAACAGACTATGAAGAGTTCTTTGCAGGAAAACACATTATTGTTTTTGGAGATCTGCTTCAATTAACACCAGTAAAAGGTGAACCTATTTTTAAAACATTAGGGCACAAACTCTGCCGTAAAACTGTTGGCAGCAT
Source organism: Ambystoma mexicanum (assembly GCF_040938575.1). Lineage (NCBI taxonomy): Eukaryota > Metazoa > Chordata > Amphibia > Caudata > Ambystomatidae > Ambystoma > Ambystoma mexicanum. The sequence continues at coordinate 1,052,195,780 of NC_090941.1, forward strand.
TGGAAATGTCAACCTTTTGCAACATTTCCAATACAGAGAATTAACAGAAAACATGCGCCAATCTGCAGATCTAACTTATGCCAACATTTTAAAAAGTTTGAGAGTTGGTATAATTTCTAAAGAAGCAGAAGCAACATTGAAAACCCGGCACATTAATGCACTTTATGGCGATAATGCATGTGCTACAGATGTTATGGAACAATTAGCCACAAAAATGTCAATTGTATGGCCTTAATGCCAACTATTGCAAGCTGTCTCAAATTCAATGAAATCATGCTAAGTAAAGAAATGCAACCAATAATGGAAATTAGCGCCACAGACAAACTAGATGTACATGGTATGACACTACCCATGTGTGACCAAGCCACAACAAGACTAAATAATTTAGAAAAATCAATCTCAAACACTGCAGGCTTAGAAAAGATGTTAAATTATCCTTAAATTGCAGAGTAATGCTTAAACGTAACCCTGACGTGGACCAAGGACTAGTTAATGGAGCACTGGGTTCAGTTGTTGGCTTTCAAACATACCCACGTGACAACAAAATTCAGTTTGTCAATATACTCTTTGACAAACTTTCAGAAGTAAAACGGATAGGACGCTCAACAGCTAGATTCCTTCTCTTCAAAGATATGTATGTATGCAGAGAACAATTTTCTCTAACTCTTGCATACGCAGTCACGATTCATAAATCACAAGGTCTTACCCTAGACAAAGCAATGATAGATATTGGTAACACAGTCTTTAAAGAAGGCATGAGCTACGTAGCACTATCACGCTTATGTACACTTGACGGTCTATTTCTAATCAACTTTGATGCAAGTAAAGTAAACGCTGATATTCCTTGCATTTTAGAATATAATAGACTTCGCTCACTATACACTCCCCATCTAAACACATATTCTGTTCCACAAAAACTAAAACGTTGTAAAAGAAAACTAAATCAAACAGAAATGCAACAGGACGTCACTGCAAATCCTCCAAAGAGAGTAAAGAAACTAATACTTCATCACGTACCACAAATAAAAAAGAATCAATTAGAGAAAGTAAACCAGGTACTTCTTTAAAGAAGGAAGACAAACTTCAAAAAAAGCAGTTAGATACAGAACTACCTGGACCATTTCAATTCTCAAATATAGTAATGAATATTCTATTTCAATTACCACCAATTGTTGACAACATTTACTTACACAGTACAAAACCATTGTGTTGGCAAATGTTAGTACTTCACAGAAATGCAGCAAACAATCCTGACAACACATATAGTGTTTTTGGAATAAGACGACAATTGGACTACTGTGCTGGAATGGTGAAATTCACTATAAACTCACAGGAAGATCCACAAGAATTTCTAATGTACTTACTACAAATACTGGAAAACAAAAACATACCTATAAATGAAATCTTTCAGATTTCATACATGTGGAAACATACATGCACTCTCTGCAACAATGTGACACAAGAAGAAATCCCCAATGAACGCTTCATATATATATCAATACCAAATTGTGAATCCATTCCATTTCAGCAACTTGTACAAAATGCAAACCATGGTAGATTATGCTCTACCTGCAATTCAGATAATCGCTCCACGTTAGTAATACAAACACATAGTAAATACGTAATACTAATGCTTCTACGTTACAATTCAGATGGTACCAAAAACAACTGCAAGCTGACTGGATTCACACATGGTCAAATATCACTTGGTAAGAAAACCTTCACAACAATGGGTATAATCTACCACGCAGGAGCCACAACCAATTCAGGGCACTACACTGCATATATAAAAAAGAAATGTGGATGGTTTGAATGTAATGATAGTACCATTACTCTAAAGCAGAGATTACCAGCAAATCTTACAAACGCTTATTTGATGTTCTTAAAACCAAAATTTGATAAATAAACTGTATTTAAACCTTTAAGTAAATTTGTGTTACAAAAATATAAACTGTTAGAATACTCCAAAAGCTATCCAACTGCTCAAAGATTCTACAACAACTAATCAGATAAATGAATACCACTAAATTAGGCCAAAAAATACCCAGTTAGAATACGCCAATTGGTATCTAACTTTCCCAAAATTTAACAATATCCAAATAGATAAATCAAAACCACTAAAATATATTAAAAAAATAGACAGTTATAATACACCAATTGGTATCTAACTGCTCCAAAATTTTATAATATCAAAACAAATGAAGAATCTGTTACTGCTCCAAAAAAAATACAACAAAGCAAAGTATAAAGCATTAGCCAGAAACAACAAGTGAACACTGAAAACAAACAAATAAACTGTAGCATAACAGAAAAAGGGTTTTTTTTAATCCAACATGGATTTTTTTTTCTCCCACAGACCCAATGATTTTAGCAACAAATACAGAAACTGAGCAAATTGCACAGTACTCTGATTTGTACTCTACTAAATATGAGGGTCGAAAAAAAATAAAAGTATATTGCTTATACAATGTAATAAGTCATTATAAAATACTAATACTAACATGCTATTTTCTTTTATCACAGAAATGAAGAAGAAAAACATGGACTCCCATTACTAGACCAAACAGTAAGTATACAATAATAAGGACAACCATAGCAGCATATCACATCCATAGTATCTAATAAGTTTGTTCCTCATACATTTGTTTTTCACCAAAAGTTATTAGCAAATATGAATGTGATATGCTGCGGTGGTTGTTGCCAGGGCATACAGTCAAATAGTCATGCACCCAAGACTGTATGCCCTGGCACCAACCAACGCAGCATATCACATCCATAGAGTCAAACATTTCAACTATGATCTATGGGAAACTTTTAATGTCCGCGAACAATGTGAGTGTTCTTAGAACACTTTGAACGTGCCAGCGAACAATACGGACACCGTTTTCAGGACACCCCCAACGAACATTTCAGAACAACGCGATAGTTCTTAGAACACTTTCAACTTAACAACGAACAATACGGTAGCGTCCTAAGGACACCCCCTACAAACATTCCAGGACACCGGGAGTGTTCTTAGAAGCGTCTTCAGAACACCACCATCTTGTTTACTTGCGAACATTTCAGGACACCGCGAGTGTTCTTAGGACACATTCAACTTGACAAAGAACAATACGGACAGCGTCCTCAGGACACCCCCTACGAACACTCCCCAGACACGGCAATTGTTCTTAGAATCGTCTTCAGAACACCACCATCTTGTTTATTTGCGAACATTTCAGGACACAGCGAGTGTTCTTAGGACACATTCAACTTGACAAAGAACAATACGGACAGCGTCCTCAAGACACCCCCTACGAACACTCCCCGGACACCGCGAGTGTTCTTAGAAGCGTCTTCAGAACACCCCCATTTTGTTTATTTGCGAACATTTCAGGACACCACAAGTGTTCTTAGGACACATTCAACTTGACAGAGAACAATACGGACAGCGTCCTCAGGACACCCCCAACGAACACTCCCTGGACACCTCGAGTGTTCTTAGAAGCGTCTTCAGAACACCCCCATTTTGTTTATTTGCAAGACGATTGGCCAATCAGGACACTTTCCGCGGAGCGAACAGGGAAGTGTGTCCGCAAACCCAACACTGATATCACTAATTTTTTTTTACCTACTTTTTGCTCATTTTAAAAAAAAAACTACTGGACGGATTTTCACCAAATTTGCAAAAGCACGCTTTCGGGAGCAAGCCGCTGCTCCTGGTCCAAATATGGTGGAAATCCGTCGAGCGGTTTGGACTGTAGGCGTGAGCAAAATTTTTATCCCATTCACTCTATGGAGAGTGAGTATAATGTATACAAATATGAGCATATAGAGGGAAGGTAGAGTAATAAAAATAAAACTATGAGAAAGTGCTGATAACCATAATGATTATCTTCATGCACAGAAAGGATTGCTCTCTTTCAAGCCTGTATCTTCCGCTATGTATATGTTTCATATGATGTGACTGGACCCTAAGTCTACAAATATAGTACCTTTTCAATTTTTACTTCCTGACTGTTACTGAAGAAAACTATGTGGATTCGATATGTCAGTAAAGGATAAAAAGGGAGAGCCAGCCATGTGATGTCATGATGTCATCAATGACATTTGTGATGTCATCTTTGATGTTCTGGGTGTTAGTGTTAGCAGTGCACGGTGGCGCGAGTTATGGTTGCTTATGTTACCATAACTGCTGAATTTCAGGGGTTTTTCGGTTTTACTTTGAGCCATAACGTCCCTTTAACAAAGTTTTTTCACTGAATTTCATAGGTTTTTAGTAGCGCAACTTAACCATAACGTCCCTTTAACAAAGTTTTTTCACTGAATTTCATAGGTTTTTAGTGCACACCTTAGCCATAATATCCCTGTCTTCATATACATGTAACATAGAGCATACTAACCCCCTCGTAGTGATTTTCATATACGCGGACTACCGCCATGTCCGCGGACACATCGAAAATCTGAGCGTGGTGAATGTAAATTTAAATAGTGTGCCCCATTTCCCCTTTGAAGTTGGCTCTGAAAAGAGACTTTTTTTTTTTTTACAGATGCTTGACAGACACCTGTTATTTTGTATTTTTTTTCATGTTTTTTTTTCTTACTTTACTCCTAAAATCTTCACATAACCTTCTCCAAAGCAACCCTTACATTCCAAAATACAAAGGCATTTCCCGTAAAAGATAAAGAAATGCCATCTTCTTTAAAATTAACAGCATTACTGGCATCAATATTCTCATTGTTACAGAAGAACATACCAGCTCTAAGCATGAAGGCACACATGCCTCGGTTGATGACACACCTAGCAATATTTTGCTGAGGACAAAAAACTGAACTATTGTCCCATATTGCCCTAGGTAGTAATCCAGAAAAAATTACTTTTGCATTTGGAAGGATCTTCATTACTGCTTGAACCAAGCGTTCCAAATCAGCCAACAAAGTAGGGGCACTGACGTTGCACAAATGGAAAGCACCATAGTGCAAAACTACCACATGCGGACTGTTCATCGTGGCCATATCCTCACAAACTTGTACAATTCCCTGTACATTGCAATCAGGCACACTGCTCCACACCACCACCACTCCTTTCACATCAAAGTTCTTTGCAACATGCCTGCATTCAGTGTACTGCTGTAAACCATGCACAAACATATCTCCGAGCACCAACACCCTGACTTTCTCCACTTCTGCCATCTTCACCACACACAGTCTCTTTCAACACAAATCCACAACCTCGACATCTGATTGGCTGATCCGTAGAGTCTTCTTTCCATGTTGGATTTCCTGGAAAAACCCAGATGTACCACGTCCTGTCCACGAACAGCCGCGGTGTCCGCGGACGGCTTCCACTTTACTCTCTGTGCCATTCCCTCATTGCATACAGCTAAGCAATCACACAATACGAATAACGTCCTCAGAACAACCCCATTTTGTGAATTTTCGAACATTTCAGGACAATTATTATTTCATTATTCAACATATTAACTTTACACATATTATACTTTCATCTTGTACTCTGCACACAATGCTATGTTTCTCCATTAGTAGCTCAGTATACTAGATAGAATCCCATAATAGAATGCTATTTATATCAATGCATCGTTCAAAGCACTAATAACGGTATGATATTTATTGCAATATCCTTGACACTTTTTTCGCAACATTATAATAAAAATCACTAGTACACAAATTCCATGAAAAGTACATACACACGTGATGTCATTAGTGATTTCATCAATGACATTTGCGATGTTATCTTTAATGTCCTGGGTGTTAGTCTTAGCAGTGCACGGTGGTGGCACCAGTTACTTTTCAAAGCTTACCATAACTTGCGATTTTCAGGGGTCTTTCGGCTGTACTTAGAACCATAACGTCCTTTAAACAAACTTTTTTTAATATCACGCAAACAATATACAAACATGGCGTGCAAAAACCAACTTCTACAGATGGCTTTACACAGAATGTTTCAAAGTAAGAATGTATGCTCGTTCACAGTGAAGGTCAGCTGCTTCCACAACTTCTACAGATGGCTTTACACAGAATGTTGCAAAGTAAGAATTTATGCTCGTTCACAGTGAAGGTCAGCTGCTTCCATTTTTTTCCCGGGCCCCGGAGAGGCTCACGAAGCGGACTATAAGGTTGTATTGTGTTTTGACCTTGACAGACAGAGATTGTGATGAAAGACTTCTCTTGAAGGAGTGTTGCTAAAACGTGAGAGAAGATAAAGATGACATTTCTGAAACGAAACCACTTTTATATATTATATCACTATGCGAAAGATCGTTGGCACACACGGAGTCGTATTTTGGGACTGTACTACTCGTAGACAATGGGAATTGCAATTGTACTGTAAGCAACCCTTTAGATTATTTTATACCAAATATAATTACAATAGCGTAGCATTAAAGACCGCTCAAGTTGAACTTGTTCGTTGAAAGTGGCACAATGTTTTCTACCACGCACTATCACCGCCGAATTGATCCCCTGTCGTTTAGAGGGCTCTGAAAAAGGCAGACGACACAGGGTGGGTTAATAGATACCTCACGGTTCTTAGCGCTATATGAATGGGAAAATATTATTATTTTATTATTAACATACTCTGTTGCACTATCTTCGATAGCAAATATTTTCACGCCCTAATAAATAAAATGATGATTTTTAATGAAGATCGGCTGGTGATACTAATTTATGTTTTTTAAAACAGGTATGTGGCTCCATTCTGCCTATGTCATGATTTACAGACTCCAGCAGATGGCTTCTTCAACTGCCAGGTGCAGGTCTAAATATGCAACTTCATGACCCTCAGCATTTCATGGGACAATCACCAAAGACCAATATGCCCTTACGCAGTACTAGCGGCTACAAACAACATACCAACCAATAGGGTGGTCTCGTTGTTGGAGCAACCTTCCGATTATCAGAGCGACCATTTACTGCTTTTATCATAAACCAACAGCCTATCTACCGCAAAGGAACAACGCGTGGCTCCAAATAAACTTTTGCTAGTTTACAGCAGAGACAATAGCAAATCGCTGAATATTCACTAAACATTTCATGTGAAATAAATGTACTTTACCAAATGTACAATCCTGCTGTTTACTTTTAAACCACAGTTTCATATTCCGAATTGTGGCGCACTGAGTTGTAAGCTGATCTAACACTCTCTGTACCGCAAAGGAACATCACGTGTCTCAACATGAAATTTTGCGGATCGACAACAAAGACAAATGCAAATTGCTGAATATTCTCTAAACATTTGATGTCAAATAAATGTACTTTACAACATTTACAATCTTGCTGTTTGCTTTTAAATCACAGTTTCATATTCCGAATTGTGGCGCGCTGTGTTGCGACATAATGTGTGTTGTCTTCCGGGTTCTGTGTAAAGTCGCTTAGTACTGGAGACGACTGGGCGCGTTTGATTACGCACCCTGTAACGTCACAAAGAGAGGCGGGGAATATGAATGCTTTGATAATATCAGGCTTAGGGGCGGGAGATATGATTTAGTGTCGCAAAAGCAAGTCAGCCAGGTCAATAGCGCCAGTCATAGGATTATCACATAATGTCGGTGCACACGAGCCGGATTTATCGTTTCTTTAGTGGACAAAAAGTCAGTTGACGCCCATAGGAAATTGTATTATTAGCGAACAAAAGGAGTGCTCTTAAAACACTTTCACCCTGACAACGAACAATACAAACAACGTTCTCAGAACACCCCCATTTTGTGTAATTGCAACCATTTCGGGACACTGCGAGTGTTCTTAGAACACATTCAACTAGACAGATTACAATACGGACAGCTTCCTGAGGACACCCCCAGTTTGTGTATTTACGAACAATTAAGTACACCGCGAGTGTTCATAGCTCATTTTTACCTTCCTTGCGAACAAAAATGACACATACTCCGTCCTCTAAACACCCCACCATTTAGTTTATTTACAAAATGTCAGAACAGCCGTGTTCTCCGTGGACAAATCGAACGCAACAAAAACGTCTAGCACATAAAAAAACAAAACATTGAACCTATCTCATACTCCCCCACCCTACCCAAACACTCTTACACACCAACACACGGCACTAAATACAATTTTTTATCCACGTTTCACTGCGCTGTACGCGGTCGACTGCGAATACAAGATGGCGAGCGCCACAGAAAATCTGACGCGCTCCACGCCCCTCGCTGTCCAATCAGCGAACACTTTGCATGTCTTCGGACATGATGCAAGGCCATGGGCCAATCGGGGTGCTGTCCGCGGAGCGAACAGGGAAGTCCGTCCGTGAAGCGAACGCAGATATCACAAATTTTTTTGCCTTACATTTTGGTCATTTTTAAAAAAACTACTGGACAGATTTACACCAAATTTACAAAATTATGCTTTTGGGACCAGGCCGCCACTCCTGCCGCAAATTTGGTGTAAATCCGTCCAGCGGTTCGGGCTGTAGCCGTGCGCAAAGTTTTTTCCCATTCAGTCTATGGGAAAAAAAAAGTTTTGGGACCCCCCCTATAACTTTTCCCCCCCTGGACGAATCCTCACCAAACTTTGCAAATAGAATTCAGAGTGACCCAACTACTTTTCTTGCAAAGTTTGGTGAAGATCCGTCCAGGGAGAGTGAAGTTATAAGCCACCCAAAAAGTGCTCTTCCTATGGAAATAGCAACTTAACCATAACTACATGTAATATATATATATATTCAGTGAAAAAACGTTGTTAAAGGGACGTTATGGTTAAGTTGTGCTACTAAAAACCTATGAAATTCAGTGAAAAAACTTTGTTAAAGGAATGTTATGGTTCCATGTAAAATCGAAAAACCCCAGAAATTCGCCAGTTATGGTAAGCTAAGCAACCATAACTCGCGCCACCACCGTGCACTGCTAAGACTAACACACAGGACATCAAATATGACATCACAAATGTCATTGATGACATCACTGATGACATCACATGTCTGGCTCACTCTTTTTTCCTTTACTGATATATCTATGTCAGTAACAGTCAGGAACTAAAAAAATACCTGTACTATAGTACAAAGTTTTACTTGGAACTATAACGTCCCTTTAACAAAGTTGTTTCACTTAATTTCATAGGTTTTTAGTAGCGCAACTTAACCATAACATCACTTTAACAAAGTGTTTTCATTGAATTTCATAGGTTTTTATTAGTGCAACTTAACCATAGTGTCTACAAACATCTGATTTCATTGCAGACCTTCCAGAGAGTGCCACATGACCATATGCTGGCGTGCACCATGATGACGTGTCCGAGAACCCGTACGCACTTCACAATAAGATCTGTGCTTCGCGGACATTTTGGAACTGCATTTTCTACCCATCTAGGAACTTTCAACTTCAAAATTTCCCTTGCACAGCTCCAACACCTATTCCTACTCATCCATTTACAATCTAGTACACAGTACATACTTTTAGCAAAACTGCTATTTATCTTAAAATGGCATCAGCTAAGGCCATCCCTCCTCCCCAAGAGACACCACCACTGCTGTAATCAATGAGCATGAGAAACACTGCCCCCTACCTTAGAAATAACACATGTGTACCATTTTCCCCTGCCACTTGCCCCTCCATATTAGTGTTTGGTGTCTCTTCCCTCATTTCCCTCCCCACTTTTCGTTCTTAGCTCTCCTGCCAAAAATAATCCATCCAAAAACAAAATAAATGTTCCTTTACGAACCCCCTTTCACAGTTAAAAAATAGAACAAAAATAAAAACCATAGACTCCATCTACTTTATATTTCTCAGTAAAGTACATAGGGCCTCATTACACGGATGGCGGTAGGGATGTACCGGTACCGGTAAAATACCGGTACCGGTAAAATACCGGTACCGGTAAATCCCTACCGACTTAGTACGAGGTCCCTTTGCGGATTGGGGGATTTAATGCCTGCTTTTTGCAGGCGTTAACACCCAACCCGCTAAGGGACCTCGGAGCTAATTGCGGCACCGCAAAATTGTGGTGCCGTAATTAGCGCCTTCCCCATTCCCATAGAGCCCTATGGGGCAGAAATGGGAATGGGGAAGGGCAATGGCGGAAGGGGGATTTACCGCCCCTCCAACCTTGGAATGGGGCGGTAAATCCCCTTTCCCCCAAGGCGGTGCCGGTATTTTACAGGCATGAGCCATGGCGCTAATAGCGGCATGGCTCACCGCCTACCGGGTAATGAGGCCCATAGACTCAGTAAGATTTTCCAACATTTCCATTTGCATTTTGTGTTATACTAATGGAAATATTGGGGCGTTCAACCTCCGTTCTAGGGACTGGAACGATGGATGCCGGCCCAGCAGCCCAAGTTATCAGCCCAAGTGAAGCAAGAGTGGATAACGAGGTCTCTGGCTCATTACCCCCCATTCCAGCCCCTGAAATGGGGGATGAAGGCCATTAGCTGCCTAGCTTCCCAAAGTGGGAACCCGTGGTACTTAAAAAGAGGATTTTTCGTCCTGCACGGGACGCCTTTGGCATCCCGGTTTACGAAGGAAAATCCTTTTCCAAGATGGCCACCATAAAAAGGGAAGGCGGGGGTTCCATACAGGGCCCCTCTTCACTTTGCATGGCAGCCTGCAAAAGGCAAAAAAGAAAACCCTGTGACCATATTACCACAAGCACATTTTTCTTCCCTTTCAAATCTATCTTAATTTCGAATAACTTTACCACAAAGCCAGTCCCAGGTGGACATGGCCACTTTAATCCTATGTTGTGTCCCTTCTGGTCATGGCCAGTATCCACATTATCCAGATCATGACCTTATACCATGACCCCGACATTCTGGCCACTGCCCATGGCTACAGCCTACCCCTCAGTCACTAAAGCTATACCGCTACTTTTTTAACTACATTATGACACTTGTCAAATAAGAAAACACTGCCACATTTGCAAAACCATGCTTTTCAATCCTTGCCAATGAGCCTTGCGCAAATTTGCTGGAAATCCACCTATGTTTTATTTTTTTCAAAACTTTCAAATGAATGCACATACAATTGTCATATAAGCTCTGCACAAAATCCCAACAAACTTTCTAAACTCATTCGAAATCACGTCAGAAATATCCCACCCATCATCATCACCCCTCACCTCCCCAAACATTATTTCATAAGTTTCACAAGTGCAATGCTCAGAAAATATTATTGTCCCAAGGGTTCGACCATGTATTTTTATACATACGTTGATCTATCGCAAAAATTTCCAATTCACTGTACTTCACTTTTCCTCTTTTAAAAACATATGACATTTGGCAGCAGGGTGCGTCCATCTTGTGCTATTATTATCCATTGCTGCATCTGCCTAAGGTAAACTGCCCTGACGTCACTAAATCATATGCCCCCGTCTGGCCCTCACATCACCAACCCTAGTGATATTCTACACATTTGTCTGTGATGTTCCTCTTCAGCGTAGCCAAACACGCCCATAATCACCTATGTGACGTGGCACAGAACCCGAAAATCAACACACATCGACTAAAAACACAGCACGTCACAATTCGGAATATTAAACCGTTCTTTAAAAGAAAACAATAACACTGTACAATTTGTAAAATACTTTTATTTCACAATAAACTCTCCGAGAACATCCGACTATTCCCACATTCAATCAAATTGCAAATTTGTTTCTTCCCTCGTGATCCAAAATGTTAATTGTGAGCCACACTTTGTTCTTTTTCCATACACAAAGTGTTTGTTTTCGATAAAGGAACCGCTTGGGTCGCACAGTGAATTCCAGGGCTTCTGCATCGACTTGGGACTACACCACCATAAAGGATGTTATGTTACTCCTAATCGCTAGTGCAGAGTACGGGCACATTGGCCCTGGGCGATCGTCACAAAAAACAGTCACTGTGATCCAGCCGTTGACAACTACGTGCACCTGTCGATTGAAGAAGCCATCAGTTGGCATCTGGAATCTATGGCAATCGCAGAAAGGCAGGATGTAACTATTTGGAAAACATAACAGAAAATGTGTATCAATACCCGAACTTTATTACAATATATCTATTGACTTTTTAATTCAGCATAGAGTTTAAACAAACAATTAGCACACACATCAAACAATCTCAACAAAGACAAAAACAACGTGGAAACTGATAATTCGATATGGTCATACATGACATTTTAATGAAATATTAGCGTTGAACCTGGGTGAACCTAGTGATAGTCTACATGCACCTAGATCTCGCACTCCCCATAACCACATAAAAAAGACAACCACACAGAAAGATAGTATTTGCGTTACATTGCAATAAGAAACACAGAACAAACAAATAGAATATAACCCAAAATTAATCTTCAAATAATTATAAGTTAAGGCCCGTTCCAGTATACAGTCGTCAAAATCAAACTTACATTATATTCACCTTTTCCATTCTCTTGGCATAAATCAGACCATAACGCTCACTGCGCTCGCACCAAAGATTCTTCATGAACTGAATTTACATGTTCATTACACACTTTTGGAATGCATAACCTTATCAATGTTCATTATTACAAACCTCCTCTCACTGCATTCCATACGGAATATTCCCTTTCTCTCAAGGTCAAAAAACAATTGTACCTTATACTTTGTGTCCCATGCGTCGGCTTCCATAGCTCGCAACCAAAAAAGCAAGCTGGTGACCTTCACTCAGAATCTAAATACATTCTCACTTTGCAACAACATGGCTCAACACATCCATGAGAACTCGTAGTCTCATACACGTGCAGGGCCGCTGTTTCCATCAAACACTGCAGGTGGCTGCCTCAGATGCCAGACTCTAGGGGGCGGCAGTCTGACTCAATTATTATTTTAAATACATTTTAACACAGACACATTAGTCCTTCGCCTGTACTTTACGCACATTATATTGTGGAACACCTCCAAATGTACCGTATGACTTTTGTGACAAAAAAACACCACTTTTTTGCTTCTTGCTGCCATATGCTATCCCATCCTTATCAACCCTCACCTCCCCAGACAGTATTTGATAAGTTTAACAAGTGCATTGTTGTGTTTTTTTTATATGTTTTTGCGGTGATGTCCGCGGACACCAAAACACGGATCCAAGATGTCGGGTGCATCAGAACCATCTGACGCACTTCACGCTCTTCACCAGCCAATGAGCAAACGCGTCACATGTCCGCGGATATGACGCGACCGATTAGCCAATCGTTATCTAGCCCACGGAGCAAACAGGGAAGTGTGTCCGCGGAGCGGACATAGATATCACAAAATTTTTGAGACCTACTTTTTGATTGTTTAATAAAAAGTACTGGATTTTTTTTCACCAAATTTACAAAAGCACGCTTTCGGGACCAAGCCGCTGCTCGTGCCGCGAATTTGTTGAAAATCTTTCCAGCGGTTTCAGCTGTAGGCATGCGCAAAGTTTTTCCCCCATTCAGTCTATGGTAAAAAAGACATTTTGGGACCCCCCTATAACTTTCTCCCCCCTGGACCAAACCTCACCAAACTTTGCAAGTGAGTGGGACATATACTTTTTTTTTTCGCATGGGTTGAGCAGTGGCCTTGTAATATTACACAGCCACGTTAGTGGCTGTGTAGTTAAGGTTAAGTTGCTAACCCCATAGGAAGAGCACTTTTTGTGCGGCTTATAACTTCGCTCTCCCTGGACGAATCCTCACCAAACTTTTCAGAAAAAAGTATATGTCCCACTTGGTTAGGTTTGGTCCGGGCGGGGCAAAGTTATGGGGGGGTTGCAAAATGTATTTTTTTCCCATAGACTGAATGGGGAAAAAACTTTGCGCACGCCTACAGCCCAAACCGCTGGACGGATTTTCACAAAATGTGCGCCAGGAGCAGCGGCTTGGTCCCGAAAGCGTGCTTTTGTAAATTTGGTGAAAATCTCTCCAGCAGTTTTTTTTTAAAACGATCAAAAAGTAGGTCTAAAAAAATTAGTGATATCTATGTCTGCTCCGCGGACACACTTCCCTGTTCGCTCTGCGGACAGGACACCTATTGGCTAATCGGCTCGCGTCATGTCCACGGACATGTGACACGTTCGGTGATTGGATGGTGAAGAGCGTGAAGTGCTTCAGATTGTTCCAATGCGCCTGCCATCTTGGATCCGCTGACAGCGCGGTGGCGAACAGAGGCGAAATGCAGTTTTGGGGAGTGTTTTGGTGTACAAGAGTGCTTGGGGAAGTTTGTGGAGTAAGAGATGGGTCAAATACTGTATTTGTTTAGGTGGCAGGTGCTACTGATGTATTCGCCATTCCCACGCTGTCCGGGATGTCCGTAATTAGTGAAAATGAGGGGTGTCCTAAGGACAGCATTCCCGTCCGTGCTGTCCACAGGCAAGTTGAAACAGGACAAGCGCGGTGTCCGCGGACATAAAAATTGCCCATATGCCACAGTTAAAATGTTTGATTCTATGGGTGTGATATGCTGCTGTGGTTGTGGCCAGGGCCTAGAGTCTTGGGTGCATGGGCGAAAGCCATGCACCCAAGACCGAAGTTATATGCACCAAAGTTATAAGACACCATGGGTTGCTTATAACCTTGCTCCCCCTGGATGAATCCAGTGTACTGTGCAATTTGCTCAGTTTCTGTTTTTGTTTTTCAAATCATTGGGTCTGTGGGAAAAAAAATCCATGTCTGATTAAAAAAAACCTTTTTTTGTCATGCTACAGTCTATTTGTTTGTTTGTTTCCAGTGTTCACTTGTTGTTTCTGACTAATGTTCTATCTGTTGGCTTGTTACAGATTTTTGGAGCAGTTACATACCTGTTGGCATATTCTAACTATCTATTTTTTTTTATAATTTAGTGGTATTGGTTTATCTGTTTGGTTGTTGCAAAATCTTGGGGCAGTTAGATACCTGTTGGCGTATTCTAACTGTTTATTTCTTATTATAATTTAGTGGTATTCATTTATCTGTTTGGTTGTTATAGAATATTGGGGCAGTTAGATACCTGTTGGCGCATTCTAACAGTTTATAGTTTTTTAATTGAAGTTTTGTTAATGTTTAAGTACAGATTAGTTATTACATTTTAGTTTTAAGAAGATTAAATAAGCGTTTGTAGGATTTGCTGGTAATCTCTGCTTTAGACTAATGGTACTATCATTACATTCGAACGATCCACATTTCTTTTTTATATATGCAGTTTAGTGACCTGCATTGGTTGTGGCTCCTGCGTGGTAGATTATACCTATTGTTGTGAAGGTTTTCTTACCAAGTGATACTTGACCATGTGTGAATCCAGTCAGCTTGCAGTTGTTTTTGGTACCATCTGCATTGTAACGTAGAAGCATTAGTATTACGTATTTACTATGTGTTTGTATTAGTAAGGTGGAGCGATTATCTGAATTGCAGCTAGTACGTCATCTACCATGGTTTGCGTTTTGTACAAGTTGCTGAAATGGAAAGGATTCACAATTAGGTATGGATACATACACAAAGCGCTCATTAGGGATTTGTTCCTGTGCCACATTGTTGCAGAGAGTGCATGTATGTTTCCACATGTATGAAATCTGGAATATTTCATTTATAGGTATGCTTTTGTTTTCCAATACTTTTAGTAAGTACATTAAACATTCTTGTGGATCTTCTTGTGAGTTTATAGTGAATTTCACCTTTCCAGCACAGTAGTCCAATTCTTGTCTTATTCCATGAACACTATACGTGTTGTCAGGATTGTTTGTTGCGTTACTATGAAGAACTAAGATTTGCAAATACAATTGGTCTGTACTGTGTAAGTAAATGTTGTCAACAATTGGTGGCAATTGAAATAGAATATTCATCGCTACATTTGCGTAGCAATTTACACCAGTTATATTTGAAAATTTAAATGGACCAGATAGTCTGTGTCCAAGTCAATTTTTCGGAGTGTGTGTTGCTTCTTTGAAGAAGTACCTCAGTTACTTTGAGTAATAGGTTCTTCTTTGGTTGTGGTAATTGGTGAAGTATTAGCTTATTTTACTCTCTTTGGAGGATTTGCAGTGAGATCCTGTTGCATTTCTGTTTGAAATAGTTTCTTTTACAACGTTTTTTGTGGAACAGGATATGTTTTTAGATGGGGGGGTGTATAGTGAACGTAGTCTATTGTATTTTAAAATGCAAGGAATATCAGCGTTTACTTTCAAAGTTGATTAGAAATAGACCATCAAGTGTACGTAAGCGTGATAATGCTACGTAGCTCATGCCTTTGTAAAGACTGTGTTCCGAATATCTATCAATGCTCTGTCTGGGGTAAGACCTTGTGATTTGTGAATGGTGACTGCGTATGCTAGAGTTAGAGAAAATTGTTCTCTGCGTACATACATGTCTTTGAAGAGAAGGAATCCAGCTGTTGAGCGCCCTATCCTTTTTACTTCTGAAAGTTTGTCAAAGAGAATATCGACAAACTGAATGTTGTTGTCACGTGGGTATGTTTGAAAGCCAACAACTGTACTCAGTGCTGCATTAACTAGTCCCTGCACCACGTCAAGGTTAGGTTTAAGCATTACTCTACAGTTTAAGGATAAGTTTAATATTTTCTCCAAACCAGCTGTGTTGGAGATAGAATTTTCTAAGGTATTTAGTCTTGGTGTGGCTTGTTGACACATGGGTAGTGTCATAACATGTACGTCCAATTTGTCTGTGGAACAAATTTCAATTATTGGTTGCATTTCTTTTTTCAATATCGTTTCATTGAATTTGGAACAGCTTGCAAGAGTTGGCATTAAGGACATATAATTGACATTTTTGTGTGCTAATTGTCCATAACATCAGTAGCACATGAGTTATGGCCATAAAGTGCATGGCTGTGCCGGGTTTTTAATATTGCTTGTGCTTCTTGAGATAGTACACCAACTTTAATACTTTTTAAAATGTTGGCGTAAGTGAGGTCTGCAGATTGGCTGTTAATTCTCTGTAATGAAAATGTTGCCAAAGGTTTACATTTCCTATGCTGCCAACAGTTTTACGCAGAGTTTGTGTCCTAAGGTTTTAAAAATAGGTTCACCTTTCACTGGTGTCAATTGAAGAAGATCTCCGAAAACAATAATGTATTTTCCTCCAAAGAGATCTTCGTAGTTTCTTTTAAGTACTTCTTACAATCTGAGGTGAGTCAAAGCCAACATTAGATTGGAGACCATGCTCACTTCATCTATTAGTAGCATTTTCATTTGTTTTAACACTCTGCGTAGTTCCATTGCAGCTTCTGTAGAAATTTTGTAATATTCTAATTTGTTTTGGTGTTCTGCTGGAAGGAGCAGTAATCGGTGTAAAGTGACACCACCTATGTTGTAGGCAGCTAAACCTGTGGGGGCAGTTACAAAAGCTGACAGTTTGTTGTTTGTCAATTGTTGAAGGAACTTGCTGATGATTTTGATTAAGAATGTTTTGCCTGAACCAGCTTCACCACTGACATATAGTAGTATAGGTCTGTAATTTTGGCATGTACATTCTTTAATTTCTTTTGTTACTTCTTGAAAAATGGTACGCTGCTCTTTGTTCAGTTTTGATTGTAGTACAGTTAAGTCTTCTGTATCTTCTTCATAGTGACACATGGTGTTCTCTACTTCTGTCATAAATAATTATGCCTCATTTGCTATTAGTGGCTGTCCCAGTGGTTCTTGACTTTCTGTTACAGAAGTTTGACTACTGTCGGGAGTGTCCTTATCTAGTTGGGCCTGGAGTTCTTCTTCGTGTTGCTATTCATTGTGCAACATTGTTTTGTACTGCGTAAAGTTTATATCAGTGATAGTGGTTTCATTTGCTTTGAAAGCTCCTTCATAGGAGTCATAGTTTTCTAGTATCTCTTCTTCTTTTCTCCATGGTTTAAAACGTTGTAGCAGGGACATGTACCCTCGCACCCCTATTAAAGGCCACACCCCAGAGCTGATCTTCATTGTACTTCTGGCTATTGCAGATTGACTTTTGCTGCCTTTGCTGCTCTTGCTGTGATTATCTCATCAACCCTGATGGCATCCATGGCTTGTGTTATTACATCTGCCTCAGCACCACCCCCAAACCCTCCACCACCACCACCTCCCCAAGGGCCTGCAGAGGGGAACAGGCGTGAGGATGTAGTGCACGGGGATGAAGAGGATGAAGAGAATGAGGTTGAGGAACTACCTACTACCAGCACTCGCCGGGAGTCTTGGGTGTGGCGGTTGTTTACCATTCATGGTAACGTACCAAAAGCATGTGCGAACAAGGTCACCTGCAAACAATGCAAAATGGTGCTGAGTCGTCGGAGACGTGGTTCGTACAGCTTTGGTACGACATCCATGAAGCGACACCTAATGTCGTTCCACAGTGGGGCCATTCGCAAGGTTGTACCTTGTGATCAACATAGTAGGTTGAGTTCCTCTACCACATCCTCCGTTTCTGCTCCTCTCACCACAAGAGACACTCCTGTGGGAGAGCGCATCCCTCCAGCTGCCTCACAGGCCATTCACAATGCTGTTGACTGTTACCTTTCGAGGGTCTCAATATTGTGTGTGTACTGTGACACAGTACTCTTCCTCTCTCCACCTGCCCTTTCTTATCCCGGTGGTTGGTGTCCCTTCATTACCCTCCTCCCCCCCCCTCCTCTCCTAGTGTGTCGTGTGTAAAAAACCAAAACAAAATAAAAGAACAAAAAAAAAGGCTCAACCGTGCAGGGCCCTGTGCATATTTTGGAAGTCCTCAGACAGTCCCTGGACATATAAAGTTTTAGGGTGCTGCCCTAGCAAAACCAATGCACTTTTCTCTGGGAGGAAGTGGAGGCTCTAAAAAGAGCCTTTTGGTGGTGGTTTTGTGTGTTTGAAAAAATTGAAATCGTCAACATATACTGCAAAATAGATGACTGTAATTCCCAAAAAGGTCGCAATGCATTTTATACAGAAAAATCTCATTGCCAGCATAAGTAAGATGGACTCCATCTCTGCGAGAAATGTATGTGCTACGAAACATAATATTTTCATTTAAAGAAGACATGCAAACATCTCTTAGAAAGGCACAAACAGCCTTATTGACATTGCGCCTTGCTTTCTCCATTTGTGGACCAAATGAAGAAGAACGCAGCTATATTTGTCTTTGCGCAATACGAGAGAAAATTACTTGGGATTTTGGAAACATGTCCATGACCTTCCTAAGTCCTTCTTTCATTGCAAATTGCAAAGATATTCCAGACACCTGTCCTAAACTGTTCCCTCAATTATGTCTGGAAGATGCTCTGTCTCTAAAGTAGCACAGAGAGGTATCAAGTCCAGCCACTTCATTCCACGCACTTCATGCCAGGGCACTTCCACAAGAGGGAATCCAAGATCTGCAGCTACTCCTCAACGTTCTGCCTGCACCTCCAACCAATGTATCCATGAGTCTCCCAAAATCCAGATTGTGTGTTACCGAAAACAGATAATCTGGATTTTGGGAGACTCATGGATACATTGGTTGGAAGTGTATGCAGAACGTTGTGGAGTAGCTGCAGATCTTGAAGCCATATCTATCTGTTCTTCTCTCAGGAAAAAGACGTTCTGACAAACTCTCTCCTTACATAACACCCCCATTAAACTTTACTGACCAATCCCTAGCTCTGCTCATTCTCATTTGCATGCCTCTCCATCCCAAAACCCCTGTATGTAATACGCGCTGTCCACGGACATATCGTAAATCTGAGCGTGGTGAATGTAAATTTAAATAGAGTGCCCCATTTCCCCTTTGAGGTTGGCTCTGAAAAGAGAGGTTTTTTTTTTTGTTTTGTTTGCAGATGCATGACAGACACCTGTTATTTTGTATTGTTTTTATTTTTTTTCTTCTTACTTTAATACTAAAATCATCACACAACCTTCTCCAAAGCAATCCTTATATTCCAAAAAAGCATGGCATTTCCCAAAAAAGATAAGGAAATGCCATCTTCTTTAAAATAAACAGCATTACTCGAATCAATGTTCTCATTATTACAGAAAAACATACCAGCTCTAAGCATGAAAGCACAAATGCCTCGGTTGATTGCACACCTACCAATGTTTTGCTGAGGACAAAAAACAGAACTATTGTCCCATATTGCCCTAGATAGTAATCCAGAAAAAATACTTTGGCATTTGGAAGGATGTTCATTACTCCTTGAACCAAGTGTTCCAAATCTGCCAACAAAGTAGCGGCACTGACGTAGCCCAAATGGAAAGCACCATAATGCAAAACTACCAGATGCGGACTGTTCATCCTGCCCATATCTTCACAAACTTGTACAATTGCCTGTACATTGCAATCAGACACAGTGCTCCGCACCACCTCCACTCCTTTAACATCAAAATTGTTTGC
The DNA here is from genome assembly GCF_040938575.1 of Ambystoma mexicanum. NCBI lineage: Eukaryota > Metazoa > Chordata > Amphibia > Caudata > Ambystomatidae > Ambystoma > Ambystoma mexicanum. Next base: position 1,052,215,984 of record NC_090941.1, read on the forward strand.
CACATGCCTTCATTGAGCATACTGCTGTAAACCATGCACAAACATATCTCCAAGCACCAACACCCTGACTTTCTCCACTTCTACCATCTTCACTATACACAGTCTCTTGCAACACAAATCTACAACCGTAACATCTGATTGGCTGATACCTACAGTCCCCTTTCCATGCTGGATTTTCTGGAAAACCCCGGATGTGACACGCCCTGTCTGTGGACAGCCGCGGTGTCTGTGAAGCGCGTAACTCTTAGCAGCCCTTCTCCCCTTTCCACATCACTCTCGGTGCCATTCCCTCATTGGATAGAGCTAAGCAGTCACACAACCATCCACCAATCACATCAAAGACCTCTACATCTAACTCCATCATCAGAGTTCCGCATTTCAAATGTACTGTTGATCACTCTGAGTACAAGTCTCATATCATTGGAAAGAATGCACTACATAAACGACTCTACAAGTCTCCAAGATTTCTACTTACAGCTGCATGCATATCCACATGCATGAATACAAACTACATGTACAAATCTTATGAATGCATATAAACAGAGTAATGCCACTAAACCTGCATAACCTATAAAATTAACTTATTGCAATTTTACCCATCTACTATAATCAACTGTCACTTCGAAACCAGTCTGCTATCTACAACACAGCTTTCAAAAACCAAGTGAATTTCATACACTTAAAATTCTACTCATTTGCAAACCATGTTGAACTAACATATTGTAAATAACATATAAAGGCTGCACATAGTCAAATGAAATGCATGCATACACTATGTTCAGATATCAAACAAGAATAATACTAAAAAAACATAAAAATCAACATCTAAATTAACATCAGTGCTATAAATACACAAAATTACTAACTTCTTTCTTTTACAATTGCATTGAAGACCACGCTCCTGAAAATCAGCAGCATCTGAACTACAAACAACATATCCGAAGACACCTGCTCATTCCACAAAAAAGAGTAAGTACAATACTACCTTAATATTCTTACTGTTACTCAAACACACTGTGTAGTTCATGCATGTAATTTGCGCACCAAAAAAACAGAGATTTCTGAACAATTCTGCCCACAAATCCCCATTTATTAAACAGGGATTAGCAGGCAACATGGCACACAAATCCCCGTTTTTTGGAACACAAATAACCTAACTCAACCCCTAGAATGTTAATACTACAAAACAAAGAACTGTTTTAATTTTATACCATTATATTTACTATTAGTGCTTCTCCTCACCACTAGCTCAGTTTCTAATGTCATCTGAACCGCAGTATAGTAACACACAAATAGAAGAATAGCCTTCCCAACTCATTGTAGCTGCCCAATGCACAATCACACACCACCACATACATCTTTACCATCATACTCAGACACTCATGCACACAGCACACATACATTGCAGAACGGCACAACCCATACCTTCTTTTTCAACAGACCTCAAAGAATGCCTACCAAAAAGCAAGTCCGTAGAAAGCAACGCAGAAATAGAGCAAATGAAAATAAAATTGTCCAAAACGATTAACAAGAATTCAGCTCCCACTACTGCTAAAACTGCTCCTATAAATCTTGATATACCAGCAAGTAACCATACCAAAAAAAGTATTTTAGCAAAAATGTTCTGCCAGAATCTTAGAAAAACAGGAGACAAATCATGCACAACCATTCAAACCTACCGTTGAAAATTTATCTTAGAAGCTTTGATAGACAGTGCAATCCTTCTCAAAAGAAAGTTATTTATTTTAGTGTTAAACAGAATGAAACCACTAACAAAACTAACTACTAAATTACAAAAAAAGATTTCTCAATAAACAGAATGTCAACAAAAATAACTTCTTAAATATCTGTGGAGGTGAATGAAGTCACACCACGAGCACAGAACCATACTTTAATGAAGTAGCATACAAACAAAACCAAACAAGCACAATTGCCATAAATAGCAGTGGACGAGGTTATTAGTGCTTCTCCTCACCACTAGCTCAGTTTCTAATGTCATCTGAACCGCAGTATAGTAACACACAAATAGAAGAATAGCCTTCCCAACTCATTGTAGCTGCCCAATGCACAATCACACACCACCACATACATCTTTACCATCATACTCAGACACTCATGCACACAGCACACATACATTGCAGAACGGCACAACCCATACCTTCTTTTTCAACAGACCTCAAAGAATGCCTACCAAAAAGCAAGTCCGTAGAAAGCAACGCAGAAATAGAGCAAATGAAAATAAAATTGTCCAAAACGATTAACAAGAATTCAGCTCCCACTACTGCTAAAACTGCTCCTATAAATCTTGATATACCAGCAAGTAACCATACCAAAAAAAGTATTTTAGCAAAAATGTTCTGCCAGAATCTTAGAAAAACAGGAGACAAATCATGCACAACCATTCAAACCTACCGTTGAAAATGTATCTTAGAAGCTTTGATAGACAGTGCAATCCTTCTCAAAAGAAAGTTATTTATTTTAGTGTTAAACAGAATGAAACCACTAACAAAACTAACTACTAAATTACAAAAAAAGATTTCTCAATAAACAGAATGTCAACAAAAATAACTTCTTAAATATCTGTGGAGGTGAATGAAGTCACACCACGAGCACAGAACCATACTTTAATGAAGTAGCATACAAACAAAACCAAACAAACACAATTGCCATAAATAGCAGTGGACGAGGTTATGAAAAACTTAATAATACCATAATGCAACAAGAAATACTGCTTACAAAGATATCCCCAGAAAACTCAGAATTACCTCTCCATTCGACTGAACCATAACGTCTAGTATACAAATGGCCATGCACGTCAATGTGTAACATTCCCAAAAAATCTTTCAAATCTTTACGCCAATTCCTCAATTAGTATGTGAAAGGCAAAGACAAAATCAAAATGAAAGTGCTGCAAAATATGGATACCTGTCCAGTGTGCAAATACACAGGACTACAAGGACATTCATTAGCCTGCATTTTAGGACCGTTTTGCAAAAGCACCTTCCATCATATCAAAATGATATCAACACATCATTCAACTATAAGAAATCTAGTCTATAAACGGTACTATGCTAAAAGTCCTGCTTTAGCACTAGCCAATTTAAATAACAATCTTCTACATTGTACAGCCAAAGACCTACTCAAAGAAATCGAGCATATCCAGAAAAAATATTTTGGAAGTGAATGCCACTTAAAAAATGCAATAGCTTTACAACAGACTAGCAACAATTCTACACATGGCAACATTCTACTAAACACATACAAAAAAGAAATACTAAAATTTAACAGCACATCCGCTGAAGTACCAAACGATGTGTGTGTGTGTTGCCGCAGAACTTTTTATAAAAGTAACACAAAAACTCTTGACGTAACATACAAGATAGAAGACAATGAAGATGCCAAATGGTTTGAATTAGCTCTGTACCTTATAGCAGAAAACAAATACGAAATAACTGACCCCTTAATACTTTGCAGTTACTGCACTACAAAATCTGACAACAACCAAACTCCTTCACGTGCTATCACAAATAACTTGGAATTATTCCCACTACCAAAACCCCTGCAACAACTCAATTTATATGAGGGCATCATAATTCAAACAGAGCACCCATTTCAAGCAATAATACGCCTTCAACCAAAAACAGCAAAATTACCTCCCTCTGAATTAGTGAAAGGCATTTGTGGCAAAGTAGTTTATTTACCATTAGATCTGAATGAAAATGTGCACACTCTGGGAGTGCAACGTCCAATAGAGCAATCTTTAATTGTCTTAGTAAATGGTGTACCTACAAAAGACAAAAGAAATTGGCAACAACTCGTAGACTTACGTAAAGTTAGACAAGCCTTGTAATATCTAAAAGACAATAATGAATACTACAAAGAAATGAATATTGAAGAAAACTTGAGGGAAACCACTGAAATAATTCAAGAGTCACCAGAAACTGGTCAATTTGAACTTCTAGATCCTGCTCCAGTATCCAATATTTTAGACCATTCTACAATTCATCCATTACACTCTAATGACACCATAGATGATGCACTAGAAACGTACCAAATGCGACAAACCAAAGGATCACCAATTAGCATATGGGAAAAAAGTATAGAAGCACATGCTTTTCCTCTACTCTGTCCTACTGGCAAAGGAGGAAGGTACGATGACAGACCTATTCAGATAACAGCATCAGAATACGGCTTGTTACAAATGAAATCTGAAGATCCCAGATTTATACAAAATGGGAATACATATTCCACCTACTCTTTGAAAGTGAACTAGCAACTCTTTGTTACAGAGTTGCACACACATTGAAATCAGGAACCCACTTTCAAAATATGACAGCTACGCAATTAATACAAAAAGTGCAAGAAAAATATTAGGTTTTACAATCAAGCATTACAAATCTGTTAGCAAACATGTGTGGTACGAAAGAGTACTGGTTCCAACGTCACCGAGATGTACATTGTATGATAAGAAACCTTGGCCCACCCACTTGGTTTGTTATATAAAGTTGTGCAGAATATGCACGGGAAGATTTACATGATTTCCTACGCATATCAAACCAAAACAATACAAACATAGATATACTAACACCTGGACAACTTTGCTCTCTAGATCCTGTTAATGTTTCAAGATATTTCCATCATCGTTTCGTTGCTATGCTACACTTTATTTGTAATAAAACTGTTCCTCCTCTCGGAGAAGTGCAACACTTCTTTTGGAGAAAAGAATACCAAGCCAGAGGAGCACCACATATCCACATGCTTTTATGGATTAAAGATGCTCCTAGATTTGGTCAAGACAGTAATGCCACTGTTTTACAGTTTATCAAAAAATATGTCACTTGTGAAATTCCATCGCAAGCAACAAATAGTGATCTTCATGCACAAATTGTACAATTTTAAAGACACAAATGTGGCAAATATTGTCGTCGAAAATACAAAAACAAAGTGAAATACTACACCAAATGCCGCTTTGGTTTCCCTAGACAAGTTACAGAAACAGGTGAAGTGAACAACTTCATGTCTTCCGTTAGACATAGTGTTAAAGGTAAATCACCTAAGAACACATATTACATAAAAAGAACAGAAGAGGCAAAATATATCAATGATTACAATGCAATCATTGCCCTCTTATGGAATGCAAACACAGATGTGCAGTACATTGCAGACAATTCCACTGCAGTAACACACTATGTTACAGCCTACTTAACAAAAGTAGAAAAAACAGAGCTTCAAGACCTCTGGAATGACCTATCATCGGACAAAACACTATCTCAGGAAATTGTACAGCTTAGGCATAAAAATGCTCTCTCATAGAGAATGTGGCTCCTATGAAGCTGCATATCGTTTAACCAGTACTTCTTTGTATGGAAAATCTGAAAATATAGTATGGCTAAGTCTTGGTCCTGCTAAATCTAGGAAAAGAGTTCTCAAATCATACAACGACATAGAAACAATAGCCAAAAATTATCCCAATAGCCAAGACATTTTGAAAAACTATTTACTAGACACATACTGCCCAAACAGGAGCACCACTTTGGAAACCATTTTCTATACCACATAGCCCAAAACTTCACATACAAAAATAATATAAAACCCGATGAAAAAAAAACAGATAGATTTAATGGGGGTAATTCAGAGAATTTGGCGCACGCGGCTGGTGCACAGAGTGCGCATGCGGCAGTCTGTGCCAGCTGCGTGTGCCAAAACCCATTTTGGCACACAGCGTATTCATGGATTTATACATTCATAAGCAGCCGTGGCGCAGAGTGGCGCAGCGACCCTGCAGCAGCGCCAGTTATGCCCCCAACCCCGCCCTGCATCCAGTACATGGCGCAAAGGCCAGTGGACCAGCATACAGCCCCCAACCACGAAAACGCATGTAAAACTCCCTGCGCACCCCTCAGAATACACGTACCCCGCTCGCGGCAGTGAAATCCCATGTAAAACTCCACGCGTACCCCTCGGAATACACATACCCCGCTCACGCCAGCGAAATCATGTGTAAAACTCCACACGCACCCCTCGGAATACAGTACCCCGCTCGCGCCAGCGAAATCGCGTGTAAAACTCCCCGCGCACCCCGCGGAATACATGTACCCTGCTTGCGCCAGCGAAATCGTGTGTGAAACTCCATGCACACCCCTCGAAATACATGTACCCTGCCCGCGCCAGCGAAATTGTGTGTGAAATTCCCTGTGCACCCCTCGGAATACATGTACCCAGCTCGCGCCTGCGAAATCACGTGTAAAACTCCACACGCACCCCTCGGAATACAGTACCCCCCTCGCACCAGCGAAATCACGTGTCAAACTCCCCGCGCACCCCGCGGAATACATGTACCCTGCTCGCGCCAGCGAAATCATGTGTGAAACTCCATGCGCACCCCTCGAAATATATGTAGCCGGCCGCGCCAGCGAAATCGTGTGTGAAATTCCCCATGCACCCCTCGGAATACATGTACCCCGCTCGCGCCAGCGAAATCACGTGTGAAACTCCACGCGTACCCCCGGAATATATGTACCCCGCTTGCGCCAGGCCAATCGCGTGTAAAACTCCCCACGCACCTCTCCGAATACGTGTACCCCGCTCGCGTCAGGTAAAATGCATGGAAAAAGTCCCCCCTGTGGTGTGGGCTGCCTGTGGGGCCTGGGGAGGGTGGATGGGCTGCCTGCGGGTCATGGTCATGGTGGATGGGCTGGCTGCGGGTCATGGTGGATGGGCTGCCTGCGGGTGCATGGACAGGGGTGTGGGGTGGTCCCCTGTGATGTGGGCTGCCTGCGGGGCATGGGGAGGGGGGCACACCCAGGAGGGCACACACTGCCAAATCGCGTGTGAAACTCCCCCGCATTCCCAGAATAAACGTACCCCGCTCACGCCAGGCAAATCGCATGTGAAACTCCACACTCACCCCCAGAATACGCGCAGGCAGCCATCCACGCTCCCCTATGCCCCGCAGGCAGCCCATCCACCATGACCATGACACGCAAGCAGCGCATCACCCCAGTCCATGACTTGCAGGCAGCCCATCACCCCATACCATGCCCCGCAGGCAGGCCACATGGCACTATGCTCTTGGGAGCCCCGACTCATGTCCTCCACCCCACCCACCCACCACTGACGGGCACCTGCCAGCAGGCCCCGACTCATGTCAACCCACCATTGATGGGCACCTGCCAGCAGGCCCTGACTCATGTCTCCCACCCCATCCCCAGTGACGGGCCCCTGCCAGCAGACCCCAACTCATGTCCCCCACCCCACCCACCCAACAGCCAATTGACGGGCACCTGCCAGCAGGCCCCGACTCATGTCCCCCACTCCCAGCGACGGCACCTGCCAGCAGGCCCCGACTCATGTCCCACACCCCGATTGATGGACACCTGCCAGCAGGCCCCAACTCATGAAATCAATTAAATCCAAAGAAAAATGCCGTCCATAAAACAAAAATCAAAGTAAAAAAAAAGCCAAAACCATTCCTCTATGGTAAAAAAAAGAACAGTAAAATCTGGTCCATAACTATATACAAAGTAAAAATCAAGGGTCCATGAGCCCAACAATCCAAAGGAAACCTATGAAAAAACCTACCTAATAAATAACTATGTACAAAAAGGCGGGGCATAGTCCATGCGCCCCAAGGAAATAAATAATTATATGAAACCTACAACTAAATAACTATTTACAAAGGCAGCGGGCTAGTCCCACGGCTCACTGTTTGATGTTCTGGGCCAGGGCATCATCGAACTCTTCCTCGATGTTCTGGAGGAGGGCCTGTTCCCTGGCCTCGAGGTCTCGCAGGAATGCAGCCAAGGAATCCCTCAACTCCCTGAGAGTTTCCTCGAGGCCCTCCACCTGCCTCAAAGCCCGGTGCATGGAGTTCTCTGCCCTGACCATCCTGAGCCGTGCCCTCTCCGCCCGCCGCCCCTCCGCATCTATCTGCTGGCCCAAACGCTGCCACACGGAAGTGCATGGGCACTTACGGCTCGACTCCAGACGGGCCTGCATCCTGAGGATCTGGTGGTGAAGCACTGGGCGAATGCGCTCCAGGACCCTTATCTGCTGGGTGGTAAGCTGGGCCTGGCACCCCACTGCATCTTCTGCCTCCAAGAAGCACTGGGCCTTCTTGAAGGTCCTGGATTTGTAGTCCTCCCAGTGCTTCCGGATGTGTTTGATGTCGTGGGGAGCCACCACCTCCGCGTTGATGGCACCCACTATGTTCTTCCAGATCCTCTTCCGTCCATTGTCGGCACGCGATGGTGTGAAGAGGGCATCATAATGCCTCAGAACTTGCTCCACCAGGATACCAACTTCCTTATAAGCTGTAGCCCTCTGCCTCTCTGGCTGGGGGTCGTCAGTGGTCGCTGATGGTGTTTGCTCCGACATGGCAACCCCCAAGGCAGGTGTGGGTGGGCAACTGGGTCCTGGGGTTGGGCTGTGGAGTGATGGAACTTCAGTCGGGAGTCTTCTGTTCCAGCAGGGGTGGTCAAAGCAACTGTACCCCTGCAAATGGTAGATGTGCAGGCACCAAATGGAAGGGCACGGTGGCAGCAGGCAGGCAGGCAGCAGCAGATGGCTGGTGGGAGTCGGCTTGGGGTTCTGGGGGGCAGGATAATGGCCTTCTGTGCATGAGCATGGTCTTCCGTGTGTTGTCGTGCGGCCAGCTTGATACGGAGTGATTTGGCACGTGAAAAAACGGCACATCAGTGTGTAATTCGAGGAAAGTCCCTTAGCGCGTAAGCGTGTCTGTGACGTAACACGTGCAGGCGTTCCCCTCATCACGAGTGCATAGTGTTTCAGCACGTGAAAAAACAGCACGTCCGCGTGTCAATGCGTGTAATTCGAGGAAGGGGCCTAAGGGCGTAAGTGACCTGATGCGCGCAGACATTTTCCTCAGCACGGGTTAAAAGTGAGAAGGGCCAGCAGTTCACTGTACGTGCCTTTCATGGAGACGTGTTGCTACTTCTGGTTGTTTCACGCGCCATCACAACTTCAAAGCGGATCAAGGACGTATCTCTTCTTTTGGCAGGGGTAGTGGCTATGCGCATTTTTCATTATCACGCTAGTCTGACGGTGAGTCGCGCACACTATTTTTCCCACTGCGGGTGCCCCTGTGTATCGCGTACCGGTTTTCGAGGTCATAGTAGCCTTCATGTCCCACGCGTATGTGTTTTTCGTGTCCCTAGGGGCCACCGCGTACTGCGGGAGGTTAATTCCACACACATGGGGTACCGGGGGTTGCGTGGACGGTTTTACTACAATTTTGGGTGCCTGAGTGTTGCTTGACCCGTAACTTTATCACCGGGGTCACATACAGCCTTGCAGGAGCACAGGGGTGCTGTTAACATCTTGTATCCCACCCCCTTGACCCCAATTACCCAGGACAATCGTTGTGTACACCTCCCATTGGTACTACTACATCTGTGCTGGCACCACTCCATCTGTGCCATGGTTGGGAGGCCACGAAAGGTGAGGGGCACCTCAGCTGGGCGTACTCCACATGGTGGGTGTGGTCAGGGACGTGGCTGGGATGACCAGGGAGTAGGGGGACTCCAGGGCGTCCAGGGTGGCCGCAGAGGGGGAGAGGCAGGGGTGCGCCACTTCGGCACAATGATGTGCCATGTGTTGGTGCAGTCATGTCACCACCCCCTGTGGTTCTGGGAGATGCAGCTCTTGCATCTGGCACTGGCGCCCATGTGACCCGGCAGTCCCTTTCATCGACTGCCACGGGCCCAAGGGTAGTGGTAGCTGCAGGTGCAGCTGTGGACACCACCACCCAGGCTAAGGGTCCGCCAGCGCATGTTGCGTTGGCACCTGAAGAGTCCCAGGATGATTTCCAGGAGGTCAGGAGGCACATGGGAAGTGCACCCATGCCTGCCCTGACCGAGGCACATGTCCCTGGGGCAGTATTGTCATCTGCTGCCCTGAGCAGACGGGTGTTGGCAGGTGCATGGGCAGATGCAGCTGACAGCACGCCGGCTGTGAGTCTATCATCCAGGACAGTCCCGGTCAGTGACCTTAGCACAGCAGATGTTGCTGCGCATGGTCGTCAGGGGCACCCAGCAGCCACCGACACAAGTCAGGGCTTCCATCCTTGTTCCACCTGCCACTCCCTTGGTTCAATCCACCAGAGCCACTGCCCATACCGATCAGGGCGGCATTTGCCAATCAGGGTCCGGACCACTGTCCAAGAGGAGGAAGGTTTCACCTGCAGTAGAGGCTGGGACCCCAGACACGGCTCCAGCATCCGGCACGTCGAGGAAGAAGACTTTCTGCATGCAGGAACTGGACTTCCTTGTAGACTACGTGCTGGGACACAACCATAATATGCTAGTGGGCCCGAATTGTCACACTAGGGCTGCCCAGCGCAAGTCCCACTGGAAGCATGTTGCAGAGTATGTGAGTGCATTCGGACATGAGGTGCACACAGCTCAAGAGTGCAAAAAGCATTGGGATGACCTCCGAAGCTGTGCTAAGGCAAAGCGTGCCTCCAATTATGCCATGACTGGGGTGACTGGCGGTGGGTCACCACCTCAGGAGGAAGAATTCACTTTGCATGAGTCAGTCGCTGCAGAGTTCATACTGGCAGAATTGTAGGAAGGAGTGGGAGAGATGCTGGACTTAGATGCCCCGTCCAGTGAGTGTTGTCGCATGCTTGTCCAGACCATGTGTGGTTTGCTTGTGTGATGTGTTGTGCTTGACTGCCACTACATGCTATGTGTAAATGGTTCTTGTTAGGCAGAAACCTGTGCAGTTCCCTCTGGGGCCACTGCAAAAGGCTTAGGACTACAGGTGTTGGCAGTAAACCCAATTGGTAGCAGTCCACCCAGATTTACCTGGCAGCTGTGGCTGAGCAGTCAGACTTCTCTCAAGAAGAGTTAGGCAGTATACAGAGTATTCACAATAGGTCAAAAGAACCCAGTAGAACAAGCAAACACTGAGCAGAGCTTGGTGTAAAAGAGATATAATTATTTATTTAAAAACCACATCTAATAAAACACACTGGCACTAATATCAAGCAGTTCAAAAACACGGTCACTAAAAGATATACACTCCCTTCAATGATTATTAGACAAGTCTTCAGTAAAGCAACATATATTTTCAGACAGCGGTGAGCGCTTAGCGAAGATGGCACTCTAATCAATTGGCTTACAAGGAAGAGAAAGGCAGAGCAAAGATAGAAACAGATCCCAACACTTTCTTAAGAACACAGTAGGAGAAGAAGGCAGGTTAAAACCGTAAAGTCAAAGTTAACAAGGCCGGACCCACTTTAAGAGGCTCTGGACGAAATGTGTCCAAGGTCACATGGTTTAAAAGTGCACAAAAGTCTCGCAAAAAGTTCAGAAAGGAGTTGGATCAACAGAAAGGGACCTGTTAGATGGTCAAGGCGGCCAGCCCAGGCCCAGTCCAGAAGGTTAAGGGATTATTATTACCTTGTATCAATCTTTAGAAAGGGAGGCCTGGTGGACACGGTACCTTAAAATGGTGAGGACGCTCCAGCGGAGGCAGTGGTTCCTGCCAGTGGGTGCAAGTCGGTGCTTCGTCCGGAGGAAGAGAGGATCTCGTCGTGGAGGATAGCAGGAGTCCGTTGCAGGGAAGAAACCAGCCTCAGAGTTCTCAATTAAAAGGAGCGGTCCTTTTATTCGCGGTGCAAGGGTAAGTGGCTATCCATTTGCCGGGTTGCTTGGCACGGGCAATTCGACCACTTGGACGTCTTGGAAGTGAAGAAAAAGAAGGTAAACTGGTTGTGCCCACCACACAAGGGAAGAAGACTCTCCAGCATGGAGATCTCCTCTGTCGTTGGGAAGTGGTGAGTCGGTTCAGCAGGGCTCCACCGGTGGTGTCGTCGTAGCAGGTCGGCTCAGCTTCTCCCTCTTCGGATTTTCAGGTCCTGTGGCGACTTCTGAAGTTCCAGTCCCAAAAGCCCTGCTTTTATGCAAGAAACCCCCATTCATTCAGCCTAGCTGTCAATCAAACATGCTAAGTGGTGAGCCGGGCGGCTCACCCATTCGGCCAATCACACAAGAGTGCGACTTGAGTTACCAAGGTAACTCGGTCCAGGGTGCCTAAACCCCCTCCCACACCCCCTGTGGTACCCAGACAGAGTGGCACCACTTTGGAGGGCTTCTGTGGAGAAGCCCGCCAAACGTGGAACAAAGGGCTCGACCTTTGGTTTGGAGTTACAGAGGCGAACCCAACTGCCATTTTAAAACCGAGTTTCTGGCAAAAAGACCCTACCGGTGAATGAATATTAAATAAATAAACCAGCGGTATCTTTAACATTGCACCAAAAAGTGGTGCGTTTATAATACATGGGAAAATCCCATAGAGAATATTCTTAAGGAATATTATGTGTGGTAACCACTGCCACCAGCCAGAAACCCGACGAGGGAGGACTGCACAGTACCCCCTCGAAAACAGACCCAGGGGCAATCGAATTACCCCTACCAGTACTTCCACAATATGATGGTTTGTACTGGTTCTGTTCACAAATTTGGATAGTAAAGCCAATGGTGACTTTACATGCCCTGGGAGACAGTAGTTAGTCCCAGGGTATGGAGTCTATGGGGGGGGTGTCACTATGACACCCCTGTGTCACTGCACTGAGGGTGCTGTGTAACACACATAGTAAAAACATATGAAACCCTATGGAGTAAAAGACCCCATAGCCCATTAAACACATTAACATTCAAAGGAATACCACAAATCATGTCCAAGAGTAGGAGAAAAAGAGTCTCACTCTTGGCAGGAGAAAAAAACAAACTACAGAAATCCAGCAAAGCTGCTGGGGGACTCACTAGGTTAGGAAATTCAGCCTAAACAGAGAAATCTCCCTAACAGTTCTCATGTGTGAGTCATGCAAGGCTTCACTGATGCGTGCCTGCTGTGCAGCATGCTGGACATGTAGAGCAGACGGGGACTGTCACCATCCCCACATTTGCACCCTACTCACATGCTAGTCACCCGGCTGCCCCTCCGGCCCAGGTTCCAGCTCACTGGCCCTTCTGCATGTAGCCTGGGGTGTCTTTCCACTGGGACTATGTCATCGCATGACTGACGTGCATGTGTGTTCTGCCTGCATTTGAGTACTCCACGTAGGCATGCTCCCTTGCCCCTCCACCCCCCTGCACCACAATTCCACCATGCACATGTGGGTATCATGTTGGAGTACTGCAATGGCCTGTTCAACGCTCCTGTGTACATGCACACTTCCCCCTGCCAAACTGCCAGACACATACAGTGGGGTACATCCTTTGTCCTTGATGCAGGGTGTCTCACTCGGACTGTGCAGATGGCAGATGCTCCGCAGGGACATGAGTCCCCATTCATGCTCCATGCGCATTCCATGCATGCCACTATGTGTCCTTGCCCGGATGATCATTGTAGTACATGTCCAGGATGACCTACATTTAAAGCATTTGATCATCCATTGCATGCCCATTATGGCTCAGTCCTGCATCACGCACATGTTTAGGGTGTCACAGTCTGTGTGGGGCACAGGCCTCCCCCTGTTTCAGGCCCCCTGACTCTGTTCAACTGGTGTAGTGGCTTCTGCACACATGGGTGTACTACTGAGGGTTCATCATGTGTCCTGATTACTGTCCCATTCTCATCTGCTGTGTTGTCAGTTGACTCAGATGATGCAATTGACGCTAGTCAACACTGTCTGCCAATACACAGGTCTCTGGTCACCCTTTCGCTGCAATGCAATGCCTCCCTGCATTTTCACTTTGGCCGTGTGGATTTGCTTGTAGCCATGCAACCCATTGCATGCACAGTGCACGTGATGCCTGAACCTGCCCTTACACTTCCTTCATTTCTATTGATTGATATCATAATGTACTTGTTCATGTAGATAGTGGGTAACATAAACATGTTCCGCACTGCATCAACCCACTTCTGAGCCACGTTATACCGTTCTACATGCCTACTCACTGCTGCAATGTCAAAGTGACCTGGCATGTATGGTCAGATTTTCATCCCTTCTCTGTCATGAATGCCACGGGCACAGGTGCATCCTGTGACACATGTACTCAGTATTGGAACTTCCCAAGTGGTTGTTTAGCAAAGATGATTGGTCAATCTGCGGCCTATACCAACTGGCATAGGGCACAGCCTGAATGTAGCCTGCCAATCGGGTTGTAATGACTGTGGAGCTGCCTTCAAGTGTGTATGTGTACACTTTCACATATACCAAAGCAAGCACGTTGTAGCTGCTTGCTTTGCTGTATTGGATGCTGTTCATGTTCACAATAGAGGTGTATGGGGAAAGGGGTGTTTTTGAACGCTTTCACATGTACATATGCAAGCAGCTTCAACGTTGTGTAGTGCAACATTGCGGCTACTCACTTATGTGTGTGTGAAAGTGTTAATTTACACATGTGTCTTCCGCAGCTTTTTTGTTGATTGACTAATATGTAGTTGATTGACTTTAATGCTGGTGATATTTCAGCATTGCGCACGTTATGTTCAACTGGCATAATCCTGAAGGTGCACTGTTGTGCAGTATGTGTATGCCCAGGCCCACTTAGCTAATATGGTGGGGCCTGGACGTGAAGATTTTACACAAGGAATGATGGAATATGGCACATTCATAGCACAATGTGCTCAATCAGGCCCTGAGGGGTGTTGTGGAGGATTCATGTCCTGCAGCTCGGACCGTACTGGGCGTTATGGTCCCTCATGACTGGTTGCAGGCCCTTGCTTTGCTTGGGACATTCACTATATCTACATGGCCCATGACACCCGGTACTTGTCGACTGCAGATGGATGAAGCTATATTGGTGATGATGGCTTAGTGATGCATGTATAAATGCATATTATGTGTGTCATTGTGTGTTTGGATTCACTTGCAGCAGTGGCCAATTTGCAGTTCAGACATGCTTATTGTATGTGCCATCTCTTTGTTGCCATCTGTCTTTTCTGCTGCCTCACCGAGGTGGTGTCTGATGGAGGTGATATACTACATTTTGTACTTGTGTAGGCTTTGCTATGTAGACACATCCATTTCTGCTTTTGGGATGTGTTTGTATATCAATGCCACTGGTTGCATGCCAGGTTCTCATTTGTGTGTGACATGTCTGCTTCATGTGTTGGCTGTCAATGTGATGTGTATGTGGATTATGTGCTTCTGACATGTGTACTCATGTTTGCTTTTTTCCCCTTTTCAGATGATGACACAATGGAGCCAGAGGATGGTGATGTCATGCCAGGCACAGGGTTGCTATCACACCAGCAACCCGGCACAAATGGGGGTTGTGGGGTGGTATGTTAGGGAGAATTCTCTTCTAAGGCTTTTATCCTGCTAAGAGTGAGACCCTTTTTTCCCACTCTTAGGCAGATTGCTAGTGTGTGTTTTAGGCTAACGTGTGTGCTTCTGGTCTATGAGGTTTTTCTCATCCTCATAGGAATCATCCTTTTAACATGTGTGGTACACAGCACCCTCTGTGCCGTACCACAGGGGTGTCGTAGCAACCCCCAAACATAGACTCCATACCCTGGGACTGACTTCTGTCTCCCAGGGCATGTGAAGTCCCCATTGACTTTACTAGTCAATGGGTTGCACTCAGGAATGGGGGTTTCTGCTGACCTACCTCTGGTTGGGCCCCAGAGGGTTCACTAGTCCTATTTGGTTTCCCAGTTGGCTTACCCTGGCTATTTTGTTGTGTGTGGCCCTCTTTGGGATTGGAGGTATTAGAATTCCCTTGGTTCTCTTTTGGTGGCTGCTTTCCCTCATCCTTCTTCTGAGTTTCCCCAGATTCTTTGTGAGTAGCCTTGTTGGCAATCCACAAGTCAGCAGCCTTGCCTAACTTCCTAGGATCAATTTCCTTTGAATCAGCCACGTGCTGTCTGAGCTCAGGAGATCAAGCATCATAAATAGACTCCAACATTACAAGATTCCTCGTGCCTTCATAAGTGTTAACTCTGTAACCCTTAATCCATCCCTCTAAGTTTTTCAAACACTCATTCACCCAAGTAGCCCAAGGGGTACTATCACGCTTTTTGAGGGTCCTAAACCTCTTAAGGTACTGGGAAGGGGCCTTCCCAAATCTAGCTATCAAAGCTAGCTTCACACATTCGTAATCCATACTATCCACCTCCACCAACTCCATTACCACATCAGATGCAACAGGGGGGAGCCTAGAGAACAACCAGGGGATCAACTGATTCCCTGTGATATCCTGGAGCCCATGATTGTATTCAAACATAGCTAACCAATCTAATACATCCAACTTAGGTTCATACATGCCCACAATCTCTTTAGGCATCTGTGGTCTTTTTGGACTGGAGGGTCTAGAGGATACAGGGAGAGAAGCATTTTCCAAAGACAGTTTCTTTATCTCTAGTTCATGGTTGAACTCTATTTCTTTGAGCCTTAGTTATTGATGTCTCTGTTCTTCCTCTGCAAGAGTCTTCTTCCCTTGAGCTGGTGGGGCCAACCAGTTCGCCAATCACCTTCCCGGACCTGCCTTGGTCGAACCGCCAGTGCCAAGCACTAGGAGACCGGATAGCCAGGCACCCATCCACCTGGACCGCGATTTAAAGGAGCGTACCTTTTATTTGTTTGGCAGCAACGCAGCTGGTTTCATCCCTGGGCAGTGCACTAACTCGAACCTTTCTCCATGACGAGAGTCTCTCTCCCTCTGCTGGATCCCCCCAACTGCAGGAACTGCCAGGAACTACTGCCACCGCAGGAGCCTCTTCCTCTTTTAAGATACATTGGGGGTCATTATGACCCAGGCGCTAATTGCGCCAACTTTACCACCATGGTGTAAACTATGTTTACACCATGGTGGATGGCGGATTTACCGCCCCATTCCAAGGTGAGTGGGGCGGTAAATCCCCATTTCCCATTTTCCCTTCCCCATTCCCATTTTTGCCCCATAGGGCATAATGGGAGTGGGGAAGGCGCTAATTACGTCACCGTAAATTACGGTGGCGTAATTAGCATCATGGTAGGTTAGCGCCATGGATTTTAACGGCTGCTAAAAGCAGCCGTTAAAATCAGAATCAGGCGTTAAGGGTTAACAACGGCGTTAACCCTTAACGCCTGGGTCGTAATGAGGCCCATTGTTCCGCCAGGCCTCCCATTTTGTTGGGTACTGCTAAAGGTGTTTTAAATCCTTTACCTACCTACTGGGTTGGCCGCCCCTAGCCTCTAACATTGTCTTTCACCTTCTCCAACCGCCTTTTTGAATCGTTAAAAAAAGACTTGACTGCAGCTACTAGAACTTTTTGCTCCTGGGCACATTACCCTGTACCACTGACTCTGGCACATGCCTATTGACTCTGGCTAAATCTGTTTGACTGCCTTCTCTAGATTGCTTCTCACCTAGAAATGTGTTGGTGCACCTAACTCTTATAACCACCTTTCCTTTCCTCTTTTTAAACTTGTGAAGTATCATTTTCTCGGTTTTCACCTCAGTAATACATATGCTAAAGTACTGCCTTGCCTCACTTGTTCACAATCTTCTTGGGAAGTGTTGCTGGTGTGTTAAAGAGTATACATCTGGATAACTTGTCCTTTCCCTCCCTTTTGAGAAATTGTTAGCGTGCCATTTCTGCATGGTGTTCGCTGCGCCGTTTTGCTCAGTTTTCCCTATTGCTCAAACTTGTCTACAATTTAAATAGGGAGTTGTGTATACTTTTCTTGGCTGATATAACTTACTTTTATAACAGTGATTTGTGTGTGAACATCAGAGTGTGTAAAATAAATATATATATTCTTTTTGATACAAAGCTTTGGTCAGTGTTTCCTTGTTCCATAGTATTGTAGTCCTAATGTGTAAACCCTGAATACTGCTCATCTCCCTCTTGAGATAAGTCTGACTGCTTAGCCACAGCTAGCAACTAAATCTTTGTGGTACAGACTGATACCAAAGGGGATTTATTGCATATACCTGTAGTCTTAATCTTCTGTAGTGCTCCCTAAGGTAACTGCACAGGATTCTGACTAACATGGTAGACCACAAGAACCCACTTGTGCTCCAGACCATCGTGTTTAGGGCTGGCAATGAGTCTAGCCCAGATGATCACTCTGACAACAATGTCGAGTTGGATGTGCGTCATGTCCATTCGTCAATGCTGAGTGATTCTGATGTGGACAATCCTCTGTCCACGACACCTGCACTGAAGGGCCAGAGGGTGGTGGGACCTCCGCCTGTGGTGGATTGGGATGCACGCTCACACTCCACACCAGTTGCTGATGTGCCTGGGGCATCACGTCAACGGAGGAATGTAGTCCTGCAGCCGCGGTTGATGCCAACCCAACAAGGACCGCAGCTCCTCGAACCCCGCGGGTGTCAAGCCCAGCAACGCAGTGGCCGTGCACCACCGGGGTATACTGAGTGGGAGTAAGCCATGGTTGCCAATTCCAAACAACAGGGGGCAGCAATTGATAATATCGCTCAGAGCATGGAATTTGTGGCCCAATCCATGCTCCCCCCTGCTATGCAGATGGATCTCCAGCAGCGGGCAGCACAGCCCACGGCCCGCTCGCTCTGGCTGGGCATGGCGGCCTCAGACAGGGCACGCCGGGCTGAAATGGTGTCTCTGCATCAAGCGATTTCTGCTCACGCAGAGGCACACAGGGAGGCCCTGAGGGATGACCATCCATCCCTGCAATCTACTCTGGGTGTGCTCTTGATGTCCCAGAGGCAGTGGACAGAGGAGAGGTTGGAGCAGCTTGAGAATACCATCTCAGCTGAGCTATGTGCTTGATGGGAGGTGTTCCAGTTGTCCTGCCAGGCCTTGTAGGAAGAACTCTGTGTTACATGTGTTACCTTGCAAGAGGAAGCACGCGTATCACGCGAGGTTCTGCATGCTGACCTACGTGTCATCGCCGCACAGAACCAGGCTCACCGGTCCCGCAGACTTGCTGCCGACGAGGGGCAAGCTGCGCATATGCGTGGTCAGGGCACAGTGCTACATCAAACTTTTGAGTCAGAGGGTGAGGAGGACGATGATTTATCTTCCACACAGGTCGGGCCGTGCAGGCGTTGATCCCATGGAGTTTTTTTTTTTATCTCAACATCATCGCATGTGGGTTTTGAGGTGCACCCTGTACCTCCCCCCTCCTGGGTGCCTCCCACACCCTCACCGGGTTGTATGTGGCCATTTTTGATTTTTATAGTTAGTTTAATTAGTTAATATAGTTTAAAATTGCTTGTCTATTGTACATTCATGTGACGGTGTGGTGCTTTGTGGCTTTTGAAAGCGTCCACTGTCTGTTCCAGCTGGGCCCTTCAAGCTTGTCTCGTGTATGTGTTTACAGCTTGGGGTCCTGACTCACATATGCCACTCCTGCTTCCCCTATCCATAGGCTCACAAGTATGGTTTGGTGTTACAACCATTTACACAAGGGCATTGGACTTTTGTCATATCTGTGGGCTGTCTGCTGCTGTACTACTTGTGTTAACACCCCTAGTGGGGTTCATGGTTGTTTTGTCCACGGCATGTCTGCAATCTATTTTGGTGTGTACATTTTTGATATGTACATTTATTGATGTTGATTGTGATGTATGTTCTTTTCTTGCCTGTAGATGTGCTTGATGCACTTCATGCTGTAGACAGCAGCCTGCACCCTTTGCCTGTCAGAGTCACACTGATGGTAGGAGGGGGCTGGATGTTGACAATGTCAAGTTGGTGCATGTTGAGTTCAGCCCCTGGGGATTGTGGCAAAGGAGGATGCATTAGGAATGTGACTCAAGAGGCACAAGTCATGGTCCATTCCTCACCTGAGATGTTCGCATATGCTACTACTAGCCTCTGTTCCCTTTGGACGGCACGTTGTGTCTGTCTTCCCTCTTGGACTTTGATGCTGCCTGAGGATGCAGTTTTCCTACTGGACTACTGCTCTTTTACTTGTGTTTCACACTCTGGTGCCTTTAGTCCCTGTTCTTCTTCCTGCTACTGTCCTTGATGCATATCTGTCCGCCTGTCTGTCGGGCTGTTATTTCCACATACTCTTACACTGCTTAGGTTTGCCTCTGTAGAATTCTGTTCAACAGCATCTTTCTGTCACTCCTCTTGTCTTTCATCTATTACATCCATGGCATTATGTTGGCTGTTGGCTTTTACCAATGCTATTCAACTGTTGTGGCTCTTGCCTTGCTGTCAGCTGTTTCCGGTTATCTCACATTATCTGTGCCTTTCAAGACTTCTGCTGTCTCTGCCTTTCTTTGTTCACACTATCAATGATTGATCGGGTTTCAGCTCTACCATCCTGTTGTGCCAGCCTCCTTGGTTATTTTCGACTCAAGTTCCAGCACTATCTGTCAGTGTACAGAACCTGGGGTTGTGTGGGAGGAGGTGGGATGTAGGTCTCAGACATGGCCCATTAACAACCAGCATGAAGACACACACAGTAAACTTTGAAGACTTATTGATGCCTTTTATTCCCTTTCTGCAGTAAAAGGAGCATCCTCACTATCTTTTTTCAGCAGACACCGGTCCAAGAACTACTAGACCCTTGCCACGTTGGGTGGGTCACAAGTGCGCATGTGCACGCAAGCAGAAGCACAGGGCTTGTGCTCTGACGTCCGACAGAAGCAGACATGTTTCCAGGAGCTCCACACAAGGTGAGCAGCATGAGGGGCCATGCCCCAGCCGACCTTCCTCCAGGTCCCTCACACATGCAAGCTAAGTTGCGCCAGTGCTGGGGAGGTTGGCCAGGCATTGGGGAAGATGCGCACAGTACAGCTATGCCGTGCTGAGGACAAAATGGCAAGAAGGTTTCCCAGTTGTCAGGGGCACACACAGGGGGTATCGGCCATGTCATCCAGTCCACCCTGCTCCATTGAAGCAATGTTATTAGCGCAGTAGCGTTCGGAGACACAAACTAATACAGCGCAAGGTGGGGCACCCAGCACTGCACAAACTCGAGGGCAGTGCATATCATTAGCATATGCAAATTGCCACGTGCGCTACCTATAGAAATCCACGGCTGGTAGAACGCAACTTATACTGAAGTTGCACCTTGCCACACGCATCTAGCAGGTCACCCATGGACCCTTCTATAATGTGTGATTCTTACCACATGGTTTTCCATTTACCGCAGGGCCACGTGTGGCTACCTTAATGCATTAACAGTGTATGAACCATCACTGGGACAAGGAAAAGTATACAAATGAGGCAGCAGACAAGAGTGCTTGTTTGGGGAGGAGTCACTAAGTTTGAGGCATGAATGGTGTTATGTGTGTGGGGAAAACACACAGAGTATAGTAACTCACGCTCTCTTTGCAGCATTGAACTGCTCCTGTTACTAGAACTGAGAGTACGCTGGCAGGAGGCCAGCACTCACCCCAGAGATAAGCCTGTCTTTGTCTCGGCTTTGAGCCATTTTGTACAATGTGCCTGAGGAACATGGTTTCTTTGATTGAGTATGTGTAATTGTCAAAAGAAGGATTTTGTCTTTTGCCTACTTTCCCTTGCCCATCCACCTCCCCTCTCCTGACCCTCTTTCCGATTATCCTGAATACCGATGCCTATCCAACCAACGGATCCCTGACCCTCTTTCCCCGGCGGGGTCTCAGAGGCCTGTGTAAGTTTGACCTTGCACGTGCCCAGACCGCGGAGGGAGTTGTTGGTTTGTGCCAATCCTGCGTCTGGAGACCAGAGCTATGACATTACCCATCAGTTGTTGCATCCTCATTGATTATTGTGTACTGAAAATGCTACCCATCCTGTTGATCCATTGTTCAACTGTGCTTCCTTGGTAGTTCTTCTATCATTCTGCGTGGACATGTGCTTGCCCATATTCAGTAACTTCAAGTCATCTACTGGAGACTCTTCCAGGGTTTTTTGTGGGCTACAGGCTTCTTCCCTGGTTTGGGGGTCTGGCTCCTTGGAGTTCTCTGCAATTTGGTATTTTTACCTGTCAAGGTGGCCTCTGAGGGGGCTGGACCCTAGTTCCACGCAGGGTAGAAGAAGGAAACCAAGGGGTAGAGGGATCCTGAAGCCAGGTAGACTAGAAGGAAGAAGACAACGGACCCCAGACACAGTTCTTCTGAAGGTCATGGTAATGTGTAAATGAGGGAGGGCCGTTGTTGTTGGACAGTACGCTTGGGCTACAGTGTTTGGGCACTCTCTGACATTGTCATTGTGCGGTACTATGTACATGATGTGTTCTACTGGTCAATGGCTGTTCCTGTGTTGTGTTTACTTTTCAGGTGTCAATGGATTGTTGTGATTTGACATGCTGGGGTGTACACATGGGTAAAGTTCACATGTGATGTGTACAGGACACTGAGGGTCACTTGATTTAACATGCATATATTGAGTGCATGTCCCTACTGACACACACACTTACACAATGCTCCACCACATGTACAACCACCCTTCCATGCCCACACATACACACAGATTGCCTTCTCTGGCATGCTGTGTCTCTGCAGCCCATGATCACTTACCATTTTGGGATCATGTACATGCGCCAATAGTTTATTTGTGTTGCTTGTCCTTTTTATGTGACACTCAAGGTGTATCCCCAACACAATGGCTGCTCACTCAGCTCTGTGCCGAGCAGTGTGTTGCAGGAGACACACACAGCACACGGTTTAGGGATTAGCGGATTTGGTTGGCCAATGTGCATGAGAACAGGCATTCGGTCTTTTGTTGATGGTACCACTGGTGGCATGCATTTGTGTATGACTTTGTATGTGTTGAAGGTTGTTGGTCAGTAATTCCATCTGATTTCATGTCAGGTGTGATTTTCTCGGGCCTCTTTCCATTCATCACATGTCACTTCGTATCTAATTGGTCATGTGTTGGGCTTTTGCTGTTGCATGCCATGTCATGGTGTGGCAGACGGGTGATGTGGGTTGGGAGGGTTTGGGTGACATACCAGTGATTGTCATGGCCTGTTTTGCAGGGGGTGGTATGACACACACCTTGCATGTGTTCCTTTTGGTCACACAGGATTGGTTATGTTTAAGTAGCTAAGGATGCACACAATATAGCACTTCCCTGGCAACATTCTCAGGGTGGTAAGGTTGTGACAGTTGACTGTCTCTTTGTCATCATTGATTGTCACCTGGTATGTGCCAGGCCTGCGTGCAGTCCACAGGGTTGGGAGTTTAGGTGAAAAATGTGGCCACAAGCTGGGTCCAGGCTGCCTCACCACGTGCCCTTTCGACTCCAATGGCCAGCGCCTGTGCCTGTGGTTGGGGATGTGGGTTCATCACCATGTCCACCGGTACATCCCGCTGTGTTGCAACATTGTGCAGGACACATGCTGCCACAATGATCCTGCACACTACTGGGGGTGCATATAATAGCTGGCCGCCAGAGCGGTCAAGGGAGCGGAAGCGTAACTTGAGCACTCCGAATGTGCGCTCCATTTTGCCCCTGGTTGCAATATGGGCAGCGTTGTATCTTACCTGGGGTGGTGTGGTGGGGTTCCAGATTGGCGTCATGTTGTTGCTCAGAGGGTAGGCACTGTCTCCTGGGGAGGTTAGGATGGTTGTCATTAGTTGGGTTTGTGTATTTGTCTGTGTGTGACATGCATGCATGCATGCATGTGCGCAGACATTTGTACTCACCAATGAGCCATGTGTCGCCATGCTTCCCAGCTTCCAGGTCCCGACTCAGGGCACACATTCTGTAAATGAAACTGTCATGGGTAGACCAAGGATAGTTTGCATAGACAGAGGTGATGATTCCATGGACATCGCATACAACCTGTACGTTGATGGAATGCCAATCCTTGCGGTTTTGTGCTCAGCGATAGATGTGCTCAGTGGCCCTAGGTGGACGAAGGGCCACATGGGTGCAATCTATGGCACTGAGCACTTTGGGGAAGTGTGCCACCCTGTGAAAGTCCTGAACCACGGCCTGCCTTTCTGCGGGTGTTCTGGGCATATATATGTGCCTGCGGACTGCGGGGCGCGCAGTCATGATTGCCAACACCTGGTGTAGGCAGCATGACTGCGTGGCCTTTGAGACACCCCCGACTATGGCAGTTGTCCACTGAAATGACCCAGTGGCCAAAAAATGCAGGACATTGAGCACCTTCCCCAAGGAGCCCAATGCTTGGGAGCACAGGGTGGGTGATGTAAGGTCATCTTCCCACTCCCTGACCAGGTCTAGGATGATACGAGGTGGAAACCTATACCTGCCATAGACCTGGTCATCAGGCATCACAAAATGGCTGGTCCAGGGCTAAAAAATGCAGGGCCTGGCTATTCTCCTCCTCCTGCGGTGTCCCACGATCAGTGCTGCGACAAATGTGGCATTCATTGTAGCTGTATATACGTGTTTGTGCGCACTTTTATACTGCGCGCGGGGACGCTTCCGCCTGCCTTCGTGTCTCGGACATGTTGATGCCTGTGCGCGTCTTTTGGCGTGCGTGGGTTTCCCGTATTCGATTCCATGAATACACGTTGTTCGCATGCGTGTGGGCGTTCTGTGTATTTCCCTGCAGTACTTCCCCAGTTACCCTTCTTTTTCACGCACTGTTCCCCATTCTGCGTGTTCCGCCCGTGTTCCGCCCGTGTTCCGCCCCATTTTTGGTGTGTGCGTTAACATTGTGCGATTTCGCTGTGCGCATCACGCACTGTGTTCGGGATGTTGCAGTGACGTGTGCGCCCATGTGTGCCACATGCAGATTTGGTGCACATCCCGGAGAAAACACACACAGGTCCTTCCATGAATCGCTTTTTCACGCTTGCGCCAGCTTGCGCCGCGATTTTTGGCACACATTTGTTCCATGAATCGGCCCCAGAGTGACAAATTGTGAAGGCAGCTTATTGAAACTTACCAAACGAAGCTTAATTAATCATATCAAATTGTCATTAAAAACTCCTCAACATAAAGAACTATATTACATGTCCCTGCTACAACTTTTTAAACCATGGAGAAAAGAAGAATAGATACTAGAAAACTATGACTCCTATGAAGACGCTTTCAAAGCAAATGAAAGCACTATCACCGATGTAAACTTTACACAGTACAAAACAATGTTGCACAATGAACAGCAACACGAAGAACTCCAGGCCTAACTAGATAAGGACACTCCCGACAGTAGTCAACCTTCTGTAACAGGGAGCCAAGAACCACTGGGACAGCCACTAATAGCAAATGAGGCAGAATCAGCTATGACAGAAGTAGAGAACACCATGGGCCTCATTATAAGGTTTGCGGAATGGGTTAACAGGCTTCGCTAATGGAGGCGGACCCATTAAACCCATTCCGCAAAATTACGAGGTAACCTTGTGGGACCCGGTAAGGATGCCTGGTAAAACCAGGCGTCTTTACAGTGTCCCGCGAGGGGACCAGGGAGCTAACAACGGCCCGGTCGTAATCGGCCCATTGTTAGCTCCTGCACCCATTCCCATTGAGCCCTATTGGGGCTCAAATGGGAATGGGGAAGGTCCGGGCCCTGCTTCCCTGTAGGGGGAGTTACCGGGCCCTCCAAACTCGGAATGGCCTGGTAATTCCTCATTCAGGGAACCCGGACCCGGTTTTGGTGGCAACCATGCCGTCAATAGCAGCATGGATACCGCCAAAGCCGTAATGAGGCCCCATGTGTCACTATGAAGAAGATACAGAAGACTTAACTGTACTACAATCAAAATTGAACAAAGAGCAGCGTACCATTTTTCAAGAAGTAACAAAACAAATTGCACATGGTGTACAAAATGAAAATAAAGAATGTACCTTCCAAAATTACAAACCTATACTACTATACGTCAGTGGTGAAGCTGGTTCAGGCAAAACATTCTTAATCAAAATCATCAGCAAGTTCCTTCAACAATTGACAAACAACAAACTGTCAGCTGTTGTAACTGCCCCCACAGGTTTAGCTGCCTACAACATAGGTGGTGTTACTTTACACTGATTACTACTCCTTCCAGTAGGACACCAAAACAAATTAGAATATTACAAAATTTCTACAGAAGCTGCAATGGAACTACGCAGAGTGTTAAAACAAATTAAAATGCCACTAATATATGAAGTGAGCATGGTCTCCAACCTAATGTTGGCTTTGATTCACCTCAGATTGCATTAAGTACTTAAAACAAACTACGAAGAGCTCTTTGGAGGAAAACACATTATTGTTTTCGGAGATCTTCTTCAATTGACACCAGTGAAAGGTGATCCTATTTTTAAACCTTAGGACAAAAACTGTGCCGTAAAACTGTTGGCAGCATAGGAAATGTCAACCTTTGGCAACATTTCCAATACAGAGAATTAACCAAAAACATGTGCCAATCTGCAGACCTCACTTACGCCAACATTTTAAAAAGTATTAGAGTTGGTGTACTATCTCAAGAAGCACAAGCAATATTCCATGCACTTTATGGCTATAACTCATGTGTTACAGATGTCATGGAACAATGAGCACACAAAAATGGCAATTGTATGTCCTTATTGCCAACTCTAGCAAGCTGTTCCAAATTCAATGAAAGAATGTTGATAAAGAAATGCAACCAATAATTGAAATTTGCTCCACAGACAAACTGGTGTGCATGGTATGACACTACCCATGTGTCAACAAGCCACAACAAGACTAAATACCTTAGAAAATTCTATCTCCAACACAGCTGGTTTGGAGAAAATATTAACATTATCCTTAAACTGTAGAGTATTTTTTTTAAATATATTTTTATTTTATATATAAACCACACGACATTACAACTTGAACATAAATAAACACATTTGACAACAAACAGCACTGCAATCCCCATCCCTCCCCCCTATGAGCCTGTATGGTGTTCGCCATTGGTATCCGCTGTGAACGGGGGGGCGTCATCGCTCTCAGATTCAATTGGAGCCGACTCCGTTCCAAACAGTTCAGCTATCAACAATTTCCATGCCGCGAGGGAGCACATTTCCTCCTCCTCCCCTGCAATACTGGTATCCCGCCACACAGCCGTCTCGGCCTCCGCCCATTTTTGGAGATCCCTCCACCAGACCTCCGTTCGTGGCTTATGACACTCCTTCCATCCCATGGCAATCCTACGTTTAGCAAGCACATAAGCCAAATCTTTCAATTTCTCGACATGTCTAAGTTTACGCGCTCTGGGATATCCCCCCAGTAAGCAGGCCCAGGCTGAATCCACTTTGAGCGTGACACCCTTTCCTGCCAGCTTCTGCGCCACTTCACCCCAATAGCCTGCAATTACTGGGCATGCCCAGAACATGTGTATCATGTCTGCATTCTCCTCGTCACACTTGGGGCACGCCTGGCGTCCAACATCCCGAAATTTGGATATTCTCAAGGGGGTCATGTATGCCCTGTGCGTTATATAAAGCTGTATTTGCTTAAACCTGGCGTTTCTCGATACTTTTTTATGATACCCCAGGGCTCGCTCCCACAACCCATCTGCCATCGGGGCCCCCATCTCCGTTTCCCATTCCAGTCTCAAGTGAACTAAGTCGCTCCCAACCTTCGTCATCAACATCTCGTACAACCTAGAGACCTCATGTCCGCCCTCCGATGTGTCATATAGTATCTCCACCGTGGCGTCCGGTTCATCGGCCAGGGTAGTTTTGGGCCACCTATTCCGGATCTCCTGCACTATCCTGTGATATGTCATATATTGACCCCTGTGCAATCCCGACCCTGCCTCTAATTCTTCGAACTCCAAGATGGTCCCATCCTGCCAAATATCTCCCATGGTGACCAACCCCACTGACTCCCAGTATATCCGAATGGTTGCTCTGAGCTGCCCATCTCCCTTCGCCAGTGCGACCAATGGGAACTGCAACACACACGGCAAAGGGTTACCCATCATCCGGCAGGCCCGTTTCCACATGTTCCGTCCCAAAGCTAGCATTCTAGGCCGCTCCCTCATGCATGCATTAGCCACCCAGATCACCTCTCGCAGATAAAAAGGGGAGCAATCCCTCCCAAACAGCCTGTGTTCAGGGGTCTCGTCATCAGAGAGCCACCTGGACACATATTGTAGCTGCACTGCCACATAATATGTCTCAAGGTTCGGCAGTTTGACTCCGCCCTTCTCATAGAAGTTCTGCAGCTTCCACAGTGCGACTCTGTTGCGCGTGCCGTGCCACAGGAATTCTCTGCAAACACTATGTAGCCTCACGAAAAACTTCTTAGGACATGTAGGGGATGTTGTTAAAATAATGCAGAAGCCTGGGCAGTACCACCATTTTAAGCATAGCTCCCCGGCCCATCATCGCTAGTGGCAATCTTTCCCAGAACCTCATGCATTTCTCAATCTTCCCCACAGCAATTTCAGTGTTATGCTTGTGCTCTTCCACAGTCGTGTGATACACGTCAATTCCCAAGTATCTAAAGGATCTCGTTGCCCACGGGATCTGCAACACTGGTAACCTCTCTACCGGAGTCCCCACATAGCCCCCTAGCGGAAATAGAGTGGATTTCTGGGGGTTTACCGCTATACCGGACAACCAGGCATACCTCCCCATCACCTCTAAGACATACTGCAAATTTTCTTCTGGGTATCTTAGGTATAGCAGCATATCATCTGCATACAGGGATATCAGGTGACACTCTCCTCTCACATCGATGCCGACCAGGTCATATTGCTGCCGGAGGTAAATCGCTAAGGGTTCTAGGGCCAGGATGTACAACATTGGGGACCAGGGACACCCCTGCCTAGTGCCTCTGCCCAACTGCCATCTCTCTGACACCACTGCACCCGTGCGGACCCTGGATAGTGGTGCACTGTATAACATCTCGGCCCACCTAACATAACCT
Source organism: Ambystoma mexicanum (assembly GCF_040938575.1). Taxonomy (NCBI): domain Eukaryota; kingdom Metazoa; phylum Chordata; class Amphibia; order Caudata; family Ambystomatidae; genus Ambystoma; species Ambystoma mexicanum. The sequence continues at coordinate 1,052,244,662 of NC_090941.1, forward strand.
GGTCCCATCCCGTACCATCTCAGAGCCGCCAGCAGCCAAGGCCACCGAACAGAGTCGAACGCTTTAACCGCGTCCAATGCCACTATCGCCATTTCGCCGTCATCACTACAACCCCACTCGACCACCCTGTGGAGGCGCCTGTGGTTGTGAGTAATGTTCCTATTAGGGACATAGCCCGTCTGGTCAGGGTGGATCAACTTGCCGATCACTCTATGCATTCTAGTAGCCAGGACAGCTGTCAGGATCTTGCTATCTTGGTTCAGCATCGACAGGGGCCTGTAGGAGCCACAATCATTTCCCGGTTTATTTGGCTTGGGGAGCAGAATTATAATCGCCTCCCTAAGTGACTCCGACAACCGTCCCATCTCGTACGCTTCGTTGAGCATTTCCAGCATGGGCGGGAGCACTTCCTCCGCATAAACTTTATAAAATTCACTGGGGAACCCATCTGCCCCTGGGGCCTTGCTAGTGGGCAACTGTCTCACAATCTCCTTCAGCTCTTCCAGGGTGATCGGAGCATCCAGCTCCTCTCGCTCCTCATCGCTGACCTTGGGCAAGCCTACATCTTCCAGCACTTTGTCTATCTCCTCGCGATCTTCGTATAAGACCTTATAGTATTCCACGAATGCCCTGTTCACGCCTTCTTGGGTGTCTACCTCCTCCCCCTTTTCATTGGTTACCAATCTGATCGGGGATCGTGGGGTCTCGCTCTTGTACAGCCAAGCTAAGAGTCGGCCCGTTTTATCTCCCCCCGCATGCAGTCTCTCAATATACTTTCTATAGTTCAAATTACAGAGCCTGTCCCAATGTTCCGCACACTCCTGTTGCAATTTGGAGACCGCCTCCACATCTGTCCCACCACCTTCCAACTCCTCCTCCAGCTCAGTCTCTGCTCTATGCAAATCCGCCAGGACTCCCCCTATCAATCCCTTAGACTTCGCAATGGCGGTCCCCCGCATTATGACCTTAAAGGCCTCCCATAAGGTGCCAGCCGACTTAACGCTCCCTTTATTCACCTCAAAATAAGCAGTTATCTCTTCCCTAATATCCTCTCTGAAGGCAGGGTCTTTGAGCGCCTCCGCCCTAAGGCGCCATGTTGGTATACGCGCTCGTGGGGAATACAGTTGCCATCGCATGACCAGGGGCGAGTGGTCAGAGAGGACTCTCGCCCTGTAGTCTATATGGTCGCACACCGCGACTATGTCTGGCGTAGTGAAAAAGTAATCAAGTCTCGTGTGCAGTAGATGCGGAGCCGAATAGTGCGAGTATTGCCTCACGCCCGGGTGTTTCGCTCTCCACACATCTACTAGGCCAAAATCCGCCAGCAGCGTCTGCAATACCTTAGCCGCCGGACTGGGCTTAGCCATCTTGTCATCCGACCTATCCTCCCTGGGATTCAACACGCAATTAAAGTCGCCACCCCATATCACCGTTCCCCCCATCCCAACACTGAGCTTGGTGCACAGCGTCCTAAAATATGTCGCCGTTTCCTGGTTAGGCGAGTATGTGTTTACAATGCAAACTACTTTGTTCTCTACCAGCCCCCTCACCATAACCAACCTCCCATCCTCCTCCACAACCTCCTCAATTAGCTTGAATGGGACGTGTGGCGCCACCCACACCAGCACTCCTCTGGCATAGGCGGAGTACGTTGATCCTACCACTGTTCCCTTCCACTTCCTCCCTACCAGCTCCAGTTTCTCTCGCTTTAGATGTGTCTCCTGTAGCAGAGCTACGTCTATCTTCTGCCTCTTAAGATACAACATGACTTGATTTCGCTTAAGATAACTGTTAAGCCCCCTAACGTTCCACGTCAATATCCTGAGGTCTCCCATGGCCTATCAGTAGTTTCCTCCCCCCATCCGAGGCAATCCCTCCCCACTTTGCGAACACCCGCTCCCGGTTTCACCCCCAGGCTCATACAAAAACTAAAACTCCCCCCCAAACCCCTACCCCCAACAACTGCCCAGCTCCATCCCTGGATCTCAGGCATCCCTGTGTTCGGTCCTCCTTGGAAAACCCAAATAGAGAACCCGACAGGGTGTCACCCCACTAACAGTGACTAAACTAAACACAAAAAGGGGTGTAAAGGGCGGCTTCTGGCGGCTCCTCTACTTCGCAACCATGTCCGTGCACGGACCACGTTTCATAACCCCTGACGCGCGCATGTTCTCAAGCGAGTTCAATGACTATATTCTAGTCCCAATGTTCATAACCTGACCGGGCCTACAGCGTTACTTATCTCGCCCTTTATTTTCCACCGGCCGTCTGAACATCTGACTCCTGAGGGCAGTTTTGTGCATCCAACCACTCCATAGCATCCTCCGGGGTGACAAAGAGCAGCAGCTTGCCCTGAAAGAAAACCTTCAGTTTGGCCGGATAAAGCAACATGTATTTAAGCCCCGCTTCCCGCAATCTCCTCTTCACCGATCCGAAGTTCATACGACTGAGCTGTACCTGCAGGGTGTAATCGGGATAGGCCGTTATATTCGCCGCTCCTCGTTGTATTGTGCCTCCCTTGCGGAAGTGTTCAAGGATCCTTTCTCGGTCCCGGTAAATAAGGATCTTGGCTATCACTGGCCTGGGCGGGTTTCCCGGTGGTGGCTTCCTAGTTAAGGCCCTGTGCGCTCTCTGAACCGCAAAACCCTGCGACAGGGTGCCTCCCGTGATCTCCTGCAGTAGCATGTTTTCGATAAATTCCATTGGATTGTGGCCCTCAGTTCCCTCCGGCAGGCCCACGATACGGATGTTGTTCCTCCGGGCGCGTCCTTCTGCCTCCTCCGCCCTACTCTCCAAATTGCCCACACGTTGCACCAGGGCATGGAGTTCACGCTTATGCACAGCGCAGTCCGCCGCGGTAGGGCCCAATTCTTTCTCCAAAGTCTCCGTGCGCTCTGCCAGAGTACGCACGTCCTGCCTTAGGAGGTTCACGTCCTCCTGCACTGCCCCAACCTGGAGTTCCATTGCGGTCTTCAGTTCAGCCACAGCAAGCTGGAGCTTGGTCTCCCAGGTCGCTTTCAGGTCTGCGATCGCAGCGAGGACCTCGTGGTTCGCACCCCCGGCGGCCATTTCCTTGGCTTGCGTTTTGTCTTTGCTTTTGGCTCCGTCTGGGCCGGGAGGCGTTTTAGCGTATTCGTCGAGCGTGTGCTGTTTGGTCTTCGCTCTCAGGGGCTTGTTAGACATGTCTCCCGTCCTTCTATCCCCGCTCGGATCTAGGGCAGGGTGTCACAGTGCGCTCTTCGGGTGCCCCATCGTTATCGCCACATCTCTGACACAAAGTTCCTTTGCCCTCCGGCTCCCCCGGCCATCTTGTCTATTACCCAGCTAAGTCAGGTCGCGTCTCACCCTTTGAGGCGCACTTTAGGCCATAAAGGGCCCGGGGCACAGTTCCCGGTCACACCGCACGCTCCAGTTACAAAGTATCTTCGGCCAGGCCCTGCTCCCTTCCCAGGTCCACGCCGTCGGCCTCGCAGGACTAGGTGTCCTTAATGACCTCGATGCACCCGCGTCATGCACCTACACCACCACCACGCTCCAGTGCGACCGTCAGGCGCCCAGATCAAGCACCCCTTTGTTCCTTCGTTAGGCGGTGGCGGCCATTTTCTCGTTCATCGCACTCTCGCCTCCAGGTCTTCTTTTAGCTTCTTGTTGCGCTCTCACGGTGCAGGCCCGTATCGAAACGTGTCCACACGTTCACCTGAGATTCATGTACGCAGTCATATCAGTCTCAGCCAAATTACATCGGTCCTTGCACGGTTTTCAGTTGGATAATGTACGGATCTTCGGGAGCCCCCGTACAGACACGTCCTTTCACATGGCTTCCTAGCCACGCCCCCTCCTTAAACTGTAGAGTAATGCTTAAACGTAACCTTGAAGTGGAGCAAGGACTACTTAATGGAGCACTGGGTACAGTTGTTGGCTTTCAAACATACCCACGTGACAACAACATTCAGTTTGTCAATATTCTCTTTGACAAACTTTCAGAAGTAAAAAGGAAAGGGCGCTCAACAGCTCAAATTCCTTCTTTTCAAAGACATTTATGTACGCAGAGAACAATTTTCTCTAACTCTAGCATACGCAGTCACCATTCACAAATCACAAGGTCTTACCCTAGATAAAGCATTGATAGATATTGGGAACACAGTCTTTAAAGAACGCATGAGCTACGTAGCACTATCACGTTTAAGTACACTTGACAGTCTATTTCTAATCAACTTTGATGCAAGTAAAGTAAACGCTGATATTTGTTGCATTTTAGAATAAAATAGACTACGTTCAGTATACACCCCCCATCTAAAAACATATCCTGTTCCACAAAAAGGAAAACGTTATAAAACGTTGTAAAACGTAGCAACTTAACCATAACTAAGTAGTAGTGGCTGTGTAGTTTTGGTTAAGTTGCTAATCCCATAGGAAGAACACTTTTTGGGTGGCTTATAACTTCGCTCTCCCTGGACGAATCCTCACCAAACTTTGCAAGAGAAGTATTGGCCCACTGTCAATTATTTTGCAAAGTTTGGTGAGGTTTGGTCCGGGGGGGGTAAAGATATAGGGGGGGTCCCAAAATGTATTTTTTTCCCATAGACCGAATGGGGAAAAAACTTTGCGCACACCTACAGCCCAAACCGCTAGACGAATTTTCACAAATTTGCGGCAGGAGAGCGGCTTGGTCCCTAAAGCGTGCTTTTGTAGATTTGGTGAAAATCTGTCCAGTAGTTTTTGTAAAAAAGATCAAAAAGTAGATCTCAAAAAATTAGTGATATCTATGTCCGCTCCGCGGACACACTTCCCTGTTCGCTCCTCGGACAGGACACCGATTGGCTAATCGGCTCACGTCATGTCCGCGGTCATGTGACGTGTTTGCTGATTGGATGGTGAAGAGCATGAAGTGCGCAAGATTGTTTCGATGCGCCCGCCATCTGGATCCGTGTTTGATGTGCGCAGACATCGCGGTAAAAACATATTAAAAAAAACAACATTGCACTTGTCAAACTTATCAAATAATCTCTGGGAGGTGAGGGGTGATGAGGATGGGATGGCATATGACTGCAAGAAGCAAAAACTGGCGTTTTTTTTGTCATGAAAGTCCGAACAGTTAGGATGTTCGTGAACAGTCCTGTGCAGGAACGGAAGAAGTGGTTGATTCCATCTTCGCCTCCACACAAAGCACTTGAGAAGATTGTGTTTGATAAAATTCTCAAGAGATCTGACGGGACTCACAGCATTTTGTCACACGGTAGATTTGGAGGTGTTCCACAATATGTGCCTCAAGTACAGGCCAAAGAGTTTGCCTTTCGGCATTCAAGGGATGGAGATATATAATCATGGAATTGCGTGCAAATTTGTTCCGAGTACACATACATTGTCAGAAAACATTGCCAGCATGCCTTTCCACCTAAAAAAAAGCTTGTGGAACAGTTCAAATCCAGGTCCAAATGATTACCATCTGTTTTATTTGATCAACAATGTCTTTAAGAAGTGTCCACATAAAGCATTCAATTTATCTGTCAAAATGTATACTCTTTGTTAATTTTTTTTTCAAATATTCCACTTTTTACAATTGCCTTACAATCCCACAAAAAGGATGAGACCTAGGCTACATAAGTGAAGGAGTCTATGACCTAAGCATAGATGGGGCTATTGCTAGAAACACTTTTTTGTGTACCCTCTACTTCAATGTTGGAGTAGGGCGCATTCTGTCATTGCAAAGTTTCCCTACCCGTTAGCAGCGCCACGATCATCGAGCAAGGGCAACCCCCACATTTGTCCTACTGTGCACGTGTGACGTGCATCAGAATTACAGTTCTCAAGGATGCGGTGAGGAAAGTTGTTGCAAACTAAGAATGTATGTTGATTCTGAGTGAAGGTCACCAGCTTTGAATTTTTGCTTGCGAGCTAAGGAAGCCCACGCATCGGACACACAGGTTCAATTGTTTTTTGACCTTTTTTGACTTTCAGAGAAAGGGACCATTCCGAAAGATATGATAATGTAAGGTATGATAAGGTTATGCATTCCAAAACTGGACTAAGGAACATGTAAATTCAGTTTATTAAAAATCGTTGGTGCGAACGGAGTCTGCGTTCCGGTCTGAGTTACGCCAAGAGAATGGAAATGGTGAATATAAAGTAAGTTTGATTTTCAACTATTTTATACCCGAACGAGCATCAACTTATCATTATCTGACCATTATTTCTGGGTTACATTCTACTCGTTTGTTCTGTGTGGCATATTGCAATGAAACGCAAGTATAACCTTTGTGTGTAATGTTCTTTCTACCGCCCACATGGGCAGTCCAGCATTGAGATGCATGTAGACCACTACTCGGTTCTCCCCGGTTCAACGCTAATATTTCATTAAAATGCCATCTATGAGCACCTCGAATTGTAGCATCGGCTTCCATATTCCGTTTAGAGTTGATCATACTACATAGCAATGTCCTCCGAAGCAAATTGTGTACCATTTTCCACGTTGTTTTCTCTCTGTTGAGATTGTTTCATGTCTGTGCTAATCGTTAAACTCTATGCCGAATTAATAAGGCAATAGATATGTTGTAATAAAGCGTCTAGTGGGACACATTTCTATTATGTTTTCGAAACAGGTACATCCTGCCATTCTGCGATTGTCATAGATTCCAGATGCCAACTGACGGGTTCTTGAACCGGCAGCTGCAGATACTTGTGAACAACTGGATATATTTGACTATTTTTTGGGACGATCGCCAAGGGCTCATATGCCCATACGCTGTACTAGCGATTAGGAGCAACATAACATCCTTTACAGTGGTCTAGCCCCAAGTTGATGCACAAGCCCTGGAATTCACTGTGCGAACCAAGCGCTTCTTTTACCCAAAACGAACACCTTGTGTACGCAAAAAGAACAACGTGTGACTCACGATAAACATTTTGGATCGTGAGCGAAGAAACACATTACCAATTTGATTGAATATGGCAATAGTCGGATGTTCTCGGAGCGTTTATTGTGAAATAAAAGTACTTTACAAATTGTACAGTCTTGTTGTTTCCTATTAAGTATGTTTTAATATTCCGAATTGTGACGTGCTGTGTTGTGAGATGATGTGTGTTGATTTTCGGGTTCCGCGTCACGTCACGTAGGTGATTACTGGGCGTGTTTGGCTACACTGCCGAGGAACGTCACCGAGAAAGGCAGAGAATATCACTAGGTTTGGTGATGTGAGGCTAAGGGGCGGGGCATATGATTTAGTGCCGTCAGGGCAGTTCACCTTAGGCCGATGCAGCAACGGATGAGATTAGCACAAGATGGCCGCACTCTGCTGCCAGATTTCGCATGTTTACGAAAGAGGAAAACTAAGGTAAGGTGCATTGGAAAAGTTTGTGCGATCGATCAATGTATGTATAGAAATACATGCCCGAATCCTCGGGACAATAATATTTTCTGAGCATTGCGCTTGTCAAATTTATCAAATAATCTCTGGGGAGGTAGGGGTGATGAGGATGGGATGGGATATTTCTGACCTGATTCCAAATGAGTTTACAAAGTTTGGTGGGATTCTGTCATGATGGGGTAAAATTAGAGGGGGGTCCCAAACTAATGTAATGGCTTATAAATTGAGCTGCCATTTGATAAATCTACACTTAATTTGGTAAACTGATAATAAATCTAGATATAAATGTTTTTGCATAGTTTAGTGGGATTTTGTCCAGATGGGGCAAAATTAGAGGGGGGTGCCAAAATAATGTAAAGGCTTATAAATTAGGTGCCATTTGATGAATCTACACTTCTTTTGGCAAACTGATAATAGATCTAGATATAAATGTTTTTGCGAAGTTTGGTGGGATTTTGTCAAGAGGGAGCACAATTAGAGGGGGGATGCCAAAATAATGTAAAGGCTTATAAATGTGGTGCCATTTGACAAATCTACACAAAGGTTTGCAAAAAGATTATAGATCTAGATATAAATGTTTTCGTAAAGTCTGAATGGATTTTGTCAAGTGATGTCATCAATGATATTTGTGATGTCATCTTTGATGTCCTGGGTGTTAGTCTTAGCAGTGCACAGTGGTGGCGCGAGTTATGGTTGCTTAGCTTACCATAACTGGTGAATTTCAGGGGTTTTTTGGTTTTACTTGGAACCATAACATCCCTTTAACAAAGTTTTTTCATTGAATTTCATGTTTTTATTAGTGCAACTTAACCATAACGTCCTCTTAACAAAGTTTTTTCATTGAATTTCATAGATTTTTATCAGTCCAACTTAATCATAATGTCCCTTTAACAACATTTTTTTCAGTGAATTTCATTGGTTTACATTAGTGCAACTTAACCATAACGTCTCCTTAACACAGTTTTTTCATTGAATTTCATAGGTTTTTATTAGTGCAACTTAACCATAATGTATACGAACATCTGACTTCATTGCAGACCTTCCGGAGAGTGCCACATGACCATATGATGGTGTGCGGCATGATGACGTGTCCGAGAACCCGTACACAATCACGATAAGATCTGTGCTGCGCAGACAGTTCGGAACTGCATTTTCTACTGATCTAGGAACTTTCAACTTCAAAATTTCCCCTGCACAGCTCCAACACCTATTGCTACTCATCCATTAACAATCTCGTACACAGTACATACTTTTAGCAAAACTGCTATTTATCTTTAAATAGAATCAGCTAATGCCATCCCTCCTCCCCAAGAGACACCGCCACTGCTGTAATCAATGAGCATGAGAAACACTGCCCCCTACCTTATAAATAACACATGCTCAACATTCGACACAAATAACACATCATTATCGTCTTTATCATTATCATTTTCCCCTGTCCACCTTTAGGAACCACCTTTCACAGTTAAAAAAAAAACTAAAAAAAAACGTATTGACTCCATCTACTTTATATTTCTCAGTAAAGTACATAGATTCAATAAGATTTTCCAACATTCACATTTGCATTTTGTGTTATGCTAATGGAAATATTGTGGCATTCATCCTTCGTTCCAGAGACTGGAACAGTGGATACCGGCCCAGCAGCCCAAGTTATCAGCCCAAGCGAAGTGAGGATGGATAACGAGGTCTCTGGACCATTATCCCCCATTCCAGCCCCTGAAATGGGGGATGGAGGCCATTAACAGCCTAGGTTCCCAAAGGGGGAACCCGGGGTACTAAAAAAGAGGATTTTTCTTCGTACACCGGGACGCCTCTGGCCTCTGGCGTCCCGGTGTACGAAGGAAATTTTTTTTCCAAGATGGCCACCATGGAAAGGGAAGGCGGGGGTTCCATACAGGACCCCTCTTCGCTTTCCAAGGCAGCCTGCAGAAGGCAAAAAGAGAACCATATGACCATATTATCACAAGCATATTTTTCTTCCCTTTCAGATCTATCCTAATTTCAAATGACTTCACCACAAAGCCAGTCCCAGGTGGACATGGCCACTGTAATCCTATGTTTTGTCCCTTGTGGTCATGGGCAGTAGCCAGATTGTCCGGATCATGACCTTATTCCATGAACCGGACAATCTGGCCACAGGCTACCCCTCAGTCACTAAAGGTATACCGCTATTTTTTGTTTATGACACTTGTCAAATAATAAAACACTGGCACATTTGCAAAATCATGCTTGTAGGTCCTTGACAATGCTCCTTACGCAAGTTTGCTGGAAATCCACCCATGTTTTATTTTTGCAAAACTGTCAAAAGAATACACAAATGATTTGTCATATAAGGTGTGCACACATCCCTACAAGCTTTGTAAACTAATTCAAATTCACGTCAGAAATATTCCAACCATCAGCATTACCACTCACCTCCCCACACATTATTTCTTAAGTTTCACAAGTGCAACGTTCAGAAAATGTTATTGTCCCGAGGGTTTGACCATGTATTTTTGTACATACGTTGATCTATCACAACATTTCCAATGCACCTTACCTAATTTTTCCTCTTTTAGAAACATACGAAATCTGACAGCAGGGTGAGTCCATCTTGTGCTATTCTTATCCATGGCTGCATCTGCCTAAGGTAAACTGTCCTGACATCACAAAATCATATGCTCCTCCCCTGACCCTCACAAAAACAACCCTAGTGATATTGAACACCTTTCTCTGTGACGTTCCTCTTCAGCATAGCCAAATGCGCCCATAATCACCTACGTGCCCTGACGCAGAACCCGAAAATCAACACACATTAGCACGTCACAATTTGAAATAATAAACCGTTTTTTAAAAGAAAACATTAACACTTTAAAATTTGTAAAGTACTTTTATTTCACAATAAACTCTCCGAGAACATCCGACTATTCCCATATTCAATCAAATTGCAAATTTGTTTCTTCGCTCGTGATCGAAAGTGATCGTGAGGCACACATTGTTCTTTTCCCATACACAAAGTGTTCGTTTTCGATAAAGGAACCGCTTGGTTCGCACAGTGAATTCCAGGGCATCGGCATGAACTTGGGCCTAGACCACCATAAAAGATGTTATGTTACTCCTAATCGCTAGTGCAGCGTACGGACACATGGGCCCTGCGCGATCGTCCCACAAAACAGTCACAGTGATCCAGCCGTTGACGACTACGTGGATCTGGCGAATAAAAAATCCATCACTTGGCATCTGGAATCCATGGCAATCGCAGTAAGGCAGCATGTAGCTATTTGGAAAACATAACAGAAAATATGTATCAATACCAATTTTTTTTACAATACATCTATTGATTTCTTAATTCGGCATACAGTTTAAACTAACGATTAGCACAAACAGCAAACAATCTCAAAAAAGACAAAAAGAACGTGGAGACTGATGCATAAATCGATGTGGTCATACATGACATTTTAAAGAAATATTAGCGTTGAACCTGGGTGAATCTAGTGATGGTCTACAAACACTGAGATTCTGCACATCACAAAACCACAAAAAAATGACAACCACACAGAAAGATAGTACTTCAGTTACATTGCCAAAATTAATGGGTAGATAATAATAAATTAAAGCTTGTTCCGGTGTACAGTCGTCAAAAGCAAACTTACATGATATTGACTGTCTCCATTCTCTTTGTATAACTCAGACTGCAATGCTCAATGCGCTCGCACCAAAGAATCTTCATGAACTGATTTTACATGTGCCTTACAAACGTTTGGAATGCATAACCTTATCAAATGTTCCTTATTCCAAACCTCCACTGCCTTCATTCTTACTGAATATTCCCTTCCCCTCAAGGTCAAAAAACAATTGACCCTTATAGGTTGAGTCCATTGCGTGGGCCTCCTTAGCTCGCAACAAAAAAATCAAAGCTGGTGACCTTCACTCAGAATCCAAATGCATTCTCACTTTGCAACAACATGGCTCAATGCATTCATGAGAACTGGGACTCGTATACACGTGCAGAGCCGCTGTTTCCGTCAAACACTGCAGGTGGCTGCCGCAGATGTCAAACTCTAGGGGGCTCCAGTATGACACCAATATTATTTTAAATACATTGTAACAAAGACACATTAGTTCTTCGCCTGTACTTTACTCACATTATATTGAGGAACACCTACAAATGTACCGTATGACTTTCGTGACAAAAAAACACCACTTTTTTACTTCTTTCTGCCAGATCCCATCCCAGCCTCATCAACCCTCACCTCCCGAGACAGTATTTGATAAGTTTAACAAGTGCAATGTTGTGTTTTTTTATATGGTTTAGCGGCGATGTCCGCAGACACCAAAACACAGATGAAAGGTGGCGGGCGCATCGGAGCAATCTGATGCACTTCACGCTCTTCACCATCCAATGAGCGAACGCGTCACATGTCCGCGGACATGACGCGCCTAATTAGCCAATCGTTATCTTGTCCGTGGAGCAAACAGGGAAGTGTGACCGCGGAGCGGACGTAGATATCACTATTTCTTTTAGACCTACTTTTTGATCATTTAAAAAAAAAGTACTGGACGGATTTTCACTAGATTTGCAAAAGCACGCTTTCGGGACCAAAAACGCTGCTCCTGCCGCAAATTTAGTGAAAATCCACCCAGCGGTTTGATCTGTAGCTATGCGCAAAGTTTTTCCCCCATTCAGTCTATGGGAAAAAAATACATTTTGGGACCCCCCTATAACTTTGCCCCCCCTGGACCACACCTCACCAAACTTTGCAAAAAAATTCAGAGTGGGCCATATACTTTTTTTGCAAACTTTAGTGAGCAAAGTTATAAGCCGCCCAAAAAGGGCTCTTCCTATGGGATTAGCAACTTAACCATAACTACTCGGCCACTACCTTGGCTGTGTAATATTTTGGCATTGTGTTAGGGTATGTTGTGTGGTTTTGTATTGTGTATTTTGGCACTTGCATGGTTTTTTGGTGCTTTGGCGGATTTGAAAAGGAAGAAGAGCTGGGAAAAGCATTGTTAGTGGGATTTGAAGAAAGAAAGAGCAGTGCATTAATGTGTTGTTGATAACTTTAGAGTGAAATAAAATAGTGTTTTTGGAGAATGTGTGTCTGTTATATGTGATATGGTAACAAAGACTAACTCATGTTTAAACTGTTTTACTTGTTTGTGTTGCATTTTATTTGTTAAATGTAAAATGAAACGTTTGGTGTGGAAAGACACATTTAAATATGCAGTGCCTAGCTGCACGTTACAAGGCCTCAATTTAACACTGCAGTCCTGATTTAGTGAAGCAAGCTGTTTCTTGACAGACAGACTCATAATGTTCATGGAGCTACATTCCTAAGGGAGGGGGTTCGTTTCGGCCAGTGGTGCTGGCAGACAAAGGGCCTCACTGAGGCAGCATTACTGGAAAAATGGGAGTGGTTCAGGCAGGGAGTGGAACTGGGAAAACCGCCAAGTGGGTATAGGTGCTTATTTCTGGCTTGAGACGAATTGAAGCATTTGAATCGGAACACAGCATTATAGTTTATATAGTCCCTTCTGAAGACACCCCGTTATTTGTGCCTATTTGTAATTGTTTTGTAGTTTTGTTCAGAGAAACACATATTGGATGTTCAAACTCCCGCACACACCAGTCCCTTTATAAAATCAAGGATAGCACACGTATTGACATATGAAGCGTGTGCCAATAGAAGTGTGACGGAGGGGATATATAGTGAGGTTATGTTAAGTGTGTAATTTGTGGAGCATATTGTGGTAATTTCATGTTAAATATTATATTAGGATTGTGTTATTTTATAACAAAGAGGAAAGGGTGAAGTTTGACTAGGGACAATGGCCCTAGCAGGTTTTGGGAGAGAATGGCAAAGTGTGATTATTTTCCAGAGGCTGATGGGCTGGTGTAGTATCAGATGCATGTCTGTGGAAGGTGTTGGATAGACTAATGTAAAATGTTTTATGGGGTGGAGAAAGTTAAAGTTTGTTATGTAAGGATGGAATTGTGGTGTTTGTTTAATTTTGAAATTACACAAGAGAGACAGCTGGCATGTTCACAGATCCAGTGCCCTAATGACCGGCAGGGGTATTTGAGAAGCTACTCATACAAACATATGTTGATACATAGTAAAAGTGTTCCTATGTAGTATATATATACATTGAGCAATGTTGAAATGTAATGCAAAGGAGATGCATTTTATTTTAGTTGCAGGTATTGAGTTTTAAGATGAATGCAAGAAGAGGAAAAGGATGGAGAGAGTGGTTTAAGGGACCATACATCTTTTTTTCGTTATTGGTTTAGTCCTGGGCAGAAGGTGTGTCCATGGAAGCGATTGATTTGGGAGGCAGACAGGGGAAATTAAACTATATGGAGGGATTGGCTGTAGTGTGCAAAAGTGGGGTGGAAAGTTTGGAGGAGAAGTTTGAAAATGGCCGTGATGCAGAGGTGGGGTTTTGGAAAGGTTTGTATTTTATAGTTGGGTTTTTAACACATTATATAGAAGTTGTCATGGGTATATGTGTTTATAACATGCATATTATGGATGTAAAAGAGAACATGACCATGGAGAAGGTTGATTATAGAGAACAGATCTCTTTTATTAATGGTGCAATCTTGGGAACAAAGTGTGTGCATGAGAGAAATATATTGTGGAGACGTGCAATGAGAATGAGATGATAATTAAGAAATTAGTTAGTGTATGTTTGACATATATTTGGTTAGTATACATCTTGTGAATAATAGGGTTTATATGTGCATATGTTAAATAGCAGTTATATAGAATTAAAGAGAATATTATTGTATATTTTAGCTGAGCAGATTTTCAACTGGAAGCATTTGTAGAGAGAGTATCCAGAATGGTTATAATGGTACACATGGAATAATTGATCACCAAAGAAGACCAGGTACATGTATCAGAAATGCACACTACAGTGTGCATAGACCATTCAGGCTGATCGAGGGACATACCTGTAGAAAGGGAAACACATTTTGGAGTTCATGTACTGCAAAATGGGAGTTTTTTTGGTCAATGCCTTTTAACACACACAATTCCACAGCAATGACAGGAAGAGGTCTGAGATTTGCCAGCACATTATTATATAGTAAACAAGGGCCTCACTGAGGCAGGCATATTTATCAAGGTGGTAAGTATAGAAGTGAAACAAATTACCTGAAATATTGATGTATAGTAGAATTGTAACAGGAGAAGCAAAGAAAGTAAGTAGAAGACAGAGAGACAGGGAGACAGAAAGAGAGAGAGAGCACAACATTGGGTCAACAGAAATGGAGTTAGAGTGCAGTGGAAGTGGAAGTTAGGAACAGTATGAACAAGGATACCAATAGACAGGATCAATGGATATAATACAGGGAGAGGAGAACAGGTATTATTTAGGGAGATAACTCACGAAGAGGTAGAGAAAACACATTTGGACATACACATGGAGAAGGATTTGACAGAAAGAGACAGGGACTTGGTGGATACAAGATTGGACATGTGGAAACAGAGGGCATTATGCACAAATATGCAGACATAGAGGGGCTTATAGTTTTGTCAACCTATGACTAAATGGTGGGATGCTGCACCTATGTATCCTCCCACACTAATAAACATTATTCATACAATGCAAGCATATCTCAAAATTCAGAAATAGCAACCAAATCCATTGCAGACAACATTGAGCACATGTCACATTCTTAGTGCATTTGAACATGTTCCAATTGCAGAGGAAGGGTTAAAGGAATACAATAGCATTTGCCAGGGCCAGCAATGAAGGGTTGTGAGGCAAGGCACAGTATACAGGGTAAGATCATATTTTCCAGCACAAGGAACAACCTAATAGAGTAAGTAAAACAAGAATAATTTAATGTAAACCGTGAAGAACTATGGCACTAATAAAAATAGTGATTTGTATTGCAGATTCCAAAAGATTATTTATTTAGATACAACAACATTCCAATAGGGCCTTATTAGAGTATAGTTGCTTATATAATTGAAGGAGCCTCGCAAGAAAATGAGCTATTAGGCAATGTTTAATTTGACCTAATGTCTTCTTTGAAAACAAAAAAGAAAAGGCGAGTACTTACAGATACAAAGAAAAGCAAAAATGAAAGAACAGGTAATTACTTATGGATACAAAGGGGAGGAGAAAAGAAATAAAAGCTAAGTATTTATGGACAAGGGAATTGGCATGTATTGGTGGAAAAAAGATGCATGTAAAGTAATGAGGTTGTCGGGGTGATCTCCCGGGGCCAGGAGAGCCGTCGGCGGACCTCCGGGGCTAGGGAGGCCCCAACTGCTCCCGCGTCCCAAAAGGAGTATGAGACACACACAAGAGCAAAGTAATTACTGCTGTTTATTATAGTAACGGCAGGGATAGTTCTCTGCCCGTATGCATCTGGGGAGACGCTCTTGCTGTTAGAGGGGCTTGCAGGCCCTTTTTACTGCAGTGTGACGCGCTACTCGCGTCACCTGGGAAAATCGTCACAAAACCTATCGCCACTTCGGGTTGGCTCCCCGAGTGGTAGGGTTAGTATATATGCTTATATGAAGAAATGTTAGTGGGTTAGGACAGGTCAGGTGGCACACTTGGGACGTCCCTAGCACTTGTTACAATGAATTGGTTACATGGGGACCCTTGGTGATTGGCTACCCGAAATGGCGTCAGTGAGAAGCCCCTCATACTCTGATTGGTTCCCTTGTGAGCCCCCAAGCCTGGGACCATCGCTGTTCCCAGCCCGCGAGGTACCTGGCGTTTGCAACATTGTGCTACTATGTGTTAGTGGTGAACAATGGTCAGGTCTTTGCTAGTGGCTGGTGATAACGCCTTTCCCATCGGTGTAGGTGTCCAACTTGCCGCCTCGTTGTTACTTCCTGTGTCCTAGACGTAGGACCCCGGCGACTGCCTGTCTCGCAAGCTTGGCATCTTGTCAGTTCGGCTTGGTCACGTGTGGAGAGACCGTAGCTGGGGTAGAATTCTGAGCATTCGATTTGGTTTTCGGCCCATAGTGGTGCTTGGCGGCGGCAGGTGTAACCTTGGCGCTGGGAGCTCGGCATGTGGGTTGCAACATTTCGGCCTTGGCGGTGGGCTCTCACTGAGACTCGTTCTGTATGGTCAGCGTATTCCTTTTTTGTTTTGGGAAGGTTTTTGTCTTAAAGGCTCCAGCCTAGGGACTCTTGCTTGCGGCCTACTCGGGCCTCGTTTCGTTTGGAGGTGATATATAGTCTACAACATGGATGCTGTAGGGCGACAGTGTGTCACAAGTATATACACATATGATGGTATCTCTATGGAGGTAGGGTAGCATGAAGCTTCTGCAAGCGTATACACAAGCTCTTCAGGCATCTTGAGTTTCTGCAGTGCTGTAAGAGGCCTATGTGAAAAATAAAAACGATGCACGTCCGTGAGTGGGTCAGTCCGCTATGTCATAGCACTGAGTATGTTCTTCGTGTATGTTGGTGTGTGAGTGACCAGTGTGCATGGTGGCACGTGTGTTCGTGTCTGTTGGCTATGCCGTCATGGCATCTCTAATGATGTTGATGCTTCACAGCGGTTATTTTAGTCGATCTGGTCCATATCGCAGGCGTTGGCTTGGCCGAGGCATGGTAGTGGGCCGGCTCCTCGAGCATGTGGACCACGAACACATGGTACCTTGTCGCCTGGTAAGGAGGTGAGCGGGTCAAACTCTTCTCTCAGGGGGTGTTTGGGTCATGATCCTCTAGGCCAGGGACTGGATGAGAATGTGGGAAAGGTGTTTTCGCATTTTCCCACTTCAGTCCCCCCTCTGGTCGACTTGTCGATCACAAAATTATCCACTGTTCTGTCTCCGCGTGGTCTCCAAACTTTGGTTATCCCTCCTAAATGTCCATACTGGTTCACATGATCTTCAAATGACCAGTACATATACACGCATCCACCACCGGGTTTGCAGTAGACCCACTTTCCAACATAGCTCTTTGGGTTCCTTGGGTTCTCTACTTTCACAGACGGCAGGTCCAAGTCTGTTTCTAATATTTGCTTACGCAGCCCCTCTCGATCCTTTATTATCATATCTATGTTTTTGTCGTCTTCAGCTGGCATCAGGGCGTGCATGCCGATCATTTCCATCATTTCATCAGTCGTCCGGGCTGTCCAAGCTCTCCACAACCTTAATCCCAAAAGAGCCGCCATTCCCAATATTGTGCAACCAGCTATTATTTTAAGGCTGTCTGACAACCATGATGGCATCCATAACCATAAGTAAGAGAACCAGCTGCCATCTTTCTTTACTCCCTTAGCTTCCCTTAGCTTCTTCTTCCATCTTGGCGTGCATCTGCGCTAGTTGTGACACCGCCTCAGTAAGTGTGCCGTTGTCTGCGTCGTTAGCAGGAATGAACGTACAGCATGATTTTCCAATCTTTGCGCAAACTCCTCCTTCCATTGCGGTGAGAAGATCCAGAACATATCTATTCTGAAGTGCCACCATTCTTACCGCTCTCAATTCTTCTTTTATTGCATTGAATCCGTTCACAGTGGAGTTTATCGTCATCATTAGCTCCCATCTTGTTATTTGGAGCCATTTTGCATTTGCATATGCCTGCAGTCCTGGGTGTATTATTGATTAAAAGAACATTGCCGCTCTTCTGAACAGTCTGTGTCCTGGTGGAATATCACTGAGAGCTGTGTCCGACCTCCCCCACAGGTAGTTTCCTGTCAGGGGCTCTCCTTGTCTTTTCACTCTTGACAATATATTCAAGCTGTTATTTTCTTTCCCTTCTTCAATCCTCACAGATCTTTTCCTCCTTTTATTCCCTTTGTCCATCTTTGGAAAGTTTCACAAGTTCACGTCTTTTTGTGGTACCACTAGGGATGGTACATTTATGTGTACCATCGTGTATAGCCCATTCTTTAAAACCGCTGTACCGGCACCCTCCTTACTTATGGTCACTATCCTTTTGCAGTTGCTGTTCCTTCCGACATGTACGTCTCTGTTGTGTTGATAGCATAGTGTCGGTGCAGTTAGTGGGAGTATGGATACCGGGTCCTCGTCCTTTTCTAACCAGGTCACCAGGCCAGCTGTCTTTGTCCATCCATTGAAACATTTGTTGTTGTTTTGTGTATTTTCGCTTTATTCGGTTTTGTCAGTGTTACCAGTTCGCTCCCCACAAAGCCATCTGTCTATCCTTCCTTCGTATATACTTTCCCATATATTAGCAGTAGGGGTCTTTCTCAGCACCCCATTACTCCGAAAACTTTACTTGTGTGCCATTCGCATGGTAGGTAGTTCAGCGTAACCTCCTTCGTTTCTCCTTTTTCTGGCCCATCCGTCACATACTGGAGCCCTTCTGCTAATTGCCAGTCGTGATTGTACATGTGAAGTGTCTTGATGAAATTATTTTCATACGGGTATGTGTCTCTCGTCTTCCACTTCATTAGTGCCATTCTCCCTTGGAAACTTCCTCTTGTTTGGAACAGGGCCAGGTATGTCAGGCATTCTACCGATGTTGCTGGTACTTCAGTGGACACAAAGGTTCTGGAGGCGCTCATGGCATATGGGATCAGTGAGCACACATAGCAGTTGTCCTTAGTTGTCCCCTTACCTATTTTGGGCATGTGCTGGTACCACATGTTGTTTGAGATATGTGTAGAATCTGTAAGATATGTGTCAACCCCATTATTATCAATACATGTGCTACGATTAATTCTCCCCCCTTTTAGTCTAGCTTTTTTTCGTGCCACCTAATACCGTACCTGTTGCAGCTGTGGTTGGGGTTTCTTTAGTAGAGGGCCCAGCCATGAGAGAGGAAGCATAGTGTGCCTGCCAGACAGTGGCAGCAAGTAGACCAGACAACACATTAACAATTTTTAATACAATGGCTAATATCACCGGCATTTTCCTCTTACCTTTGCTGCGGTCCTGCAGCTTATTATGCCTGATGATAAAGATGCACCCCTGAAAATGTCTAAAATGATTGTTCTATGGCCAAAATGAATGTGTTGTAATACACACATATTTTTCTCTTCTTTAAATATTTTGGTCTTTTTATAATGTATACAAATTGGTGTGACAGTTCTTCAGGTGTGTCGTTTTCCGTGGGCAGCATTTAATCTTGGGCAAAACGTAACGTTAGTACTTTTCTTTTATACGTAAACAGTAGAACTCAATACCTGCATGTGCGAGACAAAAAAGAGAAAGAGAACATGCACGTGTCTACAAGTGTGGTGCAATATCATACTTTGTTAGACAACATCCTTCACTGGGGTAGTGGCAGGGGCTGGGCTGGTCGGGGCAACATTTTGTTTGCTCTGGGATCTCCTGATCATGGGGTGGTCTATGGGCGATTGTCCATTTGATTCTTTAGGGTATCTGGGGTTTAGGAAGGGGCAGCGGCTGTCGGGGCTGTGTTGCCATTATCTTTTGTTGCTGTTGCTACTGTGTTCTTTTCCGTTGCTGTTGCTGCTGCGTTGGCCCTGTCATCGACGCAAGGGTGGGTCTTATCTTTGTAGGGCTTGATGTCATGCAGGTGGGTCCAGACCTGCTTATCCCGCAACTTCACCGCTCTTGTGGTTACCTTCTCAAATTTGTGTGGCCCAGTAAATCTGGGGCCATTCCGTGTCCTATTAAAGTTCGGAAGGAGCATGTGACCTCCCTCTCTTACTGTCCACTGTGTAGTTGATTCCTGTCCTTCAGTTTCTTTGTCTCCTTGTTGTGTGCTCTTCGACCCGCCCGCATTTTCTCAAGCTGTTGAGAGATAAAGGCGACACTAGTAATCAAGGGATTTACATATTCGTACATTTCATCACCAAAAACAGTTTGGACAGAGTGGCAGTCTGTTATGGCCCTTGATGGTGGTGTCAGTGGAAGGTGCATTTGACATCCGGTCACAACCTTGTGGGGTGTGAGGTGGTGATCCGACCCTGGCCTGTTTCTTAACTCAAATAGTGCTGAAGGGAGGCAATAGAGCCAGCCTTTCTTGGTAGACGGCTGAATCTTTGCTATCTCTTCTTTTAGGAGGCCGTTGAGGCGTTCAAACACGCCATTCGCCTGCGGGTGATACGCACATGCAAACTGGTGCTTGATGCCAAGAAGGGCAGTTATGTGTAAGAACAGCTCGTTGGTGAAGTGTGGGTCATTATCTGACCGCAGCACTTCACACAACCCCCACCTCGGGAATACCTCCCTCACCAGGAACTTGGCTGCTCTAAGGGCATCTGCATGGGAACATGGCCCAGCTTCAATCCACCTTGAAATGGGCATACTACTACAATCATGCATCTTTACCCTTGACATACGTTTATCATGTCGACGTAGTCAATGTGAAGATGTAGGAAGGGTCCTTCCGGCCGGGGTATGACACCTTTGATCACTTGCAGCGTGTGACCAGCCGTAAACTGTTGGCACGTGAGACTATTGCTAATGAAATTTGCAACGTGTGAATTTAGCTTGGGGCAGAACCAACCTTCCTTAATTCGTGCTCCAATCACCTCTTTTCCTGTGTGCGCGGGATAATGAAGTTGGGTCAGGGCTGTTTTCAATAAGGCCAGGGGCATTACTATTTTGCCTGTATTATTTTGTTGCCATAACACATCTATTGGGGACATTGTGCATCCCCTTTTGACCCAGAGCTCTTTCTCTGTCATGGGTGCTGCTGCCTGTAACTCCATTATTTCATTCTCAGGGAGATGGTTATACCCATCCTTCATCAGCATCTGTCTCACCTCCACTCTCCCCTTATCTTTTTCTTTTTCTGGGGGAATCCAAATCTCCCCGTAGTACGCAGCATGTTTAGCATGTGCGTCTGCTGCTTCATTGCCTTTGGAAATGGGATCATCCCCGTTTGTGTGGGCCTGACACTTCACCAATGCAACTTCTTTGGGATCTTCAATTACTTCAATTAGTTCAACAAGTAGTAGGGCATTTTGCACTGGGGTGCCGTCTGCCCTTCTGAACCCTCTACACTGCCATTTAATTAATCCTGAATGTACAGTTGATGTAACATATGCACTGTCAGAATATATAGTTACTCTTTTACCATTGCTTTCTTTTAATGCCAAAATTAGGGCCTAGCTCCGCTGCCTGAGCCGAGTAGTATTGTGGTAGCTGTACACATTTCACTGGGACATATGTCCAATCCTATTTTAATCTCACCACTCCTGCACCTGTTCTGCGGACCCCATCACCTTGGTCAATTGTTGAGGACCCATCTATGTACATTATATGTCCCCCCTCTAGAGTGTTTTCCTCAACCTTTCTTGTGCTGCAATATGTGTCGATAGCCTGTGTGCAGTCATGTGCATAGTTGCCATCTGCCACTACCTCTGCTATGAACCTCGCTGGGTTCACATTGTTGCACCTCACAATTGTTAACTCAGGCCTGGATAGGATAACTTCATACCCTGATGCCCTTTGAGTGGTCAGTGTAGATTTTGGTTTGTTCAAAATGGCAAAGAGAGCATGCTCCAGGTATAGTGTTGTTGGGCAACCCATTGTTATAGATGATGATTTTTCTACCGCAAAGGCTGCAGCAGCCAGGCTCTGCTCGCACGGGAAGTGACCTAACATTACAGGGTCCAGGTGTCTGCTGTAAAATGCTACTGGTTTGTGCCCCATGCTAGTTTTTTGTGTCAGTACTGCTCTCATCACTGCTGAGCTGCAATGCGAAAATATAAAAAATGGTGCTTCATAATTTGGTGTGGCTAGTACTGGTGCGGTGGATATGGTATGTTTTAGTTCCCGAAATGCTTCTGTCATTTCTGTTGTCCATGTTAACTTCTTTTCTCCTTTCTGTGCTTCTTTTAGTGCCTCAAGTAGTGGTCCCATGTATTAGCTATAATCAAAAATCCAAGCCCTGCAGTAATTGCATAGGCCCAAGAACTGCTGTAATTCTCTCACTGTCAGTGGCTGCGGTGTGTTTGTTATGGCCTGTGCTCGTTGAGGTGCAATGTGCCTTCCATTTTGTGAAATGAGCTGTCCTATGTAGAGTACTTGTTCTTGGCAGTACTGTAGTTTTTCCTTATCTACCTTGTACCCTTTTTCTGATAACACTGTGAGCATCTTGATAGAGTCTCTCTTGCACTTTTTTTCTGTTGTGCCGCAGATAATTATGTCATCCACGTATTGTAGCACTGTGCTTTCCAGTTCAATGTTTCCCAAGTCCATTTGTATCACTCTGTTAAATATGGACGGTGACTCACAATAGCCTTGGGGCAGCCTCATGTGTTTCCATTTTGTGTTGCAGTATGTGAAACTTGTCAAATCTTGTGATTCAGGATGTAGCGGTATTGAGAAGAATGCATTTTTGAGGTCAATCACAGTGAATCGTAATGCCTCTGTTGGTATTCCACATTGTATAGTGGCTGGGTTAGCCTCTATAGGATATTCTGCCTCTACAATATGGTTGAGGGGTCTAAGATCTTGGATAAAATGCCAAGACCCTCCCTTAGCTTTGCGCACAGGGTACACAGCAGTGTTACATGGAGACTCTGATGGTACTAGTATACCTCTCTCTATTAGTGCTGTTATTGTTCCATATATTCCTTCATCTGCCTCTTTTGATAGTGGATATTGCTTCACTCTCGGCAGTATGACCCCTTTTTTCAACTTTATTTTGACACAGCCAATGCTTTTGATACAGCCCACGTCATATGGACTGGTGGTCCATAGAGATGCGGGTACCTCCGCCATCTCTTCCTCATAGAATGGCACAACTGTAGCTGCTGGTGCTTCAAGCGCCAGTGCTATCATTTGTGCTACATTTCTGTATGTTACATTTCTGTATGTTACTGTCACCCAAATATGGACGCTCATTTCAAACACCATCTCCCCCTCACCATTATCGTCCGAGAAGAGCTCCTCATCAGATACTTGTGTCAGTCGGCACCCTTCTGCTAGTGCTATAACTGCCCTCCATGCTCTCCCTTCCCAGTCTTGGGCATGTACCGCAATGTAGTCTTGTGTTGCCACAATGCTCTCAATGCTCAATGATATCCTTGTCCCTTCCCTCTCACCGGTTGGTGTTTCGGGTATGAAGAGGTAAGCTGCTGGCCTCCTCCAAACCTTTCCTTCAATCCCTGGCAACCATGCCATTTCCATGCCTGTCCCATATTGAAATAGTTCTCCATCTATTGGCTCGGCCCTTGCTACTGTTGTGCCACAATAGGCTTGTAATATTTGTCGTGCTGTGAGCATGCTTAAGCCTGGTGTGGAGCAAATTATTCCCTTGGCAGTAAAGGAAATAGTCATGTTCAGCCTGCTCATTATGTTCACTGGTGACGTTTTTGAGTACAGCAGCGGTAGTGACAAATCATGATCACCTACAGATAGAGAGATGTTGTTTGTAAAAGGAACCAACCCTCGAGCCCCAGAAAATCCTTGTGTGTTCATAGCTTCGCCTGACAGTTGAAACTTTCCCTCTCTTATGCATGACCTAGTGGCACCTGTGTCAACTAAGAAGGAACATGTTTTGTCACCTATCGTCACCTGTATGCATGGTTCCTCCGCAGGGTTAGGTGTTACTGATAGGATGGGACACATCAAGCATGTCTGTGGGCTGTCCTATTGTGGATATAGCGACTGTCCATTTCCTGTGTATGGGTTGTGACCTAATATTGTCACCTTCCCAAGCTGTGTCTGTGCTACAGGTGTTTCAGTAGATGTTATGGCATTGTCTTGTATTTGTGTTAGTTGCTGGCCCGTTGGGGCCTCGTTGCTGCTGTGTGGTAGGCTCTTGCTGTATTTGTGGTGTCTGCTGTTGTTGTTGTGGCATTTGTGTTAGTTGTTGTGGTAGTTGCTGCTGTGTCCCCTGCTGTTGCTAAACCTGTTGTTCCCCCATAGACCCTTGCTGTCCCTGTAACCCCCAGGTCGCCTGTGCTTGTCTCATCCTGCATGTACGCGACATGTGTCCTACTAACCCACATATCCAACATGTCGGCGGTTCCCGTGCTTGCCATTGAAGTGCCCCCATATAATCCTGATAACCCTGCTGTCCTTGTTGATTATAACCCCAGAACCCTCCCCCTTGCTGGTGGATGGGTGGGTCATATCCTCTCCCTCTCATCTGCCAACCCCTCCCTCTGTGGTTGTTCAGGTACCCGCTTCCCATTTGCATATAACCTCCCCCCATTTGTTGCATGTGTGCCGGGGGAGGAAGCACTTGCTGTGTCACTATTTGTGCTTGCTGTGGTGGTGCTGCTTGTAGTTGTGTTATTTCTTGTGTCATTGTTGCCTGTGGTTGTGTGGGGGCTGTGATCAGTGCTCCCTCCATGGGATATTTCGATAACTTCTTCTGGACCAATTTTGCTTCCTAGGCTTTCCTATCTTCCTCCTTTTGTTTCATCTTTTCCTGCCACATTCTGCAATAGGTCACTATTGTCAGCTGTATTTCCGGCCACCCTTTTGCTTCCATCCCCACTAGCTTCTTTAACTGTCTCTGTACTTGTTCCGGGAGCCATTGTACTAGTATATGGTAAAACATCGCTGGTGTTTTGTCCCACTGTTCCCGTGTTTCCAGATACCACTTCTCCTGAATCTCCTGGATGTATTCAACCGGATCTTCATTCTCACGCATCTTTCGTGAGGTAATTGCCACAGTGCATGCATGAAATTGGCAAAAGGTGCTCCATCATGTACTGTGTCATGTATTGTCACCCCGGGGAATCCCGTCCTCTTCCATATGTCATCAGCTGCATTCCCCAGTATAGAAATTAGGAGGCCCTACACGTCTCCCACCGCTAGTGTTCGCCCCGCAATGTGTTTTTCCATTTCATATATCCATTCCCCAGCTCCCGCACTCAATGATGGGAGTCTGCATTTTATATTTTCCTTATCTGCATCCTTCCAGTGGATGTATTGTGGCACCGTTCCTCCCCTCTCCAGTAGTGGCATTAAATTGTATTCCCTCTCCTCTTCCTTCGTTCTCCCGTGTGTGGTTATGTATTACATTCATCATTTTCCTCTATGTCTGGTAGTTCTTCAGTGTTGCCGATGTTGCATGTGTGTCCCCTTTCTCTCCCTAAATCCCTCCTCCCCTTTTTGTGTCCCTGTGGTCCTATCACAGGCGTACTTGCTCTCTCTTCCTGCCTACGTCCTGGGAGATCCCTAAGTCTATCAACATATGTGGTGTGCACGGGGGTTGGTGTCAGTGGGCGTGGTGTTTGTGCAGGTGTGGGTGTTAGTGGCCGTGGTATTTTTCCTGTTGTGTCCCTGTCCTTCCGTTCTCCTGCGTTTGGTCCCCCCCTTCTCTCACATGCCCATTGTGAGTCGCAATTTGTGCGCATTATGTATAGTTTGTCTAAACTCTCCCTGCTCCCATTCCTTTCATTGATGCTCAAACCCTCCTCCTCTTCACTGCAAAACCCATCAGCTAATGTCGATCCCCACTCTGTGCGTTTTCCCCCTACTGTCACTGTCTTTAAATCTATTAAATCTTCATCTATATACTCACCTTCCCTACCCTCAGCTATTTGTGCTGATGTTGATGCCATTTCCTTATTCTTGCGTGTGTATTTCCTTGTTTCATTTAACATTCTCCTATTTCTTCCTTCCCCGTCCTTCCTATCCACTACTTCACCGCCTATTTCCTCTCTCTTCCTCTTTATCTCTTCCATTATTTCTTCGCTTACCTTCGCTAGTATCCTTTCATCATCCTCTTTTCTCCCCTTTATTCCCCCTTCCCTTCTCAGTATGCATTCTATCACCTTCCCTTCTTCATACTTCCGTGCACTTTTAGCTATAATCCTCCTTTTCCACATTCCCATGTCCCTATCTTTCTCTTCTCTCTCCTCCTCCTTCCTCCTCATCTCCCTTTGTTCTGCACGCGCCATTCTTTCTGCTATCGCCCGAATGCACTCTCCTTCCTTTTTTCATTCTTCCTCCTTCACCTTCATTCTCGCCAGCTCTTCTTTATGTGCTTTCTTCTCATTCTGCCTCTTCCGTGTTTCTTCCTCGAACTGCCTGAGCAAGGCGATTCGCGCGTTCCTCAATTCCGCCAACCTTTCCTCCAATATCTCTTCCTCCTCTTGCGATAGTCGCCCTTCTCTTTCTGTACTTACCTCTGACGCTATCTGTTTGTTTTCCTCCTCTTCCTTATTTACCTTTTTTGCACCGTATCCTCCTCTTCACTCGTTAGTGTTCCCCGAAGTTTCAGTAGCACCTGTGCTGCTATCCACTCCTCTGGTACTATGTCCACAAACCTCCCCAAGGGCCTCCTGTCGTCCCCCTTCCCTGCCTCTGTAGTTGTTGAATCTACTGTACTTATCTCCCCCATTTTCCTTTTACAATCATCCGTGGGGGCATATGGTGGAGAGCTGTATGTTGGGTTGGAGTATCCCTCAGCAGCCATTAGTTGGTGACGGGCCACTTCTCTAAGCTCTGTTAGTGGGTACAACCCCCCTTCCTCCTTCTTCACTACCTTAACCACTGGCACCTCTTCTACCTTTTCTTGCTTTACCTTCAGCCTCTGCTACCGCAAATGATCCTTCTGTCTCTTTGTCACTTTCTTCAGTGTTGGTTGTGTTTTTGTTGGTCTTATTTCCACCCCCTCCTTCCTTCTTCTCTT
The DNA here is from genome assembly GCF_040938575.1 of Ambystoma mexicanum. NCBI lineage: Eukaryota > Metazoa > Chordata > Amphibia > Caudata > Ambystomatidae > Ambystoma > Ambystoma mexicanum. The sequence continues at coordinate 1,052,271,531 of NC_090941.1, forward strand.
CCTTTACCTTGCTTTCTTCTCTCGTCCCCTTCTCCTCTTTCACCCCCTGTACCGTGTACATACCTGTGTCCCCAGGTCTAGTTCCCTGAAACATCTTCCAGAGGTCAAAAACGTCTAAGTGGTTTGCTAATTTCTTTCCTTTGTAGGTGTTGTGAAGGTATGTTAACAAACTGTGTTGTGTATACGCATCGAAGCTGCCGTTGGGCGGCCACGTTACCCTTACTTTATTGTCCATTCCTTGTGTCCACTCTATACTGTATTATTAATTATTTTCTCCCTGTGTGGTGTCAATGTCGTGCAAATGTGCTGAAGTGGAGTTGTTAATGCACTTCCCATGTTCCTCCATCCCGCTCCTATCCCCGATCCATAATACAGGGCCATTTTACAATTTCAACTGTTCAAATGTCAACCTTTAACCTGGCCCCGTAAGAGTGTCTGCTGAAAAGTAAAATAATCTTTTATGTGTCACATTTACTACTTGTAACTATGGCCCCCTTCGACCGTGGTACACAAAGCCCCCTGCGGCGATGAGTCCTGTGCGGCGTGCCTCTTTGCTGCCTCACCTTCCTCTTCCTTCAGTACTTGTTACACCTTCAACGTAGCTCCTTCTCCTCCCCTCAAGCCACACCCTCTACTTCCACAAACCCCCGTTGAGCGCTGCTGGCGTTCTCCATGCACGGCTGCCTCTTCCCTCCGTGGCCCTTCCCCGTCTGAGCGCGGCCGGCGTTCTCCGTGCACAGCCACCTCCCCCTCTTCGTTCCTACCTCCTCGCACCCCCCCTGTCCCCAACCGCCCCTCGATGGACGTGAGATGGGATGCGAGTTTTATCGCGGTGTCCTATACAAAACCAATGGGTGACGTCACCAACCTCTACAATACACTGTAAGTACGTACAATTTTTAAAACTTTACAAATGTGCGCTTCTTCTCATGCCATTATCCCCCATGAACCCCACAGCTGTCTTGTCTTCTCACCTCGTCTGGTGCAAGGTAATCCACAATCTATTCACTTAATATAATCGGTCGGGGCATGCTGCGTCGCCTCGCGTGTGATACGCCCCCTCTCCAGAGGAGCTTAGCCAGCCAATTATCTTCTGCACTCGGTAAACAATCTAGCTACCCGCTGCGGGAAAACATCATCTACTTAACAAGCTTCAACACTCACTTAGTAGGGAATCTCATCTACTCATTGATCTATAACGTCAACTCATAGGAAAGCCGCAACCCCCTCTCACACAGGTGTCTACGATCTCTGACCAATCCAAGCCCTCTAACAACCACACATGGGTCCCCGAGGCCCCACCTGATCCACTTCGTGATGCTGTAGGGGACGCCCTGGTGCCTGTCCCGTTACGCCTCACACCTTTTATTGCCACAGAACGGTCAAAATCAATTTCCACACACTGTGTCCTCCCTCTTTAAAACTCCTCCCCCCACCGGCACAACATTACGTTGCTGGTTGGGTGTGTAATACTCACCAAGTCCTTGGAACATGTTTTGTCACCTATCGTCACCTGTATGCATGGTTCCTCCGCAGGGTTAGGTGTTACTGATAGGATGGGACACATCAAGCATGTCTGTGGGCTGTCCTATTGTGGATATAGCGACTGTCCATTTCCTGTGTATGGGTTGTGACCTAATATTGTCACCTTCCCAAGCTGTGTCTGTGCTACAGGTGTTTCAGTAGATGTTATGGCATTGTCTTGTATTTGTGTTAGTTGCTGGCCCGTTGGGGCCTCGTTGCTGCTGTGTGGTAGGCTCTTGCTGTATTTGTGGTGTCTGCTGTTGTTGTTGTGGCATTTGTGTTAGTTGTTGTGGTAGTTGCTGCTGTGTCCCCTGCTGTTGCTAAACCTGTTGTTCCCCCATAGACCCTTGCTGTCCCTGTAACCCCCAGGTCGCCTGTGCTTGTCTCATCCTGCATGTACGCGACATGTGTCCTACTAACCCACATATCCAACATGTCGGCGGTTCCCGTGCTTGCCATTGAAGTGCCCCCATATAATCCTGATAACCCTGCTGTCCTTGTTGATTATAACCCCAGAACCCTCCCCCTTGCTGGTGGATGGGTGGGTCATATCCTCTCCCTCTCATCTGCCAACCCCTCCCTCTGTGGTTGTTCAGGTACCCGCTTCCCATTTGCATATAACCTCCCCCCATTTGTTGCATGTGTGCCGGGGGAGGAAGCACTTGCTGTGTCACTATTTGTGCTTGCTGTGGTGGTGCTGCTTGTAGTTGTGTTATTTCTTGTGTCATTGTTGCCTGTGGTTGTGTGGGGGCTGTGATCAGTGCTCCCTCCATGGGATATTTCGATAACTTCTTCTGGACCAATTTTGCTTCCTAGGCTTTCCTATCTTCCTCCTTTTGTTTCATCTTTTCCTGCCACATTCTGCAATAGGTCACTATTGTCAGCTGTATTTCCGGCCACCCTTTTGCTTCCATCCCCACTAGCTTCTTTAACTGTCTCTGTACTTGTTCCGGGAGCCATTGTACTAGTATATGGTAAAACATCGCTGGTGTTTTGTCCCACTGTTCCCGTGTTTCCAGATACCACTTCTCCTGAATCTCCTGGATGTATTCAACCGGATCTTCATTCTCACGCATCTTTCGTGAGGTAATTGCCACAGTGCATGCATGAAATTGGCAAAAGGTGCTCCATCATGTACTGTGTCATGTATTGTCACCCCGGGGAATCCCGTCCTCTTCCATATGTCATCAGCTGCATTCCCCAGTATAGAAATTAGGAGGCCCTACACGTCTCCCACCGCTAGTGTTCGCCCCGCAATGTGTTTTTCCATTTCATATATCCATTCCCCAGCTCCCGCACTCAATGATGGGAGTCTGCATTTTATATTTTCCTTATCTGCATCCTTCCAGTGGATGTATTGTGGCACCGTTCCTCCCCTCTCCAGTAGTGGCATTAAATTGTATTCCCTCTCCTCTTCCTTCGTTCTCCCGTGTGTGGTTATGTATTACATTCATCATTTTCCTCTATGTCTGGTAGTTCTTCAGTGTTGCCGATGTTGCATGTGTGTCCCCTTTCTCTCCCTAAATCCCTCCTCCCCTTTTTGTGTCCCTGTGGTCCTATCACAGGCGTACTTGCTCTCTCTTCCTGCCTACGTCCTGGGAGATCCCTAAGTCTATCAACATATGTGGTGTGCACGGGGGTTGGTGTCAGTGGGCGTGGTGTTTGTGCAGGTGTGGGTGTTAGTGGCCGTGGTATTTTTCCTGTTGTGTCCCTGTCCTTCCGTTCTCCTGCGTTTGGTCCCCCCCTTCTCTCACATGCCCATTGTGAGTCGCAATTTGTGCGCATTATGTATAGTTTGTCTAAACTCTCCCTGCTCCCATTCCTTTCATTGATGCTCAAACCCTCCTCCTCTTCACTGCAAAACCCATCAGCTAATGTCGATCCCCACTCTGTGCGTTTTCCCCCTACTGTCACTGTCTTTAAATCTATTAAATCTTCATCTATATACTCACCTTCCCTACCCTCAGCTATTTGTGCTGATGTTGATGCCATTTCCTTATTCTTGCGTGTGTATTTCCTTGTTTCATTTAACATTCTCCTATTTCTTCCTTCCCCGTCCTTCCTATCCACTACTTCACCGCCTATTTCCTCTCTCTTCCTCTTTATCTCTTCCATTATTTCTTCGCTTACCTTCGCTAGTATCCTTTCATCATCCTCTTTTCTCCCCTTTATTCCCCCTTCCCTTCTCAGTATGCATTCTATCACCTTCCCTTCTTCATACTTCCGTGCACTTTTAGCTATAATCCTCCTTTTCCACATTCCCATGTCCCTATCTTTCTCTTCTCTCTCCTCCTCCTTCCTCCTCATCTCCCTTTGTTCTGCACGCGCCATTCTTTCTGCTATCGCCCGAATGCACTCTCCTTCCTTTTTTCATTCTTCCTCCTTCACCTTCATTCTCGCCAGCTCTTCTTTATGTGCTTTCTTCTCATTCTGCCTCTTCCGTGTTTCTTCCTCGAACTGCCTGAGCAAGGCGATTCGCGCGTTCCTCAATTCCGCCAACCTTTCCTCCAATATCTCTTCCTCCTCTTGCGATAGTCGCCCTTCTCTTTCTGTACTTACCTCTGACGCTATCTGTTTGTTTTCCTCCTCTTCCTTATTTACCTTTTTTGCACCGTATCCTCCTCTTCACTCGTTAGTGTTCCCCGAAGTTTCAGTAGCACCTGTGCTGCTATCCACTCCTCTGGTACTATGTCCACAAACCTCCCCAAGGGCCTCCTGTCGTCCCCCTTCCCTGCCTCTGTAGTTGTTGAATCTACTGTACTTATCTCCCCCATTTTCCTTTTACAATCATCCGTGGGGGCATATGGTGGAGGGCTGTATGTTGGGTTGGAGTATCCCTCAGCAGCCATTAGTTGGTGACGGGCCACTTCTCTAAGCTCTGTTAGTGGGTACAACCCCCCTTCCTCCTTCTTCACTACCTTAACCACTGGCACCTCTTCTACCTTTTCTTGCTTTACCTTCAGCCTCTGCTACCGCAAATGATCCTTCTGTCTCTTTGTCACTTTCTTCAGTGTTGGTTGTGTTTTTGTTGGTCTTATTTCCACCCCCTCCTTCCTTCTTCTCTTCCTTTACCTTGCTTTCTTCTCTCGTCCCCTTCTCCTCTTTCACCCCCTGTACCGTGTACATACCTGTGTCCCCAGGTCTAGTTCCCTGAAACATCTTCCAGAGGTCAAAAACGTCTAAGTGGTTTGCTAATTTCTTTCCTTTGTAGGTGTTGTGAAGGTATGTTAACAAACTGTGTTGTGTATACGCATCGAAGCTGCCGTTGGGCGGCCACGTTACCCTTACTTTATTGTCCATTCCTTGTGTCCACTCTATACTGTATTATTAATTATTTTCTCCCTGTGTGGTGTCAATGTCGTGCAAATGTGCTGAAGTGGAGTTGTTAATGCACTTCCCATGTTCCTCCATCCCGCTCCTATCCCCGATCCATAATACAGGGCCATTTTACAATTTCAACTGTTCAAATGTCAACCTTTAACCTGGCCCCGTAAGAGTGTCTGCTGAAAAGTAAAATAATCTTTTATGTGTCACATTTACTACTTGTAACTATGGCCCCCTTCGACCGTGGTACACAAAGCCCCCTGCGGCGATGAGTCCTGTGCGGCGTGCCTCTTTGCTGCCTCACCTTCCTCTTCCTTCAGTACTTGTTACACCTTCAACGTAGCTCCTTCTCCTCCCCTCAAGCCACACCCTCTACTTCCACAAACCCCCGTTGAGCGCTGCTGGCGTTCTCCATGCACGGCTGCCTCTTCCCTCCGTGGCCCTTCCCCGTCTGAGCGCGGCCGGCGTTCTCCGTGCACAGCCACCTCCCCCTCTTCGTTCCTACCTCCTCGCACCCCCCCTGTCCCCAACCGCCCCTCGATGGACGTGAGATGGGATGCGAGTTTTATCGCGGTGTCCTATACAAAACCAATGGGTGACGTCACCAACCTCTACAATACACTGTAAGTACGTACAATTTTTAAAACTTTACAAATGTGCGCTTCTTCTCATGCCATTATCCCCCATGAACCCCACAGCTGTCTTGTCTTCTCACCTCGTCTGGTGCAAGGTAATCCACAATCTATTCACTTAATATAATCGGTCGGGGCATGCTGCGTCGCCTCGCGTGTGATACGCCCCCTCTCCAGAGGAGCTTAGCCAGCCAATTATCTTCTGCACTCGGTAAACAATCTAGCTACCCGCTGCGGGAAAACATCATCTACTTAACAAGCTTCAACACTCACTTAGTAGGGAATCTCATCTACTCATTGATCTATAACGTCAACTCATAGGAAAGCCGCAACCCCCTCTCACACAGGTGTCTACGATCTCTGACCAATCCAAGCCCTCTAACAACCACACATGGGTCCCCGAGGCCCCACCTGATCCACTTCGTGATGCTGTAGGGGACGCCCTGGTGCCTGTCCCGTTACGCCTCACACCTTTTATTGCCACAGAACGGTCAAAATCAATTTCCACACACTGTGTCCTCCCTCTTTAAAACTCCTCCCCCCACCGGCACAACATTACGTTGCTGGTTGGGTGTGTAATACTCACCAAGTCCTCGTGAGTCAGGCCGCTCGACCGCGGGCACCCCTCCAAAACGGCTCACCACCGCTGCTCGTCTGGACCACGTCTGGACACTTGCCAACCGCGGGCAGGATACTTTTCAAGTCGGCTCCCGAGGGCCAATATCCGGATTGGGCTGTCCGGTCTTCTCGCAGTTCCACAATGGTCCTGTAGTCATCGAAAGGGGGCAACGGCAGAGGGGGCTGCGCTGCCGGGTTGCCTCGCTGCAGGAGGCCTGGTAGTGATAATTTTAGGATAAGTAAATCTCAGCAGTGCCTCTAACTTGTCGGGGTGATCTCCCGGGGCCGGCAGAGCCGTCCGCAGACCTCCGGGGCTAGGGAGGCCTCAACTCCTCCCGCGTCCCAAAAGGAGTATGAGACACACACAAGAGCAAAGTAATTAATGCTGTTTATTATAGTAACGGCAGGGATAGTTCTCCGCCCGTATGCATCCGGGGAGACGCTCTCGCTGTTAGTGTGGCTCGCAGGCCCTTTTTACTGCAGTGTGACGTGCTACTCGCGTCACCTGGGAAAATCGTCACAAAACCTATCGCCACTTCGGGTTGGCTCCCCGAGTGGTGGGGTTAGTATATATGCTTATATGAAGAAATGTTAGTGGGTAAGGACAGGTCTGGTGGCACACTTGGGACGTCCCTAGCACTTGTTACAATAAATTGGTTACATGGGGACCCTTGGTGATTGGCTACCCGAAATGGCGTCAGTGAGAAGCCCCTCGTAGTCTGATTGGTTCCCTTGTGAGCCCCCAAGGCTGGGACCATCGCTGTTCCCAGCCCGCGAGGTACCTGGCGTTTGCAATATTGTGCTACTATGTGTTAGTGGTGAACAATGGACAGGTCTTTGCTAGTGGCTGGTGATCACGCCTTTCCCATCGGTGTAGGTGTCCAACTTGCCGCCTCGTTGTTGCAACCTGTGTCCCAGATGTGGCACCCCGGCGACTGTCTGTCTCGCGAGCTTAGCATCTTGTCAGTTCGGCTTGGTCACGTGTGGAGAGACCATAGCTGGGGTAGAATTATGAGCATTTGATTTGGTTTTCGGCCCATAGTGGTGTTTGGCGGCGGCAGGTGTGACCTTGGCGCTGGGAGCTCGGCATGTGGGTTGCAACATTTCGGCCTTGGCGGTCGGCTCTCACTGAGACTTGTTCTGTATGGTCAGCATATTGCTTTTTCATTTTGGGAAGGTTTTTGTCTTAAAGGCTCCGGCCTAGGGACTCTTGCTTGCGGCCTACTCAGGCCTCGTTTCGTTTGGAGGTGATATATAGTCTACAACATGGATGCTGTAGGGCGACAGTGTGTCACAGTATATACACATATAATGGTATCTCTATGGAGGTAGGGTAGCATGAAGTGTCTGCAATCGTATACATGAGCTATTCAGGCATCTTGCGTTTCTGCGGTGCTGTAAGAGGCCTATGTGAAAAATAAAAACGATGCACGTCTGTGAGTGGGACAGTCCGCTACGTCATAGCACTGAGTATGTTCTTCGTGTATGTTGGTGTGTGAGTGACCAGTGTTCATGGTGGCACGTGTGCTCATGTCTGTTGGCTATGTCGTCATGGCATCTCTAACGATGTTGATGCTTCGCGGTGGTTGTTTTAGTCGATCTGGTCCATATCGCAGGCGTCCGCTCGGCCGGGGCATGGTAGTGGGCAGGCTCCTCGCGCATGTGGACCACGAACACACGGTACCTTGTTGACTGGTAAGGAGGTGAGCCGGTCAAACTCTTCTCTCGGGGGGTGTTTGGGTCGCGATCCTCTAGGCCAGGGTCTGGATGAGAATGGGGGAAGGGTGTTTTTCCATTTTCCCACTTCAAGGTGTTTGGTTTTCGATCAATACCATATTTCAGCATATTGTATCAGGTGCATAGGTGAAGTATTTATGTTTAAGTTTGGCCACATGGCATTTCAGAGGAATGGTTTTCACTGCATGCAGAACGCAAAAGAGACCTATGGATAAAAGGTGTAGTAACATTGTTTATGTTGAATTATTGCATATAAACGTGTTTAATATAATGAAAAATCTATTGTGTATTGGTTGTGTTTTAGCAAAGGGGCAGACAATTATTATAGTTAGGGAAAGTGATAGGCAAATGCATGTAAACATGTTTTACACCTGCATGTACACAAATATTACAAGCGCACAGCGCAGCTTCAGTGGTAAGTGCAGACGAGTAGGGATATTTTAGGGAAGTAACAGAAATGGTTAGTTATATCATGCTAGAACAAACACAGCAGGAACAGAACAGATTGCGATCCAAGGTCATCCATAGAAGAGCTCAAAAGAAAATCAGAGAAGATTTGTCAACAAATTGAAGATAGTCAAAGCAGGCAGCCATCCTTTCTGCAGACATCAGCAGCTCAGATTCATAAGAGACAAAAGATGCTGCACCACAGCCACCACTACTCCAAGAAGATGAACAATGCTTCACCCAGTAAATGGACGAGAGCACAGATGTTACCAGCCCCATCACCTTAAAGAAATAGACTACAACAAGACCAGTGCCCTACATGCAGAGGAAGAAAGAGCGCCTACTTTCGGGAAGTATAGGCAATTAAACCATTATACCATGACCTGTTGTCCTCATTTGGCTTCTACAGGAAACCAGCAAGTAGTTGTCCATGATATGATATGATATGGCATTTATAACGTGCCTATACACGAGTGTTTCTAGTCATGAAATGGATGTAGCAGGAGGAAATAGCAGGATTATTGCAGTAGGAGAAATATGTTTCTTTTTGTTGTTGCTTTTTATTTTAGTCTTTGTTTTCCCTCTCTTTGTGTTTAATGACCAATGAGGACAGTTATACCCAACAGTATTAATAGTGTAACAATGCATGCCTGGAGATGGCAGCTCAGTGCAGAGTAAGAACACGAGTGGTGTGAGTATCTGAAGAAGGTGAGGCAAACAAGGGCGAAATGACACATGTTGTGTGTGCTATCTTGTCCCGCATGTCACAGGAACAACCAAGCACAGTGCAGCTAAAAAAAAAAAAGTGCTACTAACATAGCTCATAGAGGGGGCCAGAAGGGAGGAGCATCAATTTGGCACAGGGCATATGGTGTTATGTGTTAAAAAGGAAGAGTGTGCATTGCCATGATGAACAAAGAGACTGGAAAGGTGGATTGAACGTTCAGTGATTAAAACAAAGAGGGGATGGAAAAGGTAATTAGAGGAAAAGCAAAAGTGCTAGTGGTGTTTGCTGACGAGGTAGCAGTGCTCATGAACAAAGAGAAACAATGTGGGAGTAATGATGTCCAGGCTCTGGCCTGGAGTGATTATAATGAGGGACACTTACACTACTTACAACTCACCCGATTTTCTTTATCTTTTAGATGGAAGAGGATTGTGCATCTGGACAACAAGAGAACATGTGCAGCACGTTACTATGCACCCGAAGCTGCAAGCAGAGATGGTGGCCCTAAAACAGGTATCATCAGGCCTGTGGGGGGGGCAAGCATCAGGCCAGCTCTCACTGTAATGGGGCAAGCAATGTCCCCTGTACTCCCTCACACTGGTGTCCCTTGCACTAACATTGTCTCCTTGGCTGACTAACCTGTTCTTTAGAATCCTGCTTTTCGACTAACTAAGAGGCCCCTGACCCTGTTGAACTTGCTACAAAGCAGCCGTGTAGTGGAAGTAGCAGTGGACTGACAGAAGGTCCCTGAACTTGATAATGAAAAGGATGAACAGGTGATTGACTCTCCATGATGGATCTGACTACAATTGAAGAAACAAGAACGGTGGTGTTCAAGAGTTGATTTCATAATGGGTTGTTGGGTCCCCACACATTTGTCTAAATGCCATATAAAGTCAGTACCGATTCTCATAGTGGCAATGGTCACTCATTGCGCATGTAAACTGGGGTTTAATTACGTAAGGGTTGTGTGTACATGATGACACTTTCTGAGGTAAACAAAAATAAAACGACCTAATGATGCCACACCTCTGATGAGGAAGATACATATATACACAGCACCACAACACCACATGGTTGGAGAGGCTATTGGTCTTTAAAAAAATTCTCTCCATGCCCCTCCACAGTTGAAAAATAATAATAACAATAATGCACTGCAGAAAGAATTCTATGGAGAGTACGGAGGCAGCATGCAGAGTATGGAGGCAGCATGCATGGGGTATTATGGCTACTATGGGTATAGATAGCGAATGAAGGCACAACAGGAAACAAGATGGAAGTGGCGATCACTTTTATGATCAGAGGGGGGAGCGAAGAGAGTTGAATGTAATGTCCACAAGAGGGGGTGGGGGGCACACTCACCAGCTATGAAAATAACATAGTGACTTAGGAGTGGCCTATAGGATGATATCATGATGCCCGTACAATAAATCTAGTGTGTCACATGTCAGGAAACATGGCGCTGTACAGGAGAATACACGCAGGACAACACACAATGTATATGTAGTCCCCAAGTATACATAAATAGGGAGGTGAGAGCAGGTGAGAGTACAGTGAGTGTGAAGAATAATCACACATGTAGCAATAATAATAGTATGTGTTTGTGTTTTGTTTTTATTTTTAGAGCACATGTGTGCAGGTTTTACTTCGGCACATATGTACAAAGGGTTTTGCTTATTGTTTATTTTTATAAGTGTAGGTGGAACATATTTGTTGCATTGATGTTTTATATTGCTTATGGTGAGCACATTTAAATTATTGTATAGAGGTAGGTAGTGGTAGCAGTAAAATAGAAGTCCACAGTTCCGCCAAGTTTTTGAAGGCAACAGCTGGGAAAAGTAGTCTCCTAGTCAGCCCATTTTAAAAGGCTGCAGGTTTAATTTCTCCTGTGTTTTATTTTGTTTGCAAACTGATCAGTGAAAGTTCAGGATAACACGTGACGCTAAATTAATGTTTTAAGGGGAAGATTTTCTTAGGAAGAACATACTCCAGCTGGAGCCGCTTCAAGCAGTATCTTTTTTTTTTTGATAACATATTTTATTGATTTTATAAACATACAAATTAACAACAATTAATACGATCACATCGATCAGGCATACAAGCATTCTCTAAGCACGGTTCTCCATACACATTACAAATTTCAAATAGCAAAGTCCTTCATATAATAAGTTACAGGGCTTCCAAATTATACATGGTGCAGATGGGTCTCTGAGGGACTCCAAATGTCTATTGAGTCTATTCATGAGTTCACAACATTCTATGTGTCTTCCCATTTTCGCCAGATCTTGCGTGCTTTCCCTGGGCATCCACTGGTAGTGTATATTCTCGTTTCCATTTGCACACAGATATCTACGTCCGTTATCCATTGTTCGTATTGTGGGGATGAGGGTGAGCCCCATAGTTGGGCCAGGTTCCTCTTTACGAGTCCTGTGGTTGTTGCCAGCATGAGTTTCTCAAATCGGGATATATCTAAGTCTTCATCCATCCCGAGTAACATCAGTTTGGGGTCCATAGGTATTCGTTGGCCCATGACCGCTGATAATCTATCACAACATTTCTGCCAAAAGATCTGGATTCGTGGGCACTCCCACAAGATGTGAAAAAAGGTCCCTCTCGCCTGTTGGCATCTTAGACAGTTGGGGACCGTTGCTCTCCCCCATTGATGTAAGGCCTCTCTTGGGTAGTATACCCTATGTAGGATTTTAAGTTGGATCAATCTGATTCTAGCCGACATGGCGACTTCCCTTGGGTACATGAGTGCTTTGGTCCATTCTTCCGGTTGTATTGGTCCCACATCTCTTTCCCATTTTGCTTTCAAGTCTGTAAATTCCGTTGTGGCGAAAGAGGCTATTGCATTGTATATTATGGAGGTTATTTTACTATCGATACATTCTACCACAATGTTCCTCTCAATTGGTGTGCAATCTGGAATGTTTGGTGGGTCTATCGAACATGTGGTAAGTGCATGTCGCATCTGTCTGTAATGACAGTGTTCTGTGGGAGATAGCTTGAATTTGTCTCTCAGGGTCTGGAATGGCATTATCACTCCATTTTGTATTATGTCTGCTAGCCTTGTTATCCCAGCTACTTCCCAGGTTGCCCATTTCGGAAGTTTACCAAGCTCCGGTAGGTGCCTATTTCGCCATAGGGGCTGTGCCAGTTTGAGCTTCCCATCCCATCCTAGGTGCTTGTGTGCGTCTAGCCATATTTGCGTTCTGTGTGCTTTAGTTGTGTTGGGGATCATGCGTACCCTGATTTGGTAGAGGGTCTCTAGTGGGGTGAGCCCTGTTCTCATCTGGCTATCCGCTTTAATGTGTGGTAATTCAGGGTTGTTGTGAAGGATGTCATTTATTATCAGCATCTGGGCTGCCCAATAGTATGTTTGTAGGTGGGGAAGTCCTATACCTCCTTCCCATACGGAGCGTTGTAGGGTTTTTAGTGCAATTCGGGGGTGCCCTCCACCCCACAGGAGCTTTCTGAGAATCTCGTCTATTTTGTGGAATTCTATTTTGGGTACATACAGTGGAGCATTCTGGAGGATGTGTACGAATCGTGGTAGAGCCAGCATTTTGAACATTGCTGCCCTTCCTAATAGGGTAAGAGGGAGGGTCATCCAGTGTTTCACATAGTTTGCGAATCTATCTCTGATTGGGTGTAGATTTTGGGATACGTATTGCGTGAGGTCCATCGTAACCTGTACCCCAAGATATTTGAACTGCTCAGTTTCCATTCTGTATGGGCAATTATTTAGAGCTGTCGCATCAATTCCTTTAATCGGGAATAGAATGGATTTGCTATAGTTTACCCGTAGTCCGCTAAATGCTCCATATCTATCTAGTATGTGGGTGACGATGGGGTATGACACTGATGGATCGCTCAGGTAGATCAGTAGATCATCGGCATAGAGGGAGACTCTATCCTCCCAGTCCTGGGCCCATTGGAACCCCTTCCACAGCTCTGATTCTCTCAGCATTATTGCCAGGGGTTCATTTGCCAGTGTGAATAGCATCGCCGAGAGGGGGCAGCCCTGCCTGGCACCTTTACCCAAATTAATGCTATGTGAGGTCCATCCATTCACACTTATCTCAGCTGTTGGTGCATTGTATAGCAGCTTGACCCAAACTATGAATTGTTCATCCAGCCCCATTCTACCCATGATGCTACACAAGGCGTCCCAGTGGACTGAATCGAAGGCTTTTTCGAAGTCAATTGTGAGGAGTGCTAGTGACTCCCGCAGTGTTGGGGACATTTCAATGGCGGTGTGCAGCCTATGGATATTCATTCGTGTGGATCTCTGTGGCATGAAGCCACATTGGTCTGGATGGATAAGAGTGTTTATTACTGTCTGGAGCCTGTTAGCCAGTATCTTGGCTAGTATTTTGGCTTCTATGTTTATAAGTGAAATCGGCCTGTAGGAGCTGCATATGTCTGATGGTTTGCCTTCCTTATGTATCACCACTATAGTGGCCTTTCTTAGATCCGGGGGCAGGATTCCTCTTTCTTTGGCATACAGGAACATTTTATGCATATGTGGTACTATTTGTTCATTGCCGATCTTTTTCCAAGCCTCTACTGGGAAGCCGTTAGGCCCTGGGGTTTTCCTATTTTGGAGTTGGGATAGGGCTGTTGATAGTTCTTCTTCTGTGATTTCTGTTTCTAGACTCATTCTTTGCGTATCGTTTATGTGTGGAATGGTGAGTGTATCTAGGATGCTGGGGTCCACCGAAGTCATCGGGGAGGCGTATTGCGCCTCATAGTACGCTGCGAAGGTTTCAGCAATGGCTGAATCAGTCCATGTCCATTCTGCATTTGTGGTGGTTATACATCTTATCTGGCGTTGCCCCTCCTCTCTCTTCTCCAACCACGCCAGCATCTTGCCGGCTTTGTCTCCAGTCTCGTATAGTCTAGTGCGCATAGCTCTGTGTGCTTGTTTCGCACAGGTGAGTGTGATATTGTGCAGCTTCTTTTGTGCCACTTGCAGGGTTCTGTTGTCATCTGGTGCGCCTGTATTTATATATTGCATTTCGGCATTTCTGACCTCCGTTTCAGCGTCTTCGACCTCTTTCCTGTGCGCTTTTTTGTAAGCTGCTGTCCAACTCAGTATTTCACCTCTCAGAGTTGCCTTATATGCTTCCCATATGGTTCCTTGGTCGTTTATCGAGTCTTGATTTAGTTAGAAATATGAAGCAGTGGCTTCCTGAATCTTTTCTACTAGCTCTGGGAATCCTAGATAATATGAATTTAGTCGCCATGTCAGTGGGGGCAGGGGTCTTTCTGTTTCAAGTAGGATCATCAGCGGAGAGTGGTCTGAGATCCCTCTGGGCTGTAGAGTTGCCTCCGTTACCTTGTGTATGTCTTCGCCAGGGAGGAAGAAGTAGTCCAGTCTAGACAACGATGCGTGTGCACCCGAGTGGAAAGAGTATTGTCTTTCTGTCGGATGCAAATCTCTCCATGCATCCTTCAGTCCCATTGCCGTAGCGAAGGTGGCTATTTTAGTTGGTATCGCTGGATTTCTCCCTCTTATATGTGTGCGGTCCATATTGACATCCATTACTTCATTGAAATCTCCACCTATTACTAGTGTATCTGCAGTATTATTGGCTATGATTGGTGTGATGTCGTCGAGTAGAGTAGTTATAAGCGCCGGGGGAGCATAGACCGCCAGTATGGCAATGGTTTGGTTCCATAGTGTTCCTTTTATGAGGACAAATCTCCCTCCAGTATCCTGGGTTATGCTGGATATCTCAATAGGGATTCTCTTATTTATTAGTATTAACACACCTCTCGAGCCCATTGAAAAGCCTGCATGTATTGCTGTACGGTATTTGGTTCTCTTGAAAAATTGGCATTGTGTGCCAGCCAGGTGTGTCTCGGTAAGTAGTGCTATGTCTGGATTATGACGATTCAAGTATTGTGTTACCAGTCTTCTCTTAATACTGTTTCCCAGGCCATTAACATTCCACGTCATGAGAGTAAGCTTTTTGGTATTTGGCCCAGTCGCACTCATTCCTTGTCGTGTATGAATGTCTGTGTCAGTGGTCGCAGTTTAGACGAGAGGAGTCCTGCGCTGTGGCTGTTTGGGCTGCCCTGGTGTCTTCCCATCTCAAAGTGCATGTCTAAGCCGTGCTTTCCTTGTTGCCAACAAATAACGCAAACAAGTCCCAACTCTCCCCCCTCCCCATACTCCTTCCCCAACTGAAGCATCTGTCGCCCACACAACCAAACTTAATCAAACTGTTGAACTTGGGGTGTCTCTTGTCACTGTGGCGTTGGAGGTGCCGCAGTGGAGACTCTGGGTTTTCTTTTTGCCGCCGTGGGTTGGAGATGCCATGGTGGGTGATTGCAAGCTTCCTTCTTTGCCGGTTGCAATCGAGGGGGTGGATTGCGTGGTGTGGCTTATCCTAGCCGCCAGCCATTCTGTGTGGTATTTGTTCCAGCTTGTGCCTCCGTTTGTCCACTTGCGGAAAGTACTTCATGCAGTTGTCTGTTGGTTGTATTTAATCATCTACGTTCTGTAGTATTTCTTCCATTTGTTGCTGTGGCGGCTCATTTGGTGGTCTGTTTGGTCGGGGTCTGTTTCTCCGGTTTTCTCGCCGTCTCCATGGGCCCCATTCACCTTCTAGGTTGCGTTCCGCCCAGCTCCATGCCTCTTTTGGGTCTGTGAAGTGCACTGTTGTGCCCTTATGGTATATTTTCAGCTGTGCCGGAAATAGCAAACCGTATTTCACATTCAGCCCTTGTAGCTGCTTTTTAAGAGTGTCAAAGGATTGCCTTGCTGTTTGTACTTCTCTAGTAAAGTCAGGGAAGAAGGCTATCCTGGAGCCGTTATATGTCATGGTCTCCTTCGTCCTCCCCATGTGGAGTATTGCATCTCGATCCCTGTAATTTAGGATCTTGGCTATCACTGTTCGTGGTGGTGCTCTGGGAGTTGGCCTGCCAGTTGGTATCAGGTGTGCCCGCTCAATTGAAAAGAAGTTTGAGAGGGATTTGGGAGCGAATAGATCGGCGAACCATTGTTCGAGGAACAGCTCCATGCTGGGTCCCTCTGTTTTCTCGGGCAGGCCGAGGATTCGCATATTATTCCTTCTCGAACAGCCTTCTCCTTCTTCCAGCCTCTCCTCCAGTGCTTTGATGCGGTCTAGCGCGGTATTCATTTGTTGACCCATGCTTCTTATACTGTCCTCCGTCACTGATATGCGCGTTTCTGCCTCCCCTGTTCGAGATGATAATTTCTGGAGATCATGAAGCAGCAACGAGACCTCTGTACAAATGCTGTCCATTTTGACTTCCATGGCGGTTCGAGAATTGGAGATGGCATTCATCACGTCTCTAAGGGATATGTCATCCTTGGGCTCTGGTGATTCGTCAGTTTTATTCTGATCCATAGGCGGTGTCGGGGTAGACGTTGTGTATTGCTCCATTGTGTTCTGGGTTCCAGTTCTCTTAATCCTTTGTTTGCCCATTTCTGGTGTGTGGGGGTACAGCGTGTGGTTTCCCCCTGGCTATTCTTAGCAGTAGGTCGGGCTTTGGAAGTCAGGGAGGTGGAGGGGGGCGGGCAGACGGTCAGTCCGGGGTGCCGTCTGCTATGCTTCGGTGTCTCAGGAGATCGCCTCCCCTCCTCCCCCTTCTCCTTACCGGTTCTGCCTTGCGCTGCTCTCCAGGTTCCCTTCATCACCGCAGTGGTCGCTGCTGCTGGCGGCAGGCGCTCTACGGGGGACCGGAGCGCCCGCACGGTCCTCGGCCTGCCGTGTGTTGGGTGCGCGCACTCGCTGGCCGAGGTAGGTCTCCCAAGGTACGCTGGTGTTGTAGGCCTCGGTGAAGCCGGGATGTCGTCCCGGAGGATGGCTAGCCCAACGAGGGCCACGGGGGGAGGGGAGGTGCTTGCTCTTTTCGGTCAGCAATGATTATCAGAGTCGGAGCGGCTGACTTTTCCAGGCGCCACTTCCGTCGGATCTGTGGGCTGGGTCTCTCCCAGTTTCATACGATTTATCTTCGGCTTCCGCGAGAGGCAGCGCCTGTAGTTCTAGATTGTGTCACCGTCGGCCATTTTGGTTTCGTTTTGGCGCCGACTGCTTCTCTCTCCAGCTGTAGATATCTTGGGATTGACGCTTCGGAATTAGCACCAGTTGCAGATAGTGTTCCTACTGGATTTCCGCCAACTTTGAGGAACCTTTTTAGGGATATATTTGCCCAAATTCCCAGGATATATTTCAGAATGTGGCTGGCGGCTTCGGGAGCTCTACGGGCTCACGTCTTCATCGGTCGCCAGCTGGCCATGCCCCTTCAAGCAGTATCTTGAAGGCCACTGTGCTAGGCACCTGGAAGTTCAAGCAAGATTACGTGGCCATACATTAATTAAATATAGTGAATTCTAGCATGCAGCCATTGGGTTTCTTCAGCGCAAAGTTGGCACACTGCAAGAAAACGATGGGAAAGACTGGCAGGGGCTGTGGGGTGAAGGATAGGGAGCCAATAAGGAGGACATTGGGTTTCTTCAGCGCAAAGTTGGCACACTGCAAGAAAAACTATGGGAAAGACTGGCAGGGGCTGTGGGGTGAAGGACAGGAAGCCAATCATGAGGACAGGACTGAAATATACATGGCCTTGCTCACTTCACATTATCTTCATGAAACATAAGACTATGGGCCTCATTACACGGACGGCGGTAAGGGTTAACGGTCACCGTTAATGGTAACGGTGACCGTTAACCCTTACCGCCGTACTTCGAGGTCCCTTTGCGGGTTGGGGAATTTAACGCCTGCTTTTTGCAGACGTTAAAACCCAACCCGCAAAGGGACCTTGGTGCTAATTACGGCACCGCAAATTTGCGGTACCGTAATTAGCACCTTCCCCATTCCCATTATGCCCTATGGGGCAAAAATGGGAATGGGGAAGGGCAATGCTGGAAGGGGGAATTACTGCCCCACCAACCTTGGAGTAGGGCGGTAATTCCCCTTTCCGCCAAGGCGGTGCCGGTAATTTACCGGCATGGACCAAGGTGCTAATAGCACCTTGGTCCACCGCCTACCGTGTAATGAGACCCTATGAAAGCCTATCAGAGCAGAGGTTTTCTGCTGGTCAGCTTAGTTATGTGATTGAGGGGCAGGATATGATGATATTATGACATCATGAAATGTCTGTCAAAGGGTTTTGTTCCAGGAAATGTGTTTGCCCAATCAAAGATAACCAATGTATGTAGCACTATAGGGCCTCCGGATTTTTCACCCAACCATGTCTTTTGACCAGCCCCATGATGTAGCTAAAGTGTTCTGGTTTTTCCTTATGAAAGGTGTAACTTTAGTGGGTGGAGTTTGAGACCTTTTTAACCAGTTCAGCTTGTAGGACTGCCTGAATAGTTTTTCTCGCAGCTGTGGGGAGTTAATCATTGTGTGATTATCCTGCATAGTGTCACTCGTCATTTCAGATTACTTAAGTAAGTAGTCCCTCTTTATACAAGGCTCCTTGAAGTTAAGGAGACTCTGAAAAAACAGCAGTTTTGCACTACATCAATGAAGATGAAGTGCACATCCTCTGTATATGCCCTCTGTATCACATGGTGATAAGGCCCTAGATTACACGTGTTCTGAGAAGGAGTAATATAGGCGCACAGTAGATTCTCTACATTTAAAAAAATCAAGGAGAGAGCACAATGTGGTTTTTGCCAGAGCCGGCTTTCTAGTCAGAGCGTGGAGTAAGAGGCTGCGGGCCTCATTACACGGTAGGCGGTAAGGGATTACCGGTACCGGTATTTTACTGGTACCGGTAAATCCTTACCGCCTTACTACGAGGTCCCTTTGCGGGTTGGGGAATTTAACGCCTGCTTTTTGCAGGCGTTAAAAATCCAACCCGCAAAGGGACCAGGGTGCTAATTACGGTACCGCAATTTGCGGTACCGTAATTAGCGCCTTCCCCATTCCCATTATGCCCTATTGGGCAAAATGGGAATGGGGAAGGGCAATGGAGGAAGGAGGAATTACCGCCCCGACAACCTTGCAATAGGGCGGTAATTCCCCTTTCCTCCAAGGCGGTACCGGTAAATTACCGGCATGAACCATGGCGCTAATAGCGCCATGGTTTACCGCCTACTGTGTAATGAGGCCCTTTGCTTTTTTAGACTAGCATTTCAAATCCATATTTAACGTCATGAAGTTATATTTGTGTGGAAGGAAAATTTAGAAAGTGCAGCATGAAATTATGTGAAGGGATTTAGTTGAATCGCTGAAGGGAAAAATATAAGGTAACATTTAAATAAATCCATGTTTATACTTAATATTGTTAAATATTCAAGAAGGATTATATGTTTGCCTCCTGGTTTATTTTATGGTTTTAATATCTATCAATGTGTGCATTTTTGGATTGAGTTCTGAGTACTGTTCAGGTTTTAATGTGACAAACCTATTGTTTGTTCAAACAGATAGATGGCTTTACTAAGGAGTATGCATGTTATATTTATCTAACATGTTTGTGGTGACATTCTCTCTCAGTTTGTTCTATCTTTTAGGCCTTTTTGTCTTTGGCTAATTCTTTTCCTTCAGACTATGTGCTGTTTGCTATGTAAATGTGAGAGTCTTCATCACAAAACATGTTCTTTGCTAGAGATTGCTGCACATTACTTTATCATTTATTTTTACCCTGTCTATACAACAGTAATATAAATTACTTATCACATCTCTTTCTCCATACTAGGTTCATCCGTTAACTCTTCCTAACAATCTCCTAGGCACATTTGCTCTTTTGCCTCATGTGAACACGTCATAGTCAGCTTCTGATGTTGCCACCTACTTCCCTTCTAACAGGGATGATCTGCACTCTTCTTTTTCCTTCTGTTTCTAGTACCTCTACTTCCTCTGCACCTTTCTCCTTCTGCTTAATTATCTTCCTTTCCACTTTTTCTAAGCCTCAAACACCCTCCTATTTCAAAGTGCTTATCCTATTTCTGCTCCACTACTATCTCTGCCATCAGCTCCTATTCCTTCAGTGGATGATGTAAGGAAGTTAGTAATATGTAAGTGAGATGTTTCTTACTTCCTTACACCTTCTTGACATTCTAAACAAGCATCTCTTCCTATTTGTTTGTATGTATCTACAGCTTTTAATATGAAGGATATTACTTCCATGTATTTTCAAATAGGAATGTCTGCTTCTTTCCCTTTTTACTCATGTGATTAGAACAGTCCTGTCCCTGTAGGTTGCTACATTGGGAAAGTGACAGGAAGATCACTATTTACAGGAGGGTGACTTATACCAGTAAAATCAAGTTAATGAGCTGTCTAAGTAAGGATTCCCAGCCTATGGATATTGTAAAAGCTTGTATTCAATGTATAGCAATTTGCCCGAGTATCTTCTGAATTCCTGCATCCCACAGGAAAAGATATTCCAAAAACAAAAAAAAACATGGTTATCTGTTACCTGTAAAGTTACAAAAGAGATGTCTGCTTAATGATTTGAAAAACACCAAGTCTAATACAGTTGTCATCAAGATGAGAAGGCGTGAAAGCAAAGACGATCTGCCAAAAAGGAGAGCAGAGAAAACTAATATGAATAGGAAAACGTGTGTGTTCACATTCCTGAAGTGTATTGGATTAGTCATCTCCATGTTCTTCATGTAGTAAACTTCAATGCCAGAGGACTTGAGACTCACCTCAGTTTTATTGGAGGAAATTGAATATGTCACGGGTAGGCAAAGACTACTTAAACCAATGGAATGATGGTGTTCCCAAAAATATGTTTTGCTTCCAGACTGATCTTTGGATCTCAATACTTGTACACGTTTTCAATGCTATGATTTCTTCGAACTGTTTACCAATGAGTTGGAAGTTTGGGATAATTATGCCAGTACACAAAAACGGTAACAAGTGCTATCCATTCTCATGTCATCTGATTGCTCTCTTTGATGGCACTTCTAAATTGTTTGCTGGTAAAGACTCAAAATTGGGATACAAGTTATCCAACACCCATTTGGGTTTTAGGGTTGGCACTGGTACAATTTGTCAGGGTCTAAATCCCTATCGAATCTTGGCCAAACACGTCAAAATGATGGGTTCTCTTCTCTACGTGGCTTTCAGGGGTATGAGCTTGGTGTTTGAACACGTGGACAGGAGTCTCTTGTGGCAAACCGGTAGTAGTATGGGGTTACCAAAACCATTGCTCCACATGATAATGGCTCTGTGTGAAGACAAAGAGTATGAGTCTGTTATGAGAGTGAAGGGGAACTAAGTAAACATATTCAAGTTGTGTGAAGGGGCTCTGTGCTGTCCCCCTTCATTTTGATCTGTATGTCAATTATCTGACAGCTAATCTGGAGACTACTATGTCAGATGTTTAAAGGAGACTTCTTATCCTTGATGCAGGGCTTTTAGCCAGAACCCCAACATCACTCCAATGTTTGGTCGATGAGTATTCACATTATATGACTACAAGTGGTCTTTTAGTAAACCATTGTATCTGCTATCTCATGTGCATTTCTGGTTCTGTTTTGTATGGTGAAAGATTGGTTCCCTGCAACACTTTCGACTACTCGGTAATTCGATCGACTCATAGACTGACTTGGAATAAGCACATTGAGATATTGGCTGCTAAAATTAGGCATGGTTGGGGGCATTTTTAAAATGGTTATGTCTCCAGTATTACTCAGTTGACCATCTGATAGCAATTTATAGGGGTGAGGCTATCTCTGCAGGGTCATATGGTTGTGAGAGTTGGGGTTATGGGAAGCCAGACCCCTTTACAAAAAGCAGATGATAATTTCCTTGTTTGACTGCTGTCTGTGCCACCCTCTACATCAGTCAATACGACTCATCTGGAAATGTCTTCTGCCTTTATGAATGACCTATTACTCACTAGGCCAGATTTATCCTGCATGTTTTATGGACAGGACAGGAAGGCACCTTAGCAAGAGCCTTAGTCAAGAATATGCCGTCTTCAATAATTCACCACAAAATAGGATGGCTGTCTTATGTTGGATCACAATTGTATAAATTAGATATGGGATTGTGTTTAGCTAAAACGTAACTTCTGAATACAGTTCTGAAAAAACATGCTGAAATGTAAAGCATTTGATAATTTAGCAGATCAGGGAAGACACGTTGATATGGAGAGACACCATGTCAGAGTGTACTTACCACTTACACCTACAGAAGGGGTTGGAAAGTATTTGTTGATGGGTCACAAATAGACAACATAGGACCTTGCTTGTTTATTCTTGGGTACTTATAATGTACGTATACAACAAATGGTGTTTCTAGGTGCCAAACGACAAAAGGGGGGTGGGGCAGGGATGAAAAATGGCAGAAAATAGTCCTGCTAGGCTTTGTGTCATTCCAATCATGTAAGTGCAGTAACAAGAAGTGCAGTGAACTGGGGAGGGGGTGGGTGCCGGTCAGAGCGCTTTGCGCTAATTCTAAGGTGGGAAGGGAAGAGTGAAGAGAGTGCAATTGCTGGGTGGAAGAGGGATGAGGGCCCCTGGGCTAGGCAAGTGCTAAGGGTAGGCCAAGTGGACAAGTGCCTGCGGAGGAAAGCAGGGAGTGAAGGGAATGAGGGTCCACATGCTAAGTGTGATGACAGGGCTGGATCCAGCTCAGTAGGGGTGTGTGCCCCACCAGGTTACAAGGAGAGGGAGCCTGGTAGGGCAAGTGCAAGTTTGCGGGGGTCAGGAGAGAACAAAGTGGTAGGGCAGACTGAATGACTCAGAAGGAACCAGGCACCCAGTGAAAATGTAGCAAAGGGGGCCATTAGCAGGGTAGGGGGCTAGGAAAAGAAGAAGGACACCAGAAGGTTTTGAGAAGCTTCTGGAACTTAAGGAGATCCGGCTCAACCTTGAGAGGGGTAGGGAGGCCATTGTAGTGGGAGGCCATTCCAGAGGGAGGATCCTCTGGAAGAGAGAGATCTACCCCTCACTCTCTGCTTGGAAAAACATCTGATCTGCAGAGAGTTGGAACTAGAAGATCAAAGGGCTCTAGCAGGGAGGTATGGAGAGGTATTTGGGGAGAGAGGTAGCCATGTGGTTGATGCATAGGGTCTTGAACTGGATCCTCTCAACAAACGGGAGCCAGTGGGGAGATTTTAGAGCTGGAGAGATGTGTTTGCTGGGCTTGAGGCCAAGGATGAGTCATGTACTTTTATTCTGTATTAATTGAAGTGGGAAAAGGGAGGATTTAGGCAGATTGAGGAAGAGGATGTGCAGTAGTGCAGCCTAGAGAGGACCAGAGCTCCAGAGACAATGATATTCTAGGGGAAGGTGAGTAAGGGGAGAATGCCTCTTAGAAGGTGCAGCTGAAAGTGGGCCTTCTTGGCAAGGTCCACGATGTGAGGAGAGGAGAGAGAGGAGTTGAAGATGACACCCAGGCTTGTTGCCTCACAAGAGGGTGAGGGGAGGGGGCCCATGGAGGGCAGCCAGAGAGTAGGAGGAAAGGAGGGAGCAGGGGTCCCAATGAGAAGGATCTCAGTTTTACTACCATTAACGCATTAAGGCAGAGATTGTTAGCAGCACACATGCCTGAACAGCAGTAAGACAGTCAGGAATGAGAGAGAAAGTGAGGAGAGAAGGCAGAGATCAAATGGGCTAGAGGGGCAAGGTAGATGTTGAAGAGCCACAGTGAGAGGATAGAACCTGAGGGATGCCACAGGTGGAGAGTCTAATGAGGGAGAGAAAGGGGCCTAGTTGAACCTGCGAAGGTCGGTCAGGGAGGAAAGTGATCAACCAGTCCAGTGCCAGGTCCGTGATGCCAAGGGTATCACAGAGATGATTTAAAAGGGTGGCAGGATTAACAATAAAAAAGGCAGAGGAAAAATCAAGAAGGATGAGAATGGAAAGGGAATTGGAGTTGAAAATTGAGAGCAAGTCTTCACAGGTGTTCCGGAGTGCAGTTTTTGTGCCTCTGGATGCTCTGAAGCCAGACTCGTGGTCGTGGAGACAACCAACAGTTTCAGTCTGGTGGATCAGCTGGGATATGACCAGCTTCTCCAAGAGTTTGCCCAGGAAGGGGTTAATGGCTGTAGGGCGTTAGTTAGCAGGACAGGAGGGGTCGGCAGACTGGGTTTTGAAAAGAGGGTGCACAAGGGAGTGCTTGAGTGATAGTGAAAAGGAGCCAGTAGCAAATGAGTGATTGCAGAAATAAGCCAAGGCTGGAGCAAGCAATTCAATGTTCTCATTGATAGTTCGGGAAGAGCAGGGGAGCACCTGGTTGGAGGAGACTTGCATTGAGAGGACTAGTGTGGAGATTTCCTCCGGTGGTATGGGCGAGAAACAGGAGTGTAGGAGGGGATCAAGGGAGGCCTGAGAGAGTTTAGATAAAAAAGGGTGGGATAAAGAGGAGAGTGAGGACAGGATATGCTGAGTTTTGGTTATGAAATGAGAGGCCAGTGCAATGCAGATGATCAGGGATGGCAGAGGAGAGGTGTAGACTGCAAATCGGGTGAGTTGCTTGCAGATTCTGAACAGTTCAGCCATGTTGTGTCGTGGCTCCAGAGATGCAGGCTTGGATATGCGCCTTCTTCATTGAGTGGATGGAGAGTCTGTATTGCCTTTGGAGTGCTCAAGACCTGCCACTACCAGTCAGCAATTCTGTACTTGTGTTTCAGAGAGGCAAGGTTGGAATCATACCAGTTGTTGCGCTTGGAGGCAGGCTTAATGCGGATACTCATGACAGGGCCAAGGATGTCCAGAGTGTTGGAGATGGAGAGGTGAAGATTACCAAAGGGCTGGGTCGGTGTGAGAGTCAGTGGCTGGAGTGGCAGGGGGAATGAAAGTGGCAGCAAAAGCAGCAACTGACGCTCGCTTGATTTTGGTTTTATTTACATGTATTACGTGCAGAATTTTCCCAAAGGCATTTTAGCACTCCTAGTGGAAACTGTTTTAAAAAAAGAAGAGTCTTCAAGGCCTTACGAAGGGCAAGGAGGTTTACTGTAGGACTTAGAGAGAGAGGAAGGGCTTTCCAAAGGTTATCCGCTTCCACGGAAAAGGAGAGAGCCCCAATATGGCTGTATTACACCACAGGGATTCGGCAGGCAAGCATCGGCAGAATGCAAAGCACTGCCAGGGTTGGAGGTCCACAAATTCGCCTGTAAGTACTCCGACATAGTCCATAGAAAGCACTGTGAACCAGGCACATAGATTTAAAGTGAATGCGCTTAATAACTGGCAGCCTATGTGGTGTGACCAGAACAGGAGCGATGTGCAAACAGGGGGGGTGGAAGTGACCAACCGTGCAGTGGAGTTCTACATAATCGGAAGGTGCTGTAACACGTAGGCTGGTTGGGCGATGAAGAGGAAGTTACTATAGTCAGTAGAGGAAAAGATAATTGCAGAGACTGCCGGGGCGTGAAGATGAGCTGGAATTAAAGGGAAAACCTGGCAAATAATCTTAAGCTGAAAGTGGCCCTGCTGACAAACAGCACTGACCTGGGGCTCCATAGATAGTGAGGCGGAAACCCTTACCCCTAGGTCTTTACCAGTGGAGACAGGTATTGGAAAAGAGTCAAGAGTGGGAGACCAGAAGTCAGTAGTTCAAAAAGAGGAAGCCGTGAGGTGGGGGGCACCAACACCTCAGTCTTTTCTCAGTTCAACTTGAGCCAGTTGTTCTGCATACATTCCCCAACGGCCTCAAGACATGCACAAAACCTGGCCACTGACTCAGGAATAGACAGGTCAAGACGGACCAGGATCTGCGTGTCATCTGCATAAGAATAGCAGAGGATGCCATGGTAGAAAATTTATTTTTTCAGCGGCTGAACGTGGACATCAAATAAGACCAGGGAGATAGTAGACCCTTGAGGGACACCACAGGTGAGGTCCGTTGCCAAAGAGAATAAAGGAAGGAGAAAGAGAGATTGCTGGCAGCCAATGTCTGCGGACAACCTTAAATGCGTCTTTAGAATGGTTGAGGGAGGTCTCAATCAGTGAGGCGTAATGAGACTGTTTAGCATTGGTAATGGCACAATGCTACTGCAACATGGCCTGGGACATTGCAAGTTTCATTGGTCGAATAACGGAGAAGGAGACTGGTAGTGCATGTTTGAAGCTTAGCTGGGGGATCCCATAGATTCAGCTGAGCAGACAGGAGGGCATGGACAGACCAGGAGAGGGGTGAGGTGAGAGGAATGGAGATGGGGATGTCTGCAGAGATGAGAGCATCAAAGGTTTGTACGGCTGGGGGAGTTGGACTGGAGGGAAGAATAGTGAGGGAAAGAGAGTCACTGTGGCTGTGGAAGAATCCAGCTGCTGCATCAGGAGAGTCAAGTTGAATATTGAAGTCTCGGAGGAAGAGAAGCTTGGAGGTGGATGGCGGAGAGAAGTGGTGAGGTCAGACCACTCGGAAAGGAAGAGGAAGACCCAACCAGGGGTCCTGTAGATGGTGGCAAGAGTCAACTAGAGGATTGCAGAGACAACAAGCCTATAGATGAGGCATTCAAAAGAAGAGTAGGTCTGAGTAGGTATGATAGTAGCAGGGACCCATTCAGGAAAGATCAGGGCCACTCCATCCCAAGCCGGTTATACCTGGGTTTAGAGAGCATCTTGTTGCCATCCGGGCAGAGTGTGTCAAAAATATTGTCAGAGCTGGCAGTGAACCATGTCTTGGTGAGAACGAGGATGTAAAGTGTGAAGTCTTCAAGGAGGTAGCAGATGTCAGAGGAGTGTTTAACAGCAGAGCAGGAGTTGAGGGTAGCTGAGTGGAGCTGTTGCCACCTTTGAAGGTTTTCCAAGGAGGCATACAGGAATGTGGTAAGCCTGTCTTTGGTGGCGAAGGGGCCAGAGGGTTGGCAGGAGGAGACATGGCAGGAGAAGGGGGGTTTGATGAGAGACTGGAGATACCTATCACGAAGGAGGAAGTTGGGCTGAGAGCCCTGTGCCATGACAATTCCATTGTGGTAGACATTAATGATGCCCCTAGAGAATGGGAAGTGTGTCAGGAGTATGTCAGATGGGGTTCCACCATTAATGTGTGAAGAAGAGAAAGGGAAGAGGACTGAGACCATATATAGAATCCAAAGGTTTGGGGAGAGAACGACAAATAGGATGTCAGTAACACTCTGCCTGGAAGAGGCGCTGACATAGGTGTCACTGGTGGGAAGGCCTGGATTGGGATAGTTGATAGAGTATCTTTTAGAGTAGATGGGGGAGATGGGAGCACCATGGAGGGGAGAGTAGAGAGATGGCAGGGGGAGAAAGATAGGGATGTGGAAACTGCACAATGCACAGCAAACTCACTAGGCAGCATAGCAGCAGGATAGGCACAGACGAATCAGGTGCACGAGAAAGGAAGTCCAAACTAGTGAAGAGACCAGCTGCAGTCTGCTCCTCACACCAGAGCACACAGCAAGGTGTCAATGCAGATTTGCAGTGCCCGGGTCTGACAGGACTATGAGTTCTGGTGGTGAACTTCTTTGACACCCTTACATTTGGCTACGGGGTGTTGCACTGCTTTGGAAGCTATGAGAGGGAAGGGGCTGTTTAGTACGTCATGTGCCAAACATGCTGACTGGGTCAGTCAATTTCCAACAATGTAGCCTCAGCACTCCTTCTGCATAGTCCACAATGATTGCTGGGGCCGGGGCCCCCGCTATCTACAATGCTCTCTTCCCAAATACTCTCCTTCTAGAGCCCTCCACTCGCCCTCCTCCAACTCTCCACGGGTGAGCCATTTTTCCAAACAGAGATTTGGGGGTAGATCCTTATCCTCTGCAGGTGCCTCCCTCCGGAACAGCGTCCCTGCCTCTCTCTGTCTTGCACCGGACCTCCTTACGTTCCGGAATCTACTCAAAACCATCTTTTTTGTTTCCTCTTTCTCTCTCCCTCTCCCCGGCTAACCTCCTCTCTCCTTGCTTCCTTCCATTCTTCTTTCTCTTAGACTCCCCCGTCAGTCCTGCACTTGCCTCCTGGCCTCTGCACTTTGCTAGGCACTACTGCATTATGCTCCATGAGAGGTGCAACCACTCTGCTCTTACCCCTGGCTCCTGACAGACTGGACGCACTTGCACAACCTTAAATGTACTAGGCCTAGAAAGTCTGTCTTTCCGGTCCTCCCTCTGTCTTCCCTCCCTAGCGAGGCCTAGTACTGTAGGTTATCGTACTGTATGTTCCTTTCTCTCTACCCCCCTTGTCCCCTCACTCTTTGTCATGAACATATACTAGTAGAAATGCCCCAGCCTACTATGCAAGTTACTGTTATTAGATCATTCTGAATCTTCAAAGCCTAAGAATGACGACTGTATTCCCTTGTTCCCTTCCCGCCTTGAGGGGCTTTGAAGCACTTCACCTGTGTATAAGTGCTTTATAAATAATTAAAATTACAATTACAGGTACACCATGTCCCCTCAAGCCTTGTTGTGTAGAGCGAGCATCGCTGTATCTGGCAATACCTAAGTGCTATGCCAGGTGTGTTCAGATTGTGAACTTTATGTTTGATTCAGAAGTTAGCTTACCATAGATGGAGGTCAAGGAGAAACCCAGTCTGGTGCGTTCTGCCCTAGCAGTTGTGTAAACTTAAAGTGGCCCTTCAAAGCCGGGGAGGTGTTGCCTGTTCTGTTGTCCGTCATCCTCTGAAAGTGCAACCATTCCAGAGGTTCACTGTTCCAACTCCTTGCCCAACTTGTGAATCATAGTGCTTTATTTCTCCAGCCCATGTTATTATGTGGCCTTGGGGCACAAAGCAGAGCCTTCCCCGTCAAGAGGTATTGCGTACATTATAGCTGGACCTCTTTCATATGCCGTCATTCACCAGAAGTCAAGGGGCAATTAGGGCTAGACCCAAGCTTGCTCCCCCTCCACTTTTGGCCTGCTTGTATTACTGCTGTGGGCACCGTTATACGCGGCTCTGTGTAGTCTCTGGTTGCCGCTGCATACCTATGCAGTTGAAGCTGGCTACCCAAGCTCCTTAACTGTCGTGCTTGCTATTTTGTAGTGGGGGGGAGCATGTTCACCCCTTTACCTGCTGACTCCGGGTCCGTGACCGCCACCTACCTCGACCGTGCATCAAGTTCCTCTGTCGCCTTGCCGAGCCGTTAGATGCCTTCACCCGACCCTTTGGCAAACCACAGTAGCTCCCACGTGGCATATGATCCGGGCGGTTGGCTCACTCCAGACGCCCTCTGTTGTCAGATGTTGTGCCGCTGTTGCTGGCCGTTCACAATGGAAGCTCCTGGTGGTTTCTGTGTCTTAGTAGGGGACCCCCACCTTGCCCACTGAGGCCGCCGACCAAGTTTGGTCACAATGCTGAGCCGTCCCAACCACTGCATTCAGCACTAGGAGTGCATTCTTACCAAGGCAAGGTTTAATGTATGTCCTTTGAAAGCAGTGCTGTTTCAATGGTGGAAGGTCCTGTCTGTAAATCCCAGCTGTTTATGCGGGGCGAGGGAGACATTCGCCAATTTCGTTATTTGTTGGACCTCATATGCACATTTAAGGAAAGCTTTTTAATGGATATATTGCGGGTTGAGAGATAATACACCAGCACTTAAGTATTTATAGGCACTCTCTGAGGGTAAGGTAACTGTTGTCTTTGCTGGCTATTTGAGGAGGGCATGAGCAAGGAGGAATCAATAATTATCACTAACATCTGAGCAATAGAAAGCCGCATATACACTAACAATATCAGCATGAAGGCTTTTCATGTGACTGAATATCTGTGTTGGCCTTAACCACCACTTAAATCATTGCTTGGTCTTATGTTGTGATTCTAAGCCAGGCTGTTGTTTTCTATGTATTAAATTGGTACACATCATGTAGTGTCGGGATACATTTATATTGCTAAATGTTGATTTATGTGTTATGTATTTTAACTAAGCGGTGGATTGACTGTAGTATTCATTTCAGTGTTATGGAATCGTATACATTGTAATTTAATATTGTTGTTTATGTTTTATGGATTGTTTATATTCGAAATAAACATTCTTGACTGATAAACTGTCACTTTTCTGCTAATTACTTGCATGTGTTTGGTTCCTTTTCTTCCTTAACGATTCAACACCACTCTTCCCTTTCTGACTGAAGATCCCCTATCCAGTTCGACCGCTCACTCAATTCTTTTTTCCTGCCTCTTCTCCCCATTCCTGTCCTTTTCCTTCTTTTTGTCACTTTACTTTCACACGACTTTCTGCCTCGACACTTAACCTTCTGCAACCATCAGTTTCCTTTTTCCCATATCTCTTCTTTTGCTCTTCCTGACAATTTTCAATTTCATAACATTCAAAAAGGTTTAATTTTCTTACTTTTTCTGATACCAAGACTTTTGTTCCTAGGCTTGCTTTATCTAGGCTTGTGTTCTTCTGGATGCCTGGTCAACATTTTCAGAAACATGTGCGGTGAAAGAAGGCGTGGAGGGTGAGATGTGTCAAAGTACCTAAGCTCCATGAATACTATACACTGCAGCATCTTAATCATAGTCTAGTGTTAAATTGAGAAGTGGTCATAGGTCTATGGTGAAAGACTTTCAGGTAACTACAAATTGCAGGGATGTTGACACATAGAAGTGTCCACACCTCCCTCTTAAGAAGGAACTGCTAACCAGTATACCTTTCATAAACCTAAGCTACAGAGGGAAAGCATTGGACAATGTGGATACAGTCAGGGACTCTGTAACAACACCAGCCTGCATAGTCTTAGATGATAGTCTATCTAGATACACAGAGGTAGAAATTAGCTACTAGATTAACACAAGGGATGAGATTACGTTTTTAGAATACATTTTCACAGAGGCTATACCACCAAAGGATATTTGGTTTCAATTCAAATCAATGGAAATGTAGGAATATTTAAATATGAATAGGGTGTTTCATAAGTCACGTACTTCCTAGCATCCTGAGACCAATGGGAAAGTTGAATGTTTCTAAAAAGTCCTGAAAGAGAGCATCCACTCAGATATGGAAGGAATCCTTGCATTTGAACATAAGTGTATTGACAGCACAGTAAGCAACGCTGCAATACCTAAAGTTGTGTGGTAGTCAATTTTCATATTCAGTGGTGTGGAAGGTGGGAGCAGAGGGCCACAATTTGTGGTGGCACCAAGGTGGAGGTGTCCAGGTAAGGGAGCACAGGTGAGTGTGCATTTGGCACTGTCAAAAGAGGATTTGTGGTATGTAAAAGACCCTTTAGAAAACAAAGGACAAGGATGTGGCCGAGTGACTGGGCACAAAACTAAGTTAGAGGCAGCAGCAAGGGGGTAGAAAGAAAGCAGTGTGCATGGAAGTGACATGTCTGTGGGGTCTGAATCAAGGAAAAAGAATCAGAAATTGGGCACCGACATTAAAAAGCACATTTTTTGATGAATGGGGCTAGAGACAAGGATTCTAAAATTAGGATTGTTCCGCAAACAATGTATGTCAAACACATAGAGCCATGTAAAGAACATTCATTGCCCACCTATTCTCAGATTTTTCAAATTCATGTGCATCTCAATTTGAGATATTTGGGGAAAAAGGTCCCATACAAGACAGTGTACTGCCTGGTTGATAAAGGTGTACTTATCTAACATTGATTACACATCTATAAATAATAGGAATTGTATTAGTCAAAAAAATAATAAGAGTGTTTATTACTGCAGAAACTCTGTAAAAGACAAACATAGATTAGATTGTGTGAAGATTAAATACCTTGATGCTGTCACTTTCCCAAAGTGGAATCTCCTTTTTAAGTTATAGAAACAATTCACGCCTTGATAACCTCATATGGGAAGCTTTAGAACTGTGGCAGGGTGGTGAAGGGTCATGGACGATTTGAAGACCATTCACAAAACACACATGTGACCATGAAGCCACCTGGGGCATATCTTAAGTTGTCCACTAGGTCATACACAAGGGAAAACTGACACAGGTTACCTAAACTTCAACAATTGGTGGTCAGAAGACACAACATGAGATCTCGCAAGAGGCATGATTTAAAGGAAGAGAGGGTCAACATTGGCAGAAGAATGCTATGACTGAACATCTAGTTGGCACGTGTGCATGGAAAGAGTGCTCAGCAACACGATCTGGAATGTGCATGTTTGAAGGAATTAGTGAATTGCTGTTCTTGGTGCTGCTTGGTGTGGAGTTTTGTTACTAGCAACATGCAATGAAGAACATATTAATGGCATGATTTATTGCTTCACTGATTTACTATTTTTCACTATTTAGCAGGTAATATGTAAGGAAATTTCACCTAATAATGAACATTTGAGGTGCAGCATGCGACCTCTAGAGAAAGAATGGAGACACTTATGCGAGATGTCTACATACAAGAAATTGGATAATCATATAGAGATTTTACGATACCGTAGATTTTACTGAATCCAATTTCACCTATTCAGAAATCTTCGCACTTCTTTTCTTCAAATTGGTTAGTTTAGTAGGTACATTTTAAAACATACATGGGGTGAGGTAAAGGGTTAGGATAAGGAAGGGGGTTTAGGGTGTGGTTGGTAGGGAGTTTCCCCAGCATCATACAAAAAAGATTTGAAGAAAGATAAATGTGAAGATTTCTCCTTTAGGTTAAGTGGATTTGGTGAAATGACTCACATCTGAGATTTTATACCCAAAGCACTTTACATAGACCATTCCTATATTCAATTAGTATTACACAATTGGTATTGGTACTCAATGTATCAACCTCAGAAGAATGGAAGACTGATTTGCAAGGAACCTGTAGACCACGTACAGATCTCAGCAGAAAGCACACCACCAGCTGAGCTATCTTCCGAGCATCAGTCTTGCAAGCTGGCAGAATTACCTTTGTGTCTCATAGAGCAAGAAGGAAAGGGTGTTCACTTATAAGGTGAACACAAACTATGCTGACTATCTCGAGATGGTAGAAATGTCTTTTAATTGCATACTT
Organism: Ambystoma mexicanum; assembly: GCF_040938575.1. Taxonomy (NCBI): domain Eukaryota; kingdom Metazoa; phylum Chordata; class Amphibia; order Caudata; family Ambystomatidae; genus Ambystoma; species Ambystoma mexicanum. Next base: position 1,052,304,343 of record NC_090941.1, read on the forward strand.
TACATGCGCGAAAGGATGCAAATGGGCAATACCCTTATCACACCACTCTTTATGTGTGTGCTTATCTGTTACACATTATCAACGTTGGTCATGGTGGCAAAGCCATAGAATAGGGAAAACGGCGCATAACGTGATAATGCAGGCTCCCATAACGGCGACTTTTCCCAGAGACAACAACGGCCTAGTTGTTTCACGTACATCTGACGCACTCGCGCCGGGTCACGTGACTCCTGATAAGGAAGGAAGTGCTGCCTGCATACGCGCCGCTTCGGCCTTTGTGGACGCTCCGTAAGTTCGCTTCTAGGACTCACACTCCTTTCCTCTATCGACCCAGAGTTTCTCCTTAATCCTTACTTCTGTTCTGATTTCTATTCCCTTGCTTAGACTCAGCTGTTGGCCGTATTTGGTGGGATTCGTGGGCTTTCTGGCGGGTTGGCCGCCCGTGTTAGTGAGTACAATCAGACTCATCTCCCTTCAGTAGATTTCTCTCCCCGGCATTCTAAAGCTTACTTTCTATTCTCTGTTTGCTAGCGCCACCACATCCCTGGAACAGGACCAGCTTCTCAAGCCTTCGGACACCTCCGAGAGCAGTCTCTTTCCTTGGAGGACACCCTCCTTAATCCCTTGTACGTGGTTTCACTCTTCACACTCTCACTTATTTCTCGCTACCAGTCTTCCTGGAACTTACCTGTCCTATCTTGTTTCCCTGGAAAGGTCTCAGACCCTCTTCGTTTTCCAGCGTGCATAGAGGATCGTCCAGATTTCCACCTCCCGTTCCGAAGAGTTGTAGCCGATCAGGGTTTTTTCCCCCAGGAGGGTTTCCCTGGGGATCCTGCTCTCCTCCTAACTGGTTTATCATTCAGGGAGCTGTGAAGCAGGACTCCCACGGGGGATTCATCCATTTCCACAACCCCCGCCAGTTGTCTCCATTCCGGATCGCAGTCTGCCCAGGTTAGTGCAATTTGTTACCTATTTGACATTGTCACAGAATGCCTTGATCCCAAAGTTTATAGGTGAGTTAACATGTGAATCCTGGTCCTAGAGTGTGATGGACACCAACGTTAAATGGAAAGTGAAGATAACATGCAACTAAGGTTCTCAGGCCAATAATCCCAAGGCACCATAGAAATGGCAGGAGAATGTTAGTGATATTTAAGATCAGGGAGAGTATGAGGTGATGACAACACTTACACGTGCATGTGTGAGTGCTGTCTTCCATTTGGTGCCTGACACCTTTCTAAGCTTGAAGTACAGCATTTCCTTTCCTTAGTTTGTTTGCCCAGCATGATTAATACTGAGAAACTTTGTAAGTTAATGGATAGGATATGCAATCCCAAAAAAGCAATGCCTTATTATGTTGAGAGGTACATGTTATCTGCGACATTGTAAAAATATTGTACCATGCAATTAAAATAAGGTAATTTGATTTTACAGAAAGGCCATAATGCCAGTACATAAGCAAATCCCTTGGTAGAGAGTGAATACAATAGACAGATAATATTGGTAATGGTCCCACACCTCTAGTCAAACAGCAAAACATACTTGGGGGGTGATGTGTAAGACCCCATCACTTATCTAATGCTGTAAATAGAGCTGTCTCTATCATGGCATCAATGGGCACCTTTCTCACATACACCACATACACAGAGAGCTATCATCCACTAGTATGGTAGTGGAAGTCTTCACAGAGAGCCATGGTATGATGAATGATGGCCATACGGCATTGCAGAATCAATGCCATACGGCATTGATTCTGCATACGGCATTTGCAGAATCAAGGTTGTGACATGCCAGTGGAACCGACTGCCTCACAAATGCATCCAAATTCTACTATGAGTCACCCATCACCATGTCCCAAAATGAAGGCTGGGCTGCCATTATAGATTGCTCTGATGCCTCCCAATACTCACAAGATGGATGTCCCAATGCCTAAAAGGTTCTGAAGGACAAAGGCCATCAAAAAAGCTTTCAAGTTCATGATCAGAGAGTTCACACATTATGGGGACATTGAAAAAAGGAATAATGTATCATTAGATGGCAACTGTTTTTTTCTTAACATTTCCTATAAAACTCCTAAATGGCTATTTCTACTTCTGCATCCAGAGACAATAAATTGGTTTGAATGGATCATGAAATAACAAATTGCGATCTTAAAGCATTGACACCGCATTGCCTTACTTTCCTTCATGGCTTAAGTCTGTTTTTCGCAATGTGTGGCGTGGTAGCAGTGGCTGCATCTGGATCTTTTGATCATTTGGCAACTATTAAAGTGCATGAGTGCAGAGGCCATCTGATCTTGTGGTTTGAGGACTAGAACAGCCAGATAATATTGGTAATGGTCAACCATCTGTAGTCAATTAGTGAAACCTCGGAGGAGGGTGGAATGTGTAAGACCCCATCACATATCTAATTCTCTAAACATCACTGTCCCAAGCATTGCATCAATTGGCACCTTTCTCACATATGCAGTGAGATATTAACCACTGTAACTGTAAATTACCCTGATGATCCATAGGTTGCTGCAAAGAGGAGCTTCCTAGTGAAAGTCCTCACAGCAAACTGTAGCAAGGTCATACTACACTGCAGGATCATTTGCAGAATTCAGGATGTGACTGCCTCACAAGTGCATCCAAATTCAACAATGAGCCCCCATCAAAATGTACAGACAGAAAGGGGGTTTGCTCTTAAATATCCCTCGGATGCCTCTCAATTCTCAAATAATTGATTCACACACTCCCCGAAAGGTTTTGTGGGACTGCAACAACACGTTCAAGTTCATGATCAAAGAGTGCAATTGAAAAAAGGATTTATGTATCAACAAATGGAAACAGGTTTTTAAAATGTCTTACACAACTCTTAACTATCTAGTGCTGCTTCTGCAACCATAGACAAATAATTGGTTTAAATCGATCATAAAATAACAAATTGTGATCTCTAGTATAAAGTGCCATTAAAGCTTTGACAAAGTGTACCATTCCTTTCCTTCATGGCACAACATGTGCGGTGGCAGTGGGTGCATCTTGATCTTTTGGCCAATTGACAAACATTAAAGGGCTTTGGATGCAGAGGCAATGTGGGTTTGTGGTTCGAGGCATAGGCATGGATGAATTGTAGCTTTTTAATTGGCAGTGAATGAGACACTGTACTTGTACCAATTGTGATGTATGGTTTGTAGAGGAATCTATACTGAAGAAAAGAATGCAGAAATAGAAAAGCTAAATTTTGAACACACATATGTGAGCTGCAGCCTGTGCATAGCATCTGAAATACATGCGTGCAGGGAAATCTGCAACATTAGCAGTGCATTGACGAAAGTATATGTCCAAAGTAACTGATAAATCCAAGAACATAAATCTCATCAGTTACCAGAAAGTATCCAGCAACCATTGTTAAAATGAAAAACAGTCCAATCTAAGATGAAAACCACTGCATTTAAAATTACAAGCAGAGTTGGGCCCACATTTTTAGCAGGTGTCTGTTTTTATTTCCTTTACAGGATTACAAATCAGTATTTTGAAACCTATAAATGTTGAAAATGTTGATCTTTAACAGAAATTTGATTACAAACAACAAGTTATAATGTTGTCCTCTTTTAAGGTGGCAATTGATTGCAATGTGGTGGATAAAAGGACTTTTCAAGGCTGCAATATCAATGAATCAAACCTGAATAAAGCTAGGCCTGAACTGACAAATGATAATCCTTCCTTCCTCCAACCCATAGCAACACAGCAAGAATCCGAATGGTGTTAGTTTCAGGCCTCACTATAAAAACAAATGTTACCCATTTCAAACTTCTCTGTGCTTGAGTTTAAATCCTTAAATATACATTTTGATTTGTCTGAGTGAGAAAAATGTGAGTAACTGATGAGTAACATTATGTGGAATATACTGGTTCCAAAAGTTACTATTGTTTAATATTAAAATCTCCACAATTAAATACCATCACATTTAGAAGTTACTTCCACTAGATTGCCCCCTCCATTTAAATACCCAATGATCATGGAGGGGTCGGTTCAGTGTGATGTCCCTTTTGGAGCACTGTCCAGTCACATCACCTGACCAATTAAATCATAGAAATGATACGCAACTTTAAAGGATGTGGTTTCTGCTCTGTACAATTCAAACCCATAGAGATATAGATATTAGTCACTCACTGCCTGATTTAGTGGAAGAGGGTGAGAAAGGAGAATTGATAACATCAGACAAGGGAATGGGATATGCTTTCCTTTTTGGAGCCATTTTTATAGAATACAAACAGATCACTGTAACAGAGGGCTACTTGCAGCTAAGGACCCAGGCCTTCTTCAGTGGAGGAAACAACAGAAACCTTCCAATACAGAAAGAGGAAGACCAGGTTGTAGAGGAAAGCCATACCCATCTTTCACATTGATGCCCACCTATTCCTAGAGGGGGCGAATTGTCCCAGTTCTTTAGTGGGTACACTCCTGTCTGTGAGAATGGCAAATGAAACATCGATGTAAGTATAATATAAAGGAAAAATAATCCTAAGGGGGGCAAGTCTACAAAGGAAAAAGATGAAACCCCTTCCCCTGTCAGTACTGAGAAGTGGGGTACATACATTGTTTTGGTTCCATGTAATAATGTCGCCACAAAAATATCGCCATACAAAAATATTGCCGAAAAATTGTCGTTTTTTGTGGCGACATTATTGCATGGAACAAATAATGTTTTTTTTTTTAAACATTTTTTTTGTCCCTATCGCCACATATATGGTCACACAAATAATATTGCATTTTCCCAGCGATATTATTTACGGCGACCATATATGTGGCGATATTAATACCTGATACCATTGTTTTTTACAACTTGGGAGATAAGTAAATAGTTCAGTAGCATATGTGCTTCTGGAATTATGGATTTGATTATATAGATACTATGGTGTGTATACAAGCAGAGTTCTGATATGGGTGCTGATCCATTCAAGGAAAGGGAGAAATGTTTTTCAATTGCCACCCACTGGTAATGCAATAGAAACACAATTGAACAGAGGTTAGTAAACATATCCTTTCATTTTGTAAGTGATTCACGTGTAGGAATGTTAAGTAGCTGGTTTCAATGTAGTTTTCTAGGATGCGGTTTGAATTTCTGACAGATTCATTGAGTTGTGGGGATTTTTATTGGCAATGAATATGAAGTAAAAATATTTAGATAGCTGTGTCTTTTAAAAGTCCACTTTCATAATAATTCCATTTTGATCATTGATGTTGGAATTTCATAGCTACATAATGTGTGTATACTTAAATTGATTAAGTTTATTTATATTGTTATTAATAGATAGGGTTCTATGTGATATGTCTGCATTTTAAAGGCCAAACACAAATATGACTGATTTTATTGATGCTGTTTTTGTGTGGCCCTTAAAATGCTAAAATATTATATTCCAGCACTCCCAAAACCCCCATCCACCGCCCTCAGAAGCAGATTCCCTCCACACCTTCACCCACTCCCCAGACCCTGCCCAATACACACTCACTCTCAAAGCACAGATATACACACACGCATGAACACAAACAAAACATTAAACACTTACCTCAAGGGATGCTCCTTTCCTCTCTTGCCCATGCCTGTCAGCCTCTGTGCGCTTTTGTGTGTTGCAGTGGCTTGGCAGTTTGATTTAGAAAGATCACTGTGCCCGGTCACAGTGCAGTCTTTCTAAATTGATCTTTTTTTCCAAGTGATTTAAAACTATTTTTAACTTAATACCATTAATAGATCTTCTGGGCAACTCAGAGTGTTTCTTGTCCCATAAGGGGAGGGAGGCTGTTGGGAAACAATATTATTAAACTGGGGGTCCAGGTTCATAAAACTAACTTTATTCAATAAATAAAAAGTGTGAGCCTCTGGTTGGAGTGGGTGGAAAATTCCCCTGAATTGGATGTCACCCAATTAAAATATCCGACAGGTTCATATTGCTTGTGGAGGTGCAGTTGTATTTGGGTGCTGTCTGATATTACATTCACATGGGAGTTGAAAGAGGAGGATTTGCCAAAGCTGCATCCCAGACTTGTTTGCTTTGCACAGGACCTGCGGAGGGATACCAGTAGGTCAGATAATTTCAACTGAAGTAAGTCACAGACTTCTCTGCCAAAATTCAAATTTTCGATTTTGTCACTGTTCAAGAAAAGGGTATTGGCAGAGATCCAGGACTGGAATTCAGATAGTTACTTGTAGACGAGCAGATGCATACTTCACTGATAGACTCTGCCCCATTATCTCTATCATATTGGAACAACAGTAGAAGAGCCCTATGTGTGACACCAGGTATGTCCCAATACTACTCCTCATCTGTAACATCAGTCAATCTATGCCCTTTCCCATTAGCAATCACTGTTCCCAATGGCCTGCCCTCATCCTATCCTTCGCACATGGCCAATTCCCCTCGTACTACAGCTGCAACTACTTCTAGAGGAATGACTTGTCCCGCTCTCCATCCGTAGGTATCTGTGGTCTAAACAGAAACTCATCAGGTATTCTCATGGTCTTTCCCACTACGTCAGGCAACCATGTTAACAAAATGTGTATCCCATACAGAAAAACTTCAGGTTCAAGTGGCACTCCCCGCAGAGCAATAAACCCTGTAAATGGCAGTATAAATTTGCCCACATTTAAATAGTGTATCCCAGGAGTGGAACACACTATACCATTGTCAGTAAATGAAATCATCTTGTTAAGCTTTGTCATTTAATCTCACACCAGAATATTGACTGGTGTCTGCCAAGAATCCAATAAAGGCGCAGACATGTCACATTCTCCCACATAAATTGGCAATTCATCAGTAAAAAGAACTCTACTTGTAGCTCCAGAGAACCTTTGAGCATTCACAGCATTTCCCGATAACAGAAATGTTCCCTCCCGTATAGATGAGCGAGTTGCACCCCTGTCTACCAAAAAAGAAAAAGAGTTGCCTCCTATTGATAAATCAACCCTCGGTTCCTCTTGGGGTCTGGTATTACCGATAGTACTGAACACATCAAGTTGCCCTGTGAGCTGTCCTATTGTGGATATATACTCATCCCAGTACCTGTGAAAGGACTCCCTCCCATCACAGTTGCACTCCCCACTCTAGGTGTCATTAGCTGTCCCGTGTTTTTGTTCTGTTGTATTTGCATCGGTGCGTGTTGAGACTGTCCTTACGGCAGACTCAATGGTGCTTGCTTTACTTGCGGTGCTTGTTGCATTGGCAGCGCTTGCTGTTGATACACTGTCTGAACTTGTGGAATCCCATTTCTAACTTGAGGGCTATATGCCGTAGGGTAAGCTGTGCCCCCTCTTGAAAATTGCCCATTTTGTACATACCCTTGACTTCCACACATACACGCAAAGTGGCCTTTCATGCCACATGCCCAACATTCAAGAGGAGCCCTTCTAATTTGGCCTCATTGCATATTCTGGTTTTCGTTCTGCACATTTTGAAAGCTATTTTGATTATTTTGAAAACCATCCCTTCCTCTGAAACCCACTCCTCGGCCTCTTTGAATAAACCCACTTCCTCCTTGATCTGTGTGTCGCTGATCATTTACCTGCGATACACCAATAGGCTGATGCATTCCTAGCACTTCTCTGCTTGTCAAAACTGCCCCTTCTAAAGTGTATTTTGACAATTTCTTCTGAACTAGCTTGGCTTCTTCAAGCTTCCTAGCTTCTTCCCGTTTCTTGTTCTTCTCTTGCAGCAGTCGACAATGATGCACTATAGTCAACTGTATTTCTGCCCACGGTTTTGCTTCCATACCCACTAATTTCTTGAGCTGCCTCTGCACTTGCTCCAGCAGTCCATGCCATAAAATGTGGTAAAATACTGCCACTGATTTCCCCTAAGGCTTGCAAGTTCCCAAAGTCCACTGTTCCTGAATACTTTGAATGTAAGCAAGCAGATCTTCCCCTTCTTGCAATTTACTTGCCATAATTGCACCCATATCTGAGGTTTCAGGATACTGCGCCCTCAGGGTTCTCCATACGTCTGCCCTACAATTATTAAATGGCGCTCCATCATGACTTGTATTCTGTGCAGTGACACTAGAATAGCCTGCTCGTGCCCAAATGTCATCAGCCCTTCCCCCAAGAATGGCTGCTGGTAGACCCTTAATGTCCCCTATGACCTATGGCTAGAGTATTTCCTGCTGTCATGTTTTGTAGTTCATAAATCAATTTTTCTGCACCCATCATTAAACTGGGAAGTTTACATCTTATATTATCCTTGTCCATCTGCGGCCAAGGGATATACTGCAGTCTGGCCCTCCCTTCTCCAATAGGGGGAACTGTGTCAACCCAATTCCACTGTTGGCTTCCATTGAATGGCTATCCATAGTAGGGACAACGGTTCTGCATCGCCTTCTTCCTGGCAATGACCTTAATATACTCAGATATGGTGGCGATTCTCCTCTCTTACTCTGCGCTCGTCTATTCTTTCTTTTATTTTTCATCTTTTTATCATGTTTGGCTTAGTCTTCCCCTTGCTTACTTCATCAATGCTTTTCCCATCAAGTTTGAGCAATGTCTGTCCACCCATCCATTTGTTCTGCACAAGCGTTATCTCATCAGTTTTCTCCTTTTCTCCTTTCCATCTCTTAATCTCCCATTCTATATCTAAAGATACGTACGGTCGTTCACCTTTCTCCTCTTTGTTCTGCAAGGCCTTAAAGATTTCTTCCTTTCCTTTACTCTCTTCTGAACTATCACCACTGCTATACGCAGATGGCTCATGTAGCGGATTACTATACCCTGTTGTCGCTTTCAGTTCTCTCAATCAATATAGTTCTACATCTTGCGTACTATCGTTGTTTATTTCCGACAGAGTAGGGGGAGCGGAAGGCTCACCACTCTTCTCCTTGCTCTGGTTAAGCATCCATTCCTCAGGGGGTGGGTCCTCACGCTCCTCCTTTTACATCTTGAAGAGCTCTAAACAGCTTACCTTTTCTCTAACTTTTTTAATGTGAACGCTGCGTGCAGGTATGTGGTTATGTGCTGTAATACTGATTTTGACAATGATCCGCCTTGTAGCCATGGCATGAACCTCTTAGTCGCAGTGCGTTTTACCCATTCTGCACTGTACTGTTTGATCTTGGGCATGTCTTTTGGCAAGCTTTTACACGTGATATGATATGATATATTTTATTTATATTGCGCTCGTACACAGGTGTTTCAGAGCGCAAATGTGCATCAGTGGTGTGACTTCTCCCATTTTGACAAGTCTCAATTGACTGTCTATACTTACCAGCGTTTACACAAAATAAGTTTCAGAAAAATAATCAAATATGAGCATGCTCCACACTCGCCGACCAAGCCTTTACTTCTCAATGATTTTGATCTACCCTGCAGTCGGCGCCGACAATGTCCCAAGATAGATAATATATTTTTACCTCTATTCAACAGAGCCTATCCTTGCCGTCTCTCCCAATACTTCCTTAAAAACATAAATTCACAAACAGACAAACTAGTCAACTTTCACATGTACGTCATGACATCACTTTTCACTTAGGCTCTAAAATACTCCCATGGATTGTGAATTGTCTTCTTTCACAGAGCTGTCTGCATGTCGCCTATTTTTATCCTCTTGGATTTTAAGACTACCCTCTGCGCTCCTTGAGCGAGGACTGCAGGCTTTCCGACACTACACGTCTCACTCCAACACTTTATCATATACCTTGATGTTCCTCGTCACACACTAAAATATTCCCTGTTACTTTATATTACCACAATCCCACCCGCACAGTTTGCCACTCTTCTTAGCCTACTAACCATTTATGTTTCAGCTTTAGGTCCTCAGTATCGTCTCCCCTCCTTCAATCCAGCCACTGTTGCCTTCAGTCCTCTCGGCGCCTGTGGAAACAAGGAGGGTCACCTGTATCTTCTTTACTTGCAAGCTTGACTGTTTCGGCCGCTCTCCAAAGGAAACTTCGTGTCCTTCCAGCTAGATGGCAGAGGGTATCGGATTATCTGAAAATCTTGAGTCTAATAAACCGATGGATCTTTTATCTAACCATCTGACACGCTACCACTTGAACCCATATAGGGCTCTCTAAGACGAGATGGTGCTCTTATGGGAAGGATGGGGATGCAGAAGTTGCTCAAAGATCAATAAAAAGATTGACTCAGAAAACTGGCAAAAGGTACACTGTTTTACTAACAATTCTCTAAATCATGGAGTACAACGGACATCGATGGACGTCTCATGGCAAGGTCTCCACAATGTACATAAAAAACAAGCTTTTATAGTAAAACTTCATCATCACTGACATCACACTATGTGGAAAACTATAAAACTTAAACTGGATTGTGGTTGAATAATGGAAAACATCTACATATACTTTCTATGGGGTATTGAGGTGTGATTGGGTCTCTATCGTCATGTGGGCAACTAAGCGCTCCTCTAGTGCAAGTCATCTTCATCATCATAAAATACACAACGATTTATTGGTTCACAAACTATAGGGCTCTTTGATATGTGGCCCTCTGTAATTGGTTGGCACGCTTGTACCCTTCTGGAATATTCCATTTGCTAGCAGCACGCAAGCTGGTACCCCAGGTGTTGGTGGGTTGGGCTTGACCATGCCTCCCCGCCCAATTAGTCCAGCATCTATCATCACTCTTACTTTCTGTCATTCAATTAGCCTTTGACCATAGCCTTGTAAGCCTCACAACTCCTGGGAATAAAAAGGGAGTGTGAGCATGCCCTCATCTTCTCGCGCCAGGGTCGTCCGCCCAAGTCTATTTCCATCTAGATCACATGACTGGAGACCACGTTTCGGGGTTCTTCTTCGTATTTAATGGTTTTTAAAATGAATAAAACTTAGCACTCATTGTCCTTTTGATGTACCTTGGCAAGGCTTGGCCTGCCTCTTCAATTCATTGTATCTCTTGAAGCTCGACAACCAGTTCTCGGCTGCACTGGCCTTTTGACACTGAGACAACCAGGCCCACTTGAATTATTTCTTGCTCATCAGCTACTTTTATCAATTACGCCACACTTTCAGCTTTCCTGCTCATGGGGTCTCTGTTTTGCTAAAACACGATGTGGAACACTCAGATTTCCTATGCATATTTATACCTTGGCGCATTGCCGCAATCTATTCACTACATATAGCCAACCTTTATGATTACTTAGTCTACTTGTGTTTCCAGCATCTGTACAGTTATAACATGGTTTTCATTTTCTTCCATGCTCTTCACACATGCAATCTTCATTTTGCACGTAAAAGGTTACTCACTTCTTTACTTTGTCACAGGATTCTATATGTTCACTTTACTTTCTCTTCTATTATCTCTTCTCTGTGTGTCACTTTACATCATGTGATATCACCAGTCTGCACTTTCGTCCATCTTCTCTCGCTCTTCAGGGATCTTCCCCAAGAGACTGTCAGCTCTTTGTGGATACATAAAGAAAGGTTTTCTCAATGGATACTTTGCTCCTAAGGCTGCTCGTGTTATTGTCATCATTAAAGGTGTCTTGCTTGTCACTATTTCCGGTTCCCAACATATAGGTACCTTAGGTGACGGATTTCTGGTATTGGTGTTTGGCTCCTCCTCTACAACAAATTGCTTCTCTCTAAATCCATCTAAGTGCAGCACATTGCCCACCCTCACAATTCATCTACCCTCAAAGTTCCTCCCTGAGCGAGAGACTGACCATCTCCATGAATCCTCTGAGTGCAACACACTGGACACTTTGCTATAGTTCTAGAGTCACATCATAGCTAAACCTCCCAGTAACTCCAAGTGCAATTCACAGCCTATCCTCTGGAACATTTTGAATTCAACACATTGGCTAACAAGAGAGTGCACTCTGTGGGTCTACATCAGGTCAGGCACAAGTAATAGTAATGAGGAGTGGCAGAGATTTACCAGAGCACAGTAATTGATGTGGCCCCCGCCCATGCCAACTTACCTGGAGTGCAGCTGTAGGGTGTAAAGTCCGGTGTCCATGGGCAAACAGGGGCAAACAGGGAGTGGGAGCTGCCCTTTGCCTTTGGCCCTTCGCCAGCTGCCAAATAACCTGTCCTACCAGGATGCATCTGCGGAATTATCAATGGTTCTGAGATCGTACACTTTGGTTCATTGATGGAGGCATGTTGTTAAATGTAGGTCAATTGTTGGCTTTCAACAATATGCTATTTTGCGGTATTGCTAACCGGTTTGCCAGTTTTGGTGCAGTATGGTTCTGTATAACCAGGAGCCATTTGGTTCCTGCTTGTAGCACAGGGAAAGCTCATTGGCCACCAAGAGTCACTTAGGGCTCCTAAGCCTTTATGATACCATACGGACATATCTGTTTAGTTTATGATTGTGGAAGAGTGCCGGGTTGCCTCGGGACACAGCTAAGGACATTTTGTTTATTGTGTATTTGGGGATGTGTGCTGATAATAGCAGAAGAGGCAGTATTATTTACAGCTCCCTGTCTGGAACATTTTACACAGTCCAGTGCCTCGCCTCCAATTCTTATTTACCAGCATAACGTACAAGGTGAAGTTCCATTCTTGATTATTTGCGGCAGAAACCAGATTGCTGCTCTCTTTCCTTTTGCTGCCAATATGCCTTATTTGTGGTTTGTCACACGGGTCTTCTCATAATCCCGCCTGTTTACATTAAAAGTGCCTTGTTCCTCATCCACTCCTTTAACCTCACATTCACTGTACTCACAGTTGAGGCCCAGATCCTGGCAAGCACAGGCAAGTCACAACACCAGGATGCTTTGCCAATGCTTGAGAGCATTCCACTGTTGGATGCACAATACATGGTTTCCATTGAATATCGACTGAAATGAGGCCCTTATTAAAACTTGCAGCTGATAACATTTCCCTTCCACCATCTGGCAATAACTACATCTGGAAATAAATGCAAAAGTTAAACAGTTTAAGGGGGGATCAGACAGAGTTGAGCAAAATACCCCCCCCCCAGAAAATGGGGTTGAGCGCTGTTTACTTATTTTTTATAAATAAAAAATAAAATAAAGACGATTACCTTTGGCAACCCTTGTGACTTACACATCACACATTATTATTGCAATCAGTAAAGGCTTTAATGATGCGGGTCAAACTGATCACACAATTGCATCTTGTCTCGTGTGACCTGCTAACAATGCTGTATGCAGAAAGAATGGCTTCCTCCGGAGGATCAATCACTAAGGATCCTAATTAGCATCATTGATCCTTGGCTCCACCTCTCCAGGGGATCAGGATTCTGGTCAGTCCCAGCACACAGGTGCATTCAGACCTGGTATAATAGGCCCAGAACCTTCAGCCAGGGGCTCCAATTCTTCTAATGGTTGCTGTTCACCAATCCCGGAGCATGCTGTGGGTGAGTTCCTATTCGTTCTTTGTCAAAAAATCACCAGCTTTCCACTTTGCTAGATATTGGAGCTGTGTGGATTATGTGGGCATTCCTAATGTTACAGGTTGGGGAGGAAGGGAATCTTCTGCTTCCCTCTGAAGCCGGCATGCCAACATAATGAAGGCTTGAATGTGCTCGCTGTTGTTTTTAATAACTTAATCCCAAATTTAACAGACATGATGCTCTCTATCTAAGGTGTAACATTCGTATAGCAGTATTTTAAATTCATATTTTATAAATCTACTACCTAAACATATTTATATTTAACTGCTTGAGAGAACAATGCACATTTTAACTTATACAGAATGCAAACCCAGGAGACACCTCCTTTGCAAGGAACAGCTTAATTGCAAAATCATTAAGTTGAGTGACTGAATATAAGGAAGGGCTATTATTTTGGAAAGGGACCTAATACTTCAACGAAAATGTTACTTGCTAAAGAATGCAAAAGTTGCTTGCACTTCCAGTATAACAATGCAATGGACAAAATAATGATCACTAATTTATAAAAGATGCATTAACTACGGCAAAAAGAAGGTCCCTTGGAATAACTCGTGAGACATGTGAGATGTCTTATTAATACTCCACTTGGACCAGTGTGCACCCCACAGCAAGGGACGGCCCTCGGCGGCTGATTTGCTCCTAGTCCAGCACTTTCAACCACAGTTGCTTAACACTGACCACATTGTGATGCACGGGCCACTGCATGGCTCTGCACCTTTGGAATGACAGTGCAGTGCTGCAGCGCTGCATTCTCCATGGATAAAGACCGTCATCTTTCTTACAACACTGGCCTGCCTTCATTTACTCTGGATGTGCACGTTTTCATGTTGCTTATTGTGGCGCTTTGAAACGCTGTCCTGTTGTATAAGCGCCTTATCCATATCCAATAAATAAATAAATAAATTCACTTCGGAATCTACTCATGGTAGAAGGGTGGCATCTAAATGATATGATACGTTATTTATAACGCGCTTAATACACAGAGGTTTCTAAGCGCGGACCGGGGATCGACCCCGAGTTGCTCCGTGTCATCTTGCTTCCAAGGTGAGCCGGTTGCCCCTAAGCTATCCTCCCTAGACAGGATCAAGCCACGTAAGTGGGGAAAGGCAGAGGAATAGTACCCCAGTAATTATACGAAACTTAGAAAAATAGATTCCCCTTAGAAACAAGTTTACAATAAAACATTCTGACATCGAAATGGCTGCTCTATGACACCATTTCTAGTCTTCAAATCATATGTTTCTTTGGTGTATTGTATACAGGTGCGCTGCATTATAAACTTCCATCATGAGGCCAGTTGCCCAGCCCATAGGCCCATTATTCATGAAATAAGCCAACGCCCCACACCATATGCTGCATGCATATGCACCCTTCTCCTAAACTCTTCCAAATAATAGCTTTGCATGCCTGAATGTTGCCATAACATGCCCTGGTACTCCTTCCATATGCCAGTGGGTTATATGCTGTTCCAAGGCCCTGACATTATTATTTCAGGCCACCTCACCTGTAGATCTATGACACAGATAGATAACATGACACTATTTTATAGGCACTGCCATTGTGTGGTGGCGTTTCTTGGGTGCAAGGCGCATTAGAGGTTCACTGCCAGCCTGCATATTGGAGTTAAATAGAGTGGCATTACGCTGTAAAAAATAAATTGCAGGCAGTACCTCTCCCTTCCCTAGAGGATTCCTGTTTAAAAACACAAATATTTACCCAAAGTTATATGTACCCCACTGGGCATGTATGCCAGGCTTTCCCGCCATAGGAGGAGGGCTGGTAAAAGGAGGCGATACAAGATGAAAAGAGAGCTAGCAGGAAACATTTCTTTGGTTCAGCAAATTAGGATAAACATTGTGCGTTATCTGCTTGCATATGAACATATATAATTAGAGTCAACTATATACAATAACCCTCGGAAACCTCCACCTGCCCCCTTTGTGTTGTGAGCAGTTTCCATGAATATTATCATTACTGGTATCATGGTCATTATTAGTGGTAATAGTGGTGGTGTAATAATAGTAGAACAGTGTAGCGGTACACCTTTGAATAGCCATCTCCTAAGGCGGGCATCGCCGGGCGGCCGTCGCTAAAGGCCGTCTTCATTGAGGACACTGCAGTTCTCTGGTTGCCCGGCGCACACCGGTTTGTCACCCGGATTCAGACATCTCAACTTTCCCCTGGGCTAAGCCTGTCCATGGGACCAATCTTCTTTTTCTGTCTTTATCTGCTTCTCATTTACACTCCAGGTCTCCTGTGATCTATGAACATTCCTGCTCACTCTTCTAACTTTAGGAGACAGAGTGATGAACATGCGTCTCCTGCTCTTATCCTCTCCCTGCTTCTGCTCTTTCTTCTTTCACTCTTGGCTTTTCAAATGCTCATTTGATTCTGCCATGAAATGTAATTAGTTCTTTATTTCCTTTAAACTTGATTTTCTTTGCATCATTTTGACACTCCCTCTCGGGCAGCTTTAATATCTACTTGCTCATCCTTTTCACATCCGTCCAGGTTTTCGTGTTCTGGTGATGGTACTGCTCTCCTCTTTAATTTGTGTTGGATTACTGCCCCTACTACTACTTTTCGACTTTTGAATGACACTTTATTTATTTTTCCTTTCACATGCCTCTTTCCATTTTGAATATCTATCGTCCTCGAGGCCCACTTAGTTATATTTATGAGGATTTTGACTCCCTTCTCTCTTATGTCTCCCTATTGACTTCTTGATGTATTTTCACAGGAGAATTTAATATTCTGCTTCCATCTTATTTTTTATCCTGTCCCTTAATTTTTTCTTACTTCTATCTGTTCACATATCTTGACGTTGAACAGCCTCATCCTACTAATACTGACTGATTCCTTACTACTCCAGTTTGCTATTAACTCAACCCTGGATCTTTTCTCTCTGTCTGGATTTACAGCTGAGGGTAAACCTCCCGTCCTTGGTTTTATCTTCTTTAATAGGCACTTAGGATTCAAATTCAGAAAGCCGAAGATTGGTGCCTGAAAAACCAATCTACCTTTAACTATCAGCTCTTTTCCACGCTAATTAATTCCTACCCTTTTGCCCTAAAACAAGCTAAAAGTAACTATTTTCAAACTGCGATTCATTCCCAGACTAACTCCCCAAAATGACTTAACGCTACCCTTAATAAGATTGTTCCCCCTCCTCCCGTTGATCCTTTTACTATTTCTATTTCCATGACTGATGACTTTGCTAAATTATTTTTTGGCTCAAGTCAACAGTATTAGAATGTCCGTAAATAATGAGGCTGTTTCTGATCCTGCATCTAAAGACCTTTAGTCTTTCAGTTCTTGGGTTTCATGGCTTCCCTTTCCTCCTTTCCCTGCATTTCTGGGAAATGCAATTTCGTTATTTCTTGGACTGACCCTAATGCTGCCCCTTCAGATATCTTACTTGCTTCCTTGGTTAAATGTACATTTCCTGCCCTGACTCCTGTTCTTACTATCATTTACAGTCTTTCATTAGCCTCAGGTTCTTTCCCTTCTACATTCAAAACTGCAAATCTAATTACTATATTAAAAAAACAACTCTAGATCCTTCTGCTACTGCTAATTTCACCCAATCACCCTTCTTCCTTACTTGTCTACGCTCTCTTTGTCTCTTCATATCTATCCTTGCACGATTTGACTGACACAAGGCCTAGTAAGATCATTGTCTTGTCCTCCCTCTGTTTCCCGCTCCAAGTCTTGTCGCGCCTAGAAACACTTGTGTACAGGTGCGCTATAAATGCCATATCATATCATACCAATCTGGGTTTCGTTCTCGTCCCCATTTTTCAACTGAAACTGTACATGTATTGGTTTACAACTCTTTACTGCATGCTCGTCATCTCAAGCTGCGTTCCATCTTGATTTTCTTAGATCTGGGTGCAGCATTTTACACCGTTGATCATCTTACTTTTGCTTTCTACTCTTTCCTCTATGGGACTTTCAGGCTCTGTTTTTAAGTAGGTCCCGTCCTATCTTTCTAATCGTTCATTCACTGTTTCTTGACAGGCGTCTTCTTTTTTGCTCCTTTTCTTCTTGGTTCCTCCGGGCCCCGTCCTGAGTGCACTTCTTTTTTCTCTTTGCATTTCATCTCTAGCTTTGCATTTCAGGGGAACCTTTATGCTGATGACATATACACTTGGTGTCATTTCCCTCTTTTGATGGTTCCATTCATCAGCGTCTTTCTGCTTATCTACAGGTAAAACTTGCATATCTTTACCTTTTCTCTGTCTCAATAACAAAAAAAGACCGCTTTTTCTTTCTTCTCCTAGTATTTCCCCTCCTTCTTTTATATAGATTTCTCCACTTAGGATCTCTATTTTTCTCATGCACAGAATTTGGGAATTCATTTGAATTCTTCTTTTTTTGCCCTGTGAAATATCAGCGGTGGTCCTTTATTTGGTATTTAAAAGTATTCCTGCTCTGCGGACACCGTATCTCAGTCTCTAATTTCTTTGTATCATCCTTCCAGAAGTTCTGCACTCGGATATCTGTTGTCTGGCCCTCATCCTCCTTATGCCTCTTCACAATTTCATTCCTTTCAACTTCTTGCTTCTAGGTTCTGGAATTCTTTACATTTACACATTGGCACCTGTTCTTCTGCTCAGTTTAAAAAACATTTGAAAAATGATTTACTAAAATCCTGGAATCGTCCTGTCAATTAAGATCTTGTTCTTGCTGGCATTTTCATACCATCTTTTCAATGTTTAATGTACAGTGATTTTCACTCCTGTAAAGAATTCTGGATAAAATAGCTACATAAGCACCATTAAATAAATATAATAAATGGCAGCAGCAGTAGTCATAGTATTATTATTATTATTATTATTATTATTATTATTATTATTATTATTATCTAAAATGAATGTTT
Organism: Ambystoma mexicanum; assembly: GCF_040938575.1. NCBI lineage: Eukaryota > Metazoa > Chordata > Amphibia > Caudata > Ambystomatidae > Ambystoma > Ambystoma mexicanum. The sequence goes on from NC_090941.1 coordinate 1,052,322,572, forward strand.
TGGGGTGATTTTCCACCCACATTTGGCAAGCATGTGCTCTGGTTCCACTTAGCAGCTTCTCATATGGTGGACACCAGGACCCTGAAGCAAGGCCTTGAAAGGAAGTGGCGGTGATATGTGTATGTTTATTGCAAGACATTGAAATTGATTCAATTTAATACACTGTCAAAAAATTCAAGTACAGCATGCTTGGTTCCATTTTTTACCTAAACGCACATATGTGTTTATAAGAACTGACCGGATTCGCTCGGCATTGGAGAATTGGAAGAGAGGTTTATTTCAAAGAAAAACATAAAAATACATAAAAACAAAGCGATAAGATACAGTCAAGCAAGAGGCAATCACAATCCGTATCCAGCCTTGGACAGCGTCTAACTCATTCCAAGTGGATAATAAGGAGTTCAACCATTTATAAAACATCCTATGTAGTATCTATATGTTGCCAGTGTTTCAAACTTGCTTCCTACCATCTTGTATCTGCAGGTTGCTTGCTGTTAATCCATTTATTGAAAAATGATAATAGGATGTTGAAGATGGCTTTATAAAGTGAGGACTTTTAAATGAATTTGAAAAAAAAACAACCACTAAGTGATCACAGTTGGCTCGGCCGTAATGGGGAAGGGGGAGCGGACACACCAAAACCCTTGCACATCATGGAGGAGCTGCACCATGGTATTTTGCTTCCCTCGATGCGCATGGCCATTGGAGGATTTTGGATGGGCAGCTGCATATTTGTAAGTGTGGGGGCGCTCCTTCTCCTCCCCGCACATACACAGTATGAGGGCTGTTGCATCATCAGCGCTGCAGAACCTGCATGCATTTGCAGGAACCAGGAAGTCCTCTGTGCTTTCTGGTTTCTGTTCTTGTGAGCGGGCGCCGGAGTGATTTCTGAAGGCTGCTGGGATCTGAATCCAGAGCTACGTACATGTAAGATTTTTCTTTTTTGGATATGTGTGTGTGAATTCATGAGTGTATGATGCAAGATTGCACATGTGAATGAGTCAGAGTGAATGCTGTGTGTGAATGTGTTCTGTGAATGTGCATGCATGTGTTTTTGTGCTGGGCAGGGAAGTGGGTGGGGATGGTGAGTAGGCGGTGTTAGGGAGAATTCTCTGTTTAGGCTGAATTTCCTAACCTAGTGAGTCCCCCAGCAGCTTTGCTGGATTCCTGGAGTTTGTTGTTTCCATCCTGCCAAGAGTGAGACTCTTTTCTCCCACTCTTGGACATGTATGTGTGTAATTCCTTGGGATGTCAATGTGTTCTATGGGCTATCGGGTCCTTTACTCCATAGGGTCTCATATGTTTTGCTATGTGTGTTACACCGCACCCTACGTGCCGTAACACTGGGGCGTCCTAGCGGACCTCCATCATAGACTCCATACCTGGGGACTGACTACTGTCTCCCCGGGCATGTAAAGTCACCATTGGCTTTACTAGACCTAAATTCACTAACAGAACTAGTACAAACCATCCTATTGTGGACGTACTAGTAGGGGTAATTCGATTACTACTGGGTCAGTTATTCGAGGGGGCACTGTCCCGTCCCCCCTCGTCGAGTTTTGGCTGGTGGCAGTGGAAACTACTTGTTATGTTCGACCCCGAATATAACCCCATGGGATTCTTCCCATTGTTAGAGATTGATACTTTTTCTCGTTAATCTCTAACGCACCACCAGTCTACTTATCTTAAATAAGTCTATCGGATGGTATTTTCTGCCAGAACTCGGTTTTTAAAATGGCGTCTGTGTTCGTCTCTGTGACTCCAAAACCAAAGGTCGAGCCCTTTGTTCCACTTTTGGCGGGCTTCTGTGCAGAGACCCTCCAAAGTGGTGCCATTCTGTCTGGGTTACCACAGGGGTATGGGAGGGGGTTTAGGCACCCTCGACCGAGTTGTCTTGCCAACTCCGGTCGCACTCTGGTGTGATTGGCCCAAGTGGTGAGCCTTCGCGCTCACCACTTAGCGTGTGTTGATTGACAGCTAGGCTGAATGAATAGGGGTTTTCTGCATAAAAGCAGGGCTTTTGGGACTGGATCTTCAGAAGTTGCCACAGGACCTAAGAATCCAACGAGGGTAAAGCTGAGCCGACCTGCAACGATGACACCTCCGGTGGAGCCCTGCTGAACTGACTCACCACTTCCCGACGACAGAGGAGATCTCCCTGCCGGAGAGTCTCTTCCCCTGACTGGTGGGAACAACCAGTCCCCTTTGCTTTTTCTTCGCCTCAGGACGCAGTGGTCGAATTGCCCGTGCAGAGCACCTCGGCAACCGGATAGCCACTACCCCTGTACCGCGACCAAAAGGTGGTGCCTTGTGACGGAGCACTCCGCGGCTGGTCTCTTCCCTGGTGGTGCAACAATCTTCAACTTTCCTTCGACGACGAGATCCCCTCTTCTCTTGGCAAAGACCGGACATGCACCCACCGCCAGGAACAACATCCCCCGCCGGAGCTGTCTCTCCACAATCAAGGTACTGTGTCCGCCTGGCTTCCCTTGTTGCCGGATAGAGTGAGGTGTCTTAATCCTCGCCTCTCAATAGGGTCGCCTCCAAGCTTTTTCTAGCGTGTTGTTCTGAACTGGTCCAATCTGCCGATAACAATTTGCTACAAAGACTAGAACGCATTTCCACTAAGATACTTTTTGGGACATATCGCCTTGCCTCTCTCCGAGTGGGCCTGGCCTCTGAACTTTATGATCTACCGTGGTTCTTGTCTTCTTGCCTTGCATTTTTCCATTAAGTATTGGAACCGTGTTGATTTCGTAACCTGCTTATTTTTCTCTCCCATCTCAACGAATACTAGAGTGCCATCTAGGTTTAAGCATACACCTCTGACTGCAAATAAGTGATGCTGGTAAAACCTAGACTCGTCAAACTATTGTTAGGGAGATTGATCTTTTTCTTCGTAGAGTAATTGTAATTGAAGTGTTTGCTGTAATAGTGCCAGAGTGTTTTCTATAGATGTGTCGTTATAAATAAATACCTTTATATCTTTACACTGAAGCCTTGTTGCGTGTTTGCTTGTTTTACTGTGAAGAATTGCCCTATGTTGTATACTCCACATACTGCCTAACTCTTCTTGAGGGAAGTCTGACTGCTCAGCCACAGCTACCAAGTGAATCTGTGTGGTACAGACTGCTACCAAGTGGGTTTACTGCCAAACACCTGTAGTCCTTAATCTTTTGCAGTGGTCCCAGAGGGAACTGCACAGGTTTCCGCCTAACAGGCGGGACACACAATAACATGTTTTCACTGTTTTTATGCTTGATAAACTAAAGGATGATGTGTTATTACATGGCTAGACTGGAATTTTGGGGCAGCCAGTCTAGCACATCCTTACTGTGACATTGTTTTATTATTCTAGCATCTATGATAAAGCAAGAATGTTGTTACTACGTGTCTAGACTGGACTACATTGTGCATTCAGGTAGGACATGTCTTATTGTGTGTTAAAGGCAAAGCCAACAGGAGCATGATATTTTGTGGGGATACTGAAAAAAATTGGCAGAGCCAGTGTGGACCTGTTTTCTTATATTAGCATTACTGCCATCATGTGCATGAGTATGTTGTTGCATAGAAATTCTGGCATGCATTGGTGCAGCCAGCATGGACACGTATAGGCACAGACGCTGTGTACATGTTTTTAGGCTGGCATATAGTGTGTGTGAAGGCTATGCGTAGGAACTTGAAGCTATTACATTTTGGGAGTCGAGTTACTTGACAAAACCAATTGCAAACGGGCTTTTTACTCAGTTTTTCACAGAAAGTGTACAATGCTCCATTTTAACCCAATATCAATATTAAAACAAAGAAAAAAACATTGGTGGTCTTGGGTTGCCTCACTATGCTCGGTCATAATTTCGGGAAATATTTAGATCTCCTCCAGTAAAAAAAAAAAAGAAAACACCTGCTGCTACTGAAGGTGATGTTGTCGAGTTCCATCTACAGAAGACCCGCAACATAGTTTAGTGAAACTACATGAGCATGGGATCCAAAGCGGGTGATTTATCAGGACACGCATGTTGCAGATTGGGATGCATACAAGCCAACCGCTGGGCGACGCATGAATAGTGATAGCAGGAATGACCTACCGGTGTTAGGTCTCCAAACAAGGACCCTGGAAGGTGGCTTGTATGAAATCTGAATAACATGTTGATATCCTGCAAAGCTATCTCTCTGTTAGACTGTGGATACATGTACTAAATCTACTAAATCTTACTACTACTACCAACTGCTCAAAAGACATTGGAATCCTGACCGAATCAAGAAATTGGCGCATATATGGTAGTTGGCTAGAAGCCCAAGGCCACTCTATGTGAAAAAATAACAGGAAATCCAGAAGTATATCATATAGCTATAATGGTACCTGACACATCTGGCACTTCTGCAGACAATTAAGAAAAATGTCCTCACCCTCTTGAAGTACCTGGGTCCCTGTAATTAGTAGCGCTCCTGAGTGCCCTATACAGCCAAATAGAAAGTTGGTCCAAGAATGTGTTCCTTTCTTCAATCTAGTGACCAAAGCAACTATGTTTCAACATTTGATCTTAGGAAAGCAAAGACCAGTGTTGATTTAGGGGTGTCAAACGTTTTGTCTCAAATTCATGCAAAAATCAGGGAATTACATTGATAAAGTTCAATTTTTGAGAGAATGGCTAGAACAGGATCAAATGTTTGGAGAGTCGAGTGATTTGACCTCCCGCTGTTATAAAAGAGTTTTTACGTCTATCAGGATCCTCTCAAAATGAATACTGCCAACTCGTTCGATATTCAGACATAACCTCACTTTCATTGTGCCCAGACCATGCTGATCTGAAATGTGATGGCATGATCATTGCATCATTGGACATCTGCTGTAAATAATGTACAGCCAGAAAAGGTGCTCAATTATTTGGCTCTCATAATTACATTTGAGATAAATAAGATTGGGTTAGAAGTATTATACACTATGTTGTCTGCATGACGTGCAATCAAATGTTTGATCCCCCATCTAACGCATCCACTCAGGATGCTGATTTTCCAACAAGCTTGTTTATTAACCAAACAAAGTGGCTGATGAACAAAGAATACAGCAGGAGTGTCACACATAACTTGAAAATGCAATGATATCAATGATTGACAATTACTGAGCTGTGCCGTCTCAGTACAGATTTTTATCAGAGACAGAAAGAGATTAGGAAAGCCTATTTTCAACATCACCAGTCGGAAGAACCACCACCCAACCTTATCAAAAGCTTTTCCTTCATAGAAGGAATAAGCAAGCCAGTAGGGAACTTGTCTGTGTGACAATGTGGAAAGTAGCACACGCTAAATTGGTCAGTTTTACTGTAGATGTGCTTCAGTTGACTTAGTAATGGTCCTGATAGACCACACGAGACATCCATAGGCTTAGTCCGTCTATAATGACTTGAAGGAAGAATGTATTATCTGTGTTTAATAGTAACATTTGTCCGTATGATGTGGCCACATATGGCTTTAAAAACTCGAGGCCTTGTTTTGAAGTTTAGGGTTTTTATCATCAATCTCAAAGGATGTATATGATCTGCCCGCAAATGTTTTGTTCGCGGGCAGACTGGCCGCAATAAAACTGCTCGGACCCCTGTTTATATTGTTCCTTAAAAATGGGGACCTGTGCAGTTTTTATCCCTTGGCTCCATTGTTAAGGAAGCGGGGGACAACCCTGCAACCCCGAGGCCGCAGATACTTAAACAAACGGAACGGGGGACACCCCCACAACCTCTGGTCCTTATTTTCAAGTGATAAGGTCAAAAGGAAAAAAGATCAAAACTAACACCTGTTATTAGGTCAAAATGATCTAACGACAAAATGTAAATGATCAGATTGGGTAATTCCATCTAAAAGACACATCTGTTGAATGATGATAGGAAGGCCCAACTAAGGGGGAACGTAGTATCACCATTGTCTTTCTCATGGGCACCCTGCACTCTATCCAAGGAACCCCTAATCCCCAACAGGATGTGAAGAAAGAGCAGAGATGGGTAATTCCTACTGCCTGGCTCGTACCCAATCATTCAATGAGGGCCTACATGTAGTAGCCTTACCCACCTTACTCCCTCAAGGTCTTCCTATGGTTTCACTATTCAGATGCTTCCCAAAGGTGGATTTCAATAATGTTAGGATAGTTTTCTCACAATCTGTCTCTGTCTCTCTCTGTCTCCCTCTCTCTCTCTACCTCTCTCTCTCTCTCTCTCTCTCTCTCTGTCTATCTATCTTGCTCTCTCTCTCTCCCCCAGTCCTTGATCTTTCTCCTCCCCTTCCTCTTTCGTATGCTTACTTTCTCTTTTTGTGTTCCCTCTCTCTCCTTCTGCCTTTACTGACTTTCTCTCTCTTCCTCCCCCTTCAATCTTCTTAGGTCCCCTATCTCGCTATATGCTCTATCTCACCTCTCTCACTACACATCCTCTACTTCTCCTTTCCCTCTCTTACTTCTCCCTCTGTTGCTGTCTTTCTCTCTCGCTATCTTCTTCTTCAGATCTCCTCACACTACTTTCTCACTGGCCTCTACGTCCCGTCTCCTCCCTACTGTTACCTCTCCCTCCTCCTTTTATCCAACCATCCCCACTATATATACTCCCTCTCTCCTATTACCCTTCTCTTTCCTTATGTCATGCTCCATCTCTTTCAGTCAGTACCACTCTCACTTTCCACTATCTACATTCTCCCCTACCCCTACTGTCACACTGCCCTCTCTCTCACTCCCTTTGCTCCTCTCACATGTTGACACATTCACAACAATCGCTGCAGTCTCTCAAGCATGGTACCACTCTTCTTTACACAGAATACCATACATGTACTTTCAACCAACACTTCTCTACACTCCTCAGCACTTTGTTTAATCTTTTGCTCTCTGCTGACTGTAATCTCTTTCCATCAACTCTTCTCCCTACCTGGGTTTGTGGTTGATGCGCCCACTGTTTTATTAACCAATGTTCTCTTCAGTTTCTCAGCTCGGGGCTGCCAGGGCTGACCTTGGTGGCCTCTCTCTCTCTCTTTTTGGTGAAAGCTGCATCTTTGCCACTGTTATGGTGGTCATCGGTGGAGTGAGACTCGCACCTGTCATCCTCCTTCTTGCGTTTGGCTCATTCCACTGTTGTCGCAGTGCATTATTCAATGTGGTAGTTCTGAAAGGAAAAAGTCTCCTGGCCTGAAAAAATGTAGGTAGTTACAGTGGAACAGACATTGGTACTCATAGCTATACAACACAAGGCCAACTCAGGGGATCAGGACTGCCCCCCTCCAACTCACTCACCCCACCTCTGAGGTAGTGTTGAACCGGCCCTTCTCACCATGGTAGGCCAACTACTCCAGCTTGGGGAGGTCTCAACTCCCCCCTCACATGGTCAAGCTCCTGACCCAGTCACAGGTGGTTCTTTTAGGTTCATCCAAATATTAAAATGAAATGCCAATGTCCTACTGCTGGAAAATAACAACTATGTTCACACTCCTCGTTGATGGTGTGTGTCACAAGGAAAGTGGGATCTGATCCGCATAAGTAGAAGATCAACTTTGCTGAAGGCTGCACTCTAGAGTTTGATGTTTTGCTTCCAATGCCTCCCCTTGTCCATCTTGGGTGTTGTCCCCCATGTTTTTTTCGTGCTGTAAGATAGCTAAACAGTGTGCAATTTTGGTATGGATGAGATTTATAGATGACATCTTTGGACGTTGGTGTGGATCGAAAGAAGACCTCCTCCTTTTCTTTGATTACCTGAACAAAGTACATTCACAGATTAAATTCACTATTGAGATTGGCTCCCTCACATTTCATTTTGTAGATGTGTGTTTGGAAATAAAGGAAGGCAATATATCAATGTCTGTATACCATAAACCAACAGATGCACAAGGTTTACTGTATCCCCTACGGTATCAGGTATTAATATCCCCAACAAAAATATCATCGTAAATATGGCCGTTTGGTTCGGCATGGGCAATATTTTTATTGGGGATATTATGTGGGAGCGTGGGTTGCGGGGGTGTCCCCTGCACATTAAAAAAATGATGCGCCCACTGGCCACCAGGGGACGCACGGATGACAAGCTCCTCCGCGTGAGCTCCGCACCGAGGTCCGCCAAAGTGGCATGGGCCCCCACTATTGGACCCCCCCAGACGGATCCATCGAGCGGATCTGATGCCTAAAAGCGCACAGCACACCCCGAAAAAAACGCAACGAAAAACTGAGGTGTTTTCACAGACTTACAGCCTCGTGAAGCCCAGAGAGAAACCTACACAGCCAAAACCAAGTGAGGCCCGCGGCTGCCGCTTCCCGCCCTGGGTCGGCGACCTCCCCTCGACACCCCGCCTGCGAGCAGCCTGCCAGACCAGTTACCGACATACCCGCGGCCCCGGAGGCCCATCCACGGAGAGCAGCCCACACGGACAATAAGGCGCGAGAACCCCACTCGATAACGCTGTGGCCCGGATCCTGCGGGTGCCCGGGAACTTCAGCAATCAGCGCAAAGAAGGTACGAACGGAGCGGGGTGCGGCCGGCTGGAGACTCTGCCTCACCAACTAACATTATTGGGCCCCTCCGCTGCGAAGCTCCCCCCTACTGAGGCAGGCTCCTTGGAGCCCTGTCCCCAAACGCTGCACCCCACGTCTGCCAGTACACCTAGGCCAGATGAACCTCGCTGATCCTCCCGACACGGGAGCACCTGCTTAGATCTTGCGCAAGATAGTCCCCCAGGGTCGGTCTCGTACGCCTCGCATGGCCTATTGATTTACCCACAGGCAGACCCTTGAAGCAACGTCTGCAGGGGACCTGGCTGAGGTCTTGTGGTTGACGACCAAGGGAAACCTACACCACCGCCCTCCGCACAGGAGACTTTTCCACAACACGGCTGGTGCAGAGACTCAGTGCCCGGAAAGCTACCGTCTGAGGTGCCACAGCCAGAAGTTGAGAGGCAGCAGCAACCTATGAGATCTGGATCAAGCACCAGATTCCACCCTTTCTCGAACACTTTTGGAAAATCTTGAGGCCCAGGCTTTCCACTTGAAAGGTCGTCACTGAGAGCTGGGCCACTGTGTTGCAGGGCGTGTGCCCTTCTCAGATCCGTTGCTTTGACCGCTCAGACATCTATCAAACAATTGGGGGAGCCCCTGTAGGTTGAGGAGGGTGTATCCCGGAAAACAACGTATAACAGAAGCCCCACTCCCTCTGACCAGTGAGCACCACCTGACAGCGTGCTCGGGGACAGGCCCCACCACCCTGCCCCCATCACTCCTCGAAAGATCCCGCTTGTCCTCATACCTCATAAACCACCACATGAACGTCAGAGAAAGACTGGCCCCATACCACTTTACACCATCACAAGATAGCTACTGCCCTCTTGGAGCCGCTACAATGACAACACAGAAATCCGAAGCAGCCTCGACTAAAGCAGATGTTGCTGATATCCTCACTGAAATGCAGAGTATGAGAGCAGATTTTGGTGGCAAGATCGATAAAATCACCCAGAGGATTGATAAGATTGAGGACAGACTTGAAGAGGTCAAGCATAAACAGACATCCTTGAACAATCTAGAGACCCAAATGGATGTACGAATTGCGAAACTCAAGGCTAGAGAAGAGGAGTTTCGCCTAAAGGTCGATGACTTGGAAAATAGGGAGCGGCGCATTAATATACGCATTTTTGGCATTCCAGAAAACGAAGGCGAGACAGAGACAGACTTGAAGAGAACTCTGCAACCATAATGAAGTTGTTATTCAACGATGACTCGGTAGACAAGCCCAAAATTGCTCGTGTTCATAGAGCCGGGAGAAAACCAGGAGGTCCCAGAACGGTGCTCGCACGATTCCATAATTACACAGACAAAGCCAGGGTCCTGGAAAAAGCCAGACGTACCCCACAAGTGATGTTGGGCACCACGAACATCTCCATCTACCAAGACCTATCCTCACTTACATTGGCAATGAGAAGAAAATGTCTCCCTCTCACCAAAATGCTGAAAGAGAAAGATGTGAGATACCGCTGGGGATACCCCTTCTCACTCACTTTCCAGTGGGAGGGCAACGCCATAAAGCTAATCTCCGAAAAGGACTTTCGGAACTGTATTGCTGACCTGTTGGGGACCCATGAGGAGGAGCCGACTCAGAGTGGAAAAAGGCCGGAGGCTAAGGAATGGCACACCAACGGCCCGCGGAGGATGAAGATGTTTGGCTCCAGGAAATATAGGCGGATAAACAACTCCCCGGACACTGAACACTGAACTCGCCCGGATCTCTCAGTTTCTTTTCCAGGGGTGCACCCGAAGACGGACTTTTAACCGCCTGAAGGCCATCGCCAACTACGGATCAACATACACCCAAAGACGGCGGACAAAGGTGAGACTCAAGCCCCCTTACCCTGCCCACACTGAAGCAGATGATATACCCTAGAACCTGGCGAGGGTATGTTCACACTTATATAACAAGAACTAATGCACCTTCTTATTGGCGCTCGGGAGGGGGGAGAAGGCCGGGGCTTGCAGGCCATCCGGAATAGTAAGGGACACGGAAACGTGGCAATATGAAGGAAGCTACCACAATGCCAAAGATTTCCCATGAGCTGACTTTGTGGAAGCCCGATACCGAGCTCGCACAAACAAGACCTTAAGTTTGAAATATAGTTTAGGTTGTTAACAAGCTTTTAAAATATAGGGGGGAAGTTGGGGGCTCATTGTTAAGCTGTATTATTATACAGATGGGACCGTTCATTGTACGGTTCCCGCTGGTGGTCTGAGAACGACCGGGTGAATATAACCCAGTCGAATCGGATGGCGTGTGGATGGGGGGGTGGGGAGGGTGTTGAAGTACAACCCAATGGGGATACTGGGGAAAAGGGAACAGAGCAACATGAATGGGGAAGCTGGATGGAGACATCATTGATTCCACAGACTGCAAAGCATCCGGAATATGTACCGGTCATATTAGGATTACACAAGTTCCGGCACACTAACAAAACATCAGACACACAGCTGGTATCTAGAGATAAGAGAACAAAACAGATACACTTACTGGGCTACCCTCTACACGAAAATAACAATGGCAACGATGTCTAGAACTCACAAATTACGTATATGCACACTTAATGTGAAAGGTCTGAATTCCCCCACAAAACGCTCCATCGTGGCGAGAGAACTTAAGAGGTCCAATATAGATATCATGTTCCTGCAGGAAACAAAATATCAGAAGGGGGACGAGAGAAGGATTCCCAGCAGCTTTGTGGGGCATACCTACTGGAGTTCGGGTGTTTTGAAAAGGGCAGGGGTTGGGATCCTGATCCGTAAGGACCTCCGCATGAAGATCCTAAATTCCTGGTCTGACACAGAGGGTAGAGCCCTGGCAGTAGTGGGATCCATTCAGAACACGATTATAACCTTAGATACAATTTACACACCTAACCAGGGTCAAAAAAGATTCCTCCTCAAAACGACTGAATGGCTGTTTAACAGATCACAAGGTCACACGATAATTGGGGCGATTTTAATACATGGATGAATAGCGCCATGGATAGGCAAACCCCACGAGACACCTCCCAGCCTCTCCAGATAAATGAGTATGCAGACATCAAAATAACACTTGCCCTATATGGCCTCTCTGACAGTTGGTGCCACCTCCATCCAACGGACAACGGATTCACCTTCCGCTCCATCCCTCATGACATGCTCACAAGAATAGACTATGTATTCCTCTCTGAGGGCCTAATGAAAATACTCCAGACCGCAGACCTATGTCCCATTGCGTGGTCGGACCATGATATGGTCGTGGTGTACCTAAACTGGGATGGCCTTGCCCCACGTAACACTAAGTGGAGATGCAGTGAATCATTATGGTCTGACATAGTCTTCAGGGAAGAATTAGAAAATGAAATCAAGCAATTCTTTATAACTAACGACACGGGTGAAGTTGCAAAAGTGAATGTGTGGGAAGCAGCTAAGGCCACTTGGCAAGGGATCCTGATTAGAGAAGGCACCAGAAAAAAGAGGGAACGCACCTTAATAGAAACTACCATCAGAAAGAAACTACACACGGCAGAGACCTTAGCACAAACATCCCCACAAAGCAGAACCGTACATCTTGCTGAAGCCAAGGACCTTAGAGAGGAGCTTAAAACTCTTGAAATAGGCAAAGTTACCCAGACCTTACAATATTTGAAACAAAAGTATTATGAAAAGGGGGACAAAGCCGCACCCTCCTTGCGGCGCAGCTTCGAGCACAACGGGCAGAAAGATGGGTAGACATGATAGAGAGGACAGATGGCACCCTTATAGACACAATAGAATCTTCCCCAGAAGGAATACAAGAAGCATTCGCCTTCTTTTATGAAAACCTATACACCGATAACCCACCTCCCCCACTAGGGAGCGTAGACACTTACCTCAAAGAGACTGGCCTCCCCGCACTCTCACACTCTGAAGCTGAAGCCCTCGACGCACCAGTCACGGGCAGCAAAGTCTCTGATTCCATCAAACATCTTAAGCTGGGGAAGGCACGGGGAGATGATGGCTTTACTCCCGGCTTCTACAAAACGTTCACTGCATTTCTTACCCCCTTCCTGGTGACCTTATTCAACGACATCTTCGAGACAGGCCGGGCACCCCCTTCGTTTGCCCAGGCCCTTCTAACGGTCATCCCTAAAGAGGGCAGAGACCCAAAATACTGCGGGTCAGATCGCCCTATATCACTCCTCAACATAGACGCTAAAATATACTCCAGAGTAATAGCGGCCAGGTTAGAAACACACCTACCAAAGTTAATACACTCAGACCAAGTCGGCTTTGTGAGGGGTAGACAGGGAGCGGACACAATGAGGAAAACCTTGCATTTGATATATGAGGCACAAGGGAGGAACGACAACCCAACTCTCCTATCACTCGATGCCGAAAAGGCTTTCGACAGAGTGGACTGGGGGTTTTTGGAAAGGGTTCTGGTCTGGATAGGTCTCAGACCCAAACTCCGCCTCACAATCAAAGCAATTTATTCATCCCCCAAGACCTCTGTGGCAGTGAACGGTGGTTACTCAAGATGGTTTCCACTGAAGAGGGGAACCAGGCAGGGCTGCCTTTTGTCCGCCATACTATTTGTATTATCCCTTAAACCGCTCGCGCAGAGGCTAAGGCTTGACAAAAGGGTGGAGGGAATCCCGGTAGGGGACCAGGAATATAAATTGGGTCTATATGCAGACGACATCCTCCTGCATACAACCAACCCCCTAAGTTCGATACCGGCAGCTATGGAAATTATCGACAAATATGGGCAACTAGCAGGTCTAAAGATTAACACAGGAAAATCGGTCCTCCTCCCGCTTGACAAAGCTAAAGATGCAGAGGTGGATCGATTTGCACCGTTGGGGATGAAGGTCAGTCTCACCACGCTGCGCTACCTGGGCATCAATGTGACCCGAGACTTGCACAGTCTATTTGAAGCCAACTTTCCCCCAATAATACACACAATCCGAAAAGACATTGAGAGGTTGACAAGACTCACCATCTCATGGATGGGCCGATTGAACACAATCAAAATGGTCATCTTGGCAAAGTTGCTCAACCTATTTCAGATGCTCCCAATCCAAATACCTAAAGAATTATTTGCGACCACTAAAAAAGCCCTACACACCTTTCTATGGCAAAACAAAAAACCCAAAGTCCCAGCTGCCCTACTCCACCTTCGGAAGGATAATGGAGGGGTAGGCCTCCCAGACATAGAGCTATACTATAGGGCTGCCCAACTACGAGTGCTTATCCCACACGTCAGGCAGCAGAAAGAACCCCAATGGATAGGCCTAGACAACTACCACCTCCGACCATTCTTTGTGGCAGAATGGCTATGGGTACCAGGACCCTTATTACGCAACAGCATTAAAAACCATCCCATTCTCGGGACTATATGGGCAATATGGAAACCAAACAAAGGGATGAAACGGATCACAACATGGCCCTCCCCCCTATCACACTTATGGACACCGGGTGTTCGGGATGATATCCCAGATCCAGGCAGCTACGATTCGTGATATGATGCAGGGCTGGAGAGGGCGGGACAATTATGGAGAAATAACACATTTATCACCATCCAGGAACTGGAAGAAGCCCTGGGCCTGGGTCCACTCTCAGTGTTCCAATATCTAAAATGAAAGAGTGTAATGACTTGAGAGGTGTGGAGGGAAGCTTTGCAACGGGATGTTACCCCGTTCCAGACAATTCTGGACACCCGCTCAGGTTCCAAAGGCCTCATAAGCGACATGTACACTGCATTGGTAGAAGTCAACACAACCCCCTCAGCCACTCTAAAATGCAAGTGGGAAACAGATCTCGGCAGACACCTCTCCCCAAAGACATGGCTCAAGATATGTAGAGGGACTTCGAAAACCTCTATCTCATGCCAGTATAAATTACATAGGATCAAGCTATTATACAGATGGCAAATCGACCCGGTTAGACTAGCTAAAATGTATCAGGATGTAAGTCCAATTTGCTGGCGAGGTTGCGGCCAGAAAGCTGACTACTGGCATATGTGCTGGGGGTGTAGGGCGGTCCAAGCATATTGGGACGAAGTCCTCAGTTGGATTAAAGAGCTTGAAGGGGAGGAGAGGGAGAAACAACCACTCACGATCTTATTCAGCCTAGTGGAGACGGAAGGCCTAGTGATTAAGGTACCCAAAATGACACATGGACTCTTGTTGGCAGCGAGGGCCTGTCTCACAACTGTGTGGAAAAGAACGAGCTTACCAACGAAAACCGAGTGGATCAATGTCTCCCGAAATATTTTCAACATGGATAAACTAACAGCAGGCATCCATGGAAACCACACCTCCATCGATGACGAATGGTCTGCGTTTCGAGCTAAGTACACCTCGTAAAATGCCAAGTGTGCAATGCGATATGACTGAACGCCATTATATTGTTTAGCCGTAATTTTAATTCAGATTCTGTGTGTCACAAGAAGTATCGTTGACTTAGCATTTGAAACAGTTGATGAACTCCTTTCCTGGACTATGATAATATCTGCTGTTTTCCGTAACCATCAGGGTTGTGGGGTGGGGGGAGGTGGGCGGGGGTCAATTCGAGGATATTTGGTACCACGAGCAACTGTAACGCAATTTCTTTTCTTCTTTCCTCCCTTTCTTCCTTTCCCTCTTTCCTTCTCCCGCCCCCTCTCCTTCCCACCTCCCTTTTCCTCCCTTTTTTCTCACCATGCAATTGCCAAGTCAATTTGGTATGTTTGTATTGAATACTGCAATATCCTTGTTTAAAATCAATAAAACCAATTTGAAAAAAAAATAAATGATGCAGGGGCTGCGGGGGTCCCCGCCGCAGAGTCCATTGTGAATTTCGTCGCAAAAATATGGCAATATTTTTGTATCGCAATATTTTTGCGGCGGAATTATCACATGGAACCCTCCCTACCAGTACTTGACACCTGATGTCTGCACTTACCCTTGCACTTGCCACCAGCTGGCCACACTTCTTATTTATTGTTTTTTATTATTTACTGTTATCCGATGTACTGCACTTCCCCTCCCCCTTCCCCTCGCACTTTTCCCCATTCCCCCTCCCCTGCACTTGCATGATCTCAATATCACCTGGCCTAGTACGATAGTTGTCTCTGTCTTCCCTCTGTTCCCCTCCCTTGCCTCTTGCGCCTTGAAACACTTGTGTATTTGCACGTTATGAATGCCATATCATATCATAGGTTGTAGGTCATAGTACCGAATCAAAAGGATCGAATGACAAAAGGGTCGAGTCAATTCGAACGAAAAAAAGGATCGACATATTTTTTTTTGGAGGGCCCCCCCCCCAGTCTCCCGTTTTTGGTGTAAAAACACCCTTTTAAAGCTAAACTAGAGCAAAATAAATATACATTTAAAAAAATGTTTCGATCCTTTGGTTTTCGGTCGAATGCACTCTCACCTTTTGCATTCAATCCTTTTGTTTCGAGCCTTTAACTGGACACCCATATCATATAGTCAAATACTTAGACTTAAAAGAATGATATCAGACCCTGCTGGTCCAGATACTGAGTGCAGCACATTTGTTGACAGATTCAAGAATAGCGTTACCCAATGGAAGTTCTTGAGGAAGCTAAGTCAAGGTCTAGTGAGATATCAAAAGAACAGCTACTCAACACACAGAAGAAGTCTCTAAGTTATCTAGACAGAGCTTCCAGATAAGCAAAATAATCCAAAAACATTGGGGCATGCTGCACAATGGTCCAACTTTACTTACATCAATTGTTTCCCAAAGCTCCCATGAGGGCTTTCAAGAGGGGGGGAACCTCAGGGAAAAACTTGTAAGAACAGAACCCCCCAACCGCCCGGGACAAAGTTATTCTTGAGAACTAAAAAGAAGGGAACCTTCCCATGTTTATGTTGGTTGAAGTACTATGATACCTGCCACACCCCAGGGGTGATTTATGCCATCAAGTGTGGGCAACTTTATATTGGCCAGACATTGAGACCGGTGAAGGAACGTTGGACTGAACATAAGTCTAACATAAGATGTAATAATCCTAGATCTTCAGGGGCAAGACATTTTCATGGAACACATCATTCCATAACCCAGATGAAATTCCAGGTGCTTGAAGTAGTTAAACATCCAACTGGGGGAGATAATTATCAGTCTCTCCTGCTCCAGAGAGAAATGTATTGGGTACACTTACTGGATACTGTACAACCAAAAGGTCTCAATGCGGAGTGCTCATTGAATTGTTTTATATAAGATACTGTAATCTACCATCTAGATATTACCATTGGTGGAGATTGACTTTATCCATATGACTATGTATGTATCACTGTATCACTATACACAGTATGCATGGAAGGGTTGGACTATGGTCTTCTCTCCTACTAAATACTACATTAGATTGTGTTTTCCCTTATGCCACATGCAGGGGTATGATGAAAATCCCAATGCATATCCTGAGTTTTTCTTGAAATGTGACTACCAATTGGAATATGCTTTGTCTATTTGAGCATACAATACTGGTTTTTGTACTGTATAACCTAGGACAAATACAACAGTAATGTTAACCTTGATGGGACGTAAATCTGCAATCTATGTAGATGAACTACTTGACGGAGACAGATATATATGCATTAACACATTCCAGAAACTGAGATCTCAGATCCACTTGTTACTTTTGTCTTCAAGACTGTGTTTCCAATTGAAATGCAAGGGGTTGAGCACCCACCAACTATCCCTATATCCCTTGGATGTTGACCCGTCGGAAGATTGTTTTTCAATAATTTTCGGGCTACTTTGACACTGTGCAATGCAGTGGATTCAATCATTTCTGGGGATACTTTGGACCATGCAATGCTGTTTATGCATAGTCACGGTACGATGGTGCCTTATAGTTGCATTATTTTTCTCCTAATAGACAGGCAGCACGTGTTCACTATATTTTATCATGATTGGGACTAATGTCCCCCTAGGGACCTGCATATGTTAACAGTATGCAATCTGTCATAGCGGGTTTACGATCTTGTAATTAACTTCCATAGATAGAGGTTTATTTGTGGCACATATGTACTCTTTTCCCATCCACAAGGGTGGATTGGAGTAGCTGATCAAGGATTCTGAAACATGTGACATACATGTAGTATTTGTGGAGAACTATCAATAGTTTGACACAAGCCTTTCCAAGATGGACGAACGTTGCAAGGGAAACACACCGGTAGTCCTTATTTAGTGTTTGCTGATGACTAAATTTAACTGGTATTTTCACGTTGGCGTACCGTGTATGCTGGTAGCATTTTCAGTCTCCATGGTGATCTAGACATATGGAGAAAGCTGTATTGCAGGAGTGTTCTGCTTAGAATGGTAAGCTACGATTGAACAACACTGTTGAATGGGATGACCTGACAGCGGTAACAGCGGGACTAAGAGGCGCTGCGCTCCTACTGATATGTCCATGTTGGGGTTTTTTCACAGTGCGATTGATCGAATGATGATGTTTTAGCCATAGTATGAGGCACAGAGTTAGCGAGATTGTAATTGGCATATTATTGGGGATCTGTGTCCTGTTGAAATACTTGCCTGTTGAGAAGTGGCAGGGGGAATACGGGAGGGGGTAAGTTATTGTACCTAGATTATATAGCCATAGTTTGGCTCTACATTGACTTATTTGCATGGATCCTGTTATGCGGGGCGTTGCGGTTGGAGTTTGTTTTCTATTACAGTGAACTACCTCAGACTCGTGAACTCTTCTCTTTGCACCATTGCCCTCTTGAATGTGAAACATTGATGATTTTAAAGTGTCTCAGCAGTGTAATAGCGCCACCCGTTCAAGTTTGGTTTCACCTTAATATCAAGAACCATCATATCTATGTGTGAATTATGGGAAGTTGTTTTACTTATGCTGGTCCTCATTTGTTTTTGTGTAGGATTTGGTTCCTTACTTCAATTTTTTAGTGTTACTATATGGGTTGCGCAACAAACCACATAGCCCAGGTAAGCCCCAATGGGATGGCCTTTCCCTACACTTAAGAGCATGATTTGGATGAAAGAGGTGCCTTAGGGATGGAATAACAGCCCACCAGGGCCTTGGGAATGTCTAGTAACAAAATGCACTTATTTTGATGTGGGGTCACATCCAAAAGGCTATTGGTGTTGGGCATTCTCACCCAAATACTGTACCAACACGTTGGTGTAGCCACATGTGAAATTGACGTGTGTACAAAAAGGACTATCTCTATTATTTATTCTTGTATAATTACTATATATGTATTCGCTTGTTTCATTTTATCATATACCTACTGTCCTAAAAGTCTATACTTTGAATATTTGCTGTATTCACAGCTTATGAGAGTGTGCAGGGGATGGGGGGATCCTACTTTTGGATCTTCTTGTTTTGCTGCAGTGTGCAAAGTGAAGCATCCTTTAGTATGTCAGGCTTTCAGGGAAGTGGCTCACAGACTGAAATCAGGAGATCTTCCTATTCTGTCCTTTTTGGAGAAGTCATTGTTGCAGTATCTGCACCCAGGATAGCCACACGATTTGCTTGTTAAGTTCAATGGAGAGACACGGCATAACCCTTATGAAAATAAATACATTCATTCTACAGTGTGACGCAAGAACTTACTTTCAATCTCTAGCCATTTACAGGAGTGAAGGATTTATTTGTACGCTGATCAGCAGTTAGGAGAGGAATTAATTTTTGTGGGTTCTGCAATCTCATTTTGTAGGAGCCATATTCTTTTAGCATATACCCCTCCATAATTTCTGGGGGTTTATAATTTACTTTGTCCGACAGAGGGACTTTTTACGAATTCCTCCTCTGTCTACATGAATTTTCCAGTCCTTAAGAGTATCATGGCCCTGCATCACCCATCAGGCTTACAGACCCAGTGGTGCCTTTTAATTCCCCCCTTTTTCCTAAGTTTATTGTCTCACTCTACATTGGTATTTGAGGGTAGGCTGGTGGCAGCTAGTATTACCTTTTGACTTCACCAGATGTGAAAGTCGATATAGTGAATTAATAGCCACATATATACCATTTATGGTAGCCATCGGGGTCTAATCCCTAGCTTTAGCCACTTTGTTTCAGGGTCTTCTTTTCTTCAGGGAATTAATGAGACGCTTTGCAAGCCCAGTGAGGCAGCCTCCATAGTGGTTTGAACTGGCATAGAACTGTTCATGACACTGGGCAGGTTATTAAACTTCCTGTGGGAGTGGCCTTGTGTGTTTAGTGGTGTTTGTGATCAGCCTGATGGGTTGTCCACCAAAATCTTTCTTTAAATCCCCTAATTCGATTGGTGGAATGAAAGAAGAAAGCCTGAGTGAGTGAAGGTACATAAGGTGCCTACTCGAAGAAGAGATGCTGTACTTGACTCTTGTGCTGTACAAAGAACCTGCTGATAAATCCTAGGAACTCGAAGGACTGATGGGACGCTCTTACGCTCACGGTATAGCATGCGGACTGCTGGGAGTCAGAGAAAGGGACCATCCATCATGAGATATGCCTGGAACAGGCAACCAAACAAGGTCACTTGCAAGCTGGTAGTAATTCAGGAGACCCAGATTGTGGCTCTTGTAGTGGACTTAGAGTGTCTAATATTGGACAATTCTCATAGCAATCAATCCTTGGACGGTTCAGCAGAGCTGTCAGGTGAGTAAACACGTCCATTTAACATGCCAACTGTGCTCTTTTAAAATAGTACGGGAGGTACACAAGGAACACTATGAGATGAAAATATTGTTAAACTTGGGAGGGGATAAAGAGTAGCAGGTTCTTCAAGTGCAACAATATATGAGGTAACACTAAGGCACTTGGGGCCTCATTGCAGGTCTGGCAGTGTGGTATATATATGGTGGTGATTCAGTTACCACTCATTATTTTTGGGCAGAAGCACAATTTCTGCACTTTTTTCCACATTGCCAAACTCATTCTTTGGAGATTAAGTGGAGAATTTCCCTAAAGCATTTTGGCAGAGGAAAATCCTCACCTTTACCTCCAAAAACCATTGCATTTACCACATAATTGTACAATAATTATACAAATTATAGTATGTAAAATAATATTGCAGATTGTGAAAAAACATTTAATAATGTCACCCATTATGCCCCTAGCCATGAGTAATTCACATTTTGCAAGCAGTCAACTAAAAATAACAAATACTATATTAACACTGAACTTTGTGGCCCCCATGCATTGGAGTAACTTTGCTGAAAATGTTGGGGGGGACATTGCATCTGAGGAAAAGGTGCCCCAGCCAAATTAATGGGGACAGAATAGTGTGTCATGAAAGTTGGGGTGGACAAATACCCCTGCCCCCCTAAAATTACACCCATGCCCCCATGTTACCCTTTAACAGAATTTGCCAGAGGTTGTGCTGATTCTTTAAGGTTTCCACACCATCCTTTCTATTACTAGAAACAAAAGCTTCGTGTTCACCCCCCAGAGTACACCGTTTTAGAAAAGCAGTTCCTCCAGTAGCATTGAAGACCCCCAAGAGAATATGTTTCATGTTTTTGAATCACCATCAAACCAAGGAGGGGTATTAGCTGAATGCACTTTTAGAGCACCGTCGGGTTTAATAACATAGGCTTTCACCGTGTTTGTTAGGCTTCCATTGTAAGGAATTGCACCTTACAAGTGTGTAGAAGTCTGTTTTTTTAGTTTGTATTAATACATTAATGAAAAGAGATGGGTAATTACGTTTGTATACTAATTGACCTTTTCACAATTGACCTCGGGAGAATTGATCTCCGGAGAATTGACCTAATTTAGAAGGTCAATTAGGACATATATACGGGGGAAACCACCCACCACCACCCACCCAATCCAAAACCCCCTGCAACACCCCACCCAATCCCCTTATATTATTTATAATCCAAAATCAACCCAATACATATATAAAATAACTAAAATAATATAAAGGTCAATTGTGCAGAAGGTCAATTAGGAAAACTATAATTAGGTCAATTGTGCAAAAGGTCAATTGTAAAAGGTCAATTTGAGTAATACCGTAATTACATCTCAGACCGGCCATTCATTAGGCTCCATGGCAAAAGCATGGCATACACGTCTGCCCTGCTGCATCAGTCTCCTGATCTGCACCTCCTGCTCTGCAGTGGTACAAAGAAGGTTAGGAGGTCACAGGTGCCATGCTTGGCAGGTGCTCTGAGAGCCAAGTAACTGCAGATTAGTGATTTCCTTTAGTTTTACACCTCTGTTCCAATATGATTATGCTGAACTCCACACCTGGTGGCAGGGCAATTATAAAAGGATAAGCCATATTCCATGTGGTAAGGTAGTAGAGGGATTGCATAATTATTACATCACATCTCATTTATATCATGCATGTGTCAACACTGTGAGTCCTGGATAGATGTGGAAGAGTTTTGTGTTTTCTGGTTTGAATGCCTGTCCCTGCCAGCCAGCTGGACAGGAGATTGAAAGACTGGTCTCTCTTTTGGTCCTTTGTGAGGTTGGCAACACCGCTCTCCAGCAGAGCATCCTATCTGCTGCTCTGGGAATCAGCAATCAAAGGACACACCCTACCCAAAAGATTAGCCTCACACCCACGTGTTTCAACTAAAGAGCATTTGATGTATGGGTCTTAGAAGGTGTCAGGACTAGTAAAGTCAGAGGGAGCTCAGCACAGTTGTGAAAAGATTCACCATCTTTAGTCTCTCTGTACTTTTCGTTCCCTCTTATCCCTACTACGTCCTAAAATACAAAGCACTTTGGGTATGATGCAACAAGGCAAATTCCACGTGTTACAGGGGCAGGGATTGGACCACTTAAAATCAGGCTTGCTTTTGGCCAATCACCTGTAGACATTTGACTGTAAAAGAGTGGTTCTCCCATTCCTTCTGTATTAAAGGTGCTAATTTAGCACCAAATAGGGGGACACACCTACCACTTACAAAAGTAAGCAAGGGGGGACAGGGTATCATCTAGGGGGAGGAAACACGGGAACACAAACAAACTGCAGTCACATTCCGAAAGAAGACTCAGAGAGGAAACACAGGGGTCGGAATGCATTATGTGTACTATTGGCCTACGGGACATTTCTATCATTAGCACTTGATAGAGGATTCAATGTTAGTAGAATCCCTCACGCATTTCAGGGTATTACGTTGTTATTAGCGGGTTCGTGTCCTTTCTGTGGAGTTTGCCTTGGAAGTTTGTTTCTAGTCAGATATTTTTGGTCACACTCATGTTCATATTACGCAAAGTCATAAGGTGTTTCCATGTTTCCGACTGAGTAGTTCTTTGACGCTTCTATTTGTTTCAGGGGTTTACTATTCCGTCACGCAGTGTAGTGAGGAAGTTTTTCTGTAATTTTACACACGCATCTCACCACAGCATATTGCCCCTTTAGGGTCAAATTAGGATAGGGTTTCTGTCATTTCCTTTTTTCCTAGTGATAATTGCTCTCCATAAGTGCCCATTTAGCCCCTTATAAAAGAAACTATTCTCCTGTGTCAGGACTTGCGCCCCTGTATAGAACAGGATGGAGAGCTCAACAAATTAAATACCAAGGTGAGCTATTGCTGGTCCCATAGTTACCAGTCTTTTCCTCCTATTTAACAAGAGAAAACTAAGGAAGGGAAAATTGTTATTTTCTTCACAGAAATTCTGTGTCTAGTTCCCAGGAAGGTCGAAGTCAGTTGGAGTTCCAGAAGGTTCCCGCAGAGTTCAGGTGAGCGTTACAGAACGCGAAGCCCACTTTGAAAAATACTCTGCCTGGACATTACGGAAACTCCAGAAGTAGACCAGCTGGCCCAGTTATTGGGAGAACTAAGGGCTGAGGTCCATGCAGCCCACTCAGAAACCAGTGCTCTCCGGAGAGAATTAATTGTTAACTGGGATTGCACTGATGATTTAGCTCGTCAGATGTTGCAAGCCTAAGCGGGTCAAACTCCCTTGCCTTCTGCCAGTGCTTCTGCCCCCGTTTCAGTCATGCCTCCCTCACCAGTTCAAGTAATTGTTCCCGGCAATATCCCATTAGCTCCTCCTGAACGCTTTCTAGGAGATCCTAAGAAGTTTGCGGTTTTTCTCAACCAATGCCGGCTTCATTTCCTCTGTCGCCCTGGAGTATTTCCTTCTGATCAGGCCAAGGTAGCGTTTATATTATCCTATTTGGGTGGGTATGCAGCTGATTGGTCAATCCCGTTAGTAAATAGGGATGATCCGATTTTGAGAAATCTTGCAGACTTTCAGAAGGAGATGGAGAAATTGTTTGCACGTCATGCTCAGGCTCTGGATAATGAGTTGTTTTCACTTCGCCAAGGTAACCAGGAATTGTTGGCATATGTAGCAACTTTTAACAGATTGGTGGCAGAAACTAATTGGCCCACAGAGAAAAGAACCACCTTATTTCAGAGAGGACTACGTAATGAATTGAAAGACGTCCTGGCTCAGGTGGTGAATCCTCCAGAAGGAATTGCAGAATTTATTGATTTAACGGTACAACTTGATCAGAGATTGCAAGACAGAAGGATGGATCGCTCTCGCTCAGAAAACAGAACTTATTTTGTGCGCCCCACTTACTGTGGTAAGGCTGGTCATTTTCTCAAGGAGTGTCCTATTAAACCTTCCCGGAAGCCTATTGGAGGTGTTAACCCAGACAAGAAGGACTTGAATTCGGAAAACTCCAGTGCCCGACAAGTGTAGAGGTTAACTTGTCAAGCATGGAAAAAGGTTTGGTGACCTCACATTTTGTTTTTCCCATTACCTTATCCAGTACGAAACAACCAACCAGAATGCAGACTTTGCAAGCCTACATCGATTGTGGAGCAGTTGGAAATTATATGGATATCGATTTGGCAACTAGGATAGGTTTTCCTCGTGTGAACAAGCACGAAGCTGACAATGTATCAGCAGTCGATGGTATGCCTTTGGCTTCAGGTCCTGTTACTCAACGCACGGAGAACCTTATTATGTGTTGTCAGGGGAAACATGAAGAGAGAATCATGTTCGACCTTATTAGCTCTCCCCAACTCCAAATTATACTTGGCTTGCCCTGGTTGGAGAAACATAACCCAAGGATTGATTGGCGAACTCGGTCTCTGACCTTTGCTGCTGAGTGTAGAGAATCTTGCTGTAAAACAAACACCCAGGATGATTCCTGTTTAATGAAGAAGGTCTCTGTATCAACGTTAGGAATAATCGGCTTACTACCTCCCGAGTATGCAGAATTCCGAGACGTCTTTGAAGAGAAATCGGCCAAGGAGCTTCCTCCACATCGAACCTATGATTGTCAGATTGATCTTCTTCCTGGAAGTGAAATTCTGTGTAGTCGGATTTATTCATTAACGGGGAAAGGAGATTCTCACCTGAAGAAATACTTAGACCAATACTTAGCCAATGGTTTCATCCGACCCTCTAAGTCTCCTGCTACTTCGCCTCTTTTTTTTGTTGCCAAGAAGGAAGGCGATCTCAGAACTTGTATCGATTACCGAGCACTCAACCAGATTGCTGTCAAGAATCAATATCCTATTCCTCTCATTTCAAATTTGTTGGACCAAATTAAAGGAGCTCAGATATTCACCAAAATGGATCTTAGAGGGGCGTATCACCTGATCCGAGTGAAGGAAGGCGACGAGTGGAAGACTGCATTTCGCACAAAGTATGGCCTCTTCGAATACCAAGTCATGCCATTCGGGTTATGCAACGCGCCAGCAGCATTTCAGTGCTTTATGAATGACGTTTTGAAAGATTTGCTCGATGTCTGCGCAGTAGTATACATTGACGATATTTTGATTTTTTCAGCAACCCCCTCGGAGCATGTGAATCACGTTTCAGCAGTTTTTAAAAAATTGCGAGAGAACTCGCTTTTTGTGAAAATGGAAAAATGTTGATTTCATGTTCCTGAAGTAGAGTTTCTAGGGTTTGTGCTGTCCTCTCAAGGAGTGAAGATGGATGTTCGTAAGGTGGAGGCAATTCTATCATGGCCAGTTCCAACTTCGGTGAAAGGAGTCCAACGTTTTTTAGGCTTTGCAAATTTCTATAGAAGATTTGTGGAAAATTTCTCGCAGTTGGTTCATCCCATCACGTCTTTGCTTAAAAAGAACCAGAAGTTTGCCTGGACCCCGGAGGCCACAGTTGCCTTTCAGACTCTCAAGTCCAAGGTTACTGAGGCTCCTATATTGAGACATCCTCGTCCTGACTTACCTTTTATTGTAGAGACAGATGCCTTGAGTGCTGCCATGGGGGCTGTTTTGTCTCAACGAGATCCACAGACTCAAGTTTTGCATCCAGTGGCGTTTTGGTCGAAAAAATTTTCAGCTGCAGAACGAAATTATACAATTACAGACAGGGAACTGTTGGCAATCAAGTGTGCCTTAAAGGAATGGAGACATTATTTGCTAGGTGCTCAACACACAGTCACCATCCTTACTGACCACCGAAACTTGCAGTATCTCCGCTCAGTCAAGGCCCAATCGGCTAGACAACTGCGATGGGCTTTATTCTTCGCAGAGTACGACTTTGTCATCACTTTTCAGCCAGGAGTTCGAAATGGGAAAGCTGATGCCTTGTCCCAGATTGGCAATGAAGACGAGACCTTTGTTCCCCAAGTTCCAAACAACATCATTGTTGGAGAAAGGGTTTTAGGATTACTAAACACTTCAGACCCTTTTTATGAAGAACTACTGAAGGAAGTCAAGAGGAATGTGGTTCCTGAAGAGCTGCTTGCCTGGACTAATCGAGGCGATCAATTCACCCTGCAGGAGGATATACCGCATTATCAAAATTGCTTGTACCTACCTACTGAAGAACTGAGAAGACAAGTAATTGCTAACTACCATAGCTCCTTGATTGAGGGACATCCAGGGGTCACAAAGTCTTTGGAAAAAATCAAGAGACACTACTGGTGGCCTACATGGCGCAAAGATGTCATTCAATTTATTCAAACCTGTGGAACCTGTGCACAAAATAAGAATACTAAGAAAAGACCGGCCGGTCTTCTTCAACCTTTGGATATACCACCGAATCCTTGGCATACCGTGTCAATGGATTTTATTACCGATCTTCCTCCATGTAGGGGTTTTGACACCATTCTAGTGGTGGTTGGCTTATTCTCCAAGATGGCACATTTTATTGCAGTCCAAGGACTTCCGACTGCTTCTGGATTGGCCAAGATATTTCTGGAGAACATTGTTAAGGCGCATGGTTTTCCCTCCATTGTAATCTCAGACCGAAGTAGTGAATTTGTTTCTAAATTTTGGAGGCAATGTTGTGCTCTGGCCAAGATTGATGTTCGACTATCCACCAGCCATCATCCCCAAACTGATGGTCAGACGGAGCGCACCAACCAGACTTTAGAACAGTATTTACGATGCATGCTTCACCAAACAGAAGACTCTTGGTTGGATATATTGTGGGTGGCAGAATTGTAACGCTCACCTGATTCTCGCAGAGGCGCCGGTCTTGACTGGGCGACTACCGTATCTTCAAAGGTGATGTGCAGCACCCGATTGGCTCTTTGGGCTGGACCTCTGTGCCCTGTATGCCTGACGTGCAGAGTAAGATGTCTGCAGATAGAAAATACGGGGTTAATGAACTGGGGTTATTGGGGTGTCCCTATCTCTTTCCTCTTCTCCTCTCCTGTAGACCCCCACAGGTTAACGCTCTCACCTTAGGTAAGTGAATGCCGAGCTCTCCATCTGCCTCGGGGCAGGGTGCTGTAGCCAGTTTCTTCACTGGATAGGTAGCGCAGGCCTCTTGACTTCAGAGGACTGCTGTCCGTCGTTTACTGCACGAACGGTAAGTTTCGAGTAACTCAAATGTCTTTCAAGTCTTTAATAATGATGTCTCTTGTTTTGCAGGGTTCCGGCGATGGCGGATGACGGGCTGAAGTGAGTTGAAGATGGAGCCCGTGTGATGAATAGAAGCGCCTGGAAGCACGTAAGTAAGCACTTGTTGCCAGCTTCACAAAGCGATCTAACTGTCTTTTTATTTTGCAGGTACAAGTTCGGAGCGGCTGCAGGGTGCCGGAATACCCACTGGATTAGATGTGGAAAGGAGTAATGGCACGTGAGTATTAAAGTTCCCCAATGTCTTTAAACGCACCTTGTTTTGTCTTTCAGATGCGAGATGCAGCGCCGACGGCCTCCGGAGCGTGCGAAGAGTTGGTAAGCTTTTGTCTTTCAGATGCCGGAATGCAGTGTGAAGACCTCCGGAGCGCACGAAGAGTAGGTAAGCCTTTGCCTTTCAGATGCCGGAATGCTAACCTGTTCTTTCTTGTCTTTATAGGTGTTGCTGAAGACTGGATTCAGGATGGTAAGCCTATTTCCTTAGGCCCAGGACCGGATGCAGAAGACACGATGAGCGTTCTGCTGCAGAGGGTGCAGAATAACGCAAAGCAAGATTCATCCACCGGGTGTGGTTTAAATAGCCTCCTGTAGTGCTTAGGTGTCTCCTTCCACAGCCACGCCTAAGTAAGAAAAGAGTTCCTGGTAAAAAAAGAGTTCCTGCCTTCCAGAAGAGTTCCAGTGTTCTGAATCTAGGGAGTGGCTCCAGCCCCACCCAACAGGAAAAGTAGTTCCAAACAGAAGAGGATCAGAGGCTCAACTGGCAGGCAAGTAAGTAGCATGGTCTGCTGCAGGTAAGTCCACCCAAGCATTATGAGCCCGGCGCTTCCAGCGCTGGGACTGGGCATATTTATGAGCCTGGTGCCACTGGCGCCAGGACTGGGTCCAAAAGGTCCCAATTGGGACTGGTTGGCACTCGGAACCTGGGTTATGGATCTGCTTCCAAGGGAGTTGGGAAAACCCTGACCTTTTGGAAGCAGAGATCATGACAGTACCCCCGCTCAAGGCCCCTCCCAAACCGGGCTTCTCCGGGGGTTTTGGCTTGTTAGGAAATGTTCGGTGAAATCTTTTGATTAGGCGAGGAGCGTGGACATATTCAGCAGGTTCCCAGGATCTCTCTTGGGGGCCGTAGCCTTTCCAGTCAATTAGGTAGAATAGTTTAGATTTGGAGATCTTGGAGTCCAGAATGCTTTTGACTTCAAACTCGAGTTCTCCATCAACTAGAATAGGTTTTGGAGATTTGGTTAGTCGGGTTTGAGGTTGCACGGGTTTTAATAGAGAGACGTGTAAGACCGGATGTCTCTTCATGTGCGGGGGCAAGTCCAACTTGACCGCTACTGGGTTTACTATGGTAGTGATGGAATAGGGACCAAGGTATCTTGGATTGAATGTGCGTGGCCCTTTTAGAGATAGATATCTGGTGGATAACCAGACTTGATCCCCTACTTGATAGTGAGGGGCTTCCTTCCGATGTTGATCTGCTCCTTTCTTGTATTGTTCTTTAGCCCTTTGAAGGTGAGAAACAGCTTCCTTAAAGGCTTGGGTGATTGTAGAATGCAGGTAGTCTACTGCTGGTGTTTCAAGATCTTGGAGGGGATCCAACTCCGAGGTTCGAGGGTGACTGCCGTACAAAAGAAAAAACGGGGTTTTCCCAGTTCCCGAATGGACAGAGTTATTGTAGGCATACTCGGCTATCCAAAGGATATCTTTCCAAGTTTTTTCAGTTTGTTGCAGCATGCAGCGTAAATACTGTTCCAGAGTTTGATTGGTCCTCTCGGTTTGTCCGTCGGTCTGAGGGTGGTGACTGGTCGATAGTCTCACATCAATTTGAGCCGACCGACAGCAACTTCGCCAAAAATGAGAAATAAATTGACTACCTCGATCCGAAATTAGAACCGAAGGAAAACCGTGCAGTCGGACGATGTTTTCGAGAAATTCTCGGGCCAGAGTTGCTGCTGTTGGCAAGCCTTTGAGCGGAATGAAATGCGCCATCTTGGAGAATAAGTCCACGATTACTAGAATCGTATTGTATCCGGAGCATGGAGGTAGATCGGTGATGAAGTCCATAGAAAGCGTATGCCAAGGGCGAGGTGGGATGTCAATAGGGCGTAAGAGGCCTGCTGGTCTTTCCTTTTGACTCTTGTTTTGGGCGCATACTCCACAGGACATTATAAAGTCTCTGATATCTTTTTTCCAAGACGCCCACCAGAAGTAGCGCTTGATCTTTTCTGAGGTCTTGGCTATACCGGGATGACCTTCCATTAAAGAGTCGTGATAACAAGAGATTACTTTTTTCTGTAAACCTGTGCTGGGTAGGTACAATCGTTCTTGGAAATACAATAAGTTGTCATTTACTGCAAAGTCCTTTCCCTGCAGATGCCAATTCTGTATGTCTGCTGGAGTTACAAGTTGCCTGGCTTTATCCTTAACTTCCTCTATGGATTCTGTGGTGATTACACCCAGAATTCTTTGTTCGGGAATGATTGGTACAGGTTTAGGGTTGAGCAAGTGTTCTTCCACTCCCATCCGAGAAAGGGCATCGGCTTTACCGTTCTTGGTACCAGGTCGATAGGTAATTATGAAGTCAAACTCGGCAAAGAATAATGCCCAACGGAGTTGTCTAGAGGATTGGGCTTTTGCGGTTTTCAAATATTGCAGGTTTCGGTGATCCGTAATCACAGTAACGGTGTGTCGGGCCCCCAGCAGATAATGCCGCCAAGCCTTAAAGGCAGACTTGATAGCCAGAAGTTCCTTGTCAGTAATCGTGTAATTGACTTCAGGAGGCGAGAATTTGCGGGACCAAAATGCCACGGGATGCAACTGATTGGTTACCGGGTCCTTTTGTGATAGAACTGCCCCCATGGCAAGGCTTGAAGCATCAGTTTCCACGATATAGGGGAGTTCGGGGCGAGGGTGTTTTAAGATTGGTGCAGAGATAAATTTAGTCTTCAAATCCTGGAAAGCTTGTTCCGCCTCGGTAGACCATTCAAAACGTTTGTTTTTCTTTAACAAGGCAGTGATGGGCTGGACTATTCGAGAGAACTCGGGGATAAACCTGCGGTAAAAGTTAGCAAAGCCTAACATGCTTTGCACACCTTTTACAGAGGATGGTGATGGCCATTTGAGAACTGCATCGACCTTCTTTGAATCCATACGCACTCCGCCAGGTGATAATATGAATCCCAAGAATTCAACTTCAGTCACGTTGAAAACACATTTTTCCAACTTAGCGAAAAGTTTGTGTTGACGCAATCTTTCGAGGACCATTTTCACGTGTTTCCGATGTTCAGATTCCGATGAAGAATAAACGAGAATGTCGTCGATGTAAACAACAACACACACATCTATGAGCTCTCTGAGGACATCGTTCATAAAATATTGAAAGGCGGCCCGGGCATTGCAAAGTCCGAAGGGCATGACCTGATATTCAAATAGCCCATACTTGGTGCGGAAGGCCGTCTTCCATTCATCGCCCTCTTTTACTCGTACCAAGTGGTAAGCTCCTCTAAGATCCAGCTTTGTATATATGCATGCTTTTCTGACTTGGTCCAGGAGTTCAGGGATCAAAGGTAACGGATATCTATTCTTAACGGTGATCTGGTTCAGGGAGCGATAATCGATACAAGTTCTAAGGTCTCCTTCCTTTTTTGGAACGAAGAACAAAGCTGAAGAGGCAGGGGACTTGGAGGGACGAATAAACCCATTTGCCAGGTATTGATCCAGGTATTGTCGAAGGTGAAGGTTCTCAGGCTCGGTGAGGGCATAAATTCTACTACAAGGAGGAGTAGATCCAGGTATCAGGTCTATCTGGCAGTCATAAGACCTATGAGGAGGTAGAGAGTTAGCCTGCTCCTTCCGGAAAACATCTTGGTATTCTAGGTATTCGAGAGGTAACTGGGGAGTCTCTGAAGAAATTGCTGCCAGTGCAACACCAGGTGGAGGGTGACACGTAGAGACACATTCTGGAAACTGGACCGTTCTTGCTCGCCAATTGATCAGAGGATTGTGTTTCTCTAACCAAGGTATTCCTAGAATAATCTGGAACTGAGGGGCCTTGATCACATCGAACACGATCTTCTCATGTTGTCCATCTTGACTTACTAGCGTCACCTCTTGAGTGGTGTGCGTTACTGGCCCGGAGGCTATCTCCGTACCATCCACCGTAGTAATGACGTCCTTTACAGCCTTGGGACAAAGAGTTAGATTCATCCTCAAAACCATTTCATGATCCACATAATTGCCGAAGGCACCGCTGTCGACGTAAGCTTCAATTGCATGTAATCGACCCGGATTATCAGGGCTAATGAGGACCATAAGTATCACGAAATGCGAGGTCACGGAACTGGTTTTCACGCTCGGCAAGAGGACCTCTATTCTTGTCGGGCGAGGTAGTTTCCCTGCTCAGAGTTTGTAACTGTGGTAACTGCAGCTCCTACTGCCTTCTTGGCAGGTTTCACCGGACAGTCTCGAAGAAAGTGCCCTGAGTTTCCGCAATATAGGCATAATTGCAACTGTTTTCTCCTTTCCCGCTCCCTTTGTGTTAGAGGACCTTTCAGACCCCCTATTTGCATGGGTTCCCCGGAGTCTACTCCTTTGGAAGGAGTTGGCGGTTTGGAAAATACTCGAGCATCAAACTTGGAACGATCGGCCTTCCTGTTCTGCAGTCTGTGATCTATTTGAACGACCAAGTCTATATAATCCGAACAGTCTTGTGGGGGATTCACTACTTGGGCTAAAACGTCTTTGAGCTCTCCACGTAGACCTCTATAAAACAGCGTAATCCTTTTGTCCTCAGGCCATTGAGTTTCCACTATTAGTCTATTGAAAGATGCAATATAAGCCAAAAGGTCTTGATTACCCTGTCGCAACGAAAGAAGCTCATTGTCCAAGGCCTGCCCCTGTGCATGTCTTGCAAACAGTTTTTCCATACTAAGCTGAAAGGCTTGAAAATCATGGAGAACCGGATCATCTTGATTAACTAGAGGGATCGACCAGTCTGCCGCATTGCCACTGAGGTACGAAAGTACAAAAGCTACTTTAGCTTGATCAGTAGGAAAGGCTGCTGGCCGGCATAAGAAGTGCAACCGGCACTGATTGATAAATATCGCAAACCTCTTTGGGTCACCAGAAAATCGTTCGGGCGGAGCCAGGGGGACATTCCCAGGTAGGATGATCTGCACTGGATTCATAGAGGATGTTGAAGGAAGATTTGCCCCTGATGCGGGTAGCGGGGTCTGTCCGGCTTGTGACTGTAGCAATTGTCTAGCAAGATCATCTGTTCTCTCCTTGGAAATAATTAGTTCCCTTCTTAGAGCGTTCGTTTCCTGACGAGCTGCATGCACTTCTGCCCTTAGTTCCCCAAGTAACCGGGCTAGGTGGTCAGTATCCGAGGTTTCCATAGCGCCTGGGCGAGAGTTTTGCGGTAGGCTTTGCGTTCTGTAACGCTCACCTGATTCTCGCAGAGGCGCCGGTCTTGACTGGGCGACTACCGTATCTTCAAAGGTGATGTGCAGCACCCGATTGGCTCTTTGGGCTGGACCTCTGTGCCCTGTATGCCTGACGTGCAGAGTAAGATGTCTGCAGATAGAAAATACGGGGTTAATGAACTGGGGTTATTGGGGTGTCCCTATCTCTTTCCTCTTCTCCTCTCCTGTAGACCCCCACAGGTTAACGCTCTCACCTTAGGTAAGTGAATGCCGAGCTCTCCATCTGCCTCGGGGCAGGGTGCTGTAGCCAGTTTCTTCACTGGATAGGTAGCGCAGGCCTCTTGACTTCAGAGGACTGCTGTCCGTCGTTTACTGCACGAACGGTAAGTTTCGAGTAACTCAAATGTCTTTCAAGTCTTTAATAATGATGTCTCTTGTTTTGCAGGGTTCCGGCGATGGCGGATGACGGGCTGAAGTGAGTTGAAGATGGAGCCCGTGTGATGAATAGAAGCGCCTGGAAGCACGTAAGTAAGCACTTGTTGCCAGCTTCACAAAGCGCTCTAACTGTCTTTTTATTTTGCAGGTACAAGTTCGGAGCGGCTGCAGGGTGCCGGAATACCCACTGGATTAGATGTGGAAAGGAGTAATGGCAGGTGAGTATTAAAGTTCCCCAATGTCTTTAAACGCACCTTGTTTTGTCTTTCAGATGCGAGATGCAGCGCCGACGGCCTCCGGAGCGTGCGAAGAGTTGGTAAGCTTTTGTCTTTCAGATGCCGGAATGCAGTGTGAAGACCTCCGGAGCGCACGAAGAGTAGGTAAGCCTTTGCCTTTCAGATGCCGGAATGCTAACCTGTTCTTTCTTGTCTTTATAGGTGTTGCTGAAGACTGGATTCAGGATGGTAAGCCTTTTTCCTTAGGCCCAGGACCGGATGCAGAAGACACGATGAGCGTTCTGCTGCAGAGGGTGCAGAATAACGCAAAGCAAGATTCATCCACCGGGTGTGGTTTAAATAGCCTCCTGTAGTGCTTAGGTGTCTCCTTCCACAGCCACGCCTAAGTAAGAAAAGAGTTCCTGGTAAAAAAAGAGTTCCTGCCTTCCAGAAGAGTTCCAGTGTTCTGAATCTAGGGAGTGGCTCCAGCCCCACCCAACAGGAAAAGTAGTTCCAAACAGAAGAGGATCAGAGGCTCAACTGGCAGGCAAGTAAGCAGCATGGTCTGCTGCAGGTAAGTCCACCCAAGCATTATGAGCCCGGCGCTTCCAGCGCTGGGACTGGGCATATTTATGAGCCTGGTGCCACTGGCGCCAGGACTGGGTCCAAAAGGTCCCAATTGGGACTGGTTGGCACTCGGAACCTGGGTTATGGATCTGCTTCCAAGGGAGTTGGGAAAACCCTGACCTTTTGGAAGCAGAGATCATGACAAGAATATGCCTACAACAAACCAACTCATTCCTCTACTGGGCTTTCTCCATTCTATGCATTACATGGTAGACATCCTTAAACTTCTGCCTTTGAACCTCCAGAACCTTTAGAGATGCCTGCTGTGAAAACTCTCCATGAATTCATCTCAACGGCCCACACTAGGGCTCAAGCTAGCTTATCTGCAGCCAAGGAAAGTCAGAAGAAGTTTGCTGACCGCCATCGAAGTGTAGCTCCTAAGTTTCAAGTCGGATACTCTGTGTGGCTATCTTCCAGAAATTTGATGTTGAAAGGTTCAAAGAAATTTCTTCCCCGATTTTTGGGTCCGTTCTCCATAGAAGCCATCATCAACCCAGTGGCAAAGAAATTGACCCTTCCTCGGAAGATGCAAATTCATCCAGTTTTTCATGTGTCTTTACTGAAACCAGTAACGCCAGATACTCGTTTAGAACCAGCTCCTGCTCCCGTTGAGCTTGAAGACAATCAATCTGAATATGAAGTGAAGGATATTTTAGACTCCAAGATTGTCAGGCACAAGGTTTTTTATCTGATTGACTGGAAAGGTTACGGTCCCTTAGATAGATCTTGGGAACCTAAAGAAAACATACATGCCACTAGATTGTTAAGAATCTCCCAATAAGCCGGGAGGAGAGTCCTTGAGGAGGGGTACCGTCATGACCCCAGGTTAGTTTTCCCATACTAGTCCTAAGAAATGCAGGTTCATAGGGAATTAATGTGCCCTAGCTGGTTATTGATTCTAATTCCCCATGTTAATGGTTGGTTGGAGTTTCGTTAATGGCCGCTAGGTGGTGCCTCTGGGTCAGTTAGCTAGCGGGTCTAGTTGTTTTCATGTGCTGGCTATTTAAGCCCCGCCCATCAGGAGGCTCGCGCTTCGCGTCGTTTGTCTGAGTTCAGATGGAACGCTCGCCGCGTACCTCCGTTTCCTGTCACAGCTCAATATTCCTTGTCCACAGATAATTACTGTTCATTCCATGAGTAACATTTATTAGATATCAGTTCCCTTCCTGTATTTTCCAGTTTGCTGTCGTCCCGGCTCAGTCACAGTCCATAGTCCGGAGTCCTGTCATAGCGGTCTCCTCACCTCACAGTCCGTGGCAGTTTTCTATCACGCAAGTACTCCCAGTGATGTGCAAATGCAATTGCTTCGTTTTTGCTGCCTTATCAGATACATTGAATTGTGTATAAATGTTATTAGAATCCCTCACGCATTTCAGGGTATTACGTTGTTATTAGCGGGTTCGTGCCCTTTCTGCTGAGTTTGCCTTGGAAGTTTGTTTCTAGTCAGATATTTTTGGTCACACTAATGTTCATATTACGCAAAGTCATAAGGTGTTTCCATGTTTCCGACCGAGTAGTTCTTTGACTCTTCTATTTGTTTCAGGGGTTTACTATTCCATCACGCAGTGTAGTGAGGAAGTTTTTCTGTAATTTTACACACGCATCTCACCACAGCATATTGCCACTTTAGGGTCAAATTAGGATAGGGTTTCTGTCATTTCCTTTTTTCCTAGTGATAATTGCTCTCCATAAGTGCCCATTTAGCCCCTTATAAAAGAAACTATTCTCCTATGTGCCATCTTCAGGACTTGCGCCCCTGTATAGAACAGGATGGAGAGCTCAACAAATTAAATACCAAGGTGAGCTATTGCTGGTCCCATAGTTACCAGTCTTTTCCTCCTATTTAACAAGAGAAAACTAAGGAAGGGAAAATTGTTATTTTCTTCACAGAAATTCTGTGTCTAGTTCCCAGGAAGGTAGAAGTCAGTTGGAGTTCCAGAAGGTTCCCGCAGAGTTCAGGTGAGCATTACAATACCTTCCCAGACACTTGCTTCCGTCTGAATTGTCTCCTAAATTCTTTGGACCTTTCACAGTTTTGAGGTCGAAGGGCTCTCTAGCCTTTGAATTACAGCTTCCACCATTTTGGTCCCGAATCCACCCAGTATTCCATGTTTCCCAACTCAAGCTCCATGTTCCAGATCGATTTGGCCGTTCTAAGGTCTGTCCTCCACCTGTGTCAACTGATGATGGTCCCGAATTCGAAGTCTCTGGTGTTTGTGATTCTCATTATCATCATGGTTGGCTTCAATATCTGATCCACTGGAAGGGGTACACTGTAGCGGACCGTTCGTGGGAACCAGCCTCTGCTGTCCACGCACCTTTGCTTGTTCGCCGCTTTCATAGGTTTCACCCCGACAAACCCGGTGGGGGGGCCCTTAGAGGAGGGCATACTGTCATGTCTCGCTGGCGCCGCGGCTCCCTTTGGCAGCGCTGGAGATTGCGGACTATGTCTTTATTTCCCTCTCCCAGCATGGCTCCTGTTACTATGGGTAGCGGTGCAGTGTTTCCGTGTTCAGTCAGACATCCTCTGACGTCACCACGCTGTTCCAGGGATCCCAGATATGGTGCAGCAAAACCACAGCTCAGCGCGTCGCTTCTCTCCCCAGACGCTCCGTAAGTTCGCTGCTAGGGTGCATGTTACCTACATCCTCGCCTTTAACTTACCTTCTCTCTCTACTTACCTACATACTTGTGTCCTTATCCAGCCTCCCAACATCCGAGACTCCTCAAGACTCTTTGTTAGTCACTCCCTTCCAACACGCTGGGTACTGCTCTTTTTTCACTTCTGTCTAATTTTTCCGAATGACTATCCTTCAGCTCATACACTGTTTGTTTAATTAGAGTACAGAAGCAGTCAGAGTCCCGCGAATAGAATCCTTTCTGCGTTGAAGAGCGGCATAGCGAGGACGACTGGATCTATCCTGCTACATCTTCGTTCCGGCAGGGTTTTCTCCCCCAGGAGGGTTTCCCTGGGATCCCTCACACAACCCCTTTTTCCCTTTCTAGGAGAGGGGAGGTGTCAGGGTCCTTAGGGGGTTCCCCAAGTGCCTCGTTGATTGCTGCACCATCAGGTTAGTGATTGAAATTCTTACATATACAGGAAATGTTTCCTGTCAGAGGACATGAAGCCCTTCGAGATTTTGGCTTTGGACAAAGGGGTCGTTAGGACGGTTGAGGTTGAAGGTGGAAGCCTTCTTGCAGGATAAGGTGGTACAGATAAAGACTCTTCTGCACAATCCTATGGCGGTTAAGAAGAAACTACTGATCAGTGACTTGGCCTCTACGGTGGAGCAATGTAATGACATGAAATCGAGAAAATTGGTGCGGGTGGATACAGGGTTGGTGAATGTATTGACAATGTATTTGAAGAAATTTGCCTGCCAAAATACTGGTACATTCTGCTTAGATGTCGCCATAACATTTTAAAGACTAGAGAAGTACAGTGCAGAAGGAAAATGCCTGGTGTGGATACTGCAGCTTGTCGATACTGCAGATTGTCTCTTTCGATTGAGACCCCGGAGCATCTAATAATGCATTGTGACACCCTATCTGAGATTAGATCCTTCTTTTTAGAGGAATTTAGTCATCTGGGGAAAACCTTGACTAAAAGCGAATAGTGGGAATGCGTGCTGATTGGAGATCAGACTAGGTTGATCATTGCTCTTATGAAAATGTTGGCTACAGTTTTGTTCATTCATGAAGATTCTTGAAGGTCCATGAGGATAGATTATATGGAGGATGTGAGATTTTATGAGGGAATTGAATTTAATGAAGTGAATGTTAAAGGTTTGTTTTGTTGACGTGTGTTTTTAACTGTACGATTAACTTGTAACCAATAAAATATTTACAATAAAAAAAAATGATTTCACTTTTAAGAGGTCCTCACCTATTGTAGTTGTGTGATTTGTTTCTATGCAACTATGATCACGCCAGTTTACCATGAACCAAGGTTGATTCTAAAATGTTCATTATGCAAGTGATGTCTTTGACATCACGCTCCATTGAGGCCTTTTGTCCTTGTTAAATCCCTTCCATTTTACTGAAATGTGACAGTTCTTGGTGTAAGCAATATTTTTTTCCATTTGGAATTTGTTGAAGTGTTGATCTGTGTTTTTCAATCGAGTTAATGAGATTGTGATTGCTTGCAATCCTCCTTTACCTTTGTACATCCTAAGTCCTTTTCCAGTCTTTTAGTGAAATAAATCCATAGTCAAATAGCAATGTTTATTTACCTTTGGAGAATGAGCATTGGTTCTTCGTTGGAAGTGGATAGGATAGTATGGAATTTGTGTGCGATGTCCATTTTGTTAACTAATGACATTTGAATGAACAATCTTCATTTAGAACTTTAAAACCATCATAAAAGACATATCACAAATCAATACACACAATACCATACCTAAATTATACAAAATTCCAAATACAAAATGTTCAACAGAATAAAAATCTTATGGGTTGAAATTTAAAACAATAATTTCATTCTGACGATAGTTCTCATTCAGCAACAATGCACCTTCTAAGAACATATATACAGCAATAGCAACATCTTCAGTCAACTGTGAGAAGACGTATTTGGTGGCATCTCAAATTGTTCTACAATTAATGTGTTAGAGCATAAGGTCTAAAAACCTATGACTAGGATTGTGTGATAAAGGACAAAATAAGGTGTGTGAGGTTGACCAAGGCATTGTTATCACAAGGACAAAAAGCTATCAATTACAAATCATTCCTGTTCAAGTGACGACTAAGGATGAATGGCATTGGTAAATGGTGAGAAATTAAACAAACAAAAAAAACTCAGATTATACATGCCTATGAACCAATTTAGATAGTTGGCATTTGACAAATGGCACCGTGTTCATTCATTCCAACTAATGAAATGATCATCTTGCAAATTCTATTGGTTTTGGTGAATAGATGGTTTTGGATGGGTGTTTCTTTGGCTCTCACCTTGTCAACACTGATCTTATGGTTGCCCACTCAGGAATACTTCTTCCCATTGAGATTTACTGTTATTACAACAGGGGTATCATCTCAGGTTTTGAGGGCCAATTCTAGTTGATTTTGCTAGCACAGATAGGAATGCTCCATAGTCAAGAGTGTTTGAGAATTGTAGAATGTAATTTCCTTGTGCTGAGGGAGTGGTAGGTTTAGCAATGGAATGGCAGGTAAAATTAAGATAAA
The DNA here is from genome assembly GCF_040938575.1 of Ambystoma mexicanum. Taxonomy (NCBI): domain Eukaryota; kingdom Metazoa; phylum Chordata; class Amphibia; order Caudata; family Ambystomatidae; genus Ambystoma; species Ambystoma mexicanum. The sequence goes on from NC_090941.1 coordinate 1,052,361,712, forward strand.
TTCCTTTTTGTTATCTAACTCATCAAAATTGCAATTAATGTTTAGGCCTCCCTGGTTTCTGCCTTCTTTTGTTTGGTGTGGCTAGAACTGTATTAGTGATGTATTTGCTATCACCCATGCGTCAATCAGCAAATACTTTTGCAAGTAAATCTAGTCGTATTACATGGGATTTTTAAAGCATATTTATATTTTCATTTTGTGTTACACCTAGCAAATATTCATGAAATGGTTTTAAAGTGTTTGATTTCTAATCTATCTGTCATGTTTTTTCAAACAATATCATTCCAGCGTGAACGTTTTTTTTACATGTTTTTATCCCCTTCTTGCTTATACATTTTGCCTAATTGTTTACCATATTTGGGATAGCTAATCCTACCATTCAACATTTGAATCACTGCGTGTTGGCATTTGTTTCGTGGTGTACTGTAATACTTCTCATCTGAATACTACAGATTTGATTTAATTGGGGGAAGATTTTGTTCTCTCCAGGATTGAAACCTAGAATTGGTGTTTCATAGTTACAGGCTTCATCTTCCACATTGTCTTCACCCGGCTAGCACTGTTGCCTGTTTGTCCTCATCCTTTACTAACTGCGTGTTTTATCTTGTTTATAGGTGAGAAACTCAAACTTTGCTATTTCACCATTTATTGTTTGTACTGGTTGATATGCAGTGATTTGTTTTTCTTTAACCATTGGTGAACTAGAGTGGCTATGTTGTGTTGCAGAGTGTTAGTAGACTAAGTCAGGGGATTATGTTCCTCATTTTAGATACATGGTGGAACAAGCAATCATATGCTCTAATTAAGGGTTTTCAGGGAACTGCTTCCCATATGGACTGGTAATACACTTTCTTTTCCCCTTTCATCTTAATTTCAATTAATTTGGATGGTTTGACCTCTGTTGTAGTTGATTGGATTAGACTGAGGAAATTTTCAAGGTTCTTTTGTAGTGTCTGATTTCCAGTCTATGGTCCCCATTGAGTCTTTTATCTGTGAAGGAATTTTTGATGCCCTGTGGAGTTAGGTACATGCTAGTGGTTGCATGATGTTTTCACCTATTCTATTAAGCATAAACCATATGTTTTACTTGGGGTTGAGGTCTTTGTTATTGACTGATTTTTTGTATCTGCCCTTTTCTATTGATTCTGGGCTCTCATATGAGTATCACTGTCCTTTTTTTTATTTTCTGTTCTTCCGGTGATGGTATCTCTAGTGATCTCCAGATCTATGGATGCTCTCTGGGTCCTCAGTAGGCTCTTCCTTAGGCCCACAATCTCCATTTCACCTTTTTCAATGCCCTGCAATTTGTTTGTGACCTCCATTTGTTGGTAAAGATTGTATAGGAAGAGTATTGGACTTGGACTGTTTCATGTTATAATCAGGATGCTGAGCAGTTTGGGTGCCTATTCCGCTCCTGGATTTTTCTTAGGATTTGTCTTCTGTTCTCAGATGGTTCTGTGTTGTCCAATCTGTAACATTGGGTGGTCCTTGCTTTCATGATTGTGCTATCCACCCCATATATATTTCCAGCTTCACTACATTAGAGAGTTTAGTCTTGGCGAAAGTTTCAAAGTTATTGGGCCTTCCCCTCATAGTTTCTTCAGAGTGGGGGCTTAGGTGGTGCTGTAACCATGCAGTTATGCTTAAAGTAATTTCTACTTGGAATTGATTGCCTTAATAACCTGAGTGTGCATTGTGTCCTTATGCTATCCTACTCCATGACCATTCTCTTCCGTAGGTGTACTCTTAGTTGAGTTTACCCTTTTCAGAGTTTCCAAAATGTTAGTGTGGGGCATCTATCCTTCTTTTAATTTCTTTTGAGGGCCTTGGCCAGCTTCCACCTCCTGAAACAAAAGTAGTGAGTCATTAGGAGTGTCTGTGTTGAGTTGCATTGGGGATTAGCATACTGTCAGGGTTGATTTTACCTCTGTCTCCTGTAACAACGGTGCTGAGTCAGTGCCAGACAGGGGGGAGCACCTACCAATTGTGGTAATAAGAGAGAGGGGGGAAGGACACCTCCTAGGGGGGAGACACGAGTCACTGAGTGCTGTAGTCAGCCCTGAGGACCAGGCATGGATGGGAACAAGAGGGGCAGGGGAGAACGCTGCGTATAACACAATATGGAAACCTACAGCACAAATGTGAGGAAGACGAAACCACTGGTAAACGCTCTCCATGGGGGCGGCGCTGAGTGGCTACAACTCTTAAACCCGCTTTGAACACATGGCCCATGCACCGTGGCTGAGGGAGGAGGGAAGCTGAATTCAGGCTGCTTGTCTCCAGCAGAGTGCAATCGCTGGGAACAACACTGGGTGATGTAATCAAGGCCGGCGCGCCAGTCCCACAGCTGCTCGGGGGAGCTGGGGAAATTGACCTGCCACAGAAGGGTACCTGTATGGCACCAAGACGGTGTCAAATCGTCCTTGGCCAGTGGGTATGGGAACAAGGATGTAGAATACTGCGGTGCACCAAGAAGTGCTAATCAGATGGTACGTTTTGGTGTCTCTGGACAGTATCAAGCCCTCAGAGTGTCCACAATAGTGTTGTAATGGTTGCTATCTCAGAGGTGTCGTGTGAACGTCTCCCTTCCCACTAGTTGAGGGTGTCTTGGTGTCTTCGTTTCTGGTGCTGACCAATGGCAGGTTAATACAGACCCAGAGGTCAGCACAATAATAATATTATTAATTGCAAAATGTTTGCAGAGAGGAGCAGGGAGCAATGTGTCACCACACAGGGAGGAGATGAGTTGCGAGGGGGTAGGTCTGTTTGCTCTGACCATGTTCAACTAATCTATGTCTAGCTATAGGGGTATGACATTGTCTGGCCAGTCAGCTCTGTGAGAACCGCGAAGACGGGGAGTTGGAAAATGCACATGTTTGTTACTCCATGCTCATTTTATTTGCACTCTAAAAGTGATGTCCGGTTTACGCTCCTTTTTTATTATTACTGGTAACTTATTAAGTACAAGCCTGAGAGGACCCCAAATACACTCCTTTGGGCGATGTGAGGAAGGATGGTTCCGCCGCAGAGACAGGAATCTTCCTGTAATGTCTGGTCCTCTGCTCGTTTTCGTTTCTAAATGGTTGTAACCAAGTTCTTACACTTTTCGTGTATCTTTGTATTTGCCCACCTTCCGATCACTCATCCTTTATTTTCTCCTCACTCGTTCTCACTGGTTTTCTTGTATTCTCTTATATAGATGTGAATTTCTTTTTATAATCTTACAGGTACAACAACCAATACATGTTTGACTTATTTGTCTTTTCACTACTGTACTACTTTGAATTACGCTTATCTTTGGTTAACACAGAGGCGCTGAATGATATACAGGGAATACATTTGTTTTTTTGAAAATAGGCGCAGTGATGGCTTTTCTTCTGGGGCAAGCGTATTATCTGTTCTATCCTGTCATCTTGAATGTGAAGAAATATTCTTGGAAATTATACATCGCAAAAGGTAGGACCCTGTAAAGATAGGCACACATACTATCACTTTTGTCTTCGTCTGTAATGTGTGATGTACAATTATACCGAATTTCTTTAATAACGTGTTACAATAGCCTGCTGATTATTCATCTAATTTAGGAATTGTCGACAGTGGAGCACGAGCATGAACACCTAAGCATCTATTGCATAAAGGACTCACTTGGTTACTTTCACTTTCACTATTAAAATGTTTTATTTGGTTATTGAACCATAAAAGAACATCATCACATTTCATTGTTACATAGCAGTCCTTTTGGTACAAGTTAATACATTTAATACATTAAAATTATTTTAAAAAACAACCAATTATATAATTATAAAATTGATCAAACTGATAGCACTATGTTATAGGGTGGAGAGATTCTGGTGACTTGTCATAAACTTAAAATCTTGCAGCCTCCCAAACAAGTGCTTATTGGTCATCTATAACAAAGTCAACAGTTCATTGTTTGTTCCTGTGATATCTTTGACATCACTCCTTGTTTTGTTAGGCTCCTGGATGTCTTTTATGTTGAGTAGGTAGTCATCAAGGAGAAGTGACATTCAATTAATCCAAATATTAAAAACAGTCAATAAAATCTTTTGTCTAAGTTTTATTATTAGGAGGAGAGGATATGATAGCAAATCGTAAGGATTTTAAAACTCACAACCTCCCAAGCAACAAGTTGGAGCCCTCTATAGCCCAAAGCATCAGCTAACTTAAGCCCAATTCTAACCATATTGTCATATGATGTTTTGTTAGGCCCCAGCATTTTCATTTGTGGGGGTCCTTCTTTTCATTTACTCCGTAGGGATCAGAGTGACCGAGAGTAAAGAGAATGTAAAATGCTCACAGCTTGACGGATCTAGTACATATTCACCATTAGTCCTCAAAATGATATCTCTCTGCTTCATCAGCCAAGCCCTGTGTATGAATTTAGATACGTTGTAGACCCTTCCTGGGCCCTTGGTTGATTCACATAGAGCTAGGGCTTTGTTGAGTGTACGGAACTCAGCTCGTATCATCAGAGACTTTAAATAAAGCAATAGAATACTTATTATTATAATATTTTTTCCCATTCACTAAGTTCTACAAGCGCTGTGATACTTCGATCATTGTTCAACCATGTATATAACTTAGGTGAAAGCTCTACATAAATTAATTAACATAAAATACAAATGCAAAACATATTTCCAGATAAATGGTTCCAAGACAAATACCACATATTACAAGTAAACTAAGTACCTTTTGGTGAGGACATAAAGTCACAAAGAAATGGTAGGTTGATAAGGCTATGCGAAGTCAGATGAAATACATTATACAACAGATTACAACAAATAATGCATGTGAAATATTTGAGTAACAAAGGCCGAAGTAGAAAAGAAGTTCTGCTCCGTCAGGATCCTTCATTCGAGCACAACTCTGCTTCCATAAAGAGAAGACACTGATCAGACTACAACAAGGCAGTTATTCATTGTTCAGGGAAATTGACTAGCGTAATCAGCAGTCCATATGTTCCATTACAGCCCACTCTTATGTTGAAAAACAATTCAGTCTAGCTGTGGTACTCTGAACACATGTGAAATCATAACACATTGTTTCATTTGGTGGAGTAATAACCAAAGAATATACGTAGTTAAACCCATATCAAGTGATTACTTATTAGATTCAAAATGTGGGTATAGAAAGTATTCAACACTCCATATACGGTTTATATGAAACAACTACAAATGTGGAATTCACATATGCACTATATGTTCTCTTCTTCCCACCCAGGAAAGGATACGGCTGCATTCCAATCCTACATCAATAGAGGGAGCATCATGTCAATTCTGAATTCTTCTGCACTCAGACCTTCATCTCTGATCCTTATCGGCATTCCTGGTTTGGAGTCGTACCACATCTGGTTTGCTGCCCCACTGAGCATCATCTACATTGCTACTTTTCTTGGGAACGTGGTGCTTCTGTTGGCCATCACAGCAGTGCTCAAGCTTCAGAAACCCATGTACGTTTTCATTTCCCAGCTTGCCTTCTCAGATCTGGTTTTATCCACTTGTGCTGTACCTAAAATGCTGGACATTTTCTGGTATAATTCCGGGGAAATCCAACTCAGTGCCTGCATCATCCAGATGTTCTTTATTCATTTATTGTTAGTATTTGAATCCTCCATTCTTACGGCAATGTCATTTGACCGGTATGTTGCTGTCTGCAACCCTTTGAGATACCACTCAATCTTAACACATGCACTCATTGCTAAATTGTCAGCAGTGTCTTTGTTGAGAGCTTTTGTCATGATTGTCCCCCTCCCACTTCTCACACTGAGACTCTCGTCCTGCAGCAGGTACATTGCCCATTCATTTTGTACCAATAATGCTTTGACAAAGATTTCTTGTGCAGACATCACTGTCAACAATGTTTATGCCATGTTTGTAACCCTTTTCTTGGGCCCTGTTGACATTATTTGTATTGCTCTATCATATATTCTCATTGTAAGACTAGTTATTAGGCTGCCCCACAAAGATGCCCGCCTCAAGACCTTCAGCACCTGTAGCTCTCATATCAGCGTTATGTCAGCTTTGTATGTACCATTTTTCTTTGCCACACTGTTGGCTCTTTTTCCTAACAGAATTCCTCTTCCTGTTCATATCCTTGTGGCCAACACCTATGTCATTGTGCCTCCCTTGATCAATCCTTTAATTTATGGGTTGACAGTGAAGGATGTGCGGCAGAGCATGTACTTACTATTCCAAAAGTGTAAGGACCGCATTAGACTGTGTGTACTCTAGATCAACAGTCTCCTTTTCTTCAGAGTCCTTAACTGATACACAGTTAACTTAACGCTGCAAAAATGATTGATGAAAATGAAGAAGTAAAGTTAATTTTGACTGATCAAAACAGAGGTTACAATGACAACAGTGATTAAGTTAGCAGAGGTGAGTGCACTGTGAGCTGCAGCACTGCAGGAAAACAAGTGGGGAGAACATTAAAAATATATATTTAAATGTGTGCGCAGTGTCCAAAATCTCTATGGTTTTGCTGGATACAAGAAAAGAAATTGGGGATAAGGGATGTTTGGAATGCTGTTTCTGATGGAGATGAAAGATATGGCAGAAGGACAATGTGTATCACATTGGGGCAAATTATAAGTCTCATGATCTGCCACCTCCATATCTAATCTATTCATGTGTCGCAAAGGTGTAGCTAACTAATGTTGTAAGCTGTATGTTTGCCTAACCTGAGTACAATTACAGATGTGATATATTGACATTACGATAATAGTTGGAAGAATTTCTTAAAAGAAATACTGATTTTATTGACCTAGATACTTTGCACTCCATGGTGGTGGCTTTCACCAAAAGTAGAAGAGTGTGACCAATGATCAGAAATTGAAGTGTACAGGAGTAAAGCTGGGCGAACATGGCAGGGACCGGGTCAAAACTGACCTCTTCCCTAATCTGGGTCATTGCCTTCCCAAACAAGTGGCCAACAACAAGCCTCACCTCGAACTGTCCCAGAATGATAGACAGTCAGAGCCATAAAACCTATGGGAGCAGTTCAATGCATCCAGTAACATCCCTAAACACTCAGAGAGAAGTTCAAACAGCTGGTCGGAAACCTCAAAGTAGTGAGAGAAATTCAAGGAAGCGAGTCAGAGCCCTCAAACCTCTGAAAGAAGAAGATAGCTTAATAAAATAGTTAGCTCACTGACTATCTCTGCAACTGTTTCTGGGAAGGTGGAGGAAGGACCAATGTGGCTCCACAATTGCAGTAAGAAAGATATTGATCTAAAGTGAGGTTGATTTGTAAATTAATACATTTGCTAAAAAAGGAGAAACACGTGATAGTTGTTGTGGCATTGTATTGATTTTACTTTTGTGAGGCTCCTATTTGTACCCCTTCATACTCTTAGTTTATCCTTAGCTTTCTGTATTCCATCACCATCAACATTAGTTTATCCCTACATGTTCAAGTGTTTCCATTGATTTTCATTAATGTTCCCCCTATCATCACCTTTTTTGCTATGATTTTATTTTACTTGTATTTTTGTGATATTGGTAATGTTTTCAGGACTGGAAGATGAACTACAATAGAATGCAAAATAAGTTATTCATCTTGTCATGATGAAAGCCATACCTCTACAGTACAACAAACCACACGCACTTCACAACACCACAACAAGGGAACAAACCACACATAGTCTCGCTCAACACCACACGGTGACTACCAACCGAAAAACACACCTACACTCAGTGAACGGTGTGACCGGATTGAAGCTGCCAACAGCACATCTCAGTTCTCTTGCTCTTTTTCCCGCTGAGTCCTACTAACTTTCCCGCCTCCTTCCTTGATTTACAGATCCACCAGAGCGCCAAGAGACCATGCAGGTGGTAACAGTGCACAGCATAAGAACCTTTGACATAACATAACATAAAAAGAGGAGATGGATGTGGATGAGGTGGTTTCAACAGGTGGACAAGCGTTGTCGATTCAACAGGTGGACATGCTGACATGCGGGTGGAAGATATTTCTGGAGGAGAGGTTTCAGTTTGAAGTCAGTTGTTATTTTGGGATCCTGATGGATGCTTGATGGGAAACCATAACGGGAGAAGAATGTGATGGCAGCTCAGACAGTGGTGAAAGGATATGTTAGGAGCAAGGTGGAGGTCAATGTTCCTCACTGTGTAAGATCCATGATCTCTATTTAAAAGTGCTGTTCTGCGAGAGAGCCATAGCACATTTTGCCAGAATGGCTCTGTCCTTTAAGGGGCATCTAAATGTTTCAGTGAGTACCTATAATGTCTTCAGGAATAAACATTTTTAATATGTCAACTCTATTCTGTGTTAAAGGTTTTGAGGGGCGTGTCTCACTTCTATGGAAAAGCTATACATTTGTTCAGGATAACTAATTTGTGGGAGTGGCTGAAATATTGTTGAGGGGTGACTCATTAATCTGTTTGATCATAAATATCTATATTACATGGCCACAGTAGTGGCCATGTAGTTATGGTTAAGTTGGTGTTTCCATAGGAAGAGCACTTTTTGGGCGGCTTATAACTTCGCTCCCCCTGGACGAATCCTCACCAAACTCTGCAAAAAAAGTATATGGCCCACTCTGAATTTATTTGCAAAGTTTGGTGAGGATTCGTCTTGGGGGGGGGGAGTTATAGGGGGGTTCCCAAAACTTTTTTTTTTCCCATAGACTGAATGGGAAAAAACTACAGCCCGAACCGCTGGACGGATTTACACCAAATTTGCGGCAGTAGAGGCAGCCTGGTCCCAAAAGCGTGCTTTTGCAAAAAATGACCAAAATGTAAGGCAAAAAAATTTGTGATATCTGTGTTCGCTTCGCGGACGGACTCCCCAGTTCGCTCCGCGAACAGCACCCCGATTGGCCCATGGCCTTGATTCATGTCCGCGGACATGTGACGTGTTCGCTGATTGGACGGCGAGGGGCGTGGAGCGCATCAGATTTTCTGTGACACCCGCGATCACAGGAGGTCCAGGTTATACAAAGGGATGCACCATGGTTCGATGCAGAATGTAGAATCTCGAAAAGAAAAGAAAAGAAAACTGAACCATGATTTAATGAGTGGTGTGTACACTGCTGGTCAGATTCATAGTTTCAAAATGGCATAAAAAATTGCCTTAAGGCAAAAGAATTTGAGAAACAATGGGCCATACCAGGTTTGAAGTTTAATAAAGTTTTGAAAAAAAAAAAAGAAACAATGGGAGCTTTTTTGAAAGACACAAAATCGGTTTACGTTTATTGCTGTTGTCAAGACAGGCATTATGCCATCCCGTTAGACAAGTATTTCTTGGATCACCAGCCCCTGACGGTTATTCGCCAATTCCCTTACTGGACATTGGGGCTCATTAGGAGTTTGGTGGCATCTCAATGGTACCGTTACTGCCACTTGATCCAGCGGTATCACTGCCAGATTCCAAATGGTGGTTTGGCGGTGTTAGTCCCCAATTATGGAGTCCGTAGCACTCCAGGGTGGATTTTGTCGGTATTTGATTGATAGTAATGTGGTGTAAGTTACCTTTTATTGGAGTCTGTGACAAATCTGTGGATGCTGTCCCTTCTCCCCTAGGAGGGGGGGAGACCATTCCCATGGGGCCAGGGCGGGATGTCCTTGGTACAATAGTTCTCCTGAGGGTGATGCACAGGGAGAGGGTCACATGGGAGAGGAAACCCCTCATGGGACTAGGAACGGCCCTTCCCTGAGAACGCGATATCCCCACCAATCACCAGGCCCTAGACACCCCTTCCTATAACCAAGGAACACCCCCTTCCCTAATAGGCTCATGAGCTATAGTCGCCCTGCCATTTCCCTAGATAAGTACTGGGACTATGATCAGCACAACTAACCCAAGGGAGATCAAGTGTAGAAATACTAAGATGAGTAAGAATGGAGAAGAGTTGAAAGATATGCTATTGACAACCACTGAGACAAAGAAGATGACTGGAGGAATGTAGAGTGTTTCGCATAACCAACTTGAGCATTCTAGACAACTTGGAATACGTACTGGGATGAAGAGGAGGAGCGGAGGCATGATGAGTTCTCCTAAAAACCACAATGAGCAGTTTAGTTGTTGCTGGCTGCTCATAGAAAAGGAAGAGAGACTCAGGAAGAAGTTGTCTAGTCCTCCATGGAGGAGCTGCAGGAGCCAGGAAGGTGCAGGAAGGTGCAAGGAAGCACTTCAGGATGCCAAGAGAGGAGCTGGGAGGACAAGGGCCAGTCCACAGTGGAATGACCAGAAGGCGAGCTGGCAGAGAGAAGCTCCCGGTGTTCCTGCAGACTGGGAAGTGTGTGAAAGTAAGACCACGCTGCCTGGGAAAGATTGACACTGCAGTGTTCCCGGGCAGACCAGAGCCCACTACAAAGGGTGATCACTCAGGCTGGCTGGTGGAAAACTAAGACGCCGCAGTCTGCATCTAAATAGTCACAGTACCTGGCCTGCACGGGAACAAGGTCTGTCCCCCAACAAGAGAAACCTAAGTGTCTGGGACCCACCAAACAAAAGCAACATGAGTCCTCTTCCTTGTGGCGGTACTTGGGAGGAAAGTGCTCTAAGTACCCACACACAAAGAAGAGGTGTCTGGAACCCACTACACGAGAACCACACAAGTCATCTTCCTCATGGTGGTACATGGGAGAAGAGGGCTCCAAGTACCCTCACACAAAGAAGGGGCGTCTGGGACCCACTACATGAGAAACACACAAGTCCTCTTCTTCGTGGTGGTACTTGGGAGTAGAGGGCTCCCAGTTCCCCGAACATAAAGCGTGGTCTGGCACCCAATCCCATGAGAAGAAGCAAAACCACAGAGTAATTTACTAAGGAGCGTTCTTGGAAGGGAAGTGAACCAAGTTGGCCCAACGGGAAAGACAGAAGCAGAGATCTGGGACCTACAAGAGGAGGCACCAGGGGAAAGGAGTCCTTGCCCCTGATTGTGGTTCAAGAAATGGAGAATTGCCAAGAGAAGGAACCAGGACAAGGGAGTTGTTGCCCCTGGTTGTTGCGAAGTTTGTGCAATAGAGAAATATCTAAGAATTTTATGAAACTTTGATTTACATTTGAGAACTTTGGTTTTGGAAACTTTGTTACTTGGAACACTTTGATTGGATCTACAACATAGTCTTATGAATTAACAAGACCTTTTGTTTTTTATAGTTTAGTCAATAGTGTGAGGAATGGAAATAGTCTTCGAACTTGTGACAGTGGACTATTTGCTTTAGACAAGACATCTTAACAGTTTCCTTAGTTTTGGTTGAGGTAGGGAAACCCCTCTTATCTTTAGGGAAAGGCAGGAGTTTCCCCAGTCCCCCACCCTTTTACATTCAATAAAAGTATATGTCAATCAACATGAGCCTACTGTGTCCGAGTTCTACTTCTACACTCTTAAAGGTCACTAATGTTTTTTTAAGTCTTATCCAACGGTGATACACAGACATCTCAGCATCTGTCCAATATACAGGATTGTGGAATTGTACATTGTTTTCTAAAACCAATAAAGGTGACAAGCAGGGATGTCAGTTGGTCCCAATGTATTCCTTTTGGATGTTGATTCGAGTACTTCTTTTAGGAAAGTTAATCCACCCTCCACCTGCAGAAGACACAGCTATTTTGGACTTGCCCCCAGCAGGTCTCCAACAGGGCCTGCTAAACACAAGTTACTATTTTGGGAATTAAAGTTTGAAATTAAATATAGTAAAAACAAAAATAATGGTGTTCAGGCAAAGGGTGAAACCTTGTAGCTAGTTTTTAAATGAATGTAGAGATGAGGAGGCAGTCTCATTTTTATTTGAGCCTACTCTTCTGAAAGAGCAGTGCTTGCGTCAGCCATTTTAAGAAAATTGCTGAAAAGGCATCATTAATGATTAAATGGCTTTTTAATTTCATTCTGATTGGAGAAGTATCTGGAGGTATATAAGACAAAGGCCTGTTCCATGATTTTAAGGCCGCAAAATCTAGGGTGGTTAGAACTGTTATTTCCTGGAGGGGTTGCAAAATAAATTCCTGTGCCAAATGGGTCTCCCTGCAGATACACCTGGTAGCGCCTTGTGAGCTGAAATGGAGGTGTTCAATTTTAAAGTGTCAGGCCAGTTAAGAAAGTTCCTTATTTTTTAAAAGCACGTCTGGGATTTTCTGCTAATCATAAAGTGAATTTCAGTGCAAGTGTGATTATAGCCTCCCCTGGTGAAGAGAAATACTTGTGGTTATGGGCGGATGTAAGGCACTATCCATTTGGCTAGGGATGGGATATAATTAAATTTGGTGCATTAAGTCAACTCAAAATAGCTCCAAAAGCAAGAGCTTGTCCAATGGAAAAAGTCAGATGTCCAAAATATACATAGGCTGCCCACTTTAGCCTTATATACAGACTTGCGTACACAGATAAGATGGCAAGGAGAAATCTGTGAAATAAGATCCCCAGAGTGCAGGAGGCTGGTGGTAATGGTAAGTTTAAATGTACCTACTCCTCAATAAATTAAGAAAGTGTGCAGGAGGAAGCACACAGCGCAAATGCAAAATAGGAGTCAAAGAGTTCATTTTCTGTTCATTTGCCTTTGCTTCTCTGTTTTGCATAAGCGTGGAATGCATGGGAGCTATGTTATATATAATTAAGTGTAATGATCAGGCTTTTATATATAGCAAGTTTGAATATGTTAAAGTTGTTTTTTTTATTTTGGGCTTCTCTGTGTGAATTGTATGAAAAATATGAAACATGTTTATAAATGTTGCTGACTTAATGGAGAAGTACGATTAAATATTAATTAGTACTTCAGGTCATTACATGGTAAGCTTTAAAGATCACTTCATTGGGCCTTTGCAGGTTACCTCCTGTGAATTATTTGGGAATGTTATGGCAAATGTTTTGTTTTAAAACTCCTGAAGGCTGTTGCATTGGTGAAAAAGTGGTTAGGAATAAAAAGAATACCTTTCTCAATTATTTGGAGCCTATTTTCTCTGGCCAAAAGAGATTTTACACAAAACTTAGTGGCAAACATTGGTCAAACCTTTGAGCATTTGATGACCACTTCACAGAGGGGTGTGGTGGTGTTAACTAAGTATTTGAATCAATTAAGTGGCTTGTTAGTTTAATCCTATTAACAATAACTTAATCAGATTGGAATACAGGGCAAGTAATTGTGAAAAATGTGGAAAATGTGGCTTGCATTTACCGTATCTGCCCATTAACCATGAGCCAGATGGGCAGAGTATCAAACAATTACCATTTTTCCACTAGGATACTATGTAATAATAAATATAGGTGACACCAAAATGAATAGTGTCGATAAATATGCATGGTAGCTTCAAATACATACCTCACTTACACAGAAAGTGTGCATGCACATTATTTAATAAAGGAAAGTTGGGTATGCATATCACCTCATTATGCTCATAATAGCTGTACCAAGGAACAGAATATGCCAATTATCTCCATGACACAAACATGGTTCAAATATTTTACTCAATAATACATTTGTCAGCTGGGTAAAGTAACTGGAGATGACAGGGTTTTAGCAATGACACTACCATAACAAGTAAAGACATTTACTGAAAAATGATGTGCATGGTGGCACCAAACACAAATCTTGCAAGTATAAAAATAAGCCAGTTGGAAACACAGCAGCTCATTGGCCAACATTCTTGCACTGTCCAGGACTCTGTCCTGACTACAGTGCTACTGAGGTCTCATCCATTCAGCACCTCCTTCTAGGGCTCCACACCATGGCCCAGAGCAACTGGCGAGCAACAATTTAGGGTGCCGCGAGCAACATGTTGCTCCCGAGCTACACGTTGGGGATCGCTGGCGTAAGGGCATATTGGTCCTTGGCGATTGTCCCATAAAATGGTGAGGGTCATGAAGTTGCATATTTTTGGGCCTGCACCTGGCAGTTGAAGACCCCACCCGCTGGAGTCTGTAAATCGTGACATAGGCAAAATGGGGCCACATACCTGTTTTAAAAAACATAAATTAGTCTCACCAGCCGATCTTCATTAAAAATCATCATTTTATTTATTAGGGCGTGAAACTATTTGCTATCGAAGATAGTGCAACTGAGTATGTTAGTAATAAAATAATAATATTTTCCCATTCATATAGGGCTAAGAACCGTGCGGTATCTAAGCGGTGCTTATTATTAACCACAGTGTGTGGTGCTCATTTATCGACCACGGAAGGATGAAAGGCTGAGTTTGGCCTTGCCGGGATTCAAACTTGCGTTAGCAAGCTGTGCACAGATGTCAAAGCGAGCGTTGTACTCGCTGTGCCACTTGATAGGCTACAGTGAAGTGGCACAGCGAGTAGAGCGCTTGACCGCCTATAGACCGGTTAAATTATTTATATTAACCCACCCTGTGTCGTCTGCCTTTTTCAGAGCCCTCTAAACGACAGGGGATCAATTTGACGGTGATAGTGCGCTGTAGAAAACATTATGCCACTTTCAACGAACAAGTTCAACTTGAGCTGTACTTAATGCTACGCTATTGTAATTATATTTGGTATAAAATAATCTAAAGGGTTACTTACAGTACAATTGCAATTTCCATTGTCTACGAGTGGTGCAGTCCCAAAGTACGACTCCGCGTGTGCCAACGATCTTTCGCATAGTGATATAATATATAAAAGTGGTTTCGTTTCAGAAATTTCATCCTTATCTTCTCTTACGTTTTAGCAAAACTACTTCAAGAGAAGTCTTTCATCACAATCTCTGTCTGTCAAGGTCAAAACACAATACAACCTTATAGTCCGCTTCGTGAGCCTCTCCGGGGTCCGGGAAAAAAATGGAAGCAGCTGACTTTCACTGTGAACGAGCATAAATTCTTACTTTGCAACATTCTGTGTAAAGCCATCTGTAGAAGTTGGTTTTTGCACGCCATGTTTGTACATTGTTTGCGTGATATTTAAAAAAGTTTGTTTAAAGGACGTTATGGTTCTAAGTACAGTCGAAAGAACCCTGAAAATCGCAAGTTATGGTAAGCTATGAAAAATAACTTGCACCACCACCGTGCACTGCTAAGTCTAACACCCAGGACATCAAACATGACATCGCAAATGTCATTGATGAAATCACTGAAGACATCACATGTGTATGTACTTTTCATGGAATTTGTGTACTAGGGATTTTTATTATAATGTTCCGAAAAAAGTGTCAAGGATATTGCAATAAATATCATACCGTTAATAGTGCTTTGAACGATGCATTGATATAAATAGCATTGTATTATGAGATTCTATCTAGTATACTGAGCTACTAATGGAGAAAGATAGCATTGTGTGCAGAGTACAAGATGAAAGTATAATATTTGTAATGTTAATATGTTGAATAATGAAATGATAATTGTCCTGAAATGTTCGAAAATTCACAAAATGGGGGTGTTCTGAGGACGTTATTCGTATTGTGTGATTGCTTAGCTGTATGCAATGAGGGAATGGCACAGAGAGTAAAGTGGACGCAGTTCGCGGACACCGCGGCTGTTCGTGGACAGGGCGTGCTACATCTGGGTTTTTAAAGGAAATCCAACATGGAAAAAAGACTGTACAGATCAGCCAATCAGATGTCGAGGTTGTGGATTTGTGTTGAAAGAGACTGTGTGTGGTGAAGATGGCAGAAGTGGAGAAAGTCAGGGTGTTGGTGCTCCGAGATATGTTTGTGCATGGTTTACAGCAGTACACTGAATGCAGGCATGTTGCAAAGAACTTTGATGCGAAAGGAGTGGAGGTGGTGTGGAGCACTGTGCCTGATTGCAATGTACAGGGAATTGTACAAGTTTGTGAGGATATGGCCACGATGAACATTCCGCATGTGGTAGTTTTGCACTATGGTGCTTTACATTCGGGCAACGTCAGCGCCCCTACTTTGTTGGCTGATTTGGAACGATTGGTTCAAGCCGTAATGAAGATCCTTCCAAATGCGAAAGTTATTTTTTCTGGATTACTACCTAGGGCAATATGGGACAATAGTTCTGTTTTTTGTCCTCAGTAAAACATTGTTAGTTGTGTCATCAACCGAGGCATGTGTGCCTTCATGCTTAGATCTGGTATGTTCTTCTGTAACAATGAGAATATTGATGCCAGTAATGCTGTTAATTTTAAAGAAGATGGCATTTCTTTATCTTTTACAGGAAATGCCTTTCTATTTTGGAATGTAAGGGTTGCTTTGGAGAAGGTTATGTGAAGATTTTAGGAGTAAAGTAAGAAAAAAAAACAAGAAAAAAAATACAAAATAACAGGTGTCTGTCAAGCATCTGTAAAAAAAAAAACAGCTCTTTTCAGAGCCAACTTCAAAGGGGAAATGGGGCACACTATTTAAATTTACATTCACCACGCTCAGATTTTCGATTTGTCCGCGGACATGGCGGTAGGCCGCGGACATGAAAATCACTACGAGGGGGTTAGTATGTTCTATGTTACATGTATATGAAGTCAGGGATATTATGGTTAAGTTGTGCTACTAAAAACCTATGAAATTCAGTGAAAAAACGTTGTTAAAGGGACGTTATGGTTCAAAGTAAAACCGAAAACCCCCTGAAATTCGGCAGTTATGGTAAGATAAGCAACCATAACTCACGCCGCCACCGTGCACTGCTAACACTAACACCCAGGACATCAAAGATGACATCACAAAACGAATTGCTGCTAAAGCGATCACATTAGGGACCTTCAATACTTTGCGCCACAGCTTGGTCTCAATCAGATTGAGTAGTTTAAATATAGTCTCATTGTATAGTTCAAGGACATATGTCAGTTTGGGAACAATTTTACCCTCATACAATATAAGTGCCGGTTTGAGGGAAAATTGCCCATGTTTTCTATCTATTTTAGTTACCTGATTCTGCAGCAGGGATGCTTTTTGTAGCAAAATCTCACAAATGCTATTCAAGCCTGGTTGTGCACTAAAGTGAAAACCCAGGTAGGTGAAGGTAGGTCTTGTCTTACTTACTGTGTTTTCATATTCCAAGATCGACAACTTTTTTTTTTGCCCTTCAAAATAGCCATGGTCCTAGTTTTACTAGGGTTTAATTAGAAGCCCATTCTCTTTGGCATATTTAGAGAAGATATTAAGGAGTCTTTGCAAACCAACCTTTGAATTACAGCCAAGGGGCCAAGACACAACCCTGTCTTACACCCACATAGGAACGTAGCCTACTAGACAAGTCTCCTTCTTTATTTAATCAGATCCGTTAATCAGAGTTTTCATAAAGACCCATCACAAGGTGCAGAAGACCATTTGGCAAACCCCATCCGGCCAATTTAGCCCACAATCTATTACAATTTACTTGATCAAAGAAAGGTCAAATGAGGCCAAACAAGTACACTCTACAGATTCAGACCAGGCTGTTTTATGGAGAGATTTCACAATTATGCCATTGATGTTCATAGAATGTCCTTTACGAAAACCGGTCTGAAATTTGTTTAGCCTCTGTGTAGATGAAGCCCATTTCTCCAAATGGATTAGTAACAGAGAAGCAAAGAGATTACCATCAGCGTCAATTAGAGCAATAGGTTGATCGTTTTTAGACTCTGACCTGCTGCCTCTCTTAAACACTGGTACGATATGAGCAGTGCTCCATGAATCTGTCAAAACTCCAGTGTTAAGGAAGCTCACTAATTGCAAGAATAGCACATTTGCCCAATTAAACACATCAGCCTTAAAGGAATTATTAGTAAGGCTGTTTGGGCCCGGTGCTCAAAACTTCTTACATTTTTTTCAATAAGTTTCAGATGACTTCTTTATCGAATTCAAGCAACCAGAAGCTATCCAATTGCGACGCACTAGGCGACAAGTCATTTTCATTATTCTTAGGTGCAGTTCCATATAAGTGCCAAAAGAACTTAATGCATTGATGGTCCGGGACTGCATTTAACTGAGAAGTTAAAAACACGGCATCTTGGTCATTAATCAAGGATCAGAACGCCCCCACATTGGAGTTAACCAAAATGCAGAGCATGATTTCAGCATCGGACTGCATCATATACTTTCCTCTTGACTTAAAAAAGTTCTTGTATTTTTGTTTTATTTTCTTAATACAATCCAATTTTGTCACCAAGTGCATGGATAAAACATTAATTTCCTAATCTCTTCTCTAATATTAGATTTTATTAGGGCCAGATCTTCATATGCCTGGTTTTTGAGGATTTCATAGGACTAAACTTAGGATTTTGTCTTACTCCATTAATCATTTCCAACTTGAAGTCATCACAAGGTTCACGTTCAAGACCTCCATTTTCCACTCTAGTGAAGTAGATTGCATAATAGAATGTAGTTCCAGATTGAGAATTCCAATATTAAGCTCGGACCATCGGATAGCATTGCCTGCAGTGGTAGTTCTTACAAGTGGCAGTCTAACTCGTTCCCTGGTAGTTATTAAAATGTTAAATTCAGCTTTTAAAATACCATGATCACTCCAATCATTCCTAAACTCATTAAAAGAAGAGAAGTACAGCAATCAACAAACAAGCATCAACACAAATGTAATCTAGAATCGAGGAACTATCACCTCTGAACCATGTTTGCATATTGATGTCTTCGCCAAAATCTATCCCGTTTAGTGCCTAGAGCCCCAGCGCCTCTAATGCCATGCACCAGCTCCTGCCCGCTTGGGATTTAAAGTTATGAGGGAACATATCAGAAGGCATTTCAAAAAGATTGTTTCCAGAATCCTCTGAGGAGCAATTCGGATTACGATCCCCTGCTACAATGACCCTCTCATTGGGGGTACTAGTTGGCCATGATTGGATAAAGCTGGCAAAAGCCGATAGCAAGAAGCAACCCCCTTATGCCAATACACATTAAGCAGTAGGAGTTTAAAATGCAAGTCCTCTGATGTTAAGTATATTGCCATGACCCCAAATGGCGGGTCAGGAAAGGTTTCAACTATCATTCCCTGAGATGAATCAACAGCAATTAAGTGCCCTCCAGATGCTCTACCCCCCCTGCTTGGTCTGGCCGCTTGATTAAACACCTGGAAACTATCCAGCACAGGGATCTCAATCAACCAGGTCTCTTGTAACCAAATACAATGTGTTTCTTTTAGCGCACACATAGCATCAGAGTTGTTAATCAAATGGTGATTCCCCCTAGTGTTCCACGATTTAATACTCAGGCACAGATCTCTCTTCTCAAGAGAGTCACCTATTTTTCAGCTATTGATCTGCTTTCCTCCACAGTGTTGATGTAAGTGAGGCCGACATACATTATTACAGTCAACAGTTTCTTTTCAGTTTACAACTGTTCTTACGCCATGGCGTGTTGGGTGGACCAATATCCGGAGACCTCCACCTTGCCCTCTACCTTACAAAGCTAACATCAAAACCAAGAGCTTGCAAAATTTACCTTTCAGAGTATACAAGCTCATTCACCAAGTTGGATTTAAAATATATTGTTGCTTTTGGGGTGGCTTCTATTAGGAAATGAACCACAATCTATGTTAGTGGAGGTTAATAATCCCAAAGCTGGTATTTCAGCAAAGATCAGCTGTGTGTTACTCCTGTTTAGGCATACCAGGACAGCAGAACCCAATAAACAAATTACATTCAGTTTCAACTCGCTTTTGGCTGATCTCGTTTCTTTCCTGGTTTCACCTGATTTCTACCAATAGAGCCCCTCTGGTCATCATGTTCCCTTGCTTGGCGCAGTATACCATACGGTTTAGGTTTTGCATGTTCCAAACCAATCAAACTCCCACCGGTCCAGAGTTGTGATTTGGACATATGTCATGTCCCCAACAGTGGCCCCACCCCAGCTGCCACTGTCGGATACAGATTAGATGATACATTCCCCAAAGAACTTTCACCTGGGTCGTTAAATTGTCTCAAGCTTTCATCCCCCCAACACCAAAGTTAGGTGGCTGTTGAGAGCCATACATATCTGGACAATAAAATGGACTCAACAGATTATCCTGGCTATTAGATAGAAGTAGTGTTATAATGTTACAAGCAACTCCAGCTGTAGCATTCTTAATGATGGTTTGAAATTGATCCACATTTGTGGTGTCATTCTCGATCCTACTCATAATGGTGTCCTGTTTCCCTTCAGTTGGTATTAAGACCTGGTCCAACACATTTTTTACAGTCTCGGTTCCATCGATAGAGCAAGTTAGTTTGGGCAAGCTATGCAGAGGGATTTGAAGCCACTAAGTCACACATGATTCCAATATTTCACCTGAGAGGAAATGTAGATGAAATGGTGTTAAGATCGATTTGAGGAAGTTCAAGTGCAGTCTGGGTGGAAAAGTCCACAGTAGATGGTTGAAGAGTTGTTGTCACAAGCGTTCTAGATTCGTCAAGCGGCGGAGACATGACAGATGGTAAAAAGTTCTTGTGAGCGTCTCCCTAGTTATTAAGTCTCAGACTCTAGTTATTAAGGGGGTAATTCATGGATTATTTGCGCCGAAAAAAACGGGATTTGTGCGCCATTCTGCCCACAAATCCCCATTTGTTAAACAGGGATTTGCGGGCAGAATGGCGCACAAATCCTGTTTTTTTCAGCGCAAATATTCCATAAATTACCCCCTAAGTCTCAGAGTACTTGCACTTTGCATATTTTTCCTGGTGGACAAAGTTCTTTTTCCTGGCATTTTTAGCCATTTTTATTTTGGTCAATGTATTACTTGTGCAACCTCATTCCGATTAGTCAGTTGTGAGGGGAGAATTAATTCCCTGGTCAAATCATTTGCAGCTTTATCCTTATTTATGAGGTGGGGTGGCATTGAGCCTTCATTAGGTTTATTATGCTGGGCAACTACTGCCACTGGGATGTAGACTGAAACTATTTCCACACAGTGATCAGCAGTCTCGATTGAATCTGGGGGATCAGCACATTTTCCCTGAGTGGGCAGATACGCTCCTCCAATATTTGCCAGGTGATTTAAGATCGATTGTAACTGCCAATCAGTTCCCAAGGTTTTGAGTTTAACATTCACCTCAGATAACATTACGGTATTGACTTTCAACTCGTTCCATATGTTATCATATAAAGCCACAAAAGAGCTCAGAACCATGTGAGCAAATTCTCTTGTTGACTTCTTGCAATGTGTGGTGCATTGCGTCATCCCCAGAGAGGTCTGCTGCTTCAATTGATGACTCAGTCCTGATTCGTGCATGGCCATCCGGTTAATTGGTTATTGAATAATTGTTGATATTGTTGGTTAAATCAGAAGGCAATCCCAGGTGGGAGGCATCGCATTTTTGTTGAGTTATGCTGCCAACAATTAAGTCTGAAGCTGACCCTGAGTGCAAGTTGTTTTCTAAGGCCAAGTCAGCAAATTCAATTATGCTAAGGTCGGTGAGATCTTTTATCCCGGCCGTGGCGGTCTGTTCCATCATAATGGAATGATCCAACATTGCAATTCCTTTAACTGGCACCACAGATTTGATTTCAGTGCTGGTTCCTATTGGTCAAGCGAAGTAATAGTCTGTAATTGCAGGCTAGTTAGCTAGTTAGCTAGCTAGTTAGCTAGTTGCCAGCAATTGGTGAGAACTTAGTATTTGGTCTCGCTGTACTGGGGTTGATCCGTGTCTTCTTTAGACTGAGTGGGATCCCAGAACATTTAACTCTCTGTGTTGTGGCTTAATCAATTACCAAATTCACCTGATCGGGGCTCATCACAGTGTGATTATGTTTTCCGCTTAAGTTATGAAATAGGGCGGCTACCAGCAGCTTCTCTTGAGGATTCAGAGGAAGAGTAGATTTGGCTGTTAAGGAGGCCTCCGAAAGCACTTGGATAGTCCCGCTACCATTGTGTTTTAGAACTGTTAGTTGCAGTTGATAGTCCTGGGTAGATTGACTTCTAGGTCCTGGTCTCATAATTGGAGTGGTTGAATTGGAGGGATTGCATAGATCAAAGGGAAAGTTTCCCTACAGTCTTTAGTCCCCAAGACAATTGGTTGCACTCACCAGAGGTGCTGGAGCATACAGCCACCAAACACATGGGCACCTCAGCCCATGGACTGTAGATTGGCCACTTGCCAGTCCACTTCATGGCCTGCTACACGCGGGGAGCCAGAGATGTAGCTCCGTTGGTAGAGGAGGCGCTCCAAAGGTAACAGCAAGTTTGGAAAGACCAACAAACACTGCAGACTGGCCACTTGCCAATCCACTTCCATCATATTACTCTTTTGGAGTGTTGATTTCTAACTCTGCTCTCTTATTGTCCATGTGTGCTTGAAGTTCTAATAATCAGATTCAAGTAGACTACCAGTCATGGCAAAAAGTCTAACTACCAGCTACACATCTTCAAATGTACTCTACCTTTTCTCACTTTCCCCCAGCTGCTCACTGTCTTCAGAGCCCTGGTTCTGTCTAGGCTGGACTACTGCAACAGCCTCTTCCTCAACCTCACTGCTTCTGCCCTGCGCACTCGGCAACTCATCCAGGCAGAACCGCAAGACTTATCCTTGGCTTCAAGCCCAGGGACAGCATCTCTCCAGCAATGAAATCTCTTCACGGGCTCCCATGGCTGCAAGGATCAAGTTCAAGACCCTCTGCATTGTCCAAAAGGTTTTCTGGGGCCTGGGAGCTACCTATCTGCAACATTGCATACCATAATACTGTGCCTCCTGAGCCCTCCCCTCATCTACCTCCCACCTTCTGCGCGTGGGCGGGTTCTCCAAGCAGAGATTTGCAGGGAGATCCTTATCATCAGCAGGTGCCTCCCTCTGGAATAGCCTCTCTGCCACCCTCTGTCTTGAGCCTGATCTCCTTAAGTTCCGGAAACTCCTCAAGACCTTCGTCTTCTCCTCTTCCTTCTCTCTCCCTCTACCCTGCTAACCTAGTTCCCTGCTCTTTCCCTCTCCCCCTCCTTTTTCTTACAGTTTGCTGACTGACCGCCTGATGTACCTCAGAGTCTCAAAAGTCCCTGGCTGGCACACCCTCCAGTCAACTCTCGTGTTTGCCTCACGGGCCTGCACTTGCCTAAATCACACTGCACTTGAGAAGTGACCCAAGAGAGTGGCATTCTATGCACTTAACCAAGTCTCCACCACTGCGTGCACTTGGACCTTCCCCTCCCTTTAACCGTCTGTGCACATGTATGATCCGAATGTACTGTGCCTGAATATCGTCTGTCTGTTCTGTCTTCACCCCTTAATTGCACTTGGTAAAACTGCAGAATCATCGTCAGGCCTATTTGCTGTGTCGCAAATGTTAATTGTATTATGTGCACGTAATCTGCCTGTGCAAACTATTATCGTCTCAGAATTTCAAGAGCTCTGAATGACTGTTGTTTTTCCCCATGTTCCCACCCTCCTTGAGCGCTTTGAAACACTTGCCTTGTGTATAGGTGCTTTTTAAATAAACATTACCATTATGATTACCATTACCACTAGGCTTTGTGTCATTCAGATAGTGCAAGTGCAACAGCGCAAAAGTGCAGGGGGAATTGAGAGGGAAATGCCAGGTGGAGGGATGGGAACATACAATTAGGGCAGCATTGCCCCGAGTAAGTGCAGCCAAGGCAGCGCGGCTCTGGGTAAGTGCAAGAAGGCAGGGAACTGTAGAGGTTACAGTTACAGTTCCTAGTGCATGGTAGGCCCGAAGGCATTGCAGGGGAGACTGATCATGGAGGAGCCTGGTGCCCATTCAGACTCTGAGGGTAGCAAGCAACCAGTCGGTGGAGCAGACAGGTAGCTCAGCAGGAAAGGGAGAGAGAGAACGCTGAGGTGAAAAGGGAGGTCTTGAACTGCTTCTGGAACTTCACAGGGGCTGGGTCAAGTTTGAGATCGACAGGGAGGCCATTCCAGAGTGAGGCACCTGCAGAGGAGAGTGATCTACCCCCACACTCTGCCTGGAGAAGCATCTGACCGTCAGAGTGTTGTAGGTAGCTGAGTGAAGGGCTCTGGAAGGAAAGTATTTTGGAAGAGAGAGTTGGATGTAGTGCGGGCCCCCGGCCTCAGAAAGCATTGTGGATGGTGCAGAGGGTCTTGGACTTGAGCCACCGGGAGCTAGTAGAGAGATTTTAGGGCTGGAGAGATATGGTCCCTTGTCTTGAGGCCAAGGATAAATCTAGCAGTCCTGTTGTGGATCAGTTCCTGACGGTGGAGAGTAGAGGAAGGCAGATTGAGAAAGAGGCTGTTGCAGTAGTCCAGTCTAGAGAAAAACAGGGCTCTGGAGACAGTGAGCTTCTGGGGGAAAGTGAGAAATGGGAGAATACCTCTGAGGAGGTGCAGCTGGTAGTGGGACGTCTTGGCAATGTCTGTGATGTGAGGAGAGAAGGAGAGAGTGGAGTCAAATATGACACTGTGGTTTTTTGCCTCACAGGAACGCGAAGGAAGAGTGTGAGAGGGAAAGTCGGAGCAGGGGTCCCAATGAGAAGGATCTCCATCTTACTGGCATTAAGGCAAAGATCGTTGGAGGCGCACCAATCCTGAATCGTGGATAGACTGTCAGGAATGAGCGAGAAAAAAGAGGAGGCTGAGGGGAGCCTGAAGGAGACGTGAGTTTTGTCTGCATAATACTGAAAGTTAGAGGGGAAGGTAGAGATCAGGTGGGCCAAAAGGGCCAAGTAGACATTGAAGATCTAGGGTGAGAGGATAGAGCCATGGGGAACATCACATGTAGAGACAGAGGTGGTGGAGGGAAAGGACCCACGTCCAGGAGAAGGAGGTCAACCTATCCAGGGCCTAATCCATGATGCCCAAGTTCTCAACGAGTTGATTGATCAGGATGACGTGATTTCACTGTGTCAAAAGCAGAGGAAAGGTAAAGGAAGATGATGACAGAAGGGAGGCTGGAGTCAAGATTAGAGAGCAGATCTTCCCGGGTGTTCAGGAGAGCAGTTTCAGTGCCTCTGGCTGCTCTGAAGCCAGACTGCTGGCCATGGTGACAACCAACAGATTCAGATTTGCCAGACAGGTTGGAGTGCTTGAAGGGAGAGGGGAACTATCCAGTGTCAAAGGAGTGATTTCAGAAATCGTCCAAGGCTGGAGTGAGATTTTCAATTTGGTCCTTGATGGTTCTCGAGGAAGCACCTGTGTGGATGACACTTTCATAGATCGGACTTGTCTAGAATCATCATGAGGTGTTGTCAGAGAGAAAGAGGAGAAAGGAGGGGGAGAGGGAGAGGTGGCCAGAGGGGGTGACAGAAGTAGAGGGAGAGGAAGAGGAAAGCGAGGACAGGATCTCCTGAGTTTTAATGGTGAAGTGAGACTCCAGAGAGGTACAGCGGGCCTGGGAGGGACCAGGAGAGGTGGAGACTGCAGAAGGATTGACCAGCTCCTTGCAGATTTTAAAGAATTTGGTCACATTGTTAGAGGCCGCAGGGACACAGGCTTGGATGTGGACTCTCTTCTTGGACAGGACAGAGATTCTGTATTGCCTTTGTAGAAGGCAGCAGGCCTGTTGGTCAAAGGATGTGCCCAAAGCCCTCCACTTCCTCTCAGCCACCTAGCACTTGTGTTTCAGGGTGCTGAGGTTGGAGTCATACCAAGCGTTGCACTTGGAGGTAGGCTTTAGACAGAGACTCATGACACGGGCAAGGATGTCCAGAGTGTTGGAAATAGAAAGATACAGATTATAAAGGGCTGTGTCAAGGTGCGAGTCAGCTGCAGGAGTAGGAAGAGCAGAGAAAGTGGAGGCAAAGGCATCCACTGACACATACTTCATGGCCCGAATTACTAAGAAGGTAGGTGGCAGTGCTGGGTTTGGCTTTGCCTGAGGGACAGAGTTTCAGGCAAGAGGAAAGCAGAAAGTGGTAATTCTAAGACAGAGGAGTGGTGAGAGGGTTAGAAAGGGGGATGTCTGAGGATATGATGACATCCAAGGTGTGTCTGGCAGAATGTGTCTAACCAGATGATAGTATGGAGAGAGAGAGAGAGATAGAGAGATAGAGAGAGAGAGAGAGCGAGAGTTGCAGAGGTTGCAGAAGAGCCCATACGATGGATTAAATGCATCCAGGTGGATGTTGATGTTTCAGTCGAGGAGAAGATGTTGAGAGGTAGAAGCAAAGAGAGAAGAGGAGAGTAAGACTTTTCTGAGAGGAAGGGGTGAACCTGGCCAGTTGACCTGTATATGGTGGCCACAGTCAGAGAGGTGCTGTCAGAGAGAAAGAGGAGAAAGGTGGAGGAGATGGAGAGGCGACCAGTGGAGGGTGAGAGAGGTAGAGGGAGAAGAAGAGGAGAGCGAGGACAGGATGTCATGAATTTTAGTGGTGAAGTGAGAAGCCAGAGCTGTATAGAGGGGATGTGAGGGAAAATGAGAGGTTGAGACTACAGAAGGATTGACCAGCTCCTTGCAGATTTTAAAGAGTTTGGCTGTATTGTTAGAGGCTGCAGGGATACAGGCTTGGATATGGACTCTCTTCTTGAACAGGACAGAGATTCTGTATTGCCTTTTGGAGCCGGCGTCATGCCAGTTTGTCAGAAGATATGCCCAACGCCTTCCACTTCCTCTCAGTCACCCAGCACTTGTGTTTCAGGGTGGTGAGGTCAGAGTCATGCCAGGAGTTGCACTTGGAGGTACGCTTGAGCTGGATTCTCATGACAAGAGCAAGGATGTCCAAAGTGTTAGATATAGCTGTGTCAGAGTGTGAGTCAGCTGCAGGAGTTAGAGGGGCAGAGAACATAGAGGAAAAGGCATCCACTGACACAGGCTTCATGGGCCAATTGACAGAGAAGGTAGGTGGCAGTGCAGGGGTGGGCTTTGCCTGAGGGACAGAGAGTTTTAGGTGAGAGGAAAGAAGAACATGGTCAGTATAAGAGTGAGTAGTGGTGAGCGGGTTAGAAAGGGGGATGTTTGAGGAGATGAGAACATCCAAGGTGTGTCCAGCAGAATGTACCAGACCAGAGGATAGTATGGAGAGAGAGAGTGTTGCAGAGGTTGTGGAATAGCCCAAAGGAGGTATTAGAAGCATCCAGGTTGATGTTGAGGTCTCAGAGGAGGAGAAGTTCACAGGTAGATGTAAGGAGAGAAGATGAGAGTCAGCCTTTTCTAAGAGGAAGATGGCAATCTGGCCAGGTGACCTGTATATGGTGGCCACAGTCAGAGAGAGGCCAGGAGAGATAGAACGCCTGCAGATCAGGCATTCAAAGGAGGAGTAAGACTGCATAAGAAAGACAGAAGCAGGGACCCACTCCGGAAAGATAAGAGCTGCTCCATCTCTGGGTCGGTTGGTTCTGGGCTCAGAGAGGATCTTGTAGCCATTGGGGAGGAGAGTTTAAAAAAATGTGGCAGAGCTGGCCGAGAACCATGTCTCAGGGAGAGCGAGGGCATCCAGGTCAAGTTCTTCGAGAAGGTGGCAGATGTCAGAGGAGTGTTTGACAGCAGAGTGAGAGTTTAGAGTAGTGGTAGCTATGTGGAGCAGGTTGCCACATTTGAAAGCCTTCCGGGGTGGGGTACAGGCTTGAGGTACACCCAACAGAGGTGGTAGAGGGGTCCAAGAGTGGGCAGAGGTGGTAGCAGAAGCTGGCATAGTAGCCAGAGAGGTGGAGGAAGGTGCCAGAGAGGCTGTGGAAAAAGGATGTGGTAGAGGAGCCCCTGGAGGTGATAGTAGAAGCAGCGGGAAAAAGAAAGAAGGAAGTTGATAAGACATGGGAGATGCCTATCAAAAAGGAGGCGACTGGGCTGAAGGCCCTGGACCAATATGGTGGCATTTAGATAGACATTAATGATGGTCTTGGAGGAGTGGAAGGAGGTCAAGAAGACCTCCACCGAGTGCCACCATTAATGGTCGAGGAAGATATAGGAGAGAGAGCCAAGACCATATGAGTGTTCCATAGGTCTGGAGAGGGAGGGTCTGTCGGTTAGGGTCTGTCTGGAGAAAACGCTGAGGTTGGTATCAGCAATAGGGAGGCCAGAGTTGAGACCAGGATGTCCCTCTTGAACTTTTTCCTTCAAGTTTTAGTGAGAGGGATCAGATAGGTGATAGAGTAGCAGTTTGAGAAGATGGGAGAGATTGAGAGCACCATAGAAGGGAGCGTGAGGAAGGAAAGAAGCACAACCCAAAGCCAAGCACCACAGGAGGCAACTAGAGGAGGTTTCACACAGAAGGAGGCACACGGGAGGCAACTAGCAGGCAACCACAGGGGGACACAGGAGCAGTGTGGACAGAAGACAGAGGGGGGGAAGCGCAGTGTCAAAAATACCCAGGTTCGACTTTCCTAGAAAAGAGGGAAAAGGCCTAGTTTTAAAAAAACAGCAATGTAAAAGCACCCAGATTTGACTTTCCTAGAAAAGAGGGGAAAATACTTAATTTCAACACAAACAGCAACATACAAACAACCAGATTCGACTTTCCTAGAAAAGAGGGAAACAGGCCTAGTTTCAACACAAACAGCAATATTAAAAAAAAGAAAAGCAACCTTTCCTAGAGAGACGGCCAAGCAGTACCGTTCAGTATGTTACATTAGTACCAGGCGAGGGTCAACCAGAATGCAATATGCATTCCGATTGGCCCTCGCCGGGGCATTTCCCGGCCGGGAATCCCTTGCACGCTGTAAGTGCCTTTGGTTCCCGGCGGGGGGCGTGGCGGCCTCTTAGCCAGTGAGAAGGCTCGAAATGGGCAATCCCCGCTCCGAGCCTCCCTATGGTTGGAGGCTGCCTCCGTCCCCCGCTGGGGACTCAGGTACGTTTTTTTTTCCTCCTCCCCCCTCCCCTGCAAACTATCCCCTTCCCTCCCTCCCAACCCCACTTACCTTCTTTTTTCTTCTTTTCACGGGAGTGGATGCGCTGGGAACAGAGTATTCCCAACGCGCCCACTCCCGATGGCCACCATGGAAAGGGAAAACGGACTACGTTTTCCTTTTCCCAGCGGCCATTTTTTTGACATTTTTTTTTGTTTTTTTTTTCTGTTCCTAAACGTGTTTCGGATTAGAAAAAAAAGCAATTAGTACCCCGGTCTAATGGGCCGGGGTACTAATGGCGATAAGCCCCTCGTCAGCGGGCCAATACCACCCGTGGGCGCACCCGTGGGGGCATTACCTGGGGCGGTATTGGCCCGCCGTCTTGTGGCTTATTGCCACAATATAAACAATAGAGTAATCGAGGGGCTGCTCATTTTAGTAGAGTGCAGTGATTGCTGCACCCCCTGACCTACTGCACTTACTTTAGCAGTTGCAGCAGGTAGACAACTGCAGGCTTCTTGCTTCCCTGGCTGACACCGGCAGACACCATCTGGAGATACTTCTGAGGACCTGTCCTTTGCATTGGGTCCTTCGCCGGAAGGAGGTTGTGATGGGCAGTATGCCCAAACACAGGTCAGGGGAAGGGTGGGAGGCGGGAGGGAACGGAGAAACAGGAGGAGAAGCCAGGCTCAAAGCATCAATTCATCTCCCACTTAGTCTTCATTGTGTGTATGATGGAATTGGTCCAACGGTTCCCTGGCGTAGTCTGTTGAGGTGTGATTCTGGTTCTTCTTAATGAACACCAGCTTTTCAACATGATACTTGGAAATAATTCTTTAATTGCCAGACATAATAACTTTAGATTGTACACTAGCAGGACACCAGCTTAGAGCTTTGCATTAATTAGGCAAATTCAGCTGACACACAAAAGGCACAGTGCACTAGTAATGTTAATAATCTTCATACCGTCACAAATTAAGTGTCATGAATCCAAAAACTGTCAAGATGTAGACTCACTGTACACTTAGGCACATTGTGAAATCCACACCCAGAGAGGTGTTTGTACTGCATGCCTATCTGTAAATGCAGTGTTCCCTGAGTTTAAGAACGATTTAAACAAGAACAAACATATAAGGGCCCATATATTCTTGGTAGCTGAACTGGATGGCTGAAGTGGCCACTGTTGCCAATGTAATTTATGCAATAGGTCTTCCAAGATCCACAGCAATGAACCGCAAGCTATTTACTGTGTCTTGCTCTGGCTCTGTGTACACGATATCTTCACTCAAGTGATGATGAAAAGCGAATATATTCACCTTAAAGCATGTGTGCACATTCATGTAAAAAATGAATGCATTGTTCCCTTTCATTGTGGCTGTGTATACATCAGCAAGAACATGTGACAGCAGTTCCTCATTTGCTCTGTACTCTCTATTTACATTGCCAACCAGGTCATGTTTTATCACCACGTTGGACAGTGACAGTGCCTTCAGTTTTACACAGCTGGGCGCTGCTTCAAATGACTGAAGTGCATAACGTAGATTGGGCAGCAAGTGCCGCTGACATGATGTAGGGAAGGCCCCATAATATGTTCATCTCTAACTGTTGCAGTGATTACGTACAGCTAGCATTACTCAGGCATCTCGAATATGCGACTATGCAACATGGAGTTACACAATGCATCAATTCACTATATGGCATGATTTCTTTTTCTTGGAATCTTTCACATCCAAGCCAGTACTTATGTTGTTGAGCACCCTCTGGAATTGATGTGTGTTTCACACAGAAGCCTGTCAAAGTAAGGTTCTGATTCCTCAGAAGGAATTCCTGTTTATTCCACGTGCAGGATGTTTTATCAATTGGAATCTTCAACACCCCTACAGCCAGTTACTTTTACACTAAAGTCACTCTCCATTGTGTCTTTTGACCACTGAACTCCGTGACAGTTACGTTCTGTTTTTCCACAAAAACTAGTTTTGTGTGTTGTTTGATGGATGGGATCATCAGTCTCCTTTGAAGCCAGTCATGTTTCACCCTCAAGCCTGTCACTGGGATGTTTTTCTTTTACCCACCCATCCCCAGAAAGAAAATGACATGAGTTTACATGCAGGCTGACAGCATCTGAAATGGAGCATATTATAGAGGTAAAAAAATCTCAGGCCAGTCCATATGGATTTCTTCTCGTTGAGAAATACATAATATGTGAGTGTCATGCTGAGACAAGAAGATGAGATTTCCTGTTTTACAAAAGAAATATCACATATTTAAGCAATATGACCCGAGCGGCGGGGGCATTACTGACTCAGGTAATGCCCCGGGGCCCATAGTTATAGGCCCGAGTGAAAAAGGATTTTTATTCTGTCCCGAAACGCTGCTGCGGTTCGGGACAGAAAAAAAAAAAAAAAACGACCAAGAAAATGGCCGCCATGCAAAGGGAAAACGGAGTCCGTTTTCCCTTTCCATGGCGGCCATCGGGAGCGGAGGCGCTGGGAACACAAGTGGTCCCAGCGCGTCCGCTCCCGAAAAAGAAAAAGAAGCAGAAGGTAAGTGGGATTGGAAGGGAGGGGATGAAAAAAAAAAATACGTACCTGCGTCCCCGGCGGGGGACGATGGAAGCTTCCAGCCGTGTGGAAGCACGGAGCGGGGATGGCCCTGCTCCGAGTCTCCACACTGCTGGAGGCAGCTATCATCCCCCACAGGCGATGCAGTAGCAAGCAGGTAAGTGGGGTGGGGAGGGCAGGGAGGAGGGAGGGAAGGGAAGGAAAAAAAAAAAGAAGCTTACCTGAGTCCCCGGCGGGGGACGAAGGCAGCCTCTCAGCCGTGTGGAGGCTCGGAGCAGGGATGGCCCCGCTTCGAGCCTCCTCATTGGCTGAGGGGCTGCCACGCCCCCCACCGAGGACAAGGCAGCTGGAATCCTGGTCGAGAATCGAAGAATTCTCGGCCGGGTAAGGACCCGGCGAGAGCCAATCAGAATGCGTGTTGCATTCTGCTTGACTCTTGCCGGGTACTAAGATATGATATGGCAATTGTAGCGCGCTTATACACAAGTGTTTCAAGGCGCGACAAGGCAAGGGAGGGGTAACAGAGGGAAGACAGACAGCGATTATCTAGGCCAAGTGACATTTAGATCATGCAAGTGCAGGGGGGAGGGGAAGGGGAAAAGTGCGGGGGAAGGGGCAGGGGCAGTGCAGTACATAGGATAACAGTAAAATAAATCAGACAATAATAAAGGTGCGGCCAGCTGGTGGCAGGTGCAAGTGTAAGAGCAGACATCAGGGGTCAAGTGCGAGTGGGGGCTGTAGGGATACAGAAACAGTCCCCAAGCGCAGGGGTTGCCATGGTGCTTTGCGGGTGTGCAATTGGCGGGCAGGGGACCTGGGCCCAAGAACAGAGGGTAGCTATGTAACCAGTGCAGAACATACAGCTTCATTATCCATTTATTGACTAACTTATTCATTGTTACCACCGGCGAAGTGTTAGCAGTGTCCACTCTGCGTTACTTACAAACTCATAGTATGGTGGTGTGGAAAATGTGGTGGTAATTCAACCACTCTTTTACCACAACCCATCCTCATAATGACCCCCATTGTCAACACTCATTTATACAAATTGAAAGTAATCTTCACTCTCCTCTCAAAGCAATCATGTTCCTCCATCATCCAACATGGCATGTGGCTTTCATATTCAAGCCACACACTGGCTTTCTCAGGCCCCATAAAAATAAATGTCATGCATTTCTCAATCAAGTGTGTATATTCATTTTAGCCTTCACAAAATGTCATATGTCTTTCACAGTCAAGCCAGTCACTTTACCTCTCTGTTCTGCCTGTTTTTCTTTATTTACTGTGACATGGTGTCTTGTGTTGAGAGTCGTGAAGATATAGGAGACCTCCGTCCCCAAGTGCCGCACAGGGAGAATCACTTATACACTCCCTGTGCAACCTTTGAGGCCACAGGTGGAGAAAATCCGGAGCCGGAACCGAAGTACTAGGAACCCCAAGGCAGCTGTGAAAAAAGGCAATGATTATATACCAAGCAGACAGGATACTACATGTATTAGCCAGAAGACAATCAGAGTCTTACCGGGGATCTGATGAAAGGGATGGTGAACCTGAACGGGAGGATGGTTCCAGGACTCACGTAGGCAAAGGACCCACCCTGCGGGATAGGTCTGGATGGTTTTCGCCAGTCTCCACCTGGAGAGTGTCTGTATTGTAAAAGGGCCCCAGGTAATCAGATGGCAGCCACCAACTGAAAAGTGAGATTACCCGTGCAGAGGTGCAATCAGGGAGGCCCAAGAGAGGTCCGTTGCAGAAAAAGGTCTGAAGCCAGGTAAGCAACATGGGTAAGTAAGCCAAACAGTGTTTCCAGGTAAACCAGCTGTGAAGCGTGGTGTACCGGCACTGCACTACTTAAATACCGTCTACTTCCTGGTCACATGACACTAAACGGAGTCACGTGACCGCGAACCTGGGGCACGTGACCGTTTCCTCGGGTCACGTGATTGGGCCACAACGATACGAGCGAGTGTGTTACTGCTCGAGCGGTGGCCTAATCTCCATGGCAACTGCCAATGGAGAAACGGCCGCAACCGCGAGTGTAGGGTGTATGGCGTTTGTCTTGCTAGCGCGCGAGCCAAACTGGGTTGCCTGCGTGAGCCCCGGGAGACAGGTGAATGGGAGGGACAGGTTACAAGACTGGGTGACGGGACATGGCCGGAGGAACGACCCGAAGGCATGACAGAGCCCCCCCCCAAAGGCCCACGACCCTGTGGGCAGGAAGGATGCTCCCGATGAAACCGAGAAACCAACCGAGGGGCATGGACATCCGAGGCGGAGACCCAGGTACGCTCTTCCGGACCAAAACCCAACCAATCGACCAGGTACTGCAGGCGACCCCGAAGGAAACGGGACCCCAGAATGCCCGAGACCTCGAAAACATCAGGCGCATCCAGGGAAACGGGGGCAGGAGAGGGGCGAAGACGCGTCGAGGACGGGCAGGGCTTGAGGAGGGAGGTATGGAACACTGGATGTACCCGCCAAGAGGAGGGGAGAAGTAGGTGATAGGCCGCCGGATTGATGACACGGGAAACAACATAAGGACCCACAAAACAGGGCAATAGTTTGCGACAGCCCTTCAAGTGGAGATGTCGGGAGGACAGCCAAACCCGGGAACCAACAAAATACAACGGGGCCATGGTACGCCTAGTGTCTGGGGAGGCTTTCATGGATGCCTGTGCCTCCTGCAGATGAACGAGGACCTGGGCATGGAGGGCTGACATATCCCGAACGCAGGCTGCTGCGGCAGGGTTCTCGGTGGGTGAAATGTCGGGGACAGGGAGGACTCGGGGATGTTGGCCATACATGGCGTAGAACGGAGAAAGACCAGTGGAAGAGTGTGTAGCGTTGTTGTAGGCGAATTCAGCGTAACGTATGTTCTGCAACCAGGTCAATTGTTGTTGTAGCATCAAACAACGCAGATACTGTTCCATGGACTGATTTGTTCTCTCGGTCTGGCCATCGGTTTCCGGGTGGTACGCGGAGGAGAACCGTGCATCGATACCTAGCAGAGTGGTCAATGCACGCCAGAAACGGGATGTGAACTGAGAGCCTCGATCGGACACAAGGACAGAGGGAAGGCCGTATAGACAGAAAACGGTATCAAAGAAAAGCTTGGCCAAGGCAGGGGCAGACGGGATACCATGACAAGGGATGAAACGGGCCATCTTAGTGAAGACATCGACCACTACCCATACGGTGTCGTAGCCCTGGATCCTGGGTAAATTGGTTACGAAATCCATGCTCAGGGTGTGCCAGGGCTTTGGTGGCACGGGTAAGGGTCGCAGTAGCCCCAATGGATGACCCCTACGATGTTTGCCCTGAGCACAGACTGAGCATGAGTCTACGTAACAGCCCACGTCATGTCTCATGGAAGGCCACCAACACCAGCGTTTCAAGAGGTCCAAGGTACGGGCCTGGCCCGGATGACCATTGATCGGGGCGTCATGGGACCACTCCAGGGCTAGGTTTCTGGTGTCAGTGGAAGGGAGAACTAGGCGGTCCTGTACATATGGCAGACTGTTGTGATAAGTGGGATCCCATTCTGACAGCTGATCGGGGTGCTTTTGAACCCAAGAACGAATCTCTTCGAGTAGTGCCAGAGGGGGTGTACATGTGCAGACAACATGCCCTCGGGGTAAGAGCGTGTCAGGAAACACCGGTAACGAAACCCCCCCAGGGGAGCGAGACAAAGCGTCAGCCTTGCTATGCTCTGAACCAGAGCGATGTTTAATCTGGAAGTCAAAAGCGGCGAAGAACAGGTGCCACCTGACCTGTCTACTGTTTACGCATTTTAGGGCTGCCAGGTCTTGCAGGTTCCTGTGGTCTGTGTATACCGTAACCTTATGTTTGGCCCCCAACAGGTGATGACGCCAGGTTCGGAAGGCGTCCATCACCGCCAGTAGCTCTTTTTCGGTTACGGTATAGTGGGTTTCTGCGGGGCTGAACTTACGCGAATGGAAGGCTACAGGATGCAGCCGCCCTGTAGCGGGACAGGCCTGTGACAGGATCGCCCCCAATGCAAAAGAAGAGGCGTCAGCCTCAACGACGTAAGGCTGGTCGGGGTCGGGGTGTTGGAGCACAGGGGCAGTGGTAAAGGCGTTCTTCAACGCCTCGAAGGCCTGCTGGTGTATCTCCTGCCACTTGAATGGAACAAGAGGACTGGTAAGGGATGTGAGAGGGGACACGAGAGAAGAGAACCCAGGGATAAAGCGCCGATAAAAATTAGCGAAACCCAAGAAGGATTGCAAGGTCTTTAGGGTCTTTGGTGTTGGCCATTCGAGGATCGCCCGAACTTTGGTGTGATTCATGGCCAGACCACCAGGTGTGATGTTAAACCCTAGGAATTCCACGTTAGACACATGGAACAAACATTTTTCGGGTTTAACAAACAACGAGTGTTTTTGCAGCCGGGACAACACTTCTCGTACATGTTGTATGTGTTCTTTTAGAGTGTGAGAGAAGACGAGTATATCATCAAGATACACCACCACAAACGTGTCTAATATGTCCGAGAAGATGTCGTTCATGAAATGCTGAAAAGTGGCCGGGGCGTTGCATAGGCCGAAGGGCACAACCGTATACTCAAAAAGGCCATACCGTGTACAGAAGGCGGTCTTCCATTCGTCACCCTTTCGGATGCGGACGAGGTTATAGGCCCCCCGCAAATCCAACTTGGTATATATGGAGGCATGGGTTAACCGGTCCAAAAGGGGAGAGATGAGTGGAATCGGGTAGCGGTTCTTAACCGTGACGGCATTGAGCCGACGATAATCCACACAAGGACGAAGGTCGCCCTCTTTTTTAGGCACGAAGAATATGGGGCTAGCTGCAGATGACTTAGACGGTCGTATGTGACCCAGACGCAGCGCTTTATCGATGTACTCCTTAAGAGTCAGGTCCTCCGATAGGGACAAAGAATAGATGCGGCCTGAGGGTACCAAGGCCCCGGGAACTAAGTCAATCGGACATTCATAGGAGCGGTGAGGAGGGAGTACTTCAGAGGAGCCCTGATCGAATAGCATTCTGTAATCCTGATAAACCACAGGGATGTGAGCGGTGACTAAACCCACTATATGCGAGGCAGGGGGAATGTCGTCGCCCAGTATCGTGAGTTGGGCAACAGCACCAAGCGCTAATGCTGGGGTGTCTGCTTCTCTGTCCACGGGGAGGCAGAAGTTTTGACAGAGCTCAGATTCGAAATGGACGTGTCCCGTTCCCCAATCGATATGCGGGTTGTGTTCCCGTAACCAAGGTATTCCTACTATGACGCCGAACTGAGGCGTGGATATC
This sequence comes from Ambystoma mexicanum, assembly GCF_040938575.1. NCBI lineage: Eukaryota > Metazoa > Chordata > Amphibia > Caudata > Ambystomatidae > Ambystoma > Ambystoma mexicanum. Next base: position 1,052,398,096 of record NC_090941.1, read on the forward strand.
AAATCAAAGTGGAGGGTTTCCCTATGGACTGATAGGATGGTTAGGACGAGGGGGGTGGTCTGTTGCTTAATGGGACCAGAAGCGAGTTCTGTCCCATCGACTGCTTGAACCGGTTCGAGTCGGGGTTTATTGATCAGAGATAGGTTCAGTGTCTGGGCTAGAGCGATATCAATATAGTTCCCGGAGGCCCCGGAATCAATAATGATCCGCACGGGGTGGATGATACCAGGGGCAGGCTGTATGGTGGCTTCTACCTGAATGGGCCTGATTCGACCAAACGATGGAATGAGATTCGGGGAAGGGCATGGAGAACTCGATCCTACCCCCGTATCTAGGATCGAGCTGGATGAAAATCCTGTTTCTTGGGTCTGGGTCTCCGGGGACACTCCTTCACAAAATGCCCCCCTAAGCCGCAGTAAAAGCAGGCGTTCTCAGCCCTTCTGCGCTCCCTCTCTCTCGAGGTGATGGGACTCCTAACACCCCCTATTTGCATAGGCTCACCGGTGGATTCAGAGGAAGACGACGAGATAGCAGAGCTGGCCATCTGGGAAAACCCGGCCTCAGCCCTGCGTTCAGAGCGTCGTGCGTCCACTTGGAGAGCCAAGTCCACCAGGGCCGGGAACTGAACTGGTAGAGACGGTACCATAGCCAAGGCGTCTTTCATAGGGCTGCATAGCCCTCTATAGAATACAACCGATCTCTTACTTTCGGGCCATGAGGTCTCTGCTGCCAGTTGGTTAAATCGCGTAATGTACTCAATAAGGGAGCCCTTACCCTGGGACAGGTCCAGCAGTTCTAGATCATGGGATTGTGCTTTATACCTGGTGTCGAACACTCGGGACATCTCTGATACTAACTGGTCGAAATCATAGAGGGCAGGATGATCGGTTTCTAACAGCGGGTTTGCCCAAGCAGAAGCCGTGCCGGCTAGGTGAGAGAGAGTGAATGCCGCCTTGGTGGTAGGATCTGGAAAAACAAGGGGTCGACACAAAAAGTGCAACTTACACTGGTTAAGGAAAGTCCTAAACTTTCTCGGGTCCCCATGGAACTTTTCTGGGGCAGCCAAAGGAAAGGGAGAAGGCAGGACCACCAGAACGGGAGCCGAGGGAATCGGGATTGGGTGTGCAAGGGGTATCGGTGCTGGAGGGGCGTCTCCGAGCTCCGGGTCCGCGGGTAAGGGATGTTGGGCGCTCTGTAACAGGTCAAGACGCTGATGGACCGCTGTATTAGCAGCCACCATGTCGGCCCGTAGTACCGTGATCGCTTGGATGACAGCGGCCAGGGGGTCTTCAGCGGCACCCTCCATATCTTACACGACAGGCTTCACAGTCTGTCTTGCGTTGAGAGTCGTGAAGATATAGGAGACCTCCGTCCTCAAGTGCCGCACAGGGAGAATCACTTATACACTCCCTGTGCAACCTTTGAGGCCACAGGTGGAGAAAATCCGGAGCCGGAACCGAAGTACTAGGAACCCCAAGGCAGCTGTGAAAAAAGGCAATGATTATATACCAAGCAGACAGGATACTACATGTATTAGCCAGAAGACAATCAGAGTCTTACCGGGGATCTGATGAAAGGGATGGTGAACCTGAACGTGAGGATGGTTCCGGGACTCACGTAGGCAAAGGACCCACCCTGCGGGATAGGTCTGGATGGTTTTCGCCAGTCTCCACCTGGAGAGTGTCTGTATTGTAGAAGGGCCCCAGGTAATCAGATGGCAGCCACCAACTGAAAAGTGAGATTACCCGTGCAGAGGTGCAATCAGGGAGGCCCAAGAGAGGTACATTGCAGAAAAAGATCTGAAGCCAGGTAAGCAACATGGGTAAGTAAGCCAAACAGTGTTTCCAGGTAAACCAGCTGTGAAGCGTGGTGTACCGGCACTGCACTGCTTAAATACCGTCTACTTCCTGGTCACATGACACTAAACGGAGTCACGTGACCGCGAACCTGGGGCACGTGACCGTCTCCTCTGGTCACGTGATTGGGCCACAACGATACGAGCGAGTGTGTTACTGCTCGAGCGGTGGCCTAATCTCCATTACCGAAACGGCCGCAACCGCGAGTGTAGGGTGTATGGCGTTTGTCTTGCTAGCTCGCGAGCCAAACTGGGTTGCCTGCGTGAGCCCCGGGAGACAGGTGAATGGGAGGGACAGGTTACAAGACTGGGTGACGGGACATGGCCGGAGGACCGACCCGAAGGCATGACACATGGTTTAGAAAACAATCCTTATACACACGACACATATAAAAACATAAAATAAAAATGCGGAATCCTACAAGTACAATAAAACTCAATATTAACAGAACCCATCGACACCTAAACCATCAATAGCAGCATCTCATTGATCAATTGACACAAAGTAGCCATCAATGACACATTCTCGCCCCACATGAGACGCAGCCAAATTAGAACCTTTGAAAAGTCGTAATTAAAACATTCCATATTTCTAGAAAATACCTTTTCCCTTAGTTTGGTTAACACCTGGCAATCAATCACCCAGTGCTTTGGGGTTTCAACCCCATCTGACTGCATACACAGGCGACCGACACTTGGAGCAGTTACCAGGGTTGCCCACCATTTTCCAATTTCTAGTTCTTTCTTTAGAATGCAATTGATTGAGTCTAAAGCATAGGTAGACAGTTTGTAGGTTACTACATGGAAAGGTTTTAAGGTATGAAGCTAGCTGAGACCTTTTATGGGGTAAGTTGCATATTCGGAATATATGTGAAGGATGCAAGCACCTCTACCGTAATGCACCTGTCCTGTCTCAGAAGTTTCTGCTTGACTGTCTGTGGAAACTTAACCAGATCCTCTTCAGAAGCCTCAATGGACTGCAGTAGCGTCGACATCATACGTTTAAATCGATTGACCGAACCAACCGAAGACTCCATAATGATTCTCCCCAGGTCCATGTAAAGTGAGTTAGGGGTAGGCTTTAGGCACTTGGCAAAATTCGACAGCTGTTGTCAATAAAAGCACGTTTTTAAGGAAATTAAGTCCAATGCATGTTGAATAATGGCATTGGGAACCGACATAGCTAACCGCAAGACTCTTTTCCGAATGATACCTTGCACCATGTCCTGGTAGGGACCTAGGTCTAATAGGCACATATCAAGACCATGTAGGAGAATAGGTTAAATCTTATGTAAATAGTACTTCACAATAGGTACAATCGAGAATGTGCAGTTTGCCATTGATGAGCTTCATATGGGATAGTAGAGGACGCAGCCTCTCCTTAATTTCTGACTTCCGCATTGAACGAGAAGCTAGATTAGACAATTTGCAGCCCAATTATGTCATGTTGGACACCACTTTGACACATTGATCCCCCAGAAACCATTTTAGTGTTTTAATTTTCTTTGCAGCCGTGAAAATCACCACCCGTGATTTTGCGCCGTTGGCCTGCAAGTTAGTTAAGATAGTGTATTGCTTAAAGACATACAGTTTCCGTTGCAGGCCAGCCTGTGTTCCATCAAAGAGGATGATATCATCAGCAAACGCCAACCAATGGAGCCTCATATGTCCCAAGGGAACAGGGAAGGTGTCAGAGAGCCCCAACATCATTGAGATAGATGCTGAAAAGAGTAGGGGCGAGAATACAGCCCTGTCTTAGGCCAACTTCAACCGGGATCCAACTGGTCGTAATCCCTTCTTGGTTCAGACGAATACTCACCTCATAGTCCTTATGAAGGAGTGCAATCATCTGAATCAGATGCAATGGGATGTTACAATTACGCATTTTTCTCCATAATAGCGGATGATGCACACAATAAAATGCTGAAGATAAGTCAAGCGAGGCCAAGAACATGTTCCCTCCCTGCTCATGTTTCACAGCGTGGAGTAAGTGGGACAGACTACTGTCAATTGAAGGGGTGCTCATGTTAGTTCTAAAGCAAACTTGAAAAGGCAGCAGAGTAGACTGATGTGTCAAATGGCTATTACGGTCTCTAAGTAATACAAGTGAAAAGACCTTACTAGTCGCATCAATCAGCACAATTAGCCTGTAGTTAGTTGGATCGGTGGGATCCCCCTTTTTATAAACCGGGATAATGGTGGAAAGAGCCCAATAGGGAGGCAGTTTGTGTGACCTAAAGATGCTGTCAAACTGGATCTTAAGAATATAGGACCATATCACCAGATCTTTTTTCAGAGCATAGGGAGGCAGTCCTAGTGCTCTTGAAGGTTTAAGTTTTCCAATGGCCCACACTATATCCTCCCTATCCCAGGGACATGTACCTTCAGCCAAAGGCATTTCCGTGGGATTGACCTGAACAATCAGAGGCGGTGCCAGACTACATTTCTTAGTATAAAATGTAACCCATGTGTTGTCAGGGATGCAGTTCGCCTTAGAGGGGTTCAGCCTCCTCGTGATGTTGTTAATTCTCTCCCAAAAGTTCCTTGTGTCTGAACCTATCAAGTATCTTAGAATCTCCTGATTATCGTTCGCATACACTTCGTTCTTCGGGAATTTAATCAAGTTTTTATGGTGCTGAAGAATAACTTTTTTTTCGCTTCCTGCACAGTCTCAGGGACACCAATGCAGGTTGCCAAAACACTTTGAGAGGAATGCCAAACCTCTGATTCCAAATTCAAGGAGACGCCGATCGCAATCTCCAGGCCCCCATGCGGGCACCCTGCCACTCCCTTGAAAGCTGGTGAAACATGTACTCGAAACACCTTCAAGTTAATCAAACCCCTTGTCATTGTTTTTTGAAAAAACAAGATACTGGAATCACTCAACATGGTACATTTTGTCCAACCCCATAACACATTTTTCAGACCATGCACATTCCATGACAGAACCCTTAAAAGCTGCTGGTTTTGGATGGTTTAGACCTTGTTTCAAGGACGCACATGTTTTCATCGCTGAATCTAGCCAAGACCAGTCCTGTCCCTCATTAGAGCGATAGCGAGATGCTATCGAAACCACCCCTCCGCTGGGTGCAATTACAACCACCCCCTTGGAACAACCCACCTTAATAGGCGGCAGTAGGGCCAGATAAGTCTCAGAGTCTTCTTGGTAGCTAAGCCCCAAAAGCTGATAACAAAGTGCCTTAAGATTCCCCCACTGCTCCCATACCATACCAGCTGCCATTTCTGAGGAAAAGTATGAACCCATCCAATTATTATTCACCAGGGGAAGAGAAATACGTTCTATTTTCTCTGATATCAGAGATCTAAGGGGAGGAATCTTGTGAAAGATCTCCATCACCTTCAAACAATTTAGTCTTGTCAGTCCATGGGTTTCCAATGCCATCTCCCAACCCAGCATTTTGGCCCCACACCAATGTGAGAGGTCTCCCCCCTTACAATTGGAAGAATCACCAGCATGTACCTGCTCTCTCTATTTCTTTGATAGAAATAAAACATGTTTCATATTTGAATAAGTTACTGTGATTTACTGCCAATTTAAAGAGATAACTTGTGATTGTCAATCTTAGTTGAAGGCCAGAACACACATGTTAGCGTCTTGTAAAGACAGACCCTGAGATTTTCATTTGGTTTCAAATCAAAATAGGTATTTGTTTCAAGATTTGTTTAAAACAAAACACATTTAGAATGTGATACAATTCATTTTTGTTAAAAAAACGGTTCAATATTGAATGAGTAAAATAAAAAAAAAGGGGCCATTTTTTAGAGGCATTGCGTAGTGCAATGAGAAAACAAAATACAATTGATTCTGATTGGTTTGTGTGGTGGAGCAGGGGCAAGGATTGTAATTTACGAGTTGACCACTCAATCTGCTCCAAATAACAAGGATGCGCTCTTGTGGCCGCCTCTCCTCCTCCCTTCTCTTCTTTTCCCTTGTTAAACCCTGATGACATTTCTAGACAAGTCCGATCTAAGAAAGTCTAGTCAAAACAGGTTCTTCCCTGTTCCTCCAGAACAATCAAGGACCACATTGACACCCTTGCTCCAGCCTTGGCCAATTTCTGCAATCACTCTTTCACCATTGGAACCTCCCCTCCTCCCTAAAGCACTCCCTTGCGCACCCTCTATTAAAGAAACCCTTAGCCGATCCTATCTCTCCCACTATCATCCAGCTTAACCTTCACACTGATCTGTTGGTTGTTTACATGGCCCTCAGTCTGGCTTCAGAGCCGCCAAAAGCAGAGAAACTGCTCTCCTGAAATCTCTGAAGAACTGCTCTCCAATCTTGACTCTAACCATCCTTCTGTCCACATTCTCCTCGATCTTTATTCTTCTTTTTTTATGTATTTATGTTCCTGGTTGCACTAAAACAACCTTACACAATTGCAAATCAATCAATGTATCAAAATATCAGTACAATAAAAACAATCAAATGACGCAATTCATCACAGTTCAAAAGTAGATCATTATACCACATGTATAATACATTTCTTCAACCACAGAAACCAATTCATGTTTGGGCTTTCATTATCTTAAATGTAACACTCTTGCCTCTTGTAAACTTTTTAAAACAGCAATCGTACATAAAATGTCCTCTCCATTAGAGATTCGGCTAAAAAGTGAGCGACATCCAGAGCTATTGGATTATCTATAAACCAAGTCAGGTATAGAAACCTAATATGGGTCAATGCCATATAGAATAGTGTGATGTGTTTTCTAGCTTGGACTGCCAATTGGTCCTGACAAAAGTTACATGCCACATTCGCTTCATTCTGTGCGCTGACTTGACAGATCGCTCTGATCGGGAGAAGATTAAGGGGATACTGCAAAAACTGATCTGTCCAGTATGAGTTTGGGAATTTCTTTAGAAACTTTGGGAGTCTCCCTAATGCCTTATCTAATGGAGACAGACTATAATATAATGTGTATTGCTGTGTATTTGACATTCTAGTTATGCAATCTACCCTTAGCATGGCCTTTTAAGAGATAACTACCAAGTCAGTGCACAAATAATCCTGTGCAGGTACAATACATTTCTGGACAGTGCTACAGTTCTTAAGTGTACCATACAGCTCAGTGAAGTCAACCCTAGCTCAAATCGTAGGGCAGGTGTACGGGAAGGCGGAGCGATCTCTGACGGGCCCATGGGATCAGAGCTCACCCTCAAGTACTTTTAAGACGAGATAGCTGCACCTTGAGGAGGATGGGGTGCAGGATTCTCTTACTCCAACACCAATCAATAAGGACAACTCAGTAGTTTGGCAAAGGGAAGTCCGTTTAATGAAAAGTACAAAAACGGGGAAACAAATGGAAATCAACAGTGATGCGATCGCCTGTCTCGCTTCAACTCCCAAATTCTTCACTCAGACAGCAATAGTTATAGTACATTCTCGTCATCATTGACGTGTTACACTCCAAAATTGTCATGCAACTCTATTGGTTGGGAAAGGTAACTTAAGTATAGGTGCTACATCTGTATATGGTAACAGAGCGTGAGGATTGGATAACTCTTATCGGGTGGGCGACTACATCACTCATGATATACGTCACTACAAGTACGACGCCTCATTGGGTCTACTAGCTATAGGACCCTAGATTATTTGGTCCATTGTGATTGGGTAAGTTACACCACTAGGCATAAATCTCCACTTTAATTAGCAGCATGCAGAATGGACACCCAGATGCGGTGTGTCCCAAGATTTACCCTGCCTCCCTTCCATCAATCAGTACTTTAGGGCTATGGGCCTCATTACGACCCAGGCGGTAAGGGGTTTACGGCGGCGTAAACAGCGCCGACCCTTACCGCCTGATTCCGAGGTCCCTTAGCGCCATGGAGGATTTAACACCTGCTTTTAGCAGGTGTTATAATCCATGGCGCTAAGGGACCTTGTTGTTAATTACGCCACCGTAATTTACGGTGGCGTAATTAACGCCTTCCCCACTCCCATTATGCCCTATGGGCCAAAAATGGGAATGGGGAAGGGTAAATGGGTTAATGGGGACTTACCGCCCCGCCAACCTCGGAATGGGGCGGTAAGTCCGCCAACCACCATGGCGTAAACATAGTTTACGCCATGGTTGTAAAGGTACGACCCAGGCGGTAACTTACCGCCTGGGTCGTAATGAGGCCCAATGTGTCAATTAGTTGGCTGAGGATGGCCTCAAAACTGTAGCTTCTTATCAGCAAAAGTTATGGCATCCTTGGGTTCTGGGTGACATCAGACGTTGGTACCTCTTCGTGCTTGGCTGGTCACGTGTCTGTTCACCGTGAATCTGTTTAATTTTCCTTCTTTTTGTGTATTTGATTCTTCCTTCAGCCTTGCCACCTGTCTGGGCCTCCTTATCTCGACCTTCACTGGCTGGCTGCTATGCTCTTAAGTTTTGTTTCTTCGAAGTTGCCGCTCTCCTCCCTTCCTGGGGTTGAACTCGAATTTCCAGGCATGGGCTGCTTCGTGCTCAGTTTCGATTCCGCTCTTTCCTTCTGGCTTTAGCTGGAATATGAGTCTCGATCTTTTTGGCCCCTTGCAACCTGGGCTTAATTCTGCTTTTGTAAAATGGAGTCGCACCTGTATAATGTGCTTTTGAGGTAGATATATAGTTGGTGCTTGCCGCTCTATTCTTCTGCTAAGCATAACAAGTGATACCATTTCCTTAGCTTCTTGCGTTCCAATCCTATTTACAGGCATTTAGCTAGTTGCATATTTCCATCCTTCTTTCATGGTTACGTTCTTTGTGTTGCAACATTGTTTCTTCTTTTGAGTCTATCGCACCATTATTCCTTATCTTTCGTCTTCACGGGTCATTCCTTGTTTGTCATTTCGTTCATTAATACGCCTGTCAAGGACCTTGTCGTCACCATTCGCCTTCCATTAAGGCCCTTCGGGTCTCTTCGGGGACATTTTGTAAGTAGCCTTCATTTCCTGTAAACTGCTGGTACGGTTGACTCAGTGGGTACCGGGCTGCCCATGTGTGTCTGGTTATAGGCAGTTCATCATGTATTGCTCTTGTGATGGGCACTGGGCAGAGGCCTAGTGCTGCTCTCTGCTGGTTTATTTGCTCCTCATACGTCACATATCTTGGCGACTATGTTCCAGGTACCTCAAAATGGTTGGCAGGAGTGTAGGCCATATCTGGGACATCCCCTACACAGCCATTGGGACACATGCTGGTAAACCTAAAGCATGTTTCCATAACCTGATTCAATTTTGATAAAAGGAAGATAACATCATTTATCATTGATCTCAACCCCATACATGAGGCTTGGGATCACCTTTGTTTTATAATACTATAAAAGGGGAAGTAAGCAGAATTTGCAATATTTGATTTTTCTCATCTGTGCACTAGCTTGCGTAGCCTTCATCAATATATTAGTCAGCCGCTCCTTAGAGTTATCAGTGGAAGTCAGGGTAAAGCCCAAGTAGGTCACAGATGTAGAGGGCATTATGTCTTGCTCCGCCATATACCATGGCAATCCCATTTTCTTTTTACTGTTATAAGTGAATCTGAAAATCATAGTTTTCCGTTTGTTAATACATAGATCACTCAACAATGGCATCTAGATGTTTCTGTAAGGCAATTTGGGTACGATCCATCAACACAACACCATAAGCATACGCTAGGTGTGATATTGTCAAAATTAGGATTCTTGGGGGAGCAAATACAACATTTGTCAGGAATAAACCAAAATCAGACAATTAAATATTAGAAAAATTTCTGCTAATACGCAGACTTGTCGAAGACCGCTATGAGCAAGGAAGGACTTTGTGGTATTGCCTTTGTGGTATTGCCTGAACTATTAAGTCGGATCATGTAGAGTAATCAATATCACAAGTAGCTGGTTCGGTATTCCCCATTCCTTTAGATTTCACCACTATAGATTACGATTAACACAATCAAATGCTTGTGTAAAGTCGACTGCTTTGAAGTAAAGGGGGAGACTACCTGGAGTAAGGGCTTCATCTCTCAGCCAGCTCATTACTACACCATTTAAGTCAGTCCCCAGCCTCTTTCTAAATCTGCCTGCTTCTACTCTCCGCCCTCTGCAACTCATCCAGAACAGTACTGCAAGACTTCTCTTTGGCTTCAAGCCCAGGGATCGTATCTCTCCAGGATAAAATCTCTGCACTGGCTCCCAGTGGCTGCGAGGATTACGTTCAAAACCTTCTGCATTGTCCACAAGGCCTTCTGGGGCCTGGGGCCTCAATACTTGCAACTCTCACTTCCTAAATATCTTCTTTCTCAAGTTCTTTGCTCATCCGTCTCCAACTCACTCAGGGTCAGTCTCTTCGACAAGCAAGGAGTTGGTGGTAGATCCCTTTCTTTGGCTGGGGCCTCCCCCTGAAACTTGAGGAGAACCATCTCCGGTTCCGGAATCACCTCAAGACCTTCCTGGTTGCATCTTCTTTCTCTCCTCCTCTCCCCTGCTGAATTCCAGACTGAAACTGCACTGGTCACCTGGCTATCCTCTCATCTCTGGCCCAGGTCCACTCCCCGCCAGCTGCACACCTGAACGGCCATAAATCAATTTTCCCGTGCCGGCCGTGAGTGCGGGGAGGGATTTGAGATCTGTGCTCATGGAACATAATGAGGCCGACCTGCACCTTTATGGATCAGGGGCATTTGCAGTTTCGATTTTACTTTCCCACTTTTTACTCCACTTCTTTTTTTCTTTGCTAGGGCCATTCTCCCAAATCTCTCTCACAACCGACCTTCCCACCTCCCTTCCACCCTTGGCGTAGTCAGGTGTATTTGCTGAACTCCTCCCACTGCTCCTTCTTCCCCTTCATCAAAATCGCTCCAGTACTCTTCATCCCTCACCGGTCCCACATTCTCATATCCCAAATTGTCTGTCTCCCCTTCCCTTATAGGGACGCTGTAGATCCTGAACAGAAAATCTCCTGGTTTCCAATCGTATTCCAGTGGGCGAGGAGGGGTGGTCAGGAGTTGCACTACACTATCTGATCCCCTTGCTGCTTCACATGCCGCTCGTAATCCAGCTAACTCTGTACAGGTGGAAGATAATGTCCCTAGAACTCACTCCTGTGGGTGGGTGTTGTTGTTGGTGGGTCATATGTTGGGGGTGATGCTGTGCTCTTGCTTGCTAGCATACTTCCCCCAGACACATAAGTCAGATTTGAATACCCATCCGCTGGTCTGGTTAGTAATGGATACACTTCCTTTGGTTGCCCCTCCCCCTTCTCACCCTCTCCCATCTCACCCTTTTTTCCGATGTTATCTTTTTATTCTCAAGGATGGGTGTTTCTTCAAACATCCGCCACAAGTCTAATATTTCACTCCGATTTTGTAGTGGCTTTCCTTTGTATTTGTCAGTCAAATATGTGGACATGTGGTCTAAGGCACCTTTATCGAAGGACCCTTCCTCTGGCCAGGAGTAGGGAATTCTTTCCCCCTTCGTTTCTGTCAACCATTGTCAGCGATATTTCTTAACTTTGTCACTGTGCAGGGTTAAGCTTTTACATATACGGGTTAGGGGTGTGTCTGCCCCCATGGTTTCCGTCACTCTAAAGTGCGTGCCACAAAATAAAAAGTGTGCTGTAGTTTTTGCCCGTCCATCTATACCGTCAGGGCACACAGGGTCAGTCACTTTATATTTGTCTTGTGCATGTTAGAACTGTCCTTATGCTGTCAAACTATATGAACACAATTGCTTCATTATCACCAAAGGAAACATACACCTGATAAACACTATTCTTCCCCTCAGAGCATCCCCACACCTCTTTTATTGGGCCGCCTCCATACATATAAAAAAGACACTGAAAATAACAGGCTAAAATAACAAACTAAAACAATAACTACTACTTTTTCCTGAGCCCTCTACTTATATGGGGCTCCTAAATTTCTCCTTATTTGTATTTCCCTGCACTGGTTGGGAGAGTGCACTGTGGCTGCCACCTTCTACCCCAACTCGGATAGGCTCTCTTTCCTTTTCCCTTCATATTCTCTGTATAGCTTAAAAACCCAGGAAAAACAAATAAAAAATGGCCATAAAAAATGTCCACAATCAACTAATCACTCTAGACATTTGCATTCAGTCACCTGTGTGTTCCCCTCTTTCATACTGCTCCATAACCAAACCCAGACAATGTTATCCCTTGCAGTGTATACTCACGTGTCCGTTTCCTTCCGAAAGCCTCTGTTCGCGGTTAATCCACAATACGTCTGGGCCTCTCCCTGGGGCCATACCCGGCTCCAACGAGCAGGCAGAATTTTCGCAAAGCTGGCACACACAAGGACCACTTCTGCTGCGTACAGAGGGACTGGTCTCTGTAGGTGGGCACAGCCTTTTCGGAGAGGCCCCTTGATATCGCTGCAAGTACGGGGCTAAGGAATCACGTTGGGGTCACCAAATGAAGGCAAGTCCCTCGGTACGCACACTCCAGAGTAAAAACAACCTGCTAGGGAATAAAGCCAAGAGATAGTTTGCAAGGATAACAAGGTTTTACTCGTCGAAAATACAAGTATCAGCAAAGAACTCTGCTGCTCGAGAGCACTCTGGTTTCAGATCGTCAAACATTAGTTTATAAATATAAAAACGTCACATCTTTATGGTACTTCTGGTGCTCCTGATTGGAGGCACCCTATACATGGGTCTGCTCCATAGGGGATGCCAGGCGCTAATTGGCTGCTTCTTCCCCGTCGATCTTGGTGCACGTGGGTTAGCTGGGCTCATCCTTGCGGTGAAGGTCAGGGCATGCATAAAATGCAATATATCTAATCTAAGCTAAATAACTGAAAACGGCTATTCATTCATTATGACGGGCACCTGAGCAGCACAGGAAAGGGGTGCCAGGGAGGATAAAATACAGTTGTGCTGACCCTCACTTTCAGGGTTTTATTAATACCGAAGTTCCCACACCCAGGGTCTTCCCCCTAGGGATTGATCTGTGATTTACCCTTCCCGGACCTCATGTTACAGGAGACGTGTGCTGCTATTGGAGAGATATACAATTGTGCAGGCTTTAGATCTGCGGTGGGCACTTTAGGCAGTTCAGGGTCTGGGGGTCAGATGCTTATCACTATGTTGAGAAGGTAAGGGGTTGGGTCGGTGGAGTGTGGCCGGCTCCGGCCTGGCTGGGTGAGGGTCAGAGGCCCAATGGCAGGTTAGTCGAAATGGATGGACGCAGCACAAAACCTGGTACTGTCTCAATCTCTTCGCAGGGCACATTCCTGGAAGCAATACTAGATATTTGCAAAACTGAAGGGGCAGGAGGGAAATGGACTTCTGTGGGAAAAGAGATTGTGCAGAGCAAGCTTGGTGTGCTGATATTGAGCTGGGCACCTCTGTGTGTACTCGGGATGCAAGCATCGCAGGCCATCAGCATGCCTGTTCTTGGCCTAATACAAAATGGAGTCGCAGGGCAGGGTCATGTCTAGCGCTATTTGCCCACTTCTATGTGCTACAGGGCCTTTATATGTCCCCTGGGGGTGGGGGCTACTCCCCCATTGTAGGTTATATCACGGTGTATGGGGTTTGCCCAACTTGGAAGCGCCTAGGGGGGTGGGATAGGCTAATTTCCATCCCAACAGTTCATCAAATAACATAGCATGAAAAAGTGATACAATATTTGACATATATATCTTATGTCTCTATATTTTACAGAACAAGAGTAGGGGAGAGTGTCAGATGGGAACTGGATAGGAAGGAGAGATGTGATAGAGTATTTGGAAGGGAAGAAGAGCACCTCTGTTTTGTTTGAGTTTACAATCAGACAGTGCCAAGCCATCCAATATTTAGTGAGACAGAGAAATTTTAATCAGAGGAGTTATCAGGAAAGATAAGAAGATGTAGGTGTCTCCCTCGAAGAGTTGGTACGAGAACCCAAAGGAGGGCTTTAGTGCCTCAAGAGCAGAGGTGTAGAGTGTAAAGAGGAGAGAACTGAAGACAGAGCCTTGTGAAACACCAACAGTTAGAGGAGTGGGCTGAGAGGTGTTGTTGCTCCAGGAGACACACAATTGGTGAGGTGCCAAGTAGGATTCAATCCAGGCAAAGGCTTGATCCTGAATCCCAAGAAGAAAGAGAGTATTAAGTAGATATGAATGATCAATAGTGTCAGAGGCAGTAGGTGTTTGTATGTATGAGCATCCCCCCTCTACAAGATGCTCTGGGATAACTTCTGTCTTTTATGGAAATGCTGAATCCCCTAAACCTTCAGCTCCAGCACACTGCAAGTCTATGCACAAGGCTCTTAAATTCAGGCTGCAGCACTGATGAAAAAAATCCCTCTGCTCCTCCACCAGCAATAGTGCATTTCTGTATAATATTCCTTACCCAATGCAAGCATCCTCCATTTATAGAACACCCCACTGGTCTTGAGCTAGATTCGGACCACAAGGAAAGTAACAGAATCAAAATAATGCCTCCCGCACAGCCCTTGACGAATGTCCTAATCACCAACCAGACACCCGGCGTTTAATGTGTATGTTTTTATGAAACTGATGAAAGTCTTACAATGGTGCTCCATATTTTCAGAATGCTGATAGCATTGGTTGGGAATGGCACTACATGAAATAAAAACATACATTTATCTTCAGTTTCCTTATGCTTAGTTAAACTCTTTGCATTATTGCTTGTCAATGAAATACACTGTTTAATAGCGACATTGTTACAGCAAACACGCCTCCCTTAGTTGTTAGATTATGAGGTAAGTTAAACTTGATCTGATGTGCAGCGATGGACTCACCTATCCAGTGCGCCCATCTCTGCAGTCTCCATATGGACGTCAATGTAAATCTTGCTTCAATTATAGCTGCACATGCTATGTGCTCCTTCTCTGGAGGTTCTAAGTCTAGCTCCTAATTAGGTATGACCTCAGGGTCCAGCTGAGAGTATTAGAAACAGAGGTTTGTGCCAGTATAGAACTATCCAAACTGCTGAGATGCAGGTAAGGTTTTGGCATCGAGAAGAGTGACTGGAGGTGTGCTTTGGATACCTGTGCTGATGGCAACATTGGTAAATGTGCTTGGTGAGTTGCCATATGTCCATCCCCAGTAGGAAACAGCATGTTTACCTAAACAAAATCCTCAGCAAATGTGAATGTTGTGCAGGATAAAGATGCAATTACTATATGCAATCCACATTTTACATTTAGAGAAATATTGGATTTCCTTGAGTTCTTTCATTAGCAGGCAGAAGATATAATGTGTGCTAACAGTGCCATCCTCATCAATATTTAGGTTGTATGTTAGCAGGAAAGGGAAATGAGGATGTGCAGCGAGATTCCCAGTGCTGTATGTGGTATTGAACTTTTGATGAAGATCAAACACAACTTTGGGCATTGGTTTACTGATGGAATTAATTCTGTAAGGATTTCTTTCAAAATAATGTTCTCATAGGCAGATTGAAAGAAAACAATCCATGTGTATGTAATTTGATCAAGAAAAATACGAGACCCTGTATATGTAACTAAAGCGTAAGGGGGCCCATTTTTCATGACCGTTAGGCTGTTCTGGTAACATGGTATAAGAATGCAAAATAGAGAAATCCCAAATACAATGGTAAGTCAAGATGCACACTTGCACACACATATTAGTATTAACAAAGATTGAAAATTGAGTAAATCTGACTATGTATGCCAAGAGCATTTTTGACATGCATTTGATGAAATCTATGTTAGCTAAATTTAGAGATGATCCAGGCACCTTGAGAATGTCTTAAGTTTCCAGGCCAGAGTCAGAGAAAAGCACTGCATCAAATCCAGAAAATGCCATTGCATTTCATATCTGCTCCTGTTGCCCCATACCTGATTCACAATGCCAAAAGCTAGAGCAAATCCAGAGTTCCCCGGAACAGCTCTGCTGATGCACCAGGCTGCTCCACGCACTGGCCACCTGGTCACCCTCTGAACTCGGGCCCAGGCTCCTGCATGTCCAGTTGCCCTCGCACTGCCTCCCGGCTCCCCAGCACTTAAGGGTCTGTATCTGCAACCCTATCGTCCCTTTTCTCTGCACCTATGAGCCACCAGCTGGCTGCACTTGCGAGTTAACTGCACTCTCCCCTTCTCCTCCCCCAGGCACTTCTCCCCTGCCTTCTTCCCCACATTTGCACAACCTGAATGACACAAGGCCTAGAAAGATCGTTATTATGCGGTTCCTTGTTTCCCCCTCCTTATCTTGTCACACCTAGAAACCGATGTGTTCAGGCACGCTATAAATGCCACATCATATCATATCACATCATGGCAGTTTCTTTCTAGAGAGCTTACTACATACATAGCTTGCTTCTTGTTCCTTGTAGTGTGAACACATGCGGTAGGTAAAACAACGTGTCAGAGATGGTAAAATATTTGGGTTAATGCAAGTGCTGATGTTAGGAAGTTAAATTACCATAGGCATATGAAGGGATTAACAACCCTTCTAAGGGAAGAATCCTATTGTCTCAGAAGTTGGGATACTTCCATTCTGCCGGGTTAACCCTTTTCACCCTGCTGACATCAGTTTGCATCACCAATCTCGGGACACCTTTCCATTTGACCAGTCTAGAGTCTTGTCCAGAGAGCTTCCCGAGGCTCAGGTATTCAGATTTTAGGGAATGGGGCCAGTACAATTCTTTGGGCTCTGAATTGTTTTCGTCCATTACCAGTGACTTGAACATTTTCCATTTAACAAAGGTTTGCTTACTTGCACTTGAACTCGGGTGGGTAAAATAAGCATATTGTTTATTCTTTTTTATAAGTTACATTTTATTCAATAAAACAACAGGATTAAACAACACTGCTCATACTGTTGGTGCATTGCCCATAATTGTAAACAATAACTTCACTCTACTATACAATTGTTAAATGCACACAAGCTGACAGAGGTTTATGTTGTCCACAATATCACTCTATGCCACAGCCTATTCCTTTGGTAATCAGTTTCAATAACACAATTACAACACTGTAATCAAACCACTCATCTTGTCAATCCTCAATCCGAGCCAAGTTCCAGTAGATTGGCTTCTGCAATATTTTGGTTTCTCCCATGGTCCTACCCCACCAAGTCTAAGAATCTCGAGTCTGACAGTTTATGTTATGTTACTGGCCCTCATTACGACCCTGGCGGAAATCGAAATACGATGGCGGAAATGCAATACCGCCATCGAATAGCGCTCGGTGCGATTATGACCCGTCACCGTAAAGTACGATGCCATTAGCGACACCGTAGTGAACGCCAACGCTAACTGCACCAAGTACGCGCACGCGCGCCATGCCAAACCGTAATTACCACCATGGCGCAACGGTACGCGAATTCTGACCCTAGCGGACATGTACCTAACGCCATCAAGCATGGCGGAAAGTACCATTCCGCCATGGTGAGAAGTACGGCATCGCGAACCAACCGTAAACGGCCCTACTGAGTGCCTGTACACCACTCCCTGGCCACATTGCACAACTCCTCGTAGGTGCAATGAAGTCACACAATGCAACCAGTGAAATGTACAAGTCACCCATGCATGCCAACGAACAAATGAATCTAGGGGCTCCAAGTGCCTTGTGAGTGGCCATCCATATTTGCCATGGCACCATTGCCGCACTGATGCAGCACAGGCATGTGAAGGGTCAAGTCCAGCAACATGAACAGAAACATGAGACAAACAAAAACAGGCCCCCCCATCGACTGACACCAGTGTAAGGCAACATTCAAAGCAGTATCCTGAGTGACACTGCACCAGCCCTGTACTCCTGCCAGTAAACAAACCAACCATCAGCATAAGCATGTACCACACAAGTTGGCAGAGTGACTGAGCAGCCAGGCTCATCTCAAGAGGGGCCAATGGGAGCTGCAGGGCACAGATGGCACGAATACAGAAGCTATTCCAATGGACATGACCTCAGTCTCCCTCCAAGAAACGCACGCAAACACAGGCACCTGTGACCAGCCATATTCTGATAATCACATCATTCCACCAATCCACCTGGCTGACCGGCATCTGTTACACAAAAGCTAATCCCCCGCCCCTGAGCATGACATCATTAAAACAGTCATAATGGCAGCCCCTATCCCTGACCTCACTGGGCTTCGTAGGCAAACGCGCCCAGTACAGTACCACGCAACTATACCCCGAAGCCGGAACCCAATGCAGATCTCCTCACAATACATCGCTCCACAAATAGGAATATGCTACATCACTTGCAAAGAAGAACGCTACACGGTTAATATCAGAATAGAAATTTAATGCACAACAAAATCACCAAGCCCATACAGCCATTAGGTCATGAACTCCAAAATATATTTCATTATTGTGGGCTGCATCCGCAATAAATGACCAGCCTCTTCTTGTGTGACGCCCTGTTCCTTCATGGTACACAGGGGCTACATTCACGTTCAAAAAGGCAACATGGAAGCGCCTAGAACCGCAGGGCCGTCCCATTAGGTAGGCACTAGTCCAGCTGAAAGCTCCATATGTTGCTCCTAGCCACTAGTACTGCGTAAGGGCATGTGGCCCATTGGCGATCGTCCCATAAGATCGTAATGGTGCTCCACTGATTAACACGAAGCAGCAGGTGTCGGGAGTAAAAGCCATCTGCAGGAGTGGCATACAGATGGCAGCGGCAAAAGGGGAGGAGATACCTGTCACCCAAATGAAATGAAAAAGAATAGTATGGGCATCAGAACTTCATTTGAATTACTCACTTCAATGATCACACTAAATCCACAGCCATATGCATGCTAGCCCACTCCAAAGGATTATTTCCACCCAAAAACCACTTGCGAATCATAACTATATAAATCGAGGTGAAAACACTATTACAAACGAGTGTTTGTGTGCATGCGTCTGTTAAAACAGAATCCATTAGATGGGATTAGTAACGTGCATAGACACAAGTGTTTGAAGGCGCGTCGAGACAGGGAGGGTTCAACAAGGGCAGATAGACGATGGTCCCACTATGGCAGCTCTGCATCACATAGCGCAGGGGAGGTGGATAGATTACAAAAAGCCCTGTACATGGCAAACTCTCTATCAAATCATCTGTCCATGCATCCATACATCATTCCCTCATCCCGGTATGAAAATGCCTGATTTTATACTCACATAACATGTGAAATTTCCATTGAGTCTGTGCGTTATGCAGTCTGCAAAATCCACTGTGCTCCAGCCCGTAATTCCAGTGTTGTGAAGTAACATGTATTTGGGAACGTCCGGCCTCATCGTCCACTACGCTATTGCGCATCCCATACTATTCATATCAATCATTGCATTCTCGCCATGGCCCCTGTCCCAAGGACATTGAACAATAGAACGTTATATTTGCAGTCAGACCTGTGGGCATCTCCTCGCCGCTAGCTGAAAACCGAAAGCGCCGTCCTTCGAATTCCTCATTTGCAACATCACGTCGAAAAGGCATCTGTGACCGCTTGAAATCACAAATTCATCCATGTAGTGCGGCAGTGTGTGAAAATGGCAACTGGCTTCACTCACAAATGGGACGCCCCGCCCGTCGGTGAACCTCGGTACAGTGCTGCATGAGGGTCCACCGTTAATCGAGTACTACATTCCACTGACCCTTCACAAGTTTGTTCGCGACTGCAAAGATAGTATGTGAAACAATGGGACCATAGCAGAATGAACATATGAACCAATATTTCACTGCCATCGTGAACAAATACATGATTGTAATAGCAAGATGCCATTCGTCGAATTGCAGCGTTGTGTGCGGGACGTGCTCGCCCAAAGGGGATTGCAGCTTGCACAGGTGGAATGAATCGCCACAGGTGGAGGCTATACAGCCTGAAAACACATAAATTGCACACCCAACCCCCTCCCACAACCACACCCACTCCAAAATGCTACCGGCAGGACTAGCGATGTTGGCCCTGGGGGACCTGATAGCACCGCAAGTACTCCAACTTCAAGAAGAAGACGAACACCAACTACTACAACAATCGGCCGCACAGAGGAGATGCAGGAGGAGGAGGAGGGCAAGGCAGGGCCAGCAAGGGCCGCCAGCACAGCCACTACCACCACGCAGGCAGGCCGCAATCCCACGCCTCCGAGCACATCCGTTCAACCTCACTGCTGAGCAGATCCACACCCTCTACCGTTTGGACCGGGACACCATAACCGCCATTGTGGACATGACACAGGCAGACCTTGTCAGCATGATAGATAGCCCAACCGCCATCCCACCCCTACTAAAGGTGGTGTCTGTACTCCACTTCCTGGCCACAGGCACCTACCAGCACACAGTCGGACAGTTGCATGGCATTTCACAGCCAGTGTTCTCATGGACACTATTGCAAGTGCTCGATGCCCTCCTGAAGCACGCAGACGACTACATCTCTCTACCACGCTCGGAGCAGGAAATTACGAACACAAAAGTGGGATTCCATGCACTTGGCGGCATACCGGGTTGCATTGGTGCCATCGACTGCACCCATGTGGAATTGGTCGTCCCACATGCCATGGAGGCCCAGTACCTCAACCGAAAACAATTTCATTCTCTCAATGTACAAATGGTGTGTGACTCCAACAGGATCATTACACATTGTTGTGCCCGATTTCCTGGATCAACCCATGATTCTATGGTCTTGAGGAACTCTACAATACCACGCTACATGGAGCGACACGCAGGGAACAGATCCTGGCTACTCGGTGAGTCTCATTTCATGCATGATAATGTGGGGTATGTGATGCGGCAACGACCTGGCAGGAAGGGGGGGGTGCGTACGTAGCAATGTCATTCCACAAACATCCGTTATTGTCCACATACAGGTGATGCCGGGTATCCACTGAAGAGATGGCTCCTTACACCACTCCGGAACCCACAGAACCAGCATGAGGAGGACTACAACCATGCCCACTCACGTACCCGTGTAGTCATAGAACAGGCATTCGGCCTACTGAAGACTCGTTTCCGCTGCCTCAGCAGGTCTGGCGGGGCACTCCTGTACCGCCATGAGAAGGTTGCAAAGATGGTCATGGCATGTGTCATGCTACACAACATGTGCGTACGTAGAAATGTGCCCATGCCCCCTGACGCAGAACTGCAAGCACCTGAAGATGGTCATGATGAGGGTGGGGATGTGGCAGCACCTCAAGGGGTCCGCGAGGCACAGGAGGGCCGTGACATTCGTCAGCATATCATAGATGCATGCTTCTAGCACTCACGCCTGGTGGCTGATACATGGACACGGGACTTGTGGCACTGTGTGTGTCTGGAACATGCACAATATGGACTGTACGCCTATAAAGGCCTCGTACACAAAGATCAATGTCCACACATCTCATTGGATGATCGTGCATTGTTTATAGCATATGTGAAATTATGTTACACACCCCATCGACCAGCCACCCAAGTGAGCCCAACACACCCCCTCCACCCTCCTACCTCCCCCCCGAACACCAGTGTCCCAGATTGCTCATTGTCAGTTTGCAGACGCTATTGCAAGCCCCCTCTCCGGGTATCAGGGGCACCCCTGCCTGTGGAGCGCAGGTTCCTCCCAGATCTACGTTGGGGGCTGCCCTGGATGGAACTTGCAATGGATGATGTCTCTGCCTGCTCACGTCCATGCATGTCCCTAAGGGTTTGTGAGAGCTCAGTGAGCACACGGCGCACAGCGGCAAGTTCAGCACATACGTCTTTGGACGTCGCATGCAGTTCCCTCCTCAGGCTCTCGGTGCTTCTCTCCATTTGTGCCCTTAGTGTCTCTGTACTTCTCTCCATTTCTGCCCTAAGTGTCTCAGTTGATGTTTCTATGGCTGCCTTAGTACCCCCACATTCATCAGCATGGTCCTTGAGGAGCGTGGCCAGTTGCTGCTGTTGCACGATCACCTGGTCGAGGGACTGTTGCCTCTGCTGTGCCATGGCCATTTGCGGTGGTGTCACAGAGGGGCTGGTCACCTCATGTTGCCTTGCCACAGGGCTTGTGGGGGATGGCCAGTCGTCGTCTTGTGGGTGCCCCTGCGTGGTATCCTCATGGTGTACGGGATGGAACAAACAGGGGGATTGAGACAGGTCATGGATGGATCTTACTTCGACATCCCCGTTTTCTGTGTCGGAGCATGCTGCCATTAATGCAGTGTCACCTATGGTGCTGCTGCCACCAGAAGCAGTGACTTCTGTGGCATCCATTGGGGGGACCTGTGGTGGTGCTGTTGTGGGCATGCTGGCTGCTGGGGTGCCTGTTGAAGTTCCCTCCTGTGTGCTGCCACTTGATTTGTGCTGCTGCCGTGTCTTGATCCGTGCAGCTGAGGTGGAGGGTCTTTGGCCGTTGGTCTTGGCCCTCTTTGCAGGTGTGCTGGTAGGGGTGTCCTGGAGCTCGTCGTTTGAATCGGACCCTGTGGTGGAGTAAAGGAGGGCGAGCGTTATTAATGGGTCTGTGGAAATTGGAATGGCAATGTATCACATGCATTGGGGTGGTACCTGAGGGTGATTTGGGTTGGGGCCTTGGAGGTGGTTTCATTTTTGTGTGGATTGAGGATGCAGTTGTTTTGCAGCCTGCAGTTAGGGTGTGCCTGCTGCACGTGTAGAGGGTGTTTTTAGGATTTTTAATTATTTATTTATTTAATGTGACTTTTAAAGTGCGCTATCTGGCCAATGTATGTGGACGTTCTCCTGGACATGTGTTTCTGTTGCACTATGTGGACACATGGTACTTCACATGATTGGACATTGTGGATTTAGCATTGTTTTATTTGGCCCACCTACCTGATTCTTCGGATGTCTGCACTCCTTTCTCCATCCCTCCGACTCCCTCTATACTCTCCATTCCAATGGTGGAGGCACAGATTTCTTCCCAGGGGGTCAACTTGATGGGTGATTCCGATCCTCCCCCGGTAGCTGTGGCAATGTTATGGTTGGCGGATAGTATGCTCCGTACGCGTATCCGCAAGTCGTCCCATCGCTTTCTGCATTGCTGTGGGTTGCGGGGTGCGGTCCCCACCGCACTTACCCGCTGTGCCACCAGGGCCCATATGGCCTTCTTGTTCGCAAGTGCTGTCCTGGTCATTTGCGTCGAGAAGACGACGGCAGCATTCTCCTGGAGGGTCTCTGTGAGCACGGTGAGTTCCTCACCGGAGAAGTGGACCTGCCGCTTGCGGTCACACGCTTTTTTCGCTACTTTTCCCATTTTTATTGCTTTCACTAGGGTGGATGACGGGTTGGGATGTGTCTCAGGGTAGTATTTTTAATGGTTGTGTGGAAATTGTGATTTTATAGGTGTACGGCGTGCTGTTTCCCGTTCCGGGACCATGTTTTTACTTCCGTTTCCGTATATTTACGGTCACCGTACTTTCCGATTGCCGCTCATTGCGGTGACCGCTAAGATGGGTGGCGGAATTGCACCTAGGGCGCCGTACGGCGGCGGTGAGGGGCGTTTTGGGGACATTTCCGCCATCGCGGACTTTGCACTTCCGCCATGGCGTAGTGCTCGTGCCCGATGGGTCGGAATTAGACGCACTTTGCTCCGTCGTGCAATGGCGGAAACGCTATTTACGCTATGGCGGTCAGGTCAGTCACTTTCCGCCAGGGTCGTAATGAGGGCCACTGGGTTTTACACCACACTCTGTCGCCATTTGCAGGGTCTCCAGCCACTCCAATTGATCTGAAAGACAAGTGATCGAGGTGCTTTGATGTGTGCAGACTGGGCATACCTGGAGCTCTCTCTGAAGTCTAATTACAGGTGTTCTCTTTCAAAATCATAGAGGTTTGGCAGTTTTAGCATTACCGGCAGGGTGGTGCGTGTGCCCACACATGGTAGTAATAGGGCGGTACTTCAGAAGGTCACCCCGACAGTAACAGTATCACTGCTGCTTTACCAGCATACTCGTAATGAGCCTGAAAGACAGAGGTTATAACATTAAGTAGTGAAGAAAGCATTGAGGTGGTGGAGGCGACTGCAAGAGTCAGAAGTAAGACAGGAGTGGTAAAATTGAGTGGTTGAGACAAAACTGAGGTAACATCAGGAGTGACTAAAAATGTGACATCCCTAGGGAGTAAAAGTAGTAGGAAGGGGAAAGTGACAGCCTTAAGTTGAAAGGAAGAGATGGTGACAGGAAAAAGTTAAGTTGGTAGGAAATGCAGTATTGCAAAGAAGACAGTAAAATCTGGAGTCAAGGAGGTGATGGTGAGGGAAGGAGGTCAAAGGAAGGATTGATAGAAAGAGGGTATAGGAGGAGAAGAGACTGTAATGCAGGTCGGGTTCGGTTTGAAACTAATTCTCCCCTTCAAGGGGTAGTGTTTATTTTGCCACTACAGAATCTTCCCCATCAATGGGAAGAGGGTATTGATATTCCCTTCAAAGGGGAGACTTTATTCTGTTACAGAATCTCCACCTAACCGGATTCTTATCACCTCTACCTAACAGAAGCTTTTCCCCACCCCATGTGCATTATGCTAGCCCGCCCCCCACCCCCACTAGGGGCAGTGGCAGGAATAGATGATGGGCAGCCTGGTATGAGTATTATTATTATTATTATTATTATCATTATCATTATCATTATCATTATTATTATTATTATTATTATTATTATTATTATTATTATTATTATTATTATTTTATTTTTTTATTTTTTTCTGACCTAGCTTTGAGAAGCAACAGAGTGCTTTACAAAGGTATACACCATTACAGATACATAACTGAGCACTTTAACAAGGTGTAAAACATTGCAGATACATAACGGAGCGTTTGTTTTCAGTGGTACCAACGAACAGATATACAGCAGGTGGTTGAATACAGAGGGGCATAGAGGAGAGGTGCAGCTCCGCCAGGTGGCAGGGAGGAGAGGGGTGTGCAGTGTCCAGCGAGAGGCAAAATGATGGAATAGGTTTTGAGGAGGAGAGACTCTTTGAAGAGGTGGGTGTTGACTCCTTCTCTTTCTACCGCTAGCTGAGAAGGTGTTTCTGCCTGGTTTCTTCCGGCTACAAGTAGTGCTAGCAGGTTGTGTCCTTTTTGTGTGCTTACTCTCACTTAATTTGTTCTTTGTCCCCTCCCAGGGCATCTACCCCTGTGATATTTACCTAGGGACCTATAGGTAGCTGTCACAATTTGACCAAATTGGAATTTCTTTTCATGTTCACCTGGAAACATGGCAAGGTGCCTGAAGATCTCTAGTCTCACTGATTCTCCTTGCATTAGTGCAATGATTACTCCCTTTATATTGGATAATTGCCTCCATCTATTGCTAGGGCTATAACCATTGCTGTTCCTGCTGAATGGGTGCACAGTATCTCTCCCAAAATGGAGGGCAATGATGTAATTGTAGGAGTTTGTATTAGATGAAGGTATAGCCAAATAAAGACTGAAACCCAGCTGCCACTGTGCTCTATAGGTGGATTACAACCTTCTGGCATTATGATTGCTAAAGCCCTATGCCTGTTCTGAGGAGTAACCTGAGGCCCACATCAATGGACTACCCTTTAGGGATTTTCTCTTGCTTTAATAAGCAGGTGCCCAACAAGGCTTTGAGGGTCTGTAACTGAGGTGCTCCTTCCTCCTCTGCTAATACCGGTCTGGGTGATGCTGTTGCAGCCCCCATAACTCTTAACTCTACAGACTGAGCATGAAAAGTTTCAGCGTTTCTCCTCGGAATTCCACTGTGTTCTCTGGTATAGGGGTCATTTGCCTCTGTATTTGGGTGGTACCTAAGGATGTGTTCTAAGGTTAACCGTCCCATTGCAAAAGGACCATGCCTAGCCCGGTAGTTGCATGTGTCAAATCCATTTCAAACCAGTTTAGGTGGTCTATCTGCTGCAAAGCTAACTGAGGATACGAATAAGGTGCATACTGTATTTGGTCTCGGTCCATCCTCATGTATAGGGTGTCAAAACTGCACTCTGGCTTGTCACAAGATGGCTTCATATTTGCAAATTCTTTTTCCCAAAGGCAATCCTCTAGGCACAGCCACTGCCACTGTGAAATTGGTGTCAACATCCCTAACACCTCCTTCATGTAAACATCGGGTTACTGCCTGGTGGAAATCAACAGGTATAGAAACATTAACATGTGGGTTAGCAATTTTAGTATCTCTTAGGTAGACAGCTTTAAGATTACTTGCTTAATAAAGACACACTGCTCTTCACTAGAATGTGTTTTAAGACTTTGGGCCTCATTACGACCCAGGCGGTAAGTTACCGCCTGGGTCGTACCTTTACCACCATGGCGTAAACTACGTTTACGCCATGGTGGTTGGCGGACTTACCGCCCCATTCCGAGGTTGGCGGGGCGGTAAGTCCCCAATCCCCATTTACCCTTCCCCATTCCCATTTTTGCCCCATAGGGCATAATGGGAGTGGGGAAGGCGTTAATTACGCCACCGCAAATTACGGTGGCGTAATTAACAACAAGGTTCCTTAGCGCCATGGATTTTAACACCTGCTAAAAGCAGGTGTTAAATCCCCCATGGCGCTAAGGGACCTCGGAATCAGGCGGTAAGGGTCGGCGCTGTTTACGCTGCCGTAAACCCCTTACCGCCTGGATCGTTATGAGGCCCAAAGGAAACTCTTTGGATAAACAGGCAAATCAGAACCACCATAGCCCCTCTTCAGGAACTAAGTAGGGAGAAACATTTAGGGTGTAGGACTGATATTTAAGTAGTTAGGTACCTTTGCGTATAGTATAGTGTATAGTTTTGGAATTTTGTTGTTATTATTGGTTTGATTGTTATGTTGTGGAATTATAAGTTATTTTAGTAGTATAGAGCGTTTGAAAGAAGGATTACCCCTCCTAAAACAATGCTGTGTAGTTTAGAAAAGTGCATCCTCTCCAGTGAGAGGGGAGACAACACTGCGAAGATTAGAGGATATCCCTACGTCCTATAGAGGGGGTCATGAGGACGGAGTAGTCATTCCATTGCATTGAAGAAGAATGAGGAAGGACCCACGTCATTGTTGTAAATAAGAGTTGGCTTTGATTTTGTAATTTGATATATGAGAAATTGGTAGTGGTGTAGGTGGTGGGGCGTGGAGAGCTGTTGGCTATGGTGGGCATGGTGGCACAAGGAGAGCCCGTTGTGTGCTTTTTGAGAAAGTGCACTTTAAGAGGCATATTTAGAATTGTAGCTCTAGAATTAACTAAGTTTGTATAGAAAACAAACAGGTTTCCAATGCCTGCTGCAACCGTCTTGGTAAGTGTTTGTAAGGGCGGGACAAATGTGTAGAGTGCTCCCACAATATATCGATAACATATTGAAATATCTTATGCAGTGGGTAGAAGGAACAGCAGCAGGGAAAATATTTACAACAAGGCCCAGGGAAGGCACCCACGCAAAACAGATCCTTAAACACATGCACACACATTTAATGTCGACATATACAGGAAAACAACTGAAAAATAGATATAGCATATTAGAACTCAGGAAAATGTATGAAGGGGAGGAAACGCCTCCTGTCACTGAGGAGAGAACCATCAGGCAGGGACGGTGCTTCTGGCACCACTCCAGAGGCAGGCAGTTAGGTTGCCCTCTGGCTCATCCCCTTATAGATCCTTTCAACTCCATACTGAGCAGGCTATGCAAACCTTCACTATTCACCTGCAGTGGTGAATAGTGAAAAAAAGGAGATGAACAAAAGCAAGCAGATAGTAGTAATAGCACTGCGCGCATAGAGAAGGGCAGGGGGCGTGGAAAAAGATAGAAGAACTAAAGAAACAGGTGCAGGGATATTTAGAGGACACTTGCCGGAAGCAGAAGAGGATCTGGCGAAACTGACATTAGAAAAAGAGGTGGAGCTAAAGAGGATGGTCCTAGAAAAGGAGGAGGAGCAGTGTGCCCCAATAGTATCTGACGAATGCAGATCTGGAGAAATATTGTTTAAAATTGACAGCAAAGGGTTCATAACCTCCCTACAATAGAGGAAAGGGATGGTGATCAAATGGACAGTGACAGAGAAGAGGGATATGAGGATGGTGAAAGGGAGATGGGAGAAGGAGACAATATACCGACACATAGATATGACATGATTTCATGCAACAACATGGAACAGACTAATAGAATAGCACTAGCAAACAGTGAGGAACTGGCAGGTGCCACAGCCCCACCAGAAGGGTCACACTTACCATTATTGCAGAAGGGGCAGGGAAGGCCCTAAAATGTGCCTTGACCCATCATGGATAAATAGAATCTGATGCACAGCTTGCCGTTCCTCGCAGTGAGAGCTGGCTAGTGGATTTATGCTCTTGAGAAACCGACAGCAGGGACTACCAATGCTATACGAGACATGAAAGGCTTATTTGCTTCCTTATTGGGAGAACAGCCAGAAAAACGGTGAGAAACACTGACCATGACAGTGTGCCATTCAACAACTGTCGAGCTCACGTGTGGAAATGCTTTGAGGGACAAGTTCTCAGATACTTATGATATGGAAGCTATTTTGCCCTGCACAATGGAGCAAGGCGAGGACCCAGAACAAAATATCCAGACAATACAGGAAATGTGGAGGACAGAAACGGGGGTAGGGTGGGATGTTAATACCAGCGGAAGAATGCCTGTACTGTTTTCGAGCAACTTGCCATCTAACAGCACCTTTATGCTTCAGGGCTTACAGCGCTCTATAAATGTAAAAAGAAATAAACAAATAAATAAATATGTACAGGCAGAGTTGAAAAAGGTTATAGGGATTGAAACCGATTGGTGGTCAGATAAACAAGAGCAAATAGAATATATATATATATATATTTTAAAACTTTGGTTTTATTATCATTTTCTTAATGTAACAAACAGGCTCAATGCATGTTCAGAGGATATACATTTGACTGGCCCAAAAACCCCCGCCCCCCTCCCCTCCACCCCACACCCCAATACAAACCAACCCCCCTGATAACTGTAATCACACTTGAACCATTGTTTAGGGAGTCTCCTTGAAAGCTCTTTGTGTCCGGAGCTTGGGAGTGAATGTGGTCGTTGACTTCTTCTATGGCTGTATTCCGACCACCGTCCCCTGGGCCGTGGGCGCCCGTTCCATCCTTAGATCCTGCCAGACCTCCCTGATCCCATCCCCGTCAGCCCCCGCCGGGGCCCCTACCGGACATCAGTGAACGTCCCATCCCCAGGTCTGCTGCACCTCGTACCAGTTCGCTTGGAATGAGCCAGAGTCATTGTTTATCATTGCCGTTAGTTTGTCCATTAAGAACATATTCTTTATCTTTTTCAGCCAGTCCTCCTTCTAGGGGGTCTCCGGGCTCTTCCACTTCTGCGCCAGGGCCACCCTTCCCGCCCTCAGCATTGTTTCCCACATTCTAGGGTACCTGTATATGTCTGTGTCTTCCGGAGGGAGACCCAGCAACATCGTCAGGGGTTTCTGGGGGAGTAATTCCTCAGAGACTTAGGCGATCCAACCCCTTACCCTCTCCCAGTACGACTGTACTTTTGAGCAGTGCCACCACATGTGGCCCCTTGTTCCGGCCTGGTCACAACCCCTGGGGCAATCGGGGGACACTCCCGAGAAAATGTTTGACAACTTCACTGGGTCTCTGTGCCACCCCTGCAAAATCTTGAAGTTGTTTTCCATGTCTGCTTTGAATAAATTCCAGTGGAATGCTATTTTAAATATCCTTGACCAGGTGTCTTCCGAGATCTCCTCTCCTGCCAAGTTGTTCCAAAACGTGCGGAAGCCCCTCCTCTCCGCTAAGTTAATAGTGTTCAGGATTTTGTACATTCCAGATACCGCCCCCTTCTTTGAGGTCGCTGTGTCGAGTAGTTTCCCAAAGGGGGTCAGCTGTCTCTTCAAGTTTTGGCCCCATGATTGGTCACAAAGGATACCCTTCAAGCGGAGGTATTCGAATATGGAGAGGGACCCCTGCCCGAGACCATCTCTCAGTTCCTCATATGCTAGGAATTCCCCTTCCCTGAACATCTGCCCTGCCCACTCCATTCCCGAGTCGGACCAGGCCTGTGCATTGCGGAACCTCCTACTTCCCAGACTCGAACTTTAAGAGGGTGGGCGTCCATGTCTTCCAAGTAGGACCAGTAGGTTCCCATCCCCTCTTTCATGTGTTCCAGGAGGACGTGCAACTGGCCGGCGCAGAAATAAAGTTGGAAATCTGGCAACCCAAACCCCCCCTCCTCTCTCGGTAAGGTCAGGACAGCCTTCGCGGTCCTCGGGGTCCTACCCTGACATATGAACTCTCGCACCGCTGTCTGAAGAGGCTGAAGGTTTGGTCGGGGACGCTGGTTGGGAGAGCAGTAAAGAGATACAGTAAACATGGTAGTATATTCATCTTTACCACCGTCATCATTGAGCCCCATCTCCTTAGGTCTGCAGTGATCCCTGCCATGACGGGGTCATAGTTGGTAGGGGCCAGTTTTGATAGGTCGCTGGTGAGGAGGATGCCCAGGTATCGGATAGAGACCTTCCCCACTGTTATCCCTTTGAGCCTGTCCAAGGAGTCTAAGCCCGGGTCCCGAGTTCTCATGGGGAGCAGAACTGATTTAGAAGCGTTGATCTTTAGCCCCGAGAAGCGCCCAAATGCGGCCATCAGGGACAGGAGGGGGGGGGGAGCGAGGAGCCAGGATCCACCAGGTAAGCCAGAATATCATCCACGAATAGGGAGAGCTTGAATTCTACTTCGCCTCTCTTAACCACCTTGATATCCGGGTGTGCTCTGACTGCTATGGCCAGGGGTTCCATTGTGAGGGCGTAGATCAGGGGAGAAAGTGGGCATCCCTGCCTTGTTCCCCGTGAGAGGGGGAATGGTTCTGACAACCTGCCATTCACTTGTACCCTTCCCTTCGGGGCTCTGTATAATGCAGCCACCCATTCCCTAATGTGTACCCCAAAGCCCATTTTCTGGAGGAGGAGTTCCATGTATCGCCACTCGACCCTTTCAAACGCCTTCTCCGAGTCCAGGGAGAGGACACTCGCGTCGAGGTCCGACCCCTGGGCATAATGGAACACATCTATGGTTTTGCCGATGTTGTCTGAGCCCTGTCTTCCCCTTATGAACCCCACCTGGTCCCCGGGGACCAGTTTTGGCAGTATCTCCTCCATCCGCCTACCAATTACCTTAGCTAGGATCTTTACGTCAATGTTCAACAGGGATATTGGGCAGGAGGAGCACTCGGTGGGGTCCTTGCCGTCCTTGGGCAGCACTACAATTATGGCCTCCATCATGGAATCCGGCAGAGTCCCCCCCTCCAGCACTGCATTAAACACCTTTACTAAGTGCAGGGCTTGAGTCAAGCAAAACCTTTTATAGAAGTACACTGTGAATCTGTCCTTGCCCGGGGAAGTGCCCACCTTCATCCCGCTGATTACGTGTTCTACCTCATCTTCGGTTACCAGACCCTCCAACCCCTCAGCCATATCCCCGGTCAGGGCCGGGATTTGTATAGAGTTCAAGGACCCTTCAATCTCTGCCTCAACCCCTCTATATTCTGATGTGTATAATTTTTCGTAATATCGGCGGAAGGCCTCTCCTATCATGGCCTATCAACCCCTCTACGTTCTTTACTGCTTTCACCATTCTACTTCTCTGAACCTCCCTCAGTTTCAGGCCAGAATCCTATCCGCCCTGTCCCCCTTTTCATAATACTTTTGCTTAACCAGCTGAAGACTCCTTTCTGTTTTGTGTAGGAGGAGGTCCTTCAACTGGAGCCTATAGTCGTCCAGGGCGGCTACCTGATCGCGATCTAGGGGTTCCACTGGGGGGCCCCCCGGCTCGAGTTGGGCTATTTTTTCTCTCAGGGACCTCTCCTGGGCTTCCCTTTCTCTTTTTTTCTGGGCTCCCTTTTTGATGAGGACACCCCTTAAGGTTGCCTTAAAAGCGTCCCATAGAGTGTGAAAGCCTACCTCCCCATTATCATTGAGCTCGAAGAATTCCGTTATGACGTCTAGCACCTCTTGTGCATGAACCTTGTCCTTCAACAAGGAGTCGTTACACTTCAATCGTCCCCTGCGGTCGCTTAGCCATCCCCTTGCTATGGTGACTCGGACCAGGCCATGGTCTGACCAGGGGACGGGGTCAAACCTGTGGCCGGTGACGAATGGGTGCAGGGTCTCATCCACTAAGATGTAATCTATTCTGGAAAAAGACGTGTGGATAGCAGAGTAATATATGAAAGAGGGGGCGCCCGTCCTGGGGGTCGGGATCGTGTCCACCAGGCCTAATTCCGAGTTAAACCTTTGGAAGTTTCGTGCCATGGTCTTGTCTGCTGCCCTGGAGATCTGGGGACCAATGTGTTTCCTATCCTGGGTTGGGTCCAGGACCATGTTGAAGTCCCCACCCACCACCACCGTGACTTGGACGAATAGCTTGAGTCTATCCCTCACTTCCTCCCAGAATTAAGTTTGACCTTCGTTTGGACTGTATACACCGGCAAGAGTGAGTGGGGCGCCCTGCAGGGACCCCCGCACCAGCAAGTAACGGCCCTCTGGGTCTTTCAGTATGGCCTCTTTTTCAAAGCCAACATTTCTCGCTAACAAAATGACACCCCTCTCTTTTTGCCCTTGTGGGACGCACAAAAAACCTCCCCAATCCCCCCCCCCGCATTTTAGGCTCCTTCCCCTGTGCCCAGTGAGTCTCCTGCAAGAAGAGAAGGTCAAGGTTCGCCCTTCTAAACTCCCTACAGACCAGGGACCTCTTTGTGGGGGTGTTCAGGCCCTGTACGTTGAGAGAGCCCACTCCCAGGGGCGGCAGACTTTCAGCCATAATCTAGGTTTTCTTCTCTTTCGGTCAACACCTTCACATTATCCTCCCTTGCGTGCTCCCTTAGTTTTGTTTTGTACTCCCCCTCCCCCCCCCCGGGAGGGCCTGAAACGTTTCCCCAACTGCCCCCCATTCCCAACCCCTGACTGAGCAACCCCAACTTTTGTGTAACCCGGCGTCCAGCCAGTTAGTTCTGCCATCGATGGCTTTTGGCCGAGCCACCAGCCTGCCCACTTCGGCCAGGCGATCCGTGTAAAGCTCGTCACTTTGAGCCCCCCCTTCTCCCCTGTTGCATCGTCCCTTCTATGGACCTCTTATACTTGCTGTTCATGGGGACGCTGTAAGTGGTAGAACCTCTGAGTCCTCACTCGTCGGTCCAAAACGTGACGGATCGCCCCGTTCTCAGTCCTCAGAGTCGTTCCGTTCTCCGTCGTTCGCTGGTGACGGTGTATTCATTTTTCTGAATTTCCTTGCGCCGATTTTTCTTCTCCTGTCTCCCGATGGGCCAAGGCTACTTGTTCTACCCTTCTCCAGCCCCGATGGGCCCCTCCGTGGGTTTGAGTCTGTTAGGTAGTCTTGGATGGCTCCTCGTATGTCGTCTTCCGTGATCAGAGTTGATCGTTGACCCATATATTCGAAAGCAGGGAGAAGGGGTAGCCCCATCTGTAGCGCACTCCCTTCTCCTTGAGCAATTGCGTTAGGGGGCGGCACATTCTGCGCTTGGCCAGTGTATAGGTGGAGAGATCTTGGTATATTGAAATCTGGGCATTATTGTAAGTGATCTCCTGGGCCTTTCTGGCCTCCTCCAGCACTTTTGTCTTTTCCGAATAGTAGTAGAACCGGACCAAGATCGACTGGGGGCCCCCCGCTCTGCCCCCCGCCCTGTGCACCCTATCGAATGTGAGTTCCGTTGTCATCTCTTCTGCAAACAGGAGGGTGATAACATCTCGCACCGCTCGGGTGATGTCTCTCTCTGTTTCCCCTTCCAATTCGGGTATCCCGAAGATTCTGAGGTTGTTCCTCCTTTCCCTGTTCTCGAAGTCATCCATCTGCCGGGCCCGTTCCTCATCCAGCTTCTCCAGGGCAGCTAGCCTCATGCCTATTTGTATGTCTTGAGATGCTGTTGTAGATTGTTTGGTCTCAACCTGTAACAGTCTGTCCTCGACCATGTCCACACTTTGGTCAATTTTCTCAAATTTCTGGGCGATATCAGAGTGCATGTCCCTGATTTCCTGCAGGACCGAGGCAAAGCCCCTTTCCATTGCCACTGTGGAAGGTGCCAGGGCCTCCGACTGGGCCATTTCTCTATCGAGGCTCGTACCTTTGCTGCTACTTGGTGCCACCTGGAAGCGATATTCCTGCAAGGTTTCTCGCCAGTTCATCTGGTCCCCCCCTGCACCCCGCCGCCGAGTCCACCGTGGTCCCGGCAGGGACTGAGGGACCCCTCCCGAGTCAGACGGCGACTTCCTTCCTGGGGTACCCCGAGGGGGCTTGTGAGAAGGGGGGGGAACCGGGGTGAGGTCTCCCCCACTCGAATGAAGTATGCCTTTGCTGCTGCAGGGGGGTCATTATTGGGTGGGCACACGCCCCACCGTCACCAGGCAGGGGCCTTACACCCAGTCCAGCTTTGCTGTGGCAATCGGGGACTTCTTTTGGTCTCGTGGAGGTCGTTGTGGTCCGATGGGTCCCCTCACCTCAGCCCTCACTCCCATCGAATGCGGCTCCTCTGTTCTTCTAGGCCCACCGTGTCGAGGTGCAGGCCCTGCCGCGTTGCGGGGGGCTCCCGCCTGTCTGCGCGATCTTCGGTGGGCCCCTAAGGCCAGTGCTGAGGAGTCTCGCGGGGGCCCGCCCTGCGCTTTCGCTCCTGGTGGCGTCGGGCTCCAGCACCTCCGCCCCAGTCCCCTGGGCGCCGGCCTCCAACCAGCGCACCCTCTCTGTCCGCCGAATCAGGCCTCTGGCGTGTTATGCCCCAGCTCGGGGGGGGGCGCGAGCCCGCTTCCCGCTCTTTGGCCGCTCCTCCGGTCTGTCGGGGACCCTGTCCCCGGCCGTGCCGCTCCCCCAGCAGGTGTAGGGAGGTTGTCGAGGGGAGGGGGAGGCCCGTGCAATGCATCCACACGGTTCCGAAGGGACGCATCTCCCGGCTCCGCAGCCGCCGAGGCCTCGCTTCGCTTTACACCCGGAAGCCTTGGTCTCGTTCTCGGGTTCCCCGGGTTACCCGGGGTTCCCGAGTGTCGCTCTTTCGCGCGTGGTGTGCCCCGGGGGGTCACCGTGCCAATCCGTCAAGTTGGGTCCAGTTGGCCCGCAAATTATCCAAGGGGGTGTGCTATTCCCATGGTACAACATTGTTATGGATATGCAGATGGAATGGTTCAGTTGGCCACGGTTGAAAGGGGTGTGGGGGTTCCAACATGGAAGAGGGTCAGGATTTGAATTTGGGGGTCCGATGCCTAGGTTTGTAGATCAGTGTTGCACATGTCTAATGATGAGACACCTTTCTCAAGATTGCAAAAGTAGAAATCAACAACATCTTGGTATGTGAGGGACCCATGGATATTACCCATCAGCACAGACGCAATACACATTTGCCCTAGGTACACTGAACACCCTACAGCGAGGGCAGCAACAACATTCAATATGAATATTCCACCTCAGCAACAGACGTAATGTGTCCCCGTCCCCACCACTACCATTTCCTAACAACAAGTGTTGTTTGCCTTGAATACTTTGTCCCAAAATGGAGGTTAATGATGTCCCTAGTTGATGAAGGTAAAGCCAACTACACACTGAAACCCAGCTATCACAGTGTACTATAGGTGTATTATAACTTGCTGGCATTATGATTGCTAAATAACTCTGCCTCTGCTGAGGAGTAACCTGAGGTTAAGCAGCCCCAAGCTGCCCCACGTTAGTGGAATAGCATTTATGAATTGTCTCTTGCTTTGTGGGGCAGGTGCCCAACACAACTCGGAGGGTCTGGAATGTAAGTGCTCTTTCTTCACCTGCTAACATTGGTGTAGGTGATGTTGGTGCAGCCCGCTGAGCTCTTAAATTTACATTCTGAGAACAAACATTGTCAAAGGGTTTTCCTTAAAATTTCATAGTATAACATAGTATATGGGTAATTTGTCTTCGTATTTTGCTGGTACCTAAGGATGCATACTGTTTTTGGTCTAGGTCTGGATCCCTATGCACCAAAAGAGAGAGTAGAAAAATGATTTACTAATGTGTTGGGATGCACGTTCAGCTCCCATGCCCGCCCAAATGATTCAGGTTGTGGCAAATATATTAGTGCATGTGAAATTGAATGTGCACAGCTGTAATGGGAAAGAACATGCAAAGTGGGTATAACAAATATAGCATTTTTTTAGCAGCTAAGGAAATGTAGGTAGGCCCCAGCAGGGGGCACGAGTGATATTGAAGTACAGTAATTGAGATGTAGTGTACAGGGATGTTGTTGTGAGCCCTGGTCCAAATGCGAGTAATAATGATCCACCGCCATATTTGATACGTGGCCTAGTATGTTGCAGGCCCTGGTCAAAGCAGAAGCATATCATGGCAATGGGTTTTGAATCCCCTGCCACCCCAAACTCCAGCAGGGAAACCAAATATAGAGTTATTCAGGCCTGAATACAATAGCATCGTGTTGCAGGCCTGCAAAAACAGAAATAAATGTGAAGGGCCAAGCATGGGCAGGGCTGAGCCTGTCCCGTAGGAGAAACTCATGAGAGCTGGGTCAAAGGTCTCGAGTTGTCAAAAAGCCCAGCCTAGATTTTGAGCATGAGTGCCCTCTGAAGAATGGTCGTCCCATTTGGACTACCAGAGGCCCACAAGCAGAACACCTCAATCCATATGAATTTGCCTGATTAGTGTGGTACCCGAGAGGACCAGATGAAGCTAAGAAGAGGGGCAGCTGATGAGGGGGCAGCCAGGGGTGAAGCATTCTGTGATTTGTAGTACAAGGAGCAAGAAGTGATGCCAACAAATGTAGTCCAATAATGGGGAGGCGTGGTGGGGCATCTGCATGTCTGGTATCAAGAGAAGCGCTCAATTATACTTGAAGGCCAATTTGACCTCTGTGTTATCCACTGAGCCCATGTTCAGGACCTGGTGCACAACATGTGACTAGGCCCATGGGAAGGGTAACATCTCGAGAGGTCCACCAGGTAGATGTAATCTAAGGTGACAGAGTAAGAGACCACATGTTAGGGGGAAAGGGGAGATTAGAGGGTGGACAATCAGCCGAGTGACTGTATGGGACTGGTACTATGTATAAAGGTGCATGCCAATGAGGGTGGGGGATAAACACTGTATACTGAGTGCATCAAGAGGGACAAGTGTTTAACTTATAATGTCTTCTGTGAATTGACAAAGAGGTCTGTGGCAATTGGGTTCACCTTTTTCCTTTTTACATACAAAATAAATCTTTTTTCCTTAGAGGATTGTTTTTTTCTTGCCTGGTTGTCTGGAGGTCTGCCTTACAAATGTCAGGTAATTTATTGAGGATCTATTGTTAAACCTTCTACTAACATCACAAACATGCACCACATACAGTAATACAAAAGAAAGTATTTTAGACAGTAAGACAAAAGAAAATATTTTAAATCAAAGTCTACACTTAATACAAATGCACACATGCGCATGACTTGATTCTCAATATTATACACTTAGGCCTGGTTGATTGACTTATTTGTATGCAAAACAGGGATTTGCGTGCCGTTCTGGCCACAAATCCCCAATCATCAAAAAGGGATTTGAGGACAGGATGGAATCCCTGTTTTACACGCAAATATTTCCATGAATCAGGGCCACAATGAATGGTATCACACTCTTACAAAGTGAAATTCTTTAACAGTAATAGAAAAAAGTAATAAACACACATTGCCACTATTACTGTAACTACACATAACACTCTCAATATCATCTTCTCGCCTATATTTCTACTCAAGATGAGTCAACCATCTAGTAAACACGATAGATCCTTCAAAGCAATTGTATGCTCAACAATTCTCACTAAAATGCCTCATGAAATGAACTGCCTTCTCAATACCTCTCAATTCTCCCTAAACAGCGTCATGAAATTAACTGCCTTTTCAATACCTCTTCTCTTTCCCAATGCGTTATTAAAAAATGTGTAAAACTGACTCTCATGCACACTACAGTCCTCTGATAGTAGGTAGAAGGAAGATGATACCTGTATGTCTAGAGCCTGGACCTGGAGGAAGGTGTGCTGTCTGTGCAATCTAGAAAAATGTATAATTATACAAAATAGAGGTGTAGTAAACACAGTAAGTGCTACGTAATTCAAAAGAGGTATTTTCAGTTCATTTAGGAAGGAAACTGTAAATGTTCATTAGAAAAAATAAATGATTTGTATATTAACTTAAAATGTGTGGGAAGGTAGGGTATATATTGGGATTTTGCACTTTTGGGTATTTATTTTATGTTTAGGTCGTATTTAAAGTTGATTCTTTTTTGAAAAAAATGTAATCACAGAAACTCAATGACTGTGTCAGGTTTATATTGTGCTTTGTTTTGACTGGAGAAGGTTTTCACATGATCTCGAGGTTCAGTTATCGATTTACTCTATTCCTAAGTGGTTGTGCGGAGCTTGTTAAAGTTGATTTTAGGATGGTATAATCTTTGATTTGATTCAAGGGAGGATGTGAGGGGTAGAAATGAGGTAGAGGAGTGGTGTCAGTTTTGTGAAAGGTGCAGTGTGAACAAAGATATATCCCCACTGTATTCGTAAGGAGTGACTAATAAAAATAGTGCATATTGTAAAAAAATCGAAATTATTTTGATGTGGCAAGAACACAATCCAGAATATGTGAGATTATTTGTGTTTGTTTATTGGCATTGGGATCTAATAAAGTACTGAGATGAGTAAGAGGAAGTTATGGATATGAGTTTGAGATGTAAAATCAAAAAAGAAAGGAACACTTTCACATATTGTGGGTAGTGTGCTTATCACATATTAGTATTATCTTATTTATTTATTTGTGTATTATAAAGAGCACTGGCAGGCCAAGTGCATTGAGGCACTGTTACAGAGTGACTTAGTTACAGGTTACAGCCTTGCTTACTGGTTACATGAGCCGTAGCAATCTTGGTGAAGGTTACAAGTACATGGGTGGCACAGTATACACATGGCAAAGTTACTTGGATGAGAAGAAGTGATACATGTTGGACGGTTCGGTGCCTTCTATTTATTCGATGTTGATAATGTTGTGTTTCTTGTCTGTATATTTAATTAATTTGTCGGCTCTTCAATGAGCCTTTGGGTTTTCAGTGTGTCTATAAAACCTACCCTGAGAAACAATCACCAAGACAGGCTTTCTGATGCCAGTTTGTACTGCCATATATAGGTGATCTCATTACCTCGCAATGTTCCTTTTTAGATAAGAGTTTTTTTTTTCACGTAAGAATAAAAAAATCTGGAACTATGAGGACACGCTGACCACATCTTGTGCCTGAGGTCATTTTTTCTTTAATACTATCTACATTTCTGGTAAAGTCAAACAAAAAAACACCCAGTGACATTTTTCCTCACCGTCATCATCTCCTACTGCGCTTCCAACTCGACTGTTGGTTTCTTGTGAATTGAGGTCTTCATATTTTTATGAATCAAGGTCTCACTGACATCATCTCCCATCTCGGCACAGTGGAAAGTTTTCAGGGAAGGAAGGCAGTTAAGGTAATGAGAAAAGAGTGTCCCAATTCTAATTGGTCCATACAGTCATCACTCACAAAATGACATTTTCTTATTGGTTCAATAGCTGAACAGCAGCTGAGATACCTGATAATCTATATGCTACTTTCTACAAACAGTAGAACAGCAATGTGAAATCAAATAGAAATAATCCCACCTTGCGTGTCATTCTAATGTGTTTAAGTTTTCCATTCCAAGAAGAAAGGAGAAAGAGAGCATTGTGTTATTGTGTAGAGGGTCTTAGAGTTTTTGGAGATTAAATGGATACCTATAAAGAATGTCTGGAGGAGAATGTTCCGACAAAAGAAAAAAATAAGGAGCAGCATGGTGAGGTGTTGCCGCCAGGAGAAAGTTTGAGAATGATCGGATTATGCGAGTTTATTGTTAATGTTCATATAAAATGTATTATGACTAATAAAGGTCACTAATGACGTACATTGAGGTATTAGGTAACCCTCAATGTGGTAAGATAGTTTTGAAAATGAAGTATGTGATAGAGGTAGCTACACTTAATGTTGTTTTCCACTGTAGGTAAGGTTGAGGCCATAGATATGTGTTAGCATGGAAAATGGGATGCTAATGATATGATATGATATTGCATTTGTAACGCGCCTATACATAAGTGTTTCAAGGCGTGAATAGTAATGAATGTTTGTAGACAGGGAACCTATTGGGTTTGTTAATGTTACAGGGCTAATCTTAAGGTAAGCACAAAAGAATGAATTAAGGGAAATGTTCCTACAAATGAATACATTGAGGAAGAGCATGCAGAGGTGTAACAAAAGTGAATTATGTGAGTTAGGTCATTACATGTAATCCTGTCTTTGCATGTGTGTCATGGAAAGGGATACACATGTCAGGATGCTAATAGCAGAGAACCAGCTTGGAAGGGGATTTATTGGGTTTGGTAATGTCATGGGGTAAATGTTAAACCACTTTTTTCTTTAGGCATGTTACATTGGCTCCGGGTTTTCCATTTTAATAATGCTCTCTGTTTTGGGGTTCAATGTTTATGTTTCACATGTCTTGAAACAATTAATAAACTGTTATTTGGTGTTGTACTTTGGTCATTAAGTGTTGCGCTATTAGTAAAATTAGTTTGAAGTTAATTATGTCTTTAATTGTTTTATAACTTTTTTAAATTTGTATTCCAATAGTTGAACAGACGAAGAAGTAATTTGATTACAAAGAGAGTTATTCAGCAGCAACATCTGGATGTGGAGGACAATGAAGTTAAAGAATGTTTGAGAGCTAGTAAAGCGATGTTGCAGAACATTCAAAGTTTAATTCAAATTATAAAGGAGGAGATTACAGACACTAGGGAGAGAAATGACAATATGTGTGCAGAGATTCAAAGAAATTATAGTTTTGAAATGGAGAAAAAGAAAAGGATTCCTTGCCAAATAAATATAGGTTGTAAAATTGTTGGGGTTTGGTTGTTGTTATCCTATAGTGCCATCACTGATCACCAGCCTGAGATCTCCTCCCATGTGGCCCGGGGACTGCAGCCACTACCTTTCCTGACCCTGGGGATGGTATTATGAGGGAGGATGAAATGGGAGATGTGGTGACTCCATCAGGAGAGATGCAGTATTCTTCCCTCCTCAGAGAGGAGGACCACATAATTCCTGAATTGCTGATGGCAGGTCGTCATTTTATAAATTCTTCCCATTGTAGGACCACAAAGATCCATTCCTACAAAACATTCTAGGCAGAATACCACTCATACCTCAAATACACATAACTCCCATTTAACATCCTTTGTCTCTGATGTTTTTGTTCTCAGGAAAAATCCCAAAAAAAACACCCTAGTAGTCCTATACATCCTATGGACTCCAACTCTCATAATGCCTGAGATGAGGAAGGGGATGAGGAGTTTTTATGGATTGAAAGAAACCCCAGACTAAAAACGCAGACTAGTTTTTACAATGAAGATCAGCTGTGTGGCACCAACCCTCATGCATGAGATGTCAAAATGGGGGAAGTTGGAGCAAATGTTATCACAAGCAGATGTATGCTAATGAAGACATTCGAAGACAGAATGTGCACAAATCTCCATACATGAAATGTCAATATAGGGAAAGTTGGAACAAGTAATATCTAAACGCAACGATGTATAGACAGTGTAGGAATACAACTGTGCTGTACTGAAAGACAGAGAAAGCATTGAAATAACCAGATAAATGAAGTACATCAGATAAAAAGCCTTTGGCGAAAGATACCAGGCAGGGGAGTATACCAGGGGATCCACACAGAGATTTCTGGCAGGGGAGCACACAAGGTAATCCATTTAAAGTATATGAAAGGAAAATACATTGTGAAAGGATACATGGCTGGAGAGTATACCAGGGGGATATAAAGAATCTACCTAAGAATTCCTGGCAGGGGAGTATACAAGGAACTCACCCTGGAGAAGTTGTTATAAAAAAGAGACAGCATTTGCCGTTATAAAGAAAAATATTGTGGAAGAGACACTTTAGCCATACTTGAAGTAGTTATTGTATACAAGAGACACTTTTGCCAGCTTTGAGAAGTTGTTGTATGGAAGAGACATTCCTAGGAAACATTGGCCCTCATCATGAGGTTGCCAGTAGGCTGCCAGAAGTACCAGCCACCTACTGGCAACCTCAGCTTATTGTTTCTGCAGCCCAATATCCCAGTAATACCGCATATTATGGGTGGCGGCCAAACAGTAAGTTCCCTTTCCCCTGGAGTGCCATAGGACTCCAGGGGAATGGGAACACTGAAGCACCGGCACCATAAGTAACAGTGCCAGTGCTTCAGTGAATTATCTGCTGGTAGGGGCTTGAACTACTGGCCGGTCGGGCCTGATGGTAGTTCACAGCCCCTAGTAGCAGACTCAGAGTGACCCAGTCTGGAAAAGGTGCCAGTAAAACTTTAATGAGGGCCAGTGTTTAAAAAACAGACTTTTGCCTTTCCCCCTGAAATAATCCAGGGGAAGAAACCCTTTTTGTTGGATGTATCTATTTGCTGTACATTTGAATTGGTTTGGCAAAACCTAGATCAAAGACAATTTTTCTTACACTTCTTAGTTGTTTCATTTTTAGTGTGAGAGTCAGATATGTTTTGGACACAAGGACAGTTTGCATAATTCTGATTACAAGACACAGACTGATCTTTAGTTTTACAGGGTAATTCATAGAATTTCGTAGAAAAGTGTCGCAAGCGGCTGGCGCAGAGTGTCCGCGTGCGATTGTCTGCGCCAGGCACGTGCGCTAAAACCGATTTCCGCGCACAGCGTATTCATGGATTTTAGGCTCCCAAACCAGCCGTGGCGCAGAGAATCGCAGCGACCCTGCAGCAGCGCCAGTAACGCCCCCAAGAACGCCCTCGCGCAAGGAAAAGCCATCAAAATCGCTAAATCATCGCAAAGGGCTGCGCTAACCCTGGACCAGTCTACAGGGCTGCCAAACAAGGAACGCAAAGCGGGTAACGTGCATATCAGGGGTACGCGTGAAGTTATACACGCGATTAGCCAAGGTACGTGTATTACAGGGGTATGCGTGAAGTTTTACACGCGATTAGCCAGGGCACGTGTATCACAGGGGTACGCAGGAATTATCACACGCGATTTGGCTGGGTACGTGTATTACAGGGGTACACGGGAAGTTCTACACGCGATTCGGCTGGGTACGTGTATTACAGGGGTGCGCGGGAATTCTCACATGCGATTTGGCCAGGTACGTGTATTACAGGGGTGCGCGGGAATTATCACACGCGATTTGGCTTGGTACGTGTATTACAGGGGAGCGTGGGAAGTTCTACACGCGATTGGCCAGGGTACGTGTATTACAGGGGTACGTGGGAATTATCACACGCAATTTGGCTGGGTACGTGTATTACAGGGGTACACGGGAAGTTCTACACGCGATTCGGCTGGGTACGTGTATTACAGGGGTGCGCGGGAATTCTCACATGCGATTTGGCCAGGTACGTGTATTACAGGGGTGTGCGGGAATAATCACACACAATTAGGCTGGGTGGGTCTTCACAGGTGTTCCCTGTACACCCTCCACGGCCCCTGCAGGCAGCCCACAAAACAGGGGACTACCCTGCACACCTGCTCATGTCCCCCTGCACCCCCACCCCCCAGCAGTGCAGGGGCAGCCTCCACCAGGCCCCCACCCATGTCTCCCAACACCCCCACCCCCCAGCAGTGCAGGGGCAGCCTCCACCAGGCCCCCACTCATGTCTCCCACCACCCACACCCCCCAGCAGTGCAGGGGCAGCCTCCACCAGGCCCCCACCCATGTCTCCCACCACCCCCAACCCCCAGCCACCAGGGGCACCCTCCACCAGGCCCCCACCCATGTCTCCCACCACCCCCACCCCCCAGCATCCAGGGGCACCCTCCACCAGGCCCCCACCCATGTCTCCCACCACCCCCACCCCCCAGCCACCAGG
Source organism: Ambystoma mexicanum (assembly GCF_040938575.1). Lineage (NCBI taxonomy): Eukaryota > Metazoa > Chordata > Amphibia > Caudata > Ambystomatidae > Ambystoma > Ambystoma mexicanum. The sequence continues at coordinate 1,052,441,682 of NC_090941.1, forward strand.
GGCACCCTCCACCAGGCCCCCACTCATGTCTCCCACCACCCCCACCCCCCAGCAGTGCAGGGGCAGCCTCCACCAGGACCCCACTCATGTCCCCTATCACCCCCACCCCCCCGCCACCAGGGGCACCCTCCACCAGGCCCCCATCCATGTCTCCCACCACCCCCACCCCCCCAGTCACCAGGGGCAGCCTCCACCAGGCCCCCACCCATGTCTCCCACCACCCCCACCCCCCTGCCACCATGGGCAGCCTCCACCAGGCCCCCACTCATGTCTCCCACCACCCCCACCCCCCTGCCACCATGGCCACCCTCCACCAGGCCCCCACTCATGTCCCCTATCACCCCCACCCCCCCCCGCCACCAGGGGCACCCTTCACAAGGCCCCCATCCATGTCTCCCACCACCCCCACCCCCCCGCCACCAGGGGCACCCTCCACCAGGCCCCCATCCATGTCTCCCAACACCCCCACCCCCCAGCAGTGCAGGGGCACCCTCCACCAGGCCCCCACTCATGTCCCCTATCACCCCCACCCCCCAGCCACCAGGGGCACCCTCCACCAGGCCCCCACTCATGTCTCCCACCACCCCCACCCCCCAGCATCCAGGGGCACCCTCCACCAGGCCCCCACCCATGTCTCCCACCACCCCCACCCCCCAGCATCCAGGGGCACCCTCCACCAGGCCCCCACCCATGTCTCCCACCACCCCCACCCCCCAGCAGTGCAGGGGCACCCTCCACCAGGCCCCCACCCATGTCCCCTATCACCCCCACCCCCCGCAGTGCAGGGGCACCCTCCACCAGGCCCCCACTCATGTCCCCTATCACCCCCACCCCCCCGCCACCAGGGGCACCCTCCACCAGGCCCCCATCCATGTCTCCCACCACCCCCACCCCCCAGCAGTGCAGGGGCACCCTCCACCAGGCCCCCACTCATGTCCCCTATCACCCCCACCCCCCAGCCACCAGGGGCACCCTCCACCAGGCCCCCACTCATGTCTCCCACCACCCCCACCCCCCAGCATCCAGGGGCACCCTCCACCAGGCCCCCACCCATGTCTCCCACCACCCACACCCTCCAGCATCCAGGGGCACCCTCCACCAGGCCCCCACCCATGTCTCCCAACACCCCCACCCCCCAGCAGTGCAGGGGCACCCTCCACCAGGCCCCCACCCATGTCCCCTATCACCCCCACCCCCCAGCAGTGCAGGGGCACCCTCCACCAGGCCCCCACTCATGTCCCCTATCACCCCCAACCCCCTCGCCACCAGGGGCACCCTCCACCAGGCCCCCATCCATGTCTCCCACCACCCCCACCCCCCAGCAGTGCAGGGGCACCCTCCACCAGGCCCCCACCCATGTCTCCCACCACCCCCACCCCCCAGCAGTGCAGGGGCATCCTCCACCAGGCACCCACACATGTCCCCCTGCCCCCAGGTCCTGACGATACTCAATCATGGCAGTAATGGGCAGCATACCCAGCACAAACACCCAGGCAAGGATTGCATCCACCCACATAGTGAATGCAATTACATGATACAACCCCAATGGCAAGTATGTAAATGAACACATGTCCGTCACACACACATACACAACGGGTGCAAGTGAATGTCAAAAACCATATCATGACATGTATGAAACCAATGAGAAAATACCACAAGTGAAAGTTAAAAAAACATGTATTAAAGATGAAAAATAAGTAAACAAATCAAACATACAACAATGGGGATAACAAAATAAATGGTCCATGTCCGAGAACAAATGTAAAAATAAAAAAAAAAAAGTAATCCAAAAACAAATGTTGTCCAAAGCAATGTCATGTGGATGGAAAATAATGAAAAAACATTTCCTCATGGTGAACACAATAATCAATAAAAAAAATGTTTCTTCAAAAAGCAAACTATATACACGAATATTCCAGGGTCCATGAGCCCAACACCATAAATGAAACCTACTACTACCTAATGAAAAAAATATCTACAAAAAAGTGGCCATTGTCCGAGCGGTCCAAAAAAATAAAAATGAATAAAGGAAACCTAACACTAACTAACTAAATAACTATATACAAAGGCAGCGGGCAAGTCCTGCGGCTCACTCGGTGATGTTGCTGGCCAGGGCATCATCGAACTCCATGTCGATGTCCTGGAGGCGGGACTCTGTCCTGGCCCCGAAGTCTCGCAGGGATAACCCCATGTTCAGCTCAAACTCCCTGCGGGCTTCCTCGAGGCACTCAGCCCGCCTCAACGCCCGACGCATGGAGAACTCCGCCCTGACCATGGTGAGCCACTCCTCTTCCGCCCGCTGCCGCTCCGCACCTATCCGCTGGACCAACTGCTCCCACACGGAAGACACCACCATCCCAGGGTTGCCCTGCCCTCCGGCCGATGCCTGCCCCTCTGATCTTGATGGCCCCGAGCCATGATGCCTCCCACGTCGAGCCTGCTGCTGCCTCCGACGCCACTGCCTCTGCCAGCACGACGGCATCCAGGCTGATGGAAACCACCGACGCCGTCGTGCACGTGCCCTGCCCGATGATGCTGTCACATCTTCCATCTGCTGGGGTCCAGTTGCTGTGTTGTCCACCCCTGCTGGACCTCCGACTCCCAACTGTGGCAGGGATGGGATCCCCACCGAGCTGGCTGCATTGGTCGGGGCAGGTCCACAGGGGGCCCTGGTGTCATCTGGGCCGGAAGACGGCAAGGAGAACGACTGGTGTATAGCCTGCACAGAGGAGGAGAGGGCCGCCAGATTGGCCAACACATGCAGCAAACCCCCGAACATGGCCGATCCCAATTGGGCCACGTCGGCACGGTGCACTTCGTGATGACGTGCGTGCTCCTCCCGGGAAGTATGCACGGCATCACGAATCACAGCCATGCGCATCGCGACCCCAATCAGGACCTTCTCCACACGGCCAGGGGTTCCCACGTCCGCAGGTGGAGGGGAGTCAGGTGACATGGACATCCCCTCTACCTGCGGACGGGCCTGGGACGGGGCATCCCTGCTGGTGCATGTTGGTGCACTCACAGGGTCAGGGACAGCGACATGCACAGGCCCCTCCACGGTGACCTGTGCTGCCTCCTGCCCCTGGCCCTGGACTGCACCACTTGCACCAGCAGGGATGCCCCCACCAGGCCCCATGTGTGCCCCAGTGGCGGCCTCCTCCTCTGTGCAAACCACCAACCTGGATGGCTCCTCACCGTCTCCCACCATAGCAGGCCCCTGTGGGGGCTCACCCACCCCTTCCGCTGCAGCCGTGTGGGCATCCCCGCCGCCTTGCTCCACAGCGCCGTCTCCGCCCTCTTCTTCACTAGCCGCTGCGTAGAGGGAGACAAAGAACACAAGCATCAGGGTACTGTACAATGGTCCCCTAGACAGGAAGCAATAGCAGATGAGCACCACTGTCAAAGTACACTTCCATCATGTCCCTCCACAACACATGGGTCAGTCCAGGCAAAACACACACAGTAACAGGCATGGTGCGTGCCAGGGACATTTCCATGCATGTCCAATGGACTCTTGAAACATTCAATGATATGTAACTCACATGCATCATGGCTCATGCCTATCACATGCACACACTTCACCTCAGTCACATCCATCTGGCCCCAGATACACCAAACACAGCGGATACAAGGGTAATTTGGCTGCTTCACTGAATCTGTGCATTGTCACACACATGTGTCATGCATCCATGGCATGCACAAGTCACAGACACGCAGGTCAGGCACACAGACATGGCTACCATATATGTACCTGGCATCAGCACCCATCCCTCACCCCCACTCATGTCCAGGTACAGAGACTGGCATGCTCTCATGTTCAAAATCTGCATAGGGCTCCCCATGCGGCATTTGAACACATGCAACAACCACCAGGCCCCCACTCATGTCCCCTATCACCCCCACCCCCCAGCCACCAGGGGCACCCTCCACCAGGCCCCCACTCATGTCTCCCACCACCCCCACCCCCACCCCCCAGCATCCAGGGGCACCCTCCACCAGGCCCCCACCCATGTCTCCCACCACCCCCACCCCCCAGCATCCAGGGGCACCCTCCACCAGGCCCCCACCCATGTCTCCCACCCCCCCCACCCCCCAGCAGTGCAGGGGCACCCTCCACCAGGCCCCCACCATGTCCCCTATCACCCCCACCCCCCAGCAGTGCAGGGGCACCCTCCACCAGGCCCCCACTCATGTCCCCTATCACCCCCACCGCCCCGCCACCAGGGGCACCCTCCACCAGGCCCCCATCCATGTCTCCCACCACCCCCACCCCCCAGCAGTGCAGGGGCACCCTCCACCAGGCCCCCACTAATGTCCCCTATCACCCCCACCCCCCAGCCACCAGGGGCACCCTTCACCAGGCCCCCACTCATGTCTCCCACCACCCCCACCCCCCAGCATCCAGGGGCACCCTCCACCAGGCCCCCACCCATGTCTCCCACCACCCCCACCCCCCAGCATCCAGGGGCACCCTCTACCATGCTCCCACCCATGTCTCCCACCACCCCCACCCCCCCGCCACCAGGGGCACCCTCCACCAGGCCCCCACTCATGTCTCCCACCACCCCCACCCCCACCCCCCAGCATCCAGGGGCACCCTCCACCAGGCCCCCACCCATGTCTCCCACCACCCCCACCCCCAGCCACCAGGGTCACCCTCCACCAGGCCCCCACTCATGTCTCCCACCACCCCCACCCCCCAGCAGTGCAGGGGCAGCCTCCACCAGGACCCCACTCATGTCCCCTATCACCCCCACCCCCCCGCCACCAGGGGCACCCTCCACCAGGCCCCCATCCATGTCTCCCACCACCCCCACCCCCCCAGTCACCAGGGGCAGCCTCCACAAGGCCCTCACCCATGTCTCCCACCACCCCCACCCCCCAGCAGTGCAGGGGCACCCTTCACCAGGCCCCCACCCATGTCCCCTATCACCCCCACCCCCCAGCAGTGCAGGGGCACCCTCCACCAGGCCCCCACTCATGTCCCCTATCACCCCCACCCCCCAGCCAACAGGGGCACCCTCCACCAGGCCCCCACCCATGTCTCCCACCACCCCCACACCCCAGCAGTGCAGGGGCACCCTCCACCAGGCCCCCACTCATGTCCCCTATCACCCCCACCCCCCAGCCACCAGGGGCACCCTCCACCAGGCCCCAATCCATGTCTCCCACCACCCCCACCCCCCAGCAGTGCAGGGGCAGCCCCCACCAGGCCCCCACTCATGTCCCCTATCACCCCCACCCCCCCGCCACCAGGGGCATCCTCCACCAGGACACCAACTTCCCTGGCACTGAAGCTGGTGCCCCTCTGCCTCCTTGGCCGGGGGTTGCCACTGGTGCCAGATGTTGTAGTGCCCGACATGGCAACTCCAGAGGCAGGAGTGGGTGGGCAACTGGGTCCTGGGGCTGGGCTGTGGGGCGACGGAAAAGCAGTCGGGAGCCTTTGGTTCCAGCAGGGGTGGTCACAGCAACAGCACCCCTGGCTGATGTGCAGGCAGCAAATGGCAGGGCACGTGGGCAGCAGGCAGTCAGGCAGCAGCAGATGGCAGGTGGGAGCGTGCTCAGGGCTCTGGGGGGCAGTAATTTGGCCTCCTGGGCAGGAGCGTGGTCTTTCGTGTGTGAACGCGTGGACAGCTTGATACATAGTGAGTGATTTTGCACGTGAAAATCCCACACGTCTGCGTGTAAATCGATGAAAGGCCCTTAGCGCATAAACGCGTATGCGCGTCTATGAAGTCACGTGCACGCGTAGGAAAAAGTTGCGTGACACGTCCGAGTGTCAAAGCGTGTTATTCGTGGAAATAGCCCTACACGCAGAAGTGTCAAAGCGTGTAATTGGTGCAAATGGACCTACACGCAGAAGTGTCAAAGCGTGTAATTGGTGCAAATGGACCTACACGCAGAAGTGACAAAGCGTGTAATTGGTGGGAATGGGCCTAGCACGTACACGCCGCGTAAGTGACGCTGTACGTGTGGGCCTGCATATAAGGTACGTGTAGAACACCAATTCCTTGTACTGCTTTTCGTGGAGAGCGAGTGGGTGAATTCTGTACTTCTTGTCGTTTCACACGCGATTTACTTCACGGCGTTTCAAGTTCGTACACCCTGTTACCTCTGACAGCTTTTTCTATTTTTTCTCTTGTACTGGTTTACCTGGGCCTGTTCCCTCAAACAGTGTTCCCTTCTACTGTTGTCCTGTCTCCTCAGACAGCGTACATATCTTCTTTTGGCGGGGGTGTTGCCAACCAAACGCGCTCATTTTTCACGCTCTTTTACCTGGCAGACGGTGAGTCACGCACGTATCTAACATCTGTGCTTGCCCCGTGTGTAGCCTACCCCTTCAGAGGTCATTCTAGGCTGCGTGTGACACGCATACGTTCATTCTTGTGTTACTGGGTGCCACAGCGTAGTGCAGGTTTTTCTTTCTGCACACGTGGTCTAGGAGGGGTTGCGTGCACGTCATCTCCCTTTTTTGGGCCTCCTGTGCGTTGCGTGACCCGTCATCTTTCCCCAGGGGTTACATTCAGCCTTGCTAGAGCACTAGGGTACAATTACCATCTGGTACCCAACCCCTTTCACCCCCAATTGCCCAGGACAATAGTCTACATCCACTCCCATACGCACATTAACATCAGTGCCATGGCTGGGAGGCCAGGATTCCGTAAGGGTGGCAAAGGTGGAAGAGCCACAAGTGGTGGCCGTGGTGGATCCGGTAGGGGACGTGGTCGTAACTTGCAGGGTGAGCCTGTCCCCCCATGTGTGGAGGACCAGTCACGGGCACCCATAATCCCCCCCCTCCCGTTGATGCTGATGTGGCTGACAACATCCATGCTCAGCCCTTGTTGGACCAGCCCATTGTGGCACCAGACCTGGCTGACTCCATGGCTGACTTCCAGGTCAGCAGGGCTACGACACGTGCGCTGGTGCACGTTGATGCCATCATGCCACATGGATCTGGGGCAGCAAGGTCATCTGCTGCACCAAGGAGGCAGGGCAGAGAGGCTGCAGGGGCAGCTGCGGCTCCATCCACCCCAGCCCTCACACACCCAGCCAGGACAGTGTCGGTCCTAGTCCATGCTGCTGACATTCCCCCTGACACCATCACACTAGAGCCAATGCCTGCACCAACTCCCTTGCTGAGTGTGCAATCCCACACTCCTGATACAGAGTCCACCAGGGCTCCTGCCCCTAGTGTCCAGAGCGGCGCAGGACACTCAGGATCACCACCACCTTCCAAGCGGAAGAGGAAGAGTGCTCGTCCGGCACAGGCTGATGCCCCAGACACGGCTACACAGTCCGGCCCGTCCAGGAAGCCCAGCTTCACGGATGACGAACTGAATGCACTTGTCGAGTATGTGTCCGGACATGACAACGAGATGGTCATTGTTGCAGGATCCAAGACCACACCTGCACAACGCCAGGCACACTGGCAGACCGTTACGGACATCGTAAGTGCCCTTGGAATCGTGAGGCGCACAGCCAATGATTGCTATAAGCGCTGGAATGACCTAAAGCGCAGGGCAAAGAGTAAGCTGGCCTCAAGTCATGCCGCAACTCTAGTGACTGGAGGTGGGTCTCCAGTAGTAGACATGGAACTCACTCCACATGAGTCAGTCGCTGGGACCTACGTCACGGAGGAACAGATCCAAGGCGTGGGAGATCTGGCTGATTACGAGGCATTGTCCGGTGAGTGCACATGCATGTGTGTGTCATCCATGTGCATGGTGTGTGTGTGAGGGCTTCTGTTTGTGTGCCAGGTGAGAGTGTGTGCGCCTGAGTCGTATGGGTCAGCCATGTGCTTCATGCAATACTTCCTGCGCAGCTGCATTTGGCCATAGCAGTATCCCTTCTGCCAACAGTAGACATCTAGCCCAACTGCACGCCAGTTGCCCTTGAAGTGTCACCTTGCCACAACATAGTTGCTTATTTTTCACTGTTCATTCAGTCAGATTGTTTGCATTCCCCCACTTTTACTAGCCATGTCGCTGTCCACTAGTCACATGTCTGACATGGCTATGGTAAAGTGGAGTGACTTTGTTACCTGGATATCATTTGTACACACATGTCCGTGTGCAATTGGACCATTTCAGACTGGCAGCTCCAGGTGAAAAATCTGACCTGTTAGAATTAGAAAAGCAATTACATGCGGGAACTGGACTGAATGAATAGGTGCTGCCCTCCTCTCCATCTTCACTCAATAGCAATGGTACATGCCATCTGTGTGATGGCATGTGTGTTTCACCTGGCAATCACAGGCCAATGTGTGATGCCACTGCCAGGCTGCATGCAGAAAATGTGTTCATCTTCCATCTTGGTGTCATCAGTGTGTGCCATTTGCCTGCACTTCATACGCAGTGAGGGTGCATGCATGGGAGGGTTTTAGTCATGTGGGACATGTGTCAATCAAGTACTGGTTCTCTTGCTTCTCAGCCCTCATTGTGTGCCATGGTGCTAATGCCTGTTTCCATTTCTTTGTTTTCATGTCTTTGCAGGGGAAGACGCACCTGATACTGCTGGGGTTGTGGAGATGGTGCAGACCCAGGAGGGGTCCGAGGGCCGACCAACCACCAGCGAGGGACGTGGTGTGGTGGTGGGGGAGAACCCACAAGTGCTGCAGGTCGTGCTCTCAAGGGGTGTCTCTGGCTGCACCTCCCCCGAGCTGTACTCAGGTGTTGATTCGGATGAGACCTACGTGCCTTCGCAGGTGAGTGTTCCAGGGAGGGATTCTGTTCTGTCTCACCCACCTGCACCAGGGTCAGAACCCTCCATGGGGATGTCAGTGTTGGCAGCTACGCCTTTGGTGGTTACGGATGCAGGGTCACACTCCGCGACATCTGATCCTGTTCCTGGGCCAGCAGATCAGAGGGGGAATGCAGTCCTGCAGCCTCAGGCAGTGCCGGCACAGCAAGGCGCAGTTCGCCTTGCCCCAGACAGGTGTGGTGCCCGCCGACGTGGTGGCCGTACGCCACCTGGCAATACCGCATGGGAGCAATCCATTTACGGTATGGCAACCCAACAGGCTGCATCATCCGAGATGATGGCTCAGGCCATGGATAGGGTGGCCACTTCCATTGTCCCCCCAGAAAGGCTGATGGAGCGACTAGAGCAGGCAACCGACTCCATCTGCCAGTCACACAGGGAGGACATGTTGGGGTCCAACAGGGACAGGCGGGCGGCACTGGCGACTCTGCAGGAGGCCATCTCCATTGAGTCCCAGGGCCACAGGGAAGCCCTGAGGCAGGAGCTCCTTCACCTCAGGACAACTCTTGTTGAGCTTGAGGCTTCAACACACCAAAGGACAGAACAGCAGCTGGAGCGTCTCACCCGTACGCTCTCAGCTGAGATGCAGGCAACGAGGGCGGAGGTCCGGGCATCCCGTGAGTTGTTGCATGGGGACCTCCGCACACTCATCCTCCAGAACCAGACCTACCACACCTGCATGCTTGCAGCCATGGAGGAGCAGACTAGGGCCTTGCGTGGGCTGCCTCCCATAGTGCAACCACCTCCGGATGCAGCTGCACAGGGTGATAATAGCGACAGCAGTGATACTCCCACAATAGGGTAGCCGTGTGGGCCATGAGCCCATGGAGGTGTTTTATTTTCCCAGGATCCACGCAGGTGGGTTCTGGTGTGCATCCTGTCCTCGGACCTCCTGGGTGGCCTCCCCAACCCCCCCGGGCCCATCAATGGCCATTTTTGATTGTTTCTTATTTTTATTTTTATTTTTATTTATTTTATTCCCTATTTTTTTGGGACGATTTGTTGGCTTCCGTGGTTCCTGTGGGCATACGCTGCATTGTGGCTGGGCACATGCAGGCTTGTAATGTATTTGTTTCAGATGCTTGGGTTTGAGTCACACACACCCCTCCTGCTTCCTGTTTCCATGGGCTTGCAAAGGGTGTGCCCAAGTGACAGTGAATTACACAGTGACGTTGGACTCCCATGAGCTGTGTGGGCAGTCTGTAGTCAATACTGTGTATACATTCCTAGTGCATATTGCTGTTGTGTTGTACACTGCATGTTGCATTGATGTGTAACTCATCTTCTGTGTCTACCTCCCAATTTGCAGGTCCCTTCCTCATGTCTACACAAGGACCTCTAGTCTGGAGATGGGGTCCATGTTGGCAGCAGTGCACCTACAACTCTACATGGCGCCAACACTGCACAGTTGGTAGTGGTGGGAGTGCAGGCATTTCCAGGTGGTGAGACTACTAATATGTAACATTTGTGATGTCATGTTAATGGTAGTACGTGCTCAAGTATGTTGTTGGTCCGGCATTGCTGTGAGCATTTCAGGTGTTGCAGGTTTCTAATAGGGACACTGTACATAGTGACACTAGTGTCATGTTGTGGGGATTACTTTGTTTACCTGCAAATAGCATGACATGGCACAGTGTGTCGTGTGGCGGTGCTGTGGTTGGGTTGGCTGACATGGCACTGTCCTCTTGTTGCATTTTGCAAGTGGGTATTCTTTTTAGCTGCTTGAATGTGTAACTCCACAAAACTGCATTGGTGGTGTCTGTGTGGGTAGGGATGCACACATTGTGACACTTCCAGGAGAACAATCTCAGGCTGATATGGTATTCACGGTTCATTTTCCAGACATTCAGGATCAGTGTCAGGTTGAGTCATCATTGATTGTCAGATGGAATGTGCCAGGGCAGTGTGCACTCCACAGGGGTGTGATTTCTATGTGAAGTAATTAGCCACTAGCTGTGTACGGGCTGCCTCCCCCCGTGCCCTTTCCCCTCCCATGCGCAGCGGCTGTGCATGTGGTTGGGGATGTGGGGCCACCACCATGTCCACGGCCAGGCCCCGGCGTGTTGCAACGTTGTGCAGGACACATGCTGCCACTATGATCCTGCACACTACTGGGGGAGCGTATAACAGCTGGCCGCCAGAACGGTCAAGGGAGCGAAAGCGTGACTTTAGCACTCCGAATGTGCGCTCCACTATGCCCCGGGTCGTAATGTGGGCTGTGTTATATCTTACCTCGGGTGGCGCGGTGGGGTTCCGAATTGGCGTCATCATGTGGGGTCTGAGAGGTATGGCACTGTCCCCTGTGGAGGTGGTGATTGGTATCATTGGTGGGGTTGTGACCTTGCTCAGTATCCAACATGCATGCATGTGCAGTGGCATACATACTCACCAAGCAGCCATGTATCGCCATGCCGCCCAGCTTCTAGGTCCCGGCTTAGGGTGGACATTCGGTAAATGAAGCTGTCGTGGGTGGACCCGGGATAGTTGGCATATACTGAGGTGATGATTCCCTTGGCATTACATGCTACCTGCACGTTGATGGAATGCCAGTGCTTGCGGTTCCTATAGATGTGCTCAGATGCCATGGGGGGACGGAGAGCCACATGGGTGCAGTCGATGGCACCTAGCACTTTGGGGAATCGTGCCACACCGTAAAAATCCAGGGCGGCAGCATGCCTTTCTGCAGGTGTTCTGGGCAGGTATATGTGCCTGCGGACTGATGGGCGTGCAGTGATGATGTTCAGGACCTGGTGTAGGCAGCGTGACTGGGTGGCCTGTGACACCCCACCCACTATGGCACTTGTCCGCTGAAATGATCCAGTGGCTAAGAAGTGCAGTACATTGAGGACCTTCTCCAGGGGGCTGAGTGCTTGGGAGCACAGGGTGGGTGATGTGAGGTCATCCTCCCACTCACTCACCAGGTCCAGTATTATGTGTGGTGGAAACCTGTACCTCCCATACACCTGGTCATCAGGCATCCCGAAAAGGCTGGTTCTGGGTGTGAATATTCTGGCCCTGACTATCCTCCTCCTCCTCCTTTGGTAGCCCACTGCCACTGCTGCTAGGAACGGTATGTTCATCCTGGCGTCTGAGCTTGTTATTGTTAAAGTGTGCAAATGTATGCTTTGCGCGTGTTCTATGCGAGCGTGTGACCCGCGCACCCCTGGAATCCAGTTCCCAGTCCAATAGCATGTGGAAATTACCACGCACCACGGGATACAGGTGCGCTGACGTACTTGCGTGTGTAAGTGCCCGCGCACCCATGAAATACACGTACATAGGCCAATCGCGTGTATGCGCACTTTTGTCCAATTACACGCTGACGTGCAGTATTTCCACGTGTGCTCCGTCATCACGTGCTGAGTGGGGAACACCCGTGCGGGTCACGTCACAGACGCGCTTACGCGCTGAGGGACTCTGGTCCAATAGAATCGCGTATGCGTGCTGACGCGCTTACGCGCTAAGGGCCTTTCCTCGGATTTCACGCTGACGTGCAGGATTTTCACGTGCCAAATCACTCCGTATCAAGCTGGCCACGCGAAAACACACGGAAGACCACGCTCCTGCCCAGAAGGCCGAGTTACTGCCCCCCAGTGCCCCGAGCAGCCTCCCACGTGCCATCTGCTGCTGCCTGCCTGCCTGCCTGCCTGCTGCCACCGTGCCCTGCCATTTGGTGCCTGCACATCAGCCATCTGCAGGGGTCCAGTTGCTGTGTCCACCCCTGCTGGAACTGAAGACTCCCGACTGGGATTACATCGCTCCACAGCCCAGCCCCAGGACCCAGTTGCCCACCCACACCTGCCTCTGGGGTTGCAATGTCGGGCACTTCCACATCTGGCACCAGTGGCAACCCCAGGCCAGAGGGGCAGAGGGGCACCAGCTTCACTGCCACCGAAGTTGGTGTCCTGGTGGAGCATGTCCTGGGGCAGTATGATGCCCTCTTTGGATCGTCCCGCGACAGCAAGGAAGGACGGGAGAGGATCTGGGCCGACTGTGTGGTTGCCATCAACGCGGAGGGGGTGGCAACCCGCAACGTCCTGAAGATCAAGAAGCGCTGGGAGGACTTGAGGTCCAGGACCCTTGTGAAGGCCCGGCGCCTCGTGGAGGGGGGCCGGGGCCGCATGAGTTCCATCCAGATGAGGGTCCTGGAACGCGTACGCCCAGCGCTCCACGCCCAGATCCTTGAGAGGGAGGCCCGTCTGGAGTTGAGCGGTAAGTGTCCAAGCATTACTGTGTGAGACAGGGCATGTTGCGGTGTGCTGGTTCTATGATACTTGCCTGTATGTGTGCCATAGGCCATGTATGCATGTATGTGTGCAGGGACATCATAGTAATGCATGTGCGACCAGTGATGTGTGACCCACATGGTTGTTGCATGTGTTCAAATGCCGCATGGGGAGCCCTATGCAGATTTTGAACATGAGAGCATGCCAGTCTCTGTACCTGGACATGAGTGGGGGTGAGGGATGGGTGCTGATGCCAGGTACATATATGGTAGCCATGTCTGTGTGCCTGACCTGCGTGTCTGTGACTTGTGCATGCCATGGATGCATGACACATGTGTGTGACAATGCACAGATTCAGTGAAGCAGCCAAATTACCCTTGTATCCGCTGTGTTTGGTGTATCTGGGGCCAGATGGATGTGACTGAGGTGAAGTGTGTGCATGTGATAGGCATGAGCCATGATGCATGTGAGTTACATATCATTGAATGTTTCAAGAGTCCATTGGACATGCATGGAAATGTCCCTGGCACGCACCATGCCTGTTACTGTGTGTGTTTTGCCTGGACTGACCCATGTGTTGTGGAGGGACATGATGGAAGTGTACTTTGACAGTGGTGCTCATCTGCTATTGCTTCCTGTCTAGGGGACCATTGTACAGTACCCTGATGCTTGTGTTCTTTGTCTCCCTCTACGCAGCGGCTAGTGAAGAAGAGGGCGGAGACGGCGCTGTGGAGCAAGGCGGCGGGGATGCCCACACGGCTGCAGCGGAAGGGGTGGGTGAGCCCCCACAGGGGCCTGCTATGGTGGGAGACGGTGAGGAGCCATCCAGGTTGGTGGTTTGCACAGAGGAGGAGGCCGCCACTGGGGCACACATGGGGCCTGGTGGGGGCATCCCTGCTGGTGCAAGTGGTGCAGTCCAGGGCCAGGGGCAGGAGGCAGCACAGGTCACCGTGGAGGGGCCTGTGCATGTCGCTGTCCCTGACCCTGTGAGTGCACCAACATGCACCAGCAGGGATGCCCCGTCCCAGGCCCGTCCGCAGGTAGAGGGGATGTCCATGTCACCTGACTCCCCTCCACCTGCGGACGTGGGAACCCCTGGCCGTGTGGAGAAGGTCCTGATTGGGGTCGCGATGCGCATGGCTGTGATTCGTGATGCCGTGCATACTTCCCGGGAGGAGCACGCACGTCATCACGAAGTGCACCGTGCCGACGTGGCCCAATTGGGATCGGCCATGTTCGGGGGTTTGCTGCATGTGTTGGCCAATCTGGCGGCCCTCTCCTCCTCTGTGCAGGCTATACACCAGTCGTTCTCCTTGCCGTCTTCCGGCCCAGATGACACCAGGGCCCCCTGTGGACCTGCCCCGACCAATGCAGCCAGCTCGGTGGGGATCCCATCCCTGCCACAGTTGGGAGTCGGAGGTCCAGCAGGGGTGGACAACACAGCAACTGGACCCCAGCAGATGGAAGATGTGACAGCATCATCGGGCAGGGCACGTGCACGACGGCGTCGGTGGTTTCCATCAGCCTGGATGCCGTCGTGCTGGCAGAGGCAGTGGCGTCGGAGGCAGCAGCAGGCTCGACGTGGGAGGCATCATGGCTCGGGGCCATCAAGATCAGAGGGGCAGGCATCGGCCGGAGGGCAGGGCAACCCTGGGATGGTGGTGTCTTCCGTGTGGGAGCAGTTGGTCCAGCGGATAGGTGCGGAGCGGCAGCGGGCGGAAGAGGAGTGGCTCACCATGGTCAGGGCGGAGTTCTCCATGCGTCGGGCGTTGAGGCGGGCTGAGTGCCTCGAGGAAGCCCGCAGGGAGTTTGAGCTGAACATGGGGTTATCCCTGCGAGACTTCGGGGCCAGGACAGAGTCCCGCCTCCAGGACATCGACATGGAGTTCGATGATGCCCTGGCCAGCAACATCACCGAGTGAGCCGCAGGACTTGCCCGCTGCCTTTGTATATAGTTATTTAGTTAGTTAGTGTTAGGTTTCCTTTATTCATTTTTATTTTTTTGGACCGCTCGGACAATGGCCACTTTTTTGTAGATATTTTTTTCATTAGGTAGTAGTAGGTTTCATTTATGGTGTTGGGCTCATGGACCCTGGAATATTCGTGTATATAGTTTGCTTTTTGAAGAAACATTTTTTTTATTGATTATTGTGTTCACCATGAGGAAATGTTTTTTCATTATTTTCCATCCACATGACATTGCTTTGGACAACATTTGTTTTTGGATTACTTTTTTTTTTTTATTTTTACATTTGTTCTCGGACATGGACCATTTATTTTGTTATCCCCATTGTTGTATGTTTGATTTGTTTACTTATTTTTCATCTTTAATACATGTTTTTTTAACTTTCACTTGTGGTATTTTCTCATTGGTTTCATACATGTCATGATATGGTTTTTGACATTCACTTGCACCCGTTGTGTATGTGTGTGTGACGGACATGTGTTCATTTACATACTTGCCATTGGGGTTGTATCATGTAATTGCATTCACTATGTGGGTGGATGCAATCCTTGCCTGGGTGTTTGTGCTGGGTATGCTGCCCATTACTGCCATGATTGAGTATCGTCAGGACCTGGGGGCAGGGGGACATGTGTGGGTGCCTGGTGGAGGATGCCCCTGCACTGCTGGGGGGTGGGGGTGGTGGGAGACATGGGTGGGGGCCTGGTGGAGGGTGCCCCTGCACTGCTGGGGGGTGGGGGTGGTGGGAGACATGAGTGGGGGCCTGGTGGAGGGTGCCCCTGGTGACTGGGGGGGTGGGGGTGGTGGGAGACATGAGTGGGGGCCTGGTGGAGGGTGCCCCTGGTGACTGGGGGGGTGGGGGTGATAGGGGACATGAGTGGGTGCCTGGTGGAGCCTGCCCATGCACTGCTGGGGGGTGGGGGTGGTGGGAGACATGAGTGGGGGCCTGGTGGAGGGTGCCCCTGGATGGTGGGGGGTGGGGGTGGTGGGAGACATGAGTGGGGGCCTGGTGGAGGGTGCCCCTGGTGGCGGGGGGGTGGGGGTGATAGGGGACATGAGTGGGTGCCTGGTGGAGCCTGCCCCTGCACTGCTGGGGGGTGGGGGTGGTGGGAGACATGAGTGGGGGCCTGGTGGAGGCTGCCCCTGCACTGCTGGGGGGTGGGGGTGGTGGGAGACATGAGTGGGGGCCTGGTGGAGGGTGCCCCTGGATGGTGGGGGGTGGGGGTGGTGGGAGACATGAGTGGGGGCCTGGTGGAGGGTGCCCCTGCACTGCTGGGGGGTGGGTGTGGTGGGAGACATGGGTGGGGGCCTGGTGGAGGGTGCCCATGGTGGCAGGGGGGTGGGGGTGGTGGGAGACATGAGTGGGGGCCTGGTGGAGGCTGCCCCTGGATGGTGGGGGGTGGGGGTGGTGGGAGACATGGGTGGGGGCCTGGTGGAGGGTGCCCCTGGTGACTGGGGGGGTGGGGGTGATAGGGGACATGAGTGGGTGCCTGGTGGAGCCTGCCCCTGCACTGCTGGGGGGTGGGGGTGGTGGGAGACATGAGTGGGGGCCTGGTGGAGGGTGCCCATGGATGGTGGGGGGTGGGGGTGGTGGGAGACATGAGTGGGGGCCTGGTGGAGGGTGCCCCTGGTGGCGGGGGGGTGGGGGTGATAGGGGACATGAGTGGGTGCCTGGTGGAGCCTGCCCCTGCACTGCTGGGGGGTGGGGGTGGTGGGAGACATGAGTGGGGGCCTGGTGGAGGCTGCCCCTGCACTGCTGGGGGGTGGGGGTGGTGGGAGACATGAGTGGGGGCCTGGTGGAGGGTGCCCCTGGATGGTGGGGGGTGGGGGTGGTGGGAGACATGAGTGGGGGCCTGGTGGAGGGTGCCCCTGCACTGCTGGGGGGTGGGTGTGGTGGGAGACATGGGTGGGGGCCTGGTGGAGGGTGCCCATGGTGGCAGGGGGGTGGGGGTGGTGGGAGACATGAGTGGGGGCCTGGTGGAGGCTGCCCCTGGATGGTGGGGGGTGGGGGTGGTGGGAGACATGGGTGGGGGCCTGGTGGAGGCTGCCCCTGCACTGCTGGGGGGTGGGGGTGGTGGGAGACATGAGTGGGGGCCTGGTGGAGGGTGCCCCTGGTGACTGGGGGGGTGGGGGTGGTGGGAGACATGAGTGGGGGCCTGGTGGAGGGTGCCCATGGTGGCAGGGGGGTGGGGGTGGTGGGAGACATGAGTGGGGGCCTGGTGGAGGCTGCCCCTGCACTGCTGGGGGGTGGGGGTGGTGGGAGACATGAGTGGGGGCCTGGTGGAGGCTGCCCCTGCACTGCTGGGGGGTGGGGGTGGTGGGAGACATGAGTGGGGGCCTGGTGGAGGCTGCCCCTGCACTGCTGGGGGGTGGGGGTGGTGGGAGACATGAGTGGGGGCCTGGTGAAGGGTGCCCCTGGATGGTGTGGGGTGGGGGTGGTGGGAGACATGAGCAGGTGTGCAAGGTAGTCCCCTGTTTTGTGGGCTGCCTGCAGGGGCCGTCGAGGGTGTACAGGGAACACCTGTGAGGACCCACCCAGCCTAATCGCGTGTGTAACTTCCCACGCACCCCTGTAATACACGTACCAAGCCAAATCGCGTGTGATAATTCCCGCGCACCCCTGAAATACACGCGCCCAGGCTATTCGCGTGTGGAAATTCCCGCGCACCCCTGAAATACACGTACCCTGCTGTAATCGCGTGTGGGACTTCCCGCGCACCCCTGAAATACACGCGCCCAGGCTATTCGCGTGTGGAACTTCCCGCGCACCCCTGAAATACACGTACCCTGCTGTAATCGCATGTGGGACTTCCCGCGCACCCCTGAAATAGACGCGCCCAGGCTATTCACGTGTGGAACTTCCCGCGCACCCCTGAAATACACACGCCCAGGCTATTCGCGTGTGGAACTACCCGCGCACCCCTGAAATACACGCGCCCAGGCTATTCGCGTGTGGAACTTCCCGCGCACCCCTGAAATACACGCGCCCAGGCTATTCGCGTGTGGAACTTCCCGCGCACCCCTGAAATACACGCGCCCAGGCTATTCGCGTGTGGAACTTCCCGCGCACCCCTGAAATACACGTACCCTGCTGTAATCGCGTGTGGGACTTCCCGCGCACCCCTGAAATACACGTACCCTGATGGAATCGCGTGTGGAACTTCCTGCGCACCCCTGAAATACACCTACCCTGATGGAATCCCGTGTGGAACTTCCCGCACACCCCTGAAATCCACGTACCCGGCCAAATCGCATGTGAGACTTCCCGCGCACCCCGGTATACACGCACACGTATTTTTTGTCAGCGTGTCCGTGTTTGTGGGTACCCCTTTGCACGTCATTTGTCCTGGAGGGCCACAGTATAGGACATTCATCATGGCAGTATATGGGTGCTATTTGTTGGCGCACCTTTTGGCGCACATTTCTTACAGCCGCAGAGACGCTACCGCCTGCTTTCTTGTGGCGGTCGTGTTTGTGCCTGTGCGCTGGTTTGAGCGTACGCTTTTTTGCCCTATTCTATTCCATGAATACGTGTTGTAGGTGAGCGTGTGGGCGTTCCGCACACTTGTGCCCTGTACTTACCCCGTGACGCCCGCGTTTTTGCAAGTTGTTCCCCATTCTGAGTGTTACGCCCGTGTTCCGCCTACTTTTGTTGCGTGCGCCGCGCTATGTGCGAATTTCGCTGTGGCCTGTGCGATTTTCGCTGTGACCTGGCGCACGCTGTTAGATGGCCTGTACGCCAACGTGCGCGGCGCACTTTTAATCGCACATCCGCTGGTTTTCTCGCGCACGGACCTCCATGAATCGACGTGCGCTGCTTTTCGTGCGATTTTCGCACTTGCACTGCGATTTTCGCTATTCCACTGCGATTCGCACGTTTTTGCCCACTTGCGCCGCGCTAATTATTCCATGAATCGGCCTGTTAGTTTCCTAGGCAGGGAAACTATCTTTAGGATAGGGAGAGAGAGACCTTTATCCAACCGTTTTCTTTTAATAAAAGATGTCTGATGTTGAAAACACTACCAAGTTGTGTCCGCCTCTCATTTCTGACCCCTCAAAACACCTAAACGTATATTTGGTTGGCTCATAAATATGCAAATAAGTGTTTTTAAATGAAAGATGATGACTCCTTGCACACATCCCATCATCTTAATGGCATCTCTAATTACCACTGATGGCTGCCAGCACGTCCCTCAAGTTTCTTCAGCCTACGGTGCAATGGAAATGGAAGAGGGGCTTTGCATGGTGCTGCCCTAGATTCCATTTGCATGGTGTGCATCTTGGGTATTTATTTGGGTGAATGAATGGGTAACGTGTTTCCCGCAACTCATTCATTCAAAGAGATGCATTGCAGGTGGCACAGCTAAATCTTAGCCTCAGGTGCTTATAGCTATAATCACTGAGTACCTGGATTGTTGGTGGTAGTAACAGCGAATGGAAATGCCATTGCTTTGCTTAGGCATAATTACTTTGATAGCGTACTGTTACCATCCAGTACAATGCAGTGAACTGCTATTTTTGGTTAATTATAAGTCCTACTTTGCCCCAGTTTAACTTTCTTTTTAAATATGTTGGCTGGTTCTTAAGAGAATCCTTTGGTGGTTAAGCAGGGAATGGGAGGTAGGAAGGATGTAGGAAAATTAGGTTGAAAGTAGATACTTTTTTTATTTTGGGAAATTTTTATATATGTTTTTAATTATCAGAAAAAAGAAAAAACAGTTCTGCAAACAGAGTAAAAAAACACAAAAACACAAACAAAAAAAAATAGCCATTTTCACCCATGCTCCACCAATGCATCCTTAATTGCCTCAACACTAGTTGATCCAGTGCTGTAGGCTTATAGCACTTTCTGCATGTTAAAACACCACCTACTGGAGTCACAGTGGTGGCAGAGGAGGGACTCCAATCAGAGATACGAGAGGATGTGGACGAAGGAAGAGGCTCTGAGGAAGAAGTACTTAGTTGTGGGACTGCTTCCTCTGTTGACGCAGATGTTATTGGTCAGGAGGTAGGGTTCATAGCACTGCAGGGATGCAAAAAGCGTATTCTCTGTACCAGTCTCTGAACTGTTGGCCCACTTGCTGCCAGTGGTAATGGGTCAGGTGGTTAACAGAAGCAGCAGTGCCCAAGCTTTGCACTGCGATGGTCAACAATCCTCTTCAGAGCACTTCTCCCGATAAGGTGCCCTGTCACTGTTCCACATCCAAAAGAGGAGTGTCATTTGATACTTGAAACTACCTCCAGTATAAGGATGGGGTGAAGCTCTTGTGATGGGAATTCTTGGGAGAGTTGGCGGCTCTAGCCACTAAACATCATCTTCCTGCAGGTCTTCGGAGTTTCCAGGAACAGTGACCACCTGGATGTCTTCATCACTGGAGGGTGTATCAAGATAATCACTCTCCATTTCCAGAAAAATTGAAAAATAAAACAAAAAATGAAGAATCAAAATGTCTTTAAAAATTGAATAAAAAACAAAAAGAAATATAAACCAAAAAAACATAGAAACAGAAAAGAAAGGGAAACCGCAAAGGGAAAAGGTTTGGGAATAGGCGAGTGCCAAATGAACAAATAGGGTAGTCAGAATTTGCACTGTGACAACCTCAATTTGTCTCCAAAGCAATGAATAACTATAAAGTATTCCTGCAAAATATATATATATACCTGTAAATCACGACCTGTATATGTATGAACTAATCCAATCTCGTTTTCAATAGATTCAGGTGCCCTTGAATCATTTTACAGATTTGTGTATGTATGATTTTGGACTTGTAAATAAATGATCCTGTTGTATTTCCTGTTAACGTTATGTATTGCTGTGTATATTAATGACAATGTTATTTGTTCATTAGATTAAATGAGACCTTAGTTTATTGTAAATACAACCAATTCTCATAAACTAATTTCAACATCACTACAAAAAAGTAATAAATTCACATACAAACTCTTTAAAATACACGTCAAAATACAATTCATGAAAGCATCCGAAAACAAAGAGAATCAGGAAATCTAATGATCTTTCTTCCATCAAATCAACAAGACCTTAAGAAAGCAGACAGCGGCTAAACCCCAACTCATATTCCCAGATGTCATAATCTGTTGCCAAACAAAACCAGCAGATGTAATGTTAAGAAAACATGTAAGGTGATCAAAGTGCAAAATACATGTTTGTTTAGAGACTGACATTCCAAAAGAACATGAACTATTTTTTCAACAATTGTAGTAGATTGACGAAATCCACAAGTTCTGCAGCTCCGCTTCAACCCCTCTGGAGCACTTGCAATGTCTTTTGTCAGGAGTAAATTAAGTCTCAGGTGTAGTAGTTGGGATTTCCAAACAGAGCACGGGAATTTACCAGATAGAATGGTAAGACTCTTAGGGCCTAATTCATAGAATGTTTTCCAATGGAGTTTTGCCAGTATAAAACGCTTCTGTGAATCAGACCGTTAGGGTCTGACATTTATTTCTATGAATGTTGTGTTTATTTTTTTCTTAAATTCATATTTGACAAATCTAGATTTGTGAATAAAATCTCGAATTTCAATGCGGGCTACATTGAAGTTTCGAACGGAGATGTTAATTGTAAATTGTAATTGGTTATTTATAACGCGCTTAATACCCAGAAGTTTCTAAGCGCAGACCCGGAGATCGAACCTGTGCTCCACATGTCTTGTTTCCCCTGCGTTGCCCCTGAGCTATCCTCCCGAGACCAGGGAGTTAGAAAAATAGATCACATTTCTTTGTATTTTATTGTTCTTTTTGCCAAAGAGAGTACAATTAGGTCAATTGCTTGTAGTCTTTACCTGCTCCTTTCTCACAAAATATGTTTATTTGAAGGTTAGGTTGCAGTTTTTATTTCCTTAGGTGTATACGAAGATCTCAATCGATATGCATGGAGGAACAGTTCTAATCAAGAATTTGGAGCATTAATCTCCAATCAACTCTTCTTTGTCTCAGTACTGTATCAATACTTTGTAACATTAAAAATCTCGATTTGTTTTGAGTGGGCAAACTTTAGAAATATATGCTATTGAGTTGTGGTTATTAGTTAACTTTCTTGATTCAGACTGTTCCTCCAAGCAGTTTTCAATGTTTGTATATGCGCAGTGATTTTAGGTGTTGTTCAAGGGGTTACAAAGATTGATTTGATTGCAAGGGACATTTAAGAGATAGATGAGTGATATTAGTTTTGTGAAAGGTAAAGTTGTTAATAGCAAGAAATCGGAGCTATTTTTCATGACTTCTCAATTCAAGGAGGAACCACTTGGATCTCGATTCAAATTCGACATGTGTGACTAATGAAAAGGGCCAACATTTTAAAATGTGTGTCTCATTCAGATGTCCTAAGAAAATATTTTGTTTTGTTTCTATATTGAATTTGAGATCTAAGAAAGTACTGGGATAAGTAGGACGGCTGTATGGGTATAAGATCTAGATTTGAGATGAGTGGTTACATTAGAAATGAAAAGCAGAAAGCAAGGATGTGCATGGTATTGTTCTTACTATGTGTGGATCATTTTCAATTAGAACAGTACAGTGTTTACACATTTTATGGATACTGGTCATAAATCTAGATCTGATATCAGCACATCCCTCTTCCTCATCCCAGTACCTTTGTAGATCTCAATCTGAGTATTATGTGTTTTCAAAAAAAGTTGATAGTTGTAGGTAGTCCCTAAAATGACTTTTAGGTTAATACTTTATAAGATGTATTTCTTTACACTTGAAGTAGGCATGCTTGAATGCTCTCTACAAACAAAAACTGTCCATGGTTTGTTAGGTGAACCATTCACTGTTGGAGTATCTAATGTTAATATTGCAGATGCTCATTATATGGTGATCATTGCAGAATGGATAAACTACTTTGTTAATGTTTTCCTAGTTTTTTTTCAATTTGTTTGGTTGGTGCCTGAGTCCTTTTCCATTTTGCCTCTGTGTGATGTATTAAAAAACAAATGATGTGTTTGAAAACATGTCTATTTGTTTTTGGAAATCATGTTTCATTATGCGAGAAAGAGAAACAGCTCTGCAAAATAAATCCAATATAATTACCTTCACAGTGAGTTATAATGATATCCTGATGTTGGTTCAATCTAAATTTGAATAACTAATGGAATATGTGTTCCCATCTCATGCCTATAATTCCTTACCAAATTATTTGGAAAAGCAGTAGTCCAGGATGCTGGTGAATGTGTCTCTGAATGAAATATATCATTAGCCAATGAACTTCTTTGTAACTCCATGCTGGCTCTTGTTGTGTCTCTGAGAGAGTTCCACTAGGCACTGTACAACAAAATGGTGTTGTAGTGAGCTATTGTATGTTTATGAGGGAAAGAAGTATATTTTGCTTAGATAGTTTGAATAGTGAACAGTTTTTCTTTTAACAGACATTTTATGAAATTGGTCTTCAAGATATGTTTCGAGGGTATGGTAATTGGGGAAGCCATGTTGCAGAGTTGGGATAGTGTCCTCGTTCTTTGTTTTATGTTCAGATTTTGAAATGTTGTCTTCATGCCTCATCAGTGACCTTTTTTACTAGTCTGAAGTGAGCTTGGGAAGTGTCAGGCTCTACTGGGTTTGTCTGATTTAAAATCTGTTTTAATTGACAGCAACCACAATGTTCACCCAATGTTTTGTTTGAAATGTAATTTGGGAATGTCCATGAGTAGTATATGTTGTTAGCTCTTGCCAGGTGTTTCTATTGATACTGGGATAAGAAAAAAATTGAGATGAGCAAGTGGGATGTACACGTATCAGAGCTTGATTCAGAGGAAGTGGTTAAAAAAAGTACATGACTGACAGCAGTGTTATGTTTATATTGTGCTTTTTTGTCATTTCAGATGTGTTTTACGTGATCTGCAGGCTTGGTTCTTGATTCAGTGTGTTCCACTGCACGGTTCTCAAACTTCATATTTAAGTAGTGAAATCTAAAAGTTGTTTTTAGGATGCTATTCTTTTTTATTTGGCTTAAGGGAAAATGTGAGGGCTTTGGCAGGGATAGATGAGTGGTGTTAGTTTTGGTAAAGGTGTGCTTTGGGCGGAGAGAAATCCACACTATTTTGCATAGTTTCTCGATTTGAGGCAGTAGTAGATGAAGGACGAATGAAAAGAGTCAATATTGTCAAATGTGTGTTGTAATATATTTATGTTGGTTTTTCGGCTCAAGATGTTAAATATATGAGTTCTGCTTTTTCTTCAGGTGTGTTATAGATTGTGTGAAAAGGCATTTTTTGAGCATTTACATTTTCCATTCATACAAATTAAAGTTGATGAAAGGT
Organism: Ambystoma mexicanum; assembly: GCF_040938575.1. Taxonomy (NCBI): domain Eukaryota; kingdom Metazoa; phylum Chordata; class Amphibia; order Caudata; family Ambystomatidae; genus Ambystoma; species Ambystoma mexicanum. Next base: position 1,052,465,909 of record NC_090941.1, read on the forward strand.
TAAAGTGTTGTTTTGATATCATTGGTAATACACATAAATTGAGCATTGTACACAAGCACAGTTGTTTGAATAGAGAACTTGTTGCATTAATCTCCATCCTACTCTTCTTTGTCTCAGAACTCTATCAATAATTAGTAACATTTTGCATGACTTCTGCATGAGGGAATTTGAACTGTAGATCTCGATTTGAAATGAGTGACTAATAAAAAGAGCCTATATTGTAACATGTGTTTGTGAATGAGAGATGAAAAGGACTGACGGGAGAAGAACTGTGGGATATGAATGACCTCAAGGTAGATCCACCAAGGAGCACACATAAATTAGCTTTAGAAACAGCACAGTCATGGTCAAATACTGGGCTAACTGCTTGCAATGGTAGGTTGCTGGGAGATATGAGTAAAATGTGTTAGATTGACTATGTTCATATAAATGTAATAGAGTGGTCCAGCTTCAAGTATTTCATGGAAATGCCAAGACCTGTAGGTGATCACAATCCTACAAGCCTATTTTTAAATATCTCCTCTCAAAGAAATTCTAGCCAGTTGAAATTATGGTTGGTCCTCAATCCTTGCACTTTTAAAAAGACAACAGAATGCATGGAATTGTTTGGATATTTATGAGTTGGTTCCAGAAATCTACAGCAATTTTCTCTCTGCATTAGAATGAATCCTGGGAAGCAGTGTTCTAACTACTACTTTTCATCAATGTTATGTTATTTTTCTTATACCGCGCCAAAGCCCGTAGGCATCCAGGCGCTAAGAGACAGAGGAAAGGCAGGTTACCAGTAAAAACGATTGTACTAATAGAAGAGATGGGTCTTCAAGCGTTTTCGAAACATGAATAAGTCCCCGGTCTTACGCAGAATAGCCTGCAACGCATTCCAGGCCTTGGCGTCTTGTAGATGAACCGCTCTGCCAAGCCAGCGGGATCGTTTCACACAGTGTTGGACTAGTAAGAGATCTTCCGCCGATCTGAGTCTTCTTGTGGGTTGGTAGACACTTATAACATCCTTCAAATAGATTGGTGCAGTCCCAAAGACGCATTTATGACAGTTGCTAAGTGGCTTGAACCGAATACGGGCTTCAACAGGGAGCCAGTGTAGTTTTTTTCTGGCGGCGGTAACCGGTTCAGAACATTTCATCTGAAAGAGGTTAACCCTATGGAATAGTGAATAATGAGTTATTCAACAATAAAACAGTATATCTAAAAGGTGTGATGCAGAGTGCTGCTGGAGTAATTAGTGCATGAATTTCCACTGTGCACTAATTTGAGCAGCACCGTTGACTTCAATAGAGGTAGTGTGAACCATCTTTAAAATGATGCAGCGTGTGTTAGGAGTGATGTAGCACTGATGTGAGGCCTCAAGGGTAAACTAAAGAAGGGGTGATTCGGTACTGAGCATAGCATAGTGTAGTTTGGGTTCTAATTAGCTTAACACATTTAGACGCTCACTCTACTAATGATAATAATCTTATCAATATTGACATTAGCAATTAGACTGGGGTGAGAGTGGTTTGCGTGGGCCATCGAACTGCTGCAGGTTGTGGGTGCATGAATTCACACTACAACATTGGCCTAGTAAATAAAGGCAACAATTGAAAGATGCAAGGAGGAGTGCTTTACAGACTTTAGATTCAGAACACAATGAGGCAGTAGAATGTGTTTTGCAAAAACAGCTACTTTGTTTGAACAGGAAAGCCAGAAAGGATGTCAAGATGCCATGTTGCACATTTCATCTGGGCTGGAGACAAGTGCTCTACATAGGTCACTGGAAAACCAGAAAGGGTTTTGAACGTTACTGGGGGTGTGGCCAAAAGGGGAGGTAATAATTGACTGTTGTCATCACAGTGGCATCTGAGAATAGGAGGAGAAAGAGGTAAATAATCCATCCAAAAATGTAGGCAGGGGGGAGGAGGTGAAGCAAAGAGGGCTTAAAAGGTAGACGAGGAGGAAAGGAAGGGGTTGGCCAGAGAAGGATCGAGTAGAGCATGAACAGAGAAATGAGAAAAATAAAAATCAATGAGTTGAGAACGAGTGCTGACTGCACTGCAATGAGTTAAGCCAGACTGCAGAGAGGTGGGAGATAGGTCCTAGGAGACATTTTTGAACACCTAAAGGCAGCTGAATTTTGGTGAGAGAGGGAGTGAGTCCCTGTGAGATGAAAGAGGATGCAGCCATGAAGACAAAGCATCCTTAAGTTCTTGGTGAGTATAGGTAAAAAAATAAATGAGAAATATTTAATTAGAGATAACTCATATTCTAAGTGGTGATGCTTCAATTTAGGCACGAAAGGAGGAAACCCATTTGACCATTTGCTCTCTATGCACCAAAGAACAAATATGTTTTCCTGTCCAGAAATAGAAACTTGTTGGAAAGCGGGGGTGTTATATAGGAGTGCATAAAGTTTGACAGTTTTACTCCCTAGGCTACAGACAAAGAATGCACGTATTCCGCCAAGTTTGCTAATGGGTAAATAGTTTTTCTTGAAAAAAAGAAAGATTTATTTTGTGGGTGGTGGTTTTTCCAGGGCGTCTAATGTGTGCTAATACAAGCGCAAAACTAAATGGTCTGATGAATTACAAAAGCTGTGCGTTGTCCAACTCTCTCGTGTTGATAACATGCATGGTTGGATCTGTTGATTTGTTGTAAGCTTAGCTGAGGTCAAAAGGGACCAATAGCAAGTGCACTTGCCTCACTGAATTGTATGTGAAAGTGTAGTCCAATTTTACCATCACCCCACTCAAGGTATACAAGGACAAATGTAATTGGCAAATGAGGATGTGTTGGTCCGCAAATGATAACGTTTTCTTTCCCTAGGATATTAAAATGTGAAGTTGCATGTTAAGTTGTTTTTCCTATTACAAAAGGCACATCCCGGTTGATGCTTTGCTAATGTTTTTCTCATATTCTGTGCATGTAAATGTCTCGTTATGTTGCTGGAATTTTCGAATTAGCTTAGTAAGGTGCTGAATTATGAAAGCCTGAGGGATAGCTTGTTTTTAGGGTGACCTAGTCAATCTTTCATATGCAATGTCGGAGTCTGGTGCATCTTGTACTGTCAGTCGGAAAATCTAGTGTGCTTATCTCTGCACTAAGTCTTGCAACTCACTAGCCAGGCCTCCTGGAATAAAAGCATAGCAGGACATAGGTAGGCAATTATAATCCTGTACATTTTAGTAACATGCACATGCAAGTGTTTGTAGAGAAGCACACATTCCTGCACATGGTGAAAGTGCCTAGATTTATTTCCCCCACAGTGCTCAAAACATTTAATTGAGCAAAAAAAATCTGAGGGATTTTTTGAAGATATTAGCTCTACGTCCCTATGAATATAATAATATGGTTGCTAGTAATCTAAGTAAAATGTATTGGATTATGTATTTCAAGAGGCTGCATTGAGAAATAAAACTCACATTCCATGCTTTAAACTTCATCTGTCACACTTCAATACCAAATCATGGCAGGGTGGGACATGCAGTATCCTCCCTGATGTCATTAAACTTCATCTGTCACACTTCAATACCAAATCATGGCAGGGTGGGACATGCAGAATCCTCCCTGATGTCATTAAACTTCATCTGTCACACTTCAATACCAAATCATGGCAGGGTGGGAAATGCAGAATCCTCCCTGATGTCATTAAACTTCATCTGTCACACTTCAATACCAAATCATGGCAGGGTGGGAAATGCAGAATCCCCCCTGATGTCATTAAACTTCATCTGTCACACTTCAATACCAAATCATGGCAGGGTGGGAAATGCAGAATCCTCCCTGATGTCATTAAACTTCATCTGTCACACTTCAATACCAAATCATGGCAGGGTGGGACATGCAGAATCATCCCTGATGTCATTAAACTTCATCTGTCACACTTCAATACCAAATCATGGCAGGGTGGGAAATGCAGAATCCTCCCTGATGTCATTAAACTTCATCTGTCACACTTCAATACCAAATCATGGCAGGGTGGGAAATGCAGAATCCCCCCTGATGTCATTAAACTTCATCTGTCACACTTCAATACCAAATCATGGCAGGGTGGGAAATGCAGAATCCTCCCTGATGTCATTAAACTTCATCTGTCACACTTCAATACCAAATCATGGCAGGGTGGGACATGCAGAATCCTCCCTGATGTCAGACTGAAAGTGCAAGTTTCAACTGCTTCCTACACTTTTATTTTAAAAAGAAACCATTCCGGAATGGTTTTATTTTTTAATAAAAGTATAGGATCAGTAAAATGTAATTTTAAAAAGTAGAGGAACTCCGCTCCCAACCGCTCCCGCTCACTTCGACCACTGTGGCACCTAAAAATCTCAACCCACCTCTTATTATTGGGAGTGGTGTCCATGGATCCCCAAGAGTCTGTGCACTCTGACATCTCTATGCCAAAATGTCCTCAGTTTTCTTTTTTTTTTTTTTCTTTTTTTTTATTTATTGTTGTTTTTCGATGTCAAAATCTTTACAACATTGGTTTAAAATCATATTCTGTTATATACAAGTCAAATTCATACGTAACAAACAAAAAAAGTATAAAAACAAAGAAAAAATATAATACAAGATACAAAACAATAAAAATAGCAATATACTGAAGACTTAATTAAAAAAAATTCGGTTTGGCCATAGTTCATATAAGTAACATATATCCTATCAGCACTGGACCTTCCCGCATGATATTTACAATTAGCAATTCATATCATCATATCAGAGCTTCGAACTTAGCACTTCATACAGACATAATTTTAATACTTTCCAACTTCTGCTCTATTACAGATAGAAAAAAATATAAATCAATAATCAATGATTGCCTATGCCCCCACATACATTGTAACCACAATAGTTTGGATTTCTGCTTTGATGATGTATCCACATAATTACCTAAATATCTTAGGCGTTCCTTTGCAAAGTAAGTGCAATAAATCACAAGATGCTTCAAATTTTCAAATGATTTGCCCTTACAAAATCTACAGGTATCTACATGTAATGATTCGGTGTTCTGCCAGGATTTTGTTCGTTCTTTTGTTAAAAACAGATTAAATCTGAAACGCATATATGATATTCGTATCTTTTGGCTAGGAACCTGCCTAATATAAGGAATCAGTGGTTTCTGGTTATGGCGAAATTTTGCATATTCCATGTATGCTGGATACTTGGCGATTTTATCGGCTGTCATTGCCCAGTCGTGCTGAAATAATTTACTCTTCACAATTTGAGGCTGATTGATTAAATCTTCTGTATCCATTGCTATCTCTATCAAATTTTTTTGGCAACATTGACCAACAACATAAACAGATTTAGGCATACCTTGCTTAAGCATTTTTCCAAGATCTTCATATAAAGAGTTTGCCACCGGGTCCAACATTTTAGCATAGCTATTAAGTTTACGCCATAAATACCTATATGCAAGAGACTTAAGTCCGAGTTCATGAATAATTATTACATTTGGAAGAGATGGCGGTAAATGTAGAACTTCTTTCCAAATTTTACCCTGTAGTTTATTCAGGATATTCCCGATTTCTAATGAACATAAGTCTAAGCCGTAAATAATTATTGCTTCAACTTTGAGTGTGTAGAACTCAATCAATGGAAGTAGAGAAAATTGACAGATCTTTACGTATATTAGTTTCATCTGTGCAATTAATGGGGCTGCTTTCACAGCCATTTCGACCTGCCATTTAACAGTTGAATCTGAATTGCTTAAGTTATAGCCTAAATATAGCATACCCAAGGCACGGGGTATGAGCAACCCTTTAATACTCCATTGATACCTAACAAGCTTTCTCTTGTTTGTAAAGATCAGAATATTAGATTTATTTGGGTTTAAAACCAGATTATGAGTATCACAGAATTTAACTAAGGATTCCAATTTATTTTGAAGACCAAAAGGGGTTATGTCAAACAAAATGAGATAATCCGCAAAAGCGAGCCATTCAAGACGTAACTCACCCAGTTTAACCGCAAATGAATTACAATTGGACCATATATTGTCAATCTCAATAAGATATAAGTTAAAAAGTGTGGCAGCAAGGTTACATCCTTGTTTCACGCCTATATGTGTGGAAATCGGCGCAGTTAATAGACCAGTATTCTCGATCTTTATCATATAAGAGGTATTAGTATGTAAGAGTGCTAACATAGCGATAATTCCAGATGGTATGTGTAACTCTCTCATTTTTTGCCACAATATTTCTCTTATTACAGAGTCGAATGCCCCAGATATATCTAACAGGGCCATATAGATCGGTCCATGATTTTTTTGCCTAGCAAGCTTCAATAAATGCATCATTATGATTGCGTTGAGATGAGTGCCCATTCCCTTTCGGAAACCTGTTTGGCATCTAGACATGATCTTATGTTTTTCAATGAATGCATTTAAGTCCTTCAAGATTAAGGCAGCGATAATTTTCGCTGAGACATCTATAAGTGCTATCGGCCTGAAGTTGTTAGGATCATTCAACGCTCCTTTTTTGTGTAACGGAATCACAATTGCCGAAAGCCATGAATCTGGTACAGTTTTCATTTGAAATACCGATTCCAATCGCCTTAATATGATTTCAGACCAAAGCCTCGGGTCATCTTTTATAACACAAGGAGGAATCCCATCCGGACCCGCGGCTTTGGAAGATTTCAATTTCCCTATTGCTTGTTCAATATCGCCTATACTCCAAGGGCAAACGGAGGGGAGATCCATCATAAAGTCTGGACGTTGGATATTGCTAAATTTTAAGGGCATAGCATATTTCTTCCGATATAATTCCATCCAGACCTCTCCACTCACCGCTGAACATAACAACGGGGTGCCCTTCAACAATGGATCTTTTAGAGCCATCCACACTTCCCTTGGATTTTTCTTGATCAAATCTTGGATTATTTTCTGATTTGCCTTAGTATAATTATTGAACTTAAGTTGTTTAAGATCATTTTTGTAACAAATCAATAGTGCCTTTTTTCATTTACATAGGACTTTATAGACTTATAGTTTTTAAGTAGTTTACGTAAATCATGATTTTTCTGTTTTTTCCTTACTGCAATTGCTACGTTATAAGTGCTCGCAGGATTTCTGTGTTTTTCAATTTTTCTTTGGGCTGCTAATACTTTCATGTGACTAAGTATCATAAGTTCGTTCTTCTTTTCGCACAAGTTCAATTCTTTTTTAGACATCATTCGAATATTAGTTTTGTCTATGTCCCTGTTTACCAAATAATTTAAGTGCCTATATAGACCTGAGTTCCATCTAATTGAGATAGCTTTACGATCTACTTCCAATAATGACAAAGTAGATACAGAATTGTATACTGGAAGATGACAGTCCAGCCTGCACTCCAAAATACAGTGATCACTGAGATGGGTAGATATGATATTACACATTGATGATGTGTTTGCTAAGGCCCTTGAGATTACAATATAATCAATAGTCGAAGTCTTTGTGCCATGAATCCAAGTATATAATGGGTCTTGATCCATAAATGGCATAACTTGCATGTCCCATAGTTCGAAATAGGTTGTCCACAGTTGTCCTCTTTCATATGTGGATATTGCATGTTGATTATATGAACTCTCAGTGGATGCGCTCGTTACACAAAGATTAGAATTGAAATCGCCACCAATAATTATTTGCATATCAGTAGTGGTTACTACAGCATCAGACATCACGTGATTCAATTTTTCAATTATGTTATCAATAGATATTGAGGTAGGATTCCAATAAAGTGCAATTAACAATATATATGATAATGTTTGCATACTTGATGACATTTTAATAGCTAGAATATCAGTGGATATAAAAACTTGTCAAGTTTCAACGCAATATGCGTGTTTTATAAATATCGCCAGGCCGCCAGATGGACGTCCAAATTGGCCTCTCACAGCATGTGAGCTATAGGCCATATATCCCTCTAAATAGATATCATGTAGAGCCATCGTTTCTTGGACTATTATTATCGCGGGTAAATCCCCCTGGTGACAGTTTTGGTGCCATGCAACTAAATTTCTAAATCCACAACAATTCCAGGAATTTATTACTAATACATTATCTTAAAGATTTACTTTGTCTTGCGCCCCCCATGTTAGGGTTTTCATTAGCGGCTCAAGCCGCGCAAGGCTTGTTACGATTTGTGCCACTTATTCGGATTGAACTCTGATCTTTTCATACAGATCACATACCTCAGGACTAAATTCACCTTGGGTTAGTGATGGTTGATGTTCAACAAAGCAAGTAGCATCTTCCATCGAGGAATACAATGACAAACCATAGCCCAGGGTTAAGAAATCTTTTTCATGTTTCCATATCAGAGAAGCAATCATTACAGAATGAAATGTACAAAGCATCCTGCAATTCGGCACATAAGGGAGTCTGATCCAGTCAATGTCATTCGATACTAGATTTCGTAAAGCAGGAATTTGATGGAACACTTTCATCAGAGAAGCACGGTTTAAGTTGGGTTTATCGACCTTTGTCGGATCTACCGTCCATCCCATAACCAATTTCATTTCTTGTGATATTTCTTTATCATTTAAAATTCTACCCTCACCACATTTTTCTGTGGTTTTACTATCACTAAGCAGGTGTGTTTTTACATGAACCTCTGAAATGCAAGACGTAGCCTGTACGTTCTGCTCCGCAGTGACATGAGGGGGGGCATTATCTTTATTCGCGTTGCTTACTTCGCATTGTTCACTGACACACAAAGTATTAGTGCCAAGATCAATACCGTCAATGTTATGCGCCACGCCTTGAGAAAGTTGTGATAATGATGTTATTTTCTTATCCATTTTTTCAAAGAATCGTTGTAACTGCGTCTGGATAATAAGCGGAGTTGATAATGCCTCTGCCTCGTTGGATTGTACATCTGCTATACCACTCCCCTGAGCTTGTTTCTTAACAGGAGGTTTCTGTAACACTACGGATATATCCTCCTTTTCTTTATTTTTTTTTATACCCAATAGAACCTGACTTTCAGTATTTAATTGAGTCAAATCGATAACAGTTTCATCCTTTATTTTTATATCGGAAATTTTTTTGTATATGTTGCCTGTCGCAGACAAGATATTATTTTTTTTATTATTTTTTTTGTTTTTGATACCTGTTGCTATTGGACCTGCCTGTGTATTGGCATTTTGTATACCGGCGTGAATCTTCCTTTTTATAGCTCTCGCATGGAGCTTTTTAGCTTTGCGAGACATAAAAAAGGTAGAAGTTTTTTCGTTGCCGTTATCTGACAGTGCTTCAGTAAACACATTTTGCTCTATATTGCAGCATTCGTTAAGATCAATCAGATCTGTAAGGGCAGAAGGACTATCCGGAGTGATTGTTGGTGTAGGTGGTTTAATTTCATCGTGGACAGCAAGTTTCTCCCCCCTAAATTCAGTTGGCACTAGATTTGCAGCAAGCAATATCTTTTCTAGTACTAATATCCTTTCATGTTGTAATTTGGCTATTTCAGCATATGGGGGTAGCTGTCTCGTGCTCCGTTCTATGGCATTAGCCCTTGTATCGATATCAGTAATGTCAATTTCATCACATGAGATCGTTTGCGTTGATTGCGACTTTAACAAGGACACCCTCCCCTCATTTGCCTCGGACTTGGGTTTTGTCAGCATATTTTCTTGTTTTGTTTTTTTCTTAAGTACTTGATCAGCCCAAAAAGAATGGCATTTATCTTGCGCCATCAAAAATCCCTCTATTCTGCTCAGTTTGGCATTTAGTTCTGAGGTGGCTAGACTCAGGGCACCAATTGCTCCATGTGTAAATTCATGTCCTTTGTCCAACAAGTTCAGAATTCTTGTCAATACTGAAAAATTCTGTAGTTCTTGTTGATTAAGATCCACTAATGTATCTTCCAGGGGAAATAAGGGAAGTGAGGAATTTGTTTGGCGAGGTACATCTAAGGTCGATTTAGTCATAACTGTATCAGAGCCAATGACCGGAGAATGTGGGTAAGTCATATCTGTTAAGTTTTCCTTTAGCTCATTCGCAGGTGAGCTCGCATTTTGCATTTTCCCTTTTGATACCCAGCCAATATCATTCAACCTTGTTTCTGCTAGCTGATTTAGATTATCTGCAATTGTAGTGTGAAAGTGGTCTTGTTCTCTAAGTCCCCTTGAACACGCTGCTGGTGTCGATGGCCCATTTGAAAGACGAGTTCTACTATGCAGTTCAGCGAGCACCACTGGTGCAACTAAAGAGGTGTCTGTTGTAAATGAACTGCATCCCTCAGCCATTTCCCCCAACATTGAGCTATCAGTGATTGGTATATTGGTTATAGGGTTCAAGGGATACGTGATTTCCACATTTGCATCACTATGAGTTTGGACTAGGGAGGCCAGTGTGCTATTTTCTGATACAGACATCATATTACTCAGGCTCGTTGCAGGTACTATTTTCCTCGAGGCTGCTATGGAAACAACAAATTCACTGGCACTAATATTAACACGTTTGCCCTTTTTTTTTGTCTGGTTTAGCAATTCATAAACATCTTCTTCAACTGAAACATTTCCTTCGCTTAAGGTGGAGGGAGACCCATTTAGGCACCTTTTCCCATTTCTCAACTTTTTAACCATGCTGCAACTTTAGCACACACAATGATTATATACGTTCACCAAACAAAATCTAAATTGCCCAAATTTCTATGGAGACCTCCCACCCAGCCACTTATCAAACAAGTTCCAATTTAGCTGTTATGAATCAATACTCTCAAAATATACACAATATAGGGCAAATCAGGGCAGTTACCTTTAGGTCCCGTAACCGTACTACTTCTAATTGAAGCAATTACTTTGTGCACTCCACGCACCCACGCCGCGCACCGTGAACAGTAAACAGTACTTGGTGTACTTGGTGCGCAGCGCGGGTGCGCTGGAGTCAATGTTTTTATACTATCAGAACGAGGCGATGTACTCCGGGAGGAGGAGTCAGCGTGTTTGGCGCCTTTAACATAAACAGTAAGAGGAAAAGAAGAAAGGAAAAATAACAATCAAAATTGGCGCGTGTTTAAACAGGGAGCTAATCTGACGTGCTGTTGCGAGCTCGATTGAGAGTATTCAGTCACCTTTTACTGTTTCTACCATCCAGGCAAGGCGGTGTTGCTGTGAAAGACGTCCTCCTTATGGGCGCTCGGCAACACGGCACAGAACAGGGAGCAGCGTTCCCGAGTACAATGCGGAGCGCTGGAAACAGCTGATAGAGTCGCCAGCTGATAGAGTCGTGATCCACGATGACGGGTTCCCGATCAGTAAACAGTACTTGGTGTACTTGGTGCGCAGTAATTATTCTGAACCACAGTCTACTTGATAACCACTGCTGCATGCTACCTTTGTCGCTACAGCTCTTGTACTTCCCCACTCTCGTTCAGGATCTGACTCTGTGCACTGCCAGAGATACAATCCCACAAAAGGAGTGCTTTATGCAAGGAGAACCATTACCAACATATTGCAACAGGCATATACAATGGAGTCCCCAAGTTGCACTACACTTACATCCCTGCATGACCATTGGCAACTTCTACAGTGAACACACTATAAATAGACCAACTAATCCTCACACACATAGCACTTCAGCAAACTCTACAGCAGACATGCAAAACTTCACACCCGTACCGCCAAATCGTATACCTCAAAGCCGGCCATTAGTCCAAAGCACTACAAGCACACGATGCTTGGACAAGGATGCCTCTATGATTTTGAAAGAGAACACTTGTGATTAGACTTTCACAGAAAGCTCCAGGTATGTCCGGCCTTCAAACATGAATGCACATTGATCTCTTCACTTTCAGATCAACCAGAGAGGCTGGAGACCCTGCAAATGCGCCTAGTGTGGTGTAAAACCCAGTAACATAACATAAACTGTCAGACACAAGACTTAGGGGGTCATTACAAGTTGGGCAGTAAGAGATACCGGGCACCGGTAAGGAGACCGGTGCCAGTAATCGCTTACCACCCGATTCCGAGGTCCCTTGGAGGGAACCGTAAGGAACGTGTGGTCTGAACACATCCCTTACGGTCCCACTAAGGGACCAGGGCGCTAATAATGGGCTTGCCATTCGCGAGCCCGTTAATAGTGCCCTCCCCATTCCCATTGAGCCATATGGGGGCTCAAATGGGAATGGGTAATGGTTTGTTCAATGGCGACTTACCGGTCCCGCCAAGGTCGGACTGCACCGGTAAGTCCCCATTGAACAACCCCGGTGCCGGACCCGGTATTGGGTCCCCAACTACAATCACCTCTCAGTAGGGGCAAGCGCTTCCCGGTCATGGCTACCAAACTCTGGAATAATCTACCACCAGAATTTAAAAAAGAACAGGCCTACTGGACCTTCTGTAGAAACTTAAAGACTTGGTTGTTCAACCAACGTTGCTCCTCCTAAGACTCTTCCATCCCACTACTGCATCCCCCCACCGCCCTCCCTTTTTCTCTTTCTACCTTAATGTAACTAGTGCCTAGATACCAGAGGGTGTTGGGCACTGTAACAAAGGCAACAATAAATAATAAATAACAAACAAAGTTAAGAACATTTCTCTAAATTAAATCATCTATGAAACATGTGGATTGGTCATAGTCTAATCGCTTCTTTATACTGCACAATATTCACATTTGCTGAGGATTTCTTTTTATGTAAACATGCTGTGTTCGAATGAGGATGGACATATGGCAACTCACCAATCACAACTCATCAATGTTGCCATCAGCGCAAGTATCCAAAACACACCTCCATTCACTCTTTTCAACGCCAAAACCTTACCTGCATCTCAGCAGTTTCTATAGTTCTATGCTGGCACAAACATCTGTTTCTAATACTCTCAACTGGACCCTGAGGTCAGACCTAATTAGGAGCTAGACTTAGATCCTCCAGAGAAGAGCACGTAATAGGTGCAGCTTTAATTAAAGCACGATTTACATTGACGTCCATATGAGGACTGCAGAGATGGGCTCACTCGGATAGGTGAGTCCATCTCTGCTTATCATATCACGTTTAAGCTACCTCATAATCTAACAACTAAGGAAGGCGTGTCTGCTGTAGCAATGTCTCTATTGAACAGTGTATTTAATTGACAAGCAATTGTGCAAAGAGTTTAACTAAGCATAACGAAACCCAAGATAAATGTATGTTTCCATTTCATGTAGTGCCAGTCCCAGCCAGTGCTATCAGCATTCTGAAAATATTGAGCAAAATTTGAAAACTTTCATCAGTTACATATAAACATACAAATGAAACGCCTGGTGTTTGGTTTGTGATTAGGACATGCCTTAAGGGCTGTCCGGGAGGCATTATTATGATTATTTTACTTTGCGTGTAGCCCAAATCTAGCTCAAGACCAGTGGGGGGCTGAAAAAGAGGAGGATGCTAGCATTGGGCAAGGTATTTTATTCTGAAATGCAGTATTGCTGGTGGATGAGCGAAGGGATTTTTTTTCATCAGTGCTGTAGTCTGAATTTAAGAGCCTTGTGCATAGATGTGCGGTGTGGCGGAGCTAAACGTTTAGGGGATTCAGCATTTCATAAAAGACAGAAGTTAGCCCAAAGCATCTAGTAGCGGGAGGATGCTCAGACTTACAAACACCTACTGCCTTTGACACTATTGATCACTCATATCTCCTCAATACTCTCTTTCTTCTAGGGATTCATGATGAAGCCCTTGTCTGGATTGAATCATAATTGGCACCTCACCTATTGTCTGTCTCCTTGAGCAACAACACCTCTCAGCTCACTCCTCTAACTGTTGGTGTTTCACAAGGCTCTGTATTCAATTCTCTCCTCTTTACAATCTACACCTCTGCTCTCAATCCTTTGGGTTCTTGTACCAACTCTTGGCGGGAGACATACAAATCATCTTATCTATTCTGATACCTCCTCTCATTAAAATTTCCAAATGTATCTGTCTCACTAATTATTGGATCGCTTGGCACTGTCTGATTGTAAACTCAAACAAAACAGAAGTGCTCTTCGTCCCTGCAAATATTCTATCTCATCTCTTCTGCTTCCTATGTAGTTCCCACCTGACATTCTCCCCTACTCTTGTTCTGTTAAATATAGAGAAATAAGATGAATATGTCAATTATTGTATCACTTTTTCATACTATATTATTTGATGTACCATACAATTTAATATATGTTAGGTTTTGCCGTTTTGAAATGTGTGGTATACTAGCACAGCTGTGTTCAATATTTACATGTTTTTCTAATTAAAGTCGAGCTAATGTTACATTATTTGTAGTATGATACATTAAAATGCCAAAGATACATTTTTATGTGTAGGGTTTTTACTCCCCAGTGAGTTGTTATTTCCTTCACTGCCCAAATGATTATTGTTAACAATCTTAGATGGTTGGGTACATGGAACATACATATATTTTTTTCTGTACTGACATGATGGGTAAAAATAAATGTACTCGTATTCATGTACTGATTGGATGTTTTATTTAGTTATTGTTGCACTGTTTTATTATTTATAGTCTTTGTAAGGGCAGCTGACTTTTTTGTGAATCGGCATTGTACTTGTTGATAAGGGTGAGTAGTTGTAAGAGTTTTCATGTATCACTGTTCATAGGAATTTAAGTACATGAAAGATATATAGAATAACAAAACCTTTGAAATTCAGTGATACAACTTTAGTTTAGGCACAGTTAAGGTATGTTCAGTGCAAGAAAACCCTTTCATTTCAGTGAAAGAAACGTAAGTTAGAGCACTGGTAAGGTGAAACAATCTGCTGCAATGAAAGCCTTGAAATTCAATGAAAAAACACATGACATCACTTATGGCATCATGAGTGACCTCACTGATATAGTACAACTTGTGTGCAAGAAAGAGAGATGCACCATTTAAAAAGTGTGTTTCTGCATAAAGGGTGGATTCAGCTTGGTTGGAGTATGCATTTGAAAATACTGTTCCTGTATCATGGCAAAGTAGCTAGGTGGACTGCCCACACGTGTACATATCCCAGTATGTGCCACATGCACATTGACATTGCACTGTGCCTGTCACCATGTGACTTTCACCAACAGGCCACATTTTCATGCACACTGACCTGACATCTACATGTGTGTACACTCCAACCGAGCACTGAATGTAGGTCAAGGTGTGTCCACACCCGACAATGCTTAACATGGCCAACTCTTACACTTAACCATACTCCCTAACCACCTAGGATTTATCAGATGTCATCAGTGATGACATCATATGAGAAATCAGGCAGGACATCACCTGCAATCACCTCACTAAGCACATCCTCTCTATGCTATTTTGATCCATTTGTTTTCAATGGGAACATATCTTACACAGAAATCTATGGGTGATCACGTGTTTCTGTGTTAGGTTTATATCATTAACACAATTAATAACACATGCTAAACGTACATCCAGAAAGATTGATTTTACATGGATTTCTATGGAATCCAATTGGTTTTCACATGTGCAAAATCATGTGGATTCCAGAGAAATCAAACGAATCTCCACACAAAATGGTTGTGGGAAGAGATGCTCTCTTGTCATATTTGTTATGTGGAGCAGATGAAGTGGTATATGCGTAAATTACAATCATTGCCCCTGATCAATCAGAATCACACATATTTTATGTTCCTCTTTGCACAACACAAATGGCCCTTTTTTATTTAATTCAAACACTATTGTACTTTCTTTTAACAAACATCTATTGTATCACATTCTAAATGTGTTTTGTTTTAAACAATGCTTGAAACAAATCCCTATTTTGATTTGAAACCAAAAGAAAATCGCAGTGTCTGCCTGTACAGGAGTCAAACATTTGTTTTCTGTACCTTCAACTAAGATTGACATTCACAGTGTATCTCTATAAATTGGCAGTAAATCACAGTGACTTGTTTAAATATGCATGATGTTTAATTTCTATCAAAGTAATACAGAGAGAGCAGAAAAGTACAGTAACTTGCTTGACTGTGAAAGACATATGCCATTTTTCAGAGGTTAAAATGAATATATATTTATAGTTGATTGAGAAATGCATGACATTTCTTTTTGAGGGGCCAGAGAATGCCAGTGGGTGGCTCGAATGTGAAAGCCACGCGCCATTTTGGATGATGGAGAAGCATGATTGATTTTTGGAAGAGGCTGAAGATTGCATTCAATTTGTATAAATGAGTGTGGACAATAGGGTCATTATGACCCCATGAGGATGGGTTGTGGTAAAAGAGTGGTGGTAAGAGTGTTGGTAATTTACTTTTTTTATTAGTTTACAGTGCAATTGGTTAATTATAACCTTATTCCCATTTCAAATAAACAATTAAATGCATTACATTTCATTACATAAAATTAATCACTTACATTCATTGCATTTCATTTCATTACATCATAAATCACAAATTCTATACATATCATACCAATTGTTTAAAATATGGAAGGCCATTGACATAATAACGTTGAAAGTATTCATCTACGAAATTATTATAGTCCTTTAAAAAAAAGAAAGGAGTATTACAATTAAAATGCACAAGTTCTAACATCTTCCAATAAACACAAAAAAGAAAGAAAAAATCAGTGTACAGATATAGTTCAGATCCTCCCTTATCTAATTTCTTTCATCATGACAATAATTAACTACCAAATGTGGTATGCAGCTCGAACATATAGCAGTCTTTCCGCTGTGAGGATGGCGGACCAGAATTGACCTGTAGTTACCATTTTATAGTCACTTGCCAGTTCCTTATAGACTTTGCTATAACATTCCTACATGCAGTTACACTCCCGTTAACTGGTGTCTAATCATCTCCACATCTTGCTTAAATAATCGACACACTCTTTCTTTGTACGGGACAGAAGTCCAGGCCCCCACATACTCATAAAATGGCAGGATGTTAAAATGGAGGAATAGAATAAACCTTAAAACTTTCTGATTACAGATTTTCATTAAGTAATTTTGGGATTTTGATATCTTAAACCCCTCCGTGGAATATTGGGCGTACCGCTTCTATAAGCTTAATATGCTAAATGATTAGCTATGTCCCACTCCATGACTTTTTTTTAGGCATTTATATGTATTAATTGCTTCCATTTCATCTCTAGGCATGTGCAGGCCAATATCCTATAAAAAAGGTAGTGGCAGTTAGTTGTATATTTTTCATTAACCCATTTTGTTTTTTTCTAATATCCATGTTCATGGCAATCATACTCCGTAGGCTATTCTGATTCTGCTGTGATAGCATTATCTTAATGAAAGGTTTACTGCAGTCTATCTTCCACAGCGTAGTTAGAGATACAAATCCCAATTCACATATCGTGGCTTCTACTTTGGTAATCTTAAAACGGATCTCCTTAGTTTCCACTCCATTTTATTAAACCATGTTATATATTTGGCCTCAAGTGTTTCTAAAGCATATAATATGCCAGGCAGCATACTGTGTTTGTATATCTCTACTAAGCCCTCAACAGAATACCCCCCTTTTCTTGCCATGTATCTCCTAATGACGTTCCACTTTTTCATCATCTTTTCTTTAGGTATATTTTCATAGAATGTTTTTGGGGGTTTATTCATTATAGGAATGCCAAAGTGTGGGTACATTTCAACTACCTCCAATACCTCTGTATCCATCTTCCAATTGCATCTTTGCTTTTTATTCTTAAGCCCTCGTTCCCCAATTATCAAGATCTTAGTTTTTGTTGCATTGATACAAATATTGTTGTTCTTTGTGAATGTATACAGTGCATTGAATATTCCCTGCAGTCCTACTGGTGTTTTGCCCAAGATGACAGTGTCATTTGCGTACATCATCCACCTTATTTTCAAATTGCCAACATTCCTCATGTATTTCTTCAAGGGCTTCCTTCATATCTGCAACATATAGATTACGTGCACAGGGGTTATTTTATAGCACCCTTATCCAAGCAGAGAGTCACGGTAGTCACGGTAGTTTCAGTGTACATGGCTTTTAGGAAGTGCAGAACTATAGGGCACACTACACAGTTCGACATGTTACCCCAGACACTTTCCCTGGAAACACAGTCAAACCCTCTGGAGTACTGAATGAAACATACATACAAATGAATCCCTTTACTGCGGATGGTTTTCAGACACAATATGATTCAATGTGATCATATTGTCTAGGGTACTGTAGCCTTATCTAAAGCCAGTTTGCTGAGGGGATACTAGATTTGTTTCACTAATCCACACATTAATTTTCAGCAAGAGAGTGCAGAAACTCTTATAGATAGTATCTGCCATAGCCAGTAACTGGTAATTACTTCGACTAGTTCTTGCTCCCTTTTGGGTACTTTTGGGTACTAAAATAGCTTTATGCCAGATCCCTTGAATTTCCCCACGTTGCCAGACATAAATGACAGCATTAGCTAGCCCACCGTTCCTGGACATGTGCATTTTGTTAGTTAATTATCTTCAGGATGTCTGTGCAACCAGAATCAGGTTGTCATTTATTATTTCCCCACAACTTTATGCTCTACATGGTAGCGTTGCCCAACATATTTTAAGCATTCCACTACAGGTATCACAATAATATCCTTATTATCGTCCTGTATTAAGTGTTGTCTATACAAATACCAACATTTCTTTGAGTCGTTGGTTTTGCATAGCTTAAAGATTTTTCTCCAATTTGCTTTTTTGATGTCATGTTTATGGACCTTCAACCAGTTCCTATATTGCATATATTGCATATGTAGAGTAGCTACCATTTTCCATTTCTGGTCCCAATCCATCCCCATTAGCTGTTTTATTCTTCTTATTTCCACATTCATTCTTTTTTTGTCATTATGAATATCACTATCATACATGTTGGCATGCTTCTTCACTGTTTCTTGTGTTACGCTAACTCAATTCTAGTCATTGAGATAATACCAAGCATATCACACAGCCCCTCAACCCTGTTCTATTCATCTCCTTGCTATCAATGGGGAGGAGGTTAAACATATTGCTGGGGGCAGATCTCTGTCTTCTGCGGATGCCTCTCTCTGGAACATCCTCCCTGCCTCTCTGAATCTTGAATAGAACCATCTCTTGTTCCAGAAGCAGCTCAAGACTTTTCTCTTTGCTTCCGCCTTCTCTCTTCCTCTTCCCAGCTGATATCCTGTCTGATAGCTGCATCGATTACCAGGCTATTCTCTGAACTACGGGCCCAGGTCCCTGCCCTCCCAGCTGCACACCTGCACTGCCTTCCGGCAAACCTGTACTTGGGGCTGTATCTGTAACCCTACAGTCCCCCCAGCTGCACTATATATCCCTTGCTGTTTTGCACTTAACCTTTCACGTCTACCTGTTGGCCACGCTTCTTGTTTCTTGATGTTTAGATCCTATGTCCTGCACTTGTCCCTCCTCCCCTTGCCCGTGCACTGTTCCCCTTTCGTCTCCCTGGCACTTGCACAATGTCAATGTCGCTCGGCCTAGTAAGATTGTTGTCTTGTCCACCCTTGTTCCCTTCTCCTGCCTCATTACGCTTTGAAACACTTGTGGATGGGCGCGCAATAAATAAAATATCATATCATATATCATTTTGTGAAATTTCATTACATTTTTATCAGTCTATAGGATCCTATTTCCACCCACCGTGGTCTGGATATTCATTTTTTCAACTTAGTTATAGATCTTTTTTTATCACATGCCCTATTCAATTTGCATTTACGCACTGTGTGATCACTGAGGTGGGTAAAGATATGTTCAAATTGACCGAGTTGTTTACATATACCATCACTAACAAACAATTAATCCACTCGGTAACCCACTTTTCTGTTTGTCCTATTGTTTCTATTTTTGGCCCTGTACTATCTGGATTTAAGTATGAGGTTCTAACCATTTGATTACATTAGTAATTTGGACCAGTGAGGTGCTACATGTCCACCTCTACCCAATTATGGAGGTAACATTACATCACATTTCCCAAATAATCATTTCCATTCCTCCATAATGTGTGTTGCTTTATCACAATAGGCATTAAAGTCTCCTACTACCATAATCTCAGAGTTGGGTGACTCCAGCATCCAACCTTCAATGGTGTCTGAGATCACTTTGACCAATGTTTCCAAGTGAGCCCTATGTGTGTGTGAGTACACATTTATCAATAAATGTTCATTGAACTTTCCCAAATTTCTTTCAAAACCCTTGCCATCTTTTTGTAGGAAAGAACATAACCCTCTTGTATTCCAAGAGATAACTACTGGCTCATGGCCAGTCTACATTTCTCAATTGTCCTCAATGTAGTCCCTCACAAGGATCCACATATCCTTACTCCTTTTCCCATGTTTATTCAGGTCTTTGTGCAGGCTGATATTACTTGGTTTTCCATGTGTAGGTCTATTGTCCATGATTTTATTACAGATTACAATTTTAAAGCCATTCCTCCACAGTAACTCTGAGTATACGCTAATGAGTTCAACAATGAAGGGTGTCCTAAATTGGACAATTGCCCAATTTTCCAGCTACCATGTTCAGCATTGTCTCTATTTCAGTGTCAGATGTTGTTATACCATGAAATTGGGAGACCGTATGTAAACAAAATATGTAAACGTTCCAGAATCCACTTTCGATTTAAATAGGGACTTTCCTCAGATGTATTCATCTCTATAATCTTCATACATTTACCCAAATTCAAAACCATTCCTTCACATTCATTTTGCTCATATGAGCATAACTTAATATATTCCTTGTTGGTATTACACACGGATATTTTTTTTTCCATTTCACCCATATATGAATCTCCCTTTCTCTAGTACAGAGCGATTCTACCAACTTATTTATAGGTATATTCACATACCTCATATGTCTTCCCATTTTTTCCTCATCTCCTAATCTATCCACTGTGGCCATTTCTATTTCATCCAGTGAAAAGCTATTTTTACGTAATAATACATAGAGTGCACTCCTGTTCTTTCACGATCTAAAGAATGTATCAAGTTTTAATGTTGATTCATGTATACATGGAAAATGCAATTATAATGTTTCAGGTGCAATGGGGTATTAGCTGCTGGCCCTTGGAGATCATCTCGAACAAAATACCTATATAGGCTGTTGTCTCCTACGGAGTCCAAAAACCTTCACATTTTACATAATTGGTAACAAGACTCAGTAAAAAAAAAAACTTTTTTTTAACTCCTGTTTGTATCTTGCTAGTTTCAAGTTAGTTTCTTCAAGGGTTCGATCAATTTCCTCTTTGGATAAGCGTTTGCTCAAATTTATTTTGATGTTTGCGATTTCCTCCTCAAGGTTGGTTAGATTGTGTGCCAGCTCCTCCAGTGTTAATAAAATTAAGTCAAAGGAGCATTTATTTAGTGATTGTCTCCACTGTTTAACAAAATTTAACAAAATAATTTAACAAAAGATTCTCCTTGCATAGAGTGGGCCTGTCGTGTTGACTATGGTTGCTGGCAGAGGAGGATAATATTGTGATGGGTACACGACAAAAAAAAAACATTTAAGTAGGGGAGGTAGAGCGGTATGACAATATATCTTAAATCCAATAGTGACTATTGGTGCCCGTATGATTCTGCGAGGAGTGGGGACATAAGGACACTATTGCTTACTCTCTCTTACTTCTGGCCCCATCTTCTCACAATCAAAATAGCTATTTACCTTTAATGATTACAGAATGGCCGCAGAGGATTACTGACAATATTCCCCTAGTAAAATGGCGGACATATGGGGACATGGGCACAGTTGCAAGATGAGATGGCTTTGCCGATCCAGGTCTGCACACCAAGGAGCTCCTGCATTATAATGTTTTGGCAAGGTAAGCAAGCACAAGCGTTTTGCTGCTTTTAAGTGCAAAACAACCTATTTGTCAACACACGATAATGCGTGCGAGCATAATGCTGCTTACGCGCCACGTTTACTTCATCATGGAGTAGACGGTACCATCATAGTTAGATATGAATATATGACATCTTAAACGTTGCTGGGGTGGTTTCTATTCTGCATATAGTGCCACCTCATTACAATTGGGCACAGAAGGCTTTTGGAAAGGTTCAGTCTGTGATTAGAATGAAGTGACTAGCGCCACGCGCATCTAAAATGCAACCATTTATGTTTCATAGGTGGTTCCAGTGTTGGGAGACAGCAAAGCGCTTCCCTCTCACATTGTTGGTGGTCAAAGACACAAATTGTTGTGTCCTAAGATTGCTACAGTAAGGTGCAGGTACAGATACTTTCACACCCTGTCTGAGGTGGAGATGTTAAGTTTGTGAGCTTATTCTTGAGAATGATGTTGATTATTGTTTCATGTAGGATGTTCCGGATACACAAGTGAAGAATTTAAAGATTGCAGAATTTTTCACTTTCACTTGCACAAACGCAGAGCCCTACTCTACTCAATACTATATCTTATCCGCACCCAGCAAACAGCCAACAGCACTCATTTGAGCACTCTGCTTGATACGCACGATCACTGTATGTATGCTGTGTTCTGGGTAAGGGGGCATGGCCTCATGAACACTATAGGGAAAACAAAGAGAGTAATTACTATTAGTTGCTAAATGGTGCTATTAAAGGCTTTTTATCAATCTTGGGCAATATCCATGTCCAAACACCTTTGTAAAGGCTCCTGGTGTCCACAAATATTAATTTGCACAAGTACAGTCCTGCGGGTCCAGAAGTCACGCAACAGCACACGTTCGAGCACTTTGCTTGATGCACACGTGCAGATGCGCGCGCTTGCTGTTTTTATGATGCGTTCTGGGGAAATGGGCGTAACCTCAAAAACGCTACAGTGAAAACAAAGAGAATAATTACAATTAGTTGTTAAAGGGTGCTATTAAGGGCTTTTAGCAATCTGGGGCAATATCCAGTTCCATATATAGTGTACCTTTCTAAAGGCTCCTTGTGTCCACAAATATTAATCTTCACAAGTACGGTCCAGCAGGTCCAGTGGTCAGCCAATATTACTCATTTGAGCGCTCTGCTTAATGCACGCATGAAGATGCACATGCTCGCTGTATTTATGCTGTATTCTGGGTAAGAGGGCGTGACCTCAGGAAAGCTACAGTGAAAACAAAGAGAGTAATTACTATTATTTGCTAAAAGGTGCTATTAAGGTCTTTTAGCAATCTGGGGCAATATCCATGTCCATATGTGTACCTTTGTAAGGGCTCCTGATTTCCACAAATATTAAAGTCCACATGTACGGTCCACGAGGTCCAGCGGTCAGCCCGCAGCACTCATTTGAGCACACTGCTTAATGCGTGCATGCAGATGCGCGTGCTGGCTGTATTTATGATGTATTCAAATTCAGGGTAAGGGGGCGTGGCCACACGAACGCTTTGTAAAATCTCCTGGTGTTCACAAATATTAATGTCCACAAGTACGGTTCAGTGGGTCCAGCGGTCAGCTAACAGCACTCGTTTGATGCACGTAATGGAATTACAACTACATTTTCCACACCAGCATACTACGAGTTTGTAAGTAATGCAGAGAGGACACCCCTAACACTTCAGCAGTGGTAACAATAAACAAGTTAGTCAATAAATGGATAATGAAGCTCTATGTGATACTTCTTTTGAAAAACAGGCAATCTCAGTTTCTTGTCTCACCATTACACACACGCATTATGTATTTCTCAGCGAGATGAAATACACATGGACTGGCCTGAGAATTATATGGTTTTTCTTTCCTCTATATTATGTTACATTTCAGGTACTGTCAACCTGCATGTAAACTCATGTCATTTCTTTCTGGGGATGGGTGGGTAAAAGAAAATCATTCCAGTTACAGGTTTGAGGATGAAACATGACTCACAAGAAGATCACATCCATTAAAACAACACACATACATTGTTTTTGTGGAAGAACAGAAAATAACAGTTGCTGACTTCAGTGGTCAACATACACACTGCAGAGAGACTTTAGTGTAAAAGTAACTGGCTGTAGGGGTGTTGGAGATTGCAACTGATAAATGATCCTGCAGTGAAATAGACATGAATTCCCTCTGAGGAATCAGAACAGTACTTTGACAGGCTTCTGTGTGAAACACATCAATGTCAGGAGGTGTACAATAACATAATGGCTGGCTTGAATGTGAACAATTCCAAGTCAAACAAATCATACCGTATAGTGCAGTGATGCATTGTGTAATTCCACATTGCATATTCGAGAGCACATACATGAGTAATGCATGTTGTAAGTACTCACTTTAGTAGTAACAGAGGAACCTATTATGGGGCCTTCCCTACAACATGTCAGCGGCACTTGATGCCCAATGAATGTTATGCTCTTCAGCCATTTGAAGCAGCCCCCAACTGTGTAAAACTGAATGCACTGTCACTGTCTAACGTGGTGATAAAACATGACGTGGTTGGCAGTGCAATTAGAGAGAGCAGAGCTAATGAGGAACAGCTGCCAGCTTTTCCTGCTGATGCAATCACAGCCACAATGAAAGGGAACAAAGCACAAGCTTTAAGGTGAATATGAGGATCTTTGAGGACCATTTTCATGAAGTACATTGGCAACAGTGGCCACTTGAGTCACACACTACACACTCCAAAACAGCTACAAAGGAGAATTTTCGTGGGGCCCTATATATTCGTTCTTATTTAAATCGTCCTTAAGTTCAGGTAACACTGCATTGATAGAGATAGGCATGTGGCACACATCACTCTGAGTGCGCATTTCACAATGTGCCTAAGTGTACATTGAGTCTACGTCTTGACAGATTCTGGATTCATGACACTTATTTTGTGATGGTATGAAGATTATTAACATTACTAGTGCACTAAGACTTATGTGTGGTCAGCTGCATTTGTCTAATTAATGCAACGCTCTAAGCTGGTGTCCTGCTAGTGTACAATCTAAAGTCATTATTGGCCTCATTACAACTCTGGCGGTAGCCGTGCCCTTATTAGGGGCACGGCTGCCATCGGAGTTGCATTTTTTCCGGCACCCACGAATGGGCAAGAACTGGGTCATGCCAAGCTCGGAGGACCCGGTAATTGCCCATTTGCGGGTGCCGGAATCAAGGGCCTCCCGATCCCCATTTTGCCCCATAGGGCTGAATGGGGATGGGGAGGTCGGATGCACCGGCACATACAGAGTTGTGCCAGTGCATCCGATGTGCTCTGCTCGCGGGTGCCATTACACCCGCCAGGAAAAACCTGGCGGGTGAAGCGGCACCCGCGAGCAGAGCACGTAGTATGGCGGTGCAGGAACTACGGTACCGGTAAGCATGCGGTACCGTAGTTCCCGGACCGCCATGCTTGTAATAAGGCCTAAGTCTTGCAATCAAAGAATCCTTTCCAAGTATCATGTTGAAAAGCTAGTATTCATTAAGAAGAACCAGAATTGCACCCCAACGCACTATGGCATGGTACTGTTGGACCAATTCCAACATGAACACAATGAAGTCTAAGGGGCAGATGAATTGTTGCTTTGCACAGGTGAGACAGAGCTACATCGAGTGGGAGTGTTGTGTGGAGTGATTGACACTGATAGATCTAGCACTGACTTCAACAACTTCAACAAACGAGGAGAGCTTTGCCATGACTTGTAGTCTACTTGAATCTGATTACTAGAACATCAAGCACACATAGAGGAGACTCACCGCCTTAAGGATGTCTATGGCGTTTGCATAGGAGAGGGTCTCTTGGTAAAAATATGTTAAACCAAAGTATAGCACTCCAACAGCATAATATGAACAAACGGATGAATGTTCCTCACAACTTAATCCTCTTTTCAACTCTCCCAATTAGCACAGCCACACCCACAAATTAGTTATCCTGAAAAAATGTATAGCTTTTCCACAGAGGTGCGACGAACCCCACAAAATCTTTAACACAGAAAACAGTTGCCATGTTAAAAATGCTTATTCCTGAATAAGATATTATTGGTGCTCACTGAAACATTAAGATGCCCCTTAAAGGGCTGAGCGACTGCCAAAATGTGCTACAGCTCTCCGCAGAACAGCACCTCCCTCCCTGATAAATAGAGATCATGGATCTTACACAGTGAGGAACATTGACCTCCACCTTGCTCCTAACATATCCTTTCACCACTGTCTGAGCTGCTATCACCTTCTTCTCCTGTTATAGCTTCCCATCAAGCACCCATCCAGGATCCCAAACTAACAACTGACTTCAAACTGAAACCTCTCCTGCAGAAATGTCTTCCAGCATCATGTCCACCTGTTGAACTATGAAAGCTCAAGAGCAATGGACATGCAGCCTCACTCCACAGAAACCCACCTCACCCACAACCATCTACTCTTTTTATATGGCTTTCATCGTGACAAGATAAATAGCTTAGACTGCATTCTATCGTTGCTCATCTTCCATTCCGAAATGCATTACCAATATCACAAAAATACAACTAACATACAATTATAGCAAACAAGCTGATGACAGGGTCAACATTAAAGAAAATGCATGGAAACACGTGTACATGTAGGGACAAACTAATGGTGATGGTGATGGAATACAGAAAGCTAAGTATAAACTATGGAATGAGTACAAATAGGGGACACACAAAAGTAAATCAATATAATGGCACAAAAACTATCACAAGTTTCTCCTTTTTCCACAAATGGATCAATCTACAAAGCTACCTCACTGTAGCTCAATATCTTTCTCAATGCAATTGTGGAGCCACATTGTTCTTTCCTCAACCTTCTCAGTAGCACACGCAAAGAGATAGTCAGTGAGCTAAATATTGTATTGAGCTATCTTCATATTTCAGAGGTTTGAGGGCTCTGACTGGCTTCCTTGAACTTCTCTCAGTTCTTTGAGGGTTCTGGTGAGCTGCTTGAACTTCTCTCTCAGTGTTTATGGATGTTACCGGAGGCATTGAACTACTCCCATAGGTTTTATGGTTCTGACGGTCTACCAGCTTTTTGGTAAGGTTTGAGGACTGAGGCTAGCTGACTTGAAGTTCTCCTAGGTTTGAGGTTTCTAGTCAGTCTGTTTAACCCATCAGTCTTGAATGACTCATCGCTCTTGAATAATGGCTCCAGATTTTAGCTAGAGTGTGAGCCATCAAAAGGGCTCTCGTATACCCAAATACAATTCCAACCAGAAGTTCAAGATGACCTATGCACCTGTTTATTTCACTTTGCCAATACTATAAGTCTTTCTCAAACGTCAGCCCCTTTCAGTAAAACAGGAAACCCTTTCAAGTCTGAAAAGTAGGAGATGGAAGTATTTTGAGCATTCATTTCATCTGTTTTTTGCGACTTTAGTACTAGAGGACCCTTGTTAGTATCCTTGAACATTCAGTTGCAAGACAGCCAAAAGCCAGATTTGGAAAAATATTGGCGTGTTAATTTAATTCATGTGGACATGCTGAGCGGAGAGTCATATTATTTCCAAAACGCAATTGTGCAATTCAGCCATACAGTTCAATAACTCTATGTTATAATATTCCTGGATTAATTACCCAGACTGAAAATAAGGCTGTAAAAATAAAGAGGTCAACATGCATTGAGACAATGGCAGAAATGGGGAAACATGGCTAGAGGAGTGAAAAGGGGACGGCAACAGTGCCAGTGATTTTTGGATGACAGCTATATGAGATGGCCACACTCAGTGAAGGAGTAAGGGGTCAGCCCTGCAAGGCTGGAAAGCAATGGTGCTTACTATGTGAAGCAGTTACATGCCTAACATTCACTACCACTCCACTCATCAATCTTTGCTGGACCTTTGCACCATACCAGGAAGTGAAGTGTTTCTGTTGTGCCGTAGCCAATCAATGAGTGGAGATGGGGAGGGACAGGAAGTCAGGCAGTTGCACTCCAGAATCTGCAGTCTTCACATCCGAGATGGGTTTATTTGTTTAAACTTATTTTTTTCAAATGATCATTCTGGGACAGTTGGAGGTGAGGTTTGTTGTTGGCCCCTAGTTTGGGAAGGCAATGACACAGAAAGAGGATTAGGCAAGAGGTCAGTTTTGACCCGTTCCCTGCCATGGTCGCTCAGCTTTACATCTGTACAATTGCATTTCTGTTAATTGGTCACACTCTTCCAATTTTGGTGAAAGCCACCACCATGCAGTGCAAAGCATTTAGGTCACTAAAATTCGTATTTCTTATAAGAAATTCTTTGAAATTATATTGGAATGTCAATATATCGGTAGTCAGGTTGGGCAACCATACAGCTTACAACACTAGTTAGCCCCACCTTTGCGACGCATGGATAGATTAGATTATATGGAGGTGGCAGTTCATAAGACTTATCATTTGTCCCCATTGTCCTTCTGTCTCATCTTTATTCTCCAACAGAAACAGCATTCCAAATGTCCCTTATCCCAATTTATTTTCTTTTATCCAGCAAAACCATACAGGTTTTGGACACTGCTGCACTATTTTAAATACATATTTTAAATTTCTCCCTAGTTGTTTTCCTGCAGTACTGAAGCTCACGGTGCACTCACCTGTGCTAACGTAATCACTGTTGAAGAGAGAGGGTGGGAGGCACTACTCATAGTAGTTTAAAGTAAATGTAAGTAAAATAAACAGACCCAACGGGTCTGAAGTGTTGTAAGAAATGTGAGTATATGACACTTCAGGTGCAGCAGGGGGAAGCTCGAGGCCACTCGAGATTCAAAGTAATGAAAAACAAAAGCATGCACCGACTGTTGCCGGTCGGTAACCCTGAATTGCACTCCTAGTGGGAAATAATCCCAAAAGGTTACTGAACATCAATACTCCCTCACGGAAATGTTTGTTCAACAAGGCGTGTTTTCAACAATGTTTAAAATAAAGATATATAACAATTTAATCAAGGTTTCAAATGGTCTACCGAGTACCACCACCCCTCTATAACTGTAAGCCCACAATCCAGAGACAAACCAGTTGGGAGCAATACAGGTGAAGGGGAGACCCAGAAGTTTCAATGACAACACCCAATGTTGGGGTTCAGACACATTCAATAATAAACACCCCACTGTCCAGGAGGTGTATAAATGAATTCATTCAATTCACAACTTGGTCGTACATACACATATGGGGTCATTACGACCCAGGCGGTAAGTACACCAACTTTACCACCATGGTGTAAACTACGTTTACACCATGGTGGATGGCGGATTTACCGCCCCATTCCAAGGTGAGTGGGGCGGTAAATCCCTATTTCCCATTTACCCTTCCCCATTCCCATTTTTGCCCCATAGGGCATAATGGGAGTGGGGAAGGCGCTAATTACGGCACCGTAAATTACGGTGCCGTAATTAGCACCAAGGCGGTTTAGCGCCATGGATTTTAACGCCTGCTAAAAGCAGCCGTTAAAATTGGAATCAGGCGTTAAGGGTTAACAACGGAGTTAACCCTTAACGCCTGAGTTGTAATGAGGCCCAGATTTATAATACAAAAACAAAGAATACCTTTTTGATTGATCTGGACAAAATACTCAGCAACAAATAACATAAAGCAAAAAATGAAGTATACCTTTAGTCAGTATAATTGGATTTGGTCAAAAACAGTTGTCCAATTGTAATTTCTCTACTTCTGAGCCGTTACATTCACCCAGCTCAGGAATATAGCTTCTAAAGACACTCCAATTTAAGTTGTCAGTGCCAATGCGTTTCGGATTATTGAAAATCCATCTTCAGGGCAGGACGTGTTTTAGTTTCAACAAATTCAAAATTCCGTTTGGATTCCTAGAAGTATAAGGATACACTAATTAGGTACATATAGAGTGTGGAGGAACTCGAAAAGTATCATTCCAACGTGTGGGTAAACTAACCTGCTTATCTAGGTACCCATTAGGAAATCATGGCCACCTGTGTGGTTAAAATGACATAAGCGCAGTTTGTAAATAACTGATCATTGATGAGGGATCAAAGTCTCACATGATGTAAATTCCATTACAAAGTAACTCACCCGGTCAGAGGACCCAAATGTCTTGCCGGGCGCGGTGACTAAGTCAGGCAATGGCTTCGACTCCGGGCAACTAGAGGTATGGAGAGAAGAAAGGGGGGGTGTGATTGAGAACATACTATCACATGCCAAATGGCTGTGAATTTAATTGCTTACGAAATTAATTGGGAGGCCCAAATTGTGTTGTGCACAACTCACGAGCTCCCCATACGATCTATCCCTGTAATCGACTGAACACAAACTTACTTGCACAGAAGAATTTGCTCGCGGGACGCCGAACAAAGCCGCCCGTCTCAAGGACGTGCTGCGCCACCAACCCATGCTAAAAGCGTTGTCAAGGGGATAGCCGCGCATGCGCGTCCCCGTGTCGGCCGCCATCTTCGTATGGGCCGTCTACACGCGAGCATAATCAAAGTATTTCAGGCCACCACTTGACTGGTGGGGACTAGCGTAAGGCTGTACACATTTCACTATTCACATATTCATCGCTTGGCACTAATCACAGTTGGCACCAGCAGTACTCGTGAAAATGTTTGCACAGGGCGATCGTAGCTACTGCGTGTGCGCGTACCTGCTACCGTTGCTAGGGACGCGTACAGCGCATACGCCACGTGGTCCTGTGTTTATAATGTGTCATACTTGAAGGTAAGGGTTAAGGGCAGATTGCACCCAATGAAGCAAGTCTCATGGGGAGTATCGGAGAGAGGCATACTGGCCTGTAGAAAGGTAGGGTGGGGAGAGGGGCACCACAGCAGTCAAAAACTGCTTAGTGCCCCTACCCCCCGCTTGATTACTGGTGGTTGACAATCGACTGGTGGGTCATGTACCCACATGGACTGTCAGTCAAATTAACATCCAAATTTGATAGTGGTCAAGATCAAGATACATTGGGCCTCATTACGACTCAGGCGGTAAGGGTTTTACGGCGGCGTAAACAGCGCCGACCCTTACCGCCTGAGTACGAGGTCCCTTAGCGCCATGGAGGTTTTAACACCTGCTTTTAGCAGGTGTTAAAATCCATGGCGCTAAGGGACCATGGAGTTAATTACGCCACCGTAATTTACGGTGGCGTAATTAACGCCTTCCCCACTCCCATTATGCCCTATGGGGCAAAATGGGAATGGGGAAGGGAAAATGGGGATTTACCGCCCCGCCAAGGTTGGAATGGGGCAGTAAATCCGCCAACCACCATGGCCTAAACATAGTTTAGGCCATGGTGGTAAAGTCACGGCCCAGGCGGTAACTTACCGCCTGGGTCGTAATGAGGCCCATTGTCATTAGATTTCGGGCATTGAACCGTAACACATTTCAAAACGTTTGCTCACAATAACCTCACATGTCAATACAGTTACATAACATTATGGTAAACCTAATTAATAAAACCCCAATCCACTTCTATCACAACACCTCTTGCCCATCACATTGCAGAGTTACAGAGTTATGCAAAAAGACTCCTGGTGTCAAACCAGATCACAATCTACAGAACCCTTGTCCGTAACAACATATTGGGTTGTTTCTAGCGGGGTCAGGATTAAAACCCGGCACTCCTAAAAATGGAAAGGTCCAATGGTACACCCTCTAATCGAATGAATCAGTTGATCTGTAAACAAACTGTTAGATGGATGTCGCTCAATTAAAAATACTATACAAGGTCCACTAACAGGATCAACATGGAAAATATTAGAGAAAACATTAGAGAAAACACATCAAATCAAATTCACAGTTCATGCTTCTGGGACTGAGGCAATCCAACAAGTCAATCCAACTGATCTCCCTCTAGAGTAATTTCTTTTGTACATCTCCCCCTCTCTGACCCAGTTTTACATGTTCCAAAATCATACATTTCAATTGAGCAATTGAATGCCTGGCTTCGACAAAATGCATTGCCACTGGAGATCTCACATTTTTAGTCCGGATATTCGACTTGTGCTCAGTCCAGCGTAGTGTGGCCTTTCTTGTGGTAATCCCTACGTAATAATAACCGCAGGGACATTTCAGAGCATAGACTACATTTGTTGAGTCACAGGTACATGAATGTTTGAGTGTAATAGATTTGCCTGTATGTGGATGCGAAATGATGTTACCGGGTATGATGTTGCTGCAATGTTGGCAGTTGTGACATGGTTGAGTTCCCTTATATTTCGTCTGCATGGCAGGGGTAGTAGACAGTAATCACTGTTGTCATTGTAAGCTCTGTTTTGATCAGTCAAATTAACTTTACAGCTTCATTTTCACTATTCATGTTTCAGTGTTAAGCTAAATGTGTACAAGTTAAGGACCCTGAAGAAAAGGAGAGTTTTGAGCTAGAGTACACACAGGGCCTCATCACGAGTTGGGCTGTAACGCCGGTGCTATAAGAATACGCTTTTAGCCCTACCGGCAACCCCCCGACGCTATTAGCGCCGGATCATGGGTTTGGCGGAAGGGTTATTGCCCATTCCCCATTGGGCCCATTCGGGAATTTCTCATTCCCCATTGGGGCCAATGGGGAAAATTTGCGCTATTAACGCCGGCGGATTCCCTGCCGCCGGTAATAGTGCTGAAAATCGGCTATTTTGCTGCAGATTTCCCCCCAGCTTAAATGCGGCGGTAATAGCGGTTACCGCCAGACTCGTGATGAGGCCCACAGTCTAATGCGGTTCTTACAGTTTTGCAATAGTAAGTACATGCTCTGCCGCACCTCCTTCACTGTCAACCCATAAATTAAAGGATTGATCAAGGGAGGGACAATGAGGTAGGTGTTGGCCACAAGGATATGAACATGAACAGGAATTCTGTTAGGAAAAAGAGTCAACAGTGTGCCAAAGAAAAATGGTACATACAAAGCTGACATAACGCTGATATGAGAGCTACAGGTGCTGAAGGTCTTGAGGCGGGCATCCTTGTGGGGCAGCCGGAGAACTAGTCTTACAATGAGACTATACGATAAAGCAATACAAATAATGTCAACAGGGCCTAAGAAAAGGGATACAAACATGGCATAAACATTGTTGACAGTAATGTCCGCACAAGAAATCTTTGTCATAGCCATATTGGTACAAAATGAATGGGCAATGCACCTGCTGCAGAACGAGAGTCTCAGGGTGAGAAGTGGGAGGGGGACAATCACAACAATAGCTCTCAACAAAGACAGTGCTGATAATTTAGCAATGAGTGCATGCGTTAAGATTGAGTGATATCTCAAAGGATTGCAGACAGCAACATAGCGGTCAAATGACATTGCTGTAAGAATGGAGGATTCAAATACTAACATTAAATGAATAAAGAACATCTGGGTGATGCAGGCACTTAGTTGGATTTCCCTGGAATTATACCAGAAAATGTCGAGCATTTTAGGTACTGCACAAGTGGATAAAACCAGATCTGAGAAGGCAAGCTGGGAAATGAAAATGTACATGGGTTTCTGAAGCTTGAGCACTGTTGTGATGGCCAAGAGAAGCATCACATTCCCAAGAACAGTAGCAATGTAGATGATGCTCAGTGGGGCAGCAAACCAGATGTGGTACGACTCCAAACCAGGAATGCCGATAAGGATCAGAGATGAAGGTCTGAGTGCAGAAGAATTCAGAATTGACATGATGCTCCCTCTATTGATGTAGGATTGGAATGCAGCCGTATCCTTTCCTGGGTGGGAAGAAGAGAACATATAGTGCATATGTGAATTCCACATTTGTAGTTGTTTCATATAAACAATATATGGAGTGTCAAATCATTTCTATACCCACATTTTGAATCTAATAAATACTTATATTCTTTGGCTATTACTGCATCAAATGAAACAATTTGTTATGATTTGACATGTCTTCAGAGTACCACAGCTAGACTGAATTGTTTTTCAACATATGAGTGGGTTGTAATGGGACGTATGGACTGCTGATTATGCGAGTCCATTTCCCTGAATTAACAATGAATAACTGCCTTGTTGTAGTCTGATCAGTGTCTTCTCTTTATGGAAGAAGAGCTGTACTCGAATGAAGCATCCTGAAGGAGTGGAAGGTCTTCACGACTTCAGCCTTTGTTACTCACGTTTTTCAAATACATTATTTTTTGTAATGTGTTGTACAACGTATTGCATCTGAATTCGCTTAGCCTTATCAACCTGCCAGTTCTTTGTCGTTGTATGTCCCTACCAAACTGTACTTAGTTTACTTGTAATCTTTGGCTCATGCCTTTCGAACCATTTATCTGGAGGCATGTTTTGCATTTGTATTTGATGTTAATATATGTATGTAGAGCTTTCACCTGAGTCACTTACATGGTTGAACAAAGAGGAACGAAGATGTGTCTTAAGACAAGAATTAAACAGAAATAAATGGTGAGGGCCTAATGAACGGAGGCAAAGTATTTATTTATATATTTATTTATTGCATTTATTGACAGCACCCAAACCCATAAGTATCACAGCGCCGGTACAATTTAGTGAATGGGAAAATAAATAAATAAGTATTCTATTGTTTTGGTGCAAGAAATTAAAAATCGAGTGAAAATGGGGTGGAGAACCAGCGGACTTCGGGACTGCAAGAAGGTACTGAGATTGTTGATGTGGGATCGAACAGTACTATACATTGAAACAAGAGAGATAAGGTGAAGAAAGGCCAGGGATGCATTTAAGAATCGAGACCTAGTCAAAAGAAAGCCAGGAGATAAAAAAAAGGGTACACTTGAAAGAAGTAGGATGCGAAGGACCAACAAGAAGACTTACAGAAGGAGTATAGATAGAATCAGAAGGAGGAAGTTGGACAGCTGGAAGGTCAAATAAAAGGGCAGATCAATAATCAAGCTGAATATAGATGCAAGAAGAAATGAAAACCTTGGCAGCACAAAATTAACGAAAAGAATATGCTTTTCAAATGTTTGAAACAACACGCATGACTGGAACTATCAGCGTTAGGGAATGAAGAGAAGGAGCAGGACAGACAAATATGCCAAGATTCTGAGCTGATGGAGAGATAGGAGAGAAGGAGGAGAAAACAGAGCAGGAGGAAGTAGAAGAGGAGTAATCGACGGCGTGAGAACAATTAAACCTTTTAGAAGAGTAACGATAATGAAGATGACCCAAGGACACAGCGCAGGAAGTCTTGATTCTATTGAAAACATGACAGCGAGGATTATATTTAAATTATTTAATTACTGCTTCCAACAACTTTTAAAAATGTAAAACTTCTTTCTCTTTTATTTTTTTTTTTGTACATAAGCCACTGGTTGTAAAGCAGAACTGGGTGTAAACAAAAAGGGAGATAAACTAAAACTACAAATCCCTATGAAACCTCTTCCATTTGGAACTAATCCGGGCCACTCCATAGGTACATATTCCTGTTTCTCTAGGTCTTTTCCTTTTCTTTTCTGTGCTTTCCCCTGAACATCTCGTTAAAAAGTCTAGGAGAGGCCACCAGGGGGCGCGGGCAGGATGGACGCCTGAACGTCGAGCTCCGCACCCAGCCCCGGGTGAATCACGATTTATCGGCGAAACGAGGGTCCCATATACTACGCGACCCCCCCCAAAAGACGTGGAAGCCTGTGGCCCCCACCTGGGTCCAACTTTGGTTCCGATCCGACGCTCCTGTGCGGAGTTACACGGACCAAGGCGATATCGGCTGCCCCTCCCCCACGACCTGGCGCGGAGTGGCGCAGGAGACAGCACGAGCCGCGCCGCCCACGAATAGGCCCGAGAGGGTGAGCCCGCGGCGCTTCCTCCCCTGGGCATCCTCCGACTTGAAGAAAACCGTCCACCCACACAGGGAACGCACGCCCGGCGCCTCTGGTGCCCGAGGCCCGGCCTGACCCGGAGAAAGGCGGCGTCCGTCGTAAACTGGCCGACACGAACCCCTCATGAACTGGAGAGAGAACTTGCTGAAATATCAGTTTGTTCCCAAAGAAAGGACCATGGCCGCCGGTAGCCCCACCGTCCCACCCCCGGATCTGGGGGCTATCCAGAACAACATCCAAACGATTCTGGAGGAGATACGAGGTATGAGGACAGACATGGGGGCCAAACTGGCCGACCTCACCACCAAGGTCGCCACCCTAGAAGACCGCGTGGAGGGCGTCGAGAATAACCAACTTTCGGCGACACTCCTCGAAACCCAAATGGACATGAGACTCCGAGACATGGAAAGGCGCGAGGAAGAGCTTCGGTTCAAGGTTGACGACATGGAAAATAGGGAGAGGAGGAACAACCTTCGAATCTTTGGCCTGATGGAATCTGAGGGCGAATCCGTACAAGGACTTGAAGGCAAAGTGCACGATATCGTGAGGATCGCCCTGGGAACGGAAGACGTGGGGGCGACCAACTTCGACAGGGTGCACCGAGCGGGGGGGGGAGGCAGAGGCCCACGCTCGGTTCTGGTTCGGCTGCACTACTACAGGGACAAGATCAGAATCCTGGAAAAGGCGAGACATCTTGGCACCATACAGTACGGTGATTCAAAGGTATCCATCTTCCAAGACCTCTCGGCCCTAACCCTGTCAATGAGGAGGAAATGCGGCACACTCACAAGATGGTTGCAGGGAAAAGGAGTCCGATATCGGTGGGGTCACCCCTTCTATTTGGAGTTTGAGTGGCTAGGTGAGAAACACCACCTGGTGTCGGAGGAGGACATACGAAGAGCCACGGACGATCTGGTGAACGACCAGGCGGGCCATTCGGGCGCCCAGGAGGGAGGACCACGGGACCCCCCTAGGGGTCCCGACGGCCCAGGAAATCACAGTGGGAAATCTAAGGTCAAGGGGGCCCGAAAGTTTCGGAAAACCAGACACCCGTCGATGAACCCGGAAAATCACACTGACTCATGAAAATGACGTTCGATTGGAAGGAGAGAAAATCATGAGGTGAGAGACGATTCAGGGTACGGACGCAGGAGGCCCCGGGCCCACGAACTGCCTTGAACGGACACCGCGGCGGTGTCGCGTTTGGCCCACCGGACCTTGGGTCGGCAGACCATTATGTTAAAAAGTTAACTGTTTATTTGTGTTGCCCCGCGTTTGGGTTTCTGGTTGTGGGTTGAGGGCCCGGGCGGGGTCTCTGGTTTTTGTCTCGGTTAAGTGCACCGAAGGCCTGCAGGGGCCGACCTGAATCGGACTTGCGATCTGGGACTCTCCAGACACACGAAAACCCCGGGGCTGGGGTTGGAGTCCTTGGTGGTTCGTTGACCGGCCCCAACACATGTTGGGGAGAGTGGACGGACGCCTCAAGGTACAAGGGTGGGGAGGGGGGAGGGAAGACACGGGGAGGGGGGTCAGTTGCAAGGGGGGAGGGGATGGGGGGGATAACGGGGTAGTTTGGGGGACTCAGGGGGAAATTCAGTTCAGACCGCAAGAATACGCTTGGCAAGGGGCACTAAAATTCAATCACCACGAGGGGTTCAGAATACGCACACGGTATGATGACAACGATTGAAGGGAAGGTGGGCACGTTAAATGTCAAGGGTCTAAACTCTCAAAATAAAAGATCCCTCACGGGCAACATGTTCCGAAAACAACACCTGACGGTCCTATTTCTACAGGAAACACATTATAAGCGCGGGAGGGAATCCAGAATCAAGGGGAAAGACATCGGTAGCAACTATTGGGCTTCACACCCGACCTCGAAGAAGGAGGGGGTGGGCATTCTCCTGGGAAGGGCTCTCCAACTAACGGGGGTGGAAACCAAGAGGGGGTTTGGGGGTCGATTTCTGGGTGTCAAGGGGCTTTGCGAGGGGCAGCGAGTTACTCTCGCCACCGTATACGCGCCCAACACGGGCCAGGTGGAGTTCCTCACACGGATCTTTGGTGTCATGGATGAATGGGCCGAGGGGGCCATGATTCTCGGGGGTGATTTTAATCTCATAGCCGACCCCCAACTGGACTGGTGGTCCGCCAGAGGTGGGGTACCCAAGGGGATCACGAGGGATAACCTGGCCTTGCAGAACCTCTTGAAGGATCACTACTGGGTAGATGTTTGGCGCAAGGCGTACCCGGCCCAGGGTGGTTACACATTCTTTTCTCCCCCGCACTGCACCTACACCAGAATCGACCTTCTGTTGGCCTCAGAGGAGGGAGATGGGGCGATGACCCAACCAAAAGTCGAGACCATAACGTGGTCGGACCATGAACTACTTATAGCTAACTGGTCCCTGCCCATCGCCCCGAGATCGGCTCGATGGCGGTGCAACGACACGCTCCTTAGGGATCCAGTATTCCGTGAGTTCATGAAGCAGGAAATGCTGGCCTACTTCGAGACAAATGACACGGGGGAGACGGACATGTCCATGGTATGGGAAGCGGGGAAGGCCACCTTCAGAGGCCTCCTCATAGCGGAGGGCTCGAGGCGTAAAAGAGAGAGGGGCCTGATCGAGAGCAGACTCCGAGGGGAGCTGCAGATCTTGCGGGCCAGACTGGGAGTCCCGGGAGTGGACCGGAGGGCACTATTGGACGAGATGCAGGGCAAAAGACAGGAGCTCCATACGGTTCTCATAGGGGAGGTGGTTAAGAGGATGCGATATACCAAACAGAGATACTACGAACAGGGCGACAGGGTAGGCACTCTGCTGGCTCAGAGGTCGAGGGGGTGTAGAGTGGAGAGAGGGATTACCCGGTTGACCGACGAAGAGGGCAGGGTTCATGGGAACCGGCATGAAGTGACGGAATGCTTTGCTGAGTACTACAGCAAACTCTATTCTAGGCAAGCGGGCGAATCTCGGGAGGACATTGCCTCCTACCTGGCAGAACACCCCCTCCCCAAACTGACCGACCAGGACTTGGAGGCCCTCGAGGGGGAAATTTCAGAAGAGGAGGTGGAGGGAGCCATCAAGAGACTGAAGGCCGGAAAGGCTCCTGGCCTTGACGGCTACACAGCGGATTTCTATAAACAGACCCAGTCCACCTTAGTGAAGCCCCTGACCAAATTGTTCAACCAAATTAGAGGCAACGACACGATCCCCCCGACTTTCCTACAGGCCCTCATCACCGTCATACCTAAACCTGGTAAAGACCGGGCAGCTTGTGGGTCTTACAGACCCATTTCACTTCTCAACTTAGATGCCAAGATCTTTGCTAGGATCCTGGCCTCCAGATTGGAAAACTCCCTCCCACGCCTGATACATCCTGATCAGGCGGGATTCGTCCTCAATAGACAGGGTTCCGATAATTTAAGGAAGACCCTCCATGTATTGGCCACGACCGAGGCCAGGAATGAAGGCGCTCTCCTACTGGCTCTTGACGCGGAGAAGGCCTTTGACAGGGTCAGCTGGGCTTTCATGAGGGAGGTTCTCTTGTCAGTGGGGATGGGTCCAAGGTGGTTGGGATGGATATCCGCGCTCTACTCCTCCCCCTCGGCCAGAGTGGTGGCTAACGGGATTGAGTCTAGGGAATTCCCCCTTGAACGTGGCACGAGGCAGGGATGCCCCCTGTCTCCGTTAATCTACGCATTGGTGATGGAACCGTGGGCAATCTCGATCCGCAATGATGCGGACATCAGTGGTGTACAGATGGGGGATATGCACTGCAAGATCTGCCTCTTTGCGGATGACGCCCTGCTCTATGTCACCAGACCGTCCCAAACAATCCCTCGGGTTCTGCAGGGCCTCGCAAGATATGGAGAACTATCGGG
Source organism: Ambystoma mexicanum (assembly GCF_040938575.1). Lineage (NCBI taxonomy): Eukaryota > Metazoa > Chordata > Amphibia > Caudata > Ambystomatidae > Ambystoma > Ambystoma mexicanum. Next base: position 1,052,505,251 of record NC_090941.1, read on the forward strand.
GTATAAGGTTAATTTGGACAAATCGGTCGCATTCATGGGTGGGAACCTGCCAGACACGGAGGTGACCTTTGTGGAGGGTCTCCCCTTCAAGCGGAGCGATGAGGGGTTCCGTTACTTGGGAGTCCAAATCACACGTAACCTTGAGGACCTGTATGGGGCCAACTTCCCCCCCCTCTGGTCAGCAATCAGGAGAGACATAGAAAGGTGGGCGGGAACGGGTCTCTCATGGATGGCACGCCTTAACCTTATAAAAATGGTTATCCTCCCAAAATTTCTGTTTCTCTTTCAAATGCTCCCGGTCCAAGTCCCCAAGGCCTTTTTTGACGAGACAAAACGCATCCTCCTTAGATTCCTCTGGCAGGGCAAAAAACACAGGATTTCATACGAGGTTCTGACTAGGACCAAGGAAGATGGAGGGGTGGGCTACCCTGATCTCGAGACGTATTATAGGGCTTCCCAGTTGAGGATCCTGGTCGATCACTTCTCACCGGGACCGAAAAAACAGTGGGTAGCCATGGACAATAGGCCCCTGGCGCCCGTCACACTAGAGGAATGGCTCTGGGTCCCAAGGAGAACGATCCCCAGATCAGTCTTGAACCACCCGATTCTAAGAGTACTGTGGTCCCTGTGGAGAGAGGGAGGTTACTATAGATGGCTCACGACATGGCCCTCCCCCTTGAGCTGCATCTGGGCCCCTCCTTTCCTGGCCAAAATAGCGGAACCAGCAGCCTACCAGACATGGTTCGAGGCGGGCCTTAGTAGGACCGGCCAGTTGTGGGTGGGGGGCTCCTTCCTCCCCTTGAAGGACCTTGAGGAAGCCCTGGGAATAGGCACGCTTTCCCCGTTCCGATATCTTCAGCTTAAGGGTGCCCTCACGGAACCATCTTGGGGTGATACCCTCAGGAGGGAACTCACAGACTTTGAAAAACTCCTTCTGACCGCAAGGGGCTCCAAGGGGATAATCTCCCGCCTATACAAGCTCTTTCTGTTCTCCATCCCCCGAGACCCGCCACCAGCACGCATACAATGGGGTAGGGACCTGGGCGAGGAAATTGATGACGAGAGATGGACAGAGATGTGTAGACGGGCCAATCGATCCACATCCTCCCTCCAATATCGCCATCAGGCCCTCAAGATATTACATAGATGGCACTACCCCCCGCAAAGAATAGCCAAAATGCGTCCAGGATATGACCCACACTGTTGGAAATGTAGGACAGAGAGAGGTGACTATATCCACATGTGGTGGGGATGCCCAGTGGTCCAGAAATACTGGGACAAGGTGCGGACCTGGATCAAAGGGGTAGATGGGATAGAACGAGTATCCTGCCCGTGGCTCTTCCTCTTCGGGATTAGTAACGAAGAGGACCGGGGTAACACTCATGATCACATGCTCCAGGTGATGCTGGTAGCAGCTAGATGCTGTCTAGCGCAGAAATGGAAACACCCGAGAATGCCAGGGGAAAAAACCTGGGTGACCAAAGTAAGGGCCATCTACGACATGGAGTTCCTCACACACCTGCTCGATGAGTCTAAGTCCAGTATCGAGGAAATTTGGCTCCCCTTCTTTGATAAGTACGGCCGAGTGGTCTAGGTCCTGAAGACTGAGCTGAGGGATTCCCCTCCTCCCCACGGATGTGGGACCATGGGCCAAGGACCCGGCTGAGAACTGAACTCGTTTGGCCCATATGACTTTGGCGTGCCACACGCATATTGTATTGACGCCTCCATCATTAAGAGAGCCCGTTGTGCAAGTGTTTATCAAGGCTATGTAAGCGCGAACTGAAGGGGGGTGGGGGGAGGGAGAGGGAGGGGGGGGGGCATGGGGTGTGTTTCGTCTGGTTTTCTCTTTATGTTAACTCACATTAATAAATGCAATGCAAGAATGTAACCTCGTTATGCACCAAGGAAACTTAATAAAATTGATTTTCAAAAAAAAGTCTAGGAATAAGAACAAGTATCTTCCTTGGAGTCTTCTCATATAACTCTGCGCTCGAGTAACTGTTTTCGCCAGGCGAATGATCATCCTCTCTGGCGACTCTGCAATTAAACCCTAACGTTCTTCTGGTCTTCTCCTGCTTTAACAGAGAGACACACTGTTAGGGAGGGGAATACGCTACTTCTAATTCAATAAACAACATATTGCAAATTGCATCAACATAGCGTATCTGCTGAGTGGGATAATGCTAGCCTTCATTTCTTTAGTAGAATCAAGACTTCCTGTGCTGTGCACTCGGGTAATCTTCATTCTATTTCAAGACCGGAGGCCAGCATTATGCTTGTTCAAAGCTCTCTACCACAGCTGTGGCCATTCCGCAAACCGGTTTAAAGTAGACATTTCTGAACACAGAGACACTAGACCAATCTGCTGCTTTCATGATCTCCTGCAGCAGAACTCCTGCTCCAAAAGCCTTGGAAGACAAAGCTCCTCTAGCTGAATGAGCCCCAAATAAAGAAATATCGATCCCTACTAAGGTCGTGATTTCTTTCACCCATCTTGCTATGGTTGCTGATGCTACTGCGTGATACGGTTCCCTGCACGCCATCAATAAATGCTTCACGCTCTGCTGCCTTACCACTGCTGTTGCTTTCTCATAACTTTTAATACATTGGGCTATGCATAAATTACTATTGGTCGGAACGTATGGGTAGGAGATTATCGATGAACTGGACTTTGCGCGCTGTGCGATATTAAATGCTACTCCTCCTGCATAAAATATTTTCTCTAAAGCCTTTACATTCTAAACTCGTCTGCAGGATACTAGGCAAAGTGGCAAACTTTCCTGATAGCTGTTTCCCCGATAGGAGGTCGTTATTCGGCCAGTGTTCTAATACATTCAGAACTCTGTTAACATCCCACAAGGAACAATATCTTGGCTGAGGAGGTCTGCTCACTTTCACTCCTTTTATCTGTCTGGCTACGGCTGGATGCTCCCCTACTGGTTCTCTGTCTACTAGTTTGTGCTCTGCTGAGATAGCTGATCTATAAACTTCTACTGTCCTGAAAGCTCTGCCCTGTCTGGGTAGGCTCACTAAGAAGTTTACTACTTGCACTATAAGGGCTGAAATGGGAGGAACACTCCTCCCCCTGGACCATAATTCCCAGTCCTGTGAGACGGAATTATAGCTCTGAATGATGGAAGGAGCCCAGGATACTGCGATAAGTTCTATAGCTTCCTCTGAAAGTCCTGGCAAACACCATCTGTGCCTGAAACTCTGAAAACTATTAATGTTAGCATCTGACCTTGCATTAATGGTTGTTGAGATCCCAACTTATATGTTAGGAGGTCTGCCCTCTGTGGAATCCTTCGCAGGAAATCCAAAGAAAATTCCATCAGAAATGGAAACCAGGATTGAGATTTCCATTCTGGTGTCACTATCGCTATGTTTGCTCTGTCCCTGCGTACCCTTGCTAGGACCTTCACCAGCATCGCAAATGGGAGAAATGCATAATGGACTTGTTCCTCCCAACTGTTCAGGAGGGCATCTGCCCCCCCTGCCTCGGGATCCACTCTCCAACTGAAGTTGGGTATTGAGTCTCGAGGCAAAGAGATCATGTGGAACGGACCCCATATTTGCTTTAACCTCTCAAAAAAGGATCTGTGTAGCCTCCAGTAGCTCAAGTCTTGGAGATAGCAGGAGTTCCAGTCCCCTACTGTGTTCTGAAGTCCTGGCAGATACTCTGCTGTGACTGAGATCTTCTTCTCAAGGCAGAAACGCCAGAAGTTTTTTGCTAGCTCTGCTAGCATTTTGGACGTTGTTCCTCCTAGCATGTTTATATATCTCACTGCTGAGATATTGTCCATCCACAACACTGCGCTTTATCCTCGACACATGCTTTCAGTGCAAAACAGCTATCTAGAAGCTCCAGGCAGTTGATATGTAGATTGAGTTCTTTTAGAGACCATTTCACTCCTGTCTCTGACCACATCTGGCACCCCAGCAGGATCTGCTGTTGTCAGACTCTATGAAGAGCTTTGGAACATCTCCAAAGATGGCTCTGCCATTCCACACCTCAATATTGTGAAGCCACCAAAGGAGTTCTGCTTTGCGGTCTTCTTCTAGCGGCACTAACTGATGGTATCTCACACCTTTCTCAAGATACTTGATTTTTACCCTCTGTAGGGCTCGATAATGCAGGGACTGGGAAAGATTGCTTGGATAGATGCCACAAATAGGACCGCTACTCTGCCGAGATTCTGTGGTGATAAAACCAGACTCTTGAGAGCTGCTCTCAGATATTTCTTTATCGCTCTCACCTTGGGAGGTGACAGCTCTAATGTTGCCTTCGGCATGTCTATCTGTGGCCATTCCGCAAACCGGCTTAAAGTAGACATTTCTGAACACAGAGACACTAGACCAATCTGCTGCTTTCATGATCTCCTGCAGCAGAACTCCTGCTCCAAAAGCCTTGGAAGACAAAGCTCCTCTAGCTGAATGAGCCCCAAATAAAGAAATATCGATCCCTACTAAGGTCGTGATTTCTTTCACCCATCTTGCTATGGTTGCTGATGCTACTGCGTGATACGGTTCCCTGCACGCCATCAATAAATGCTTCACGCTCTGCGGCCTTACCACTGCTGTTGCTTTATCATAACTTTTAATACATTGGGCTATGCACAAATTACTATTGGTCGGAACGTATGGGTAGGAGATTATCGATGAACTGGACTTTGCGCGCTGTGCGATATTAAATGCTACTCCACCTGCATAAAATATTTTCTCTAAAGCCTTTGCATTCTAAACTCGTCTGCAGGATACTAGGCAAAGTGGCAAACTTTCCTGATAGCTGTTTCCCCGATAGGAGGTCGTTATTCGGCCAGTGTTCTAATACATTCAGAACTCTGTTAACATCCCACAAGGAACAATACCTTGGCTGAGGAGGTCTGCTCACTTTCACTCCTTTTATCTGTCTGGCTACGGCTGGATGCTCCCCTACTGGTTCTCTGTCTACTAGTTTGTGCTCTGCTGAGATAGCTGATCTATAAACTTCTACTGTCCTGAAAGCTCTGCCCTGTCTGGGTAGGCTCACTAAGAAGTTTACTACTTGCACTATAAGGGCTGAAATGGGTGGAACACTCCTCCCCCTGGACCATAATTCCCAGGCCTGTGAGACGGAATTATAGCTCTGAATGATGGAAGGAGCCCAGGATACTGCGATAAGTTCTGTAGCTTCCTCTGAAAGTCCTGGCAAACACCATCTGTGCCTGAAACTCTGAAAACTATTAATGTTAGCATCTGACCTTGCATTAATGGTTGTTGAGATCCCAACATATATGTTAGGAGGTCTGCCCTCTGTGGAATCCTTCGCAGGAAATCCAAAGAAAATTCCATCAGAAATGGAAACCAGGATTGAGATTTCCATTCTGGTGTCACTATCGCTAGGTTTGCTCTGTCCCTGCGTACCCTTGCTAGGACCTTCACCAGCATCGCAAATGGGAGAAATGCATAATGGACTTGTTCCTCCCAACTGTTCAGGAGGGCATCTGCCCCCCCCCCGCCTCGGGATCCAGTCTCCAACTGAAGTTGGGTATTGAGTCTCGAGGCAAAGAGATCATGTGGAACGGACCCCATATTTGCTTTAACCTCTCAAAAAAGGATCTGTGTAGCCTCCAGTAGCTCGAGTCGTGGAGATAGCAGGAGTTCCAGTCCCCTACTGTGTTCTGAAGTCCTGGCAGATACTCTGCTGTGACTGAGATCTTCTTCTCAAGGCAGAAACGCCAGAAGTTTTTTGCTAGCTCTGCTAGCATTTTGGACGTTGTTCCTCCTAGCATGTTTATATATCTCACTGCTGAGATATTGTCCATCCACAACACTGCGCTTTATCCTCGACACATGCTTTCAGTGCAAAACAGCTATCTAGAAGCTCCAGGCAGTTGATATGTAGATTGAGTTCTTTTAGAGACCATTTCACTCCTGTCTCTGACCACATCTGGCACCCCAGCAGGATCTGCTGTTGTCAGACTCTATGAAGAGCTTTGGAACGTCTCCAAAGATGGCTCTGCCATTCCACACCTCAATATTGTGAAGCCACCAAAGGAGTTCTGCTTTGCGGTCTTCTTCTAGCGGCACTAACTGATGGTATCTCACACCTTTCTCAAGATACTTGATTTTTACCCTCTGTAGGGCTCGATAAGGCAGGAACTGGGAAAGATTGCTTGGATAGATGCCACAAATAGGACCGCTACTCTGCCGAGATTCTGTGGTGATAAAACCGGACTCTTGAGAGCTGCTCTCAGATATTTCTTTAGCGCTCTCACCTTGGGAGGTGACAGCTCTAATGTTGCCTTCGGCATGTCTATCGTGAACCTAAAAACTCTGCCTTCTTGCTCGGTGCTAGAGTGGATTTTGCTTTGTTTACTAGGAAACCTAACCCTGATATTGTTGAGATCACCCACCGCACTTGCTTGGTGAGCCTGTCCCTGTCACTTGAAATGAATAGGATGTCGTCTAAACAGATGATCATCTGGATGCCTTCTTCTTGGAGTGCTGTCGCTACTGGCCTCATCAGCTTGCGAATGAGGCGAGACTGAACGTGAGACTCTTGAACTGCCAGGTATGTCTCCTCCAGGTAAACCTCAAATATGAACTGTGTTCTGATGCTACTGGTATCATAAAGTAAGCATCTTCCATCTTAAAGTGCCTGTTCACTAACCAACTGTAAAGTTATTTTACACTTTTTACTGGGCACACCTTGCCTTTGCGATGTACTAAGAACATGCTGTTCTGAAAACCTGTAGTGTGAGAGTCTGCCCTTTCTATAGCTTTCTTCTGCACTAGCAGCTGTAGCTCTGTATCTAATAACACGCTCTCGGATTGTGTGATGTGTTTGTGTGGGGGAGGATGAGATTGACTAAGAATCTCCAGAAAATCTAGTCTGAATCCTTCTATAGTTTTTAATACCCATGCATCGGAAGACAGCTTGTGCCAATTGTTTACAAAAAGTTTTGTTCACCCTCCCACTGGAGGATAGGGTGCGCTGCTCACTCTCACCTGTAGTGGATCCTTGTTGTCTGTAATATCCTCAACCTCTGCATCCTCTAGACCCTCCATCTCTGTTGGGGAAGAATGTATCTTGCTGCCTTGACTCCCAATATTGTACTCTAGGACCTTAGGGCCTCCTTTGGGAATTGAAACGGCCAGTCGAACGGCCTCTGTATTGGCCGGCCCCTGCAAAAACTCTCACGGAAAAAGCCTTCCAGATGAAGGCTTGCGCTTTCACCAGCACTGTGAAAGTCCCTACAAACCTCTTCATTTCAACTTTTCGAGCAATTCTTGGGCATCTTCCCCTGCTTCATAGGAGGCTAAATCTCCAAGCTTATCTGTTTTCAGGAGCATGGTCCTGCGTCTCTCAGACAAGATTTCCCAATTTGTGTTCCCTAGAATGCATACAATTCATTGAGCCCAGTTTGCTAGAACTTGAGGGTCCACCGGTTCTCATGTATCCTTAGCCCTCTCCGCTAGATCCGTAATCTTTGCTATGGCACCGACTACATCTAGGATCTTGTCTTGACAAGATCTCCAAGCTCGATCCACACCCTTCCTGGTGTCCTTTCCTGCCTTGGTCATGAAAGTGAACTTTTTAGGGTCGAATTCTGGCATGTCTGCCACCTTCCCAGCAAGCTCTGGTCTTGGACACTCTGCCTTCAGGCGGAATCTGGTCTCCTTCTCTATGGGCTTGCGCATCTTCTGTGCCATGTAAAGTGCCACCCTAGGTGATGGGGCCCACTCAGTAGACCTGGGATGTTTAATAGTATCTGGTTCGAACATGTCAGACATGTCGTCCGCCTCTTGGGGTACCTCCACATTGCTGTCTTAAGGCTTGCAGATAGATTTCCACTGTGTGTCAGTGCTCACATTCTCATCATCTTCTTCCTCTTCTTGAGCGCAATCTTCTGATGATGACTGACCTTCTCCTGTATTTTTCGCTCCTGGGGTAGGAGGTAAGAGGCTGGTGGCTGATTTTAATAGAAATGCATTCTTAAGCCTATAAAAGGTGTCATCCACCTCCTGGGGCTTCTTTTTATCCCCATCAACAAGCCCAGGGGAGTAGAAGAGGCCTTCCCCTTGCAGGCTAGATTGCTCCCCTTAATGCCCTCTCTTAGGGGTTGTTCTGGGGAAGGTCTCTCACCTGGGTCTTCTATATCACCAGCTCTTTTGCCCAATAAATCCTCCAGAACCTGTAGCCTGTCCTTTAGAGGTTTCACTCCTTGAGAGACTGTTCTTACTAAGAAGCCTCCCAGCACTTTTTTGTAGCTTTGAGAGAGATCTTGTCAGGAGTGGCACTCTATTAAGAGTGGCACAGGACACCCAGAGAGGGTTTGGGTGGTTGTGCCAAATAAAGTGGACAGATAAGAACACACACAGCGGAAAGGAAAGAGAACGAAGAGTAAGCAAGAGTAGCAAGGGAAAAGATACAGAATGAATACCCTCTTGGGCTGTATGCAGATATAGGAAAAGAGTATTCCACAAACCTTGGAAATACTCTAGCCTTCTGCACAGTTTGCTATAACAGAGGCCCATGCTGTTTGCTCATGACTTGGAACAGCAGCTCTGGGTGTCTGTAATGTAGAAACAGGACAAGGGAAGGGGCCGAGATTGACTGATGGGAACCAACAGACAAGCTCTGTACAAAAGGGTCTACAAACAGTACAAGAGAAGATACTACAGACAAATCCAGGAAAGGAGGTGATAGCAAACTAGCAGAAGACAGTAAGGAACAAGGTTGAGAGCTCAGAGGAGCAGGAAAGCAATGAGTAAGCCCACAGGAGTAGGACTGTAAGGTAGAACGCCCAGAGGAAAAGGGCTTAGAGCAGCAGAGTAAAGCAGACTGCACGGCAAGAATCCCTTAAGGGCCAAGAAATAAGGAATGAACTCTGAGTGACAGGGCCGCTGAACTTAGAAGGTAACAGAGAACTGTAGAGGGCTGCTAGGCCGAGAACCCAGCGGAAAAGGTAGGTAGTAGGCAGCGGAGCGTGATAAGCTGCAAAGTAGGAAGGCCCAGAAGACAAGGGCTGTAGGTAGCCAGAGTAAGGTAGGCTGCAGAGCAGGGAGCCCCAGAGGACAAGGGCTAAGGCAGCCGGAGTGAGGCAGGCTGCAGAGAGGGGGCCCAGAAGACAAGGGCTGAAGGCAGCCGGAGTGAGGCAGGCTGCAGGGCAGGGAGCCCAGAGGACAAGGGCTGAGGCTGGAAAGCAGCAGAGCGTGATCAGCTGCAATGTAGAGGGCCCGCAGGGCAAGGGCGGAGGCTGGAAGGTAGCAGAGCGTGATCGGCTGCAATGTGGAGAGCCCGGCAGGGCAAGGCCGGAGGCTGGAAGGCAGCAGAGCGTGATCGGCTGCAATGTGGAGAGCCCGGCAGGGCAAGGGCGGAGGCTGGAAGGCAGCAGAGCGTGATCGGCTGCAATGTGGAGAGACCGGCAGGGCAAGGGCGGAGGCTGGAAGGCAGCAGAGCATAATCAGCTGCAGTGTGGAGAGCCCAGAGGAGCAGGGCTGTGAGGCAGGGAGCCTGGAAGGCTATGGCTGGAGGCAGCAGGGTGGACCAAGCAACAAGGCAGGGTCCCAGCAGGAGTGAAGGTAAACAGCATACAAGATCTGTAGGAAGACGCAAAAGGTGGAGGAAGGACTCTCAGATGCAAGAGGCTGAGCCACTGCAGGCAGCAGCCTTTATACTGCCTAGCCCAGCACAGAGGCAGGCTAATTGGTTGCACCTGGCTAAGCACACCTGCAGGCAATCGGCCACCTCCCTTTCTGTTCCTGGGCTGGTGGAAGCAGGGCAAGTCTCTAGGGCTTCTGGGGGGTGTAGTTCCTTTGATGACCAATAGGAACAGCCAGGAATCGATGCTTGTAGCCAGGTGCATTATGGTATGCGTAGTTTGTTGGAAATAATAATAAAGCAGCAAAGTCTTGCAAATGGGAAATAAAGTTCCCAAAGTAAATATAGATGGATCCAAGAGTCTGTTGTAACTAAATGATAAACATATAGTCCAAATTGAGCGTAAATGGATGCGCCCATGGCGCAGGCATGACAGTATGCCCCTCTCCAGGCCCCTCTCCAGGCCCCTCTCCAGGCTCCCTGAAGACCGACCTATAGGAAGAATGTCTGTCACACCGTACAAGAGTCTAACTCCAAAAAGGCACATCATGAAGCACCAGAAACGGGTTGCAATGTGAGAGTCTTGAATGACGGAGATAGTACCAAAGTTCTGAACTTTTGATGTAAAAATCAGAATAGACGAAGTCTTTGGAACACAGACCCCAACTGTGTGTGCATGAAGAGAGGAACTGCGAAAAACTGCTGCAGGCTCCATGATAGATTTTGCTTTGACGGGCAACAATATGGTGCTGGAAAGTGGAGCCATAGGTACAGCAGAGTTGGTAGCTTTAGGAAGGCTTTCCAAGACATCCGGAGCAGCAATGACAACGTTAGGGTTAGCCGCAGAGAGTTCAGGAGTCACAGCGGCGGTTTTCCCATGATTAGTAGACAGTTCAGAGGTAACAGCAGCAGTGAGATCTCGAATGGCTGTAGAGAGTATCAAGGCTGTAGCAACTGGGTGTGTGGGTGTCATGAGAGAGCCAGCGGGCTGGAACGCACCTGAGACTGGTAGAGTAGAGTCTGGCAGTCTCAGTGCTATAGATACACCAGCAGGAACAACTGGAGCAGGAGTCTTAACAGAAAAACCCTTCGCTGACTTTGCAACAGTTAGCATGGCGGATGTAGGATCAGGAAGAGAAGGTGCTGAGGGATCAGGTTGTGTAGCAGAGGATTCTGCTGCAGAGAGCACAGCTGCGAAGGAAGTAGAAATCTGGGCATCGGGAGCATCAGAATTAGCAGTAGCTTCAGGAATCACAGTAGCTATAGCAACCTCAAGATTTGCAGCAGAGACTTGAGGAGTCTCAAATGTGGCAGGGAGTTTAGGAACCACAGCAGCATGAAGATCATGAATTGCAGTTGGAAGTTCGGGTGCTGTAGCAGCTACAGATAGTTCAGGTGTTGCAACTACTGGTAGATCAGGTACCACAACCACTGGCGATTCAGGGGGTATCGAAGAAACTGAAGATGTTGATTGCTCAAGAGTGTTGTCTGATAGCACAGCCACACTTTGGCAAGCCCCGCTTGCCAACTCAGCATGCTCGGTGTGAACTGCGCCAGTCTCTTCAGCTGCCATTGTCCTTTCAGAAGAGGTTGTAAGTGTGAGTACTGGACAATAGGCAAGGGTGAGGGCGGAACCATCCTTTGACTCAGAGGGATTTCCAATCAGAAGACCACCCTTGTTTTGTGGTGTAATGGCTGTGTGCGTGATTTGACCCACCGGAGGAGTTCATTCTTTTCTGTCAGTACAACAACCTGAGTTTCTGTGGCTGGAAGGTGAAAGAGCTGTGTCAGTCTTTAGAAGGGATACATATGCTATATTTAGGTCTTCCATCTGCTTGGTATAAGTCTGTATACTTTTCTGTATGGCAATTCCAGGCCTTATCATGTCGATCTCTAAAGATAAGATGTCAGGTGTTGGACATAGTGTCAGATGGTCTGGTGACTTGTGTCCCTTCATAAGATTCTTATAATACAAATAAACAAAGTCATCATAGAGGTCTTCGGTCTTTCTTTTAAGGCGTAGGAGTTGTTCGTGTAGCAGGTAAGTATCATTAGTTTGATCTAAAGCTTCAGAAGCTGGTGTGGCAGAGAATTCGGTTGTAGCAATGGGAAGACTGACCTTAGGGTTATTGTGGTTAGTAGATACAGTGGAAGCATTAAGATAACCAATGGTTAGTATATGTCTTTTGTACCCAGGACCAGATGCACAAACCTCAGGATAATGACTGCCTTGTCCTGTCAAATAAGGGTTTCCAGCATTCTGGGGAGCTTGCCAAGCCGATCTTGCGCATATCACTCTGGCAACAGCGTATTCTGGTTTAGAGTCTCCCACAATGAGTGCTATATCCTTGGCTGTTGCGGTGTTAGAAGGCTTGTCAGAAGACGCAGGAGTGTTTTTCACTGTTTGGTTTAACAAGATCTGTAAGAATTAATTATCTTGCTGTAGCTCTGCAACAGATAAGGACTGCGGGTTATAGTCGCAAATGTCATAATAATTGTACATGGAAGAAGGGTCAGCTAGCCAGTGAATATAGTACCGTGCTTGTAAATCTTTGTTTACTGAGGCGAGACTGTCCTTCAGACTAAGGTTCTTGTTTGCTGTCTTTAGGGAAACCATAGGTTTATGCAAAGGTTTCTTAACCCGAAAGGAAAGCATCTTTGTTCTGTGTGTGCCTTTCCGGCCTATGGAACAAGACATTTTTAGCTCTTGCATTCTGTCAGGAGTGGCACTCTATTAAGAGTGGCACAGGACACCCAGAAAGGGTTTGGGTGGTTGTGCCAAATAAAGTGGACAGATAAGAACACACACAGCGGAAAGGAAAGAGAACGAAGAGTAAGCAAGAGTAGCAAGGGAAAAGATACAGAATGAATAACCTCTTGGGGTGTATGCAGATATAGGAAAAGAGTATTCCACGAACCTTGGAAATACTCTAGCCTTCTGCACAGTTTGCTATAACAGAGGCCCACACTGTTTGCTCATGACTTGGAACAGCAGCTCTGGGTGTCTGTAATGTAGAAACAGGACAAGGGAAGGGGCAGAGGTTGACTGATGGGAACCAACAGACAAGCTCTGTACAAAAGGGTCTACAAACAGTACAAGAGAAGATACTACAGACAAATCCAGGAAAGGAGGTGATAGCAAACCTGCAGAAGGAAATGAAAGGAAAGTTGTGTAACAGGATAGGATAGCAGAGGACAGTAAGGAACTAGGTTGAGAGCTCAGAGGAGCAGGAAAGCAATGAGTAAGCCCACAGGAGTAGGACTGTAAGGTAGAACGCCCAGAGGAAAAGGGCTTAGGGCAGCAGAGTAAAGCAGACTGCACGGCAAGGATCCCGTAAGGACCGGGAAGTAAGGAGTGAACCCTGAGGGACAGGGCCGCTGAACGTAGAAGGTAGCAGAGGACTGTAGAGGGCTGCTAGGCCGAGAACCCAGCGGAAAAGGTAGGTAGTAGGCAGCGGAGCGTGATAAGCTGCAAAGTAGGAAGGCCCAGAGGATAAGGGCTGTAGGTAGCCACAGTAAGGTAGGCTGCAGAGCAGGGAGCCCCAGAGGACAAGGGCTAAGGCAGCCGGAGTGAGGCAGGCTGCAGAGCAGGGGGCCCAGAAGACAAGGGCTGAAGGCAGCCGGAGTGAGGCAGGCTGCAGGGCAGGGAGCCCAGAGGACAAGGGCTGAGGCTGGAAAGCAGCAGAGCGTGATCAGCTGCAATGTAGAGGGCCCGCAGGGCAAGGGCGGAGGCTGGAAGGCAAGCAACAAGGCAAGGTCCCAGCAGGAGTGAAGGTAAACAGCATACAAGATCCGTAGGAAGACGCAAAAGTGGAGGAAGGACTCTCAGATGCAAGAGGCTGAGCCACTGCAGGCAGCAGCCTTTATACTGCCTAGCCCAGCACGGAGGCAGGCTAATTGGTTAATGCAACATTTGGATGCATTGATTTTACTGTGATGATTGTGAAGATTGAAGACCACACATGCAAATATGTTTGAATAAATGTCTTAGGAGTATACATCAAGGGTTATAGGTCAAAGGTTTGAATGAAAAGGGTCGAATGACAAAAGGGTTGAGTCAAAAGGATTGAAAAAAAGTGTTGAATTTTGTTTGGGGAGGTCCCCTGTCCAAACCCCCATTTTTGGTGTAAAAACACCTTTTTTTTACCTATACTAAAGCAAAAAAAAATATATACATTTTTAAAAATAATCGACCCTTTTGTTTTCAGTCGTTTTGACTCGACCCTTTTGTCATTCGACCCTTTTGAGTCGTTCCTTTGACCGGACACCTACATCAAGGTGTTTACTCTTGAAGCTTTGAAACATCTATTGGCTGGTCCAAGTAGTTGAAATGAATATCCTCTTTTATTATTAAATATTTTGCATTTGAAATTATATTCCTAAAAGTCTGTTTCCGAAAACATACCCCCATTCACAAATTAGGGAGTGGATGGGATCATGGCATATTAAGATGCATAGTTTTGAGTAAAAGGTAGGTAACAGCGATTAAACATTGACTCATTCTTTTCTATTTTTCTTTGCTAAAGGATTGGATTTTTTTAAAAGTATCCCTTAAGGTGCATGTTTTAAAGTCAGAGCCTCAAACAGGGTGAAGGTTGAAATGGAAAGCCCCAGGTGAATAAAAAGCTATTGGGCCTCATTATGAGTTTGGCGGTAATCCACTGGTGCTACCGTCGGGTTTCCGCCAAACTCGTAACATTGTTTCCGCCACCTGATATCCAGTGGCGTCGCAAGCAATCAAATTTAGGAGGGGCACAGAGGGGGCCAAAGACAAAAGTAGGGGGGCACAGACAAAAGTAGGAGGAGAACATGGTCACTGCTCGTCTTAGGTAGGGGGGGCGCAAGGGGGGGCACAGGGTTTCACAGGGGGGGCCCGGCCACCCCAGTCCTCCCCCCCCCCCCAGCGACACCACTGCTGATATCCCAGTGCCCGGGATATCAGGTGATGGAAAGTGCAAGTCCCCATTCTCATCGAGTCCTAATGTCTGACCTATCGGGTGCAAAGTCCCAGGAATGCAGAGGTTGAGTGTGGTGGTCTGGAAAGGGTGCCGGTACGGTGTGACAGGCAACCTTATTTTTGGACCGCTACACTCGGAATGACGTCCATTGTTTGTTTCGTTATATTCATCATGAGGAGAGCCCTTTTCTTTGAGACAAGAGTTCTGGATTTTCACTGAGCTTAAAATACATGTCAAGCTCAGGTCATTCAAGTAAGACCAAAACCCATGGTAAAACAGAACCAGCAGTAAGTTCAAGAATAATAAGAATACAGGATTATTTAGAATGGCATGCAGACAGTATTAACAATGCAAAGTAGGGGAGTACCTCTTCAATTAAATAAATGGAAGCCAGACTGACGAAGAGAATAAATATTGAACTTTTATTTCAGCATTTCATTTCATTTATTTCAGTTATAAAAATCACATGGAACACAATGCATGCTTGGCACATAAATACTTACAATATGTAACAATAATAATAGAGCAGAGGACATGAGGTGAGAGAATGAGATTTGAAGAACAGATGTTGCAGGGGAAGGTAGAAACATAAACCAGGCACTAGGACAGGACAGAATGACATAGCTAAAAGATGGTGGAGGAAATGCTAAAATAAGGATGAAGGGGTAATGGAAAAGTGTGTAGGGTTGTCCGTGAAGGGCAGGGAGAGAGGAAAACAGGGTAATGCAGTAGCGTAGAGTGCTAGGAAACGGGTTCTTCAGAAAGAAGGAGGAATTTGAGGTTGGATTTAAATAGTGGTAGAGTTGGAGTAGTGTGAAGAGGAAGAGAAAGAGCATTCCAGAGTAGGGGGAGCGAGGAGGAGAGAGCGGAAATGGGAGGGAACACAGGGGGCTCGAGCCGTGGCAAGGAGGTGATCTGAGTGAGGGAGTGAACTAAGCAGATAGGTAGGGTAGGGCGAGTCCATGAATAGTTTTAAAGATCATGAGAAGTTTATACTTAGCCCTTTGTTTCATACCAATTTGGCCTTGGGTAGAAGAGGTAGAGGTAAAGCGAGAAAGGTTGAAAAGTGTGTGGACCACAAAGTTGAGGACTTTGTCCAGAGGTGAAGATGCATAGTTGAGAAGGCCATGGAGGAGACTGGTGCAGAAGTCCGATCTAGAACTGACTAAGTAGGACATTATTTGTTTAGCAGTATTGAAAGGAAGAATGTGATATATTTGACTTATATTGAGTAGTTGTGAAGATGATGCCAAGGTTGCGAGTGGAAGCAGAGTAAGGAAGGTAGTTGGGAGAGAACAGAAGAACACAGGAAGAGGAAGAGATAGACTGGGAAGCAGAGAACTTCAGTCTTAGTGTAGTTGAGAATGAGCAAGTGAGATTACATTAAATATTTTATGACAGCGAGACAGTTTGACATTTTTGATATTTTTGACAATGTCAGATTTGATAGGACAAGCTTTTGGAGGAGATCAGGGTGCCAAGAGCTGAAGTATAGAGAGTGAAGAAAAGGAAACCTGCATGTGTGAAGCAAACCAAGCATTTGCTTTATCTCTGATGCCAGGGAGTGATAATGTAGAGAGAAGGTCAGAATGGCCAAGAGTTTCGAAGGGAGCAGGGAGGTTGAGAACAATACTAATAGATGAAAGGTTAGCAAGATGGGCAGAAGAGATAGAGTTGCTGACATTGATGAGGGCTATTTCTGTAGAATGTTGAGGTTGGAAGCCAGATTGAAGAGGGTCCCATTGGTTGTGAGTATCAAGGATCTCAGTGAGTCGATTGAATACTACTTGTTCTAGAGTTTTCCATGAAGGACACACCCAGCACTAAGGTTTCATTTGCCTTATAGCGTCTGCTATCCTTGCCCTGAAGAAGGCGGACATCTTTTACTTCTACTGAGCTTCCTTCAAAACACAGCTGTGACAAGGGGGTTCATACCAGCTCTTTTTACTGGCCCCAGTGGGCCTATGAACACAGGATAACGCTATTTGACTATTTGGCCCCCTTCTGCATCGGCATATGGAGCCTCTGATTGATGAGTGAGGCATAAACTCTATCTGTTTGAAGACTTTCCAGGCAGCACTAACTTTCTGTCACATGGAACTTCTTTGATCTGGCACATAGAGACTCTGATTCATGTGTGAGGCAAGATGTAAAAAGTGTATCTGCTAGAAGACTTTCCGGCAGCAATCATTTTCTTTTTCAAGGATCTTCTTTAACTTTAGAGAATTGACAACGCAAATAGATTGTTGCAATCTAGCACTACAGGCTGCATGATGAAAATGTTTTCATTGAAGTTTTTTTTTTCCTTTTTCTTTTGCATATTCTCATTGATTTAATTGCAAAAGATGTATTGCTTTGAAATATTTATTGTCTAGGGTATATCATTGTTTTACCTTTTAGAGAAAACAGTGTCATTCATTTAATTATTGTCACTGTCCACTTTTACTAAATGTACAGGTTTCTTGGTACCAGTTATTTTGTTACATTAGATTGAAGAGGGTCCCATGGGTTGTGAGTATCAAGCATCTCAGTGAGTCGATTGAATAGTACTTGTTCTAGAATTTTTGAAATACTGTGGTAGACGAGAGACAGGGCAAATATTGGCATGACAGCAAGACAGTTTGGTTTTAGCATAGGTGTCTCCAGTCAATAACAGTAGCTGTATTATAGGATGAGGGAATAGTGGCATTTTCAAGAGAGGAGTTGAAGAGGAAAGCAAGATGTGGACCAATATTGGGAGCTATGTGCAACACAATGTGCAAGGACTGTGGGTAAGTGGGTGCACAGGAAGGGTTAGAATTGAGGGGTAGGGAAGGAATCCTATCAGGGTTGGTGGGTAGAAAGGAAGACATAGTAGCAGGAGAGGAGGAAAGGAGTGGTATAGAAAAGTGATGTAACGCTCACCTGATTCTCGCAGAGGCGCCGGTCTTGACTGGGCGACTACCGTATCTTCAAAGGTGATGTGTAGCACCCGGTTGGCTCTTTGGGCTGGACCTCTGTGCACTGTATGCCTGACTTCAAGAGTAAGATGTCTTAGGTAAGTGAATGCCGAGCTCTCCATCTGCCTCGGGGCAGGGTGCTGTAACCAGTTTCTTCACTGGATAGGTAGCGCAGGCCTCTTGACTTCAGAGGACTGCTGTCCGTCGTTTACTGCACTAACGGTAAGTTTCGAGTAATTCTATTGTCTTTAAAGTCTTTAGTAATGATGTCTCTTGTTTTGCAGGTTCCGGCGATGGCGGATGACGGGCTGAAGTGAGTTGAAGATGGAGCCCGTGTGATGAATAGAAGCGCCTGGAAGCACGTAAGTAAGCGCTTGTTGCCTGCTTCACGATGCGCTCTAACTGTCTTTTTATTTTGCAGGTACAAGATCGGAGCGGCTGCAGGGTGCCGGAATACCCACTGGGTTAGATGTGGAAAGGAGTAATTGCACGTGAGTATTAAAGTTCCCCAATGTCTTTAAACGCACCTTGTTTTGTCTTTCAGATGCGGGATGCAGCGCCGAAGGCCTCCGGAGCGTGCGAAGAGTTGGTAAGCTTTTGTCTTTCAGATGCCGGAATGCAGTGTGAAGACCTCCGGAGCGCACGAAGAGTAGGTAAGCCTTTGTCTTTCAGATGCCGGAATGCTAACCTGTTCTTTCTTGTCTTTATAGGTGTTGCTGAAGACTGGATTCAGGATGGTAAGCCTTTTTCCTTAGGCCCAGGATCAGATGCAGAAGACACGATGAGCGTTCTGCTGCAGAGGATGCAGAATAACGCAAAGCAAGATTCATCCACCGGGTGTGGTTTAAATAGCCTCCTGTAGTGCTTAGATGTCTCCTTCCACAGCCACGCCTTGGTAAGAAAAGAGTTCCTGCTTTCCAGAAGAGTTCCAGTGTTCTGAATCTAGGGAGTGGCTCCTTCCCCACCCAACAGGAAAAGTAGTTCCAAACAGAAGAGGATCAGAGGCTCAACTGGCAGGCAAGTAAGCAGCATGGTCTGCTGCAGGTAAGTCCACCCAAGCATTATGAGCCCGGCGCTTCCAGCGCTGGGACTGGGCATATTTATGAGCCTGGTGCCACTGGCGCCAGGACTGGGTCCAAAAGGTCCCAATTGGGACTGGTTGGCACTCGGAACCTGGGTTATGGATCTGCTTCCAAGGGAGTTGGGAAAACCCTGACCTTTTGGAAGCAGAGATCATGACAGTACCCCCCCTCAAGGCCCCTCCCAAACCGGGCTTCTCCGGGGGTTTTGGCTTGTCAGGAAATGTTCGGTGAAATCTTTTGATTAGGCGAGGAGCGTGGACATATTCAGCAGGTTCCCAGGATCTCTCTTGGGGGCCGTAGCCTTTCCAGTCAATTAGGTAAAATAGTTTAGATTTGGAGATCTTGGAGTCCAGAATGCTTTTGACTTCAAACTCGAGTTCTCCATCAACTAGGATGGGTTTTGGAGATTTAGTTAGTCGGGTTTGAGGTTGCACGGGTTTTAATAGAGAGACGTGGAAGACCGGATGTATCTTCATGTGCGGGGGCAAGTCCTACTTGACCGCTACTGGGTTTACTATGGTAGTGATGGAATAGGGACCAAGGTATCTTGGGTTGAATGTGCGTGGCCCTTTTAGAGGTAGATATTTGGTGGATAACCAGACTTGATCCCCTACTTGATATTGAGGGGCTTCCTTCTGATGTTGATCTGCTCCTTTCTTGTATTGTTCTTTAGCCCTTTGAAGGTGAGAAACAGCTTCCTTAAAGGCTTGGGTGATTGTAGAATGCAGGTAGTCTACTGCTGGTGTTTCAAGATCTTGGAGGGGATCCAACTCCGAGGTTCGAGGGTGACTGCCATACAAAAGAAAAAACGGTGTTTTCCCAGTTCCCGAATGGACAGAGTTATTGTAGGCATATTCGGCTATCCAAAGGATGTCTTTCCAAGTTTTTTCAGTTTGTTGCAGCATGCAGCGTAAATACTGTTCCAGAGTTTGATTGGTCCTCTCGGTTTGTCCGTCGGTCTGAGGGTGGTGACTGGTCGATAGTCTCACATCAATTTGAGCCGACCGACAGCAACTTCGCCAAAAATGAGAAATAAATTGACGACCTCGATCCGAAATTAGAACCGAAGGAAAACCGTGTAGTCGGACGATGTTTTCGAGAAATTCTCGGGCCAGAGTTGCTGCTGTTGGCAAGCCTTTGAGCGGAATGAAATGCGCCATCTTGGAGAATAAGTCCACGATTACTAGAATCGTATTGTATCCGGAGCATGGAGGTAGATCGGTGATGAAGTCCATAGAAAGTGTATGCCTGTTGTGCGTTGGAAGTCGTGGAGATATAAGAGACCTCCGTCCCCAAGTGCCGCGCAGGGAGAAACTTAATACACTCCCTAGGCGACCTTTGAGGCCACAGGTGGAGAAGATCCGACGTCTGAACCGAAGTGTTAGGAACCCCAAGGCGGCTGTGAAAGAAAGCAATGGTTACAATCCAAGCAAGCAGGGCACAACGAGTAACATAAATAAAAGAACCCTCAGGGTCTTACCGGGGATGGAAAGGATGCAGGACCTGGAAGGCTCCAGGACTCACTCAGGCAACGGACCGGATAGGACCAGAGGTAGTTTGTCGGTCTCCACCTGGAGAGTGTAGTACCGGAGGATCCCCACAACTGGATGGTAAGCGTCACCAGTGAGATCTGGCCCAGCGTGCAGCGAGGTGATATGGGG
Source organism: Ambystoma mexicanum (assembly GCF_040938575.1). NCBI lineage: Eukaryota > Metazoa > Chordata > Amphibia > Caudata > Ambystomatidae > Ambystoma > Ambystoma mexicanum. Next base: position 1,052,525,480 of record NC_090941.1, read on the forward strand.
AATCCAATAGAAGTCCGTTGGCAGAATCAAGGAAGGGTCTAAAGCCAGGAGAGCCGTCCGAAGGAAGAACAAAGAACAAGATCCAGAGGGAGTCCGTGAGGCAGTCCGAGGTCAAAGTATCGTGCTAAACTGGGGAGCCGATGTCGCCGTAACCAGAACGTGATCCGTAGGAAGTCCGATATACAAGAGCAAGGTTTCAAGAAGCCGGGTACGTAGCACAAGAAAGTTCGCCAAACAAGGTCTCCGATGAAGTCAGCTGTGAAGCGCGGAGTACCGGTATTGCCTGGCTTAAATGCGTTCACTTCCTGGTCACGTGATGATGACTGGAGTCACGTGACCGGGTCAACCCGGTACGAGGAGTTGAGCGGCTACCTAATCTCCATGGCAACTGCCAATGGAGAAACGGCCGCAAGCGCGACTGAATAGCGTGCGGCGATTGCTTTGCCAGCGCGCTAGCCGCACCGGGTTGCCTGTGAGAGCCCTGGGGGACATGTGGAGGGGAGTGAGTACTGGGAAATGGGGCCTGGCCTGAGACATGAACCGAGGACGTGACAGAGCCCTTCCCCAAAGGCCCACGACCACGTGGGCACGAGGGATGCTCCCGGTGAAACTGTGCAACCAGCCGGGGGGCTTGGACATCCGAGGCAGAGACCCAGGAACGTTCCTCCGGACCATAACCCAACCAATCGACCAGGTATTGCAGGCGACCCCTAAGGAAACGGGAACTCAGTATTCCCGAGACCTCGAAAACATCAGGCACCCCCAGGGAAACAGGGGCTGGAGAGGGGCGGAGACGGGTCGAGGAGGGACAGGGCTTGAGAAGGGAGGTATGAAAAACAGGATGAACCCGCCAAGAAGAAGGGAGTACCAGGCGATAGGCCACAGGGTTGATGACCCGGGAAACAACATAAGGACCCACGAAGCGGGGCATCAACTTGCGACAACCTTTCAAGTGGAGATGACGGGAGGACAACCAAACCCGGGAACCAACAGGATATAAGGGCGCCACAGTACGCCTAGCGTCAGAGGAGGCCTTCATGGAAGCCTGTGCTTCTTGCAGATGGACAAGGACCCGGGCATGAAGGGACGTCATATCCCGAATACAGGTGGCGGCGGCCGGGTTGTCAGAGGGCGTTATGGCAGGGACAGGAAGAAACCGGGGATGCTGACCATACATGGCATAGAACGGAGAGAAACCAGTGGAAGAGTGTGTAGCGTTATTGTAGGCAAATTCCGCATAACGGATGTTTTGTAACCAGGATGTCTGCTGCTGTAACATCAGACAACGTAGGTACTGCTCCATAGACTGGTTGGTTCTTTCCGTCTGCCCATCGGTTTCTGGGTGGTAGGCGGAGGAAAAACGCGCATCGATACCTAGCAAAGTGGTCAATGCACGCCAGAACCGGGAGGTGAATTGAGAACCACGATCGGATACCAGGACAGATGGAAGGCCATAAAGGCAGAAAACGGAGTCAAAGAACAATTTGGCCAAGGCAGGGGCAGAAGGGACACCATGACAGGGGATAAAGCGAGCCATTTTTGTGAAGACATCTACTACCACCCATACGGTGTCATAACCCTTGATCCTGGGTAAATCGGTCACGAAGTCCATGCTCAGGGTGTGCCAGGGCTTAGGGGGCACGGGTAACGGGCGTAAAAGTCCCAACGGACGGCCCCTACGATGCTTGCCCTGCGCACAGACTGAACACGAAGCAACGTAACAGCCCACATCCCGTCTCATGGAGGGCCACCAGCACCAGCGCTTTAGGAGATCCAAGGTGCGGGCCTGGCCCGGATGACCATTGATCGGGGCATCATGTGACCACTCCAGGGCCAGGTTTCTGGTATTGGCGGTAGGGAGAACCAAGCGGTCCTGTACATATGGTAAACCGTTATGGAAGGAGGGGTCCCATTCTGACAAGTGATCGGGATGGTTTTTTACCCAAGAACGGATCTCCTCGAGCAGAGGCAGAGGAGGAGTACAAGTACAAACAACATGTCCCCTGGGCAAAAGTGTGTCAGGATATACAGGCAACGAAACCCCCCCAGGGGAGCGAGACAAAGCGTCTGCCTTGCTATGCTCAGAACCAGAGCGGTGTTTGATTTGGAAATTGAAAGCGGCGAAGAATAGGTGCCATCTGACCTGCCTGCTGTTCACGCATTTCAAGGCTGCTAGGTCCTGTAAGTTCCTGTGGTCGGTGTATACCGTGACCATGTGTTTGGCCCCCAATAGATGATGACGCCAGGTGCGAAAAGCGTCCATCACCGCCAGTAACTCCTTTTCTGTTACAGTGTAATGGGTTTCTGCAGGATTAAATTTACGCGAGTGAAAAGCCACAGGATGAAGCCGACCCGTATTGGGGCATACTTGGGATAGGATAGCTCCCAATGCGAAGGAAGAGGCGTCAGCCTCAACTATGTACGGCTGGTCAGGGTCGGGGTGTTGTAACACTGGGGCAGTGGTGAAGGCGTCCTTTAATGCGTCAAAAGCCTGCTGGTGTAACGTCTCCCATTTGAACGGGACAAGAGGACTGGTAAGGGAAGTGAGAGGAGACACTAAAGAAGAGAACCCAGAAATAAAGCGCCGATAATAATTGGCGAAACCCAAGAATGATTGTAGGGATTTCAGGGTTTTTGGCGTTGGCCAATCAAGGACCGCTCGTACTTTGGCACGATTCATGGCCAACCCACCAGGTGTAATGTTGAACCCCAGAAACTCCACGTTAGCTACATGGAACAAACATTTATCGGGTTTCACAAATAACGAGTGGAGTCGCAGCCGGGACAACACTTCTAGTACGTGTTGGACGTGTTCCTTCAATGTGTGCGAAAAAATGAGAATGTCATCAAGGTACACCACCACATAATTATCCAAGATGTCCGAGAAGATGTCGTTCATGAAGTGTTGAAAGGTGGCTGGGGCGTTGCATAGGCCAAAGGGCATAACTGTATATTCATAAAGGCCATACCGCGTACAGAAGGCGGTTTTCCACTCGTCTCCCTTTCGGATGCGGACGAGATTATAGGCCCCCCGCAAGTCCAACTTGGTATACACGGAAGCATGGGTCAACCGGTCTAGGAGGGGAGTGATGAGTGGAATCGGGTACCGGTTCTTGATAGTGATGGCATTAAGTCGACGATAATCCACACAGGGGCGGAGATCGCCCTCTTTTTTGGGCACAAAAAATATGGGGCTAGCCGCAGAGGACCTAGATGGTCGTATGTGACCTAAGTGCAGCGCCTTATCAATGTACCTTTTAAGCGTCAAATCTTCCGAGGCGGATAGGGAATAAATGCGGCCCGAAGGTACTTCGGTCCCGGGAACCAGGTCGATCGGGCAATCATATGGGCGGTGAGGAGGGAGTACTTCGGAGGAGCCCTGATCGAATAACATGCTGTACTCCCGATACTCCTCAGGAATGTGACCAGAGACTAGACCCACTATGTGAGAGGCAGGGGGAACATCATCGTCCAGGATTGATAAATGGGCAACTGCCCCAAGAGCCAATGCCGGGGTGTCAGTCTCTGAGTCTGTAGGAAGGCAGAAATTCTGGCAGAGCTCGGATTCGAAATATATCTGCCCTGTTCCCCAGTCGATATGAGGGTTGTGCTCTCGCAACCATGGTATGCCTACGATGATACCGAACTGGGGCGTGGATATCAGATCGAAACGGAGGGTTTCTTTATGGGTTGATTGGATGGTTAGGATAAGGGGACCTGTCTGTTGTTTGATGGGACCAGAAACAAGCTCAGACCCGTCAACAGTTTGAACCGGTTCGGGTCGGAGTTTGTTGAGCAAAGGCAGATTCAGAGTCTGGGCTAAGGTGATATCGATATAGTTCCCGGAGGCCCCAGAATCTATGGTGATCTGTACGGGATGAAGGATACCAGGGGCAGGCTGTATGGTAGCTTCTACCTGGATGGGCCTGATCCGACCAAACGATGGAGTGGGACTCGGGGAAGGGCATGGAGGACTCGATCCTACCCCCGTATCTAGGATCGAGCTATGCGAAAATCCGGTTTCTTGGATTTGGGTTTTCGAGGACACTCCCTGATTAAATGCCCCCCCAGTCCACAGTAAAAGCAGGCGTTCTCAGCCCTCCTGCGCTCCCTTTCCCTAGAAGTGATGGGACTCCTAATACCCCCTATCTGCATGGGCTCGATGGTGGATTCGGGGCAAGACGATGAGGAGGCAGAGCCGGAGGAGTGAAGGTAGCCGGCCTCAGCCCTACGTTCAGAGCGTCGTGCGTCCACTTGGAGTGTCAGATCCACCAAAGCCGGGAACTGAACAGGTAAGGATGGAACCATGGCCAGAGCGTCCTTCATAGTGTTGTTTAGCCCCCTATAGAATACTACCGATTTTTTGCTTTCGGGCCATGAGGTCTCAGCTGCTAGCTGATTGAACCGAGTGATGTATTCAATTAGGGAGCTCTTATCCTGTGACAAATCCAGTAATTCCAGATCATGGGACTGTGCTCTGTATCTGGTGTCAAACACCCTGGACATTTCCGTTATTAACAGATCAAAATCATAGAGGGCAGGATGATTGTTTTCTAGCAGTGGGTTTGCCCAAGCAGCAGCCGTGCCAGCTAAGTGAGATAGAGTAAATGCTGCCTTGGTGGTGGGGTCAGGGAAAGCAAGGGGTCGACACAAGAAGTGTAATTTACACTGGTTGAGGAAGGTTCTAAATTTCCTCGGGTCCCCCTGGAATTTTTCAGGGGCAGCCAAAGGAAAGGGAGAGGGCAGAACTAATGGAACAGGAGCCGGGAGTGGTTGTGCAAGGGGTACAGAAACTGGGGGGATGTCCACCAGTTCTGGGTCTGCGGGCAAGGGGTGCTGGGCGCTCTGCAATAGGTCGAGACGCTGATGGATGGTTGTATTAGCAGCAACCATGTCGGCCCGTAGTACCGTAATTGCCTGGATTATAGCAGCCAGGGGGTCTTCAGCTGCGCCCTCCATATCTCACACGACCAGGCTTCACAGTCTGTTGTGCGTTGGAAGTCGTGGAGATATAAGAGACCTCCGTCCCCAAGTGCCGCGCAGGGAGAAACTTAATACACTCCCTAGGCGACCTTTGAGGCCACAGGTGGAGAAGATCCGACGTCTGAACCGAAGTGTTAGGAACCCCAAGGCGGCTGTGAAAGAAAGCAATGGTTACAATCCAAGCAAGCAGGGCACAACGAGTAACATAAATAAAAGAACCCTCAGGGTCTTACCGGGGATGGAAAGGATGCAGGACCTGGAAGGCTCCAGGACTCACTCAGGCAACGGACCGGATAGGACCAGAGGTAGTTTGTCGGTCTCCACCTGGAGAGTGTAGTACCGGAGGATCCCCACAACTGGATGGTAAGCGTCACCAGTGAGATCTGGCCCAGCGTGCAGCGAGGTGATATGGGGAATCCAATAGAAGTCCGTTGGCAGAATCAAGGAAGGGTCTAAAGCCAGGAGAGCCGTCCGAAGGAAGAACAAAGAACAAGATCCAGAGGGAGTCCGTGAGGCAGTCCGAGGTCAAAGTATCGTGCTAAACTGGGGAGCCGATGTCGCCGTAACCAGAACGTGATCCGTAGGAAGTCCGATATACAAGAGCAAGGTTTCAAGAAGCCGGGTACGTAGCACAAGAAAGTTCGCCAAACAAGGTCTCCGATGAAGTCAGCTGTGAAGCGCGGAGTACCGGTATTGCCTGGCTTAAATGCGTTCACTTCCTGGTCACGTGATGATGACTGGAGTCACGTGACCGGGTCAACCCGGTACGAGGAGTTGAGCGGCTACCTAATCTCCATGGCAACTGCCAATGGAGAAACGGCCGCAAGCGCGACTGAACAGCGTGCGGCGATTGCTTTGCCAGCGCGCTAGCCGCACCGGGTTGCCTGTGAGAGCCCTGGGGGACATGTGGAGGGGAGTGAGTACTGGGAAATGGGGCCTGGCCTGAGACATGAACCGAGGACGTGACAATGCCAAGGGCGAGGTGGGATGTCAATAGGGCGTAAGAGGCCTGCTGGTCTTTCCTTTTGACTCTTGTTTTGGGCGCATACTCCACAGGACATTATAAAGTCTCTGATATCTTTTTTCCAAGACGGCCACCAGAAGTAGCGCTTGATCTTTTCTGAGGTCTTGGCCATACCGGGATGACCTTCCATTAAAGAATCGTGATAACAAGAGATTACTTCTTTCTGTAAATCTGTGCTGGGTAGGTATAATCGTTCTTGGAAATACAATAAGTTGTCCTTTACTGCAAAGTCCTTTCCCTGCAGATGCCAATTCTGTATGTCTGCTGGAGTTACAAGTTGCCTGGCTTTATCCTTAACTTCCTCTATGGATTCTGTGGCGATTACACCCAGAATTCTTTGTTCGGGAATGATTGGTACAGGTTTAGGGTTGATCAAGTGTTCTTCCACTCCCATCCGAGAAAGGGCATCAGCTTTACCGTTCTTTGTACCAGGTCGATAGGTAATTATGAAGTCAAACTCGGCAAAGAATAATGCCCAACGGAGTTGTCTAGAGGATTGGGCTTTTGCGGTTTTCAAATATTACAGGTTTCGGTGATCCGTAATCACAGTAACGGTGTGTCGGGCCCCCAGCAGATAATGCCGCCAAGCCTTAAAGGCAGACTTGATAGCCAGAAGTTCCTTGTCAGTAATCGTGTAATTGATTTCAGGAGGCGAGAATTTGCGGGACCAAAATGCCACGGGATGCAACTGATTGGTTACCGGGTCCTTTTGTGATAGAACTGCCCCCATGGCAAGGCTTGAAGCATCAGTTTCCACGATGTAGGGGAGTTCGGGGCGAGGGTGTTTTAAGATTGGTGCAGAGATAAATTTAGTCTTCAAATCCTGGAAAGCTTGTTCCGCCTCGGTAGACCATTCAAAACGTTTGTTTTTCTTTAACAAGGCAGTGATGGGCTGGACTATTCGAGAGAATTCGGGGATAAACCTGCGGTAAAAGTTAGCGAAGCCTAACATGCTTTGCACACCTTTTACGGAGGATGGTGATGGCCATTTGAGAACTGCATCGACCTTCTTTGAATCCATACGTACTCCGCCAGGTGATAATATGAATCCCAAGAATTCAACTTCAGTCACGTTGAAAACACATTTTTCCAACTTAGCGAAAAGTTTGTGTTGACGCAATCTTTCGAGGACCATTTTCACGTGTTTCCGATGTTCAGATTCCGATGAAGAATAAACGAGGATGTCGTCAATGTAAACAACAACACACACATCTATGAGCTCCCTGAGGACATCGTTCATAAAATATTGAAAGGCGGCCGGGGCATTGCAAAGTCCGAAGGGCATGACCTGATATTCAAATAGCCCATACTTGGTGCGGAAGGCCGTCTTCCATTCATCGCCCTCTTTTACTCGTACCAAGTGGTAAGCTCCTCTAAGATCCAGCTTTGTATATATGCATGCTTTTCTGACTTGGTCCAGGAGTTCAGGGATCAAAGGTAACGGATATCTATTCTTAACGGTGATCTGGTTCAGGGAGCGATAATCGATACAAGTTCTAAGGTCTCCTTCCTTTTTTGGAACGAAGAACAAAGCTGAAGAAGCAGGGGACTTGGAAGGACGAATAAACCCATTCGCCAGGTATTGATCCAGGTATTGTCGAAGGTGAAGGTTCTCAGGCTCGGTGAGGGCATAAATTCTACTACAAGGAGGAGTAGATCCAGGTATCAGGTCTATCTGGCAGTCATAAGACCTATGAGGAGGTAGAGAGTTAGCCTGATCCTTCCGGAAAACATCTTGGTATTCTAGGTATTCGGGAGGTAACTGGGGAGTCTCCGAAGAAATTACTGCCAGTGCAACACCAGGTGGAGGGTGACAAGTAGAGACACATTCTGGAAACTGGACCGTTCTTGCTCGCCAATCGATCAGAGGATTGTGTTTCTCTAACCAAGGTATTCCTAGAATAATCTGAAACTGAGGGGCCTTGATCACATCGAACACGATCTTCTCATGGTGTCCATCTTGACTTACTAGCGTCACCTCTTGAGTGGTATGCGTTACTGGCCCGGAGGCTATCTGCGTACCATCCACTGTAGTAATGACGTCCTTTACAGCCTTGGGACAAAGAGTTAGATTCATCCTCAAAACCATTTCATGATCCACATAATTGCCGATGGCACCGCTGTCGACGTAAGCTTCAATTGCATGTAATCGATCCGGATTATCAGGGCTAATGAGGACCATAGGTATCACGAAATGCGAGGTCACGGAACTGGTTTTCACGCTCGGCAAGAGGACCTCTATTCTTGTCGGGCGAGGTCGTTTCCCTGCTCAGAGTTTGTAACTTTGGTAACTGCAGCTCCTACTGCCTTCTTGGCAGGTTTCACCGGACAGTCTCGAAGAAAGTGCCCTGAGTTTCCGCAATATAGGCATAATTGCAACTGTTTTCTCCTTTCCCGCTCCTTTTGTGTTAGAGGACCTTTCAGACCCCCTATTTGCATGGGTTCCCCGGAGTCTACTCCTTTGGAAGGAGTTGGCGGTTTGGAAAATACTCGAGTATCAAACTTGGAACGGTCGGCCTTCCTCTTCTGCAGTCTATGATCTATTTGAACGACCAAGTCTATATAATCCGAACAGTCTTGTGGGGGATTCACTACTTGGGCTAAAACGTCTTTGAGCTCTCCACGTAGACCTCTATAAAACAGCGTAATCCTTTTGTCCTCAGGCCATTGAGTTTCCACTATTAGTCTATTGAAAGATGCAATATAAGCCAAAAGGTCTTGATTACCCTGTCGCAACGAAAGAAGCTCATTGTCCAAGGCCTGCCCCTGTGAATGTCTTGCGAACAGTTTTTCCATACTAAGCTGAAAGGCTTGAAAATCATGGAGAACCGGATCATCTTGATTAACTAGAGGGATCGACCAGTCTGCCGCATTGCCACTAAGGTACGAAAGTACAAAAGCTACTTTAGCTTGATCAGTTGGAAAGGCTGCTAGCCGGCATAAGAAGTGCAACCGGCACTGATTGATAAATACTGCAAACCTCTTTGGGTCACCAGAAAATCGTTCGGGCGGAGCCAGAGGTACATTCCCAGGTAGGTTGATCTGCACTGGATTCATAGAGGATGTTGAAGGAAGATTTGCCCCTGATGCGGGTAACGGGGTCTGTCCGGCTTGTGACTGTAGCAATTGTCTAGCAAGACCGTCTGTTCTCTCCTTGGAAATAATTAGTTCCCTTCTTAGAGCATTTGTTTCCTGACGAGCTGCATGCACTTCTGCCCTTAGTTCCCCAAGTAACCGGGCTAGGTGGTCAGTATCCGAGGTTTCCATAGCGCCTGGGCGAGAGTTTTGCAGTAGGCTTTGTGTTCTGTAACGCTCACCTGATTCTCGCAGAGGCGCCGGTCTTGACTGGGCGACTACCGTATCTTCAAAGGTGATGTGTAGCACCCGGTTGGCTCTTTGGGCTGGACCTCTGTGCACTGTATGCCTGACTTCAAGAGTAAGATGTCTTAGGTAAGTGAATGCCGAGCTCTCCATCTGCCTCGGGCAGGGTGCTGTAACCAGTTTCTTCACTGGATAGGTAGCGCAGGCCTCTTGACTTCAGAGGACTGCTGTCCGTCGTTTACTGCACGAACGGTAAGTTTCGAGTAATTCTATTGTCTTTAAAGTCTTTAGTAATGATGTCTCTTGTTTTGCAGGTTCCGGCGATGGCGGATGACGGGCTGAAGTGAGTTGAAGATGGAGCCCGTGTGATGAATAGAAGCGCCTGGAAGCACGTAAGTAAGCGCTTGTTGCCTGCTTCACGATGCGCTCTAACTGTCTTTTTATTTTGCAGGTACAAGTTCGGAGCGGCTGCAGGGTGCCGGAATACCCACTGGGTTAGATGTGGAAAGGAGTAATTGCACGTGAGTATTAAAGTTCCCCAATGTCTTTAAACGCACCTTGTTTTGTCTTTCAGATGCGGGATGCAGCGCCGAAGGCCTCCGGAGCGTGCGAAGAGTTGGTAAGCTTTTGTCTTTCAGATGCCGGAATGCAGTGTGAAGACCTCCGGAGCGCACGAAGAGTAGGTAAGCCTTTGTCTTTCAGATGCCGGAATGCTAACCTGTTCTTTCTTGTCTTTATAGGTGTTGCTGAAGACTGGATTCAGGATGGTAAGCCTTTTTCCTTAGGCCCAGGATCAGATGCAGAAGACACGATGAGCGTTCTGCTGCAGAGGATGCAGAATAACGCAAAGCAAGATTCATCCACCGGGTGTGGTTTAAATAGCCTCCTGTAGTGCTTAGATGTCTCCTTCCACAGCCACGCCTTGGTAAGAAAAGAGTTCCTGCTTTCCAGAAGAGTTCCAGTGTTCTGAATCTAGGGAGTGGCTCCTGCCCCACCCAACAGGAAAAGTAGTTCCAAACAGAAGAGGATCAGAGGCTCAACTGGCAGGCAAGTAAGCAGCATGGTCTGCTGCAGGTAAGTCCACCCAAGCATTATGAGCCCGGCGCTTCCAGCGCTGGGACTGGGCATATTTATGAGCCTGGTGCCACTGGCGCCAGGACTGGGTCCAAAAGGTCCCAATTGGGACTGGTTGGCACTCGGAACCTGGGTTATGGATCTGCTTCCAAGGGAGTTGGGAAAACCCTGACCTTTTGGAAGCAGAGATCATGACAAGTGAGCAGGGGGAAGGGATTGATGGTATGTACAAAGGGTATTATTAATGGTAGACATTTTAGAAGCAATCTAAAGAGAAAGATGATTTGCAGAAAGAGTAGTGGAGATGGAGGTGAGTTTAGGAGGTGACATTTGTGGATGTTTCTAGGTTGAGAGGATTGAGATGAAATGAAAGAGAGGGAGATAAGTCACGTTTGGCAGATTCAAGAGTAGCAGAGTAGTTTTGAAGAGCAGTAAAATAGAGTTGAAGATATCTTGAACTTTGGCAAGTGAACACATTTTTTCTCATAGTTGTTTTATGGGTGCGGTTGAGATTTGTTATCCAGGGCCATGGAGGTGAGGATTTAGGAGCAAGTGTAGTAAGATGGTAGTGAGAGGGGAATGGGGCATAAAGAGCAGTGTTAAAGTTAGTGAAGGCTTCTTCAGTGTTTAGTTTAGTTTATTATTTATAAAGCACACCTAACCATGAGGTAACTAGGCGCTAGAGCTTATGACAGAGTTTAAGAAACACTCATATAAGTTACATAGGACAGACGTGTTTGTCGACCAAAGGTTACAGGTTAGTCAAATTGTATATTAATATAAATAAGAGCAAAGAATTGTCGCCGGCGGTTACAGTTTGGACAACAGTGCAAGAAATAAAATCATACATTGTGAAATGTGTTAGGGGGCATAGGTTTCAGCGGAAAAGGATCGTGATTTACCTGGGGCCTGATTAGTGTTTTTTTGTCAAAGAGCCAGTTTTTTACTTTACCTCTGAAAGACCAGAAGTAAGGGAGAGCGAGTTCCAGCATTTGGCGGCCATGTTTGGGAAGCTGGATCCTCCAGCTGTTTTTAGTTTGTACCTCGGGATATTAGGCAATGCGAGTAGAAGTATGTAGTAGGTCTGATGGGTTGGTATCTAGAGAATATGTCAGTCAGATATTTCGGGGAAGTGTTTGACAAGCATTTATGAGTGATTAAAGCAAAGATGATAGAGTGATCAGAAGCAGAAGGAGCAGTGGATATATTAGAGGTGGGGAGTTGAGAGGAGGTGGGGATAAAGTCAAGGGAGTTTCCATTTGAATGGGTGGCCAGACAATGGACAAAGACAAAAGAGAGTGAGTGGTTAAGGAGAAGAGATCTAAAGTCAGTGGATAAAGTAACAGAGAGTGAGGGGAGGTTGAAATCACCAATGACAATGAGGTGCTGATTGAGATTGAAAGAGTCAATTAGTCAATTAGTTTGGACTGTTGAACAAAGAAATGACCTACCGGACAAGGTGGCCGGTAGAGATACATAATACGTATGTCAGTGTTTGTGGAGATTATCAGGCCTATTCTTGGAATTAATGTGCGCCGAAAATTCCGGCGCAGAGGTGCCAAAACGTGCGAATCGCAGTGCAAGCGCGAAAATCGCAGGGAAACCAGCGCACATCGATTCATGGAAGTCCATGCGCAAGAAAAATATTGGATGTGCGCTGAAAAAGTGAGTGGCGCACGCTGGTGCACAGGTCATCCGACGGCGTGCGCCACAGCGACATAGCGCGCCGCACATAACAAAAGTAGGCGGAACACGGGGCGTAACACTCGGAATGGGTAACAACGCGTGAAAATATGGGCGTCACGGGGGAATTACAGGAGGCAAGTGCGCGGAACGCCCACACGCTCGCCTACAACTCGTATTCATGGAATCGAATAGGGCAAACCAGCCCATGGGCAAAGATGCACACAGGGCCAAACAAGTCCGCCACAAGAAAGCAGGCGGTAGCGTCCCTGCGCCTGAAATAAATGTGCGCCAAAATGTGCGCTAACAAAAAGCACCTATATACAGCTATGATGAATGATCAATACTGTGGCCCTCTAGGACAAATGAGGTGCAAAGGGGTACCGACAAACACGGAAACCCGCTGTGCGAAAAATAGCGTGTGCGTGTATTTTGGGGTGTGTATGAAGTTCCACACGCAATTGGCCTGGGTACGTGTATTTCGGGGTGTGTGGGAAGTTCCACACGCGATTGTCCTTGGTACGTGTATTTCGTGGTGCGCGTGAAGTTGCACACGCGATTTCAGCAGGGTACGTGTATTCCAAGGTGCGCGGGAAGTTTCACACGCGAATTTGCAGGGTACGTGTATTTCGGGGTGCGCGTGAAGTTCCACACGCGATTTCAGTAGGGTACGTGTACTCCGGGTGCGCGGGAAGTTCCACACGCGAATCCAGCAGCCTACGTGTATTTCGGGGGTGCTGGGGAGTACTACACGTGAATTGGCCGTGTGGGTCCTCCCAGGTGGTCCCTCTACACCCTCCACGGCCCCTGCAGGCGGCCCACACCACAGGGGACTACCCTGCACCCCTGCACATGTCCCGCAGGAAGCCCATCCACCATGGCCATGCCCCCCAGCCAACCCACATGTCACCTTGCACTACTGCCCACCAACGCATGTCTCCCAGCACCCCCACCCCCCAGCATGCAGGGGCACCCTCCACTAGGCCCCCACTCATGCCAAACTCATGTCTCCCTGCACCCCCACCCCCCAGCACTGTGGGGCACCCTCCACCAGGCCCCCACTCATGTCTCCCACCCCCCACCCCCCAGCAGTCAGGGGCACCCTCCACCAGGCCCCCACTCATGTCCAACTCATGTCTCCCTGCACCCCCACCCCTCAGCAGTGCAGGGCACCCTCCACCAGGCCCCCACTCATGTCTCCCAGCACCCCTACCCCCCAACATCCAGGGACACTCTCCACCAGGCCCCCACACATGTCTCCCAGCACCCCCATCCCCCAGCATCCAGGGGCACCCTCCACCAGGCCCCCACACATGTCTCCCAGCACCCCCACCCCCCAGCAGTGCAGGGCACCCTCCACCAAGCCCCCACTCATGTCTCCCAGCACCCCCACCCCCCAGCAGTGCAGGGCACCCTCCACCAGGCCCCCACACATGTCTCCCAGCACCCCCACCCCCCAGCAGTCAGGGGCATCCTCCACCAGGCCCCCACTCATGTTTCCCAGCACACCCACCCCCCAGCATCCAGGGGCACCCTCCACCAGGCCCCCACTCATGTCTCCCAGCACCCCCATGCCCCAGCAGTGCGATTGGCCTGGGTACGTGTATTTCAGGGGTGCGCGGGTAGTCTTACAAGCGATTTCAGCAGGGTACGTGTATTACGGGTCCGCGTGAACTTCCACACGCCATTTCAGCAGGGTACGTGTATTACGGGTCTGCGTGAACTTCCACACGCGACTGGGCCTGGGAGAGTGGTGTACGTGTATTCCTGGGGTGGGCGGGAATATTTACACGCGACTGGTCCTGAGAGAGCGTGTTACGTGTATTCCTGGGGTGGGTGGGAAGATGTACACGGTCGACTACAACGTGCCAAAAAAAAGGTCCAATCCGGAAACAGGTACACCAGCATGAAGCAGGCGCACGTCCCGCGCAGCATAAAAGTGTGTGCAAACAACAAACAAGCTCAGACGCCAGGATGAATATACCGTTCCTAGCAGCAGTGGCCGTGGGATACCGCAGGAGGAGGAGGAGGATAGTCAGGGCCAGAATCTTTACACCCAGAACCAGCCTTTTCGGTATGCCTGATGACCAGGTGATTGGGAGGTACAGGTTTCCACCTCACATAATACTCGACCTGGTCAGCGAGTGGGAGGATGACCTCACATCACCCACCCTGTGCTCCCAAGCACTCAGCCCCCTGGAGAAGGTCCTCAATGTACTGCACTTCTGGGCTACCGGATCATTTCAGCGGACAAGTGCCATAGTGGGGGGGGGTGCCACAGGCCATGCAGTCACGGTGGATACACCAGGTGTTGGCCATCATCACTGCATGCCCATCAGTCTGCAGGCACATATACCTGCCCAGAACACCTGCAGAAAGGCAGGCTGTCAGCCAGGATTTCTATGGGGTGGCACAATTCCCCAAAGTGCTAGGTGCCATTGATTGCACCTATGTGGCTCTACGTCCCCCCAGGGCATCTGAGCACATCTATAGAAACCGCAAGCACTGGCATTCCATCAACGTCCAGGTAGTATGTGATGCCAAGGGAATCATCACCTCAGTATATGCCAACTATCCAGGGTCCACCCACGACAACTTCATTTACAGGATGTCAACCCTAAACCGGGACATGGAAGCTGGGCGGCATGGCGATGCATGGCTGCTTGGTGAGTATAAATGCCACAGCACACGCATGCATGACAGATACAGATAAATGTCACTACCCCACTAATGATCCCCATCACCACCTCCCCAGGGGACAGTGCCTACCCTCTGAGCACCCACATGATGACGCCAATTCAGAACCCCATCACGCCTCCCGAGGTAAGATACAACACAGCCCATATTGCAACCCGAGGCATAGTGGAGCGCACATTCGGAGTGCTCAAGTCACGCTTTCGCTCCCTTGACCGTTCTGGCGGGCAGCTGTTATACACTCCCCCAGTAGTGTGCAGGATCATAGTGGCAGCATGTGTCCTGCAGAATGTTGCAACACGCCGGGGCCTGGCTGTGGACATGATGGTGCCCCCACATCCCCAACCACATGCACGTCCGCTGCGCATGGGAGGGGAAAGGGCACGGGGTGAAGCAGCCCATACGCAGCTGGTGGGTAATTACTTCACATAGAAATCACACCCCTGTGGAGTGCACACAGCCCTGGCACATACCATCTGACAATCAATGATGACTCAATCTGACAATTATGATGAATGAAGGGAGAGTCAACTGTCAGAACCATAGCAGCCTGAGATTGTTCACCTGGAAGTGTCACAATGTGTGCATCCCTACCTATACAAACACCACCAATGCAGTGTCATCAAAAGACACACTCCTATGCAGCAAAAATGAATACCCACTTGCAAAATACAACATGAGAACAGTGCCATGTCACCCAACCCCTCCCCGGCACCGCCACACAACACACCATGGCATGTCATGCTATGTGAGAGCAAACAAATTAATCTCCACAACATGACACAAGTGTCACAAAGTACAGTGTCTCTATTGGAAACTGGCCACACATGAAATGCTCACAGTGATGCAGGACCAACAACACACATTACCAAATATTTAGCAATAATACTAATCACCTACACAACCTCCAACCTACCATAAAGATGACAGTACGGATTTAAAAAATTGGTAGTCTCACTACCTGATAATGCCAGCACTTTCACCACTTCCAAATGTACAGTGTTAGCGCCACGCAAACGTGTAGGTGCACTGCTTACAACATGGACTCCATTTCCAAAGTAGACCGCCTTGTGAAGACATGAGGAATGGACCTGCAAATTGGGAGGATGAGATGGATGCAGAGGCACATATCAATACACCATGCAGTGTACAATACAACAACAATATGCACTAGGAATGTATACACAGTATTGACTACAGACTGCCCACACATCAAATGGGAGTCCAACGTCACTGTGTAAGTCAATGTCACTTGGGCACACAGCTTTGCAAGCCCATGGAAACGGGAAGCAGGAGGGGTGTGTGTCACACAAACCCAAGCATCTAACCCAAATTCAGGACAAGCCTGCATGTGCCCAGCCACAATACAGCGTATGCCCACGGGAGCCACACAAGGCAACACACTGTAAAAAAAATCAAAAATCAAAAATCATAAATCAAAAATGGCCATGTATGGGCCAGGGGGGTGGGGGAGGACACCCAGGAGGTCCGAGGACATGGTGCACACCAAAACCCACCTTTGTGGATTTTTGGAAAAGAAAAACACCTCCATGGGATCATGGCCTGCACGGCTACCCTATTGTGAGAGAATCGCTGCTGTCACTCTCCTCACCCTCTGCAGCTGCATCAGGAGGTGGTGGCACTATGGGAGGAAGCCCACGCAAAGCCCTAGTTGGGTCCTCCATGGCAGGAAGCATGTGGGTGTGGAAGATCTGGTTCTGGAGGATAATCGTGCGGAGGTCCCCATGCAACAACTCACGGGATGCCCGGACCTCCTCCCTAGTTCCCTGCATCTAAGCTGAGAGTGTACGTGTGAGCCGCTCCAGCTGCTGTTCTGTCCTCGTGTCAGTTGAAGCCTCAAGCTCAACAAGAGTCACCCTGAGCTGACGGAGTTCCACCCTCAGGGCTTCCTTGTGGTCCTGGCACTCAATAGAAATGGCTTCCCGCAGAGTCTCCAGTGCCGTCCGTCTGTCCCTGTTGGACGCCAACATGTCCTCCCTGTGTGACTGGCAAATGGAGTCTGTTGCCTGCTGTAGTTGTTCCATCAGCCTTTCTTGGGGGACAATGGAAGTGGCCACCCTAGCTATGGCCATCTGAGCCATCATCTCAGATGATGCTGCCTGTTGATTTGCCATACCGTATATGGATTGCTCCCATGCGGTATTGCCAGGTGGCGTATGGCCACCGCGTCGGCGGGCACCACACCTGTCTGGGGCAAGGCGAACTGCGCCTTGCTGTGCCGGCACTGCCTGAGGCTGCAGGACTGCATTCCCCCTCTGATCTGCTGGCCCAGGAACAGGATCAGATGTTGCGGAGTGTGACCCTGCATCCGTAACCACCAACGGCGGACCTACCAACACTGACATCCCCATTGAGGGTTCTACCCCTGGTGCAGGTGGGTTGGACAGTACAGCATCCCTCCCAGAAACACTTACCTGCGACCGCACATAGGTCTCATCATGCAAATCGACACCTAAATAGAGCTCGGGGGAGGTGCAGCCAGAGACACCCCTTCAGATAATGGTCTGCAGCAAGTGAGGGTTCACACACACCACCACACCATGTCCCTCACTGGTGCCCGGTCGGGCCTGAGACCCCTCCTGGGTCTGCACCATCTCCACCACCCCAGCAGTATCAAGTGCGTCATCCCCTGCAAAGACATGAAAGAAAAGAAATGGGAACAGGCATTAGCACATGGAACACAATTAGGGCTGAGAAGCAACAGAAACAGTACTTCATTGACACATGTACCACATGACTATAACCCTCCCATGCATGCACTGTCACTGCGTATGAAGGGGAGGCAAATGGCACACATTGATGACACCAAGATGGAAGACCAACTAATTTGCTGCATGCTGCCTAGCAGTGCCATCACACATTGGCCTGTGATTGGCATGTCCAATACACATACATGACACATGCCATCACACAGATGGCATGTACCATAGCCATGTCACACATGTGACAATAGGACTGAGAAATGCCTAGTGAAAGTGGTGGAATGCAAACAATCAGCCTGAATGAACACAGAATAATATGCAACAATGTTGTGGCAAGATGACACTTCAAGGGCAACTGGCGTTAGGTTTGGCTAAATGTCTACTGTTGCCAGAAGGGATACTGCAATACCCGAATCCTGGTGCGCAGAATGTATTGGATGAAGCACATGGGTGACCCAAACCACTCAGGCACACACGCCCTCACCTGGCACTCAATCAGAAGCCCTCACACACACACCATGCACATGGATGACACACACATGCATGTGCACTCACCGGACAATGCCTCGTAATCTGGCAGGTCTGCCACACCTTGGATCTGTCCCTCCGTGACGTAGGTCCCAGCAACATACTTATGGGGAGTGAGTTCAATGTCCTCTGCTGGAGACCCACCTCCAGTCACTAGAGTAGCAGCATGACTTGAGGCCAGCTTTTTCTTTGCCCTGCGCTTCAGGTCATTCCAATGCTTGTAGCAATCATTAGCTGTGCGCCTCACGAATCCAAGGGCACTTATGATGTCCGCGATGGCCTGCCAGTGAGCCAGACGTTGTGCAGGTGTGGTCTTGCATCCTGCAGTAATCACCATTTTGCTGTCATGTGCGGACACATACTCCACAAGTGCATCAAGTTCGGCCTGATTGAAGCTGGGCTTCCTTGGCGGGCCGGACTGTGTAGCCGTGTCTGGGGCATCAGCCTGTACTGGACGAGCACTCTTCCTCTTCCGCTTGGAAGTTGGTGGGGATCCTGAGTGTCCTACGCCACTCTGGACACTAGGGGCAGGAGCCCCGGTGGACTGTGGACTAGGAGTGTGGGAATGAACACTCACCATGGGACTTGGTGCAGGCATTAGCTGAAGTGTGATGTAGTCAGGGGGAACGTCAGCAGGATGGACTGGGACCGACACTGTCCTGGCTGGGAGACTCTGAGCTGGGGTGGATGGAGCCGCAGCTGCTCCTGCAGCCTCCCCACCCTGCCTACTCGGGGCAGCAGATGACATAGCTGCCCCCGATCCACGTAGCCTGGTGACACCAACGTGCACCGCAACACGTGGCCTAGACCTGCTGACGGGAGGGCATGGGTGTCCCTGACTGGTCACCCACACATGGGGGGCTAGAGGCACCCTGCAAGTCCCGGCCACGTCCCCTACCGTATCCACCATGGCCACCTCTTGAGGCTCGGCCACCTTTGCCACTCTTACTGCGTGCTCGCCTCCCAACCATGGCACTGATGTTTTTGTGCAACCCCTCCTAGACCACGTGCGTGGAAAAATAAACCTGCACTACGCTGTGGCACCCAGAAACACAAAAATGAACGTATGCGTGTCACATGCAGCCTAGAATGGCCTCTGAAGGGGTACGCGACACACGGGGCAAGCACAGATATTAAATACGTGCGCGACTCACCATCTGCCTGGAAAAATAGCGTGAAAAAGACGCGCGTGTGTGCCTTGGCAACACCCCCACCAAAAGAAGAATTGTACGCTGTCTGAGGAGACAGGACAACAGAAGAAGTGAACGCTGTTTGAGGAAACAGGCCCAGGAAAAAGACAAAAAGAGAAAAAGTGTCAGAGGTAACAGGGAGTACGAACTTGGAATGCTGTGAAGTAAATCGCGTGTGAACCGACAAGAAGTACAGATTTCACCCACTCGCTCTCCACGAAAAGCACATACAAGGAAATGGCGTTCTACACGTACCTTTTAAACATGCCCACACGTCCAGCATCACTTCCGCGTGTACGCGCTAAGGCCCTATCCTCCAATTACACAAGCTGACACTCTGACGTGCAGTCATTGGACGTGTAACATGCACCCGTGTACAGGGAAATGCCTGCGCACGCACGTCACAGACGCGCATACGCGCTGAGGCCCTTTCCACAAATTACACGCTATGACACTCTGACATGCTTCGTTTTTCTACGCGCCATGGAAAACGCACGTGCGTGTAACTTCATAGATGCGCCTACACGCTGGGGGCCTTTGGGCCAATGAATTTGTGTATGTGTGCTGATGCGCTTACGCGCTAAGGCCCTTTCCTCGAATTACACGCAGACGTGCTGGATTTTCACGTGCCAAATCACTCCGTATCAAGCTGGCCACGCGTAAGCACACGGAAGACCATGCTCCTGCCCAGAAGGCTGAATTACTGCCCCCCAGAGCCCCGAGCACGCTCCCACCTGCCATCTGCTGCTGCCTGATTGCCTACTGCCCACGTGCCCTGCCATTTGCTGCCTGCCCATCAGCCAGGGGTGCTGTTGCTGTTCCCTGCTGGAACCGAAGACTCCCGACTGGGATTCCATCGCTCCACAGACCAGTCCCAGGACCCAGTTGCCCACCCACTCCTGCCTCTGGGGTTGTCATGTCGGGCACTGCAACATCTGGCACCACTGGCAACCCCCGGCGGGGAAAGTCAGAGGGGCACCAGCTTCACTTCCACCGAAGTTGGTGTCCTGGTGGAGCAAGTCCTGGGGCAGTATGATGCCAGCTTCGGAAGTTTGCGCGCCGACAAGGAAGGCCGGACTCGGATCTGGACGGACATTGTGACTGCCATCAACGCGGAGGGGGTGGCAGTCCGACTATTCCATCATGTCAAGAAGCGCTGGGAGGACTTCAGGTCCAGGACCCTCAACAAGGCCCGGCGCCTCTTGAAGGCAGCGGATGCTAAGGGGCGCCGGGGCCACTTGTCGGAAGATCAGATGAGGGTCCTGGAACGCATATCCCCAGCGCTCCACGTCCAGGTCCTTGAGAGGCAGACCTGTCTGGAGTCGAGCGGTAAGTGTACATGCATCCTGATTGTAAGCTGTGCATGTGGTGGTGTGCCAGTAGTGTGCAGGTTGCACATGTGTTTTAATGGGGCCAAGTAGGGGGGGGGGTGTACAGGGCCGTGGATGTGGAAGACTGATTGGCAGATGTCACATGGATGCCGATGTCAACACTGCAACAGTTGGCAGAGGTGTACACATGCATGCAAGTGTGGTGGTATGTGTGCATGTGTAGTGCACTCCCTGTGTTGCATGTGATGTCTGGCTCACCTTTGCCTGCTCATGCTGTTGTATGTGTATGGATGGTGCTGGCTGTTGCGATATGGCTGTGGTATGGCTCATGTGTGCGAGTTGAAATGACATGTGTGTTGGCGATTGTGATGCCATGTCTGAGGTTTGCCAATGCCACTCATGTACAACTGTCATGTGTGTATGTGTCCATTGTACAGTGCCCTGATGCCTGTGTTTTATTTCTCCCTGTCTGCAGCGTCAACTGATGAAGAGGGCGGAGAAGGTGCTGTGGAGCACAGCAGCAGGGATTGCACCGCCAGCCAGAGACGCAAGGCCCGGCTCCCCTCCCAGGTTGTCATCTCGTCGGGGAGTGAGGAGTCCGGTGCCACATCCCAGGCTGCAGCTGCCAGGGGGAGGTCCAAGAGGCGGAGGTCGAAGTTGGACTCCTCGGCAGCAGAAGGGGCAGCTGGGACCCCACAGGGCCCAACGGGGGAAGACGGCACAGAGTCATCCAGGTTGGTGGGGGGTTTGGTGGAGGAGGAGGCCGTGCAAGCAACAGAGACGGGGACTGGAGGTGGGGATTCTACTTGTGCTAGTGGTGCAGTGCAGGACCAGCGACAGGAGGCAGCACAGGCCGCCGCGGAGGTGCCTGTGTGCAATCCTGTCCCTGATCATGTCACTGCATCATCTTGCACCAGCAGGGATGCCTACGTCCAGCTTACAACAATGGACTTCCTACACCTGCGGACGTGGCTATCCAGGTACGGGTTGAGGCTGTCCTGACTGGTGTGGCGTTGCGTCAACGGGCCATGCGAGGTGACCTGCAGTCTTTTCATGAGGAGACTGCACGTCATCTCGAATGGCTCGTTGACCGCGTCGGCCTACTGGGACAGGTCACCCAGGCCGGATTCCTCAGTTTGATGGAGCTTGTTCCAACCCCCTCCTCAACTGAACACCATATGCGCCAGTCGTCCTCCGTGCCATCTTTCCACCCATTTGTCACCTGGGTGCCCTGTGGAGCTGCCTCTGACGGTGCGGCCAGGCTGGTGGAGGACACATCCCTGCCACAGTCGGGAATCGGACGTCCAGCAGGGGTGGCCACATCAACGACTGCACCTCGGCCGGTGGAGGATGTGCAGGCAGCAGGAGCCAGGGCACGGGCACAGGCACAGCAGCAGCAGCAACAAGGTGGGAACCATGATGGCTCGGGGCCTTTGACATCGGAGGGGCAGGCGTCGGCCGGAGGGCAGGAGGACCCAGGATGGGAAGTGTCTTCCATGTGGCAGCGGTTGGGCCATGCCATAGATGCGGAGTGGCAGCGGGCGGAAGAGGCACGGCTCACGATGGTCAGGGCAGAGAACTCCATGCGGAGGGCCCTGAGGCGGGCTGAGTGCCTCGAGGCAATCCACAGGGAGTTGGAGGAGAACATGTTGTCATCCCTGTGGACCCTCGGGGCCATGGAAGAGGACCGCCTCCGGGACATTGAGCAGGAGTTCGATGATGTCCTAGCCCGGAACATCCAGAAGTGAGCCCTCGGACTAGCCCACTGCCCTTGTAAATAGTTCTTTAGTGTTAAGTTTCCTTTCGGTTTTGTTTTGTTTTGGGGCGCTTGGACAATGCCCCAACTTCTTGTATATAGTTCTTCATTAGGTAGGTTTTTATTTTATACGTTTCATTTAAAGGATTGGGCACATGGACCCTGGATGTTCACTTAGTACGTAGTTTGACAATGGATATGGATTGTTGATTTTTTTTTCCCATGGATCAATGTTTTTTTATTATTTTTGCTTGGATTGCTTTTCATTTGGATTTCATGCGTCTTTTTCATTTATTGGACATGCTGGATTTCATTTATTATTTCCATTTTCTTCTGTTCCATTTCATTGCTTTGCTTTTCTGTTTAATACATTATCATTTGTACTTCAATGTGTGGTATTCTCTCTTTGGTTTCATGCATGTCGCAATGTGTGTTCTATCATTCACATGCTGTCATTGTGTGGGTTTGACGGATATATGTTGATGTGCAGACTAGCCATTTGGGATGCATCATGTGCGGGTGATTTCTTTGTGGGGTGGATGTCATACCTGGTGGTGTGTTCGGACTGGGGTGGCGTGGGCAGTGTATTGAGTGGGCATGGGGGCCATGATTATGGATCGCCATGAGGTGTTGGGGGGACATGTATGGGGGCCTGCTGGCAGCTCTCCTGTACT
The DNA here is from genome assembly GCF_040938575.1 of Ambystoma mexicanum. NCBI lineage: Eukaryota > Metazoa > Chordata > Amphibia > Caudata > Ambystomatidae > Ambystoma > Ambystoma mexicanum. Next base: position 1,052,548,461 of record NC_090941.1, read on the forward strand.
GCTGGGGGGTGGTGGTGCAGGGGGACATGTGTGGGGGCCTGGTGGAGGGTGCCCTGCACTGCTGAGGGGTGGGGGTGCTGGGAGACATGTGTGGGGGCCTAGTGGAGGGTGCCCTGCACTGCTGGAGGGGTGGGGGTGCTGGGAGACATGAGTGGGAGCCTGGTGGAAGGTGCCCTGCACTGCTGGGGGTGGGGGTGCTGGGAGACATGAGTTAGACATGAGTGGGGGCCTGGTGGAGGGTGCCCCTAACTGCTGGGGGGTGGGGGTGCAGGGGGACATGAGTTGGACATGAGTGGGGGCCTGCTGGCAGGTGTCCCACAGTGCTGGGGGGTGGGGTGCTGGGAGACATGCGTTGTTGATCAGTGGTGCAAGGTGACATATGGCTTGGCTGGGGGGCATGCCCATGGTGGGTGGGCTGCCTGCGGGACATGATCAGGCGTGCAGGGTAGTCCCCTGTGGTGTGGGCTGCCTACAGGGGCCGTGGAGGGTGTAGAGGGAACACCTGGGAGGACCCACATGGCCAATTCACATGTAGTACTCCCCGGAACCCCTGAAATACACGTACCCTGCTGAAATTGCGTGTGAGACTTCCCGCGCACCCCGAAATACACGTACCCAGGACATTCGCGTGTGGAACTTCCTGCGCACCCCTGAAATACACGTACCCTGCTGAATTTGCGTGTGAAACTTCCCGCGCACCCCGAAATACATGTACCCTGCAGGATTCGCATGTGAAACTTCACGCGCACCCAGAAATACACGTACCCAGGAGAATCGCGTGTGTAACTTCCCGCGCACCCCTGAAATACATGTGCCCTGATGGAATCGCGTGTGAGACTTCACGCGCACCCCTGGAATACACGTACCCAGGACAATCGCATGTGGAACTTCCCGCGCACCCCTGAAATACACGTACCCTGCTGAATTCGCGTGTGAAAATTCCCGCGCACCCCTAAATACACGTACCCTGCAGGATTCGCGTGTGAAACTTCACGCGCACCCAGAAATACACGTACCCAGGACAATCGCGTGTGGAACTTCCCGCGCACCCCTGAAGTACACGTGTCCTGATGGAATCGCGTGTGAAACTTCACGCGCACCCCTGAAATACACGTACCCAGGACAATCGCGTGTGGAACTTCCCGCGCACCCCTGAAATAAACGTACCCTGCTGAATTTGTGTGTGAAACTTCCCGCGCACCCCGAAATACACGTACCCTGCAGGATTCGCGTGTGAAACTTCACGCGCACCCAGAAATACACGTACCCAGGACAATTGCGTGTGGAACTTCCCGCGGACCCCTGAAATACACGTGCCCTGATGGAATTGCGTGTGAAACTTCACGCGCACCCCTGAAATACACTACCGAGGACAATCACGTGTGAAAGTTCCCGCGAACCCCTGAAATACACGTTCCCCGCTTGGCGTTTGCTGTTTGGCAGCCCTGTGAACTGGTCCAGGGTTAGCGTAGACATTAGCGATGAATTGGGGATTTTGATGGCTTTTCCTTGCGCGAGGGCGTTCTTGGGGGCGTAACTGGCGCTGCTGCAGGGTCGCTTGGCCACTCTGCGCCACGGCTGGTTTTGGAGGCTAAAATCCATGAATACGCTGTGCAATGAAATGGATTTTATCGCACGCGGCTGGCGCAGTGTATCGCACGGGGACACTGCGCCAGCCGCGTGCGCCACTTTTGTGCGAAATTCTATGAATTACCCTGTATGTATTGCAATGAGAGAAAATTATCGGGGAATAGTGGGGTAGGATAGATAGGTAGTTTGGAGGATGAAAACAGTCCTACACCACAACCACTGCCAATGAGGCGGGGACAGTTAGTAAGGATGTAGGCAAGTTCATGAAGGGTAACACGATTTTCATATTCAGAGTAATGAGGTAAAGAGAAGGAGCATGAGAAAGGAAAACGTTAGCGGTAAAGAAGGTTTCATTGCAGACAGACTGTGCATTCCGAAGAGCAATAAAAAGAGAGCGAGATGTAGAAGTATAGCAACAATGAGTCAGAGAAGTCGAGAGGTGCTGGGGGTAGATGCGAGAAGAGGAAATTTAATGGAAGTGTGAGTTGAAGTAGATATTGTGAATAGAGAGAGTAGTGGAGTGAAAAGAAATGTGGCATTAAGGAGAAGAGATAATAGGGATGAGAAGAGAGTTGAGATGGTTCTGACAGCATGAGAGTGAAAAGAGAAAGAGAGTACCATCAGCAACCCAGACACAGGTTTCGGCCTAGTTGGGCCTCATCCGTGAGGTGAAGCTGAGCCTCTCTAAGACACAGACTGATATACAAATTAATATTTCTCTTTTGTGAAGGGTGCAGTGAGCTAAAACGTGGTTGCAGACCCGCCTGAGTAGACGAGATTCCATAGAACAGGGTATTTGACCCATTCTCATTCTCAGGAGAGGGCTCCCACACTCCTTTGTATCTTTGAAAAACTTCAGGTCCATAGAGGTCTTCAGCAATCCCTCCAAACCAAAATGCTGATAACTTTTTTGTTTGCAGCCGTACCACTTTTATTATCATTCTGAAGTTACGTAATTTGGTAAGAAAAACTGGGGGAATCTTTAGCATATTATGGCACTTATTCACAGAGCATTTGCCAATGGGGTTTTGCCATTATAAAATGTGTCTGTGAATTAGGCCTTCAGAGTTCTGCAGGGGGAAGCTGCAGGCTCTAGATTACTTCTTCCCCCTCATGCACTCCCCACTTCAGCCAGATGATGCCACCATGCCCTCACCGGAGTCACAGGATCAACAGTTTAGGGAGCATGTAATAGCTTTAGAGACCACAGTTATTTCAGTATTTAACAGTTGGACATGCTGCTTTTTTTTGTTGCATTGCAACATAACACAGAGACTCTGGCTCTCTCTTGTTACACTTGTAAATTTGCTACATTCACTTTATTTTCCTGACATTTCCAATCAGAATTTGGTGTGTGTATCTAGCAACTCCCTCTTTGACACTGTGATTATTATTTCTGGCATCTACAAAATACCCAAACTCCTTCCGGATGACATAATTCAGGCAATTTATTAACTTAAATCTCCACTGGACACCATTCTGCTTTCTGTTCTAAAACTAATTATATCTGACATTGCCCCGCTTGTTACACTTTTTCTATTTACAGTTCTATCCCTGGCCCCCTTAAACACTCCCTGGTAATTCCTCTCTTTAAAAAGGTTTCTTTGGGCCCCCTACTTCCATCTAACTATCATCTAATTACTGTACTCTCTTTCTTGATGAAGCTGTTGGAATCGATGGTCAGACCTATGGTCAGCTCTTTTTTGGAAAGTTCTTCCTTTTTGAACCCCTTTCAATCATGTTTCAGGCTGGGCTGGGGCACAGAGTCAGTTTTGGTGACGGTTGTGGATGACCTTGCGAGGCTTGCAGGTCAAGGTGGAGGAGGCATGCTGATTTTACTAGATCTGTAGGCCGCCTTTGACACCATAGATCATGCCATTCTGCTGCGAAGACTGTCCACAGCGGGCATCTCCAGCACAGTGCTAGACTGGTTTGGCATCTTTTCTGCTGACCAGGAACAAAGTCTTCCTCTGCGTCTTTTTACCTCATCCTCACACTCTACCACCTGGTGTCCCCCAGGATCTTCCCATTCAGTTATTCTTTTCAATGTATATGTTCAGCCTTATTCAATGTTTCGGTTTCCGTTGCTACATGTATGTAGACGATACGCAGATTGGAGTTCCCCTTATACCTGACAACCTGTTAGGGGCTGCTAACCTTAACAATTGCCTGAAATCTGTCAGATAATGGATGTGCCAGAATTGGCTTAGATTCAACAGAGATAAAAAAAAAGAGGTCTTTATCATCAGCTCACCGTCTGCCGCTTTTGTCTGGATGACTGATTTCTGGTTATCTTCCCAAGGCCCAATTACGCAGCCATTGTTAGTGGTAAAAAATGTGGGAGTAAAAATTGGTGCATCTCTTTCTATGGAAGCGCAAATCAGAGCAGTCTGTCAGCAGGGCCACTTCAAACTGAGAGTCCTGCGTAAAGTGGTTCTGTTTCTTTCATCTCTTTGACGTGAACCAGTGGTGGCCTCTTTAATTCTAAGCAAACTGAACTATTGTAATGCACTATACCTCTCTCAGCCGGCATACCTATTGGACCGATGACAGGTGCTGCAAAATACAGCGGCCTGTGCCATCCTTAGACTATCCTCTCTTTCCCATATCTCTTCATCACTGCGTAGCCTCCATTGGTTTCCGGTGGCATGTCGCGATGCGTTTAAGTCACTGTTCCTAGTCCACCAAGCTATTAATGACCAGGGTGCTGATTATTTGCCGCAAACATTTTGCCACTATGTACCTGCAAAGCTGCTCCTTTCATCCTAAAACCTTTAGATTTCAGTCCCAAGAGTCTGCTGTTCTAGGTCGGGCGGCCAAGCTTTCTCAGTTGCAGCCGCATGCCTTTGGGATAAGCTGCATCTCACTACGAAAGACATCCGACCACCTGGCTTTCAGCAACTTCTTAAGACTTTGTTATTTCATTAGCTGTTCTTTTCTCTGATCCATCACCTACTCTTACTGGTTTCCTTAAAGCGCCATGTTGCCCTTGGGGGTAAGGTGTGCTTTACCAAAGCACTGCATAACAGAAGCTCCCCATCCATAAATTTGGGAGCCTTGGTGCCATTCTCATTAGTGACTATCATAGTTCCTATTGAAGTAATAATAGGCATTGTTTGCTATTTTCATGTGATAACACTGAAACATGTCCCCATTAATTTATGTTACTCACAGATAACTTTCAATAGTGCACGGCTACACTGTTCCTGGGTTACCTAGGTTTACTCATGTAACCAAGGAAGTTCATTATGCAATAAATGCGTAAGTGTTCATGTTCCAGCTCCACTGTGGACAATTACTAAATTAGATGTATAATCAACAGGCTTTTGTAACACATTATTAAAAAAAAACTCTGTATAATTGTACATCACAGGCGGTGACAAAGGTCATATTATGTGGCCCTATCGTTACAGGACCCTACCATTTTCGATGTATAATTTTCTAACAACAGTTCATCACATTCAAGATGACATTATAGAAGAGATAATACCCTTGCCCCAGAAGAAAATCCATTACTGCAGCTAGCTCAAAACAATCACAAAGTATTCCCTGTATATCATGCAGCGCCTCTTTGTTAACCAAAGATAAGAGTCATTCAAAGTAGTACGGTAGTGAAAAGACAAACGAGACAAACATGTATTTGATTATTTTTTGTTTTTGGATTTTTCAGCCATTCTTTTGGCAGTGTCATTTGTCGGCCTTCTATTGGGGTGGCTGCTACAGACTGACCTGGTTTTGTCTTATTCGATTTGTTGTCTTTAATCTTTTTGGAGACCATAGATGGATACTTTTTACTGTTAATTGCTAGTTTTTTTTTTCCTGAGGGGAGTTGTCAATGATTTCGATGGGATCAACAGGGAGGCCCTGCCGGAGATAGTCGACAGAGGAGGTTTGGTGGAAGAACTCCTCCGACAAGTGTTTTTTTTACCTGCTCTGTTTGAGGCTTTCTTCCGGTACATAAATGCCTGAAAAATACGACATGCATTGGTTGTTGTACCTGTAAGATTATAAAGAGTAATTCACATCAATATAAGAGAACACAAGATAACCAGTGACAATGAGTGCTGAGAAAATAAAGGATGATTGATGGTGGTGGGCAAACACAAAGATACACAAAAAGTGTAAGAACTTGGTTACAACCATTTAGAAATGTAAACGAGCAGAGGAACAGACACTATAGGAAGATTCTTGGGCTCTATGCTGGGAGCATCCTTCCTCACATCGCACAAAGGAGTGTATTAGGTGTCCTCTCGGGCTTGTAATTAATAGGTTACCAGTAGTAATCCAAAAAAGGAGAGCACAATAGGCAAGAAATAATGCTGTTCATTACAGCTGGACAAGCACAAATCAGTCAGCAAAGTGGAACAGAACTGGTTGATGAGAGCTGACAAAATAGGAAACAGAGGACATCACCTTTATAGTCGTTCTCAGGGAGCTAACTGGCCAGGCTACGTCATAACCCTATAACTAGACATAGATTAGGTGAACATGATTGTAGCAAACAGACCTACCCCCTTGCAGCTCACCTCCTCCCCCTGTGGTGCCACATTGCTACCTGCTCCTTCCTGCAAACATTTTGCAATTAGTAATAACATCATTGTGCTGACCTCTGGGTCTTTATTAACCTGTCATTGGTCAGCACCAGAAAGGAAGAAACATTAGAAGCCCTGAACTAGTGGGAAGGGAAACGTTCACATGGCACCTGCAAGACAGTAACCTTCGCAAATACTGTTGTGGACGCTCTGAGGGCTTGTTACTTTCCAGGGACACCTAAACTTACTTGGCGTGCCACACCCTTTCACATCCTTGTTCCCATACCCACTGGTCAAATGGTGATTTGAAACCACCTTGGTGCCATGGGGGTGCCCTTCTGGGTCAGGTCAATTTCCAAAGCTCCCCCGAGCAGCTGTGTGACTGGCCCGCCGACCCCTTGATTACATCAATCAGTGCTGTTCCCAGTGATTGCAGTCTGCTGGAGATGAGCAGCCTGAATTCAGCTTCCCTCCCCCCTCAGCCACGGTGAATGGGCAATGTGTTCAAAGTGGGCCTATGAATTGTAGCCCACCAGCGGCGCCCCCATAGAGAGCGTATACCTGTGGTTTCAACTTTCTCACATGTGTGCCTCAGGTCCCCTTGTATCCATGTTGTGTTATTAGCAACCCCTTGTTCCCTTCCATGCCTGGTCCTTGGGGCTGGCTACAGTACTCAGTGACCTGTGTCTCCCTCCTAGGAGGTCTCCCAACCCCCTCCCACCTATTCCCACAATTGATAGATGTGCCCCCTGTCTGGCACTGACTCAGCACCTTCATTACAGGAGACATAGATAAACTCAACCCTAACAGGATGATAATCTCAATGTGACTCAACACAGACAATCCAAAGGACTCACTACTTTTGTTTCAGGAGGTGGAAACTGGCCAATGCCCTCACAAGAAATTAAAAGAAGGATAGATGCCCCACAATAACATTTTGGAAACTCTCAAAAGGGTAAAGTCGACTGAGAGTACACCTAGGGGACAGCATGGTCATGGAGTAGGACAGCATAAGGACACAATGCACACTCAGGTTCTTGAGGCAATCAATTCAAAGAAGAAATTACCTGAAGCGTACCTGCATGGTTAAAACACCATTTAAGCCCTCACGCTGAAGAAACTAGGAGGAGAAGGCCCAAGAACTTTGCAGCTTTCTCCAAGACTAAACCCTCTAATGTAGTGAAGATGGATATATAGATGGGGTGGATAGCACAATCATGAAAGCAAGGACCACCTGATGTCACAGATTGGACATCACAGAACCATCTGAGAACAGAAGGCAAATGACAAGAAAAATCCAGGAATTGAATAGGCACCCAAACTGCTGAGCATCCTGATTATAACATGAAACAGTCTCAGTCCAATAATCTTCATATACAATTGTTACCAACAAATGGAAGTTCAATCCCTGACTAATTAGGCTGCAAGAATCCCTGGACAAGCCCACAGAGATCTTACAAGAAAAAAGCAGAAATGCTGAGAACATCTCTCTTAGAAACAAATCGGACGGCATTGAACAATGTGAAAAATAGATTGTGAGCCTAAGGACAGGCATGCTGAGGACCCAGAGAGCATCCATAGATCTGGAGATCACTAGAGATGCCAACACAAGAACAGAAAACAAAACAAAAGGGCAGTGATACCCATATCAGAGCACATAATCAATAGAAAAGGGCAGATATAAAAATCAGTCAATAACAAAGACCACAACACCAAGTAAAACATATGGTTGATGCTTAATAGCGTAGGTGAAAACATCATGCAACCACTAACATGTACCCAGCTCCACAGGGTCATCAAAATACACTCACAGATAAAAGACTCAAAGGGGACCATAGACTGGAAAACAGACACAACAAAAGAACCTTGATAATGTCCTCAGTCTAATTCAATCATATACAACAGAGGCCAAACCACCTAAATTAATTGGAATGAGAATGAAAGGGCAAAAAAGAAAGTGCATTAACAGTGCTTATGGGAAGCAGTTCCCTGAAAAACCTTAATGAAAGCATATGATCCCATGTCCAGCCATGGATCTAGTATGAGGAACATAATCCCCTGACTTAGTCTACTAACACTCTGCAACACAACATAGCCACACTAGTTCACTGACGGGAAAATAATAACAAATCATTGCATATCAACCAGTACAAACAATGAATGGTGAAATAGTAAATCTTGACCTTGCACGCCTAAAGACAGGATAACACACGGAACTAGTAAAGGATGAGGACAGAACAGCAACAGTGCTAGCAGGGTGAAGACAATGTGAAACTCAAAGCATGTAACACGGACTGCATACTGATGAGTGCGTAGAATGAACCAACACGGAGAGCTGCCAAATGCGTAGAGCATGGGACAGACAGGAGTGCATGAGTAGGGCAGACAGGAGTGCATACGTGAGGCAGACAGGTATGCATCCATGGGACAGACAAGAGTACATGCTTGAGGCAGACAAGAGTGCACGTGTGGGGCAGACAAGAGTGGATAGGAGGGCATGGAACGGGCTGAAACGCATAGAATTGCGTGACGTATAAGTTATGGTTTGAAACACGGAGAACGCATAAAGAGCCTATAACCCACAATGACTGGAGTACGCATGGCGAACTGGAGCGCACGGAGCGAACTTGAACGCACGCGGCAAGCCGGAATGCATGAATGCATGACCGAAATATATGGAGCGGACAGGAGCACGCAACGTATATAGTATGATTTGGAATGCAGAGAATATCTGAAAGGGCATATAACCCATCTTATCCCACCACCAAGCCTACTCTCTCCTTACATCACCACTCAACTAGAACACAGTGATACTATGACACCATTCAGTATAACTGTTCTCATACCAACACTCGCCGCTCATTCCACATCATTCTAAGTAATCACTGCTGGTAACACCCCCCCCCCAGCCAGTCGTTCTCCTCAGGCCTAACATAGCCACATCCGATCTGGATAAATCCTGCCAGAATGAACACATACTCGTGACCCCTCGACCAGCACACCTACCGCCAGAATGCAGCTATTACACGGATATCGCATGAGCTGCACACATACCCGGTGCTCACACGCACCCTTTTTGACTCTCTCTACTCTCTCTACTGATATGAACTTCGGTTCCCAAGGGCGTTCAACCTAACAACGCCTTCAGACCATACCAATGGTATATAAGGCGCTATATAAATGCAAAATAACAATAACAATAACAATGAAACACCAATTCTAGGTTTCAATCCTGGATCGAACAACAACTTCCCCCAATTAAATCTGCAGTAATATTCAGGTGAGAAGTATTACAGTACGCCACAAAACAAATGCCAACAGTGATTCAAATGTGGAATGGTAGGGTTATTTACCCCAACTTTGGTAAACCACATCTCAGGCCCAATAGGCAAAAGGCAAAAGCAATGCAAAGAGGTGGGAGCCACCTGAAGGGGATAAACACAAGTAAAGAGACCTTTCCAGCCGACATAATATAGATTGAATAATCATGACTAATATATTAGTAATCAAACACTTTAACACCATTTTATGAATTGGTCCAGGTTTAACACAAAATCAAGTATAAAGATATTTTAAAATTCCTCATGTAATAAGACTTGATTTACTAGCAAAAGTCTTTGCTGATCGACACATGGGTAATAACAAATACATCACTAATACCGTTCTAGCCATGCCAAACAAAAAAAGGCAGAATGACATGTGACAAAAATGGCAGAAACAAGGGAGGCCTAAACATAAACTGCAGTATTGAAGAGTTTGATAACAAAAAGTCAATTCTCTTCATTTTACCTGCCTTTCAATTGCTAAAGCTACCACTCCCTCAGCACAAGGAAATTACATTGTACAATTCTCAAAGAAAACAAGACTACGGGCCTCATTACACGGATTGCGGAGAACCATGGCGCTATTAGCGCCATGGTTCATGCTGGTAAAATACCGGCACCGCCTTGGTGGAAAGGGGAATTACCGCCCCATTCCAAGGTTGGTGGGGCGGTAATTCCCCCTTCCACCATTGCCCTTCCCCATTACCATTTTTGCCCCATAGGGCATAATGGGAATGGGGAAGGCGCTAATTACGGTACCGCAAATTGCGGTACCGTAATTAGCTCCCTGGGTCCCTTTGCGGGTTGGTTTTTAATGCCTGCAAAAAGCAGGCGTTAAATCCCCCAACCCGCAAAGGGACCTCGTAGTAAGGCAGTAAGGATTTAATGGTACCAGTATTTTACCGGTACCGGTAAATCCTTACCGCCATCCGTGTAATGAGGCCCCATGAGACATTCCTATCTGTGCTAGAAAAACAAGTAGAAATGGACCTCAAAACCTGAAATGATAACCCTGTTATAATAACAGGAAATGTCAATGTAAAGAATTATTCCAGATAATGGAAGAAAATATTCCTCACTCTAATAACAATCACATTTCAGTAACATGGAAGTGATCAAACAAGGACAAAGCGACACATAGAAAAAAAGCTTCATTTGAGTACTATGTCAAAGAAATCACTTGCATAATGAACATTTTCGAATCAATCTTTTTTCATGCTGAACTGGTGTGACAATAGTCGCACAGAGAAAAATCACACAACTAAAACAATAGGTGAGGACAAACCGTACCTCTTAAAAGTGAAATTGTTAACAAACAAAGAGGAACAATTAAACAAAGACAAAAATAGAGATGTAATCAACGTTTAAGACAGCAATCAAAAAATATATTCTGAAAAATAGAGACATTGTTGACTATATCCACACAAAAATGGCTGAGCCAGGTCAGCGATATCTTTAAACAAAAGTTCTGTTTCCATGCAGAGAAGACGGCACACGTGCTCATATTTCTGCTAAATGTCATGCAATAATGTGAACCTGATGACTAGTAGAAATCCCCAAATATTGGAGTAGAAACCAAGCTGAAAAGGCCCAGTTAGAAAATGTTCCTGGGCATAGATTGCTCCCAAGTAAACCTATTAAGACAGTCACTTCCAGAAACTCCAAAAGTCTCAAATCAATTGCACTTTCTCTCTCCTTTGCGGCAACCTCAAAGTTATCTTAAAAAGGCAACAGCCAGGATGTACCTTGTTACTGACCTATCAGATTAATTAACAATATGGAAAAAGTTTCAACAAAACCATACTGCGCAATGTACTTAGATGGTTACAGAAAGAAAGTATCATTATACAGCTTTAAGGTGTTATAAGAGTAGCTATATCTAACATTGACAAGGCCTCCATTTGTAACCATCTGGTGGACATGCATGCCAATAGGTAGAATGGCAAAAAGAATGCAGCCTTCCTGGATCACTCATTGACATTTAAGGTAATTTCTGAAAAAGCAGAAAGTAAAGTGGATAACCTTCATGACCCAGCTCATTCCCGCCATCAGAAATCTGTACACAAACTCATATTTTACGATGTATAAATTACCTTCCCCTATCCTCTGGTACATAAACATGAGCTCAAACAATGACCAAAACGTCTTTATGTATGATGTCCCAAGACAAGCAACAGGCCATTATGAAAGAGGGGAATCTCTTAACAATGAAGCTGTGGATTGGATAAGACAAACCAGGGGTTGCACATCAATTATTAGAGATTACATTATCCAGTGTACAAGGGCACAAATGTCAATGGGAAAAGCAAATGACATCCAGCTAACTCTTAGGAACACATTTCTGGTGGATGGTCTCTTTTCATGTGCATCCTGCACTTATTCCCTTAAGGGCTCCAAGATATCTTTAAGATCCCTCCACCCAAATAGTGGCCCCCTAATGACTTTGGTCTGGAGGGTGTGGACTAACAGTATCACCTAATTCATGTGCTACCCTTGCAGCCCGAGGGACCAACATTCTATAATGGAACACTACTGGTGTAGAGAAATATATGTAAGACCCAGACTGGAGAAGCTTTGTTTAAGGTTATGACCTCATATGCCTCCAAGAATCCTGGGCTACTGAAACACACAATCTCTAGGGGAATTCTACTTATATGACCCCAACTATCAACGGCCCTAGAGGAAAGCCTTCTGGGTAACTGAACAACATCATACTAGTTCTCATTTTCTTCACTACTTAAAATTAACAACAAGTCCGGGAACTGAAGTTAAGCTATTTAATATTCAAAACAGGACCAATGTAATGAGCAAAGATCACAAATCGCCCAGCAATTAATATGAAACCTTGATAACTCTGACAATTTGCAGGATGAAAAAGATGCTGACTGGGGGATTACCCCTCTGATAGCCAACGACCCCAAATAGACCCATTGTATGCCGTATAGGCAGCTCAAATCATGTATGATCAATGGCCCTTGCGAGTAGGGACAACCAGCTAGAAACACTTTTTATGGGTATAATGGCTCCAGTGGAATTGATTATATAATGATAAATGCAAAGGATTGGGATTGGATACATTCATTTGAGATCATAGAATGGTGTGAGAGAGACCAAAGACCCATCAATGTTCCATTCTAGTGCCAACTGGTGATCTAAGATGAAACCAAGAAAGATGAGAACCCAAGAGCGCTAGAAATAGAAATTACTGGCAACTGGAAGCAGGCAGCGAAATGGTCCTGTATTAAAAAAAGCAACCAGATACCACAGATTTACAAGACCGCTGGTGAGCAAATCACAGCAATCTGCAATCTATCGATAGATGCCCATTGGACATTGGAAGACTTTCTGCCATGACCCAAAGCTTATAACCCATGTACACTAAACCGAGTGAAGTGATCATACATAATATGTTGAACAAATAGGGCTGGTATGATGATGAATGCAGGTTGCTTAAGGAGAGTGTTATTTATTGCCTAAAAGCTGACCCTCCAGTTGACAAAAAAAACAACTACGAAACCTGAGAGCCTGATATAACTCCACCATCAGCAAAAAGAACAATTCTTTCTAAATGACAAGGTGGGAGGCTGTACTGGGCCCCTGCATAAACAATGATCTATACACATTTTGGGAGCTTGTGGCGGGCAGAGCACCCAACCAATGCACCCTGCAAAATGCAGTATAGCATATTGCTTGACATCTGGTGTATCCACTTTTCCAGTCTGTATCAGGATTCCCTTGTTCCCTATGATGTGCATTCTGTGACAACTGGGGGGCTCTCACCGTGCAATTCTGGCCCCATTATTAACATCAGGGAGGTGGAGAAGGCAATAATTTCCCTGGGGAGTGGGAAAGCACGAGGCCCAGATAGTATACCAATTGACCTCTGCACAGAAGAACCTATAGTATGGGGGCTGGTGCTGTCTCGTGTCTGAAACACAACCATTCGGCTGGGTTCAGTTCCCAACACATTGTGGGAGGCAGTGATCATCCCTATGTATGAAAAAGGTGGACAAGATTCCCCAGGAAAAAATCATCCTATTTTCTTGCATACCAGGGAAAATGCATACCAAAGTCATTTTTGGCCATTTATATGACTGTATCAGAATTAATGGGTTAACTAACCATCTCTATGCAGGATTTCAAAGCTTCAGGCTTCATCTAATTGTGAAGAAATACACAGTCTTAAACAGTCCCCAACTGTATTTGATCTGTGTGGATCTTTACACAGATTTCGACTGTGTACCAAGAAACCAACTATGGCAGGTCCGAGCTGACTAACATCCCGGCATCTCTGCTGACCTTCATTGATACGCTACACTGTAATAATAAGGCTTCAGTGGATTGGGTGCTCTGCGGTGAATGCATGCAGCCATTCAAGGTCCAGCGAGGTGTGAGGCAAGGATATGGGCTGGCCCCACTCCGCCTCTGTCTGTACATTCACAGGTTTATCGAGGAGTTGGTGGCCAACAGCCAGGACTCTCCAAGGATGCACTACCCAGTGTTAATCTTTGAGGATGAGACCGTGCTGATTTCAAACAGCCCGATGGGCATAAAATATACTCTGGCTATTATTGCAAACAAGTGTGGGGACCTCTGTATGGAAATAAAAAAAGTGAAAACTAAAACATTGGTTTTAAGACACAGGACAGCAAAGCGTACTGCTGTAAATATCAAAGTGGATGGTGATAAACGCAAAGAGGTTACAGTACATTATTATTTGGGCCTCTGTCTTGCTCAGAATGCCCAAAGAACTGAAAAAGTGACCAAAGCCACCCTGACCTTGTAAAAATACAGTGGTGGGATTAAGTTTTGGGTGCATTGACTCCAGCCATACAACTATATAGTTCACAAACTGTTCCAGCAGCCCTATGTGGAGTAAAGATTTGGTGCAACACAAGGCCAAACATTGTGGGAGTAGTGTAAAACAACTTCTTGAAATCCATGTTGATGCCACCAATTGGTGCTCCAAATGCAATCTTGCACCTCAAATGTGACCTCTGCCCTATGGAAGATCTGATACTCCTTAAACCACCCAAGTTTTGTTTTGGACATGCCTGTGGACGGCGACAAGCCTTATCAAGTATAGAGAACTACTGATCAACTTCTTAACATTGGAAGGCACTTGTTCTACATTGTGGATCAATCAATTGAATTGTGCTGCCTCGTGGGATTAACCATCTGCCATGCAGGAAGGGTCCACTGAATTGATAAAGAAGTCAGGCATCCTTCTTGTGGGCTAACCTGCTCTGCAAAAGAAATTTGACAGCAATTTCACCTCCTTCACCATAGATGGATTCCAGATACAATGGTAAAAACATTATAGATACACCTGGATGCCACTGTCTCTTTCACCAAACAAGTAAATGCAGTCGCCTCCTTGGCTGCTTCCACAACAAAACATATCAATGCTACTAGTCATTTTCTTTCCCCTTCAAGTTGCCTAGCCATCGCCAGAGCAAGAATTGACTATTGCAGTGTCCTCCTCGCTGGTCCGTCAAAACAAAAAGTGAAGAAACTACAGGTAATCCACAATAATGCTCTAGGTGCAGCCTTGTACATCTCTAAAAGAGACCACATCTCAGCCACTAGAAAAAAGTTCACTGGCTACCCATTCGTGAAAGATACATCTTCAAAACATTACCCATTGCGCACAAATGCCTCCCCAATACTTCTCCTCAATACCTAACCCGGAAGATCGAAAGATCCATATCTACTAGACTAGTAAGAACAATCCATGAAACCGTCTAATAATATCAAAGGTGAAGAGGAAGAGGGACCAGCTTCCCGTTAGTGGCAGCTAAACACTGGAACTCCCTTCCTCCAGAAGCAAGAGCCAAAACCTCCTACTGGCTCTTGTATAAGACCCTATAAACCAAATTATTTGCCTGAGTAACACCACTGGTCACAAACTGAAACCACATACAAGCAGGAACCTTGGCGCTTCACTACTCATTGCATGACCAATAGCAGTCAAATGCAACCCTTCCCTGTATCTGCTCAAGATCATCAAACAAGACCGGCACCTAGTCTGCCTACATGTACCAGCCTTACCTGCATGACCATGTGTTTTCTGTTTCTGACAATATCAGTGTTATGGGATCGCAACAGTGCCCTGAAGCCCCTGGACTTGGGCGCTTTTCAAATGTAATAAATAAATAAATACATCCAGGCCTGCAGAGGATCCATGGAGGCCGCATGTCTCAAGCTCTCTTGTGGGTGAATTGGATGTGTGAGAAATTTTCCTTGAACTGGATGTGCGCAAAACCCGAAAATCTAATCAGAAAAGCCAATTCAACAATGAATAGGAAGAATAAGGGTTATTGTGAGTTATGTATCAGCAGTAAGGATATGAAGGGGTTATTTCTCACAAAGCCCCCTATATTAACTGTGTAAGATTAACCAAAATATCCTCATTGTCCGCGCTTCCTACAGAAGTCGATTTGCAATCAACATTAAGAATAAGAAACAAAGGAAGCCATTTGTGGTATCAAGTGCTGGTATCAGCTAGCATTTATATCTTCAAATCTAGAGATGAACATATAGATTCATGTGTACTAGCTCCTAAATAATTGATGGAGCTGAGCAAATTGAAAAAACGCCACGCCAACACATGTTTCAACCCTGCTGGGTCATCCTCAGGGTGTATAAATAATTGAATAACTATATACCGGCCAAAACACATTTGTAATCCAGTGGTAACATCAGTCAATTAAAGAAAACAAGCATAACAGATAACATGACATGTATGTTGTACAGTTACCGAGGGTAAAAAGAGAAGGTGAGCGGGGAGGGAGAAGCGTATGGAAAAAAACAAAAATGTGAATAACATTAGTAATCATCTATTCAATTAAGACCATAGGTAAAATATAAACATAAAGGTGATTTACCTGACAAGTTTAGGCGTAATTATAGTTTGGTCCCTATCTGTCTCACAAGACCAACCGTCACCTTCCACTTCACGCGCACACCTCAACATTCCATACACACACGCAAGCCTCACTTACAGGATACTACACGGACCTTCCTGTGCAGGGCCCTTCCTGGGTATATCCCTGCTGACTGTGTTTACCAAGGTTATTTTTCCACTCTCTAGTGCTAATGATAGAAAGGTCCAGTGGGCCGATGGTACAGATAATGGATTCCTTCCCCTGTGTTTCCTCAGGGTGTGTCTGCAGCTTGTTTGTTTTCCCGTGTTTCTGCCCCCTAAAGGGTACCCTGTGCCCCCTATCTTACTTTTGTAATTGGTCGGTTCAGCACCCTATCTGGTGCTGAATTAGCACCTTTAATACAGAAGGAAGGGAGTACCACTCTTATACAGGCAAAAGTCTACAGGCTATTGAACAAATGCAAGCCTATATACATCAAATGCTCTTTAGTTGAAACATGTTGGTGTGAGGCTAGCCTTTTGGGTAGGGTGTGTCCTTTGATTCCTAATTCCCAGACCAGCAGATGGGATGCTCTGCTGGAGAGGGATGTAGCCAACCTCACAAATGACCCAAAGAGAGACTAGTTTTTCAATCTCCTGTCCAGCTGGCTGACAGGGACAGGCTGTCAAACCAGAATACACAAAACCCTTCCACAGCTATCCAGGGATCACACTGTTGACACATGTATGTTATAAATGAGATGTGGTGTAATAATTGCGTAATCCCTCTACTACCTTACCATATGGGGTATGACTTTTATTTTGCCCTTCCACCAGGTGAGGAGTTCATCATAATCATATGGAATTTGGAACGGAGGTGTAAACCTAAGGAAACCACTAATCTGCAGTTACTCGGCTCTCAAAGCACCTGCCAAGCATGCCACCTGTGGCCTCCCAATCTTCTCTGTACCACTGGAGAGCAGGATTTACAGATCAGGAGACTGATGCAGCAGGGAGTTGTGTATGCTATGCTTTTGCCATGGAGCCTAATGATGGGCCGGTCTTAGATGTAATTACCCATCTCATTAATGGGTATTAATACAATTAAAAAACAGGACTTCTACACACTTGTCAGGTGGCAATTCCTTACAATGATAGCATAAAAGCCTATGCTACTAAACCAAACGGTGCTCTAAAAGTGCATTCAGATAATATAATACCCCTTCTGGGTTTGATGGTGATACAAAAACATGAAACACATTTTGTTGGAGGTCTTCAATGCTACTGGAGGAACTGCTTTTCTAAAACTGTGTACTCTGGGAGGTGAATTTGAAGCTTTTGTTTCTAGTAATAGAAAGGATGGTGTGGAATCCTAATGAATCAGCACAACTTCTGGCAAATTCTGTTAAAGGGTAACATGGGGGCCACGAAGTTCAGTGTTAATATAGTATTTGTTATGTTTAGTTGACTGCTTGCAGAATCTGAATTACTAATGTCTAGGGACATAGTGGTTGACATGTTTAAATGATTTTTCACAAGTTTGCAGTATTATTTTACATACTCTAACGTGTATCATTATTGTAGAATTGTGTGGTAAATGCAATGGTTTTTGGAGGTAAAGGCGAGGATTTTCCTCTACCAAAATGCTGGAGGTAAAATTTCCACTTAATCTCCAAAGAATGAGTTTGGCAGGGTGGAAAAAAGTGCTGCTTCCCAAAAACAATGAGTGGTAACTGAATCACCACCAGATATATACCACACTGCCAGACCTGAAAGGAGGCCCCAGCTGCCTTACTGTTACCCCATATATTGTTGTGCTTGAAAAACCTGCTGCTCTTTTTTTCCTCGTAAGTTTAACAATATTTTATCTCATAGTGTTCCTTGTGTACCTCCCATACTATTTTAAAAGAGGGCAGTTGGCATGTTAAATGGACTTGGTTACCCACCTGGCAGCTCTGCTGAACCGCCCAAGGATTGCTTGATATCAGGAGAATTGTTCAATATTAGACACTTTAAGTCCACTGCAAGAGCCAAATTCAGAGTTTCCTGAATTACTACCAGCTTGCAAGTGCCTTTGTTTGGTTGCCTGTTCCTAGCCCATCTCATGATTAATGGTCCCTTTCTCTAACTCCCAGCCTAGAATTAGGATTCAAGCAGTCAAAGCAGTCAGCATGCTATACTGTGAGAGTAGGGTCGCCCCATCAGTTCTTTGATTTCCCAGGCTTTATCAGCAGGTTCTTTGTACAGCACAAGAGTCAAGTGTAGAATATTCTCTTCAAATAGCCACAACCATGGGAAGGTTCCAATGCACAAATATGGCTCATCACCTTGTATATTTCATAAGCATATCATGTGCAAAGGACATTCATAAAAGTAAGAAGATCAGGAAAATGAATCAAGATATTTCTGGCAGTGTAGGTGATTACAATTCTCTGATTTTGTGTAATGTCTTTTTTAATGCTGGGTAATATCATATCACCAAGACTGTTTACAGCAAAAACTAGAAATTATTCCACAGAGGATGTAAATGGCTAGCTGCTATTACAACAGAATATTCTTTTGAACTGCACTAGATGTGGGCCTTGTGCCACCTCAGATGTATATGGCTGGGAAGCATGTTGATGGTATATTGACATCAGAGTGACATGTACAACTGATTTTGAGGTGTATGTATTAATGTGCCCATGATTACGGATGCAACTGTTTTCTACCATTTGTGCATTGAAAACTCACATTTTGCACGACAATAGAAAAATTAATGACAGGGTTCCACATTACCCTTTGTCTAATTACTTGGCATCAGAGTGATGCCCTATATGTGCACTAATTTGGAATTCACCTTATTAGGGAGCGGGCTGAGCACTGAATATCCGTACATCACTATCCGTCATGACTGTGTTGAACAACCTTCTCTTTCCTTCCCTTTTTAAATTGCTGGAGTGCCATTTTGCTCACACTTCATTTTGAGTTTAACTTGTCCCAAATTCATTGGGTGGTGTGTAGTGTATTAAGATTGTGATTTTCTGATGCTTTACATTAGTGAACTATTTTACAAATAATTGTGTAAATAAATGTATATTCTTTTACTCAGAAACCTTGAGTCAGTGTTTGTTTGAACCATAGGAATTGCTGACCTTTGTGTAACTTCTGATACTGCTCAGTTTACTCTTGAGATAAGTCTGGCTGCTCAGCCATCGCTACCACTTCACTGTGTAGTACAGGCTTGTACCAAAGGTGATTTTATTCTGTCACTTGTAGTCTTAATTGTGTGTGGTGTTCCCAAAGGGTACTGCATATGATTCTGCCTAACAAGGGGATGTAAATGTTTCCCAAACTTATGATTGACAATAGTGAGGCAGTCCCATGACCACCAATATATATATTTTTTTTATATTGATAATGAGTTAAAATGGTGAATTATACAGCACACTTTCTGGGAAAAACTGGGTGAAAAACCAACCACTTTGCAATTGGTTTTGTAGAGTACCTCCCCTCCAGAAATGCAATGGCTGCAAGTACCCACGGATAGGAGCATTCTCCAAAACATTTTCATGATGCCTTCGCACACAATATATACCAGCCTACAAACATGTTCACACTGTATGTGCCCATACATTTCCATGCTGGCTGCACCAATATATGCCATAATTCCTGTCTAATAACATACTCATGTTTGCTTTACACATAATGGTAGTAATGCTAGTATAACAAAACAAGTCCACACTGGCTCTGGCAATTTTTGTCAATATCCCCACAAAATAACATACTCCTGTTGGCTTTGCATTTAACACACAATAAGACAACATGTCCTACCTGAATGCACAATGTAGTCCAGTCTAGCCGCGTAATAACACTTAACATTCTTGCTTTTTCATAGATGCCAGAATGAAAACAAGTGCCACAATAAGGAAGTGCTTGACAGGCTGCTAGTCTAACCACATAATGACAAATCCGCCTTTATTTTATCAACCATAAAAAAACAGTAAAAACATGTTATTGTGTGCCCCGCCTACTCCCCCATCCCCAACCACTCCTCTGCCCAGCACAAACAAACACACATGTGTACACATTCACACAACAGATTCACACACATCATTCACTCACTCATTCACATGTGCATCCATGCATCATACACTTATGAATTTCTGGAAGGATGATACACAGAAATTAGAGACTGAGATACGGTGTCCGCAGAGCAGGAATACTTCTAAATACCAAATAAAGGACCACCGCTGATATTTCACAGGGCAAAAAAAGAAGAATTCAAATGAATTCCCAAATTCTGTGCATGAGAAAAATAGAGATCCTAAGTGGAGAAATCTATATAAAAGAAGGAGGGGAAATACTAGGAGAAGCAAGAAAAAGCGGTCTTTTTTTTGTTATTGAGACAGAGAAAAGGTAAAGATATGCAAGGTTTACCTGTAGATAAGCAGAAAGACGCTGATGAATGGAATCATCACAAGAGGGATGTGACACCAAGTGTATGTATCATCAGCATAAAGGTTCCCCTGGAACGCAAAGCTAGAGATGAAATGCAAAGAGAAAAAATGCAAAGAGAAAAAAGGACGGGGCCCGGAGGAACCAAGAAGAAAAGGAGCACAAAAGAAGACGCCTGTCAAGAAACAGTGAATGAACAATTAGAAAGATGGGACGGGAACTACTTAAAAACAGAGCCTGAAAGTCCCATAGAGGAAAGGGTAGAGTGCAGCATGCAGGAAGGTATGATGATCTAACAGCTTGAGATGACGAGTATGAAGTATAGAGTTCTAAACCAATAAGACTGCAGTTTCAGTTGAGAAACGAAAAACGTCGAGAAACGAGAACAAAACCCAGATTGATATGATACGATATGGAATTTATAACACACATGTCCACAAGTGTTTCTAGGCGCGACAAGACAGGGAGTTGGAAACAGAGGGAGGACAACACAATGATCTTGATCTTACTAGGCCTTGTGCCACTCAGATAATGCAAGGATGGGTACGAAGAGATGAAGAAAGTGTAGACAAGTAAGGAAGAAAAACGATTGGGTGAAATTAGCAGAAGGATCTAGAGTTGTTTTTTTTAACATCGTAATTAGAGTTGCAGTTTTGAATGTAGAAGGGAAAGAACCTGTCGTTAAATAAATATTTTAAGTGATAGTAAGAACAGGAGCCAGGACACGAAAGTTACATTTAACCAAGGAAGCTCGAAGATATCTGAAGGGGCAGCATTCGGGTCAGTCCAAGAAATAACAAAATTACATTTCCCTCAGAAATGCAGGGAAAGGAGGAAAGGGAAGCCATGGAAAGCCAAGAATTGAAAGAGAGAAATTCTAATACTGTTGATTTGAGACAAAAAAAGAATTCAGCAAAGCCATCAGTCATGAAAACAGAAATACTCAAAAGATCAAAGGGAGGAGGGGCAACAATCTTATTAAGGGTAGAGAAAAGCAATTTTGTGGAGTTCCTTTGGGAATGAATCGCAGTTTGAAAACAGTTACTTTTATCTTGCCTTAGGGCAGAAGAATATGAATTAAGTAGCAGAAAAGAGCTGATAGTAAAAGCTAGAATGGTTTTTCAGCCACCAGTGTTCGGCTTTTCGAATTTTGAGTGCTTATTAAGAAGGTGAAACCGAGGACCGAGTTTACCCTCAGCTGTAAATCCAGACAGAGGAGAGAAAAGATCCAGGGTTCAGTTAATAGCAGTAAGGAAACAGTCAACATTAGTAGTACGAGGCTGTGCAACGCTCAGAATATGTGAAAAGACAGAAGTAAGAAAATTAAGGGGCAAGATAAACAATAAGATGGAAGAAGAATGTTAAAGACCCTGTGACAATAAATCAAGAAGTGAATGGGGAGACAAAAAATATAACTAAACTGGCCTGGAGGACATAGATAGTGAACATGGAAAGAAGTACAAAGAAAGGAAAAAGAAAGCAAGTGACAGTCAAAAGTAGAAAAGGAAGGCAGCAAGGTAGTAGTAGGGGCCGTAATCCAACAAGAATTAAAGAGGAGACCAGTACCAGCACCAGAACACACAAACCCAGAAAAAATGTGAAAAGGATGAGCAAGCAGATATTACAGCTGCCTGAGAGGGAGTGTCAAAATGATGACGCATATGATGACGCCAAGTGTCAATAATACAAAGACAATCCAGTTTATGGGAAATAAAGACATGAAAAACTAAGTACTTGTACTTGTGGTTGTGTAAAGGGCAAGATCTGCAGCCACATGCAGAGTAGCAGTGCTCAGAGGATACTACTATCAGTGTGTGGATGACTGTGGGGAGTGATGTCAATAAGGGCATTAAGAGAAACGGATATAGAGAACATTAAGCTAAAGTGTGTACGGCAGGGGTGTGCAACCTGCAGCTCTTCAGATGTTTTAGACACCAAGTCCTATGATCCTTCACCATTGGCTACTGTGGCTAGTGCTGATGGGAGTTGTAGTTGAAAACATCCGTAGAGCCAAAGGTTGCAGACCCCTGGTGTACAGTGTGTTGCAAAAAGAGTCTGACCTCAAGAGGAAGGCTTGGCACGGTGGGTTTTCTGCCCTGTTTCAAACAGCATTGCGATATGTGTCAATCTTCTCTATATTCTTGGAGTGTGAGCTTTGTTTGAATGTATTACTTGGTATTCTAAGTAGCACTATTTAACAATAAAGGTTACTGCAGTGTACATTTTGATAATGAAACTGGTGGCAAACAAGCCTTTCTCCGGCTACACTTAGGCAGGTTCTATATATTGCTTGCTTTCATCAGGTGAATGGCTCACCGTCTAAAGATGGCGATGCTGGTTTGCACCCAAACAATCTTGGATTTTCGTCCTGTGCATCCATTCCAGACATTGCTTTTCATTCCACCCTCCCCTGCACTTGCGTGATCTGAATGTCACATGGCCTAGTAAAATCGCTGTCTCTGTCCTCCCTCTGTTTCCCTCTCCCTTACCTCATGAAAATGAGCCCCCCCTTCTACCACTCATAACCCCATGTAAGCCCATGGGACTCAGCGTTAGTAATTGAGGGGAGTTACCACCAAACCCGTACTAACACACTTAGTATTGCCGCCATTGCCAGGTTTGACACCAAGGGCCCAATTCACAGAAGTGTTTTAGAAAGGCAAAACCCCATTGGAAGACGCTCTTAGAATTAGGCCCTAAATGTCTGGTTATTTGGATTATAATCTGGGATTGTTCCTGAATGTGCAGTGGTGTGTAATTCCCCTCCCTGTGCAGGGAATGCAAGCATGCCTTGGACTGCCACAGTATTTTCATGCAGGTGGCAAGGCAAGGATCTCTGCAGATTCGGCCTGTTCTTTGTCCCTGTGAAGAACCTGTGAAGTCTGTAGGGAACAGGTATTTCATGGTGGGCACCATCATGTTTTCCACCATGCGCGTGCACACTTGGCACAGATCTGATTGAATTCACCATATGTGGCACTGTTAGGCATGCACAATCGGATGTAAAGTGAACGCCACAAATCCCTTGAAAAGAGTGCGTGCCGCTGTAGCCAACATGTTCTCTGCCAGGACGAACATGAGGGCCGAGTTGGAGTTTGCCATTCCCACAAGACCTGTTATTCCCTGGTCTTGTGTGAACTTGTCTGGAGTTCTGGCATAACACCGGGTGTAAAGCATGTGGCTTTCTTCCCGCCAAAATGTACACACAGGTCCAAGTTCAGAGTTAAAAGGACATCTCACATGTCTAAGAGTTATTCCAAGGGACCTTCTTTTTTCCTTAGTTAGTGGATCTTTTATAATTTAGTGATCATTATTTTGTCCAGTGCATTATTATACTGGAAGTGCAAACAACGTTTACATTAATTAGCAAGTAACATTTTCGTTTAAGAATTGGTTGCCTTTCCAAAATAATAGCCCTTCCTTACATTCAGTCACTCAACTTCATGATTTTGCATTTAAACTGTTCCTTACAAAGTAGCTGTCTCCTGGGTTTACATTCTCTATAAATTAAAATATGAATTGTTCTCTCAAGCAGTTAAATATAAATATGTTCAGGTAGTAGATTTATCAAATATACATTTAAATACTGTTATACGAATGTTAGACATTAGATAGACAGGATCATGTCTGTTTAATTTGGGATTAATTTATTAAAAACAACAGCGAGCGCATTCAAGCCTTCATTATGTTTGCAGAGTTTTAGTCTGACCTGCCTGCTTCAGAGGGAAGCAAAAGATTCCCTCCCTCCCCAATCTGTAGCATCAGGAATGCCCAAATAATCCATACAGCTCCAAGATCCAGCAAAGTGGAGAGCTGGTGATTTCTTGACAAGGAACGTATAGGAACTCACCCACAGCATGCTTCGAATTGGTGAACAGCACCCACCACTGACCACCATTAGAAGAATTAGAGCCCCTGGGTGAAGGTTCTGGGCCTATTATACCAGGTCTGAATGCACCTGTGTGCTGGGACTGACCAGAATCCTGATCCCCTGGAGAGGTGGAGCCAAGGATCAATGATGCTAATTGGGATCCTTAGTGATTGAGCCTCCGGAGGAAGCCATTCTTTCTGCGTACAGCAGTGTTAGCCGGTCACACGAGGCAAGATGCATTCGTGAGTTGTTGCATCAGTTTGACCCCCTTCATTAAAGCGCAGGTCAAGACTTTATGAATTGCAATAATAATGTGTGACGGGTAAGTCACAAGGGTTGTGAAACGTAATCTTCTTTATTTTATTTTTTATTTATAAAAATAAAAAGTAAAAAATCCTCAAACCGATTTAGTTTTTTGGGTTTTTGCTCAACTCTGTCTGATCCCCCATTAAGCTGTTTAACTTTTGCATTTATTTCCAGATGTAGTTATTGCCAGATGGTGGAAGGGAAATGTTATCAGCTGCAAGTTTTAATAAGGGCCTCATTTCAGTTGATATTCAATGGAAACCATGTATTGCGCATCCAACAGAGGAATGCTCTCAAGCATTGGCAAAGCATCCTGGTGTTGTGACTTGCCTGTGCTTGCCAGGATCTGGGCCTCAACTGTGAGTACAGAGAATGTGAGGTTAAAGGAGAGGATGAGGAACAAGGCACAGTTCCATGTAAACAGGCGGGATTAAGAGAAGAACCGTGTGACAAACCACAAATAAGGCATATTGGCAAAGAAAGGAAAGAGAACCTTGTTCCTGCCTGCGGATAATCAAGAATGGAAGTTCGCCTTGTATGGTATGCTGGTAAATAAGGATTGGAGGCGAGGCACTGGACTGATTAAAATGTTCCAGACAGGGAGTGGTACATAATACTGCCTCTTCTGCTATTAGCAGCACACAATCCCAGATACACAATAAACAAAATGTCCTTAGCTGTGTCCTGAGGCAACCAGGCACTCTTCCAAAACCATAAACCCCACAGATATGTCCGTAGGGCATCAGAAAGGCTTGGGAGCCCTAGGCGACTCTCGGTGACCAATGAGCTTCCTCTGTGCTGCAAGCAGGAACCAAATGGCTCCTGCTTAGACAGAACCCCACTGCACCAAAACTGGCAAACAGGTTAGCAATACTTCACAATAGTATATTGTTGAAAGCCAACAATTGATCTACATTTAGCAACATGCATCCTAGAACGAACCAAAGTATACAATCTCAGAACTATTGATAATTCCTCAGATATTTCCCGGTAGGACAGGTTATTTGGCAGCCGGCGAAGGGTCAAAGGCAAAGAGCAGCTCCCACTCCCTGTTTGACCCTGTTCGCCCATGGACACTGGATGTTACAGCGTACAGCTACACTCCAGGTAAGGTGGTATGGGCAGGTAGCACAACAATTACTGTGCTCTGGTAAAACTCTGCCGCTCCTCATTACTATTACTTGTGCCTGACCTGATGTAGACCCACACAGTGGACTCTCTTGTTACCCAATGTGTTGAACTCTGAATGTTCCTAAGGATAGGCTAGGTATGGCACTTGGAGTTACTGTGAGGTTTAGCTATGCTGTGACTCTAGAACTACAGCAAAGTGGCCAGTGTGTTGCACTCAGAGGATTCATGCGGATGATCAGTCTCTCACCCAGAGAGAAACTTTGAGGGATGATGAATTTTGAGGGTGGGCAATGTGCTGCACTTAGATGAATTTAGAGAGTGGGCAATGTGTTGCACTTAGATGAATTTAGAGAGTGGGCAATGTGTTGCACTTGGATAGATTGTGATGATGGACAATGTGTTGCACTCCATGCATATGGAAATCTAGCCAAAGGCACGGCCAATGACCCACCTGCATTTGCCATCATGCACTACTCGAAGACTCTTCACACAACACCTCTGCCATAAGAATGCAGCTTCTGTTCATGACAACAATCTGACAAGCAGCTGCACACATATTGACTATCCCGCTCTCGCATACACTCTATAGAGCACTCCTCACCACCCATCCACATGCCAGCTGGACATGAGTGGTTAGCAGAGACTTGGCCACCCATTCATATCTCTGTATGGGGCAAAATGCACACACGCGAAGAGGAAGTGCCAGGTATCATCCGCACTCCAGCCACCTCCTTTGAAGTGCCAGGAATGTTCACGCCAAAATATGTGACGTATGGAGAACAGATAAACCAACAGAGATCCGCAGTTGGGCTCTGCCCAGTGCCTATCAGAATAACAGCACCTATTGAAGTACCGACACCTAAGAAAACCTGGACAGTAAGGTACCCATTGTGAAGACCATATCTACAGACAAGACAAAAGGACGTTTGTCAGAATTGAATACCTGAAGAAGACAAGAGTATACTAAAGAAAGACGAATGGTGACGTCATGAGAAATCAGACCGACGCGCATATAGAAGATATAATGACCTGAGAATACTGACAATGAGACGAAATATCATGGATAAGTGATATCGTGAGCCTAAGGTGAAACAGTTGATTTCAAGATGAAGAAACCTATGCCATATGCCCGATGAAGATATTAAGTCCGTTTTAAACGTGTACAGATGCAGGAAAGAAATTGTGAAGCTTGCTTATCCTTAGTAATAAATCAGATTGCGGCAAGCGCCAACTATACATATATCTACCACAACAGCACTTTATAGATGAGTTGAAATCCACTACGCACATGAGCAGAATTGAACAGAGGTTGCTAAAGGTCTCAAGAGGAGAGTGTGGCAGCAAACATATCAAGAATTAAGACAGAGAGAAACCCAACTGAAGGTAACCATGCCAAGAAGCCAAGGTCATATCAGGCTGGAATAGGCTAAAAATGGATACAATTAAAGAGAAAAAGAACAGAGTATCCTGTTCAGAAAGGTCAAGATAAGCTGCAGATGGGAGACAACTGGCAGAATTAAATCAAATACACAAAATTGCATGAAGAGGCCGATTTCACGGTGTCCTAATCACTTGGCAATGCAGGCAGGAAGGGATGATACTTTCACACCTATGCATGGAGCCCTGCCATACCCATACTCCTTAACTTTTTCAGACCAAGAAGCAGACCCAAGGCCAAACTACAAAGCAGTAATTGACACATGACCACTGAGGTGATGAATGATTGTAACATAATTGGAGGGTGGCTGGGGGTTCAGACTAACTCCCTGCACCTGGCTGGTTATTCTGCATGCTGCTAAGCGCAAGTGGAAAAGTATGAGTGGGGTTGATGCCAACCCAATCATAGTGGACCGTGTAATCTTGTGTCCTATAGAGAGTAGAGCCAATGGGACACCATACTTTTAGTGATGTTTACAGTTGACCGTTTGAAGGAAAGGCTTAGTTGCCCCACCTGACATTGATTATGCAATCCCCTATCCCTGTTATCATATACAGATATAGTACCTATGTTAAAGTTACCTTCCTATAACCAATCAAGTTGCATGTGAGGTTTTTAAGATTACATGTCAATGATGACAAGTTTCTGGTATAAATAGTGTGTTTTTTTCTGAAATTAATTGGAGTTTAAGCGAGAAGGAAGATCGAGCGGTTGCTGATGTTCATTGAACTCCCTGTTTTCTGTAGTTGTCATTAAATGGACTCCCTTTGCCAAACAAGTGTTTGTCATTAGTATTTGGTGCAAGAGTACGAATCTGCATCCCCATCTATCTCAAGGGTGCGGCTGCTCATCTTAAACTGCTGTTTGGAGACCCCCAGTCTTATGGGCCGGCTGGGGTCCATCCAGTTCACACACATACTAGCCCTCCTCGAACTTTCCAAACCTGGACTCCGGTCTCCTGAGTGCATTCAATTTAGAGCATGTTGTGACCATAATAATGGTGAAAGGCGCTATACAAATGATGCACAACTACCACTACTACTACTACTATGTAGACGACTACTGACTCCATGCTATTCATCAAGTGGACACCACCTAGTTTGCATTAAGGAGGGCAATATTTTGATTAGAAGGCTATACATGTCATGAGCTTTGCAATGATGGAGAGTTTGGAATTTGGGAAGTTGTATCTTCTGAGTGAAGGTACTGATGCATTTTTTTTAGAAAGAGGGTGATGGTAGATATTTTCGACAGATATATAGATCTAAAGGTGAGGTAGCTTAAAATAATCTGACACAGGCTATTCAAGATTGTTCAAGGTGTGAATCGGGAGTTCAGGGGAAAATCAGAACTTTTAGGTAGGAAGGGATTTGATATGGCAGTAAAGTAACTATATTAATTTAGCAAAAAGGTAATAGAAGATATTTGTGATGAGAGCAAATACGCTAAATTCAGTTTAGTAAAAAGGTAATAATAAAGTGATGATTTAATGGTTGTAAAATAAGCCGAGAGTAAGTCCTCATGTGCTCTGTCATGGTTGTTTGTGGAACCCTTACCAACAAAGAATTTACAGAGATTTTCAGATTTCTGCAGAATGTGGAAGGTAATGGAGAGAGTGTGTTTGCTGGTGTGGAAAAGTCAATGAGTTTTTCAGAAGTAATCTCTATATGACTGAGACATGGCATAGGGCCTCATCGTGGGTTGGGCGGTAACCCCGGCACTCTTAGCGCTGGTGCTAATAGCCCTACCGCCAAACCCCCCCAGTGCTATTAGCGCTAATCACAGGTTTGGCAGAAGGGTTATTGCCCATTCCCCATTGGGCCCATTCGGGAATTCCTCATTCCCCATTGGGCCCAATGGGGAAAATTTGCGCTATTACCGCTGGCAGATTTCCCGCCTGCGGTAATCACGCCGAAAATCGGCAATTTTGCCACGGATTTCCCCCAACTCATAGCTGGGGGAAATCCGCCAAAGCCATGATCTGGAGGACCCTTAAATGCGGCGGTAATAGCGTCACCGCCAATTAAGGGTTACCGCCAGACTCGTGATGAGGCCCATAGTCTTTTTGAGTCTCTTCCATACAGTTAGGTATGTAATGTTAGTTTTCCAATCATTGCTTCTGTCCTCTAGATTTTGCTGCTATGGGTAAGGCTACACCACCCATTTCTTCCATACACTGTTGTGATCTAAGGGTGCAGTTTTGCTGCCATATTGTTGCAAACTTTGTGAGGTCTCTTGCTGTCCATTATTTACTTTCAGCTTCAGGTATGGGTTCCCCAGGTTAGGATTTCAGAAATGGTCATGCCACGGTACTGTGTGTTAGGTTTCTGCCTTTTCTATCCTGGTTTAGCCTATGAAAAAAGCTTTTTTGACAGCCCTTGTTTACGTATCTGCGCCAGCACATCGACTAAAATGTAGATGCATTTCCCAGTAGGTACTTTGTTTGGTAGTATCCAACATAACATTGAGTTGCCTTTCTACTCTTTTGGTGTTTTCTGAAATGAGGATGGAGTCATCTGCATTACAGAGTAGTTAGGTTAATTCTATATCAGGTGCCTTTGTCAAATCATTAGTATATAATAGAATATAATAGTATATTACTATTAATAGTAGGGTATTTAATGAGAGTAAACCTAGCTTCGGGAAGCAATGGAGTGCTTGACAATCATAGGAGGAAGAACATGGTGAAGGAAGCAGAGAAAAAGAGAGGATGGAGCTAACAGAGGTGAAGGGGAGCGTGGGACATTCAGCAGCAAGGGATCAACACATGGCCAGGGGAGGGAACAGTGGGGAGCAGATTACCCAGTCTCACATAGGGTGGGGAAATGCAAGTTGTGGACCTAGGTGTTTGCGAGGAGCCATTGCCTGAAGAGGAGGGTCTTGATCTCCTTCTTGAACTGTAAAGTGAGGGGGCGAGTCTAATGTTGACGGCGACGAGGTTCCAGAGTTTTGGGAACTAGACAGAGAAAGCCTGTCTTCTAATTCTTTTCATATTGCACTGGCAGAGTTAAAGTCTGTACATGTCCTTGCTTCTGGTGGGTCATACGTGTCTGGAGATGCTGAATTTCTCAATGAGGTGGCTTGGGAACTTCATGGTGTCAGCCCTGTAGATAGTGCAGCAGCATTTAAAGATGATACAGGCTTGCTGCGAGAGCCAGTGCAGTTCGTTGAGGGCCGGTGCATGTCCACTTATGCAATGTCCCCAGTTACTGTTCCACGTACTCCCCCCCACAACCTGGTCAGAATGTCCCTCACACTCACCCTATTGTAAGAAGCTCACTGCTTGCAGTCAAATCTGATTTATCTATTGTATGCTCTTTTGTGATCAAAAAACATTGTTCCTTCTGTATATAAATAAAATAAAAAATAAAAGGAAAGGGAGACAGCGAGAAACAAGATGATGAAAGGCTTTGTCCATTGTTCAGAGCATTCCTGCCTAGCCTACTCCCACCCCTTTACCTACTACTGACAACAAAGGACCTTTAGAGGTGCAGCACCCAGGTGAGAGGCTACTCCTCCTGAAGGGGTGCCTGGGTTTAGGGCCGTTTCCAGCTGTACGGTGGTCTCTGGGCAAGGGGATTACCAGCCATCACAAGCAGAATCAAAGTGAGGCTAGGTCCTCTGGGTGCCTGTCCTGCTCGGTGTCAGTATCGGCCCTTCTGACTCTGATACACATTGCTTTCCACAGCAGAGCTTACTCACAGGAGCTGACTCATGTGCAATATCGATTGGTTTATGGTGTGCACCATCATACGTATCGCCATGCACTATACCTAAACTCAGGCATCGATTTTTCTTGGATATTACCCTACAACCAGCACAGGGTACTCATGATTGTCGTAGTTTTGGTACACGGGGCATATCTTAAATGTTGCCCCTGTGCTGCAGTCATTGCAGCGGTCATCTTGTGATCTTTGAACCTTCTCTGCACCATGAGCAGAGCAAGTGCTGCAGATCAGGCTACAGATGCAGCAGGATACAAGTGCACTATGGTTTTGGCATGGAGTTGTGACAAAGTAGGATTTGGTTAGTAGATTGACTCTTTGGAGGAAGAATCACCCGCATTATTTTAGGGTACTAAAAACCAAAAAGTTCTGGGCTTTGTACACTTGCCAGATGGCAATTCTTCACAGGAAACTCACACCCTGAAACCGTGGGTGGAGAAGTCCAGCTCTATACTACACATGGAAGGTATCAAAGCGATCAGAAGCACAGGCAAATGAAAAGTAAGCCAACAGGATGACAGCGAGTACATCAGTCCCACCCAATGTGAATGCATTGGCCAAAAGCATGTGTCCCCCAGCATTAATGTGTATAATGGGTAGGGGATTGAGCAACCAGATGACAATCAGTAGCAAGGCACAGTGACTACATGCATGCACCAGGGAAGTTGGAATCATGTAGTAATAAACACTCACCCATGGAACCATGAGAACCACGCATGTGTGCCGTGACAGCTCAGATTGCCAAGTGAACCCTCTATGCCACCAGAACAACAATCAATATTGGCAGGTGAACAGACACCGTGCACATGAATGCACAGTGCACATCCTCAGTAGGCACAACTCCCACCTATCACTAGCTCTACTCATTGGCCTAAAACCAACCATGCCATCATCCAAAATGTGCATAGGAAGAAAAAAATCTCATGTTGCATGAGTGTCTTGCTAGCCCACTTACATGTATGCACAATGACTGAGATGTCATTATACATCCAACCGGTGCACAGTGGACTGAGACTTAAGAGGCTGGACCCTCCAATGCCTAAGACACCCCCACTGCATTGAAGTGGGAGAATGGAAGACCAGGCTCCCGTCCTTCCCCTCTCGCGCCTGGCCTAAAGGATCACGGCCCAGGCACCCGCCACGAGAAGAGTTTGCCCATCTACCAGACGACCAAATACCCTGGTACAGGAACATACGGATGTGACCATCTGCCTGCTCAGCAGCCCGCCCTGTCCATGCCGACACCTGCGGCACGGATCAACTAGACTAAAACCTACACGTCGTTAGAGATGCCATGATGACCTAGCCAACGGTCAGCACACCTGTGCAAATATACACACCGGACACTCCCGCACCAATCTACACGAAGAATATACTTAGTGCTATGACGTAGGCGACAGACATACTCACGGACGTGCATCTTTATTATTTTCCACATAGGCTCTCAAAATGCAGAAACGCAAGACGCATCATGAACCCATCTAAAGAGCTTGCTTACGCTTCTCCTAAAACCAGGTGCCATAATGAGAAATATAACGAAGACACGATACTGGGGATAAGACAATATGATACTATAACCTAAAGCGCCTGTGCACCAAACGGTTCCACCTATACACCAGGCCTAAGTAGGCCGCAAGCAAGAGCTTCCATGGACGTTAAAAGAACAAGAGTCAGGTTGCTGATCCTGCAGAATGAGCCCGGCGAAAGCAGACAGTCAAGGTCGCAATGTTGCAAACCCACATTCCGAAAGCGGACAATCAAGGGCACGATGTTGCAACCTCGCACGCCGCACACCAACGTCAAAATCACACCTGCAAATTAAACCAGGCACACAGTGGAAAAACAATATTAATTGTGCAGAATTCTGCCTCAAACACGGTCCCACCTCACGTGACCAAGCCGAACCTGACAGGATGCCAAGGCCAGAAAAGGCGTCTGCATCCCTCGTTACAAGACACAGGCAGATACAATTAAAAGGCTCAATGGACATCTGCGACAGTGGGAGTAGTCGGCCTTCCAGCTTATGAATAAGTCCTCACATTGTCTGCACGTACTCATAGTGAAACATTGTTGCAAATAACAGGTGCACCGAGAGCTGGGAACAGCGATGGTCCCAGACTGGGAGGCTCGCGAGCGCACCAATCAGAACATGGGGCTCTTATCACTGACGCCATTAACATTAACCAATCATCAGGGGTCTTCATGTAACAATTCTCATGTATCTAATTGTAGGGACAACCCAGATATATCACCTGACTAACCCTTGACCACTAACATTGTTCTCTATACGTATGCTATACTAACCCTACCACTCGAGCAACCAATTAAGAGTGGCGATAGGTTTTTTGCTAACTTTCCAAGGTGACGCAAGTAGCGCGTCATACTAAGGTAAAAAGGGCCTGCGAGCCCCACGATTGTGCGTGTGTCAGGACGGACGCGTACGATCCTTGACCCATCCCTGCCGTTTTTGTCTAATAAACAGCAGAGTCACCTTGCTTCTTGCGTGTGTCTCATACTCTATCTCTTTTGGGATATACGGGAGGAGTTGGGGCCTCCCTGCCCAGAGGTCTGCGGACGGCCCGGCCGACCCCGGCAGAATTTCCCCCCCGACAAGTTGGAGGCACTGCTGAGATCTGTTTAAGATCCGCTTTTTTATTTTTACTTTTTCCAGGTACTCCCGTTGCGAGGAGGCCCGGCGGCGCGGCCCCCTCTGCCGTTGCCCCCTTCTGAGGACTACAGGACCATCGCGGAGCTGCGAGAAGACCGGACTGCGCAATCCGGATATTGGCCCTCGGGAGCCGGTTGAGAAGTATCCCGCCCGCGGTTGGTGAGTGTCCAGACGTGGTCCAGACGAGGGGAGGTGGCGAGCCGCTTGGAGGGGTGCACGCAGTCGAGCGGCCCTGCATCAAGAGAACTTGGTGAGCATGCCACGCACAACAAGCAATGTGAGATTGTGAGGGAGGGGGGAGGAATTAAATACGGGAGGTGGGAGGTGTTGCACAGGTGCGCGGCGAAGGTTTGACAATTTAGTGTTGGCAATGGAATGAATGGTAACCGAACAAGTGCGAGAGCAGTGGGCTACTTTACGCGAGGGGGGGGCGGAGCACGAAAACATCACGTGCGGCCGCTCGTAGAAACTGATTGGCCTAGGTCGCGACTACGTGTAAGGGTGGGTGTGTGTGGTTTCCTACGATTTGGCATTTATTGATCAATGAGTAGATGAGGATCCCTATTGTTCGAGCAAGAAACTCGATAGGTAGATGACGATTCCCTGTAGGCGGTAGCTAGTTAGTTGCCCAATACGGAAGATAATTGGCTGGTTAAGCCCTCCTGTCGAGGGGCGTATCACACGCGAGGCGACGCATGGTGCGCAGTCCGATTATATTATTGATTACCTTGTTCCAGGAGTGACAGGAAGACAGCTGTAAGGTTAACGGGGGTGGATTGCAAGTGTATTTTGAACTTAAAGAATATATGAAGAACTTACCAGTAGCTCGAAGAGATCGGTGACGTCACCAGTAGGGCTTTCATAGAATATCGCGAGCACAAGGCATCTTCGTTTTTGAGAGTGGTGGGGAAGAGAACTGTGGTAAGGGAGTGGAAACGGAAATAAACGGTAAATGAGTTGATCGAGGAAAGGCGAAACGGGGGACGTGGCTGCGCACGGAGAACGCCGGCCACGGCAAGTGTAGAAGAAGGAGGAGGAGCACGTGAAAATAGGACGACTGTATAAGAACGTCATAAGGGGTACGCAGCCGCAGGGGGCTACGTGCGCCTCGGCCGCAGGGGGCCGTAAGGGTGTCGTATAAAGAAAGAAAGACAGAAGAAAATATACAAATGTAAAATACTATATTTTTGTAATTTTCCTTAGCGGACTATCGCAAGTCCCCAAACTTACGGGGCCAGGTAACGATATAAGGCTGTATATTGTAAACTGCTAGTGAGATAACCACTACCAGATAGGGGAAGGGTAACAAGTGGAGCGCTACTATGTCATACGGGACAGGATCGGGAGGGTGGGGGAACACCCTCACTACCCCACTACAACACATATGTACAACACTGCTACCCCATAGGGAGAAACTGATTAAGTATAGCATAGAATGGACCCAGGGGACGGATAACAAAATGATAACACCGTGGCCGCCTAATGGTAGCTTCGATCCATATGCCCAACATTCACTATTAAACCATCTGCACAATATATACAAAGGGAAGAAGTTGGCAAACCACGTGGAGGTGTTTAACTTATGGAGGATGTTCCAAGGGTCCCGACCAGGACCAAATGGAATGTTCACTGTGGGGGAAATACCGGAAGAAAAAGAGATTAAGGAAGAAGGAGAGGATGGGAAAAAGGGGAGTGAAGACCGAAAGAACACGGGGAACGGAGGAGAGGGAGGAGAAAAGAATAATACATCAGATGAAATAAAAAAGGAACCGAGCAACGATATACCCCTAGCAAAGGGAGTGAAAACAGAGGGAGGGGGGTTGTACCCTTTAAGAGAATTAGGAGAAATAGAAAGAGGACAGTTAAGGGCGGCTGAGGGATACTCGAACCCGGCATACAGCCCTCCACCATATGTGGCTCATAGGAAGATGCCAGCAGGGGAGGGGAGAACTGGAGAAGAACAAACTGTGGAAATAGGAAATGATGAGTGGGTAGCTGCACAGATATTATTAAAATTACGAGGTTCATTAACAGGAGAAGAGAAGGAGGTAGTAAAGAAAACAGACGAGGATAATACCAGGGAGAGTGAAATGAGGGGGGAAGAGCTGTTACGACAAAAGGAAGAGATTTTGGAGGAACGACTAGCAAAGTTAAGGGATGAGCAGAATGAATTGATCAAGCAGCTCGAGAGGGAGGAGAGAGAGAGAGCGAGGAAAAGGAAAGAAGGTAAGAACGAATTGGAAAAAATAAGGGAACGAACTGAGGAACAAAGGAGAGAAGTTGAAAGAGTAAAAGCAGCAGCAGAAAGGGTATCAAGAGTAGTGCTGCGAGAAAAGAAAAGGGAAGAAAAAGAAAAAGAAAAAGAAATGGCAATGTGGAAGAGGAGATTACTATCAGAAACGACTAAGAAATACGAGGAATGGAGGGTGATAGAGAGTATAGTAGAAAGAGAAAGGGTGAAATGGGAAAGGAAGAAAGAGGATGAAAGAATATTGGAACAGATGAGTAGTGAAGTGATGGAGGAATTAAAAAGAAAAAGGGAGGAAAATAGTAGGGAGATGGAGGAGAGAAATGAAGGAGAAAGAGAAGATAGGAGAAGGGAGAGTGAAGCATGGGGGGATGTATATAGAAACACAGAAGTAGCAACAACATCAGCACAAAGGGGAGCGGTTGATAAAGGAGAAAAAGGAGAACTGGACCTAATAGACTTACAAACAGTAACAATCAAGGGGAAAAAGACCGAGTGGGGGTGCCGTTTATGACTGACTTTTGTAGTGAGGAAGAAGAAGGAGTGGAGAAGGAAGGAAGAAACAGTGAAAGGGAAAGCTTAGATAAACTATACATCACCCGGACCAACACAGACTCACCATGGATCCGTAGGAGAAAGGATGAGCTGGAGAGAAGTGAGGAGGGAGAGCAAGGAATAGCGGAAAGACAGACGCATGAGGCCGCACCATCCCCATCCCCATCACGCCCTCCCCCATCGCACCCTACATGCTCAACCACCTCACGCTCGTTACGCACAATAAAACTCGCGCCCTTCACAGACGAAGTGACACCCTATGCATGTCGGCTTAGAGACCTCCCTAGACGCAGGCAGGAAAGACGAATACACATGCCCACATTAAATACAGGAAATGATGGAAGAAGGGGAAAAGATGGAGAAGAAAGAGTTACGAGCAGGGGAAATACGGACAAAATTGACGATGTAGAAGAAAAGGAAGAGGAGGAAGGGTGTGAGGACTCGATATTATGGAACACAAAGGGTAAAACGAGACATAACTTAATGCCACTTCTGGAGAGAGGAGGGGTTAGACCACAGTATGTCCCTTGGAAGCATACAGATAAAGAAAATATAAAATGCAGGCTCCCATCATTAAGTGGAGGTGCGGGTAAGTGGATATATGAAATGGAAAAACACACCGCAGGACAGAAACTGGCAGTAGGAGATGTAAAGGGCCTTCTAATATCGATATTAGGGGATACAGCGGATGACATTTGGAAGAGAGCGGGATTCCCTGGGGTAACAATAACAAACACATCGCATGATGGGGCACCATTCGCAAACTGCAGACATGCACTATGGCAGGCACTGAGGGTACAGTACCCAGACACATCAGATATAGGAGCAATTACCTCCCGCAAGATGCGTGAGAACGAAGATCCTGTTGATTATATCCAGGAAATCCAAGAGAAGTGGCGCATGGAAACTAGAGAAAAATGGGATAAAACACCAGCAATATTTTATCATATACTAGTACAAGGGCTCCCCGAAGGAGTTCAGAAACAACTAAAGAAAGTAGTGGGAATGGAAGCAAAACCATGGCCAGAAATACAACTGACTATAGTGCATCATTGCAGGACATGGCAAGGAAAAATGAAACAAAAGGAAGAGGACAGGAAAACGGAAGAGGCTAAACTAGTACAGAAAAAGCTTACTAAATACACAATGGAAGGGGCACTAATAACTACGCCTACAACAATGACCCAAAGCCCCACACAAGTAGTGGCTGCACAAGATTCCTCCCAAATACCACCTTCACAGACTATAACACAACAGGCGCCGCCACTCCAACCATACACGACCAACATGGGAGGAGGACACCCAATGCCAGGAGCTGGGTATTATAATTATAACAGGGGGAGAGGAGGAATTATGAGAGGGAGAGGATACGGATATAACACCCAACAGCAGGTGGGAGGACTTAGAAATTCCTACCCCACAGGGCAACCAGTATACCAGGACAACACAGGGAGCTTTCCATGGCATAGTAGGGATCCACCGGTGTGTTGGAGTTGTGGACTATTAGGGCACATGTCACGCACGTGTAGAGTTAGACCAGGAACACCATCATGGAGTGAACAGGGACAACCAAGGCCCTCACAGGAACAGCAGGGCATACAACAAGAGCAGACGTTGCAACAGGGAAATGAACAACAACAACTAATAACACAACAACAGCCACAGACATATTCACTGCCACAACAACAGGTAGCGATAACACAACAACCCCAAGCACAACAAACACAACAAGGTAGGGTGACGGTCTTGGGACACAACCCTTACACAGGAAATGGCCAATCGTTGTACCCTCAATAGGACAGCCCACAGACGGCCTTGGTGTGTCCCATCCTGTCAGTAACACCTAATAGTGCGGAGGAACCACGCATAGAGGTAACGATAGGTGACAAAAAATTATCATTCCTTGTTGACACCGGGGCGACCCGGTCTTGCATAAGGGAAGGTAAATTTAAGATGTCAGGCGAAGCCATGAACACCCAAGGATTCTCTGGGGCTAGAGGGTTTGTTCCCTTTACTGATAACATTCCCTTATCTATTGGAGATTATGACCTGTCAGTTCCGCTTCTATATTATAGTGCCTCACCAGTAAATATACTGGGGAGAGACATAATGAACAGGTTGAATATGACGATCTCCTTTACTGAGGACGGCATAATTTGCTCTACTCCAGGGATTAACATGCTCACAGCACGACAGATTATGCAAGCATACTGCGGACAG
This sequence comes from Ambystoma mexicanum, assembly GCF_040938575.1. Classification (NCBI taxonomy): domain Eukaryota; kingdom Metazoa; phylum Chordata; class Amphibia; order Caudata; family Ambystomatidae; genus Ambystoma; species Ambystoma mexicanum. Next base: position 1,052,587,370 of record NC_090941.1, read on the forward strand.
ACAGCGATTAGGGCGGAGCCAGTAGATGGCGAACTATTCCAGTATGGAACAGATATGGCATTTGCATGGATGCCAGGGATAGAAGGGAAAATATGGAGGAGGCCAGCAGCCTTTCTGTTCAGACCAGAAACACCTGTTAATGAACCAGAAGGAAAGGTGGTTCTAATGGACATTGAGAGCATTATTGCAACAGCTGATTACATTGCTGTACATGGCCAAGACAGAGAAGGAAGAGCATGGAGGGCAGTGATAGCATTAGCAGAAGGATGTAGGCTCACCCAGGTGTCAGATGAGGAGCTGTTCTCAGAAGAAAAGGAGGAAGGTGAAATGGTGTTTATGATGAGTGTGGAAATATGGCTAAGAGTGGCTTACAAACAAGTAGCACAGAAAATTGCAATGGCACTTGAGGCACCCGCATGCACCCCAGTCCCCTTCTTTAAGGAGGATATGTCAAAGGTACCCAAATCATTGTGGACTACTAGCCCCTATGACGTGGGGTGCATAAAAAGTATAGGGGGAGTAAGGATAAAATTGAAAAAAGGTGCAATACTCCCCAGAGTGAAACAGTACCCACTATCAAAAGAGGCAGATGAGGGCATATATGAAACCATAACGGCCCTTATAAATAATGGCATATTGGTCCCCTCAGAATCACCATGTAACACGGCTGTATACCCAGTGCCAAGGCTAAAGGGGGGTCTTGGCGCTTCATACAGGATCTCAGGCCCTTGAACAACATAGTAGAAGCAGAATATCCCATAGCAGCAAACCCGGCCACAATATTGTGTGGCATTCCAGCAGAAGCATCACGATTTACAGTGATCGACCTTAAAAATGCTTTTTTCTCAATACCATTGCACCCAGACTCACAAGATCTGACGACCTTCACTTACAGAAACACAAAGTGGAAGCACACCAGATTGCCACAAGGGTATTGCGAATCACCCTCAATTTTCAATAGAGTAATACAGATGGATTTGGGTAACATTGAAGTGGAAAGCACAGTGTTGCAGTATGTGGATGACATAATAATTTGCAGTACAAACGAAAGAACATGCAGAGAGGACTCCTTAAAGATGTTGACAATATTGGCTGAAAAAGGTTACAAGGTAGACATGGAAAAGATACAGTACTGTCAAGAACAGGTACTTTACATTGGTCAGCTTATATCCCAACATGGAAGAAAGATTGCACCACAAAGAGCACAGGCCATTTCAAACACTCCAATGCCACAAACAGTGAGGGAACTGCAGCAGTTCCTGGGGCTGTGCAACTACTGTAGAGCATGGGTATTTGATTACAGTTCGTACATAGTACCCCTGCTTGAGGCGTTAAGGGAAGCTAATAAAGGGGAGAAAAAGCTGGGGTGGACGATGGAAATGAAAGAGGCTTTTGATGAATTAAAAGATGCGATATCAACTGCTCCGGTACTGGCATCCCCAGACTATGAGCGACAATTTTTTATATTTTCACATTGCGACTCAGCAGTAATGAAAGCAGTGTTGGCTCAAAAAACAAGCATGGGCTACAAACCAGTAGCATTTTACAGCGGCCACTTAGATCCTGTGATGTTAGGTCACTTCCCTTGCGAACAAGGTCTCGCCGCAGCTGCATTTGCGGTAGAGAAAGCATCAGCAATCACCATGGGGTGCCCAACTACACTGTTTGTGGAACATGCACTATTTGCGATATTGAATAAACCTAAGTCCACCCTAACCACGCAAAGAGCATCAGGTTATGAGATCATTTTATCCAGAGCTGAACTATCAATTGTTAGATGTAGCACGGTCAACCCTGCAAGGTTCCTAGCAGAAGTAATTGAGGAGGGAGATTATGCCCACGACTGTACTCAAATAACTGAAATGTACTCATGTACTAGAAAGGTTGAAGAAAACGCACTAGAGGGAGGTGAGCTCCTGTTTATTGATGGGTCATCAACTATCGATCAAAGGGATGGTATAAGGAGGACTGGAGCAGCAGTGGTAAAAATGATGGAGGTACCGGTGTGTGTGGCCATGAAATGTGTACAATTACCACAGCATTACTCCGCTCAAGCAGCGGAATTAGTTGCACTGATCTTGGCGTTGAAGGAAAGCTTTGACAAACGAGTGACCATATACTCCGACAGCGCATATGTTACATCCACTGTCCACTCAGGGCTGTCGAAATGGAGAAGAAGAGGGTTTAGGAGAGCTGATGGCACTCCAGTGCAACATGCCCTCTTATTGGCTGAACTAATTATAGTAATAAATGACCCCCAAGAATTAGCTTTAGTAAAATGCACCGCACACACCAATGGTAAAGACCACATCTCGAAAGGGAATGCAGCAGCAGACGCACATGCGAAGTATGCTGCATACTTTGGTGAGATATGGAACCCCCCAGAGTCACAGAGAGGGAGGGGAATGGCTAAGGAGATGTTGATAAGAGAAGGGTACACCCATCTCCCAGCCACACAGATTATGGAGCTACAAGCGGCTGCACCAATGGCCGAAAAAGAAATATGGGTAAAAAGAGGATGCACAATGTCACCAACCGACGCACTATGGCGCCAGGGTGGCACTGGAAAGGTTGTAATACCATTGGCACTTTTGAACACCGCCCTGAGCCAACTACATTATCCAGCCCACACAGGCAAGGAAGTAATTGCAGCACGAATTAGGGAAGACTGGTTTTGCCCCGAGTTAAATTCTCATGTGTCAAATTTTATCAGCAATTGTCTCACATGTCAACAGTTTACGGCCGGCCATACTCTAAAGGTGATAAGAGGTACTATACCCCGGCCAGAGGGACCTTTCCGGCATCTCCATATTGACTATGTTGATATGATCAACATATGTCAAGGAAATAGGTATATGATTGTAGTAGTATGCCCATTCTCGAGGTGGATTGAAGCAGGGCCCTGTTCACACCCAGATGCATTTAGAGCAGCTAAATTCCTAGTGAGGGAGGTCTTCCCCAGGTGGGGAGTGTGCGAGGTGTTAAGGTCAGACAATGGCCCACATTTCGCAAACGAAATGTTCCAGCACATCACATCCTTGCTGAACATCAAGCATAAATTTGCATGTGCATACCACCCACAGGCCAACGGTGTATGTGAACGCCTGAATGGCCTATTAAAGGAGGCAATTGCAAAGATACAGCAAACAACAAAGAAGAGTTGGTTATATTGCCTTCCATTAGCCCTATTTGAGCTAAGGAATAGACCAGGGTCCGACCACCACTTCACCCCTCACGAGGTGGTTACCGGACGTCAAATGCGCCTTCCCCTAACGCCAACATCAAGAGCATTTACCGACCACGAGAGTACTGCGAGTGTTCTTGGTGATGAAATGTACCAATATGTGTCTTCTTTGATTACTAGTGTAGTGTTTGTGTCTCAACAGCTCGAGCGCACGCGGGGCGGGTCTAACAGCAATCAACAAGAAGACGTGGATAAAGAATTGGAAAAGGAAAGACTGTGTAAAGTTGCTAAAGGTGACCACGTACTACTTCGTAATTTCAACAGGAAGTGGAACAGTCCACGATTCACTGGCCTCCATCTGGTAGAGGAGGTATCAACGAGAGCAGTAAAGCTACAGGACAAGCGTGCCTGGAACCACCTACACAATGTAAAGATCTACAAACTCCAGACCCGCCCCAGCGCCACCGACAGGTCCATTGGGAGAACAACAACAACATCACCAATGGAGGAAGAGAGTTCTACCACAGCTAACGGCCTAAGTGTTCCCATACCCTGTCACTCCCCAGATTCCCCAGAGACAATAACTGAAGAAGAAAGGGGTGATCCCCATACTGCCCACCCCATGGTCACACGCTCAAAGAGTAAAGATACTTCCGCCAGTTGAGCCCCAAACCCCCTGCCCATTGACCCCTACCCCCACTGCAGTAATAACTGAACTGAAGGACATTGTCTTGCACACGTACACATGTAAACATGTGAATGCTCTCTTTTCTTTTCTCTCGCACATGCAGGAACTGCGTATTATTGTACTGCTAAGAAAATAGATAACTAACAAATTCACTGCCCAGGAGTAGATGGTACCCTCAGATGATAACTACCCAGAAGAATTGTCACACCAATTTGTATATGAAATAAAAAGGCCAACGTACCTGAAAAGAAGAAGGGTACGTGTCTACTACACAGCATTCCTCTTGGCCATAGAATATTCAATGCCCCACCTCCACCCATACTTGCCTGTCCTAAGAGATAGATCGCTTAGATTAGCGTGGGAACAGCTCTTCGCCTGGGCACTTAATGACTATTTGATAGGGAGAGCTTAAAAAACAACAACTAACATTTAATAACCAGCATATTGAGAATTTTCAGGCGGGCAACTTTAACGTCGCAAGAATACGCTGCCGGACTGCAGCAAGGTAAGAGCAAAATGCCGGTGAAATTAGCATGTGTAATAAAAATAATAGGGATTTTGATGATCACCGGGTTGTTGGCTGCCTCTGTATGGCAGTACAGCTATGCTATCAATCTTATTGCTGTACCCAAACCTAATACACCCCCATCCCCAGGTGCAACAGGTATTACGTCAGGTGATACTAGTAAAATCGCACACAAGCAAAATAGAGTTCAACGCAGCACATACTCAGATAATAAAGTTATTGACAATTATATACAAGATTCAGCACACATCTCAAACAACATATGGTACCAACACATGACCCGCATCGGTAAGCAGACAACAGAAGACAGCTGCTACGTTTGCTCATTAATACCATACGCCATGAGCGCTTCTCGAACATTCGTTGCCACAGAAATAGATGAAAAGACAGCACGATGCATAATATACTTGGCACTGTTCCAAACGAAAGGAATATTTCAAGGGACAGTGGTGCATCTGGTGTGGAAAACACGAGACTCATACCCATATGAAAACAATTTCCTCAAGACTTATTTGAGTTACCACAAGAGCAGTTTACATGCTGAAGCATTCAGATACATAACAAGTGGTCCTGAAAAAGGGGAAACAAAGAAAGTAACACTGCAGTATTTACCATGTGATTGGTACGCCACTGAAGTTCCTGGTAAACCAGGATGTTGGGAGAGGCCACTGGTGACGATAACAGGGAAGGTGTACATGGACAACAAATGGGAGATAGGAGTGATTGGCAGCAACATGGTAACAAAAGAAACTATTTCAACTATCGATGCACACAACCACAGATGTTGGACGACTTGGATCAAGTACGTGCCCATGCTCACGTGGATAGAGACGGATGAAGACCCAATAACAATACTGCCGCTGACTGCGCCTAAGGTATGCTACCAACATAAAGGAGAGGTGGACGTAGGATACAACACCAACTGTGCAACCGTGATGGAGTTACCTGAGGGGGGAGCAGGAACAGCAGTGATAATGGACCATTACTGGGCCTGTGGAGAAAAGGCATACCTCACACTGCCCCCTCTGTGGAATGGTGTATGCACGATGGTGCACGTCAATGTACCATCACTAGTGGTACCCCAGAAGCATGTGAATGTGGCGAACTTTCCCAAAATGGATGAAGGGGACAAGAGGAAGAAGAGATCTGCACCACCTCAGGAGAGGCCAGGGAACAGGAACAACGGCAATAATACTGTCCTAAATAGAAGGAAAAGACAAGGAGAACCTCTGACAGGAAATTACCTATGGGGAAGGTCGGAAACGGCACTCACTTCAATTCCGCCAGAACACAGACTATTCAGCAGAGCAGCAATGTTCTTCTCCTCAATAATACATCCGGGACTGCAGGCCTACGCAAACGCAAAATGGCTCCAGATAACTAGATGGGAACTAATGATGACCATCAATTCTACAGTAAATGGATTTAACGCAATAAAAGAGGAGCTGCGAGCTATAAGGATGGTAGCACTTCAGAACAGATATGTATTGGACCTCCTCACAGCCATGGAAGGAGGAGTCTGCGCAAAGATAGGACAATCATGCTGCACGTTCATTCCTGCCAACGATGCTGACAACGGTACACTGACAGAAGCAGTTTCACAATTGGCCCAGCTGCACTCCAAAATGAAGGATGAAAGTAAAGGTGTGAAAAAGGATGAGAGCTGGTTTTCAATATTATGGTCATGGATGCCATCTTGGCTGTCAGATGGACTGAAAATTATAGTTGGTTGTACTATTTTGGCTGGAGCTACACTGATCATAATAAGATTTTGGAAGGCCCGGAAGGCACGCACCACTGACGAGTTGCTTGAAATGGTCGGTATGCACCCCTTGATGCCAGCAGATGACGGCCAACACACAGGCACAATCATACAAGAGAGAGAGAAGTTGCGCAACCAGATCATCACCAACCACCTGGACCCACCATCTGTGAAGATCGAGAACCCAAGAAACCCCAGGAGTTACATAGGGAAATGGGTATACTGTACTCCTGGAGGAACCTGTGAATATATGTATTGGTCATTTGAAGATCATGTGAACCACTATGGACATTTAGGAGGAATAACTAAGATATGGAGAGTACGAGGAGATAACGAAAAGGATATGTTTGTGGTCGACAAGTCGACCAGAGGGGGGACTGAAGTGGGAGAATGGAAGACCAGGCTCCCGTCCTTCCCCTCTCGCGCCTGGCCTAAAGGATCACGGCCCAGGCACCCGCCACGAGAAGAGTTTGCCCATCTACCAGACGACCAAATACCCTGGTACAGGAACATACGGATGTGTCCATCTGCCTGCTCAGCAGCCCGCCCTGTCCATGCCGACACCTGCGGCACGGATCAACTAGACTAAAACCTACACGTCGTTAGAGATGCCATGACGACCTAGCCAACGGTCAGCACACCTGTGCAAATATACACACCGGACACTTACGCACCAATCTACACGAAGAATATACTCAGTGCTATGACGTAGGCGACAGACATACTCACGGACGTGCATCTTTATTATTTTCCACATAGGCTCTCAAAATGCAGAAACTCAAGACGCATCATGAACCCATCTAAAGAGCTTGCTTACGCTTCTCCTAAAACCAGGTGCCATAATGAGAAATATAACGAAGACACGATACTGGGGATAAGACAATATGATACTATAACCTAAAGCGCCTGTGCACCAAACGGTTCCACCTATACACCAGGCCTAAGTAGGCCGCAAGCAAGAGCTTCCATGGACGTTAAAAGAACAAGAGTCAGGTTGCTGATCCTGCAGAATGAGCCCGGCGAAAGCAGACAGCCAAGGTCGCAATGTTGCAAACCCACAATCCGAAAGCGGACAATCAAGGGCACGATGTTGCAACCTCGCACGCCGCACACCAACGTCAAAATCACACCTGCAAATTAAACCAGGCACACAGTGGAAAAACAATATTAATTGTGCAGAATTCTGCCTCAAACACGGTCCCACCTCACGTGACCAAGCCGAACCTGACAGGATGCCAAGGCCAGAAAAGGCGTCTGCATCCCTCGTTACAAGACACAGGCAGATACAATTAAAAGGCTCAATGGACATCTGCGACAGTGGGAGTAGTCGGCCTTCCAGCTTATGAATAAGTCCTCACATTGTCTGCACGTACTCATAGTGAAACATTGTTGCAAATGACAGGTGCACCGAGAGCTGGCAACAGCGATGGTCCCAGACTGGGAGGCTCGCGAGCGCACCAATCAGAACATGGGGCTCTTATCACTGACGCCATTAACATTAACCAATCATCAGGGGTCTTCATGTAACAATTCTCATGTATCTAATTGTAGGGACAACCCAGATATATCACCTGACTAACCCTTGACCACTAACATTGTTCTCTATACGTATGCTATACTAACCCTACCACTCGAGCAACCAATTAAGAGTGGCGATAGGTTTTTTGCTAACTTTCCAAGGTGACGCAAGTAGCGCGTCATACTAAGGTAAAAAGGGCCTGCGAGCCCCACGATTGTGTGTGTGTCAGGACGGACGCGTACGATCCTTGACCCATCCCTGCCGTTTTTGTCTAATAAACAGCAGAGTCACCTTGCTTCTTGCATGTGTCTCATACTCTATCTCTTTTGGGATATACGGGAGGAGTTGGGGCCTCCCTGCCCGGAGGTCTGCGGACAGCCCGGCCGACCCCGGCAGAATTTCCCCCCCCGACAGCATGCAGTACATTCACCTCCACCCCTGCACAGGCTGGACTTGGAAGCAGCAGGAGTCAGCAAGGTAGTGTCAGCTGTGCTAGGCGTAGAGACAACCACCGTCCCCACATCAGTGCCCAGGGGTACCAACGCTGGCCATGCAGAGTGCCCAGTACATGTTGATGTAGGTGCAGCCATACCCACACCCACACCACATTCAGCCCCTCTGGAGATTTTCAAGGATGCTGTCCACATGCCAGACCCCACCCATCTGGCCGCTGACTTCCCCTCGTCACCTGGGAAGTGTATCAGTAGCACCAGTCTGCTGCAGACACAGGCAGCGATGGCTCTATGCATGAGGAGGACGAAGACACAGGCTTTGACTGGCCCCGCTTTAGCCCTATCCCTCCCCAGACTTCACCGTCAGTGCCACAGAAGACTCTAGCAGTGATGTGGGCAATGCGGGATGCCAGGGAACCACTCCAGGCAACCATGGAACATGAGCAAGGCAGGTGCAGCATCTTCAGGCATTGAGGGACTGTCTCCAGGGATCATACAGGAACATTTCCTGGTCCCTCTGCCAGACCACAGCTGTAATCACCACAGTAGGGCTGAGGATGTGGGAACACACAGAGGGTATTTCAGCCTTTGCTGAGTCCTTCAACCCATGCATGCAGTTGACACTGCAGCATATCCAGGGCCAAAAGTTTGAGCCCTCCATCTCTGTCACTCCACAGAGGGACCAATGCCCAGTAACCCGAGATGCTGCTCCTTGCATCATCTAACACCAACAATGCTTGAGCAGGCTGCCAAAGGCAAGAGGCCATGGAAATGGCATTACATGGCACTCTGTACATAGTCACAAAGGAGGTGGGTGGGGAGGGTGTGTTGAGGATGGTGTGTTGGGAGGGGGATGGTGGGTGGGATGGTGTGTTGGGGAAGGGAAGGTGGGTAAGGAGGATCGGTTGGGGATGGTGTATTGGATAGGAGGGAAGTGTGTCAGGAGGGTTTGTTAGGGAATGTTTTCTTTCACACTTACAAATAAAATTCTAGTTCAATTGAAACACTGCTAGGACTTTCCTTAGTGTGTGAATGTGATGTATTCAATGCATAGCTATGTACAAAGATGAGCAGCATTTGATCATCAATGCCATTATAAATAATTGTCTATTATTTCTTACTTCACCAGACAACCATCCCTTCCCTCCTCCCGCTCACTGTGTGGCAGCATTGAACCTGCAGGAAGTGGGTCATTGTCTTCTGGGGGTGGCATGTCCTCATAAGGGTTCATGGGGACATTCCACCTGAATCAAATGTTGTGCAGCATGGCACAAGCAAGATAAATGTGTCCAACCTTCTCTGGCCTGTACATCAAGGCCCCTCAGATCCGGTGTAGACACTGAAAATGACCCTTTAGCAGGCTGAAGGTCTGCTGTATGCACAGCCTGTTTCTGATGTGTGCCTCAATGTAGGCCATCTCCTGTGGCGTACATGGATTGCACACAGGTATCAATAGCCATGGCAGCCAGGGGGTTCCAGGCTCAGCTGCACAGACAAAGGTCACAGGTGTCAGTCAAGTGCATTGTGGATGTATCACCTTTTGTGAGTGTACATTGATGGTCACTTAGATCATGCATTTCCCAGGTATTGTCCTATTACATGGTATGCATTGTCACAGAACTCCTTGCACACTGCTCACAACCAGCATTCATCACGCTCATAGTCTTTGACTGTCATAGTGCAGATTTCTTGTTTTGGGCCTGTGCATTGCAATCATGCATGTGCCCTGGTGGGTGAATTGTTGTTCTTGTGCATGTTTGCGGTGTTTACACCCCACCCATTATGGCTTCTCATACATGCTTACCAGATTGCATGTAATTGCTTTCTGCCAGTGTTGCATTGTCTTTGTGCAGTGTTGAACTGTGACATTCAATGTGGAGGTATGTGTCCCCTTGCATTGTGGGTCATGTAGTCTTCTGTGTGTGCATTGCTTGGCATTTGTGGAAATGTGCATCACCAACATACTACTTCATTGTCCTGCATGTCCTAGTCCATGGCTTGGTGGTTATTATGTGTGGGATGAAGGAGCTTCCTCCTCTTCTCTTTCCTTTCTTGCCCATCACTTTCTTCTATTGCTTTTTGCCTGTTGTCAAGCTTGCTTTGCTCCTCTGTCCTTTCTTTTGTTGCTCCTCCTGATACATATGCTCTTGCTGCTGTCTGCTTTTTATTCATGCACATCTTCTTTTAATCTCTTTTCTCACTCCCAATCTTTTCTATCCTGTTCGTCCGGATCTTCTCTTTGCCTTACTTCCTCGATGCTTTTCCCACCTAACCTGAGCAATATATGTCCTCCCATCCATTAATTCTGTATGAGCGTTAACTAGTCAGCTTTATCTTTCTCTCCTTTCCATCTCTTAATCTCTCATTCTATCTCTGTTGATATATTCGATCGATCACTTTTCTCCCCTTTGTCCTGCAAGATCTTAAAGATCTCCTCTTTTCTCTTACGCTCCTCTGGACTGTCGTCAGTGCTATAAGCAGGCAGTTCTTATATCGGATTACAATATCCAGTCGCCGCTTTCAGTTTCTTCAAAGGATACAATCCCATTTCTTCTGTACTTTCGCTATTTACTTCCAGCGAGTTACGGGGAGCTGAGGGCTGTAGGGTATTTTGTGGAGATTTGGGGCCTGACGGTATTTTCTTACTGCCGAAAAATAACTTAGCAACAATCACTCCTTGTATTCAGATTGGGCCATGTACAACAATAATACAGTGGACATGCATTATTTCAGCACCCAGACATGCATATTTGGTATGCGTGGTTGGTATGCGTGGTTGGTGGTATTTTGGTGAGCATAATTCCCTTGTTTTATTTGTGGCCCCAATATCCAGAATCCCTTATTTTTGCTTAGATTTTTCGTGTAATCACTAGAGAGACCTCAGGCTTGCATTTCTGGAACACCACATTTTCATTTTTAGTGTGCCACCATGGGCAATTTCTCTCTGTCTTATCTACGGCAGCAAGCTATCATGTGGTATTTTCACTATCTTATAAACGGTAGTGAACTATGTCCCGGGCCTCCCTTTTTGTCGACTCATAGACCTCCGACAAACTACAACACACACAGTTAGTTATAACTGCTCATACTAAATTACATTGTGCACACGGCTGCAACCAAATTTGATGTTTAGCTACCTTGAAAATGACAATTGCACTGTCTAAACATCTCCCCACATCATCAGCACTGCTTTGGTAAATATAAAACACACCACCCGTCTGCTTTCAAATATTTTTGTGTATTAGAAAAGTTGCATTTAAACACGATCTCACTCTTTACAGAAATAAATAAAATAGCACAGTAACAGCATTGTCTGTGATACACTGAAAAGAGAGTGGCGGAGACGAGAACTCAATTTGCAACATTAACATGTGATTAAAGCACAGGAATCTCCTTTCCTACACTGACTGAATATTCTCGTACACACTCAGCCCCCACACTTCTGTAATTACCTTATCTGTTCAGCCTGAGATTTCTTCAGCTGTTCTCTTTCTGAATGTGGCTCCCTTGAAGATTAACCCCGGTGAAAACAAGCGTCTTTCGTTCTCAAACCGGGGTTATTGCCTGGAACTCTCAGCTTTTTCAGCAGAAATGCTCCAACCAGGAAAACAGGTCCTTCTCCCAGCTCTCCAAATCCCGACTGTCTTCCCCCTCTCTTCAAACTCCCCCCAGCAAAACCCTCATCACTGCCTCTAGCATGATACTTGCTATGACGCTGCTCCAATCAGAAATTAATCATGCCATCTCCTCCCTCTCTACACAATGGCTCCTTTTTACAGTAACCATTTGTAACCAACTGATTTCCTGTATCTTCGAGCCCTTGGCTTCCTGAGTTATGTGGACAGAGCAGCAGAGAAAAAGAAAAAAAAATGAATGTGCGTTTAAAAGTTCACTTTCAGAGTAGGCCTATTTCTGCAGTGGAGACACATTTTTATTAGTGGGTTATGTTAAATGCAGTTTTATTAGTCAGGTTAGTTATTAATAATGTTAGTTATTAATTTTCAAATGTGTCTCTTGCACCATAGGCATTTCAGGTGAAAAATAGTGTGCATTTTTGAATGTGCACGTGTGCTTTTAACTGTAAAAATAGATTTGCATCTTATATGTTAAAATCGTTTTTGACTGAATAGCCTGGCTTTACTTATATGTCATGTTAATCTGGTAACACATATAGCAATGCACTGCACCCATGTGGTGGCGCTGCATTAAAAAAAAAAAATTGCTACCTGTGCAGTAGTGCTGTACTCTGTGCTGTAACACGCCAAATATCCTTACAGGGCTCAACACCTTCCTCCTTAAATTGATTAAGCATCCACTCGTCAGGTGGCGTATATTCCCTCTCTTCCTGGTACATCTTCCAGGGCTCTAAAATACTAACCTTTTCTCTAATTTCTTTCCTGTGTACGCAGCGGGCAAGTATGCGGTCATGTCTTGCAATACTGCTTTTGACAGTGATCCCCCTTGTGGCCATGGCATGAACATGTTATCTGCCCTGCCTTTCACCCATTCTGCACTATACTGTTTGAGCTTGGGCATGTGCTTTGATAATGTCTTACATAAATGCATCAGAGGATTAATGTATCAATTGACTGTCAATACTTACCAGTGCCGCTTTTTGATTCTTAAAACAATAAATATGAGCGTGCTCCATCAATCGCTGCTAAAAACCTTTATCTCTCAAATTATCTCTGTTTACCTCTGTATTGGTACCAAAAACTTCCCTAGATATATAGTATAACTTTTTTAACCTCGTCTCTGTTCTCATACAACAGTTTGTGTCACTCCTCAACACCTTAATTCAACACGAATATATTAACAGGCAGATAAGTCGACTCTTTACATAAAAACCTCAGTGATCACCCTTACTCTCTTCCCCCATTAATTCACTGATTTACAGAGTTTAGATTGTCACCTTATGGGGACCTGTCCTGCAGGTACCTTTTTACTCTGATTGGAGTGTGAGACAACATCTTCTAAAACATCTCCGGTTAGGACTCTCGGGCCTTCTTATCTCTTTATCTCTCTTTTTACACAAAAAAATCATCTGTTACTCCCGTTACTTCTCGTTACTTTTTAAATTATGACAACCCCATCCCCTTAGTTTGCCATTACCCTTAGGCTACTCACCATTTGCTCGTTCGGCTCAAAGCCCTCTGTATCATTTCCTCCTCCAATCGACCACTTTCGCCTTCCATCCACAAATCGCCTTGGAAATCATGTAGGGGTTTTGTCAAAGAGGGACCTTGCATACTGTCTCGGATTTACTTGCAAGTTTTCTTTCCGCCCGCTCTCCACAGGAAACCGTGCGATCTTCCAGCTAGATGGCGGAGGATGTCCGATCGTCCAAAGCTCTGGAGTCAACAGGTTGATGGGTCTTCTATAAAAACCATCCAACACTGCTGCCACGTTAACCCTTAGGGGGCTCTTTAAATCAGTAACACGTCATACTCAGGATGGGATTCAGAATAACTCTTACGCCAAATAATAAGACCAACTCAGGAAGCTGGCAAAAAGTCTCTCCCGACTGTCCTATTTTCAATTGTCTAAAACAGGGAGTTACAACAGACATCAACAGACGTCGCACAGCATTTTGTCAATGCATTTCATAAAAAACTGTTCTTTTATAGCAAAAACTCATCATACATGACATCATACAACGTGGCAAACTAAGAAAACCTACGGAGGGGTGTTAATGACTTAAGGGGAACATCTAAGTATACTTTCTTTAAGGGAACGGGTTGTGATTGGGTCTCTTCGGACAACTTATGCCCACCCCAGTGCAAGTCAGCTTCATCAGTTACTAGATACACAGTACACTATTGGCTATCAAACTATAAGGCCCTTTGTTATATGGCCCTATACTATTGGTCTTCACGCTTGTACCCTTCTGGAAAATTCAGCTCACTAGCAGCACGAAACTGGTACCCCAGGTGCCAGCAGGTGACTTGACCGTGTCTCTCCACCCAATTAGCCCAACATTTCTCATCGGTCATGCCGTCTACCATTCAGATTGTCTTTGAACTTGTCCTTGCAAAGTATCATTGCTCCTGACAATAAAAGGGAGTATAGGCACACTCTTATCGCAGTTCAGGTCTGTACGCCCAACTCCTATTTCCATCCTGAACTCACATGACAGGAGACCATATTTTGGCCCGTTTTACAGCAATTGAATTATTATTAAACTTGGCATTCATGGTGTTCTTTCTTGCATCTTAACAAGGGCTGATTCAGCTTCTCACGTTCACTCTTCTTCAAGGATAGATAACCAGTTCTTGGCCGTTCAATCCTTCGACACCAGGCCTGACAGCTATTTCAGACCTTTCCTTGCTCTTCAGCTGCTTTCTTACTGCGACACAGCTTTCCGATCCTTCTTTGTTCACGACTCTAAGCTTACTAAATATGTGACACAGATGTCCAGATTCTATGTAACAGCAGCACCGCCTGCAGTCAATTCACTAGGTATAGCCAGCCTTTATGATTACTTACTCTACTTGCGTTGCTGCATCTGTACAGTTATAAAACGGCATGCATTTTCTGCAGTGCTCTTCACACATGCAAGCTTCATTCACATATGAAAGTTTACTCTATTCTTTACTTCATCATCACATTCCATAAGGTCTATGCATCTTCTTCTTCGACCACTCTTCTCAGTGCATCACGCTTATTTCTTGAGACGTCACTAGTCTCGTTTTCTCTCATCTTCATTTTCCTTTGGGGATCTCCTCCTGGATATTGTAATCTCTGCAGGGGTCCATACTATAGGGTCTTCTCAAAGGGATAACTTTTCTCAAAGACTCTGTGGAAATGGCACCATGACTGGTTTCCAGTATACAACATATAGGCAGAATGGGGGTGGGACTTCCTGCAGAGGCATTCGGCTGCTCCTCTACACTATCCCTGGCATACTGCAGACTAGACCAACCCCAACAAATCAGGCATTGGACCTTTTCAGAACAAAACTTAACTATTACACTAGTTGTTTATTTTTAATAGAAAATACATTTAAATATGTAATATAACTTAAAATGTTGATTAAGCAAAATAACCTTCAAATAACATTAACAAATGGTGGCCACCGTTTTGGAAATAAAAATGGCCGACAAATGCACCACACAATAGAAATCCAGCCAAAAGGTGCAAAAGAAGCATGTTGAAGGGTGGAGGTAGGTGGGAAGGGGAGGACAATCCCATCCATTTCACTTAGCAATGGGCGTTAAATGGGTAAGACACATAACCTGCATTTAAAAGCATTACAACAAACCTGCATCCAAAGCCCCTGTTTCAAGCTCTCATGTTAAAGCTCTCATTTTAATGACAATAGTCACCGAATAGCCAAAACTAAAACGAAACAACCTGGAGTTTGAGCCTTCCTGATCTGTGCTGTCATTCTCTGGAAGTCTTTTCCCATATAGTTGACGGCCGTGAGCATGATTTCCACTTCAGAAAGATGTTAATACCACCCCTTTTTTCTTTCCTCCTGATCTTAATGTACAAATGTCTGGCTTAACAGTACAAGGAAGCTAATGGATGGTATCACTAAGCTTTACAAGACTATCCTCATTACAAGCCTGGCAGTCCGGAAATAAGGGTGCCAGTAGCAATGTACCGGCACCCTTTCCAGACCTCCAGACTACGAGAATGCCTGCAGGGGCTGGTGTTCATGGCAGGTCTGATCTGCCAGGAGCACCAGCCCTTGCAGGCATGGTTTTCTCTGAAGCACTGGCACCATTCGCAATGGTGCCTGTGCTTCCATGTCCAC
The DNA here is from genome assembly GCF_040938575.1 of Ambystoma mexicanum. Classification (NCBI taxonomy): domain Eukaryota; kingdom Metazoa; phylum Chordata; class Amphibia; order Caudata; family Ambystomatidae; genus Ambystoma; species Ambystoma mexicanum. The sequence goes on from NC_090941.1 coordinate 1,052,603,260, forward strand.
ATTCCCATGGAGTCCTATTGGACTATTGGACTCCACGGGAATGGGGACTTACACTTTCTGCTGCCTGATTTCATGTGCCCCCGTGACTTGTATTGCCCCGGGGGCACCAGGATCTCAGTTTGCGGAACAGTGTTACAAGGTTGGCAGCAACCCTTCAGTAGCACTGGCGGGTTACCGCCGACCTTGTAAAGAGGCCCGATGCCCTCATTAAAAGTTTGGTGGTATTCTGGCGGTACATCTGTTGAGATGCCACCAAACAGACTTACTGTTACAACCCCCTGTAATCCAGCGCTATTACTGCCAGATTACAAATGCTGGTGGCTGTGTTAGTCCCCATGATGGTAATTCCGCCAGCAGTAATTCCAAGGATATCAGGCAGAAAACTGATGGATTTAGCACCAGTTTATAGCTGCAGGTGAATCCTCCAACTTCACGCCCAACTCATAGTATACGGTAATACCACTGCATTTAACCTGCACCGCCCAACTCGTAATGAGGCACAATATAACAACATGCTCGATATGTATAGTGTGTGCTGCAGACATACAACATTCACACACACATGCGTACACACTTAGGCACAAAGTGTAGTGTTTGAATAGGCAGTTTAAGCACCTAATCTCCTGTTTTTTGTACAAAAAGGTACAACACAACAATTAACATGCGTGAACACAATTCCTTCCTGGAGAGCACTAGATGCAGCAACAGTGCAAACATCCCTGGAAGGCAAAGAGCCACAGGTGGCTGGAAGGGTGTCTCTATGCGTGAGTCCATACATTGGTGAGAACGTGTGGAGATAGTTGGGCAAGCATGGCTGGTAGTGCATGAGCAGGTGGATAACTTGATAGGCAGTGTGTATTTTACTTTATTTTTTTACTTAGCACTACAACAGGAGGGGTCCGGCATTGGGATTTGTGCAGTACTGTTGGTAGAGATAGAGCGGGATTTTTATTCACACAGCAGGTAGTGTTGAAAGAGCTATGTTTTTTTTTTATTTCAGAACCGGAGGGGGGGCATTTGGAGCCCCTGTTGGGATTGAATGCCAGATGGCGGTGAATAGCAGGAGAAGGACTGTCTGTGAGTATCCTCTTCCTCCACTAGCATAGACTCCAGCCTTTTGATATATTGCCTTTCATGAGGTGCCAGCGCCTCCAGGTGTGTTGAATTTAGCCACCAAGTATGTTGGAGGTGACAAGGGGGGGCATCAAGGAGGCGCCCAGATAACCCGGCTGCATCCTCCTTCCTTCCCCCTGGATAAGGGGGGAGAGAGTGGGCGAAGTCCTGCAAAATCGGTGCTGCAGCCTGAGAAAAAGAATGGGAGCAAAGCCAGAGAAAGAGCAACAAAGGGAAGGGGCGAGCCAGGAAATATAAGGGCGCTCAGCCAGCAGGCAGCATCATCTTTCCCTGCGTTGACATTAGAGGAAGGAGTCCGGGAGCTGTTTTTCCTCCCACCCACCCTACATTGGGAATGCTACAGCAAAGGAAGTGGAAAGTCTTCACCGTTGCAGGTGCAGAACGGTGGGGTGGTATTTTAGTAACCAGTGACACTGTAGGTACTACAAACGAGCCGTGGGAATGCAGGAGGTGTTTTCACACCTCTCGCGATCAGCCCTCCTCTAAGGCCTAGCAGCAAGGGCGCTGAAGGTATCTGAGAGGGCTCGGCTTCCCCCGGCAAGAACGGCACTCCTCCAGCCCAGGATCACCTGCAGTTGAGGGAGCTTTGGCCTAGAGTGGACTTGGTTTGAATATGGAGGAAACAATGTTGAGATGGATCAGTCGGCTGGTCGCCGCACCAGGAGAAACATTTTACAAAGTTTTGTTTTGCAGTGATGACAAACGTGTAGTGTTTATTAATGTTGTGATAATAAACCTGTGGCCTTTTTATGCCAACAAAGGAACAAATGTCTCCATCTGCCCTTTTTTACGGAATAAGGGGAGGGAAGGGTAGCGAATGGAAAGAGCAATGCCGCTGATATATTTATGGACACGTGCCCAGGTTATTCAGTTCCGTTCAAGATTCTACAGGGAGGTGCCACAGCAGAAAGCAATACGTGCATCTGTGGATACGGCAGAAGGGCCTCTGCCTCCTGTGGCTGGTGTCTGCAGCACAACACAAAAAAGCATTATGGAGGTATGAAGCTGGAAATACACGCCACCCTAGGCACAGACAGAAAGGTCTGGCTGCTTCTGCCTCTTCTAGACATGGGCAAGGCAGTTTGCACCACTATTGCCACCCATGAAATAAATGAGCTGTTGCAGGAGAAGGCATGTCCAGTGCTTGAACTGAAGAAGCCACCCCGTGTTTCAGAGTAGGTCACGCATTGCCTACTCGTTTGTCGGCTTTTTGCGGAAGGAACCTCCCCACGAATAAGGAAGCATGTACCGCACTACAAACAGTGATGGGCATTTTCTGAGTGCTTAAATCTGAGCATGACGTCACAACACTGTCTGCTCTGAATCTGTGCTCAGTGCCCTTTCATTACATGAAGAAACACGTCGTCAAGCGCCAAGAAGACAGGGGCACTCATTACAAGCTGGGTGCAAAGGGATACTGGGCACGGGTAATGACACCGGTGCCGGTAATCCCTTTGTGCCCTATTCAGAGGTCCCTTGGCGGGTCCTTCCTTACCGCCTGGTTTTAGCAGGCGTTAAGGCCGGGACCCGCAAAGGGATCCCGGGGTCAATAACGGTACCGTAATTTACGGTACCGTTATTGCCGCCTTCCCCCTTCCCATTGAGCCCTATGGGGGCTCGAATGGGAATGGGGAATGGCTTTTCAAATGGGGACTTACCGGTCCCGCAATGGTCGGTATAGACCGGTAAGACCCCATACCACGAAGTCAGTGACGGTACCGGTATTGGTGCTAGTCATGGCACTAATAGCACCATGACTAGCACCAACCTCGGAATGAGGCCCAGTATTACTTGTGAAAACTGCATTCTGTTGCAGTCGAACATTACCGGAACTCATTGGAAGGATGGCTGTTGGCTGGTGCTGTGGCAAGCGTGGCTTTTGCTATCCAGTTATTGGTAAAACCGATGCCTGCGGGGAGAAACAATTCGGGCCACGCGTTCTGCGTTTTAATTTCATCACATTTCGGGCAATTTGCTTCTAGGTCACAATTATTAAGGTCATAATTGCTGGTACTTTGTTTGCACATTGCAAGTGGTTTTATTCTTTTTTATTTAGACACCTTCTTTTTAATAGTATTAAAGCATATTTGTGCAGTTTTTAAACTCTGTAAGCTTTGTAATCTGGATATTGAACTTAATTCCTGATTTGACTTACCTTCTCAACTTGTTTACTGCTAGGCGTACGTACCATTTGAATCAGAGAGCTTCTCTCTGCACGTACCTAACGCCACAACTGAAGTACTACAATTACCTGTTGTGTTGTAGTTCATGCTCGCGGATTTCCTGTCAAAACCAGTGCGAACGGGCCGGCAAGGATGGGCACAGCCAGTCTGTCCCAGTCTGTGACAGGACGACCGAGGACGACTGAGCCAGATACTCAAGCATTTACTCTGTAAGATGGGTATAATGGAAGTCATGGACGCATTAGAATCAGCCAGAGCGGTTCTAAACAAATATGAAACAACACCCACATTGAAAGCACAGGAAAAGGAGATACATAAATTGCTAGCTGAATGTAAGAAAGACCTGCTAGACAGCAATATCTGCCCTAGTGATAAGGTGATCAACCTGATTTGCCCTGGAAAAACACCACCTATTAAGGAGGTAGAACTAGCTGTAGAGTAGCTGATACATAAGGGGAAAATGGAGCTTGAGGGAAAACAGGGAATCCCCTTACAATCAGAAACCATTTTTCTCACACAGCCTAATTAAATTAACAAGGAAATTAGCGCCCTAAAGAAAAATCATGAGACTGGAAGGGAAACGTGTAAGCCTCTACGCTTCTTACTACTTAATACCAGATCCATGGTAAAACATTCTGTAGAAATTGACGATTATATAATGGAAAGGAACTTAGATTTCTGCACCTTGACAGAGACCTGGCTGCACGAGACAGCAGGGCCACTAGTAACGCTGGCAACCCCCGCAGGATATACGACTCTTTGCGCCAACAGAACGCATAAGAGTTGGGGTGGCATTGCCATTATATATAAAAACACATTAGAAGTATGGAAACATGACCTACAGAGTATTGAGGGTTGCGAGACCTTGTGTGTAAAAATCAGAACTGACCCTAATACTACATTCAATATCTTGCTACTATATCGACCCCCAGATATTATGCCCAATTTTTTTGTACATTTTAATAGCCTGATCCTTGCAAAAGTAAAGACTCATGGTAAATGAATTAAATTGGGAGACCTAAATCTTCGGAAGGACGACATGAAAGACACAACAGCCAAACAACTTGTCAGATTTACGAAGAATCTTTGTTTTATACACCACATACATACTCCCATGCACGTTAAAGGTAATACATTAGATTGGGTCTTCTCAACTAATGTGGAAATGAGTACACCCAACATTTCAGAATGCCCTTGTTTGGATCACTCGTTTATTGAGTTTGATGTGGACAGCCCAACGCAACTTTAGTTAGAAACCTCTAGTTATAATTGGATTACCTCAAGAAACATGAAGAGGGTGACACAAAAGGCCATGAAGGAGTGGATAACTACCTTAATCCAAGACAAGGCCCCTCCCATTATGGGAGTCAAAAAACTGACTGACAATCTATTAGACTCATTAGCAGCTGCCATGGAGGCACTAGCACCCCTGAAAAGACGGAAGCTGACCAGCCATACAAAGAATAGCTGGTTTACATAAAAACTAAAACAATTGAGAATCCTAAAGAGAAAAGCATTCTACAAATGGAACAATACTAAAACAGAGGAGAACAAACATACTTATGCAGATGCTGCTCATATTTTTAAAAGAGCAGTTATCAATGCAAAAAAGTCATCATATGAAGCCCGAACTCTACAGACCCAAAATGATTCAAAGGACATTTTTACAATCCTGACAGAATTGGAAAAACCAGAGTCCACACACCAAGTTAAATTAGATAAAAATCAAGCCTGGTGTACAACAATCCAACAGGCTATGATAGACAAGACCACCAAAATAAAAGAGGTTATTGAAAAAATAAAAAAAGAGTCAGACACTGAGAACACTACAGATGGGGCTCGAACCATTAACAAGAAACAAATCATACCGGAATTCAATTTTAAGAATATATGGGAGGACGATCTTAGGATGGTACTTGCCAAATTGAAGCCTTTGACGTGTAAAGGCGATCAATTCCCAGCAGTATCCTATAAAGATGCTCTGAGTTACTTATTGGCTCCCTTACAAAAATCATAAATACATCATTTAGAGAGGGAGTAGTTCCTAGCAGGCTTAAAGGGTCATGGATCACCCCTCTTTAAAAAAAAAGCTGACCTAGACCCAGAAGAGGCAAAGAACTACCGGCCGATCCCTAACTCCCCTTTCATTCTGAAGATCATGGATAGAGTGGCCTATGATAGCTTTTACCAATGGACAGTCAGGTGTTCGTCCAGGTTACACCACGGAGTCAGCCCTCTTGGAACTTAAATCCAACATGATGACAAAAATGAATGAAGGATCCACAATGCTCGCGATGTCCTTGGACCTCTCAGCGGCATTTGATTTGGTGGATCACCAACTCCTTCTGGAAAGATTGGAGGAAAGAGCCAACTTCAGTGTCAATGCCAAGAACTGGATGCTATCTTTGCTAAGTTCAACAGCAATCCACGTTTGCAGCAAACAAGCGCAGGCAGACCCAGTAACCATGCATTATGGAACACCTCAGGGAGCAGCTCTATCACAGATACTATACAACTTATTTACAGTCCCTTTTTTTGACGATTTTGAAAATAAGGACATATGTTTCTCGAATTACGCTGATGATTCGCAGAGTCCTATCACTTTGTCTAGGAATTGTGATCAGGATGCCACGACCGTAGCAAATATATATGATTTTATCCGTAAATGGATGGATGCGAACAGCATGGCCCTGAATCCAGGCAAAACAGAGCTGATGTTGATCGCCTCACTAAACAAAGGCTTGACAAATTGACACTAGATTATCAAACTTTCAGCATTGATAACCATGTCATTCAAGTTAAGGATAAAATAAAACATTTCTGAGTTACCTTTGAACAATCATTAAGTATGTCATGCCAGCCCATGTAAATAATCTAGTTTCCTCATTTGCATTCTACATTCAACTGCTGGCACACATAAGACCATTCCTGTCACAAGCAGGATGTGAAACCATTGCAAGAGCCATTATATCTGCAAAACTGGACTATTGCAGTGCTCTGCTTATTGGTAGAAACAAATCTGAATTGAACAAACTCCAGGTAGTTCAGAATAGCTCAATAAGAGCTGTAACAGGTCTAAGAAAATATGCCCATGTTTCAGAGGTAAGAAGAGCGTTGCATTGGTTGCCCATTGAGCAAAGGGGGAAATTCAGACTCCTAACCATCACGTTTAAAGCTCTGTCTGGTGATGCGCTTGTCTACATAACTATAGGTAAAAACTTAAGCAAATAAAATGCTCACTCCGCTCAAATGGAGATCGAAACCTTGAGGTTCCTAAAACCTCATAAGAACTTGTGAGAAAGGGCGCGTTCTGGTCAACCGCTCCTATTACATGGAACGCCTTACCATCCAACATAAACTGAGGATCAATTGGTGAATTTAAAAACAAACTCAAGACTTACCTCTTTAGATAATTAGTCCTTCTATGATATCTGCTTGGATTAACCTGTTCTAATGACCTGCGCCCGCATGCCTCCGGGCCTTTCTGGTTGTGCATAACACATAATAATAATAATAATAATAAAGGTACTATAGATGCTCTATAAGAACACCCTGGTGGTGTTTCCAGTAATGTGATTGGTCAATCTGCGGGCTATACGAACTGGTATAGCCCGCAGATTGAATAAAGCCCGGAAAAAGGTATGGGACGCATACCTACAACACGCCACCACCATTGTAGCCCGTAATTTTACTGATTGGGTTGCTGCCGCCGCACATAAACAGAAACTTGCAGCAGTCAATTGATTTCAACACGGCACACGGAACTGAAACTGTTAAAGTTCTGTGTGCCGTGTTGCCTTAGAAGTGTGCCTAGCGTGTCCCCACCCCATCAAGGACACAAACTTCCTTTCGTTTTTATTTGCAGGCACAATGTCGAACAGTAATGTGTGCGCACCGGCACAAATTCATCCCCCATTCTTATAATATCTCGGGATGTACAACATGAACTTGCTCCTCAGAACCCTTCATTACAGCCTTAGACAACCTGCATTGTACGCATGCAGTGAAACCGGCACGTTCTGGAAAACGACACGCTGGGCTGCAATAGAATGCTAGGAAACCAGAGGGAAAATGTAAGTACCTAACAGTTAGTTATAAAAGCTAGAGCTACATAGTAAATATGGGTAAAGAAACAGTATTAGACTTTATAAATGACATGCCAGTAATTTGTAAGTAGGACAACCTTATATTTGCATCCATAAAAAGACCCACACCTGCAACCTTTTTGCTAATTTATGCATAATTTTTCATTTTTTTCTACTTTAATTAAACAGTTCTCATTTCTTGTACTTTAATTAAACACTGAGGGTGTTCTAATAGCTTCATAGACCTGCAGCTCGGGCCGTCAGGGCATTATGGTCCCTCCTACCTCGTTAAACTCGGTCTTCAGGGCCCATAACGCCCAGTACGGCCCTCGCTGCAGGTCTATAAAGCTATATTAATAAAGGACTGGCCCTCCGAGTGAAACCATGAAGCAGCCCCTGTGCATGCCCTGATCTGACTGGCTGGGATCAATTCCTCACAGCAAGGCTCTGTATCAACACGACGCCTCTACGTGAGCATGGCGAGATGCTCTTTTTATTACAAACTATTTACTCTTCATGAAAATGCCCTGTGGGGGGAGGGAGCACAGCAACACACAGTGCTGGAATAGGGCCGGATCTCCCAGGATTTTCAATCCAGCAAGCATTGCCTCCACGCATTACGAGCTTGCAGATTAAATGCCCCTGGAATGAAAACTGGTGAAAAAAACTGCTACTTATTTTACTCGTTGTCATGCATAAAGCAGCAAGTAGCTTTATGCAGTATCGAACTGGGGGATTCCATTGGCTCAGGTTTGAATGAAGAAAAGGTGCACATTCTAAAATGGCAGTTTATTCCTTTCATAAGCAGTGCCAGAGCTGGAGATTATTCTGTAATGCTGTTATAAATAGTGTATTATCATAATATATGTCCAGTAACACTTTTCAGAACTACCAGCTGCACAGTGAAGTTACCCATCAAAGAGGCCCACTTTAGCCAAAACAATGCCCCTCTTTGATCCCAAAGAACTGGTCCACACAAAAATGTTGGTGCTGGCTTCCGGGCATTGCCACATGGCCCTACAGGCCAGACCGAACCTGGCTTGATACACACTTTTATTTTTATTTTTATTGATATGGTTGATTAACAACATCAACCTTTCAATCAACATCTACAAACATATCACAATTATTAAAAATCAGACAAAATTTCATATTCACATAAATTGGAAATTTAAAGAATGAATACACAATTGGAAAAAAAAACATAATTACCTGCCAGGAGTTGAACTCAACAATCAGCTTCCCTTATGTTCAATGGTAATACAAATTTGACAATTGCGATTTTGACAGTTGTTCTTCTAGTACAGAATAATGAATTCCAAAATATTTACGGAGTTAAGATTTTTAAATCTTTAAAATGTACTTTCAAATAAAGTTCACCTGCACTTGCCAGCATAGAACAAGCTGTAATAACGCGTCTTAAAGTTTCAGGGTCGGTTGGCTGTTGGCAAAATCTGGAGATATTGTCCAACTTGGCAATGAGCTTCCATTTTTGTAGAACTTCCTTTGTATGCCAGATGTTAAGTCTAAATCAGAGAAATGATTGTCTCAGGCTTGGCCATGGAAATTTCACCAAGTATGCTTCTGATGTGGGATACTTCTTCAGAGCAAAGGGATTGGCATTAACATCTTGCTATCGAAAACACGTTTGTCTGGTGTTGATCCAATATTGACGCCAAAGTTTCTCTTTGGCGCAAGTTGAATTGTTCAGCAGAAGCTCCATTGAAATGTCTGCTTCATTCGTAATGTCTTGTGTTTTCGACTTCCATGTTGATATAAAGTGATGACTTGAAGACTTAACGTAGGCAGATAGTATGCATAATAGCGATCCTGGCTTTGCTAATAACAAAGAGTTCATATATAGAGTGCACATTATCTATGCATATGCACTATACAAGGTTAATGGGCCCAACTCATGTCTAATTACTGGCATGGGTTGGCGAAGTAAGATAACTTTTTTCCAGAAGGTTCCCTCGAGTTTGAGACAATACATACTTTACACTTTTGATCACCCACCTCTCGCGGCGCAGATCTTAAAATACAACAGGCACTTCTAGTCTTCACCTGCTGCTTTATCCGCAATCATCTAACCATAACTGCTCAGCAGATGGCACGGGCCACGCAGGGGGCGCTAGAGGGACAGCTGACATAGCAGGCTCCCCCCTCCACTGTGCCCCTCTCGGTCTTCACCGCCTCTGCTCTCCTGAGGGAGATTGAAGGGGCATGCTCGGCTCCCAAAACCCGACTGGCAGCCTGGGTTGTGGGGCAATTAAAAGTCATGGTGCTGGATGGGGCCAGTCTCTTTTCCAGCGCCGGGCATGGCACCCACCCACCCACTCCTCTTGAAGCAATTGGACAGTTAGTAGGAGGACCTTTGCTTTGCGGAAGGGTAACAGTGTTTTTACGGTGTTGGCAAGATGTTAATGTTGATCTGTGGTTTATGTTACTGTAATGTTGTTTTTATTTATAAGGATTATTATGATATCACTAATGGTTTTTTTCTTTGTCACACGCAGAATTAGAGGACGGTGCTAGCCGGGGAGGAGTCACACTGCAGATGCTGCTGTGAGCTTTACCCGCTGGTTGCAGGAGCCATGTTGGGTTCTGCGGGCACTGACACCCTTACGGACAGTTCGGCCTGTTTGAAACGTCAGTGGCTCTGGGTGATGCTTCATACAGGTGCCTGGGAGTGACTGTCCTGGCAGAAAAATAAAACCAGTGGAAGGCTTGACTACTCGCTAAAAATGGAAGTGACAAGGTCACCCGGAAGGAGAGTAAAACCCAAGTGATGGATCAACAGTTTGTTTGAAGCCCGGGAATGGCAAAGGGCCACCCGAAGAGGTGTTTTATGCTAGGTCCACTCAGGACCAGGGCAAGGCTAGGACCGCTCATGAGATTAGTCCAATAAAGTGATCTGTATGTTTTCCAATACAAAATGAGAGTTTGTGCAATCATTGGGATAAGGGGAAAGTCAATATGGTTATATGGCTGTGGGGCCAAGTAGGAGTTAACCCCGCTATGTAATGTGTTTACATAAAAGATTTCTTTTAAAACAAGCTTAGTGCTTTTTCGGGCTCGGCATGCCTCCTGGGAACAGCTAATGGTGTGCTGCATTAGAGGGGGGCTCAACAAGGTCATGGGATTGTTGTTTCCCCCGGATTCAGAATGATATGCTTTCAGTATGGGGAAAATAAACCCGACTCCACTGCTGCTTCACTCTCTCCCATGACACCTCCTGCCTGGAGCCTCTGCTTCAAAGCACTGCTGCCCTCTTCCTCTACCTCATAGTTTGAAGACATGCACATAGTTATCTATAGTGAGGGTGCCTGCATGCCAACCAGGATGCCAACATGCCCAATTATGGCGGGGAGAAGCTTGTCTTGGACATGCAGTTTTGGTTTTATCATAGGGAAATCCGGGATTACAAGTCCCAGAATGCAAAGTTAAAGCTGCACTGGGCTAGCATTTCCTCAGTGTAATGGAGCCTGTTGGCATGTCTGAGGGTAGCTGCCAGACCGCATAGTGCAAATCTGCTGTCTACGGTCCATGGGTTTACACTGCCCTGGCCTAGAACTGGAGCAATCTCATTGTTTAAAACTACTTTTATCCATGATTTTATAGAAATGAGGATTTGACTTATCAGCATGGCATACTTTTTTGGGAATCTTACTTCAATCAGGTAAGTTCTCACCTTTTTGTTAATGGGGGATCAGGACTCACAAGCAAAATAAGTCAAAAGTATAAATATACAAATACAAGACTGATTACCCCTCTTTACACCTAAAGCAATTAGAGTGGTCATGCTTACAAACTTAACATGTATAGTTTAAACAATTCATTCTACTGACCAAATGTGTGATGGGACCCAACAAAACTTTAATTAAAAGTATATTTATTAATTATCCAAAATAAGATAAAAGAGTTGTATCATAACAAACATTTGAATGTCTCTAGATGAATTATCAACTATATTGAAGACATTTTGTCCTGAAGATGGCCCACAAATTGAGAGGAAAAAGGACACTAGGGATGGTGTCTGATGTTTAATAAGGCTGAAACACGTTGGCAATCTGAGAGACCCATAAGAATAATTCAGAGTTTTCCTGACAGAAAGTGGTCACTAATTATGTGTGTTGTTGTGTTCACCCCCTTCCTAATTTTGTATTCTGTATGTGTTTGAGTACATTGTTTGAGAAAAGTTTTTTTATCTGTGTTAATCATGACAAAAAAAGAAAATTAAAATGTTTTTTATGATACGACTCTTTTATCTTATTTTGGATAATTAATAAATCAGTCTTCATTTAATGAAAGGTTTGTTGGGTCCAATCACACATTTGGTCTGTAGAATTAATTGTTTAAACTATACATGTTAAGTTTGTAAGCATCACCACTCCAATTGCTTTAGGCGTAAAGAGGGGTAATCAGTCTCGTATTTTTATATATACGTTTTTGGGAGACATCTTCACTGTTTTGCAATGTGTAAACATTCACCATATTTTGCATGTGCAGTGCCGTGCAGTGCACTGTTTCTGTTCAAATGGACATCTTTAGGATCGTGCAACACAAAAGAAAGGCAACACCCATGTGTCTAAAACAAAACTCAATGCAATGTGTACTGCAGGTGAGTATGAGTGTCACCTGTGTGCCAGTGTGCTATGACATTTTTCTGTCATTAATCAGAAAAGTGTTCCCAAATTAGACAGTTCCAATCCCTCCAACAAAATGGCTGCCGTTCTAACAGGGCTTTCACCAATGTGCACTTGTTCAGTGTCACAGAAAAAAGAAATAGGTACATTATGGGAAACGGCGGTGTAACAAAAAAGAAACAAGTTGCAGATGCAACCTTTCGCTCTATATGGCCATTCTTTGGAATAATTTTCCTCTACAGCTCAGACCCATTGACAAGGATTTCCGCTTCAGAATGGTCCTCAAACCGAACCTTTGTTTCTATCTGGTTCAATAGCTGTGGTGTACTTCAACTATGGAAGCCCACATAGCAACATACATAAGAGGTACAATATGCACTGCAGCGGTGCAAAATGTATCTATGATTGTCAGTGGCAGATTTAAGGCAAAGGGCCCCGTGGGCAGCGCCTGACAGAGGGCCCTAGGTGGGCGGGTCATGGAGGCGGAGCTTAGGGTGGGCGGAGTTAATTGAGGTAACAAGTGCACAATGGCAAACTTTAGGGACAAAAGCTATTTTTTATGAAGTTGTCTTTATTACAGTTGCCTAGGCAACTTTTGTTATAAAATAAAATCATCTACTCTCGACACACTAAACTCTAGTTAATGATCATTATTGGTTATTTTGTCAACCATTATATATAGACATATTCACATACAATAATCGCCCAACCAAAGTTGCCACTGATTTATCAACCATGGAGACACAAACGGGGGCCTTGGGGAGGCAGGGGGGCATGGAGACACAAACGGGGGCCTTGGAGAGGCAGGGGGGCATGGAGACACAAACGGGGGCCTTGGGGAGGCAGGGGGGCATGGAGACACAAACGGGGACCTTGGGGAGGGAGGGGGGCATGGAGACACAAACGGGGGCCTTGGGGAGGGAGGGGGCATGGAGACACAAACGGGGGCCTTGGGGAGGGAGGGGGGCATGGAGACACAAACGGGGGCCCTGGGGAGGGAGGGGGGCATGGAGACACTCACGGGGGGCTGGGGCAGGAGGGGAGCATGGTCCATGGAGACAGTCACGGGAGCATGGAGACACAAATCCCCACAATAGCTAAACTTACCCGTTGTTTCAGTAGGCAGGAGACAGCAAACAGCAAACACCACTCGACAGCCTCGACTCGAGCAGCACCTTCTCTTCTCAGCTGGGCCCGGGCAATGGAGATTACTTCTTTTTCCTCGTGGGATCACACCGCCGGCACATAACACTGCGTCACTGTGACGTAGACACGTCTCCTGGGCCAGTCCTGGCCCAGGATTGGAATGAACCCGGAGTGTTAAAATGAAAGGGCCCTGTTGTGTGGAAGGGGCGGGGCCCTGTTGTGTGGAAGGGGCGGGCAAGGGGCGGGCCCTGTTGTGTGGAAGGGGCGGGCCCTGTTGTGTGGAAGGGCCGGGGGGGCCCGGGGCGGGGGGGGGGCCGGTCGCCTTTTGTTTGCCTAGCGACCGTTAGATCCGCCTCTGATGATTGTATCTAAGAGCCATCTCTCTAATACGCATCTTTAATAGCTCTGTCAGAGAGTTAAAGCTCCCTCGGAACAGACCTACAAATGAATAAACTACAACACATATTTATTGAAAGAGCATATGGATTCAAGCGAGCATCAGTGATAATCATGAATGTGATGCTATTAGCCCTTCCCTGGGAGGTCTCATTATCTCAATGTATATAGTAAGTACTCTGCATTTGAGGAAATTCCAGTCTTCTACTGCAAATGCACTGGGACAGGCAATGAGATATTGGAAATACACTGAGACAGGCAATGAGATATTGGAAATGAACTGAGACAGGCACTGAGATATTGGAAATGCACTGGGGCAGGCAATGAGATATTGGAAACACACTGAGACAGGCAATGAGACATTGGAAATACACTGATACAAGCAAGTAGATATAGGAAATACACTGATACAGGCAATGAGATATTGGAAATACACAGAGGCAGGCAATGAGATATTGCAAACACACTGAGACAGGCAATGAGACATTGGGAATACACTGATACAAGCAAGTAGATATTGGAAATACACAAGCACAATAAGATTAATTGAATTGGATATGTATAACTTAAATACTTTTCAAAGTTAATCGTAAAACCATACAATAGAATCACATTCTAATTCAAGTGATAGAATAAAAGAATCAGAAAATAAAATTGCATAGAGTAAAAGTATCAAATGAAGATAGAATGAATTAAATGGATTAAAAGAGGAGGAGAGATTAGAAATAGTAAGAGCAAAAACCCAGGGGGCATTAGCAATCAGACAGACAACTTAAAGGGTCGTTGGCGAGATGACTTCAAAGTAGTTAAACAGAATTAACAGTCAGTGACCACAATATATGTAACAGTTGTAACAGTTAGGATTACAAGGTAGACGTTGGTCCTCAAAGTACCAAGAGTACTTTCATCAGATATCAATTATTATCCATTATTATTATTGTTATTATTATTATTATTTCTGCGTCCAGGTGTTAACTCCAGATTCATAATTTTATCAGTGTCATTCCAGACTCTAAAAAGCGCCATTTGGAGCGTCATGCTGAGAGTTTTAACACACCGGAACCAGAAATCCTTTTCCTTGATATAGTCCATATTATGGACGTGTACCTCATAGTTGCTAATGTAGCTAGTGGTCAGGGTAGTGCAACATGTAAGTATATGTCTGGTTGTTTCGGGGGCAGATCATTGTTTGCATAGCATGCAGCATCTTTCTGCTTCAGGTATAGATCTCTCCAGCCCCAAAGTCGACATAGTTGGAAGATGATTAATTCGTAACAACAGAATGAATCGTCTAAGATGTTCCGATGGGCAGAGGTCCATGTATTTTTGTGCTTTTTTGTAGGTCTATAGAACATGGGACACAAACTGATAGCTTTTAAGCTTCACTAAGTGAGCATAGTTCTGCTGCCAGTCCCAGAGCTTTAGACGTTTGCACAGTTGGTATTGTATGTTTTGCGAATCCTCTTCCCAGTTGGGTGTCCAGCTCATAGATTCAAAAAGGCTATTCATTCCTGTTGTTAGTCTGGATTGCATGTCCACCGTCGAGGCCTCTTTTAAGGACATGAGCAAGGCAGTGTTGGGGCGAGAATGGATTTTAAGGTATAGTTCTGCCCTTTTCCCCAATACAATTGCTTTCATCGATGGTATTAATTCCCAGTTCAAGCCTGAGGATAGCCACGGGGATACATTGTGGTAGGCCCAGCAGTTTCCTCCAGAAATTACCTTCTATGAGTTGGAGCCATTCGAGGTTCATCGTTGTAAGTGCCTCCAGACCCTAAGTTCTCATGGGGAGCAAACATTGCACATAAAGTTGTTGAGCTCCCCATGTAGAGTAACCACTCTGATTTTGTGTAAACCGGTAGACCATTGCGGTTAATTGTGCTGCTTTTATTTTACGGTGTTTGATGCATTGATCATAATTGTCCCGGCTTTCAAAATCAACTCTGAGATTTTTGTAAGAGTGCGTGTATCTAATCTCTACTTTTTCCAGAAGTAGGCGTGGACGGGCGACCTTCCCAGCGGTGAAGAGTATGAGTTCAGTTTTATTGTGATTTATGACCAGTTTGTTCAGTTCAGCATATTTCCAAAGATGTGTTGCCGATCTTAATAGGCCACTGAATGTGTGGTCAAAAAGCACAATATTATCTGCACACGCCATAATAGCACACTTTGAAGTGCCGATCTTGGGTGGACAATTATGGATGCCCGCTATGAATTCAGGAATATCTGAGACAAACAGATTGTAGAGCAGGGGAGCCGTGGTACATCCCTGCTTTACCCAACAATTCTGAATGATCAGTTTCATCCTGGTCCCCTTATGGTCCAGCTGGAGTTGGACAGAAGTGTTGATATGGAGAAGTCTCAGGTAGAATATTAACTCCTCCGGGCAGTTCATCGAGCGCAATTTGTGCCATAGTTTTTCCCTGTTTACTAGGTCAAAAGCTGATCTGAAATCAATATATAATGCATACATATTATAAATAAATAATAAAGGCAATAAACAGTGGTAGTGCAGCCATCAAGTGGCAAATGCAGGGTTTAAGGCAGCAGACAGGGTAGTTCTGATAAGTGCAGGAACAAAAAGGGGGTAGTTTAAAAACCATCAACATAATGGAATCGCTATAGGATGTTCCATAATGTGTACCATGTAAGCAGATGTTGCCCTATTACAAACAAGCAGGCACCCAATGACTTACGCTGCTGCTATGCAACATTTGCAGCCTTGGCATGGCCAAAAGAGACCTACCACAGGGTTAGTCCTAAACATGTCACATGTGCAAATCAATGGGGCCTATTTTACAAGTCCCACAGATCATTGAATAGAAGGTGCTCCACAGCTTCTTCCCTGATCTCGAGATATTTGCTTTGTTTTGAGGTGGGGTAGGGACACTGAGCAGACATAGCAAGTCAGCCAGACATCTATATTCCGCCTGAAAACAGCAAGTGGTGTAATGCCAACCTGTATTTACAGGCTGGCACCAAACCTATGGATTTCCGGGCTGATGTCCAAAAAAAGCTCCAGTGCCTGTTAATTGAAAGTGGAAAGGACATGTCCCCGAGTTTCACTTTTTCACTACTAATTGGAACGGATTACATTGCACTGATAGGGGATGTTTGCATGAAAGTGCCAATGTAGCCGGTCCTCTCAATGCAACATCCACTTTGGGGAAATGGCCCCTGTTGTACTTACTGAGGAAGAGAGGGAAGGCCGTGAAAGAGGACACTGGCAGAGAGCAGCTCAGTCCAAGCAGCTACTTTACAAAAAGTCATGTGGAAGTTGCTGGGGTTGGTGGAGAGGAAGATATACTGAGAATATTGGATGGGGAGATCACAGCCTAACAACACAGTTTTATTCTTTAGGGAAGGGACATATTTAAAATTAATACTGTGCAGAGGAGAGGCACTTTCGGAATCTAAATAAATGACAATCAGTTAAAATGCTAAACTAATAGCCAAATCACAGGATTGTGCACAATGTGCACCATCTAAACCAATGTGGACCTATTCAAAGCAACCAAGATCCATATTACATCAGGTGCAGGTGGTGCATCATTGACAGAGAGCATGCGCGTGCACGCAACCAAGGAGCAGATTACATCAGGTGCAGGCGGTGCATCATTGACAGAGAGCATACGCGTGTATGCAACCAAGGACCATATTACAGCAGGTGAAGGCGGTGCATCATTGACAGAGAGCATGCACGTGCACGCAACCAAGGACCAGATTACATCAGGTGCAGGCGGTGCATCATTGACAGAGAGCATGCGTGTGCACGCAACCACGGAACAGATTACATCAGGGGCAGGCGGTGCATCATTGGCAGAGAGCATGCACGTCCACGCAACCAAGGACCAGATTACATCAGGTGCAGGGGGTGCATCATTGACAGAGAGCATGCGTGTGCACGCAGCCAAGGACCAGATTACATCCGGTGCAGGCGGTGCATCATTGACAGAGAGCATGCGTGTGCACGCAACCAAGGAGCAGATTACATCAGGTGCAGGCGGAGCATCATTGACAGAGATCATGCGCGTGCATGCAACCGAGGACCAGATTACATCAGGTGCAGGCGGTGCATCATTGACAGAGAGCATGCATGTGCACGCAACCAAGGACCAGATTACATCAGGTGCAGGCGGTGCATCATCGACAGAGAGCATGCACGTGCACGCAACCAAGGACCAGATTACATCAGGTGCAGGTGGTGCATCATTAACAGAGAGCATGCATGTGCACGCAACCAAAGACCAGATTACATCAGGTGCAGGCGGAGCATCATTGACAGAGATCATGCGTGTGCATGCAACCAAGGACCAGATTACATCAGGAGCAGGCGGTGCATCATTGACAGAGATCATGCGCGTGCATGCAACCAAGGACCAGATTACATCAGGAGCAGGCGGTGCATCATTGACAGAGATCATGCGCGTGCATGCAACCAGGGACCAGATTACATCAGGGACAGGCGGTGCATCATTGACAGAAAGCATGCACGTGCATGCAACCAAGGACCAGATTACATCAGGTGCAGGCGGTGCATCATCGACAGAAAGCATGCACGTGCACGCAACCAAGGACAAGATTACATCAGGTGCAGGTGGTGCATCATTAACAGAGAGCATGCATGTGCACGCAACCAAAGACCAGATTACATCAGGTGCAGGCGGAGCATCATTGACAGAGATCATGCGTGTGCATGCAACCAAGGACCAGATTACATCAGGAGCAGGCGGTGCATCATTGACAGAGATAATGTGCGTGCATGCAACCAAGGACCAGATTACATCAGGAGCAGGCGGTGCATCATTGACAGAGATCATGCGCGTGCATGCAACCAGGGACCAGATTACATCAGGGACAGGCGGTGCATCATTGACAGAAAGTATGCGCGTTCATGCAACCGAGGACCAGATTACATCAGGTGCAGGCGGTGCATCATTGACAGAGAGTATGCGCGTTCATGCAACCGAGGACCAGATTACATCAGGTGCAGGCGGTGCATCATTGACAGAGAGCATGCATGTGCACGCAACCAAGGACCAGATTACATCAGGTGCAGGCGGTGCATCATTGACAGAGAGCATGCACGTGCATGCAACCAAGGACCAGATTACATCAGGTGCAGGCGGTGCATCATTAACAGAGAGCATGCACGTGCATGCAACCAAGGACCAGATTACATCAGGTGCAGGCGGTGCATCATTAACAGAGAGCATGCGCGTGAATGTCATGAACCCTAAACATGCTGCTTCTGTTAACACATGCAACGCAAAGATGGCACACGGATGCACAATGTGAGAACAATCTGTTTAGTCCAGACGCATTTTCTGTGGCAATACGAAAGGCAACACGCACAAATGCTGTGTGCCCCTGGTGAGTTGAACATTGCATAGTGAATGCTATGCAAGCGACACAGTGTGACTAGTATCACACAAGGGCATGCACTCTGATAGCCTTGCCCTGGGCACAATGTTCTATTAATGCCTTCCCTATATTTTGCACTAGTGAGAAATATAAAGTGAATCCATTTATCATCATATTTGCCTCTTGCGCAGTAGGACATTGATTGTGCATCATTTGTTTAATCAATTTTCCATAAATATGGTTAGTTTGGTCAAAGCAGGTGTTTTTTTTGCTTTAAGATTATGATCACGTCAAAAATAAATAATGCTAATTCACCAACAGCATTATAACAGCAGTGTTAGCAGAACAGTGGCTCTATAATGAGTTGGGTGGTATCCCGGCGCTAATTGTGACAGGATACCGGCCAACGCAATTAGCGTTACTGCAACTCGGTCTGGCGCAATTTGCCCCAGATACCAATATGTGGGTAGGGGAGTAAGTCCCCATTCCCGTAGGGTCCGTTGGACCCAGTGGGATTGGGGGGCACTATTACTGCTGGCTCGGAGCTGGAGGTGAATGCCCAGGAACACGGGATTGGGTGGAGCGGTAAATGAGGCCTAAATAGCATTACCACAGCATTGTCCTGCTCCGCCCAACTCGTGATGACCCCAACTATGCAAAGAAAGAAATAACCTGGTCACATTTGAACCGCGACCCTAGATCCAGCTGAAAAGACTTCTGTGGGTATATATAGTGGCAGATTAAATCTCTGCAGTGCTCCTAATCCTCAGACCATCACTCCATTGTGTTCCTAATTAGAGCCCATCCACTGAACCTCCAGAGGTAGAGCTTCTATATTTGGTTTAAGTAGTTACCATAAGTGTGTGGCGCGGCACAAACAAGTATGTAAGTGTCCCTTGGTATTCCCACCATCCACAGACCTTGGACCCAAACTATCTCTTTGCAGACATTCTATCGTGCAAGGTAGTGCGGCCCTTAATATCTCTTTGCAGACATCTTGCCAATAGTGTATTGTGCAAGGAAGTGCAGCCCTTAATATCTCTTTGCAGACATCGTCCCAATATTCTATAATGTTGTATAGTTTGACCCTTAATGTCTCTTTGCAGACATCTACTCGATATTCTATTGCACAGCGTAGTTTGACCATTAATTTCTCTTTGCAGATATCTTCAAAATAGTGTATTGTGCAAGGTAGTCCGACACCTAATACTTCTTTGCAGACATCTTACCAATATTCTATCATACAGGGTAGTTTGACCCCTAATATCTATTTGCAGACATCTACCAGATATTCTATCATACAGGGTCATTTGACCCTTAACATCTGTTTCCAGACATCTGCCCAATATTCTATTGTGCATGGTGGTTTGACCCTTAGGGTCCGATTTACAAAAATGTTTTAACATGGGAAAGTCCCATTGAAAACATGTTTGTAACTCAGGCTCTTAATATCTCTTTGTAGACATCTTCCCAATATTGTTTCGTGCAGGGTAGTTTGACCCTTAATATCATTTTGCAGAAATCTTCCAAAATATTCTATCATGTAGGGTAGTGTGCCCTTCATATTTCGTTGGAGACATCTTCTAAATATTGTATTTTGCGGGGTAGTCCGAACCTAAATATCTCTTTACAGACATCCTCCCGATATTCTATCATGTAGGGTAGTCTGATCCGCATTATCTCTTTTCAGACATCTTCCCACCTTTCTGTCATTCAGGGAAGTCCCACTGCATCACTTGCATCTCTCCATCCCATTTAAACACCTGGGCGAGTCCCATTTTATATTTGCCAATAATTGTTGAGGTGTTTTGGTACCTTCAGATTCAACCCTATGTGTGATTTAAGTTGAATCAAGGTTTCCTTCATGAAAACTGACATTTGCATCCATGGATGAGCTCAAGCATGTAGGGGAATCGAGCAGTTTCATGTGTCATGCGCCCAACTCGCAGCACAGTGTACTAGTCAAATACAATTGCAAGACCCATCTAAGTGCCATTATGAGAGACCTCTAAACATGAGGGATTGCACACAGGCTGATAGATGCATGCTTGGGCTGGCCTCACACCACATAATAGCTTTTCCCAATGTAACAACAAATAAATGATACGTGCCAGTGTGCACCAGCATTACTTGTAGTGTACAATTTGTAAATAAATAAGTGCCATGACCCAAATACTTTCTAGCAGACCCATGCCACATCCAATGAGCATCTTGCCTTCCACTGCTGCCCCTGACATAATGGTGCTTCCCATAGTCTCAACATGTTCGGGGTTACAGATGCAACTCCCACCAGCCCATTACGGGTGATGAGTGCACTGGCCATGCAGATGTGTGATTTACAAATGCCAATCATAATCACATAACACACTAGGTGTGTCTTGAAATGAGGCACCTGGTGTTTAACAGCTTATTTGAACGCATCATCCTCCTTACCATGTCCCTCTGATTCTATAGGTGTTGCAGGGAATGTTCTATCCAGCGTAAATAGAGCAAACGTGGTTTCTTCCTATAGTAAAGAGATGGAAAATGCAGCCAAAAGCATTACTGAACTGATGAACTTACCTGTCCAATCCCATGGCGAGGTGATCACATCAGGTTTTCCCTGTCTATGCCACTGTGGCCTGTTTCTGTTTTCAAGGGGGCCCTACTCCCCATTCCTGTAGTGGGTGCCCCAGTTTGTCTGCTTTCAGAGTATGGAAGCACTAGTAAGTGATGATACATTCACATTATATGACTGTTTTCTAGAAGGTAATAGTAGCTTCACACTCTTTACACTAGTGTGCAGTTTACCTGTTCTGGGAGACACCAGGCATGATGCCAAGTCCACTGCTGCCCTCTATATTGAGAATAGCTGTGAGTAAAAACAACATCTTCAGACACAACATTTTGATATGTGTTTTCTGCTTTGCAGATCTAAGTAAAATAATTCAACAGCAGGGGGTGCCATGCAACATCGACGTAGATATCCCTCAATGATTTCCATTCATGAATCCAGACGTGGCATTGACGAAAGTATAAACAACATGCACTGTGCCTCAATGCCTCAGTTATGCATTTTTTTTCCAATAGTGTTCAGCCATCATGAGGAAAGTAACATAAACTTGTATAGGCATTGACAGAGAGAAGGAATGAGAATTTACTCAAGGTCAGGGGGGGTAGGCTGAGAGGGCGATAAGGAATCCGTGGGAGGAACATTCTTCATAAAGAAAATTAATTAACAGCGTGAAGTCATTTGTTCTTGTAATGGATTGTGACCTCCCACATATTCCTCATCATAGATAGGTTCCCATAGCAGTATTTGCGATGGAGAGGGGGTGGGGGGGAGCAAATTCTCATGAGACTTTTATTTTAGCCCCTGATTTTGTTAAGATCCCTCTTCCAAACCAAGCGTCCTTCTGCATCAGGGTGTCTAAACAGTAATGCTTTGAAAATGTATGGAGGGAGGACCACGTTTCAGCATTGCAAATGTCTTGCACTGGTGTGCCTATTTCAACAGCTGGAATAGTTGTCACTCCTCTGGTGGAATGGGATGTTAAACTTCCTTCCCAGCAATGGAGTAACATTCTGAATTGTATAAAATAATCTATTGGGAAAGACTCTGAGTGATCACTGCCTTACCCACCTTGTAACCTGTGTATCCAATGAACAACTGTCAAAATCATCATTTCCAAAATGTACCATTCTTGCCATCTGGAGATGCTTGCAGTCTCGTGCAGAAGGGATGTGACTTGGCAGTTAGTGCTGCAGTGCCCTTATTGGGGTGGGAACAAGTCTGATTTGCATATTATTATTATTTAATGTTTATATTGTGCCACACTCCGAAAGGCCTCAGTGCGCAGAAAGAGAAATCCTGGTCAAAAAGAAGAAGGGAGATCAAGCCAGTGAACAAGCAGACAGTAAAAGGAACCTATCGTTGGAATTAGATGCTAAGAAGTTTTCCAATTTGAAGGGGGAAGGAAGTTCCATAGAATTGGGGCATACACTTGTAAATAAGTGCCACCAACATTTTTCAGGTTGTATCTGGGTACAGAAAGTTTGTTGGCCCTACTGGACCGAAAGGATACGTCCCATAGTTGCCTTAGGCAGCGGATCTTGAGATACCGAGGAGCCTTGTCAGCCATGCATGTATACATAAGAGTAAGAATTTCATGAGAGATGCGTTGGATAATTGGAAGCCAATGCAGTGCTCTCCTTGAGTCTGAGACATGGTCACGTGGACCCAGATTGCAAACAGCTCTTACTGAATCACTCTGGGCTTTTTGAAGGATTTTCAAATATATGTTTAGACATGCCTGCAAGGAGACTATTACGATCGTGAAGCCGAGAGTTAACAAGTACTGTAGCCAAAAAAGAGATAAGTATGGTTTATTTTGCCTAAGCAGATAATTAACATAGGCACAAGACGTCTTGACATGGCTAATACGTTGCTTCATTGTCAACTCAGAGTCTAAAATGACACCCAGTGTTTCAACAAAGGTGCTTACTGTGATGACACAATCAGATATAGTGAAGTGGCTATACCTTGGGTCTAACTTTTTTATTCTCTGACTAGATCCAACAATCATCACCTCCGTTTTGTTCCTTGTTCAGTGCCAAGCAGTTTGCTGACAAGATATGATATGTGATATGATATGATATGGTATTTGTAACGCGCCTATACACATGTGTTTCAAGGCGCGACGAGGCAGGGAGGGGGGGACAAGGGGAGACAGACAACGATCTTGCTAGGCCAGGTGTCATTCAGATCGCGCAAGTGCAGGGGTGGGGGAGGGGGAAAAGTGCAAGGGGAAGGGGAGGGGGGGAAGTGCAGTACAAGGTAAGTGGCGTAACGTAATAAATAAATAAATAGGGCCAGCTGGTGGCAAGTGTGAGGTAAGTGCAGAACAAGTGCTGGGGGAGGGGGGGGGGGCTGTAGGGATACAGAGACAGTCCCGCAGTGCAAAGGGGTTCCAGGGCATCAGTGCAAGTGGAGAGTGGCAGGGCCCAGGACCGAGGCCGTTTAGAGTGGTCCAGTTGCAGGATCAGTGCAGTTTCAGTGAGGAATTAATTAGCTGTTCAGCAGGGGAGAGGGAGAGAGAAAGCAGAAGCAAAGAGGAAGGTTTTGAGGTGCTTCCGGAACCGGAGATGGTTCTCCTCAAGTTTCAGGGAGGCAGGAAGGCTGTTCCAGAGGGAGGCCCCTGCCGCGGAGAGAGATCTACCCCCAGCTCGTTGCTTCGAGAAGCGGCTAACCCTGAGGGAATTGGAGGCGGATGAGCGAAGGGCTCGGGAAGGAAGATATTTGGGAAGAGAGAGTTGAAGGTATTTAGGACCCAGGCCCCAGAAGGCCTTGTGGACAATGCAGAGGGTTTTGAACTGTATCCTCGCAGCCACTGGGAGCCAGTGTAGAGATTTCAGTCCTGGAGAGATACGGTCCCTGGGCTTGAGGCCAAGGACAAGTCTTGCAGTTCTGTTCTGGATGAGTTGCAGAGGGCGGAGAGTGGAGGCAGGCAGATTAAGATAGAGGCTGTTACAGTAGTCCAGCTTCGAGAGAACCAGGGCTCGGGAGAAAGTGAGCTTCTGGGGGAAGGAGAGGAAGGGAAGAATACCTCTGAGGAGGTGCAGCTGGTAGTGTGACCTCTTGGCGACGTCAGAAATATGAGGAGAGAAGGAGAGTGTGGAGTTGAAGATGACCCCAAGGTTTTTTGCCTTGCAGGTAGGAGCAGGGAGGGGGCCAAGGGAGGCAGGCCAGAGAGCTTCAGGGAAGGAGGGAGTGGGAGTACCGATGAGTAGAATCTCAGTCTTACTGGCATTAAGGCAGAGGTCATTGGCGGCACACCATTCTTGGATAGCAGACAGACAGTCAGAGATGAGGGAAGGAGAGGGGGAGGCTGAGGGTAGCCTGAAGATGAGTTGAGTATCGTCCGCATAGCACTGGAAATTAGGGCAGAGAGCGGCGATGCGGTGGGCAAGGAGTGCCAGATACTGGTTGAACAGCCAGGGAGAGAGATTAGATCCCTGGGGGACACCACAGGTGGAGAAAAAGATGTTGGAGAGGAAGGACCCCAGTTGGACCTGGGAGGGTCGATTTGAAAGGAAAGAGGTCAACCACGCCAGAGCCTACCCCCAGCTCCCGGAGACGGTTGAGCAGGATGGCATGGTTGACAGTGTCAAAGGCAGAGGAGAGATCGAGCAGAATGAGAACACACGGAGTGTTGGAATCGAGGTTCAAGAGCAGGTCTTCACGGATGTTCAGGAGAGCAGTTTCCGTGCTTCTGGCAGCTCTGAAGCCAGATTGATGGTCATGAAGACTACCAACAGATTCAGCATGGAGGTTAAGCTGGGAGATGGCCAGTTTCTCCAGGAGCATGCCCAGGAAGGGAGTGATGGAGATAGGGCGATAGTTAGCCGGGCAGGAGGGGTCGGAAGAGGGTTTCTTGAGAAGAGGGTGCACAATGGAGTGCTTGAGGGGGGAAGGGAAGACTCCAGAGGCGAAGGAGTGGTTGCAAAAGTCAGCCAGGGCAGGAGCCAGGGAGTCGATGTGGTCCTTGATAGTTTTGGAGGAACAGGGATGAACCTGTTTAGACGAGACTTTCATATATCGGACTTGTCTGGAAACCTCGTCAGCAGAGAAAGGTGGAAAGGCAGAGAAAGAGGGAGGAGGGGTGACCGCAGAAGGGCCAGAGGAAGGGCCGGGTAGGGAGGGAGGGAGGTGAAAGGAGGAGAGCGAGGACAGGATGTCCTGAGTTTTAGAGATGAAGTGAGAGGCCAGTGCAGTGCAGAGGGCCCGGGAGGGGACAGGAGAGGTAGAGACTGCAACAGGGTTGGCCAGCTCCTTGCAGATTTTAAAGAGTTCGGCGGAGTTGTTTGATGCCGCAGAGATGCGGGCTTGGATAAGGGCTCTCTTCTTGGTGAGAACGGAGAGCCGGTACTGCCTTTGGAGCAGGCGGCAGGCCAGTTTGTCAGAGGATGAACATGAAGCACGCCATTTCCTCTCTGCAACCCTGCACTTGCGTTTTAGGGTGGCGAGATCCAAGTCATACCAGGAGTTATATTTGGCTTTGGGCTTTGGGCTTCAGGCGGATTCTCATGACGGGGGCAAGGATATCAAGAGTAACAGATATAGCAGAGTGGAGCATGGAGAGGGCTGTGTCAGGGTGGGAGTCAGCCGAAGGGGCAGGGGGGGCGAGAAGGTAGCAGCAAAAGCCTCAACTGACACACGCTTCTTGGGTCGGATGACCAAGAAGGTGGGTGGCAATGAAGAGGGTGGCTTTGCCTGTGGGGTAGGCAGGGTGAGGTGGGAGGATAGGAGAAAGTGATCACTCCAGGAGAGAGGAGTGGAGAGAGGGACGGAGAGGGGAAGGTCAGAAGAGATCAGAGCATCAAGAGTGTGCCCAGCAGAGTGAGTAGGCCCAGATGGGAGAATAGAGAGTGAGAGAGAGTCGCAGACGTCACGAAAGAGACCAGTGGGGGGACTGGAGGCATCAAGGTGGATGTTAAAGTCGCCAAGAAAGAGGAGTTGAGTGGTTGAGGACAGGAGTGCGGAGGAGAGGTCAGCCCACTCAGAGAGGAAGGAGGAAATTTGACCAGGGGCCGATAGATAGTAGCCACGGTAAGGGAATGGCTAGGAGAGAGAGAGAGTCGGCAGACAAGGCATTCAAAAGAGGAGTAGGTCTGCGTAGGAGTGACAGTGGCAGGAATCCACTCAGGGAAGATAAGGGCAACACCACCCCCTGCACGGTTGGGCCTGGGCACGGAGAGGATCTTGTAACCGTCAGGTAGGAGTGTGTCAAAGCTGGTGGCAGAGCTGGCTGTGAACCATGTCTCAGTGAGACAAAGGACGTCGAGGTCCAGTTCCTCAAGAAGGTGACAGATATTGGAGGAGTGCTTGATGGCAGAGCGAGTGTTTAGTGTGGCAATGTGGAGAAGGCTGCCATCCTTGAAGAACTTCCGGGGAGGGGTACAGATCAGAGGTACGCCCTGCGGAGGTATTGAAGAAGGAGGTGAAGAAGGAGCACGAGAGGGGGCAGGGAGGGAGGGTACAGGCAAGGTAGCCAAGGATAGAGGAGGGGGGACAGCAGGAGAGGAGAGGAAGTTGATGAGGTGTGGGAAGCGTCTATCGAAGAGGTGAAGGTTGGCCTGAGGGCCTTGGACCAAGACGGTCCCATTAGCGTAGACATTAATGATGGCCTTAGAGGAGCGGAAGGGGGCCAAGAGGACATCCCAACGGGTGCCACCATTAATGGGACAGGAGGAGAAAGGAGAGAGCACAGAGACCATATGAAGGGTCCATAGGTCAGGCGAAGGCACGAAAAAGAGGATGTCAGTGAGAGTTTCCTTAGAGCAGGCATTAGTGTAGGTGTCAGCGATAGGGAGGCCTGGGTTGGAGACCAGGATGTCCTTTTTAAACTTTTTCCTACCAGATTTAGTGAGGAGAGCAGGATAGTCAATGGAGAAGCAGTTAGAGAAGATAGGCGAGACGGAGAGCACCATGGAGTAGGAGGGAGGGGGGGGAGACAGACAAAACGAGAGCACGCAGACAGGAAGTGAGCGGCAAGCACAAGTTACCACAATTAGAGCAAGCAAACAGTAATGCGTATTAGGTACCGGGCCACCTGAGTTTGAGAATCCTGCGAGGGGAGAAAAAGCACCCTAGTATACCACAAATCAGAGCAAACAGTAATGCGTATTAGGTACCGGGCCACCTAAGTTTGAGAATCCTGCGAGGGGAGAAAAAGCACCCTAGTATACCACAAATCAGAGCAAACAGTAATGCGTATTAGGTACCGGGCCACCTAAGTTTGAGAATCCTGCGAGGGGAGAAAAAGCACCCTAGTAAACCACAAATGTGAGTACAGTGAGGCAAGGCCCCATGCGGATGTAACCAGGAGTAGGAGGGGTGGGACCGGGGAACGGAGAACAGGTGGAACTGGCGCCTGGCGTCCCCTGCGGACACCTGCAGACACACAGGGAGCCGCACTGTAGGAGTCGCCCTTGGCCTGGGGCCCTTAGCCGCGGGGGCTGCCGGGCAGAGGGCTGCCCAGGAGGGGGGAGGTTATAGGCAGAGGGAGAGGAGGGGGGGGGGTTAGGCGGGCAGGGGGGCGGGGAGGGAGAGGAAGACCAGGAAGTGGGAGGGGGGAGCAGGAGCAGGCACAAACACCGCGCTAGGAGCGCGAGGAACAATTCAACTTTTTTTTTTTAAAAAAACAAAACACACTCACGGAGGCCCAGGCAGGGCTTCCCAGGCCTGCTGATCCCCTCAGGCCACCGGCGACCGCTCACCACGCTCAGCTGGGGAAAAGAAGCGAGCGTGGGGAACGGACGTCGAGTAGGCCAGAGGGGAGGCAGGCACACAGCCAATCAGAGGGGGGGGGTGGGCGGGCAGGGAGGCGGGGAGGGAGAGGAAGACAAGGAAGTGGGAGGGGGGAGCAGGAGCAGGCACAAACACCGCGCTAGGAGCGCGAGGAACAATTCAACTTTTTTTTTTAAAAAAACAAAACACACTCACGGAGGCCCAGGCAGGGCTTCCCAGGCCTGCTGATCCCCTCAGGCCACCGGCGACCGCTCTCCACGCTCAGCTGGGGAAAAGAAGCGAGCGTGGGGAACGGCCGTCGAGTAAGCCAGAGGGGAGGCAGGCACACAGCCAATCAGAGGGGGGGGTGGGCGGGCAGGGAGGCGGGGAGGGAGAGGAAGACCAGGAAGTGGGAGGGGGGAGCAGGAGCAGGCACAAACACTGCGCTAGGAGCGCGAGGAACAATTCAACTTTTTTTTTTTTTAAAACAAAACACACTCACGGAGGCCCAGGCAGGGCTTCCCAGGCCTGCTGATCCCCTCAGGCCACCGGCGACCGCTCTCCACGCTCAGCTGGGGAGAAGCATTGCAAAATCAAATGAGAGCTCAAAGAACATCTGGGTGTCATCAGCAAAGTTGGTATATTTGATGCTGACGCTGTCCAACTGGTCAAAAAGGCGGCGCATGTACACATTGAACAACAGACGTGAAAGGCAGGCACCCTCAGGAACGGCACAGGATAGTATCTCTGGATGGGCCTGAATCCTCTCATTGCTACTCTTGCTGATTTGGCATCCGGAAATGAGGCAACCCAGGGGATGATTGATTCAAAGCAGTTGACATGTTTTACACAGTCTTTCTAGCAATAAAATGTGATCAACCAAGTCCAATGTGACGGAAAGGTCGAGTAACATGAGAAGTGCGACTCTGCTCACAGGTGCATCATTGCTGTTTCTGCGCTGTGCATTGCACGGTAGCCCGACTCGCATATACCAAGCAAGTTATTCTTTTCCACATGCTCTTGAAACTGCAGATAGGAGACATTATCTAAGATTTTCAGTAAGTATGGGACATTAGTAATTGGTCTATAGCTCTCAACAGCCTCGGGATCTAAAGTTCTGTTTCAGAACAGGAGTGATCGAAACCTCGTTGAGGGTCCCAGGGACACACAAGATATGGATGAGTTAACAATAATGGTTATTAAAGGAGATAGACATGATAAATGATAAATTCTGGAGCAGAATTGCTTACAATGGTCATTAAAACCACATTATTATTACCCAGTGATGGTCAATGAGCTTGTTACAAGCAAGCTCATTGGCCCTCGCCGGGGGTGTTACACGACTGGGAATCTCTCACCCTCACAACGTTCCTCCCCTTCTGTCCCTGGCGGGGAGTGGGGGCGGTAGCCACTCTAAATCTATTGTTGCCCTCACTCTATAAAAAATGTGTTAGGGGGTCTTTTGTCAAAAATGAAAAGTGGTGGTTCAACAGAAAAATAGGGAAACCAGGGTTGGTTTCCGATGGCTTTCTTGCCAGGCGTGGTTTTAAGTTTACCAAAAATTAGTTCAATAAGACAGGGCTGTTTGCGGGACCTTTGTCACAGGGTCCTTGCATGGAGTTCAAATAATTCCCTTCCCCAAGCTTCAGTCTTTTTAACACTATAAAGCAAAACAATAGGCCTCCAACTCAGCTGGGCCTCTTATGGTTCACTTCCCCAAGCTTAGGCCACTTCCAGCTTTCAAACACAAAGCCAGTTTTATTAGGATGTACTTTGATTTCTTAAGTAGGCCTCTCAGGGCTCCCTTCCCCAAGTACAGACTTCTTCCAACTTTCAACACAATCAAATATATTTCACAGTCCCTTTTAGGTTTCTCAGACAGCCCTTAATAATAATAATAATAATAATAATAATAATAATAATAATAATAATAATAATAATAATACTCCCTTCCTCAAGCTTAGGCCCCTCTGATTCCCAACACAAATTCAGCTGGTCAGGATATATGCCTTTTCCTTATTTACAACTTTTCTTACATCACCTTCTCGTGGGATCGAATCAGAGGCTTTCAATAATACCAGACTATTTGCTTATCCTTAGTGTGCCCACTCTGATCCTTTGTCCCTCTTTTAATTTGTTACTGGCATTTTCCTTGGTACGTTTTATCGTCAGAGCTTTATCGTGCACACTTGCATTGCTCTTTTCCACTCTATACTTCTCTCCTTCTTGCACCCTCCTGTTTCACTCATTTTGGTCTTTGGCCGTGCACACTTTCACTTCCTTTCCTTTGCCGTGCATCATTGAATCTTTAAATTGTCACTTTCCTTCGCCATGCTCACGCGTACCTTTTCCTTACTTTCCTTTCGGGCCGCATGCCCTCTCTTGCATTACTTGTGCGCCCTCACACTTTCCTCTTACTGTGCTTCTGTCCACTTTTAACTTTGCATTCAGGCCGCTTGCCCTTTCTTTCAAATCTATTTACTTTCTGTCCTCTTATATCTGCGCTGCTTGCGTGCACCGTTTCTATTCTGTCACTTTTTTTCACTCGCTTTCTCTCTTTCTATTTTCTGCTTCTTGCTTTGCGCTTTGTGCCGTTTCACCAATCCCGCTTTTCTTCCCTTCCCCGCTCCAGCCACCCGCACCCTCCCAAATTTCTGTCTCTGTCATTCAAAACTCACCGGATAGCATAGCACTCTCCAGGATGCTTTGGGTCGTGGTCAGGGTCTCACTACCTGCCTCTCAGACACCCTTGGGCCTGGCACATGGCCATGGCCAAGGGAACCAGAAATTGCATGGACTCTGCCAGCAGGGTACCAGCTGCCTCACTACCAGGGGCGTAGGAGACACATAAAATCTGGGAGGGACAGGGGACATTTTGGAGACTTTGCTTTATGTATTTATTGTGTTTTAGTCAAAGAACTCGACTTTTCACAAGATTAGAATTAAAATAGCAGTACGTATTAAATTACGAATATCACTGTATAAAACAAGAGAAAAGAAGAAAAGAAAACAGAAGAAAATTAAAGGATGCAGCAGCAAAGAACATGTCTTTGTATGTTTCTGGATTTTTCATCTGACTATGAGCTCATGGTAAGAGAGAGGAAATAACAATTACTCCCAGTGGGCCACAGCTAGGATGCCAACTCGTTAAGAGGCAGATCACCTGTAAGTGGACTCCTGCCAATTAAAGGAGTTGAAGCCTTTTCTACCAACTGCAAGTTGCTACATTTTTGTGTGGGGCAAGGAGACGTGGGTGTCTCTTGGAATGGAAGGATGGGGGTTTCAAAGAAAGAGGTAATCTGAGTAAGCCCTGTAATGGGAGTAGAGGGACCAGTTGTGTGATGTTGCTGTTTTGACTTTCCTCCGGGGGACCTGGGGAGGAGGTACAGCAAACAAGGAGGATGAGCAATCGCAAGCCCACCCCCTTATAAGCACTCCCCAGGTCCGCGGCCGGATGTGTCGGACCCAGGGGATGCCTAGTAGGTGGGGTGTATGTGGACCAAGGAGGGTGGCCAGAGGGGCAGCCCGCTATGTGGACTGCCCCTCTAGCGACCCTGAGAGGGCCGGGCTAGCCTCTCACGATGAGTCTTGTCCCTCTTATTCCATCTCATGCTGGCGTCAGAGCCTAGCCTTTCTTTGCCTTTGTTATTCTGAATGCAGAGCTGGACTCTGTTCCGTTCTCGTTTAACATTTGCTGCAAAGCCTGATCTATTTGATTCTCTCATATGTTACTAGGACGGCAGAGCATGGGTCCTCTGCCCTGTTACATTATTTAAAGAGCCCCTGGCATTTCTTTTATCTCCCTTGTCTCACTGCTTGCTTGCTTAATACATAACTCCTTGCTTGAAAACTCAACATATTCTCCCTAACACAGCAATGGCAGCTGCAGTCTGTCTTAACTTCTATTTGTTCCATGTCTTGAATTGGCCTCTTATTTCCGCTTTTCTGTCTGTAGGGGAAAGGCATTTGCCAGTCACTGCCATGATGGTTCTATCTGGCCATAAGAGGGCAACAGCTAGCCAATATTGGAAGAACATGAGCATATTATACCAGAAGCTGGCAACTGCCTTCCTAATGCCTACACAAGAGACACAACTCTTGCCTTTGTTTCTAACAGTAATTCAGTGGATGAAGAAACTTGAGAACACACATATTGCTTAAAAATGAAGGGGATGATATCACACTTGGTTAAGACATTTTGATCATGCCAGGAGCTAATTTCCAGCTCCAATTAAACGATTACCTTTTAGACTTCTGGCTTTAAATAACATTAGTATCACCTGGAAAGCACAGAGGTTGCTCAACAGGGTTCCTGGAGCACGAGGGGTAACCTACTCGTGGGCATGGATGATTGGAGGGCATTCTAGCCCTGGTTTGGAGCCTGGCCCCTACAGCCATGATGGGGAGGGGCCTGTTACTTTTGGTTGTACGTACCCTTTGAGGGTGGGCAGTCATTGCCTCCTGCTTTAGCCCACTAACATCTCTGCTTTGCAACTTTATCACACATACCTGTCAGGTGGTATGTAACTCAATGCTACTAATGTGATAAGCCTCAGAAGTCTGGAATCCTTTGCCACATCAACTAGGGTACAGGCTTGCCACCTGATACTTACCCATGTCTGAGTCGGCATCTGTCGCCCTGTGGGGAAGACACACACAGAAAGAGCAAGGCACAGTGCCCTTGTGAGTTTTTTACACTTCTTCCTTGGGGTGGGCACAATTCACTCCACAGAGAAAGTGGCACATGCTGGGCAACATTCTCCCACTTTGACAATGTCACCCAAAGAGCGAAATTGGTCATTTGAAATACCTCTGCCGACTGCTTAACGTGAGATGGCAATTAAGGGCATTTGCCAACGCACTCAAGAAGCACAGGACACCCTCTTACCAGCAACATGCCATGCTCACTCATTCTGATCACGAATTGCCATTTATCTGGGGTCATGTTAAATGTATTTATTTATTTATTACATATGTAGCATCACGCAAAACCCCCAAGCATCAAGGCACAAAGTAAACTGCATGGAATGGACCACTTCCATTGGCACACGTTTTTACTTTTCCGCCACAAAATGGAAGATTTTAGCGTAAAAGGCACGTGAAATCACATTGCTTTCCCACTTTAGAAGAGTGTAAATACCTTGCGCAATTAGCGATTGCTGGCGGAATTGACAATCGCTTCCTCTGGACTCCGCCCGCTTTTACCAGGTTTCATTTCCAAGCAGATTGCAGAGGAATCCCTTTCCTTATTTCCAGCATGAGAATCCATGCTGGCAGTAAGGCTGCATTTGTCTGGTGGAGCGGGAAATACAGGGGGTCCTGGTGTGTCCACTCGGCTCCCAAACTCCACCCAGAAAATGCACGAAAATCTGGCCAATTAGAAAAAGCGACAGTAATAGTGTTTTCCACCACTTTTTCTGAACCAATTGACCTGGATGATGCTGTGTTGCATAGGAAGCTGAATGCATTCACTCTGCCTATTATCCCACCGAAAGATTAAGCCAGGTGTTGAACACAGGTGTTACATATTCCTTTGCAAAATCTGCATTTGGAGCATTAACTAACTGAGCTACCTTACAAATGATATCTCCTCTGGGGCTTTACCGTCTTAACCCCTTAACTGCCATGGGTATTTTCCCCCCAGTGCCAAGGCCTTTTTTGGTGATTTCGGTATGTTGCTATTCAATCCCTTGTAACTTCTTTGTTACATGAGATATCTTGGCTAACGTTGGCCCCTTTTTTTCCCCACATGTAGGCAGCCGTAACGTCACCCAGGAATCCTAGTTTGCTGTAGGGGGGTGAGAGAAAATAACCGAAAAGGAGAACATTTGGGTTTTGTTCAGAAAATGCCAATCAAATGTTGTGCAAAGAAGCATGTGGTGTTTTCCTTGTAAGAGCTAGGAACAAATGGTTTGCTGTGCTCGATTCACCGTTTTCCAGGCTTTCAAGAACAGATTGAGTGGAAAGCAAAATAACATATTTTGATACATACATTCTGAAAAGTAGACAATATTCCAAGTTTAGGAAGGGGTGATTTGCGAAGGTCAGGCAACAACTATGTAGGGAAAGATTCCATAGTTTGGGGGTAAATCGGGAAAATTAGAGAAAAATACACAATTTCCACACATTTCACTCTGGTCACCCAACAACACATGGCCTACCTTCCCATAGGTTTCACGACGAAAACGGTACCTACCTGGGTGCAAAGGGAAAAGCCTAAAACACTGGTAACCCCAAGTCTTTTCGCACAGCAGATTTTCAGGAATTTTGCTCATGTGGACAACCTACAGACTTGGGCCTAGGGTGTCGAATCCAGGAAGGAAATCAGGGAACCCCATGCATTTCCGAAAAGAACACACCTGTGGGCACCCCCCGTTCCACTAAAAACATCCATGGTGGTTTAGTGACCCCCACACCCACCCAAAACAAGTTATCATTTTTTTTTGTTTTTGTTTTGCCTCTTTCCTAGGGGTAGATTGTGCTAGCAATCTGCCCCCAGGGATAGCGACATGGGATGACCCCCACCCATATGGGGTGAGGGGGATAGGGTTACCCCCCTTTCCACTAAAAACATCAATGGTGGTTCAGTGGCCAAAACAAGTTATCATTTTTTTTATTTTTGTTTTGCCCCTTTCCTATGGGCAGATGGGCACATGTGTGTGGCCATCTGCCCCCGGGAGGGCGAAAAGTACTGCCCCAGGCATGGG
Organism: Ambystoma mexicanum; assembly: GCF_040938575.1. Classification (NCBI taxonomy): domain Eukaryota; kingdom Metazoa; phylum Chordata; class Amphibia; order Caudata; family Ambystomatidae; genus Ambystoma; species Ambystoma mexicanum. The sequence continues at coordinate 1,052,638,189 of NC_090941.1, forward strand.
GGGTGGCTCTGCCAATATTTGCAGTGGCCTCCCCCCCACCCCAAATGGATGGGGGCATCTCATGTACCCCTTCCTGGGGCAGAAACCTGCCCCCAGGGAAGGCTACATAAGGTGCCCTCAGACACTTAGGGTGGGGGGATAGGGCCACCCCCACTTTCAAACACAAACAATCCTGGTGGTCTAGCGGGCCCCCCACCCAAAACAAGTTATAATATATATATTTTTGTTTTGCCTTCATGTGTGACCATCTGCCCCTAGGAGGGGTGGCAAAACGTACTGCCCCAGGCTCGGGGGCGGGGTGGCTCTGCCAATAATTGCAGTGGCCTTTCCCCTCACCCCAAATGGATGGGGGCATCTCATGTACCCCTTCCTAGGGGCAGAAATCTGCCGCCATGGAGGGCTACATAATGTGCCCCCCATCCACCTAGGGTGGGGGGGCAACCCCCCTTCAAACACAAAAAATCCTGGTGGTCTAGTGCCCCCCCCACATTCCCACCCAAAACAAGTTATAATATATACATTTTTGTTTTGCCCTTCCCTAGGGGCAGATGGGGACATGTGGGTGGCCATCTGCCCCCGGGGTGGGTCAAAACATACTGCCCCAGGCTTGGGAGGGGTGGCTCTGCCAATATTTTCAGTGACCTCTACCCCCCCACCCCAAATGGATGGAGGGCATCTCATGTACCCCTTCCTAGGGGCAGAAATCTGCCCCCAGGTAGGGCTACATAAGGTGCCCCTCCATCCACTTAGGGTGGGGGGGAGAGGGCCTCCCCCCTTGCAAAAATCCCTGGTGGCTAGTGGTCACACCCGCACCCACCCCATCCAAAACTATGTTTAAAAAAATTATCTTTTTTTTTTGTTAGCCCCCCTTCCCTGGGTGCAGATGATCACTCATATGCCCCCAGGGTATTGCCCCCATGCTTTGGGGGCCAGGAGGGGAGAGGGCAGCTTACATAGTAAGCAGCCCCTCCCCCCACTTCAAAAACAGATCCCTGCACGACAAACCAAACACATTTTCTGGGGGTGATAAATGATATTACATCCCCCCCACTTAAAATTGTGGGGGGATTCGTCCCCCCTGCCCCCCCATGTCCTACACCCATGCTCACTACGGCACTCAGGAGATGGTATCGGGTAATAAAATTGCGGCAAAAATGTCACCAGTAAAGAAAATTGCAGCAAAAATGCAGTGGTTTAACCCAGTAAAGGTGTACCCCGTTATACCATTTAAGGGGAGTGGGGTTGCAGGGCTGTCCCCCACCCCCCTTAATGATATAATGGTCCAGGGGTTGCGGGGGTGTCCCCTGCATCCTTTAAAGGATTTCGGCAGAAAAACCATGGCATTTATGCCACAATATTGTGTGTTTTGCCACAATTTTAAGACATGGAACCTAGGAGACACAGCTCCCCAGCCACGCTGCAGCCCTCATCACACACCGGGCCAGCATTGCAGCACGTTGCTCTCCTCCTGATCCTCATTCCTGCACCTCCCAGCTTCGTGGCTTCAGTGGTCAAAAATGCCTTTCCAGCTCGCTCATCCGTCTATGTAAAACCACACCTTTAATAGTGAAAGAAACAGTCAAATTGAGTCAGGTGACCCTGCCTGACTCTATTAGTGGTCGAGTTCTTTCTACGGTAGGTTGCCCTTTCTTTCGCCATGTTATTGCTATGGGTAATATTTACTGATCTTAATTGCCTCTTCCTCGCTCCGCATTTATTGGAAATGGGTAGGGGGAGATAGGGTGAGATTAAAGATACCCCATAAAGGCTGAGAGTAGGTTGGGGTATTTTTGATACTAGGGAAATGCCATATCTCACACTTTGGTATCCTCCTCCCAATCCCTTGTAACCCTCCACTCAGGTGATCCTCCCTCGCTTGTCCACCTCCAGGATCGGGATCCAAAAGCAATGGCCCTTTCCTGGCCTCCTGAGTGGAAGATCCTGAGGCAGTGGGTGGGAGAATACCTTAGGGTTTCTCACAGTACCCATTGGAGAAATTAACAGGGGCATCATTGAGATTTATTCAGGATCTCCGCCCTCTAGACAATATTGTCGAAGCAGAGTTTCCTCTAGTTCCGAACCAAGCTACAATAGTATGTAACATACCAGCTACAGTTACTTTTTTTTTACAGTTATAGATCTCAGAAATTCCTTCTTTTCAATTCCCATTCATGAAGAATCCAAAGATTTGACCTCATTTTCATATAGAAATTGGCACTGGAAACATACACAATTAGTTCAGGGGTACTGTGAGTCCCCATCTATCTTTAATAGGGTTCTTCAGATGGACCTAGTAACATACACCTAGGAACACACTAATTTAGTACGCAGATGATATATCAGTGTGCAGTGAGACAGAAGAAAAATGCAGAGAAGACTCAGTTCAGTTAATGACACTACTGGCAAAGAAGGGATACAAAGAAGATATAGGGAAATGTCAGTATTGTCAGGAAGAGGTTCTGCACATAGGACAGCTCATCTCTCAAGAAGGGGTAAAGGGAACACCTGAGAGAGCAGAAGCAATCGTGCAAACTTTGGAACCTAAGACAGTGATGGAAATGCTGCTATTTCTAGGCCCATGAAATTATTGCAGTGCCTGGGATTTGTATTACAGTACATATATCAGGCCACTTTTCAAAGGACTCAAAGAAGCACAGACAGGTTTAGACGAGATAGTATGTAGAGACAAAATTGACAGAAGCATTTGAAGAATTGAAAAGGGCGATTTGCAGAGCCCCAGTGGTAGGGATTACAGATTATAATGAAGAATTTTACTTATTCTTGCATTCAAATGGAGTGGTAATGACAGCATTTGACACACAGAAAACAACATTAGGACACAGACATAAAGTATTGGCTTATTAAAGTGGGATTCTAGACCCAGTAATGAAAGGGCATTATCCCTGCAAACAGTCATTAGCTGCCTCTGCTTTCACAACTGAAAAAGATGCAAGTATTAGATTATAATGGGATGTTCCATTACATTATTTGTCAAGCACTCCCCATTTGCCATTTTGGAGAAACCCAAAAGCATGTTGACTACACATAGAGTGTCAGGGTATGAGGTGATTATTTCGAACACAGTGATTCAAATTGTTAGATGTAAAGTAGTGAATCCAGCAACATTCATAGCAGAACCCGTAGAGAAGGAAGATTATGTACAGTTTTGCACAATGTATACTGAGTTCTATGACGTTATTCCCCACGTTAAGGAAAATGCTCTGGGGGGAAATTCTATTGATGGTTCTTCAAAAATTGACCAAACGACAGGAGAAAGACATATGGGATTGGCAGTACTGAAGTTAAGACTTGATGATGATTTTGAAGTAGCGATAAGTGCATTATTGCCTTCACATTGCTCAGCACAGGCTGTAGAGTTAGTGGCGCTCATTGCAGCACTTCAGAGATATGAGGATGAGGAAGTGACAGTGTACTCTGACTCTGCATATGTGACGTCAACTGTACACGCAGGATTGCCACACTGGAAAAGAAGGGGCATCCTCCAAGCAGAAGGCACACCAGTGCAACATTCGCTGTGTCATGCCACCCAACCCTAGGACCAGAGGGTGCACCGGGCTTCCAGGGATATCAACAGGAAGAAGCAGCAAACCGAACTGGGGGCATGCACTCCAGAGGCCGGCTCCCAGGAATTGTCACAAGCTGCATAGCCTTTCTAGGACACCAGATAGTGCAGGCGGTCATGTCGGATTTGGGCATCATTGATGTCATCCACTTTGAATACTCCTGAGTTACAGCCACCAGCAGAGGATCCGGCCGTGGAGTGCGATGATGGAAAACAGCAGGATGGTAATACTTCAGGAGAGAAATATGAAATACCGGCTGGATACACCAGGAGACAGGTAAGATAAGATGAAAAGCCACTGGAGAAATGCAAAGTGGGCCAGCAAAACAAGGAGCAAGTTTCCTGGGAATGTTGTGAAGAGAAAGGTTTTTGGTAGACAGCCAGACCCGGTCCCCCACCTGGTACTGGGGTTCCACCGAACGCTGTTTGTTGGCAGTGGTCTTCGTCACAGCTTGGGAGGCTTGGGAGGCTTGTAGGTTTCCCAGCACCATATGATGTACTTCCTGAAGACCTTGAACAAGGGCAGAACTGAATATCACAACACCTGGCATAACTGAAGTTGAGGGCAACAGAGCATGATGATAGCCTAGGTAACAAAAGAATGGACTAAGCCCAGTAGCCCAGTAGCAGAGTGAACAGTGTTGTTATATGCCACCTCAACCATATATAGCTAGTCGGACCAGTCTGACTGCATGCCACTGGTATAACATGCCACTGGTATAACAGCGCATGTACTGCTCTAAAGTTTGATTAGTCTGCTCGGTATGGCCATTCGTGTGTAGGTGGTAGCCAGAGCTGAAAACATTGGAGACACCAATGAGTCTGTACAAAGAAGTCCAGAACTGTGACGTGTATTGCACACCATGATCCAAAATGATCATTTCTGGGAGGCCAGGAAGCCGTTACACATGGGCGAAGAAGAACTTAGCAAGTTGGGTGGCAGTAGGAAATCCGAGTAAAGACAGAAAATGTGCCATTTTGGAAAAGCAATCCACCACCACCCTAATACACGTTGTGCCATTAGAAGGAGGACGGTGCACGATGAAGTCCATGGCGATGGTATGCTAAGGAGGTACTGGTGGTTGCAGTGGTTGTAACAGACCTACAGGGCACTTGTGTTCCACCTTGGTGTGAGCACATACCAGTTAAGCAAGTACATATTCCCAAACGTAACTTCAGAGACCCAGTCAACAGAACTGTTTCTGTATCAGCTCAGTAATTGCACGACATCCACGATGACCAGCCATTTTTGAGTCATTCATTTCAGACAAAATCATCTGGCTGAGAGAGTCAGTGGGAATGTACAATCGATCATTATACAACAGGAGGCCTTTCTGTGAGTTAATTCAGGGATTAGCAATCAGAGCCGGGAGTGCTGGATCTGATGCTGTGTCAAGCATAGTTCGATTAAGCAATGGAAGCATGGAAGCCCAAAAGTGCGTTAGAGGAGACAGGATGTAACCAGGGCATTCACAGGGTTCAGTCACACGCAGGAAAAGAGACATGGCATCCACCTCTTTGTTTTGTGGTCCCGGAATGTAGGTGATGAAGAAATCATATTCTAGGAAGAAGTAGGCCCACCTAGCTTGTCTGTTATTCCGACATTGCTAGGTTTTAAGTTTTCACAGGTTTCTGTGATCCGTCCTTACCTCGACATTGTATCAACCCCCAAAAAAATGCTGACGCCATTCTTCAAAAGCCACCTTAATGGCCAACAACTCCTTTTCGATTACTGAATAGTTCTGTTCGCAAAATGTACATTTGCGAAAGTAATAGGCCACCGGTAACTCCGATTTGGACTGTGGATCTTTTTGAAGCAGAACCGCACCTAGTGCAGAGTCCAACATGTCCGCTTCCACAATGAAAGGTAGCAAGTTTTCAGGAGGTTGGAGGACAGGTGCCATGATGAAAGCATCTTGAATGGTGTGGAACAACTTCTCGGCTTTTTTGTTCCATATGCAGGGTTGGATTGGCCCCTCTACCTTTCGGCTAGTGGCCGGGCCGAAATCGTCCCTGGAGAGTGGGGGCCGGTTTCTGGCTACGCCTGGGTCGGTTTGGAAGAAAAAATAATAGAAAAAAATATATCTTTTTTTTCAAATTCTTTTTTTTTTATAAGCCTTTCATCCTCGGTCGAAAAATGAGTACCAACACAGGTTGGGGGATATTGTATGCATATTTGTTCTAAAAAAAAGAGCTTAAGCATAAGTGGTATACAATAAAATATTATCATTTGGCCTTGGACATCTGCTTGGATTCACAGTAATTTAGTGCACTTAAGACCAATGCTATTTGATGCCACTTCCTGTTTTGTCAAGCGGTGAAAGGTTGTGTTTCATTGCTTTCCAGGATGTCACTTTGAGGTGGGCTCAATTGACCTCACTTCCGGTGATGTCATCAGAGGTCAAGGGTCATGAGGCGAGGGGTGGGCCATTTTTATGAGGCAAGGGATGGGCCACTTTTTTAGGCGAGGGGTGGGCCACTTTCTTTTGGGTGTCCGGGCCTATTTCTTGACTCAGTCCGACCCTGTCCATATGGAGGAACGTTTGGTGCTTAGGTGACCGGTTAATGTAATCCTTTCACAAATCCCTCAAAACTACACTTTTCAACTAACATCCTCCCTCCTTCACCTACACATACTCTCATACGTCTGCTAAGAAATGTATCCTGTGATAAAAATTGCTTTGTAACCATCTTCCTTCCATTGTAACCAGATTATGTCTTCATGTAACAGCGCCATGATGCCCTCGGGCTGACGTGTGCTTTAAATAAATTTGAATACATAAATAAATAAATCCTTGGGCAATCTGGGCAAAGTTGTGGATAAAACACCTTTAATAATTGGAAAACCACAAGTAGCGCTGCAGGGATTTCAAATTGTTTGGGGTTTTCCAGGACAATATGGCTTGCACCTTTTTGTGTTCTATGTGTATCCTTTCAGAGCTAATGATGTATCCCAAACATGTAATTTCCTATTGATGGAACTGGAATTTCTCGATGTTGGCATAGAAATGGTTCAATTTGAGTCTTCTGAGAACTTCGGATACATGGAGGACATGTTTTTCGTGGGTGGGCAAAAACACCAGAATGTCATCCAAATAAATCCATATGTACTGCCCCCAAGAGATCCAAAGACACTGAATCCATGAACTGCTGAAAAACTGATGGGGCATTGCAGAGACCAAAGGTCATTACTCTGTATTCAAAATAGCCAAAAGGTGTTTTAAAGGCAGTCTTCCACTCGTGCCCGGCACATATTCGTACCAAATGTTAAGCTCTGTGGAGATCCACTTTGGCAAACCATTAGCAGCATGTAAAGACTCCAGAATATCAGTAATCAGGGGCAGTAGATATTGATCCTTCACTGTGATTTCATTGAGCAGGCGATATTCGATGCAGGGTCTTAGTGTGCCTTTTTTTTGGGCACGATAAACAAAGGAGAGCCCATAGGTGACGTGGATGGTATGATGTAAACAGTCAGTGAGATATTTTTTTAGTTCACCTCTCTTGGTTTCAGTTAAAGAGTATACTCTTGAATTCAGCAGAACATGTTCAGGTACCAGGTTGATTTCACAATCAAAATCTTGATGTGGAGGAAGAGATATGTTCTCTGGCTCCCTAAAGACATCTTGATAAAGCTGGAATTCACTCGGCAGGGCCAGACATGAAATCTTATGTATCTGGTGGGTCTGAACAGTTGAGGAGCAGTAGTGCAAGGTACAGAAGTCAGAGTAGAATATCAGAACATGGGTGGCCCAGTTTATAAAGGGATTGCGCATTATTAACCAGGGTAGCCCCAAAACCACAGTATAGGCCGGCGTATGAATGATCTCAAAGGCCAGTCGTTCACTATGTTGGTCGATGCCCAACAGCAGGGGTATCGTCTGAAAAACAACCGACCAGAGGACAACGGGGTATCATCGATAACTTGAATGTCAGCACTTTGCTGTTTTCTGATTCTGGAAACGTTGTTCCTTAGTGCAAACTCCTCGTCCAGATAATTCACAGTGGCTCCACAGTTCAACAAGGCTGGGATGAGGCGGGTCACCGTGTCCTTCGAACCCTATGTTAGCCATAGTTGGAGAATGAATAAAAGGGACTAAGGGCATCAGACAATCATGCAGTGTGGGAGCCATATCAATTCTTTGAGTAAGGCTTACCTTCTCCTCTCCATCTGAAGGCAGGCCTTTCAGTTTCCGGATGGCTTCACAGGCTGGACTGGACAGGATCCAAGGTAATGCCCAGACTTTCCATTGTACAGACAGAGGTTGTTTGCTCGGCAGCACGTCTCTCAGCTTCGGTTAAAGGGCCACGAATGGAACCAATCTGCATGGGCTCCAGGCCGGTTTCCCCAGAGCTTGTTGCAGGTCCGTGTTGGCCAGGAATGATCCAGTCACCCCCATTAGTACTGCCTTTTTGTGAGCCGATGGTCAATATTCAGTACCTGGTTGATCAAACCCTGTACGCTCGTAGGTTTGAGTACATGGACTAGCTCATCCTTTATTTCCTCACAGAGACTCCTGTGAAACAAGGTGATCTGCGTTATTTCGGGCCATAAGGAATCCAATGCCAATTGTTACCAATGAAAGACATGATGTCCTGGGTCCCCTGATGCCATTCCAGTAACTGGCTTTGAGTGGTAGCAGCCTGGTCGGGGGATTTCTCTGCAAAATCATCAAACAATGGGCTGTAGGAGGACAAGTAGGGAACAGCCCAGGCAAAAGCAGTCCCCGTCAAATGCCTGATGATGTATCCTATGGTCCCCATTGTAAGGCACGGAACTGGATTGTCCAATGGCACTCGCGGTAAGGGCTGCAGAGGTAGTGGTGGTCAAGGCCTCCCTTAAGGACATATTCTCGAGATTTCATGGTGGGAACCTTGGCACACAATGCCTGCAACTCATCCCACAATTCCTATAAAGCTTCCATATCAGGCTCCTGAATAGAGGGAAGGCGTTGCAAGCTGTCAAGGTGTGCCCCCCTGTGACTCCCTCTTACCTAGTGTTTTGCTCTTTTGACGGTCCACGGTAGGTCTTCAGCCCGATGTACAGTCTGGTCCTGAATAGGGCAATGTGGAAAGAAACCACCGGAATGCAGGTCTGTGCTAGTATTTTGATATCACTAGCCAATGACGGGAGCTCCTTCCCAACACAATGGGGAAGGACCAACCACGGATTAGCATGGTGTCATTCAGTGCGAGGCACTGACGTGGAAAGCCCAAGAAAACAGAGGGAAGAAGGAAGACAAATGAGAGCAGGCATTAAAAATATATTCCAACAAAAACAGATTGTTCATTCCTTTAAAGGAGTTCACTCTGTAACCCTTAATCCAACCATCTATGTTTTCCAAACATTCACACACCTAGGTAGCCCAAGGGGTTCCATCAGTCTTTTTGAGGGTCCTAAACCTATTAAGGTACTGGGAAGGAGTTTTCCCAAATCTAGCTATCAAAGCTAGCTTCATATTCTCATACTCCAATCTTTCAAGTTCCCCTACATACATTACAGCATCAGTTGCAACCTGGGGGAGCCTAGACAAAAGCCAAGGAATCAACTGATTCCCTGTGAGACCCTGAATCCCATGATTGTATTCAAAAGCACCCAACCAATCCAAAATATCAAGTTCCACATCATACATACTCACTGCTTCTTTGGGCAGGAAAGGCCTCTTTGGACTCGAAGACCTAGAAGACTCTGGGAGGGAAACATTTTCAAGAGACAATATTTTGATTTTAACAGCATGTTGCATTTCCAATTCCCTGAGTTAGATGTCCTGATGTTTGGCTTCAGCTTGGGCTTGTAACCTTTTAAATTCCAATTAAAGTCTCATTCTATCCAAGAGACACATATTCTGGACACAGTGATGGACCTCGTGGGGTCCCAATGGCTAAAGGTTGAAGCAAAAGGGCAGTCTGAGGCATAGAGGGGTGCCCTTGCTGGGACTCCTCTCCCTCTTCTGACTCTTCTAAGACATTAGAGTTAGACTCTGAATTGTCATCCTGATTATCAATTTCCACATTTCTTGGGTTAGCAGGTGTGACAGGCCTACTACCCAGACTTTGATGATTCAACAATCTTGCAATCAATTCATTTTTCTTTCCTTTAACAGGGAGATTCCTAACTTTACATATTTCTTTTAGTGGATCTACTGTTAAAATGATCAAGGCTTCCTGACTGAAGTTATCCATATTTGGCATGTTACAATTGCTGTTCTAGTGGAGCTTAGCCTTGTGAAGGTTTTTAGTTGAACAAAAGCAAAGCAAATACTTAGGGCCTCATTACACGGAAGGCGGTAATGGTTAACGGCCACCGTTAATGGTAACGGTGACCGTTAACCATTACGCCTTACTCCGAGGTCCGTTAGCGGGTTGGTGCTTTAACGCCTGCTTTTTGCAGGCGTTAAAAACCAACCCGCTAACGGACTTCGGAGCTAATTACGGCACCGCAAAATTGCGGTGCCGTAATTAGCGCCTTCCCCATTCCCATAGAGCCCTATGGGGCAGAAATGGGAATGGGGAAGGGCAATGGCGGAAGGGGGATTTACCGCCCCTCCAACCTTGGAATGGGGCAGTAAATCCCCTTTCCGCCAAGGCGGTGCCGGTATTTTACCGGCATGAGCCATGGCGCTAATAGCGCCATGGCTCACCGCCTTCCGTGTAATGAGGCCCTTAGTGTAACAACTCTACAATAGATCCTCACCGCTTGCCACCAGTGTTAGGCAAGATTTGGAGCAGTACCCTTTGGGTGCACTACAACAACCTTGACCTCACGGCAATAGGAACCCAACTTTTGGTATAAGTCTGTACTACACAGGTTGGTAGTGTGGCTGAGCAGCCAGGCTTATCTCAAGAGGAATCAGTTTGAATAAGCCTTCTTCAGAAGGGACAAAATAATAGTAACACACAAATAAACTCCTAAATACACACTCTTAGTTTCTCTAAATCAGCGAATACCCATTTGGGATGGCACACAGACACTTCCTACACCCTCGGGTGACTCAAATAGCTACGACACTGTGGACATTAATATATCACTGGTACATTTAGAGCAATACTGAGATGAGTGTCAAAGTGAAGAGATTTCAGAATGAAACAATAGATCACACAAACATTCTTAAGTAGTTAAGTACTTTTGAACCCCCCAATGCAAAGTAAGAAACAAGCAGAGGAGAGAAGAGTCATTCAGGGAGCCAGGCTTGCCAATGTCAATTGGGCAAAAGTGTAGGTGATCTGAAGCACAGCTTGCAGGTAAGTAAAAGTGTTGCACAATGTTTTAGAAGTCTTTGTAGAAAAAGTAGAATCGAAGTAGGGTCACAAGCTGGGAGGCTTGTGAGAGGTAGAAGATGCAAACAACTCTACAGAAGCAACCAAGACAAGTCTCCACTGAGATCAAGTAAGGCTACCAAACAAGAGGTAGTTCTCTTAGACTGTACAGTACCTTTGGTTAGGAGAAATCGTTCCAGCTGGCTTCAGTTACTGTGTGGCTCTGCAGATCCTTTTGTTCCTGTTCATCAGTTGTGGGGACAAGAGGGAGAACTTCTGGGGACTTCTGCAACACAGCGGACATTCGGCGACAGAAAAGGACACAATTCTGTTCAGCAGCACTTTGCGGTTTCAGCTCCACTTGTCTCAGCAAATAGCACCACTGCAGACTCTCGGATACCACTTTGGACTTTCCTCGCATTTGGGGTCCAGTGCTCTGTTGAGGTGGCTCAGGCTTGGTCAGTCCTGCTTACTGGGAGTCTGGAGGATCTTCCACAAGCTTGGGTCCGACTTAAAAGTGATGCACTCCGTTTGGTGTTCTTCTGCCTGGCACTTCGGTTCCAGCAGCAGCAGCAGTGGAAGTACAGCCAGCTTCGAGAGGATGTCCAAACGAGTTCACTCTGTAGTTCATTGGTCCCACCAACTCAAGGGGAGAAGTCGTCCTTGCAGGGCTTCTCTAGTCCAGGTGAATTCAGAGCTTAAGCACAGTAGCAGGGCTTCACCGGGCAAACCAACGGTCCAGGAGTTGCAGCAGGCATCTCTTCCAAGTTCTTCTTCGGATTCCTTTGTCCAGTGGTCGACTCTGCCTTCCAAGCCAAAAAGCCTCGCCTTTTATGCAGGTTTCTCCCATTCATTCCAGCCTAGCTGTCAATCACACAGCAGGGTGGCTGTCCTTGCTAAACTAAAAGATCATCCGAATCACTATGGAAAAACACTCCCTCTTATGAAAATAAAGTCAACTTCGCAGTAGGCTCCTTCATATATAAAATAGCCATAATCCAAGATATAATAGACAACTACAATGATTGCATATGCAAAGCTGAGTACAATACTAAGGAACTCTTTAACATCCCAAAGGAGTTAGAATCTTCTGCCCAACACCCTGACACCTGTATCAAAGACACCCATTGGTGTACCAATATACAGAATGCACTCCAAGACAAAATCTCTATGTTACAAAACAAAATAGTAATGAAGGAATCTCTTATTTCTATCACCGACCCCATTCTGAAATCAAACTCGTCAATCAGTAACAGACAACCCCAATTCAACTTCTCACCACTCTCCATCAAAGAGGTCGAAACCATTATCCTGAAACTTAAACCTTCTAATTGTCAGGGAGACGCATGCCCTGCCCCCCTTGTCAAGGAAGCTGCTAAGGAATTAGCCCCTTTCATCAATTGAGTCATTAACGCTTACTTCAAAACTAGCATAGTACCTAATAATTTGAAAGATGCTTAGATACTCCCGCTCTTAAAAAACCTTCTCTAGATCCGAACAAACCAGCTAATTACAGATCTATTACGACGGTTCCATTCTTATTAAAAATACTGCCTGAGTATTGACCAAGCTGCTTACCTGCAGATACAGCAACACCTTGAATCCAATAACTTACTAGGACTGAAGCAATCTGGATTCAGACTCAGACATGGAACTGAAACTGCTCTCATCAACCTCAAGACCCAAATCCAAGCCATGAAAGACAAAGGCAAGCTAGCCTTGCTTTTCTTACTGGACCCATCCGCAGCTTTTGATTTGGTGAACCATCAAATTCTATGAAAACACCTCTCATCAGCTGCACACTTCTCAGACCAAGCGAATGCCAGGATTGAGTCCTTCCTCAACAACAGATCTATGAGGGTCTTTTCACCCTCTACCTCTGCTACACCGAACCCTGTCACCTGTGGGTGCCCCAAAGTTCTTGTGTGTTCCCTACTCTCTACAATGTATTTACCAAGCCACTCTTTGACGAATCTTGACTATCTGGGTGTCACCTACACAACTATGCGGATGACTCCCAGATACTCATCCCTATTGACCCTCAACAACATTTATCTCATCATACAAGCCTGGATGGCGAAGCAAGGACTCTGTCTTAATGATGATAATACAGAGTTGCTACTTCTGGGGTCGCATGGCAACTTGAAAAATCTGGACGTGTCATTCTCCTCCTTCAACATTGACGGCAACATCATTAAAGTCGCTAACATGGTGAAAACATGAGGAATCTACATAGACTCTGCACTAAACCTGACCAGAAAAACTAACACATTGGCGTCTTCATCCACCCACACATGCAAGCTTATCACAGCCTGCCAACCTTACCTATCCCCAGCGAACTATATCACAATAGCTACAGCCTTAGTGCTCTCTAAGCTAGACTATTGTAATGCACTCTACCTGGGCAATTCGCAACAAAACATCAATAAAATGCAAGTTCTGCAAAACAATGCCATCCGAGTAGCGTTAAATATCCCAAGAAATCAACACATCTCTGAAACTAGACTATCATTAAAATGGCTCAACATCAACCAAAGAAAAGCCTTCAAATCTTTGTTGCTTATGCACAAATGCCTCGCCAACCAGGCACCCATTTACTTGGCCAACATTATCTCTCGTTACGCATCATCACGGCCCATCAGAACTGCGTTAAGGCACAGTGTCAACATACCCAGATTTAGGCAACAACGTGCAAGTGGAGCTAGTTTCCCTGTCCTCAAAGACATAAAATGGAATGCCCTCCCCCTCTCCTTAAGGAGTCTCTCGCGCTCACCCCAGTGTGAACCGTACCTCTGGGGGTGAGACGTAGGGTGGGGTTCGGGCTGTACCTGGTGTGACCACCATAGTGCCCGCCAACAAATATGTCAGTGTTTGTATACACTTCTGCTGGACGCGTTGCTGATGAATATATTCCCTTTGTTGTGTCCCACTTTTCCCAAAATCCTCTGTGCTCATTTTCTTAAAACTGTCAGATGTCGCCCCTTCCCGTTTTGGGTTCTATGTTTCTTCGAACATTCTCCATAGGTCCAATACTTCCCTTCTATTCTGCAATGGTCTCCCCTTATACTTTGCGGTCAAGTAAGTGGGCATATGTTCCAGAGCACACCTGTCAAAAGGCCCATGTTTGGGCCAGGAGTGGGGCATTCCCTCCCCTTTAGTCTGAGTCAGCCATTGTTTGTGGTATTTTTTTATTTTCTCGCCATACAGGGGCAAGGCCTTACATATATGGTCTAGGGGTGTGCCTTTCCCAATGGTCGTGGTTGGCTGGTGTCTTTGGTCGGGGCTGCACGTATACCACTGCGCCACAGTCTAAACGCAATTCGTCTAAACCAGTTAAAACATACACAACTTTGTCTTGTCTTTAGTACATGTCAATGCAATCAATTAGTTTAAAGAAAAATCATCAGTTCACTTTTCACCCTCCCATGTTCCAAACTAGAGCTTCTTCATACACTCCCTACACATGTTCCGGTGAACTCACATACGTCACACATGCCCCTCCTGGGCCTGCTCCATACACATTAAAAGTACACCAACAAAACAAACTAAAATAACAAGCTAAAATAACAACTACTACTTCTCCCGAGCTCTCTAATTATACAGAGCTCCTATATATCTCCTTATATTTTCACCCGCACTAGTTCAGACATTGCATGTGGCGCCACCCTCCCACCTTACTCTGGGGGGGCTTCTGTATTCCTTTTTCCTTATCCTTAATATCCTTAAAAAAGTATATAAAAATGGCCAATAAAAATCTACACAATCCTTGAACCAAACAGACTCTCAATTTCATGCACTGCGTGTTCACTCTATTCATACTGCTCCATACACCCTACTTGGCTTTGTTATCCTTTGCAGGCTATACTCATTTGTTCACATTCTTCTGAAAGTCTCCATTCGTGGGGCTCCATAACAGGCCTGGGCCTCTCTTTGGGGCCACACCACGCTCCAATGAGCAGGCGGTATTCTGCAAAGATGGTACCCACAAGCCCTCATAAGTGTCGAATTTTGGGATTGGTCCCCATAGGTGGGCACGGCCCTTTTTGGAGAGGCCGTCTGGATTCCTCCGCAGGTATGGGGATGATGGAATCACTATGCAAGGGTCACCAAATTAAGGCAAGTCCCCTTTGCATGCACACTACAGAGGGAATACAACCCTCTAGTGAAATAGGCCAGGAGATAGTTTGCAAGGATAACAAGCCTTTAAAAGAATCGAATACAATATATCAGCAGAGAATTCTAGAGAGTGCTCTGATTAGTCCTGATACAAACAAGAGCTTAAAAAGCCCAATAGTGTAATCACATACAGTACAAACTGGTGCTACTGATTGGTGTGACCCTACATGGGCCTGCTCCATAGGGAATGCCAGGCTACAATTGGTTGGTTCTTCCCCGTTGATCAGGATCCATGTGGGTCAGCTGGGCTCACCTTTTCGGTGAAGGTCGAGGCACTCATATAATACAATGTTGATTTATAAACTAAACATGCTAATCCTGCTTACTATATCACTGTGGTATGCACCTGGGCAGCTTGGGAGTCAGTGCCAGGGTCAAGGGAGGATAAAACACAGTCATGCTGACCCAAACATTCAGGGCTTCGTTGATACGGCACCTACCGCACTCAAGGTGTGCAGGAGGGCCCAACACCCTCCCTAGGGTCTTGACATCTCTGGATCAGGAAAAGCATTCTTGAAACTACGTATGGAAGCAGACAAAGGCTCAGTCTGGATTTTAAAGGCTTCTTTATTCTTCAGGGTACAGCAAGGCAAGGTACGCCAGTCATCATACATCAGGACTGCTGAATTTTCTCAAATACACTCTGAATTTTACATCCTTATATTCAGTTTGCAATTGGCACAGCCCTCTATTTCATGATGCAGTTCACTCTTATTGGTTTAAACACTCAAAACAAGCCCTTTTCTCTTCTTGGGTTGGTTGACTGAACTGTCATTCACCAAGTACCTATGTCATACCTATGCATGCAACTATTTAAAATTGTGTGTGATACACTTGAACTTTACAATGAATCCTTTGAAGTATCAAGAGAGAACATTTCTGACATCAGCCCTGAGATATTTTTAGCAAGATGCACCATGGCTCCCTGTCACAAGAGCCTAAGTATGGACATCAGCCCGTGTGCCCTCTCTACAAATCCAGCAACTGTTGCTAGTTGACCAGATGTCTGAGCTCATTGCTACCTTGCCTTGAACACCAACTGTGTCACTTATCAAATAATTGCTGATAAGAAGTCTGAACAAACTGTCTGGATTTGTCCAGCCTCAATGAACTCTCAGTGAACTGCTATGAGGTAATTCTGTCATTATTTCAGCATGGTTTTGCAAAAGTCCACCATTTTAGAAATTGCCTGATTTTGCCTGGTTATCACAAAATGGTGGAGCAACCTATTTGTGATCAGAACTTGGTACCTGCTCAGATTTGAATCTAGATTATTAGTAACTATAATAAGCATGTACTACTTGACATACTCTCTACTGTGCAAGACATTCTGACCCCAAAAAGATACATCTCACCCTTAAATTGTGTTTTCTTGCCTTATTAAATCCTACAAGTCTGATTTTTGCACACTCGGAACTATTGATCCTCCTGACAAGTTATTTGCCTTCAGTTTCAGGGGGGTGGGGTCTATCTCCTATACAGTCAGTTTGAGTTGGGATTGGGCTACCTTCTGTACACTCCCCCCTTTGGATTGTATTTAGTCACTTACTCAATACATACCACTATGCCCAATGTCCACCCTCCTCAATTTTCAGTGTACCTACACATTTCTGGCCTAATCACCCTTTTCTGTGAAACATTTCTTTTCAATCTGAGAGGTATTCTAAAAACATTTCTACAATGTCAGTACTAACATATTATATCATCCTAATCTAAACATGTATGTGTTCCTAAAGAACATTGTTGTTCACTTTTATCTGTCTATCTCCATCACCCAATTAACTTTAAACTAACTATATGCCTCAGATAATTTTACAGCCACTATGAGAATTTGAAAGAAGGTCTCACTTTGAGTTAACCCACCAGCCCGTTTTTTACACATTATTCACTTGTGGCTAAAACTCCACATTATTTCCATCACTCCCATTTCATAAGATGCCCAGGTTTCCCATTGTCTTCCCCATTTGAATTTTTACAATTTCATTTTCCTTTTCTTCTTTATTCATTGTGTATTCCTTCCACCCAAATCATCTTGGTTTGGACTCCATAGATCATCTGTGTCCGGTCGTATTTGTCCTGTTTTAGGGGTGCTTTGCAGTAAGTTCCTGGCCTTTCAATGCATAGGCCACTTAGTCCATATTTTCTTTTCATTTTGTATGTCTTTTTTATGACAATCTAAACATGGGGGCATTCGGCAACTTCTTGGGGGATTTAAGGATATGGGAGATTTACAGGAATTTTGTCCGCTGTCACGACTGCACAGCAAAAACATTTGTGTATGGGCATGTGGTTAGGTCCCTCGACCCTTCTTTCTGCTCATAGGTTCGAGTGCCGCCAATTCTCCGAGTATATAGGTTCCTCTTTCTCTCCACCTGTAATATAAAACTGACTGAGTTTCTTTTGAAAAATAAGTCTGTCTCTAGCATAAATATTTTTCTTTTCAACCCAACTCTTTAAGACCCATGTATGTGTTACCTTTAAGCATTCCTTCCTTCTAAACAACCTCCATAACTTTCAAACATCCCTGCCTTCTAAAACAAACTTTGTCATTTATTTTATTATATACCAAAGCTACTGATCCTCTCCCTTTTGCGAACACTTTTACTTTTTCTTAATGTATGCTGTCTAATACCGGGACCTGGTGTGTTTACAATAAACATATTCACTTGCTTCTAGTTTTTAGCAATAAATACATTTGCCCTTATTTTCTATGTACTTGTCCTTTCGTCACAAAATTGTATGTCCTTTCAGGGGACATATTTATTTTCCGTCTACATCGACATTCTCAGGCATTCTCAGACGTATGCATACTAAAAATAACAAACGACAAACAAACATATATAAGAAAGATATTTAAAAGAAATGGTGTCTTCTTTTTCCTCTGGCTTCTAGGCACATCCGTAGCAGAAGAGGACATTTGCTGGCAGGGATCCCTGTTCTCTATAGAAAATCAAAATAGAGACAAAAGTCATTCGGTAACTGGCAAGGTGGTCAGGTTTCTTCTGCACTTAAACCCTTTCTCCTTGCTGCTAACAAAAAATGTTTTCTCATGGTAATTTCTCACTACTTTCAGCCCAATTAACTTGTAGGCTTTCTCTGACTCGGTGCACTGAAGAACAAAACGTTTTACTGAACCTACACAATATTAAGGCCTATGCTCAGTCTTTTTCTCTGCTTTACTGAACGGTCTTTGTCTGCTTAGCAGAACGTGCTTCATCTGCTTTGCTGCAGGTGGTTCATCTTTCCTTCGTTATCTTCATTTAGATCACGTTGGATCGTGGTCATTTTCCTTCTGTGCTGTGTTTTCATCCTGTTTGAGACTCAATTAACATTTTGCTGTGCTACACTAAACCAGCCTACCCCAGTTTTTTCTGGAATCTGGCACCGATTCTTACTATGTGCCTTCCTATTTTAACATAAGACACTCATTGTATGCCATTATCTGAGGTGGCCATGCTTGCATCTATATACTAATCTATTCACACTTATTTTGCACCTAACTTGGGAAAAAGGGCTGTATTATTGAAACACTGTATCCCTAGCTGCCTCTCTTTCTGGTACTCACCTGGGTCCTCTTACTCCTAATAATGATCAACAGTGTGTCCACACCCTGTTGTGCGAACCCATACTCACCTCTTTTTCTTCTCTTCCTATTCACTAGCACTCACCTGTGTCATGATATACTGCCTTTTCCCTCATTAAGGCCATGTAGACAGTCCTCCTATGTTCAAGAAAGGTCCTTGATCTTCATCTATAAAATGTAAACCAACACCATTAAATACATTCAAATAATGTTATTGTACACACCCTTGTATGTTCTCTTGAATTGTCTATGTACAAAATGTTCAATTCCTTGTACAGTTAATTCAATTTTTCTCAGCCATACCCCTTTGGTACTTTATTAATCCCATCATTCTTTTTTACTGAAATGCACAACTTTTTTAAGTTTTGCCCACCAAACTTCATTGGTGCCATTTATTTTCCAAATGTTTATTTTTTTACTTATATTATGCTTGTATTATTTTAATATCCATTCATTCATCCAATCATGTCTCCAATAATTTTTTCTTTCAATCCTTTTTTCATTTATTTATTTATTTCACCCGAATGGCATCAATTTTTTAAACTGAGCTCCTTATTCCTTTTCATCTTATCCTAATCAATTTTTCTAGACCCATGCCAAAAAGGGCCATAGTCTACCTGACATGTTGGCACTCTCTCGAAGTCTTCCTAAAATTATACTGAATGCTGCTACATTATTTCCACATGCAATAAAATGTTTCCTTTTCTTTCATTTTTAGTGTGTGATGTTCCTAAAGAAACACCACTTCATCCTTCTTTAAACCCTATCTAGATATGTCGTAGTGATGTTTAATCAACCTGAACCTTTCTCTTGAGAACCATCACTGTCCTCTGCGGTCCATTCTTATTATTCATGCCTTTATTATTTGTCATTTTTTTTCTTATACTATGGCTCTTTCTAATTTTATGGGGATCATCTGTCCCCCCTCTTTGTCCGTAACTATCTGTGGTCTGAGACTAAATACATCAAATATTCTCACCATTTGGCTTGTAGGCCAAGGAAGAGGATGCTTTTCAGAATAGCCAAAGGCAGTGACCAAAGTACACAGATTGGGTAAATCAGGAGATTCCCTCCTGTATGTTGGGCATGTAGAGTGGCAGGGCATATAGAGTGAACATATTGGATGTATGTACAGAATGGGCAATTTTCAAGAAGGGGGACTGCTCATCCTCCAGCATAGAGCCTACAAAGTAGAGACGGATTCACCCAAGATCAGACAGTGCATCAGATACAAGCACTGCAAACACAGCAGACTTTGCAAATCAGCAGCCTGCACCCACGCAAATACGACAGAACGCACATTGTACACGCATATGAAAGCCGTAAATATGCAGAATGGACAAATCTAAACATAGGAGGCTTGTTCTGCCTCAAGCATAAAGCCTTGTCCGTGGACTGGGTGCTTGTAAAAACAAAAGCATTGTGTGTGTTGTGTGTGTCTCTGTGTGCATGCATGCAAGGATGCATTGTCAATAATGTGCTAAGCTCCTATACTTCCATAAAATCATGAGTGCAAGAGTGTGTGGGTGCTTGCATTTTCTCCTATGTCAGTGCATCTTCATGAATGTCTGCCTATGTCGGTACGGCTTGCGAACACTTCCTTCAATGCTTACTGCTTCTTTAAACTAAATACAAAATGCTTCCATTTTTGTCATGTATCCCAACAATGTTCACTGTGCCTGATTCAAATAACATCTACTAGCATATCAGTCTGTTTTTTGCCGTAATTTGCACTCAAAATCATATTTTTGAATATCAGATATCCTTGCGATCTTGGACATATTTATTTTAAAAAATATTCTCTGAATGCATCCATACTTCACAGACATGATGTACAGTGAAGAAAACATTATTCCCTTGCTTGGTACCTTTTTAGTATACTCTGCATTTACTCGGTGCAAGTTTTAAACTTGCATGTACTGCACGTTTCTGTATGTTTTTTATTTGATTGTCTGTCTCTTTTCTCTTCATAACGCATTAAAAACACATCTTATTCAAAGGAATAGATGCCTCATTCTCTTCTCATTTGCACAGTTATTTGCAACCATAAAATCATCAACTAAGTTAGCACTTCTTAACATGTTCCCAATAATAAAAAACATTCATCACTATTCCATCAGAATGACTTAGCCAATGTTTTTACACTTAAAAAACAGATTCTGTAATTCTCAAACAATGACTCAGTGGGGGTAATTCATAGAAATCGGAGCACAAGTGGCGCATGCGGCTGTCGCACAGAGTGCACATGCGCCAGTCTGCGCCAAGCCGCGTGCGCCGAAATCCATTTATGCGCACTATGTATTCATGGATTCATACAAGCATAAACAACCGTGGCGCAGAGTGGCGCAACAACCCTGCAGAAGTGCCATTTACACCCCCAACCCTGCCCCATGCGCCAAAAACATTGCACAAAATCAGTACATGGCGCAAAGTCAAAGTCCAGTGGACCAGCATACAGCCCCTCAACCACGAAAGTGCATGTAAAACTCCCCGCGCCCACCCCACAATACACGTACATCGCTTGCACCAGGGCCATCACTTGTAAAACTCCCTGCACACCCCCCAGAATACACATACCCCGCTCGAGCTAGGGCAATAGCATGTAAAACTCCCTGTGCACCCTCCAGAATACACGTGTGTGCCCCTCCCACCTGGGCATTCCCTGCAGGCAGTCCACACTACAGAGGACCACCCTACACCCCTGGCCATGCCCGCAGGTAGCCCAAATGGCACCATGCACTTGTGAGCCCTGACACATGTCCCCCTGCACCCCCACCCACCCAGCAGTGACAGGCCCCTGCCAGCAGGCCCCGACTCATGTCCCGCTGCACCCCCACTCACCCAGCAGTGACGGGCACCTGCCAGCAGGCCCCAACTCATGTCCCCCACCCAACACGTCATCACAATCCCGACCCATGGGTCTTATGGCCACCTAAATCCCACCCCATGCCACCCCAGTCCAAACACACAACCAAGAATTCCATCCACTCCAAATAGAAATCCCTATGTCATGATAGATGCCAAATAACCAGCATGCGCATGAGTCCGTCAGACCCACACAATGGCGACACATGACTGAGAATACTCACACTATGCCATGCACAAAAGCAATGAGAGAAGGCCACACAAATGAAGTAAATAAAAATGTATTATGTAAAAACAGAATGAATAAAACGAAACCACACAAGAAAAAATAATAATAAACAAAAGCCATGATTTGCGAAATGAAGGGGAGGAAATTAATGCAGAAATCAATAAAATCCAAAGTAAAATGGCTCCAATGGTTCAGAGGATAAATAAAGGGGTAGACCTGCACTCAAGTCCCTGATCCTTCAGGTATACTATACATATATCCAAAATGGATCAGTAGAATGGGATGACACTAACTAAATTTCAATACATATCAAATTTTATTCAGTAAACTAATCACAAGAAAAATTCATCTTAATATCATAAAAATCGATAAAAAAACAGTCAATTCATACCATCAATCATAACCACATTCAGGACTCATTCAAACATTCAAATATATTTAATACATCAATAAGCATTGGAAATATTGTTACACCAAATCTTTTCAGTTATCACATTAAAAAGTGGCCCAGTCCATAATATCAGGTATTGTAACACATTCACCATGCATGTGGGTCATGCCTGCTTAGACTCACATACAGCACCATCATTTCCCTGCACACACACATCCATACATGACCCATGCCACACATGCAGCCGAGTACCTAACTACCACTACGCTTCAACATGCACTGTTTCAAACGTGAATGCATGGGCACTTAACGATCGACTCCAGATGGGCCTGCATCCTGAGGATCTGGTGGTGAAGCACTGGGCGTATGCGCTCCAGTACCCTCATCTGCTGGGTGGTAAGCTGGGCCCAGTGCCCCACTGCATCCCCTGGTTCCAAGAGACAACAGGCGTTCTTGAGGGTCCTTGATTTGTAGTCCTACCAGCGCTTCCAGATGTGTTTGATGTCGCGGGTTGCGACGTTGATGGCACCCACTATGTCCTCCTAGATCCTCTCCCGTCCTTCCTTGTTGGCGCGCGATGGTGTGAAGAGGGCATCATATTGTCCCAAAACTTGCTCCACCAGGATACCAACTTCCTTATCGGTGAAGCTGGTAGCCCTCTGCCTCTCTGGCTGGGGGTCGCCAGTGGTCTCCGATGGTGTTTGCCCCGACATGGCGACCCCCGAGGCAGGTGTGGGTGGGCAACTGGGTCCTGGGGCTGGGCTGTGGAGTGATGGAAACCCAGTCGGGAGTCTTCTGTTCCAGCAGGGGTGGTCACAGCAGCTGGACCCCTGCAGATGGCAGATGTGCAGTCACCAAATTGCAGGGCACAGTGGCAGCAGGCAGGCAGGCAGTAGCAGTTGGCTTGTGGGAGGCTGCTCAGGGCTCTGGGGGGCAGGAATGTGGCCTTCTGGGCAGGAGCGTGGTCTTCCATGTGTTGTCGCGTGGCCAGCTTGATACGGAGTGATTTGGCACGTGAAAATACTGCACGTCAGCGTGTAATTCAAGGAAAAGCCCTTAGCGCGTAAGTGTCTATGTGACGTAACATGCGCGGGTGTTTCCCTGGCACGGGTTGAGGGTCCATCGCTCTGTACTTGCTTTCCGTGGAAATCGGTGCGTGTGTTTTCCAGGCATTGGGGTTCACACGTGATTACTTCACAGCGGGTGGGTGTTGGCTCAGGGTTCTTCTTCTACATGCAAGGCAGACGGTGAGTCGCACACGCTATTTTTCCCACTGCGGGTGGCCCTGTTTGTTGCGTACCCCTTTTCTTCCAGCCATACAAGCCTGAGTGTTGATCGCGTATGTATTTTTGGGGTTCCTGGCTGCCACAGCGTACTGCGTGTGTTTTTTTACACGCACATGGGCTACAGGGGTCACTTATCTCTTTTTCTTGCTTTTATGGGATGCCTGTGCGTTGTGTGACACGTCATTTCTCCTAGGGGGGCACAGAATGGGACATTCATTGTAGCTGTATGTACATGTTTGTTGTTTGCGCACACTTTTGTAATGCGCAGGGATGCTACCGCCTGCCTTCGTGTGGCGGACGTGTTTAGGCCTGTGCGTGTATTTTGCCGTGCGTGGGTTTCCCATTTTCAATTCCATGAATACGTGTTGTTTGTGTTGTTTATGTGCATGTGGGCGTTCTGTGTATTTCCTTGCAGTACTTCCCCAGTTAGGCCTTCTTTTACACGCGTTGTTCCCCATTCCGCACGTTACGCCCCGTGTTCTGCCCACTTTTTGCTCTGTGCACTAAAGTTGTGCCCTTTCACTGTGCGCGTCACGCACGGTGTTCGGGATGTTGCAATGACCTGTGCGCCCGTGTGTGCCACGCACGGATTTGGCGCACATCCCGAGGGAAACATGCACAGGGCCTTCCATGAATAGCACGCATGCGCATGCGCCTGCTTTTTCACGCTTGCGCCAGCTTACGCTAAGATTTTCGGCACACATTTGTTCTATGAATCGACCCCAGTGTGTCTTTCCCTAATCTTCATATGGCTTCACTGCCGTGAACATCAATTAATCACAGAAGCAATAGACTTTGAAACAAAATCCCAACAATTTAACCCCCACCTCCTTCAAAATACCCACCACTTAAGGGGTCCAATTACTTCATACACTTCAATTCACAGACAAGGGCTTCCCTCACATCTGATTTTTATCACCATTATTTATTATCATTTTATCCGCACACACTGGAAGCTATTCCTGTGAATTAACCTCTAGAATATATCATTGTGTATCTTAGTCCTTTAAGCGGGACACCGTAGCTCTATTCAAAACGAGGTTCAAAAACATTTATCTACTGCGCAGTTCTCTTGGCTGGGTGCCCAGCTATGTGCTTCAGTTTGAGAAGACATCCCTATTTCTGCAAGGTTAGTCCCAAGTCGTCTCACTAACTCCTTTAAGCAAGAAAGGAATGTACTGGCAGATATACAAGCATCCTCTGCATCTACGCAGTTGGCTTTTCCAAAGCCTCAGTCACTCATTTTTCAACTTTTTGTCATATATTATATCGGCTTTGTTTGTACTAAAACAAGTGCGGTTTTCTATCGTATCAAATATTTTAAGTTCATAAAGGTGTTAACTACATAAATACAAGAAATTAACCATTTGTCTGCTAGCATCTTCCTGCTGCAGAGATTTAAAGTGTCTGCGTATTTGGAAAACACAAATAATGTTTTCCTCACAAAGCATACTTTCTGTGCTCTTCGTTCCTGACAAGCGAAGTCTAAGGTTGTATCGTTCAGCATTCTTTGGCTAGGCAGGAATGTGTTCTGTTCATGAATATAAGAATTAACTCTGTATCTGCCATGACCTGGCTGCTACATAAGTTCAAAGTGACTGTGTTTTCTGACTTTTGCTAACATTATCTCACCTACTATTTCATTTAACATAATTTAAACGACGCACACATGTGCATTCTCATCCTTAGCTCATTTTAACATCCCTTTTTTTTACTATTGACCACATTATTTTTATGGATTAGTGCCCATTTTTTTTCTAATGAATAAACATATCTTTTCTTGACACAAAAACACAGGCAAAACATAACACATAACCCACACTACATATAGACAAACTTGAAAGACTGGCCGACCACATTAATCATCGCCTACGTTCATCATGGCTCTGTTCCCCTAACAAATACCCCGATTGGGATGTGAGTCGTTCTCTTTAGACCATCTTAACAAATCTGTGGTCTACATCATCCACTATTGGGACTCTAGATACGACTCCTTCTGTTACATGCTATAACGCAAGACACTGGGCTTAATCTAACTGTGACGCTCTTCGTCTCACAGTTTCTTAATTGCTTGGCTCCTTTCCTCAAGTCAATTACTTAATAACTTGACGCTCATCGTCTCAAGTTAATTACCCCAACCCCTGTTACTTTTTCTAAACTACTATAATACACTCTAACCTATTGATTATTCAAAATAATTAAAAACAGTTTCTAATGACCCCCAGAAATAGCCCTCCAAATATAATTTAATTATGTTTATAAAAGGGGACCCCCAAACTTTTCTAAAAGGGCCCCTGAAAATTGGCCCCCACAATTTTCCAAAGGGGGTACCCCAACATTATTCCAAAGGGGGTACCCCAAAATAAATTCCTCTCTTTCTCAGTCTCCCCCATATATGCCCCAATCCACAGGTGCCAAGGCGCCCTTCCATGCTATCAGTTCTGGGAGCCCAATCTCCTTAAATGATGTGCGGGTATCTGCAGTTTGCCCCCCACCCCCATCTCTCTCTCTCCCAGTCCTGTTAGCATGTTCCTTATCTCTTGGTCCTTGACCCTAGAGTTAGGGTCTGATCCGATCATCAGGATCATCAGTCCTCATGTCAGGGTCCCATCTGGAGGTGCCATGTGTGCAAGAGGTCCCAACACCGTCCCTAGGGTCTTGACATCTCTGGATCAGAAAAAGCATTCTTGAGACCAAGTATGGAAGCAGGCAAAGACTCATTCTGGATTTTAAAGGCTTCTTTATTCTTCAGGGTACAGCAAGGCAAGATACACCAGTCATCATACATCAGGACTCCAGAATTTTCTCAAATAAGCTCCAAATTTTCCCTCCTTGTATTCAGTTTGCAATTGGCGCAGCCCTCTGTTTCATGATGCAGTTCCCTCTTATTGGTTAAATCACTCAAAGAGAAGCCCTTTTCTCTTCTAGGGTTGGTTGACAGAACTGGCATTTACCAAGTACCTATGTCATACCTATGCATGCAAATAATAAAATTGTGTGCGATACACTTGACCTTTACAATGAATCCTTAGAAGTATCAAGAGAGAACATTTCTGACGTCAGCCCTAAGATAGTTTTAGCAAGCTGCACTATGTCTCCCAGCCACAGGAGCCCAAGTATGGGCGTCAGCTGTGTGCCATCTCTGCAAACCCAGCAGAGATGGCACACAGCTGACGCTGCAAACCCAGCAGAGATGGCACACAGCTGTTGTTAGTTGACCAGATGCCTGAGCTCATTGATACCTTGCCATGAACACCAAGTGCATCACTTACGAAATGATTGCTGATAAGAAGTCTGAACAAATTGTCTGGATTTGTCCATGCCTCAAGGAACTCTCAGTGAACTGCTATGAGGTAATTCTTTCAGTATTTCCAAGATATTGCAAAAGTCCACCATCTTAGAAATTGCCTGACTTTGCCTGGTTATCACAAAATGGTGGACCAACCATTCTTATTCAGAACTTGGTACCTGCTCAGATTTGAATCTATATTTTTGGTAACTGTAATAAGCATGTATTACTTGACATACTCTCTAATGTGCAAGACATTCTGACCCCAAAAAGATATGCTTCATCCTTAAAATGCGTTTTCTTGCCCTCTTAAGCCCTACAAGTCCGATTTTTGCACACTCGGAACTATTGATCATCCTAACAAGTTATCTGCATTCGATTTGAAGGGGGTGGGGTCTATCTCCTATACAGTCAATTTGAGGGGGGTTTTGAGCTACCTAATGTACAAAGGTCTCCACCCTGGGTTTGATCTTTAATGTATCCCTCCTTGTACCCCGTGTTACAAGGGATGTGTTGGGACAGGAGGGTTGCTTGCTTATCATGGAATGCAGAGGTGTAGGGGTCAGATCCGTGGTGTGGAGCTGACTCCAGACTGGCTGGGCGGGGGTTAGAGGCCTGCTGCCAGCTTAGTGGTGATGAATGGACGCTGCGCGGAGCCTGGTGTTGTCTCACGCTCTTGCAGGACCCATTCCTCTGAATGATACTAAATGATTTCAACAGTAAATGGACATGGGGGAAGTGGCCTTCCATGGGAAGGTGGGGTGAGCATTTGCTCTGTCGTGAGGGTGTTGGGCCTAGTGAAAATCTTTACATGGTGCTCGGCTGGTTCAGCGTAATTACACAAGCCTGCGTTTTCACCATAACTACAAAATGACATTTCTTTCTATGCATCTCCCAATGCCATGCGTCTGCTATTCGCACAATATTACATTCACACCGAGTTTCATAGGTGTGGTTCTCTCCCCCTTATATGCTACACTATTTTGAAGAGGATTAGCCTCACCTGAAAGCTTAGGGTGGTGGGATATACTCATTTTCATCCCAACAAGAGCACCAGGGCTCTGGAGACATTGAGTTTCTGAGGGAAGGTGAGGAAAGGGTCAATACCTCTGAGGAGGCACAACTGATAGTGGGCCATCTTGCCAAGGTCTGTGATGTGAGGAGAGAAGGGAGGTGGGAGCTGGGATCCCAATGGGAAGGATCTCAGTCTTACTGGCATTAAGCAGAGATCTGTTGGGGAGAAGCTGGATCCCCCCCCACCCCCAGGGCAGTGGGGGGCCAGCAGCCATATCCTCACCAGCTATGGGAGGCCCCAACACCTCCCATATGGCCCCCAGAAATGCAACAGAGTTCCAAGCAGGCAGCAACATGTTTCAAACTGCTTTATTTCTAAGCACAGAAAAGAGAAAAAAGCCAAAGAAAAGCATCGTGAGTTCAGGCGCCGTCTCCCCCGGGGCTGTCTTGCAAGTAAGTTTTATAATCACACTGCAGGCTGACCTCACAGAATTGGATCAGCTCCCAGAAACCTATCTCCTCCTGTTATTGGCTGCAGAGTGGTGGGTTACATATGTAGCACTTATAGAGAGCCTGATAATTGGATATTTACCTCCTGCGTCAGTGGGTTGATTTAGCTGTGCCAGCCCCCCTTACCTAATTCTAATCATGTTGCAATGTGACTTTGTTCCCATAACTTTTTAGCTGGACAAGCAGTTCGCACCTGGTTCTGGCTTGTTACAAATTATGTTTCAATGTTGTGCGTGTCCTTGAGAAAATGTCTTTCTTTCCCAGAAAGAGAAAAAAAAAAAAGCACACTGGGTTGCCGTGATTTACTCGCATTTGTGGATAATTAAAAAATGTCTGTCTGCAGAAAGTAGTTTTATCTTGAATTTGCGGCCTTGGCAAGTCGGACTTCTTTTGCGAGGAATGTTGATAAGGCTCCCGCAGCCAGTGTTCAGTGTTCAGTGAGCGAAATGAACTTAGCTGTAATTTTCCTGAAACATAGCTTTACACTGTGCATTTAGTCCATGTTAGTTCATATAGGCATTTGCAAGCCTTTAAACAGGGATTTTTGTGTTTGTAGATTCTGATATTGCAGCATTGATTCTAATGTAGCATAGAAGTTGCACTGTTGGTGAAGTGGGTGTGTTTCAGCATATTTGTCACCCATGGGTGCGCTGGGGCGCTTGGGGTGCGGGGGCATGGATTTGGTCTCCATTTTCCCTCTTCAGTCCCCCCTCTGGTCGACTTTTGTCGACCACACCACCAAGCAACATTCACCTCCTTCCGGTCTGCATATCTTTGCCAATTCCTTGAAGTGTCCATAATTTTCTGCATTGTTGTTGATCAACAGTACATATAGGAGTGTTCCCCTTCTGTGTTCCACCACACTCACTCCCCTTCGTACTTCCTCTGATCACAGGGAGTGGCCACCTTTATTACTGCTGGAACCATGTTGCGCACCGCTATCTTAGTCCGGCTCTTCCTTTCACCATGTCTCTTATTTGCATTCCGATAACTTCCTCTGTTGTTCTCTTGCAATGTATCTCTATCTTGCACAATGGTGCTGTGCTCGGTACTCGTCCTTCCGTTATCACCTTCAAGCAACCAGGCAGTTATGATGTCATCCATCACCATGCAAGCACTAGCTAGTTCTTTGCTTTCTCTTTTCAGATACATTTTTTGCTGATCATTCTTTGGTATGCTGGTACTGCACCCACTCATTCTTCTTTCTCGCTCGAGAAGTAATTCCCCCCTCTTTTTACTTCTCTGTCTGTTTCTCTTCTTCCGTTGTTTTCCACCTTGGTGAATGTGTCACTCTTCACATCTTCCTTGGTCATCACCAACAAGGGCATGCTGATGCGCTCCAATGAACACTCTCCTCCCCAATTCAGTGGTAGTTTCTCTTGACCTTTGGATGCATGTGCTCAATAGTAGTCCATAAGCAGTGATGTCCCTGCTCTCATCTCGCAACTTCTCTCAACCTTCTTGCATCCAGCATGATTGTCCACTTCTTGTCACTGTTGTGCTGGTTACATAACGTTGGTACCTTAACAGTATACGTCCTTCTTCATTCTCCACCCAAGTGACCATCTTTGCTCTTTTCTCTCACTCCGTTAGGCACTTATCATATTTTTGTCTCTTATTATTTTATTTTTTCTTCTCTCCTTTTGTTTTTCTTTCTTCTTTTATTATTTATTTATTTATTTATTTATTTTCAATCTCAATGTTGCTGTCTTCCCTTGCAATCTTCTTCACACCTTGTCATACATGGCGTCGTGCTCTGCTGTAGTAAGTTCTGTTGTAATCAATTCTCTTCCGGCATATGTTAAAGAACAGTCAGGACAGCTCTCTCCAGTGGTGTCCCTACCAATTTTGTACATGTGGGCATGTTGCTGGTCACTTCTGATATGTGTGTTATGTGTATGTTTTACTCCCCTTGTGTCTGCCCTTAACTCTCTTTACTTTAGCAGCAGCTTTTCCTTACCCACTGACGCCGTAACTGTTCCTGCTTAGGTTAGGGAATGTTAGCAGGGGATACAGCGGTAATGCTCATTATTACAAATAATTTTCAAAGTACCACCCCCATAATTTTGTTCATCATTAATAGTCCCATCGTGAAGGTAAAAGTCCTTATTTGCGTGCCCATAACCACTTACGCTGCTGGGTCCTTGCAGCTGATGAGATGATAAAGTTGCCCGCCTGAAAATCGCAAGAAAAGCGTTAATACGTTAGTACATGTTAGTAACATCAAGCTCCGCGAACTAAACAATCACTAGGGGCAAAAATCAAACCTTCCCCTGGACATTTCGTGTTTTCAAAATTTCTCAATATGGGTAGGGAAAATCTTGGGCTGTTTATTCAATGCAAGCAAGGAAATATACTTCAGGGAAACATGTTCTAAGGGGTCTGAGGTTCTTGATAGGGTGGGCAATTGAGTGGGGAATTCTTCACAATGTTTTACTCAGTGGACCTCACAGTTTCTAATGGAAGATAACATTAAGGAAATTTCCTACACATTTCTAACAGCATACATACG
The DNA here is from genome assembly GCF_040938575.1 of Ambystoma mexicanum. Classification (NCBI taxonomy): domain Eukaryota; kingdom Metazoa; phylum Chordata; class Amphibia; order Caudata; family Ambystomatidae; genus Ambystoma; species Ambystoma mexicanum. The sequence goes on from NC_090941.1 coordinate 1,052,668,884, forward strand.
CAACAACCTGCATGTGCGGGGAAAAGAGAAGAAACAAAACAGTGTTACAGCTGTAGGTGCACAAAATGTAATATGAAACTCAATTAAACTTTGGAAATGCGTGTGTCAGTCCCTATTCTAGTTGCTAGTGTGCGTTGGACCATGGGATGGCCATGTTTCCCTAACTCGGGAGAGTTCGTGCTATTTTGCAGTTCATGAAAATCTCTTGCGTTGGCCCTGTTGATCGTTGCTCCCTCGTTGCCAGGGTGGCCACCGCTTTGTAGGGCTTGACGCCTTACACTTCTGACCAAGTCTGTCAGGAGGGGAAAATGTCCCACTGTAGTCCATAGCCATTGGGTGTTGGTTGTCCGTTGTCTTCAGGCCTGCCCTGGGTCCTTTGTATCTGGCGAGAAATGAAATGGAAGCGCTTGAGACCTGAGAATTTACATATTCTTCATTTTCTTGACCTAACCTCTCTGCACTACTCTCACATTATTCAGTGTCCTAGTGGGAGGAGCCAATGGTACACCTCTGCACCATCCTGTCACCACCTGGTGGCGTTCAATGGCGGTCTGACTGTAAATTATTACACAATTCGGAATGTACCCAGAAAATGGGTAGGCACTTAATTTTTGTGAAGATACTCATTACACACTTGGATCATATATATGCAAATTGGGTGCTAGTGTACAAATGGGCCTTTGGATCTTTGTATTTACTGTGCTTTTGTTGTAAGTTATTTATAGTGCGTGCCTTTGTCCCGTGGGGCATCAGGCACTGACAAGCTAAATAGGGAAACATCAGGGTGGTAAATTTGTCATATAGGGTGGCTGTGTTTCTAAATTAAGTGCACCATGTTACTTAGTTAAGATGATCGCAGGGTTTTAAAATCCTTTTTTTTTTTAATTTATTTATTTATTTATTTTTTTCTATGGCTCCTCTCACACTTCTCAGGGCGTGCCTCGCAGTGAACTGCAGGCACTTTAAGCTGGTACTAATGAAATCCGCTACCAATTTACTCTCATTCTCTCTATCCCACCCCATGTCCACTTTTTAAAGCTTACCTACTCTGTTAATTACTCATTTAATCTAGTATTTTATTACTCCACTACTGTAATTACTGTTACATTTAAACAATATATATTTCTAATTACTGTTACATTTAAACAATATAAATTTCTAATTACTGTTACATTTAAACAATATAAATTTCTCCCCCCAATATCTGCTTTCAAATTTTAATACAACCATTATGCTCCAGTTCGTGCAGCAATGACCTCTTTCCCTATGTGTGTTGGCTAATGCATTTGTGCCAGTGTTATTTTCAAAAGCGCTAGTGGCAGTACCACTTGCACTGTTATTTTGTCGCCAAATTAATTCTGTTGGGAACATGGATCATCCACCCTTTACCCCTATTTTTCTCCTCCTGTGGTGAACTGTCAATGAAATGTAGGCCTCCCCCCTCAAGTGCACTTTCTTCCATCTTGTGTGTCTCATTTGATTGTTCTGTGTTAATCGTGTATTCATGAGCCCAGTCTCCTCACTGAAAGATGTGTGCTCAAAGATGTAGCTAAATTTACTCTCTTGTGATGCGCTATCATTATGCACCCCCCTCTGTACCGTGCACCCCCATTATTCTTAAACAATCTTCCTTACTTTCAACATGTGTATGTCTGGTGTTTAACAAGTTATGGATTTCTCTGTTAATAAGGTGGTCATATCCACATTGCTCATGATGTCACAAATGTCTCTTCCCTAATGCATGGCCTAGTCGCCCCACTGTCACCCAGAAAAGAAAATGTTTTGATACCTATCACCACCCCTATGCAATTGTCCTCTGCATTATTGAGTGTGCGTGAGTGTGTGTGTCGGCGCGCGTCTCGCCCGCTCTGTCGGTGAAGCGGAGCATGAGTGTGTGTGGCAGAGTTAGTCAAATCAAGTTTGTCTTGGGCTGTCCTATTAGCGGTATAATGTCAATCTATGTCCTTTGAAATATTTGTTCCCCATCAGGAAGACCCCACCCAGTCATGTAACCGGTACCATTGCTATTGTGTCAGTGTTCTGTATGGGTGCTGGCTGCTGTGCAGTGCCCCTGTGTTGTCATTCTAGTCAGTCCTGGGGTAGTGGTGCTGTCATTTGTTGTGTCTGTACATGTAGTGGTAACAGTAGTGGTTAGTACTCTGCGTTGGTGCTTGTGGTGTCTGCTGAAATGATCCCATCCTGCCCCATGTATCCTCCCCACATGGGCGGTTCATATTGTGGTGACTGTTGACACTGCTATTGTGATTCTTGTGCGTGTGTGTTGAAGCTGTTTTTAAATGCCCCTCCCATCGCATGCTTGAATGATTTATTTTGTGCCTACTTGTCCTCATCTGCCTTTCTCTGCCCCTGTGTCATCAAATATTACACTCGCGGAGGTTCAGAAAGGTGAATCCCCTCTTCCCTCTGCTCGTGTTTGTTCAACATCAGCTGACCCCTCGCATTTTCCTTTTCCTTCGTGCACACAGTTCAACTGTAGCCATGTGCTTTTAAAGCTATTCCCGTGTAAGTGCTGTGTATGTGTGTCCTTAGCTATTGCTGCACATGTGCTTTTAAAGCTATTCCCGTGTAAGTGCTGTGTATGTGTGTCCTTAGCTATTGCTGCACATGTGCTTTTAAAGCTATTCCCGTGTAAGTGCTGTGTATGTGTGTCCTTAGCGATTGCTGCACGCTTCTGGAGAAGCCGCCTATGAGCAGCCATGGTCTTTTTAATTTACCTTCAGTACTTTTGAATCTTTGCACACTATGTTTTACTGACTTATTTCAGCATGGAAGCTGTGTGCTACACAACAAGTGAAGGGGAGTCATTTCTGTATTGTGTGATACATTTTACCTCTATTCAATTCGAAAATTTCGGTAGTCCGCTGTTCAGGGAGCAAAAGTTAGAAAATAATTGAACATTTTTTCAACTTCTGTGAGCCTTCTTTGCTCCGCACCTTAGCCAGTGCACTCCGCGTGCAATCCATCTTCACCAAACCATTGCCTTCTCCGGCACACCCCCACAATCTTGCGCATGTGTCTTCCACACACCGCCTCTGGGTCACCTATTCTCCAAAACCACACCACTATCTCCTCACCATCAAAACTTTGTGTCCTTATGCATCAATCTGAAGGTGACGTCACCAAACTAAAAACACAATGCAAATGAAAAGACAAATGTGCATACACAGAAAAATAACCCATTTCTCCCAACCCCACAAAAAATCCCAAAATAAAACCCCACAATCCCCACAGCTGTCTTCCTGTCTCAACTGGAACAAGGTAAACCACAATAAACTCTTATAATTGAACTGCACACACCGCGTCGCCTAGTGCATGATACGCTCCTCACCAGGGGACCTTAACCAGCCAACTATCTTCCGCACTTCGGGAACAATCTAGCTACCTCCTGCGGGAAAACATCATCCACTCACTGAACTAAAACGCTCAATTAGCAGGGAACCTCATCTACTCATTGATCTATAACGTCAATTCATAGGAAATCCAGACCCCGTACATGAAATCACCATCCAGACCAATCAGCGCGGCAATCCTGTTCTAGACCAATCAGCGCGGCACTCCTGTTCTAGACCAATCAGCGCGGCACTCCTGTTCTATGTGTAGGGAGTCACTACCCCACCCAATATGCTCAAAAACACAAGAAGGGACCACTGCCACCACCCCAGTCCCAACTACAATTCACGTGCCGATCACTACCAATGCGCTGAATTTTGTGACAATGTACAATCACCCACCACCCAATTTACAATCCCTCCCTAAAAAAAAATTAAAAAAAAAAAAAAAAAAAAAAAAAAACACTTTAACATTTCTACTTTAAACATTTCCCCCCCTCAGAGCCCATGTTGCTGGTTTACTTACATTTTCCTATGCTGCACTGGCAATTGCACCACTGCTGGACACTCCCTCAATGCACTTCACCGGACCCCTTCTCCTGCAGGGCTCTCACCTGCCCTCAAGCGGGGTATTTCCAAGTGGCCCCCGAAGCCTTTAGCCGGTTACGCGTTTTTCCGGTGGTCTTCAGGTGCAGGCGAGGGTCTCACAGCTTCCTTGAGTCGGCGGCAGGGAGCTCAGTCCATCACAGGGCTTGCGCAGGCAGAGCTCAATCACTCATGTTACAATGAGCAATGAGCCTCACAGAGGGCACCAACTTGTCGGGGAGAAGCTGGATCCCCCCCCACCCCCAGGGCAGTGGGGGGCCAGCAGCCATATCCTCACCAGCTATGGGAGGCCCCAACACCTCCCATATGGCCCCCAGAAATGCAACAGAGTTCCAAGCAGGCAGCAACATGTTTCAAACTGCTTTATTTCTAAGCACAGAAAAGAGAAAAAAGCCAAAGAAAAGCATCGTGAGTTCAGGCGCCGTCTCCCCCGGGGCTGTCTTGCAAGTAAGTTTTATAATCACACTGCAGGCTGACCTCACAGAATTGGATCAGCTCCCAGAAACCTATCTCCTCCTGTTATTGGCTGCAGAGTGGTGGGTTACATATGTAGCACTTATAGAGAGCCTGATAATTGGATATTTACCTCCTGCGTCAGTGGGTTGATTTAGCTGTGCCAGCCCCCCTTACCTAATTCTAATCATGTTGCAATGTGACTTTGTTCCCATAACTTTTTAGCTGGACAAGCAGTTCGCACCTGGTTCTGGCTTGTTACAAATTATGTTTCAATGTTGTGCGTGTCCTTGAGAAAATGTCTTTCTTTCCCAGAAAGAGAAAAAAAAAAAAGCACACTGGGTTGCCGTGATTTACTCGCATTTGTGGATAATTAAAAAATGTCTGTCTGCAGAAAGTAGTTTTATCTTGAATTTGCGGCCTTGGCAAGTCGGACTTCTTTTGCGAGGAATGTTGATAAGGCTCCCGCAGCCAGTGTTCAGTGTTCAGTGAGCGAAATGAACTTAGCTGTAATTTTCCTGAAACATAGCTTTACACTGTGCATTTAGTCCATGTTAGTTCATATAGGCATTTGCAAGCCTTTAAACAGGGATTTTTGTGTTTGTAGATTCTGATATTGCAGCATTGATTCTAATGTAGCATAGAAGTTGCACTGTTGGTGAAGTGGGTGTGTTTCAGCATATTTGTCACCCATGGGTGCGCTGGGGCGCTTGGGGTGCGGGGGCATGGATTTGGTCTCCATTTTCCCTCTTCAGATCATTTGCAGCGCACCATGATTGAATGTCAGTCAGACAGTCAGGGATGAGAGAGGAGGAAGAGGAGGGAAGCTTGAAGAAGAGCTGTATGTCATCTACATAAAACAGGAAGTGAGGAGAGAAGGAAGAGATCAGGTGGGCCAAGGGGGAAAGGTAAATATTGAAAAACCACAGCGAGAAGATAGAGCCTTGAGGAACACTGCAGGTGGAAAGTATGATAAGGCATAGAAAAGTGTCCAATTGAACATGGGAAGGTCTACTGGAGAGGAAGGAGGTCAACCATTCCATAGTCAGACCTGTGATGTCTACAGTATCACACAGCCAATTTATCAAAGGTGGAGGGAAGATCTAGGAGGAAAAGAACGGAAGGAGAGTTAGAGTCAAGATTATAGAGCAAGTCATTACAGGTTTTCCCTAGAGCAACTTCTCCAAAAGTTTGCCCAGAAAGAGGGTAATGGAGATAGGGTGGTAGTTAGCCAGGCAAGAAGGTTCGGCAGTAGGCCTTTTAAGGAGAGGGTGCACAAGGGAGTGCTTAAGGGGTAGTTGGAATCAGCCAGTGGAAAAGGAGTGATTGCAAAAATCAGCCAGGCTGGAGCAAGGGAGGCAATTTTGTCCTTGATAATTCTGGAGGAGCATGGGAGCACTTGTTTGGAGGAAACTTTCATAGATATTACTTGTTTAGAGACATCATCCGGTGCTATGGGCAAGAAGGAGGAGAGTAGGAGGGAAGGGGAGAGGGGGTAAAGGGAGGCCTGAGAGTGGGAGAGGGAGGAGGGAGAGGAGTAAAGAGAGGACAGGATGTCCTGGCTTTTGGTTGTGAAGTGCGAGGCCAGAGCTGTTCAGAGGACCTGGGAAGGCAGAGGTGAAGTGGAGACAGCAGTAGGATTGGCGAGTACCTTGCAGATTTTTAATAGTTCAGCCTTGTTGTTCGTAGCCCTGGTGATGTGGGCCTGGATATGGGCCCTCTTCTTCGAGTGGATGGAGAGTCTGTATTGCCTTTGGAGCAGGAGGCAGGCCAGTCTGTCAGGGGATGTGCTTGAAGCCAGCCACTTCGGTACAGCATCTCTGCACTTGCATTTCAGAGAGGCTAGAACAGAATCAAACCAGGTGTTGCACTTGGAGGCAGGCTTTATGCGGATCCTCATGACAGGGGCAAGGATGTCCAGCGTGTTGGTGATTGAGTGGTGAAAGTGTTGTATAAGTGTGAGAGCCAGTGGCTGGAGTGGGAGGCGGAGTGAAAGAGGTGGCAAAGGCAGCAACTGTCACTCGCTTCATCGGTCAAATGATGGAGAAGGAGACTGGCAGTGCAGGCAGAGGCTTAGCCGGGGTACCCAAGAGATCCAGATGAGCGGACATGAGAGCATGGTCAGACCAGGAGAGAGGTGTAATGAGAGGGTTGGAGATGGGGATGTCTGCGGTGATGAGAGCATCCAAGGTGTGTCTGGCAGAGTGGGTAGGACCAGAGGGTAGAAGGATGAGGGAAAGAGAGTCACAGAGGCAGTGCACGAGTCCAGTGGCCACATCAGGAGAGTCAAGGTGAATATTGAGGTCTCTGAGGAGGATAAGCTTAAAGGTAGAGGCCAGGAGAGAAGAGGTGAGGTCAGCCAAATCCCAAAGGAAGTTTGAGACTGGACCAGAGTCAGCGAGAGAATAGGAGAGACACCAAACCTGCAGATGAGGCATCGGAGGGAAGAGTAGGACGGAGTGGGTATGATAGTTGCAGGTACCCATTCATGGAAGATTAGGGTCACTCCGCCTTCAGACCGGTTAGGCCTGGATCTTGTAGCCCTCAGGGAGGAGTGTGTCAAAAACAGTGACGAGCTGGCAGTGAACCATGTCTCAGTGAGAGAGAAGATGTCAAGTTCAATGACTCCAAGGAGGTGAAAGATGTCAGAGGAGTGTTTAACGGCAGAGCGAGAGTTGAGCGTTGCTAAGTGAAGTTGGTTGCCACCTTTGAACATCTTGCGAGGAGGGGTACAGGGATGTGGTACACCTGTTTGTGGTGGTGAAGGGGGCAGGAGGATTGCAGAAGGAGGAGTGGCAGGAGAAGGGAGGAAGTTGATGAGAGACAGAAAATGCCTATCAAGAAGGAGGATGTTGCGCTGAGAACCCTGGGCCATCACTGTGCCATTCTGGTAGACATTAAGGATGCACCTAGAGGATGGCAAGGGGGGGCAAGAGTAATACCCATTTAGTTCCACCATTAATGGGTGAAGAAGAGAAAAGGGAGAGGACTGAGACCATATGGGAGTCCATGAGTCCGGAGAGGGAGCGACAAAGAGGATGTCAGTGACAGTCTGCCCGGAAGCATCATTGACGTAGGTGTGAGCGATGGGCAGGCTTGGGTTGGAGACCAGGATCTCTTTCTTGAACTGTTTTACTTTCAGGCTTCGAAAGAGAGGCAGGATAGGTGATAGAGTAGCAGTTGGAGTATATAGAGGAGATGGAGAGCACCACGGAGGGAAAGGGCAGACATATAGAAGGAGGGTCAGAGAGACAGAGAAACTTCACAATGCACAAAGAACTCACCAGTCAGCCTAGCAGCAAGACAGGCACAGACAACATAAGGGGCACACCGTCAGACAGGTTTACCGAAAGGGGTGTTTCGCTGCTCCAGCAGCGGAGGAGGAAGGGAGGTGGCTCAGGAGGGATGAGCACTTCTCAGGAGGACAAGAAAAATGACTTACATCACCAGGCAGAAGGCAACTTCTTGTGATTGAGCATCTGGTGTATGATTCGACCCACCCTCTCCAAAACAAGAATTCCTTCAGCAACCTGGGACAATTGGGCTCCACAGCCCGGAGGAAGAGGAGTCCCCGCTTTCTTTTACCCCATAGGGGGTCCTGTGTACAGATGGGTTGCTATGTAATCTCCTGTGGCTGCAGTGCTGCTGTAATTTAAACCCCTCTGACCTCGGGCATTGCAAGCCAGCCTCATGTCTATGGGCCTGATGGTGATCCCCCTGGCCTGGATGTCCCAGTAAGTCAGTGTCCTCTAGGATCTCAAACCAGACAGGCCTCGAAGGGCCACCGAGTAGCCAGCACGGCCATGCCCAGGAAGTGCCGGTCAGATCTGAAATCCCTAGTGATTCCTTTTACCAGGCACCAGGAGGCCAGGGGGCAGTTAATCTGCTCAGTGGATTTCTATCAATAACGGTTCCCCCACGAAGTTGCAGTGCCAGAGCAGCAGCTGCAAGGTTCTGGACTCAGCCAGCGGCGGAGGTGCTCTCACGGGTAGCTCTAGCGACCAGCCACCCACAAGGCACTCCACCACCGGAGGCACAAGGGCGTGTTGATCTTCCAAAATGGCGGTCAGACTGCGGTAGACCCAAAGTGCTCCCACACCACCAGGCCAGCGCCTCAATACTCCACCAGGTGCGCCTACCTCCTCATCAGTGCTCTCAGGGTCAGAGCAATTTTTCTTCCTCCGTGTTTCATGGCTTGCACGGGTGGGATGGCAGTGTCTGGCCGGGGCACAGGAGCAGCCTCTTGCAGGGTCTAGCTGTGGAACAGGAAGTCAATTTGTTCACTGAGGTTTCTCTGCTGCACAGACACACTGCAGGCAAGCCTACGTGTAGTGCGAACCTGCTATGGTTTATGTAGGGAGAGGTCTTTGCTTCGCCTCACTTCACGGAAAAGTCTTTAGTCAGGGCACCTGGTGTAACTCTTTGTTGTCCTCTGCATTCTTACTTTAAAAAAAAAATGTATTTGCATAGATTTGTTCTTCAGCTCTCTCTTGTCACGCTGAGGCCACTTTTCAGTGCAATAGTGACAGGATTAACAAGGAGCCCGTTGGTAATGTCAAGGCGTTGGCTCAACGAACAGTATTATCCATTGGTGATGACCCTTATTAAAGGTGAACATTACAATGACAAACTTGGGGTAATGTCAGTGTATTTGTGCGCTATGGTACTCCCTAATATATAAGAAGTGGGTAAGCCTCAACCCTAATTGAGGTGTTGCCCTATATCTTTGGCTTTTTAATTCTGAACATTCTCCAATGACTCCTCCTGTCATAACATATGCCATATCTCGGGTGCCTTTACATAACATATTCAAACATATTACAGGGCTGTCATACCCTCAATAAAACAGTGGACACGTGTTTCGACCCCTAGGTCTTTCTCAAGACTAACACTCTATTCAAGGCGCTTGCTGATCGCCTGAAAAACCATATAACAAAATTAAGTATACAAATATAAGCAACTCTAAATGTCATAGAATACATGAACATAAAATAACAATAATCCCAGATCAATAAAACAATTCCTCATGATAATGGTAAAAAACACAAAAGCCAGCAACCAGTGAGAAAACAGAGAACATGAAATATTAGCTCGTTTCAATTATTGGAGTCCTTCATTCTCTTAAACTTCAAACCACCATTTGTGTCTGATCTGATCTTTAGAGCACTTTATTATCTTGTGCATTGATGCAAGAGCATCCCCCACCACACCATTATGACAGGCACTAGGTTACACGCACCATGGTGTGTCTATGCTTATTCGTATCATTCCATCTGTGGATTATTAGTATGTGTCATAGTCACAATCCAGGTGACATTATTGCCTATTTATTGTGCAAGATTATTTGTTGTGAGTCGCATGGAAATTTCAATTGATTGGCCTGTCATTTATCGGGCATATCAATTTGATCAGTGTCACTGAGCTGAATTCTAAAAGAAAACATGCATTTTACATTCTTGGATGTCCAAAAAAATCATGCATCGTATTAGTGTCTCGGGAGGATATCTCAGCAGCAACGTGCTCACCTTGGAAGCAAAACAACACAGAGCAACACAGACTCGAACCCCGGGTCCGCACTTAGAAACCTCTGGGTCAATTATATAATCGGGTTTATTGGACCCCCGAAAGATTATGCAAGAGAGGTCTGAAAGATGATCCAGGTTGTTGGAATTGTGTTCATGAGAGTGGTACATTGGAGCATATGTTGTGGGACTGCAGGAAGGTGCGAGAATTTTGGACGGAATTAGGGCAGATCTTCGAGAAGGTTTTGAATGAGAGGATCGAGCTTGATTTTCGAACACTGATCTTGGGTTGTGATGATAACTTGTTAGATCTAACACAATGCCAGAAGAAATGGTTATATAGAGGTGCCATGATTGGAAAAAAAATCATCTTAAGGAATTGGAAAACTGCCACTACCTTACACAAAGATGTTTGGTTTCATGAAATGCATAGTCTGGCTGATGTGGAAAAGTTTTTATACAAAAGACAAGACATGAAAATGCTATTTAATAAGTTATGGGGAAGATTTCTTTCAATATACTGAAAATGACAATTGAATATGTTCGGATGTGAATTCTACGATTGGGGGGTGGGGTGGAATTTGTGTTCAGTGATTTGTAATCTTGTATATAGTTTATTTTTGTATCACCTTGATGTTTTTAATGTATTGTATTGTTAAAATTGAAAAAAAAAAAAAAAAAAAAAGAAACCTCTGGGTATTGATCACGTTATAAATAAGGTCCGCGCTTGGAAACCTCTGAGTATTAAGCGTGTTATAAATAACCTATCATATCATATACATTGTTAAATCTAACTCACCAATGAGTTTGTCTGCGAGTCCTCCTGCTCAGTGATAAATATAATAATTCAGTTCGGTGAGCTGAAAGTACATTAATTCTGTCAGTCCCAATAAATGTGGCTAAGATTCCAGTGTTGATTGTGAATACATGGATGTCCTGTCTTTTTAACTACTCTGTATGTCCCACATCATTAATAGCAAAGCACTTTATACTCACGTGCACATCCTCTAATGGGATAATTGCCAATGATCAGACAATTATCCCCAAGATGGTAATTCTTTACAATTGTTTTAGTATGACCCCTAACTTATTTTGAAGTGTGATTGTTCTACTGGTAAGTACCATAAAACGAAAGAACATTGAGTGTGAATCTCAAAAATCATGCTACCAATTACAAAACATAACCCAACATGGCCCATCCAATGACCCAAATGTACCTTTATTTCAATAACTACCCTTGTTAAGGTGTAGTTTTCATTGCTCGGCGTGCCGTGATTGCATCCACGCGGCAGCCATTTGGTTGAGAGATTTATTTCAGTATGAGGAGTGACGCCACGCGTACATAACGCATGATGTCACTTCCTTTCCTCCATAATGTAAATAGACATTATTACCGCGATCACAGAGTAATGGTGCTGTTACCCTGCTGAAGTGAATATTGCCAAATATGTCTAATGTGAATTCAGACTTTTGCTGCTCACAATAACTAAATGTGTTATTTTAGCAACTTGAAAGGGGTAGCAGTATTAGCTGTATAGCACAATCTCAAATATTTCTCTGTTTTCTCCCTGGTTGGTGTCTTTTGTGTTGTTTACCATTAAAAATGTGGAATTGTTTTATTGATCTGGGATTATTGTTATTTTATGTGCAAGTAATTGTATGACATTTAGAATTGCTCATATTTTTATAGTTAATTTTGGAATATGGTTTGTCATTCGATCAGCAAGTGCCTTGAATAGAGTGTTAGTCTTGAGAAACACCTAGGGGTCAAACAACGTGTTGACTGTATTTTTCGAGGGCATGATATCAAGGGCATGACAGCCCTGTAATATGTTTGAATATGTACACCAAATCTGTTGGTTGTCTTCATGACCATCAGTCTGGCTTCAGAGCTGCCAGAAGCACGGAAACTACTTTCCTGAACATCTGTGAAGACCTGCTCTCCAACCTCGACTCCAACATTCCGTGTGTCCTCATCTTGCTTGATCTCTCTTCTGCCTTTGACACTGTCAACCATGCCATCCTGCTCAACCGTTTCCGTGATAACCTGGGTATCACTGGTCAGGCTCTGGCATGGCTGACCTCTTTCCTCTCTAACCGACCCTACCAGGTCCAACGTGGGTCCTTCCTCTACAATATCTTTTTCTGTGGTGTCCCACAGGGATCTAACCTCTCTCCCTGGCCGTTCAACCAATACTTGGCACTGCTTGCCCACTGCATCTCCGCTCTCTGCCGCAACTTTCCGTGCTATGCGGATGATACCCAGCTAATTTTTAGGCTACCCTCGGCCTCCTCCTCTCCTTCCCTCATCTCTGACTGTCTGTCTGCTATACAGGAGTGGTGTGCCGCTAATGACCTCTGCCTTAATGCCAGTAAGACTGAGATTTTACTCATTGGCACACCCACACCCTCCTTCCCTGCAGCTCTCTGGCCGGCCTCTCTTGGCCTTCTTCCTGCTCCCACCTGCAAGGCTAAAAACCTCTGGGTCATCTTTGATTCTACACTCTCCTTCTCTCCTCACATCTCTGACGTCTCTAAGAAGTCACACTACCAGCTGCACCTCCTAAGAGGTATTCTTCATTTCCTCTCCTTCCCCCAGATGCTCACAGTCTCCAGAGCCCTGGTTCTCTGTAAGCTGGACTATTTCAACAGCCTCTATCTAAATCTGTCTGCCTCTACTCTCCGCCCTCTGCAACTTATCCAGAATAGGACTGCGAGACTTGTCCTTGGCCTCAAGCACAGGGATCATATCTCTCCAGGACTGAAATCTCTGCACTGGCTCCCAGTGGCTGCAAGGATTAATTTCAAAACCCTCTTTTTTTTTTTTTATTGTATTTGGTTAAAAACCTTTACAAAGAAAATTTTTTTCATACAAAACAGAATTTTCACCAGTTCATTTTCCCATTTTGACATGAATCACATACATTATATATGCTACCTAATTAAAAAGAATTTGTGCATAGCTAAACAACATTCCTACATGTATCACATACCATATAAGTATTTATAGCTCATCTTATATCATTTATATCCTTTAGCTCAGATTCAATAATTATTAAAACAGATAACAATCTTAAAATGAGTTTAGTACTTTCACCAAGCATGCATCGCTGCCATAGTACTTCACGCGATAGGTTTGAGTTAGAGATTATATAGTTCCCAAACTTCGATAGTCTCAACATTTCAAAATGTTCACAGTAGATAACTAGATGTTTAAGAGACTCAAGAGAAAACATATCCTTACAAAAACGGCAAAAACCATTGTTAGATTCTTTATCAGAGGTGCCCCATTTGCACAATCGTTCATTGGTGTGAAATACATTCAATTTGAACCGTAAATAAATATTACGACCTATAGCAGAAGGAAACTGTGTAATATAACCAGCTCTATCTCCCAATTTTCTTCTGAATTGGGCAAATTCGTAGTATAAGCGGTAAGACCCAATTCTATCAGCCTGACAGCTCCAGTAGTAGCGATACAACTTTTGTTTGCAACTAGGTAAACCTAGTATTAAGTCATCTTTCAGGATGCCCAAGAGAGCCATTAGATCGTTCATTTTTTCCACGTATCGGGTCAGAGATTTCATACAACCCATGTGAAGAAATTCATTAAGGTCTTCATACAGTGAATTACCAGGGGGATCCAGGATTTTTGTATAGTTATTCAGGAGTCTCCAGTTCCGTTTGGCAGATATAGGGAGGATACCTAGTTCATGACGAACAATATCATTTGGGACTGATGCCGGAAGCCCCAAAACGCTTTTCCAGATCCCACCTTGAAGTGTGTCTAAGATATCGTCTATCTCATATATACACATGTCTAATATATAGAGTAGCGATGGTTCGACTTTAAGGAGGTAGAATTGGATGACAGGTAAAAGAGAAAAGCCACAGTATTTACCCATAATTATTTTCATCTGTGAAATTAGAGGTTTAGATTTCTCACATATTTTCTTTTTCCACCAGATTTTTGAGTAAGCATTCGATAAAGGATACCCTAGATATTTAATTTCATGTGTAATGGTGACCCGAGTATTTTCCATGAGCCAAGTGTATGGGCAGCTCTTTTTATAACCATCCCTAAAGATGATAATTCGGGATTTGTGGTGATTGATTCTCAAGTTATGAGTATTTGCATAGCGGATGAAAGCATTTAGTTTATGCTGGAGACCAAAAGGTGTTCTATCTAAAATAAGAATGTCATCAGCAAAACCAATATAATTCAGTCTTGTGCTACCAATTAGGATTGGATAGATGACTTCTTTTGTCCAACATTCCTCTATGTCACAAGTATACAGATTAAACAGTACGGCAGCCAGAGTACAACCTTGTTTCAATCCAATTTACGATGGAATTTTGGCAGTTAACATGCCTTCTTTATTAAGGCGCACTCTGTAGGTTGTGTCTGTATGGAGAAGCCGTATTAATGCGATCAAATAAGCCGGGAAACCCAACACCTCCATCTTCCACCACAGGTGTTCCCTTATCACGGTATCGAATGCTGAACTCAGATCAAGAGCTGCCATATAGACAGCACCTGTGTTGTTATGTTTGGAGTTCCACTCGATGTGAGATATCAGTAAAGCATTAAGAGAGCATCCCATGTTCTGACGAAAACCAGTTTGAAATTTTGATAGGATGGCATTGGTTTTCATATAGACTTGCATTTCTTCAAGGATCAGTTGGGAGAATACCTTAGAGGATGCGTCAGTTAACGCAATCGGGCGAAAGTTACCAGGGTCATTAATAGGGCCTTTTTTATATATGGGGATGACAGTAGCTGAACACCATGAACTAGGAATTGCTTGAGAAGAAAATATCACATCAAATTTGTTTTTTAAAATGGTAGCCCACAAGTGGATATCCGATCGAAAAAGACAGGCAGGGATGCCATCAGGTCCCATAGCCCTTGAAGGATTTAGTTTCTTAATTGCACGTGTTACATCTTCAATGCTCCAAGGGGAGCGATTAGGTATTGTATTTTGAATTACAGTTTTGGAGTTGTTGTGGAATACTAAAGGTAACTCGTATTTCAGCCTAATGTAGTTTGCCCACTGATCCGCTGAGATGGCATTTTCTTTCAACCCCACATTATCGCCGTTAATCAGTCTTAATAAGGACCATATTTTGCGTGTGTCGTTTTTCAAAATATGATACATCATGTTCTGATTATCTTTCACATAAAGTTGTGTTTTTAGATTTTTGACAGCAGTTTTATGTGTAGCAAGGATTGCCCTTTTATGAGAGTAGTATTGTGTAGATTCCAGAGATAACCTAGATAGATGTCGTAGTTTAAAGTTTCTTAGCTTCTTTAATTTAAAGATCTCAATATCAAATTTATGTACATGATGTTTTACATCCAGAGCCGATTTTCTTTGTTTTGCTATTTGTAGTAAATGGAATTCGATCCTCTTTGAGATAAATTGATCTATATATAAAGAGTCACTCTCAGTCACTAATGGATTCAGATCAAGGTCATCTCTGAGTCGCTCTGATAGCTGATGGCATACAAGAGGGTTCCACCTCACAGATATGCCCGCTCTGTCATTCTCAACCATTTGTAGAGAATGATTAGAAGTCAATCCCCAACCTTCGATTTTTAGATTTATCAATATCGCATTATGGTCACTAAAGCCCAAGTTTAAAACATTTACAGTGTCAATTTCCAGACAAAGATTAGATGATTTAAAAAAATGATCAATATGAGAATGATGTCCTCCCCTAGACCATGTATATGTGAGATCCATCATTCCAGTGGGAATTATCTGAATATCCCAATTAAGAAAGAACTCCACCCATTTTCTCCCATTCATAGCAGATGTAGTATCTGTATGGGATTGCTGTCCCGGGTCTATATTGTGGATTAAACAGGAGGAATTAAAATCACCCCCCACCACCACACCAACTTCCTCATGGTGTATGAAGATACCTTCTAAGATGGAATCAAGAATATCGATGATATTATTAAGCATTATTAGCTTTCTATTCCAATAAATGCACATAAAAATGATATATTGATCCTGTGGAGATACAGGGAATAGTTCTATAACTAATACATTGGAATCTTTATAAACCAGCCTGGTTGGGGATTTACAGGCGTTATTTACTAAAATTGCTAGGCCACCTGAGGGCCGACCCTTATTCCCTCGAGTAGCAGGTTGTGAGTAACAGACAAAACCTTCGACAGATAATTGAGATACATACATAGTTTCCTGTAGTAGAACTATAGCAGGGATCTTGTCGCTCTCGCATGAACCCCACCATCTATTAAAGTTAGCAAGCCCACAACAATTCCAAGACAAACATACAAATGATTGTTGATGATATGCCGGGCTAGGAAGATGGATTCGTCGCTGTTAATTGCGAGGCTGAATGTATGCCCGACAATGCAGCAGCCATTGCTATTATCTGTCGGACCAGATCACCACTAATTTGTTGAGGCAATGATTGCATCATTTTCTGGTCAATTGTGGATGTTGGTACCAGTGGCTTATCCAAAAAGACCCTCGCATCTTCATCAGATTGGATCAAAAAAGGAGTTAAGCCAATGGAAACAAAGTTTTCCTTCTGTTCCCAGATAAGTTTCATAATCAGTCTTGAATATAGGCCACAGGTCATCCTGTTGTTATTTTTATCTGCAGGTCTTACCCAGTCTATATCATCAGATCTCAGAGTTCGCAGGCAAGGTATTGTGTGAAAAGCTTTTAGCAGGGAAGAGCGATTCAAGTTTTGTTTAACATTAACATTCGGATCACTCTCCCAGCCAAGTATGTATGGAGGTTCGCGTATGGACTCAAATTCATTATGACCCGTCTTATGATTGTTAATGGGAGAATCTACCATTTTATGGTTTATCGTTTCCGCCAATGTCAGATTAGTATTTTCATTAGATGACTTGACTATGGGAGGTGGAATATTGGACCCCGGATCAACTATAGGGTCCTCCTTAGGTTCCTGGGATCGCAACAAGTCCCCACCCAATACACCCAACATCCAGGGTTCGTCGGAAGAAAAATGGTGAAAGGTTTCCAATTTAGCCGATTGTATCTTAGAGTCCCTAGATACAGTGGCATTAGTTTTCACTTTGCTAGAAGAAGTTTGTTTCTTACTTATAGGATAGAATTGAGAGAGGGACATTTGTGAACCCCCACTTATGGATTCCGGGGGATTAAAACAAGATGAGTTAGATTGGCAATCAATCTGCTCCTCATTCATATGTACATTCACCTTTTTTTTTTTTTTATTATTATTTATTTTCCCCTCCTTATTTTTCTCATTGTTCTTCTCATGGGGATTGATATCTAATAATACCCTGGATTCATCATCCAGCTGAGAAAGATTTATTATCTCCTCATTCTCAAAGGTGACTGGTATTACATTAGATTTCTCAACTTGTACAATCCTTGCCTGTTTTTTTATTAAGGCTAACGCTTTGGCTTTCCTTTTTTGGGCCCTTCCCGCCAGTCGCTTTTCCCTCCGGGTTAGGACTGTTATAGGCTTAGGTATCAGATCACCCACAGTAGGGTCAGACATTTCCACCATTCCTATCCGGGAACAATCTCCCGCAAGATCAATTAAGTCCGTCAAATGAGAGGGACTATCAGAACCATATGACTTGTTTGTATCATCTATCAATTGATCAACGGGAGTAGCTGTAGTCTCTATGGACTCTTTGTTCATTTTGTCTAGGTGCTGCTCAATTTTTTGAACTGTCGTGAAAACTTTGTGCAGATCATCCACAATTACATCGGTCTGTGTACAGATCGAATTAAGTGATTGAGTCTTTAGTGTAGCCGCATATGAGAACTTTGTCTGAGAAGGATTGTTGAAAATACCATCAAACTGTGTGGCACTATCTACCATATCCTTTTTCTTGTATTGTCTATCCGAGAGAGCTGCGACAGCATCACATGTAAACAGGAGGCCTTCAATTCTATTAATTTTGTTGGATAGTTCAGAAATTGATTCTCTCATAATTCCCATTTCATAATGAGAGCGCTCATGTCCCTTGTCCAGTAAGTTTAAGATTCTCGCGAGAACTGGGAAGTCTGAACTCAATGATGGTGCATCAAGGATGATGCTTGCAGATTGAGCATCATTATTGGAAGTATCTTTGTCTTTTCCATTAAGGCTCGACTGAAATTCTTGAATATCCAAATTCATTCGATCATTAATTGCTAATTGGGCACTAATGGCCTTTGGGGAACTCACCATAGGTTTGTTGGGAGATACATGGGACTCAAAGTCCTTTTCCCAGGGCAATTTTACATTCTCGTCACATATGGGATCAAGATTTCTTTCAGAAGGTATCATGCCTTTAGTACTCAACATAAAAACATCTTCTCTCCCCACTAGTTTCTGGTTAGCGGGCGTAGAAGGACCTAAACCCTCTGCATTGTCCAGAAGGCCTTGTGGGGCCTGGGGCTGCAATACCTTCAACTCTCTCTTCCAAAATATCTTCCTTCTCGAGCTCTTCGCTCATCCGCCTCCAACTCCCTCAGTGTCAGTTGCTTCTCCAAGCAACGAGTTGATGGTAGATCTCTCTCCTTGGCAGGGGCCTCCCTCTGGAACAGCCTTCCCGCCTCCCTGAAACTTGCGGAGAACCATCTCGGGTTCCGGAAGCACCCCAAAACCTTCCTCTTTGCTTCTGCGTTCTCTCCCCCTCTCCTCTGCTGAATTCCTGGCTAAATCTTCACTGGCTACCTGTCCACTCTTTCTGATCTCGGGCCCAGGCCCCGCCACTTACACGCCTGCACTGCCTCACTGGCAACCCCTCCACCTGGGGACTGTATTCTGTATCCCTACAGTCCCCCTACCAGCCCTTATGCCTGCTCTTACCTTGCACTTGCCCCTATCCGGCTGTTGTATTTATCTACATATTCTACTATCCCATGTACTGCACTTTCTCCCCTCCCTTCCCCCACGCACTTTTCCCTTTCCCCCTTCCCATGCACTTGCGCAATGTGAATGACACCTGGCTTAGTATGATCGTTGTCTGTCTTTCCTCTGTTCCCCCTCCCCGCCTCGTCACCCCTCGAAACACTTGTGTATAGGCACGTTATAAATGCCATATCATATCATATCATCATCATATCATATATCATATCATAAATGCCATATCATATGTTATGTAAAGGTGCACAAGATATGGCATATGTTATGACAGGAGGAGTCATTGGAACATATTGAGAATTAAAAAACCAAAGATATATCAACTATGGCAACGCACAGTCTGTTTTGTTGATATTCACTATCTATGAAAATAACAATGTATTCAGAGTGGATGTTCTCCTCCTCTGGAGGGTCAAATCCTCGGCCTCTAATTAGGATCAGCTGTTCTATGTCTCTCTGAGGGCCAGGGTGCTGATAAGGGGCCCTGCAGAGACCTACAGGGCCTGATTCACAGAAGTGTTTTATAATGGGGTAATCCCTTTGGACATTGCTGTGTAAATAAGGTGCATAGTCTCCCGCTATAAATATTCTTAGACTGCAGAGTAGGTCTTGGTGCAGAGCAGACACCCAGCGTTTTTCCAAAGCTGCTGTTGCAGGTACGTTAAAATGAGTCCATCACAGGCAATACTTTAGCTAGTATGTTGACAATTGCTAAATTTGCACAGCATCCATGGGTTTCTTATGAATATTAATGTGACCCCTTGAAGGATAATACGAATTGTCCACGATGCAAAATATGTCCGGGAGGATAGCTCAGGGACAGAGTGCTCACCTTGGAAGCAAAACCATGTAGAGCAGCACAGGCTCGAACCCTGGTCGGTGCTTAGCTTCTGGGTATTAAGCGCATTATAAATAATCAGTCAGAACAGATACCGTATTGTTTCATATTTCTTCGACTACAGTACTAGGAAATATTTTCTTCAAATAACTACTTTTTTAAACATGTGCTCAATTCTATGTAAACATTGTAAATGAGGAAAAGAAGGGGGTCACTCAAGTTAGGCGATTGTTGGTGAAATACCACGCTCGGCAGTGACCACAAGCGCTTTGGCATTTAATCATTTAATCATTTCCACATGTTGCACTAGCAGTGGTGGAATTTCTTGAACACGCCTTGATGTGTTCCAGAAATGCCCCCTCCTCCACGGCTACCTTAAAAAAGTGGCGGTGAAAACGAGTGACGCGCTGAAGCGGGTCATATCATCACTGTGCATAGTTTTAGTGAAGGAATGGGGTGACAAACATTTAAGCAATTCATGTGTAAGGTGATGAGTGGGGGGGGAAAGAGAGGCTCACTTTCTCGCCCCCTTGCATAGCACCTAGTAAAAACTGTCTTTTGACCGTATTGAATGGAACACCTTTGCTTCCCGTCTGTACAGTAAACCAACTTTTAAAAAAAAAGTAGGGGCCGGTTTGGCATTCTCCTCTTAGTTGAAGGTGAAAATCGGTGTCAGGTGCATTTGAGAGATGCAATAGGGAGAGCGGAGGGAGTGGCGAGACGGACTCAGGGGAATATTAGCAAAGAGAGACAGCTGCAGGGCAGGGAGCGCAAGTGAGGCAGTTGTGCAGCTGGGGGAAGGGCGACGGGAGAGAGAAAAAAGAGGAAAGCATAGGGTGAAAGGTGCATGGTGATGGGTGGTCTGAGAAAGCAGTGGCACGGGGTAGAAAAGTACGGTGAGAGAATGGTGCAGGGGGGAAGTGCGGAATAAAGGAATCGCACAGGACTGCAGTGAAGATGAAAAAAGTGTACACAGAGAAACAAGGACAGGTGAGACTAGGGTGCAAACCTGGGCTTACTGATAGGGTAATAGCGCAGTGCCTGTAAGGCCTGCCTGACTGACCAGGGTGGGCCAGTTTGTTTCTTTTTCAATTTCATATGCTCGGTTTTCTCCTGTCAACTGCGCATTCAAAATGACTAAATGAAGTCAGTTAATAACTGGGCACCTAACTTTTTTTTAACCAATTATACTCTCTGTCATATCCATTTATTGTATTAGTGCGCGATGGCCCTTGCGCGCAGCATTGTGACAGTTGGAGACGGTTGTTCATACATTCTTGGTCCCTCAGGCTTGAACAGTGTTGGGGTCTTTTTGGCCCAATAAACTTCATTGTGTTTATCCTATTGAACTGTGTGCAGTCCCTTAATTCCAACACTCTCCTAATGTGATTCCCTTCAGAAATGAATCCCTCCACACTACCTAAACAGAGCAAAACAAGAAATAAGAAATAATTAGACTTTTGGCATTTATTCTATTTAATTGTTTTTTTATAACACGCCTAATACCATAACTGAGCTGCTTTCTAAGCACTGATTCAGGATTCGAACCTATGGTCTTGTTTCCAAGATCAGCCATTACCCCTGTGCTATCCTCCGTTCATGACGAACCATGCGCTCACCGCGAGGCACCAGCGGATATCAGAGATCAGCTTCTTCTTGGTTTGCCTCCTTCCTGCATGATAGGCAGGTGAGGCTGAGCTCTTGCTCTTTCTTTGCCAATTCAGCAGCATTGACGTGTGATGGGACCCAATAGTATCTCCTGTTGCCTTGTTTTTTAAAGTCTTTCTTGATCTAGTGGCTGACCTTACTGTACCTTACTCCTGTTGGCCCTATGCTGATGATACGCACATCGCCTTCACTCTGGGTAGTTCCTCACACAATGATGTCTCCACAGCTTAATGCCTGTCCAGCATCAATGTGGTGTCCAGCATCAATCATTCAATGCTTGAATGATTGATGCATGCTGGTGTCCCAACACCACCAAAACTGAGATCATCTGTCTCGGTTCTCCCATACCGCGAGCTCTACATTTCAAACCTACAGGATATCATCAAGCAGGCGGATCAACACCTCCACTTGCTGAAACGCATGCTACCAAATATGTGTCACAAGGGGAGATCACCAGGGTTATAGTGCTCTCACATCTAAATTGTTTTGGGTGATTCCTTGGTCTATCCAAACTCCTTGCAGGCCAATCACAAGCAGTCCAAAATATGGCAGTTATAATGGTCTGGCAATTGAACCAATGAACCACATCCCCCCAGTTCCCTCATTTCAACACTGCCTACACGTGGAAAGTCCTCCTGCCTTAAACACACTGTGAACAACAGATCACGCACATTGGGGAGTTGGATCACACTGACTTCTAAAGATGGTCACCATGTTCTACCTATTCAGACGCCTAAGGTTAGCCCATCCGTTTTCTCTCTTATCATCCTAGGTCAGAAAATAATAGAAGGGGGAAGTTACTAAACACATCTAGTGGGACTCTTCGGAACAATCTCCTTATTATTTTGAGGCTGCTAGAATACCATCTTCGCTACTGGAAATTACTTTTTAAGCTCTCTTTTGTCAAATAATCAATACCGACATTGGCCCGTCATCAACAACTCTATTGCCCCTCTGTCTTGCTATGTTTGCACTAGTGTCATGTTGATCTTGGTCCCTGCTTGCACTTATTTCCACTAGTATTTAAGTGCATTGTAATGCTGACATGTTTATAGTATACCGCTGCCTTTCCTTTCACCCCTGGCATTTAACTGTTCCTGGAAAGTGCCAAGGCTTTAAGACTCAAACCCCTCTTTATCACCCCCTCCCCTTCCCTTTTTTGCCTTTCCATTTGGGCCACTATGAAATCACTGTGAGAATGATTTGTAACGTTATAAAACATCAAGAAATAAATACAATTCATGGGCATTGCACATTTTCCACTCAGCCACCGAAGATTGGGCTGCACCATTGCAGCAATCCCCATGCTACCATACCCCCATGCCACCCCGATGGAAAGGCTTTCCATCACCATGGGGGAAGATCCAAGGATGGCTCCCAAATCGCAGTTAATGGAAGCAAACAATATATAGGCCTGCCCCCTGGAATAGGACCAGTCATATTCCCTCAATGAGACCCTTTCTTTCTGCTCCACTGTGCCTATCAGCTGGATACAGGGGGGCAGGGGGTGGCAGAAATGCATATCTTCAATGATGTGCTTCATGAAGGCATGTGTTGGAACAGTGCCCAACACCCTCAAGTCAGAAGGTTTTCCACCGACTTGTGAGAGCAGCATGGGGACTTATAGGTTGGGGTGTTCCCCCAAATGTGTCCTCCTCTGGAGGGAAGGGGAGGTGAAAATTGATCACTAGCCCCAGGCATTTCTTTATCTTAAACATGGTTTGATGTCCTTGACCCTGGCCCTCTGGCAAACGGTTAGGCCCCACTGTCCCCCAACGACAACCTAGCCTTTTTTTCAATTTTAATAATTGTTTTATTATTGATTAAGATACTGATGATGATACATATATTAACCTATTACAGACTTTGTGCGGAACAGGTAACAATAAAGGATGAACAGAAATTGAAAATCTTAACAAGCAAGAACTTGATCTATACCAAAAACATTAATTAATCAAAATTAATAATTATACATATTAGAACAAGAATAGAAGTCGGAAGTAGTACCAATTGAGCATGGATTATTATAACATGTCTGTAAAGAATAACTAGATGGGGAAAAGAATAGAAATGTGGGGAGACATACTGGGAGACAGACAGGAGACATACAAGATATTGATGGGAGCAGGGTGGGAGGGATGTGTATAATAAGTTATATAATAAAACTGATATTTCCATTTCTATAATAACATAAAACAGGCATTTTAATTTAAATATAATCATCTGGTTAGTAAATTATATATGAGAAAACATGTTCAGGAGCCATGAGCAGTTGCATAGAAACAGTTAAGATAGCGGATGAAATATTGTCATTTAGCATTGTATTTAGGAATTGTATTTTGATTATTAGCCATGCACATTTCCATTTTATGAGTATGACAAATAGCGTTCCACCATCCTCTGGTAGAGAGCGATCAAAAGTCTTTCCAGTTAGCTGTGATACATTTCAAGGCTATGCAGATGAATAGATCATATAATCTGGTTGATTCTGGTGGAATATATGATGTTATGGCCAGACTTCCTAAACATATATTCACAAAAGAAAACGGAACATCTACAGAGAAGATAAGCTTAATGAACTTCCAGATGTCTTGCCAAAATCTGACAATATATGAACATTCAAAGAACATATGCATATATGTAGCAGGAGAAAAGCTACGTGACCAACATTTAACATTATAATTTGGGTTAGCCTTAGCTAATTTAGCCGGAGTGATAAATGCTCTATGAATGAAGAAGAACAAATGTTGTGTAATGTTTACTGAGAACGATAAGTTTTAGTTTTAGAAAACAGGCGGAGCCATATATGATCTTCAAACATATATCCTAAATCAAATTCCCACTTCAGACGAAATGAACAAACATTAAATGTTGAGGTGAGCATATTATATATTTTTGAGGCTCTAACCTCACCGGTCATGGTTAGCTGTAGTAGTCTGAGGGCGTCTGGAGAAAGAATCTCACTGGAAAAGTGATTAAGTGTATCAAGACAGAAGTTGATTAATTTATTATAAAATTGAAAATCATCTTTGGGTATGGTAAATTTGGATGAGAATTGCTGGAAGGAGAGAATTGAAGGTCCATCTATAATGTGTTGAATGAATATGATTCCTTTTTGGATCCATGCTTTGCGATTAAGGATCTTGTTATTCATTACTATATTCTTGTTATGCCATAGTAAAGGGGAAAGGTACTTATTGGGAGTTTTGGTATGAGGGAAGAGAAAGGTTTGTAGAGCTAAAACGGATGCTTTAATAGAGTCCAAGAAGTTCTTGGAAGCATGTTTAAATATGTATATATAATCAGTAATGTTGTGTGGATGTACTAGGTGTCTTTCTAATGTGCACCATATAGGGGTATCAGTGAATTCGGGATCTGTGAACCATTGGCAAGACTGTTTTATGAGAAATGCAGAGTGATATAGCTTAAAGTCAGGGAATCTGACACCTCCCATTTCATAAGGTGCTTTTTAGTTTGGTTAGCACAATTTTTTCACTTTTCCCAACACCCCCAAAGAAAGTTTAGTAGTATAGAATATATAGATTTGAAAAAGGAAAGGGATAGTGGAACGGAAAGAAGCTGAAGGTAATATAGTACAATAGGGAATAGCATCATTTTAATCGTTTCCAAACGCCCCCACCAAGAGAGGTAAAGGGGGGACCATCTGGATGTTAGGTCCTTAAGAGTGTCCACTAATGTCTTAGTTTTGAGTTTGATGGTTTCTTGGATTGTAGGGGCAAACCGAAGACCTAAATATTTGATGGAACTACTGCACCATTTAAGACCAAAAATGTCAATGTCATGCTTGAGGCAGTAGGGATTTAAGGGCATGATTTCTGATTTTTGTTTGTTTAGTTTATATCCTGATACATGACCAAACTGAGTGCATCAAGGAGATTAGGTATATGAAGTTTGGGGTTTTTGATTATGGTAAGATAAGAATATCGTCAGCATATGCTGCTATTTTGGTAATTGAGGCACCTGCTTGAATCCCCAGGATATTTTAGTTGGATCTTATTAATTCTAGTAAGTGTTCGAGTGAAAGAATATATAGTAGCGGTCAGAAGGGGCAGCCCTGCCGCATACCTCTGAGCAAGGGATAAAATGAGGATGTTTGGCCATTTAAATAGATAGAGGATTTAGGGGCTGAATAAAGGAGTTTAACAAGTGATGTACATTTTTCACCACATCCTTGCCAGCGTAGGGTTTTGAACATAAAGTTCCAATCTAAACGATCAAAAGCTTCCTCTGCTCCAATGCAATGGCAGCATAGCCTTGTTTGTCTTTTTTGTCTTTAGCTGCTAGGTTGATGGCATTAAGTAGAAGTCTAGCATTAGAGGATATGTTGTGTCCTTTTACATAGCCAGTTTGATCTGCTTTAACCAGAGTTGGGAGTGAGGATTCAATTCTATTAGCTAGTATTTTAACAAAAATGTTACTTTCTATATTGATAAGGGAAATGGGTCGATAATAGCAGGGAGGGAAGGGTCTTTATCGGGTTTAGGGAAAATGATAGGTAAAGCTTCTGAGAATGAACTAGAGGAAGATTTTTGTGATATAAAGTATGAAAATAGTGTTTTGAGTTTTGGGGTTAATACTTGGGATAAATTGATGTAGAATTTGGTGGATGGTCCATCTGGACCGGGTGCTTTCCCTTTACCCAGGCTGTGAATGGCCTTAGTGATCTATGAGGAGGTGATATCATTATCAAGGTGAGAGAGGTCTATTCTAGGGTATGAAGTGCGACTGATACTGTTAAGAAAGGAATCAATATTAACATTGGCAATAGAGCTTTCTGGAGTATAACGATCAGTATAACATTTCCTGAAGCATTCAAGTATTCCATCAGAACGGTAATGAGATACACCCTGAGTATCTTTAATATGGGAAAAATGACATTTTTCCTTTTTGGTTTTTAAATAAGAAGCAAGCATTTTGCCTGCTTTATTTGAAGTTAGATATATCATTGTTTTGTATTTAAATAGTACCTGCTGCAAGTTCTGTGATTTCTTTATTAATTTCAAAACGTAGTTTTATTAATTGTCGTAAGTTTGTCAAGCTAGTGTCTGCATAGTAGCTTTGCTCTGCTTGGGTGAGTTTAGAGTAAATGTCATCTCTGTGTTTTTTCCTAAGTTTTTGTTTCTACCAGAGAGGTACATAATGTGACCACTTAAAGCGGCTTTAAAGGCATCCCAATTTTTAACAACAGAGGTATCACAATCTTGATTGTTAGTGAAATATTGTTGGATGAAAGCTTGAACGGATTGATTAAACTGTGGGTCATTTAGAAGGAAATTATTAAAGGGATGGTCTAGTAAATAACTTTATTTAAAAAATAGATAGGCAACATAAAAAAAAATGCTAGCATTCTCTTTTTTAAAACTTCCTATGTAAAATTTTGAGCTATTCAAGCTCAAAATTCGCAAAAGCAAGCATTTGTGAAATGGAGGCCCTATGCTAGCATTTTTTTTTATGTTGCCTATCTATTTTTTAAATAAACATTTTTACTAGACCATCCCTTTAAGATTCCATCTAGTAGCAGTTTTGTTTGCTTCTGTGAGGCAAACGGATGTGATAAAAGGTGCGTGATCTGATATAATAATATTAGAGATTTTAGAATCTATTATGGATCCAGAGAGGGTTTTGATTACAAAAATATAGTCGAGGTGTGATAGTGTATTGTGTGGGGGTGAATGGAAGGTATAGTCTAATTGTGTAGGGTGGGATAGTCTCCAGGTGTCAATTAATCCCGTCTCCGCTAGGCAATTGACAAAGGAATTATGAGTTTTATTTGATCTGAACAAGCAGCTGGATTTTTGGTCTAAAAAAGGGTCGAGGACCGGTTTAACATCTCCGCACATAATCAAATTGGTAAAGTTGTTTTTAAGTATCATTTGTTTGATTGCGATCCAACAATCTTTGTTGTTAGGCGAACAGAAATACTTGATTTTTAATATCCCTTGAATGCCGATCATAGGGAAAGCAGTTTTGTGTGATAAGACATACGTAGTGGAGGCGGCAATATTAAAGACTGAAACCGACCCCCACCACATATGCACTTGCTTTTAGAAACTAGGAAAGTAGTGAGAGAGGACAGGGAGAGGACCTCTACACCCCATTTGCAGTCGGCACACCAGCACTGAATAGGGCTGACGGCGATTGTGCATGAGGTTGCTTACCTATAGGGCTAACTATAAGGGCATCACAGCATCCTTTTTTGTCAATTCCACCATTGGTTTCACAATTAAAGCAAAGTTTATAATCCGTTGATGGCAATAAGAAGCCATCCCGATTATCTCTCTCATACCTTTCTGTGTTTTTGGAATAGGCATACCAGAAATACTCTTTATCCTCTCTGCCGTTAATCTTCGCCCTTCCTTTGAAATTAGGTAACCCAAATAATCTACTTCTTTCTGACAGTACTGGAATTTCTTTAAGCTCGCTTTATGGCCATGCGTAGCTAGATGAGTCATTAATAGAACAGTACCTTCTTTACATATTTCCTCTGTGTCAGCAGCGATTAGTAAATCGTCAATGTATTGTAGCAACACACAGTCTGCTGGTAATTCTAACATGTCTAGCTGTTCTTTCAATGCTCTACTGTATATACTCAGGCTTTCAGTATAGCCTTGTGGAATGCGTGTAAATGTGAATGATCGTCCTCCTAGAGTGAAAGCAAATAAATACCTGCTTTCTTTGTGTACTGGAATGCTGAAGAAAGTTTCTTTTAAATTGATAACATTAAAGTATTCTGCTGATGCAGGGATCATTTTCAAAATCATAGTGACATCTGGCACTAACGGGAATTGGGGGTCTACCACTTTGTTCAGTGCATGGAGATCAATTATGAAACAGTACGGTACCTCATTACCCCCTTTCTTGTACACGGGAAGAATGGGACTGTTACATACACTACTTGTACTCTCTTCAATCACTCCCAATTTCACCAAATCAGAAACAATGCTTTTCAATCCTTTTTCTCCTTCTGCTGAAATGTTATACTGGGGAATACGTGGTAGCATTATTCCTTCTTTTAATTTAATTTTTACTAGCTCTATTTTCAAGCATCCCACATCATTGTCATTCACGGCCCAAATACAAGTTGGTACCTTACTCAATTCCCCTGATAAAGGTTCTGCCACAAATTCAGAAGTCGGCATAGTCTGGGGAGAAATAGTCAAAAATACCCCATCTGGTGTACAATGAATAACTGCGCTTAGTTTTTTTCAATAGATTCAATCCTAAAAGTTTTTCCCCACAATGCTCTGTTAAAAGAAATGGACAATGTTCAGTAAAAGGCCCTATTGTCACTGCTACTGATTTGGACTCAGGTTTTATTACTGGGATACCTGCGAACCCTACTGAGATATTCTGTCGCCCTGACAGAGGTATGTCTGGAACAAAGTGATGATCTATAAAGCACTTTTGTGCCCCTGTGTCTATGAGGAATCTATGCTCTTCATTCCCGATTTTCATCTCTACGTAGCGTCCTTTCTGATTCACGGGAATTGACACTGGTTCCGACCCCTGTACCTGGCTGTCCTATTGGGGTAACAACACATCATCTGATGTGTAGTCTCCACTGTTATTATAGTATGCACCTGTCTGATTATCAAAAATGTTCCCCCCTCTCCTTCTACTTCCGATTTGTACACCCTGCTGATTTTGACTTTGAGTAGTTTGATTCGGAGCCTGGACTTGATTCTGTGCACCATTTCCATAATTATTTTGGTGCTGCTGCATATCATTTCTGTTGTGACCATTTGTTCCCATGTGCCCTCTGTGAGGCCTTCTCTGACTACATCCGCCTCTATTTTGCAAATGCAGACATTGTGCCCGCCAGTGTCCTTCCTCTCTGGAGTATGCACATTGATTTAATCCCAAAGGCCCTCCATGCATATTCGAATTTCCCCTACTCTGTGCATTTCCCCATCCCCTCTTGTGTTCTGCTACCTGCTAGAGTAACACTCGTGTTTTAAAGTTTGTTCTATCCTTTGCTTCTCTTTCCTTCTCGGTATTTACCCGGTTCTCATAATGTTGGGCCATGTGTAATACTTCTCCTAGCGTTTTTGCTTGCCATGCACTTTCTGAAGTCATTATCACATTTTGAATCGGAAGTATTAATCCCCTCAAATATTTATCCACAAATAACCTTTTCCCTGCTTCCGTACTCACATCCTGTCCACTGAAATCTGAAAATACTTCTTCGAATCTGTTGAAATAATCTGTGGACATCTCATCTTTACTTTGAATACACGCCGTCATCTTGTCCCATTGAATTCTTTTCTCTGGGACTAATTCTTTTAACTTCTGTACTATTCGTGCCGGTAATGCTAACATATTCGCCCCTGGCTGTGCACCCACTGATTTATTCTTATCTTCCAGTATTATATTTGCCCACGTGGCACCATAGGCTGTCTCATCATCTACATTTCTTATTCGTTTTCATATGTCCGCTGGCAAAATTACGGGGAATATTAAGTCTATATCACCCATAGTGAACACTGAGGATTGCAATAAAGACTCTACTTCTTTATAAAAACCCGATGGATTTTTCCGTATGTCAGGGATTGTCTGTTATATATTATTCACTTCCTGTCTAGAGAAGGGAACATGCACGTATTGGGCTGTATAATGTGCTGGGATTACCACAGGTGGTGCACTGCCTACTGCGGGAGTCTCTCCCTTTGGTACAAAAGTAGGAGGCACTTCTCTCATGGGAAAAGCCACACTCACTATTCCTCGCCCCTACCTCATATGCAACATTTGTTTATCAAATATTCAACCATCGTTTGTAACGCTCTCCTTTTCATTGCTAATGTTTATTCATCAAATATTCCATGTATTTCCATTGTGGGAATACTGGGATCTGAAATCAATTTTTGTGCCTCCCGCATACATACTTTTATCTCTGCACTAATTTGCACTGCTGGTGACAAAAATCGCTGCTGTCTACCCCTCTCAATATTCTTTCTCCCATTCCCCGGTGTGGCGAGTACTTCAGAATACTCTTCATCCAATTTATTCTTTATTTCAAACAGTCGCTTCACATGCTCTTCTATTTCTTCATCTCTCCCTCTACAACGGGCTAATGCATTCAAATCCAACAATCGTTGCGGTGGTAACTTCCCAATTAACTTTTTCCATTGTCCCAACAAATATTCCCCCATGCATTCCAACAATACCTGTCTTTCGTTGTTCCTTCTGAATTCATACAGTGACGCTAGCGTGGATGCCCCATCATTCTCGTCTATATACATTTCCGCCTGTTCTTGCAGCTCATGCTTTCTCTCCTTACTGATCACGCTGCGAGTTACTCTCGTACATTCATTCTGCTCAATTCTACTCATGGGAGGAGTGGTAGGAACAGGGTACCCTCTTGATCGGTAGGTGCGGAGGGGGCAGTGAGAGTGAGATACTTCTGCTGGGGCTGTGGTAATTGTGAAACACTCGAGGCTGGCTGGCTAGTGGGCAGTGCAGTGTCTGATGAAACCTTTGGCTGTGCTGGCGTTGGGAGGGGCTGAGCAACAGGAGGGGGTTGAGCGACAGCTTCTGACGTAGTCTGTTTAGTTTCACTCCTGGGGCCCTGTTTTGTTTCAGTTAAAATTTTGTTTTTTAATTTGTCCGATGAGTGTAGCTCTCTTTGTGGATATCTTTTTTCTATGTCTAATTCATCGCGCTGTTTTGTCTTTCTCAAGCTATTACTCCACTCCTCCTCCTACTTCTCCTCAGCTTTCTCTGCCTTTGACTTATGCCTGCGCGCATGTTTCTCTCTACTTCTAAATCGGAGCATTGCTTCCCTCCTCCAGTCCCTAAGGATATCAAGTGCCCCAGGGCGTGCTCTCTTACTTATTAACACCTTTTCCAGGTTATCTATACGTTCCATGCCAAAACTCCCATCCCTCGGCCACTGATGATTTTCCTGTTTTCTGGTTTGCTTATGCCAAGTTTCACAAAACATTATCGCTCCCATACCATACTTTATGTACATATCGTTCCTCCTGGTGGTGCTTCCTGGCCAGTTTCCAAAGATTGTTTGCCGCAGCGGAAAAATCCCGTTAAGGTGGACAATACCCCAGGCATCTTTTAACCTTTTCCTTGGCTAATCAAACTTACTCTGGGTGTTTGATTTTGCAAAATCACTCTCAACCAATATCAGGATCACTTACGAATCGGGGCACGATTCACCTGATTAGTCAATTTGTCTTTTCAAGACACAATTCGTCCGTATACTGACGCAACCAATGACGTCATGTCTGCGTATCTAGGCTCTGCCTCGTTTCGGGACCCTCGCCTCCTTGTTTGCTGGCCAGGGACATCGATCAGCGGTGTGCAGATCTGCAAAGGAGTCTCTCATCGCTTTTCACAGGGGCGCCCCGTACACCTCTTGATCCCGGCTCGATCGCTCCCGTCCTCGCCGTTCTTACCGCCTTCCTTATTTTGCAACGTACATGATGGAGCAAGTAGGGGAGGGTCCCTTTTCGGGCGCCATCTTGAAGGGGCCGCTGAGGGACCCTCGGATGTGGAAACAAGGCACAGTCACCACACTCGAAAACATACGCCAGCCACGAGGTTCCGTTTCCAAAATCTAGGGTTTATTGGAATACAAAGAAGTCCCAGTTGGCCAAATGGTCCCACGCCCCGCGACAAGTGTCTAACAGACCTCGGGGGACGCAAGCAGAGTGCAACGTATATCAGTTATATATATACAAAACAAGCACCTTACAATCAGCAATGACACAGTATGACACATTTGATGCCAGCCCCAATTAATTTCCCTTTGAATTAGAGGCGATGATTGACCAGTGTGACGAATATGACACCTTAGAGCACCATATTTAGTAACGGTTTGCAATCTTCAATTTTACAGACACCATTCTTTATTTGGGAGAACACAGCGTTTCTGTTTTTCATGGGCAAGCTGCGCATAGGAGACTGGCACATACCAGACCTCACTATCTCTTAGATTCGATTCTCGCTTTAGAGGTCAACCCGCTCTCCGGGGCCTCACTGGGCTCAGAAAGGGGGGCCGTAAAGAAGAGCATAATTCAACTCTTTAAATGCTAGTTTCGTACATTGCTATTCTTTCAGGAGACTCGCTGGCATTCGTGTACTGATTAAATGCTTTGCTCCCTGTCTTCAAGGATATGTGAGGGAGGGAATCAGGCATTTCTGTCTGGCTCTCCAGTGTAATGTTTCAACATGTTTCTTAGCCTTGGACCATTGAAGCGAAATAATATCTACAGCAAAGCAGTTTTACATGAGGCAAAGTGGCAACGTTAGAGAGAGCAGAGAGAGAAAACAAAATGGTGATTCTGGTCATCTTAAAATGGCCTCACTTTAGTTGAACTAATAGCTATGTAATAACTAATGAATATATATTCTTAGCACTGTAAATGAGGCGGTTGGTCTTCGGCCAACCAATTATCATTCGTTTCCGGACCCTCAAGGGGTGTTTGGTTTTTCTGGACTGACAACCTGAGGTTTCTCCACAATCATCCAAAGTAAAAACGGCGAGCGAAAGTGGATCATAAATTCCAGAAGTAGCAACATCGACTCAATAGACCAAGCATCAGGTTTGACTTTTTTAGAGGAATATCAGAAATACAGGCAAGCAAGAACATATCCTCTATTCAAGTCATCCCAAAACCAAATGAAAAATCCAATATTTCAACAACCTATCACAAGCGGAGGGCGTCAAGGAAAGGCCGGAGGGGTAGGGGGAACTCGGAAGACATCAAGGAATGTTAACAGGATCAAAAAACAACCAGTTCAAGAGAACTTAGTGATGAACCTAACAGACAAAGAAATCTCCCCGGCATTAATATCAGCCCTAAATAAAGGACTCTCATTTAGTCCCTACCATCATATATATTACCTTGAAACCAATTTGGATCCATACAAATTCAGCAGGCACTTAAAGCGTAATAAATAATTTTCTACTATGGTCAAATGTAAACAAAGTGTAAATCAACCAGTCCCATCTGAATTTTCAGTCATCCATTAGGACGGCACAGTAAGCCTACTGAATCTTCAAGAAAAATTTGAAATCCACACATTGCAAACATATGCAACATACTTGAATTTAAATACAGGATTATCAGAAGAGACCACATTGAAACCAAGATCTAAATTCATTCCCTATTTTGCCACAGATAACGTGATCAACATCTTTCATAAGGCTGTATTACAGGATCTGAGAAATGAGTATTTGGAAGGTAAAAAAAAAACATCCATTGAATACAATCTATCAAACTAAGAGAGACCAGCAATTAAAACATTGAGTCAAAATGATCATAAAGCAGGCAGACAAATGTGGTAAACCTGTTCTGCTAAAAACAGAAGATTATGTTTCTATGGCACTACACAATTTGAATGATGACCAAAGCTATGATAATTTGAAAGACAATCCATTACCAGCTCTTATAAATAGGAATGGAAAAGTATGAATGTGAATTGGTTAAATGAGGGCCTTCTCACAGAAAATTATTATGATTATATGCACAACCCATATCCTATCTTGGCCACTATTAACTTTATTCCTAAAATCCATAAAGACTTTGATAAACTGCCAACCAGCAGACCCATCATAAATGGAATAGGATAACTAACAGAATCCATCTTGCAATACATAGATAAGCATTTGCAACCACTTGCCTCCGGATTAGCAACATTTATTCAAGGCACAAAACCATCCAGCAGCTTAAATCTATTAATTGGGAACCGAATTTCAATTTGGTAACTTTTGACGTCACTTCCTTTTGTACGAATATTCTGCATGACAAGGGGATAGAAACTACCTATCATTTTCTTAAAACTAGATCAATTTCATTTCATCAGCAAAACCTTATGCTTTTTGAAATGCTCAATTGTATACTTCAAAACAATATTTTCATGTTCAACAACCAGATTTACAAACACAAACAAGGGGCTGCAATGGGTGCACAATTCCCCCCTTATATACAAATCTATATATGGGTCACTATGACCTAGAACATGCATGGCAACACTCATCATTTACAGTTGATAATCAAATCATCTATTGGAGTTGTTTCATAGATGATGTTTTGATTATATGGAATGGTAACAAGGAATCGCTTCATGAATATCATAATCACCTGAACAATAACAACTATAACTTGAAATAAACCATGCAAAAAACAACCGGAAGAATACGCTTTTTGGAATTGGAATTATACATTAAAAAAAATATAATACATACAACTCCATATGTCAAACCTACATCTGGAAATAGTATTCTGCATGCTAGAAGCAATCATCCTAATGACGTGACAAAAAGCATAGCATATTGTGAATTCTTAAGGTTAAACCACAAGTGTACACAGAATGAAGAATTCGACAAACATGCAGTAATAGCAAGACAAAAGTTCAAAGAAAAAGGATATGAAACTAGACAACTCAATCAAGCATGTAACCAAACAATATTCAAAAGAAGGATAGACCTATTACAAATAAGAAATAAGTCAAGTGAAGGAGCAAACAAAGTCAGGTTCATAGCCACTTGCAGTTTGGAATCTAACAGAATTCAGAACATTTTGACAAGACATTTGTCAATTTTACATTTAGATGAGGACCTACTTCCCTATTTGAATGAAATTCCATGCGTAACCTTTCGCAAAGCGAAAAAATCTAAAAAACTTGCTGAGCCCATCACATTTTTAGGACAAAAGGAAGAACACTGGCATACCTCAGATATGGCAAAAAAAACTCTGTTGGAGGAAACTACAAATGTGGCAAATGCAATCAATGCCCATATAAAGGAAACGGGAAAACAACAATTGAGATGCCAAATGGAAATAAATGACACATTATAGAATTCATGAACTGCAATACAAAGTTTGTTATCTATTGGAATAAATGCATATATTCAAAACTATACATTGGCAGTACAATCCGCCCATTAAAAAACTGAATTTCGGTACATTTAAGATCAATTATAAACAAAGATTTAAAATATCCATTGGCATATCATTTCCAAAAAGAACATGCATGGGAAAAGATGGATGACAAAGTGTTTTGGTCTGGAAAAAATCAGCATGCCACTAAGAGGAGGAAACTGGCAGAGACTTTTGAGACAATGAGAAGCAATATGGATTTGTCAAATGGACAGCTGCAACACAGGGTTACATTTTGACACATAAATGAGTCATTTTTTGTGAATTTATTAACAATGATGATACAATTGTTATGTTCAGGTCTTCCTAGTTGACTAATATTAATAATTTTATTTAGTTCAGCCACATCAATTAAGAAGTATCGAAGTATCATATTATATTTAAATTGGTTTATGCAATCGCAGAAAACGGTTACAATAACTATTATAAAAAGTAGAAACCATAAGGGCGTAATTCAGGTTTTAGGATTACGCGACCGAAGGGAGAGCGCTTTGTCAAATCCAATATGAACTCAAAGCAAGATGGCGTCTAGCGTGATGATGTGAGCGTGTAAACAGGAATGTGATCACGTCATCAAGCTAACTATAAAGAGCGGCCATTTGTTACCAACGCGGTTATCATGCCGTGAGGAGATAGAAACACATAACCTAAAAGGGAAAACCGCATCTTTAGAATACAGGTAAGTGAAAAGAAGGAGCACATTAGGATGCAAGAGAGTATATTTTAGGCTTCTGAATTGAGAATGAGCTAATGCTAAATCAATTCGATTTCATTATACCAGGTACCATCCAGGACAAGAATAAGTGTTTGACTTTATAAACACAGAGGCTACTTACCTCATTAAAACCACCATCATTAGATGCTTGACATCAAGGGAATATTTTCACAATGCTAAAGGTGAAAAAGTGAGTAGTGTATGTACCTTATTGGTTAGAAGTAACAAATGTAAAGAACTGTAAGGCAATAATGCATAAACCATGAGGATATGTAAATGTTTTTCTATATGTATATTTCTCTGTTCATTAACCTAGATTTTAAATCATGTATCCATCCTGATGAACCATTGCAAAGTAATGGGGAAACACGTGTTGAGGGAATTATTCTGAGAGAAAATATTTCTTTTTTAGTAACGAAACAATCTGAAATTGATATTTAATTTGAAGAGAAGAATTCTTATCAAATTGAATAAATTGACAATTCAATTTGTAATTGGGAAAACAATGATAATTTAATTTGACATCTACCAATCGGATGGAAAAGAAAATTACAAGTAAATAAAATTGGGGTGCAAAACCAAGGATATTCATGTTGCTTTTTATTCATATGGATCATGGATCATTAACTCTAGTTACATGAGGCCCTTACTGGAAGTGCAGAAGGTCAAAGGCCGGATAGAATGGTCTGAAGTAATGGTAACTTGCTTTCAGAAACACAAGGCTGGGAGCAGCAATGCTCCGGGCTTGGCGAACATGAATTGCGAGAAGCCATTCTAATTATTTTAGCTTTCAAATGGGAAGGTGATGACAGCGGTACTGACCAAGAAAACATTGCTAGGCAACAAACCTTTAGCATACTACAGTGGACTCTTAGACCCAGGGGTACAGGGACAGTTCCCTTGTGAGCAAGCTTTAGCGGAAGCAGTTTTTCAATTCAAAAGTCTTCCAGCATTATTATGGGTCACTCCATGACACTGTACATGGACCATGCAGTTTTCGCAATTTTGGAAAATTCCAAATCAACATTGATGACCCAAACGGTTTTGGGGTATGAAGTGATTTTAGCAAATGCATCAATACATCCTGTATGGTATCACCTAACCAATCCTGTGACGTTTGTAGCTGAACCAGTGAACCCTGTGGAAATGTTTCATGATTGTGCCACTTCTGAGCGAGTAGAGGAAGTGAGGGTGAATGTGATAGAAGATGCCCTGGATGGGGGTGAGGTACTTTTTGTTGATGGGTCTTCAACTATAAATCAGGATACTAGTGAAAGACATATGGGTGCAGCTGTTGTGGGCCTCGTGTATGGAGAATAGCGGGTCAGACTGAAGAGATGGTTGCCTTCTCATTACTCTGTGCAAGTGGCGGAACAAGTGGCACTGATAGAGGCAGTAGACATTATTAAGAGGATGGCAGTCACTATTCCCCTGTCCAGCATGCTGTGCTGCTATCCAGACTAATTTAATTGTTAACTTTGCCAGCAAACATAGGTTTAGTTAAATGTGCTGCCCATACTAACCACACTAATCCAATATCTCACAGGAATGATGCCACAGATTCTCAGAAAATGGAAACCGTGTCCCAGCAGGTATAGTTACTGGCTCCATACACTGCAGTCCTGGTGCTTCAGAATATAAAGATGCAAGAAAAAGCCCCTAGAGAAGAACAGGAGCTCTGGAAAAAGAGAGGATGTGTCCTCTCATCCACAGATTTGCTGTGGAGACAGGAGGTGATGGGAAAGGTATTAATGCTGTTAGAGCTGCTTCTTTTGGCTCTAGAGCAACTACACTACCCGTCACATTCTTCTCAGTGACAAATCTCAGCAGAGCTCCAGGAGGACTGGTTTATCCCTAACTTACAAGAACAAGTAAGTAGATTGGTAAGAAATTGTGTAGTGTACAAGTAATGTAATCCCGGAAATATCATGAGGTCGGTGAGGGGGGTCTTGCGCAGGCCCTCTGGTCCATTCAAGGAGCTCCACATTGAGTTCGTGAACATAATTACAAGATGCAGTAATTTCAGATATTTAATTGTAGTGGCTTGTCCAATCTCCCAGTGATTTGAGGTTGGTCTTTGTGTACATCCTGATGGTAAATCAGCTGCAAGATTTCTGGTGAGGGAGGTGTTTCTGCAGTGGGGAAATTGTGAGGTCCTTAAATCCGACAATGAAACCCACTTCTTTAATACATTGATTGTAGAAATGACTTTGATGTTAGGGATCAAACACAAGTTGTGCTTGGTTTACCACACACAAGCTAACGGGATCATGGATAGGCTCAATGCAGTCCTTAAGGCCCGTTTATCCAAGCTATGCACTGAATTAAAGAAATCCTGGCACTATTTCCTTCCACTGGTATTATTTTACTTGAGAAACCAGCCAGGGAAGCACCACCACTTGATCCCTAACAAATTTGTTATGGAGTAGGTTACACACACCTTTCACCTGCACGCATGACATCAGATGCGCACAAGACTGCAGTGGTCCTAGCAGAGGAGTTTAGGGGTACATAGGGCTTTAACAAAAAGTGTTAAGATTATATCTTCACAAGTTGTGTATTCTCACCAACTGACAACAGGAGAAAAAGGCGAGTCTACCTATGATCAACTCAAGACAAAGCTACTCCAGGGAGACCTCTTCTACGTTTGCACCTTTGTGTGTCATTTGAACGAGCAGTGTTTCCATGAGCCTAACCAAGTTATCTACTCACTGAGTGGTCTACTTAATGATGACTGCTGTGAAGGTGGTGGGAAAATGGAATTGGATACACCTTAGTGATGCCGTAAGAGATATCGGCAGTCCTCCACCATCACAGGAGCAGGCATAAAAGTTAAGTACGCCCTAAGGATTCACTGTTCATTTCAGTGCAAAGGGGGGTGCAGACCAAGATCTGGAATTTGAATCATTTTGTTTACGAAAAGAAATGTCTAAACTTATAGATGGTATAAAATGAATGGCTTTAGGGTATCTATGGTCTTTGTGTCATCATGTCTGCGGGTGACAACTACTGTACATACCAAACATGTTAATTTGTCTAGTTTCGTGGACATTGTGGAGATAAAAGCAAGAGAAAAAATAAATTCTGATAATGATCTTTTGATAATGGGGATGATGAACTAGATCCCACAACAGATGTACATGGTTTTGAAGCAGATAACATATGGTATAGCCATATGGGGAAGGTGGGGAGAGAGAGATCGGTTTGATATTGCAACATCTGCTCTCTCATCCCCCACTCTTCTGGCATCCCTAGGATGCTTATCACAAGTGCAGTAGAGGTAGCAAAGGCACTGTGTCTAGTTCACCTAGCCCTCTGCAAGCTATGAGGGCAGTTTAAAGGGCAGTCAATTATGGCATCAGTTGTACCAATCAATGAAGACTGTTCAGTTACCGAGCGTAAAGAGCATGATTGATTCTTGGGGCCACTTCTTCTAATAATCGATGGCAGGAAGGAGTGAAGAGTTGCTGAGCTGGAGGAATGAGGGGATTATCTGAAGAAGGAGTGGCACGAATAAGTCAAGGGTATGGGAAAGTGTGGATAAATCAGTTACAGCATCTCATGTGGCTCAAGGAGCCAGAAAACCTTTTAAGGGTGATGGCACAGTTCCCGTTGGCACACATGAGAACTGCAGCAACATGCTTTACATTGCAAATCTGGCTGGAGGTACAGCTGCTCTTCCAGATACCTTCTGGACCTGTGGACAAAATGCATACAGGCAGTTGCCTCCAGCCTGGCGAGGTGTGTGCAGTGTTTCTACCCTTCATGTGCCTGTTGTAATACCAGAGGAAGATTTAATTTTGACTTATCCAAAGCCAAAGTTACATCTGTACTCCCTTTGTCCCCTGTGCCCCTTGCATCCCTTGCATCACCTTATATGTACACATCAAAGACTATATTTGATGGCGAAAATCATGAACAATTGCGACGTATGATGCAATCTAATTACCTTTAAGCAGCATCATCAAAAAGACAGGTCTTACAATGGTTACCAGTAAGAGAACGGATAAGGTTTAGGCTCCTCACTATTAGAAATGTTTGCATGGAAAAAAATATGTGATACTTAAGGCAGCAGTTATCTAGGAAGCACAATGTGAGGAATCTCAGGTCCAGCCATTTAAAATCTCTACAGGTGCCCCGTTGTAAACTGAGGAGAACGGGCAAACTATATTTTAGCATTTTGACTGCTGATCATTGGAATCATCTGCCCTGTCATCTAGCCCTTGAGTCTTTTGTGGATGTTTTGGAATGGTTTTTAGGATTTTAATCTGGATGACGTTGCTCCGCTGCTCTGTTTTTACCTTGTTTTATGTTTTTTTTTTTTTGCATATGGGGTCTTGTTTTATGTATTGTATGCTGTGCTTATTCTGTGTGCAGCAGCCATTTTCGAGTAAGCCTAAGGCACTTTATTAATGTTCAATAAATAAATAACTTGACGTCATACCATCAAACTAGAACCAGGAAGAAATCGGCTTCAAGAGTTTAACTATCTGGAGTGGATTATGAACAAGTACTGGCCATTTTCAAAGAACACAAACAAAGAAAGACAGTTCTTTAAAGCAATACATTGCTCTGATAGTATGGTATTCAAGCAAAAGCATTTACTGCGTAAAGAAGTGAGAGAATTGCAGAGCTCACCGCTGCTAGTGAGAACACAGTTGATTAAAAAGTCAAGACAGAAATACCACAACTGGATAGAAGCACATGAAGCCACAAAGTTTCAAAAAGATGCTGAAACAGTGCTCAAAGCCAAGGAATCTAAGAACACAAAGAATGTATGGCAGCTGCTAAACACAGACAGATCCACCACTTGCCTGTTCCTCTTGAACCCAGTGGCAGGAAATGTATGGTCGTCTCACTTCACTGACATATATAAAAAATAACATATATCAAAGCAATGAACTCAACTTCGATCAAGATGAAATTCTATCTATCATAAAAAGGCAAGCAAATCCAGAGCCCTGGGACCTGACAGACTTACCAGCAAAATTCTAAAGGCAGCAAAGGATGCAGGGGCTAAATTCTGCTGCACATAGTTTAAAAGGATTGTCCAGAATGACCAAGTTTCAACTTTATGGAAAATGAGTATAATTACTTGATCTTCAAGAGGGGTGACGAGTCGAAGCCAGTAAATTATCATTCAATTGCTCTCCTCGACGTGCTGGGCAAGATCTTTGCCTCAGTTCAACTAAAGCGGCAGAATGAATGGGTGACTGAGACAGGAGATTTAGATTGTAGGCAAACAGGCTTTGTTATAGGTGTTGGGTGTAATCTCACCCTGCTACTAATGAGCTTGATGAAAATGTAAAGCCTTAGAGGAGACTGTAAAATGTACCTTACTTGTATCGATCTAGAAAACACATATGATAGCATTGTTAGAGAGCGTTTATGGATGAAAATGTCAGCTGCAAAATGTCCAATTGATCTGCTAAATGCGATTAAAGATCTATACACAGGATCATCATTACAGGTCAGACTAAACCGAGAAGGACTCTTGACAAACACTATTCCTATTTTTAAGGGCTTAAAGCAGGGTTGGCTTGTAGCTGCCTTCTTGTTCAACTTTTACATCTCTGATTTGAGGCAAGTCATTGACCCCGGTCCATCGTGCTCACCAAAAATAAATGGGCAAATGCTGGGGTGGCACTTTCACGCCGATGACTTGGTGTTTCTGGACAGAAGCCCAAGGGGCCTGCAAAAGAAACTCAGTATCCTCTAAAGATATGTAGATCAAAATGACTTACGTATCAACCCCAACAAATCAGAAACATTAGTTCTCGAAAAGAGAAGTTCACGGAAAACGAAGTCCTTGATATGGTCCATAAATGAGCATTGCTGACAAGCATTATCATTGATCAAATACCTGGGGAAAATGGTTAGCTCAAGTGCAAATGAAAGCCAGTAGAAAGATCATTTAGAGTGCACACTAAAACAATTGACATCTCAAGCCATGATAATTGTACAAAAATATGGGACATTTTCTTTTGTCTGTATTGTGCAATTTATAACCAGAAGGTAATCATTTATGCAGCAGAACTGGCTTGAAGACAAATTTGGGCTAAATGTTCTACACCTACTGAATGCAGTCCATATAGCCATCATCCGAAATGAGATTTGGTTGTTATCCCTATATGTAAGAGTAAAATGGAAATCAGTATTACTCTTCAGCAAAACACAAACATTGGAATGTCTGATCCAACTCAATGTCCTATCACCAAGACCAAATGCTTCTACAGATTGGCCATTGGATCTGTGGGTGAGATCTTGTCTCAACCTGCTATCTGAACTGGGTGTCTCCATTGAGACTCTATGCCATAATCCCTTATACATAAAACAAATCGAGTGGGCAGACGACTGGAGAATTACTGAATTGGATAGATCAAGCTTCAAGACCCACTCCCTCTCAGATACTATAACGACCACCCTCAATGTGATACCACCCTACTTGACAAAATTCCTGAATCCTAAACCTCAAGATTTGTTCTTGAGATTTTGAATTGAACATTCTGCATAACAGAACTACATTATGTAGATACAAGATCGGTATTAACAAACTGTAGACTATGTGATGGAGAAGTAGAGTCTTTGCAACATCTGACTCTGTTCTGTCCGGAACTACCATACTTGAGAAGTGTATACGTGTATGATCATCTCTTCCCGAAATTTGAATTGGATGCTGAGAGATGGTGGGAGGCATTATTACAAGGTTGGAAATGTCAGGTGGTTGTATGAACTGGTAACATATTTGGAAATAGTTTTTCAAAAATTGCCAGTATAGGATACGGAGGAAAGAGGATAATTGTGATGTGACTGGCAAAACGTTTGTTATTAAATGTATGCCAAATAAATAAATACATACATTTATGTGACTGTCTGTCA
The DNA here is from genome assembly GCF_040938575.1 of Ambystoma mexicanum. Classification (NCBI taxonomy): domain Eukaryota; kingdom Metazoa; phylum Chordata; class Amphibia; order Caudata; family Ambystomatidae; genus Ambystoma; species Ambystoma mexicanum. Next base: position 1,052,711,723 of record NC_090941.1, read on the forward strand.
CTCACAGCATTAAGTTTATCAAATCATATTTGTATGCTGACTCTTAAATCCTTTGGTACTGTTAAAAAGAAACCTCCTTTCTCATTCACTCCTGTACTTTTTAGGGCTTCCTCCTCTCTAAGTAAACTGAAGCACTATTGGCACCAGGATAAATCCTCTGTCAATCTATTTGTATACCTGCCCTCTCATTCCTGCTTCGTACAGCTCCTTACATCAGCCAAATATTGTTTTATAACATTTCTTTTCTCCAGAGTAGAGAAAATGATTTTCAGGCATTGATAGAATGATCATGTTAGTCCTTCGCTAAAAGATTGTGCCTAAAATAGAAAGTAACACAGAGGGGGGGTCTGGAAACTCTCTACCAGCACAAACACAGCAAATTGACTTGTTCTTGGGTGGATGGCCCCTGGGAGAGTCTCAACCAAGTCTTTAGCTCACTGCTCCTAGGGAGACACAGCTTCACCTCACTGATGATGCCCAGCAAGGTTGAAACATGTGTATGGGTTGCTGTGGTACTCTTGTTCAGAGGAGAATTGCCTAGCATTTTGGTGCTGGACTGCCCCTGGGCAGGACAAAGACTGATATGTGGGGAAATCTCTTCTCTGTGAAAAGAACAGTGAGCTAAAGACTTGGTTGAGACTCTCCCAGGGACCATCCACCCAAGAACAAGTCAATGGGCTGTGTTTGTGCTTGTAGAGAGTTTCACAGACCCCCCAGGTTTAAAATAGAAAGTAGAATATTGTTTTCTGAATAATATAATTTCCTTACCCAAAACTAGTGAACTATATATCTGTAGTGATGCAACATTGCTTTTTAACAGAAATATCCTTCTTGTGAAGAATATTATTTACATGATGGAATTAAATTATTTCAATTTGATTGAAATTGCAAATGAAGTGAGAAATGTGTTGCAGGTATTTTAGATACAACTACATGTGAGATACCTGGAGACTAATGTATTGTTTTTCAATTAGGAACATGAGAAATGTGAGTATTATTCCTTTTGTGTTGTTGTCTTTCCAGAATTAATCATGACTACCGGCAAGTGTTGATGAACCTTGGGTGTTGGTGGGTATGGATGATGACAGCATGTTGAGAAACAACATTTTAAGGCACAAGTAGATACCTCTACGTGGGCACGTCAGCCAACACTGTTTAAAAAAAGGATGATGTTATAAAACATCAACATCAGATCAACGTGAGTGGCATGGGATAATAATCTTCCCCCATAGGCAGCATCTATATGAGAAGTTTAATGTGTAATATAATGGTGCAATATGTATACCTCTAATTGACAGTGTGGGATTGTGTGATGCATAAGATATATGGCTTTATAACGTCACCACTATTGCTTTTATATTTGTGTGTATATGTATTCATCACTGACTAACTCTTTACTTTGAAATTACTCTGAATGATACATGTATTTATATAGTGTTTGTTCTCCTTGGTATGAAGAAAAGGTTTAACTGTATCAATTTACATTAGTGGAAAATTACCTTTCTGTCCTGTCTGAGCCAATCAAATCCTTAATTTTACTTTCATTTAAAGTTGCTGAAACTTTGCTACTGTGTTGCAATTCCATTTTTAAACATATCATTAAAAACCTCTAACCAATCAGTAACCATACAAGTTGCACATCATTTTGAACGTTCAGCTAATTTTAATGTGTTCTGGAGCAATTTACATGGAATTAACATCATCCCCAAAACACTCCTGCTTTCCAATTCCTATTGCTCTATAAGACAGTTGCACATTCTTTATCTAATGAAAATGTGTTCCTTACATACCCTTGATCCAAGGAAAAAGAAGTATTTTCCTTAGTTACATCTTTCCTGCATCAATAATATGGTATCCAAAAGCAATAATATACTTGATTTTATAATACAAAGAAATGTATGTACGTTCCCCACTGTCATCAACATACACGTTTGACCCAATGTTAATTATTAAACATTGTTCAGTGTTTTCTGTAACAAATCAGTTTCCAAATTGCCTTGTCAACTTGCCAACACATGTTTCACTCTATTAGAAGGAAAATATATTGTCTTACCTCAAAGTAACTTTACTCCACTAACTAGTAAGATATACTCAATAAAATAATATTAAAGTTTGAATAATATTACCTACATTATTGTCATTCTGAGTAATTTTCAATCAATCCATTCCACCTTGCATATATTTCCATTCCTCTCAGTCATTCATCGTTTCAGTTATTTAGATTGTCCAAAACCGAATGTCAAAGTTTAATGGCTTATATATAGCTAGTCAGTTTGTGTAATGAAGTAACTCAAACATTTCTACCATGTATTTAAATACCACCAGTTATCCCTTATTCTTTCCTCAATGTGTATCCATACCTTACACATGTGTCCTAAGGATTGAACTTTACTGTTTAAATCTTTTTTTTAAAGGAGGGTGGTCATACTTAACCATATACCTCTATTTAAACCTTCCCTTCTCCATGTAAACCTGTATGAGTCATGTCCTTGTCTTATTCACTTACCCTTGTTCTCAGATGATTCTACATGGCTTAGGAGCCATATGTGTCATGGCGATCCTGTAAGATAAATGTAGCTGCTAAATTTGATCTTTTTAAGTACCTAATTCTGTCAGTAGAAGTTGAAAAGGGATTATCTTCTCATAGAATTTCTCAATGGGGTCCATCTAACCATAGAGTACTAGTTAAGTATTCTGCTATCTTGGACTGTACAAACCTACTACATCTATATCGCAAACAAACTTGACAGTCAACTCTTAATATTTTGGAAACCTTTATACCAAATATAATAATGGGTTTTCTACCAAATGGTATTTTGCTTTGCAATGCATTCAAGCTTCCCCAGACATAAAACTCATCCAATGAGATTGGCTCAATTAGCACACTTTTATCTTCTCTCAACTCTTTTGAATGTATATCATTTTGTTGGTGTACAAGTCATTCGTATGTTTCCTAGTCTTACTCAAAATAAATTAATATATGCAAAATCTTGTGACATCTTGGCCATTTCTTGTTTAAATTTACATACTTATAATAATCCCAGCAACCACTTATTTATTTTGAAATTGTGTTAGTACTCCGCACATCTCTTTATCATTGTAAGAATGAATGTAATTAATGATCGGGGTTTAGGCAGTAGTTTGTTGATCTAAAATAAAAGATTAATTTAGCTTCTCTTTGTTGAAGAAGAGCTTCTTGATTTCCAACTCTTACACTTCTTTCCAGTTGTTCTAAACCAAAGCATCTCAATGTTCCCAATGATTGTTCTTCATATTCCATCATCCAATGTGCTGCCAATTGTTGTCTTATGTCTTTGGTCTTGGCTCCTCTTAAATGTTCATACATTTGGTATTTCAGTGATCTGATAGTGCTCCCTGTATATATTTTGTTGCACAGACATGCGATTGTGTAAATTACAAAAGTACTCATACAATTCATAAACTGTTTTATTTGTACCATTTTGTTGTTTGCATAAGAAAAGTCCAATCTGTTGTTATCCACAAATCTACTTTGGCTACAATTGCTGCATCTGAAGAAACATTTTTGTGTACTACCATATGTCAATACCTGATTCATCCTTCATATTGTCAAGAACATTCTCTGCTAGTACATTCTTTAATTTTTTTAGTTTTAATAAACACTATCTTCACTTTGGACGTAATAAATGGTGGTAAGTCTTTATCAGTTCTTAACATGTCCCAGTGTTTGTGAATTAACGTATACACCATGTGACTTTGTGAACTAAATGTAGTAATAAACATACATCTGTCCTCCTTTTGAGTGTCTTTGATTTTCGAAATCAACAATCTCTGTCTGCGTCTGCTTTATTCACTTTGTTTTCTGCCATGTGAATATTTTTCTCTAAATACACCAATTCTTTGAAACATTTTCTCAAAAATTGAACATTGTTCTTCCAAAAAAATCTTCTGCTCTTTAATTCCTTTTAGCATGTACAAATTCTCCCCCTAGTGAACATTCAATGACACTTTTCTTATGGCCACATAAGGCATGCAGAATACTATTTGCCTGTTATTAATAATTTAAATCTGTAGATCCAAAGGTTATCGTAAATTGTATTCCTACACAATTCTCATTGATACATTGTAGGAATTCTTCCAATTATGTACAGGTACCATTCCAATTTCTTTTTAAAAATTCCATCAATATATCTTGACCATTTTATAATTCCTATCTGTGTGTACCCCATTACCAAATGTGCAATTGATGGGGAACATTTGGATCCAATCGATTACCATGTACATTGCTGATAGATTTGACCATCAAAAAGAAAATAATTGTTTTTAAGTAAGTGCACGATCAGTTAAATTCAATAGATCTTTCCACATGTAATATGAAACAGATTTTGTATTGTAATAATGTTCTGTACTTGCTAGTGCAAAGTCATGTTCTATAGAAATATACAATGCTACTAAATCTAAAGCAACTAAGGAGTAATTCTCATTCCAATTAATTTCTTGCAATTGGTGCAAAATATGGATGCTGTCTCTCATATACGAAGCAAATTCTAGTACGAATGTATTCAAGAAACTGTCAATTAATTCAGAAATCGGTACTAATGTAAATCCAATTGCATTCACACCCGGTCTCCTTTGTGAATGTTGGGCAAAAAGTATATACATGGTTTTAGTGGATGTTTAACTTTAAGATATTCATAATTGTTTTTACTCATTTTCCCTTCATCATACCAATACTTTACTTTGTTATCCGTTATTTTAGTCGACATAATCCAAGCATTACATTTGATTGATCAATTCATGTTCTCCTTCTTGTTGCAAATGTTGTTAACCCATATTATTGTAGCCCACTTTATTTAAAAGTACTGCATTTATTTTGTTGTCTGCTTGTCTTATTACAGTATTTGAATCCTTTTGAGCTGTATAAGACTGTTAAATTATTCTTTTGTCAGATAATGCTTATAATATGATCTTTTCTTAGTATATTTTACATCTAGTTTGAAGATATCTTCCGATACCGCATTAAAGAATGGATATTACGTTTTCATTAGGTAATGCTGGGAATACATTTCGATTTTGTATTCAGGCAGTTCTCTCTTCTTGCTCCTTGAGCAATAGCTAATTGGTCTATTAAATATAATGTACTGGGTACATGATCTTCTTCTAAACTCATAAAAGTTCTAATGGATCCCATGTATTCTACTGTGTGTGCTGAAATGTCTTTTACTACAATGGATTCTTCACAAGCACTGAATGTTGTATTAATATCAGTTTTCGACAAAATTTGTACAAATCTACATACAAACATGCAGGTTTGTGATGTGTATTCTGTACACGTTAAAGTCCTTTATACGGTAAATTAATATTAAAATCATTTAGTTATTGTTTCAATAAATGTATTATGTTATTGCTGTCCCTCATTTGGTTTATCTTCTTTTTCCCTTTCATTCTGTAATCACACCTTTTCATTGGTTCTGTCACTGTCTATTACCCTGTCCTTTTCTACATCTTTGTCTTCCATTATAGTCTTGTCTTGTGCCATTGAATTGTCTAAAAAAGACACTTCATTGTGTAGCCAGTCTACAGTTGTTTATTAGCTCACCTATATCTTTTTATTTCAACTAAATAATTCTGTTTAGGTTTCTTGCTAGTTGGAATTCCTACAGACTTATTGCTGCTCCCTTCTTCATTGTCATCTGTGCTTTCTGTACCTGAACATCCTGGTGTCGTTATATGTGTACTACTTTTTTAATCTGATCTCAAACCATGTTTTGGATGGAATGTGCATATTCTATCTAGTCTATAATCTTTGTCGTCTCTAATTATTTGCCTGATTTATTCTGTTTAATTTCATCCTGATCTATTTAATTTCATCCTGACATTCTTTAAATATATGGCCTAGAGTATTGAGATTCTTTCTGGTTGTTTGTGTTTTATCAATGTTGCTAATCTCTGATTCCAAATTTGTACATTGATCTTCCACTTTTTGATGAAATTATTAATAGTGCTATTCTCATCACTGATTATGCTGATTTCCTTTGGTATGGAACAGTAATAGAGTGTATGAATACAATTGCCCTCCTATATGCATGCTAGGTTGAACGATTATTTGACTGGCTGCTACTTATGAGTGACTAATGGTTTACAGGTAGGGCATCGTTGAGATACAGGAGTGTGGAGTGATATGAAAGGAAATGAAATATGAGAAAGATATCTATCTTTCATGCTGCTTTCACTGTTACTAGAGTAACATTATGAGGAATATTAATTGACATAATTGATATTTTCTTTTAGTATGTGCTCTTATTCTTAAGCGCTTAATGATATGCACTATGCATCTTAATCTCTGACTTTTAACCTAATGAACGTAAGGAAGAATAATTAACTATGAACTGATGCTGAATACGGAACAAAGATTAATGTAATGTTATTGTTTTTATACTCATTGGGGGTCAATATGAGGTTGGAGGTAACCATGCCACAATTTGCGGCATGGTTACCTCCTTACCGGGTACCGGGTCCGGGTTCCTCAAATGAGGACTTACCGGCCATTCCAACCTTGGAGGACCCGGTAATTCCTCATTCGAGGAACACGGACCCGGTACATCCCCATTCCCATTGAGCACCCATAGGGCTCAATGAGAATGGGAGGGTGCTAACAACTGGCCCATTATTAACGGGCCCGTTATTAGCTCCTTGGCCTGCTAGCGGGACCCGCTAAAGGTGCCTGGTTTTACCAGGCCCCCTTTGAGGGTCCCGCGAGCAGACTCATAATAGGGCGGTAAGGGGTTAACAGTGCCGGCACCATTACCAGCGCTGTTAACCCCTTACCGCCCAGCTCGTAATGACCCCCATTGTTTCTTTCTTACTTCTTAATTCTTATATGTGTAAAGTTTTTATATTAAAAGTAACTCGCATTAATAAATAAATAAATACATGACTCCCAGCGTATGAAAATATTCCTTAAACATATAATATTTAAGGCTGTTTTGTTCTCTTTCTTTAATCCAGACAGGGGCATGGCTGCCAGTCTGCGTTACAGCTATCGAGAGAGCATCATATCACCTGTCAATGACACCGGATTCACACCTTCAACGCTTGTCCTTATGGGCATTCCGGGTTTGGAGCGTTTCCACGTCTGGTTTGCGGCCCCACTCTGCATCATCTACATTATCACTCTTCTTGCGAACTCTACCCTTCTCATAGCTATTAAGACTGTAACACAACTTCATAAACCCATGTACTTATTCATTTCCCAGCAAGCTCTCTCGGATCTGACGTTATCCTCTTGCATCATTCCTAAAATTCTGGGCACATTCTGGCTCAATGACGGAGAAATCAGTTTCAGTGGCTGCCTCGTGCAAATGTACTTTGTGGCATTGTTCTCAGCATTTAAATCATCCATTCTTTTGGCCATGGCATTCGACCGCTATGTTGCTGTGTGCAAACCTCTGCGATACAACTCTATTGTAACAAATTCACTCATTGCAAAAATATGGGCGGTGTGTTTAGGCAGGGCAATGTTTCTAGTTTCCCCAGCCCCACTCCTTCTCCTCAGAATACCATACTGCAGCAGATACATTGCCAGTTCAGATTGTGAGCACATGGCTGTGGCAAAGCTGTCCTGTGCTGACATCACTCTGAACAGTGTTTATGCTTTGGTCACTTCCCTTTTTATGGGGTCTGTGGACATTTCCGGTATTGCTATGTCTTACATTTTGATTCTCAGGACTGTTCTCCATTTGCCCAAGGAAGACCGCGTAAAAGCGTTTAGCACCTGCGGATCCCATATCTGTGTCTTATCTGTGTCATATATACCCTATTTCTTTACCATTATATTTCACAGATTGCGCAATGGCATCCCACTGTATGCTCATGTGATTGTGTCAAGAATCTATCTTATTTTTCCTCCCATGGTAAACCCTCTAATCTACGGGGGAACAATGAAGGAGGTACGACAGGGGGTACTTCAAGTATTCCGCAAGATAAAGGACAGAATGAACTTTTGTTTGTGAGTGATATCATCATTCTCTCTAAAGCAACATCTATATTGAAGGGTGATGAGTTCAGTGACTTCTGCATCTGTACACTGCTTTTTGGTTGCCTAGATACTGAAAGTGAACCTAACAATGTATCGCCATTCTGCCATTTCAGGGCGTATTGATACCAAAGCAAAAACATTGCTCTCTGTTTTTAGAAGTTCAAATATGTATTCTTCATTAATGCAATGTCTTTCATAATAAATAATGTTCCATTTTGTCTCACAGGTAAGTTAAAATGGTATATCAACGATGAAGCAGTGGGTGGCACCAGCCCCACTGCAAAACTCAGTGAACACAATTTATATTTACAGCAGGTTAAGGGATTTTGAACATTAAATTCAACCTGGTTTCCATTAACTGAAAACATGTTAACATCTCAAGAAGCATAGTTCGCCTGAAATAGAGGCTCTCTACGCGGGAAAGTAACTAACATAACTATACATTAGATCCAAATCCGGCCCACCTATGTTATCATTGACACAATACCCATAGGGGCAGAGATGGGGCGGGGGAAGTGAGGGGAGCGGTGGCAGGACCAATACAGGCATTCAGATGCATCAAAAGTGCACATAATTACAAAGCAACATGAACCTACTACACAATTAAGAAGTGCCATTATCAAAAGAGAAATTAGTCCAAAAACACAAAAATGACAGGGCGCAAGGTATTTTATGCACCTGTTGTATTAACATCAAGCATATTGTTTGGCTAATGGATCACACATTAGATGCAATGCACAATTTAAAGGGTGCAGGATTTCTTTTTAAATGTGACTTTGTCTCTTGCTTTTATACTATTCTTTTGCAAACTATGTGTATTGGTGAAGTGAAACACAGTTTCTTATTGACATGAATGCGTGATCATAAGATGTACATGTATGTATAATTTATGAATCTCTGCCAGGTTTAAACCGGCGCATCTTTTTTGCAGATGAAAGACATGTGTGTTGGTCGGCATAGGCACTCAGCCTCTCCAAGCACAGGCAAAAGAACTTTAAGTTATACATAGTGTGACGGGCAAAGTCTTATACTGCATCTCTAGTAAGAGACCCCAGATGTTTGGGGGTTTCCTTTGACTAGTTAACTTGACCTTTTCTGAGGTTTCCACCATGAAGGCCTCCTTCGAGAAATGACGGCTGCTTGTGCACAGAGGCCCTTGTGAGTTACCCTATTGCTGTCTGAGTCTCCTCGCCCAGTGGGTTGGGGGGACCTATCTGTTGGTTTAAGGATATCTATCATGCCTAGTCCTAGTGGGGTAAAACCTGCTGTACTATAGACTTATTGCTATTGACAACTGCAGTGCAAAAACGCAGTGCTGGGTCTGATGTTCTCTGTCCCTTGCAATGTATTGGGACACAGTTAGTGTCAAGAGCAAGAACTGCACAGATAACTTCTGATTCAGTCAGGAATGATTTCGGTGTTCCACATCAGACTGAATCCAGGGTATTTGCATGGGAAAGTTTGAATATGGTGACCCCGCAGAAATGTTGTGACTGAGTGCTTGCCAACTATTCGAATAAATGCAGAGAATGAGCAGAATGAATGAGTGTTGTGGGAACTCGGCTCTTAAGAATATTATTTAACACAATAGTCTTCACTCAGGCCCTGTCTATCAATAGACTCTGACCCTGGGGAGACCTCCAAAGCAGTAGCACACACAGCTAAGTTATGACACATTCTGAGGAATCACTGCAGGGCTGCCTCCTTCAAATATTGCATGTGAGCACAATTTCATGGTCAGTGACCAGCAGGAGGACTGGTGAGGAACTCTCTCTTACCTTCATTGACAGGACCAGCTAAGTTCCCATATCTCCAAATCCTCATCTCTGCAAAATCTGTCTTTGGCCCCTGCACAGATCCTGACCCAAGAAGTGTGGGCAATGGAGCCCTAAGAGCAATGACAACCACCAGAGTCTATGACCTGCAGCTGTGGCAAGCATCTGGGGAGGGAATATCAAGATCATCTATGCCTTTTAAAGTACAGTTTCCATTCCGTGAAGCATCTCTCTGGCCCACTGCATCATCATATGGACCCAACATTCCTGAAAACACTGTGTCAGCTACAGAACCTTATCTATAACACTTCAAAGGTTGCAATAGGAATTCTTGCCATCATGATGGAAACATTTTGCAAGCATGTCCCTTGGCTGGTGATCTGGGATACACCTTCTAGTCTGATACTTTGAAAGCATCCAAACAGGAAAGAGGGAGACCATTTAAGAGCATAATTTTTGAGGCCTTCATTGGAATGAATATAGTTAACCATTGTGTCGGCAACAACATAAAGGTCAAAGAGTGTATCAACTGATGCATTTAGTAGTGCAGAATCTCATACAAAATGGTTGGGCACTTGATTGGCAATTGGCAAAGATGGCATGTTTCTTGATGAGTTGGAGCTGTGTGGTAACTTCCATGTCCAGGCTTCTGGTGGTCATTGGAAGGCTAGCAATCAGTCAATAGTTTTTTAGCTCCTTGGTTGTGCCTTTCCATGAGATGAGAGATTAGAGGCTGTTTAAGCGCTGGAGGTACTGTAACTGGTTTTATTGGGTTGTTGAAGAATGCGGTTAGCTGGCAAACATGGGTGTCAGCATGGGTGGCAGGGATTTCAAAAGAACAAGGGCTGCTGGAATCTTTGGAAGCTTAAGGGCCTAAAGCAGGAGGATAACCTGAGATTTATTGGTGGGTGAGTAGTCAAATTGAGGAGTTGGTCTTAAATATTGAATACTCAATATTTTTAATTATTGGGTCTTTATAATGTGCCTGGCCATCATTCCGAGGTTGGTGCTAGTCATGGCGCTATTAGCGCCATGACTTGCACCATTACCGGTACCGTGTCTGCCCTCGTTTAATGGGGACTTACTGGTCTAGTCTGACCTTTGCGGGACCGGTAAGTCCCCATTGAAAATACCATTCCCCATTCCCATTTCAGCCCCCATAGGGCTCAATGGGAATGGGGAAGGTGCAAATAATGGTACCGCAATTTGCGGTACTGTTATTTTCTCCCTGGACCCTTTGTGGCTCCCGCTAAGGCCGCCTGGTAAAACCAGGCGGCCTTAGCGGGAACCGCAAAGGGACCTCGTAGTAGGGCGCAAAGGGATTACCGGCACCGATGTCCTTAACGGTGCCCGGTATCCCTTTGCGCCCTACTCGGAATGAGGATCCCTGTATCGCAAAGTGTTTCAAGACGCAACAAGACAAAAAAGGGGTCTGGGGGAACAGGGATGAAGAATAACAAAAACTGTGCTAATAGGTCTTGTGCCGTTTGGATAGTGCAAGTGCAGTAACAAGAAGTGCAGGGAAGTGGGGAGCATGCTAGTCAGAACAAAATGCACAGTGCTAAGGAGGGAAGGGAAGTGCAGGTCAGCATGAAGAGTGCGCAGGTGCTGGGGGGAGGAGTAAGGGGAGGATGCCCCTGGGATAGGGAAGTGCTAAGGAGTGGCCAGGTGGACAATTGCCAGGGGAATGCAGCGAGTGCAGGGGAATAACGGTCCAGTTGCTAAGTGCAAAGACTGGGCTGGATGGGCTCAATAGGGGTGCAGGCCCAGTCCGGCGATTGTAGAAGGAGGGAGCCAAGTAGGAGAAGTGCAGGTTAGGGGGCGGGGGTCAGGGAAGACTGAAGTGCTGAGGAAGACTGGACGAGGAGGGTCTGGGCCCTGTAAGAATCAGAAGGAACCATGCAGCCAGTCAATGAGGCAGAGGGAACTTTAGCAGAGGTGGGAAGAGGGAAGGAAGAAGAGAAAAGGATGGTCTTGAGAAGCTTCTGGAACTTAAGGAGATCTGGCTCAAGTCTGAGAGGGGCATGGAGGCCATTCCAGAAGGAGGCTCCTGCGGAAGAAAGCGATCTACCCCCCTTAGCTCTACTTGGAAGAGCTTCTGATCTGCAGAGAGTTGGAGCTAGAAGACCAAAGGGAGGTGTTTAGGGATAGAGAGTTGGATGTAGTGGGGTCCCATGCCCCTGAAAGCCTTATGGGTGATGCAGAGGGTGCATGCCTCTGAGGCGGTGCACCTGAAAGTGGGCCTTCTTGGCAAGGTCTGAGATGTAACAAGAGAAGGAGAGAGAGAAGTCGAAGATGACACCACGTTTTTTTGCCTCACAAGAGGGCGAGGGGAGAGGGCTCATGGAGGGTGATCAGGGAGTAGGAGGGAAGGAGGGAGCTGATGTCCCAATTAGAAAGATCTTAGTCTTAATGGCATTAGGGCAGAGATCGTTAGAAGCACACCATGGCAGTCAGACAGTCAGGAATGAGAAAGGAACAGGAGGAGGCAGTAGAAGGAAGGTTGAAGGAGAGCTGTCTTTATAACACTGGGAGTGAGTAGATGTTATGTAATGAACATAGTGACGTGGTTCTTAGAACCCTGTTAACATCTTGGTTCTGTGAGAACGACACGTTCGCCAAGTGTCTGTTGCTGTTGGTCCGTCCTCCGGGGTCCTCACAATAAAGCTCACAAGTCCTAACTTGTGTCTCGCCTGATTTACTACATTTGGCGACTAGGGAACTTACCCTAAACGGCCCCCGGAGCGCACCGGACTGGGCTGCTTGTCGGCAACCCATGACTCCCCGCCGTGTACAGCACCCGCTACGAGGCGGCGCTGCGAACACTACTGCCGCGCCTCCCCTGGCCCCGGAGAGCAGCACAGAAGGCCCTAAGCGCCCCCCCCCTTCCGACGGCGAGAGCGGGCATCCTGCGCCGCAGGACAGGGATCGGCCACCTGCGGCGGCCCACTCAACGCTGTGCCCGCTCTCACATCCAACGCCAAAGAAGCTGAAGGGGAGCGAAGCGACAGGTGGCTCCAGTGTCACGGCCCGGCGCAACCGGAGGCGGAAAGGTACCCAGTCTAATTTATTTGGGGGTTCCGCGCACAGCTACAGTGCATTATACGAATCGCCGTCTAATGGCGATTCGAGGAAGGGACCTTAGAGCGTAACTTTACGTGTGGCCATTTTGGCCCCTTGTGGACAATAACCATGGCAACAACACCACCAAGATCGTCTCGATCACGTGGGAGATGAAACCTCACACACTAGAAGGGCTCTTAGTTGCGAAAAGAAGCATCTTTTGAAGTGAAGCACAGCCTTAAAGAAGTAAACCACAATCTTAAGCGAGCACAATGTACAGCAGTTGTAGCTATTATGATTTTTGAACCAGACAGTGCAGAATAATAAAAAAAAAACAAAAAACCTGAGATCTGACAAAAACTGGCCGCAGAAGCAAATGCAAATACCAACTAGCCAAACTCAACCTAGCTTTTGTACAGAGCAACCACCCCTACAAACCAAGACACCTAAATCCTGAATTTTCTGCGTGTCACCAGCCATCCTCAACACCTCCTAGTTGTGCCCCACCATTACCACAACTCAGAGACCCACCACCTACTTTTGAACCTTCTCAACAGTCAACCCGCCACACATGAACACCATGCAGAATATTCCTCATCCTACGAAGTTCCTTGCTTCCCCTGGGACCCCAACATGTTCGTGGGAACAATGGGTTGATGGGTTCAATGATGACCTTAAAGAAGCAACACTTTTGAACTGCATAGGAGCTGAAGCTCTAATACTTTTCAGGGCACTACCAGAACCAGATGATGCCGGGGGTGATGGTAACCGCAAATTCGACACAGCCCTATCCAAACTCACCAAGCATTTTGGCAACAAAACCAACATAGTACTGGAGAGGTACAGATTCTTCACCAGGAAACAATTGAAAGGTGAGTCAATTGACTCGTACATCGCATCCTTGAGAGTTTTAATGGCATCTTGCAAATTCACTGTGGTCGGTGATGAATATCTTAGAGACCAGCTTGTCCTTAATGTAGACGACCCACGCATTCAACAAAAATTGTGGCAAACGAGAAACCCCTCCCTGGACCAAGCCACAGAAATTGTCAGCAGCATGGAGTTTGGTGAACATTGCATGAAAGAGAGACTTGCCCAAACCCAAGGAGAGTGCATTGAAGTCAAGTCCATTGAAACGAATTCTGAAATGGATCCCACCGAAAATATATTAGCCCTGGTGAGAAGAGCTCCAAACGCACGAGGCTCAAGATTTAACCCCAGAAGAGGGAGGATTTCATCCAATGACAACAGAGACTCTGCTCACTGTCAAAAGTGTGGATGGTTTAAGCATGGAGACGCTGACAAGACGTGTCCTGCAATCAATGCTTAGTGTTACAAGTGTGGCCAGTTTGGCCATTTTGCAAAAGTCTGCAGAAACATGCGAGGAAGACCTAGTAGGAGTAATCGATACAACAGAAGACCTTACAGTAGATCAAGCTCAGTGAGATTCATAGAGAATGATTCAGGTCACAATGACATGTTACTCGTTGACCAAGCTTGTCTGCCAATACAAATCCTCACCATCACCTCTTCACATGAACCCAAGAGCCCTTGGGTCGACATGTACATTGATGGAACCCTGTTGCAGGTAATGGTGGATACAGGCTCCCATTACACGATGGTCGACGTCCAGACATTTCTAGGGACACTATCCAGGAAGATGCAAGATCTACGAACACCCTACTGAGAGCTACCGGCTATGGAAAAACTCCCATTGAAATAATCGGATACACATGGGTGAGGCTTAAATTTCATGACAGAGAGACATATTGCAAACTTTTCGTGGCCAAAAACAGCTCTTCATTTGTAGGGTGGGAAGACCAAGCCGCTCTGCAAATAAAAATCCACCCCGGAGAAACTGTCCCTGTGTTGAGTGTGCTCAGTGATCCTACTGACATGGGGTCCACCGATATAAAGTCCACCTTGAGCAAAAAGTTTCCCAAAGTTTTCACTGATAAGGTGGGACTACTTCAGGGTTTTCAACACAGGATAGTCTTGAAGAAGGGCACCGTTCCTGTGGCCCATCGTGTCAGAGGAATTCCTTTCAGCACCAAAGACACGTTAAGAAGAGAGCTCACACGCCTATGTGAAGAAAATATCATCCAACCAATTGAAAGCTCTGAGTGGCTCGCCCCGATCGTCCTGGTAGGCAAGCCTGACAACTCCATAAGAATGTGTGTTGACCTAAGAGACCTAAATAAGAACATATGGGTCGATAGACACCCCCTTCCCAACATATCCAAACTTCTATCAACCATGAAACCGGCTAAGTACTTCAGTACTCTTGACCTCTCGTCAGCATACCACCAGATTGCGTTAGAAGAGTCCTCAAAGAACCTCACGTCATTTGTCACACCCCTGGGGGCATTCATGTTCAACAGGATGCCCTTTGGCCTCGCCTCAGCTGTGGCAGTGTTCCAGAGGCTAATGTCACACCTGTTTGGAGGTCTCGACGGTGTTCACTGTTTTCAAGACGACATCCTCACATCGGCCAGTACGGAAGATGAACACGACGCAAAACTCATGGGTGTTCTCCAAGTGATCCAGAAAAGCGGACTAACCCTCAAATTGGAAAAATGCAACATAAAATGTAGTCAAGTATCTTATCTTGGTCATTCCATCGACGCTAAAGGGATCAGTCCCAAGAAAAAGCTCATAGATACTATAATGAGTATTGCTGAACCTGAAAACAAGGACCAACTCAGAAGCTTCCTCGGCATGACCGAATACTATTCCAAATTTATAAACAATTATGCCAACAATATGAAACATATGAGGAATCTCATGAAAAAGGCAGCCAAATATGTCTGGTCCTCTGAATGTAAGAGTGAGTTTGAAAATATCAAATCCAACATCAATCAAGCTCCCGCCCTAGCTATATTTGACTGTAAAGCTAAAACCATAATTTATGTGGACGCCAGCAAGATCGGACTTGGTGGTGTCCTTGAACAACAACAGGAAGGAGGCATTGTGACTATTGCCTTCGCCTCAAGAGTACTGAGAGTTGCAGAACTTAATTATTCCACCATTGAGAGAGAAGCTCTGGGCGTAAAGTGGATTTTACAACACTTCAGAAACTTAATGTGGGGCCTACCCATAATACTCAAAACAGATCACAAACCATTAGTAAACGTCCTTCAATCCAAGACACATCACCTCATTTCACCTAGGATTAGGCGTTGGTTCCTCGACATCATGCAATACAATCTCCAAGTGTGCTATACCCCTGGTCCCTCAAATCAAGTGGCTGACTGTCTCTCCAGGTTATCCACCAACCGGGATGATGAGATCAAATACTCTGACGAGGACATTGTAGCTGCCATCTATCCTGCCATCCCCAAAGATGACTGGATAAACATCGCCAGCACCGACGTAGAGCAACAAGAAATAAAGAAAGCCATTCAACGACTGGGTTGAACCTAGTCGAGCCCTGGCAGACTACATACCCATCAGAGATGAGATAACTATGGATGAGAAACATGTCTTCAGAGGTGACAGACTGATTCCACCGGTGCCACTGAGGAAAAAACTGCTCGATTTGGCCCATGAAGGTCATCTAGAGAGAAGTCTGACAAAAAATAGATTGAGGAGCAGCTACTGGTGGCTGAACATGTGGAAAGAAGCCGAGGAGGTGGTTAAGAACTGCACCGCCTGTGCCATGAGTGACAAATCTAAGATCCTGAGAAACCTCTACAACCCATATAGCCACCCGCAAATGTGTGGTCAAAAATTGCTATAGACATCATGGGTCCCTTCGAAAACATAGAAGCAGTGAAAATATACATAATAGTACTTGCAGATTATACCTCCAAGTGGACTGAGTGGGGAATTGCCGAAGTGAATGTTACCACCAGAAAAGTGACAGAGTTCCTCACAGAAATTTTCAACAGGGAAGGAGATCCCAAAGAAGTAGTTTCAGACAACGGGTCTCAGTTCATATCTTCAGAATTTCAAGAATTTCTCAAAAACAGATCCATCAAACATGTGACTACGTCCTTGTACCACCCAATGCCCAACGGACTAGTCGAGAGAATTAACAGACTTGTAAAAAGCATAATCCAACTAGCTGTCGCTAATACTCTCCCATGGAAAGAAACACTCAAGGAGGCACTGTGTGCGTACAGGACGACGCCACATACCACCACCAACATTGAGCCATTCACCTTGATGCGAGGTAGAGCTGCAACCAACCGTCTAAGACCAGCGTGGATCTTCACAAACAGCGGTGAAGCCAAATTAGACATGGAGCGAATTCAGGAAAGAATACGCGGGAAGCAAACCAAATACAAATCATACTATGACTCAAAAAATGCTGTAAGAGGAATGCAAATCCAGGAAGGAGACTGGGTTTGTGTCATAGAACCAAAAAAGAAGCTTAAGGGCGAAACCAACTTCAGATCTCCACAGAGAATTATCCGTTGCCAAGGCAAATCCGCCATATTGGACGATGGGAAGAGGTGGTCGGGAGATGCCCTGGTAAAATTGACAACTGATATCCACAGACCCAGCACATCCGAATACATGACACACGGAGCCACATCAAAGTCTTCTCCCGAAAGAACACCTCATCATAGCCAAGTGGATGAAGACGGAAAACATGGAAACATAGACGGAACTTCATTTGGGAGACTGTCGAAGAGAAACCGGAAGATCATTCGAAACCTCAACAATGATTACATATACTACTAACACTATTCTGTGTATTGCGTTATATAGTTATTCTCTACCAATGTTTCTGTCACCCTTCTCCTTTCCCTCTTTTTCCATCTCTTGCCCCACCCTCCTTCATGTTTATTTTGTTTTCTCCCAGTAAGGGAGATGTTATGTAATGAACATAGTGACGTGGTTCTTAGAACCCTGTTAACATCATGGTTCTGTGAGAACGACACGTTCGCCAAGTGTCAGTTGCTGTTGGTCCGTACTCCGGGGGCCTCACAATAAAGCTCACAAGTCCTAACTTGTGTCTCTCCTGATTTACTACAGTAGAGAAGCTGGAGGTCAAATGGGCTAGAGGGGCAAGGTAGATGTTGAAGCCTGAGGGATGCTGCAGCTGGAGAGGGTGATGGATGAGAGAAAATGACTCAGTTGAATCTGGGATAGTTGGTCAGAGAGAAACGTGGTCAACCAGTTGTGTGCCAGGTCCATCATGGCAAAGGTATCACAGAGCCAATTTATATTGGCGGCATGATTGACCATATTAAAGGAAGAGGAATGGTTTAGAAGGATGAGAAAAGAAGGTGAATTGCAATCGAGATTTGAGAGCAAGTCTTCATGGGTGTTCAGGAGAGCAGTTTTCATGCCTCTGACTGTTCTGTAGCCAGACGGGTGGTAGTGGAGACCACCAGCAGATTCACAGGCCGATTCATGGAATAAATGTGCGCCGAAAATCCCGGCGCAGAGGGGCCAATACGTGCGCTGCGCCGAAAATTAGCGAAAAGCGCAGGGAAACCAGCGCACGTCGATTCATGGAAGTCCGTGCGCAAGAAAAGCAGAGGACGTGCGCCGAAAAAGCGCGCGGCGCAGGCCGGCGCACAGGTCAACCAACGTCGTGCGCCACGGCCACTGCGCTATCACTCCGAGCGCAGCGCACAGCTCTAAAGTAGGCGGAACACAGGGCGGGACACTCGGAATGGGGAATAAAATGGGGCACAACACTCGGAATGGGGAAGAATGTGGGCGGCACGGGAAAGTATAGGAGGCAAGTGCGCGGAACGCCCACACGCTCGCATACAACACGTATTCATGGAATAGAATAGGGCAAAAAAGCGCACGCTCAAAGCAGCGCACAGGCACAAACAGGCACAAACACGACCGCCACAAGAAAGCAGGTGGTAGCGTCTCT
Organism: Ambystoma mexicanum; assembly: GCF_040938575.1. Taxonomy (NCBI): domain Eukaryota; kingdom Metazoa; phylum Chordata; class Amphibia; order Caudata; family Ambystomatidae; genus Ambystoma; species Ambystoma mexicanum. Next base: position 1,052,730,420 of record NC_090941.1, read on the forward strand.
GCGCCTGCAAGAAATGTGCGCTAAAAGGTGCGCCAACAAATAGCACCTATATACAGACATGATCAATGTCCAATACTGTGGCCCTCCAGGACAAATGACGTACAAAGGGGTACCCACAAACACAGACACGCGCTGAGAGAAAAAATAAACGTGTGCGTGCATACCGGGGTGCGCGGGAAGTTGCACACGCGATATGGCCGGGCACGTGGATTGCAGGGGTGCGCGGGAAGTTCCACACGCGATTAGTCAGGGTACGTGGATTTCAGGGGTGCGCGGGAAGTACCACACGCGATATGGCCGGGTACGTGGATTGCAGGGGTGCGCGGGAAGTTCCACACGCGATATGGCAGGGTACGTGGATTTCAGGGGTGCGCGGGAAGTACCACACGCGATATGGCAGGGTACGTGGATTTCAGGGGTGCGCGGGAAGTACCACACGCGATATGGCAGGGTACGTGGATTTCAGGGGTGCGCGGGAAGTCCCACACGCGATATGGCCGGGTACGTTGATTTCAGGGGTGCGCGGGAAGTTCCACACGCGATATGGCCGGGTACGTGGATTTCAGGGGTGCGCGGGAAGTTCCACACGCGATATGGCCGTGTACGTGGATTTCAGGGGTGCGCGGGAAGTCCCACACGCGATATGGCCGGGTACGTGGATTTCAGGGGTGCGCGGGAAGTTCCACACGCGATATGGCCGTGTACGTGGATTTCAGGGGTGCGCGGGAAGTTCCACACGCGATATGGCCGTGTACGTGGATTTCAGGGGTGCGCGGGAAGTTCCACACGCGATATGGCCGGGTACGTGGATTGCAGGGGTGCGCGGGAAGTTCCACACGCGATATGGCCGGGTACGTGGATTGCAGGGGTGCGCGGGAAGTTCCACACGCGATATGGCCGGGTACGTGGATTTCAGGGGTGCGCGGGAAGTTCCACACGCGATATGGCCATGTACGTGGATTTCAGGGGTGCGCGGGAAGTTCCACACGCGATATGGCCGGGTACGTGGATTGCAGGGGTGCGCGGGAAGTTCCACACGCGATTAGTCAGGGTACGTGGATTTCAGGGGTGCGCGGGAAGTACCACACGCGATATGGCAGGGTACGTGGATTGCAGGGGTGCGCGGGAAGTTCCACACGCGATATGGCAGGGTACGTGGATTTCAGGGGTGCGCGGGAAGTACCACACGCGATATGGCAGGGTACGTGGATTTCAGGGGTGCGCGGGAAGTACCACACGCGATATGGCAGGGTACGTGGATTTCAGGGGTGCGCGGGAAGTCCCACACGCGATATGGCCGGGTACGTTGATTTCAGGGGTGCGCGGGAAGTTCCACACGCGATATGGCCGGGTACGTGGATTTCAGGGGTGCGCGGGAAGTTCCACACGCGATATGGCCGTGTACGTGGATTTCAGGGGTGCGCGGGAAGTCCCACACGCGATATGGCCGGGTACGTGGATTTCAGGGGTGCGCGGGAAGTTCCACACGCGATATGGCCGTGTACGTGGATTTCAGGGGTGCGCGGGAAGTTCCACACGCGATATGGCCGTGTACGTGGATTTCAGGGGTGCGCGGGAAGTACCACACGCGATATGGCCGGGTACGTGGATTGCAGGGGTGCGCGGGAAGTTCCACACGCGATATGGCAGGGTACGTGGATTTCAGGGGTGCGCGGGAAGTACCACACGCGATATGGCAGGGTACGTGGATTTCAGGGGTGCGCGGGAAGTCCCACATGCGATTAGTCAGGGTACGTGGATTTCAGGGGTGCGCGGGAAGTACCACACGCGATATGGCAGGGTACGTGGATTTCAGGGGTGCGCGGGAAGTCCCACACGCGATATGGCCGGGTACGTGGATTTCAGGGGTGCGCGGGAAGTCCCACACGCGATATGGCTGTGTGCTCCCAGGCATTACCTGTACACCCTCCACGGCCCCTGCAGGCAGCACACACCACAGGGAACTACCCTGCACACCTGCTCATGTCTCCCACCACCCCCACCCCCCATCCACCAGGGACACCCTCCACCAGGCCCCCACCCATGTCTCCCACCACCCCCACCCCCCATCCACCAGGGACACCCTCCACCAGGCCCCCACCCATGTCTCCCACCACCCCCAGCACTGTGGGGAACCTGCCAGCAGGCCCCCACCCATGTCCAACCCATGTCTCCCACCACCCCCACCCCCCATCCACCAGGGACACCCTCCACCAGGCCCCCACCCATGTCTCCCACCACCCCCAGCACTGTGGGGAACCTGCCAGCAGGCCCCCACCCATGTCCCCCTGGCCCCAGGTCCTGACGATACACTATCATGGCAGTAATGGCCAGCATACCCAGCACAAACACCCAGGCAAGGATTGCATGCACCCACATAGTGAATGCAATCACATGACACAACCCCAAAGGCAAGTATGCAAAAGAACACATGTCTGTCACACACACATACACAATGGGTGCAAGTGAATGTCAAAACCCATATCATGACATGTAAGAAACCAAAGAGAAAATAACACAAGTGTAAGATAATATAAAAATGTATTAAAAACACAAATCAAGTAAACCAATAAAACATACAACTATGTGGCAAAGTAAATAAAAGGTCCATGTCCGAGAACAAAAATGATAAACCAAAAAACAAAGGATTAAAAAATCAATATAATTTGTCCAAAGCAAAACCATGTAGTAGGAAATCAAAGAAAAACCATTACGTCATGGTGTAAACAATAAAAAAATTAAAAAATGTATCTCCCAAAATATATCAATATATACAGGAATGTTCCAGGGTCCATGAGCCCAACAGCACAAATGAAACCTAATACTAACTAATAAAATAAATATGTACAAAAAAGTGGCCATTGTCCGAGCGGTCCAAAATAATAAAAATAAATAAAGGAAACCTAGCACTAACTAACTAAAAAACTATATACAAAGGCAGCGGGCTAGTCATGCGGCTCACTTGGTGATGCTGGCCAGGGCATCCTCGAACTCCATGTCAATGTCCTGGAGGCGGGACTCTGTCCTGGCCCCGAGGTCTCGCAGGGACAACCCCATGTGCTCACCAAAATCCCTGCGAGCCTCCTCGAGGCACTCAGCCCGCCTCAATGCCCGATGCATGGAGATCTCCGCCCTGGCCATGGCGAGCCGCTCCTCTTCCGCCCGCTGCCGCTCCGCACCTATCCGCTGGCCAAACTCCTCCCACACGGAACACACCGCCATGCCAGGGTTGCCCTGCCCTCCGGCCGATGCCTGCCCCTCTGATCTTGATGGCCCTGAGCCATGATGCCTCCCACGTCGAGCCCGCTGCTGCCTCCGACGCCACTGCCTCTGCGAGCACGACGGCATCCAGGCTGATGGTAACCACCGACGCCGTCGTGCACGTGCCCTGCCCGATGATGCCGGCACATCTTCCATCTGCTGGGGTCCACTTGCTGTGTCGTCCACCCCTGCTGGACCTCCGACTCCCAACTGTGGCAGGGATGGGATCCCCACCGAGCTGGCTGCATTGGTCGGGGCAGGTCCACAGGGGGCCATGGTGGCATCTGGGCCGGAAGACGGCAAGGAGAACGACCGTTGGATAGCCTGCACAGAGGAGGAGAGGGCCGTCAGATTGGCCAACACATGCAGGAACCCCCCGAACATGGCCGATCCCAATTGGGCCACGTCGGCACGGTGCACTTCGTGATGACGTGCGTGCTCCTCCCGGGAAGCACGCACGTCATCACGAATCACAGCCGTGCGCATCGCGACCCCAATCAGGACCTGCTCCACGTGGCCAGGGGTTCCCACGGCCGCAGGTGGAGGGGAGTCAGTTGACATGGACATCCCCACTACCTGCGGACGGGCCTGGGACGGGGCATCCCTGCTGGTGCATGGTGGTGCACTCACAGGGTCAGGGACAGCGACATGCACAGGCACCTCCACGGTGACCTGTGCTGCCTCCTGCCCCTGGCCCTGGACTGCACCACTTGCACCAGCAGGGATGCTCCCACCAGGCCCCATGTGTGCACCAGTGTCGGCCTCCTCCTCCTCTGTGCAAACCACCAACCTGGATGGCTCCTCACCGTCTCCCGCCGTAGCAGGCCCCTGTGGGGGCTCACCCACCCCTTCCTCTGCAGCCGTGGGGGCATCCCCGCCGCCTTGCTCCACAGCGCCGTCTCCGCCCTCTTCTTCACTAGCCGCTGCGTAGAGGGAGACAAAGGACACAAGCATCAGGCTACTGTAAAATGGTCCCCTAGACAGGAAGCAATAGCAGATGAGCACCCCTGTCAAAGTACACTTCCATCATGTCCCTCCACAACACATGGGTCAGTCCAGGCAAAACACACACAGTAACAGGCATGGTGCATGCCATGCACATTTCCATGCATGTCCAATTGACTCTTGAAACATTCAATGATATGTGACTCACATGCATCATGGCTCATGCATATCACATGCACACACTTCACCTCAGTCACATCCATCTGGCCCCAAACACAACGAACACAGGCGAAACAAGGGTTAGTTGGGTGCGTCACAGAATCTGTGCATTGTCACACACATGTGTCATGCATCCATGGCATGCACAAGTCACAGACACGCAGGTCAGGCACACAGACATGGCTACCATATATGTACCTGGCATCAGCACCCATCCTTCACCCCCATCCATGTCCAGGTACAGAGACTGGCATGCTCTCATGTCCTAAATCTGCATAGGGCTCCCCATGCCACATTTCAACACATGCAACAACCATGTGGGTCACACATCACTGGTCGCACATGCATTACCATGATGTCCCTGCACACATACATGCATACATGGCCCATGGCACACATACAGGCAAGTATCATAGAACCAGCACACCGCAACATGCCCTGTCTCACACAGTAATGCTTGCACACTTACCGCTCAACTCCAGACGGGCCTCCCTCTCAAGGACCTGGGCGTGGAGCGCTGGGCGTACGCGTTCCAGGACCCTCTTCTGGATGGAACTCATGCGGCCCCGGCCCCCCTCCACGAGGCGCCGGGCCTTCACAAGGGTCCTGGACCTCAAGTCCTCCCAGCGCTTCTTGATCTTCTGGACGTTGCGGGTTGCCACCCCCTCCGCGTTGATGGCAACCACACAGTCGGCCCAGATCCTCTCCCGTCCTTCCTTGCTGGCGCGGGACGATCCAAAGAGGGCATCATACTGCCCCAGGACATGCTCCACCAGGACACCAACTTCGGTGGCAGTGAAGCTGGTGCCCCTCTGCCCCTCTGGCCTGGGGTTGCCACTGGTGCCAGATGTCGAAGTGCCCGACATGGCAACCCCAGAGGCAGGTGTGGGTGGGCAACTGGGTCCTGGGGCTGGGCTGTGGAGCGATGTAATCCCAGTTGGGAGTCTTCAGTTCCAGCAGGGGTGGACACAGCAACTGGACCCCTGCAGATGGCTGATGTGCAGGCACCAAATGGCAGGGCACGGTGGCAGCAGGCAGGCAGGCAGCAGCAGATAGCACGTGGGAGGCTGCTCAGGGCACTGGGGGGGCAGTAACTCGGCCTTCTGGGCAGGAGCGTGGTGTTCCGTGTGTTTTCGGGTGGCCAGCTTGATACGGAGTGATTTGGCACGTGAAATTCCTGCACGTCAGCGTGAAATCCGAGGAAAGGGCCGTAGCGCGTAAGTGCATCAGCACGCATACGCGATTCTATTGGACCAGAGTCCCTCCGCGTAAGCGCGTCTGACGTGATCCGCACGGGCGTTCCCCACTCAGCACGTGATGACGGAGCACACGTGGAAATACTGCACGTCAGAGTGTCATCGCGTGTAATTGGCCAAAAGTGCGCGTACACGCGATTGGCCAATGTACGTGTATTACATCGCGTGTAATTGGCCGAAAGTGCGCGTACACGCGATTGGCCTATGTACGTGTATTACAGGGGTGCGCGGGCACTTACACACGCAAGTACGTCAGCGCACCTGTATGCCTGCTGCGTGGGAATTTCCACACGCTATTGGAGTGGGAACTAGATTCCAGGGGTGCGAGGGTCACACGCTCGCCTAGAACACGCGCAAGGCATTAATTTGCGCACTTATCAATAAACAAGCCAGATGCCAGGATGAACATACCGTTCCTAGCAGCAGTGGCAGTGGGCTACCAAAGGAGGAGGAGGAGGAGAGTCAGGGCCAGAATATTCACACCCAGAACCAGCCTATTCGGGATGCCTGATGACCAGGTGTATGGGAGGTACAGGTTTCCAGCACACATCATACTGGACCTGGTCAGTGAGTGGGAGGATGACCTCACATCACCCACCCTGTGCTCCCAAGCACTCAGCCCCCTGCAGAAGGTCCTGAATGTACTGCACTTCTTGGCCACTGGATCCTTTCAGCGGACAAGTGCCATAGTGGGTGGTGTGTCACAGGCCACGCAGTCACGCTGCCTACACCAGGTCTTGAACATCATCACTGCACGGCCATCAGTCCGCAGGCACATATATCTCCCCAGGACTCATGCAGAAAGGCGGACGTGCATCCAGGAATTCTATGGTGTGGCTCAATTCCCCAAAGTGCTTGGTGCAATTGACTGCACACATGTGGCTCTACGTCCACCCAGGGCAACAGAGCACATCTATAGAAACCGCAAGCACTGGCATTCCATCAACGTGCAAGTTGTATGCAATGCCAAGGGAATAATCACATCAGTATATGCCAACTATCCCGGGTCCACCCACGACAGCTTCATCTACAGAATGTCTACACTATGCCGGGACCTGGAGGCTGGCCAGCATGGAGATACATGGCTGCTTGGTGAGCATGAATGCCACTGCACATGCATGCATGTCAGATACTGGGTCATGACACAACACCACTAATGATACCCATCACCACCTCCGCAGGGGACAGTGCCTACCCTATCAGCCCCCACATGATGACCCCAATCCGGAACCCCACCACGCCACCCGAGGTAAGGTACAACACAGCCCACATTGCAACACGGGGCATAGTGGAGCGCACATTCGGAGTGCTGAAGTCACGCTTTCGCTCCCTTGACCGTTCTGGCGGGCAGCTGTTATATGCTCCCCGAATAGTGTGCAGGATCATAGTGGCAGCATGTGTCCTGCACAACGTTGCAACACGCCGGGGCCTGCCCGTGGACATGGTGGTGCCCCCACATCCACAACCACATGCACGCCCGCTGCGCATGGGAGGGGAAAGGGCACGGGGGGTGGCAGCCCGTACGCAACTGGTGGCCAACTTCTTCACCTAGGAATCACAGTGCTGGCTAGTGCACACTGCTCTGGCACATACCATCTGACAATCAATGATGACACTACCTGACAATGTCACAAAATTACTCGACAATAAACTGTCAGATACACATCAGCCTGAGATTGTTAACATGGAAGTGTCACTATGTGTGCACCCCTACCTACACATACACCAGCAATGCATCACAACGAGAAGACACAACTCCATCAATCAAATATGCATTGCCACAGGCGATTCACTACATGACAACATTGCCATGTCACCCATTCCCTTCACAGTCCCGCCACTGAGGACACCATGTCATGGTATGTGAGAGCAAACAAACTGGCCATCACAACATGACACCGGTGTCACAAATAGCAGTGCCCCAAATGGAACATAGCCGCACTTGAACAGCTAACCGCGCTGGAGCCACTACTACACACCTGTGTAAGAGTAATTTCAATCAAATTACACACCAACCCACCCTGAAGCCCACCCAAACAAGACACAATGCATGTAATCAATGGTAGTCTCATTACCTGATTCTGCTGGTATGTCCTCACCGTCCAGATGTACAGTGATGGCGCCACGCAAAAGTGTCAGTGCACATCTACCGACATGTAGTCTGACTCCAGAGAGTATGCCCGTGTGAAGAACTGTGTGAAATACCTGCAAAACATGAGCAACATATGTAAGTAGAGGCACATATCAAACCATCATGCATAGTTAGGTGCAACAACAATGTACACTATGAATGTCTACACAGTATTGACTATGGACTGGCCAACAGCTCATGGGAGTCCAATGTCACCGTGTAATTTGCTGTCACTTGGGCACACCCTTTGCAAGCCCATGGAAACGGAAGCAGGAGGGGTGTGGATGTCTGCTACCCAAGCATCTAAACCAAACTCAGGACAAGCCTGCATGTGCCCAGCCACAATACAGTGTATGCCCAGGTACCCACACAAGGCAACACTCTCGGAAAAGAAAAAAGAAAATTGAGAAAAAATGGCCATGAAAGGGCCGGCGGGGGGGGGGGCCACCTATGAGGTCCGAGGACAGGATGCACGCCACAATCCACCTGTGTGGATCATGGGAAACTAAAACACCCCATAGGCTCGTGGCCCACACGGCTACTCTGTTGTGGGAGATGAGTCGCTATCGCTCTGGCCAGACCCTGCAGCTGACTCAGGAGGTGGGGGAGCTGCCTCAGAAGATGGTGTGACAATGGGAGGCAGCCCACGCAAAGCACGAGTTTGCTCCTCCATGGCTGCAAGCAGGCGGGTCTGGTAGTTCTGGTTCTGGGTTATAATCATGCGGAGGTCCCCATGCAGTAACTCCCGGGATGACCTGACCTCCGCACGAGTTGCCTGCATCTCGGCCGAGAGCGTCCGTGTCAGACGCTCCAGCTGCTCCTCTGTCCTTCTATGGGATGAAGCCTCAAGCTCTAACAGGGTCGACCTGAGGTGACGGAATTCTTCCCTCAGGCCTTCCCTGTGGCGCTGGGACTCCATGGAAAGTGATTCCCGCAGAGTCGCCAGTGCCGCCCGCCTGTCCTTGTTGGACGCCAACATATCCTCCCTGTGTGCCTGGCTGATGGACTCTGTAGCCTGCTCCAGTCGCTCCATCAGCCTTTCTGGGGGGACAATGGAAGTGGCCACCCTATCCATGGCCTGTGCAATCATCTCGGATGATGCTGCCTGTTGGTTGGCCATACCGTAGATGGATTGCTCCCAAGCGGTATTGCCAGGTGGCATACGGCCACCACGTTGACGGGCACCACACCTGCCTGGGGCAAGGCGGACTGCGCCTTGCTGTGCCGGCAAGGCCTCAGGCTGCAGGACTGCATTCCCTCTCTGATCTGCAGCCCCAGGAACAGGATCAGAGATTGTGTGGTGTGGCCCTGCATCCGTAACCACCGGAGGCTGAGCTGCCGACACTGACATCCCCATTGAGGGCAATGGCCCGGCTGCAGGTGGGTCGGACAGAGGAGATTCTCTCCCAAGAACACTCACCTGCGACTGCACATAGGTGTCATCCTCCGAGTCTACACCTGAATACTGCTCGGGGGAGGAACCCCCAGAGACACCCCTCGACAGCACGACCTGCAGCACTTGTGGGTTTTCACCCACAAACACACCACGTCCCTCACTTGTGGAAGGTCGGCCCGGGTTGCCCTCCTGGGACGGCTCAACCACCACATCCCCAGCATCAACAAGTGCTTCGTCCCCTGCAAAGACATGAAAGAGAAAAATGGAAACAGGCATTAGCACCATGGCATGCAACAAGGGCTGATGAACAACAGAGGCAGTAGTTCTACGACACATGTCCCACATGACTGGGAGACCTCCTATGCATTCACCATCACTGGGTCTGTAGGGGAGGCTCAGGGCATACAATGTACAGATTGGAGAGCAACGCCTGCTCACCATGCTGCCTAGCACTGCCATCACACATTGGCCGGTGATTGCCATGTCAAAGGCACATGCCATCACACACATGGCATGTGACATAGCCACCAAGTGAAGAGGGAGAGGAGGGCAACTTTTTTGGATTTCTACCACTCTGGTCCTGACATTGCATCATCACATCAATAAGTTGACATGTTGTACATGGATCTGCTAGTCCAAATTGGCCACGATGCACAGTGCCTTGTCTACATCAACAAAATGCAGTAAACAATGAGATTCCACCTCCCCATCACCTGTGAAGGAATCATATAGCATTCGTGAAGCACCGGTCCAGAAATGTATGAAGGTACAGCGGAGCACTGAGGGGTGGTGGGGCAGTAGGGGATGCCAGTCAACAATCCTACTGGTGCTGGTGTCATTCATGTCACGCAAGTGCAGGGGTGGGTGGCACAATGATGTGCAAGGGGAAGTGGCGGCTGGAAGTGCTGTACAAGGTAAGTAGGACTTTACGTCAAGGGCAGATGGTGTTAGGCGCAGACAAGTGCTGGGGGGGGTGGCCTATAGGGGTACAGAGACAATCATGCAGTGCTGTGGGCTCGGAGAGGACAGGGGAGGTACACACTGCATCTGGCTCGGCAAGGTCCTTGCAGATTTCTATCTGTCCTGCAGAGTTGTCACATGCCGCAGATATGTGCCCTTGGATTGGGGATCTCATCTTGGTGAAAAGGGTGAGGCGCTATTGCCTTTGGAGCATGTGGCAGGCCAGTTTGCCAGAGGATGAGCATGATGCAGGACATTCCCTCTCTGCCACCCGGCACCTGTGGCCTGGGTTCACATGATCCGAGTCATGCCAGGACTCTGCATTGGCATGGGGCTTCAGACAGGTGGTCATGACCGTGGCAAAGACATCCAGTGTACCTGACATAGAGTGGAGCATGGAGTGGGCCCTGTCAGGATGGGAGTGAGCCTAAGGGGGAGCTGGATGGGGGGGAGATTTTGGCAGCATGAGCCTCGACTGACACACACTTCATGGGTTGGAATACCAAGAAGGTGTGTGACAGTGGTGAGGGTGGCTTTGCCTGTGGTGTGGTGAGGGTGAGCTGGGAGGAGAGGAGAATGTGATCACTCCAGGAGAGAGGAGTGCAGAGATGGACGGAGAGGGGAAAGTCAGATGAGATCAGAGCATCAAGAGTGTGCCCTGCAGAATGAGTAGGGACAGACGGGAGTCTAGAGGGTGAGAGGGAGTTGCTGAGGTCACAGAAAGGTCACGTGGGGGGGTCAACAAGCATGCAGGTGGATGCATACAGCAACAAGGAAGAGGATTTCTGTGTCTGGGGACATGAGTGAGGAGGAGAGGTGAGGACACTCAGAAAGGAAGTAGTACATTTGACCAGTTTTCCCAGACACAGTACGCACAGTTTGTGAATGTCAAGGTGTGGTAGAGAGAGACGTCACACAAGCCATTCCAGAGTGGAGTAGGTCTAAGTAGGAGTGACAGTGGCAGGAATACCCTCAGGGAAGCCAAGGGCACACCCCCCCTGCACAGTAGTGGCGGGCAAAGGAGAGGGTCTCCTGAACATCAGGTAGGAGTGTGTGAAGGATGCAGACAGAGCTGGCCGTCAGACATGTTTCCATGAGACCAAGGATGTCAAGGTGCATAACCTCATGTAAGTGACAGATATCGGAGGAATGCCTGATGCAGCCGCAGTGAAAGGAGTGTAATTGTGGAGGAGGTTGACAGCCTTGGAGGACTTACGGGGAGTGCTAGAGATCAGAGGTGCAGCATGTGTAGGAGTTGGAGTGGGAGGCGGAGAAGGATCATGGGAGGGTGCAGGGAGGCAGTGCAGGATTGATGAGGAGAGAGGAGGGGGGACAGCAGGAGAGGTAAGGAAGTTGATGAGATGTGGCTAGCATTTCTCAAGGAGAATGAGGTTGGCCTAAGGGCCTTTGACTGAGATGCTCCCATTACCATGCACATCAATTGTTGCCTCTGAGGATTGGAAGGAGGCCAGGAGTACACCCCAACGGGTCCCACCATTGATGGTGGAAGAGGAGCAAGGAGAGAGGACAGGGACCATGTGAAGGGTCTATGGGACAGGCAAAGGCATGTATGAGCAGATGTCAGTGAGAGTTGGCTTTGAGTAGGCTCAGATGCACTTGTCAGCAATATGGTGGGTCGCATTGGAGGGCAGGGTGCCCTCATTTGACTGTTAGCAAGCAGGTGTCGTGAGTAGGGCACGATGGTCTGAACTGTAGAAGTCAGGGAAGATAGACCATGAAGAGCAGCATGGAGTGTGAGGGAATGGGGCTCGAAACCAGACGGTACCAAAGCACACAGGTAGGAGGTGGATGTCAAGGCAACATCCACAGTATGACAGCATGTTGGTTGGCATTTATATACAGAGGACGCATTAGCATGTGGTATAATTGCATGTCAGGCATGTGAAGATGAAACTTGATTGGCTGGGGGAAAGTATAGGAATGGTATGTAAGACATCAGATGAATAGACAGGGGAGTATGAGCAACAATGTAGTGACAAAATGACAATTCAAGGGCAACTTCCATGGTGTAGGGCCATATGTGCACTGTTACCAGTTGGGATAGTGCTGTGGGCAGATGGTGTTGCACTGAACATACTGGATGAGGCACATGGGTGCCACTATCTACTCTGCCACACACCCCCTTGACAGGCACCCAACATGAATGCTTCACACACACACCATGCACATGGATAATACACACATGCATGTGCACTCACCGGATGATGCCTCGTAATCAGGGAGATCTCCCACACCTTGGAGTTGTCCCTCGGTGACGTAGGATCCAGCTACGGACTTGTGTGGTGTGAGTTCTATTTCCTGTGCTGGGGACCCACCTCCAGTCACCAAGGTTGCGGCATGACTTGAGGCCAGCTTATCCTTTGCCCTGCGCTTAAGGTCATTCCAGCGCTTCTGGCAATCACTAGCTGTGCGCCTCACTACTCCAAGGGCACTTATTCTGTCAGCAATGGTCTGCCAGTGTGCCTGGCGTCTGGCATGTGTGGTCTTGGACCCTGCAACGATGACCATTTCCCTATCATGATCTGACACATACTGAACAAGTGCATTCAGTTCGGCGTCTGTGAAGCTTGGCTTCCTTGATGGGCCGGACTGTGCAGCCGTGCCTGGGGAATCAGCCTGTGCCGGACGTGCACTCTTCCTCTTGCGCTTGGAAGGGGGTGGGGATCCAGAGTGTCCTACGCCGCTGTGGACACTAGGGGCAGGAGCCGTGGTGGACTCAGTACTGGGTGTGTGGGATTGCACACTCAGCATGGGAGTAGGTGCAGGCATTGGGGGTAGTGGGATGGGGTCAGGCCTGATCTGAGGTGCATGAACTAGGACCGACACAGTCTTGGCAGGGTGTATGAGAGGTGGGGTGGATGGAGCCACACCCTGGATACGGGGGCCAGCAGATGACCTATCTGGCATAGATGCGCGTGCCCTGATGACACCAATGTGCACCGGTGCACGTGCAGTGGACCTGCTGACCTGGATGTCAGCGATGGGATCACCCTCGGACAGGTCTGCTGCCACAATGGGCTGGTCCAACAAGGGCTGATCAGGGTTGGTATCAGCCACATGACCCTCAACTGGGTGGGGGGGGGGGGCATGGGTGTCCCTGACTGGTCCTCCAGACTGGGGGGGACAGGGGCACCCTGCAAGTCACAACCACGTCCCCTAGTGGATCCTCCACGGCCACCACGTGTGGCTCGGCCACCTTTGCCACCCTTACGGCTTGCACGCCTCCCAACCATGGCACTGATGTTATTGTGCGTATGGGAGTTGGTGTGCACAATTGTCCTGGGCAATTGGGTGTCAAAGGGGTTGGGTACCAGATGGTATTCGTACCCTAGTGCAGTGGCAAGGCTATATGACACCCCTGGGGAAAGATGACGGGTCACGCAACGCACAGGCACCCCAGAAAAGTTAAGGAACGTGCACAATACCCCTCCTAGACCACGTGTGCTGATGGAAAACCCTGCACTACGCTGTGGCATCCAGTAACATTATGAACGTATGCGTGTCACACGCAGCCTAGAATGACCTCTGAAGGGGTAGGCTACACACGGGGCAAGCACAGAAGTTAGATACGTGCGTGACTCACCGTCTGCCAGGTAAAAGAGCGTGAAAAATGAGCGCGTTTGGTTGGCAACACCCCCGCCAAAAGAAGATGTGTACGCTGTCTGAGGAGACAGGACAACAGTAGAAGGGGACACTGTTTGAGGGAACAGGCCCAGGTAAACCAGTACAAGAGGAAAAAGAGAAAAAGCTGTCAGAGGTAACAGGGAGTACGAACTGGAAACGCCGTGAAGTAAATCGCGTGTGAAACGACAAGAAGTACAGAATTCACCCACTCGCTCTCCACGAAAAGCACGTACAAGGAAATGGTGTTCAACACTACCTTATATACAGGCCCACACGTACAGCGTCACTTACGGCGTGTACGTGCTTGGCCCATGTTCACCAATCACACGCTTTGTCACTTCTGCGTGTGGATCCTTTTTCACCAATCACACGCTTTGACACTCCTGCGTGTAGCTCACTTTTCACCAATCACACGCTTTGTCACTCCTGCGTGTAGTTCAATTTTCACCAATCACACGCTTTGTCACTCCTGCGTGTAGATCCATTTTCACCAATCACACGCTTTGACACTGCACGTGCAGGTAACTATAGACGCACATATGCTGGTGACGGGTTTTCGCGCGATTCGCTGAGTGTGGGGTTTTCACGTGCAAAATCACTCCCTATCAGGCTGTCCACGCGTCCAAACACGAAAGACCACGCTCCTGGCCAGGAGGCCGAATTACAGTCCCCCAGAGCCCTGAGCACGCTCCCACCTGCCATCTGCTGCTGCCTGACTGCCTGCTGGCCACGTGCCCCACAGTGCTGGTGGGTGGGGGTGGTGGGAGACATGGGTGGGGGCCTGGTGGAGGGTGCCCCTGGTGGATGGGGGGTGGGGGTGGTGGGAGACATGGGTGGGGGCCTGATGGCATGTGCCCCTGCACTGCTGGGGGGTGGGGGTGGTGGGAGACATGGGTGGGGGCCTGGTGGAGGGTGCCCCTGGTGGATGGGGGTGCAGGGGGACATGATCAGGTGTGCAGGGTAGTCCCCTGTTTTGTGGGCTGCCTGCAGGGGCCGTGGAGGGTGTACAGGGTACACCTGTGAGGGCCCACCCAGCCTATTCGCGTGTGATAATTCCCACGCACCCCTGTGATACACGTACCCTGGCCAATCGCGTGTTGAACTTCCCGCTACCCCTGTAATACACGCACCCTGGCTGTTCGCGTGTGATAATTCCCGCGTACCCCTGTAATACACGTTCCCTGGCCTATCGCGTGTTCTACTTCACGCGTACCCCTGTAATACACGTTCCCTGGCCAATCGCGTGTTGAACTTCCCGCTACCCCTGTAATACACGCACCCTGGCTGTTCGCGTGTGATAATTCCCGCGTACCCCTGTAATACACGTTCCCTGGCCTATCGCGTGTTCTACTTCACGCGTACCCCTGTAATACACGTACCCTGGGCAATCGCGTGTTGAACTTCCCGCTACCCCTGTAATACACGCACCCTGGCTGTTCGCGTGTGATGATTCCCGCGTACCCCTGTAATACACGTTCCCTGGCCTATCGCGTGTTCTACTTCACGCGTACCCCTGTAATACACGTTCCCTGGCCTATCGCGTGTTCTACTTCACGCGTACCCCTGTAATACGCGTTCCCTGGCTGTTCGCGTGTGATAATTCCCGCGTACCCCTGTAATTCACGTTCCCTGCCTAGTCGCGTGTAGTACTTCCCGCGTACTCCTGATTTGAAGATTGCCCGCTTTGCTTTCCTTGTTTGCCTGCCCTGTGAAGTGGTCCAGGGTTAGCGCAGACCTTAGCGATGATTTAGCGATTTTGATGGCTTTTCCTTGCGCGAGGGCGTTCTTGGGGGCGTTACTGGCGCTGCTGCAGGCTCGCTGCGATTCTCTGCGCCACGGCTGGTTTGGGAGCATGAAATCCATGAATACGCTGTGCGCGGAAATCAGTTTTAGCGCACGTGCCTGGCGCAGACTATCGCAGGCGCACGCTGTGCGCCAGCCGCGTGCGCTACTTGTGCGCTGGATTCTATGAATTACCCTGTTAGTGTGGTGGATATGCTGGGAGATGTCCAGCTTCTGCAAGAGTTTTCCCAGGAAGGGGGTAATAGATACAGGGTGGTAGTTAGCCAGGCAGGAGGGATCAGTAGATGGCTTTTTGAGGAGAGGGTGCACAAGGGCGTGCTTGAGGAGTAGCGGGAAGGAGTCAGTGGCAAAGGAGTGATTGCAGAAATCAGCCAAGACTGGAACAAGGGAGCCAATGATGTCAATCATAGTCTGGAGGGGCATGGGAGAACCAGCTTGGAAGAGTCATTCATAGAGAGGACATGTCTACAGACCTCCTAGGTTAATATAGGGGGGAAAAGGGAGAGTAGGAGGAAAGGTCATAGGGGTTCAATGGGAGGCCTGAGAGTGGGTGAGGGAGAAGGGAGGGGCGTAGTGCAGAGTGAGGACAGGATATCCTGAGGTTTGGTTATGAAGTGAGAGGCCAGTGCAGTGCAGAGGTTCAGGGATGGCGGAGGAGAAGCAGAGACTGCAGTAGGATTGGCAAGTTCCTTGCAGATTTTGAACAGTTCCTCCATGTTGTTAGTGGCTCTAGAGATGTGAGCTTGGAAAAAGGCCTTCTTCTTTGAGCAGATGGAGATTCTGTATTGCCTTTGGAGCAGGGGGAAGGCCAGGCTGTCAGCAAATGTGCTTGAAGCATGCCACTTCCGCTTAGCAGCTCTGCACTTGCATTTCAGAGAGGCTAGGTCGAAATCATACCAGGTGTTGCGCTTGGAGGCAGGCTTCATGCAGATCCTCATCACAGGGGCAAGGACGTCTAGAGTGTTGGAGATGGAGAAGTGAAGGTTAGCAGGGGCTGCGACTTTGTGAGAGTCACTGACAGGAGTGGGAGAGGGAATGAACGTGGTGGCAAAAGCAGCAACTGACACTTGTTTCACTTTTTTCTTTAGAAATCAAACAAAGCAAAAGTATTAATACTATACTAAAAGACAAAGAACAGCTTCGCCTCTTCAATAATTATTTTTCAGCATCTGAAGCTTCATCCCTGCAACTCAATTATCTGCAATATTGGGGTTGCATTAACGTTTTCTGGCAAAGTATCTGTTTCTTTGCTCACCTTTAATACTACTATTATAGGTATTTTTCTCTTTCACCAGTGAACAACACATGTGACCCTCCTGGCAGGTATGCTGCTTCTTGTGCTGCTCTGTCTGCTCTTCCATCTGCTAGTGAGATAAAGTCTTGCCCGTCTGTATGGGTTTTGCACTTCTTTAATGCTAACTCTTCTCGGAGTGGTAACATTTCTAGTAGTTTACTCAGCAATTCTGCATGCCATCGCTCTTTAAAACCCTCTCCTTTCCCATCTTGCTAACCTTGAGTGTACTGTGGAAGCAACATAGGCTGAATCAGAAAATATGTTCACTACCCCTCTGACATGTTTAGTGCTTCAATCAACGCCACCAGCTTTGCTTCTTGTGCAGAG
Organism: Ambystoma mexicanum; assembly: GCF_040938575.1. Lineage (NCBI taxonomy): Eukaryota > Metazoa > Chordata > Amphibia > Caudata > Ambystomatidae > Ambystoma > Ambystoma mexicanum. Next base: position 1,052,747,657 of record NC_090941.1, read on the forward strand.
TAATGGTGTGGTAGTCACACCTGTAAGTACACTATCAACTCCTCCCCTTTCAGACTCTCCAGGATGTTGCAGCATGAAAGGGCTAATTTTGTGGCATGACATGGCAAATATTGCGCCACAAGATTTTATTTATTGAAGCATTTTTGCGGTACATTTTTTATTAACTGGAGGATGTAAGATTGACACATTGCAGGAAAGAGACAGAAAGCAAGGCCAAGGGGGTATCTTTTGTATTAATCTAATAGGAAGAGTCCCATATCTCTATGGCTTGGCAGAACAGTGTTTGTTTTGGCTATGTTTTTTGGTTTAATGTGCATGCCTATTTAATATTATTAAGTAGATTGATTATTTTCATTTGTAATGCTGAAAATAGTCCCCTTCTATGTTCTCCAATCTCCCAAACATGCACACACCTCGCTCACCAAAAAAGCGATTTTGTCCCAGATCCTCAAAAAATGGGGCATCTAAAAAAAGAGCAGAGGGTATTCTATTTTTAGATAACCCATTTTTGGAAATGAGCATCTCGCCTTATTCTCAAAGGTAACCTGTGCATTTCAACAGGGCTCAGCTTTAGCACAAATGGTGTGCTGGCCAGCTGCCTTGAATAGAAGCGCTCTCCTGACAATGTTCTGCAGGCTCCCACGCATTCACTGTGATGGGCCTTTCAGGGGCTTGTTACTGTAAAATGCGACCCCAAAAAACACATTTCTATCCTGTTTGAAGAACAGAAATGCAAGTGAGACAGCCGCGGTTCACACCTTAAAAGAAATCAATGCATAACATGGCCAGGAAAGTCACTGTCATGCTGTGGAACAGCCACAACGCCTGTGCGCACAGGGTTGCCTACAATTTCTGCACATTTAGAAGTGCATCTTGTTTGGAAATTTGGGATGTACTTCTAAATTAGCAGAAAAGTCCCCTGATTTGCATAAGAAGGTGAAAAAGGCTACCTGAATGGGTGTGCATATAAAATGTGCACTTACAGGTATCCTTTGTGGATTGGGCTGCTCTTTTTTTGGCACAAGTGATGTGATGTTATTGCCCATTTCGTTTCTTGCATCAAAAAAAAAAAAGTTTTGAGAACTTGGCTCCTTGAGTCTTTTTTTTTATTTTTAAAAACAGTGTTTATGCAGGTGCTTTTGCAAAAACTGCTGTTTTTGCACAAAAAACGTCTGTGTTCACAGCATTTTGCAGGATTGCACAATTGCTATACGCTGGAGTGTCTGCTCTTTGTCTACTCCTTGTCTATGCCCCAACACTGCGCAACCTAAATGCTTTCGCCCAGTGGTCTGGTGAATGCCGGAACTTCCGTCAATGAAAAAGGCCTGGTGTATATGGATTAATCAAAAGCCCATGCTCTGCAGTAATTGCACAAGCCCAAAAACTGCATTTCTTTCACTGTTTTTGGTCATGGAGTTTTGTGTATGGCCTCTACTCTTTCTGGTGTTATCTTTCTCCCGTCTACTGACACAGTCTGACGCAAGTATACCACCTCTTTGGGACAGTAGTATAATTTCTCTGTGTACACTTTGTACTCTTTGCTAGCAAAGTCAGTAGAGTCACTGAGTCCCTTAAACACTCTTCTGTTGGGCTGCACACCAATACATCATCAACGTGCTGTATTACCATGATTGCAACCTGCACATTGCTGAAGTCCATTTGTAATACTATGTTATAAATGCTAGTCCCTTCACAATACCCCTGAAGCATTCTAGTGTGTTAGAATCGTGTCCGGCAATATGTAAAAACTGTGAGATATCTGCAGTCTGGATGTAGTGCAATGGTGGAAAAGGCATTTTAAATCAACCACTGTGTAATATTGTGCCTCCGCGGGAATACTGCAAAATAATTGTCGCAGGGTTGGTGAGCAATGAATATTCTGTCTCAGTAATATTGTTCAGACCATATATATCCTGTATAAAACACCACATCCTTCCCTTTGCTTTCTTGATTGGATATATAGCTGTGTTGCAAGGTGATGAAGTCACCTGTATTATAGCTTGCTGCCATATGGCATGCAATGTCTCGTATATGCCCTCATCTGCTTCTCGAGAAACTGCATACTGCTTTACTTGTGGCAATAGTGCTCCTTCTTTTAACTTGATGCACGCTGCCCCAGCCCTTTTAAGTATTCCCACATCATGGGGTCATGTTCTCCACAAGCTTTTGGGCACCTTTTCCAAACCTTACTGCAAATATTGTGCCTTTGTTTTTGTTATCTGAGTCACATGGGGCACTGCCCTTTCTTTTATGTGACTGGAGAAGGTATGCTCAGCTTGAACACTCCCTCTCCTTCATTGTCTTTTGTTGAAAACAACTGTGTTTCACTTACTCCTGTCAATTTCAGTGTGGGATCAATACATAATATTGAACACCATTCCATGTTGTTCTCATCAGTAGCAACCAGTATAATCATGTCTTTCTTCATCCAGGTACAGTAGAGCTTGTGTGCATGAACTAACAGAGGAGGAACACTAGGGCCTGAATTCAAATGTGTTGGACAGCCAGAACACCCTCCCCACAATCGCTGGCAAACCATCTCAACAACACGTGTACCCCATACAGAAACACCTCCATGTGTGTGGGTATCCCTCTCATTGTACTGTGTGCATAGTTTGCCTGAATCAGTACTACCACCCGGGCTGGATACATTCCAGGTGTGATGGGCACCATTCTTTTTTCTCTGAAAATGAAATTTTGTCATTCAATTTGCTGAGTAGGTCCCTCCCCAGAATGTTAATGGGAGTGCCTTTTGAATACAGAAACGGTGCTACAATATGCTGTGTCCCTATTGTCAGGGATAAACCTTTTGTCAGAGGAACTTTCAAAATTATCCCTGAAAAGTCCAAACATTTATTAGACAATATAATCCTTCTTCCTTGATGCATAATCTGGTTGCTCCAGTATCAATAAGAAATGAAAATCCCCCCTGTCCTATCTGAACTGCGACCTCTGGTTCCTCCTCAGGGTCTTCAGTTACTGCTAGAACAGGATACACTCACACTCCTCGTGGGCACCCATTTTGGGAAAAACTTGTTTGTGAATGACTTAAATGGGTTACCGTCCACCACCCTCAATGCTGTGTATTGGGGCACGGTATTATGTCCCAGTATGAATACCCTTTTCAGTATTTCTGTCTGCAATGGTGCCTGAAGTACGCTCACTGTAACTTGAGATCCAGCCATTTCCCCACCTTGTACCTGCACTTGTCCCTGGGTAAAAAAACCTTGTGTTTATGTCGGCTGTATCTGTAATTGCTGTTTCTGAGGCATTAACTGAACCTGTTGAGGAGTATGCTGTATGTATGTCTGCTGTGGTTGTCCTGCATGTGCAATAAGTGAGCATATTCATGCAAAATGTCACAAATCCACACATGCAAAGCACTGTACTCCAAAATGTGGCATCATTCCCCTGTATCCCATTCCCCTTTCATGTGTATAATATCCTCTCCCAGTCTGGTACTGTTCCATGTACCCATTTCCTCCTCTGGCCGGCATGACCCCTGGCTGCTGCTGATGTACGTTTGTGAATGCAGGTTGTTGCTGCATGTGTAACATTTCTGAATGCTGATTGGGTAGCAGCTGAGTGTAATATCCTGGCTGCATTACTGTGGCCATTGGAAATCCTTCTTACTGAGCTTGTGGAACGACAACTGGCCATGTGAGTACTGCTCCCTCCATGCATATTTTTGCCAGTGTTTTCTGAACTTATTTGTTTTCCGCTTTTGTCACATTAACGGCTGTCTCCTTATTCTTCTCCTGCTTCCTTTTGCAATAGTGTACAATTGTTGCCTGTATCTCATGTCACCCTTTTGCCTCAATTCTCAATATCTTTTCTAAAGAAGACTACACATCTGTGGGGAGCCTCCTCACTTGGATGTGGTAAAACAAGTTTTGTTTTCGTTCCATGACTGATTATTTTCCTGTGTCCACATTTCTTGTATAGATCGTATGTATTCCACGGGATTCTCATCATGCTTCATTTTGCGAGTCAACATAGGACCCACGTCGGACGTATCTGGATACAGCTCCCTCAGAGCCTTCCAAACATGTGCTCGGTCGTTTTTAAAGGGTGCTCCATTGTGTATTTTGGAGCTTCATTTTACCCCAGAGTAATCAGCCTGTTGCCATATTTTGTCACTTCTCTCCCTAACCAATTTTGCCAATAAACTTTTTTTATCTGCTATGGCCAATGGGCTTCCCACTGTCTCCTTTTCGAAAACATAAATCCACTTGCTCGCCCTTCCCATTAATGAAGGCAAACTGTAAACTAAATTGTCCCTGTCCATTGTGTGCCAAGGTATGCAGTGAACCTCACCCCTTGCTTTCTGCACAAGGGGCATCTGTGTATGTGCTTTGCATTTATTACCAATGTGTGATCTCTTGGCTACCACTATTCTTGTTTTCATACTCCGAAGCCGATTTCCCCAGACACCCAGTGACTCTTCTCCTTCTTCCTCTTCCCCCTCATTTCTTCTCCTTTCCCTTCTCCTGACAGTCAAATCGCAAGTGTCTTTTTTGTCATCCCCATGATCACTGTCACCACTGTCTTCCCAGTCTGATATGGTGTGCCCTTCTTCTGATGTATCAGTTTCACTATTGCCCGAGTCCTGTCCTCAATTGTCTCCTTTAAACTTTATGTGTCCTGCTCTCCACTACTGTTTGTTGGCTTCCTTCTTGTGTTCCTTTCCTTTCTCCTCTGAGTCCCTTTCCATTGCTTTTCTGCTTCCTTGAACTCACTGTCAAGTTGCTGCTGCTGGCTCTTTCATATGTCATTCCACTATTTCCTCCTCCCTTTCTTGTCTTTGCTTATAGAGCTTGTGTCAACCTCCTCTTTCGTTTTATGTGTTCCTTCCTTGTCTTGAGGCACTCGTTTAGGATTCGTATAACCTACGGCTGGTTTTAATAATTGGAATATCGTATAGGGAGGGAGCGGTGAACTTCCACGCTCCTCCTCCTCTTTCCCTTTCTCTGTCTCGTTTTCCTTTTCTTCTTAAAATATCCAGGCTCTTTTTAAGCTTTGCACCTTTTTATGTAGCCAACAAGTATGACTACATACTGTCTTTAATATCTTTATCAAACATTCCTTCCCCTGACCTTTCGTTATAACACTTCCACTGCGTCATGTACCCACTCAAAATGGTATTTTGTTATTTTATCATGATATTGGGGACATTTTCTCCACATTTCATTAAGTGGGGTATGCATCCAATAGGACCTCCCTGCTTTATCCTTTTTATTGACATATTCTTCTCTCCCTTTTCACTCTTTCCCTCTATTATTTTAAACCTTTAAACTCTCGCTCCTTTTTTCAAGCTGTCCCACTCACTCAATTCTATACTTACCATTTCACTCAATCACCCTATTTTCACTCTCTCTGGCCTTCTCCACAGGCCACACCCTTTCACACCTAGCACTCAATGCTTACTCACACTGGCCTTCTCCACAGGCCTGCTTTGTTACATCGTATTAGTACAAAGAAGTCCTTCTCCTCAGGCCCATCAATTTAACAACAATGCCATATGTTATTATGTTAGAAAAAGTGGTTACTCCTCCACTCAATCGACTGCATCAATTACTCACACTACGCAGCTCTGCAACTATTTACAAGTTATTTCAGCTCTGGCTTTTCCTTTTTTTCCCATAGCCACAGAAAATAAATAATACAATAACTTTTCACAACACAAAAATAGACTGTTTCTACTTACAAAACACATGCACAAATATATCTTTCCCTCAAAGACTTTCCCAAAAAATAGCACAAATATACCAATTGCCTGCACTATGCACAACTCTTGTCTAACAATGTCCGCCACTTACTGCGCAACCCTCTGCTCTAGCGCAGATGTGCGACCGTCCATCTGCTCTCTATCGGAACGGCAGACCTAACATCTAATACTACTACGGTCAATCGCCCTCCTCCACTAATGAGGGTGCATCCTATACACCATCAAATTCCCTCCCACCCTTGCTCTTTCATGCATGGGTACTCTCACATATCCTTTTAGGAGAATCAAGGTGGACAGAGAAATAAGACTATAGACAAGTGAGGTTGAAATGTCATCCACTCACCACAGAGCCAGTAAGGGACCAAAGGGGATAAGACATCTCCCAGACCATCGTTAAGGGAAGCAGCAGCAGCCTCGCAAGATTTATCACTTGAACTTAAGGCAAGTTATTAGATCCATGAATACACTTATGTGCCCTTTTGAACCTCCAATACTAGAAATACATGTTACTAAATATTTGTGACAATAGATTCAAGTGAGAAGGAGCCTGCAGCACCAATGAAGAAGGCAGTAAAGGAATGTGTATATATTGCAGTGTTTGTAAATCATGGTTTGATGCAAAGACAGCATACCCTAGTTACCAATGTAAGCATGTTTACTGTTAAGTGATGCATTAGCCTCTTTCTACTTGCCACCCTGCCATTGCCTGGGAGATGCAACCCAACAAGTATGTATCTGACTTTGCACTGCCGAAGTCCCGTGAAGTCCCGCTTTGCCCGCTACTCTCTGCTCGCTTTTCCAGATTTTTATCTGAAGACGTGTTGAAGACGTGTTGAAATTCATTCCATTTAAAATAAGGACTCACAGAACCACAAGGTGAAGCATATAGAACTATCACCTCATACCCACTCTTAATACGTATTACACGTATATTAATTCTGTATCTTCTCTTATCTAGGCTTTGTGTTATTGTGGGTGTAACAATTTAAGAGCACCGGCAAAGTCCCGTGAAGTCCCGCTTTGCCGCTTCTCTGCGGCATCGCAAGCAAAGCGAGGTACTTGGACTGAATGCCGTTTTTGTTCGTCTTTTATGCTTACTTACAGGTGGGGAATTTAGAGTGCTTTAGCATTTGTATCTGTTGTTGGTTAGTGAAAACATACTACTTTTGGATTCTCACTCACTTGCCCTAGAGGTATAAATTATGCGAAGCCTGTATACCTTGCGAACTGGAATGCCTTTTAAAGTGTATAGACCTGAATTTAAGTGATAAACAAAGTAAGGCAGTGCCATGTGTTTCAACCCCGCGACCAGTAGGAGGGGATTTGAACACAGGTTAAAAAATAAAAAAGCGAGTTATCCATCATCCATCACATGCAAAGAAAAACATTCCAAGCACTCATGACATATGCTTTTTTATCCTGATTGTGTAGTTAAAAATCAGACTCAAAAGAGTCACATAGTCAGCACTCAGTCTCCTCCTAAAACAACCAGTAACAATCAGGCTGCACATTGCTCGACCTCACATGTCTCCTTATCAGACAGTACAGTCCTAAGAGGAGACTCCATGGCTCAAATATCCGAGGCCAATCATTGCATATCGTCAGCAAAAATTTCTGAGGTTGTAGCTGTGATTGACCTCCCTTCCCCAGGTTCCAACTTTACGCTTCAAGAATCATTTGGCAATCTATCTTTTTCGCCTAAGCTGTTTTCTCATGGAGGTTGCACTCAATCTAACATAACATCATCTTTCTTGGTTCCTACTCCTCGAAAATGCTCTCCACTAGAAAAGTGTCAACCTCTTCAAAATGTGCCGAAAGTAGTTGAATTGACTTTAGAAGCCATGAATTTGACCATGCAAACTATCACCCAATTGTTTAACACACTGAACACTAAATTGGATGTACAAAGTGCACAGCTAATATCTGTTTTGGCTTGGCAGGCAAAACAAGAGATACTCTGGGCCCAAAAGCGAACTACTATAATTGATCCCATTTTGCCTCCGATGGTACTAGTTGATCAATGTCTATCACCGATAAAGTTTGGAACTGTTGCAACCTCAACATCAGCCATGGCAATTAATACATCTTTCTCAAGTTCGCCGCAGAAACCGATGGATAAGTCGAATTTCCACGTAAATTTGGTGAGCCAAATGTCACCTATCACCGTAGCCAACTCTGGAATACTGTGTTCCCTTCCTTATATCGGCCAAATTATCAGAAAAAAAAAAATCTTGATAATGAAAATTGTGTGACTGGCCCTCCGATTGTGACTGTTAATGTCCCAGCTCAGGAGCCGTACACGATTTTCTGTAAAAATCTGCCTCCACTGAAAAAAAAAATGACTCCAGCTGTAGGGAAAAAATCCAAAAATGTTAAAAGTACTACAATAGGCACCTCAGCGAGTTTGAAGCATTTTATTAATATGCTCACTCTTCCCAGTAATCACAGCCAGCTGGCTTCCTCAGCGATAACAAAAAAGTACATGCAACTGAGTCAAGTTCGTAAATCAAAGCTTGCCTTCTCAAATAATAATCCAACATCCATAGAGCCCTATGCTCCTCTGGATAACTTAGTTCAAGCGGTCCAGAATCACGACAATCAGAAAGCTAGGTCGGAAGCCCAGCATTCCACTCAGGTGATTGGTGCCAATTCAGAGCACGCTTCCTTGAAAAGCACTGATGCACTGACTTCCAAGGAGAAAAAAGTAAGCCAAGTTTTGCCTCCCAAGTCTAGTTCACCCTCTGAAAATGAACAAGCTGCTCTAGCTATTCGAAGACAAGAAATTCGAAAAGAAGTTGATTCTTAAATGAGCAGATTTTCGTCCATACCGACACTTCAAGCTCAAGCTCCTTTGCTTGGGCCAGTGAGTCCTAATGCTGAAATAAATCCGCATTTTACATCCAAGCCCATGGTCACATTCAAGTGTAATAAAAACGTGGAAGTCGAACTTTCTGCTCCTTCCTCGACCATGCACGATGCAGAAATAGCAAAATTGTTGCAATCACTGCGTCCATTGCTAAACAAACCTGTTCCCTCTGTTGTGCCAACCCCTCCTACTAAAAACCCTCCTGTAAAGTCAATACTGAAAGCAAAAGTTCGAAAGGAGCATAACATTGCTTTAGTATCCGCAATATGTTCTTAATCAGTATAGCATCTTAGAATTGTTTTCAGACATCCCGTCCCTGCAGGATATCGGGTCTGCAGATATTGCCCAGGTAGAGTTTTTTTTAATGACAACTCTGTGAGTACGGCATGTCTGTGGCTCATGTCTCGAGTCGTCAGGAATCTCATTTGGGAGGCTAACGATCAGCTCCTAGCCTTGGGCTTTATCCTATTATTGGGACCAACAAGCACCCCAAGTGGACTCCCAAAGGCAGATGCTTGGATTGAATCAGCTACAAAAGAGTTTAGCCATGCTCTTGTGATTCCAGAAGTTAACTCAGTAATTGAAGTGTCCTCCAAATGCTGTTGTAATTGTGATTCCAGAAGTTAACTACAGCACAAGGTTGATAATGAACCTCTTATAACGCTTGCATCCTGGAATACTCAGGGTTTTCGTCATTTACTTAATAACAAGCAAGACACTCTTAATAACCTCGATGTGATTTTATTACAGGAAACTTGGCTAACGACCGTACCTTCTTGGGATAATCATGCGCTCCATTTTTTGCCAGCATTGAAGGGACACAAAGGTCGGCCTATGTCTGGTTCCAAATTGAGTTAAAAAAAACAGCATGATTTTTACTTATGCTCCGAATTCCTATGCCCAATTAACTGTTATCTCAATTGAAGCAATCTTGTACGCCATAGTGAATATATACTGGAATCCCAAAGGCATTGACAATCTGTGGTTTTTAGTTGATCTTTCTACTATGCTGGATTACATTGTACTTGTGCTGAGAATTCAGCACACAATTGTGGCTGGCGATCTTAATCTTCATTGTCTTACTCAAAGGAATGCGACAGAAGACTCGAGACGTACAATGTGGGAACAACTTATGTTTGTGAGAGGTTTTTGTATGTTAAATGGGAGCAGACTTGTCAATAGTGACTTTAAACACACTTGGCAACAGGGCACTTTAAAAGCCACTATTGATTATATTTATGTGGACGACAAATTATTTTCTAAAATCAAATCTTTCCACATAGAATCAAAACTAAACAGTGATCATCGAATGCTTATTGTAGAATGGTTGGTCACTGTGGCCCCTATCAATCCGTGTCCAATAGTTACCACAGGTATATTGTCTGTTTCCAACCAGTTAAATCGTATACAATGGAATGAAACAAACCTGAATGATTTTGACAAATCTTTGCAAGTTGCCTTTTGTCACTCTCGAGAAAACATATCTACTGACACTCCCTATTAATAATAATAATAATTTGGCATTTATATAGCGCTACGAACCCTTAGGTATCTGAGCGCTGCTTATTATTACCCACGGTGTGTGGTGCTCATTTATCGACCTTGGAAGGATGAAACGCTGAGTTTGGCGCTGCCGGGATTCAAACCTGCGTTCGCAGGCTCTGCACTGATGTCAAAGCGAGCGCTCTACTCGCTGTGCCACTTGACCGGCCTATTATGATCTTATGCAACGCTTTGTGGACAAAAAGGCACGTATGTCTTGGACTTTTAGAGGTACCCATATGTTTGATATGGAAACAAAAAATAGGAAAACTGAATTTCGCTTCTAAAAACGGGAAGCCATGAAGTTACCTTTGAGTGCCAGATTCAAAGCCCTAACTAAAGTCAAAACCTCATATAGAAATTGGCGGCGATGTCATCGTAGTAAATTATTTCAACAGGATGGTGAGCTAATGCTATGAGTTTCTCGTGAACAGAATACAGCTCAAATCTGGAAAGTATTGAATAATGTCCTATCTCCTGCGCAGACTATGGGCCTCATTACACGGATGGCAGAGAACCATGGCGCTATTAGCGCCATGGTTCATGCCGGTAAAATACCGGCACCGCCTTGGCGGAAAGGGAAATTACCGCCCCATTCCAAGGTTGGCGGGGCGGTAATTCCCCCTTCCACCATTGCCCTTCCCCATTCCCATTTTTGCCCCATAGGGCTCAATGGTAATGGGGAAGGCGCTAATTACGGTACCGCAAATTGCGGTACCGTAATTAGCTCCCTGGGTCCCTTTGCGGGTTGGTTTTTAACGCCTGCAAAAAGCAGGCGTTAAATCCCCCAACCCACAAAGGGACCTCGTAGTAAGGCGGTAAGGATTTACCGGTACCAGTATTTTACCGGTACCGGTAAATCCTTACCGCCATCCGTGTAATGAGGCCCTATGTCTCAAATTCACAGTGTTCCAGAAGCGAGCTGGATTAGTTATTTTTCTAAAATCTATGTGCTTCCCACCAAATTAGGGTTAAACTCTAGAACGATCTCTCACACCCTGTTTCATATTACTATCTCCAAGTCTGACATATTGTATTTCATCAACAAAATAAGTCAGTCAGAGCTCCGGGCCCTGATGGCCTGTCTAATAAAATCTTTAAACAACATCCTGAAATTTGGTCATCAATTCTCTGCCAAACTTCTGAACACATTAACATCACGCAAAATATACCTGCTTCTTGGAAACACTCCTTAATTGTTCCCATTCATAAAAAAGGTGATCAATGTCTCCCAGAGAATTATAGGCCTATCACCTTATTAGATGCACCTGGGAAACTATATAGTTGCATTATTTTACAAGAACTGAATATGTGGACCAGTAAACAGTGCAAAAGAGATCTGTTTCAAACTGGCTTTGTTGCCGGATTAGGGACCTCTGTGAATCTAATCACTTCAAACATGCTAAAGTCTAAATATGCTGAACTCAATCAACCGATCTACATGGCATTTGTGGATTTCCGCGTAGAGTTTGACTCGGTTGAGCGAATGTTACTATTTCATAAATTACAAAACTATGGTTGTCCATCTTCCCTACTAACTGTGATTAAAAAACTGCACACAAACACTAGTATGCAAGTTAGACTTTCACTTGATGGCTTATTATCTGCAAATATTGAGACCCTGAGGGGGTTAAAGCAAGGGTGCATTTTAGCATCAACATTGTTTAACCTCGTTCTGTTGGATATAGGAGTTTCTTTTGGAGATATAGACTCTGATTCACCAAAGTTGGGACTACAAAATATAATATGGCTTTTATATGCTGATGATATTGTATTACTCTCCCAAACCCCTAAAGGCTTGCAAGGTCTGTTAAACAAACTGGATGAGTACGTTTGCAACAACAATTTGACCATCAATGTGGCTAAGATGCAAGTAGTAATTTGTCAAAGAACGACAAAAACAAAAATGGTAAACTACCAGTGGTGTCTGCAGACTACGCCATTACAGGTTGTTTCCAACTATACATACCTTGGGCTTCCCTTCTCAGGCTCTGTGAAAAATCAGATCTATAATGGCACTCTGAAGGCTGAAATTACGACTTTAATATCCTAAGCAAAGATAATTTTGCATAAGTATGGCAAATTTACTTCAACTCATGTTGTTACCTTCTTTAATCAGAAAGCAGCACCTATTCTCTCCTATGGAGCGGATACTACTTTACCGAAATCAAGTATCTGAAATGCTTCTAAGTTCCAGGGACAGCACACACTGAAAAGTTTGAGTACCTCAAGGACAGTTGCAGAGAAGAGAAGAGCTTGAGAGAGAAATCACCTCATGTTGTGGCTGGGGGCTAGTTTGTACCCACTATGAGAAACCTGAAGGCACTCTCACACCTATTCCCCAGGGATCGTATGTTCAGGTGGCCAAGGAAGGGCCATTGCTTTTGGATCCCAACCATGGACCTGGACTACCGAGGGAGGATCACCTGAGCGAAGGGTCCTTGGCGATTGGGAAGAGGGTTTGTTTGTTTGTTTGTTTATTTATTTGTAGAGCGCTCCGGACCCGTGGGTAAAAGGGCGCTTAAGGAATCGGTTACAGGCATAAGATAAGCATTTACAGGTACAGAGTACAACAAGTTACAGGGAGCATTTACAATTACAAAGTACATCAAATAGAGAGCATTTACAATTACAAAGTACATCAGATAGATTTACAACGTACAACAATTTACGTATAATACAGGTGTGGTTACGGCTGTTAGAGTTTCGAGATGAGGTTAAAAGCTACTCTTTGTTCAGTAACCAGCCTATAACAAGTTTCCTAAAGATAGGGAAGGACTCAGTGGTTTTAATGTTGAGTGGTAGGGTGTTCCAGAGTTGGGAGGCTAGTACAGTGAAGCTGGCGCCTCCTGCTCTTTTTAAGGCAAATCTGGGCACTAACAGGCATAGGGAGTTGGACGATCTGGTGGTTCTGGGTGTGGGTTTTAGAGTGAATTTGTCAGAGAGGTACAGTGGGGCTAGGTTATTTAAGGCCTTGTAGGTGAGGCAAATAGTTTTGAGGTCGATTTTTTGCTGTATGGAGAGCCATTTACACGCTTTCCTGGTAGTGGAGATGTGCGCACGCCATGGGATGTTCAGTGCTGCACGCAGAGCATTGTTCTGAAGAACCTGGAGTTTGTTAGTTACGGATAGGTTGGCTCCTAGGTACAGGCTGTTGCAATAGTCTAGCTTGGATTGAATGAGTGCTCTGGCCAGAGTGAGGCAGCTGTCGGGGGATAGGAAGGGTCTGCTAGCCCTGATTAGCTTGCCCGTATAGGCGGTGGCCGAGGCAGTTGAGTTGATTTGTTTGGAGAGGTTGGTGTTGGCATCGAGGTGAAAGCCTAAGGTTTTCACACTTTTAGCAATAGGGATGGTGTGACCGTCTATGATAATATTCTTGTAGCTAGGACTGAGTTTAGACAGGTTATGAGGAGAGCCGACCAGCAGAAGCTCCGTCTTCTCATCATTCAGGCAGAGGCCGTGGGTGGCCATCCATGCCTGAATGATGGAGAAGATTTCGTTGATCCGGGAGACGTCCGCGTTGTAGTTGCCTGAGATGGTGAGGAGGATCTGGGTGTCATCTGCATAGTTGGTGTAGGTGACACCCAGACGGTCCAGTTTGTCGAATAGGGGCTTCGTAAATATATTGTACAGGGTGGGGGAGACACAGGAGCCTTGAGGGACTCCACAGGTAATGGGGATGGGGTCAGCAGCGGCTGTATTTGAGAAGACTCGCATGGTTCTATTCGCCAGGAAGGATTGTATCCAAGCGGAGGCAGAGGAGGTGAAGTGGGCTGCGATAGATAGGTGGTTGCATAGGATTTCGTGGTCGACTAAGTCGAAGGCCGCTGAGAGGTCTAAGAGAAGTAGGATAGCTGCATTGCCTTTGTCTTTGATTTCGTCAATCTGGCTTTTGAGGTCAACCAGAGCGGTTTCAGTTCCATGTAGAGGTCTGAAGCCAGATTGACGTATCCCTAGCAGTTGATTAGATTCCAGGTACTCCTGAATCTGGATGTAGGCAACTCTGTCCAGAATTTTTAGCAGAAAAGGGACAGTGGTGATGGGTCTATAGTTGGTTGGTATGGCTGGGTCTAGGGATTGTTTTTTTAGGAGGGGGAGCACCCAAGATTGTTTTAGGTTGTTGGGGACAAAGTTGTTTGCAAATGACAGGTTGATAAGCTTAGTGATGAAAGGGGAGAGGTCTCTGGCAGCGTCTTTTATTATTTGGGCGGGGCAGCTGTCCCCTTTGCAATTAGAAGGTTTTAGGGAAGTGATGATTTTTTGGACTTCTAGGATAGTTACTTTCTTAAAGGTGAAGCCTGTGTTGGGTTTGATCGGTGTTGGTGGGCTTAAGCTAGGGTTAGTGGTTTTGTTGCTGAAGAGTTGTTGACGTTTGTACTCAATTTTGGTCTGGAGCCCTGTGATTTTATTGTTGAGGGCATTCTGGATGCTAGAGCACCAAGGTTTGTCTTTTGGGCAGTTGTCTAGGAGGGGAATAGGGTTTTCTAGCTCCTTTAGAATTTTAAATAATTCTTTAGTGGAAGAACCTGCCTGGTTAATCCTAACGTTGTAGGCATCTTTTTTAGTGCGAATAATCTCACTTTTGTATAGTGCAGAGGTGGTATTTAAATTGGATTTGTTTACAGGTGATGGGTTGGTTTTCCATAGTAGTTCAAGTTTAGCTTTCTTTTTCCGGAGTATTTTGAGTTCGGGAGTGTACCACGAATTCAAGTGGTTTATTGGTTTACTTTTGCGTAATTTCAAAGGGGCAATGGTATCGATGGCGGTGGCCATGGAATTGTTGAAGGTGTCAACTAGGAGGTTAAGGTCAGCAGTGTCCGGTAGAGCGTTAAGGGTAGGTAGGATCAGAGGTAATAGTGCTTCGGCAGTGATGTTGCGTTTGTTTCTGGTTGGGCAAGCTGGTGCCAGGGGTATTTCTTAGGCGTGGACTGGTTGAAGTGAATTTCAAGTGGGATAAGGTAGTGATCCGTCCATGTTAGAGGTTGGGGGTCTTTACAGGTAGTGTTGCAGTTAAGGGTTGCTACCCAGTCGAGAATTCTGCCTTTCTGGTGGGTCGGTACGATACTGAGTTGAGCAAGTCCGGTGAGACACGGTATCCTCTCTTTCCTGACATTTAATTACCTAAACCTCCCTCCAACTTTGTGGGTTATTGTTTCCCAGATCCTACCTACCTCCTTGAATTTACACACAATACTGTGACCAGGAAGATGCCTTGAAATGTAGTGCAGATTACCTGTAGAAAACACCACTTTAGTACTGGGACGAAGAAGAGGGCTGTCGGAGACTATCGAGCTGAAGGTCAGGCATGTTCCTCTGATTGGTTTAACTATTGTCAGGTAATCCCCATCCAGGATTCACACCTGAAACCCTTTGAAAGGGTTCAGGTGCATAAAAGCCAAAGCACCAGACAGGGTGAAGAGAGACCAGGAAGCTGGCGTGACGAGAGATTCAGCAGGGAAGCCAACATGGACCGTTCTGAGCCAGAGGAGAGCGGAACACGAGAACACTGGAAACCTGCAGAGCAGGGCACATTGTGAAGCGTGGCAAGGGAGCTGTGTCTCCAGGGAGCTGGTGAGGTCGGAGGAAGGAAGCCGTGTTGAGTGTTGGCCCTTCCCGTTTGGCTCTGAAAATGCTCATTCCCCTGGGCAGAGGAGCTGACCCAGGAGTGCCTTAGGAGCAGGTGGTGAGACCCTGACCTCGATTGTTAAGAAGCCATGACAGCAGGAGAGCCATAGTATCCAGCAATGTGACCAGTGAGTTTCTGTGTATCTAGAAACCTGGTACGCGAATGCAGGGAGAGCGGCTACATTGTGACAGAGCAGGAGTGCGCCGCTGTTATGCTTATGAATGTCTACGAGCTGCGATGAGAGCAAGAATAATTGAATACTAACAAGCGTATATATCTAATGTGTACTAAAACATTGTATCATAGTGGTCACGTGCAAACGGCACATTCTCGAAAATCACTGACCAAAGTTAAAGAACTGCAGGCAAGGTTAAAACCCAGATGGTGTGGAAACAATCTATCAGAGCTGTCACGTCTGAGGAAGGTGAACATGTTCAAAAGTCTCTAATTATTTAAGAACACTGAGTGAGCCTTACGAACAGCAAAAGTAAGTGAAAGCTGTAAACTAGCACCTGAGGGGAGCCAGCAAAGTGTTTGCAAAATATCCAAGTAGCAAAACAAATAGGCCAACAAAGTGGAAGTTGGGAAGGAGAGCCAAAGGAGAGCTGAGAAAGCTGGACAAGGTCACAGGTTGCGCGACCTGTAGATGGTGGGCAATTTGGCCTGCCAACTGCGCATAGACCAGGAGACCCCAACATTGATAATGAAGTACCAAAGCAGTTCGGATTATTGAAAATAGTGCAGCATTTGTAGCTTGGGAAAAGGAACCCCTGAGCTCCTTTGAACATCAGTGTTTGCAGCTTGGGGAAGAGAACCCATGAGCTTCTTTGACAACATTGTTTTGTGCATCAGTATTGGAAGCTTTGGGAAGGGAAACACTGAACCACTTCAAAACATTTGAAACCTATAAATCGAGGACCTGTATCCTGAATTTGTGAAGGGGGCTAGATACTGCTCCAGACTTTTTTGTGTTGAACGCTATTTGAGTTAGAAAATCTCGACACTATTGTTTTATATTCGACGTGAGGACAAGCATAGGTTTTTACACAGACAAGTTCTTGATTTTGAGTTACGGACATAGGGGGTCATTACAAGGTTGGCGGTAAGGGGTTAACGCCGCCGGTAAAGGTGCCGGTGCCGTTAACCCCTTACCGCCACATTACGAGGTCCTTTAGCGGGTCCCGCTAAGGGCTGCTGGTTTTACCAGGCGCCCTTAGTGGAAGCCGCTAAAGGACCAGCATGCTAACAACGGGCCCGTTATTAACGGGCCCGTTGTTAGCATGGTCCCCATTCCTATTGAGCCCTATGGGGGCTCGAATGGGAATGGGGATGGGTTCCCTGAATGGGGAAATACTGGGTCCTCCAAGGTTGGAATGGCCAGGTAATTCCCCATTCAGGGAACCCAGTATGAGGTAAGGGGGTTGCCATGGAGCTAATAGCGCCATGGCTACCTCCAACCTCGCAAAGACCCCTATAGACTTTTCTTAGTTTCTTTAGGTAGGGGATGCCCACAGTAGTTATAGGAAACGTTAGGCAATACACAAATCTTGATATTTTAATAAATGTTTTTGAAACTGTTAATGTGTTATCGGTGTAATCTCTTGATACCATGCCTGTTTCACACCACTTACACCTGTAACTCAAATAAACATATGAGAAACTACAAAAGGAGTGACTTATCTTGATAATAGGAATATATAACCTAGGCAATCAGTCCCATCAGCACACATTACCATAGTACAGAAATGGAATCTGGGAATGAGCCAAAGAGAGAAGAACACTTTGTAACTACAAAATTGGAGACCTTTGCCAGTAAGCTTGACCCTTTGAACCCTAATTACAGCAGGTTGTTTTCCAATATAAATGAACTACCAAGGCTTCCAGTTCAGTACAACATGTGAACATGTTCCCCTATTGTACTGAGATTATCATCATGACGGGATCATGAAATATACATCCATATGAAAAAACTGTCCACCTGGATGTGGGGACAGCATTAGTGGAAACAGGAGCGGGTACAGTGACCCGGGGGCCCCAGGAAACACCACGTGGAACCTGTGAGGATGAAGGCAGTGACGTGAGGGGAGGACGGCCACTCTTGCAGGCCTAAAGGATAGGAGATTGCACCTGTGAGACCCGGAGCGAGGTAGGACTGGAGGCCTCCCACAGCGTAGCACTCCAGGAGATAGAGGGCCAGTAAGCAGGGGAAGAGGGGGAGAATGAGAAGAGGTGAGAAGCCATTACTGATCACAGTGAAAAGGGCCCACGAGAGTTCAAGTCATGGGGAAGCTAACAAAGCCCCACTGAACCACAACATATTGTGAACAGCCCCACTAAAAGGAAAGTCAACACCTGAGATAGGTGAGACCAGCAGAGGGCACAGGTGGTGAGGTGAGGGCCCCCTCAGCTGGAAGAGGGGCATGAGACTGTCACGCCACAGCACACCTATGCTCTGCCATAGGTGCGTGCAGGGCAATAAGGAGGGGAGAACGCCCAAGATGCTGGAGGCGGGGGAGAGAAGGAGTCACAACGAGGACCCCTGTGGGAGAGTCACAGAGACCCCTGACACAGCAGAGAAGTGCCGACGACAGACAGAAGAGAGGGGTCCTGTCCTGTCCTCCTTGGACTAACCCTGTCCGCCCGACCAGAGTGTGGTGTGCATAGGCCAGGAGCAGAGCCACACAGTACCAAGACTGAGCAACTGGTTGGGAAAGACCAGAACGGGCAGGCCACTGGAGGAGCTGCATAGAAAACTGGGAGCCCGAAGATAAATGATCCGGAGAACCGCCCTTGGGAGGTTCCAATTTCAAACCCCCATACCCAGTGCACCCCAGACCTTGACCACCCAGACTAGTGAAATGAAGGAGGACTCCGTATCCACCAAGAAGGACATAGCCACACTGATTGAGGAAATCAGGGGAATGGGCTCAGCACTGGGCCTCAGGTTAGATAACGTGGACAAGAGAATGGACTCCATCAATGAGAGGGTTCAATGCGTGGAGAACATGCAAACCTCACTTGATACATTCGAAACAAAGACGGAAATGAGGCCCTTGGAACTGGAAAGGAGAGAGACCGAAGTGAAATTAAAAATGTATGACTTTGAAAACAAGGAACAAAGGAACAACCTCAGTTTTTTCAGGTTACCGCAAAGAGAAGGAGAAACCGAGGTTGATCATGGAGTTATTGAGAATCGTGTTTGGCTCAGATGCGATTGATGAGCCCACGATCGACCGAGCAGTGGGTGGAGTGGGGGAACCGAGAACTGTGTTGGCGAGGTTACACTTCTTCCCTGAAAAGGTCAAGATACTTGAGAGGGTGAGGAAGGCGGGTGCAGTGACCTATGTGCCCACAAAGATAACAATCAATCAGGATCTGTCAGCCTTTACTTTGGCTAGAAGGAAGCAATGTGGTCCCCTAACGAAATAGCTCACCGACAAGGGAGTCAGTAACCGATGGGGCCTCCCCTTCTCAATATCCTTTGAGCATGAGGGCTACTTGTACAGACTGACAATGGAAGATGACATTCAAAGGGTGATCACCAAGCTTATAGGGGACACCCGGCCCATGCCACAGGGCCCTTACAAAGTGAAGAAAGAAGCGTGCAGCAGCTGCCAACTGAAGGATAGATAGAAGATCCCTGGGTCATGGAAGTTCAGAAAACTCAAGACTCCCCGAGGAGGAAGGGGAAATCGATGAGTACTTTGGGCAAGGGTATCTCTGCGGTTGTTGTTATGTAGGGAAGGAGTGGTGGGGCCCTTGGGGTGAGATCTTGGGGGGGCTAGGAGGTGTGGCAAGAAGGGGGGGTGATTGGAGGTATTCGGAGATGGGGGCTCAGGGAAAAGTGCTTGATTGATATCTAGTCCCGGGTTCGAGAGGACCACTGGTGATTTCATCTGGTCTAAGGTGACAAATCTAGGCGGGCTTGGATGCCGAGGGGAGTGTGGGAAGGGGAATGTAGAGTTGGGTTTGTTATGCAAAGTTCAGAGTTCATGGTTTCAAGGTTTGTTAAATGTTCCATGTGTTCCAGCGACGGAGGCCCATCGAGGGAAATGTCCCGAGGGAATGGGGAGTCATGTGGTGGTCCGACAGCAGAGTAATGTTTGGATCGGGTGAAATTAGTTTTGGCTCCCTCAATATGCGAGGCCTCAACTCGCCAAGTAAGCGATTGATGGTGCTCCGTGAATTAAAGCTGGCAATATTTGATTTGATGTGCCTTCAGGGAACACATTGGCCCAGTGGCAGAGATCCTTGTTCTGCAATCCCGGGAGGTGGGGGAGGTAAGCATGGCTTCTGATGTGGGGAAACGGCATGGGGTGGCAATCCTGATCTCAGCCCAATTGGGATTTGTTGTGGAATCGGTTCTAGCTGATATCAATGGGAGATATGTGTTCATAAAGGGTTTATGGCACAACACGCGGCTCAAATTGAGCTTGGCTCAGTGTGACTTTTGGCAAGGGGTTTGGGATAAACTGATTGAGTTTGTGGAAGGTTAGTTGATGGTTGGCGAGGACCTCAGGAGGATGGGGAGGGACCGGCGGTGAGGGCAAGGGATTCAGAACGCTTTAGACAAGTAAATGAGGTTTTGGGCCTGGTTTATTTTCTCTGCCCCCCCCTGGAAGGGGACAGGCCGTACACCTTTTATTCAGTGGTCCACAATTCATTCTCATGTATTGACCTGATCCTGGTGAATGCTACCCTGACAGCGCAGGTTCTGGAATCTCGGGTCGCCCCAATTCCATGGTCTGATCACGATATGGTTTGAGTTTCAGTCGACATGGGGTGGGCAGAAGCCCCGGGGACAGGGGAGCTGGAGATGTAACGATTTAAGGAATATTTTTCCTTTAATGACACAGGAAAGGTGGGGATCCAGTCTGTAAGGGAGAGCTTCAAGGCAACGATGCAGGGGGTGCTGACCAGGACAGCCTCCCAAAAGAAAAAAGAGAGGGGGAAGAAGGAAAGCATTCTACGCCACAAGACAGAGCAAATACAGCCATGGGTGCATCAGGGAAACTATATTTCTCTGCAGAAGTGAAGGAGCTCTGGCGTTATAAAACACAGTTGAAGGCCATTATGACCCAAAGACGGACATGAAACTTCTGTTCCCAAAACAGAAATATCATGAGAGGGGGATTAATCGGACAAGATTCTGGCATGGAGACTGAGGGAAGAGTGAAAGCGGAGAACAATTGGTGCTATAAGGACTGAAGGGGTTGGGTCTGTCTTCGACCCAAGGGGCATTGGAAATTAACTTGCAAAGTACTATAGCAACCTCTACACGCCGGAATGGATGGGAGAGGAGACACAAATAGATGCTTTCCTGAGGGTTTTACCCGTTCCGGGGCTTCCCCAGGATGGAACTAAGAACCTTGAGTGCCCTATAAGTGTGGAGGAAGTTTTGATGGCCATTAAGGGTATGAAGGCAGGACTGTCCTGGGGGAAGATGGTTTCACCGTTAGGTTTTATAAGCTGTTCAGGTCACTGTTGGTCCCATGCTTAGTGAAGGTGTACAGCGCATTTCTACTGGGAGAAGCTCTACCCTCAACGATGCTGTTGGTGATAATAGTAGTAATTCCAAAAGAGGGGTAGGACCCAAGTATATGCACCTCTTATAGACCCATCTACATCCTTAACAGTAATGTAACGATTCTGGTGAAAGTCCTGGGCACAAGACTAGAGGGGAGAATGCAGAAACGGTTACATGGTGACCAGTTGATCTTCATCAGAGGGAGAAAGGGCTCTGACAATATACGAAGACTATACATTTGATTCATGGTGCACCGGAGGGGGACCTGGAGGCTTGTTTGGTATCGCTAGACTCAAAGAAGGCTTTCGACAGAGTCGAATGGCCCTTTATGATGAAGGTCCTGCAGAAGATGGGGTTTGGACAGCACTTCTTGAGATGGATAGCAGAGCTCTATAATAAGCCCAGAGCTAGAGTCAGTGTCAATGTGGAACTCTCTGAGGTTTTCACGCTGACTAGAGGAAGAAGAAAGTTGTGCCCCCTCTCTCCGCTTCTATATGCCTTGACAATGGAGCCACTGGAGATTGTGATACATTATAATGGGCAGATTAAGGGCATAGGCGGTGGGGAAATTGTAAGCTTTCACAGAAGACATACTGGGATACCTCACCGACATCCAATATTCATTCCCAGCGCTCATGACACAAATCATGGAATATGGCAGCCTCTCTTTGCTAAAGATTAATGTATAGAAATAATGCATTATGCCGATACTCAAGCACAGTCCCCCTTCTCGATTCCAAGAAACGATACCAGGGCATGAGAGTTGATGACAAGGGCCTAAGCTACCTGGTTATTCAGGTGACTAGGGACCTAGAAGAGATGGTGTAAGCTAACTATGATCCTTTTCACACATGACTGACTTTCAGATCTGAAAATGTGGGACCCCCTTATACTAACGTGGTACGCACGGATGACATCAATTAAAAAGAATGCACTCCCATGACAGCGATACTTATTTACAGCCATCCTGAGACAGCTCCCAAAGAGGTTTTTTTCTAGAAGTCAGAGGAGAACTCTGTAGATTTATCTGGGATAATAAGACACTGAGGGTAAAAATGGTGACTCTGATGCACCCGAGGGATAGGGGGGATTTGTGTTCCCCTCCGTGCGACTGTACTACATGGCGGAACAGCTGAGGGTGCACAAGCACATGAGGGATGACCTGCATACCTATTGGACCTATTTGGAAGATTTGGTAGCTCACCCACTGAAGGTGAGGGACTACTTCTGGTCCCCACATGGTGCCATCCTGAAACGTTTCAGGTCCCAACCTACCGTGGGCGTGTTTTGGTTTATCTGGCGTGACAACAAGGGTAACTGCAGTTTTCCAAAGTGGCCCTCCCCGATGTCCTTGGTGCGGGGCTCCCAATTTCACTTTGGGCACCAGGGGCTTTCCTGCTTGCAGAAATGGTGAGACGGGGGACTGGGACGGGTGGGACAAATGTTTAAACATGGGGCTTTTCTGGACCTGGAAACTATACGTGAGGCACTGCAAAAGGATGTGGTTTCAGTGTTGGAGTACCTTTGCATCAAGGGTCTATTAACAGATTCAAAGTGGGGATGCTCAGTGGCAAGAGGGCTTACCTCTGTTGAGAAGGTCGGAGACGTCTCTGCCACAAGAAGGGGCTACTTGTCTAGATTATATAAAGCAATGAACGAAGCCTGCTTGGAGGGGGGCAAACAATACAGAGATATTGGGTGGACCTGGTGGGGGAGGAGATCCCGGGGGAGCGATGGACACAAATTTACAAGGTGGCCTTTCGGGGTGGTTTGTTCACCTCCACGGTGGAGAATAATTTCAAGCTGTTGATGGGGTGGCACAATGACCGTTTAAGGCTATCCAGGATGTTTGAGGGAGCCTATCCCATGTGTCCCAGGGGATGTGGGCAGCGATGTTCCCTATCCCATATGCGGTGGCTGTGTCCCAAGGTGCAGGTGCTCTGGAAGGATGTGCTTAGTTGGATGGAGGAGGTCACCAGAGTCTGGTTGGGCTTGGACCCTTTTCAAATGCTCTTGGGGTTCCCGGCAAGGGACACGGAGGAATATAGGCTCCCCAGGATGTGGGAAGCAATGCTGAGAGCGGGGAGACTGGCGGGGATACTGGCCATAGTGCAGAGCTGGAATAGTGAAATGTTCCCATCAAAAGAGGTTTGGGAGGGGAAGGAACATAGTATGATGGTAATGGAGAAGCTGACAGCAATAGTGCGCGACAGGCTGAGCGGAGCCTGCTACTGCTGAAATGCGTGCTGGAAGGGGAGAACCCAGCAGGTCATACAGGCACTTGAGCAATAGCAGTGTTGGGCGCGGCGGACCGCAGAGGGTGCTGATTCAGGCTAGTGGAGAAACAATACGGACAGTTCCTCTGAGACATAGGTAAATGGGTATCTGCACTATTGGCTACATTTTAGAGATGGGGCTTGCAGGAGGGGAGGTGTAAACAAAGACCTAGTGACCTCTGATGGGACCATGGGATCAGGGCTGGCGCTCGAATACCTTAAGACAAAGTAGCTGCACCTCGAGGAGGTTAGGGTGCAGGATTCACATACTCCAACACAATTCAATAAGGACCACTCAAATGGATCAGCACAGAGATTGTTAAGTTCATAAGGGTTTATTCACCATAGCTTGACACAGTGCAGCCCTAACAACTGTGCCCAAGTTCCCTGCCTCCACGAAAACCCCCTCCCAGCATTACACAGACACATTTATAGCAAAATGGGAGGGACCAAAATGCCCCCACCTCTCCCTGCACATCTTAAGCAACTATATTGTTACATTAGCTCATTGTCCAATTAATTCTAATTGCACTAAACCCTTCAACAATGAATTACGTTCTAACATGCATTCCTCACTATGTCTCAGTGCTCGGTTCAACTTATAATTGTGCAGCTCGACTTTTCAGATAAGAGTTTCGACCAGGCCTGTCTGGTTTCTGCTCCTTAATCAAGGTTCTGAAGGCTTATGTCCTTGAACGTCTCAACTTTTAAGATGAGCTCATTATTACAGACTTTGAGCACTACTCAGTTCTTCATTTTTTTTAGTTACAATTTAAGTACATGCATTTTTGTTAAAGGCATTTAGCCCAGGCGATTTTCTGTCTGCATATAGAATATCTCATTGTCCATTCTGTGCTTTGCCACCATACTACAACATGGTAATGCCATTTTCGACTTTATAAACACAATGCCTTTGAATGTTAGTATGTTGCAACATTATAAAACCAATTTTCGCATAATTCAACACCACATAAGTCTCTTTGACTTTCTCAGGTTAGGTTTAAGTGTGGGGGGGCTCCACTTCATTCAGCTGTTGATTCAATACATATATATAGGTTAGGACCTCCTTTTACAGAGGTGTTATCAGGGTTCCAGTACACAGGGGAAAGGGAGTTGTGGTGAGATACCTGTGAGGATGCAGGGGGGAGGTGTATGGGTCTATTATTATGTTTTTATTTTTATTTTTAACATTAATAAAATGATGCAGGCAATCCATCTCATAAAGGGTAGTCTGCTAACCAGACCCCACTATCAGCAGACTCCAGGCCAAAGGCATAGTGTACCCCTGTGCTCTGCTGCCTAAGTAGCCTGACCTCTGAGCTAAAGCCACTGCTCGCCAGAGTGCAGAGGTTGCTTTTAACAGTACACCTCTTTTCCAAAATCAATATAATTATTATAAACTACCCCACTGAGGCAAAATGTTAAAATATAAGCCACATCTATGCTTGTATGGTGGTGGGAGTTCCCATAATTATTAAAGCCACATCTGACATTTAGCATCCCTATGAATGCAGGCAGCTATGGGGTGTTACATGGATTTCAGTGACCCACCTGTCTGCATTCCACTGAATGTGACAAAAGACAGGATGCATGCCTCAAGCACACAAAAAAGGTCTGCCTCACACTAGGGAGCTGTAAACTAGCGAGCATTCAAATCTGCAGGCAGGGAAAGGGGCAGAGTAAGCACAGTCATAGAGCACAGGAAGGATTGGAAGAGGGGTTCCTCCTTCAGAATGTTCTGAGGGTTCTCCCTCCTTCGTGTCCCATTCACTTCCTGAAGATTACAAGGACAAAGATTGGACCCCTTAAATCAGATCCAGTGTGACATGTTGCCTATAGAGTAGGGAGGCCCACACTCCTTCTTTGATTCACTTTTGGAGAAAGCAGAGCTTTAGTAAGAACTCAATGTAACCCTTTTGGGAAAGGTGACCTTTCCTAAGCCTGTAACATTGAGAAGAAGAAGGGGTGCTCTAAGGCAGATGCAAGCTTTGTCCCCTCCCAACTCCCATTTCACATTTGGGGTAACTTTGCTGACGACCAATGCTTGCCACTCTGGTCGCAATCCTCCTTGGGCTGGGAGTGCAGACACTCAAATCAGTCCCCTTGCCTTAGAGCCCCTGCAGTTGGTCTCACAATATCTTAAGAGTCATAATAGCCAAGATCCCTGATGTTGATATTCAAACAACTTTTAGCCATTTTAAATCTTGTTTGACTCATTTGAACAAGCAGGACCCACTGGTTCTGCCTTTGGCACCCACTTGAACTTCAAACCAAGTTGCTTGCATGACCAAACTGCCTCTATGTCGCATCTCCCCAGCAGATCATTGTCAACTGTCCAGCTCGAGCATCAGTGTGCAATGCAGACAACTTTGAATCAACTCAACTGAGAAAGCATTGACCCACCAGGACCTTTCATTGAAGCTCGACTTGACTCACTGGACCACAGCATCACTTCTTGACCCAAACCAACAGAAGTCATTTTTCTAAACCACAGTCGATTTTCAAATCGCTTGTGGTGATCCGTTTGACCAGCATCTGTTAAGGCTTCTCAAACATCACAAACCACCTGATCAAACCCAACTCTGTGCCTAGGGTCGATGCAAATTGATGCATTTGAATCTGGCTCGACCCACAACACAACAGTTTGAAGCCTCGTTCGATGGTGTGGAATGAAGATGATTTGTATTTGTATTTATTTCATGAAGTAAAAATATTGTTTGTGTGTGTGTGTGTGTGTTTTGAGGTGCAAAGGTGGAAAGGGGACACAGGAAAAAGTAGGTGTAATTAGGTTTGTGGGCGGGTCAAAGAAGAGTATTTTTGCATGGAAGGGAGGGATCGGGTTGGAGTGTACGTTTGTGTTTCCATTTGTGTGTGTGTGAGGAGAGGGAGGTTGGGTGCACATATTTATGGTAGGGTGTGTGGCACATGAGCAAAGTGTGCTCAAGTGAACAAGGTGAACACCCACAGTTTAAAGGGTGAGTGCAAGCAGGGATTGGTTGTCAGGGTATTTAAAGGAGTGAAACCCCTCCAAAATAATGATTAACAAACAAAAAAGTTGTTTTTAAGACCTTAATCTTCAGAAATATCACAGAAAACCTGATTGACACTGCTGAAAATGTCTACAATTGGAATCAAGTATTTGTAAGTGACCTGGTCCAACCTGTGGGGCCTTGGAGACTGGTTGTGTCCCTTTTTGCACCCTTTTCCACAAATGCATATTCTTTGAAACAACATTGTTGCAATTCTTGCCTGTTTTCCTCCCTGACAAAGTATCCAGAGTGCTTATATATTTACAGGGTTCAACTCAAGGGTACACGCGGGTTGGCAGAGTCCACCCACTTTTTTCAGAGGGTGGTTTCAGCTAGTAAAATGTAAAACATTGACTGTCCTTTTAGAATTCATGAATTAAAGCTGACCTCAGGGATGGATCGAGCCGCAAGTTGTCAGGTTCGCAGGCCGGACACTTCACCAATGCACTATATAACCTGATGAAAAATAACATACAATTGAAGGGGAAATGTCCAATTCCGGGACTGCTTGTTCTAGGGAAAACATTTGTGTTGGTACATGGAGTTTAACACATACACACCTTTTAACGTCTTCAAAAAAAAATATTAGACGAAAATATCCTCTCGTGGTTCTGTGTGTGTGTTGATTTTATGAAAGGCAATGCCATTGATCACGTGCAAATTGGGTGGTTATGCAAAGTGTGAGGTGCATTTAAGGCCCTGAAACAGAAATCCTTGTCCCCTGAAAAGCTGCATTAAACATTGCCACCAAATGCTTGACAAAGAAGTGTGAGTTCCTTCTGCACCCACTACTGAGGACAAGCTGACAAACTTCAAAGGGTGTAATACAATTATTTTGTTGTAAGCTGAGCCAGGGGGAGACAGTTGGCTGTGGGTGATGAAGCACCACCCTCCCATATGGGACAGATCCTCCAAATTGACATTAAAGTATTGATTCCTTTTAGGCATTTTTCCCAGCACTCAGAATAAGAAATAATTTTGTTTTATGCTATTTTTCCATGCAATTTCCAGGTGAATGTCGAGAGACTATGTGCATGTTCCTAGCACTTTGTGCACTGAAATGGCCAGTAACGACTTGTTTCTGGCTTATTAGAAATGGGACAAATATGAAAACTGGTGGAAAGATGGAAAACGAGAATTTGAACATGCTTAATCATTTGCAGAGTTATAACTGTTATACATATCTTGAAAAGAACAGAAATGTGCTAAAGGGCTATGCTACCTCGCACAGAGATGGTGATCGGCTTGCCTAATTTTCTATGACCCACTGAAACTGCATATCTAATTCTTATGGCAGTGGCTAGTATAAGTTTGAAGTTATGATACATAACTCAGTTTTACTAAAAAGTGGACCTGGGAACAAAGAACTATAATAAATGACAAACAGACAGATGATGCTCTCTCCCCGTCAACCAATAAGTCCAGGGGGTGGAGGGAGGAATGGTGAGCTGTCCTATCCAAGGGTAGGAGTAGTTCTAGAGTACTTCCCCTAGATTGAAAAGTGAATGATGTCATTTGGGCTATATAATGGGGGACTGTATTAGACAGGAGGACACACACACAAGAATCCAAGGAGACATGAGAAAGTGGATGCAGCCAAAGCTGAACCTTACCATCTTGTGTTGTGCAGAGACCAGACCCTTGCTTAGCTGTCCAGAACATCCTGAGATCAAGCTGGCTCTCCAGAATCCCATCCAGGCAGAGTGCAGAGACCAGATCCCTTGCCCTAGCTGTCAAGAGAGTCCTGAGATCCAGCTGGCTGTCTTGAATCCCAAACTAAGGGTTACTTTGTAAGTACCAAATACCCCCAGCCATAAATTGCATAAGCCTTTCCTTTTGTAACTTTGCAGTCAATATCGTCCCCATTGAAACACCATTGAAAATCCCATTGAAACACTATTAGAAGTCCCATTGAAACACCATTGACAATCCCATTGAAATCCCATTGAAGGTCCCAATTGCCAGTATAATTCATTCACCTTCCCATAGTAGAATCTGTATTAGCCTGTGTATGTTAGTGTATCCCCTGTGATAAATCTCTCAGTTGTCTGTATAAATCCTTTGCATT
This sequence comes from Ambystoma mexicanum, assembly GCF_040938575.1. NCBI lineage: Eukaryota > Metazoa > Chordata > Amphibia > Caudata > Ambystomatidae > Ambystoma > Ambystoma mexicanum. The sequence continues at coordinate 1,052,776,319 of NC_090941.1, forward strand.
ATTTTGAAGTAAATCAATTAATTCCCCATTGAAATTCACGGTACGAGTTGGTTAACATTCGAAATTGACCCCCTTGTGCTTAGTGTCTTCCTTTAATAACTATAGTCAGTAAAGTATAGCCTCAACAGAATTAGTCTCTGTGCAACTGAAAACCGAATTTGCCCATGTATTGTGTGTATTAGCCCACAAACTACTACATTGCATCTGTCCTATTAAAACAAAAAAGTAGTCCCATTGAGAGCAACCCCGTTTCTCTAGAATCCTATCTGTTATGTACCTCTGTCCTTGTCCTTGAAAAACGATTTCCAATTTTGAAAGATAAATCCCTTACCTTAGCTGCCTGTCATTGCAAATCCTGTGTAAAATGAATTTCCATTTGCTTTTTGTATTTTTTCCTTTTGCATTTGCTTTCTCCCAAAAATCGATTTTCCTACCTCATTTCAACGTTGTTCTGTGTGCTGATCAGTAGTCTCTAGGCTTCCCTATGTCCTCAAGAGTAGCAACACGAATTTCCTTTTATTCTGTCCCACCACAGTTGAGAGTTACTGTGCGAGTAATCATCCAAATCCGATTCTGCCGTTTTGCTCCAAAAACGGGTTTTCTCTTTCTTTTCTGGTTTCCCATCTTGGGGTGTTGGGCTTTATTCCAAATCCGATTATCTATTTCTATACTTACTCCTTGCCACTGCCTTCCATTAAAAGGAATTGAGTTAGCTGATGTTTGGGGCGAGTGTTGCAGGTGGGAGTGCCTAACCTTGGTGCTATCACTTGCTTTAAAACAGTTTTTTCCTGTTTTGCCATTAAAGATCTGTGTAAACTGTGTTAGGATTTCTGACCCAATTGTGCTGTAGGAATCATTGCATTTGTGTTGCCACAACCTTTGTGGCTGTGGTAAAATTGTTTGATTTGATGGACAGCTAAGGGCACTCATAAGCCAACTGCAGTAGGAAGTGCCTGTAAACCTGGGGTACCACCAACATCTTGAGGGCACCAGATTCAGGTTTAGTGGGCTCACTACAAAAAAGTTCACCCTTGCATTAAATCTGGAATGACCTAGGCACTTCTCCGTGTGCCTGGGCCAGGGACTGTTTCCTCAGACCCTCAAGAGATTGGCACTCTCTCTGACCCTTACAGAAGTCTCCCCTATAGGGCCCTCTCTCAGCCAGCAGGCATTGAAGTTGGGGGTTATCCTCTGGGTTGAGCACCTCCCCCACAGGAGGGTCTTCTGCCTCTTCCTCCTCAGGAGTTGAGTGTGGGTTTACCACTGGACCCAGCACGTCCAGAGCATGAATCCCAGTGGATGCTGCTGAATCAGTAGCAAGAGAAGGAGCCCCCTTCACAGAGGTGGCCTTCTTACTCTTCTGTCTTGCCTTGGGTCTCCTCTTTGGCTTGTGTACCGGACTCTCAACCGGATCCAGTGTGACCTGTGATCAGGTGACTGCCACAGCAGTCTGGGGTAGACCATCCGCCTGGGCTGCCCTGAGCTATACTCCCAGCCTGCAGCCATGTATATAGTGCCAGTGCTGCTCTGCTTTCTGGAACATAGTGTCCAGTTCGCTCTGCTTCCTAGGATAGATTTCCCTGTTGACTCTCACCCTTTTCCAGAGGATGTAGTTCCCAAATCACTTTGTGCTTGCCCAGAGAGATATGATTACACGGCTCTCAAGGATCTAGTGACAAACTCACTCTGCAGCACCATTTTTCCACAGCACCATGTGTCTTCAGAGATGGAGCAATGAGCACATATTCCACTTGCACCCTGTCTTCAGGGTAATAGCGGAAAGCACACTCTGAAACTCCTACAGTATTCTTCATTTATATAGCACACAAAACGCTCTGTAACAAGGCACTGTGCTATGAAGGATTTTGAGCACAGCATGCTCTACAACCGGCACTGTAGTCTAGGTTATAAAACAACCTGCTTGACCTGCTAACCAGCACTCTACATCAATGAATATAGTGACGAACTTGCTTTTCCATCCATGCATGGCACCATTCGGAATGTAGCTCCCAGTCTGATCTGCCATCCTGGATATAGCAACCAAAATGCTCTACTACAGAAATGATAAGAACATTTTCCTGGGATATACTGAAGGTCCCTCAGAAAAGCCCTTTGAAACATTCCAGAAGATGAGTAATTTGAGAAAATCAGGGTACATGGTTTGCTCTGGGGTTGGTGAGTTTGCCTAGCACCGCCTGTGAAGAACACCTCTAATCATTGGTAAGAAATACTAGCGTGGAAGAGTTTTAAAACGTTATTGCTGCTGGTCCAAGAAGGTGTTACGTGGGTCAAGGATGATACTATACATGCCAATTATGCACTCTAAGCAAGAGTGGAGGAAATCATTGCTCAGAGTAACTTTTTAGGAGGTACCATCATTGGCCCAACTGAATGAACCACGGCTAAAGTAAGAGAATACCTGAGATGTACAAACCCTAAGAGTAGAATGAAATACTTCCTGATAGGATAAATCAAGAAGAAGACTGGGTACTGCATCCATGGGACTGAAAAACCAAGAAGCAGGTTAGACGTGGGGTCATTAGAGTAGGGAACCCTAAAAATACCTGGCAACCCTATTTAGACCCAGACACCGTTTTAAGTAACCATTCTGACAGGTTTAGTACAGTGATGTTTTTTGGGTGTTTTGGTAGAACCCCTAGGGCCCATGAATTGTCATCCGTCTCAACCCGTGGTTAATAAGCAAAGGTGCTGAACTTCATTTGGGACTCATGTGTTCTGTCAATCCGTCATCATAGATGCCATTTGCTAGGGCTTCTTCGGGGTGCACGAAGAGCAGGGCTGGGTCTTGCAATCCCCTTTGGTTTAACAAATTAAACGATTACCTTGAGTTGGTTGTCAGACTCTATGGCCACGCCTGTCAAAGGAATTAAGATTTCAATGGGACAGCTAACAGCGGGTTAGTAACACACAACCACATGTTACATATATGTAGGGCTAAATTGATGAGACTTGTTGCTATTTACATAGACACTCAGGCCTTCTTATAATGAAAAGTTTAGTAAGTGACTAATGTGGTTTATAGTTATTACATTGAGAAAAAAAAACGACAAACCAAATCATCTAATAAAAAGTATTGAATGCAAAAGCATCGACAGGCTATCGTTTACGTGTAAAAGTGCCTTTCCATCTAAAACAGTCCATCGAAAATATAAATGGACTGGTTTTAAATAGAAATGCACTTTTACATGTAAAAGATAGCATTTCAATCCTTTTTTTGTTGTTGTAACTTTAAAACGTTACATGAAGCTGTCCAGTGCTGAAATTGCTCCTTTCAACGTTTTAATTCTTTTTGTATGTTGGGGGGGTTCTCCCAAGGGAAGGGGAACAGAGGAGAAACAAAAACAATGATCTTATAGGCCAGCGACATTGAGAACGCGCAAGTGCATGGTAGAGGGGGAGAAGGAGAAGTGCATGGAAGTGGGAACAAAAACAGAATGCGGAGCAAGGAGGAAAAAAAATAATATTAAATTAATAAATAAAAACGCAACAAACAGAGGGAGTGCAGCCAGCAAATGGCAAGTGCTGGGTCTAAGGCAGCATGCTGGGTAGGTCTGATAAGTGCAGGAAGAACAAAATAGGGTTGGAGGCTGTATGGGTACAGATACAGACCCCAGTGCAACAGGTGGCCCGGAGGCATTCATGCGGGTGGCAAGAGGAGCAGGTACCTGGGCCCGGAGGAAAGAGGGTGGCCATGTGCATGGTGCATCGTGCAGAGGGAGAGTAGAATCAGCAGGGGAGAGGGGGTGAAGGCAGAAGCAAAAAGGAAGGTCTTGAGGTGCTTCCGGAACTGGAGATGGTTCTCCTCAAGTTTTAGAGTGGAAGGGAGGCTGTTCCAGAGGGAGGCCCCAGCCGAAGACAGAGATCCACCCCCAGCTCATTTCTTTGAGAAACGACTGACCGTGAGGGAGTTAGAGGTAGAGGAGCAGAGTGTTCGTGATGGGAGGGATTTGCAGAGGGATAGCTGAAGGTATGTTGGACCCAGGCCCCAGAAAGCCTTGTGCACAATGCAGAGGGTTTTGAATTCAATCCTTGCATCCACTGGGAGCCAATGGAGAGATTTCAGAGCTGGAGAGATACAATACCTGGGCTTGAGGCCAAGGACAAGTCTTGCAGTCCTGTTCTGGATAAGTTACAAAGGGCACATAGTAGAGGTAGGTAGATTAAGAAAGAGGCTGTTGCAATAGTCCAACTTAGAGAGAACCAGAGCTTGGGAGACAGTGAGCTTCTGGGGGAATGAGAGGAAAGGAAGAGTACCTCTGAGCAGGTGAAGTAGGAAGTTTGTCTTTTTTGATACATCAGTGATGTGGGCGGAGAAGGAGAGTGTTGAATCAAAGGTGACACCAAGGCTCTTAGCCTCACAGGTGGGGATAGGAGGAGGGCCAAGGGAGGCCAGCCAGAGAGTGAGGGGAAAGGAAGGTGATGTTGTGCCGATGAGGAGGATCTCTGTCTTGCTGGCATTCAGACAAAGATCGTTGGGGGCACAGCAATCTTGAATGGCAGTTAGGCAATCAGTGATGAGAGAGGTGGAGGAGGTGGCCGAGGGCAGCCTGAAAATGAGTTGAGTGTCATCCGCATAGCACTGGAAGTTTGTGCAGAAAATGGCAATACAGCGGGCAAGAGATGCTAGGTATTGGTTGAAAAGCCACAGCGAGAGGTTAGACCCCTGGGGAACACCACAGGTGGAGAGGAAGATAGATGATAGGAAGGACCCAAGTTGGACCTGGAATGGTCGATCAGAGAGGTAAGAGGTCAGGCAGGCCACAGCCTGATCGGTGATGCCCAGGTTATCACAGAGACGGTTGAGCAGGATGGTATAGTTGACCGTGTCAAAGGCAGAGGAGAGATTGAGTAGAATAAGAACAGAGGGAATGCTAGAGTCAAGGTTGGAAAGCAGATCTTTATGGATGTTCAGGAGAGCAGTTTCCGTGCTTCTGCTGGATCTAAAGCCAGACTGATTGACATGGAGACAGCCAACAGAGTCAGAATGAAGGATTAGCTGAGAGATGGCCAGCTTTTCAAGGAGTTTGCCCATGAAGGGGGTTATGGAAATTGGCTGATAGTTGACCGGACAAGAGGGATCATCTGTGAGTTTTCCTGAGGAGACGATGCACAAGGGAGTGCTTAAGAGGGGAGGCGAAGGATCCTGAGGCAAAGGAGTGGTTGCAGAAATCGGCAAGGGCTGGAGCGAGGGTGTCAGTGTGGTCCTTGATAATTTTAGAGGAGCTGGGATGAACCTGTTTTGACGAGGCTTTCACAGATCGGACTTGCCTAGCGACCTCATCAGGGGAGAAAAGAGGAAAGGAAGAGAAGGAGGGAGGGGGATGGCTGGAGGAGGGTCAGTGAGTACAGATGGAGAGGGAGAGAAGATGGAGTGGAGGAGCGGGTGGACAAGATGTCCTGGGTTTTTGAGATAAAGTGAGAGGCCAGGGCATTGCAAAGAGTTTGAGAGGCAAGGAGAAGGGTAGAATTGATACATGTATTATTTTTAGAATACCTTAACATCTGATTACCCTGTGTGGTGTTGAAACCAGGCATTGCAAGCAAAACAAAGGCTCCCCATTCACAACTTCCATCTGTCTCTGAGCATAGGCTAAAAACTGTTATACATAAAATCCATTTGTTCTGGGAAGTTGTCTGCAGTGGTTTCCTCTCAAGTAAAGTAATCCTTTGACCAGCCCAGAGAAGAACATTTGCACCTTTGGAAACTGGAAATCTGACACACGGGACAGGCAGATCCTGTAACCACTCATGGGGACTACATTGCAAATAACTTTTGTCATGACAATCAGTCCTCTCAGGTGTCATAAATGCCCCAGTTCTGAGCTCAAACGTACTAACTTAGTACGTTAAGATTATATGACACCACATATTCTGTCACCAGGCAGAGGAACATTTAAAAAATATGTGCTTTGAAAATTACATATGAAATGAAATGTTTGCTTGTAACATTTGGATGAAATGCCCTAGAATATGAAATTACAAATGAATGTACAATTATCTTTTTGATTGCACATGTAAATATTTTGATGTGTGTTTTATTATATAAATTAGGAGAATATGGATATTTTACCACATAAATAGTGCATGCCAGTGATTCATATATCATAGTGCACATGCTGGTGAGCCCAATATTCTGAACGTTGAGTGGAATATTTGTGCAAAAGTATCAGAGTGCAAAAGACAAAAAAATGTAGCACACATATCCTATGTTGTGCAGAGGTGACAATCACATTCTTTGATATGCGTAAGTGACACTAATCTAATGAACCGATAAGTAAAATGATAACATATGATATTTTAGAAGATTACAATTATTTAATGTAGACATCTCCAAGATGACATCACATCAAATGGGAGGGAAAATGGGTTTGAAAATCACTCCTATTAGACTGCTGCTTCATTAATATGCCCAATGAGTATAGATGGGATAATTTTCTGTTATTCCTTTATAGTTTGTTATTAGATGACTAGCATCTTTTTCACACATAAAAAAACAGATGTCAATGTTGTTATCACATTTTACATTTCAATCATATTAAAATACACATATTAAAATACATTTTAATGCATGGGTTTTCCCAGGTGCCTCAATCTTAAAGTCACTGTGTGTTTTCTTCCTCTATTATGGAACATTTTTTGGTAATTAACTCCCATATGTGGAATGCCGCGTGATTTAAGACCGACGACTTAGCAGCAAACAGCTCACTCCAGAACTGGTCTAAATTAGGGTTGCAGTGGTTTTCATACGCTAGTTAATATTCTGCCTCCAGTTCTTCGCATTGGGTAGGAGGTGTCTAGTCATCTCAAGATGTCTTCCACATAGTCTACACCTCCTTTGTTCTCGAGGAATGCCCCTCCATGCACCCTTGTTTTCCAGCACCTTGATGGTTTGTAGTCTTAATGACAGAATTAACCTAGTCATTCTTGGGTATCACTTCCTGGTTAGGTAGAGGCACGGGCTGCTTCTGTCAAAGGCCTGTTTGGCATATTTTCTGAATTTGCTCAGGGTACCAAAGTGGGTCAATGCAAAATCTATGTCGTTGGTCCTGGCCTTTTCAGGAATTTTGGCCAAATTATAGTCTAACCAAGTCTTTGGTGTTTGTGTTAGGCCAATTTTTTCAGATGGTTTGTACTTCTAGCCTCGAGCTCGCTAAACCATTTGCTGGATTCGTATCTCCTTGCATGTTCGGTGGTGAGCGCCAATGGACTGTCTGGCCCTGTTAAGTCAAACTTTATTTTAGCCCATAAATTACATGAGGCCAGTGACCAGCGCATGCCTATGGAAGCTAGGCCCAGCTCCAGTCTAATAGCCTGCACGGGGGTACCGGGCGGGAGGCTCAACATTGATTGCAAGATCTTTCCTTTCAGCTTCTCAATAGGCGCAACCCATTTCCAAGGGAAAGCTTGTAGGGCATAGATGGTTGATGGGACTATTGAGATATTATAGGCTAGGAGTTTAGCTTCTATATTCCTGCCACCTTGTCTATCGATGGTTTTCTTTAGAGCTAACCATTTCCAACAGGCTTTTTTGGTGGCTGCCTCTAAAATCGAGGTTGATGTTGATTCCCAGGTATCGGTAGCTGCTGGTGGTATCGATGCTTTCTCCTCCCAGCCACCAATTTTTGTTCTTCCTGATGGCGATAGAATTCCCAAATATCATGTTCTTAGTTTTACTGATATTGGGCTTGAGGTACAACTCTTGTGAGAACGAATATAATGTCAGAGAATTTTGTAGCCTGACTTTGGTTCTATCAAGAATCACTACGCAATGCACATCAGTCACTTGTTACCATATTGTGGTGGGGTGTTATGGGCTACCCCCAGTCTTCTCTCCAACATGGAAAGGTATAAGTTGAAGAACAAAGGGGCCAGTGCACACCCCTATTTCAGCCCCCTCCAAGTAGGGATACTTTCTGAAAGGGCCCTTCCTGGGACAACGTAATTCTCACCATCATATTCCCATAGAGGGCTTTTATAAAGCATAGCAGGGAAGGCTCTATCTCCCACTCTTCGAGCATGGTCCATAATTTCCCCTGTCTACACTGTCATATGCGGCCGTGTAATCCAAGAAGCATGCGTACAGTGCCATCCCAGGTTTCGCGTCCAAGTCGGATATCAGGGATGACAGGGTCCAGATGGGGTGAGTTGTTGAACAGCCCTTTCTGAACCCCGTTTGATGGTATGTTAAGACGCCCTTTTCTGTTGTCCATGCAGTAAGTAGTTCTAGCAGAATGTTGGTGAATACCTTGCTACTGCAGTCTAGCATGGCTAGAAGGCGATCATTTTTGGGCCTGTCCCTATCACCTTTTTTGAACACTGGAATCAGGATGGCCTCTATCCATGTGTCTGGTATCACCCTGAGTTGACAGATCTGTGTGAACAGTTGTCTTAGGACACTGGCCTATAGCTCCAGGTTGCTTTTCAGGATCATATTGTTTAAACCGTCGGGGCCCGTGGCACTTGAGGATTTTAATTTCTTGATTCTTGCCACTAGGTCTGTTGTTTTCACCAGCTCTTGAGTTTTGTTGTTTCAGATCTGGTCCTTCTGGGCCATCAAAGAAACCTTTGATGACCTCTATCCAGCTAGCTTCAGTTACAGTTACAGTTTCTTTTTGCGCCCCTGTGGTTTGCTGGGCTTTCCCTATCCAATACCAGAGTCATTTGTTCTTATTAATTTATTCATCTGCTTTCACCCTATATCCTCAATGGATTCTCTATGGTTGCGGAGCCATGAGTTGTAGTTGTTCCTTACGTTTTTTTTATCCGCTCCTTTAGAGCCGTAGGGTTCTGAACTTTTCCTCCAGCTTCTTGATGACAAAATTATTTTCTTTCTTTTTATTGGCTATAGCAGGATCAAAATACTAACCAGGTGCCATATTTTCTTATGCGCCCTTTCTTGGATGCTGCGGCCTTGGCTTCAACCTGTGCGTATATTTGGTGATAATGTCTTGTGCTCTCTCCCCTTCTCTGTTCTTCAGGTCAAAACTTAATAGTGTACTATATCTAAGTGTGGTCTTTCGGGACCAACGTACATGGTTTCCCCTGGGTTGACTGTCACACTCACCCTCATGTATGTTTTCGGTCTGCAGGTATAATCGTGAAGTTTGCAACTTAGCATTGCATGGTCAATGGCCTTAGTGTCTGTCAATTCCAGTTTCACAAGTGTCAAACTCTTCTGTTTGTTTATGATTTAAAATCAATCCTGGTAGAAATTATGCAGTTGGTCCATGTCGTGTCTTTTACGCTGTTCTCTGTGAGACTAGGCGATAGATCGAATTCAGCCATTGGTCGCCCTTCAGTCTATAGCTTGGGATGTCCGCCTGCTTGCCCCGGGGAATTACATTTTCCATGTGTCCACAGTCAACATTGAAGTCCCCGGTGATTACCTCTAGATCGTCCTTATTAGTGGTTAACCATGCTCGCAAGGTTGTAACCAGTGTGGCTTTTATCTCCAAGGTCTCGGCCCCTCCAGGAGGATCGTATAGGTAGTTACAGCAACAAGCAGAATCATGTTATTAGTGCTGAACTGCTCAAGTCAAAAAGGGAAAGCGTTATTAACTGCTACACATTTTACCACCTTTAAGTAGCCCATTGAAAATAAGAAATGTTCTGTTTTAGACGATAATGCAATAGAAGGACCATTGAAAGTAATCAAGCAATTATGCATTTTTAGGCATGCATTTTAGATAGGCAGAGATGTACTGATTTCATTTGGTTTCCTGTAAAATTACAATGTTATTCTGATTGTGAGCAGCTGATTTGGAATGGGTAGAAAAGTCCACTGAATTCATTGCCCTGTGATTAAAGCATCATACGCATCTGGCCCAACTTTATTAAAAGTTATGAAAGAGTTTGGTAGCATATCAGTGAATGAAATAGGCATGCACAATTTAGAGGCGATGACACTCTCCAAACATTTTTTTAAAATACTTTAGAAAATGAACAATTAAATGGCCGGCATATGGCTTGAATCACGGGAGCATTCACTTGATGTGATGTAGTAGAAAAAAACAGAGAAAATAATGTCAGTGCATTTGAAAAGAATAAATTAATGGTTACTGTTGAATTCTATAGGTAGGAAAAGACACGACTTTCAAATTGGAGAAACATCAACACCATTAAATTGTCCTGGTTACCCTTCAAACATTTCTGATGTGTTCAACTATTACAAAAAAATTACATAAGGTCATGGATTTCTTTATTTACTGTGTGAGAAGGGCAGTGACCCAATGCAAATGGCCTTGGTAAAGCATGCCTTATTCCAATTTAATACATACACATTGTTGTTGAAGGGTAAGTGACCAATCGAGGAATTCCCCCCTTACCCCGGTGAACCCAATCCAAAGCATGCTCCCTAGAGGTCAAAGCAAGTGGGACCTTACTGGGAATGACTCACCCTGTGGAGACAAGGATTGCTATTCCTGTGAGAAACTACCTAAAGGAGACCTCAAATGGCATATCAGACCCATAAAGAAATATACAATATAAAGCATTGTGTGAGGAAATAATTTTGTGTTGCAATATATAAAGAGAACAGAACTAATTGAACATTAAACGAAAAGCACAGGACAACAGGGTTAACATGGTGTCATCTCAAAGAATCAATTATAAGGGATTAATTAGTCACAAAGTTCATGTTTTATTATTTGAAAAATATAATGTTATAAAAGTCTAAACAAGATTTAGACACACCTAAAACCAAGTAAAACAGGACATAATACGCAAAACATACATATATTGAATTCAAATACAATTACATATAAGACTAACCTAATAACAAAAACAACAAATATTCAATAAAAAATCAAAAACAAATTGATTTGTTGCTATTCAAACAACGACCCAACATGTTTCTGTCTAATGACTCTAGATGTCCGACATTCATCAGGGGTAATGTATTCTCTCATTTCAGGGTGTAAGAGTCCATGTTGGTCCTGGTCAGGATGAATTTTAATAGAAATCTATAAAAAAAAACATTCACACTATTAATACCACAAACATTCTAGGCAACATCCATCCCCACTATTGGAATTAACCATCCAAAATCCAAAACAGGTCAAAATAGCACCAGAGCAATATTTTCAAAACGTAAAATATCCTTATAATAAGTCCCAAAAGTTGACTCAGTAGCTCATACAATCTAGTTACTCATTACCTTGTGTTGCACAAGTCTTCCTATTCCAATAATGGAACAAATCATCAATCCCTTCAATTTGGATCGTGTATGAGTGGAAAAACTCCCTTTACTGGGTACAAGGTAGGTATACTGCATGGAAACAGACAAATCACACATCCAAACAAGCATTTAGTCAAGAAAGTGACAAACCAGTGTTCTATACAAACAGACCTGTAGAAACATTTGCTACACATACCTTCTTGTTTTAATTCCAAAGGTGTCAATGAAATAATGGAAGGCAAAAGCAACATCATTACAGTTGTTCTCCTAGTTTCAACATTAGCGGAGACAAACGTAGCCACTCTATGTATCACGGCAAAAAGACCATCTATGGACAAGATGAAGATATGTGGGAGATGTAAAAAAATGCCTCACAAATATTTCTGACAACCAAAATGTATGTAGTAAATAACCACTCTGCTCTTTCACTCCCTTGTAGGTGTAACCCAATACACACCACCAACAGCGAAAACGATATTTAACTGAGTCAGATTATTTACAAACATTGCCAGCAGTAACCACATTTGTCTTCCATTAAAAATGTTTACGCTTCCATTTACAAGAGTAACAAGTTCGAGATAAATTGCCAAAAACAAAAACAAAACCAGAAAGGAGTACCTTAGGTTCCTATTGTATGTGCCCAAACTTACCCATTCAAAAATGTGTAGCAAAACCCAGTGCTCATACGTAGCAGATTAAGCTCGGTATCACGGCACTCTACTTCCTTGAAAACCCAACTGGTAATCCCTAGAGCTTCAGAGATAGAAACAGGACTAAGCATCCACAGCAACAACGTCAACAGTCGTTTGAATGCAGCAGGCATAAAAAAGGACAACTCTGACTGTCAAGCGTAACACCAGATACAGATCCAACCGAATCACCAGTGCATTTAGACACCTTCCAGAAGCACTTCTAAAAGCCATCCCCCACACGTCATTCCCATGCATAACACACAACCAGGATTAAACGCACGGGGCTAACTTATAGAGAATTCACCAAATGCAGAGATGTGAGGAAACAGTCCATACAGTGTTTATGAACAATAGAACATGGATACAACATGGATAAAAAAGGATATACCAGTTTTTTAAGCCACATATACTTTCGTGTAATAGATTTTTCTGATTCGCTAAAAATTATACAGCATTAATGTTTATAGCGAGCAAATGCTTATACAGATTTAATGAAAGCAGGACCCCTTTCTTGATGCAGAACAACAACTGGTCTAAATGCATGTAAAAAAAACCTTTGTACAATTGTTGGAAAAATACTGATTCAAACCAATTAACCAACAGGAGCTGCACATGAACTCTTTCAATGATTAATGTCTATATTCCCTTCTGGTTTGCCAACATATAGAAATACATATATTTCTTATACATATACATTGTACCACTTTCATGTAAACCAATTTCATGGCTCCTAATTTTGAAAGTTATTTTTTGTTCCAATGTCACTAGTTTTTAATCAGTGGCTTCCTTATTGGTACCATAAATATGTTTAAGGATTACCCAACGTAGATCTTCATATGTATGCCTCTTTTCCATATAGTGTTTAACCATAGGTGCTTGTAAAACTTTGGCCTTCATGCAGCTCCTATGTTCAATCATGCGAGTCTTACATTTGCGGTTATTCTTGGCAACATACTTCAGGCCACATGGGCAAATGATTAAATAGACCACATTCATGCTGTTACAGTTACAAAAAGCAGTGATCAGCCACATGTGATCCAAACCAACATCCACTTATTTGACAGGTGAAGTGTATTTACATATTATACACCCTCCACAAGGGTAGCTGGCCACTACAACAGGAAGACCCCATAATGTAGATTGTTTCACTGCCAAGTCCTTTTGCTCTCTTATATCATTTCTGATGAGTATGTTTCTAAGGCTCTGGCTTTTTTTTAAAGGCTACTAATGGAGTCGGTTTATCCTTTTTGTAGACCTTTTTCCAATTTTTAGAGATGTCATTCTTGACTTTATATGAAAGGTCAGTGAAAATGTTAACAAAGACTAGACTGTTCTGTTTATTCTTTTCTCTAGGTAGTTGTTCTAAAAGAGCCTCTATGTTGTTGTTGTAAGCTCATTTAGCGGATTGATTAACCAACCTCACTGGATATCCTCGTGTTTTAGTAGATTAGCACTATCTGCAAAATATTCTTTAGGCTACTATTTCGTTTGAGCTTCAGGAATTGGCCAAAAGGTTGATTACATTTAATATGTTGAGCATGATGGCTGGAGGAATGTAAGAAGACATCTCGATCAGTGCTTTTACTGTACGGTTTTACTCGTAGCTGGCCAGCCTGATGGAAAATGGTAATATCAAGGAAGTTGATTTCACAATCTTGAATTTCTTGAGTGAACTTTAGGAAACTATTTTGGAGGTTCAAACAAATCACAAATTCTTCAGCTGAAGCTTTTCACCTTCCCATACTATACAAATGTCATCAATATAACATAGCCATTGACGTAGCTTATTTTTATAGGGGTTGCTATCCGCATAAATGGTCACATTCTCAAACATTTCAACATATAGGTTAGCTACATTGGGGGGCCATTGCGGCCCCCATCGCAGTGCCCTCAAGTTGTTGATTAAAGGTTCCCTCAATTTGAAAAAAGTTCATAGTGAGGGCATATCTTGTACACCACAGTATAAAACTGTTGTTCATATAGTGATTATCTAAGCATCCCAGCAAAACTTCCTAAATCACTTCGAGGCATTTTGAGGAATAACAAGATACAAAGACTGGATGTAAAGGCAGATAAGGAGATGAACCCCAGGGGAGAAAGTAACCCTTTCAATCTTATTAATGGCATCTGTAGTGTCCTTAAGGTAGCTCTACATTAAACAAACAAAAGGTCTCAAATACACATCAGCATATTTAGATAATGGCTCCAGGATCGAATTTACTCTATAAACTATCAGTTGTCCTGGTGGGTTAGGCAAAAGCTTATGCATTTTTGGCAGGATATAAAACACGGGTACTCTCCCGTTAGCTCTATTCAAATACTCTGCCTCATGTTTGCCGATCATTTTATTTTCAAAAGCAGAATACACCTTTTCCTGAATAGTAACAACCATTTCCTCGGTGGGGTCTTTGAAAATAACCCTATAGCTTTCATTGTCTGATAACAGTCTATTACATTCTTTTATATAGTCAGATCTATTGAGTAACACAAGGGCACCGCCCTTGTCCGCTTGGCGCACTATGATCTGATTATTTCTTGCTAGATTCTGCATCACACTTTTTTGTTCCTTGCTAAAGTTAGGATTTGGTTCCTTTTTCTCCACTCTGACTAATTAATCCAATATAATTGATTCTTTGAGGTGGCAACACCATGTTAACCCCTTTGTCCTGTGCTTTTTGGTTTCATGTTTAATTTGTTCTGTTCTCTTTATATATTACAAGATATCTGTCCTGGTGACCCTAGACTGCAGGGAATAGTAGGTTTGGCAATAGACCTTTCTTCAAGGGGTCTTATATTCTAAATGTACACCATTTTACATATAGTTGTGAGGAAAGAACTACCATATGTTATTGTCAACACAAAACAGAGCCTTTCACTTTAAATGGAAACCTTCAATTAACTAGGACGAGGAGGCTTGAGTGTAGAGAGATGCTGCAGCAAGCAGTGGGAGATAGACATGAATGTCAGCCAGGGAAGCCCCATGGCGATGTAACATCTGAGAGGAGGGGCAAATCTGCAACTGATGGAGCTCATGAGATTGGAAACTGTTTGTTTGCCAAAGGCAGAGTACTGGATGTGCGGCACTCTTGGAGACAGAAAGAACAAGAATCTGAGGTTGGTGGGGTGACCACAAACACGTCATGGTTGTCAGGCGATCCACAGAACAATGGCAAAATCATGAAGCGGTCAAAGCTGCATACACTCCAGATACTGGCAGAGTTGCTAATCTGCCCAGAAGGAGAATGTGGAATGCAGGACACTGGAGTAACGAGAGAAGAGAATAAAGTGAAGGAAGCAAAGGAACCAGTGAACCCCGGGTGAATGGAGACCCCAGTGACATTGTCCAAGATAGTGGGGAGAACAGGAAACCTGGGAGGCTGCCAGCGAATTGATATGGGACTGCTCATTCTCGTCCCAGTCAAATTAAGTGAGCAAAACTGCAAAAATGAGTGACTGGAATAATGGCCATGCGAGAAAGCCGAATGCAATAGATATTGAGGGAGAAACTACAAGGCACACACCTGGGGAGAAAGTCAGAGAGTTATAGATGTCTAAGACAGAGGCTATAAGGAGAAAGCATGCTTTGAATTAAGATGAAGGGAAGAGAATCCCAAGAGGGAGAGATTTAGAGGCTGTATATAACGACTGTGGGAAAAAGGTGATAGCAACGTCTTGTTATAGATGACAAAAACAGAACCAAATCGACATCAAACCCATTAATACGGATAAAAGTATTCATCAGTTGTTGAGAAGGATCAAAAGTGTAATGAGATCTTTAGTTACACAAACTGATTAAAGAAGTCACATCAAAATCACACATTAAGAACAAACCGAAAGAAGAGATTTGCAAGAAGAAAAAAACACCAGCAGAAGGGAGTCATTCTACTGTCTTTATGGACATATTATTTGGGACATACGCAGTCGACTGACACGCGCCTTAGCTAGTTTGATAGGTAGGGAACACTCCATAGCTATAGGAGAAAATTAGGCCTTATTCTTATTCTTATCCTTCAATAAACATATATTTGAAAATGTCCTACAATAGTCTGCATACTTCTTCTGACCCGCCACAGGTAACCTTAATAATGTGCAACCTATGCTGCCAGTACTTACATACATGGTAAAATGACTGATGGACTGACTTCATGAGTGTAATGAAATCTGCGCTTCTATGAGAAGACATCCCTCTGGCACACTACAGGTTAATAACCGCAAATTACATGAGAAGTGGTGAATTACCACGTGAATTTACCTGATTGGTTACATATGGATTGACAATTCAACATTTGCATTCGACTTCTTACAAAAAATATATTCTTTAAGAAAGTGACAGATGCAAATTGGCTGTATTGTGGGACCTCCTGCAACAACTGTTAGGATTGCAGTCAGCCAACCTCAACAACCCAAAACACGTTTGATAATGTAAGCAACTTTAATTGTACGCTACTGACATTCTTAAGGTTGCACTCCATCACCAGCAGAACGCAAGAGAAACATTCACAAAACAGCTTGTCATAAACATTTGATGTTGATCTTTTGGAAGAAAAGTGGGTAAAAATATGTGGCACTGGTTTCAAGAGGAACGCCAAAGAAAATATTGTTTAAATTATATTTTACACCAGATACATACACAAATTGGGCTGATGAAATCAATTCATAGAAAGCCAGATGTAATAGCCATGGATTATTTAAACTAAGTTACCAGAGTAAACCCTGACAACAAACAATAGTTATGGGCCAGAAAAAAAAATCAATGCAGATTAAAACAACATAACTGTGTGAAAATCATGAAAGGAAGTTGGGGAATCATGGATTGCCTGAGCTGTAAGTCAGGAAGATGGGACAGAACCACAACAACAACCTTGAGTATCATTATTTATTTATTTTTGGTTTAAAAAAAAACCTTTACAAAAATATTAATAAAAATTCACATCAAGTTCAGACTATAACATGAAGCAAATTCATAATATATAAGTGATACCATAGAAGAAACAAAGAATAATATAGAAAAAGGAAGCGAGAATCATTTAACACAAACAAATTCAAGCATTCTATATGCAATCATCATGCATCAAAAAAAGAGAAAAGAAAAGTACCCTACTTTAGTCCTTTAGAAGTTAATTACATGGTTGTAAAGTCAAAGATCTCGAAGTACCGGATTCCATTTCAAAGAACCACTGTATCAGTGTTCACATTGGCCATTTGGAAATACCAGAAAATCCCCACCGAATCTGAAACCCATAGATATGGCCACAGAATATCATTCACTGAAAGCCAATGTATCAATATATGTAGAATGAATTCATGACTAATACTTTACTAGATTTATCCAACAATTGTGAACTGAAGGCCAACCTTATTACCATACAGCATACTATGCCAAAGTACATCCAAATCCACTATCTCTGGGTTCTGCACACATTTCCCAAAATACTGTGCTCTACATGAAGTTAGCACAGGACATTCCAAAAGGAGATGTCTGAAGTTTTCTATGGTGCCCACATTTTTACAATGCCTATAAAGTATCAAGGCTGTACAGACTTTTCCCCGTATTTCCATAATCTCCCCTATTTGTAACACGTTAAAACGGAATCTCATAAATGAGTTTCTCCACTTTTTATTGGGGATGCGGGACAAGTACGGTTCAGGACTACCAAAACATTTATGATGGGATACCAGATGGTGATAAAGAGTCGATTTGGATACATCTTGCACTGTGGACGTCCAATCAGCATATTGCAGTAATTGTTTCACTCTAAGAGGGTTACTAACTAGAGTTTCCGTATCACACATAACTTTTTCTAAAAGCTGGATAGACAGATCAGCAAGCTTGCGTAGAAACATCGACTGGTACAGATCTTGTCTGAAGTGTTGACCTAAGTCATTATACAAGTGTTTGTCTTCATCCATAACCAGTTTTCTATATAGAGAAATATATTTCCATTCAACTACACTTTGAATTGATTGAAGTCCAAATTCATACCTTCTTGCAGAAAGGGGAATACATTTTTGTAGACAGAACGTTATTGCTCGCCACATTATAGCCTCTATTTTTGCAGGATCAAGATTCCCAGAGATGAAATATGAGTCAAGACCATAGCACAGCTTTGGTAACACTTTCAGTTTATAGAAGCGAAGAAGAGGTACCCAAGAAAATGTAAAAAATGTGCGTTCAACCATCCTCATTTGTACTACTGCCAAGCTGGCACTCAACATAAAATTATTACGAAGCTGGCCAATATTGGCTTTATCAAAAATGGGAAAGCCAAGATATATCATTGAGTTTCTAATTTCCAATTTCACCTTATCTAAAAACCACCTTTATGGACTCTGCTTTTTCCGCAAGCTAAATCGCATAATGAGTGATTTATGAACATTTACCACTAAACCACTAAACCATTCAAGGCAATGTATTTTGCAAAGACAGATAGCTGATTTTGAAGGCCCAGCAGTGTTTTTTCCATTAATAAAAAGTCATCTGCGTATGCGCACCAACTTACTCTAATCCCTTCAATAATTGGAGAGATAAAGGAAGCTTTCTGCAAAAATATTCCTATATCAGACATGTAGAGATTATATAAAGCTGGAGCAAAGATACAACCCTGTCTCCACTCGTTGGAGGTCTTTATAGGAAATGATAAGAGGACTTAGTTATTTAAGCAGACTTGAACTTTAGATCCTTCATGGAGAAATATTAAGATGGAAAGCGAGAAAGCATTTTTTTTCCATGTCAGTTCTTGGAGTAAAGTTATCATCAGACCTCCTACCTCTGTACCAACCCCTTTCTATAGCCAAATTGTAGATTAAGTATGATAGAATTTGAAGTAGATCATTCTTCAAGTTGTTTCAGTATCAGGCTTGCAAAGATTTTTGATTTAGCACCTAACAATGCAATGGGTCGATAGTTTAGCATAGTTTATATTGGCACTATATAAGAAAAGTTCCAGAATATGTTACGAGGGTATCATTTGCATTTATAAGTCTCCAGAATTGGCGCGATGAACCATCTTTCAGGGCAGCGAGCATTCACTTGTTGTCAGCTTGTATCATAGAGGCTTTATGTCCTTTAAGCCAGTTTTTTAATATTTGTTTCAGTTTCTTAGTACCCTCCCGTCTTAGCTCCCCTCAGATGCCTATCACTCTAAGTTTCCTTAAATGTCTATGTAGTTCTTTCTTGATCAGACGTACTGAGTTATCATAGCCATGCAAATGGGTTACTGAATTAGGTAATTTTGCTCTTCCTTTCGTTGTTCTCCCAATCAGAGATTCAATGTAAGGGACAAACTTGGAATGTGTAAATCTCAAATATTGCTCTAAAGATGTAGTGTGATGGTCTAACACAAACACTCTGTTAAATTCCTGTACATTCCTACTGTGCCAAGTCACTCAATATTTCGCTTGATTTACACATACATTCTGTGTCATAAAAGTATGCGATTCTATGTTTCTTTCAATGGATACTGCGACCTCTATTATCTTATGGTCACTCAATGGGGAGGGAGTGGTTTTAAAGAAAACTGCAAGGACGAATAGAAAATCAGATGCATGCATATAATCAATAGTAGAGATTCTATTTCCCACCGACCAAGTGCATGGATCACTTGCCTGACTTAAGGTCGAATTCAAGGAGCACAAGCCCCATGTGTTAAAAAAGAGAGTCCAGGAGAGACCCTTGCTCAAAGGTAGATACTTCATAGTCAATTGGGAGTTGTCTGGCACCATATCCAATGATAAGAAGTCGTCATTTATGTTACGTATTTCAGAATTTAAATCTCCATGTACCAGGACCTCAAGTTCCTTAAATTTGGACATTAAGTCCACCATCAATACCTCCATCAATACCTCTATCTTGAGAATTAATTCTTGGAGATTTCGGCCTGGTGACCAATAAATATTTAGAATGAGAAGATTTACCAAAGAGGTACTTCCTTCAACTTCCACCACTACCCAAAGCACACATGGGGGAAGGGAGAAGGTATCCAGAATGACTAATCCTTCACCCAACTTAATCTCTGTAAGAAGCGGACCTTAAGGCCTACCTCTCAGGCCTTTCCTGGCTAGGAGATGACGAGACTCAAAACCATCAAAATGCCAAGGGGCAGTCATCCAGGTCTCTTGTATACAGATTATATTACTACCCAATAATTTGTGGCATACAATGGATGAGGCAGAGAGATGGGTATGCCTGCGGGAGGTCCAGGAAATTATTAATAGATCGTAATTATGGTTATAGTTTTTGTTTTAGAGACTGCAATTGAGATATGGAGTCACGGAGGGATAAAGCAAGCCACCTCCAACTCGGGTCTTCATCAGATCTTGGAGGTAGTTTGTTATTTGTCTTTGGCACAGGAACAGTTGATAGGCTCACTTCGTCTCTTTCTCTTTTTTCGAAAGAGTTATTCCATTGCCAAAGATTAAGATGTCATTCCCCCTATGATGATTAAATTGGTCTAGTTCTGCTAAGACCTTTTCAAAGACCAAACGAGAATGGAAAACCATGCGTACATGGTCATAGCAGGTAGGATAAATAAAATCAATCCTCTTAAGGTCTGAGGAGGATAGATTCCCTAAAGCTGGAATATCATTAAACAGAGAGAGAGAACTCTCTCTATTCATATAGGCTTGTCTTCCAGAATCGAATAGAGGATATAAAATGATGCTCGGATACTCCAAATTACATGGCTGCCTCCATTGAGAATGTGTTAAATCCCTGTCAAGATAGGACTTAGGTAGCCTTCTATTTTCAACGTTTTTAGGCGGCAACTCAATATTACTAGCATGCTTCTCCATCGGGATGCTATCTTGTGAATCCTCCGCCGGCGAAGCATTTTGGGCAATTACAGACTTTGATAAGTGTTCTTTCAAACAATCCTGTACTTGGCCCAGGTCCATCCCCATTCGAACATCCTGCTTGGCAGAACCCACCAACCGAATATCCCTACACTTATGTCAGATGATTTCTCCTTGGAGGCAAATATTCACTCTACTGTAGAGCGAATAAAGAGTTCCAAAGAAGAGCTGCCAAACACGTGTTCATCCTCTTTTGATATTCCGGGAATCTCACTCCCAGGGTTATAATCACTAAGCCTTGCATCCACAATGGGTGGAATCACTGTGAAACCGGCATGGCCGAACTCCTATGTAGATGTTGGGCTTGCAACGGTTGGTCATTTTGTTGCATCCTCAAAGGGTTCGCTGGATTGTTTTGCAATGAGTTTATAATCCTCGGGACCTTACTTAATAACTTATGCGGCTGTTGAACATTCAATGGGTTTCTATCTTCCCTGATAACGTTTCACTTTGATTTTTTTGAAGATCAAGCGAGCCATTGAGATTTTTCCTTTTTGTATAATTGTTTCTCTTTTTTGATCTTTCCACCGGTTGGATTGGAGGAAGGGGCTCAATAGGTCTGGGTGTTTGTATGGTAGAACCCAAAGGAATTTTAGCTAGCCCTTCTCCCGGTTCTGCCCCCAACCTACCACATTCTTTTGAGACTTGTCAGACAGGAATTATTGGGGCAGATTCTGACATGTTTTTATTAATACTTGAAGAGGATTTTGCCAAACCAACCACCCTTTCTAGCAGTATCTGTATTTCCATTAAACAGGTGGAGTGTTTTTTTAACTCGTCTAACACTTGATACGTTACTTTGGGCAAACAACTTCCCTCGGTAATACATTCTGAAAACTTCTGTTCCTGGAGTGAGCTGGTTGATGCCTCTAAATGTTGAGATAATGCTAATAGTGTGGTATCCACAGGATGGAAATCCAGAGGGGTACCCATAGAGGAAACCTCTAAAATAGTTCTCTGGTTTCTCCCTGTTTGATTTAAGGGCAAAGGAGGAAATGACTCTTCCCCATCTTCAAAAAGCGGGAGGCCCAAGTAAGAGCTGATAGAATAATGAGCCGCCACCTCTGAGTCCAGGAGAACCGAATCACTGGGGTCAGGAGCAGAGAGGGGAAGAGGAATATTAAGAGCCATCCTCATTGTATTCTTAACTGGTGTGAATACAAGGGGCGCGGATAGGATGTCATCATGCAATCGCGCTCCTTGTATCTTTGTGCTCCGTGTAGCTGTAGCTGGCCCATAGTGTTCGGTCTATGATATAAGTATTCTACACTTGCCCTCGGCGAGACATGTTAACCACGCAAGCAGAAGCTTTTGACGCAGTGTTTAAAAGAAAACACTCAAAATAACACTGCGACTAATACAGAAGCTTAAGTGACAGAGCAAAAATTGGACACTATGGTTTATAAAGTGAGGGTCAGTTGCTACCGCAATTCATAAACAGAACATGAAACATCAATGCGAGTACAAACAAGACCTACTTTTGAGCGTGCAGGAAGACGGTATAGAAAACACAGGCAACCTCAGTTGCTGTGTCAATTCAACCACAAGTACAGGGAGATTTAGGCTCTCTGGTAGTAGAGATGCAAAATTCTACCTTTATACCTCCCGGACAGCATATAATGCATGAAATATTGTGAATACAATGCAACTCACCGTATGCATATGCATGGTATGTGAAAATGTGGGTCTATGGTCAAAGTGATGTAAACACTACATTTGTGCCTCCCAAGCAGCATACAGAGCATAAAATGCTGTGATTACAATAGAGCACAGGAGACCACCCATTGAACAGCCCACATCACCATACAGAGATAAAAGAATAGGAAATCAGAAAGTAGACGGCCCCCACCCCCCATCCCAGGGCTAACAGGAGTAACAGGACACTTACGGCAGGGCACTTCTGCTTGGGCACGCGTGCTAGGACGCGTGCGCTGGATGTTTTGTAGATACGTAGAGAAGGGGGGGCAGGTCACTTTTCTTCGGAAATCCAATGAGAAGTACGCTGCTGCAATCTCGCTGCTCAGAGGTTCGCAGGAGTAACAGGACGCTTACAGCAGGGCACTTCCGCTTGTGTACAAAAACGTTTATGCAGACATATGCGTTTTGTTCTAATAGGATGAGTATGTTCGGTCGTTGCAAATAACCCTACACAAAGTGTTCTGTCTGCCCAATACTCATGAAATAAACTAAAAGTATTTTGGGGTGTTTTTTGCACCAGAAAAAATAGAAATAATATCCCTGCTCCTTTTAGTGAGAAACACATTTTATGATTTATTTTGATCAGATATTCTTTCCTAACATATAGTGGTTCCAAAGGATGTTATGATTTGTTATTTAGTCACAAATCCATATTATGTCATTCCACCATTTGGATCTTCTGTTCCATAAATTAAACATTTTCAAATTGACTGTTCATAGGTATCTAGTCATACATTCATCATTAGCCCAGGAGGATATCTCAGAGGCAATGCGTTTCATAGCCACACATGCATTGACATCCTCTTTTCTGTCCCCTCTCCAGACCTATGGACTATGAATCTGATTACAACACTCTCCCCTTTATGATCCTCACCCATTAACAGTGGCACTAGATGGGACGTTCTCTTGGCTGGCTTCTCATCCTCGAGGTGCATCATTAATGTCTATTACAATGGCACTATCATGGCCAAGGGTCCTCAACCCAATCTCCCCCTCTTTGACCGGTGCCTGCCATCTCTCATCAACTTCCTTCCTGCTACTCCTCCTTCGTCTCGCTCAGCTCCTCCTTCACCACCTCGGACTGGTGTACCATCCCATGGAAAACATTTAAGGGTGGTAACTGGCTTCACTTAGCCACACTCAATACTCATTCTGCTATCAAACATTTTTCCGACATCTGCCTCCTCCATGAAGACTTGGATTTCAACGCCCTTCCTGTCACTGAGACGTGGTTCAATGCCAGCTCAGTTACTGCTTTTGAATCCCTTCGCCCTGATGGCCATAAGATCATATCAAAGCCTCATCCCAACCGCACTGGTGCTGGTGTAGCCTTGATCTTCCCTGAGTGGATCCCTTCTTCCCTTATAACCGCACAGCCATACTCCTTGTTTGAAAGCCTGGTCTGCAAGCTTGGCATCTCTCCCACTTCCTCTTGGACCATTGCTACTATCTACAGGCCCCAGAGACCGTTCTCCTCTTTTTTTCAGAATGGGCCGATTTCTCCTCCTCTACCCTGACCTCCACCTCCAATCATCTCCTTCTGGGTGACTTTGACATCCACTTAGACTCTTCACTCATGGCCTCCACTCTCTTCTGTGTCCTCTGCACCTTTCTCGCCCTCTCTATTCTCCCCTCCGGCCCTACCCACTCGGTTGGACACACTCAAGATGCCTTCATCCATTCTGATCTCGTGCTCTCCACCCCGCTATCCTGATCTGACCACACTCTTCTTTCCTCCCACCTGGAACCTCTCAGCCCTCTGACCGAACCTCCCTCAGCTCTGCTAGCCTTGTTTACATAAATCCATCCAATGAAATGAGTGTTAGTTGCTGGCTTCGCTTAGACTTTCATCCCCCACTCCTTCAACTTCTGACTCCACTATTGACTCTGCTCTCAACAATCTAGCTGTTACTATTATTCACTCACACTCTTGATATTCTTGCACTGGTCATGAGGATCTGCCTGAAACTTGACTCCAAGCGTTACACTTGGTATGACTCTGAACTAGCAGCCTTGAAACGCAAGTGCAGACCTGATGAATGGAAGTGGCAGACCTCAAAATCATCCTCTGATGAACTGGCCTTTCTCCTTCTCCAAAGGCACTATCGTCTCTCCATTCATTCTAAGATGAGGGCTAACATCCAGACCTGCATCTCTGGAGCTTCTAACAAAATGGCTGAACTCTTTAAAATCTGCAAGGAACTAGTCAATCCATCTGCAGTCTGTACCTTGACTCTTTCTTCCCACGCCCGCTGCACTGTACTGGCCACCTTCTTCACTACTAATACTCTGGACATCCTGAGTTCTCGCTCTTCCTACCCTTCCCCCTACTGTCCTCCCACCCCCCGCCACCCTTGTCCCCTCTTCCTCTCTCATCAGATATTTAATCGTTTTCTCCTATCAAACCGGACATGGTCACCAGAGTTGTCCATTTTATAAAGTTCTCCTCCAAACTGGTCTCCACCTGTTATTTCAGAACTATTGGCTCCCTTGCCCCTGAACTCATGGACTTCTGAAATAACTCTCTTGCCACTGGGTCTTTCTCTTCTTCCCTCAAACACTCTCTTGTGTGCACCCTCCTGAATAAGCATTTTGCCGACCCGTCATGTCCGGCTAACTACCGCCCCATCTCTCTCCATCAATCTGGATTCTGAGCATCCAGAGGCATGGAAACTGCTCTTCTGAACACCGATGACGAATTTGCTCGCATCATTTGACTCCAAATCACCTGTTGTTCTCATTCTACATGATATCTTCTCTGCTTTTGACATAGTTTACCACTCCATCCTCATAAAACAGCTCCATGATACCCTTGGTATCTCAGAGCAGGCACTAGACTGGCTGACCTCCGTCCTCACCGACCGTCCCTCCCAGATTACCCTGAGTTCTTTCTCCTTGCCCCCATCTATCTCCACCTGTGGTGTTCCCCAGGGCTCTATCCTTTTGCCCTGGCTCTTTAACATCTCTCTCGCTGCTCTTGCTCACCTTATCTCAATTTTATCACTACACGTGCAGTGTTATGTAGACTGTTAGGCAGAATTACATGCAGTACCCTTTGGGAACACTACACACAATTAAGACTACAGGTGTAAGCACAATCTCACCTTTGGTATAAGTCTGTACTACACAGTTTTGTGGTAGCAGGGCTGAACAGCCAGGCTTATCTCAAGAGGGATTTGAGCAGTAAAAGATGTTACACAAAGAAATTGCAATCACTGTGGTTCAAACAAACACTTACTCAAGGTTTTTTGGTAAATCAATATTAATTTAATTACACATTTAGTTAGAAAACATTCCACTAGTAATAAGCAGCTCAGTATCACACTATAATATACTCCAGTACCAAACCAATACCTTTCTAAACAAGTTAGGCTCTGCTGAAGTAGGAGCAAAATGGCACTTCAGTAACTTTCAATAAAAGGGGTAAAAAACAAAGGTTATAAGAATTAAACACAAATACCTTTTCAGGAAGGGCAAATGGTTTCAGTCACTACAAGAGGCAATTCAATTCAATGGGCCAAAGCCAATGGATCAGTGTCTTAGATAGGATTGCACAGTTCTGGAAGTAAACGGTTAAGTCTTCGCCAATGTTCTTAGAAGTAGTTTGCACGAAAAAGGGTTATATGTCAGATTAGGAGCGAACAATACTCCAAAGTTGGGAAAGTTTCACAAACTTTCACCTCGGCAGAGAGGATTTCACAACCGCGTTTGCCCAGTACCTTTGTATGAAGAAAAGCTGTAGCTGAGGCAAATGTTCCTGGCAGTTCCTGCAGATCTCTCTGTTCCTGGGCCTCGGTCATGGGGACAAGAGGGAGGATGTCAGGAGGATCCTGCAAAGCACGGGGAAAGATCCACAAGCTTGGCAAAACATTGGTTTAAGGTGTGAGTGCCTTAAAGTCCCCAAACTGGTATGCTTCTCACTGGCTGTCCGGTTTTCAAGAGCACTCTGAAGAAATTTGGACGAGTAGGGAGATGGTTTCCAGGTGGCTTGCGAGTTGGTTGTTCCCACCAGCTCAAGGGAAGAAGTCGTCCTTGAAGGGGCTTCTCTGTCGAGGGAGTTTCAGGCTATTCGGACCTGTAGCAGGGCTTCACCGGGGAAACCAATGGTCCGGGAGTTGCAGCAGTTGTCTTCCTTCACCTAATTTTCGGTTATTTTGTTCCAGTGGTCGACTCTGCCTTCCAAGTCCCAGAGACCTGCTTTTAAACAGTTTTCTCCTATTCATTCCAGCCTAGCTGTCACGCACCCAGCAGGGTTGCTGTCGTTGCTGGACAGTCAGCCAGCCAATCAGGACAGAGTACATTCAGGTCTCCTAGGAGTCCAAGCACAGGGAGTTTCGAGTACCTCCCTCACATCCTGTCCACCCCAGACTCTCAGGCACCAGAGGGGGGTGGCTTCAGTACTGAAGCCCACCAAAGGCAAATGAACAAAGGGACCAAACCTGATTTGGCACGCAGAGACAAACACTAGAAGGACCTTTACAAAAAGAAATCACAAGATTACAGAGGGGGCTGAGACGCTTTCTTGAAAAACATGGCTCCAGTGGATTTCAGCTACCGGTGCATTTAAACAGGTTGCGGTCAGGAACATCATGGTAATACCACTGCCACCAGCCATTCTGAGAGGAAAGGGTAGCCTTTGAGGGCTTCATGAGTTTTCTAGGCATAGGGAATACTAGGTATTCCCTCCAGCACTCTGCTGTAAGGCAGTGTGTGCTGGGTCTAGCAATTTAAAAAGACTAGCAAAGTCAATGTAACCTGAATTTGCAGTAGAGCTTCTAGATCTGATCCTAAGGAATAGTTACTTCCGCTTGGTCAAATGTCTAGTACATCCATGGGGTCAGCGATGGCACCAGTGTAAGCAAACACATACATGTATCATTTTGAGAATAAATATGTTCTAGAACACCAACACTGGGCACCACAGAAATTGATGAGGAAGCGTTATATCGACAACATTTTCGGTATCTGGTGTGGCCCGAGAGAGGATTTGGATAAGTTCTTTAGAGGTAATGTACAGTTAATACAGGTTATTTTAGACACTTTTCCTTTGAAGGATTTTGAAAGGTGCAGGTGAAGTGTGTTTCATTTTGAGACAAGTAGAATACTTAACTTGACTTTATTTTATTGTATTTTCTTCTTCCTGTTGTGGTTGTTACAGCCTCGGTATTGATAGGCTGATGAGGGCTGTGGCCACCTAGAATATGGTCAGACTGCTGCGTAGTGGTAAATTGGCATGCCCTGTAGTGGTGCAGAAAAAGATATACTCATTGAGCACTCCTCCATCTGGCTCTAATAGTGAAGCCCTCACTTCCGGGGATAGTCAGTCCCCACAACAGTTAGGATTGTCCTTAATTATGCCTAGTGATAATGATGAGCTATTGGCCAACACAAGTCTCAAGAGCCCAGGCCACATACCAAATTCTTCGTATCATAAGGGCTCCGGTGACACATTAAAAAAAATAGCGGGTTTGACTGCTCCTTTGCACAAAAGCCTTCTCAGTATGTATGACAATCTGGGCTTGTTGCTTATCAGGACTGTGGAAGAGGGCTTTAAACCCAAATCTGGGGTAGATACTTCTCTACTGGCAGAGTGGATAGAAGGGTACACCTGTCAAGGGGACCTTGTACTCCTGTCAGGGCAAGAGGGGGAGCTTTTGATGATGTCCATCTATATGAAGCACACCCGCCGGCCATCGCCATGCATCACTCAGAAGAAAATCGCATAGGGGTACACATTAGTGAGATTCCTATGGTAGAGGAAGTCGGGGTGGACAGTAGGGTCGGGGCTGGGCAGGGTAGCTCCCTCCACACCCCCTAAACAGGCTTTAGTTCTGCACCCCCGTTGCTCTCCTCTCCCCATCATTATGAAGCTCCTCCAATAGACCCGTTGTTTGAGGGCCTCAACACAAGAGGACATCTCCAATGCATATGATACATTTCCTGTGCTAACCAGAATGTTAAATCTTCTAGATAAGGGCCACCAAAGAACATATATGGATATTCAAGACCTCAGGTTCCTGATTCTGGATAGCTCAGAGAAAATTAGCAAATTGGAGGGCTTTGTTTTTGCTGTGGAAAGATGTAGTATGCTCCCGCGGCTCAGCACTGTGCGCCCTGAATAATCACTCATGATCAGATATCGCAAACAGAACATAAGAATCAGGGTGGGGCTCAATCCTATGCCGAGGCCCTGGTCAATGGCAGTAAGGACATGTTTTCAGCTCTATTTAGCAGTATGGACGAATTAAAGAGCATGGTATCCAAGAACATCGAACAAACAAAAGGCCTGGAGTTCCAAATAGCTCAGGCTTCCCTTGCCCCAAATTTGGGAGCTGCAAGCTAGGCAGTTAGTGAACCGCAGACCAATAATCCACCTAATTCACCCTGTAAACATAGTCCTTCAGCTCTATTAAGGGCTGTGGAGGAAGGGGGTGTATTACCTGCAGAGGAGGGTGGGGATGGGGACAAGGATTCCTCTATGGAATATTCGGCAGCCTTTATACCACACATCTCCCGAACAGAGAAGAAAATGAGGGCAAGGGCACTCAAACACTGGGCAGTTGGTTCTGTAGTTACAAATAAAAATCAATGTAAAAAAAGTAAGAATCTACCCTCCTTAAAAGTATCTACCAGATAATACTGATGTGACAGAAAGAATCTGCATTGATCCTACTCCCCCGATAGGGCAAGAAGCTAAATTGATCTCTCTGGCCACCAAATCAACTATCCAATTAAAACATGGGGGACTGAGTGACACTTGGTCTGCTCATAACCCAGAAAATATGTGTCAACTTAAAGGACCTGAGGTAATGGCAAATCAATCTGGCTCACCCGTGCATAAATCTGGTGGAGAAATGCAATCTACCAGAGTGTATCAGCAAGATGGGAGAGGTTCACCTGTAAGGGGCATGAACTATGCCCAATATAAGTAGTGGGAGCTCGGTCCTCGCGAAGAGCGTGCAGGGGAGGGTGGAAACAACAATCCCCATACAACTGGCACCATTATGAAGGGTCCCCGGTATTAAGCACATATGCATATAACTTTTATATACTTTAGGTTCGTATACCTCAGGTAGACATCAGAGTTCCGAATCACCAGCAGAAGCTTCATTACTGACTCTGGGTCCGTTTTTTTAAAATGCGCACGCCAGACAAAGTACATTGTACATTTGGGTGAGTTAATAGCTGTTTGTTTCAATGAAGATTTATGGGGATGTCTAGTTTAAATTAAGATTTATGAGGTTATCTAGATGCAATATATTTATATACACCAGGTGTACTCTTTCAGACCCCACTGTCTTTACCCTATTTTATATTAGATACTCTGTCTTTTACAGTTTTTGGACTTTAGATGAAATATTCTAGCTGATTCTTGGCAACAAATTTAGAGATCCAGTATCTTCCCATAGAGAAAAGGTTATACTGTTAAGCCTTGTGATATGCTTCTCAAATTAAGCAAATTAAGTGCACATTAGACCCTACGTTAGAACATTTTCTTCTGCTCATTTGGATGATGGTGAATTGGCTTAATCAAAAATACTCTTTTGTTTCCCTTTTCCCTGTTCTTGTATCTACATGTACCTCAACTGCAATGATTGTCTTCAAATACCTAAAGCAATTCAGGCTTCTGATGAAGAGGATTCCTCCTCGAAACGCGTTAAGCCGTCAACACTATACATATTGAATAAGCACTTTGTCTATTTTTTGCATTGAATGTTACCTCCAATTAAAACTAATGTTTTTCTTTTTTTAAACCTTTATTTAACCATGCTTCAGTGAACTAGTTATTGATCTATAAATTAAGCCCTTTTATCACATTTTTTGTGGTTTCTGGACAGTGTGCATGGGACGGGAGGGATCTGTATTAGGTTCCTCTTTCTTCTCTTCATTGGCACGCAAAGACAAACACTAGAAAGACCTTTCCAAAAAGAAATGGCAAAAAAAGTCATTTGTTTTTAAAGAGGTGGCTCAGATGCCATCTTGAAAAACATGGCTCCGGTGGATTTCAGCTACCGGAGCGTTTAAACAGGTCGCGGTTGGGAAAATCATGGTAATACCGCTGCCACTAGCCATTCTGAGAGGAAAGGGTAGCTTTTGATGGCTACATGACTTTTCTAGGATTAGGGAATACTAGGTATTCCCTCGAGGACTCTGCTGTAAGGCAGTGTGTGCTGGGTCGAGCAATTTAAAAAGACTAGCAAAGTCAATTTAACTTTACATTCACTGGGAGTCAGTAGTCAGTCCCAGAGAAGGTATTTAAACCTTGGGAAGTCTGAAAGACATCCCTGTGTCACCGCACTGAGGGTGCTGTGGGACACACAAGAAAAAGATGATGCCTATGGAGTTGTCTAAAACTCCACATTCAAAGAACACAAAAGTAAAACACACATCAAAATACATGGAAGAGTGGGAAAAAAGGCTCATACTCTTTCCAAGTAAAAATGTAAGTCCTAGAAAACCAACAAAGTTGCTGGAGGTCTCAAAAGGTAAGGGAAATTAGCACATTTATGAGAATTCTCCCTAACACTTGTCCCTCCCCCCCCGACTAAGGGACAGGAGGATTTAATCCATCCTGGATGAATCTCCTTAATCCAGTCGGTCAAACATCCTGGAGAGACCATAAGCATTTTGGTGGTGACACCCTGACCTGTGTTCAATGGTGAAATCAAATGCTTGCAGGCTGATTGACCATCTCAATAGTTTAGGATTTTCCACTTTTATTTGCATCAACCATCTCAAGGGTTGGTGGTCAGTCTGAATCACAAAAGTCGATCCATACAAGTATAGTCTAAACTTCTTCAGTGACCACACACTAGCAAAACATTATCTTTCAATGGTTGCCCACCTTGTTTCTGTTTTTTTCAGCTTCCTGCTGATGAAGCAAATGGGGTGCTCCCGACCTTTCTCATCCAGCTGACCCAGAACTGCACCTATACCTTTATTGGAAGCATCTGTTTGCACAATGAAGGTTTGGTTGTAGTCAGGAGCTACTAAAACTGGAGCTTGACAACAGGCTTTCTTAAGTCCTTCAAATGCTTGAGTGACTCCTCATTCCACCTAACCTTTTTGGGAAATTTGGGTGAGGACACGATATTCAAAGAAAAAGCTATGTTCCCATAGTTCTCTATGATGTTCCTATAGTAACCAGTGAGGCCTAGGAAGGCTCTCACTGGGTTTGAGTAGTAGGGGTGGCCCAGTTTTCTACAGCTTGTTCCTTGTTAGGCAATGGCCTGATTTCACCTCCTCCTACCTCATGTCCAAGGTAGACCAGTTTACTCTGACCAATTTGACACTTACTTGCCTTTATGTTCAGATGGGCCTGCTAAAGAGCCTGCAAAACATAAAAACATATCCTAGGTGGTCAATATGTTCTTTCAAAGTAGCATTGAACACTGCAATGCCATCTAAGTATGACATGCAGAAGTCCTCCATCCCATTCAGAGCTTCATTAACCATCCTTTGGAATGTTGCAGGTGCATGCTTTAGTCCAAAGGACATTGGGCCTCATTACGACCCAGGCGGTAAGGTACCGCCTGGGTCGTACCCTTACCACCATGGTGTAAACTATGTTTACACCATGGTGGATGGCGGATTTACCGCCCCATTCCAAGGTGAGTGGGGCGGTAAATCCCCATTTCCCATTTTACCCTTCCCCATTCCCATTTTTGCCCCATAGGGCATAATGGGAGTGGGGAAGGCGCTAATTACGCAACCGTAAATTACGGTGGCGTAATTAGCACCATGGTCCCTTAGCGCCATGGATTTTAACGCCTGCAAAAAGCAGGCGTTAATATCACCATGGCGCTAACGGACCTTGTAATCAGGCGTTAAGGGTCGGCGCCGTTTACGGCGCCGTTAACCCCTTAACGCCTGATTTGTAATGAGGCCCATTACCTTAAACTGGTAGAGGCCTCCTGGGGTGGGTGGAGAAATAAGGTTTCTCCTTGGCATGGTCTGTCAGGGCTATTTGCCAATAGCTTGACGTGAGATCAAATGTACTGAAGGATTTGGCTGAACCAAGTTTGTCCACCAGTTCATCTGTCCTTGGTAACGGATGGGCATCAGTCTTTGTGACTGCATTAAGAGCTCTATAGTCCACACAAAATCTGAACTCTTTGGATCCTGCCATTGGCACTAGTACAACTGGAATAGACCATGGACTGGTAGATGGCTCTATTACCCCGAGATCAAGCATCTTGTTGACCTCCTCCTTTATGTGGGGGGTTGTTACATAATCTGACATCCTGTAACCTCTGCTTTTAACAGGTAAACAGTCACCAGTGAGAATATCATTCTGGCCCCAAGGGATCAAGCCTGGTGATAGTGAAAACAGGGAGGCAAACTGATTTAACAGAAACTTGCACTCCTCCTGTTGTTCCAGTGTCAGATTAGAAGAGATATTGACTCCTTCTATCTTCTCAACTAAAGGCTGTCCTCTGAGTAGGTCAGGTAGAGGTTCACTATCCTCCTCCTCTTGAGCTGAAGCTAGAAGCAAAGCTCCTACTTTGGGTCTTGGGACATAAGCTTTCAGACGGTTGGTGTGAAAGGCTCTGGGAGCCTCCTTAGAATTTCCTAAATCCACCAGATAGTTGACCTCTCCAAGTTTTCCCACAACCTTGAAGGGTCCTAACCACTTGTCCTGTAAGGCTCTCTGTCTTGTAGGTACCATAACCAAAACTTGCTGGTCTTGAGTAAACTCAACATGCTGACCTTCTGGTCATGCCAATGCTTCACCAGAGTCTGTCCAGCTTTTAAGTTATCTGATGCGTCTGCCATCATGTGTGACATTCTCCTCCGTAGAGCTATCACATAGTCAGTGACTCTCACTGGCTTGGGGGAAGGAGCACTCTCCAACCCCTCCTTAATTAGGGCCAAGGGACCTCTAATTGGATGGCCATAGAGATTCTCAAAGGGACTAAATCCAACTCCCTCCTGAGGGACCTCTCTATAAGCAAACAGAAGGCATGTCAGTAGAAGGTCCCGGTTTCTTCTAAGGGGTTCCTCTAAAGTGCATGTCATGCTCTTCATAGTACGGTTAAACCTCTCTACCAACCCATTTGTCTGGGGAAGGTAGGCAGTAGAGAACTTGTAAGTCACTCCACAGTTTTTCCACATGGCCTGCATGTAGTGGACATAAAATTGGATCCCCTGTCAGATCCAATTCCTTAGGAAAACCTACCAAGGTAAAAATAGCAACTCAGGTCTTTGCAACAGCCTGAGCTGTAACATAGGTATTACTTCAGGGCATCTAGTAGCATTGTCTACTACATCAAGGATAAACCTGTTGCCTGAAGAGGTTGGTGAGTCTAAGGGACCAACAATGTTGATTCCTACCATCTCAAAAGGGACTCCCACCACTGGGAGAGGCACCAAGGGTGCCACATTCTTTGCTCCACTCTTGCCAGATGTCTGACAAGTGTGACAGCTCCTACAGAATTTATTTACATCAGACCCCAAATTAGGCCTGTAGAAATAAAGAAAAAGCCTTTCCTTAGTCTTCTTGAAACTCAAGTTACCAACTAAAGGAGTCTTGTGGGCTAACTGTAGGAACTGATGCCTAGTCTCTAGAGGCACTACAAGTCTCCCGTAGTCCCGTTGGGATAGATTCAGTTGGTTCACTGTAGAAGAGGCCATCTTCCCAGTATAACCTATGCTTCCCTGGCTCTTGCCCTTCCTGCTGGGAAGCTGCCTGTTGGTGAAGGCCTTCAAGAGTAGGACACGCTCTTTGACCTCTGCTGAAGACTGCCCTACAGGGAACACCTTCTGCCGGTAATGACTGCAGCTCAGGATGGTCTTTAAAATCCAGATCTCCAACAGGAGAAGGTCTTCTTTAGCTCTGAATCTTCAGCAGCTGATTCAACCAGTCCTGGTTGTTCCTCACACTCAGCTTCAGCTGGTGGAGTCACAGGTGTTACTTTGGACAGTCCTCTAAGGGATGTCCTGGTAGGTAGCACGGGAGTACTGGCTGGCTTCTTCCTTGAGATTTTAGGTTTCCTCTTTTCATCCTTTTTCTTGGAAATGGCAGTCAGTAAGTTCTGTGGACTGGGGATTATAGTTTCCTCTATAATTTCCCCTAGAGAGCTTTTTAAGGTACTCTCTCTGTCCTTCCTTGTCTGCTCCTGTTTCCTTTTGCTGGGAGGCCTGGGGGTGCTTGATATAACTCCAAGAGTTTTTAAGTCATTCCCCAAAAGGACTCTCCCAGGTACTTCACTCTGCACACTAACAGGTATCTTGACAGTCATGTCTTTGCACTGAATGAGAGCTGGTAACTGTGGAAGCATTTGGGCAGGGCCTCCAACAAGCTCAGTGAGGTATTTCGGTGCCTTAGCAACATCCTCAACCTTGAAAAAAGATTCAATCACTACAGTAATGCTGGCCCCAGTGTCTCTGATGGCAGTGGTCTCCTGACCATTCACAAGTACACTGTCTTTGTGATATTCTTTTGTATTGTCGGGGATGGAATTATAGACATCTAAGTTCTGTTGTTCCCACATACCCAGGGACACTAAAGAAACACTGGATGAGACATGCATTTTGGCCCTGTTTTAGATTGGAGGTATTGGAATTCTCTTTGTTGTCTTTCTTGTGCTGCTTTCCCTCATCGTTCTTCTGAGCAGCCCCAGAATCCTTGTGAGTAGCCCTGAACGTCAGCAGCCTTTGCTAACTTCTTTGGATCAATTTGCTTGGAATCAGACAAATACTGTCTGAGCGCAGGAGAGCAGGCATCATAGATAGACTCTAACATGAACAGATGTATCATACCTTCATAAGTGGTAACTCTGTAACCCTTAACCCAACCATTCACACACCCAGGTAGCCAAAGGGGTACCATCATGCTTTTTGGGGGTTCTAAACCTCTTAAGATACTGGGAAGGAGTTTTTCCAAACCTAGCTATCGAAGCTAGTTTCACATTTTCATACTCCATCCGGTCTATTTCCCCCACCTCTATTACAGCATCAGTTGCAACCTGGGGTAGCCTAGACAAAAGCCAAGGAATCAGCTGATTCCCTGTAATATCCGGAATCCAATAGTTATACTAAAAAACAGCCAACCAATCCAAGATATCAAGCTTAACCTCATACATATTTACTGCATCTTTGAGCGTGCGAGGCCTCTTAGGAATGGAAGACCTACAAGACTCTGGGAGAGAACCATTCTCAAGAGACAATGGGCCTCATCACGACCCGTGCGGTAACCATGGTGCTAGTAACGCCATGGTTGCCTCCAGTATTTTACCGATTCCGCCATGGTGAATGGTGGAATTACCGCCCCATTCCAAGGTTGGCGGGGTGGTAATTCCCCATTCACCATTGGCCCTTCCCCATTCCCATTTTTGCCCCCAAAGGGCTCAATGGATATGGGGAAGGCGGTAGTTACGGTACCGCAAATTGTGGTACCGTAATTACCTCCAAGGTCCCTTTGCGGGTCCAATCCTTAACAGCTGGCAAAACCAGCAGGTAGGGACCTGCAAAGGGACCTCGTAATTAGGTGGTAAGGGGTTAACGGCGCTGCCACCTTTTACGGCGCCACTAACCCCTTACCGCCTGGTTCGTAATGAGGCCCAATTTCTTCATTTCAAGAGCATGTTGTAATTCCATTTCCCTTAGTTTAAGTTCTTGATGTTAACTTTCAGTTTTTCGCTTGGTTCCTTTTGAATTCTAACTCATGTCTCATCTTGTCAAGAGAGACACACTCTGGACTCAGTTCTGGACCTGGTAGGGTCCCTGGGGCTAAAGGTTGGGGCCTAAGAGCAGGTACAGGTGCAGTAGGGCCTACATCTTGAGACTCCTCTGCCTCTTCTAACTCATCAATAACATTTGAGTTGGACTCTGAAACATTATCATCCTCATCATCATGTTCCACATTTTCTATAGAAGTAGGTATAGCAGACCTATTTCTTAGACTTTGTCATTCCAACAGTCTTTCTCTCAATTCATTCTTTTTGCCTTTAACAGTGAGGTTCCTAGTTTTACACATTTCCTTTAGTTGATCAACTGTTAAAATGACTAGGGCCCCCTGTCTGTAGTTATACCTATCAGGCATGATATAACAATTGCTTTCCTAGTAGTGCTTAGCCTTTTGAAGGTTATTTAACCAACAGTAAGAGCAGCACTCTCTATGTAATAACTATACTTTATCCTCACCACTTGCCACCAGTGTTAGGCAGAATTACATACATTACCCTTTGGGAACACTAAACAGAATTAAGACTACAGGTGTAAGCACAATCTCACCTTTGGTACATGTCTGTACTACACCGTTTTGTGGTAGCAGGGCTGAGTAGCCAGGCATATCTCAAGAGTGATTTGAGCCGTATAATGTGTTACACAAAGGACTTGCAAACGCTTACTCAAGGCTTCTTGGTAAATCAATATTAATTTATTTACACATTTATTTGGAAAACATTCCACTAGTAATAAGCAGCTCAATATCACACTATAATACACTCCAGTACCAAACCAATCTGTTCCTGAACAAGTTAGGCTCCCCTGAAGTGGGAGCAAAATGGCACTTCAGTAACTTTCAATAAAAGGGTTAAAAAGACAAAGTATATAAGATTTAAACACAAATAGTTTTTCAGGGAGGGCAAATAGTTTCAGTCACTACAAGAGGCAATTCAATTCAATAGGTCTGGTCCAAAGTCAATGGATCAGTGTCTTGGATAGGATAGCACAGTTCTGGTAGTAAACAGTTAAGTCTTTGCCAATATTCTTAGAAGTAGATTGCATGAAAAAGAGTTATATGTCAGATTAGGAGTGAAGAAGACTCAAAGTTGGGAAAGTTTCACAAACTTTTACCGCGGCACTGATGATTTCTCAACCACCTTTGCACAGTACCTTTGTATGAAGAAACGCTGTAGCTGAGGCAAAACCTCCTGGCAGTTCCTGCAGATCTTGCTGTTCCTGAGCCTCAATCCTGGGGACAAGAGGGATGATGTCGGAAGGTACCTGCACTGCACAGGTAAAGATCCACAAGCTTGGCAAAACATTGGTTTAAGGTGTGAGTGCCTTAAAGTCCACAAACTGGTAATCCTTCTCACTGGCTATCTGGTTTTCAACAGCACTCTGAAGAAAATTCGACCAGTATGGAGATGGTTTCCAGGTGGCTTGCGAGTTGGTTGTTCCCACCAGCTCAAGGGAAGAAGTCGTCCTTGAAGAGGCTTCTCTGTCGAGGCAGTTTCAGGCTATTCTGATCTGCAGCAGGGCCTCACTTGGCAAGCCAACGGTCCAGGAGTTGCATCAGTCATCTTCCTTCAGCTCGTCTTCGGTTCTTTTGTTCCAGTGGTCGACTCTGCCTTCTAAGTCCCAGAGACCTGCTTTTAAACAGTTTTCTCCCATTCATTCCAGCCTAGCTGTCACTCACCCAGCAGTGTGGCTGTTCTTGCCAGACAGTCAGCCAGCCAATCACGACAGAGTGCATTCAGGTCTCCTAGGAGACTAAGGATAGGGAGTTTCAGGCACCTCCCTCACATCCTATCCTCCATGGACTCTCAGGCGCCAGAGCGGGGGGCTTCAGTACTGAAGCCTTCCAAAGGCAAATGAACAAAGGGACCAAACCAGGTTTGGTGCACAGAGACAAACACTAGAAGGACCTTTACAAAAAGAAATCACAAAAAAAGTCGATCGGAACCTGTTTTTACAGCGGGGGTTCAAACGCCATCTTGAAAAACATGGCTCCAGTGGATTTCAGCTACCGGAGCATTTAAACGGGTTGCGGTTGGGAACATTATGGTAATACCACTGCCACCAGCCATTCTGAGAAGAAAGGGTAACCTTGGAGGGATACATGAGTTTTCTAGGCATAGGGAATACTAGGTATTCCTTCCAGCACTCTGCTGTAAGGCAGTGTGTGCTGGGTCTAGCAATTTAAAAAGACTAGCAAAGTCAATTTAACTTTACATTCACTGGGAGACAGTAGTCAGTATCAGAGATGACATTTAAACCTAGGGATGTCTGAAAGACATCCCTGTGTCACTGCACTGAGGGTGCTGTGGGACACACAAGAAAAAGATTATGCCTATGGAGTTGTATAGAACTCCATATCCAAATAACACAAAAGTAAAACACACATCAAAATACATGAAAGATTGAGAAAAAAGGCTCATACTTTTTCCAGGTAAAAATTAAAGTCCTAGAAATCCAGCAAAGTTGCTAGGGGTCTCAAAATGTAAGGGAAATTAGCACATTTATGAGAATTCTCCCTAAAACAGACAACACCCAACTCTGCTTCAGACTACTCTTGGCATCTCTTCAGACCTTCTCTGTCATTCCTGACTGCCTGTCCTTTACCCAGTCTTGGTGTACCTCCAATGACTTCTTTCTCAATGCCTGCAAAGCTGAGATTCTTTCTTTTGGAACTCCTGTTTCCTCTTTTCTCCCTTCACTCTGGCCACACTTGATGGGCTCTCCCCCCTCCAGAAACCTGGGAGTTAACATTGACTCCTCTTTCCTTCAATCCTCACATGTTAGACCTTGCCAAAAAGGCCGATTCCAACTCTACCACCTCAGGGGCATCCTCCCTTTCCTCCCTTTCCCCTAAAAGCTCAATGGGCATCATTTGGAGTCAGCCGGTCTGGTGAAAAGTGCTGGTATTCACTGATACCAGCACTTAACCGGACCAGCCGACTACGGGTTTGCCGATGGTGAACCTATGTTACCCCCAGTTGGAGCCAAGCCACGACCCTTAACGGCAAAAAATGGCGCTGTGCCAGTAATGACGACTAATCCCTTTATGGAGTGCTATTGGACTCTATGATTTACACTGTTACTCCGGCACCCATGTTCCAGCGGATATGCCACCGGACCAGATGCCAGAAACGGTATCTACATTTACCGGTATCCTGGCAGCTCTACTGCCAAGACAGCGGCAGGATTAGAATGAGGCACAATGTCTCCTGAGCTATGGTACTCTCCAGGCTGGTCTACTGCAACAGCCTCTTCCTTAATCTACCTTCTTCTTCCCAGCACCCCCTACAGCTAATCCAGATTAGGGCTGCAAGATTTATCTTTGGCCTTAAACCCAGGCTCCGTATCTCTCCAGCCCAACATTTCTCTACTGGCGCCCGGTTGCTGCAATGATCACATTTAAATCCCTCTGCATCATCCATAAGCCTGTCTGGGGCCAGGAAACACGCTATCTGCAACTTGCTCTCACCAAATACTATCCTTCCAGACCCCTCCATTCCTCCGGCTCCAACTCGCTGCTTGTCAAGCGATTCTCTAAGCAGGGAGCGGGCGGCCACTCCCGTTCCTCTGCTGGCTCCCCCTCTGGAATAGCCTCCCCCTTTCTCTCCATCTTGAGATGTATCTCCTCATGTTCTACAAGCACCTCAAGAATGTCCTCTTCTCCTCCTCCTACCCTCTCTCCCTCCCGAGGTTAACCCCACAGTGACAGTGATTGGTGGCCTGGTCAATAATGTTTCCTTCTGGGTTCTGGCCTTTTGTCCAATCACCCGCAGCATCTGCCCCCCCCCCCTGCACTTGCCTTCAGGCACTTATCCCTTCTATGGAACCTCTAGCACTTACCCCCTTGCCCGTTCCCTTCTCGCTCGCTGCACTTGCATGATACAAAAGCTCACAAGGCCTAGTAGGACCACATTTTTTATTTGATATGATATGATTTGGCATTTGTAACACGCCTATACACAAGTGTTTCAAGGTGTGACAGGGCAAGAAAGGGGGGACAGTGGGAGGACAGAGACAGCGATCTTACTAGGCCAAGTGACATTGAGATCGCACAAGTGCAGGGGAGGGGCAAAGTGGCGGGGAAAGGGGACGGGCAGTGCTGTACATGGTATCAAAACAATAACAAGAAGTGCGGCCAGCAGGTAGCAGGTGCAAGTATAAGTGCAGACAGCAGATGTCCAAAAGTGCAGGTAGGTGGACCCCAGTGAGACAGATACAGACCCAAGTGCAAAGGTTGCCGGGAGGCAATGCAGGTGTGCAACTGGGTGCAGGAAACTGGGTCTGACAATCAGAGTATAGTCAGATGACCAGTGAAGTATCAGACAGGAAATCAGCAGGGTAGAGGAAGAGAGAAGGCAGAAGAGGATGATCTTGAGGTGCTTCCGGAACCAGAGATGCATCTCCTCAAATTTCAGAGAGGCAGAGAGGCTGTTCCAGAGGGAGGCCAGGAATTGGTTGAACAGCCAGGGAGAGAGGTTAGACCCCTGAGGAACGACAGAGGTAGAGAGTGAGATAGAGGAAAGGAAGGAGCCAAGTTGGATCATTGGATGCTCATCTTGTCATCATATCCCATTGTCTTGCTGTTCACTTGTTCCCTTACATTTGCGCTGTGGGTGCTTTGAAACACAAACTCTTGATGCATAAGTGCCTTACAAATGACCAATAAAATAAGTAAATAAGTAAATAAATAAATAAATAAATAGGTTCTGGCACAAAAACAACCCATAATAGGAAAGACCCCAGTTGGACCTGGGAGGGTCGATCATAGAGGAAAGAGGTCAGCCAGGCCAGAGCCTGATCAGTGATACCCAGATTATCACGGAGACGGGTGAGCAGGATGGTGTGGTTGATGGTGTCGAAGGCAGAAGAGAGATCAAGAAGGATGAGGACAGAGGGAATGTTAGAATCAAGGTTGGAGAGCAGATCTTCACGGATATTGAGGAGAGCAGTTTCCGTGCTTCTGGCCGCTCTGAAGCCAGACTGGTGGTCATGGAGACAACCAACAGAATCTGAATGAAGGTTAAGCTGAGAGATGGCCAGCTTTTCCAGGAGTTTGCCCAGAAAGGGGGTAATGGAAATTGGCCGATAGTTTGCCGATAGTTTGCGATAGTTAGATGAGTAATTTTGTATTAGTGGAAAGCACCACTGTTTTGAATGCTGCTTGAAACATGAAAGCAAGTCAGCATAGAAAACCCAGAATTAAGACAACAATTATCATTCAGTTACACTTTTTGTTTTAATTTTTGTAAGACTGCTGAAGAAAAGAGAGGCAACTGCCACAGCTTGCGGAACACCGTCCAAAAAGGACAACTAAACATGAGATACCACGTTCAATACTGTAACATCTCCAAAAAATTAATGAAGCTCAGAGTTGACTGAAGCCACAGGATTTGCTCAATGCAAGGTCGCCAAGAAGGACAGGGCGGCACGGCTGCTCACACTGATCAATCCAAAATGGCAGTGAGAGCACAGTTCAATTTTAAAGGCTCATCACTGATCCTTACTCAAATTAAAGCTTTAATTATTAAATCATATTTCTTTAGTTATCTATTTTTTTTTTTTTGGGTCAAATTTGTCAAAGCCTAACTCTGGGAAGGCCTTAGAAATGTGTGTTCTTTAGAATGATTACAGAAGACATAATCACTTGTAAAATCCCATGAGGTGACTGCCAGAAGCATTTAACTTGTTTTGTTTTTAGAAAAGGGACTGACTTGGAAATAACTGATTACAAAAACTTCTTCTTGACAAAACTCTCAGGTCTATTGCGTCATGGATTAGGGTTAGCGTGTGTCAGGTTTTGCAAAGTAAATGTTTGTTCTCTTGAGGAACATAGTTTGGGAGACAGGTTCAGAAGTCCCCCTATGGAAATTAGCAG
Organism: Ambystoma mexicanum; assembly: GCF_040938575.1. Classification (NCBI taxonomy): domain Eukaryota; kingdom Metazoa; phylum Chordata; class Amphibia; order Caudata; family Ambystomatidae; genus Ambystoma; species Ambystoma mexicanum. The sequence goes on from NC_090941.1 coordinate 1,052,818,317, forward strand.
CCCTACTTCCTACCAATGTGCAGCAAATGTCTTTAGGGCAAGGGGAAAACACAGGTTGGGGCAGAGACCAGAATTGGAACTCTAGTGGGAACAAACCAACAACATATTACAACCCTATAGTGCTGCTTTAACCATCTTGTAAAGTTGTGTCAAGAACACTGCTTACCAGACTTAGGGACTCATTACGAGGTCAGCAGTGTGGCCAAAAATTGTGGTTACACCTATTACCACAGAGCCAAACTATGACTTTGGAGCTAAGATGTGGAGGTAATTCCTCCACCTTATCTCAAAAAAACAGCCAAATTGGCAGAATTACTTCTGGCAGTAATTCTGCTGTATTTCCCAAGGAGTCCTGTGGACTCCAATAAATGGGGACTTAAACTGCCTACCAGCACTTTTAATCCAGTAGTTATTTCGTCAGACCAAGTGTCGGTAACGATAAATTGGTTTGGTGGTATTTCAGCAGATTTACCAGCAAAATACCACCAAACTGTTAGTGAGGCCCTTGGAGTTGCTGGTCTACTCACTCTAGATGCTTACAGGCTGGGTCAGGGGAGCAGGGACTTCAAAAGTAACTCTCAGAATAGTGATAGCAAAAAGTATAAACCATCATGGGATGGTTGCTGTGGATCCACAACAACAAAAAACAACTGAGCTCTAAAACCCAAAAGAAAAAGGACAGATTGAGCTCAATAGACAAAGAGAATGAATATTTTGGCAGAGAGCAAGTTAAAAGAAAGAAATGGGGCCAAAGGTAAATGTATAGATGGGGTTTGATTGACAAGCGGACATCCAGACCTCCCAACAGAAAGGGAGAGAGCTATTCCCAGTATGAGGAGTGCAAGCGTGGGAGAAGTAAGAGTGTCAGCTTGCCACAAGAATAGTAGTGTGGTGTGTTCCAAATCTTTGGCCAGTGGTTCAGAGCAAGGTAGCACACGATCTCCCTGCTGGGCCTGCAAAGAAAGCGTGTTGATCAGGGGGCGTTTGTGACTGTGTCACTGATGGGAGATAACTGTAGTCACGGAACCTTCTATCATGGGATGGGGAGAACATATGAGCAATCTGATGAAGAGTCAACTTTGGTCCCAAGCAGAATCAAGACTACGCACAAACATGTTAGAGCTGAGGATGATCAGACTGGTGCTGATGGCCTTTTTGCCATCCATCCTGGGAAAGAATATCCTGATAATGATGGACAACACAGTGAGCATGCATTACCTAAACAAAAGAGGAGGTGTAGGGTCACTACCACTGTGCAAGAAGGCGATGCAGCTCTGGCTTTGGGCTTTAATAAAGGAGATCTCTCTGTCGGCTGCCAGTCTGGACCACCCCTCACTTAGACACATGTCAGGAAAGCATGCCCCTAAAAGCGGCTCTCTTAAATAAGAGATCTTTGAACAAGCATGCAACCAACACACATGACATGATTGTTGAGATATAATTGTTCATCCTATGCTTAACTGACACCTGCATACAAAACACGAGTGGGAGAGCTATCAATATAGCAGTCCCCTTAGGATACTCAATACGTTGCAAAAATAGGGAATCTGGAATAGGAGAGGGCATGGCAATTATTAGCAAAAACCAAGCTAGGCTTGTTTTCCTCTCCCATTGCCTGTAAACACTGTGAAATACTGTTAGCCAAAATGATTTCAAACCACAATAGCTGCATTAACATTGTGTTAATCTACAGGCCACCTAACATAATGTCCAAATTCAATGAGGAACGAATTCACATCCTGAATCCACTAGAAGACACAAATCGTGCCACACTCCTCCTCGGCGACCTCGATTGCTGGAAAGGCAACAAAACTGATAAAGAAGCCATACAACTAGAAAGGGACTTAAACAACGCCCAATTCAAAGTTATTGACAACACACCTATCAATTACAAAAATCACATTTTCAATTGGGTAGGCACCAGAAATCTAGCCGCCCAGATTGACCAAACCCTACCACGTATTTTGTCAGATCACCATTCCATAGAATAGCATATCCAACTACCTAAGGAACACACTAAGTATCCTAACCCATCTAAATCTGTTCATGCTAGGAATTTTAATAACATAGATCTTGCTGTGCTCTCGTCCTACCTCAATACCATCATGAGGGAAACGTCGGATAATGACTCAGTGGAACATCTTCTCAAATAATATCAAGGAAAACTCACCACTGTGGTTGATAGGGTAGTACCTCTAAAAAACAGATAGGTCAGAGAAAATCATGTTCACCAAAAATGGTTTAGTCATGAACTAGTTGTTCTGAAAAAAGAGAAGCACGGGCTAGAATCAATCTGGATTAAACATCAATCTAAAGAGAACAAAGATGCTTGGAAACAAGCCAATACAATCTATACAAATAAAGTGACAGAGAGCAAGAGAAATGTCTATAACTCAGAAATTGAACAAGCTACAAATAGCTCTAGAAACGTTTCGAAATATTAAAATCATTAGAGAAACCTAATGTCCTTCAAGTCCCTTTTGTGCCCACCACCCAAGAGAAAATTATCAAGGTGCGAAAGACAATTAAAGACCAAATACAGTCCAGGGCCACCCCAGGTGATTCCGCCTTGCACAAAGACTGTCAAGCCTTAAACCAGCCTCACTCCACATTCTCATTCTCTAAAATAGAGACATGATATGGAAACAATACTTAAACCAATGAAACCCACAGCATGTTCTGAAAATATTATCCCTTCTAAAAATGTTCTGAAACATCAGGAAATGTTCTGACCCTTTCTTGCCTCCTTTAGGGAAGGAAGGGTACACAAGGATATCAAGATTCAAGAAATTAACCCACTTAAAAAAAAAAACAACCTCGACCCCAAAGATCCAAATAACCTCAAACCTATCACAATGCACTTCTCAAAGTATTAGACAAAGCAGAATGCATGCAGTTTCAATGCTTCATCAAAGCAAAAAACATTCTACACTTCAAACAGTCAGGCTTTCGGCCGAACTATAGTACTGAGACTGCCCTCATCGATCTTGATCTTCAGTCACACATGTTGCAAATCACTGAAGAAGGCAAAGTGGGCATCCTGACTCTTTTGGATTTATCTGCAGTCTTTGACCTGGTGGACAATGGTATTCTTAAACAAATACTAGTTCACTCGGGTCACTGCTCAGACAAAGAGGTGGACTGGCACCTCTAATTAGTTCTGATAGGGAGGCTAGAATCCAATGGGGCAAAGCACGATCTCTTATAGTTCCCATCTGGTGTGGTGTCCCAGAGAGGGCATGTCTTTCACCATTACTTTTCAATCTGTATATCACACCCGTCTGCTCGCTCCTGGACGTTCTAGGTGTGTTTTTTAGAAATTACACTGATGATACTCAGATAGTCATTGAAATAACAGGAGTGTATGCCAACGATGACACAACTCTAGCTACACTATATCACCTTGTGGAGGTCTGGATATCAGCAAACTGGCTATGCATAAATGGCGAAAAAACAGAGCTAATGATTTTTGGCTCAACAGCCACACGTGCCAAACTGGGCACTGAGTACACCAGATTTAAAATAAGCGCAGGCTGAATCCCGGTTCTTGACAAGGTGAAGACATTCGGTATCCAATTGGAGGCCTCTCTCAACTCTGATCCATATGTCAACCAGATGACCAAAAGCTGCTACTACTTCTTCACCTTTTGAAAAACATCCACCCATACATCACAAAAGACAAATCAGCAACCATAGCCCGAGCCACTGGACTACTGTAACTCTCTAGTGATCAGTGCTTCAAGCAACAATGCAGGGAAATGTCAGGTGTTACAAAAAATGTGGTTTGCATTGTTAATAAACCTACAAAACACGAACAATTCACACACCATAGGAGGAACCTACATTGGTTATCCATTCAAGAAAGAATCAATTTCAAAGTAGGATCAATTGTCCACAAATGTGTATATGGAAACGCACAAACTTACCTGAAAACTCTTATATCACTGTACGATCCTGCTAGAGTATGGCGGTCAGCAGATAAAAAACAGATCAAATGCCTTAGATACAATGTGAGCAAAGCCTAGGAAAATCTATTGCTGTTAAAGCAGTCAAATTCTGGAACTCCCTTCCCACTGTCATCACAGGTGATGACAATTTGAGAACTTTTAAGAAAGCTCTGAAAACTCATTTGTAAAGGTAGTTCCCTTGCATCCCCTGTTTAACCTTACCTGCTCCTGTCTTGTCATTGATGGATTTGTCCTTGTGTATGTGTTTCGTGCCCTGATGCCTGTGGGCTTTCGGTGCTCTATAAATAAACAAATAAAATATAAATAATACATTTAGCCGGGAAGAACAATACGATGGAGGATGCTCTAAGCAGGCAGTGTACGATCTCCCTTGAGTGGGAGTTGGTTCAGGAAGTCTTTCTGGAGATCTTCGCCCTCTGTGGTACCCCTCATGTGGATCTCTTCACATCCAGTTCCAACAGGAGGTACAATCTTTTCTGCTCCAGGGAATTTCCTCACAGATGTGCTCTGGGGGAAATGTCTGTGGTGAACTGGAATGTACCACTCCTATATATGTTCCCACCAGTCCATGTCATCCCTCAAGTGCCCAGGAGGTTGAGGACGTTCAGGAAATCCATGAGCCTGATTGCTCCAGATTGAGCCAGGAGGGTGTGGTACCCACACCTTCTGGACATGTTCATCTACCCTCCATTCCATTTTACCTAGAGAGTGGATTTACTCCTGAAGGTGAAAGACTGCCTTTATTATCCAGGAATCAGAACCCTGAACCTGCATGCCTATGTTCTGAGAGGCTAAGATATAAAGACAGAGACCTTCCATAAGACGTTATTGATGTGTTGCTTTCAGATAGAAGACCAGCAACTAAAGCCCTATATAGCTGGCATTGGTAAAATGTTACAGATGGTATTGAATGAAATACACCTGCAATACACCTGTTGCTATTTCCATTTTGCTGTCAATTTTCAAATGCACACAGGAGCAAGACTCTTATTTCAGGATGCCTCTTGTGAAATAGTTTCTGAAAGGACTAACACACATGCATGGCAGTCTCTTTTCTGGTTCTGTCCTGGGACTTAAATTCCTGATGGGAGCGCCCTTTGAGCTGTTACAATTCTGTCCTCTCAGGCTACTAACATGATAATTTTCTCTATTCTCCAAGGAGAAGGTAGTTGTTGAGGGTTCGTCCTTCCTTCCTTCCTTCCTAAGGTGCTGTCTGAAATTTCATTTATCCCAGAAGATCACGCTAGCAGCTTGCTTTCCCCCTCCTCGCCCTTCTAAGGATGAAGAGCGGTTGCACAGACTAGATCCTCTTAGCTTTTACATTGCAAGAATGGCACATTTTAGACAGGATGATCAGTTGCTCATCGGCTACACAGGTCAACAGATGGGTAAGGCAGTGACCAAGCAGGTTTGTTCCTGATGGATTATTTTATACTTTTCAGAATGCTATTCTATTTCTGGGAAGGAATTCCCTGATCGTTTGAGACCCCATTTCACCAGAGGAGTGACAACTACTTTGGCTTTGCACATATTAATACCAGTGCAGGACATTTGCAATGCTGCAACGTGATCCACCATCCATACATTTCGAAAGTGCTACTTCTTAGACACCTTGTTCGAGAAGGACGCTCATTCTGGAAGAGTGTTCTTCGACAACATCATGGACGAAAATAAAAGTCTCATGAGAATCTTTTATTGCCGCCCCCATCACAAATACTGCTATGGGAGTCTATCTAAGATGAGGAATCCGTGGGAAGTCACACTCCATTACAAGAACAAATGACTTTATGTTCTTTCTGATAGATGTCCCTCCCACAGACTCCTCATTGCCCTCGTAGCCTACCCCCCTGACCATGAGCACATTATCATTCCTTCTCTCTTTCAATGCCTATATAAGGTTACGTTACATTCCTCAAGATGGTGGAACACAGGGAGAAGAAAATTGATGGGTGCAATGCATGCTATTTATACTATCATCGACGTCATGTCCGGTCTCGGAAATGGAATACGTCGAGGGACACTGACGCAGATGTTGCCTGGCACCCCCTACCATTGATTTCTTTTTCCGAGATCTGCTTCTAGAAAAACTGTGATGTGATGGGAATGTATCATCACTTACTAGTGCTTCCATACTTTGAAAGCAGACAGACATGGGGGGGAATCACTGCTGGAATGGGGAGTAGAGTCCCCTTGAAAACAGAAACAGGCCACAGTGGCATAGACAGTGGAAACCCGCTTTGATCATCTTGCTGCAGGATTTTCCAGGTAAGTTCATCATTTCGGGAATGATTTTGGCTGCATTTTTTCAATTACTATAGGAAGAAACCCAGTTTGCTCTATTTACACTGGATCGGATGTCAAGCCTTTTTCCTGACCACCTATAGAAATTGATAGGGCCACCTATAAAAATTGATAGGGAGGATGATGTGTCAAATGAAGTTGTCAAACACCCGACAGCTCATTTCAGGACACAACTACTGTGTTATGTGATTATGATTGTCATTTGTAAATCACACATCTGCCATGGGTAGTGCACACATCACTCCCAATGAGTTGCTGGGAGTTTCATCTGCAACCCCAAACATGTTGACGTTGTGGGGAGAGTCATTACGTGAGGGGCAGCAGTGGAAGGCAAGCTGCTCCTTCGATGGGCATATGTGTGCTAGTACGTATGTGGGTGTATTGCTTGCCCAGAGTGCACGGACAGTCATGTATCACCAGTGCAGTTGCAGAGCCAATACTTTGAACGCAGGTAGACATCACAATGACTTACAACCACACGCTCACTTAGAGAGTAAGTAGAACTTATACGGCTATTTATTCATAATTAGACATACATAAGCAGTAAGTGATAACACAGGAATAAATCACAGATAAATCACAGAAAGGATAGTAGGTTAGCAGTAATACATCACCATGGGCGTAACTGAATCCCTCATCTCGCCAGAAGCGGCTGGAAGACCCCGGTAACAGCCAGGCTGAGAGCACAACAGCCCACAGGTATGTCGGAACAAGGCGTCCCCCCTCCGACTGAGGTCTTTGTGCTTATCCCGTCTGACCGTTGAGGGGTTCCACATATATGCACTCCTCAAAAAGGTGTGGCAATTTCTCGAACCTTCTCGCAATGGCGCTTGCGCATTGATGAGTGACCGTTGGTTGCCAGCTGGGTCAACCGACAGTAACCTCAAGGAGCAAAGCGCTTCCCTCTCCTAAAAAAACGCATTGGAAAACAGTTCCATAACTCATGTCGAAACCTTGGCGCGGGTATAGCAAACCACAACAAACCCTGTTATCAGGTACCAGCCGGCACCTGCGGATCTTAGCTTTCCTAGCGCCATGTCCTTGGCTGAGAAGGCCTGCATTCCAGGCCCAGCAGCGAATAACGTTGAAAACATGTTGTTTCGCAAAGCAAGTGCAACTTTCCACTGAGGCATGGATAAATATCCATTATGGCTCTGAGTGCCCCCAGAATGCACTGCACACCAGTGCCATGTTTTAGCTCGAGCATCACAATCCACCCTTGGATATTTACTTTCCATAGCCCAGTGGCAGAGGAGCCTTTCTTTAAAACCGACAAAATATTAAAACCAAGTTGGGAATACATTGAATACAACAACAACAAACTATTATGATAGCTAATATAATACAAATGCAAGCAAAAGTGTAACGCATTGTACCCCCAATATCAGGAATCCATGAAAATAGCCAATCCCACCAATTCCCGGTATGATCTTGGGACACTTGAGAAATGAGATCCCTCAAACCTCGAATATGACTTTCAATGGATCGTGAATGGTCACTTAGATTAAAACAACACATACCTTCCACTGCGTTACAACCTAAATTATGCTTCAGCAATAGATAATCAACGGCAGCCCTGTTTTTGAAAGTTGCTTAATGCTAGAACCTCAGCCTCTGATAGCAAATGCACATGTGAATCACAATCGGGGGATAGACCCACAGACTCGAAAGTTGACCTTTTGCTTCGAGATATTGCTGGGTGTAAAGGGAACATCATTAGTCCTAATCGAGTTAAGGCACATGGACCTCCGGAAATGTTAGCAGGAATATAAGTGTATGTGATGTTGCCACAGGAAAAGAGCCATCCTGTTGGAAGTTTCACATGTTTCAGATGACTGGCAGCTATCACTGTATGATTACAAGACATACTATTATTCACACTGGTACGTGTGCTTGGAACTCGTGAACACAACTATCTCTCAAACACAGTTTGATTTTTCTGTTTGGTTAAATTGAGCTGTTGGCATTTGCCAATTTCTTTTGCATTGCAGGTCATAAAGTAACACACATCGCCTTGAGTTACATTGTAGGTTATAATACGTGTCAAGTTTCTCCATTTGCGATAGGTTTCCTAGCAAAACCTGCAGTACTCATAGACGGAAAAGGATTGCCTGATATCTGAATCTTGAACCAAAGAATCATTGTGCATGATGCCAAAAATGTGCTTTAGAACCGGAACTGGCGTTGGCACCGCTCCTAAATGCGGGGAGTTGCATCTTGGAACTCTCGATACTCTAGAGGTAATTGTGGACCGTCAGCCGTTACTGACGCTAGGCCAATGTTGGGTCGTGGATAACAAGTTGGTGTGCACTCTGGGAACTTTATCGTCTTTGCTCGCCAATCAATCTGAGGATTGTGTTTCTCCAACCAAGGAATCCCTAGAATTACTTGGAATTGAGGAGCCTTGATCACGTCGAACACAATTACCTCCCGATGCCCGTCTTGGCCTAGTATCGTCACTTCAGTAGTGGTATGGGTCACTGGTCCGGAGGCGATTTCCGTCCCATCCACCGTGGTAATGACGTCTTTAACCACCTTTGGACAAAGAGGTAAGTTCATCCTGGAAGCCAATTCGCGGTCCACATAATTTCCAACTGCTCCGCTATCAATGTATTCCTTAATTGCATGCAAACGATCGGGTTGCTCTGGGTTTACGAGGACCATTGGCATTATGAAGTGCGAGGTCAAAGAACTGGTTCTTACGCTCGGCAAGCGGACCTCTACACTTGTCGGGCGAGGTCGTTTCCCGGCTCAGGCTTTTCAGAACTCTTATCAGAAACTCCCACTGTCTTCTTAGGTGCTTTCACCGGGCAATCTCGAAGAAAATGTCCTGAATTTCCACAATAGAGACATAGTTGCATTTGTCGTCTCCTGTCGCGTTCTTTCTGGTTTAGGGGACCCTTTACAACCCCAATTTGCATAGGTTCGACGGCTTCAACTCCTTTGCTGTGACTTTGAGGCTAAGGGAACACTCGTGTTTCAAACCTGGATCGATCCGCCTTTCTGTTTTGTAGTCTGTGATCCAATTGGACCACCAAATCAATGTACTCTGAACAATCCTGAGGAGGATTCACTACCTGGGCAAGGACGTCTTTGAGTTCGCCACGCAAACCCCTGTGAAAAAGCGTGATTCTTTTGTCCTCAGGCCATCTGGTTTCCACGATTAGCCTATTGAATGATGCAATGTAGGCCAAAAGATCTTGATTGCCCTGTCGTAGGGAAAGGAGTTCGTTGTCCAGGGCCTGCCCATGTGAATGCCTTGCAAAAAGTCTTTCCATATTTGCCTGGAAGGTCGGGAAATCACGAAGGATCGGGTTATCCTGTGTAACCAGAGGGATCGACCAATCAGCGGCACTGCCGCTAAGATACGAAAGCACAAAGGCTACCTTAGTCTGGTCAGTCGGAAAGGCTGCAGGTCTACAAAGAAAGTGCAATCGGCATTGATTTATAAACACCGCAAACCTTTTAGGGTCACCAGAGAAGCGTTCAGGCGGTGCCAATGGCACATTTCCGGGTAGGTTGATTTGAACAGGATTGGCTAAAGCCGCTGGGATATAGCTCCCTCCTGAATTAGGTAGCGGGGTTTGCCCCGCTTGTGTCTGTAATAACTGTCTGGCGAGATCATCAGTTCGTTCTTTTGATATTATCAATTCCCTCCTAAGGGCATTCGTTTCCTGGCGGGCAGCATGAACTTCAGCTCTTAATTCCCCTAATAACTGGGCCAGTTGGTCTGTGTCGGAAGTTTCCATAGCGCCTGGGTAGGAGGTTATTGGTGGGGCTTCGCGTTCTGTAACGCTCACCTGATTCCCACGGAGGCGCTGATCCCGGCTGGGCTGCTATCGTTTCTTCAATTGAGAAGCGTAGAGCTCGGACGGCTCTCAGGAGTGGGCTTCCTCTTATCGAATGTCTGACTTGCAGGGTAAGTTTTCTGCAGGTGGAAGAAAAAGGGTTAATCACCATTGGATTGGATTCCTTCTCCCACCAATCGCCAGTTTCTCCCACAGCCTAGCTTTCTACTTGTCTCGGCGAGCTCTCACCTTAGGCGTATAAATGCTGAGCTCTTCATCCTGCGTCTGGTGCAGGGGTGCGTGGATTCCAGTTACGTCACTGGATGAGTTCAGTGTTGAGGCTCAAGTCTTTTGCGGCCTTAGTGGTGCTGTGTTGCCGAAGAGCGATGCCGCCGTTACTGCACGAGCGGATGCCTGTAAGTATACTGTAGTCTTTAGGCTTTAAAAGATGGGCACCTCAATAATGTCCCTTTTCCTTTGTTTCAGGCCTCGGGATGCTGTGGGCGTAGTTTTCCGTTGCCGCTGCACGTGCCGATGCACGTAAGTATAATGTTCGTTGGCCGCTTTTAATGGCACCTCTAATAATGTCCTTTTTCTAGTTTTCAGATGCTGGGATGCTGCGGGCTTTATATCCGTTGCCACTGCACGTGCCGATGCACGTAAGTATAATGATCGTTGGCCGCTTTTAATGGCACCTCTAATAATGTCCTTTTTCTAGTTTTCAGGTGCCGGGATGCTGCGGTTGATGCGGCCGCTTCTGCGCGTGCAAAAACTGGTAAGTTAAGATGAATGCGACTGCCTTCACCCGAACCCCTTTTTAATTATGTCCTTTGCCTTTCAGGTGCAGAGAAGCTGCCGAAGAGAAGGCCGCGGTTAGCTCTGTTGCAATCACGGATGGATCAGGTAAGCGGGCGCGGCTGCGAGCGAGTTGCACTTTTCTAACCTTATGTTTATTCTTTGCAGGTTTTGCCGGTGACTGGATTCCGGGATCTGGTAAGTATTGTTCTGTGTCTTTCTTCATCCACAGGTTGCAGCGCGGAAGCTGAAGATGACTCTGGACCTGGAATGCAGGAGCCGACTCGGTGAGCGTCCTGCTGCTGCTGCAGAATAACGCGAAGCACGTGTTTTCCATCGGGCGTGGTTTAAATAGCAGAGAAGTGCTTCCAGTGTGTGTTCTTCCACCGGTTCCACCCAGGTAAGAAAAGAGTTCCTGAATGGAGGCAATAGTTCCTCCCAGCCCTGATGGCTGGGGACTTCAACCAGACTGGATTGTTCTGGGTAAATATGCAGCATGGTCTGCCTCAGGTAAGTCCACCCAAGCATTATTACACTGTTTATCAATATGAGCCCGGATCCTATGGACTGAAACCCTTCATGAGCCTGGCGCCAAAGGCGCCAGGACACGGTCCAAAGGGCCCCTGTAGGGGTCTGCTGGGTCCGGAGTAGTGGAAGACGGGTCTGCTTCCGAGGGCGCTGGGCCAGTCCTGGCCCCTCTGGAGTAGCGCCTATGACAGGCACATACTGCCATTTCTTTCTACCGGGCTCCATGACTAAGACTACTTGGTCTTTGCCTGATGCAATAACATCTGCGGGCACTGGTGGGCCACTTGGCCTTTCAACCCACACCTTCGCACCCGGTACTATACTGTCTGAAGAGCCAAAACCACGATCCCCACGGGTAGTTAACACAGTAGCAGGCTCCTGCTTCTTAATCATGGACAGCTTAACAGGAATGATAATTAGTTGGGCCACCCGATCGCCTTTGTGGATCGGTAGCAATTGGTCCCCACTATTCATCAAGATGACTTTGATCTCGCCTTGATAATCGGCATCAATGACCCCTCCCAACACTTGAACTCCCTTCAATGCTAGGCCAGATCTAGGGGCAATCCATCCCATATGCTCTGGAGAAATTTGTACTCCAATCCCTGTTTCAATTACAACAATCCCTCTTGGGTCTAATCTAATTTCCTCATGGGAATGCAAGTCCACCCCTGCTGACTCTGGAGTCGCCTGATAGGGAGCTAAAGAACCCGGGGTGATTTCCCAGTACAATAGTGTTTCTCTGACTGAGTTGGGTTGAATCTGTAAAGCAGGAGTCATTAGCCGCATCAAAGGAGTTTCATAATCATTCACAGGCCTATTGTTTAGCACTTGCACCGCATCAAACACACGATCACGACAACCTGCTAAACTGCCATCTCCAGATTTGCTCAGCTGTTCTTTCAACAAACCATTCATCCGTTCAATTAATCCTGAAGCTGCAGGGTAATAAGGCACATTGTAGAGCCATTCAATACTCTTCTCCTGACAATATTCTTGAATCAGTTTGCCTTTGAAGTGTGACCCATTGTCACTTTGAATCTGCAAAGGCACTCCATAATGCAATATGATCTGATCTAATAACTTAATGGTGTTCAGTTGTGTGGCACGCCTGCACGGCAAAACCATCATGTATCCCGAGTATATATCCACAATGGTGCATGCATACTGACAACCTTTACTGATTGGCAGGGGACCGATATAATCAATCTGCCAAATTTGACTTGGTAACTTTCCTCTTCGCAATGTACCCCGGACAATCTGAGGGATAGGCCTGTGCTGTTGGTGTTGGCATACTTGACATTGCAAGATGATCGTTTTCACTACCTCTAAAGGAATACTGATTCCTCAAGCTTGCGCCCACCTGATAGTAGCCTTTTCTCCAAGGTGCCCACATTTCTGGTGAGCCCACTTGGCCAAACCCTCCAAATCGTCTTCCTGAGCCTCCGCATCCACAGATGAAATCTTGGTGTGTTCATCTGCAACAGAATTAAACCAACGTTCTAATGAGTCTGTAGCACAATGCGCGTCCACATGATACACAGTGACTTCACTTTGTGATAACATTTCCGCAATATCTTCCCACAGTTCTTTTCCCCACAACTCTTTTGAATGAATCTTCCACCCATTCTTTTGCCAGGTTGGCAGCCACACCGCTAGCCCATTCGCCACTGACCATAAATCTGTGTACAAATGACATCGACCAGGGGTCTCTTGTTTCAATGCTTGGTAAACTGCGTAAAGCTCTGCAAACTGGCTGCTCTTCCCTTTCCCTGACGTTGTCAAAATCTTTTTTGTCTTGGGATTGTACGACACCACTTTCCAGTATTGCTCGGTTCCCACTTATCGGGCCGAGCCATCTGTGAACCAGGCATGCTCTGTCTGCTCCACGGTCAAATCGCCATAAGGTACTCCCCATTTCACGGGAGATTCGCGTTTTTCAGACACTTCTGGTGGTATGTAATCTGAGGGCGGTATGTTGGCTACTTGCTCATGTAATTTTGCAACTCCACCCTTCCCTGATTTAGCTCTGTCTTGAATGTACCATTTCCATTTAATTATGCTGGCTTCTTGAGCATGTCCTATTCTATGTGTTTTAGGAGAGCTCAGCACCCATTGCATAATCGGTATTTCTGGCCTCATCAATACATCATGGCCCACCGTCATTTGCTCGGTATCAACAAGGGCCCAGTAACATGCCAGCAACTGCTTCTCGAACGGAGTGTATGAGTTACCAGCATCGGGCAACTTACGACCCCAGAACCCCAATGGCACACCTTTCCCGTCTTGTTTCTGCCACACACTCCAGCTAGCATAATTGTCTTGTACAGACACATTATATTCCACTTCGCCTTCCTTTAATGGCCATAGATCAAGCACCTGCTGCACGGTGTCTTTCGCCAAATCAAATGCTTTCTGCTGCTCTTCCCCCCACTGAAACTCATATTACGTTCGTGTCACTTTGTAGAGGGGGGCCAGTATCTGCCCTAAATGGCAAACAGCCCTATGAACTGCTGAGCTTGCTTTTTGTTCATTGGAGTGGTGAACTCAAATATTTTCTGTCGGGCCTTCGGCACCATTTTTCGATGCCCATTATGCCACTGAATCCCTAGGAATATCACTGTTTCAGCTGGGCCTTGAATTTTGTTCGGGTTAATCTCCCACCCTTCCTTCTTCAACCCTTCCATAATGACTTCTAACTGATTTTGCACACTGCGCTCATCCTTGCCCTGAATCAAAATTTCATCAATGTAGTGAGAGATTTGTATGTCAGGTTTACATGGTATCTTGTCTAAGTGCTCTGCCACCAGCCGGTGATAGATAGTCGGGCTATGTATGTACCCCATGGGTAACCTTGTAAAGGTATACTGACACCCGCTCCAAGAAAATGCAAACTGCTCTTGGCACTCTTCAGCAATTGGCACAGAGAAAAATGCATTGGCTAAATCTACCACTGCACACCAAGTCCCCTCAAACTTTTGGACATTCTCAATCAAGGTAATGGCATCTGGGACCATGGGCACTAAGGGAGGAGTCTGTTTATTCAACTTGCGGTAATCCACCGTCATCCTCCAAGACCCATCCCCTTTTTTGACAGGCCAGAGAGGATTGTTCCACCCGGTAGTAATAGGGCGTAACACACCCACCTCTACATACCCTTTGATGGTGTCTGAAATTTCCTTGTGCCCCCCAGCAATGCGGTATTGCTTCATTGCTACCCGCTTGGTTGCCACAGGAACCTGTACTAGGGGCATCTTCAATTTGCCTACGGTAATGGGTGTGCAGGTTAATGCACTCACCCCAAACTGGTACATTTTACCTCCAAGTCCCAAAGTCAACCCTTCTAGAATGTCAAAGCAAATTATGTACTCAGTTATCGGGACAATCAACACTTGGTATTTCTGCCTAGTCAAATTGCCTATTTTCATCTCCAATTCAGTTTGTACTGTGGGGGTCTCCTTTCCCCCTAGACCTGTAATAATAAATTGTCTGCCTTTAAATCGTGCTGGATTTCCATGAATCAGAGAGGGCTCTGCCCCGGTGTCTATCAATGCTCGCACCCCTTGAGTATTTCCTGGCCCCCAAAAAATCTTAACATTAACATGGGGCCGCCTATCAACTTTTATGCGAGAAGACGCTACCGGAGCTTGGCCGTAACCCTAGTCAAATTTTTAATGAGTGCGACCTGACTCTGCCTCTAGCATTGCACTCACCACCTTCCTCAAATCAGCGTATGTTGGCTGGTACGGGGAAGGTGTACCCATAGACCCCTCTTCCTGTTCTTCCTCAGGAGGGGCAGAAGGTGAGGTGTCCCTCTGTGGCTTAGTCACCACCTGTTTCTTAACCTGTTTGTAGCACTCCTTGGCTGCAAGCCCTCTCTTTTTGTATAGTTCGTACATGACCCTGGTTTCAATGCCAACAATTTCTTCCCATGGCACACCATCTTTTAACAGGGCCAAACACATGTCCTTTCTGGACACTCGGGAGTCTCTACTATCCTGCCTCCTGCCTTCAGTTCTTCTCTCACTACGCCCCTCTCTCTCCCGTGGCTTATCATCACTCTTGTCCCACTCCCCTAAATCTGCCAGTTGCCGAATGGCATCCACTACTTCATCAGTGGGTTTACCTGTCATACCTACAAGCAAAGTCATAATGACACTTTAGTATGCGGGGGGGGGGGCAGTTCTGATCACCATATTCCTAGTTGAAACTGAAAGCGGTACGATCCCCATATGTCCTGGTGCATCTACATGAATTGCCTCTTTCATAGCATGCTCTCTGACCTTTTGAATCGCTTCTTTCAAAGTATACCACTTCTTTTCCTCACTGGGCCAGTCTGTGGTTATAGGATACTTGCGATTACATGCCTGGGCTGCTAGTTGCAACAAAGACACCTGTGAAGCCTGCCCATTCTCATCAGGGGGCGGCCCTGCCCTTAAGACCTCCTGTGCACTGGTGTCATTTGACAGAGGCAAAAAGCGCGGTGAGCCTGTGGCATCTACCAACAGCCCTGCGGCGTCCCCATCTAGCAATCTCACCATCCATGTCAATAAAGGTTCGCCTGACTTTTGTCTCAAACGAGTAATGATTTCCCCAACCTCCTGCTAAGTGTAATCTTCCAGCGTAGTTATATCCACAACCCCGCCTGAAGGATCCTGCGGGTGGGGTCTTCTAACAGGCTTAGCTGCCACTGCCTTTTGATTAAGTTCTGCTTTGGAATCTGATTCACTTGCCGCGCTGCTCTCTGGGCTGGTTGAGTCAAAAATGTCTCCATCCCACGTATCAGGGGCCCAATCCACACCTGCAGTGGCGATTACAGCTGCCACTTTCCTTTGGTTCACCCTTCCCCATCTTTTCCTGTATTTATACCAGGCTACTCTGACTACTGCCCTCTCTGCCACAGCTGATATTTATCAGCTTTATCTTTGAAAAGTTTCATTTGGATCTGCTGCATTAACGCAATCTGCTTTTCTGCAGCCAACTCTTTTTCTAATCGCAAAATATCATTTTTCATTTCCACATTTTTTTAAAGTATCTTTCTGTATGCATTCAGGGGAAACCAACCCCACCTACCCAGCACGGTGCATTCCTTTCCCCTCTCTACTGAAACCTGTTGTAAACAAGACATTACATCTGACGGATCAGCGTCTCCCAATCCATGATGCCATGTTTCACTTAGCCCCGCGCCGCATGCCCACACCTGGGCCAATTTATCATATGGGCTCTTAGCCCACCCTGGAATTATAACATCAGAACATTCACCGCCAGCGGGAACACTCTTTTTCCTGAACAAACAATTCATCATTACAGTAATGTACAAAACCTCTTTATATATAGATATATATATTTTTTTCCTTTCCACACTGCAGTCACTCGCGCAAACACGCACACATAAAAAAAAAAACAGATTAACACAGTCCAACACTCACTGCCAAATAACTTTCGCTTGCAATGTAAGCAAAGCCTATCTGCGTTCAAACAGATTCTTTAATATTTGGAGCAATTCATCACAAATATCCCATCCTCATTGCCAAAAATGTATTGCTCGCCCAGAGTGCACGGTCATTTATCACCAGTGCAGTTGCAGAGCCAATACTTTGAAGGCAGTTAGACGACACAATGACTTACACCACACGCTCACTTAGAGAGTAAGTAGCACTTATACGGCTATTTATTCATAATGAAACATACATAAGCAGTAAGTGATAACACAGGAATAAATCACAGAAAGGATAGTAGGATAGCAGGAATACATCACCATGGACGTAACTGAATCCCTCATCTCGCCAGAAGCGGCTGGAAGACCCCGGTAACAGCCAGGCCGAGAGCACAACAGCCCACAGGTATGTCGGAACAAGGCGTCCCCCCTCAGACTGAGGTCTTTGTGCTTATCCGGTCTGACTGTTGAGGGGTTCTGCATATATGTGCTCCTCAAAAAGGGGTGGCAATTTCTCAAAACTTCTGGCAATGGCGCTTGCGCATTGATGAGTGACCGTTGATTGCCAGCTGGGTCAACCGACAGTAACCTCAAGGAGCAAAGCGCTTCCCTCTCCTAAAAAAAGCCTTGGAAAACAGTTCCATAACTCATCTCGAAACCTTGGCACGGGCATAGCACACCACAACAAACCCTGTTATCAGGTACCAGCCGGCACCTGCGGATCTTAGCTTTCCCAGCGCCGTGTCCTTGGCTGAGAAGGCCTGCATTCCAGGCCCAGCAGCGAACAACATTGAAAACATGTTGTTTCGCAAAGCAAGTGCAACTTTCCACTGAGGCATGGATAAATATCCATTATGGATCTGAGTGCCACCAGAATGCACTGCGCACCAGCGCCATGTTTTAGCTTGAGCATCACAGTGGGCCCTGGCACTTTTTTTATTTACAAATTGATCACTACAGTTAATGCTGGTGCATGTTGGCAGGTTTGATCTATTTGTTGTTACATTGGCAAACACTATTATGTGGGGGACGACCAGCCCAAACAAGCATCTATCAGCCTGAGTGCAATGCATCATGCTTATAGTTCTCTCATATTGGTACTTAGATGGGTTTTGCAATTGGATTTGACTTATACTCTCTGCTGTGAGTTGGACGCATATTTCACTGGGGGTTGGAGTGCATGGCTGGGTACATTAGTGAGCTTATCCTATTGTACGATGTTTGAGTGTTTGGGGTGTTGAGGTGTTTTGATGTCATATGTCTGTATATTCTGTCTTGTGGTGTGTGTTATAGTATTATTATGTATGAATGCACAAGGCGGGGCATGGTTGCCAGCTGTGCCATTTACATTCACAGGGTATTGCATAATGCTAGTAATGTGCCTTCACAGATGCACATGGTGATGCATGCATGTTTGCTAGCAGTTTGCTGTCATGTGTGCTGGGTTGTAGTTATTATTGAGATGCAGTAGGTAGTGTAGTGTGAGGTAATGGGGTTCTGGAAGAATCACCACCAAGCAGGTAAGTATGGTGCTTCTGAGTTTATTGTTGTACAAGACTGTAAGTACAAATGTCAGTAGTCAGTAACCGGCACGTCCCATGCTTTGATGGCATTCCGTCCTGCTTTACTCATATGGCAACAAAACACCCCTGCCCATAACAGGCCATTTCAAAACAACCCTCTCCCACCATGGGATCAGCTGCAAGGTCTGCATCTATGTTGTTGATGCTGGGATCGAGACACTCCTCAGCTGCTCAACTGCAGAACGCCTGGAAGTCATCCAGTTCAACCTCGCAGTACAATCGGCTGACATAGAACATCTACTAGAGAAACACAAGAAACTCTTCACAGGAATTGGCTGTCTCAAGGGTAGATTGGTGAAACTCCACATCGACCCCACTATTGAACCACGAGCAGTGCGCCATAGAAGGGTACCGTTCCACATGAGAGCCGCAGTGGAAGCGGAGCTTAAGACGCTCGAGGACCTGATAATCATCTAAAAAACATCAGGACCTACCCTTTGGGTCTCCCCAATGGTGGTCACAGCCAAACCAAAACAACCAAATGCAGTGCATTTGCATTGACATGCGGTTCCCCAACGTGGCAATTGGGCGAGAGAGACACATCACCCCAACCATTGACAAAGAGATTGTTGATCTGACAGCTGCAACCATCTTCAGCAAGCTTGACCTCAGGTCAGGCTACCACCAGATCCGCCTTGCAAAAGACTCACGGTACATCACCACGTTCTCCTCACACCAAGGTCTACCGATGCCTCAACTTTGGCATCTCCTCGGCAGCGGAAGTGTTTCAACACGAGATAAGAAAAGTCCTACAAGACCTGTTTTTAATGAGCACGGAGTGTCACCCGACCCCAGCAAAGTGAATGACATCAAGAATGCGCAAGCGCCAGCGTCAACAACCGAAGTCTGCAGTTTTCTTGGCATGGCCACATACTGTGGCCATTTTATACCAGACCTGGCCCTGTCCGCTGCCCCCCTGTGTGAACTCACTAAAGCCAAGGCCCCCTGGAAGTAGGGAACAGAACAAGAATAAGCATTTCAAAAGATCAAAGACTCCCTCTCCAGCGATGCCACCATGGCTTTTTTTGACATCTCCCGCACGACAGAACTATTGGTCGATGCTACCCCAGTAAGGCTCGGAGCAGTCCTAGCACAGAAGGACAAAGAAGGTACTGTCTACACTATTGCCTTTGCGAGTAGGGCGCTCACGTCAACAGAAGGGACTACGCCCACATTGAAAAAGAGGCGCTGGCGATTGTCTAGGGGTGCAAACACTTCCACGTGTACATCCTAGGACACCCAGTGAAGATATTGACAGACCACAAGCCGCTCATCCCCATCTTTGGAGTATCAACACCACACCCCCCGGCCAGAATCGAACGCTGGCTGCTACAACTCCAACAGTTCGACCTGAATGTCCAATACCGTGCGGGTACCGATAATCCGGCAGACTTTCTGTCATGACACCCACGCCCACCCACCAACAATGAACGTGAAGCTGTGAGAGTGACAGAGGAACATGTATGCCACATTGCGCTGCGCCAGGCCCAAGACCATGAGAATTGAGGAAATCCAAGCTGAAACAGACTACGACCAGTGCCTACAACATGCAAAGGCCGCAATCCTGTCAGGTGAATGGAAAACCTTCCTTACAGTGGGAACATGGAAGACACCCCCAGAACAAGAATGACTGCAAGCCCTGTTCAGGATATGCCACGATGTCACGCCACTTCGGGGGAGACCGAGGTCCAGGGCGACCGCTCTTCCTTCTCCTTCCTGGCGGATCTACCCGCGCTTTCGCGTCTGGGGAGCCGCCAGGAGGAGAGCGTCAGGAACCGCTGTTGGTGGGCTACGGCGCATGCGCGGGAGACCACTGTCTCAGTCTCGCGCATGCGCCGTAGATCAGGCTAGTGCATCGGGAAGGGTTCGCCTTCCAAGCCTCGTTTTGGGTCCGCCGGCGCTCGAGGGTGAAACGGCTTGCGTTTCAGGCCTCGCGGGCGCCGGCGGCCCATAAAAGGAAGCGGCAACAGAAGCAAATCGCGTCTCAACGCGGAAGCTTCGTTCGTGTTGCTCGCTCCTGGTTTTCTTGTAAAACTAGCTTCCTGCTATCCTGCCCTGCCTACAGCCTGTCTGGGAATCCTGACCTACTTGCCCTGCCTGGATCTACTTGCCCTGCCTGATCTACTTGCCCTGCCAGACCTACTTGCCCAGCCTACTGCCAACCTGGGCACCCTGCCTACTTGCCCTGCCTGACCTACTTGCCCTGCCTGACCTACTTGCCCTGCCTGACCTACTTGCCCTGTCTGACCTACTTGCCCTGCCTGTCCTACTTGCCTTGCCTACTGCCTTCCTGGGTATCCTGTCCTACTTGTCCTGCTGGTACCCTATTCCACTTAGGGCCTTATTGCTTACTTACCCTTTTGTCTGCTTGAGGGGTCCAGTTAGCTCTAGGTCTTTTGGGTCTCTCTGGTCCCTGTTTCAGTACCTCGGTTCCTTGCTCTGCCCTGCGCCTTGCGGGTGCAAGGGTCCCCCCTGAATTCCCCTGGGACCTTTGGCTCGTTCCCAATCTGGTTCCCCTTTTCCAGTCAGTCTCAGCCTGGTGCATTGGTGCTCCATCTTCTTACCAGCTATCCGAAGTCAGCCTGCAGCTTGGTGCATCGACCTTCTACTTGGATCTCGCCTTGTTACGACACTTCAGACTGATCGTAGCCTCTCCTGTCTGTGCTTGCACAGTCCCATCGTCACGTTAATCGGGAGAGTGCTTTCCGTGGCGCTGGGAGTCTGCCCATCCTCCACCCTGTGCCATTTGGGTGGTGGAGAGGCGGGTTCCCCGAGTCACACACTCATCGTTTGGAAGACTGCAGTCTGGCGGCCTCAACAAGATCCACATCAAGGAAAACAGGTACACAATCATCACGAACATCTCAGCTTGACAGATTGAGACGCCTGCCTTCAGACCTTGAGATGGAAGATTCGCACGAAGTGCGGAATGAG
Organism: Ambystoma mexicanum; assembly: GCF_040938575.1. Taxonomy (NCBI): domain Eukaryota; kingdom Metazoa; phylum Chordata; class Amphibia; order Caudata; family Ambystomatidae; genus Ambystoma; species Ambystoma mexicanum. The sequence goes on from NC_090941.1 coordinate 1,052,839,651, forward strand.
TTACAAGCACTCAGGGCAGAGATGATCGCCTTACGCCAGGAGAACCAGACCCTACGCCAGATGATAACCCAAGGGGTTCCAAGTACCTCACAGGTGGAAGGATCATTGGCACACACAACGCCTATCAAGTTCGACGGAGACCCACGACGAGTAGCAGAATTCTGTAATCATTGTCGAATCCATTTTCTTTTTAGATCGACGCATTTCAATAACGACAAGGCCAAGATTGGTTATATCTTGGGTAATTTGACGGGCAATGCTCTGGCCTGGGCAACTCCGTTTGTGGTTACCAATAGCCCAATCCTGAACGACTTTGCAGCTTTCGAAAAAGCATTTCTTGAGGTTTTTCAGACCCCCAACCTGGCCTCCGCTGCGCAGAACCAGTTGATGGATCTAAAACAGGGGAACGTCGACGTAATTACATACATCAGTCGATTCCGTCTGCTGGCAACCGATTCCCAATGGCCGGAAATCACACAAAAGACACTGTTTCGCCGTGGGCTGAGGGAAGAGTATAAGGACGAGTTACTCCATATACCCGAACCCGAGACTCTTCAACTACTAATTGAGCAGGTGCTTCGTATTGATCAGAGACTGGCGGAACGGAAGGCAGAGAGACGTCGGTTCGAGAGGGGCAGTTCCAGGACAACCGGTTTACCTGCCGGATCCTTCGGGTCTACTGAACCTGGACCAGAACCTATGCAACTAGGGGCTATGAGGGGTCCTTTATCAGAGGAAGAGAGAAGACGGAGAAGAACTTTACGTCTATGTCTCTATTGTGGAGCTGCTGGGCATTTCCTGGGTACATGCCCTCTACGGTCTCAGAAGAAAAAGGCGGAAAACTAGAGGACCTGTCGTGTGTTGGGAAGGCTGCGACAGGTCCCTCTCTCTCTTCAGTCCTTTCCGCGTTTTGTTCGGTTCTACATCCTATGCAACCTGCGGTACTACAGACTCTGAAGATTCGAATCAAGTTACCCGGCAGAAGTGTGGAGGTGTTTGCTCTGCTGGATAGCGGGGCTTCCGGCAATTATATAGATGAAACTTTTGCTTCTGTGAATCAGATTCCGCTCCTGTCCAGAGCCACTGCTCTGTCCGTGCAAGTCATCGACGGAAATCCTCTGTCCTCGGGCCCTGTCCTGCAATCCACAGTGGGTCTATCTCTTCGGATCGCCAACCATCTTGAGGAATTCGCTTTGGACGTCATAAAGTCTCCTACCTACAAAGTGGTTTTGGGATTACCTTGGCTACAATACCATAACCCGGTGATCGACTGGAGAAAGCACACACTGACCTTTTCCTCTGCTGTCTGCACTCAGAAATGCTGTGTGCCTACGCCAACTCGGGCTCCATCGACCCCCTTGAATCCTAACGGAAACGGGGTCCGTGTGTGTTCTGTCTCTCATGTTCCTCAGGACTACGCCGAGTTTGGCCATGTGTTTTCTGAACCGGGCGATATACCTCTACCACCGCATCGCCCGTTTGATTGTTCAATCGAGTTGTTACCTGACTGCGTGGTGCCTCATGGGAAATTATACGCTTTAACACGGGAGGAGAAACAAGTGCTACGGGATTACTTATCGGATTGCTTACGAAAAGGGTACATTGTTCCGTCTAAGTCTCCTGCGGGGTTTCCTTTATTTTTTGTGAAGAAGAAGGAAGGCACCTTGAGACCTTGTGTTGATTATCGTGAACTCAACGAAATAACAGCTAAAGATCGGTATCCTCTCCCTTTGATACGCACCATCCTGGATACTTTACATACTGCCCGGATCTTCACTAAACTGGATTTACGTGGAGCGTACCATCTGGTACGTATCAAGAACGGGGACGAATGGAAAACGGCTTTCAAGACATCATTTGGCCATTTCGAGTATAAAGTCATGCCGTTCGGTTTGTGCAACGCCCCGGCCGTTTTCCAACGGTTAATGGACAACATCTTTAGCGATCTCATTGGTCTGTCGGTCTGGATATATCTGGACGATATCCTGGTTTTTTCCAGATCCATTGAAGACCATGTAAAACATGTTCGTGAGGTCCTTCTACGCTTATCTTCCAATCACCTATTCGCAAAGGCTGAGAAATGCAGTTTTCACTTGTCCAGCATTGAGTTTTTGGGATTTGTGATCAATCAGGATGGGATTGAAATGGACCCCAAGAAATTACAAGCCATACAGGAGTGGACTCAACCCCATGATGTAAAATCTCTGCAACGCTTTTTGGGATTCGCAAACTTCTACAGGCGCTTTATACCACTGTTCTCTCAAATTTCAGCGCCCCTTACCCGTCTGACCAGCAGTAAGATCACTTTCAGGTGGGATTCTCTCGCTTCCCAGGCATTCGACACCTTGAAGTCGGCCTTTTTGGTCGCCCCCATTCTGCGCCATCCTCAGGACGATCTACCTTTCATCGTAGAAGCGGACGCATCGAACTTTGCTGTGGGTGCAGTTCTTCTGCAGAAAGATCCAGAAACCTCAGTTGAACATCCGGTGGCCTACTTCTCGCGCAAGTTGAGTCCCAGTGAAAGAAACTATGCCGTTATCGAGTTAGAACTGTTGGCTATAAAAACCGCGTTCGAGGAATGGAGGCATCATCTACTCGGAGCCCGTTTTTCGGTGGAAGTACGTACCGATCATCGCAATTTGCAGTATCTACGCTCCCTGCAATGCCGAACACCCCGACAGGCTAGGTGGGCCTTCTTTTTCTCCCCTTTTGTATTTCACGTCACTTACATTCCGGGAACAGCTAACCTGAAAGCGGATGCTCTCTCACGATCCCTGGAGAAAGGGGAAGAAACGCCTAGTGTGGATCAGCCTCTGCTTTCCCCACAACATTTCTTATTGACCTTGTCCTCTCACCTACAAACCATCGCTGACGCCACCAGGACGGATCCTGAAAGACCGGTCATTCTTCGGCGCAAGTTCGTATCGGAACATGATGGACTCCTGTTTTTTCGGAAGAGGCTTTACATTCCCGAGGGTTCGGTTCGTGAAGGCATATTACATGGGTTACATGGCTCTCCCATTGGTGGGCATCGAGGGGTGAGAGCAACATGTGAACTGATTTCTCGACAATACTGGTGGCCAAGGTGGGCTACCGAGGTTAAGGGATTCATCGAGAGTTGTCCCGTCTGTGCTCAATGTAAAGTTCCAAGAAGACGACCTCTGGGTTTACTGGTACCCACTGAATTGGCACCATACCCATGGCATACTATCGCCACTGATTTCGTGGTTGAACTACCTCCCTCTGACGGGTACACTTGCATCATGGTTGTGGTCGACAGTTTTACTAAATATGCCCACTTCATTCCATTCCACAGAATCCCTACGGCTGCTCAGATGGCTTCCGTCTTTCTCCACGAAATCTATCGATTACATGGCCTTCCAGAAAAGATAATCTCGGATCGTGGTTCTCAATACCTTTCTGCCTTTTGGAACAAGGTGTGTAATCATCTAGGTGTACGTAGAGCGTTGAGTTCTGGTTATCATCCACAGACCAACGGTCTTACAGAAAGGACTAATCAGACCTTGGAGGAGTACCTCCGTTGTTTTTCCAACGCCACTCAGTCCAACTGGAAGGCATGCTTGGATCTCACTGAAGTATCCTACAACAACACCATTCATGCCTCCATCGGAATCAGTCCATTCTTTTGTTCTACTGGTCAACATCCCAAATTGGTGCCGTTCCATCCTGTGCCCACTAGTACCGTACCATCTGCTGATGCCTTGGTCTCCAATATACAACGACAACAAGAATTGGCATATGATATCCTGAAGAGAGCGAAGGAATGGATGAAGGCCCAGGCTGACAGGAAAAGGAGTCCGGAACCAGATTTACAAGTAGGGCATAAGGTGTGGCTGTCCTCCAAAAATCTGCCTTTACGCAATTTACCGGTTAAACTGGCCCCCCGGTATTTTGGTCCTTTCACGATAACCGAACGGCTATCCTCTGTGGCTTTCCGTCTTCAGTTACCTCCCTCTTGGCATGTACACCCTGTTTTTCATGTCTCCCTTTTGAAACCCTATGTAGCAGATTCCTATGGTCGGTCCTGTCCTCGCCCTGCCTCTGTCATAGTCCAAGGGGTTCCAGAATTTGAGGTACAAGAGATTTGCGATGCCCGCTATCATAGGGGGGTGCTCCAATTCTTGGTGGATTGGAAGGGGTATCCAGCTTGTGATCGCACTTGGGAGCCTCATCAGCATGTGCATGCCTCCCGCTTAGTGCGGAAGTTCTATGATCGGTTTCCTTGGAAACCCGGGGCTCCGGGTCTTCCGGGGAGGGAACATAGTGTCACGCCACTTCGGGGGAGACCGAGGTCCAGGGCGACCGCTCTTCCTTCTCCTTCCTGGCGGATCTACCCGCGCTTTCGCGTCTGGGGAGCCGCCAGGAGGAGAGCGTCAGGAACCGCTGTTGGTGGGCTACGGCGCATGCGCGGGAGACCACTGTCTCAGTCTCGCGCATGCGCCGTAGATCAGGCTAGTGCATCGGGAAGGGTTCGCCTTCCAAGCCTCGTTTTGGGTCCGCCGGCGCTCGAGGGTGAAACGGCTTGCGTTTCAGGCCTCGCGGGCGCCGGCGGCCCATAAAAGGAAGCGGCAACAGAAGCAAATCGCGTCTCAATGCGGAAGCTTCGTTCGTGTTGCTCGCTCCTGGTTTTCTTGTAAAACTAGCTTCCTGCTATCCTGCCCTGCCTACAGCCTGTCTGGGAATCCTGACCTACTTGCCCTGCCTGGATCTACTTGCCCTGCCTGATCTACTTGCCCTGCCAGACCTACTTGCCCAGCCTACTGCCAACCTGGGCACCCTGCCTACTTGCCCTGCCTGACCTACTTGCCCTGCCTGACCTACCTGCCCTGCCTGACCTACTTGCCCTGTCTGACCTACTTGCCCTGCCTGTCCTACTTGCCTTGCCTACTGCCTTCCTGGGTATCCTGTCCTACTTGTCCTGCTGGTACCCTATTCCACTTAGGGCCTTATTGCTTACTTACCCTTTTGTCTGCTTGAGGGGGCCAGTTAGCTCTAGGTCTTTTGGGTCTCTCTGGTCCCTGTTTCAGTACCTCGGTTCCTTGCTCTGCCCTGCGCCTTGCGGGTTCAAGGGTCCCCCCTGAATTCCCCTGGGACCTTTGGCTCGTTCCCAATCTGGTTCCCCTTTTCCAGTCAGTCTCAGCCTGGTGCATTGGTGCTCCATCTTCTTACCAGCTATCCGAAGTCAGCCTGCAGCTTGGTGCATCGACCTTCTACTTGGATCTCGCCTTGTTACGACACTTCAGACTGATCGTAGCCTCTCCTGTCTGTGCTTGCACAGTCCCATCGTCACGTTAATCGGGAGAGTGCTTTCCGTGGCGCTGGGAGTCTGCCCATCCTCCACCCTGTGCCATTTGGGTGGTGGAGAGGCGGGTTCCCCGAGTCACACACTCATCGTTCGGAAGACTGCAGTCTGGCGGCCTCAACAAGATCCACATCAAGGAAAACAGGTACACAATCATCACGAACATCTCAGCTTGACACACGAGTTGTCCGTCTCACTAGACGGTCTGATCCTAAAGGGCACAGGATCGTGCTACCTGCATCCCTCCACGAGAGAGCTCTCAGACTGGCCCATGAAGGGCACCAGGGGATAGTGAAGATGCAAGCCTTCCTTAAGTCCCGGGTATGGCTACCATACATGCAGCACAGAGTCATTTCGCTAGTAGAAGCCTGCACAGCCTGTCGGTCCACACACAGACCAGAACAGCCGGAACCCATGATGTGCCCCTCCCTGAAGCGACCGCCGACGGGACGCCATAAGCGTTGACCTCTGTACAATTGCAAATGAATCATAACTACTGGTCGCAATCGACGAACACACCAGATATCCAGAGGTTGAACCAGTCTCCTCCACAGACGCCATATCCGTGACCACGGCTCTACAGAAGATATTTGCGATGCATGGTATCCCATCCTCAATCCGAAGCGACAATGGACTCGCTTCACAAGCAAAGGATTCTGAACATTCATGAACAACCCGTGAATACACCACCATCACATCACCCCATACTGGCCACAAGCCAATGGGGACGCTGAAAGATTCATGGTCTCAATCAACAAGACTGTAAGAATTGCCAAAGACAAGGGCCGGCCGTGGCTCCCCGAGCTCTACAGGTTCCTCCGGGCCTATCGGCTAACCCCCCACTCGGCTGCACAAGCCAGCCCAGTGGCCCTGATGTTCGGGTTTCCCATCCAAGGAAGCCTACCTCTACACCACTCCTGGACACCGCCACAGGTTGACCTAGAAGTGATTGAAGCAAAAAGGCGCAGCCACAACGCCAAAGAGTACAAGACTAGAAGAGCCTCCCCCAGTGAAATACCGATAGGAGACACAGTGCTTGTGAGAAACAGAAGCCAAAAAGGAAAGATGTCTCTTCCCTATGATTCGGCACAATGGACAATCTCACACCGAGAGCACCGCCTTGCCTCCGCCACCCGAGGACAAGAGACAGTGACTAGGAACCTCTCCCATTTCCAGAAAATCCCACCAACTCAATGGGAGGAAGTCACTGAGGAAGCCAAAACCCCAGGAGAAACTCCCCCAAAAGACAGTGCCACAAACACTAGAGGAAAGGAGGGGAGAGAAGAACACAAGCTGCAAACAAACACAGACACACAAGGAGAGGAAGACACAACCGGACCAGCCACACCATCCCAATAGCGAAGGACTCACTACTCGCTCAGGAAACGACCAGCGCCGCCAACTCTACTAGAAGGCTACGTGCTGAACGGAATCTACAGACGGAAAAGAGACTGAGAAGCAAGGCGAGTCCCACCAGTTTACGGGAGAGCACGTCAGTAACCAGCACAAATACCGAACATTACAGTCAGTTATCCAAGTTCATATGTTGTTTGTTTTTCTTGAAGATGAAAAGGTATGTGATATCCATGTGACCTCTGTCACGTGGACAAGACAATAAAGGGAGGAGGAGCCCACCAATTTGGCAGTTCCCACTCCAGTAAGCCACAGAGATGTGTCCGTGTCTCATTCCAGCGCTGCGAGCCAGGGCCTGCACAGCGCCACTTGTCCAGCCCGCCTCGCAGCCTGGAAAACACCTCACAACACCGGGCCTGCCAACAGCAAAAATGTCTCTGTGATGATCTGCTAATGAGACTTGCCAATGCTGCCCAGCCGCTGGTCAAGTACCCTGCTTCACTAGTCGACGTCCACGACAGGTAAATCCTCCAGCCCTCTGATGGGAACACTGCCCTCAAGTTCCTGCACCCCACACTGGTCCGGTATTGCCTCATCCCGGTGCCTGTCCTCTATGTGCTGCAGTCCGCGGCTCCCTTGGTATGTGTGCAATATAGCTGCCTCCATACACCACCGTCCTCCTTCCCCGGAGACAGTCTCCAAGGCGCACACTCGACCTCTGCACTGACACTGGTCCGTTCCACTGCTCACCCGGTACCTGCTGCAGTGCCCTGCGCCAAATGTGGCTACAACATTACCACCAGCCTCCTCCTTCCCGGAAACTGTCTAGGTGCTCACTCGACTCCTGCTCTGCCCACCGGGATCCACGCCGTTCGTCACCGGCAGCAGCACCGACCCAGGAGTCAACATTCATCAGCACTGCTTGGCCTGCTGAGTCCTCTTTCCTTGAACCACCCAACCAGGTTCAGGGGTACCGGCCCACTGCGATGAGACATGAAACAACAGAGGGTGGTATACTGACTTTTCAGCTTCCCCCTCCACGACAGAAGCATCCTTGTCGCCAAATGAGGTAACGGGGTTCTGGAAGAATCACTGCCGAGCAGTTAAGTATTTTACTTCAGAGTTTATTGTTGTACAAGACTGTAAGTACAAATGTCAGTAGTCAGTAACTGGCACGTCCCATCAGGCCAGTTCTCCACTCTCAACTGTCACATTCAGAACACCTGTGTTCACACATTCCACAGTAGTGACATCACACCACAGTGACCCCACACGTGACACTAAGCATCTAATACGACATAGTGTTGCTATCAGTGCTGGGTGGGATGTGCTTGTGAGAGGGATGATGTGTTGCATCCTGGTTTGGTTGTTGGTGTGAGGAGGAAGGTGTGTGGTATTTTGTGTGTCCTCTCTACCTCTGTCTATGTGGAATACTGCCATGTAAGTGATGTCATTGCATTGCAGGAACATGCATTGAGTGTGTGTGTGTGTTGTTGGAGTGTGTGTGTGTGTGTGTTACTTCTGCAGCTTTCCAGGGTTGTTAATTGGAGTTGATCGTGAACCGCCTGGCTGTTGTTGATGTATTGCAAGTTAAGCTGAATTAAACTGTGCATACTTGTGCATCTGCCTGATGTCTCCTTCGTCTAAAAGGTGTTATGTTACAAGCACCCATTCCCTTGCCCTGAGGTCCCTGACACAATGACACATATGTGACAGCCTCTGACTCAATGTAAAATGAAAATGTAGTTGAAATTCTGGGTGAGTCTTTGTAATGCTAATGTTTGCTATGGGAGTTGCAACCCCACTGGGTGCGGCAATGGACTCAGCTCCAGGGGCATGTGTCACATACCATTTTCAGAGCAATGGACAAACTAAATGAATGCAGACTGCAATAAATGAACTGTGCATGGGGCAAGTACCACAACCATGGAACTCTAGTAAGAATGTTCTACTGTCCGGGAGACACAAACGTTTAAGGTACTGTGGTTTGTTATCAGCAATCTGGATCCTTACAAGTGGCAGAAGTAGGCTAAAGGAACTAGGCTGGTCCGGCCGCTACCCGATATGCCCGCAGAAATTGGCTGATGAGGGATCCTGCTGTTTCACTGTCCTCCAAGATACATGGTATATTGAACCCAGAAGCAACCTTCTATTATACTGAGTGGTGGCACTTAAAATACCAGAGTGCCCTCCATAACAGGCCATGGGCTAGAGTATAAAACATGTGGGGATAAAATAACCAGTTGGACGGACTCTGTGGTGTTCACAGGCTCCAGGTCAGTAGCTCTGCTTTCCTAACACATTACAACTAGGAAGAAAGAAGTTTGCAGGCCTCTCGCAACAGAAGGTACAATATGGGATGTTGGGCATTGCCCCCTGCATGTTTTATTAATGATTTCAAGATGGCACTGCATGCCACGGCTATTATATCTCTCCTAACCAGATTGGACTCAAGAAAAGCTTTCAGACAATCAACCAGTGGAAAACCCTGTCTGATAAAGAAGTATTGGAGACTGAAAGAGAGAACAACAAATGCACAGGAACCTGCAACAGTGGTGGGGAAAACTCTTTCAGAGAATGCCATAGAAAACACTCCCCATCCCAAAAAACCTACAAGGGGCTGAACGTGTGTAGTAGGAAAGGATTAAAAGCCTTGAGGAAGGCTGTATTCATCTGATGGAGGCTTGGAGAATCAGGCCTGGAAGCAGCTCAGCCATGGAGGCCCAGGACGGAGAAGCTAACCAGAGTGTTTGGAAAACTCCTCACACACCGTGGGAAAATTGGAGGGAAAAATATGTGGCTATTCACCAGCAACCCTAAGATAAAAGGGACAAAGGTCTGACCCATAGTAGAAGGGTAACACAATATCCACTGCCTGACAAGACTCAGATTAGGGGGGGGATCCCATTACTGCTGTTGTGAATGCTGAGAGTAGGTCTGAGGTACAGGAGGGACCTGATGCAAAAAGTGGGAAACCCAAAGTCTGGGAGATACCTTTTATAAATCCTTGTAACATGAAGGCCTGGGAGAGACCTCTTGTGAATTCTAACCAGGCTAAGATCGGAGAGAGACCGGTCGTGAATATTGAAGTCTGAGAGAGAGCTGATGTAAACCCTGTGGAACACAAGGGTTGAGTAAAGCCTATGAGTGTGTTTTGCAAGACTTTAAGAAAGCCTGACGGAGAGAGAACCCTGAAGCTTAAAACCTGGGAGAGGCCTTGAGATGCAAGCTAAAAGCATATAGGTAAAAAGGAGTGACCAGATGGCAAGAACCTCTCCAGAGGAGTACGTATATTGGTGTGTTAGAATATGGTTGGACTTGTTATATTGGTGTGTTAGAATAGGTTTGTGAACTTTTGCATTGGGCCATACTCTTGAAATATTTGAATTATTTGTTGTGGGTAGCCAGTAGGCTAAAAGACTCCTTAAGTCTAGGGGATTGACCTTTATGCTTAATATCCATTTTGAGAATATACTTTGTAGTATAGGCCCTCTCAAGGAGAGACAAGGAATTACAAGAATATATAAGTACCTTTATAGGTTATGGGTGAAAGGATTGAATATAAAGGGTCGAAATGCAATACATTTGAGTCAAAAGGACCGGGGAAAAAAAGACGGAATGCCTTTTTTTTTGGGGGGTGGTCCGAAGCCTCTGTCTTTTGACCAAAAACCATAAATTTTAGCTATACCAAAAACCCCCCCAAAAAATACATTGAAAAAAAAAGGTATTCAGTCTTTTTTTTTCCGGTCCTTTTGACTCGGGTGTATTGCATTTGATCCTTTTGTTTTCGAATTAATGACTGGACACCCCTTTATGATATGAACCACAAGCAGGTAAGTCATCAGGCACCATTGTGTTGTTACATCCTATTGTTTGTAATATGTGCCTATTTATCCAATGACTACTCACATTACATTTATTAATAAAAACATTGTGCTCAACAATGATAAGTCAGTGCCTCATGTGTACTTGCTCAGCCTTAACAAGTATTCATTAAAGCACATCACAAAGAGGATTTACCTAATTCAATGTGGAAAGCACTCATCTCAGACCTACCCGTGTTGTTGAAAGTGAGTAACTGGTGGTGGGGGGGCACTGTTGCGCATGAGCTAAATGGCTGCTCTGCCTTAGAGCTCCTGCGATCCGTAGTTCATGACAGCTAATAATTGCTTTTGATCGCCACCTTAATCGCAGCTGCACAAAGACTTTGAGACCGGAAGAGGCAGATAGCAGCCTGTGCTACACATAACTCGTGAAATTAGCCTTCTTGTCCCTCTCTGTCCATCTGACGATCTGGTGCGGGGCTGCAGCCAAAATGGGGGGCCGCAATATGGCTGTTGCGGTGAGGTGATCGATAGGCAAGTACATTTGCGGTGACCGACTGAGGGAGCAGGGGGACTAGAGGTTTTCCGTGGCCCCCCCATACTTTGGAAGAGGTGGCTCGCTGAATCAACCTTGCAGGGGTTCCGCCAAGCAGCTCAAGGAGGAGACACCCATGAGGCAGACCGTGCTGTTTATACTCTGCTTTGCTTGCTGAGAGCCGGCCGGCGCTATCTCACTTGAGGTGGGGCCCACTTATACACTACAATTCCCCTCAACACCTGAGAGGTATGCAGCCCCAATGCGATACACAGAGCATGCTGGATGTGTCTATACTCACCAGCATTCTACATGTAAGTGTCCCACCAACTCCATGTTTTGCTGGAATGATCTGTGAATGAACGCAGCTCTGCAGGAAGCGAGCTGAGACTGAGCACTGGCATCCTGTCTCCCTTACTGTCAGTGAGGACTGCCTTTCTCCTGGATGGATCTTTCATGCGGTTCTTCTTGTGTGCTAAGCTACCAGAATGCAAGTGTGTCCTCAGCTGCTCCAACTCTGTGCGTATGTGTATAGTGCCATTGTGTGCCGTCTGGAATGCTGGCCCCTGCTGTGCTGAGCCCTGAAAAACAACATGGTGGAGCCCTGTGGAAAGGTCTTCGTGTAGCATCCATACTGGCTTGCAAGCTACACTCTGCTGAGTGCTAAGGGCGTCAGGACCCAAGTCTTTCTGCAATTACTGACGGGGTGCAGTGAGACGGCTCCTTGCCCTTGAAATGTATCCCAACCTAATGCCTCTCAAGTTAGGGAGATGCACCCTCTCACGCTCTTGTCAGAGTTTAGCCTCTCCAAGCTGGATGCTAAAGCTTGAATTGTCAGTCTCCAACTCTGTAGTCTGTCGCCCCATGAGATTGTAGGTGACGGGGGTCTGTGCCTCCCCACTGCAGGATTGGCTGGACCAAACCAGAAGCCAGAAATGACTAAGGGGGCTGGGAAACAACACAGCTCTATAAGCATGTATGCCAAATCAACCACAAGGGCTCTGACAACTACATGTGGCACTACATCTTCAGAAGAAACTGCAGAACCATGTGAACCTACCGAAAAACAATCTATGATGGCTGTCATGCAGGAAGGTTTTTCTTCTATCCATAGTAAATTGGATGATAGCAATGGCACAATCAGTTCCATCAAGTTATGACTGGAGAAGACGGGTTTGCGACTTACAGAGGCAGACAATAAGGTGGGAGTAGTGGGATATAATGTCTCCTTGCTGAAATCCGATGTAGCCACTGTGAGAAACCTGAAGGTGTCTCAGTCACTTGTCCCCAGGGATCTGTCATCCAGGTGGCCAGGACACGGCCATCGCTATTAGATCCAGTTCCGTGGGTGGACCAGTGCAGGAGGATCACCTGGATCCGGGGTCTTCAGGGAGTGAAACTGGGACACCGAAGGGACGAAGGGAGAGACGCGGTATCCTCTTCTTTATGACATCTTCCCCCACCATGTCCAGTAGGATACTTCAAAACTCTACTCCCCTTTTCCAACACAAACAACTTCTTATCCCATGAGCGATAACAGACTAACATCAGAGCCGTTTACCTGACATGTTCCAACACAAGGGTCAGGCAGAGTCAGGCAATTGCCAACAACTACAAACACCTGACTGCCCTTCCCCTTCCCCACTGGGATAAAAGGCAGAGCACAAGAGCACACTCCAAGCAAGGCCGAATGCACGAGGACAAAGCTATTCCAGGACGGCAGTTCAAAAGTAGGAGAAAGGCGGCGAGACCTGAAAGCACATCAAAGAGGGAGTTGCCCTTGCTCTTTTGAACCCAGACCAATGAAGCCTCTGACAGAAGAAACATAGGACCGGGATTCGCAACTGGCAAATGGTGTGACGGATGTCAGCGGTACATGGAACACTCCCGCACTGATATACAGGGCAGGGAGATGCGGTGGCCTTTGCGGTACCGTTCTTTACTCCAGCGGCAAAAGAAACACCAACCAGTTCAGCACAGCCTGTGAGTCAGAAGCACCTGTTAGTGGGCTGACTGTGTTAGACTCAAGGTTGCAGTGGCAACATTAAGAAGATTAAGAGACAGAAGCCCTTTGTGAGCGAACTTGGTACCAGAGTTAGAGTGGTCCGGCACCATGTCGGCGCTTGTTCAGCGGTCTCTAACTGGTATTCCTCTCCTGAACAAAGTGACTGTATTGAATTAAATGGGTAATTCAAATACCACTAGCAAGAGGCCACAGGGAAGGCCAACGTGAGGTTTCAAGGTGGTCATACAGGGGTCAAGCAAAACCACTTGTACAATTGAAAGTCCTTGAAATGTTACAAAAGTTTGATGATTGTAGGTTTGTGAACACGACTGAGGGAAATGTGAGACAGGCGTTTGCGCCCGGCGGAAGGGAACACTGTGCAAATAAGTTATACTGCATAAGCATGCCCTTGCTGCAGGCTAACAAAGTGACCCAGCGAGACGTGATCACCCTTCGGAAGTCTTGGTTTAAGGTTGGTAAGTGCTGTGGAAGGTCTTAGCCCGGATGAGGGCGACCTAACTAAAAGGTGGTTATTTAAAAAGACATAGAGACTTTTGAATATTACAAATAAGGTACTTGAGTGAAAGACGATAGCAAACCTGATTGAGGGATGTCAAGAGAAGTGAAGAAGCTAAGTGAACAACATTGTGACGAGTATAAATCTGACTGAAGGTTGACCACAGAGAATGGTTGGTCTGAGCCAAAATGAGGGTGGCTAACCACTAACAGAGGGATCGGAGCCCGGCTGCGGGGGATCCAAGGGTGAAGAGTAATCACCCAACATGAAGGTTACCAGGATGAACTGTGTGTTTTGTTGTCCTGGCATATTAGGCCCTCAGAAGCAAGAGACTTTGTATGAGAAGAAACTTTAACACATAAGGCCCTGATATCGAGAAAAGGAACTTTAAGCTCCTGCAGGAGAAACCAAGGAGTGTGCTGCTCTGAAGAGTTCCACCTTGTCACATGCAAAAATGGTGGGAAAGGTAGACCCCGGTCATAACATCTTGACCATCATTTTGTGAACACTTCTTTCTTTTCTTATGAATGAGTGTAGGGCCCTTTGGGCATCATATATGCAATGGATGGGGATGCAGTTTAACTCTGACACCAAATAATCAAACCAACTCAGGAAGATGACAAAGGTGCAGTTTTATTAACAATTATCTAAAACAGGGAGTTACAACAGACATCAACAAACGTTCACTCGAGCTCTCAACGAAATTCACATAAAAACATCCTTTCATTCACATAATACATCAGATGAGACATCATACTATGTGGCAAATAAGAAAAGGCTACAAGGGGTTGTAATAGGTACAAGGGGAACATCTAAGTAGACCTTCTATAAAGGATTGGATTTGTCAAGGTGGTCATACTCGGGTCAAGAAAAACCCCTTGTACAATGGAAAGTCCTTGACATGTTGCAAAAGTTTGAGGACTGCAGGTTTGTGAACCCACCTGAGGGAATTGTGAGACAAGCGTTTGTGCCTGGCGGAGGGGAACATTGTGCAAAATAGTCATTGTGAATAAACATGCCCTCACCACAAGCTAACAAAGTGACTCAGCGAGACATGATTGCCCTTTGGAAGTCTTTGCTTTAGGTTGTCTAGTGCTGTGGAAGGTCTGAGCCCGGATGAGGGGGACCTAACTAAAAGTTTGTTGTTTAAAATGACTTTGAGACTTTTGAATATTACAAATAAGGAACTTGAGTGAAAGACGAAAGTGAACCTGATTGAGGAACATCAAGAGAAAAGGGTGAAGATGCTAAGTGACCAACATTGTGACGACAAGTATGAACCCGACTGAGGGATGTACACAGTGAATGGTTGGTCTGAGCCCGATTGAGGGAGGCTAACCACCAAGTGGAGGATGGGAGCCTGGCTGAGGGGGATACAATGGTGACGAGTAATCACCCTAAGTGAAGGTTACCAGAAGGAACTGTGTGTTTTGTTGTTTTGGCATATCAGGCTATCTGAAGTAAGAGACTTTGCATGAGAAGAGACTTGAACGTAGAAGGCCCTGATATAGAGAAAAGGAACTGTAACCTTGTGCAGGAGAAATCAAGGAGTGTAATGTGCACAAGAGTACCGCCTTGTCCCGTGCAAATAAACGTGTGCAGGAGAAATCCAGGAGTCACTGTGCACAAGAGTACCGCCTTGTCCCATGCAAATAACGTGGGCAAGGGAGACCCTGGCCATGACATACTGACTATCAATGTGAACACTTCTTTCATTTCTTGTGAACATTATCCCATACTGTTTTGTAGCATAGCGGTAAGGATTGGCAATAGGTTTTCTTAGTATAGGCCCTTTTTATTTGACTAGACTCCACTAGGACTGTATTATTACTAGTTGTTGGCCGTAGCTTGTTCCCATCTTAGTTTTAGGTTTTGATTAGGTGTTTATCTCACCCATTTTCATAGCTTAATAAACACCCTTGAACTGTGATCGCTTGTGTCTGTCTTGCTTTGATGGCATGCCATTCTTACACCGCCTTGAATAAGCAAGTCCAAAATTCTACCAGAAAGAAAGTTGACCTTGAGTCCAGATCGTGCCGTACTAATTTTTTAATAACTTGTGTCCCTGAAAACAATCTATATGGCTCTATGGAGGATTTCGTGGAGCACATCATCTTCTCCCTGCTTGGCAAACCCAATCTGTTCCCACAGTTTGCGATTGAGCATGCACCCTGATCCCTGGAACCCAAGCCGAAGCCTCGAGCACCACCTTGCCCGACAATTTCCCTGTTATTAAACTATTGTGACACAAACACTATCCTGCAGCAGAACTCTTCTTAGGCTCCAGTAGAGTACATATCTTCCTGGACTTTTCCATAGCTGTACAGCAGGAGAGGAGAACATTCCTTGCAGTGAAAAAAAGTTTCAGGGAACTCAGCATGACATATCCATTGTTATAACCTACTAAGCTACGCAATGAATATAGCAGCAAAATTAATTTCTTTAAAATTCCTGAAGAGTCCATGAAATTCCTGGACGAACGGTCTGCCACACCATGAGGCTCTTCCACTTACCTTTTATTTTTAACATGTCTTTTTCAGACTACTCACATTAATGAGTTCTGTGATTTGGAGATAGCCTGGTTCTGGGAGTCACTACTGGATAGATGTGGTTGCATTCTATGTATGGTGGTGATTTCACACCCCATTCTTTTTCTTGTATCTGATGCAGGAGAAATATTTCTGCTTAACACTATATTCTGCAATAGCTGTTGGAGGGCCCGGCCTGACAACCATGCCCTGGCCTCCCCGTGCAGAGTTTGATTGGATGGTTAATCCGGGGGAACTATCTTCCTGTTTGGGGGAAAGATGAGGGTGGTGGGTGGGGGAGTTATACTGGTGATTGATACTGATTTTGATTTTGAGTATTTCTAACGCGCACCTAGGAAACTAAATTGCATTTGGGCGCAGATGTTTACTAAGATTTGTATCGATCAGGGTGATCAAAGTATTCATAATGTAACGGCTGGTTGTGGGATGTTTTTTATCCACGCATCCAAGCCCTACCTCAAAACTGTGCAGTACTGACATGGAAAACATCATGATGGCCAGAGCTCCCCAGAAAATGCACAGGAAAATCCCATTTTGCCTATTTTGCCAAAAGCAAACCCATAACTGTTGGGAATTCATTTTCTTAAATGCCAAAAAGGGGTGCAGTACCAGTACTCACCACTATCCAAAAGCCGGCGTTTTAAAACAACACCCGATTTTACTTTTTTGTATAAAACTGAATAAATGAACCCAAAGCAGGCCAAAGAAAGACTTACTGAGAGGTGGATACAATGTAAAGTTATATTCTGAAGTGACTTGAAGGTTTATAACAAGACTGGCTGAGCTGTGGATTTCAGCAGTTTAAGTACATTTGGACTGAAAGACACTAAAAATCTAAATGTTTAAATTGACTGAGTGACCTACTTTTGAGTGTCACATAGGTTTCAATTGTTTAAATGTCATAGTTTTAAACTTAGAATCAGCATTCTAGCTGCATATGTAAAAATGTTCAGTTTTATTTGAATGCAGAAGACTGGGGAACAGAAATGACATGTAGCTAAAAACTGGCTTAAAGAGATTCCAATTTTGCCTGGCAACTACCCCCCATCAGGAGTGAAACTTGAGTCACAGCTGTGTTCCCAGGCCTATCTGCCTTTTGCTGGCCACACTAAGGATATGCCATCTCTCTGATAATTGAATTAAGGGGAGCCCCCACAGAATACAGGAGCTCTGAACAATGCAACCCCCTTCACCCAGGCAGATGGTTTATTGCAGATGTCGTAAATGTAGCTTCCTCCTGGAAGGGAAGGGGAGGGGCACTGCCTGTGAGAGCAAGCTGGCTTGGCAGAACTGGAAAAACCAGAAATTCAACCTTGTGCTGGGGGGAAACCACACCCCTTTGGGGCCAGAACATAACTCTAAAAAGATGAATAACTCATAGTACGGACTTGTGAAAATTATTTAAATGATACCATAATTCTTGTGATTTTTCTGCCCACATTTTAAGACGTGTTAGGACCCGGTGGTATGTTCGGGGGGGGTTTTAGCAGAAAAGAGGATATTACTCAAAATGTGTGCATGTGAAAAATCTGACACTTCATCAACTAATGTCCATACTCCTTGCGCACATGTGTGTAAATTTGGGGTAATGTCCGGTATTGCAAACCAGTTCAAAAGTGCAAAATATTGCCATTTCTGAATGCAAGCCCCCAGGAAGAGCAGAGTTTGAACAGGGGATACCTCCTGTGATATGTGAGGGGTGCATGTAATTTTAAACAATATGTACCTCTGCAAATATGTATTTGGTTCAAATCTAGATTTGTGTGCAAGTTGACAGGAGGAGTGGGCTTTCTGCAGGCTGTAAAATGACATCACTCTGACACAACTTAGCTCCCCCAATCAGGGGAGAAATGAAAGCTTGGCCAATGATAAGTGGAGAGGGGTAGAGCCTAGTGATGCTGCACACACACCCATTTTCAAAACACATAAAAGCAGACAGACAGGACAGATAGGGACCTTCAATTCCATTTGCTGCAACGCGCTCTGCCGGACCATACCACATCCAAAAAGATCCAGACTTCAAATCCAACAATCTCCAGAATCCAGAGAGAGAGCTGACCCAGATCACTGTGAAGTGCAGAGACCAGAGTCCAGTCTAAAACCTGACCAAATCCGTGGCGAGGCCCATTTAATTCAAGAATATAGTGTGAGTACCTAGCAAAACTGTGCAGAACCAATCTCTTAGTTAAAATAATATAATTCAATCTATTTAATCTAAGTAGAACTGCCTCCTAACTGTCACCTGTCATTTGCAAAGCTGTCACTTGTCATTTTCTTGTTGCAAGCTGCACTTGTCTTTTTGAACTTTAAAATTTCAAATCTGAAAAACGACCTTTATTTAATCGCTCATATCTCCGTAACCGTTTGTGCTAGAGACTTGCAGTAACTTTCCTCAGAAAGCTTAGAATCGTGGCTTTTCTACAAACCTAGAACCGCATTCATACCCCCTATAGTTTTGCCGCAATCGTGAAAAACGCACTCGCGAATTTACCACGATTTGCAAATTTCTCCACATGTGAAAACAGAAGATTCTTTGCTTCCGTTGCAAAAATTCGTTTGCTACCTGACAACCATTATAGAGCATTGCTAAAGTGATCCTGAACTCATCCCAAGTATATTTCACTCACCCTGAACCTCCTAAAGGGAATTAAAACCATTTTTAGCATATTTTTCACTTCATTGCCAGCACATATAAAAGCATTTTGGGCCTGTGTTTAATACTCCGATCTGTAATCTAAGCTTGCTGGGGTGAACTGAATTACATTTGATTGCATTTCTGAGAACTGTGTGCTTTCCTTCCATTCCTTGCATTGCATAAAAGGGGGGGGTAAATTGTCCAAGAAAGTGATTACATTGTTTTGTTGAAATCATATTGAGTATTTCTGTACTGCATTTTCATTCCACCTTGCATCCATTTGAAACCATAAAGTATTGTTGCTATCTTATCCATCCTATAACCACTCATCATTGATTATAAAGAAGTGTGCTAGTGCCAGATTCTCCGTTGTTAATCTTTATCATATCAGATTAAGTGTGCTATTCAATTATTAATTTATTCTAAAGTGTGATATATATATATCTATTGTTTAAACTATCAATTAAACCTTTTAACTTGCAAAACAGAACTACTTCTTGGCTCAGTGGGGTCAGGAGGATTCCAAGAGAGGGGTGTTATATAGGGGTAGTCATCCAGAACGCATGAACTGGACATAAAGATATATTAATAAGGGTTTCCATTCAGTATCCCAGACTAGGCATTGACTTAGCTGTAGTGTTGAATTGAATCCTCTTACAAATTGGGGGCTCGTGCCGGACGTTTGGATTAGATCTATCACTTGTGCAGATTAATACAGTGTGCCAGCTGACCAGATACACATATCCGGTCGGATCACCACGCTGTGTTACGCTGTAAAGCACTCCTCAAAGGAACGCTGTAAGAAAAAGTTCTGTTTTGCAGAAATAAAATACTAATTTCTGTAAGTCAGGACAGAGACCAATCTCTAGAATGACGACCTTGGTAGATATGAAAATAGCCAGAGAGCACTTCTTACATAAGTTATATGTGAGAGGTGAGTGGACTCGCCAGGACCGCATGGTCTGGTTGCAGGCCATCACGCAACAGGTCACTGAAACCGGGTCAGATATATGGGGCGATCAGGGTCCCCTAAATGTGGCCCTGAGTGAACTATACATGGCTCCTAAAGCTAAGGATGAGCACAACAAGATTGCCAGGGTAGCGGCATATTTATATTTACATATGGGAGCCATGCAGGACAAATGTGCTGAAGGCCAAGATTTGGCGAGTAGGCAACTGCTGGCATTACAGAAGGCCCAATCTGATCTGGACTCTTCTGAGCAGAGGCTGCAGAGGAGCTAGGAGTCAGAAAATGATAGTAGGCAGTATATCATTAAAATAAAAGAGGACATGGATATACTGCAACAGGAAAAGGCTGACCAGGATACCAGATTTCTGGCCTTGCAGAAGGAGTACCAAGAAGGTTTGGACTCCCTACTGCAGAGCCAGAAAAAGCTGGAGCAACAGTTAGATTTCAATAGGGTATGTGCTGAGCAGGTAGTCACCCTGTAAAGCCACCTAGATAGGGAGAAGGCAGAAAGCAATAAACTGATCCTGAAAGACCTGGATACCCAGGCAGAGTTTGATCAGGAGCGCCAGAAAGCTGGTGCCTTCCAAAGGCAAAGGGACGACCTGGCGGCACAGATGCAGGCTCTTAGTCAGGAAAGGGATACCTTAGGCCAGGAAGTCTGCCACTTAAAAAGGAAAATGGAAGAAAATCACCTGGCCCTCCAGGGACTGGGTGACCTCCAAAAAGAACACCAGAACTTGTTAGAGCACACCAGGAAGGTGGAGGATGCTCTGGCAAGAAAGGAGCAGGCCAATAGGGACACAGCTCAGGAGGTAACCCTCCTGCAGCAAAGACTGGCCCAGTGCTCCAGGACCAATCAGGAAATGCAGAGAGTGAATGAGGCTCTCTGCCAGCACAATGATAGGCTCCAACAACAGGTAGCGATGCAAGGGAGACTGATAGAGTATAGTAAGGCCTTAACTGAGGAATTGAAGGCCCAGGCTCTTGCATTGCAACAGGGAGCAGGGGCGGATAGAGATGAGGTTTGCTGGGAAAGAGAAACTCCTGAGCATAACCCCATGAGCCCTAGTACCAGAGGCCTTTATTTCTCTCAGTCCCTGGACTCTGCCACCCCCATGTCCCCTGGCGCACATGAGCACAGGGCCACAGGGATGGCAGATTACTATCCAGCCAGAAGCATGGGGCTCATAGGCCAGTACCACCCAGGAATGGAGGGGTGGGCATCCGGGTATGGGCACCCAAGCACAGTGCAATTTGATGGGTAACCCCAGGTGAGTAGGCCCATTAAGGGCATCCTGAAAACCTCTGCCCAGTTAGGTCAGTGGGGGGGGTACCCATCAAATCCTGGCAGCAAGGAGGGATCTGAAGACTCCTCTGAGCGGTACAGGACACAGGAGACCAGGTCCCCACATTCTGCCAGCCATTCCCAGGCTCGCAGAATCCGGGAAAACCTGGAAGAACAGACGGGAACCTCTGGGAGCAGTGCCTCTGAGTCAGAAGATGAATGGACCAGGGTTACCCGAACCAAAAAGGCCAATAAGGCAAAAAGGGCCTTGCTTAAGGACCCATTGAAGCAAATAAAGGCAATAAGGAGTGTCATCACGCCTTATCACAAGAACGCCAAGTACTCTGTTTGGGAGCACTTAGAGTTGTTTGAGCAAATGATGGAGACTTTCCATTTGAAGGACAGCCAAAGCTGTATTCAATATGTAAAGTGGACCTTCTCCCCGGAATACTCCAGTTTCTTTGCGGGGCTGGAGGACCAAAATCATTTAAGATGGTCCACCTATAAGGCGGCCATCTTGAAACATTTTTCTGTTCACAGAAATCCTCAAGAGGCTCGCAAGGCAGCCTACAATTTGCAATGTGGGGAGGATCAGGCCCCACAAGAATTTGTGCAAGAACTGAAACGTGCTTTTGCGCAGACCACCAGAAGGGTGCGCACAGACAGTAGAGAATTCATTAATACATTTTTTCATGCCTTGCCCAAATACATAATGACCCAGCTCGTGAGGGATTTTCACGAGAAAAGATCTTTAGACTGGGTCATTGAACAGGCTACCCGGATCTATGAGGTGCAGAAACCGGTAGATAGCAAAAGTAATGCCCAGAAAAACCCCAAAGCCAACAGCACCCCTGCTGCTGCCAAGGTGGCAGAGGTAAAGGTCACCCCCGTTTTAGATTTGGAGATGGGGGGGCCTAAAAACCTACCTGCACCTAATAATGCTAGTCCCAGAAGGTCCTCGGGCCAGTCACAGACAGGGAGCCAAGGAGGTAGTCCCACAAATGGGGTCCCTCGCTCTCCTGACTATGTAAGTCCCCGTTACAAGGGTAATTGACCCATCCTGGGTTATGTGTGGACTCCTCCAGCCCAAGGGGGGGGATCCAGCCAAGCACCTAACCCAGGGAACTTCCCTCCTAACTTCCCACCGGAGGGCAGAAATTCTCCAAATCCTGGGCAGAACTGTTTCCCCAGGTATCCACCCAACTTCCAGCCCCAAAATCCTCCACCCTTCTTTCCCCAATTCCCTGAGCCCAGACAACCGAATCCGGGAGAGGGGAGGCCAAGGGTGGAGGGGTATCCAAATCTTCCCAACCAGGGGTACTACCAAAGAAGGGATAGTTACCCTTCCCGGGATCAGCCCAGGGGAGAAAACAAGGCCCCGTATCAGCCTGAGCGGGTTTCCCAGTTAGAGCGCCAGGTTCAAAACATGGCGCGGGATCTGGGTCACATACTGAGGGCTCAGCAGAACCCTCAGATCGGCATGCCGGCGCAGAACGCACCCAACTGTGGACCTGGTGCTCCAGAACAATGACGGGGGCAGCACCCCGATAACTCACCGGTTCCCAGGGAGGAGGCACAAAGGGAAGGGGGGTGTAAAGCCTTGGAGGAAGCTTCCTTCCTCACTTGTAAACAGCCCCTGGAAACCCAGGAACTGGAAACAAAATCTCTTGCCCCTGAAAGTCTGCCTCCTAAGGAGCAGAGGGGGGGTAGGAGAAACAAAAGACCCAAACAGACTCAGTTTGAGGAGGAGGTACAGATCTTCCAATTTGAGGGAGAGGGATCCTCAGAGGATCCTGGGAAAAGGATCTTCTACTTCAGAGAGGTGGGAACTCCTCCCAAAGAAAAATGGGTCCCTAGGGATGCAAATCCAGACTGGGGAGATGTGGAGACTGAGCTACCGCCGCCCACCATCTCAGAACCAACCGCAAGAAAATCCCCTGGTTCAAACCCATCCTGGTGACTGCCTCCAAAAAGGGGGGGGCGGCCCGGAACCGGAGCCAGGGCAACCCACAATGGCTCTGATATCCAGTTGCGAACTTTTTCTTTCAGATTCCCAAGGCTCTCGACAGAATTCTGCCCAAATCTCTTCGCTAGCGATGTCCAAAACCAGAAAGTTAGCCCACCAGTTGTCCAAAAATGTGCATTATCTGTGCCCCCTTGATGAGAAGGAGGGAAGATACTATGCCCCGGTACAAGTACAGGGGCAGGGTACAATTTTGGCACTGGTGGACACTGGATCTCAAGCTACCCTTCTGTCCAGAAGGGCCTTTGATGAACTGAATGCAGGAAGGGGAGGGAATTACCAAATTCCTCTCACCTCTCTTCCTGGACAACTGCAGAACTTTGACGGGAAGGAAATTCCCATTGAGGGGACTGCAGACTTGGACATTAAAATTGGGCGACACAAGTTGAAACACCCGGTCATAGTTGTGACTCCAGAGGGCACCCCTTGTTTACTGGGGAATGACCTCCTGAGGAGGTTGTCACCCCTAATAGATTGCGTAAACAAGGTCCTCTGGACCCAGACTAGCCGACCAATTAAATTAAAACAGAGTGTCAACCATGTTAGTTTAAACGGCACCTGCCACATGGTTGAACAAAAACCTGACCAAGTAGAATTTCACTTCCAGAATAGCCAAATTCCAGACGTGACAGTAATAGCAGTAGGACAACAGACTGGTGATGGAGGGTCCTCTCTATTTCTGAAAATCAACCTTCCTTCCAGTCTAAAGTGGTACTCCACATTGGAAGAAAACACCGTGAGATTCTATACTAATCCACAATCAGAAACTCCCACTCCAATAGTCCAGAAAGATGTGATATCAGCTCAGAGCCTGGCTGATATTCAGCAAATTGGAGAGCAGTTGTTCATCCCTGTCCAATTAAATGATGGGAAGGACTCTGTTCTCGCCCGAGTGTGTGTGAACAACGGTAAGAGCTTCATCAGCGAAGCCATGTTCCGCCAACTCCCAAAAGATCCAGCCATTCCCACATTCAAACTGATAGACAAATGGGAAATGGACCTGGAAGCGCCTAATTCCAAACATCTCCTGCCAAGCAGGTGTATGCTCAAAATCTCCATTGGCAACAAGAGCATAGTCCACAATTGTTGGGTCATGCGAGACGTCCCTGCCGCCTTTTACTTAGGCAGTGACATTCTCAATCGCTTTGCCATTAGTTTGGACCTAATAAACTTCAAAGCTTGGTCCCGATTAGCGGATAATCCCATGGGCTTTGATGATCCAGAAAAAGCATTTAGGTCAGCTCAATTGCTACCTTATGCAGTTGAAATTCAGGTTAAAGAGGAAGTCACCATCCCAGAAAGGACCCGACAATTCTCCCTGGAAGTGAAAGTTAAAAGGGGACAAGAGTTGAAAAACCCTGATGCTTACATACATCTAATTGCTTCTCTCCAACAGAAAGGGTTGGGGGTAAACCCAACACCATTAGTCAACATAGAACATGACACCATTCTAATAGAGGTGGATAACAGCGACTTAAAGAGTATTACTCTAGCCGCAGGCACCATTATTGGAATGGCGGTTGATGACCGACATTTTTCCATAGATTTAGGTAATGAACTGTTAGGGCCAATCCCCAAGGACTGCTTTGACAGTGACAGTAATGACAATACAGCACCAGACAGGATTTTTGCCCGGCATGGGGGGAACTTCCTGGTGTACACTTCCTGCCCCTATGGTAAGGAAGATGTGACTTGTGACATCAGGAGGGATGAGGTGATTTTCCAGGTCCATGAGGGCTGCCTTTCCCACCTGAAGCCTCCAGTCCAAATTAGCACTCTGACCAGGGACTTCTCCACCCAGCTGGAGGAGACCGCTGAAATAGCCAAACCAGAAGTCTTTCCAGGCTTCAGGCAGATGGTGGAAGAGAGAGTCAACCTAGCTGATGCCTGTGTGACTATGGAACAAAAGCAAAAGTTGAAACAAGTTTTCTTGGATTTCCAAGATCTCTTTGCGGTAGACTCATATGACTGCGGTCGCACTGACATCCACACAACAACAATCCCCACGGACCCTGGCATGACTCCAGTGTTTGGGAAGCAATATCGCTTGCCTCTCGCATCAATGGAGTCCCTTACTGAAATAATTAAGAACCTTGAGTCCCGGGGAATAATCCGTCCAGTCCACAGCACCTTCAATAATCCGGTGCTGGGAATATTAAAGCCAAACGGCCAGTGGAGACTCTGTGCTGACCTCAGGGAGCTCAACAAACGGGTCTATACTTCCCGATGGCCTCTGCCCTACATTGACCAAGGGCTGGCCCAGATCCAGGGGTCACAGGTATTCACTGCAATAGACCTGACCAATGGATATTGGACTGTGCCTGTCAGTAGGGAGGACCAATACAAGCTGGCTTTTACCTTTGGGGGCCAGCAGTACACATGGACCCGGACTCCCTTCGGATACCTCAACTCCGGCAATGAATTCAACATTTTTCTACACAAGGCCATGCCCGACTTGGGTGCGAGGGGTAACCTGGCTTATGTAGATGATGTCCTCATCAAAAGCTCAACTGTGGAGGAACACATAGCGGAGATCCGTTATGTTCTGACACAGTTGAGGGCCGCCGGAGCAAAACTTTCCTTTCAGAAAGCACAGTGGTGTAGAACCCGTGTTAATTTCTTGGGGCATGAGATTACTCCTCAGGGTCTCTGTCCCCAGGAAAAGAAAGTGGAAGCACTTCAGAAACTGAAAGACCCCACAACTCTGCGAGAACTAAGGAGCCTCCTTGGACTGACTAATTACAGCAGAAAGTTCATTGAGGGCTACGCAGAGATCACCAGACCCCTGATTCATCTCCTGAAGGGGGGGGGGTCAAGTGGGAATGGGGTCCAGAACAAACTGAGGCAGTAAGACAACTCAAGAGAAGCCTCTCACAAGCGCCTTGCCTAGCTTACCCTGTCAGAAACAAGGAGTTCTTCCTGGAGACGGGGTTCTCTAATACGTGCTTGACTGCAGTATTATACCAAAAGCATGACAAGGTCAATAAAGTAATCTCCTATGCGAGCAAAACTTTATCCTCTGTGGAGGAAAAATTCAACGATTGTGAGAAGGCACTCCTGGCAACGCTGTGGGCATTGAAGAATTACCGCCTCTGCAAAATCTCCAAAGTGACAGAATCCGGGCCGGAAATGTGAGTAATTCCCGAATTACTTCCTGGATTCTGTCAATGCAAGGCTTTCCTGTGGAGGTCAGATATGGCCAAAACAAGAAGAGTCCCCTCGCGCAAGGTCTGGCTGACTTGCATGATTGTGCCAGAGAAAACTGTCTCGAGGACGAAAGTCTGAAAATCAAGGACAACATGGAGGCATACCTTAATTCCCCCCACAAAGTCTTTGAAGAGGACAAGTGTGAGGGAATGCCCACTGTCTATGTGGAAGGATGCTCGTACCATGTTGACAACAACGGGGAGAAAGAACTGGTGGCCGGCGTAGGGAATGCATGGGTGAATGAGTCCCCAGAACCCTCCGCTGGATACAAAATTGGTCCCCGAAGTAGTCAGGTGGCAGAATTGATGGCTGTGCATCAGGCCATCCTCGCTGCTGTCCAGCATCAACTCCACGAACTGGTCATAATCACAGATTCCGATTATGTACGGAACGGGTTCATGGAGCACCTGGTTAATTGGAAAACCAGAGGCATGTTATGTGCTAACAACAAACCCTTGAAACATGGGAAGTTGATCCAAAACATTGATGATCTGGTCACCTCGAATGAGATGACCATCTATTGGAAAAAGATCAAGGGTCATTCCAAAGTAGAGGGACCAGACAAAACTGGAAATGACTTAGCTGATCAGCTGGCCAAAACTGGGGCCATCCAAGGGGATCTAATTGAGATTGAGTCCCTGTTGGGGGAAATCCAGGTCACTGCTATCACTAGGTCCCAGACAAATGCTCACAATGACCTTTCAAGTGCACAATGGAGTAAGGAGACCCCTGATGCTGATTTGATTACCGCTCAGAAGGGGGATCCAATAATTGGTAAATTTTACCAGCACCTTGAGGACCCTGAGAACTTTCCCCTGACGGATACCGATTATATTGGGAAAGAGGACCTAAGAGTGTTGATGAAATGTCCAAAAATGTTCCGAATCCAAGACAGTGTGCTGGTAAGGAAATCCAAAGCTGGCCACGATCAGTGGGTGGTTCCTACCGCATTCCGAAGCCTGATGTTAAGTCACGCCCATGATGCGGCCACCGCCGGTCATAGGGGGTTTCACACAACATTGGAAATCTTAAGAGAGGTTGCATACTGGCCACACATGGGGCAGGACCTCGACCAATATTTGAAGGGGTGTCTTGTGTGTGCACAATTTCAGCCATCATCCCTCACGCACCGTGCGCCTCTCCAAAAGAGGGGGATGACACTGCCATGGTCAGATTTACAAATCGACTTTGTAGGCCCTGTGATTCGCTCCGCGAGGGGGAATAAGTACATGTTGACCGTCACATGCTTGTTCACCAAGTGGGTGGAATGTCTCCCAGCCCCAAATTGCAAGTCAGAAACCGCAGCTGCCTTGATATTTAACCACATCTTTTCCCGTTTTGGTCTACCTCAAAGGATTGAGTCAGACAGGGGTAGCCACTTCACTAGTGAAGTAATGACAAAGATGTGGGAGATACTGGGGGTCAAAAGGAAGTTGCATATTGCTTACAGGCCAGCTTCTTCTGGGGCAGTAGAGAGATATAACCGAACCATTGTGAGCATATTAAAGAAGTTTGTGGCAGATTCTGGGCCAAGTTGGGATATCCGATTACCTCTGGTCCTAATGGCCATCAGATCTACCCCTTCATCTGCAACCAAAATGTCACCATTTGAGTTGATGACTGGACGCAAGATGGTGCTTCCGCAGCATTTGCTCTACAGGACCCAAGAGCAGACACTAATAAATGCCTCCACAACTCATGAGTATGTGGAGAATTTAAGGAAACACCTCCAACATGCTTTTGCTTACGCTCAGCGGAATCTAGAAAGATCGGCTGATAGCATGAAGACCCACTATGACCTGAAGACTTCCAGGAAGGAATATCAGGTGGGGGACCGGGTCTATCTATACAACTTCCAAAGAAACCAGGCAAAACAGCGGAAATTCTTGCCTACATGGAAGGGACCCTTTGAGATCATCGACAAGATCTCCCCTGTGGCCTACAAAATCCACATCCCCAAAGGTCCTTTGGCAGCGGGGGAAGACAAGTGGGTCCACATAAACCAGTTGAAATGTTGCCATCCCAGGCACACTCTGCAACAACTGGAGGAATCCTCTGGAATCCTAGCGGGTACTGTCTCAGACTAATTCAGTTCCAACCATAAAACATACCACATCTAGTCTCTAAAATATTGTGATTTGCATGAAACTGTCTCTTAGTTATACTGTTTTTTTTTTTCAAAATAAGAATGTAATGTTTTGTTATGATGAAATGCATATGCTGCCCCACTATCTCAACAGTGGTGGAAAAATGTCTATGAATAGGTATTGCCGTTCTTCCTTTGTCGTCCTAGGAGAAAGAAAACCTGCAGACGGGACAAGGAGGACGATCCGGAGACTGGGAGGATGACGCAAGGGGGCCCAGAGTACCGCCCAATATTCCCATCAGGACCGGCGAGGAGAACCGATCGATCCGACCGGATGGAGAAAAAGATGCTGAACTGTGCCATCTATTGGAAGAAGATGAGGAAACATCCCAGGTCTTGCGAGTCCCATCAGTGAAACAGAATGGCCATCGTAAGAGGGGGGATGTTTTTATCCACGCATCCAAGCCCTACCTCAAAACTGTGCAGTACTGACATGGAAAACATCATGATGGCCAGAGCTCCCCAGAAAATGCACAGGAAAATCCTATTTTGCCTATTTTGTGAGCTCAGAGGGGCAATGCTGATTGCCAAAAGCAAACCCATAACTGTTGGGAATTCATTTTCTTAAATCCCAAAAAGGTGTGCAGTACCAGTACTCACCACTATCCAAAATCCGGCGTTCTAAAACAACACCAGATTTTACTTTTTTGTATAAAACTGAATAAATGAACCCAAAGCAGGCCAAAGAAAGACTTACTGAGAGGTGGATACAATGTAAAGTTATATTCTGAAGTGACTTGAAGGTTTATAACAAGACTGGCTGAGCTGTGGATTTCAGCAGTTTAAGTAAATTTGGACTGAAAGACACTAAAAATCTAAATGTTTAAATTGACTGAGTGACCTACTTTTGAGTGTCACATAGGTTTCAATTGTTTAAAAGTCATAGTTTTAAACTTAGAATCAGCATTCTAGCTGCATATGTAAAAATGTTCAGTTTTATTTGAATGCAGAAGACTGGGGAACAAAAATGACATGTAGCTAAAAACTGGCTTAAAGAGATTCCAATTTTGCCTGGCAACTACCCCCCATCAGGAGTGAAACTTGAGTCACAGCTGTGTTCCCAGGCCTATCTGCCTTTTTGCTGGCCACACTAAGGATATGCCATCTCTCTGATAATTGAATTAAGGGGAGCCCCCACAGAATACAGGAGCTCAGAACAATGCAACCCCCTTCACCCAGGCAGATGGTTTATTGCAGATGTCGTAAATGTAGCTTCCTCCTGGAAGGGAAGGGGAGGGGCACTGCCTGTGAGAGCAAGCTGGCTTGGCAGAACTGGAAAAACCAGAAATTCAACCTTGTGCTGGGGGGAAACCACACCCCTTTGGGGCCAGAACATAACTCTAAAAAGATGAATAACTCATAGTACGGACTTGTGAAAATTATTTAAATGATACCATAATTCTTGTGATTTTTCTGCCCACATTTTAAGACGTGTTAGGACCCGGTGGTATGTTCGGGGGGGTTTTAGCGGAAAAGAGGATATTACTCAAAATGTGTGCATGTGAAAAATCTGACACTTCATCAACTAATGTCCATACTCCTTGCGCACATGTGTGTAAATTTGGGGTAATGTCCGGTATTGCAAACCAGTTCAAAAGTGCAAAATATTGCCATTTCTGAATGCAAGCCCCCAGGAAGAGCAGAGTTTGAACAGGGGATACCTCCTGTGATATGTGAGGGGTGCATGTAATTTTAAACAATATGTACCTCTGCAAATATGTATTTGGTTCAAATCTAGATTTTTGTGCAAGTTGACAGGAGGAGTGGGCTTTCTGCAGGCTGTAAAATGACATCACTCTGACACAACTTAGCTCCCCCAATCAGGGGAGAAATTAAAGCTTGGCCAATGATAAGTGGAGAGGGGTAGAGCCTAGTGATGCTGCACACACACCCATTTTCAAAACACATAAAAGCAGACAGACAGGACAGATAGGGACCTTCAATTCCATTTGCTGCAACGCGCTCTGCCGGACCATACAACATCCAGAAAGATCCAGACTTCAAATCCATCAATCTCCAGAATCCAGAGAGAGAGCTGACCCAGATCACTGTGAAGTGCAGAGACCAGAGTCCAGTCTAAAACCTGACCAGATCCGTGGTGAGGCCCATTTAATTCAAGAATATAGTGTGAGTACCTAGCAAAACTGTGCAGAACCAATCTCTTAGTTAAAATAATATAATTCAATCTATTTAATCTAAGTAGAACTGCCTCCTAACTGTCACCTGTCATTTGCAAAGCTGTCACTTGTCATTTTCTAGTTGCAAGCTGCACTTGCCTTTTTGAACTTTAAAATTTCAAATCTGAAAAACGACCTTTATTTAATCGCTCATATCTCCGTAACCGTTTGTGCTAGAGACTTGCAGTAACTTTCCTCAGAAAGCTTAGAATCGTGGCTTTTCTTCCGCATTCCCCCTATAGTTTTGCCGCAATCGTGAAAAACGCACTCGCAAATTTACCGCGATTTGCAAATTTCTCCACGTGTGAAAACAGAAGATTCTTTGCTTCCGTTGCAAAAATTCGTTTGCTACCTGACAACCATTATAGAGCATTGCTAAAGTGATCCTGAACTCATCCCAAGTATATTTCACTCACCCTGAACCTCCTAAAGGGAATTAAAACCATTTTTAGCATATTTTTCACTTCATTGCCAGCACATATAAAAGCATTTTGGGCCTGTGTTTAATACTCCGATCTGTAATCTAAGCTTGCTGGGGTGAACTGAATTACATTTGATTGCATTTCTGAGAACTGTGTGCTTTCCTTCCATTTCCTTGCATTGCATAAAAGGGGGGGGTGAATTGTCCAAGAAAGTGATTACATTGTTTTTTTGAAATCATATTGAGTATTTCTGTACTGCATTTTCATTCCACCTTGCATCCATTTGAAACCATAAAGTATTGTTGCTATCTTATCCATCCTATAACCACTCATCATTGATTATAAAGAAGTGTGCTAGTGCCAGATTCTCCTTTGTTAATCTTTATCATATCAGATTAAGTGTGCTATTCAATTATTAATTTATTCTAAAGTGTGATATATATATATCTATTGTTTAAACTATCAATTAAACCTTTTAACTTGCAAAACAGAACTACTTCTTGGCTCAGTGGGGTCAGGAGGATTCCAAGAGAGGGGTGTTATATAGGGGTAGTCATCCAGAACGCATGAACTGGACATAAAGCTATATTAATAAGGGTTTCCATTCAGTATCCCAGACTAGGCATTGACTTAGCTGTAGTGTTGAATTGAATCCTCTTACAAGATTTCTTGGGTTACTTAAAGAGGAACGTTTTTTATTGCCTTTCTGAAGCTTTCCAGCGATGAGCATCAGCGGATGGTAAGTGGTAGATGGTTCCATACCTTTGGACCAAATACCGAGAACCTTCAATCCCCCTTAGAGACCGGCTTAGTCTGAGGTATGGACATTAGCATTTTATCTCCCGATCTATGATCTCCGGATTGCTCAATATGGTGAATCTTAGCACTGAAATATTTTCGGACGTGATCGTAATAGCACTTGTGCATCAGACAGGCCATCTTGCACTTTACCCAATCTTCCACCATCAGCCAATGGAGAGCTCTCCGTGAGGTCGACACATGATCTCTTTTTCCCAGATGAGCTATCAGTCTAACTCCTGCATTTTGTGCCCTTTGGAGTCTCATCATCTGTTTGGTGGGAATCCCTGTCAGTAAGCTATTACAGTAGTCGAGATGGGAGTTACTCAACACCCCCTACGACCACTGAAATGATTCAAATTGCACTTGGTAATGACAAAGAAGCATTATTGCTTTGCAGACAATGTAGGGGGGCCTCTGGCGATATGCTCTCTTGGAAGCATTTCATAGATCAGTGAGAATATTTGAATTACTCTGTCACGATGGTTGAACTCACGTGTTTGAGCTGCAATGTGCAAGGGTTTGGGTTAGCTGCTCGGTGCAAAGGGGTGGCAACATTTTTGGCAAAAATAGGTTTTACAACATGTACTCTACGCAATCCCGAGGGGTGATGATCTTGCTTCACAATTCACTGACGTAAGATGACTATGACACAGACTCGACTTTGCTCAATAAAATCTAACACACCATTCAAGCATGGATGGTCACTCACTGTCTCTGTCTTAATGACGATAAGACAGAGCTACTACTCGCTGGCTCATTGGCGAGATTGAATACACTGGACGATAAGTTTACATTCTTCCTAATAGACAGCATTAACATAAAAGTCTCTAAGGAGGTAAACACCTTGGGAATCTATCTTGACTCAGCCTTAACCTTGACCAGACAAGTCAATGCCACAGCTTCTGCCACAGCATACACATGCAAACTAATCAATGCTTGCAGACCACTTCTATCAACAGCAAGCAGCATCACACTGGCAAGAACACTTATCCCATACAAATTAGATGATTGTAATGCCTTGTACCTAGGGTCCAGCAAGAACAATGTCAACAAACTCCAAATAATACATAATAATGCAATAAGAATGGCACTCAACATCCCTAGATCCCAGCATATCTCAGCCACAAGACACAATGCCCAATGGCCCTCAGTTAGAGACAAAATTGCATTCAAAACGTTAAACCTTACCCATAAATGCCTCTCCATGTCTGCCCCTACATACCTAGACTGTACATTTACCAGAAACACATCAAACCAGCCGACCAGATCCCCACAGTTACACTGCGTCAGTCCCGTGATTCAAACTCCAGAAAGCAGGTGGTGGCAGTTTCCCTTTTCTTGCGACTAAACTGAACTCCATTCCTGCCCACCTTAGATCTGAACTGTCCTTCTATGGCTTTAGGAAAAACACAAAAACCTGGCTCTTTTCACAGGATGCATAATCAACGAGCCAACCAATCAACCGTATACATACCAGCAATGCACATGTAAATAACCTCATGTATACTTAGCACAATTTGCAATGTAATGTATTTTTGGTTGTAGGTGAAAGGATCGAATACAAAGGATCGAATGACAATACTTTTGAGCCAACAGGACCGAAAAAAGGTCGAATTTGTATTTATATATTCTTTTTTCCCCCCCAAGTCCCTGTTTTTGGTGTAAAAAACACTTTTTTTTCATATACGGAAGCCAAAAAAAAAATAATTTTTGAAAAAGGCATTCAACCTTTTTTTTGGACCTTTTGACTCAAAAGTATTGTATTCGATCCTTTTGTTTTCGATCCTTTGACTGGACGCCATATTTTTCATTCAACCATTATGTAACAATATAATGCGCCCAGATACCTTAGGGTTTGGTGAAGAAAGGAAGAAAGAAAGAAAGAAAGAAAGAAAGAAAGAAAGAAAGAAAGAAAGAAAGAAAGAAAGAAAGAAAGAAAGAAAGAAAGAAAGAAAGAAAGAAAGAAAGAAAGAAAGAAAGAAAGAAGCTGCCGTTCAGGCACAAAAAGTTTCCTCAGATCCTCTGAGGCTGTATGTTCTGGTCTATGGGGTGTTGGCAGGTTGGGAGGTAATATTGCTGAATGTGTATGGCCCTAATGTGTTTGACCCTGCGTTCTATACTGAAATCACCAATATGCTGGCCCCCTACACTTTAGTACCCATATTGTGGGGAGGAGACTTTAATACCATTTTTAATGTGACTCTGGATAGGTCTGTACTGACTGATAGGGCGCTTACCAAGGCTGCACAAACGATATGTGATAGAATGGCTGATCTGTGTATGGTATACCTGTGGAGGGTTCTTTATCCAGGGGACAACACTTACACATTCTACTCCTCAGTGCATGATTCATTTTCCCAAATAGATCTCTGCCTTGTCTCTGATGTCCGTCTTGGTGGGGTTACCAAGGCGAGTTTACTGCCTAGAACATACTCTGACCAGTCTCCTGTTCTGATCACTCTTCACCTTAACAAGCTCCCTAAAACCCATATTAATTGGCAATTCAAGTCTCAGGAGGCACTGACAGATGTCGCTTTTCAAACCAACCTCCATTAACATGTAAACTTTACTTTGAGACAAATGTGAGCTCAGATCCTCGTTAGGCACCCTGTGGGAGGCCTCAAAAGCTTACATTTGTGGTATTGTGATGTCCACAGAGTTTGGGGTCCTCAAAACCATTAGGCAGGCCAATAGGGATAGGGAAGAAAACCTCTGCAGCTTGGAGCAGCAACAGTTGGCTCGCCCTACCCCTTATGTCACACTCTCACAGGGTAAGGAAGCATTAGACAGCTCCAGAGATAAGGGGCTAAACGTTTTTGGTCATGCCAGCAGTGTCAAGAATTTGCAGTGAGTGTGAATAGCTGTGCAGGCTACTTGTGCATGTGGTTCGCCAGGCAAATGGTGGTTGCTGCATCACACTCATTAGGCATGAATCTGGCACCTTAGTCCGTCCATATGTTGGCAGAGGTTAATAAGGTATTTGAAGCCTTCTTTTCAGAGTTATACATGGGCAAAGACATTTGGTCCATTGCTGACATCAACAGATTTTTGGAGGGGCTCCCACTCACACACTTATCATAAGAGGACAGTGCTCAGCTGGATCTCCCCATTTCCCTGTAGGAAATTGCTTGGGCAATTGATGCTCTACCTACTCAGAAGGCCCCAGATGGCCTTACCGCCAAATTCTATATAAACACTTCAAGTCTTCCCTGGTGCCCCATCTCCATAGGGTGTGAGTGGAAGCTCTTGAGTCCTGCATGCTTCCCAGCACTATGAGAGAAGCGATTATCAGTGTGCGACTGAAGCCCGATAAACCAGCTGAACACTGCGGTTCTTACCACCCTCTCTCCCTGATGAACTCAGATGTTAAGATTTGTGCTAGGATTTTAGCTACTCGCCTGACATCATTCACCCTGACCAATCAGGCATTATAGCCGGGTACTCTACTGTGCTCATTCTGTGCCATTTTTTCAATATTCTTTCTCAAATTGATCCAGAAGCTCAGGCTGTGGAGACCACGCCAGACATACAGAAGGCCTGTGATTCAGTTTTGTGGTGCTTTGTGTGCAGTGCTGGAGAGATGTTGGTTTGGTCTCTATTTAGCCTCCTAAATGGACGATTACTTTACACTGCTATGGTTGCTAGGGTTCACACTAACGGCATGCTGTTGGTCCCACTCTGTATAGAGTGGGGTACTCACGAAGGGTGCCCCTTGTCACCTCTATTATTCGCCATAGCTAATGAACTGTTGGCATACCTTATTGGGCAAAAGCACAAACATAGAGGCATTCGGACGGCTGGCGAGCCTGAAATCATATCCCTCTACGCAGATGACACAGTTTATGTAAGGCGTCCACAAATCCATCTGAACCTTATCATGCAAAATGTTGTTGCTTTTAGGGAGCTGTCTGGCCTGGGTGAACTGTAATAAGTCTGAAATGTTTCCTCTTACAGACGCTGTGCCTAAACCCTGCAACCAACTTGGTTTCTAGTGGGCCGCGGCTGAAATGAGGTACTTGGTGATTACTGTAACTAGGCACACACTACTTTATTTGATTGTAGCTATGCTAAATACTTAGCACGTCTCACACTTAAGCTTACGACTTGGCACAGTTGCTGTTGACGATTGCGTGAAAAATGGCGCTGCTCAAAATGACAGTCCTCTCAAAGCTTCTCTATTCTTTCAAAACATAACATTATGGTCAGGGTGCCATCAATGCTCTTGTGTGGCACTCAGGCCCGGTACGCCTCAAGTGGGATACCTTGACCACGCCTTACATGCATGGGGGGGTGTGCCGCCCCTGACTTTAAGATATATTGGCTGGCGGCACAGGTGCAATACGTGGCTTTTTGGTTTGCAAGAGATGGGTCAATTCCGCATGTCAAGCTCGAAAAGTATTCAGTGGGTGAGCAAGTTTGTATTGTACTGTATTTATAAAGTTTGAAATAAGGCCCAGGGGCATCTAGGCGATAGAGCTTTGTTCTTTATTTATTATATCTTTAGTGGTGCCCCTTGTGTTGGCAGACTCTTGCCCATTTGATCTTGTGAGCATCACTGCCCTATGCTGGTGTAAAATGTGGAACCTGTTGGGGTCACTCATCCCTACGAGGCAACTTCCCGGCTTTTCCCAGGATAGATGCAGTTACTGAGCATCGATGGACTCACAATGGATTTAGCACAATGGAGAACATGTTTCTTGATGGGATGATGATATCCCTGCGCTCACACAATGATATCCCTGCGCTCACACAATATAAGTCTTCACAAAGGCTTAAATGTATTGGCATTCATAGCGTGTTTGAGAGGAGGTGGAAGGGCTTCCCAGTTGAACCTGAGAACGATTCCATACTTGGAGACTTTATGAATGCTCATGGTTCCCGGGGCGTGGTTTCTTCTCTGTATAGTCTATTCCAAGGCTGAGTGTTGTCACCCTTAACTAAGCTCCGATCCAAATTGGCGCTCGACATGAATCTCGATATTACAGATGAGATCTTGGGTGATATGTGTGCACAGACCTGGGAGGTCTCTTACAGCTCTCGGTTTCGCCTAATACAATTTAAAGTCCTAGACAGATATCACTATACTCTGGCTCGACTAAAACTCTTTTCCCAATCCAGCGCAGACTCCTACCCTACGTGTGGGGAGGATGATGCTGGGTTCTTTCCCATGATGTGGAGTTACTCTAGGTACTGGGAAGATATCTGTACTATATATACTCACTGACATGACTGGTGGTAGACTGGATCATACCCCCATGCAATGTCTTTTCCATGTATCTGTTGTTTGGGTGGGGCATGTGCGTAAACGTGTGTATCTATGCTTGATACCTGCTATGCGATGTCTGCTGTTACACTGGTCATGGCCCATTATACCATTTACTGATGAATGGTTTCATGCTGTTGCCTGAGCCATTGATACTGAAGAACAAAGGGCTTCTATGCAGCCGGTGGGGAAGCGCCCGAAAGGACAGATGGCAAATCTTCAAAACCTACCTGGCACGCAAACAAGATAACCCTCAAACAGACTAAATAAGGTTTATGCTTGGGCTCCCCAACATGTCAGTTATGCACCTTCTTTTGGGGTTCTGTCTTCACCTATGTATGTCACCCATCATGAAATACTCTGGCGTCTCCTCAATTGCATTGTCTGTATATAAATGCGCCCTTATCTATGCTAATCGCTTTCATGTCACCTGTATTTTGATTCTGTAATGCTCTGAACCAAGTGCTTTAATAAAGAAAGTTATAAAAAAAAGAAAGTGAGGTATTTTGAGTGGCAAGACACAGTGTGAAGAGAGACATCTCGGTGGCAGATATGAAGTTGGGGTAGTGGCAGTAGCTGTTATTGTTGGGCAACTCAGCTGCAATTGATGTCCTTGTGGTATATGGAAAGTGGAGATATCCTGGGGAAAGAAATGGAAGAACTATTTGGGGCATATCCCCATTAGGTATGACACTCTCTCCTACCATTGAATATCACATGTGTGCTTGCAGTGACATGTATAGGCATGTGAACGCCTGGGGTCAGAGATGATGGCTCAGCAACCCTGGGTATGACACATGAAACTGCTTGATTCCCCTACATGCTTGAGCTCATCCATGGATGCACATTTCACATTTCATGAAGGAAAGCTTGATACAGTCTGAAATCATACATAGGGTTAAATAAGAAGGTAAAAAAAAAAACGTCAACAAACATAGCTAACTAGGAGATCGGGCTAGCCCAGGTGCTTGAATGTAATGGAGAGATGCAAGTGATGCAGTGGGACTTCTGTGAATGATAGTATGATGAGAAATGTCTGCAAAGAGATACTGCTGGTCAGACTACTCTGCATGATAGAATATTGGGAATATGTCTGCGAAGAGACATTAAGGATCGGATAACCCTGCACAATACACTTTTGGGCAGATGTCTGCAAAGAGATATTTAGGGTCCAAGGTCTGTTGATGGTGGGAATACCAAGGGGCACTTACATACTTGTTCGTGCCACACACATAAGGTAACTACTTCAGCCAAATATAGAAGCTCTACCTCTGGAGGTTCAGTGGATGGGCTCTAATTAGGAACACAATGGAGTGATGCTCTGAGGATTAGGAGCACTATAAAGATTTAATCTGCCACTATATATATCCACAGAAGACTTTTGAGCTGGATCTAGGGTCGCGGTTCAAATGTGACCAGGTGTTTTTCTTTCTTTGCACACTTGGTTCTGCTGGCACTGCTGGTATATTGCTGTTGGTGAGTTGACGTGTATTTATTTTCTGCTCGGATCCACACGACATATTCCTAAAGCGGAAAAACATTACAACACCTGCTTTGACCAAACCCAGATATATTTATGGAAAATTGATTAAAGCAACGGGTGCACAATCAATGACCTACTGTGCAAGAGGAAAAGATGATAAATACATTTGCTTCATGTGTCTCACTGGTGCAAAATATAGGCAAGGCATTAATAGAACATGTGTGCCCAGGGCAAGGCTATTATAATGCATGCCCTTTTGCGATGCCAGCCACACAGTGTCGCTTGCATAGCATTCACTATACAATGTTAAGCTCACTGGTGGCACACAGCGCATTTGTGCGTGTTGCCTTGCGTATTGCCCACTGAAAATGTCACTGGACAAAAAATGTGACAGACATGTTCTCACATTGTGCATCCATGTGCCATTTTTGTGTCGCATGTGTTAACAGAAGTAGTGTGTTAAGAGTGCATGCCATGCACGCGATGCTCTCTGTCAATGATGCACCACCTGCACCTGATTTGATCTGGTCCTTGGTTGCATGCGCGTGCATGCTCTCTGTCAATGATGCACCAACTGCACTTCATGTAATCTGATCCTTGGTTACATGCATGCGCATGCTCTCTGTCAATGATGCACCACCTGCACCTGATGTAATATGGTCCTTGGTTGCATGCATGCGCATGCTCTCTGTCAATGATGAACCACCTGCACCTGATGTAATCTGGTCCTTGGTTGCATGTATGCGCATGCTCTCTCTCAATGATGCACCACCTGCACCTGATGTAATATGGTTCATGGTTGCATGCACGCGCAAGCTCTCTGTCAATGATGCACCACCTGCACCTGATGTAATCTGATCCTTGGTTACATGCATGCGTATGCTCTCTGTCAATGATGCACCACCTGCACCTGATGTAATATGGTCCTTGGTTGCATGCGCGTGCATGCTCTCTGTCAATGATGCACCAACTGCACTTCATGTAATCTGATCCTTGGTTACATGCATGCGCATGATCTCTGTCAATGATGCACCACCTGCACCTGATGTAATATGGTCCTTGGTTGCATGCGCGTGCATGCTCTCTGTCAATGATGCACCAACTGCACTTCATGTAATCTGATCCTTGGTTACATGCATGCGTATGCTCTCTGTCAATGATGCACCACCTGCACCTGATGTAATATGGTCCTTGGTTGCATGCGCGTGCATGCTCTCTGTCAATGATGCACCAACTGCACTTCATGTAATCTGATCCTTGGTTACATGCATGCGCATGATCTCTGTCAATGATGCACCACCTGCACCTGATGTAATATGGTCCTTGGTTGCATGCATGCGCATGCTCTCTGTCAATGATGAACCACCTGCACCTGATGTAATCTGGTCCTTGGTTGCATGTATGCGCATGCTCTCTCTCAATGATGCACCACCTGCACCTGATGTAATATGGTTCATGGTTGCATGCACGCGCAAGCTCTCTGTCAATGATGCACCACCTGCACCTGATGTAATCTGATCCTTGGTTACATGCATGCGTATGCTCTCTGTCAATGATGCACCAGCTGCACCTGATGTAATCTGGTCCTTGGTTGTGTGCATGCGCATGCTCTCTGTCAATGATGAACCACCTGCACCTGATGTAATCTGGTCCTTGGTTGCATGTATGCGCATGCTCTCTCTCAATGATGCACCACCTGCACCTGATGTAATATGGTTCATGGTTGCATGCACGCGCAAGCTCTCTGTCAATGATGCACCACCTGCACCTGATGTAATCTGATCCTTGGTTACATGCATGCGTATGCTCTCTGTCAATGATGCACCAGCTGCACCTGATGTAATCTGGTCCTTGGTTGTGTGCATGCGCATGCTCTCTGTTAACCACCTGCACCTGATGTAATCTGGTCCTTGGTTGCGTGCACGCGCATGCTCTCTGTCAATGATGCACCACCTGCACCGGATGTAATCTGGTCCTTGATTGCATCCACGCGCATGCTCTCTGTCAATGATGCACCACCTGCATCTGATGTAATCTGGTCCTTGGTTATTTTGAACAGGGCCACATCAGCTTAGATGGTGC
Organism: Ambystoma mexicanum; assembly: GCF_040938575.1. Lineage (NCBI taxonomy): Eukaryota > Metazoa > Chordata > Amphibia > Caudata > Ambystomatidae > Ambystoma > Ambystoma mexicanum. The sequence goes on from NC_090941.1 coordinate 1,052,880,251, forward strand.
ACATTGTGCAAAATCCTGTGATTTGGACATTTGTTTAGCATTTTAACTGATTGCACATTTATTTGATTCTGAACGTGCCTCTCTTCTGCAAAGTATTCGTTTATACAGGTGGGCATTAAACCATGTGTGTTTTTGGTCGGACGGAATGTAAGTACATGGAGAACATGCTATGTGTGCTGTAGAAACCTTCTCTTTAATGATCTGTCAGACTTGCAAAATGTGCCCCATTGATTTGCACGTTTAAGCACAGGACACATGTTTAGAACTAACAATGCATGAGGGCTCTTTTGGCGATGCCAGGGCTGCAAATGTTTAGCAGCAGCACATGTCATCAGACGCCTGCTTGATTTGAATAGGGTAACATTTGCTTAAATGGAACACATTATGCAACATCCTATACCCATTTCCTATAGGTTGATGGTTTTTAAACGTTCAATTGTTACACTATTTTCAAATGTAGAATGCCCTGCTCCTCTGAAATCGGAAAGCATGTACATTTTCCTAAACAATAGGACTGTGTGGATAGTCTGTGGTGCCCTCATTCACTGGTGCCCCACACCAGATTGTCCCGTGATCAAGTCTCAGTGCACCTTTTGTGAAGCATCTTGTTAGTTATTGCTCAGCTCTCTGCTCTCCTTGTGTGCAGGGTTTCAGCGAAAGGGCTTACCCTGTTAATCCTTTCCCTGACATCTTTATGTTGGCAGGGGAACATGTTTCTCATGTTTTGCTTTCACTTGCAAACACACATGCAAATCTGTTTTGGTGTCAGTGTTAAGAAAATCCTGTTTTTCATGTGCAGGGACCTTTGAATTTCTTCTGCCTTTGTGAATTAAGATGCTGCTTTTCCTTTGGTAATGACAGGTAGGCCTCTTTCACATGGCCCTTCAGCTCCGGGGGGCCTTTGATTAAACAAGGCAGCGTGCCTTCTCCTCTAACAGCTTATTCATTTCATGGGTGGCACCAGAGCTGCAGAACACCTGGCCTCTCTCCAGACAATGCAGAAGCAGTGGCGTGTCCAGACTCTTTTGACTGGTGTGGCCCAAGTGGGGTACTGATTTTCGCAGGGGTGGCATGAAGTACGTGCACACACACAAACATAATGATCATAGTTTAGGGTGATGGAGTGGCACAAGGGATGAGCAATCAGATTCCAGGGGTAGCACGTGCCACCCCAGGCCACTCCACTGGGAAGAAGAAACACAGCTTTTGAATCTGTTCCTAGGCAGGTGTGTATTGCCTGCATGGAGTTTATGTAGCAGCAACGTCATACCTCAATAATGTTTTTTTTGTGTTACAGGCACTTTGTGCTGAAGACATCAGCCACAGGATACACACGCTCTTCTGCCGTATTCACATATTGCGTTCTGCTGTGGCACCTACCGTAGAGTCTCGAACGGGACTCCAACCCACTCGGTGCCTAAATTCCACACCCCTGGAGGTTCTTGCACCTCGTGTAAGAAAATCCATGAAAAGGTTGGAGTCACACTAGCCCATAAAGAGGAGACTCAAAAACAGTCCTTCTCCTGCAAGTCCCCGACCATCTGGTATTCAATCCCAGCAGGGCCTCCAAATTCACCCCTCCTCCAGTTCTGAAAAACACAAAGAACATTCTCTTTCAACACTACCTGCTGGGTGAATAAAATTCCCTCTCTTGCTCCATCAACCTTACTGTGCTACTCAATAAAATGACAAGCCACACTCAGGCACCCTCCTGTTGTAGCACTACATTGCTCTTGAGTTAGGTTTGCATTCTAAACATTACAATAAAATAAAAAATAAATACACACTCTAAATCCCATTTTACACGCCCAAACAATAGATCTGATACATCAACGTTCTTTAAACTTTCTTTGTACATGAAACATGGGCAATTGTGCTGCGTGTGCCCATGTCTCTGTCTCTGTATCCATCCAGCCACTAACATATTAATTTGCTTGCCTATCCAGGCATTCACTTGTTCATGCACTACCATCCACATTCACCTTATTGTTTGCACATAGAGACATCCTTCCATCCACCTCTGGCTCTTTGCCATGGGGGATATGTGCACTCTTAATGCATATACGGCTGCCTGTTATGTTGTACCTTTTGTATATACAATAGGAGAGGAGATTAGGTGCTTAAATTGCTGATTCAAATGCTACACTTTGTGCTTAAGTGTGTGTGCGTGTGTGTAAATGTTGTACCTCTGCATCAGATACTATGCATATCTCACATGTTGTTATATTGGGCCTCATTACGACTTCAGCAGTGCGGGTTAAATGCTACAGTATTACAGTATACTATGAGTTGCCGGATTTTATAGAAATTACCGCTGGCAGAATGACTGCCATGGTAATTCTGAGGATATGCCCCATGAGTCCTATGGACTCCCACTTAATGCGGACTAACACCTCCACTGACATTTGGAATCCGGCAGTAATACCGCTGGACCAAGTGCTGGTAACGGTAATTCCAATTGGTGGTATCTTGGTGAATTTACCACCAACACACCACCAAACATGTAACTAGGCCATAGTCTTGTGAGGCTTAGTGGTACCACATCATTAGCTTCCTAGTGCTGTTAACCCAGCCATTTGTACATTAAGATCAGGAGGAAAGAAATAAGGTGAAGTTTGATGACCTTTCTTAGGTGGCAGTCAGGGTCCACGGCTCTTTACTGTAGGGAAGACAATTCCAGAGAATGCCCACACAGACCGGGAAGGCTCAAACTCCAGATTGTTTCTTTTCCTCTTTTGGGCTCACTGAGGATAGTGAAGCGAAAGATCTCAGTAAGCTTGCCGGTGTCGTTGCATCCGTACCGCGATACTACGAGTTGTAATTGTGGGTGCCCCTCTGCCCGCCAGGTCGGGCCTGGGGAGCAGTGCAGGACCCGCGAGCACAACTCGTGGATGCACCGACACCGTTATGAACGGTGCTAGTGCATCCAAACTCCCCATGCAAATGGTGATGGGGAGTCCCTTACTGCCGGCACCCGCAAATGGGCAAATACCGGCTCTGCAGAACTCGGCATGACCCGGTTCTTGCCCATTCGCTGGTGCCGGTAAAAATGCAACTCAGGCAGCAGCCGTGCCGGTTTTACCGGCACGGCTACCTCCGGAATTGCAATGAGGCCCATTGTATCTTAATGTCATGATTCTCACATTTTAGGCTTTTCATCTGTGGATTTTCAGTTGTCCGGTATCTGACTTCTACTTGCTTCAGAGCCTGAGAGCATCTCCTGGTGATGAATATTTAAAAAACTCTTTCCAGGTAAGATGTTACATGTTAAATGATCACATTTAAATTAGATAGATTTAAGCCTGTGAATCTAGTCTGTACCCTAGGTGCTCACCCATCTTCCACACATAGTATATTTGACAGGTTTGTATGATTGGGGCATTGCCAGTCATGATAGGAGCAAGACATACAACCTACACGCGTGCATCACACTATCATACAAAACACACATCTACTTTAGACCACATGCCCATTTAGTCCTAGGCCTATCTGCTTAGATGTCCATCTTGTGACATTGACCATAGAGTTTTATTGCAATCCTAAATATCATCTGATTGAGAAGCTCTGGTATGGTCCCCTTATCTCGGCTCTGCTAGGAAATGAGCGGGTTGGCACATTAAAATACAAAAAAAAAAAAAGGGCCAGACCTGTTCCGTTTGTCGGTGCTTGCTAAATATAGTTTTTTTTTTTTTTTTTTATTTATTTGTTCTTGATTCTATTACAAAGTAACAGAACCTTTACAAAATTGAGATGACAGATAATCATTACAATATAGTTCATACAAAAATATAAAATCATTATTCAATAAAACTTCATAATAAAACATTTCCTGTACCAAAACAAGACAAAGGTTAGATTTACAAAATAGAAACAAACATATTCAGGTTAAAAAGAGAAGAAAACACAACATCAATAGTATATCTCTTCGCCTGATTTGGTGAGTTTACCTATACAGTTTGTCAAACATTGGTATTGGCATGATTGTCTAATTCGTTTTCTATCAGTTTGAAAAATCTCGTTAAGGCATAAATGAGAGTTTTGTGATTGCCTTGCATCATTCGAGCCCATAGGAATAAAAACAATCAGTATAATTGATATTCACAAATTCCATGAGTAAAACAGTTCTTGAATGTTTAAAATAAGGACAATATAAAATCAGATGTTTTAATGTTTCTATAGTTTCAGTACACGTGGGAAATCTACAATGCTTGTTTTCAATGCTCGTCTTCTGCCCAGCCCAATTCGAAATTCTTTCTTTGGTATATAGTAAATTAAATTTAAACCATAGAAAGGCCTTGCGGGTATAATTACAAGGAAATAGAGTGATATGGTCGTATCTAGGTATGCGTTTTTTTGTGAATAGATAGTACTCCTTGTAGAGTTTGTATGACCCTATTTGGTCGATAGTTGTGCACCAGTCAAGTTCAAACAACTTTTTTTGGCATAAGCAGGTCTAATATAAACGTCATCCACTGTAATGTTGGCATCATTCAGAATAACATGTATTCTTGTCAGATATTGATCCATGGGGGTTGTTGGCCTTAAGTCAATTGTTTGTTTCATATCCACATATAGGGAATTCGCCCTAGGATAAATTATTTTTGCGAAATTTGTAAGTAGTCGTCATTTCCAGCGAGTGGATAACGCTATTAGGCCTAGCTCGTGCCTTAAGACTGCGTTAGGCAGTGACATTGGAAGGGACATTGCGCGTTTCAAGGATGTCCCTTGTAATTGATCCAAGATCGCACCCATTTCGCCCAAACATATATCTACTGAATAAAGAATAACACTTTAGATTTTCAGCGTGAAGAACTCGATGAAGGGAGGTAATGAAAACTTGCAGTATTTCGCATATATTATTTTTAACTGTGATGTGAGTGGTCTGATCTTGTTGTTTAATAGGTCAGTCCACATTTTAATGGAGTTTTTCTCGGATAGATAGTACCCTAGGTAAATCGTATCTATTTGAGAGGGGATGATAGTTTGCATGATATACCATTGGAATTTTCCAGTTTTCTTCTGAACACCAAATTTCATCACTGCTGTTTTGGCAGGGTTGGGAGTTAGATTATGTGCTATTGCGAACTCTTCGAATAATCGTAGTTTAAATTAGAGGCCTGCAGGAGTAGGATCAAATAGAATGATATCATCTGCAAAGGCGAGCCATTTTAATCGGAAAAGCCCGATTTTCACAGAGAACAAGTTTTTCTTGTCCCAGCCTTTGTCGAGGTCTGCCAGGTACAAGTTGAAAAAGGTAGTGGCTAAATTACAGCCTTGCTTTATTCCTATTTCAGTGCTGATTGGTTTGGTTGTACGGCCTTCAGAAGTGAGTTTAATTTTGTAGGAGGTGTTGGTGTGCAAAGCAATGAACCAATATATTAACACTTGCGGTATTCCCATTTCAGTTAGTTTGACCCATAATAGAATCCGTATCACAGTATCGAAAGCTGAAGTCATATTGATAAGGGCAAAATAAACTGGATTTGCAGATGTTTGTTTTGCTCCTGCGATGGTAAATGCCATTATCATGGCATTGAGCGAGGTGCTCATCCCTTTCCTGAACCCAGTTTGATATCTAGAGTATAACTCATTCATTTCAATATGTTTTTCAAGATCATAGAGAAGAAGAATTGCGAAGAGTTTTGCTTCCGTATCAATTAAGGCGACAGGCCGGTAGTTCTGTGGCAAGGAAGGGTCTCCTTTTTTGAATATCGGTATGATATTAGCCGAGAGCCAAGAAGCAGGAATAATTCCCGAGTTGAGAATGGCCTGAAATTTAGTTTTTATAATCGTAGCCCATAAATCCGGATCTGCTTTGTACAGGCAGGGGAGAAAGCCATCTGGACCGGCTGATTTAGAATAGTTAAGTTTCGAAATAGCCCACTTAATATCAGCAATGGTCCAATTCAAACGGGGAAGGTCCTGATATAGTAAAGAAGTTGTACGAATATTCAGAAACTGATGAGGGATCAGAAATTTATTTATGATATAGGTATGCCAAGTAGATTCAGATATGGCATTAGGAGCTGAGAGTGGCACTTGATTATGGTTGGTTTTGATAGTTCGCCAAATGGTTCGTGTATCGTGGGCTGTTATGGCTCTAATAAGGTTACAGTTAAGTTGTGTCTTAGTATTCTTATGTGTTTTGTGTTTTGTTTGTATGAAGCCATGATTCGATTTCGCTGTATTTGATACGTTTCACGGGATAAATCATTGTTTTTATTCAAGTCTCTAAGGGCCTTGTGTTTTCCTTGCTTCTGAGTTTTGCAGAGAGGGTCAAATAAATGCAGATGTTTGGCGACAGTACTTTTTTTTTTTACTGAAAGGTAATAATGCAACATAAATTATTTCAGCGTAAATTAACTCCATAGCACTATTGGGGGTTTCCTCTGAGATGTGGCGGTTGGCAATGGCCAGCGTTACATATTGTACACATTGTTTGCATAGAACTTAGCTCCATCTGAGAGAAACCTGCGGGCGATCTATTTCGCACAACATTGTAGAAGGATCAACTGCCAAAATAGGGAAATTAATTTTTAACTTGCCCAGTATTTGTGCGTGGCACCATATGACATCGGGGTGATTTTTAGCAGTGCTGATGTTACAAGCAGATTGTGAGTGACGAATATAAAATCAATCGTTGAGAATTTTACGTCTCTTGACCATGTAATCAAGTTGGATTTTTGGTCAGGTGTAATAATGTCCAGGTCCCAATCTTTTAAAAAGTTCCTCCATATGGTGCCTCTGCGCTTTGATAGTATATTACTTTTAGAGCTTTTAAGCTCATTGTTAGTCCTACAATCACAATTAAAATCGCCTCCTAGTATTATTTCGATATTTTGGTATTCATGAGTTACAAATTTTAGGCAATTCTCAACCAAGTTAATCATCTCATCAATTGGAGTGTGCGCCAGATTCCAATAAATTGTAATTACAATTAGGTGGCGATACTTATAGATATTTGTCTTTAACAATATCGCGAGCAAATTGTTGGCCTTCCAAACAATATTGGAACTAAACATTAGGGCATTATCTACTGCTATCAAGATGCCTCCAGAGGGGCGACCAGCAGAAGATCGTGTGGCCGGTAAGCAGTGCGTTGTATAGTCAGGTAACGAAAAAGCAATGGTTTTCATGGTTTCTTGTATCATTAATATTGATGGACGGTTTTCACAATGTATCGTTGAGTGCCATTTCATAAGATTGTGATAGCCGCATGAATACCAAGATAGAAAAGTTAGGAACGTTTTTGTGAGCAGCTACGATGTAGAATATGGTTCCTTAGATTTGAAAAGGGAGTTGAGCATTGGGGCTAGCCACGAGAGATCATGAGAAATGCCCGCTTTATTTAGTAATTCGTTGATAGCTGCATTTGCATCCTCATTAGTTTTACGTAGCAGAGCAGATCATGATTCAGGAAGAAAAGCCTGAGGGCATTTATATTCAATGAATTTCATTGCTTCTTGTTCATTTTCCATTGGGCTTAGGACAAGGCCTTCTTCTTTTACACCTTCCCTATTGAACCATAGCTATTTCATGACAGCTTCAGAGGACAAGTAACACACCGCACGGTAGTTGTTTTCTGTAGATAATGATACTCTCAGGATATCCTCTGATTTAAAAATCCGTAATTGGGGGATTCGACTGAAGAGTATTAGAAGAAAAGCTCGATTAATGCGATTAATTCCAAGTAATTTGCGCTTTCCTTCGAACAATATTAGATGGTGTTTTTCCGTGGTGATGTGTTGGATCTTATCAGGGGGTCGATCGAACGATTTTATATTAGGGTCAGAAGTGGTATCAGGAGGGGGAACTTGATTGTTCGAACTGATCGGGTTTGGATTTGGTAGTTCATTGTCCAGGCTGGCTTTGCTGGATCTCTCGTAAAGTTCTTTCCTCAGAATGTCTAAAATATCATGATGAGTTAGCATTGTGGAGGTTTGAGCTTCTAAGATAGATCTATGTAGCGCAGGGCCATGCACCAGTGTGCAATTGTGATCATAGGATGGTGGTGCACTAGGCAGGTTCTGATTAGTTGCGGGCAAGGAAAGGGATTCTGTGAGTGGTAGTGTAGTAAGAGATGTTACTTTACCTCGTCTGTTAACTACTATCTCTGGTCGGACTATACTAGGAGGGTCCGTTTTATCAGTATTGATAGTAGTACAGTTAGGTTCAATTGAGGACTTGGTGGTAGAGGATGATAACACATTAGTAGTACTCGGGTCCGAATTTTTCAGATGTAAAGATGGTAGTTGTACCACTGGCAATACTGCTGCAGGTGGATCGATGTCCCGTCCATTTGCTAGTGTCATGGGACCAATGATATTAGGGAGGTCTGTAATTCGAGTAGAAAATGGAACGGAATTAAGAACGTTTGTGCAGGCTTCACTATAGGTTTTGGTCATTATAGTGATGGGAGGATCTAAGGGCAGAGTATCACCATGACGGGTAGTACGAATTCTGCCATATATTGGAAAGTAATTGACCAAATTCGATTTAACTCCCGTCAATTGTGTCGGAGCCTGCTCGTTCTGGGACTCCAAGCACATAGATACGTTTTTTGTTATCACATTGTCTTTTTTATTTCTTTGTTTGGTTGTTATTGGCACATTGTTTCACAATCCTCAAGATCCCCTCCATTCGCAACAACATTTACTGTATTCACGATAACATTTTGTAATGGCACCACAACTTCGTCTTCTGACGATCTTCCATCTTCTTCTTCATTTACATACAAGACTCTCCGTTGGCCTGTCTGACCAAATTGGTAGTTTTTGCAGCACGATGCTAAATGTCCTCTCCTTTTGCATTTTGAGCACGTACTTTTCTGCCCTGGGCACACCACGGAGGATGCAAAGTGCGTAGCACTGGCACACCGATAACACAACCTTTCGTCTTTCCTATCTTCTTTCTTCTCACATCTCTGCATATGATCTAGATTCTTCCTTTCTTCCGGATTGTTCTTCCCTGACTGTCTGTTTCTTCCTTTCCTTTTGTTCTTTCCCTCGGCCACGGATAACACCTCTGATTTATTTTCCTTGGGTTCCCCTCCTTCAGTTTTGGAAAGTTTGGCAACACATGCCAGGGAATGCTCCACACGTTTCGCCAAGTCCAATACCTCGTCTAAACTTGGCTCATCCTTTAACCACAACTCCTCTCGTATCCTGTTGGATCGACAATGTGTCATGAATTGATCACGAATATGTTCGTCGAAACTTCCTTGAAATTTGCATGTAAGAGCCAGATGCCGCAATGCAGTCACATAATCTTCGACAGATTCATTTTGAGCTTGTGTGCGCATCCGGAAATTGTACCTTTCTAAAATCGTGCTTCTTTTTGGGTCAAAATGTCTATCTAACTTCACTAATGCGGATTCGAAATCATTTAATTCATCCCCGCTTCCGTCGCTCACAAGCTGTGGTAGAGTTTCAAAAATTCTTTGACCCTCGAAACCCAAAAAATGCAACAACAACGCCAACTTCCTCTCGCTGGAATAAGCTGTCCCGCCGGCTGCTTTCATGTAATGCAGGAAACCTTTGCGCCATTGTGGCCACATAATTCTTGCCGAGCCTGGAGCAGGCATAAACACAGGGGGACCCGATATTCCCGGCAAAGCTGCCATCTCAACTGACTGTACAACGTCACTTAGAATGTGCTTTTATATCCTCCCTCTTCTGGGAACTACTTTTGCACAGTTGAATTGCCGCCTCAGTTGTCTACTGTAATATTCCTCTGCACAACATCTAGTTATACTGTCTATGGCTGATGTCTACCTGCCTGAGAGCAACGTCCAGCTCACCTTCCTTACTAGTCACTAATCTTGTTTTTTTTTTCCAACTCTTCTTTGTTGCTTGATACAACGAATGACTCTTTATCGGGCTCCTCGCGTACCCGGGAATGCCCCTCTATCATAAGGTCCACGATAATTCTCTCTTAAATGTCCCTGCGTTAGGAGACATACGGTACTCTCTTCAGTGTCCGCTTCCCATGCCTTCCCTCAGCCGTCTGAGCAGGCAACACTGTGAACGCTGCGCCGGGGTAATTTGTAAGGCACTTACTTTTCGGTGTGTTGGGGAGGTGGGTACACACACACAGGCCTGCGCGCGGCGGCCACTCAACGCTACAAGGGAAGCGGAGCAGCCGACCTGCAGACCTCCGCACAGTGGCCGCTCAACGCTACGGGAAAGCGGAGCGGCCCTCCCAGAAGTTTTTCGGACGCCGGCAACCACTCCTCATCGACAGCGCCTGCTCAGCTGAAAAGTTTGCGTGGCGAGCCGATCTGCGCAGCTCAGATCACAACAGCGGATGCGTCAGCCGGTCCCACTTGCCGGAGCAGGCACTTCGAACTGCGAGCTGGCTCCTCTCAAACAGCAGTCGTTGGGCAGTTTCTACCTCAGAGACCGCCCATGGGCAAAGGTAGTTGGCCTCTTCGTGCCGTGCCGGCACACACGGGAATGCCCTGAGGTTACTGCTGCGACGGGAGCGGGGCCCAGTTTAACGGCTTCTCTCTCGACTGGGCTTTCTGGAGGGGCTTGTCTCAGCTCAGCTGGGGTCTTCTCTTCACCTGTATTCCATGGCCTCACATCCCATCCTCGTCGCCATTGTTATGAAGATGAGGCGGACACAGGTAAGTTAGATATGTGGATTTATTTAGGTTAATAAATCAGAAAAGAAGACCCCACATCTCATGGGCTCCCTTCCCTTCAGCTCTCTCCTCCAACTGTCCAATTCAGAACATCTAAGAAACCTGCATCAACATTCCATTACATCATAATGTATTCTCTCCTCACTAGAGAGATCTCCTCTCCAAAGGAGGTCCACTACAACAGATTCAATGTATGAGGTTTTCCCATGACAAACAAGCGAGTCAATGTTACTATAAGAGAGCGGAAAGGGGGTAATCAAATTGCCCTTAGCGCTTCTTAGTCCACTCGCCATGTTTGTATTAACAGGAGATCAACGTTGTTGATGCAAAAAAGGGAATTTTAGTGCAAATTAGTTAGTGCGTTTGAATTTGATGATTATAAGCGCACTGAACATAAAACCAATGTATGCACTAAGTAATTTGACAGCACTTGGGTAAGTAGCAGAAGCAACAAAAAATATGGCTAAGAAAAGTATGGCCCGTTAAGCAAAGGCAACAATTATTTACTCCCTTTTACCTGATGTTAGAATGTTTAAAGCAACTAGCAACCAGCTGCCAGCTGCCAGCTAACAGCAAACAGCGCTACTTATAGCGCGTACTTAATGCGAGTGCGCAAATGCGCGCGGGAAGTAGATTATATGCACTTCCTGTGTTAGGGGGCGGGACCAGCTGAAATAATGGAAAAAAGGGACATATATAAGTAATATATACTTATATTAGAGTGTATAACAACAGTAATAAGGGCAAGTAAAGAAGTACCAAAAGTCCAGGCAGAGTCAGGCAGTCCAGGCGGTTTACAGGAATCTTGAGCACGTAGGGCAGCGTATCTGGACAGCAAACAGCGCTACTTATAGCGCGTACTTAATGCGCACGCGCAAATGCGCGCGGGAAGTAGATTATATGCACTTCCTGTGTTAGGGGGTGGGACCAGCTGAAATAATGGAAAAAAGGGACATATATAAGTAATACATACTTATATTAGAGTGTATGACAACAATAATAAGGGCAAGTAAAGAAATACCAAAAGTCCAGGCAGAGTCAGGCAGTCCAGGCGATTTCCAGGAATCTTGAGCACGTAGGGCAGTGTATCTGGACAGCAAACAGCTCTACTTATAGCGCGTACTTAATGCGCGCACGCAAATGCGCGCGGGAAGTAGATTATATGCACTTCCTGTGTTAGGGGGCGGGACCAGCAAAAGTCCAGGCAGAGTCAGGCAGTCCAGGCGGTTTACAGGAATCTTGAGCACGTAGGGCAGCGTATCTGGACAGCAAACAGCGCTACTTATAGCGCGTACTTACTGTGCACGCGCAAATGCGCGCAGGAAGTAGATTATATGCACTTCCTGTGTTAGGGGGCGGGACCAACAAAAGTCCAGGCAGAGTCAGGCAGTCCAGGCGGTTTCCAGGAATCTTGAGCACGTAGCTAAATATAGTACAGGGCATGCCAATAAGATGTAGTACAGTGCCCACACAGCACAGGGACATAATGAAACAAGAAGTAAACATTGAAATCAGGAGGTCAACCGTGAAATTGACAGCACAGAAAAGCACGGCAAGCAAAGTAAATGCATTGGTCTACAAAAAACAATGGGCCTCATTATAGGTTTGGTGATATCTCTGGGGTAAATCCGTTGAGATACCACCAACTGGAATTACTGTTGAATACCACTTGATGAGCGCTCTATGTGTAAATTTCTACTGTGATATGATTACATTTTTAGAATGGGCCATCCATTCAAATATGTTTAAGGCTGTGCAATATGTTCAGGTGCTTGCCAAAGGCAGATCTTAATTGAGAAAAGTTTTATTAACCACCGGTCGATGTTGCCCAGAACAATTTGGCTGATGCCGCCACGAATAAGCAACACACATCCGAGACGGTTCTAAATGATTAAATAATAATAATAATTTGAAGGTTGTAAGTTTGGTTGACTCATTATTATCCAGCTTTCATCAATCCTTGTTTTCTGTCATGATGGCCCCTCATGTGTCCCGCGCTATCTCCGCCTAACCACCCTCAGACTCTAACCCCCACAATGCATATGTATGTGTACATACCTACACACTATTATCCAAGGTATAATGTTTCTAGTTTATAGAATTTCCATATTAAGAATGTTGTTTACTTTTTGTTTTCCTTTTTATTACAAACAGCATACTGGAAGATGGGTATACACTGTTTTATCTACAGTGCATGCCATAAAATGATTGATTGCTCTGCATAATATGTTTAACAAACCTATGTTGTATTTTGTCTTCTTCAAAATGACCGATACGCCTGGAACAGTTGTGTTTTTAAACACAGAGCACATCATGATAGCGTGGTGATGTCATCATGCGTATGACGTCATTGCACCCTGATGTTCACACGGCTTAGTACGGTATGCTCATATTGTTAAACTGCTGGTAGGTAGACAGTAAAAGAGCGTCCTTTGCTGCAGTGAAGGCCCCTGCTCCTTAGGGAAAGCATTAGATGCAGTATTAATATTTCAAGTTTTCACACAAATGTATAATTATTTTTTCTAAAACTGAAAGGGTCTATACATATTTGTAGGCAGCTGAGTGCGACCTTTATTGATTTACTCGACACCTATAGCAGAGGGTCAGTTACAAAGATTTGACCACACTTATGGGCACCTGTTTTTCAAAATGTTTTTCCTAGAATCATCTATGCAGTTGGCTATACAATCACATGGATTTATTTTCTTGACATTCAATGTAGACATTGAGACCGACAGGGACACAGGTAATAGATTACTGATTATACATTTTACATATTAGAGATAGTTGTTTCAACTTGGCAATGGTATATTTCTTAAATCTTTCCTTGTTTTTTCTTTCATTGTGTTTTCTGTGTGTGTCGTTATATTAAGATGTTTGGCTCATAACTACAGTTTTTTCCATGAAATGGACATTCTCCGAAATGCATTGCCTTGACTTATATCTGGTTCCTCTCAATCTGGAATGGATTTTTACATGAAAAGTCTGGCCATATAAGATCTTACATGCACATGAAGATTCTTGTCAAAGAGTATATTCTATGTTAATTATTTTTTAAGTGGCTTTTTAGCCAAAAGCAAGTTTCTCCGAATGTGTCGTGGGAATGGCTAGGGAGGGGAGTTTGACTCTGCCTTAGGCACTGGGGGCCCTATTCATGGAATAAGCAGCACCGAAAATCAGGTACTTGCACGTAAAATCGCGCGCAAAGTCCCCCTTCGTCGATTCATGGAACACAATGCGCAGGGCTTACCCGGGACTTGAGAGGAATCCGCGGCGGTCCAACACGTCACTGTGACCCCACAAACGCCTTGCGCGAGACTTTAAGCAAAGGGCCGGCCCGGCCTGCACAGCCACCTAAAAAGGGGGCGAACACGTGTAATGAGGAAGAACAAGTGAAAATGTGGGCGTTACCAGGGATGTTCCACAGTAAAACAATCGCAGCACCCATACATGCGCAAAACAACCATATTCATGGAATTGAACGCGCACAAAAACAGATGCATTAAAAGCATGCGCTATCAACAAACCCATGTATACAGCCACGATGAATGCACCATTTGTTGCAGTAGTCATCCTGGGACACTGCAGGAGGAGGAGGATGGACAGGGCCCGGATCTTCCACCCACGGACAAGCCTTTTTGGGATGCCTGACGACCAGGTCTATGCCAGGTATAGGTTCCCCCCCATATCATCCTAGACCTGGTCACAGAGTGGGAAGATGACCTCACATCACCCATCCTCTGCTCCCAAGCACTGAGCCCCTTGCAAAAGGTGCTCACTTTAATGAATTGTCTGACCACTGGCTCATTCCAGCGGACCACCGCCATTGTCGGTGGCATTTCACAGGCCACACAGTCACATTGTCTACACCAGGTGTTGGCAATAATAACTGCACGTCCTTCTGTCCGCCTGCATATCTATATGCCCCGAAGACCTGCAGAAAGGCAAGCAGTGGTCCAGGTTTTTTATCGGGTGGCACAGTTCCCGAAAGAGATTGGTGCCATTGATGTGCACATATGTTGATCTATGTCCACCTCGAGCAACAGAGCACATCTACCACAACCAGAAACACTGGAACTCCATCAATGTTCAGGTTGTGTGTGATGCTAACGGCATCATTACTGAAGTGTATGACAACTATCCTGGCAGCTCCCATGATAGTTACATCTTCAGGATGTCCCCTCTACACCGGGTCATGGAAGCTGGGCAGCATGATGAGTATGAATGGCTATGCACATGCATGCACGTTGCACACAGACCAATAGACAGTGTCAACAAATGAAAATGACAACCATTCTCACCTCTACAAAGGACAGTGTCTACCCTGAGCACATACATGATGACGCCCATACGCATCCCCAACACACCTGCCGAGGTAAGCTACAACACTGCCCATATTGTAACTCAGCGCTTAATGGAGTGCACATTCGGAGTGCTCAAGTCACGTTTCCGCTCCCTTGGCCACTCTGGTGGTGTGTTGCTATATGCGACACTAGTAGTCTGCAGGATCATTGTGGTAGCATGTGTCCTGCACAATGTTACAATACGTCATGGCGTCCCAGTGGACATGGTGGGGGCACCCCACCCACAGGCCCACCGTTTGCGTATGGCTGGGCAAAGGGCACATACCCAGCTTGTGCAATCATATTTCACCTCAAATTCCTCCCCTGTGGAGTGCACACAATCCCGCTACATCCCAGGTGCCATTCAATGATGACAATTGGCCAATCCACTGTGCCCACAAAACCACCCTGAGAAAGTGCCCTTGGAACAACTACATTGTGTGCATCCCTTAGAACCAAAAGACCTTTCATCTTGTGTTTCCAAAAGAAACACATTGAAGAGGGAGAACCCCACTACCACCATGCCAACCATTCAATTGAATCACATTTGTGTCACCAAAACCATCCCATATGTAATGTGAAAGGATAATTATACCGTGCACCATACCCACTGTAGTGGTCCCCTTCTGCTCTGGTGGATCTGAGTAACTAACATACCGGTCAAATGTGTAAGCATCGATAAATCCAGAAATATCATGTCTGGGCTGCAAGCCATACATGGCCTCAACTATTTACATGTACACATAATTCAACAAGCACCATTTCAAATATATGCACACATGTCCTAGATTGTGCATGATGCTCACAAACATGTCCCTATTGTGGGGTGTAGAAAAGAAGTGCAGTATTGACCCACAAGTTCCTCAACATTCCATAACGATCAATATAATGAACATCTTACCTGTCCCCTTGGCATGCAGTTGACAGTCAAAAATCCCATGAAATAGCCACCATTCCCTGATGGAACGATCTGCAGACAATGAACAAAATGAAACATAGTGCAGCTAACCCATCCATGCACATCCATCCCACGGACACCACTCAGTGACATACAACACATGGAAACAACAAATCCCAAGACAACCATAAACATGTGTCCCAGGACACATGCACACATCAAACACACAAAACACACACACTGACAAACAGCAACATCCCCCACACTGCCTGTCCCCCTCAATGACATGCAACAAATGTGCATTTCACATATCCCGATTCACTAGACGATGGCACATACACAATGCACGCATCAGTCAACATGCTGCGTGAAAATCAGAATACATCACATATGCAGATAATTGATCCCACAAAAAATCAAGGACACCCCTGGAAGACTACCAATGACAAACAAATCATGACAATAACTGGGAGGTGAGACAAACCTACTATGCCCAGTGAGTGTTCCCAACATGCAAGTGTACAGGGGAAGGTGGTAAGGAAAAATGTTCTGAGTTGTTCATAGAGAACAGCTCAGGGTGAAGTGCTAAGAAAATAAAAGATAAACGTTAAGTACAAACTTCTGAGGTGAGGCTCAGCGTGAGCAAGTGCAGTATAAACACAGTTGCTTCGATGATACATGTGAGGGGTCAGGGCCCGAGGACACATAAGGGCCCTGCACATCAGTCACGCTACAGTATGATTAGCATGGAAGAGAGGGGGAGATGGGAGAGGAGAAGAGAAAGGACTTGAGGCTTATTGGGAACTTAAGGAGGTCTTGCTAAAGACACAGAGGGCGAGCGAGGCTATTACACAGAAGGCAGCCCACTGAGGAAATGGATCCACTAACAGCACATTCTATAGCAAGTGCTTCATACCCAGGGAGTTGTTGCCAGAGGAATGCAGGCGTCTAGAAGGGGAGTATTTGATCAGGAAGCCTTGAAGATAGAGTGGTACCCAGCCCCAGATAGTTCTGTGGATAATAAAGAGGGATTACAAAGTAATCCGTGCTGAGACTGTGAGCCAGTGAAGACTTTGTAGGGCAGGAGAGATGCGGTCCCTGGGCCTGAGGTCAAGGATAAGTCTGGCTGCCCTATTCTAGGTAAGATGGAGGAGTCGCAGGGTGGACCAAGGAAGAATAAAGAGGAGGTTGTTGCAGCAGTGTAGGCTGGAGAAAACCAGAGCACAGGTAACATTGAGTCTCTGGGTGAAGGTGTGGAAGGGTACAGTTACTTTGAGAAGGACGAGCTGAAAGTGGGACTTCTTGACAATGTCCAGAATATGAGGGATGAAGGAAAGGGTGTAGTCAAAGATGACTTCAAGATGCCTGGCTTCGGAGGAGGGGGCAGGGGCTGAGCCCATGGAGGAAGGCCAGAGTGAATGGAAGAAGTAGGCTGCAGGGGATCCAATAGGGAGCATCTCGGTTTGCATGGTGTACAAGCTGAGGTCATTTGCAGTGCACCAGGCCAGGAGTCGAGGCAGTCAGGGATGAATGAAGGTGCAAGTATGTCAGTAGGAACTTTGCTGAAGTGTTGTGTGTCATCAGCATAGCACTGGGATTTGTGGGATGATGAGGCAATGCAGCCTTGCAGCAGGGAAATGTATATGTTAAAGACCCATGGCAAATGAATGGAGACCTGGGGGATGCCACAGGTGGAGGAAGATGTAGGGGAGGAGAAGGGCACTGAATGGTTTTGTAGGAATGGTTGGTTGGGAATGAGCTAATCCAGTCCACTGCCCGCTCCGAGATAACAGTGTATCAAGGAGCATTTTTATGAGGATGGAATGGTTCACTGTGTCAAATGCAGATGAGATATCAAGGAGGATGAGGACAGCAGGGGATTAGGAATTGAGGGATACAAGCAGTTCTTCATGGGTGTTCAGGAGAGCAGTGTCTGTGGCTCAGGAAGCTTGGAATCCACACATGTACACCACCAACAAGTACTTATGGGTGTTCATTTGGGGGAGGGTCAACTTCTTGAGCAGTTTCCCCAAGAAGGGGGTTATTGAAATGGGGCGGTAGTTGGCTGGGCAGGAAGGCTCTGCAGATGGTACTGTAAGGGTGGGGCACCCAAGGGAGTGCTTGAGGAAGGATGGAAATGAAACAGCAGCAAAGGCGTGGTTGCAGAGATCAGCAAGAGCAGGGGCCACAGAGGAGATGTTGCCCTTGATGGTTCTGGATGAGCATGGGCCCACCTCTTTGGAAGAGACCTTCATGGAGTTGACAACACTGGTGACTTCTTCAGGGGAGACAGGAGCGAAGGAGGAGAAGGAGGAAGGAGGAGGGTGAGTGGTAGGGGGCAGAGGGAGGAGGGTTGTGTTGGAAGAGCCTGTCACAAGGATGTTCAGTATGTCCTGGCTTTTTGAAAATAACTGAGATGCGAGTGCATTACAAAGGGACTGTAAAGGAGTAGGGGCAGAAGGTACAGCAGATGGGTTGGCAAGTTTGCAGCACATTTTGTGTGTAGCCCTGATGCAAACAACAAGAATGCAAGTACACAAATACCTCTTGGATTTCTGGCAGGACCATGCTTGACACATAAATTCAGAGAGGCCAATTTCCAATGTCACAATGGAATGCTGGCCACCGAGGGAACTGCCATGGAAGATATAAGCAGACAACACAAAGCAATGTGATACAGCAAGCAAGGATAAATGCATGCTAAATGTAGGATGCAAACAAATGGAGCATGGTCAATGCAGACTTCATTGTCACAGCATACCATTGGTCAAATATTGCATTCAATAGAATGCAGCAGTACCATGCACCAGCTGTGGTCAACTTGAAGCTGCAAGGACCATGATGCAGCATGCATGGTACATACATGAGAAAGCACCAACACCACTAACCCTAATGTGCTGGTACACAACATAGCATCCCAAAAAAGTGCATAAATACCCATAAGTTTGTGGTTTTTAATTGGTGCGCACACCATAATGGTTGATCCATAATCAAGACAGCCCACATGTGCCGTCAATCCATAACCCCACAAACATTGCAAGGGATGTGAAGTATCACTCATTGCACATGCTCAACGTGACATGAGACACACACCAGCACAACCAGCAACACCTGTCACAGGCCACAAATGGCCAGCCATGCAACCCACTCCTAAACACCCATGAAAGGCCCACACAGTTTGAATGCTCACAATTTTGAATATGAAACCAGTGGCCCCACCAATCCATCGAAACAACACTATGCAGACCCACCATCAGATGCACACCCTGTGAAACATGCACCCATGAAGAAGTACTGGTGCCCCACAAGACAAGTCACTCCCAAGTGAACACACACAGTGCTAGACTCCCATGCAAACAACACACAAGCGTCTGCTAATGCCTTTCATGTACCTGTATAGGGTACCCACCTGCCTTGCATACGATGCATCCCATCGGGAGATGCTTCCCCTAAATGCAATCACATGCATAGTAACAACAGAAACAACATGCACATCCATGACAACACTTGATTTAATACAGAAAATATGCAGAGACCACCCACTGCAGGAGCACCACATGGTGCAAGAGGGCGACAGGACATAGATTGTGTTCAGCCCAGGAGTGCAGCATACCACAACAGAGAGAGGGAGAGGGAGAGAGAGTGACACTGAGAGGGAAGCCCAAGGAAATGCCACATCAAGGTGTACACTGCCTGGATTGGAGATGGACAATGACATGCTCTACTCCACAGTAGGTGCAGCCATAGATGAATTCACCAAGGTAAGTAACACAGTGACATGAGTGTAAAAACTGGAGGGGGCTATCTGTACTCCTGCTCTCTATATGGCAGAGGAGAGGCACAGGGCGCCCCAGCCAAGATTCTCTATTTGGTAAACGTGGACGAGCAATCAAGGCTTAAGCTCTCAGGAGGTGATGCGGGCTGGTTCTTAAGTACAGTGTAGTCCCCAAGTACCCACAAAGGAATGTCCACACACTATGTTAGTGATAACACAGTCTTTATATAAATAAGGTTCAAATTATGTACACAATCACAATAACACACTTTGTGCTCAGGTTAATCTACAATGGCAAATATATACAGTGGGCCTCAATATAAGGTATGCGCTGACGGAATGAAGGGGGCCGGTACGGGACTGGCCCCCTTCATTCCGTCAGGGCTGATTACAGGGTTCCCATCGCGGGACCCGGATCGCACGCCTGGTAAAACCAGGCGTGCTTTCCGGGTCCCGCGAGGGGAAGAAGGAGGTAACAAAGGGACACTCATAATGTGCCCGTTGTTACCTCCATCCTCATTCCCATTGAGCCCTATGGGGGCTCAAATGGGAATGGGAAATGGTTCCTGCAAGGAGGACTTACCGGGTCCTCCTATGTCGGAGTAACCCGGTAAATCCCCATTGCAGGAACCCGGTAAAGGAGGCCGGTTTGGAGGCAGCCATGGAGCTAATAGCTAATAGCTCCATGGCTGCCTCCAAACTCGTAATGAGGCCCAGTGTCTTTGTGGTACCACAATTATACTTTGATTCCAATAAAATGCATTAACTGTACTGATTTCAAATGTCATACAAATCAGTGAATCAAGTGAACCAACAATAGACATAGGAGGAAAGCAGGTTGGTTAAAACAATAGGCCGAATTACGGGGCCCTACCAATAGACATAGCTCTGTGTGGAGATCCCCCAACCTGGGCAACCTGTAAATAAGGATATAATACAAGCCTAGTCCTAATATTGTTTATATGAGTCTTATTTCCTTCTATATAGTTCTACCACCCCAATGTACCTGAAATAGAAGAGTTTGACGTCGGGTTGTCAACGGATTGTTCTTGAGCGGCTCCCTTTATGGAGGGAGCCACAGATCGTCGAGGTCCCTTGAAGAAATGGTAAACAAAGGCATTGAGGCCGTAGCTTCGGTCTTGACGGTGCTCGTGGATGGTTGGTCGTGGATGTCCTGCGAAGATGAGGCGTGCAGTGTACCTCGACGACAATAGTTTGTTGCTGCTAAGAGTCTATGAAGAACTTCGGTCTAGCAAGGGTGTCGAGTCGTCGGTGTCTCTGCGGTCTTCCAGGTCAGGAAACCCACCGGCAGATGCTCCTCGGTGCATCAGCGGCCTCGACCTTCTCCGTCGGTACAAAGCAGTTGACAGTGCAGGCGAGAGCCTCCTTGGATTCAAAGTGTCTTAATCAGTGGAGCATTGCCGCTCCGGTCGTCAGTGGCACAGCGTCAAGCAGTCCCCGCTTCTGGGCAACACAGCTTTGACGGGCTGCCAGCACTTATGGCAAACCTGTGTACTCTGGTCTGAATGATTTTCAACAGTGAGAGGCCCCCAGATATACTGTTCTGTCTCTCATTCATTCTTCTGGGTCACTCTCAGGCAACCAATCACTCAGAAGGGCATTCAGGCAGGCAGGCAGCCAATCAGGCTCACAGTGCATTCAGGCCATTCTCATACCTCTCAGACACTCACAACAAGGAATGTGGATTGGGACAAGCACTCTGCCATTCAGCACCCTACACTGCATTCATACCAGATTTGGACAGGACTGTCTCAGTCATTGTGTCACATACCAGATACTAGACACCCATAACATGAAGTGCATATTGGTCACACACTCCATTCACCCAGGTCCGAACCTGAAGGGTATTCCCACAACATACAGTAATTGGGAAGGCTACAGCCCGTCTGGCTTGGACTTCCCCACAATACAATATATGGAACTTCCACCCAACAGCCAGTCAGGGGAAGGACAGAGTCAGGGCTTCCCAGGACTTTTGGAACACAAGGTAACAGGCAATAGAAAGCAAGAGGCCACAGGGGCCATCTTGTCTCCTAACGGGAATCAACTGATTCCAAAGGCAGGGCCTGGGTATCCCAAAATGGAGTATATTCAGAGCACCTGTCTAATTCAGCATGGAGCTGCCACCAGCCCATACCCTGCTTTGTGGGCCACAAACAGGTACCCACAAATATACACTTGGAGTACAGGGTTGTACCACCACCCATGGTTGCCATAAGGGTATCCAAAGGGTCTGTTCACAAAACCAAAAAGAGGAAGAGATGCACCGCCAGGAGTCCCACATGGACTCCTGTGCATAAAAAAATATAGAGAACACTTTAAAAAGGACTGTAGGACAAGGACAGGGAGGCCCGGTCCCTCCAATGCATTTCCTGCATTACAATGAGCACCACTTAAATGACCACACTGCATCAAAAGCACATATAAGCTAAGTAGCACATGCAGCAAACATGCAGACCAATCACGCATGCTCAACATGCAAGACAGTGCTCATGCTTAGCCACTGACTGTGCTGGCATGGTGTGAATCCCGCATCACCTTCACCCGGAACTGTGTCTCCTAATCAGGGACAAGAGGGACAGTGCCTGGTGGAGGGCATGGGGAGCATGGATGTCAAAGGGTGCAGGGTGTCTCCCCCTGGACATCATTCACCGCCAAATCACAGATTACAGAAAAAACATGGCAGAAGGCATTACAACAAGCATAGTGAAGTACCATTCACAAAGGACACAAGTGCGATGGAACACAGAAACCATATTTACCTGCACATGCCTTCCTGTGCACCACCATGCAAACATGCAAGTTGACCTCACTATGAAACACTTGTGTATAGGTGCGTTACAAATGCCATATCATATCATATGAATGCCTGAATTTTCCACCACTGCAAACGTCATGGTAAGTAAAGTAATAAACAATAAACCAGGAAAGGGCAACTCAAACATAAAATGCCAACATCCAGGCCTGGGGTGATCAAAAGTATCCAAAAACAAAAATAAAATAAAAAAAATAAAATAAAAAAAGTCCATCATAGACCGGGGGTGGGGGGATCTACCCAGGAGGGAAGAGGGGCATGGTGCATGTCAAATTCCACATGGGTGAATGTAAAAAAATGAATGAATAAAAACCCTCCATGGGCTCACAGACCGCACAGCTATGGTGGACCACGAGGCATGTCTCTGCTGGTACCACCATCCTGGGTTGAATCAGAAGGTGGTAGTGGTTCTTGAGACTGACCATGCAGTGCCTGGTCCTCAGTGGCAGCGGCCATGCATGCCCTAATTAATGCACCAGCATACTGTGGGCTTGGAGGTCATCATGAACAGCATCATGGTATGCACAGAGTTCCGCCAAGATATCCTGCCTCAATGTTAGCATCTCCTGTTGGAACAGTCTCCTGGTGGATTGCAGCTCTGCGGGCCAACAACTCTTGCCTCAGGGCTTCCCTGTGTGCCCGACCCTATGCAAAAAGGGATGCCTGCAGAGACCTCAGATCTGCCCATCGGCTCCTGATGTTGACTTCCATGCGCAGCATGTGGGAGCGGCATGTGGACTGCATTACATGTAGCTGTTGTTCCACCTGTCTTGCTGGTGGGATCATGGAACTTGCCACTCTATCCATGCCCTCAGCCAAACTCTCAAATGTAGCACCCTGAAGGTGTGCAGAATGCAACATCTGCTGTTCCCACTCAGTCTGCCCAGGCTGCACACATCCCCCCATGTGTGTGGGGCCCATACCTGCCTTACCCAAAGGAAAATGCCCCTTGCTGTGATGCCACTGTCTCTGGCTGCAGGACTGCAATTCTCACTTGGATATATGCCCCAGGACCAATACATGGGAGTGTGGCCTTGCATCAGTAACCACCACAGACGGCCCTGACACCACTGACTGGCCTTGTGAATGCACCTAACCCCTTGCATACTCCTGGGCCCCAACTGCTCCAACAATTGGTGCACTCACCTCTGCCAGCATTGAGAACTGCACATCCAGTTCAGCATCAGAGCTACTGGAGTCCAAAGAGTCAGAATTGTATGCAGAAAGAACCAGGATGGTCTGTAGCACCAGTGGATTCTCACGGGCTGCCATGCCACGTCCGCCACTGGTGGTCTGTGCCGCCACAGACTCTTCTTCCTCCTCTTCCTCCTCCACTGCATCTGGTGCCTCCTCACCTGCACATGGACAGAAAAAGACATGAGGAGTCATGTGCAACGTGTCTACAGTAAACATGTGTATCACATTGCTGTCAATCAACAAACTGCAGGGCATGTCATCTAGGAGAAACAGCATCCACACACTATGTACAAGAAGCCATCTGATCATGGCATATGCAGACTAGCAACAACATTCCCTGCTAAGGGCCATGCAGCCAGTGGACACATTTCCAACAAACATGGTTGTTAGCAAGCACATTATGGCACATGGCAGAGTGGACTGTTGACAAATATCAGTGAAATGGGCATGGTCATGTGGCTCTGTGACGTGCTAATACATGACATGTCAACAGGCAGACACACATATTCACATTCAAGTCTGCATCCATCACATGCCACACCAGTGTTGACCTGGAACAGGGACTGCACACAATGGCAACATGCCCCAAGTGTTGGAAAAAGGAAAAAGTCCCAGTTGAATTATGACTGTAAGAGTAACACCTAGCCAAGGTCTGTGAAGTGGAGAGAGTATGTAAATGGATTTGGAGATAGGAAGAAGGTACAGTGACCCACAAGAGGGACATGGACCCATGGGGTGTGTGCTGAGTGTGGGACAGTAACAGGGAGCAGGCCTCACAATGATTTGACTCAGGAGTCATTGCCGTAGCAGCAGCAGGGATGTGCACAGTCTAGACATATGCACACTCACTCATGGCACGCCGTGAGGCGTGCTGGTTGCCATCTTGGATGTTACATGTGTGAATAGAGAATCTAAACCCTGCAGTGCATGAAGTGTAACTCATGTTTCAGAAACAAGCACATGTCTAGCAGAGCACAGTCACTCACATCAAGGATGCAACTAACAAGAGGCCACGTTGTGGTATTATGTTGCAGAGGTTGGGTGGGATTCTAGTGGGGGATGAGTACTGTCACACGACCATGTTCAACTGATGTACAACACATGGGTTGTATCCACTCTTCAGTACACTGGACAGGAGTCAGTACACCACGACATGGTTCACCAAGGTCAGTCATTCAAATGCAGCCAGATGTGCAACAAAATCATACATCTTGGTTATACTTAACTAGATGTACTCAGGATGCACAATCGTGGTTACTCACCGGACGTACCCTCGTAATTTGGCAGGCCTCCCACGCCTTGCACTTGCACCATTAGAATGAATTGGCTCATAGTCTCTTCATGCTGAGTGAGCTCCATAGCAGAGGCGAGGTTGCCACCCAGCTTGGACTTGCGATGGGTGAGGTCATTCCATCACTTCACTACCTGAGCAGCAGTGCACTTCTCATACCTTAAGGCATTGATCTCATCCGATTCTGGGGTGGGACAGCTGTTTCAACAGCACGTCCCTTGCCCTTCTGGGCTGGGACAGCTGCTTTAGCTGCACGTCACTTACCCTTCAGGGCTGGGCCAGCTGCTTCAGCTGCATGTCCCTGGACCCTTGGGCCTGGGACAGCTGCTTCTGCTGCACGTCACTGGACCCTTGGGCCTGGGACAGCTGCTTCCACTCCACATCCCTGGACACTTGGGAATGGGACAGCTGCATCCGCAGAATGTCCCAGACCCCGGCCACCTCTGCCACCTTTCCCTCTTGGGACCTTTCCACTCATGTTCCAGTTGTAAGTGAACAATGGAAGGCACACCAAGCAATTGTCCTGGGCAATTAGAGTGAGGGTGCAGTGTACGTGATTGAAGATGTACTTCTGTTTTCCAGCAAGGCTCAAAAGTACCCCAGGTGACAAAAATATGGGATGCATAACACACAGGCACCCCAAAAAATGAAAGATTGCATACGTGAGACCAGGAAATGCGATACACAGTGGCACCCAGCGACACAAAAAATGTGTACGCGAACCCCGGAAAGCTACACTAAAGGTAAGAATAGAGGTACGCGATACACAGGGACACCCAGGGTAGGAAAAATGCGCATCGACTCACTGTTAGCCTCTGAAAATACAAAAGTAGACGCATATATGTGCAGAGGCAAATCCCCCACCAAAATAAGAAGTTCATACGGTCCCTGAAGTGAACGAATTGCGTGGCACCCCAAAACTTGCAGTATTCCACTCGTCCGTATCCTCCCCTTCGCACCTACAGTTGGAGTTGCTTCTACGCGTACTTATGTATCCCTGATTCTGGCGTGCTCAATGCCAGCACATGTCACATAAGTTATGCGCTCAGGGCCTTTCCTCGGAAGTGATGTGTTCACGCTAATTTATTACGTGCAAAGTCCTGTCACTCTGTTTCGGCCTGTACTGCATTTGGATTGCCTGCTGTCTAGCCATTGCCAATGCTCATGTCCTTGGCGCTGTGACCACCTCAGCTGCTTCACTGGACTCCCACCATGCCATACCACCACCACCGCTCCACAGCCCAGCTCCAGGACCACCTTTCCCACCCACACCTGCCTCAGGGGCTATCATGTCTGCACTGTCATCCTCAGACCAGGGCGGCAATACCATGGCAGCGAGGCAGAGGGCTGTCAACTTCACTGCCAGGGAAGTTAACATCCTGGTGGAGAAGATCCTGGAGAATTATGATGCCCTCTTCAATACAGTGATGAAAGCGGCAAGAAAGGACGTCAGCAGATCTGGGACGGGATAACAGCTGCCATCAATGTGGAGGGGGTGGCATCTCGGACCTTCTAGACAGTGCACAAGTGATGGGAGAATCTGAAATCCTGGACCCACAGCATGGCTCTGGGCTACATCCGGGGCAGTGCCACAGCGAAGGTGCACCGTGCACGCAGTTGCTGGCTGTCCAATACCAACATGCGGGTCCTGGAGAAGTTTTACCCGGTGCCAGTTGCGTGAACGTCTGGAGTTGACTGGTGAGTATCCATGTGTTGCTATTCTCTACAGTGCATGTGCATGTTGCTGCATGTTGGCAGTGAGCCCATTAGGCTTGCAGCAAGTGTGCCTCTGAGACAGATGACTGCATGCATGCCCTAGACAATGCTCTCCATGTGTGCATCAGACCATATGTATTTTGAATGTGATATCACTTGCATTGTGTGTTGTACTGCTGCCTTTCAGACCGTGCACATGTTCTGTTACTTGTGTCTGAGATGTGCCCATGTGACAAGTGTGACAGTTGAGGTAGTGTTGCCCACGTCATGTGCATGCATGATGTTTATGTCTATGTGCCAAAGATGGGAATGTGTGACTTGCCATCACTCACTCCTGGATGCATCATGTGCATTTGGATGTCTGACATAGTCATGTAGAGGGATTACAGTTACCGCTACTCTGATGGGATTGCTCATTACACTGCTTGTGGCCTCTCTGTTGATGTGTGTGCATGGCCTGTGTATGTTCTTGTGGCGTGGCATACTGACATGTGCATGATGCATGTGTGTGGAGCATACGCAATTGATTGGTCGTGACAGTGGCACGTTGTGAATGTCTGGAGTGATGGGCATGCATGTATCTGCATGGATGTGGATTGCATGTCCATGTGTGTGGGGGTGGAGGTTGATGGTTGTTCCCTTGACTAGTCATGTTCATGTGAATGTTGGTATTGCTGCGCACAAATTGGTGCAGTACATTGATGTTTCTGTTCTGTGCCTCCTTTTCCATCTGATGAAGAGGGCGGACCCAGTGCTGTGGAGCATGGCAGCAGGGATGCCTCTACCAGGCAGAGGCGCAAGGCCCAGCCACGCCCCCATGAAAGCACTACTTTGGGGAGCGATGTGGCTGTGGCCATGCCGGTGACATCGGGCAATGCTGCTGGGGATATATTTCAAGAAGGTGAAGGTGGGAGTGGACTCCGCAGCAGCGGGGGGGACAGGTGATGCCACACAGGGACCATCCATGGCAGAAGACACCCCAGAGTTATCCAGGTTGGCGGGGGGAGGAGGTGGCTGTTGCAGCCCAGCCCATAGGGTCAGGTGGGGGTCTTGAGGTGGGCATGCCTACTGCAGTCCTCTCCCAGGGGCATGAGGCTGTGCAGGCCACCCTGGAGGTGCCTGTGCAAATTCTAGTCCCTGGGCCATTAGATGCAGCTGAATGCGCCTGCCAGGATGCCTCCACCCAGACCCACCACCCAGTGTTGGCTGATGTGTCCACCCAAATCGACAACCCCTTACCATCTCGTGTTGCCAATCCGGGACTATGTGCTACCCCTGCAGGCTGGGGTGGCGAGGCGTTCAGCCGTCATCCATGATGATGTGCAGGCTACACATAGTCTGCTTGCACATCATCACAGTGAGGTATGCTGCCACATCAACTGACTTGCAACATGCCTATTCCGTGTTGTGCTTCATGGGCGGCTCACTGATGTAACCCCCTCCTCGTCTTCCTTCTCTGTGCGCTACTCATCCTCCAGGGTGCCTTCCGGCCCAGATACCACCAGGGCCCCCTGTGCACCAGTCCCAACCACATTGCCCAGTCTGGTTGAGCCAACATCCCTGCCTGAGTTCTGAGTCCAAGGTCAATCAGCTGAGGTGGTCACTGTGCCTACCCAGGCACCGACAGGGTCACCGGCAACGGAGGGACAGCAGGCACCCAGAACCAGGGTACGGACCATACACCCCTGGTATCATCATCATCAGTACCCAATAAGCCGGCTCTGAGCACTGTGCAACAGCTGGCGACCAGGAGGAGGCAGGTGCACAGTGTGAGGCAGGAGGCACACGTGGACCTGAGGAACAAGATGTTTTCCGTATTCTGGATATATTGGCAGCAGGTCGGAGCAGAGAGGCAGCAGGCTCAGGAAGTGAAGGATTGAGTTGGCCAATGATGTGATTGCGCTGCATCGGGCGAGGAGGCGGGCTGCCATCCTGGAGGCCACTTGCAGGGAAGCCGAGGTGATAGAGACACAGATGCTGAAGACCCTGCAAGCCCTCTAGGCAAGAACAGAGGTCTGCCTGAGTAGTGAGGACGTGGCGCTGGACTCAGCCCTGGTAGAGAGCGTGAGTGAGATTGGCGAGGAGGAGTTAGACTAGCCGGCTGCCTGCTTACATAGTTATTTATGTGTAGGTTTCCTTTCTTTCTTTATTATTTTACCCAAACATTTCAGAAATTCCTTCCCCGTTTTTATTGTATATAGTTGTTTAGGGTTAAGGATTTCATTTTTGTACATATTTTACATGGACTACTTTTACCTTCATTCAAAATGTATTTTTGTACTGAAGAGGGAAAATGGGACGACCCCTTCCCCCAATTCTCATCCAGACAATGGCCCAGGACATCACGACCCAAACACCCCTGAGAGAAGAATTCGACCTGCTCACTGCCACCCCAGATGTCAAGATTCACTGTGGCCACGCCCCACATGGCCAGGGAGCTTGCCCGTCAATATGGATCAACTCGATTAGACAGTAACCACAAAATACCGCCTTCGTTAGAGATGCCATGTTAGAGATGCCATGATGACAAAGCCAACAGACAAGAACACATGTTCCACCAAGCACATTGGACACCCACACACCAACCCACACGAAGAACATACTCAGTGCTATGACATAGAGGACCACTTACACCCACACATGCATCATTGTTATGTTTCACATAGGCCACCTACAGCACAGCAGAAACGCAAGATGCCAGAAGAGCTCGTGTACATGCTTGCAGACGCTTCCTCGCCACTAAAACCATGAAGATGTAACCTTACATATTTACTAATGCATATGACACTCTGTCGCCCCTCGCAATCCCCATATTATGGACCATGTACCGCCACCCATAAGCCAGGCCAAGGTAGGCCGCAAAGCAAGAGTCCCCAGGCCGAAGCCTCTCAGACAAAACTGCAAGGGGATGATCACGCAGAACAAGCTCCAACGAGAGCCCATAGCTAAGGCCGCAAAGCTGCAATCTACATGCCGCGCTCCCCACGCCAAGGTAACACCTGCCACTGTTAGACGCTCCTCAGAGCCAAAATACACATCTAATGCTCATATTTCTGCTCCAGCCACGGTCTCACAACACGTGAACGAGCCGACCTGATACGATGCCAAGCCCTACGGGACAAAGAAGCGCTGGGGTCTCCCGTCTGGGACACAGTCTGCAACAATGAAGTGACAAATTGGACACTTACAAAGATGGGAAAGACATGCACACCAGCCAATGGTCAGACCTGTCCATTGTCCGCCACTGACACATAGTCCTACTTTGTTGCCAGCACCCGGTACACCGCGAGCTGGGAACAGCGATGGTCCCAGGTTTGGGGGCTCGCAGATGAACCAATTAGAATACGAGGGGCTCACAATGATGCCACTATAGTCTAGCCAATCACTAATTCTCCCCTTGTAACTACTTTTGTGTAACAATTGTTAGGGACAGCCCAAGCGTACCACCTGACCCTCTCTCCTCCACTAACCGTCTTGTCTATATGTATCTATACTGACCCTACCACTCGGGGAGCCAACCCGAGATGTCGTTAGCTTTTTGGGGCCCGTCTTCCTAGGTGACACACGTAGCCGCGTCATGCAGCTAGAAAAATGGCCTGCGAGCCCACCATGATCGAGAGGTCTCTTGGATGCCTATGACCTGTGAGCACGTCCCTGCTTGTTTCATGTAATAGACAGCAGTAACTCTTTGCTCTTGTGTGTCCCTCAAACTCTGTTGGGACGCAGGTGGAGTTGGGGCCTCCCCAACCCCGGAGGTCTGCAGATGGCCTCCTGGCCCCCAGGAAATTACCCCAAGTTGGAGGCACTGCTGAGATCTGCTGAGATGAGCGAGATCACAGCGAGGCTGCTTGCGTCAAGGAGGCCCGGCAACGAGGGCCCCTCCGCCGTTGCCCCCTTTGGAGGACTACGGGACCATCGCGGAACTGCGAGACGACCGGACAGCGCAATCCAGAGATTGGCCGTCGGGAGCCGAATTGAGAAGTATCCCGCCTGCGGTTGGCGAGTGTCCAGGCGTGGTCCAGACGAGGGGAGGCGGCAATCTAATTGGGAGGGGTGTCCGCAGTCGAACGGCACCGGCAGGCGAGAGTTCGATGTGAGTATTGCACACACAACCAGCAATACAATGTTGTGAGGGAGGGAGGAGAAAGTATAATTTGGGTGGCGGGTGGTTGTTAAAGGGTGTTGAAGAGAGATTTTGGCCATGAAGCAGCGATTAGTATGTAAGTTGTAGCAGGGACTGGCACGAGGGCCGTCCCTTCCAGGGCTACAGAGCAGACTGAGTGGAGCTTTAAGCATCCACGTGCGATGGACGGATCGCGCTGATTGGTCTAGATCGCGGACACCTGTGTAAGGGGGCGTGGCATTCCTATGAGTTGGCATTGTAGATAAATGAATAGATAGAGATTCCTATTGATTGAGTGTTTTAGCTCTATGAATAGATGACATATTCCTGCAGGAGGTAGCTAGATTGTTTCTCAGTGCTGAAGACAGTTGGCTGGTTAAGCTCCCCTAGAGAGGGGGCGTATCACACTGCGCAGTATGATTGTAATAACAAAGTAATTTTTGAATACTCCACTCCAGACGTGGTGCGAAGACAGCTGTAGGGGTAACGTGGAACAAGGTTGTCAAATGTGGCACGCATTAATTATTTGCTGAAATTGTACGTACCGGTAAAAGTTCTTGTAGCGGTTGGTGACGTCACCCATAGGACTTGCATAGGACGCCGCGGTCTTCCGAGAGTAAGGGGGACGGGGACCCGCGGTAAGGGAGGGGTGAAGGGGGAGAGGCGGCCGCACACAGAAAACGTCGGCACGTGCTCTACAACTGGGGCTGCACAAAGAGGTGGTGCGGCCGGTGGGAGGTGGATCAGAAGGGCTTACACTGCGCAGGCAGTGAGCACAAAGGAGAAGGATGAGGAGCTAGAAGTACGTTGCAGGTGAGCCAAGTAGCGGCGACACAGGAAAGGCAGGGCAGCTTAAAGCACGCCTCACGTGGCAAGCAGCCGCAGGGAGCTCTGTGCGCCACAGGTCGAAGGGGGCCCTAGCTCCAGAAGGAGAAGCACAAAAGACGGAGACATTGACATTGTTGCAAAAACAGAGAAGGCGGTGGCATTGAGCACAAGTTATTGTAATAAAAAATTGCTTTTCCTTGCAGCGGAAAGTCGGAAGACCCCAATTTACGGGGCCAGGTAATGGTGGTATTAAGAAATTGAAGTTATAAAATGTCTACATTCTACGGGATAGGGGCAGGAGCAGGGCTGGGGCTCAGGGCAGGTGCCTTAACAACACCACTCCAGCACATCTGCGCAACACTAATACAACACAGAGATAAAATAGTAAAGTATAGTATTGAATGGACACAAGGTACAGACAACAAAATAAGGATACCATGGCCGCCAAACAGCAGTTTTGATATGTGCACCCAACACTCGCTGTTAGCATATCTACATAACACATACAAGGGGAAGAAACTAGCAGGCCACTTGGAAGTTTTTGACCTCTGGAAAATGTTCCAGGGGTGCGCACCCGGGGTACCAGGGATGTTCACCGTGCAGGGAGTAAAGGAGGAAAAGGTGAGCGGAGAGGGCGGGTGCAAAGCACCCCAGAATACACACAGTGCTGAGGAAAGCGAGGAAGAATCAGAAGGATCATTCATAGTTGAAGAGGTAAAGAAGGAAAGTGAAGGAGAGATACCCATAACTTAAGAAGTGAAGAAGGAGGCACAAGGGCTGTATCCAATGAGGGAATTGAGGGAAGATACCCGATCGCCATTAATTGCTGCCGAGGGATATTCTAACCCCGCGTACAGCCCGATACCATACGCGCCAGCCGACAGCTACCAAAAGATGGTGGGTGCGAGGAGTGCAGCAGAGGCAAAACAAACACCGGACCAGGGGGCGAAAAAAGGGCGCAATTAGACTTAGCAAGTATAGGACCGGACGAATGGATACCAGCACAGGTGCTGCTGAAGCTTCGAGGGACACTAACAGGGGAGGAGGAAGAGGAGGTAAAGAAGGTAAGTAAAGAAGAGACACAAAACGCACAGAAATGGAGCGAGGTAAGTAGAGAGGAGGAAGGGAAAATGACACAGGAGGAAGATGAGATGTTAGAGGTAAGACCAGTGGAATTGAGGGAAGCACGGAGCGCGCTGATCAAACAGTTCGAGCAGGAAGAGCGGGAAAGGAAGGAGAGAAGGAAGGGAAGCAAGGGTGACAAGGTGGGGTTAACACGACAAGAGGAAGAACAGAGGAAACGAGAAGAGGACCGCATAAGGGCCACCACAGAAAGGGTGGCACGCATGGAGCAGCGGGAACTTAGGAGAAGAGAGGAGGAACAAGAAGAAAATTATAGAGAAATGGGACTGTGGAGGAAAAAGATTATGGGCCTCATTACGAATCAGGCGTTAAGGGGTTAACGGCGCCGTAAACGGCGCCGACCCTTAACGCCTGATTCCGAGGTCCCTTTGCGCCATGGTGAGTTTAACTCCTGCTTTTTGCAGGCGTTAAAATCCATGGCGCTAAGGGACCATGGTGCTAATTACGCCATTGTAATTTACGGTGGCGTAATTAGCGCCTTCCCCACTACCATTATGCCCTATGGGGCAAAAATGGGAATGGGGAAGGGTAAAATGGGAAATGGGGATTTACCGCCCCACTCACCTTGGAATGGGGCGGTAAATCCGCCATCCACCATGGTGTAAACATAGTTTACACCATGGTGGTAAGGGTACGACCCAGGTGGTAACTTACCGCCTGGGTCGTAATGAGGCCCTATATCAGAAAGCGCACGGAAAGAGGGGAAGGTTATAGAGAGTATACTGGCAAAGGAGGGTGGAATATGGGGCAACAAAGAGAAAGAAGAAAAGATATTAGAACAGGTAAGTGATGCAATAAGGAATGAGCTTTGCAGAGTACGAAAGGAAGTAGGTGGTGGAGTGGGCAAGCAAAACAATACAGCACAAGGAGAAATACGCAAGGAACACGGGGCCAAGACGTACACGTGTAGCAATAAGGAGGAAGCCACGTACACGTGTAGCAATAAGAAAGTAGCAACAACACCGCAGGAGGAGGGCACGGAGAAGATAGGTGAGTACACAGACATAGACTTAGGGACCATCACAGTGGGAGGAAAACGCCCAGGCACAGGATTGACATTTTCAGATGGATTCTGCAGAGAGGTGGAGGAGGGATCGTGTGCAGGACGGAGTGATGGAAGCAGGGAGGGATTAAGCAAATTATACATAACCCGCACAGACTGCGGGTCATGATGGAAATGCAAGATGCGGGAAGAAGAAGACACAGGGAAGGAAAAGAAAAGGCAACTAAGAGAAAGAACGCCATGGCCACTGACACCACCAGCACAGCACACGCCATATGTTAGCAGCAACCTCCCAGGACGCAGGATGGAAGAATTAGCTGATACACACAGGAAGAGTAAAATGGGCGAATCTAGGAGGAGCAAGAGCATAAGGGGTGATAGAGTAACACAACACATTACTGACTTCATTGAAGAACTTTCTTACATGGAAGAGGCCAGCGAATAGACTCACACATCCCCGCAGAGATGAACGCCAGGGGAAGTGAAGGAGTACACTCTAATGCCATTACTAGAGAGAGGGGGAGCAAGGCCACAATATGTCCCATGGAAACATGCAGACAAGGAAAACATCAAATGCAGACTCCCAGCACTGAGCGGAGGGGCTGGGAAATGGATATATGAAATGGAAAAACACACTAAAGGGCAAAAACTAATGGTAGGTGACGTAAAGGGGTTGTTAATATCAATATTAGGTGAAGAAGCAGATGACATTTGGAAGAGGGCGGGATTCCCAGGGGTAACTATAAGCGACACATCACATGATGGGGCGCCATTCGCAAATTGTAGACACGCGCTATGGCAGGCACTGAAGGTGCAGTGCCCAGACCCTTCAGACATAGGAGCAATAACGTCATGCAAAATGCGTGAAAATGAAGATCCTGTTGATTACAAGAAATGTTACCGGGGCACAAACACACTTAGCACCTGATATACCCAGAGAGAGTTGGAGGCAAAAATCATAGGCAATACTTTTGTCAAGGCAGACAGAACCAGAGAACACTCTTAGACAGAAATTCAAGAGTCAATAGGCCGGAGCCAGTGTCAAGTGGAACCGGGTTCCTGTTGTCGAGGATCACACAGTCGGATAGTTCACAATTCAACGTAGCCAGGAGTACTTTGATATTGTCAACAGAGGAAGCAAAAGTTATAAGAAGGAGGGAAGACAAGGGCAAGCCATGGAGGCGAAGAAAAGGGATTCACCCTAATTCCTCAAGCAGAACACAGTACCTTATTCAAGGAAGAGGCTGGTGCCAAGGCAGTTGTTCCTGGTAGTTTCCTGCAGACCCACGGTTCCGGGAGCTTCGATCCGAAGGAGGACGTCTGGAGGGGTCTGCACCACACAGGGCTGAAGCCGGCAGCAGCGACGGTGAATAAAAGGTGCGCTCCTTAAAAACAGGAGAGGCTCTTCAGATGCTATCCGGACCACCACAGCAGTGTGCAGTGATTTCGACCACGAAGAGGATCCTCTGGCTGTAGAAGATGATCTGGTTATCCCCACCAAGCTCAAGGGAAGAAGACTCCGGACTGGATCTTCTCTGGTCGTCGAACGGTAGATAGCTCAGGACTGCAGCAGGGCTTCATCGGGATGGGATAGTTGCAGCAGTCGACTTCTTCTCCGCTTTTCTTCGGTTCCTTGTAGTTCCAGTAGCGACTCTCACTTCTAGCCCAAGAGACCTGCCTTTCATGCGAAAATCCCCCATTCACACAGCCTGGCTGTAAATCACACAGCAGGGGGGTTGTCCGGCCCGGACAACCACCTCAGACAATCATAGCAAAGTGCGACTCGGGTTTCCTAGGATTCCCTGTGCCGGGGGTGACTACACCCCTCCCTCACATTCAGCCAACCTAGACACCCAGGGGCCTAGAGGAGGGCTTCTTGGCAGAAGCCCGCCAAAAGACAGTGAACAAAGAAGGAAAACCTGGTTTGCCGCGCAAAGTAAAACACAAGAAGGACTTTAACAAAAAGAAATGACGAATAAACCCGACCGGAGCCAAAAGAAAAAGTATTTGGTCAAGCAGGTTTAAGTTTGAGGCTAATATAATAGCCTAAAACAATACCACGTTTATTTAGTATAATCGTGGTAGAAAAGTTAGGGTAGATACCACTGCCACCAGCCAAGTCTAAATGTTAAAAGAGCGAAACAATGCTCTAGGAGGTACAGATAAAAAGGGCTAAGGATTAACCCTTTCCAGTACTCCATGTAAGATGGGGTGTACTGGATCTGTGGTTAAATGACTAAGTAAAGTTAATGGCACCATTACCTTTTTCTGGGGGACAGTAGTCAGCCTCAGAAATGGAGTCGGTGGGAAGTTCAAAAGACAACCCTGTGTCACTGCACTGAAGGTGCTGTGTAACACACAAAAGAAAGGGGCTACTGGAGTGGTGTACTCTAGAGTCCACAATCACAAAAACAGATGAAATACACATGGCAAAACACAAGTAAGAGTGGGAAAAAGGGACACACTCTTACTTAGTGGAAAAACAAACTCCCGAAATCCAGCAAAGCTGCTGGGGGACTCACTAGGTAAGGGAAATTAGCCATAGAATGATAATTCTCCCTAACAAGGAACCATGTATACAGGTGGCGATAGGTGACAACATATTTTCATTCCTAGTTGACACAGGGGCCACTAGGTCCTGCATTAGGGAAGGAAAGTTCAATTTGTCAGGTGAAGCTTTGCACACTCAAGGATTCTCTGAGGCTCAAGGGCTGGTTCCTTTTAGTGACAACATCTCCTTATCTGTTGGAGATAACGATCTGTCTCTACGACTGCTATACTCAAAGCAATCGCCAGTTAACATACTCGGGAGAGACATTATGAGCAGGTTGAACATGACTATATCCTTTCCTGACGAGGGAATAGTGTACTCCACACCAGCCATCAACATGCTCACAGCACGACACATACTTCAGGCTTACTGTGGCAAAACAGTAGCGAGGGCAGAGCCAGTAGATGGGGACTTCTTCCAATATGGGACGGACATGGCACTAGCATGGTTACAAGGAATCGAGGCAAGGTGTGGAGGAGACCAGCAGCTTACCTTTTCAGACTAGAAACACCAACAAGTGAGAGGGAAGGGGCTATCATACCAGTGGACAAAGAAAGCATTGTGGCAACCACAGACTACATAGCAGGTCAGGCACAAGATGGGGAGGGGAAAGCATGGAGAGCAGTAATAGCACTGGAAGAAGGATGCAGGCTAACACAGGTGTCAGATGAGGAGCTATTCTCAGATGAAGCAGGAGATGGGGAGATGTTGTTCCAGATGAACGTCTATATTTGGTTGAGAGCGACATACAAAGAGGTAGTACAAAAAATGTCATTGGCACTAGAAGCACCATCCTCTACCCAGGTACCCTTCTACGAAGAAGACTTAGCAGCAGTGCCCGCCTCTCCATGGACCACTAGTCCATATTACATAGGCTGCATAAAGAGTATTGGAGGAGTAAAAATAAAGCTAAAGAAAGGTGTGATGCTGCCCAGAGTGAAACAGTACCCACTATCCAAAGAAGCTGATGAAGGGATTTATGAAGCAATAACTGCCCTAGTGAATAGAGGAATATTGATATCATCAGAGTCACCATGCAACACTGCAGTGTATCCAGTGAGCAAGGCAAAGGGAGGGTCCTGGCATTTCATACAAGATCTCAGGCCGATCAACAACATTGTAGAGGCAGAGTACCCAATAGCAGCTAACCCAGCAACAATACTGTGTGGAATACCAGCAGGGGCATCACGATTCACTGTGATCGACCGCAAAAACGCTTTTTTCTCAATACCTCTCCACCCTGATTCACAAGACTTAACAAGTTTCACATACTGCAACACAAAGTGGAAACACACTAGATTACCACAAGGGTACTACGAGTTACCATCCATCTTTAACAGAGTAATACAAATGGATCTAGGAAACATAGAGATGGAGAGTACAGTGCTGCAATATGTAGATGACATCATCAGCTGCAGCACCACCGAGGAAAAGTGTAGAAGGGACTCTGTAAAGATGCTCACAGTGCTGGCTGAGAAAGGATACAATTTTGACAAGGGGAAGCTGCAGTACTGTCAAGAAAAGGTGCTCAATCGGGCAGATCATTTCACAAAAGGGAAGGAACATTGCACCACAAAGGGCACATGCAATAACGAATACACCACAGCCACAGACAATCAGAGAACTGCAGACATTTTTGGGCCTCTGCAATTACTGCAGGGCATGGGTCTTTGACTCTAGTTCATACATCGGACCACTGCTCGAAGCACTTAGAAAAGCACAGCGGGGAGAAAGGAAGTTGGGATGGACAAGAGAGATGACAGAGGCATTCAATGAATTAAAACACGGCATTTCAACTGCACCAGTACTAGCCACCCCCAACTACGAAGAACAATTTTACATATTCTCACATTTTGATACTGCAGTAATGAAAGCAGTACTGACACAAAAAACAAACATGGGACACAAGCCAGTGGCA
The DNA here is from genome assembly GCF_040938575.1 of Ambystoma mexicanum. Classification (NCBI taxonomy): domain Eukaryota; kingdom Metazoa; phylum Chordata; class Amphibia; order Caudata; family Ambystomatidae; genus Ambystoma; species Ambystoma mexicanum. Next base: position 1,052,918,518 of record NC_090941.1, read on the forward strand.
TTTTACAGTGGGCATTTGGACCCTGTAATGATGGGTCATTTCCTGTGAGAACAGAGCCGAGCCGCAGCAGCATTTGCGGTAGAAAAATCCTCCTCAATAACTATGGGGTGCCCCACCACGCTATATGTGGAACACGCCCTTTTTGCAACACTGAACAAGCCAAAATCCACATTAACCACTCAAAGAGCTACAGGTTACGAGATCATACTCTCGAGACCAGAGCTGAAAATAGTAAGATGCAGTAACGTTAACCCAGTCCGATTTATAGCAGAAGAGGTGGAAGAAGTAGAGCACGCACATGACTGCACACAGGCAATTGAAATGTACTCAGGTACAAGGAGAGTGGAAGAAAATGCCCTAGGGGGGGGGGAGATAATGTACATAGATGGGTCATCAACAATTGATCAGAGTGATGGGATAAGGACAGGAGCAGCAGTAGTACGATTGAAGGAAGACTGGACTTACGTTCCAGTAAAACACGTACAATTACCACAACACTACTCTGTACTCATTTTGGCCTTAGAAGAAAGCAATGAGAAAAGAGCAACTATATACTCAGACAGTGCATATGTGTGACGCTCACCTGACTCCCACGGAGGCGCTGGCCTGGTTCGCGCTGCTGTGACCTCTTCTAAGGTGATGCGCAGGGTTTGGAAGAAGGACTGTACCGGGCCCCCAAATCTGGCTTGTCTGGCTCGCAGAAGTATCCTTCTGTAGGCGAAAATAGGGGATTAACTGTCTTCGGGGTAATGCAATCAGCCTCCCACTTTCCCCTCTCACCCTCCTCGAAACCCTTCTGTGATTCCTCGTAGTGTCTCACCTTAGGGTCTGGAAGGACGAGCTCTCCATCCTGCTTCTGATGCAGGGGCGCGTTGGTATCCAGTTACTTCACTGGATTTTCGGATTGGTGAGAACGAAACTTGCTTGGCTTCCAGGTAAGTTTTTTGATAAGAGGTTCCCCTTGTGTCCATGCATTAATGTACTAATGCTAGTGTCTTTTTCCTCATAGGGGCCGGGGTACGGAATGCCGCGGAACAGGCACCGACCCGAGATGAGAGGTGAAATCCTTGTAGAAATCAGGTAAGTCTTTAATGAGCGTTTTTTGGTAATGTCTTTTCATTCGCTCATTAACGCTGATGTCTCTTTTTCCCCTTAGGGGCCGGGGTCCGGAAATGCCAGGATGCGGCGCGGACCCGAAATGAAGAGGGAATGAATCAACAGGTAAGTCTTAACATGGAGATTTAGCTTTCCTTATTCCCTTCTCTCTCTCACCTTTTGTTCTGGTCTTTTTCTCCCTAGGCGCTGGGGCGTGACTGCGAATCCGGATGATCGCTGCTGAATTGGAGGCGCCCAGTAAAAGTGAGTGGAATGCGGCGCTGCAGCGATCGACGCGATGAGCTTTTAAATAAAAGTCTTCCTTTTCAGGATTGTCGGCGAGATGTCTCCGGGATGCGGATTTAGCAGGTAAGGACTTTTCCTTCTTCTGTTCTCTTCTTCTCTTCCTTCGCAGGTGATCCAGGATGCTGGCAGGCGTGGCAGAAGTCAGGATGCAGGAGCAGACACGGTGAGCGTCCAGCTGCTAGATGCAGAACAACGCAAAGCATGTGTGGCTGTTCGGGTGGGGTTTAAATAGCCTTGGAAGAAGTTCCAGGTATGTATCCTTCCTCCAATCAGGTATGTATCCTTCCCCGACCACGCCCGGATGGTAAATTAGTCCCACAGGTAAAGTAGTTCCTTTCAGGCATCAAGGAGGCCGGGATCCTGCAGCATGTTCTGCATCAGGTAAGTGCACCCAAGCACATCCATAATGAGCCTGGCGCCTATGGCGCCAGGACTGATGTCTTTTATGAGCCTGGCGCCATAGGCGCCAGGACACTGTCCAAAGAGCCCCTATATGGGGTTGCTGGGTCCTTCCTTGGGGACTGGATGTCCGCTTTCGGCGATGCAGGGCTTGAACCGGCTCCCCGGGAGCGGGCATCATGACAGCACTACCCCCCAAGGCCCCTCCCAAGGTTGTTCCCTCCGGGGGTTTTGGTTTGTCTTGGAAGAGTCGGTGGAATTTTCTGACTAATCGAGGTGCATGCACATGGTCGCTGGGTTCCCACGACCTCTCCTGAGGTCCGTACCCCTTCCAATCAATTAGGTAGAACAGTTTTGACCTAAACATTTTTGAGTCTAAAATGTTCTTCACTTCGAATTCGGGCTCCCCATCTATTAGAATAGGTTCTGGAGGTTTGAGTAGTCGGGTTCCGGGTACCACTGGTTTCAGAAGTGACACATGAAAAACAGGGTGAATTCGCATACTAGCTGGTAAATCAAGTTTACAGCCACTGGGTTCATTATTGCCGTAATAGAATAAGGTCCCAGATATTTTGGGTTAAAAGTTCGAGGCCCTTTGAGTGGTAAATGTCTGGTAGCTAACCACACTTGATCCCCAATCTGATACGGAGGTGCTTCACTCCGATGTAGATCAGCATTCTCCTTGTATTTTCTCTTGGCTTGTTGTAAATGAGTAGTTGCCTCTTTGAAGGCTTGGGTAATTGTAGAATGCAGATGTTCTACTGCAGGCATTCCGAGGTTCTGAGGAGAGTCAAGGTTTGAGGTTCGAGGGTGATGCCCAAACAAAGTATGAAAAGGACTGTGGCCAGTTCCAGAGTGTACCGAATTATTATATGAGTATTCGGCTATCCAAAGAATGTATTTCCAGTTGCTTTCAGATTGCTGTAACATACACCGTAAGTATTGCTCAAGGGTCTGATTTGTCCTCTCGGTCTGACCATCGGTCTGAGGGTGGTGACTGGTCGATAATCTTACGTCGATCTGCGCCATTTGACAACATTTGCGCCAGAAGTGGGAAATGAATTGGCTTCCCCGGTCAGAGATTACTATAGATGGGAATCCATGTAGCCGAACAATATTTTCGAGGAATTCTTTGGCTAGGACAGAAGCTGAAGGTAAACCTTTCAAAGGAATAAAGTGGGCCATTTTGGAAAACAAATCCACAATTACCAGAATAGTATTGTACCCCGAACAAGGAGGCAGGGGTGCTGGCGGTATGTCTAGAGGTTGAAGGAGACCGGCTGGTCTTTTCTTTTGACTTTTATTTTGGGCGCAAACACCACAGGACATCACAAAAGATTTAACATCTTTTCGCCAAAATTGTCGTTTCACCTTTTCCTCTGTTTTGGAAATACCGGGGTGTCCCTCTATTAATGCATCATGATAACCGGAAATAACTAGTTCGTGTAATTCCTTATGTGGCAGGAATAAGTGTCCTTGAAAATAAGGTAAACCATTATCTATGGTAAAGTCTGATCCCTTTTGTATCCAATCCTGTAAGGTTGTAGGGTCCAGGAGTTGTTTCACTCTGGCTTGAATGTCTTCAAGCATCTGTAACAAAGTCATGCCTAGAATCCTCTGTTCGGGAATTATTGGTACTGGTTCTGAGTTTGTATCAGATTCTCCCATTCCAATTCGGGATAAGGCCTCTGCTTTGCCATTCTTGCAGCCAGGTCGATAGGTAATCACAAAATCAAATTCAGCGAAAAACAAAGCCCATCGGAGCTGCCGTGATGACTGAGCCTTGGCGGTTTTCAAATACTGTAAATTCCGGTGATCAGTGATCACTGTGATGGTATGTCGAGCGCCAAGCAGATAATGCCGCCAGGCTTTAAAAGCGGACTTAATGGCTAACAGTTCTTTGTCCGTGATTGAATAATTAACCTCAGGTGCCGAGAATTTTCTGGACCAAAATGCTACAGGATGCAGTTGGTTGGTTTCGGGATCTCTTTGGGACAGGACAGCTCCCATGGCTAGGCTGGATGCGTCAGTCTCGACGACATAAGGGAGATCTGGACGTGGGTGTTTCAATATAGGTGCAGAGGTAAACTTAGATTTTAAATCCTAAAAGGCCTGCTCGGCTTCTTCAGACCATTCAAAACGTTTATTTTTCCGCAAGAGTGCAGTAATGGGTTGTACCAGGCGTGAAAATTCTGGGATAAACCTGCGATAGAAATTGGCAAAGCCGAGCATGCTTTGAACCCCTTTTACAGAGCTAGGTGATGGCCATTTGAGGATGGCATCCACTTTTCTTGAGTCCATTCAGACTCCTTTGGGTGTCAGGAAGAAACCTAGAAACTCGACTTCTGTGGTATGGAAAACACATTTCTCCAATTTAGCAAATAGTTTGTGTTGGCGCAGTTTTTTAAGTACTGCCCTGACGTGTTTTCTGTGATCAGATTCCGAAGAGGAGTACACCAGAATGTCATTGATATATACGACAACACAAACATCGATGAGTTCCCAAAGGACATCATTCATGAAGTATTAGAAGGCAGCCGGCGCGTTACAGAATCCGAAAGGCATCACCTGGTACTCGAATAATCCATATTTAGTACGGAAGGCAGTTTTCCATTTGTCGCCTTCTTTAACTCGTACCAGATGATAAGCCCCCCGGAGATCTAACTTGGTGTATATGCAAGCGTCCTTCACCTGGTCAAGGAGTTCAGGGATCAGAGACAGAGGATAACGTTTTTTAACCGTTATCTGGTTAAATGCGCGGTAATCGATACAAGTTCTAAGGTCGCCTTCTTTTTTGGGCACGAAGAACAAAGCCGAGGATGCCAGGGACTTTGACGGGCGAATAAAACCATTAGGTAGGTATTGATCCAAATATTGTCTCAAATGCAGATTTTCAGGTTCGGTAAGGGCATAAATCCTGCTACAAGGGGGTTGTGCACCGGGTACCAGATCGATTTAGCAATCGTACGATCAGTGAGGAGGTAACGTGTTGGCCTGTTCCTTTTGGAAGACGTCCTGAAAGTCTTGGTATTCCGGAGGGAGTTGCATGGAGGCAGAGGTTACAGATGCTAGATTAATCTTCAGGTTTTCTGGGTAGCAGGTTTGTGTACAATCCGGGAAGGTTCAATGCGCGGTAATCGATACAAGTTCTAAGGTTGCCTTCTTTTTTGGGCACGAAGATTAAAGCCGAGGATGCCAGGGACTTTGACGGGCGAATAAAACCATTAGGTAGGTATTGATCCAAATATTGTCTCAAATGCAGATTCTCAGGTTCGGTAAGGGCATAAATCATGCTACAAGGGGGTTGTGCACCGGGCACCAGATCGATTTGGCAATCGTACGATCTGTGAGGAGGTAACGTGTTGGCCTGTTCCTTTTGGAAGACGTCCTGAAAGTCTTAGTATTCCGGAGGTAGTTGCATGGAGGCAGAGGTTACAGATGCTAGATTAATCTTCAGGTTTTCTGGGTAGCAGGTTTGTGTACAATCCGGGAAGGTTATTCTCTTAGCTCGCCAATCAATTCGAGGATTATGTGTCTCTAACCAAGGGATTCCAAGAATAACCTGAAACTGTGGAGCCTTGATTACATCAAACACAACACCCTCCCGATGGCCGTCGGGACCAATAAGAGTCACCGCAGTAGTGGAATGTGTTACCGGTCCAGAGGCAATTTCAGTTCCATCGACTGTGGTGATGACATCTTTGCTGGTTTTAGGACGGAGAGGGAGGTTAATCCTAGAGACCAATTCACGATCCACATAGTTTCCAATAGCCCCACTATCGATGTATGCCTTTATTGCATGCAACCGCTTAGGCTGTTCTGGATCTACGAGAACCATTGGCACAATGAAATGCGAGGTCTGAGAGTTAGTTTTCAAGCTCGGCAAGCGGACCCCTACACTTGTCGGGCGGAGTCATTTCCCGAAACAGAGTCTTCATGGTTTTTATCAGCGGCTCCTACCGCCTTTTGGGGCGGTTTTGCCGGGCAATCTCGTAGAAAGTGTCCAGAATTCCCACAATAAAGACATAATTTTAACTGCCGCCTCCTTTCACGTTCCTTTTGAGTTAAGGGTCCTTTAACCCCTCCAATTTGCATAGGCTCAGAGACATCAACTCCCTTGGGATTAGCATGGGTCTTGACCAACACCCGGGTCTCAAACCTGGACCGATCTACTTTTCTGTTTTGAAGTCTGTGATCCAATTGGACCACTAAGGCTATATACTCTGTGCATTCTTGGGGCGGATTTACAACTTGGGCCAAGACATCTTTAAGTTCTCCGCGTAGGCCTCGATAAAACAACGTGACTCTTTTATCCTCTGGCCATCTCGTTTCCACAATTAGTCTATTAAAGGTTGCAATATAGGATAGGAGGTCCTGATTGCCCTGTCGCAGGGATAGAAGTTCGTCATCCAGAGCCTGCCCCTGAGAGTGTCGAGCAAATAACCTTTCCATGCTTGCTTGAAACCTTTGAAAATCACGGAGAATCAGGTCATCTTGAGTAACCAGTGGAACTGACCAATCGGCAGTGCAGCCGCTGAGATATGACAATACAAAGGCTACCTTGGTCTGACCATTAGGGAAGGCCCCAGGTCTGCGTAGGAAGTGCAAACGACACTGATTCATGAATACGGCGAATCGTTTGGGGTCCCCAGCAAAGCGTTCGGGTGGGGCCAGCGGCATGTTTCCAGGTAGATTAATCTGCACAGGGTTACTGGAAACCACAGGAGCGGGGTTCCCTCCGGAACCGGGTAGAGGAGTTTTCCCAGCTTGACCTTGCGAAAGCTGTCTGGCCAGGTCATCAGTTCTTTCCTTTGATATTATTAATTCCCTCCTGAGGGCATTAGTCTCTTCACGAGCGGCATGTACTTCGGCCCGTAATTCCCCCAGTAATTGGGCCAACTGATCAGTCTCAGAACTTTCCATAGCGCCTGGGTGGGAATTTGTAGGAAGGCTTTGCGTTCTGTGACGCTCACCTGACTCCCACGGAGGCACTGGCCTGGTTCGCGCTGCTGTGACCTCTTCTAAGGTGATGCGCAGGGTTCGGAAGACGGACTGGACCGGGCCCCCAAATCTGGCTTGCCTGGCTCGCAGAAGTATTCTTCTGTAGGCGAAAATAGGGGATTAACTGTCTGCGGGGTATTGCAATCAGCCTCCCACTTTCCCCTCTCACCCTCCTCGAAACCCTTCTGTGATTCCTCGTAGGGTCTCACCTTAGGGTCTGGAAGGACGAGCTCTCCATCCTGCTTCTGATGCAGGGGCGCGTTGGTATCCAGTTACTTCACTGGATTTTCGGATTGGTGAGAACGAAACTTGCTTGGCTTCCAGGTAAGTTTTTTGATAAGAGGTTCCCCTTGTGTCCATGCATTAATGTACTAATGCTAGTGTCTTTTTCCCCATAGGGGCCGTGATACGGAATGCCAGGGAACAGGCACCGACCCGAGATGAGAGGTGAAATCCTTGTAGAAATCAGGTAAGTCTTTAATGAGTGTTTTTTGGTAATGTCTTTTCATTCGCTCATTAACGCTGATGTCTCTTTTTCCCCTTAGGGGTTGGGTCCGGAAATGCCAGGATGCGGCGTGGACCCGAAATGAAGAGGGAATGAATCAACAGGTAAGTCTTAACATGGAGATTTAGCTTTCCTTATTCCCTTCTCTCTCTCACCTTCTGTTCTGGTCTTTTTCTCCCTAGGCGCCTGGGCGTGACTGCGAATCCGGATGATCGCTGCTGAACATGGAGGCGCCCAGTAAAGGTGAGTGGAATGCGGCGCTGCAGCGATCGATGCGATGAGCTTTTTTAAATAAAAGTCTTCCTTTTCAGGATTGTCGGCGAGATGTCTCCGGGATGCGGATTTAGCAGGTAAGGACTTTTCCTTTTTCTGTTCTCTTCTTCTCTTCCTTTGCAGGTGATCCAGGATGCTGGCAGGCGTGGCAGAAGTCAGGATGCAGGAGCAGACACGGTGAGCGTCCAGCTGCTAGATGCAGAACAACGCGAAGCACGTGTGGCTGTTCGGGTGGGGTTTAAATAGACTTGGAAGAAGTTCCAGGTATGTATCCTTCCTCCAATCAGGTATGTATCCTTCCCCGACCACGCCCGGATGGTAAATTAGTCCCACAGGTAAAGTAGTCCCTTTCAGGCCTCAAGGAGGCCGGGATCCTGCAGCATGGTCTGCATCAGGTAAGTGCACACAGGCACATCCATAATGAGCCTGGCGCCTATGGCGCCAGGACTGATGTCTTTTATGAGCCTGGTGCCAGGACACTGTCCAAAGGGCCCCTATATGGGGTTGCTGGGTCCTTCCTTGGGGACTGGATGTCCGCTTTCGGGGACGCAGGGCTTGAACCGGCTCCCGGGAGCGGGCATCATGACAATATGTTACATCAACAGTACACTCACGACTAAAAAAATGGCAAAGGAGAGGGTTCAGGAGAGCATAAAGTACCCCAGTACAACACGCTCTCCTACTGGCTGAACTAATTGAAGTAATTAATTACCCGGAAGAGGTGGCATTGGTAAAATGTCAGGCCCACACTAATGGCGATGACCCAATATCAAGAGGTAACGAAACAGGAGACGCACATGCAAAATATGCTGCATACTTTGGCGAGACATGGACCCTCCCAGAAAAACAAAAAGATAAGGTGGGGGCTAGACAGATGTTGATGAATGATGGGTACTCACACATTCCAGAGACACAGATCATGGAATTACAGGCAGCAGCACCAATGGCAGAAAAGGAACTATGGCTTAAAAGAGGATGCACCATGTCCCCCACAGATGCATTATGGCGACAGAATAATACCGGAAAGTTGTGATGCCCCTGTCCCTATAGAAAACAGCCCTGACCCAATTACACTGTCCCACGCATACAGGGAAAGAGGTAATTGCTGCACGAAAAAAAGAATCATGGTTCTGTTCTGAGCTCAACTCACATGTTGCAAATTTCATTAGCAACTGCCTCACATGCCAACAATTTACGGCCGTTCACACACTGCAAGTAATCAAAGGTACAATAGCCCGGCCTGAAGGACCCTTCCTGCACCTACACATTGACTACGCTGACATGATCAATGTATGTCAAAGTTACAGATACATGATTGTAGTGGTGTGCCTATTTTCAAGGTGGATCGAGGCTGGTCCCTGCTCCCTTGTAGATGCATTCAGAGCAGCCAAATTCTTGGTGAGCGAGGTGTTCCCGAGGTGGGGGGTATGCAAAGTGTTGCGGTTAGACAATGACCCACACTTCTCCAATGAACTGTTCTAGCACGTAACTGCCCTTTTGGGAATAAAACACAAGTTTGCATGCGCATATCACCCGCAAGTAAATGGCTTCTGTGAACGCTTCAACGGCCTCCTAAAAGAAGGGATAGCAAAGATCCAACAAACAACTAAAAAGAGTTGGCTGTACTGCTATTTGAGCTGAGAAATAGGCCAGGGTCAGATCACGACATCACACCCGACGAGGTGGTGACAAGACATCAAATGCACCTCCCACTCACACCACCATCAAGGGCCACAACTGACTGCCATGCCACAAGTACTGTTTTTGGTGAAGAAATGCATGAGTATGTCTCTCCTTGGTTACTAGTGCCGCTTTTATCTCTCAACAGATCGAACGGACACAGGGCGGGTCAAAGAACAATCAACAAGGAGAAGAACAGGAACAACAGCACAGTGGACAATAAAAGAGGGAGACCAGGTTCTCATTAAAAATTATAGGCAAGGTGGCCGCCATGTAGAAGAGGCGCGCTCCTCTTACCTCTGTCCGAACGGGAATGAATAAAGGTGAAAACAGAGCTAAAATCCACCAAACACCGAAGCTACCAGCGTTGGAAGCTGAATAAGCTGAATCCCAGAAGAAGCACCGAGGATTGGGTGAAAGGCACCCTTCTCAGAGGTGACAGAGAGGGGCTACAGCTCTATAGCTGCTGCGCAGCAAAGAGGCCCCAAGTAACGGCTGTCCGTGGTGGGGGGAGACAGCTCTGAAGGTAGCGGAGGGCTCACTGGCCCACAGCATCGGGGCTCTGCACTCATCGCAGCACTGCTGAGCCCCACAGAAGAAATTGTGGTCTGAATGCGGCGGCCAGAGAGGAGCAGAGCCACGAGGGACCTGCACTGACCTAAGCCTGGTGAGACCGTGGACACTGGAGCACTCGCCTCCGCTGCATGCCGGCTTGCACTGGGCAGGTTGGGAGAGGTGCTGGACCCCTGGGAAGTTGGACCGACCTGGGACCTTGAGGCAGAGCTGCCAGAAGGGCCCCGACGTGTGCCCAGGCTCATAGCTGCCCCCACCAGCGCATGAACGAGACCGGCGGTGAGGGTGTGCGGCAGAGGTCGGCCCACCTGACAGTGAAAGCAGGGTTGGATCCAAGCGGCACAGAAGCCACTCCATAACACGAGGCCCCCAAAAACCACTCCTGGGGGGCACGGAGGGGCTCCCAACCACAAGAGGCCTCGGTCGGGGTTAACGCGATCTGGCGCTCCTGATCCGGGATGCAGAAATAAGCAGAGCCTGGCCTGCTGGAGGAGGGGGCCAGGGGAAGAGGCCACGCCACACGGCGCTTGCTGCTGGGCCCCCAAAGTGAACTAAAACAGCACCGCAGAGGCAGGAGAACCTCAGGCCCTGGAAGACCCTATAGATGAACTACCCTGGGGGCACCTGACAAATTACGCATTCCCCAGCAGGGCTCACACAAAGGACCAGAAAACAGAAGCCGCAGAGAAAAGTGGGAAAGTGTCAGGTGATTGAGCTGGGTCAGAGCGAGGGTACCGCGCTGCCCCCACATAGTGGATCCCCCCCACTGAGTGACACCCCATCGTCTGGAGCGACACAACCTGAGGCTACCAACAGTAGCACTATACCAGATGGTGGATGAGCCCAGCGACATAGTTGTGCACAGTAAGCGGGGGTGAGGTGGGGTGCGGCAGGAAGGAGCAGGCTCTAGCGGGTCCACCAAAACCTGTTAGTGGCAACGCTTGCAGGAGCACAGTGGCGCTCTGTCTGCCCGGGTCGGCCCGACGCCTGTTGCAGGGCCCTGGGGGTGGACGGGCCCCCTGTCAGCACCCTCCCCCGCTTGCCCCCATAAGTGGACACACATAATCAAGAGGGAGCCCGGACGGCATAAAGTGCCCCCCCCTAGCAGGTGACAACGGCAGGCAGTCCAGAACCAGCGGATGTAAGTGGGTGTGGGTGTAAGCAGCATGGCCTCCCCCCCATGGAGAGCCACGCATACAGATGGGGACAACTGCATAAGCCTATGGTGGGCACAGTGGACTAGCGTGGGACCCACTTCTGGCCACCCCATAACACGGGCTGGTGTGAGGAAACAGTAAAGGCGACTAGGATCTGGACACTCAAGTCTCCATGAGGTGACGCACCTCTCATAGCACATACCTGGAGTTATTAAGAACCTGACCTAGGCTGGCCCTACTGTGCCCACCAGAGTGCCAGAACTTACTAGCCCAATGAGGGTCCTGACCCACTCATCTGCATCGCCAGGGTCTTCCCTCCCGCTTCCGGTGCAGACACACATGCCAAGAACTTGCCCAAAGAAGCCCGGTCAAGAGCCAAAAACACGCTGAAAGCGGGAGAGGGACAGTTGGAACACTGCTGGAGATGCTTTCGGCGGGAGATCCACAGCACAAACCAACAGCCGGGGAATGCTACGCCCAGAACCCTGCAGAGGCACCCGCAAAGATGGCACTGAATAAAGAGGAGCTCCAGGAATGTCTAAAAGGAATGGAGAGACGTATGATGGACTCCCTGCAGGACCAATTGGGGAAAATAAAGGACGAACTACGCTCATCCCTGCAGGAAGTCAAACGAGACATCACAGACCTAGGAGAGAGGGTAGACACAATGGAGGCAGGGCTCTCCGAAAAGGCTGAAGACTCCAAACAGATGAGTGTGCTCCTGGAACAGATGGCTAAGGCAACGCACAACCTGGAACTCCAGGCAGAGGATCTGGAGAACAGATCTCGCAGATCCAACATACGAGTGAAAGGATTGGCTGAGTCAATTGGGGACAAGGACCTGAAAGAGACAATGCAAACTTGCTTCAGAGGCCCCCTGCCGGGTGCTCAACCAGAGGAAATACTCATAGACAGAGTCCACAGAGTTGGCCCGCACAAGAAAGACCCAGGGGCCAGACCCAGGGACGTTCTACTGACAATGACCTCCTACACAATGAAGGAGGAAATTCTCCATGCAGCGAGAAACCTACAACCGGTCACTATCAATGGTGCCCAGGTTCACCTGTTTCAGGATCTGGCCCTGTCCACCTACATAAAAGAAGATTAATGGTGCCAGTTACAAAGGCATTAACAGACAAAGGGATCATCTACAGATGGGCATAGCCCTTCGGCTTGCAGTTTACCTGGGAGAACAAACTACAACGCATCACCACTTGCGAGGAAGGAATGACTCTTCTACACCTGGAGGAAGAGGAACTGCACCCAGCTCCATACCCAGCTTGCAGCCTCAGAAGCGGAAATCCCAGACAGTGGGAGTGGTCATCGACGCCAACTAAAAAATGGGGAGCGGAAGGAAAACGAGACGCCCTCAACCAAAATGTTCACGGTAACCTGGAAGAACCAAAACACAATTAACTAAAGAGGCGCTGAACGCGGCGCGGGGAAGAAGGAAGAACAAAAATGAGAACCATGGCGGAAGAGATTGTTGTCCTCGGACGGAGGGAAGAGATTATCCACATTGGAATCAATGCAGGACAGACACAGGTCCTGGCAAAGCACAGGTGGGAGGAGAGGTGATACCCAACACCCCAAGAGGGGTGCAGAGAAAGTTCGGAGGAGCTTTGATCTGAAGGGTACACGGGGGTAGGAGGGAGGGAATTTGAGGGGGGGAAGGAAAGTTACAAAGTTATTCAATTTTGGGGAATGGCATGGACCAGTATAGGCAACTGGAAAGGGAGAACCGATTGGAAAAGGCAAGCCGGAAGCCAAAAGCCCACGAACATATACTAGATGCCTGAACTGAACCTAGTCTCACTCAATGTGCAAGGCCTAAATTCGCCAGTCAAACGCCGACCTATTCTGACGAGGCTTATAGACTTGCAGGAAACACACCTCCTCCCTGAAGATGAAGGAAGACTGAAACATAGGACGTTCCCCCGCCTATACTTTGCCTCGGGTGGGAGGAAAACCAAAGGGGTCGCTATTCTAATTGGGGCCAGGCTGATCTTTAAAAAACTGAAGATACACAGGGACCCGCAGGGGAGATATCTAGTACTAAAGGACATGATACAGGAACAACTATACACACTAATTGCTATCTATGCCCCGAATGAGCGACAGGACATATTCCTGAGGGATGCACTGAAAACTCTGGGGGGCTGGTGTGAGGGTCAGATAATAGTTGGAGCTGACTTTAACTGTGTCATGGACCCCACCTTGGATAAAACCCTTCCACCCACGGCAGCAGATGCAAGAAACAGGCAGGCATTAGGCAAACTCTTTAGAGATCTGGGGGTGATAGAGACATGGAGGTTTTTTTGCGTTCAACAGAGGGAATTCACTCATTATTCAGTGGTCCATAAGGGGTACTCAAGAATTGACATGGTGCTGGTGTCAACCACTCTGATCCCGTACATTAGTAAGGTGGAGATAGAGGTCCAATACGTGTCGGATCAAGCCCCAGTCTTAGTACAAATAGAGATGGCCCGAAACACCCATAAAAGCCGCAGGCCCTGGAGACTGAATGAGATGATCTTGAAGGACCTGGCCCTTAGAGAGCACATAGAGGAGATGATTCAAAATTACTTCCAAGAAAATGACAATGGAGAGACAAACTGAGCGGTAATTTCAGATGCCGAAAAAGCAGTGATCCGGGGCGAATTCATCTCACAAGCAACAGCGTATATGAGGGAGAGAGGACTCATTAGAAAGAATCTGGAAACAGCATTAAACGAAGCAGAAACTCAAAACAAGGCTAGGCAATCCCAAAAAAAACTCAGGTTGGTCCAGAGAGCAAGGGCCCAATTAGAAGCACATGTAGCAGAATGCACAGCACAAGCACTAATCAACACCAAACAGACATAGTCCAGGGTAGTAAAGCAAACAGGTTCCTGGCAGCCAAACTCTGCAAGCAAAACTCCCGTAACTACATAGTTCAATTGAAAGACGAAAAAGGGGAGCTATGCGCAACAGAGCAGGGGAAACTTGGGTTAATGGAAAGATTCCATCAGAGACTGTTAGAAAGCGAACATCTAAACCTGCAAACACAAAGAGAGTATATTTCAAGGATTCCCCTCCCCCAGATTACAAAGGAGGATAACAAAGCTCTGCAAGCCCCTATAACGGCACAAGAAATTAGTGATGCCATAACAGCAATGCCCCCTAACAACTCCCCGCGACCGGATGGACTCGCAAGCGGATATTATAAGACATTCCGCAACCAACTGCTGGGGCCCTTAACAAAATGATTTAATCACATAAGAATCAGTGGCACAGTCACACCTGATATGGGATACTCCACCACTATCCTAATACTCAAACCGGGCAAAGACCCCACAGACTGTACCAGTTATCGGCCGATCTCCCTACTTAATACCGATGCCAAGCTTTATGCTAAATCCTCGCAACTAGACTCGCTGAGGTCCTGCTGCCCAAAATAATTCATACCAACCAAGCTGGGTTTATAAAAGGGAGACACACCCAAGACAATATTAGGCCGGCAGTGGATATATTAGATCTGGGTAACAGGACAGGACAAAGGTTCTCCATAGCCGCCCTAGATGCCAGGAGAGCATTTGACAGCCTGGACTGGAAATATCTAGAACTAGTGCTGCAGAAATTTGGATGCGACCCAAGCTTTAGCAGAATGGTCCTGGCAAACTTCTGCCTCCCAAGCACGTAATTTATGGTTAATGGGAACCCCACGGCAAAAATCAGATACAGAGGGACAAGACAGGACTGCCCACTCTCACCCTTAATTTTCACCATGGCAATGGAGCCCATAGCTGAAATAATAAGACAAGATCCTGCCATACAAGGGGTTAAATGCGGTGGGACTACACATAAAATAGCACTGTATGCAGACGATATAATGCTGTTCCTCATGGACCCTAAAACTACACTACCAAGAACACTGCAGCCGCCTCTCCTCTCCCCTTCTCTGCCTTTCCCCTTTTTTCTGCTGACGAGGTTTCGAGACAAGTCCGATCTATGAAAGTCTCGTCAAAACAGGTCCACCCCTGTTCCTCCAAAACTATCAAGGACCACATCGACTCCTTGGCTCCTGCCCTTGCTGACTTCTGCAACCACTCCTTCGCCTCTGGAGTCTTCCCATCCCCTCTCAAGCACTCCCTTGTGCACAGCCTTCATAAGAAACCCTCTTCCGACCCTTCCTGCCCAGCTAACTATCGCCCAATCTCTATCACTCCCTTCCTGGGCAAGCTCCTGGAGAAACTGGCCATCTCCCAGCTTAATCTCCATGCTGAATCTGTTGGTAGCCTTTATGACCATCAGTCTAGCTTCAGAGCCGCCAGAAGCACGGAAACTGCTCTCCTGAACATCCGTGAGGATCTACTCTCGAACCTTGACTCTAACATTCCATGTGTTCTCATTTTGCTTGATCTCTCTTCTGCCTTTGATACTGTCAACCATACCATCCTGCTCAACCGTCTCCATGATAACCTGGGTATCACTGGTCAGGCTCTGGCTTGGCTGACCTCTTTCCTCTCAAATCGACTCTCCCAGGTACAACTGGGGTCTTTCCTCTCTGACATCTTTTTCTCTACCTGTGGTGTCCCCCAGGGTTCTAACCTCTCTCCCTGGCTGTTCAACCAGTATCTGGCACTTCTTGCAATCCGCATCTCTGCTCTCTGTCCCAACTTTCAGTGCTATGCGGATGATACCCAGCTCATTTTCAGGCTACCCTCGGCCTCCTCTTCTCCTTCCCTCATCTCTGACTGTCATTCTGCTCTCCAGGATTGGTGTGCCGCCAACGACCTCTGCCTTAATGCCAGTAAGACTGAGATTCTACTCATCGGCACACCCACTCCCTCCTTCCCTGCAGCTCTCTGGCCGGCCTCTCTTGGCCCTCTTCCTTCTCCTACCTGCAAGGCAAAAAACCTCGGGGTCATCTTCGACTCCACACTCTCCTTCTCTCCTCACATTTCTGACGTTTTTAAGAAGTCACACTACCAGATGCACCTCCTCAGAGGTATCCTTCCTTTCCTCTCCTTCCCCCAGAAGCTCACTTTCTGCAGAGCCCTGGTTCTCTCGAAGCTGGACTACTGTAACAGCCTCTATCTAAATCTGCCTGCCTCTACTCTCCGTCCGCTGCAACTCATCCAGAACAGGACTGCGAGACTTGTCCTTGGCCTCAAGCCCAGGGACCGTATCTCTCCAGGACTGAAATCGCTACACTGGCTCCCTGTGGCTGCGAGGATTAAGTTCAAAACCCTCTGCATTGTCCACAAGGCCTTCTGGGGCCTTGGGCCAAAATACTTTCAACTCTCTCTTCCTAAATATCTTCCTTCTCGCGCTCTTCGCTCATCTGCCTCCAACTCCCTCAGGGTCAGCCGCTTCTCCAAGCAACGAGTTGGGGGGAGATCTCTCTCTCTGCAGCAGGGGCCTCCCTCTGGAACAGCCTTCCTGCCTCCTTGAAACTTGAGGAGAACCATCTCCAGTTCCGGAAGCACCTCAAAACCTTCCTCTTTGCTTCTGCTTTCTCTCCCCCTCTCCCCTGCTAAATCACTGAAACAGTACTGAATCAGCAACTGGGCCACTCAACAATCTCGGTCCTTGGCCCGACCACTCTCCCCTGCACTGCCTCCCTGGCAACCCCTGCACTGCGGGACTGTCTCTGTATCCCTACAGCCCCCCTTCCCAGCACTTGTCTGCACTTATACTGCACTTGCCACCAGCTGGCCCTTATTATTTATCTTGTATTTTACTGATCACTTTGTACTGCACTTTCTCCTCTCCCTTTCCCCCTTGCACTTTTCCCGTCCCCTCGACACATGCACTTACGCAATCTGAATGACATCTGGCCTAGTAGGATTGTTTGTCTGTCTCCCCTTGTTCCCCCCTCCCTGCCTCGTCGCGCCTTGAAACACTTGTGTATAGGCGCATTACAAATGCCATATCATATCATATCATATCATATCACTTGATGCCCTTCAAGACTTTGCTAAGATATCCAGATTCACCATAAACTTCACTAACTCTAAGGCCCTGAATATCTCAGAGCGGGAAGAGGTAGTTGAAGCTCTGGGATCAAGATAACCACTATCCTGGGAGAGAGAATCAATAGAATATCTAGGGATCCAACTAACTAAATGTCATAAAAACCTTAACGGAGCAAACATAACCCCACTGATGAAACAACTGAGGGAGGATCTACATAGGTGGGACACCCAGGAACTATCCTGGTTTGCACGCATTGCGGCACTCAAAATAACCCTGTTACCACGCGTGCTATATACGGTAAGCTCGCTCCCAATAGAGGTCCCGCCCAAGATAAGCAAAACACTACAGGGCGACTTGACCGCCTTCATAAGGCACAAAGGGAAAGCTATAATACAACAAAGAATCCTAACAAGGCCACCATGCTTGGGGGATCTGGGGGTCCCTGACGTGGAGAGATATGCCCTGGCCGCACAAATAGCACCAATGTTATCCTGGATGAGAGAGGACATGTCAAAGGGATGGGTGGGAGTTGTGCAAGGGGTGACCACGATCCCACTGTGGGCACGACACGTGTTGCGGGTGGGTGAAAGGGAAGCAGAGGGTTGTCTGCTTGAAGCAACCAAGATCACATTGAAAGGTTGGGACCGAGCAATGAAAAAACAAAACATCACCCTGGGGCTGGGTCCCTTCACTCCAATGGCCCACAGCTAAAACCTCACACCGGGCAAACGGCCCAGTTTCTGGAAGAACTGGGGACAGGAACAAATACTATATTTGAAGGACTTCTTTCAGGAGGGAATCCCATTGCAGTTCGAAGAGTGCAAACAGAAATTTGGGCTAGGGGAAGCAGACAAATACACCTACATCCAGATCCGGCACTGGATAACGCATAAAGAAATCAAGAAAGCAGCTACTAGGGCACTGGTAGGCTTGGAACTAACGCTACATGAAGGGGACGAGGCAGGAGCTGTCTCCAAATATGCAAGCTGCTGGACAGTGCACAAGAGAGTGACACCTTCACATATATGGACAACTGGGAAAAAGACATAGGCGACCCCATCACCGAGGAGGAGTGGATTCAAATCTGGAAAAGAACACAGAGATCCTCCAGATGCACAGCCATTAGAGAGACCTCACATAAGATTTGCTTTAGGTGGTATTTCACCCCCCAGAGGTTGCACAAAATGAACCCCAATTACCCACCTATGTGATGGAAGCAAAGGAGATTTATTCCACATGTGGTGGTCCTGTCCTAAAGCGACCATGTACTGTAAGGAAGTCATTGGCCAAATAAAGGAAATCACAGGGAAACAGCTGCCAGCAGCGCCGAAGATTATACTCCTGGGTACAACGGTTGAAGACATATAGGCAGCATCGGGCAACAATGCAACACTTATCACTCATCTGTTAATGGCAGCAAAGATGACTCTGGCACAAGCGTGGAAAAACCCAGAAGGTCCAATAACAGCATGGTGGTGGGTGAAAACTTGGAACGTAATGGCCATGGAGAAGGTAGGGGCCTTGAAGGACGCTAAGTACCTGAAATACCGGGCAACCTGGTTCCCCTTCTTTGACTATGTCAGAGACAGAGAAACATACTTTTTTAGGGCAAATCTGTTGAGAGCGATCCAAAACTGAGCACTGACAAACTGAGTACGAAAGCCTTGGCTTAATGCAGAAGTCATCTAACCAGAACACGATGATCTCATCGGAAAGCAGAAAGAATGGTCCATGCCACCCGGGAGCCGGGAGGGGGATGGGAGCAAGGGAAGGGTTGTTGAATGGTTGCAGTTAATGTTAAGTTAATGCTTAAAGCTATTCCTAATAATTGTAAAACCAAAGGTAACATGTGGCCTTATCAAATGTTATGTGTTAAAATTACTTGAATCTTGGCCCAATACAGTATCTGCACATGATGATTTTTGAATAAATAAAGTTGGTTAAAAAAAAATATATATATAGGCGACCTTGGAACAATCCTAGATTTACAGGCTCACATTTGGTGGAAAAAATAGTCCCTAGGGCTATTAAGCTAAAAGGAAAAGACGTTTTGGACAACATCAAGCCCTACGAAGCACAGACCTCCCCTCCGCTGAGCAAAGGGGCCAATGCTTCAGCAACAACAATTGATAAAAATAGAGACACAGTACAGACACCAAATACTGCAAAGAACATAAACGACCAACCACCCATAACCCACCCTATGGTCATGAGATCCCAGGCAAAATAAATAAATTAGCAAAATTAACCCCCACCAGCCCCACCAGCCACCACTTAATAAAGAACATTGTCAAACAATCTGCAATATACACCACACTGTGTAAACATGTGCATGCTTTCTTCTTTTTTGTCTCGCACATGCAGGTATTGCGCATTACTGTTGTATATGTAATAAAAAGAGAAGGGAATATACGTCATTGAAGCATACGTCATTGCCCAGGGGTAAATGCTGCCCGCGGACGATAACATCCCAGAAGCACTGTCACACAGTTTGTATATGTTATAAAAAGACCAAAACACTTCAAGAGAAGTAGAACACCTGTATATTATAACACGTTCCTTATGATAATAGTTCAATCATTCCCACATCTTCACGCAGCATTACCCGCCCTAAGAGATAGGACGGTAAAGAAAGCGTGGGAACAGCTATTCGCCTGGGCATTGAACGATTACTTGGTAAGCAGGGCTTGACTAAAAGATACTAAAAAAATAACGCATATTTTGAGAGATTTTCAGGCGGGCATATATATAATCTAAAAGTAAAGTAGCTGCAGGACCGCAGCAAAGGTAAAAGAGATATGCCTGATTACTGCCGCTGTCTGGCAGGCCTCCTATGCTTTCTATCTGATGGGATCTCCCTCTACTAACATCTCCCCTACCATGGCTGCAACGAGCACGGTGTCAGGTGGTACAAGTAGTACGGAGCCCAACATAAAGAGAGATAAACGTAGTGTTTCTATTGATAAACATGGGGTGGACACATACATTACAGAATCCGCACACGTCTCAAACAACATGTGGTACAAGCACATGTCCAAAATTGGTAAAGGCGCAACTAAGGACAACTGCTATGTTTGCTTGTTGATCCCATACGCCATGAGCACATCAAGAACATTTGTGGCAACTGAGGTACCTGTAACATCAGTGGAGTGCCTGATATACTTAGCCTGGTTCCAAACACAAGGGCAATTTCAAGGGAGAAAAGCAACACTAAGATGGAAATCAAGGTCAACATACCCCTATGAAGACAACTTTATCAAAACGCTACCAATGTATGACAACTACTGGCAGCTGACGTAAGGGCTCCAGTAGATAACGAATGGACCCGACAAAGGAGAGACAAAGGAGGTTACATTGAACAACCTACCGTGCAAAAGAAGTTGCTGGTGAACCAGGATGCTGTGAAAGACCACTAATATTAATATATGGCAAAGTATACACTAAAGAAGGGTGGGTGGACGGAGTTGTAGGAAGTAAAATGTTGACTTTGGCGAAGTCATCGGTGATGACTGTTCAAGAAGAAAACGACAAATGTTACAATGAATGGACAAGGAGTGCCACACTGGTCACATGGTTAGATAAGGAGGAGGAACCAATAACAATACTTCCACTCACTGCACCAACACTGTGTTAACAGCATGACGGAGAAGTTGATTTTGGGAGAAATGATGATTGCAAAAGAACGATAAAGATTGCTGAAGGGGGTGCAGGAACAGCAGTTCTGATGGATCACTATTGGGCCTGCGTAGCGAAGGCATACCACAGCTTGCCACTATTGTGGAATGGAGTATGCACTATGGTACACATCAACGTACCGTCCCTGGTAGTACCACAAAACACGTCAACCTGGAGAACTTCCCCAAGATGGACAAAGGCAATAAAAGGAAGAAAAGGTCAGTAAAGATGGGAGGAAGCAAGCAACGGAACAACACTACCTGCCTGTCAAGAGTGAAAAGACAAGGATAACCACTGATGGGAAACTACCTGTGGGGGAGGTCAGAAACAGCTCTGAGTGACATCCCACCAGTACACAGACTGTTTAGCAGAGCAGCGATGTTCTTCTCCTCCATCGTATATCCAGGGGTACATGCATATGTAAATGCAAAGTGGCTCCAGATAACAAGATGGGAGGTAATGGTGACAATAAACTCCACAGTTAACAGATTCAACGCGATAAATGAAGAACTGAGGGCAGTAAGGATGGTGGCCCTACAGAACAGATATGTGCTGGAACTTCTGACAGCAATGGAAGGAGGTGTTTGAGCAAAAATTGGGAGCTCATGTTGCACGTTCATTCCTGCCAACGACGAAGACAACGGCACACTGTCTGAGGCAGTATCTCAACTGGCCAAGATGCACGCCAAGATGGAAGAAGAAGCGAAGGGAGTGAAGAAGGACGGTAGCTGGTTCTCCTACATCTGGTCCTGGATGCCATCATGGCTCTCAGATGGTCTCAAGATTGTGACAAGATGCATAATATTAGGAATGGCTTTTATGATGGGGATAATGGTATGGAAGGAAAGATCAAGGCGTACAGCTGAAGAAATGATAGGTATGCACGTCCTAATGCCAGCTGAAGACGACAAACACACAGACATCATTATTAAGGAACATGAACGGCTGCGCCAGCAGATAGTGAAGGCAGACTTGCATCCACAATCAATAAAGGTTGAGAACCCAAGGAACACGAAAAAGCTATGTTGGAAAGTGGGTTTTATGCAAACCTGGCGGCGGATGCATTTATGTGTACTTGTCATTTGAAGATCATGTGGACCGGTACGGACACTTGGCAGGAATAACAAAGGTATGGCGAGTACGAGAAAACAAGAGAGTGGATAATTTTGTGGTCGACAATTCGACGAGATGGGGGACAGAAGAGGGAAAATGGGATGACCCCTTCCCCCAATTCTCATCCAGACCATGGCCCAGGACGTCACGACCCAAACACCCCCGAGAGAAGAATTCGACCTGCTCACCGCCGCCCCAGATGTCAATATTCACTGTGGCCACATCCCACACGGTCAGGGAGCCTGCCCGTCAATGAAACCATGTGTGGGAACCTCAGGTGGAACTGACATCGACCATATGGATTAACTCGATGAGACAGTAACCACAAAATACCGCCATCGTTAGAGATGCCATGACAACATAGCCAACAGTCAAGAACAAACATGCCACCAAGCACATTGTACACCCACACACCAACCCACACGAAGAACATACTCAGTGCTATGACATAGAGGACCACTTACACACACACATGCATCATTGTTATGTTTCACATAGGCCACCTACAGCACCACAGAAATGCAAAATGCCAGAAGAGCTTGTCTACATGCTTGCAGATGCTTCCTCGCCACTAAAACCATGAAGATGTAACCTTACATATTTACTGTCGCCCCTCGCAATCCCCATATTATGGACCATGTACCGTCACCCGTAAGCCAGGCCAAGGTAGGCGGCAAAGCAAGAGTCCCCAGGCCGTAGCCTCTCAGACAAAACTGCAAGGCGCTGATCACGCAGAACAAGCTCCAACGAGAGCCCATAGCCAAGACCGCAATTTTGCAATCTACATGCCGCGCTGCCAGCACCAAGGTTACACCTGCCACTGTTAGACGCTCCTCAGAGCCGAAATACAAATCAAATGCTCATATTTCTGCTCCAGCCACGGTCTCACAACATGTGACCGAGCCAACCTGATACGATGCCAAGCCCTACAGGACAGAGAAGCGCTGGGGTCTCACGTCTGGGACACAGTCTGCAACAATGAAGTGACAAATTGGACACCTATAGCGATGGGAAAGACATACACACCAGCCAATGATCAGACCTGTCAATTTTCCGCCACTGACACATAGTCATACTTTGTTGCCAGCACCAGGTACAAGGCGAGCTGTGAACAGCGATGGTCCCAGGCTTGGGGGCTCGCGGATGAACCAATTAGAATATGAGGGGCTCACAATGACGCCACTATAGTCTAGCGAATCACTAATTGTCCCCTTGTAACGACTTTCGTATAAGAATTGTTAGGGACAGCCCAAGCGTACCACCTGACCCTCTCTCCTCCACTAACCGTCTCTTCTATATGTATCTATACTGACCCTACCACCCGGGGAGCCAACCCGAGATGCGTTAAGTTTTGGGGCCAGTCTTCCTAGGTGACGCACGTAGCCGCGTCATGCAGCTAGAAAAAGAGCCTACGAGCCCACCATGATCGAGAGGTCTCTTGGATGCCTATGACCTGTGAGCCCGTCCCTGCTTGTTTCATGTAATAAACAGCAGTAACTCTTTGCTCTTGTGTGTCCCTCATACTCTGTTGGGACACAGGAGGAGTTGGGGCCTCTCCAACCCCAGAGGTCCGTGGACGGCCCTGCCGGCCCCTGGGAAATTACCCCGACAGTACATATTTCTTCAATACACATCATTGTGTTTGTTACATTCCACGCTTCGTGCAGTTTATTTGTGTGTCGGCCTGTTTGCTAGTTCTATTTCCAGCCAGTGCATCTCTACATTGCAAGTAATGTGTCTTGTTGCGTGCATGCTTGTGTATTGTTGTTGCAGGGATGGTTGCGGATGGCAGGATGCACATGTGCCTGACATGTAGTGGTGTGTCCATCAGACAAATGGGTGTGCACTGTATATTTGGATTTGCGTTTACCTGTGGTGCATCACTCTGTGTTTGGCATCAGTGTGGTTGAGGTGGAGGTAGGTGGGCTCACTCTGGGAGTGTTCCATGGTCACTTTCTTAGCACATTACTTTGTTATTGCTGTGTAAAACACATGTTGTGTATTAACCTTCATCAGCATGTGCAGTCACACAATGCCTTCTCTCATGTGTTGCTCAACCTCTACCACTGGAATGCAGTAGTGGCACATATTTGATCTTCCTTGAGTGGCTGCACAATTTGCCTGTCTCTATGTGTCATGCTCTCCCTGACTGCCCTACCATCACCTAGGCATGGACCTGTCATGTGATACTTCCCTGACAGGTATTCTGCCACCCAGCTCACTCATGCTTAGGCTGTGACATTCCTGGCCATTGTTTGTGGATCTTGCAACAACTTTTGGTATGTTTGCTTCTGTCGTGGGCACACATTCTTCACTGTGCTTTGATGCCATGGCAACATGCCATGGGCAGGGTGCACATGTTTTTGCACTCACAGTCACATTTGTATGTTATATGTTGGGGGATGATTAAGGCCTGGAAGGGTTTGTGAGCAGATGCTCCACTCATGGATGGACCTCTGGTGATGGATTTGCGGAATACATGTTGATATTGCAATTCATGGTGCTGTCACAGCACGGAAGTTCAGGTGAGCAACAGACATGCATTGCAGTGGTAATGTGTCAGGCTGTCAGAGTGCTGACTGTTGGTAGTGTCACAGGTGAGGGGGTCGGGGTGGTGGTGTCCTGTCTGGAGGGGGCTGCCTGTAGGTGGTGTCCAGTCTGGAGGGGTCTGCCTGTGGGGGTGTCCAGTCTGGAGGGCTGTTCCTGTGGGGTTGTCCCATCTGGAGGGGGCTACCTGTGGGTGGTGTCACAGGTGAGAGGGATGGGGGTGGTGTCCCATCTGAAGGGGACTGCCTGTGGGGGGGTGTCACAGGTGATGGGTTCTGGGGAGCGGTTTCCAGTATGGAGGGGGCTGCCTGTGGGAGGTGTTCAGTCTAGAGGGGTCTGCCTCTCAGGGGTGTCCAGTCTGGAGGGGGCTGTCTGTGTGGGGTGTCCAAACTGGATGGGGCTGCTTCTGGGGGGGTGTCCAGTCTGGAGGGGGCTGCCTGTGGGGGGTCTCCCATCTGGAGGGGGCTGCCTGTGATATCTACTAATGTCTTTCTCAAGTTCAGTAGAGTGTATTCCCTCTTCCTTCACACAGGTAGAATCTAAACATGGATTATATAGTACAATTTCAAAACACAGTGCGCCTGTTCAAAGCATGGTGCCTGTCATACATGCATACATGTCACGTGAAAATTAAACACAAGGAGGGCGAATCTGTTGCAGGGCATCTATGAACACATCCACAAACCATTAATTGCCACCTGAATGTGTGTCACAATCTTCCACTTGTCTTCACTATATTCCTGCAAGTCGGTGTGCATGCTGTACAATTCATGTAAACTAACAACTTCCAGGAGGCTTAACAAGGAATAGTTCGAGACTTAATATTTTGCATGCTCTTTTTCTTTGTGTCCACACAGGGCGACAGCTGTGGGACCTCCACACAATCTTTAATGAACCATCATGTCAGCTGCCAACTGTTCGGGATTTCAACCCTCAACTCTCATCCTGATTGGCTTCCCCGGTTTTGAGGATTCACAGATCTGGTTTGCTGCTCCACTGTGCATCATATATGTTATTACACCTGTAGGCCGAGCCTTCACAAACCCATGTACCTTTTAATTTCCCAATTAGCCTTTACTGATCTGGCGATATCCTCATGCATCATTCCTAAAATGCTGGACATTTTCTGGTTCAGTCATGGAGAAGTCCATTTCAAAAGCTGCCTCGTTCAAATGTTCTTTATGACATCACTGTCAGCATTAAGATCCTCCACTCTTACCGCCATGGCATTCGACCGCTATGTTGCAGTCTGCAAACCCTTGAGGTACTCTTGTATCGTTACAAGTTCACTCATTGCAAAAATGGTAGCCATATCATTGGTGAGAGCCTTTTCCCTGGCTCTCCCCGCGCCAATACTCATGCTTAGACAGTCGTTTTGTAGTCCCCGCATTGCCAATTCGTTTTGTGAGAATTTGCCTGTGGCAAGCCTTTCCTGTGGTGACATCACTGTCAATAACTTGTCTGGTGTGGCTGTATTTATTTTAATCGCAGTAATAGACAATTTGTGTATTGCCGTATCTTATATGTTTATTCTCAGGGCTGTTTTTTGTTTGCCCCAAAAGAAAGACCGCTTGAAGGCCTTCAGCACCTGCAGCTCACACGTCTCTGTCCTTTGTGTTAACTTCATTCCAGGATTACTTTCTCTTGTTCTGCGTAGATTTCCATACAGCGTTCCTCTTTATGTTCATGTGATTGTGGGATGCATGTACCCTATTATACCTGCGTTGGTGGACCCATTAATCTATGGGGGAACAATGAAGGAAGTAAGGCAAGGGGGACTTAAACAGATCTAGAAGATAATGACCAGGTTCAACATGTATAAATAACTGAGGACCTGTAGCTGAGTGTGGCCAACTCTTGAATCTTAATCATTATCCAGCCGGCTGTTCAAGGATGATTTTACCTTTATTTACAAATGCCTTTTAAGAACAGACCCAATACAATGTTAGGCAAAATGTATTGTAACTTTCCTCATATCAAGTCAGAGGAATAGAACATAAATTGCTCTCTGATCAACTGCAGTGACATTTCCCTCAACAGAACATTGGACGCTCCACTGAAGACAGAAGTGGGCGAAAGGGCGCTCACAGGTTGTTATTGACCAGAGACAAGTTGAATGAGTGCGGAGCAGAAACTGAGGAACCTATCTTGCCCCCTGAGGACCACCCACATTGGGAAGCACTTCTACTGTGAACTAGCACACCTGGCACTTCTACAACTAACAGATGTCTGGCTCCCTCTGAGAGGAGCCATTTCATGAACAGGATACATGGTAACACAGGCATAGAAGCCAGGGTAGAACAGGATTCAAGAGTAATTTAAAGTTCAACCCACACAGAACACATATGGGGGTTCTTAAATCAAATAGGATTACATCTGTCATTTTTAATTTGTCCAAACCAAAAGAAATGACAATGGTAAACAGGGGGGTCAGACAAGGGTGCCTAGGAGCGCCTCTCTTTTTCAATCTGTTTTTGGCAGATATGGGACCCTTCTTAGAGTCAGCTGCAATGGCCTGTCCAACCATAAATGGTAGGAAGATCTGTTGGCTGGCCTATGCAGACGACATAGTACTTCTTGACAGAACCCCGATTGGACTACAACATCTACTTGAGAAACTGAATGTGTATGTTAGAATAAACAAACTAACAATTAACCCGCAAAGTCAAACATTGTGATCTTCAAACATCCTCTGTCAAAAACAAAATACAAAAGCTGGAATCTGGGGGGTGAAAGCATAAGAGTTGTAGAAACTATAAAATATCTGGGATATAACATTCATGCCCATTCTGTTCAATTTAAGGTAGAATCGGAGATAATGGCCAAAGTAACGCAAGCTATATCACAAATGATCAAACTAAACTACACATTTTGTAAATTTTCAATCGTTCCATTAGTGAAGTACTACCTCGCAAAAGTGGTCAGGTGTTACTTTATGGCCTGGAAGCCAAACCAGGGTTCTGGTCTGTAAATTGGGAAAGCTTCGAGGGTCGAATATGGAAAAGAGTTTTGGGCCATCCGAGTTGTGCTTCCACAAAAAGCTTAAGATTTGAGCTGGGCCTGAAGTCGCTGAAGTGCATGGCAGAATGGAAACTTATTTCTCTATTTCGAGAAATCTTAACAAGCAAAGATTCTACACTCTATGGAGATCTAAAACATCAGAGGCTTCAGGGCAAATCATCTCTTCTTATTTCATTAGGGTAAAGGGCAACAAAGGCCCTCATGAGAATAGATCTGAATGAGGAAACTCTGGTCCTAAATCCTCTCAAAATAAAAAGATAATTAGAATGGATCGAAACAATAGAGAAAGTAAGAGCAGATCCAATCCGATGTGCCTTTTTGAGGGGGGAAAAAGAACTGGGGCTCCCTTCAAGTTACCTAAGGCAATTCCCCAACATAGAGCTGCGTTCAAATTTCCTCAGAATGACACTAAACCTCGTTCACTCCGGGGCGGTCTTAGAAAAACGAAACCAAGGGCATATGGCAAAAAAACTGTGTTCAATCTGCATAAACCCTGCCAAGCAAACATTAAGGCATTTATTAATCGACTGTGAAGGTTCATGGACATATCGATCAAGACTTTTCAGAAACTTTGTGCGCAGAGAGGAAGATATAACATCAGACTTCCTGTGGGACAGAATCACTTCAGGAACTAATTCTGCGTTGACGCTAGCAGCTATCCAGGTGCTAATCAAATGTGAAATAGTTATCTAACATATACAAGAAATAAGAAAAACGCATTTAAACAACGCGCACATAGAAAATATATGGAAAAGAACAAAACTTAATGAAACGATTGCCCAGAAAGACTTGGTAGGGTTGGTAAAAAGCGGGCAAAATATTGTAGTTCCCTTTTTCTTTTCTGTTATGGTTTGACTCTTTTCTCTTCTTTTTTTTTTTTTTTTTTTAAATTGTAAAATGTTTTATCTGATTCTTTTTGTAGGCTTTTGCGCCAAAACAATAATAAAAAAAAAAAGAAATGACAATGCTTTAAACATGTGTAATCCTCATAAAACAATCATAGAAAAAAATGACAAGAAGTTCCTGGCATTTCCATTAAACATGCTCATCAATAAAGTTTATTTCGGGAAGAACAAAAATTTCCATAAAAACACAAGCGCATACAAAAATACTTCACAACAATTCTAAAAAGTTATATGCTGGATGAAGAACACAATATTGAAACAAATCATTCACACATACAATAGACCAACAATGAAAAAAAGATCACGATACAACTATCCAAGAGTTCATTAAAAGATTCTTTTTATGCAAAGCTCGACTCAAAGATAAAAGTGCCCCACCCACTCTGCGGGTGTCACAACAAATAGAGCAATGCTGGTGTGAACTGAGTGAACTGAAGTTCACATAGTAGCTACCTCAATGTCCCTGCTCTTACCTCAGAATATGCGGGACATAGTAAATCTGCCAGGTCCTCCAAGGGGGCATCACACAATGAACAAGATGGATTAGCAGTGTCAAGTTAACATACATCAATCATGGCTCTGGGGGGGCATTAAAAGGTGCCATGGTAATCACAATGCTCTGTTAGGGGTTCTCTGTCCATAATAAATATTTTTGAATGCAAGGAGCAATTAAAATGACATCCCTCCTATTAAATTACATTAGTAGCTCCTGGAACCTTTTCTACAGCCTATGGAATGTAGCTCTTGTTTTAAGATGCGTTTCCACTCTAGATGTGATAATATCTAGTGAGTTCAAATATGAGGGAGCATTTATTTCCACCAACTTTAACTTTATAAAATACAGCCAGGGGATCCTAACATTAGGATCTTTTAAAACCAGGAACCTTATTCGGTTGTGCGTCATGCCAGCCTAGACATTTCTCCATAGAGATTGCCGGGAAATAGAGACTGTGCGGACAGGATATCGCTAGTAAATTCACGACACAGATCTAAACACGCTTCATAATTGGAGGTTGAGTGGGGAAGGCCTAATATTTGTTTTAAAAAATAATTTTCAAATATCTGGAGCAAACCTATGTTCTTGTATCCCGACTGCTCCATCCCCTACCTTGCAACTGATACCACGTTGCTATTACAAGCTTTTAAACCCATATCTCCATGTTTAGTCTTAGACATTTTCAGAGATCTAGCTGCCTCTCTCCCCGCAACATCCCCCAGGATTGCCTAAACTTCATGGTATGTTTTTTAACATGTGTTTCCAGGGAGAAATTCTAAGAAAAACTAGCAAATACTCAAATTCTTTAACAGTGAGGATAATAATACCCTTACTGTGCATGGGTGGGAATTTAGGTGGATGCCTCACTTTATGGCAAGCCATAAACGCTGGTTTCTGAGCATTTCCACTGAGATCCAGATCATCCATGAACACGGTGTAGTCAAGGATGAGTTTCTGGTGTGCCCGTGGCATACGCGCGATCAGAACCGTATCGTCCGCATACGCCAGCAGCAGCAGCACTCTATTTCACATCCTTGGTACATCCGCAGTTGAATTTAACAGACAATCATAGAGGCCATTTGTGTACAAATTGAAGAGTAGGGGCACCAGGACACATCCTTCAGTATTAAAAGTTGGTGCCTGAGTCAAATGTATCATATATGAACATATCTTTCAAATTCTATGACAAAGTGGTGTTTAAAATGCATGTTTCCCTTATTTTAAAAGTTGTGTATAGACAACAACAGCATCATATAAAGAAGGCCACGTTGTTTTGTCATTTGTTGTCACTTCCACTGTTGAAGTAGTTAATACCATTCTCCAGACTGTGATGACAGAAGCATGACCAGAAAGAAAGCACAGATATCTTGAAGGCGTTGGTGGCGTTTTTATATATTTAAAATTAGCATGAGAGTAGCAGCGAAAGAGACATCTCTCCACTGCAGTATTTGGAGAGGTACCTTGTCATCGTGTCTGTTCTAGAAGCATGTCCCCTTCACACTGGAGGTGCTTTGTTCGTATAGAGGAGTTGGGTAATTGTGGATAGGCTCGGCAGGGGGTGCAGGATTTGTTGAGTCCTACAATTGCGTTGTTACAGTCTGTGGGCTGCATTATAAAAACAGATCATTAGTAGTAATCTGACCATGATTCTTTCTAAGAAGGAAGGACATTTGGAAAGACAAAATGCTTGTGTTATTAGCAAAAGAAGTGTCTGAAAAACGAATGTATATAAACATGCTAATGTAAAATTGTACATTGTACATTTCTTGATAACGTCCAGTATATATTGTAGTCATGCTAAGAATGATACACTTCTCTAAATGAGCAACACACAGTATCACAACAATACTGTCAACTGCAACCCATTCTGTCTCAGCGCATCCTTCCCTTATAATAGACTATTGTCTTGAACATAATCAACGTTGTTCACATCCTTCAGCACATAGGCCAACTTTCTCCGGAAGACCAATGTGGATGCAGGTGGGAATACACCGAATGCAGCCTTCCAAAAGGTGTGCTGAAAACTCTCAGGGATGTGCAGTCTTGATGCAGAAGTATCTGATGGTACCCACTGTGCATGTCTAACTTAGTGAAAATTAATTTTCTGATTTTTTAAATCAATAATTTCATATGTATAATTATGGCCGATCCGATACTAAGTACATTCAAGTAAGTCCATAACTGGAAAACTAGAGACTCAGAAAGCTATTACGGTCGCCTTCTAGCAGTGACAACTGTGCACTCTACCCTACATTCCATCTCAACTTTATGCCAATTTTCAGTGTCCTGCAATGTTTGATGAAGGGCTCCGTCATGTAACCAAGCAGTCCAGACATTAAAAACAGCTCGTCTATCAAAGCCCTCACTTCCCAAGGATGGTGCTACGCACGTAACGAAAGCCACCCACTTTGCCATGCATTTTCTTTTCCTTTCTTGACTCTTATATTCAGGGCTTTGCTTGCCTGGGTGTCAGAAGCGAAGGACAGATGACAAAAGGCCAATTCCTGTTTGGACACGTCAGACCAGAAGGACCCAGAACGCATGCACCTCTAGCCACAGGTAAACTCTCTCAAATATGGGCTTCACCCATCTCTCACAACAGCACAACCCTCCATTCACAACTCATTGCCATCCACGCTGCTCACCAGCAATGTCATGGACACCTCATTGTAGCAATCTCACTCATGGCACCATAGACCCCATCTGCACTCCATTATCCACAATGATAAGAACACTGATGCTCACCAATGTCCACTCAGTGACTAACCATGCAACTGACATCAGCAACCTCATAACCAGATATTACTTGAATGCCATCTTCATTACTGGGACCTGGATGACATCCCCCTCCACGCAGATTCCAGAAGTCCTCATCCCTAACAGCTACAGAATTATACAACAGGATCGTCCAAACAAGATCCACAGAGGCCTCAATATCATTCACAAAGTATCTTGGCCATGCACCCAACCGGATGTCGCATACACTTTGCACTTTCAGAAAACCTTTCCTGCCATTTCCTGTCTCCCCAGTTGACACATTGACTTTTCACCTCATGCACAGATCACCCAAGCCCAACAGCTTCCTTCATTGAAGACTTCACGGATTTGGACACCACCATGTCTCTCACACATGCCAACAACATCTTCCTCAGTGACTTCAACATACCTGGCAACCCAAGTAATGAAAGAAGATCTCCACTGCCTACTCTAAACATCATACAGCTCACAAAGGACCCAACTCACAGGAATGGTAATATCATCAAATTCATCATGACAGCCGTGCCCACCCTCCAATCCCACTTGACTGGTCAAACCATATTGCAATCCCCTTGAATATTAGTCATATGACTCCATTCAAACAAATCCGTCAGAATTCCTGCAAACATGCCTACAGATCATTCAAGGACTTCCCAGTGGAGAATATCACAGAAGACCTTGTCAAACGCCACTTCACATTGGGTGATTTACCTCTGACAAACTAGAAATGTGACTTGCTTTTCCAACAACTCAACATTACCCTAACAACCAATATCAGCTGTCATGTCCGAACACATCCTCCATCTTAAACCTTATCCACACTGCTACACTCAATAACTCAACTTCAACAAACAAACCATTGGAAAACAAGAGAAGACTTGGAAAACATCTTGCACTCATCTGACCTGGCCCTGCTTAAGCTCAAGGAACTCTGAGCTACATACAGATGCCTGACCACCAGTGTCAGTGCCAACTACTACCAACGCACAATAGCCAAGCCAAACAATGAAAGCAGAGCCCTTATCAAAGCCATCAAGCACTGCATCAACCCTCTGCCCAAATCACCCGTACTGCCCTCCATTGAGAAGTCCACCACCATAAAATCTTTCTTCATCAATAAGATCAGCATAATGTGCCAAAAAAGAAACACCAATGTTACAATTTACAGCACATTACACATCCCATCTCACAAAACCACAATGATTTGGACCTGGACAACTTTTGAGACATTTACTATGGAAGATCTCACAGGCATTCTAGCATCCCTCAAGGCAATGCCATATGTGGATAACATCCTCCCTACATCCATACTCAGGCCATGATTAAAGCGCTCCTCCCTTACCTGAGAATCATCAACATCTCCCTAAGCCATGCCACCTTCTCCTCGACCCTCAAGAAGGGAAAGATTATCTTGCTTCTCAAGAAACTAAAACTGAACCCATACGACCTCAGCAACTACTGCCCCATTACCCATCGGCCCCTCCTGGGTAAGATCCTTGAGAAAGCAGCAGCTCTGAACCTCCTCCAACACATTGAAGCCAACAACCTCATTCACTCTTACCAATTTTGTTTCAGACCCAGATGCAGCACAGTAACAGCTACTATCAAAGTGATTGGCAATGCCCTTAAAATCATCCTTGATGATGGCCAAACTTGCCTCCTGGTTCTCCTTGACCTTTCATCAGCATTTGACACAGTAGACCACCAGACACTTTGACAATCTACGTCTTTCTCATGTCGACCAGTGAGAGCATCCTCAGCTGGTTCAAATTGTACTTGCTAATCGCCACCAGTTTGTACACATGGATTCCTCTTGATCACCAGTTCTACCCATCTGCTGTGGACTCTCGCAAGGATCTATCCTCTCCCCAGTGATCTTCAATATTTACATGGAACTGTTTGGAATCCACCATATGGACGTGTAAACAGACATTTTTGCCATGCTTTTAACACATGGAACAGGTATAAAACCTGTCCAAAATCCAATAGAGAAATGTAATTTCAATGAAAAATCCGAAAGTGTGTTGAGCATTGGCAGACACTATTTTCGCACATGCACACACTCTCTCCTCTATGCAGTAACACACAGTTCAACATCAAGTCCTGTTCCCAATTCACCTTATCCCCTTAAATGTCATGAGATATTAACATGTCCTAGGTCTAGTAGATGTTTGTGAATTTCTTCCTGCATTCCATTGGCTCTGGGACAGTGGTGCGGAAACAAGAAGCTCTCCCAGGAAACCAGAGCACCACACACTTCAAATCAACTTCACATTTTGATGCACCATGTGACAAAATGTCACCTGTGAGGGCAGAATTGAATTTTGATGTTTAATATTTAATGATGTGGGTAAATCTGTCTGTAATTAGACACCACTTTCATAATGCTCCATGACAAAAAAATCTAGTGCAACGTAACTCTGCTGAGACTGTCTACTGACACTTCTCAGAAGCTGACTAGTAGTTTGCCAACATGACAATTACAAAGGGACATGTGTCAAACCTAAATTCCAGCATCTAGGGTTTGCTTTTAACCATAGGGACCACTGATGGAAACATATATAACAAGTGCTCCCAGAGCTTTAGATGAAACTCTAAATATAGGCAATGTCTAGTTTTGACATGGTGCTCTTTGGAAATTAACATAGCATCTGAAATGCATAGCAAACAGAAGAGGAGGCAGGCTTAGAGTAGCCAAAAGAAAAGCACCAGTCCACAGAAAGGTCCATCCAACTTGGATGTCCCTAGTGCTTCAGCCCTTACTGTCCCATCCCAAGTTCCATCAGAGAAAGCAGGTATGGCATTGCCATACAACAGACTCTGAAAGAGCAGCCAGGAATGTATACCTTACAGAAGGGAAGAAGGGAACCAAACCACTGTGTCTGAATGCTACATGAGAGTATGAGATTACTCCATCTCTTGAATCATCTTTGGTCTATTGCAGAAGAAGATGTTCATATGGTACATTTTTGTGGGTATTGTCTGCCCCAAAGTAATCTCCCATAAATGTGAAGACAGAGCCTTTCAAGAAAGAAGCAAGTCCTTTCCCTGAACCACCTGAAAGGAACATTTGAGGTGTTTTACTGGCTGGTCAAGGCCCACTGCAAGCTATGGCCACTGGTACTCAGAAATTTGTGCAGATCAATTATGAAACAATATGGTACTTCATTACCTCCTTCCTTATATACTGGGAGAATGGGGCTGTTACATGTGCTGCCTGTAATCTCTTCAATCACCTCTAGTTTTACCAAATCTGAAACAATACTTTTCAATCCTTTCTCTCCCTCTGCTGAAATGTTATACTGTGGAATACGTGGCAGCGTTACTCCCTCTTTTAGAACAATTTTTACTGGCTCTATTTTCAAGCATCCCACATCATTGTCATTCATCGCCCATGTGCAAGTTGGCACTTTACTTAATTCTCCTGGCAAAGGTTTGGACAACATTTCTGACACTGGTACATTCTGTGGAGAAATTGTCAAGAACACTCCATCAGGAGTGCAATGGATAACTGCACACGGTTTTTTCAATAAATTTAGTCCCAAAACATTTTCCCCATAATTTTCTGTTAAGAGGAATGGACAATATTCAGTGAATGGACCTAATGTTACTGGTACTGATTGGGACACTGGATTGATTACTGGGGTACCTGCGAACCCTACTGAAATATTATTTTGCCCTGACAATGGTATTTCCGGAACCAAGTTATATACTATCGAGCACATTTGTACCCCTGTATCTACGAGAAAGCTTTGCTCTCTATTCCCGACTTTCATTTCTACGTAGGGTCCTTTCTGATTCACAGGAATAGACACTGGTTCCGACCCCTGTCTCGGGCTGTCCTATTGAGGGAACAACACATCATCCGATGTGTAATCACTACTATAATACGTATTTTCCGCTCACTTTCATTTCCATACTGTGGGTTCTGCTGGCTCTGGTTTTGGCTAAAAGCAGTCTGAGTTTGAGCTTGGTTCTGATTCTGGGTAACATTTCCTTGATTATTTTGGTGCTGCTGCACATTATATCTATTCTGTCCATTTGTTCCTGGGTGTTATCTGTTTTCTCTGACCATACTCATTTCTATTTTGTAAATGTGTACATTGCACTCGGCAATGACCTTCCTCTCTGCAGTACACACACTGATTTAGTCCCAGAGGCCCTCCATGCATATTCAAATTACTTCTGCCTTGCGTGTTTCCTCTCCCTCTATTGTGTCCCGTCACTTGCTGAAGTAGCACCCTTGTTTTCAAATTCACCCTATCCTTCACCTCTTTTTCTTTCTCTGTATTCACTCTATTCTCATAATATTGGGCCATATGCAATACTTCGCTCAACGTTTTTGCTTGCCATGCACTTTCTGATGTCATTATTAAGTTTTGAATTGGAGGTATTAACCCTCTCACGTACATATCAACAAATAGTCTTTTACCTGCTCTGTGCTTACATCCTGTCCACTAAAATCTGTAAATACTTCCTCAAATCTATTGAAATAATCTGTGGATAACTCATAAATTTGTCCCATACAATTCTTTTTTCTGGAACAATTTCCTTCAATTTTTGTATTATCCGTGCTGGTAACGCTGCCATATTTGGCGATAGTTTTTCGCTTGCTTGTCTATTCTTATCCTCTGCTACTAAATCTTCCCAAGTGGCAGCATAGGCCACCTCATCATTTACTTTTCTTATTTGCTTCCATATATCTGCTGGCACAACTACTGGGAATATTAAATCTATATCATTCATTGTGAACATGGACGATCTTGAATAGGACTCTATTTCCTTATAGAATCTCGCCGGATTCTTCCTTAAATTGGGAACCGTCTGTTTTATATTGTTCACTTCCTGTCTGGAGAAGGGGACGTGCACATATTGTGCTGTCTAATGTGCTTCCGTTACCTTCGCTGGATGATCGCCTACTGCGGGAATCTCTACTTTCGGGTCAAAAGGAGGTGGGACTTCTCTCATGGGAAATGCTGCACTTACTTTTCTCCCCCCTCTCTCATATGCAGTTCTATTCCCAGATCGAGAGATCGAGTGATAAGGCTGTTTCTCCTGTTCCATGTTCTAATGCTCTCTTGTATATCGCTATCAATTCTGGGGGGCTAGCTTTCTTATCATCTATATCTTTGTCCTGTAAATACTCAACCATTGTCTGCAGTGCTTTTCTTTTCATTGGCAAGGGGTAGTCATCAAATATTTCATGTATTTCCATTGTGGGAATACTAGGATCTGTAATCCATTTTAAAGCCTCATGTATACATATTTTTAATTTTTCACTCGCTTGTCTTGACGGCAGAAGAAATCGCTGCTGCACATATGGTACCGCCTCCTTTCTATCCCTTCTTATATCTTTATTCCTATACCCTGGCATGGTAAACATTTCAGCATATGCATCATCAAGTTCATTCTTGAATTCAAAAAGCCTGTCTACATGTTCCTTTATTTCTTCATCTCTCTCTCTACAACGTGCCAACGCATTCAAATCCAACAACGTCTGCGGCGGTACTCTCCCAATTAACTGCTTCATCTCCCCATTAAATATTCCCCCACGCCTTCCAACAATACCTGTCTTTCATTGCTCCTCCTGAAATCATACATCGAGTCCAGCGTCAACGTTTCATCATTCCCGTCTATATACATCACTTCCTGTTCTTGCAATTCCCGTTTTCTCTCCCTGCTGATCGCACTATGGGTCACTCTAGTGCACTCACTTTGTCCTGTCCCGTCTCTTCTTTCAGTGAGTTCAAGTTCAATAGGTGGAGGTGCGGATGGGACAGGAGCAATCTCTTGGAGGGAGGTGCAGATGGGACAACGGGAACGGGAAGTAACTGCTGTGGTGCTGGCTGGCTAATGGGAGGCACTGGTTGTATGATCTGTTGCTGTGCTGGGATCTGAACAATAGGGAGGGGATGAGCAACTGAAGGGGGCTTTAGTAATAGTCACTGGTGCAGTCTTCTTAGTCTCTCTTGTTGGGCGCTCTCGCCTTGTTTCAGTTAGTATTTTGCTTATTAACTTATCTGATGAATGCAGCTCTTGTTTTGGATGTATCTTGTCTATACTCAACTGACCACGTCTGATTTTCTCAAATTCTCATCCCACTCCTCCTCCTGCTTTTCTTGCACTCTTTCTGCTTTTGACTTATGCCTGCGCGCATTCTTCTCTCTGCTTTTCCAACGAAGCATAGCTTCCTTCCTCCAGTGTCTATGGACATCAAATGCCGCAGGACGTGTTTTCTTTTTCAGCAGCATTTTTTCAAAATATTCTGTCCTCAAAATCTCAAAACTCCCATGATTCGGCCATTGTAAATCTTCCTCTTTTCTGGTTTGCCTATGCCAAATCTCACAAAACATTATCGCCCCTACACCATTCTTCACATACATCTCATACGCCGGCGACCCCATGGGTGGCGCGAACTGGCCAGTTTCCAAAGATTGTCTACCGCAGTGGAAAAATCCCACTAAGGTGGACAATACCGCAGGCATGTTTTAACCTTACCCTTGGCTAATCAACCTTACACTGGGCGTTTTATTTTGCAAAATCAACTCTCAACCAATATCAGGGTTACTTCGAATCGGGGCACGACTCACCTGATCAATCAAGTCGTCTTTCAAGGCGCAATTCGTCCGTATACTGACGCAACCAATAATCATTGTGTCTGTGTATCTTGGCTCACTCTGCCTCGTTTCGGGACCCTCGCCTCCTTGTTCTCTGGCCAGACACGTCGATCAGGGATCAGTTGTGTACAGATCTGCAAAGGAATCTCTCATCACTTTCACAGGGGCGCCCTGAACACCTCTTGATCCCGGCTCGACCGTCTCGTCCTCGCAGTTTTCTTTGCCTTGCTTATTTTACAACATACATGATGGAACAAGTGGGGGAGGATCCCTATTCGGGCGCCATTTTTATGTGGCCCCTAGTGGACCCTCGCGTATGGAAACAAGGCACAATGACCACACACAAACTGATACACCAGACACACGTTGTATTCCAAAAAGCTAGGGTTTATTGCAAAGCAAATAGTCTCAGTTGGCAAACTGGGTCTCACGCCCCGCGACGTGTGTCTCCAGACCCCGAGGGACGCAAGAGCGCGAATCATTGTACAACAGTTACATATATACAAAATGGGCATCTCACAATCAGCAGTGACATATTCAATTCCGCCCATAATTTATTTCCTTTGAATTGGGTTCGATTAATGACAATTGTGTCGAGTATGACACCTTCAGACATTCATTTTAGCAACCGTTTGCAATTTCGCAAGCCTGCAGACATAGTTCTTTGTTTTAGAGAACACATTGCTTCTGTTTTTACAAGCAAGCTGTGTGCATGGGAGAGACACATTCCAGGCCTCGCAATCTCCTAGTTTCTATTTGTGTGTGTAAGATGATTCAATTCAACACTACAGCTAAATCAATGCCTAGTCTGGGATACTGAATGGAAACCCTTATTGATATATCTTTATGTCCAGTTCATGCGTTCTGGATGACTACCCCTATATAACACCCCTCTCTTTGAATCCCCCTGACCCCACTGAGCCAAGAAGTAGTTCTGTTTTGCAAGTTAAAAGGTTTATTTGATAATTTAAACAATAGATATATATATCACACTTTATAATAATTTAATAATTGAATATCACACCTAATCTGAGCAGTAATCAATAATGGATAGTCTGGCACTAGCACACTTCTTTATAATCAATGATGAGTGGTTATAGGATGGATAAGATAGCAACAATACTTTATGGTTTCAAATGGATGCAAGGTGGAATGAAAATGCAGTACAGAAAATACTCAATATGCGTTCAACAAAACAATGTAATCACTTTTCTCTGGCAATCCCCTCCCCCCTTTATGCAATGCAAGGAAATGGAAGGAAAGCACACAGTTCTCAGAAATGCAATCAAATGTAATTCAGTTCACCCGAGCAAGCTTACACTACAGAAGTTGGAAACACAGGCCCAAAATACTTTTATATGTGCTGGCAATGAAGTGAGGAATATGCTGAAATGCTTTTAATTCCCTGTAGGAGGTTCAGGGTGAGTGAAATATACTTGGGATGAGTTCAGGCTCACTTTAGCAAGGATCTAGGAGTAACTAGCAGGTTAAACGAATTTTTGGCAAATGAAAGCAAGAAAACTGCTGTTTTCACACGTGAAGAAATTTTGCAAATCACGGCAAATTCGCGAGTGCGTTTTTCACAATTGCGGCAAAAGTGTATGGAAGAGGAATGCGGTTCTAGGTCAGTGGAAAAGCTGAGATTCTAAGCTTTCAGAGGAAAGTTAAATCAAGTTCCTAGCCCAAACGGTTACGGAGTTATGAACGATTAAATAAAGGTAGTTTTTTAGATTTGAAATTTTAAAGTTCAAAGTGACAAGTGACAGCTAGCAACTAGAAAATGACAGGTGACAGTTAGGAGGCAGTTCTACTTAGATTAAAATAGATTGAATTATATTATTTTAACTAAGAGATTGGTTCTGCACAGTCTGCTAGGTACTCACAATATATTTTTTGAAATAAATGGGCCTCGCCACGGATCTGGTCAGGTTTTAGACTGGACTCTGGTCTGGTCTCTGCACTTCACAGTGATCTGGGTCAGCTCTGCTCTGCTGGTCTAGCCTCTCTGGATTCTGGAGAATGATGGATTTGAAGTCTGGATCTCTGGATGTGGTATGGTCCGGCAGAGCACGTTGCAGCAAATGGAATTGAATGTCCCTATCTGTCCTGTCTGTCTGCTTTTATGTGTTTTGAAAATGGGTGTGTGTGCAGCATCACTAGGCTCTACCCCTCTCCACTTGTCATTGGCCACTTCATCCTCTTCCCCTTGATTGGGGGAATGAAATGAAGTGTCATCATGATGAGGTCTGTTTATGATACAGAGAACCCACCCCTGTCAAATTACACACAATCTATATTTTGACCCAAAAGACATATTTGCACAGGTACACATTTGTTTAAAATTACATGCACCCATCACATATCACAGGAGGTATACCCTGTCCAAATCTGCTCTTCCTGGGAGCTTGCATTGAGAAATGGCAACATATTTCACTTTTTGGACAGGTTACCAATATCAGATTCTTATTCAAATTTATACACATGTGTGCAAGGAGTATGGACATTACTTGATGAAGTGTCAGATTTTTCACATGCATACATTTTAAGTAATACCCTCTTAACTGCTAGTTTGCCCCCAGATCATGCCACCGGTTCTAAAAACCTCTTAAAATGTGGGCAGAAAAATCACAAGAATTATGGTATCATTTAAATAATTATGACAAGTCCGTACTACGAGTTATTCATCTTTTTCTAAAACCATATTCTGGCTACAGGGGTGTGTCTTTTCAGGTCACATGGTACAGAAACCAGTTTTTCCACTTTCTTCAAGCTCAGCCTCTGTCTCCAGTTTCTCCCCCTCCCAGTTTCTGCCAAGAGGAAGCCATTTTTATTACCCCTGCAATAAACCATCTGCCTGGGCCCTGGAAGGCCCATTGTTCAAGAGGAAGCCATTTATGGCCACTTCCATAAACTCTCTGCCTGGGTCCTATGTTTAGCCTCTAGCAGTCCCTTGGTAATCCAATCAGAGAAGTGTCATATCCCTTTTGGTGGGAGCAGCAAAATGCAGGTCGGCCTGGGAACACAGCTGTTGTGCAAGTCTCAACTCCTGTCGGGGGTAGCTGGTGGGCAGAAT
This sequence comes from Ambystoma mexicanum, assembly GCF_040938575.1. NCBI lineage: Eukaryota > Metazoa > Chordata > Amphibia > Caudata > Ambystomatidae > Ambystoma > Ambystoma mexicanum. Next base: position 1,052,959,672 of record NC_090941.1, read on the forward strand.
TCAGTTCCTTAAGCCAGGTTTCAGATAAAATGTCACTTTTGTTCCCCAGTTTAAGTCAAGACAATTCTTTACATATGCAGCTAGGATGCTGATTCTAAGTTTAAAACTATGACATTTAAACAATTGCAACCTATGTGACACTCAAAAGTAGGTCACTCATTTCTTTTAAACATTTAGATTTTTAGTGTCTTTCAGTCCAAATTTACTTAAACTGCTGAAATCCACAGCTCAGCCAGTCTTGTTATAAACCTTCAAGTCACTTCAGAATATAACTTTAGATTGTATCCACCTCTCAGTAAGTCTTTCTTTGGCCTGCTTTGGGTTCATCTATTCAGTTTTAAACAAAACAAAAAAATCTGGTGGTTTTAAAACGCCGGCTTTCTGATAGTGGTGAGTACTGGTAATGCACCCATTTTTGGGATTTAAGAAAATGAATTCCCCACAATTCTAGGTTGCTTTTGGCAATCAGCATTGCCATTCCCAATGGTTTCAGACTACTGTGTGGGTAGTCCAATGGTGGTTTTAGGCAGTGCCCTTCTGTGCCCATAACATCGGCAAAAATGAGTGGCAGCCTATTCTTCATGCATTTCCCTGTGCATTTTCTGGGAAGCTCTGGCCATCATGATGTTTTCCATGTCAGTACTGCACAGTTTTGAGGTAGGGCTCGGATGCATTGATAAAAACATCCCACATGTGCTAGGGGTCAACTCGCTTTGCAGGGCTCAGAGAAGGGGGGCCGCAAAGAAGAACATAATTCAAGCCATTAATTGTTCGTTTCTACCATTTCTACCGCATGGGCGAGACTAGCTGGCACCTGTGTAATGATTAAATGGCTTGTTGCTTACTTCCAAGGACTTGTGAGGGAGGAGACCGCGCATTGCTGTCTGGGTCGCCAGCATTATGTTTCAACAGGTATCTTGTGGCCTTGCTCTATGCATGAACAATAATGTAATAGTGGAGCAGAATAAGCTTTCAGCAAAGCAGTTTCAACAGAAGGCAAGAGGCGAAAGTTAAAAACAAAATGGCGATTTCAATCACATCAAAATGGCCGCATTTTAGTCAAGCTTATAGATGTGTATTACTAATACCAAACACATGAGGCGGTTGGTCTACGGCCAACAAAATACATTGCCTCCATCATTGAGGGGTATCTACTTTTTCTGGACTGACAAACCCTCATTTTGGCCGTATGCCAAACGCCTCATCTGTACATTGCATCCTCTTCTGACCAAGTATCTGATTCTGAATTTTGCATACTACTAGTTTCCTCCTCGTTGTCATCAATATTAATTGACATGAATTATTTTACTGTCTTCATTTCATCATTTATTTGAGTATCTGATTTAGAAGTGCTCTTTTTTGTTAGTATCTGTACACACTCCTCACTTATTTCAGTGCAAATTATAGGTAAGCATTGTATACAACAACAACATGTCATGAATATTCCTAGTACTGCTACTAGGATAGCAACTAATTTCCATCCCCATGAGCGTAATACTTCCCAGAACCAGGAGCTTATGTTCAATTCCCAACTTCCTTCTGGGGGGTGATGGTCAGAGCTAAAACGTGCAACTTTGTTAATGCTTCGAAAATCGTAGGGGAGGAATCGCTTACAAATACGCAACATGCTGATCCCACGATTTAACAAACTCCCCCACGATCAACCAGAATTACGTCAAGAGCCATCCTATTTTGGAGTGTCATTGATCTAATTCCTTTTTCTTCTAATGTCATATTGTATAATATGTCCATTGTTCCATTTATTGTTTTCTCTAATATTCTGGACAGTTGTCTTATATTATTGGAGTTTATTGCTTGGCCCCAAAATAGTATAAATGATTTTGCTATGTCTTCTGCAATAAGACCTCCTTTCTCATCCCGCCGTGGTCTTGATCTGTACAATTTTGCTATATCTGCTGTTCATGAAAGGAATACTCCTGGGAACAGAAGTCCCAAATAACAAGTACCTCCCCAGTTTCTAGGTAACCAGGGATACGCTTTTTCTCCACATATGAAATAAACAGGGTCACCAACATAAACGGGGTCACCTACATAAACTGGTTCTACCTCTATATCAAGGAATGCTATATTCCTACACCTAGTGAATGTCCCCACTGAATAGGAGCCCTTTTTCCTTAGGCAAAAGGGGGCAGAGCGTGGACTGTAGTTTACTGTATAAGAGGGGGGGCACTGTATCTTTATTTCCTTCTGGGTTCATATGAAAAGTGGTTACAGATGATTTATAGGGCACACATAATCTATCTTGTGGCATCACTACTGGTGTGATCAATCATGCTTTATGAAATATAGAACAACCTACAGGTTTCATAATAATCTCCTCAAATTCATTCATATTTGTTCTGTCTAATTGACCAGTTTCACTTTTGTTCCATTTCCCATAATATAATGCACTCAGGACACGTAGCATGCAAGACTCAATGGCAGTGGCTGCACATACCAACCTATTCCCTTACCACCATTCTGTGGCAAGTGGGCACACACCCAACAATTATTTTTTCTCAGTATTGAGTGAGTCATATTCATTATTAACAATAATGTGTTATTTCCATATCCTTCCCTGTATCTTTCTTCCATTGGGGACAAAGTGTAAGTAATTACATGGGCCGGACTTTCAGTAGTGGAGATGTTTCTACTAGGCAAGAGCACTTCCAATGGGTTTATTTACCAGTACTGTCATTATGGGGCTAATATACTCATCACACACATGACTATTGTTAAGATCAGCATACAGTTTTTTTGGCAATTTCTTTTTTGTAACCTTCCAGTCTCTATAGTTAACTCATTAGCAGTGGTGGTGCGGGAGTGGGCAAAAGCGGGTTCTAGCATTTTTCTCTTGCGGTCCTTCTCCAACAATGTTCGTTGTGAATATCTCTTATCGTTGCACTCGCTCGAATGTCAATAAGTTCGGAAATGTGAACAGTTTGTTCTGCCAGTTCTCAGCAGGCTGAATTGCTATATGTTGGGCAAGATTTCTGTGCATTAGCACATTGCTCAAAGAACTCCAGAGCAGTTATCAATTTCCTTCGTACCATATGAGCCCCTCTTGTCCATGAGGGGTAATCTACAGATGGATTTTTTTTAGCACTGGGGAGCCGCGTTCTTGAGCTGTCCGATTTGCACAAACCTCACGCCGCTCTCCCCTAGGCCTCCGGTTCCCACTTCATCTGTGATGGGAAACAGATGCAACAAAGATCAAAATGAAATGCAGATTTGATCACTCCTTCTTCCGAGTCCATAAATTATACCGCCTTCCTCCTGGTATCGTGCGATCAATGAATAGTGCGGGTGCACTTCCAGACTCAAGCTCGGAGTCAGCCTGCGGCGCAATGACAGGTGATGGGCGCCAGAGTGATGATTCAGGCTTTGTAGCCAGCAGTGCAGGTTCTGCTGGACAACGTTGGAGCACTCTTTGCCCTTTCTCCTTTATAGCAATTTTCTCAGGCTTTACTTCAGGATCAGACAGATTTTGTGACAAAGAACTGGCAATAATTTCTTTAATTTCTGGGGCCGCTGTCTCTTTTTGGTCGTCTCGATCAGGCAGTTTTTCCAACGGCAATGGGATCTTCTTAGCATGTGTTGCATGTACCCACGCCTTCCTCCCGTCCACACGGATTACAGTCTGTGTTACCAAAAGTATCTGGTAGGGTCCACGCCATCTGGGGGGGTGCAAGCGATGACTTTCTTTCAAAATTCTTCACTAGAACCCACTCTCCAGGTTCCAGTGAATGTCCCGGACCAGTGTACCTGACGGGTAGAGCCTCCTGCACCTGCTGATGAATCAAATGCAATTTCTGCATTAATAGGTTACAATAAGTACTGAGCACAGGATATTCTACTTCTTTTAGCCGCTTTGGCTGTGGTGCACACCAAACATTCGCCGGCCTCCCCATCACGATCTAGTACGGGGAGAGCCCAGTCCTTGACTGCACAGATGTACGCATGCACAGTAACGCTAGCGGTAATGCGTCTACCCAACGCAACTTGTTTCCTGCACATATTTTACTTATTTTGGCCTTTAATATGCCGTTGTGACGTTCAATAAGACTGGCACTCATGGGGTGTCTGGAGCAGTGGAATCTCTTGTCAATCTGGAGACCTGCGCAAATCTGTAATATCACTGCGCCCACAAAATGCGGGCCATTATCTGACCATATGACCCGGGGCAGACCAAACCGTGAAAAATATTCCTTCAACATTACTTTTGCAGTGCTCATGGCGGTGCAGTCTTTTAATGGATATGCTTCCACCCACTTACTGAAAGCACACACAACCACTAAAACGTACTTCAAGTTTTGGTACCTCTCCATCTGTATGAAATCAAAATGGATTACCTCAAATGGCATAGAGGGAGGGCCAAAACTGCCTGTTGGAGTCACTGTTCCTTTCTCCACATGTTGTTGCAAGCAAGTAATACAATTTTGTACCAGCCTTTCAGCATTTTTCTTTATGTGTGTGTTCTGCCATACTGTGGCTAAATGCTGGACTATTAGCTAGATGCTAAATGCAGGACTTTTAGCACAAATGTGTGTAGGACTGTGGGCCATTGTGACCATTGCAGTTACATAGGAGTTGGGCAGCATCCAGTTTCTACTCTTCTTGTCTACCCAGCAACCTTCTAGATCTAATTCTGTAGAGCCCTTAGCCCACTCTTGTATCTCGTCAGCAGTGGCTTCTGCCTGCATCTCTTTAACAGTAGCAATTCCATTCTCTATTATGCAGGGCACTTCCTCAGACTGTACTGTCAACATTTTGGTATTCAAATCAGTGGCAGTTTGCTTCGCAATCCTGTCTGCAAATGCGTTTCCCTCTCCCACTTTTCATGGTACTTTTTTATGTGCCTCGCATTTCACTATTGCTAGGTGCTTTGGACACGTAAGTGCAGGCATCAATCGTACAATCAAAGGGCCATGTTGAATTCTGCCTCCATGTGATGTCAAGAAACCCCTCTCAGCCCAGAGTCGGCCAAAGTTATTAACCACACCAAAGGCGTATTGGCTATCAGTATATATGTTTACACTTAGATTTTCAGAAATCTCACAGGCTCTGGTCAAAGCTATTATCTCTGCTGCTTGTGTGGAGTTGTAGGGGATTTTTTTTTTGCTTTCTACAATTCTTTTCAGTGTAGTGATAGCATAGGCAGCAGTTGATTTACCATCAGGTAATTTAAAACAGGAGCCATCACAAAACAGTTCTCCGTCTGGCTCTTTTTGTGGGGTATCTGTTAAATCAATTCTTCCTTTCGTTTCTCCCTCAGTGACCATTAAACAATCATGGGGAGGTGATTAATTCTGCAGGATTGAAAGCGCTACACCTCATAATTTGGATGTGTTGCGCGAATAGGACAATTTTATATCTAGTCAGTCTAGCAGAGTGAGGTGTTGCGTCTGTGTTCTATTTAATAGAATGTCTATGCATGTGGCACCATCAAAATTAAGGTGTGCCCCAACAGCATTCCTTCTGTTTGTTTCACTGACGCAGCAGCCTCTGCAACAGCTCGCAAACAACGTGGTAGTGCGCGCGCTTCAGGGTCCAGCTCGGAAGAAAAATAGCCGCATGGCCTATTTCTTCCACCTTGTTCCTGTGTCAAAACAGCCAATGCGCAGCCTTCACTCTCATGTACAAACAATCTGAAAATGTTTTCATAGTTTGGTGTGCCCAAAACTGGAGCGGAACACAATGCAGTTTTTAGCAGATCAAATGCTCTCTGGCATTCTTCATTCCATTGCAAAGGCATCACAGCATCCTTTTTTGTCAATGCCACCATCGGAATAGGCATACCAGAGATACTCTCTATCCTTTCTGGTGTCAGTCTTCTCCCTTCTCTCGAAAGTAGGTAGCCCAAATAAGCCACCTCCTTTCGACAATATTGGAATTTCTTTAAGCTCGCTTTATGGCCATGTGCTGTTAAGTGTGACAACAATAAAACAGAACTTTTTTTTACAAATCTCCTCTGTATCAGCAGCAATCAATAGATCTTCTATATATTCTAACAATACACAACCTGCCGGTGATTCTAGCATATCTAGCTGTTCTTTCAATGCCCTGATGTAAATACTCGGACTCTCTGTGTAGCCCTGTGGAATGCTCGTGAATGTGAATGATCGTCCTCCTAATGTAAAAGCAAACAAGTATCTGCTTTCCTTATGTACTGGAATGCTGAAGAATGCAGTCTTCAAGTCTATAACACTAAAATATTCTACCGAGGCGAGAATCATTGTCAAAATCGTGGTGACGTCTGGGACAAATGGGAATTGAGGGTCAACCAATTTGTTTAAATATTTGATTTGCACAATCTAGTGAGCAGCAGGTTCAAGGACTTTCGGGAAACCTTCCTGGCTGTGTAGTGAAGAACAAGGACCCATCTTGCATTCTAGTGAACCTTTAGACTTAATCTAACAACTAGAAGTCAGTAGACAGCTTTGGGCACTGCCATGTACACCTGTTTTCAAGTCGTCTCAACCACTTTGAGATGTTTTTTCGATGTGGTGCAAACACTTAGAGCTGCCTTTGACATTCACCTCTTTTTGATTCGATTTCGAGCCATCCAGACGCTGACTCGTCTCACTGCATGCCTACCCTATGGCCATTTTGGAGCCAAACACCACTGAAAAACCACATCATATAATTGGAATGACTGATTTGAGACTCCAACTTGACGATCATTTGCCTGTTCTTCACCCGATCCAATGCCAATTGGAGCCAATACCAAGACAGAACCAAACTGATTGCTGGACTGTCTTGAGCTGACACAACTGTCTCAATACCTATGATCCATTAGTAACAACATGTCTTCATAATGAAGCAACTCTTTGTAAAGCACCTAGAAGTGTGTCTCAATGTTGTTGAGCCCCAGGAGGAAGCCTATAAAGTGTCTGAAGTGGATGTATCCATGTGGCCTGCCATAAAGGTCTCAAGTGTCTATAAAGACACCACTGTCTATCTTTTTAAAAATAAATCTTCAGTAAACCTGCTGAAATGATTCCCTGCACATTACAATCTGCGGACCCGGAAATCCTGCTTTCCTTACAAAGTCTGCATTTTCTGGTTCTCCTCTTATTGGGGAACATTTGTTGTTTAGTGTATTTTTATTTTTATTTTAATTAATGTATCCTTTTGTATAGAAATTTGGTTGGGCATTTTATATACTGTTTCTGTGTCTTTTCTTAGAGAGGTGGATTATAATGTATAGAATTTTGGGTGAATGTGTTATTTTGATACTGTAGTATTATTGTTGCTTCCTTTGATTCTGTGCTTCCTCACATCTTTCCTGAAGTGCAGAGTCTGTCCTCGGTCCATGTTACCACACAGGCGACGGAGGTATTCCTGTCTAGTACCTGGCGAGGGTCAATCAGAATGTAAGGAGCCCAGTACATACCCCATGTGGAATCCCTCACAGCTTTGTTCCCGTCACTGGCAGGGGGGGTGGCAGCCCCTCAGCCAATGAGGAGGCTCGGAACAGGGTAATCCCCACTCTGAGCCTCTGCAGGGCAGGAGGCTGCCATCCTCCCCCGCCGGGGATTCACGTGAGTGTTTGCCCCAACCCTCCCCCCAACCTCCCAACCGCACTTACCTTGTTTTCTCAGGCGCATCTGCTCCTGAAGGCCACCATGGAAAGGGAAAACAGACTATGTTTTCCCTTCCCCAGTAGCCATTTTATTTGTCGTTTTCTTATTTCTTTTTTTATTTTCTGTTCTGAAATGTTGCAGAAAGAAATTGCTATTACTATCCCAGTCTTGTAGGCTGGGGTACTAATAGCAATATGCTCCAAGCCGCTGGGCCTTTACCGAGACAGGTAATGCCCCGGGGCCTTCGTTAAGGGCCTCTCTTCGCTTGGGCCTGTAACTATAGGCCACAGGGCATTACCTGCGGATCTGAGCATATGGTTTAATTCATGATTAGCATTTTTAGCAGTGGGGGGCTGGGTAGTAGTTGTATCCATTATTTATTTGTGTACAGCTGCAGAGCGTTAGTCATTTCCTCACACAACAAGAATTACCCAGCCTGTAATCTTTTTTTTTTTTTTTTTTATTATTGAATATAGTTGAAATTACATCAACTTTTTCAATTTATACAGATTAGAACATTCTTAAGCATAAAATCTAAATAAAACAGCCAAAAACTATATCAATTCATATTATACAATCATCATCATTCTAGGTTCAAGGCCTGTAAAAAATTGATTGTTGCAATTCTTATACTCATACATTCAGTAGCAGCCAAAGCGACCCATCTATTTGTTGGGTCGAGTTGTGCAAAGTATGCAAAATGGTTGACAAAGTGCAGTTTTCTTAGTGTACTAAGTGCAGGGCATTCCAGTATTAGGTGTTGAAGTGATTCTACAATCATATCATTTTTACAGAACCGACACCAGTTATGGTCAGAAGCAATTTGTTTCCTTCTTGTTTTGACCTCGCCGGTGGGCCAGATGTTAAACCTTAACCGAAGAATCGCAGAACTTAAAGCAGCAGATGGTGCTAAACGTAAATAGGACGCAATGTTTTTATAGCGTTTTGGACCAAAGATTGTAGGATCAAAGTCTTTATAAGTTAGACACAAAGTTCTGGTGTCAATCCAGTCCATCATATAACCTTCTTCTTCGCCAGCTCTGGGTGAGCAATAAGCAGTTTTAGTGAAATGTCGGCATGTACCATGATTGTTAGAATTTTCATAGTCCAGTATTTCGGAAACATTTCTGTAGAATTAATCAGGTAACTTGAAATAGTGGATAATTTAGAGTTACCATATGTAGACAGTAAACATTTGCGAAATAGAGCACATAAGCGCCAGTTATATAGTGCACTTAGAGAAATTAACCCCAATTCATATCTTATTAACACTCCTGGAATACATTGAGGTAGATTTAAGATTGCACGCCAAAACTTGGCTTCTAATAAATTCAAAAACCCTAAGGGGACAATTAGTGTTTCCAGACCATAAAGGACGGTTGCTACAACATTCTGATCCCAATAAGTAATGGCAGCTTTGATGGAAAATTTACCATATTTAGAAGTGATTACTCGTGTCTGACAAATTGCTGTGATTAGCTTCTGCTTAATTTTATTCAGATGTGAGTCTAACGTTGGGGTGCCCTCAAAGATCAGGCCCAAATAAACATAGTTTGGTACCGTCCTTAAGGGTATCCCGTCAATCTGCCAGTTCATTAGGTATTTGCGTGCGCCTTTAGGAACATATGCAACGATTTGTGTTTTACTCGTGTTTACTACAAGTTCATTTTCTTTGAAATAGGAGCATAAAGCTAGCAGGAGATTGTGTAAACCACTTCGGGTTTTTGATACCAACACAAGATCGTCTGCATACCACAATGCACAGATTTTTACATTATTGAATTTAGGAGCGTCAGCGATTACTTTGTGAAAGATATCCTGTACATCATTAATAAAAAAATTAAATAAGGCAGCCGCCAAAATGCATCCCTGTTTCAACCCTCTAAACGTTAGAATAGGGGTTGATAGAAGCCCCTCAGAGTTTAGCCTTACATAAACCTTGGTTTGTGAGTGGAGGGCAAAAATAATGTCAGTAAGAGTGGATGGGCAATCCGCTTTGACTAGCTTATCTATAAGTTTTGGTCTTGAGACCGAATCAAATGCGGAATGAAGATCTACAAACGCAAAATATCTGGCTTGCTTCTTAAATATTGCTTGTTGTTTTATAGCATTTAAAGTTATTAAATTAATGCCCGTGCCCAGCCCTGCCACAAATCCAGTCTGTGCTGGGTCACGCTGATTTACTTTATTTGTCCAATCATTAAAATCTCTTAGCACCAGTCTACAAAAATGTTTTCCCGGTACGTCCAATAACGTTATTGGACGATAATTTTTCGGGTTAGTCCGATCACCTTTTTTATAGACTGGAATGATTACAGAAGAACGCCATGATTGCGGAATATTTTTAGTTTGTAGTATCTGCTGAAACATATTATACAAAATTAATGACCACTCTGTTATATTTTGTTTAAGCATTACATTGGTCAGCCCATCTAAGCCTGCCGCTCTAGATGACGAAGAAGCTTTGATGAAAGTTTGAATGGTCATTTTTGTAAAATGTAAAGACCAACTGTTTACAACATTACTATTGTGAATATAATGGTTCATCATAGGATCATTATACAAGGATGAAAAATGTGTAACCCACATCGATTCAGGTACGCCGTTAAGCTGCACATGGGGTTGGGCTGAGATGTTACATTTATTCAGGAGTTCCCATATTAGGGCTGAATTTTTACCACGGCAAGCTGATAAAAAACATTCACTGTCTTTTTGATACAAAGTAGCTCTCCTTGCTCGAACCCAGTTTCGGTATTTCGAAGAAGCATTTTTAACAGCTTTATTTTGATCAATTAATGGTAATTTCTGAGAAATTCTGATCTCTCTTCTATAGGCTTTCTTTCGTTCATACAGCGCTAGATCAAAGCCATGAACATGTCTTTTACCTGGTTTACTATGAGCAGGAAGAAGATTCGCAAAGGTGCTAAGAATTTCTATATAAGAACTGGGCTTGGATGAGCTTTGATTTTTTAGAATTGCATCATTCAAAGCCAGTAGTTTGTCGGCAGACCATTTGAATCGATTTCTGCCATTATTAACAAATAGAATATGTTTATAGTACACTGCAATTTTCGTGTGGTCACCACTTTCTACCGACCAATGTAAAGATAAGAGGTGATGATCACTAGATGTTTGTTTGATTATCTCAAATTTGCTAGTGTTTGTAAATATGGAGTTCGATACAAAGATGTAATCGATGGTAGATTTAGAGGAGCCTCTTTCCCAGGTATTCATAGGTGGAATATCACCTGTGATTGCACCATTTATCAACCATAATCCATGATCTTCCATAAAGGAATTCCATCTTGCACCTTCTCGACTCCAATTCCTCTTATTAGAATAGAAGCAGGAGAAGTGTTAGCTTCATTTGAGATAAGCTCAAACATACAGGAAAGGGCATCATAAAAACTATCATCAGTGATGCCTACCGGATTTCTATATAGATTGATAAGTGCATATGTCTGTGAGTTGAAGAGAATCTTAACCAATTGAATGAATTTATTTGGTGTTTGCCAGGGGAAGATTTTTAATCCCCTGCTCACTTTCACTGCTACTAACAACCCGGCTGTAGGCCTACCTTTACCACCATGTGCTGCTGGCAGTAAACTAATCTCATGATCGTCCCATATGGGAAGATTTAGTAACCATGTTTCTTGTAGGGCCACAATATCATAACTATTCAAACCATTATCTAAATTCCACTGCAAATGAGAGTACCCTCTAGTATTCCAACTAGCAAGTGAAAAAGTATTGGTGGAAACGGTTACTTGTGGTTACGAATAGATATTGGGTCCTGCATTGGGATCAGATGACGAGTGATTAGTACAATAATTGCAGATACACGAGGGTTCGGAATTTATACCACCAATGGACTTATTTCCATCGGTCTCCTTAGATTGCTGGCGTGCTGGGTCTTGGGCTGACAAAAACCCAGATTAAATAATTCCATTCTGGCATTCCATAGTGTATTACGAACAATACCAGATTTTATCCATAGCCTAACGATGGAAAGGTTCTTATCACAAAGAAACTCCACTTGGTCCACATCTGATGAGGAAATGGCTTCTAGTCCCTCTATGTCTCCAAATATGTTGAAGACACTAGCACGACATAAATCATATTTCGGGAAGGAACCATCATGACATTTCAGGATCAGAGTATGATACTGGTTAAGTTTCTTTGAAAAAGCAGCACTATCGTCGTTTACATAACGTTTATTACTGCCATTGTGTATATTCATGTTACACCTATTTCTATCTTTAGATTGATCTCGAAGGTGCTGCATATTAGAGGAAGGAGGCATGATTTTCATACAATTATCAGATCTGTTTTTGAGAACATGAGCCTCATTTTGTGGGTTTTTATTAACATTATGTGTATGAGGGGGCTGTTCAAAGGTATGTGAAGCATCAGGTGGCGCTTCAGATCTTCTATTAAGTAGATAGGAATCAACTGCATTTCTCAAAGCAGTTAAACGATCTTCTACTTTCGCTATCGGAGCGCTAGGGAGGGATACCTTTGTCGCACCTGTCGAATCAACCTCATTTTGGATCACTAGTTTCGTATGTGCATTCGAGCAATATTGTGTTGTCGGTATGTTATCAGGATTAGATGTTAAAAGAAAGACCAGCTCACTCAGCGGATCATAATTGGGGGATGATTTAGGAACTTCTGATCGGATCCTGTGAGAGGGAGCAATATGAGGGGGAGGAGGGGTGTCTTGTAAAGCTCCGTCAACACGCGTATTGCCGGTTATATCGAGAGAGTCGTTATTAGGTATCTGATTGCCTAAAACTGGCGAGGCAGCAGATCTATGAGGAAGAGACGTAGTAACATCTGACAAAAGAGGTATCTGCGGTGTTTTTTTTAACTCTGATAGAGCTTTTTTATTTCTTTGTATAAGTTTAGATGACAATTTAATTTTTCTCTTATTTAACAAAGAACCTCCCACCTTCTGTGGATTTTGGATGAAGTCTCGACATGGCTGGCTTGGTATAGATTGACCCACAGTTCTCACAGGGGAATAAATACTAATCCAAGATTCATTATGTTTAGCTGTGTCTTCTTCGTCAACACATTCAATAGGCCGAATTATATTAGTAAACATTGGTAAAGCCGGCGTAGTTATTAAAGGAGCTTGCATCATCCTCTCTAAGTGTGATATACGATGAAAAATAGATGGCCCTGAGTGTACATTTGAGCCTTGATAAGATGACCAGTTGGATTCAAGCTGTACAATCCGTTGTTCCAAATTTACTAATGATAACTATTTGGAACATTTAAGAGAGGTGTCTTTCATCCAATCACTTATTTGATTTAATTTATCAGTTTGGATAGCTAGCTTCTGATCTAAAGAATTAAAAAGCTTAAATAGAGTAGCCATAGTAGTATTAATAGCCCTCAGAGTAACTTCCAATAAAACAGGGTTCAGTAAAGATTCAGTTGGTTGTCGTTTCTTATTGGAAGTTTGGCAACGACGAGGGGTAGGTTGCAAAAAAGAGATCTCCTCATCATGTCTTGTTGAATCCATAGAACAAGCCTGAGCATAATCAGTCGTGATTGAAACTCTTGAACTTTCAAGGTCTCTACATTCGGGAGAATTTTGTGAAAAAGCAGAAAGAGACTTATTATTAGAGGTATGTCCCACGTCTTCAATAATTACTGAAGCTAATGTAACATTCTCCAATAATGAATTTTGACATTCGTTTGTCATCACATTTGAGTCTAAGGTTGTCTCTTCTAAAACAGTAGTGCAAATTCGCATAGGTTTAATAATTCTAATCGGCGAATGGGGTACAGTTAGTAGAGTTAGATCAGATACGGATGAGCTCAAAGGGAGAGCGGAAACCTCATTGTTTGGGTTGGGAATCGATATAGGAATCAAATCATTCATATCACCATTAGATAGTACCGTATCTGCACTAATCGATACTGAGGGAGTAAGCGCAGTCAAATTAGAACTCATTAAAACCTGTGGTTTTGTTACATAAAAATTACGTATATCATTTGGGTTTTTGTTAATAGGGGTCAAAATGATGTTTTTTTTTGATGTACGAATTCGACTTTTGGTCCTTTCATGTGAAGTGGGTAGATTTTGGTTAATGGGGGTTTGAGGAAGCAACGCTAAATCCAGTGTATTAGGCATGGTGGATGATGTAGTAGTCATTGAGTCTCTAGTTATCTCGGATGGCATGCCTGTTTGTAAGGTGAACATAAGGTATAAAATACACTTTCTTTCTTGAGAACAACACTATGTAAACTTTAGAATTATAAAATAGCAACCTTAGATGTTAATAGCTTTGGTATCTACAATAAAATTCCTGAGTTCATCACAGTTTTTGGCTCTGGAGTGTGGGCTGAATGATAACACTGGTTGCGTACAGTACCTTAGGTGGGCAATTCACTTTTATGACCATCCGCCAAACAGCCGCACAACAGCCGATGGGCTTGACGCCACAGGGCTTATCGCCGCAAGGGTGGCTCGCAGCTGCTTTAGTAGCAGTAAACAGTCACGTGTGCCGTCACGTGACACACGCAGCTCCGCCTCCTCCAGGAAGCGGGTATGAGGAGAAAATATCGGCAAGAGCAACGGCTCGCAGTGCCGATTATGACAGGCTGAAGGGTTCCACACAGCACAAGTAAAGCGATCCTTCGCTTTCAAACTCTCTTTCAGTGCCAGATCATCCGAATCCCGGAATTGCCCTCAGGGAATGGTTCAGCTCCCACATCCTGCTTTCTCTGATTGGACGAGATCCCTCCTTGATAAACTTCTCCACGCATGAACACTGTGCCAAAGCTTCCCTTCCAACAAATATGGTGTACGCTCTTTTGTGCTCTCACCTACATTTTAGTCCTTTTCAGAATGAGAGTCGGGATCTCAATCCTGAGAAGGTTTCAATAGTGCACTGAAGTATGCTTTGGGGGCACCGTTTGTATAAGTTGTGCAGCCACTCTCCCTGCACCCATTCAACTGTCTGTTGTAATGGTGCACCAGTGTAATCATGTTCAAATCAGGAGCTCTGTGGCCTCCATTACTGTACGATAATTGGTCTTAATTGGTAGGCTGATCCTAGCTGTGTTCCTATGTCAAAGAAGAAAGAGCTATTTATTATCCTGCTCCTTAGAGAGGTTTAATAGCACTATATAGAAATGCATTGGAAGGCATAGAGCAGTGGGTCAAAAGCTTATACTTTCTTGATGCCATGCTATCCATAAAGTAGATAGGAATCCTAATGGTACTAGCTTAGGAAACAAGTTATATTTTACCTCGTCCATGGTAACAATTATGCCTATTTGTTAAAAGCTGATCAGTGCGCATTGAATCTACAAATGGAGCCACGGATGGGCACTAATGAATCCAACTGGGAACATCTAGGATTTAGCCTAATTAATGAAGAGTCTTGTTGTGATTCAAAATGTCTTAGTGTCTCCAAGCATATAAGGAAAAGCGTATACCAGGTCCTTCATGAACAGTAAGATATCCCCTGCATAGACTGACACCCTTGGGAGTAGAAGTCCCCTTTCCAACACTATACTCTCCACCTGCTTGTTGATATTAGTATAGTGCATACTGCCATAGTTATGGCTTCAAAGCGCTGTGAGGTGGAAGGACCTTTGGAAGACCGCGGCCTGTGCATGCATGGAAATGAAAATAGCTTTACATTGCCTTTCTCACACTCATTCAAGGAAGTAGACCCTCCCAATCCTCCCTCATAAATTAGGCTGAATGTACAGCATAACCCACCGCACCTGTTCTGGGCGAAACCCAAAACACCATAATGTCTTCCGTATAAAATCAGCTCCAGGAGATACTAGCTTTCTCGGAATCTAAACTGATGCACACGGTCATTGCATTCACCAACGTGTTGCATTGTAGGGTTGCATGCAACCTGTAAAGACTCATAGGTGTGTTCCGCCCAGGAATACGCGAATTGGTTTATATGCACGAAAGATCCCATCTGGGTTTGTATCTGTTGTGCAATAACTTTAGTGTCCATGTTGAGAGGCGACAGGGGTCTATAAGAGGTTGTAAGTACCAATCCTTGTTCTGGTTAGAGAGCATTCCCAGAATTGCCAGTCTCAATATACACGGCAGAAAACCCTGTTCCCATCCTTTTGAAAAAACCTTAGCGACAAGGGGCGAGCAAGTCAACAATGTCCTTGTAGAAAATGGATGGCAAGTCCTACAGGCGAGATTAATATCATTGACTAGTAACAGTGATCATGCTTTCTCTAAATAACTTTTGACCTGCTGAAATCCACTGGTGTAACCGTCGATTAAAAATCATAGAACACCAACTGGACCAATCAGAATCTACATGACTCCCTTCCATTTGCAATGATGTAATAACATGTAGCTCATCATTTCTTTTTACAACCCTCACCAGCACATTTCTCAGTCTTGTTAGCTCTACCGTGTTGTCAAAATAGGTAAATATTGCAGTAATATGTACCTAAAATTACTTATCTCACTAATAAGTCTTTGTACTGTATTAGGCCGAATCCTGTGCAGTTCCCTTGGGGAACACTGCAAAAAGATTAAGACTACAGGAGTAAGCAGTAAACCCAATTGGTAGCAGTCTGTACCACCCAGATTTACCTGGTAGCTGTGGCTGAGCAGTCAGACTTCTCTCAAGAAGAGTTAGGCAGTATACAGAGGATACAAAATAGGGCTAAAAACACAGTAGAACAAGCAAACACTGACCAGAGCCTTGTATGAAAAGTATGTAATTAGTTATTTAACACATACTTTAGAAAATACACTAGCACTATTAATCAAAGCAAGTTCAAAACACAATCAGAAAAGTGTACACACCTCCCTTAAGAATTATTAGACAAGTCTAAGTCAAAAAACCACTTTTTGTCAAAACAGAGGTGAGCGCGTAACCTAGATGGCACTCCAATAATTAAATAAAAGGGAGAGAAAAAGGCAGGTCATAAAAATAAAGCAGTTCCCAACACTTTTAAGAGACCAAAACAAGTTAGTGAAGGCAGTCTACTGTAGAGCCTAAGTTCATAGGCCGGGCCCACTTTAAATGGAGCAAGGTGAAATGTGCCCAAGATCACACAGTTGAGAAATGCATTCAAGTCTTTGTAGAAATGTTCAAAAGAGGTTGGGTGGTTCAAAAGGTAGAGTTAGAAGGTCTAGGTCCAACCCAGTTGGAAAGCAAAGGATTTAAGGGTCACCTTTAGCAAACCGTAGAAAGGGAGGCAAGGTGGAACACAGTACCTTTAAAGTTGAGGAAGCTCCAGCGGTGGCAGTTGATCCTGGCAGCGGGTGCAGTTCATGGTTTTGACCAAGGGAAGAGAGGGTCTCGTCCAGGAGGAAACTTGGAGTTGTTGCACTGCCCAGGGAAAAAACTGCTGCGGAGTTCGTCGGTTAAAAGGTGCGTTCCTGGTATTCGCGGTCACAGTGGTGAAGCGTGGCTATCCGGCCGCCGGGGTGCTTGGCACGGGCGATTCGACCAAGAGACGTCCTGGAAGGCGAAATGGCGAACTGGGTGATCCCACCAGGTCAGAGGAAAAAGACTCTTTCAGCAGAAGATCTTCTCTTGTCGCTAGGAAAGTGGTGAGGTTGTTGCAGCAGTGCTCCACCGGTTGTGTCGTCGTTGCAGATGGCTCAGCTTCTCCCCTCTTCGGATTTCTTAGGTCCTGCAGCGACTTCCGAAGTTCCAGTCCCAAAAGCCCTGCTCTTATGGAGAAAAACCCCCATTCAACAGCCTAGCTTGCACTCATGTCGGAATTGAAACAATATTATGCCTCCTATCGTAACCATTGTATGTGTATTGGCCTACGCCAAGTTGTCTAAACATCATATGCGAACAAACTCCACGGCAAGGTCTTCACCTTAGAGAAAGCAATGTAAGTCGCCATCTTGGATTAAGCCGCCATTTTAGGTTCTCTTGTTATATGGAAGTCACCCTGAATATCAAAATGGAGGCCGAATGACATTCTGAGTAAGATTCTGGCCGTTGTGACCTCCGTACACATGAATAATTAATATGCCTGCAGGCCACTTGTCGGGGTCGCGAACTGAGTCCTTGTCCTACCGTTGACCTATATGTAAATGTACAACTATATCAGTGAAATCAATCGAAATGCATATATTACAGGATTGACCTGGCAAGGAACCCATAGGCCCGGCTCATAGAATGGTTAACCCGCGGGAGGGTTGGCCAAGGGCTGGACAAACTGTATAAAAGGCCCAGGTATTCCAATGTACGGTCTCTCACTAACACATCGAACCCTCGTTGAAGTTCTTTATGTTACTCTGAGAGCCGAATAGCTATCCGTTTGTCAATTGACTTGGTAACTGTTGTAGCTTTTAAACAGTACTTGTATGTTCTTTGCAACCTGTGTTGGTGTGTTTCTTTCTGGGCTTCCCGGCCTCATATTATTTTTCTGTTTCCACACTCATACATGCTAAGTGGTGAGCCGGGCGGCTCACCACTGGGCCAATCAGAACAGAGTGCGACTTGAGTTGCTAAGGCAACACAGTCCAGGGTGCCAATTCCCCCACTCACACATGCTGTGGAACCCAGACAGAGTGGCACCAGTTGGAGGGCTTCTGTGGAGAAGCCCGCCAAAAAGTGGAACAAAGGGCCCGACCTTGGTTGGAGTTACAGAGATGGACACGAACGCCATTTTAGAAAAGAGTTCTGGCAAAAAGACCCAACCGGGGATTTAATATGAAATAAATAAACCAGCGTTATCTTTAACATTGCACCAAAAAGTGGTGCGTTTAAAATCAATGGGAAAATCCCATAGGAAATATTCAGGTGGAATATTTTGTGTGGAAACCACTGCCACCAGCCAGAAACTTGACAAGGGGGGACTGTACAGTGCCCCCTTGGAAACAGACCCAGGGGCAATCGAATCAACCCCTTCCAGTGCTTCCACAATATGATGGTTTGTACTGGTTCTGTTCACAATTGTGGACTAGTAAAGTCAATGGTGACTTTACATGCCCTGGGAGACAGTAGTCAGTCCCAGTGTATGAAGGCTATGTTTGGGGGTCACTAGGACACCCCTGTGTTACTGCACTGAGGGTGCTGTGTAACACATACAGAAAAACAGTTGGAGTAAAAAAAAACATAGCCCATAAGCACACAAAAAGTCAAAGACATACCTCAAATCATGCCTAAGAGTGGGAGGAAAAGAGTCTCACTCTTAGCAGGAGAAAAAACAAACCCCAAAAATCCAGCAAAGCTGCTGGGGGACTCACTAGGTTTGGGAAATTAGACTTATAAGAGAATTCTCCCTAACACTTGCGCCCCCCCCCAGACTAAGGGACAGGATGATTGAATCCACTCCTGGATCAATCTCATACCTCTAGTCGGTTACAAACATCCTAGACCATCAGCCTTTTGCTGGTGACAACTTGACCTGTGTTCAATGGACACATCAAAGGTTTTCCTTTGTAAACTATATGACCTACAAACCCTTTGAGGAACATATTCCTTGTTAAATCTATAGGGGATCTGGTTGACCAGTCCCTCAGATGTTGGTACAACTTCTGATCCTGTGTTAGGCTTTTTCAAGGTGTCCTAGAGGTTCCTCACCACCTCTCTGTTGGGAGCAGGTTGGATCTCAGGCCTCTTGGTTGGAGGGGTTGGGGTTAGGCAATGTACCTGCTTCCCATTCCTCTTAGATCTTACCTCACCTACTTTAGGAGCTTCACTCCCAATACTAGGATTTGAGTTGGCGTCTTCAGTAGAAGGTCCAACAGTCTGAAGGTTTTTGGCCTTAGACTTTTCTTTTCTGGTTTTCCACCAGCACTGAGAATTACCAGTTCTCTTAGGCCTAGGTAGGGGTCCAGTTGGTCTATGCACCTCTTCCTCAGAAGCAGGGGGAGTCAGAGACTCTAAAACTGGGGGAACAGTGATGGAGCTTGGTTCAGGCTCCCATTTCCCTAACATTTTAGCCTGAAATGTGCCTGGGTTAGATGTTAACTCACTAACACCAGGGCTTGTAGTGGGGTTCTCTGTAGATGTTCCAACAGGCTTAGAGTGGTCCCTTAAGGTGGCCTCTCTAACCAATTTGGTTAGGTTCTGCTGCTCCATACTCGGAGGCCTGGGGGTACTGGACACTACTCCTAAAGTTCTTAGGTCATTCCCCAACACAACTCTCCCAGGCACCTCAGTCTGAACACTGACAGGAATCTTCACTGTCATGTTATTACACTGAATGAGGGCTGGTAGAATAGGAACCATCTGGAAGGGCCTCCATAATTTCTAGTGGGACCTTTGAGAGCCTTAGTGTTAGGGAGAATTCTCTGTTTAGGCTGAATTTCCTAACCTAGTGAGTCCCCCAGCAGCTTTGCTGGATTTTTGGGGTTTATGTGTGTCTCCTGCCAAGAGTGAGACTCGTTTACCCTCACTCTTGGACATGATTTGAGTGTGTTTCTTTGATTCTAGATGTGTTTAATGGGCTATGGGGTCTTTTACTCCATAGGGCTTCATGTGTTTTTGTGATGTGTGCTACACAGCACCCTCAGTGCAGTAACACAGGGGTGTCATAGTGACTCCCCAGTATAGACTCCATACCCTGGGACTGATTACTGTCTCCCAGGGTCTGTAAAGTCACCATTGACTTTACTAGTCTTAAATTCTGAACAGAACCAGTAGAAACCATCATATTTTGGACGTACTGGCTGGGGCAATTCGATTGCCCCGGGGTCTGTTAGTCGAGGGGGCACGTCTCCGTCCCCCCTGATCGAGTTTTGGCTGGTGGCAGTGGATACTACTTTTTATATTCAACCGCGAATATTTCTCTATGAGATTTTCCCATTGTTCGAGGCTACTATCTTTATTTATTTAATTACGATAGCCTCGAACATACCGCCGGTTTATTTAATTAATATTAATTCTCCGGTTGGTGTTTTTTGCCAAAACTCGGTTCTAAAATGGCATTTGTGTTCTCTTCTGTGACTCCAACCCAAGTCGAGCCTTTTGACTTTTTGGCGGGCTTCTCCACAGAAGCCCTCCAAAGTGGTGCCACTCTGTCTGGGGTACTTAGGAGGGGTGGAGGGGGATTTAGGCACCCTGGACTGAGTTGCCTAGGCAACTCAAGTCGCACTCCGTCCTGATTGGCCCAAGTGGTGAGCCGGCCGGCTCACCACATAGCATCTTTGAGTGACAGCTAGGCTGAGTGAATGGGGGTTTTCTGCATAAAAGCAGGGCTTTGGAGAATGGAACTTCAGAAGTCGCCACAGGACCTAAGAATCCGCTGAGCCGACCTGCCACGACGACACCACCGGTGGAGCCCTGCTGGACCGTCTCACCACTTTTCCCAACGACAGAGGAGATCTCCCACCGGAGAGTCTTCTTCCTTTGACTGGTGGGGATAACTAGTTTCACTGTCTTTTCGCCTTCCTGACCTATCTCGTGGCCGCCTTGCCTGTGCCAAGCACCACGGCAACCGGGATACCACGTTTTACCACGATCGCGAATTAAAGGCTAATACCTTTAACCGGAAAACTCTGCGGCTGGTTTCTTCCCTGGCAGTGCAACGACCTTCATCTTTCCTCCAAGTAGAGATCTTCCCTTCTCCTGGACGACAACAAAACTTGCACCCGCTGCCAGGAACAACTGCCACCGCTGGAGGATCCTTCCCACATAAGGTACCATGTCCCGCCCGGCTTCCCTTGCCACCGGCTGTATGGGGTAGATTTAGCCCCCGGCTTTTGAACCTGTGTTAGCCTGGGACACCCTGGCTAAACTTTTCTGAGCCTCTCTAAAATCTTTTCAAACTCTCTGCAAGACTTTCTAAGCCTAGTGTAACTGTGTGATCTTGGGCGCATTTGTGCTCTGCTCTCTCTAAGAGTGGGCCCAGCCTATGGACTTTGGCTCACAAGTGACTTTTGCTCTTCTGCCTTGCTAATAGTGTTCCTAAAGCTTAGAGTGGTATACCTTCCCATATTCTGTCTTTTTCCCTCCATTCTTCATGAACTTGTTGGAGTGCCATCTATAGTTAAGCACTCACCTCTGTATGAAAATAAGTGGTGTTAACTAAGACTTATCTGATAAGGAATAAGGGTTGTATATATTATAATAGTAACTGTGTTTAGAGTGTTTTACCATAAGAGTGCTGGAGTGTTTCAAACAGTGTGTTTTTAAATAAATAATTATATACTTTGATACCAAAGCTCTGGTCAGTGTTTGCTTGTATTATTGTGTCTAAGTGCCTATTGTGTATACTTTGCATACTGCCTAACTCTTCTTGAGGGAAGTCTGACTGCTCAGCCACAGCTACCAGGTAAATCTGGGTGGTACAGACTGCTACCAAGTGGGTTTACTGCTAACACCTGTAGTCTAAATCTTTTGCAGTGTTCCCAAAGGGAACTGCACAGGTTTCTGCCTAACACTGGTGTACAGCGGTGGGATTTGTATTGAGTATACATTTTAGAGTGCTTTAGGATACTTTAGTACAACTAACCACAAAGCTTAGCACTGAAAACGTAATCTTTCTAACATGTCAACTATGGAAAATTATAGTCAAGAGTCCCTACAAAAACTGCTGATTGTTTAAGAGTTCTCTGTAAGCATAAGAATCTCCTAACTAAAGGCAAGAAAATGGAATTGATAGAAAGGTTGTTAGCTAACCAAAGTCTGGATGATGGTTCAGAGGAACCTACCATGCCAGAAACTGTAGATAACAGTATAGAGATTGATGTTGATCAAAATGTTGATAATCTTGAGGAAGAGTCAGAAGAGGAGGGTGAGGCTGCTATGACTGTCCCCCCTAGGCCTCTATCTGCTCTGCCAGCTGTACCTACTGGACCTTTGCCAGGTCCCACACTTAGTCCTCAATATCTTGAGCTTGAAAAAATGAAACTTGAACTAGAGTTCAAGAGACTGAATACTCAGGCTGAACAAAGACACGAGGAACTGAATCAAGAACTAAGGCTAAGGGAAATGGAGCTCAAGCATGAGCTAGAAATGAAGAAATTGTCTGTTGAAA
Organism: Ambystoma mexicanum; assembly: GCF_040938575.1. NCBI lineage: Eukaryota > Metazoa > Chordata > Amphibia > Caudata > Ambystomatidae > Ambystoma > Ambystoma mexicanum. The sequence goes on from NC_090941.1 coordinate 1,052,982,219, forward strand.
ATACTTCTCTATCTGGCTCCTCTAGATGTTCCAGTCCTAAAAGACCCCGGATGCCTAAAGAATTGATTGGTATGTATGAGCCTAAGTTGGATGTGTTGGATTGGTTGTCTCTGTTTGAATATAATCATGGGCTCCAGAACATCACAGGAAATGACTTACTCACCTGGTTGTTCTCTAGGCTCCCCCTGTTGCAACTGATGTGGTAATGGAGTTGGGGGAGGAGGATAGGACAGAGTATGAATGTGTGAAACTAGCTCTGATAGCTAGATTTGGGAAGACCCCTTCCCAGTATCTTAAGAGTTTTAGAACCCTCAAAAAGCATGATGGTACCCCTTGGGCTACCTGGGTGAGTGAAGGGTTGAAAAACTTAGAGGGATGGATTAAGGGTTACAAAATGAACACTTATGAAGGTATGACAAATCTTTTTATGTTGGAGACAATTTATGATGCCTGCACTCCTGAGATCAGACAGCACTTGGCTGATTCAAAGGAATTAGATTCCCGAAAGCTAGCTAAGGCTGCTGACTTGTGGGTTGCCAACAGGGCCACTCACAAGGATTCTGGTGTAACTCCGAAAAAGGATGAGGGGAAACAGCCTCAAAAGGACTCCAAAGAGAATTCTAATACTGCAAATTCCAAAGAAGGCCCCCAAACAAAACCATAAGTGTAAGCCACAAGGGAAGCCACAGCAGAATAGTGTACCCTCTGGTGCCAAACCAGAGGGAGGCCAGAACAAGCCACCATTCCAGAAGGCATTCGGTAAATGCTTTGTTTGTGGCTCTACTGACCATGTGAAAGGAGATCCCAGATGCAAGGGTAAACCTTCAGGGATCCAACTTGCCTCCTTAGCCTTCACTTCAGAAGAGGAAGTCCCAATGGCAAGTGGAAACTTTCTACTGCTGGCTGATGAGCCCATTGGTGTCTCAGCCAGTGTTTCTTTAGTCTCTCTGGGGTTGTGGGAACAACAGAATTTAGATGTGTATAAGTCTATCCCAGATAATACTAAAGAGTATTATAAAGACAGTGTCCAGGTGAATGGTCAGGAGACTCCTGCCATCAGAGACACTGGGGCCAGCATAACTGTGGTGGATGAATCATTTTTCAAGGCAGAGGATGTTGCTAAGGCACCCAAATGCCTCACCAAGTTAGCTGGAGGGCCTGTGCAGATGTGTCCCCAGTTACCAGTTCTCATCCAGTGTAATGATATGGCTGTAAAGATACCTGTCAGTATACAATGTGAAGTACCAGGTAGGGTTCTGTTGGGTAATGACCTGAAAGCTCTTGGAGTTGTGTCACATACCCCCAGACCTCCTAGTAAAAGGTTACAGGAGCTCACAAAACCTGCAAGAGAGAAAACCCTGCAATGGTTATCTAAGGAGATAATGACAGAGATCACTCCTTTACCACTGGAGCAACTCACTGCAGTAACTACCAGATCAGGAGCAAAGGGGCAACCCAAGACTCCTAGGAAAAAGTCAGCAGCAAGCACTCCAGTGCTTCCAACAAGGAATTCCCCTCGGTTGTCCACAGTTACACCTGTAACTCCACCTCCAGCTGAGGCTGAGAGGGAGGTAAAACCCTGTGTGGTTGAACTAGACTCTGAAGAAGAGCTAGTGGGAGGCCAAGAACTTATTGGAGATCTAGACCCTGAGGACCATCCTGAGCTGCAGTCTTTACTGGCAGAAGGTGGGTCCAGCATGGCAGCTTTTCGTAAGGGACAAAGAGAATGTCCAACTCTGGAGGGTCTCCGCCAGTAGACAGCTGCTCAGGCTGATGGGCAAGAGCCTGGGAAGTATAGGTTGCACAGGGAAGATGGCCTCTTCTACAGTGAACCAACTGAGTCCGAACCTGGAGACTACAAGCGTCTTGTAGTACCTCAAGAAAACAGACAACAGTTCTTGCACTTAGCCCACGAGATTCCTTTGGCTGGTCACTTGAGTTTCAAGAAGACCAAGGAAATGCTCTCACTCTACTTCTATTGGCCAAAAATGGGGGCAGAAGTAGATAAGTTTTGCAAGAGCTGCCATACCTGCCAAACTTCTGGTAAGGTTGGCTCCAAGAATGTGGCACCTTTAGTGCCTCTCCCAGTTGTGGGAGTCCCATTTTAGAGGGTAGGTATTGACATTGTTGGTCCCCTTGATCCCCCAACCTCCTCAGGCAACAGGTTTATCCTTGTTGTAGTAGACCATGCTACTAGATACCCTGAGGCAATTCCTATGAGGACTGTTACAGTTCCGGCTGTAGCTAAGGCCCTCCTTGGTATTTTTACCAGGGTTGGGTTTCCTAAGGAAGTAATATCCGACATGGGGTCAAACTTTATGTCCCACTACATGAAAGCCATGTGGAAGACCTGCAGAGTTACTTACAAGTTCTTAACCACATACCATCCCCAGACCAATGGATTGGTAGAAAGGTTTAACAGAACCATGAAGAGCATGATAGGTGCTTTAGAGGAACCTCTGAAAAGAAAGTGGGACCTTCTACTGCCATGCCTTCTCTTTGCTTATAGAGAAGTCCCTCAGGGGGGAGTAGGTTATTCTCCCTTTGAACTTCTCGATGACCATCCAGTCAGAGGTCCGTTGGCCCTGATTAAGAAGGGATTGGAAGGTGCTCCTCCCCTCAAGCCAGTCAGAGTGACTGACTATGTGATAGGTCTCCGAAGGAGAATGTCACACGTGATGGCAGAAGCTAGTGATAACCTGAAAGCTGGACAAGCTTTGGTCAAGCATTGGCATGATCAAAAGGCTAACATGGTTGAGTTCACTCAAGACCAGCTAGTTCTCGTTATGCTCCCAACAAGGCAGAGGGCCTTGCAAGACAAATGGATGGGACCCTTCAAAGTTGTGGGAAAACTTGGAGAGGTCAACTATCTGGTGGATCTGGGCAGACTCAGGGAAGCTCCTAGAGTCTTCCACACCAACCGACTGAAAGCGTACGTCTCCAGACCTGAAGTAGGTGCCTTGCTTCTAGCTTCAGCAGCAGAGGAAGAAGAGAGTGAGTCTCTCCCTGATCTCCTCAGAGGTGTACCTTTAGATGAAAAAATTAAAGGAGTCAATCTCTCTTCAGATCTGACACCTGAGCAACAAGAGGAGTGCAAATCTATGTTAAATCAGTTAGTCTCCCTGTTCTCAATCTCACCAGGCTTGACCCCTTGGGGACAGCATGAGATACTCACTGGTGACTGTCTGCCAGTCAAAAGCAGAGGATACAGAATGTCAGAAAATGTGAGAACCCATATCAAGGGGGAGGTCAAGAAGATGCTTGATCTCGGGGTAATAGAGCCCTCTTCTAGTCCATGGTCTAGCCCAATTGTGTTAGTACCAAAGGCAGGATCCAAAGACTTGAGATTCTGTGTGGACAATAGAGCTCTTAATGCAGTCACCAAGACTGATGCCCACCCTTTGCCAAGGACAGATGAGTTGGTGGATAAACTTGGTGCAGCCAAGTACCTCAGCACATTTGACCTTACGTCAGGCTATTGGCAAATAGCTTTGACAGACCATGCCAAGGAGAAAACTGCATGTTCAACCCCAGTTGGCATGTACCAGTTTAAGGTCATGCCTTTTGGATTAAAAAATGCACCTGCTACATTGCAAAGGATGGTGAATCAAGTTCTAGCTGGGATGGAGGACTTCTGCATGGCATACGTGGATGACATTGCAGTCTTCAGCCACTCCTGGGAGGAACATGTGAACCACCTAGGGCATGTTTTGCAGGCTCTTGAGCAGGCCAATTTGACTATCAAAGCAAGTAAATGCCAGATAGGTCAAAGTAAAGTGGTCTACCTTGGGCATGAGATAGGAGGTGGAGAAATAAGGCTTTTGCTCAGCAAAATTGAAGCTGTGCAAAATGGACAACACCTACTACTCAAACCCAGGTGAGAGCCTTCCTAGGCCTCACTGGGTATTACAGGAATTGCATTGAGAACTATGGGACCATAGCTTCTCCACTGAATGTAATCTCCTCTCCAAGATTCTCTAAAAAGGTCAAATGGAATGAGGAGTGCAATCAGGCCTTTGAAAAACTGAAGAAAGCTCTTTGCCAAGCTCCAGTACTGAGAGCTTCTGACAACCACCAAACTTTCATTGTACAAACTGATGCTTCCAATGTAGGTATAGGTGCAGTTCTAAGCCAACTGGATGAGGGTAGGGAGCACCCCATTTGCTTCATCAGCCGTAAGATGAAGGATCCTAAGACAAGGTGGGCAACAATCGAAAGAGAATGCTTTGCTATTGTGTGGGCACTGAAGAAGTTTAGGCCATACTTGTATGGTTCTAACTTTGTCATTCAGACTGACCACCAACCCTTGAGATGGTTAATGCAAATGAAGGGAGAAAATCCAAAACTATTAAGATGGTCAATCTGCCTGCAAGGGTTTGATTTCACCATTGAGCACAGGTCAGGGTGTCACCATCAAAATGCTGATGGACTCTCTAGGATGTATTGCATCGACTAGAGGTATGAGGTTCATCCAGGAGTGGATTAAATCCTCCTGTCCCTTAGTCTGGGGGGGCAAGTGTTAGGGAGAATTCTCTGTTTAGGCTGAATTTCCTAACCTAGTGAGTCCCCCAGCAGCTTTGCTGGATTGTTGGGGTTTATTTTTGTCTCCTGCCAAGAGTGAGACTCTTTTACCCTCACTCTTGGACATGATTTGAGTGTGTTTCTTTGATTCTAGATGTGTTTAATGGGCTATGGGGTCTTTTACTCCATAGGGCTTCATGTGTTTTTGTGATGTGTGTTACACAGCACCCTCAGTGCAGTAACACAGGGGGGTCATAGTGACTCCCCAGTATAGACTCCATACCCTGGGACTGACTACTGTCTCCCAGGGTTTGTAAAGTCACCATTGACTTTACTAGTCTTAAATTCTGAACAGAACCAGTACAAACCATCATATTGTGGACGTACTGGCTGGGGCAATTCGATTGCCCCGGGGTCTGTTAGTCGAGGGGGAACGTCTCCGTCCCCCCTGATCGAGTTTTGGCTGGTGGCAGTGGATACTACTTTTTATATTAAACCGTGAATATTTCTCTATGGGATTTTCCCATTGTTCGAGGCTACTATCTTTATTTATTTAATTACGATAGCCTCGAACATACCGCCGGTTTATTTAATTAATATTAATTCTCTGGTTGGTGTTTTTTGCCAAAACTCGGTTCTAAAATGGAGTTTGTGTTCTCTTCTGTGACTAGAACCCAAGTCGAGCCCTTTGTTCCACTTTTTGGCGGGCTTCTCCACAGAAGCCCTCCAAAGTGGTGCCACTCTGTCTGGGGTACTTAGGAGGGGTGGAGGGGGATTTAGGCACCCTGGACTGAGTTGCCTAGGCAACTCAAGTCGCACTCCGTCCTGATTGGCCCAAGTGGTGAGCCGGCCGGCTCACCAGTTAGCATGTTTGAGTGAGAGCTAAGCTGAGTGAATGGGGGTTTTCTGCATAAAAGCAGGGCTTTGGGGGACTGGAACTTCAGAAGTCGCCACAGGACCTAAGAATCCGACAAGGGAGAAGCTGAGCTGACCTGCCACGACGACACCACCGGTGGAGCCCTGCTGGACCGTATCACCACTTTTCCCTACGACAGAAGAGATCTCCCCCCGGAGAGTCTTCTTCCTTTGACTGGTGGGGATAACCAGTTTCACTGTCTTTTCACCTTCCCGACGTATCTCGTGGCCGCCTTGCCTGTGCCAAGCACCCCGGCAACCGGGATACCACGTTTTACCACGATCGTGAATTTAAGGGTAATACCTTTAACCGGAAAACTCTGCGGCTGGTTTCTTCCCTGGCAGTGCAACAACCTTCATCTTTCCTCCAAGTCGAGATCTTCCCTTCCCCTGGACGACGACGAAACTTGCACCCGCTGCCAGGAACAACTGCCACCGCTGGAGGATCCTTCCCACATAAGGTACCATGTCCTGCCCGGCTTCCCTTGCCACCGACTGTATGGGGTAGATTTAGCCCCCGGCTTTTGAACCTGTGTTAGCCTGGGACACCCTGGCTAAACTTTTCTGAGCCTCTCTAAACTCTTTTCAAACTCTCTGCAAGACTTTCTAAGCCTAGTGTAACTGTGTGATCTTGGGCGCATTTGTGCTCTGCTCTCTCTAAGATTGGGCCCAGCCTATGGACTTTGGCTCACAAGTGACTTTTGCTCTTCTGCCTTGCTAATAGTGTTCCTAAAGCTTAGAGTGGTGTACCTTCCCATATTCTGTCTTTTTCCCTCCCTTCTTCATGAACTTGTTGGAGTGCCATCTATAGTTAAGCACTCACCTCTGTATGAAAATAAGTGGTGTTAACTAAGACTTATCTGATAAGGAATAAGGGTTGTATATATTATAATAGTAACTGTGTTTAGAGTGTTTTACCATAAGAGTGCTGGAGTGTTTCAAACAGTGTGTTTTTAAATAAATAATCATATACTTTGATACCAAAGCTCTGGTCAGTGTTTGCTTGTATTATTGTGTCTAAGTGCCTATTGTGTATACTTTGCATACTGCCTAACTCTTCTTGAGGGAAGTCTGTCTGCTCAGCCACAGCTACCAGGTAAATCTGGGTGGTACATACTGCTACCAAGTGGGTTTACTGCTAACACCTGTAGTCCTAAATCTTTTGCAATGTTCCCAAAGGGAACTGCACAGGTTTCTGCCTAACACTTAGCAACATCTGCAGGTTTGAAAGAGCTTTCATCCACTACTGTTCTGCTGGCCCCAGTGTCTCTCCTGGCAGGACTATCCTGGCCATTGACAAGAAAACTGTCCATATAATATATTTTAGAGTTTGCTGGTAGGGAGTCATAGATTTCCCTATTCTGGCTGCTAACCAGACCCATATGCTCTAAGGATACACTTGCTTGAAGACTCAAGCGGTCTTCAGCAAAGACTTCAAAGTGAGCACTAGCCACTTGTACTTCCTCCTCAGGAGTGAAGGCTAAGGAGACTGTGCTGATCCCTGCAGGTCTACCCTTACATTTGAGATCTCCTTTGACATGGTCAGTTGCCTTACAGGCATAGCATATTTCAAATGCTCTCTGGAATGGTGGCTTGTTCTGACCTCCTTCTGGTTGGGGACCAGAAGGTACACTAGCCTGATGTGGTTTCCCTGGTGGCTTAACCTGGTTATTTTGCTGTTTGTGGCCCTGTTTGGTATGGGAGGTATTAGAAATCTCTTGGTTCCCTTTTGGTGGCTGCTTTCCCTCATCCTTTTTTGAGTGACCCCTGAATCCTTGTGAGTAGCCCTGTTGGCAACCCACAAGTCAGCAGCCTTAGCTAGCTTTCTGGGATCTATTTCCTTTGAATCAGCAAAGTGCTGTCTGAGCTCAGGAGAGCAGGCTTCATAAATTGACTCCAACATTACAAGATTTCTCATTCCCTCATAAGTGTTCACTCTGTAAACCTGAATCCATCCGTCTAAATTCTTCAAACTTTCATTCACCCAGGTAGACCAAGGGGTACCATCATGCTTTTTGAGGGTCCTAAACCTCTTAATGTACTGGGAAGGGGACTTCCCAAATCTAGTCATTAAAGCTAGCTTCACACATTCATAGTCCATCCTATCGACCTCCCCAACTCCATTACCACATCAGATGCAACATGGGGGAGCCTAGAGAACAACCAAGGAAGCAACTGATTCCCTGTGATGTCCTGGAGCCCATGATTATACTCAAACACAGCCAATCAATCCAACACATCCAACTTAGGTTCATACATACCCACAATCTCTTTAGAAATCTGGGGTCTTTCGGGACTAGAACTCCTAGAGGATCCGGGAAGAGAAGCATTTTCCACAATTTCTTCATCTCTAGCTCATGTTTGAGCTCCATTTCTCTGAGCCTTAGTTCTTGGTGCTTTTGTTCAGATTGGGCACTAATTCTTTTGAACTCTAATCCAAGCCTTCTAGTTCAATGAATGCAGGACTTAATGTGGGACCTGACAAAGGTCCAGTAGACACAGCTTGATGGGCTAGAGCAGGCAGAGGGCCGGTGGGGACAGTTATATTGGCCTCACATTCCTCTTCCAAATCTATAACATTACTTTCAAAACTTTGATCCATGTTAACTAAATTACTGTTGGTTACATTTGCTGGGGAGGTAGGCTCATCTGAACCACTACCCAGACTTTGGTTTTCTAACAATCGCTCAATCAATTCTATTTTCTTGCCTTTTACAGGAAGATCCTTATGTCTACAAAGGACTCTTAAACAATAAGCAGTTTTTGCAGAAAGGGACTCCTGGCTGTAACTTTCCATAGTTGACTTGTTAGAAAATAACTTTTCTTAGTGCTAAGCTTTGTGGTTAGTTGCACTAAAGTATTAGAAGCACTCTACAATGTATCCTCAATACAAATCCCACTGCTGTACACCAGTGTTAGGCAGAATCCTGTGCAGTTCCCTTGGGGAACACTGCAAAAAGATGAAGACTACAGGAGTAAGCAGTACACCAGTACTGTAGCAGTCTGTACCACCCAGATTTACCTGGTAGCTGTGGCTGAGCAGTCAGACTTCTCTCAAGAAGAGTTAGGCAGTATACAGAGGATACACAATAGGGCTAAAAACACAGTAGAACAAGCAAACACTGACCAGAGCTTTGTATCAAAAGTATATAATTATTTATTTAACTCACACTTTAGAAAATACACTAGCACTATTAATCAAAGCAAGTTCAAAACACAATCAGAAAAGTATACACACCTCCCTTAAAAATTATTAGACAAGTCTAACTCAAAACACCACTTTTTGTCAAAACAGAGGTGAGCGCGTAACCTAGATGGCACTCCAATAATTAAATACAAGGGAGAGAAAAAGGCAGGTCATACAAATAAAACAGTTCCCAACACTTTTAAGAGACCAAAACAAGTTAGTGAAGGCAAAGTCTACTGTAGAGCCAAGGTTCAATGGCCAGGCCCACTTTAAATGGAGCAAGGTGAAATGTGCCCAAGATCACACAGTTGAGAAATGCATTAAAGTCTTTGTAGAAATGTTCAAAAGAGGTTGGGGTGGTTCAAAAGGTAAAGTTAGAAGGTCTGGGGCCAACCCAGTTGGAAAGCAAAGGATTTAAGGGTCACCTTTAGCAAACTGTAGAAAGAGAGACCAGGTGGAACACAGTACCTTTAAAGTTGAGGAAGCTCCAGCGGTGGCAGTTGTTCCTGGCAGCGGGTGCAATTCGTGGCTTCGACCAGGAGAAGAGAGGATCTTGTCGAGGAGGAAACTTGGAGTCGTTGCACTGCCCAGGGAAGAAACCAGCCGCGGAGTTCGTCGGTTAAAAGGTGCGTTCCTGGTATTCACGGTCACAGTGGTGAAGCTTGGCTATCCGGCCGCGCCAGACGGCTCACCACTGGGCCAATCAGAACAGAGTGCGACTTGAGTTGCTAAGGCAATGCAGTCCAGGGTGCCAATTCCCCCACCCACACATCCTGTGGAACCCAGACAGAGTGGCACTAGTTGGAGGGCTTCTGTGTAGAAGCCTACCAAAAAGTGGAACAAAGGGCCCGACCATGGTTGGAGTTACAGAGACAGACACGAACGCCATTTTAGAAAAGAGATCTGGCAAAAAGACCCAACCGGGGATTTAATATTAAATAAATAAACCGGCGGTATCTTTAACATTGCACCAAAAAAGTGGTGCATTTAAAATCAATGGGAATATCGCATAGGAAATATTCCGGTGGAATATTTTGTGTGGTAACCACTGCCACCAGCTAGAAACTGGACAAGGGGGCACTGCACAGTGCCCCCTTGGAAACAGACCCAGGAGCAATCGAATTAACCCCTTCAAGTGCTTCCACAATATGATGGTTTGTACTGGTTCTGTTCACAATTGTGGACTAGTAAAGTCAATGGTGACTTTACATGCCCTGGGAGACAGTAGTCAGTCCCAGGGTATAGAGTCTATGTTTGGGGGTCACTAGGACACCCCGGTGTTACGGCACTGAGGGTGCTGTTTAACACATACACAAAAACAGATGATACCCTATAGAGTAAAAAGAAAACCCCATAGCCCATAAGCACACAAAAAGTCAAAGACATACCTCAAATCATGCCTAAGAGTGGGAGGAAAAGAGTCTCACTCTTAGCAGGAGAAAAAACAAACCCCAGAAATCCAGCAAAGCTGCTGGGGGACTCACTAGGTTTGGGAAATTTGCCTTATAAGAGAATTCTCCCTAACATACTGTCCCCCAGGGAGAGTAGCATCTCTTTCATTTTGTCAACCTTCTTATTCATATCCATCACTTCGAATCCTAAGTCTCGAAGTTATCCTAACACCTGCCATCATACCCAAGCAATCACCACTAATATAATGTCAAGGGCTCCCAAAACCTGGCATAAGATTGGTCCCATGTATGGCCATGAATCCAAACACTGCCAGTGATTTCTGCAGTGTTGTGCGCACTGCTACAAGCCCAGCATGTATTCTTCCTTTCCTCTCCTTCCCCCAAAAGCTCATTGTCTCTAGAGCTCCGGTTCTCTCTAGGCTGGACTACTGCAACAGCCTCTTTCAAACCTGCCTGTATCTACTCTCCGCCCTCTGCAACTCATACAGAACAGGACTGCGAGACTTGTCCTTGGCCTCAAGCCCTGGGATCGTATCTCTCCAGCACTGAAATCTCTGCATTGGCTCGCAGTGGCTGCAAGGAATAAGTTCAAGACCCTCTGCATTGTCCACAAGGTATTCTGGGGCATGCGTCCTCAATACCTCCAAATCTCTCTTGGTAAATACCTTCCCACTCAAGCTCTTCGCTCCTCCACCTCCAACTCACTCATCGTCAGTCGTTTCCCCAAGCAACGAGTTGGTGGAAGATCTCTTTCTTCAGCTGGGACCTCCCTCTGAAACAGCCTCTCTGCCTCTCTGAAACTTGAGGAGAACCATCTCCGGTTCCAGAAGCACCTCAAGAAGCACCTCCAGACCTTCCTCTTTGCTTCTGCCTTCTCTCTTCCTCCCCCTGCTGATTTCCTGCCTGATACTGCACTGGTCACCTGGCTACCGTCTGATTTTGGGCCCAGGTCCCTGTCCACCCAGTTACACATCCGCACTGCCTCCCGCCAACCCTTGCACTTGGGTATTTAAGTGTAACCCTACCTAAGTCTACCTGCACTTTTGCACTGCTGTCTGCACTTACCCTTGCCCCTGCCACCTGCTGGCCGCACTTCTTGTTATTGTTTTGATCCCATGTACAGCACTTCATATGTCTTTGGATGAAAAGATGCACTGCAAACCTAACCAGTCTCTAGGACCCAAAATGGGCCATGGGGGGGGGGGCAATAACGCGTTAATTTTATCAAACCTGTCTTTGAGCTGTTGTGCAAGAGAGTAGTAGTAGTAGTTTGTAATTTATATAGCACCTTTATCCCATTAGAATTGCAACAACTTACTTATGCCGTCAGGGGCCGAAAGTCCAAGGTACTGGAAAATTGTTGGAAGGCTAAGAATTTGTATGTGTATCCGCATGAATATTTTATTTTATTGTAACTTCTTATTTTAATTATTTATTATTTCCTTATAGCCTGGCCTCTACGGCAGTCCGTGGCTTGGCTCTGGGATGCCGGGGCTTTCCTTTCTTTATTGCACACACAGACTCTTGCAGTCTGCTTTCTATTTCTATCCTCTCACGACTACCAACGGATTGGCTCTGGTAATACTATGTGCAGGACAAATGTTGCTGTGCGCCACCCGTGCAGTGGTCGGGCGCAGCAGTAGCGTGCCGCCCGCGCCAAAATCATGCAAGAGTCAAGCCTGTATATGCCTGTCTGTCTCGTGGCTGGACCAGACGGACTGTCTTGTGTCTCCCTTGTGGCGCTCGCCCCACCTGACACCATCTTTCCCGAAGGTTTTAATCACGCAGGGACTCCAACGACTGCCAAAGTAGTTGGGGTAAGTCCCCACCTACAACTAACATTACTGAACACATGGTCACTCACAGCTCACGCTGCTTTTGTCTTCGAGATACTTTCCAAACAAGCTCCAGATATCTTATGCCTTACTGAAACTTGGCTTGCTGAGGACTCAGCATTTACACTTAACTCTGCTCTTCCTGATAACTACAGTATTGTACATCTAGATAGAATAGCCAGCATCCTGGTGGAGTGGTGGCAGTAATTGCTAAATCGCTGCTGACTCTTACACACATTCCCATCCCCATTCTATTAAAATGGAAGATATTTTGGTAAGTGTGCAGAGGGGGGATAAGTCGGAATTACATCTCCTCACAGTATATCAACCACCTGGCTCGCACACAGAGATCTGTGATGCGTTTCTAGAGTTTTTGGTGGTACTTCAATTGAAGTATCCTTATATTCTAGTTGTGGGCGAGGTCAATCTTAGATTTAACCTTCCCCTTGCAAGCGGTCCTGCCCACTTCTATTTATTGATTTATTTTATTTATTTATTTATTTATTTATTTATCTATCTACTTATTTTATATTGTTTTTGCCGCACTGGTAACAATTCCTTGGCCAATCTGACCCTAAACCAGCTGGTAGCAGAGCCCACCCATATGTTAGGCAGCATTCTCAACCTCATTTTCTCAGCTAATGAACATCCTCACAGTGTCCCCCATATCCCAGTGATATGCAGATAAATGCAATTGGCCACCTGTACCCGACTTGTTTACTTCCAACAATGCAGGAGCAGAGCCACGGAGTGGAGGAGAAGCGGGAGCTGCCTCCAATCAATTTGGTAAGCCCGTGAGCTTAATCTCCCTCCCTCGGAATACCGCTGTATGCATTTTGAAAAAGTGCAGCTGCACACGCTTTTACACATGCCTGCTGTTTAACCTACAGCTGCAAGCTGGGATCAACACTAGGCGGTGTTGAATGATCCTTTAATCCCTGCCACCATATCTGGAGACACGAGGACGCCCGCTCCAAGATGGCCACCTGGTTGTTTTAGGCATCCTCTAGCCATTGTCCACCCCCACACAGAGCCATCATCCCCCCTATTGGTCAGCCCTGCCTTGAAGTGGCCAATCAGTTGCCGGCAGGCGTAAGCCGGCCCACCTCAGGAAGGCCACTGATGCCTGTCGTAGCCTGTCGTGCCGTGTCGAGGCCGTGAGGCGCGTTGTTATGCCAATTTTCCACCCGATTCATGACTCTGCAATCTCCTCATACCTTGACCCCTTCCTAGAGACTAGCAACGCATGCTTATAACAACTAACTGCTCGGATCAATTTTCACCCTGCCTATAGTACGCAGTAATTCTCCCCGTCGCATCCCACTGGACGCCCCTGCCTACGCCATATGACAGCCTGCGGTCCACACACTCATGGCGCTCTAATAGCCGCATCAGAACTAATGTCCTACACTGTATGTACCCTCATATTGCCCTATACTATGTCCTATGATCCTTGATCCGCACCGTCTATTTTACAATCTATTGCCTGCTTGTTGCTCTAGTTCTAAAGTTGCTCACTTATCCTGCCTACACTCCTGCTTTATCCTACCTGCCAGCCCAACGTATACCACCAGCATCTCCTTCGCAACGCAAACACGCATGTTACTCTCAGATCCGGGCTACTATGCCCCCGTTCTGGGATTGACAGCCTCCTTACTGTGATTATAGTGCTTGCTGTGTATTGAAACTGATTCTTACAAACTATGCTATTGCCACTGTTTTACTTGCTGCCCACATGCTCACATTGATTGTTGCACACATGCACAATTCCTCTGCCTCAGTATTGATTGTTGCCCGCATTGATTGCTGCCTATCTCGCTTGTTGCCCGCCTTGATTGCTACCTGCCTCGCTTGTTGCCTGCATTGATCGCTGCCTGCCTCGTTTGTTGCCCACATTGATTGTTACCCATAACCTACTTGATTATTGTATTGGACGCAGGCCACCAGTTCACAAGGCCCTATCCGTATTTTGATTGTTTCCGCCATTACCGTGCCTAAGTGCACACTGTGTTCAATCTTATGCCACTGTTATCGTACTATTTGTTGAGCAATTGCCCACTTTGATGATGACTGCAAGCCCAACTCCTTTGCCCCTGAACTGACTGTAGCCTACATTGAATGCGGCCCATCCGACTGCTGTACACATTGATTGCTGCCCATAACTCACATTGCCATTGCATCGAATGCTGCCCTCCAGCTCATATTGATTGCTGCCCACTTTCTACCCACGTACTATCCACGTCACCACCCCTATCCTGATCACCTTTCACACACCTACTGTGAACACCTTTGCCGCGACGCATCACCCAAAATATGGATAGTCCAAGGAGCCTACTGCCTCTCCTGGCTATAATGTCGGCCTTAGTATCCCTAGTAACCACCAGTACAACATTTCTAGATCAACTTTGACACAACTACTTACCACAATCAGACAAAGGCCCCCTAAACTCAATACACTAGACATCCCACCGCAGACATACCCATGTACTATGCCCGACAGAAATGGTAGACTCTGCGCAAGACTCCCTAAAATCTACGAACCACTAGCTAGAACTCTTACCCCACGCAATAAAAGATCTACCTGGATGCCCACCCTAATTAACGCTAAATCTAAAAACCCTCCCAGACCCACTATCTCTCACCGTACCTCCACTAGGACCCAATCACCCACAGGCTCTACATCCATAACTTCAGCCTGCAATACTCTCAAGGGTGCCCTAATAAATGAGAGATCTCTGGTCGCTCACGCTACTGAGATATTGATATTATACAGGCAGAACACCTCACCGAATCCTGGCTACATGCCGCCGCAGGACCAGCTCTATCCCTTGCAATCCCCAATTGTTATACTATCTTAAGATCTGATAGAGCAGAATCCTGAGGTGGAGGTATTGCACTTATCACACGAGACAACTTTCCTATCAGATTAGTGCCATCTTTAGACAACAATTCCTGTGAAAACCTGACTGCCAAAACTAAACATAAACAGCTCCCAGACCTTTACGATCCATTTGATTTACAGGCCTTAAGGTCCCATTGGATCACCCAAGGTCTCCTACTAGGAGACCTCAACCTAGGCTACAATGACCCAAAGAATACATCCACCTCCAACGTGGCAATACTCCTAATAGAACAAGGCTTCACCCAGAAAGTGCTTCATCCTACTCATACAAATGGAAGAATCCTAGACTGGATAGCAGACCACAATTGTAATACTACTATCTCCACCATATCCCCACAAATATGGTCAGACCACCCCCTCATAACCTTTACTCTAGCTACCGATAAACCTGCTACCATATCTCCACCCCCTGCTCCACCTATTCCCACGCGGAATAAAAAGAACATTACTTGTGATAACCTACTCCCTCTCATTCTACTCACACTTAATGCTATCCCGGACAATATGAGTCCTGATGCATTGGTCAGGGAATATAACCATATCATGACTTCATCCTTAGACGCTATAGCACCACTTAAAGTACGACAAAGCAAACCCAAGGCCCACCTCAATTCATGGTATACTCCTTACCTGAAAACACTTCGTACTAAAAAAAGGCTTTGCGCAACTACCTGGAAAACACAACCGTCCGAAGAAAATTAGACCAAGCTTATTGCCATCACCCCCTTATACAAAAATGAAATACTCCTAGCAAAATGTGAAACTTACAATGTGAGAATAACCCAAGCTAAATCTGGCACGAAAGAACTCTTCACTATCCTTAAAGAGCTTGAAGCCCCTATCCCTTTGCCAGATAACTGCACTAAAGATAAACTCTGGTGCTCCAATATACAGCAAGCACTAGCAAATAAGTTTGCAACCTTACAAGTAAAACATAGCTAACAAAAAAGCCTCATTAACTAGTGACACGCCTAGCAGCCGACCCCATTCACATCAAGTACGGCGGGCCCCAGGGATCTTGTGTCTCACCCACACTATATAACATTTTCACCAAGCCCCTTTTTGATGATCTGGATCATCTGGGTATCACCTACACTAATTATGCTGATGATACCCAGATCCTCCTACCCCTTACTCGAGATTATGAAAAGGATTTGGCCTTGGTGAACAAGGTCTATCTCATCATCCAGGCAGGAATGGCCACAAATGGACTATGCCTCAATGATGACAAGACTGAGATCATTATCCTGGGCACCCCATCGTCCCCCAAAAAATGGAGTACCAATTACTCGACCTTCATTATCGACAATAACATCATTACAGTTGCTAAGGAAGTAAAAACATTGGGGTTCTACTTGGACGCCACTCTTTCCCTCAACAAACAGGCAAACGCCATGGCTTCAACAGCAGCCTACACTGCAAGCTGATAAGAGCAGGCAAAGCCTTCCTTTCTCATGACAGCTGCATTACCCTGGCCAGAGCACTCATACTCTCAAAGCTCGACTACTGTAACGCCATGTACATAGGAGCGAACAAACAAATAACCAAAAAAATCAAAGTCTTGCAAAACAATGCTCTTAGAGCTGCCCTAGGAATCGGAAGGAGAGAACACATCTCTGAGACAAGAAGAGCCAACAACTGGCTATCCACCGTAGATAAAATCAAACTAAAAGTCACCTTGCTTACGCACAAATGCATAAACAAAGTAGCCCCAATTTACTTTTCGGACAGAATTACCATGAAACCTGTGACTAAAATAACCAGACTCTCCAATACAAACTGCCTCCTAATTCCCAGATTCAAACTAACCAGAGTGGGTGGCAACAGCTTCCAGGTTAAGGCAGCATAGCTCTGGAACTCACCCCCCCCCACCTCAGAACAGAGCACTCCTACCATAAATTCCGACAGTGCACAATGAAGTGGCTTAAGGACTCCGACCTCCATGCGAACCTATGACAACCTGTCAAACTGTCCTCGTTAGCCACTGGTCACTCATACACTGCATACACCCCTTTCGACTTGCTTTGCCATCCACAACACATACCGCCATCAGCCCTAAGTTTGTATGTCTGACTTGTAAATACTTTATTTGTAAATACCCTGTATATTTGAAATTGTAAATACCCTGCATATTTGAAACTTAGGGCCTCATTAAACGGAAGGCGGTAATGGTTAACGGCCACCGTTAATGGTAACGGTGACCGTTAACCATTACCGCCTTACTACGAGGTCCCTTAGCGGGTTGGTGCTTTAACGCCTGCTTTTTGCAGGCGTTAAAAACCAACCCGCTAAGGGACCTCGGAGCTAATTACGGCACCGCAAAATTGCGGTGCCGTAATTAGCGCCTTCCCCATTCCCATAGAGCCCTATGGGGCAGAAATGGGAATGGGGAAGGGCAATGGCTGAAGGGGGATTTACCGCCCCACCAACCTTGGAATGGGGCGGTAAATCCCCTTTCCGCCAAGGCGGTGCCGGTATTTTACCGGCATGAGCCATGGCGCTAATAGCGCCATGGCTCACCGCCTTCCGTGTAATGAGGCCCTATGTATCTGACTCCTTGTAACAACTTTGACTGTATACTTCTCATGTAACTAAGCTTTGAATGATCCTATGCAATGCGCCCTTATACACTCGGGTCTGGCGCGCAATACAAGTAATAAACAAACAAACAAACAAACTTTGACACAGACACTTTTTGAAGTGGCATATACTGGTGCTCCACTCAGCCTTAACCACCCGTGGAAAAATCTCTCTGCTCCTTGGTTTTCAGCATCGCTGAAAACAGCTCGCCTAAAGGTAAGGCAGGCGGAACGGATATGGAGACATAACTACGACATACTGGAAAAAGTTTGGTCCCAGAAATTGACCTTCAATTATCAGAATGTGAGTGGGCTCTTAATCAATCTAAAGAGCTTTTCTCGGTGGTCAAGTCATACAGTATCTTTTTTTTTTCGATAGGGCAATTTTTGCCCTGGTGCTTATACCATGCCTAACTGCACTTATCATGGTGCCATGGTTTTCTAATATGACCCAGTATCTTTAGAAATAGGGTAAACTTTGCCCTAGTGCTAATACTGTGCAACTTTGCCTTTTCACACAAAAATACCCCCATCAGAGGCTTTGTGTGATTCCCTGACCATTTTCATCATCACTAAGGTGATTGGTATTCGTGACCTCATTCAGAGCAACTGCTTGGAGAAGGCACATTTGGAAAGAGTAGATTCTAACACCTGACCTTTCCAACCCTGTTCGGAATTTCCAATCTTTTCGTCGTATGACTTGCTAAAAGCAATCACTAAATAGAAATTGGCAGCTCCCTCTGATCCTATGCCTGTGGCAGTATTGCAGGAAATTCTTCCCGGAGTTATCGCTCCGGTGACCACCGCGGTCAATCACTTTTTCAGCAGGGAATTATTCCCACTGAATTGAAACAAGCCATTGTTCTTCCTCTTTTGAAGAAACCCTAGCTGGAGACCGTGTCGGCTGTAGACAATCTGGGGATGTTTGCAGACCAGGGCTGAGTGGGTGCTCTGATGCTTCTTGATTTATCAGCGGCATTTGATACTGTCGACCAGTCCATCTTGCTGTCCCGCCTGGCCACAGCAGGGCTCTCAGGAACCATGCTGGCCTGGTTCTCCTCTTTTCTTGTGGAACATGGTCAGTCCCTTCCTCCCCTTCTATCTCAGTCACACACTCTGTCATGTGGTGTCCCTCAAGGCTCTGCCCTGTCCCCTATGTTATTTAATCTTTACGTTCAGTCGTTAGTTGCTCTCATCCGTTCCCGTGGCTTCAGATGCTACACATACGGGGACGACACCCAGATCCTGATACAGCTAGATCTTGACCAATTTGAGGTGTCGGCTAGACTGTGTGAGTGCCTGTCGGCAGTGAAGAATTGGATGGACAGCAACTGGCTTAAACTGAATGGGGATAAGACTGAGGTGATGGTGGTGGGTTCTTCTGTTGGGGCTTCTCTGTGGGTGCGGTGTTCTGGCTGTCAAGTCAGCGTGTTCTCTAAGATGGGCTTTTACCTCCTGAAGCTACTTCGCAAGATCATGCCTTTTAATCCGGAGGACATTCTCCCTCAGGGCCTCTTTAATTTCTAGCCACATTGACTTCTGTAATGCCCTTTACATGGCGCAACCTAAGGTCCTGATTCAGTGGCTTCAGTGATCACAGACTATGATGGCCAGAGTAGCAACGGGATCGCCATGAGGTGACCACATTAGTCCAGTGATTTGGGCATTACATTGGCTCCCGGTAGAGAAGAGAGTTAAGTTTAAAACCCTTTGCTTTGTGCATCTGGCGTATTACACGCTAATGGCTGAATTTCTCCAGGAAAAATTCAGGCCATACATCCCTACCAGGTCCTTACGGTCAGAAGTGGAAAACCTGGTCACTATCCCGAAATTTCACAGAACACGGTTGGAGGCCAGGTGTTAGGCAGAATTACATGCAGTACCTTTGGAAAAACTACACACAATTAAGACTACAGGTGTAAGTGCAATCTCACCTTTGGTACAAGTCTCTACTACACAGTTTATGTGGTAGCAGTGGCTGAGCATCCAGACTTATCTTACTTAAGGGGGATGTGGGAAGTACAAGATGTTACACAAAGGACTTGCAATCACAGTAGTTCAAACAAACACTTACTCAAGGTTCCTTGGTAAAGTGATATACATGTATTTACACATTTAGTTAGAAAACATTCCACTAGTAAGAAGCAGCTCAATATCACACTATAATACACTACAGTACACAACCAATAGGTTTCTGAACAAGTTAGGCTCCCCTGAAGTGGGAGCAAAATTGCACTTCAGTAACTTTCAAAAGTGGTAGAAGGACAAGGTTATAAGAATCAAAACTCAATTACTTTCAGAGGCAGGGCAAACAGTTTCAGTTCACTACAAGAGAAAGTTCAATTCAATAGGCCTGGGCCAAAGTCAATGGTTCAGTGTCTTGGATAGGATAGCACAGTTCTGGTAGTAAACGGTTAAGTCTTTGCCAATGTTCTTAGAAGTAGTTTGCCAGAAAAAGAGTTATATGTCGGATTAGGAGCAAAGACTCCAAAGTTGGGAAAGTTTCACAAACTTTCACTGTGGCAGAAAAGATTTCCCCACCGTGTTTACACAGTACCTTATGGATGAAGAAAAGCAGTAGCTGAGGCAGTTGTTTCTGGCAGTTCCTGCAGATCTCGCTGTTCCTGAGCTTCAGTCATGGGGACAAGAAGGAGGACGTCGAGAGGTTCCAGCACTGCCCAGGGAAGAAGCCACAAGCTTGGCTAAATGTCAGTTTTAAGGTGTGAGTGCCTTAAAGTCCACAAACTGGTATCCTTCTCACTTTCTATCCGGTTTTCAACAGCACTCTGAAGAAAATTCGACCAGTATGGAGATGGTTTCCAGGTGGATTGCGAATTGATTGTTCCCACCAGCTCAAGGGAAGAAGTCGTCCTTGAAGGGGCTTCTCTGTTGAGGGAGTTTCAGGCAATTTGGACCTGCAGCAGGGCTTCACCGGGCAAACCAATGGTCCAGGAGTTGCAGCAGTCGTCTTCCTTCAGCTCCTCTTCATTTCTTTCGTTAGAGTGGTTGACTCTGCCTTCCAAGTCCCAGAAACCTGCTTTAAAACAGTTTTCTCCCAGTCATTCCAGCCTAGCAGTCACTCACCCAGTAGGGTGGCTGTCCTTGCCAGACAGTCAGCCAGCCAATCACGCCAGAGTGCATTCAGGTCTCCTAGCAGATTAAGTACAGGGAGTTTCGGGCACCTCCCTTACATCCTTTCCTAAAAGAAACAGCAAAAAAGGATGACCGGAGTCTGTTTTTACAGAGGGGTCTTGGGCGCCATATTGAAAAACATGGCTGACCTGATTTTTAGCTACCGGTGTTTGCGGTCGGGAAAAATCATGGTAGTTTGTTCTAAAACCACTGCCACCAGCCATTTCAAGAGGAAAGGGTAACATTTGACTGTTACATGAGTGTTTAGACATAGAGGCAACCCCTCCACCACTCTATAGGAAGATTGTTTGTGCTGGGTCTATGAATTTAAAAAGACTAGCAAAGTCAATTTAACTTTACATGTAGTCAGTCCCAGAGAAGGTATTTAAACCTTGGGAAGTCTGAAAGACATCCCTCTGCCACTGCATTTAATGTGCTGTGTGACACACAAAAACAAAATGATGCCTATGAAGTTATCTAAAACTCCATATCCAAAGAACACAAAAGTAAAACACACATAAAAATACATGAAAGAGTGGGAAAAAGGTTCACACTCTTTCCAGGTAAAAATTAAAGTCCTAGAAATCCAGCAAATGTGCTGGGGGTCTCAAAAGTTAAGGGAAATTAGCACATTTCTGAGAATTCTCCCTAACACCAGGCTTTCTCAGTCGCAGAAGGTACCTTTTTCGAATGAGCTTCCCTCGGGCATGCAGAAATTAGCAAATCACTTGCAGTTCTGGCGTGCGCTAAAAACCCTGCTTTTTTAATCTTGCAGCTATTTTCCCAGGTTTTGCGTCCTAACCCCAAAGGGCCCGTGTGGTTGTGTGCTCTATAAATGCCTGTAACATAACATAACATAACATAACATAACATAACATAACATAAGTGCATTTGGCCAGGATAGGAATTTAGGTCGGCTGGCCAAGCTCCAGTAAGCTACCAATGAAGGTCGGGCATGTGGATGGGTGCTTAGGGTGTCAGGGGAGTGTACAAGTGCAAGAGACTCCTTATGTTTCCAGCTAGACCAAATTTCGTGATATGTTATCACTGTATTCTGATGGCAGAGGTGTTGTGCTTTAATCTGGTGTATGGAGGCGAAACATTATGTATCCAACTGGATTGAATTTCTGTCATCATTTATCGCTGAATTCTGATGCATGCAGGTGGATAGCTGTGCCTGTGGCAGATGGTGGAGCTTTATCGTTGATGTAACTGTGTGATGAGATTGTCTGTATAATAGGCAGACTACTTTCATAAATTCTCTAAATACAAAAGACAGGCTACCCTCATGAAGTCTTCTAAGTGCAATAGACAGGCTGTCCTAATACATCTTCTCAGCACCTTAGACAGGTTACCCTTAGAAATCTTGTAAGTGCAATATCAACGCTACCACATATATCTTCTATGTGCAATTCATTGGCTATCCTCATACATCTTCTAGGTGAAATAGGCAGGCTATCAAAATACATCTAATAAGCACAAAACCGGTTATCTTAGTTCATCTTCAAGAATCATATACAGGCTCTCCTAATACATCTTCTAAGTGAAATAGACAGCCTGTCCTCCAATCTTCTGGTGCAATAGACAGGCAATGTGCAATGGACAGGATTCACACATAAAACACCCAGTGCTAAAGAGAGTATATCCTCATGCGCCTTCTAAACTCCCCTATAATTCTTCTGAGTGCTATGGACAATCTTAAATCAGAAATCTTCTAAGTGCAATACCAAGGCTATCCATATATATCTTATATGTGCACTACATTGGCTAACTCTGACATCTTCTAAGTGTAATAGACAGGCTATGGGGTACATTTACCAGCCCCAACAGAAATTCCCTGCAACACAAAACTGCATTTAAGCCGCAAAAAAAAAAATGGCTGTGCAGTGTCTGCTGAACACATATGGGGTGAGAGTTAAACACAACCCACCCCAAGAATGGCTACATGTTGTTTTTCTCCACGTGAATCTGGAGAAAATAACTGAAAGGCAGAATGGCCTTGCAGTTCCTTTCTGTCAGTGAAAAATTCAAAGCTGCACCATTCATCACAGCCCTGCCTGTGTATTGTATTTGAATGCCATGAAATCAAACTAGCCCTGTAGAACGGCATTGTTTTCATCAAATCAAGCCCATGAGGTGCAGGGAATCTGCATCAAATACGCATGGATCGGAGTTCATTTTGCAATAAACTAACACACGCGAGGAATTTCATAGAAAGCTTTCCCTTGCCGTGTGTCAATTACCAAGAAAACTATTTGCAAGCATATTTCTGTGCTCAGAAATTGACCTGATCTGTAAAAGCCTTTCAGAAAATGAATGCCCAAGAAACCGCGTTTTGTGAAATGAACATGAGCTAAGAAGCTCACTTGTAAACCCGCTTTTATAAAGCAGTGAAATTACACTTTGAAAACTATATGTGAAAGAATGCCATTACTCGTGCAGGAACAGTATTATATGTGTGGGGATGGGATTTGGTTTAAATGTATATTAAATTTATTTACAGAAAGACTTTTTTCTGTGAAAGAAAGAGAGAGAAAAAATGTTTGACAACTGCAGAACCACTTTGGCAAGGCAGGAACTTCAAAAGTACCATCCCCCATGGGAAAGGAAGCCCCTCCACAAATATGAAAGGGCCAAATTGTGGAAATGTGCGACCTCGTCAGACTGGCTGGCATTTCTATAGCAAGGGACAATGGACCCAGGGGAACAGCACTGTCACAAAGAAGTGTGAATTCATTTGACACCCTTCTTCAGCTTCATCTGCCTAGGATCAAAGGGCGTCATGGTAAACCTGTTGTTCAGACTGGCACAGAGGGGGCAGGTTGGCTGTGGAGATTTGAAGGACCGCCCATACAGTGACAAATGCCCTCGATAGACTTTAGATAACTTTTTATATTACATTTATTTCAATACCCGAAATAAGCAGTAATGTAATATTCTGACAGTTTTTATGGGATTTTTTGGACAAACAGAATGAGACTAGGTGTGTCATTGTAGCCCATGGTGAACTTGAATAACAGAAACATTGTATTTCGGTGTGAATCATAAGGGGTGCAGACAAGAAACCGGAGGAACATATGATAGTATGCATATATGGAACCCTTTGTAGAATTTTAGGTGTTTTATTTCTCCTAAGCACAGCAAAATAGTGCAAAGCAGCACCACACAGAATTGGCGTTTGAACCGGCATATTCCTTGTGAAACATGGAATCTGTCTATCTATTTTTTGTGATGGTGATTATTGTAGATATAAAGTTATATTCCATAACTCCTTTTTGTGAAAAATTTGGCGCGTGGGACAAAAGGAGTCATAAAATGCATACACCTAAGTGGAGGTCACTTCCTTCAATCCAATCAGCTCGGAGAGAGGTGGCGACCTTCATAGCCTGGCCTTTCCTACTCAAGAGGTATGTCCAGATTACTTCTGCCCAAATTCTCTGATGTCATCCTGGCTGTATAAGAGGTAAGCAGGGAGGCATAGGGAGATTCAACATACAAAATTCACCCTGCAAGATTCTAAGATGCCAGAACCAAGTCCAGAGGTAGCTGACCCAGATATAGCAGGAACACCTATCCAGAACCACCTATCAAGAACATCATATTCAGAACCAGATTACTCCCAATAATTCAGGGAGGAAGCAGGAAAGGCTACTGATCCCTTTGGGAGAATCGAGCAACCAGACCCTTTGCCCAGTTTATGCCCACGTGTCCACAGTGAGCAGACCCATGTTGCCCAGCTGTTCCCATAATGGAGAGCCCAGCTGCTGCCCAGTGACCAGACCCTTGCCTCACTGTCCAGAGACCCGGTTAGCTGTCCAAATTACCCAACTCAAGTGCATTTTGTAAGTATCACCCGCCCCAGTACCAAAAACTGCATACCACACTCTGTTACCTTGCATTCTTTCCAAATCCTATAAAAATCCCATAAGAAAACTAGTAATTCCCCAAATTGTCAGCATCCTCTGTTCATCCTGTCCTAAGAAGAATCTGTGTTGTGGGATATATTGACCCACTCAACAGCATTTCCCCACATCACCAAGCTGCATTTGCGCAGAAACAGCCAAATGGCTGTGCTGGCTCCTGTGAGCGCCATGGCTCAAAACTGCATTTTGGCAACAACAACCAAAAGATGGCTGCACCATCCTGCCTAGCACACTTCAGGCAAGATGGAATAAGCGGACACACTGAAAAAGTATGCCAGTGCGTTCTGAAACAAATAAAAGGAAGAAAGTGGAAAAGGCAGCACTGCTGTGCTGCAAAAGCCAAAACATCCATTGGAAAGAAACCCTTTTTCACCTTTAAAAAATGCGACTTTGACCTAATTCCATATGTTCTTTCTGAAACCACTGTGATTAAAAAGGCCCTGTCATGCCCAGGCTATTTCACTGTGCTTCAACAAAACCAGGCATAATTCCTGAGTGACAGGCCCAGTCAAAACAACTCTGGGAGAAATCAATAAGCAACTTCACTTTCCCACGAACCCGCGTTTATTTCTTTCCATAAGTATCCAGGCTCAGCAGTTCAAAGAGACTTTAACTCTCTTAGCCAGGTCAGTGTCAATGTATCTACGCTGTAGATAAAACTCCTGCATTCAAGGAAATGACTCTAGCTGCAAAGACAGTGTGGAAATCTGGTGGAGCTGCCAAACCAAATTTAAAGGACGAATGGTAGCAGTTTTCAACACGTGTAAAAATGGGCTTAGCTGACTGGCGAAAGAAATGGCCTATTCAAGAAGTAAACTGTTGAAGGAAAGCCTGCCATTACCTAGCAATGCGAAGGGGTTTGTGGCTGGTGATAATAAACACATAGACTGTTTTTTCATTCCACAGGTTTGTTTTAAGTCAAGACTCAAAATAAGAAATTAAAGAGTTTAAAACACATGGGCTGAGTTTGCAAGTTCCAAAAAAAAATAAAACTGTTATTCAAGTGCCAGCCCTGAAATTCCCCCTAGGAAGGGAAGCACACCATAAACTTCCAGGACACGAAAGTGATAATTGCCTGCTTGAAAAACTTCGAATGGGCCAGGACAAAGAAAGTTCACACGCTCATCAGACATTCATCTGTGCTCCAGGCTGTGACAACAGAAGTCCTGGGACACTAACCTGCCAAGTGTAGGGGGCCATAAAACCTCCAATCAAACTGGGAACCCACACCCCACACAGGGCTGAAGTGACAGTTGGTTACAGCTGAAAAAGAAAAAAATGGTGCAGTGACAGACAATGGACTGCTTTTTGGTTCTAAAGATTATTTTATAAAGAAACTTTAAAGACTTTTATCTCTGCAGCAAGAATTAGGAAAAATGTAAAAAGTAAGCAGTTTTAAATTTAATTTTATGTGCTTTCAGTTAAGACTTGCTAGAACTCATTGCCACATGGGGAACAGAAGTAAATGAATATTGCAGATTACCAGAAAAGTATACATGTCCCAAATGTAAAATCCTATACTTACATACCTTATGATCAACCCCATATATGTGTAAAGTTATGGAATTTTAGGACAAATCTTTCATGTTTAAAATTACCAAAATGTATCAGAAGGGCGAAACAAGGTCCCACAGACTGAAGGATTGGAAGGATATGTGCTGCACAAAATATGTGCTGCAGAAAAGGTAATGATATTTTGTGGTGTTTAGAAAATTGTGTTACACTGTAAAAATGGCATTCCAAAACTTAGACCCTAAGTATCAGGCCTTTGTGTAAAAATAAAGTAAACTTAACCCTGAACTAGACAAAAGCAACAGAGTACAGATGTGTTGCTAATTAAATAATTTAATAAAGGAAGAACACTTTTCATAATGAGCACCGTTGAGATCAACATGGCTAGGCAGCACCTTCTGTCCAAACTATTCATTAGAGGGGAATGGGCAGAGCAAGATCAGGGAGCCTGGCTAGCCAACATGATGCAACAGGTCACCTCCATGAACATGGATGTGTGGCAGGATAGCGGCCTGTTACATCAAGCATTGACTGAGTTTTACATGACTCAGAATATTAAAGAGGAGCAGCTTCAAATGGTCCAACTCTGCCTACATATACCTCCATATGGTGGTTATAGAGGAAAAATATCAAGAAGGAATAACCCTTGCGCAAAACCAGTCTGAGCTCCTAAACTGAGTCCAGAGTGAATTAGAACAGGCAGGAGAGAATTGTAAAAAGAGTCAAAATTCTGAGGTAGAATTTGAAAATCACATCAAGCAGCTCAAAGAAGGGTTGGCTGTACAACAACAAAATAATTCAGAGCAAGAGGCCCAATTACATGTCTTAAAAGAGGAGTGTCAGGAAAAGGTTGAAAACAACAAGTTACATGCAATAATGCCTGCTCATGGCAGATAACCACTTTACAAAATCGCATTAAGCAACTGGAAAAAGAAAATAATAAATTAATCATTAAAGAACTCCACTCTCAAACAGAATTTGACCAAGAACACCATAAATTAAGTGCTATTAAACAACAGGGGGACAACCTGGCTGAACAGAAGGGCACCCTGCATCAGGAAAGAGATACCCTATGTCAGGAAGTGTACAAATTAAAAACAGACTTTCAGAAAAGAGAGTCAGGCATTCTGCAACTGACTGACTTAAAAATGGAATATGAAAATGTATTGGGGCGCATGAGACAAGTAGAAGGTGCTCTAGAAGAGACTACTCAAGCCAAAAATGTGCAGAGTCAGGAGATGTATGTACTGCAACAAAAATATTCTCAGTGTGCCCAGGCAATACAAGCAGCACAAAAACGACAATGAGGCCCTATGTGATGGGAACAGTGGGATCCAGAGACAGGTAGCAGCCCAAGGAAAAGTAATAGAGGTAAGTCAAGCCCTGATTGCAGAGCAAAAGGCCCAGGCATTTGCCTACCATCAGGAACTAGGGGCTGAGGAGGAGAAACTTGAGCTGTTAGAAAAAGAGTATGCTAGGCTGAATCAAAACTTGGTGGACCCTGAACAATTAGAGAGTGGCAGGGCAAACCCTGATCACAGTATGATGCCCTCTATACCAAGGCCCACAAACCCATGTATCCCCTTATATACCAAAGACACTGCTCACGGTATGTCTACAGGTTCACATGAGCCAGAAACCATGAGGTGATCAGACTCCAATAGGCCTAGCATAATTGAGCTGACAGGACAGCGCCCATCAGAGACTGATGGACAGACGTACCTGTTCAGGTTAAAAATATCATTGCTGATGGATCTGATCAGGAAAGCTCCTATGATGAGAAAATCAGGGAGCCATACCTGCAGAAGCATCATCTACAAAGGGACCATTTGGTTCGCTTTGCAGAAAAAAAAGAGCATGATTTGAGGACCCAAAAGAGTATTCTAAAAACCTCCACCCAATCAGCTCAGTTGGGGGGATTCTCCACCAACCCTGGAATCAGAGAGGAGTCAGAAGACTACTCTCCTGTGTGAAAGAGGGAGTCCAATGGGAGTGACCCAGAGAGCCCAAAGTACAACAGGGGAGAAGGAACTAGGCCCCACCATTCTGAGAGAAACTCACAAGCTCAAATAATCAGGGAGCTGTCATGGGTATCAGGCCGGTAGTTGGGGCAAGCTGCGTGGAGGCTTGGCGGGCCTGGCATAGGCACACAAAGAACCCATAACAAATCCCTCCTTTCATTCCTTCCTAGTGTTTGTAGTAACTCCCTGGTTACCACTTCCTGTTGCCAAACAGGAAGTGCATGATAACTCATGAGCTCTCTAGTGTTTGGGTGTGGCTGGCTATATAAGCCACACCCAAGATGCTTACCCGCTCCCGATCATTCAGCTTCAGCTTACCTGGTTCTTACTCCACGCCACAGCTATCTCCAGTCAAAAGGGGACTTCTACACCGGCACCTGTGAGAACAAAGAGGATTAGCATTAACACAAGCACATCAGTAATGCTGTGCACATTCACTGAATCTTCCTGTGACGCTGGAATCAAGGTCAGTTGCGTGAGCGCCCAATCCCCTGTAAGAAAGAAGAGACATTATTCATTGCGCTCGCTCCAATAATGCAGACACTCATTTCACTGTGCTCTCTCTCTCTACGCGGTGCATACTTACCAAAAGCCACTCTGCAAACGTACCTAACCACCAAGTCTCCAGTAGCGCTGAACCCGGACTCAAGATGCTAATACCACACAATTTCTCCTGCAAGGGAAGTGGAGAGACATTACCGGGCGCGCTCGAATTGAAGGCGCTGTGCAAACTTACCAGCAGCTAGCTTCTACACTCAGCGCTACTCACCCACAAAAATACCAGCAAACAAAGACAATACAGACAATTTTGGACACTCAACATTCTCCGCGCAACGTTCACTTGTGGGAAGGAATTTATAGCCAGTGAACAAACTGGCACCTTGAACTCTCGGCCTCGCTGTGAAGGCATAAAACAGGGTTTGGCATCTGAACTCAGCCTACAGACATTGGCACCAATCACATGAGTAAATCGTGCCCCTGCAAATGCAGGATGGAGTGCACACCCTACTTAAGTTCAAGGTAAGACCATAGGGGGACATCACAGCACACAGTAAAAAAAAGGGAAGGGCCCAGGTGAATCGGGTGATTTCAGGTCTGAGTGTACACCTTTTATTTGACAGGTATTCCTCCGGGTGAAACAGGGGAAGTGAAGACTCAGGGTCAAGAGAGGCTCGTCCATTGCTAATGCAGAGACACAGGTGAGTGTGACAGAACACGAAGCCATCCTCAATACCTCTGCCCGAGTGATGGAAACCTCCGAGGTAGACCAGCTTTCTCTATTGTTAGGTGAACTACGGGCGGAGGTTTATGCAGCCCGCTCAGAGACAAATGCCTTAAGGCACGAACTGGTAGTCAACAGGGACAAAACAGACGATTTGGCAAGACAGCTCCTACAGACCCAAGCTGGTCTAGAACCCTACCAGGTGGAGTTCCACAGAGGCAGCCTACCGTGGCACCTGTAGCCACCCGTTCAGGTATTGCTTCCAGGCAACATCCCTTTAGCACCCCCAGAACGCTTCTCTGGGGATCCAAAGAAATTTGGAGTGTTCATGAATCAATGACAGCTACATTTCATATGCAAACCAGACACCTTTCTGAACGACCAAGCTAAAGTAGCTTTTGTCCTCTCCTATTTAGGAGGGCACGAGGCGGACTGGTCTGTCCCGTTAGTGCTTAGGGACGACCCTTTACTGAGAAATTACCCAGGTTTTCAGCGTGAACTGGAAAAACTATTTGCCCATCGGACTCGAGGTCAGGCCCTGGATGATGAGCTACTCTCTCTGCGACAGGGTGGTCAGGATCTGTTACGCTCACCTGGTATCCACGGGGACGCCACCCAGCCGTAGGGACTCTGGTATCCTTCTCTGCGGTTCCCAGGTGTGACCAACAGGGAAGTTCTGCCTGGAATACAGGTGGGCAATGTTCAAGACTGGGCAATTGGGGTAAGCAACCCCCCACAACGCCGTATGCCCGCAGCCCCTCTGGACCTCGCCTCACCATGTTGTTAATTCAGGTGTGCTTTCCGTCCTGCCTTCTTGGCAGGGGCGCGTTGTCCTTTGTGGGCGAATGCGATCTAGTTACTTCACTGATGCCGGCCCGTTTTGAGTCTTTCAGGTAGGTCTTATTGCTGTTGTATATTGTTGTCATTCTTGCAAGCCTTTCTTGGTTTAAATGATGTCTTTTTCTCTTCCTTAGGTGCGCGGAAGTCCAATGTGATGCATTGGCTGAATTGGGTCTCACCAGTAATAGTGCCTAAACCCCCTCCCACACCCCCTGTGGTACCCAGACAGAATGGCACCACTTTGGAGGACTTCTGTGTAGAAGCCCGCCAAAAGTGGAACAAAGGGCTCAACCTTTGGTTTAGGAGTCACAGAGACGAACACAGACGCCATTTTTAAAAACTGAGTTCTGGCAGAAAATACCAACTGATAGATTTGTTTAAGACAAATAAACCGGTGGTATGTTAGAGAATAACAAGAAAAAGTATTAATCTCCAACAATGGTAAGAATCCCATAGGGTTATATTCGGGGTCGAATATAACAAGTAGTTTCCACTGCCACCAGCCAAAACTCGACGAGTGGGGACTGGACAGTGCCCCCTCGAATAACAGACCCGGGAGTAATCGAATTACCCCTACTAGTACGTCCACAATAGGATGGTTTGTACTAGTTCTGTTAGTAAATTTAGGTCTAGTAAAGCCAATGGTGACTTTACATGCCCGGGGAGACAGTAGTCAGTCCCCGGGTATGGAGTCTATGGTGGGGATCCTCTAGGACGCCCCAGTGTTACGGCACGGAGGGTGCGGTGTAACACACATAGCAAAACATATGAGACCCTATGGAGTAAAAGACCCCATAGCCCATAGAACACATTGACATTCAAAGGAATTACACACATTCATGTCCAAGATTGGGAGAAAAAGTGTCTCACTCTTGGCAGGATGGAAAAAACAAACTCCAGAAATCCAGCAAAGCTGCTGGGGGACTCACTAGGTTAGGAAATTCAGCCTAAACAGAGAATTCTCCCTAACATTCGGCACAATTCGTTATGTTGTAAAAGTGTCTAATGTCTTGTTTCTTCCTTTTTTGCAGATACGGCGGTCCAGGAGACGCGCTGATCCAGGAGCTGTGGGCAGCTAACAATGAAATTACAGGTAAGCTGCTGCTGTTAACGATGTCCTTTTGTCTCCTTACAGATGCTGTTCTTCCGAGGTTCGCAGGTACAGCTGAACACGATGAGCGTCACATTGTAGGATTGCAAAGTAACACGAAGTGTATTATCCAAGTCGGGTGTGGTTTAAATAGCTTCAAGAAAGTAGTCCAGGTAAAGTAGTTCCTAAGCTACCACACCCAAAACACTATACCGCATAGCTTGGTTCCAAGGAGCCAAGCTATGTGGATGCCTCCATGTTGGCTGGCACATGAAATAAAGTAGTTCCCTAAACACAAGTCTTTATTAAGTATGAGCCTGGCGCCAAAGGCGCCAGGACTGGCCCAAAGCTGGCCTAGGCAAAGGATGCCTAAGTTTGTTGGAGACCCGAGCCAAGACCCTTCCTGGCCCATGTGCTTGCCAGGGGGGTTTCAGGATGTGGGTCATGACAGGATCTTATCTCATATGTCGCCACATTCAATCGCTTAATAGCCGAATCAGGTTTGCCAGAGGAGAAACGAATAACGTTATTTTATCGAGGAGTGAGAGGAGAATTAAAAGATGTCTTGGCGCAAGTAGTTAATCCTCCCAAAGATTGCAATGAATACATCGACCTAACTATGCAACTAGACCACCGGTTACAGGATCGCAAGGCCGACCAAACCAGATCAGATCATAGACCAGTGTATGTACGACCAAAGGAAGCGTCCCATCGACAGGCCTCAGAAATAGACTCAGAGCTAATGCAATTGGGTGTTCTCAGGTGACCACTCACCAAGGCGGAGAGAGAACGGAGGCGTCAGGAAAAACTTTGCTTATATTGCTGCCAATCTGGTCACTTCCTACGGAACTGCATGATTAAACCCCCACTGAAGACAATAGGGGTACTAGATAACACAGGGGAAGACACAGTTGCGGTAGCGGAAAACTCCAACACCCCGCAGATGTAGAGGTCGGTCTGTCGAGCCAGGAACGGAACACTCAGATCTCACATTTCAGTATTCCTGTGGTTTTGGTAGACCCTTCACTGCCCACCCGAATGCATGCCCTCAAGGCTTTCATAGACAGTGGGCCTATTGGGAACTACCTGGACATAAACACTGCAAAGAGTTTGGGATTAGCATTCAACCGTAAGGACACAGCAGAAAGCGTGACAGCTGTTGATGGCAGACAACTCCTTCGGGACCAGTAACACAGTGTACTTCCACCATCACCTTAATCTGCCAAGATGGCCACAGAGAAAGTATTAGATTCGACCTTATCGCTGCACCCCAATTCCAACTGATTCTTGGGATACCGTGGCTAGAGACGCACAACCCAAAGATAGATTGGCAAGCTCGAACCTTACTCTTTTCCACGGAATGCGCATCTTGTTATGACATCAAAGGGATCAAAGGAAGCCCATTGTTAGCTTCACAGGAAAAGATAGCAGGTTTAGGCTTGGTGGGCACTTTACCAGAGTAATACCAGGAGTTCCAGGATGTGTTCGCGAAGGAGCAATCTAAAACACTACCACCACATCGAGTTTACAACTGCCAGATTGACCTGCAACCAGGGGCACAAGTACCGTGCAGCCACATTTATGCATTAACCGAGGAAGAAAACACTCAACTACGGACCTACTTGGATCAATACCTGGCCAATGGCTTCATTCGACCATCTAAGTCACCAGCCGCCTCCCCACTCTTCTTCGTACTGAAGAAAGAGGGGGACTTAAGAACGTGTACTGATTACCGGGCACTAAATCAAGTCACCACAAAAAATAAGTACCCGTTACCTCTGATACCAGTACTCATAGACCAGGTGAGACAAGCAAAGATTTTCACCAGCTAGACTTACGCGGCGCATATCACCTGGTACGTATGAAGAAAGGGGACGAGTAGAAGACTGCGTTCCGTACCCGCTATGGCTTGTACGAATACCAGGTCATGCCCTTTGGGCTTTTCAATGTCCCGGCTGCGTTCCAGCATTTTATGAATGATGTGTTACGGGAACTCCTCAATGTCTGCGCAGTCGTCTACATCGATGACATTTTGATCTACTCCACCACTCCCCAAGAGCTCGTAACCCACGTGTGAGCTGTACTCCGCAAACTGTATGAAAACCAACTGTACGCAAAGCTAGAAAAATGCTTCTTCCACGTCACCGAGGTGGAGTTTCTGGGATATGTACTGACACCGCAGGGGATCAAGATGGACAATAGAAAAGTGGAGGCAATCCTCACTTGTTCCTCACCCACCTCTGTAAAGGGAGTACAGCATTTCCTAGGGTTTGCAAACTTTTATCGACACTTCATACCAGGATTCTCTCATATTGTACATCCAATAACGTCCTTGCTGCCCAAACACCTAAAGTTCTAATGACACCAGCGGCGGAAGAAGCTTTCCGAGCTCTCAAGGAAAAATTCACCTCAGCCCCAATTCTGCAGCACCCACAGCCCGATTTACCGTACATCGTGGAAACGGACGCTTCAAGCATTGCCATGGGGGCTGTATTTTCTCAACAAAATCCTGAAACCGGATGCCTTCACCACAGTACCTTTTGGTCAAGGACATTTTCCCCATCAGAATTAAACTATGCAATTTCTGAGAAAGAACTCCTAGCAATCAAAAGTGCACTGTGTGAATGGCAACATTACTTACTAGGAGCAAAACACACCATCACATTAATAACAGATCATCAGAACTTGCAATACTTATGCTCAGCAAAAGCTCGGTCTTCTAGGCAGCTCCGTTGGGACCTATCCTTAATGGAATATGACTTTGTAATCACCTAACGCCCCGGAGTTAAGAACGGGAAAGCGGATGCGTTATCCCGCATTGGCACAGGAGAGGAAGTCTACAATGCCCCTAACCCAGTGTAGATCATACCCAGCCATAAAATTCTCGGCCTCTGCATCGGCCCATCTCCGTTAAATACTCTGCAGGAAACAATAAAAGAAAATATGTCTGAAGAAGACCTACTGGCTTGGGACACGAAGGGAGATCAGTTCACCATTCAAGACAAAATACCATACTACCAAAAACACCTCTACGTTCCAACTAAGGATCTGCAACAAGCAATCATATCAAACTACCATGACTCACCGTTAGAAGCCCATCTCGGTATAGCCAAAACCATGAAGAAAGTAAGCAAATCTTATTGGTGGCCAACTTGGCGAGAAGATATTGCCACCTACTTAGGCACCTATGAGGTGTGTGCACAATAAAAAACATCCAGGCAAACCAGCCGGCCTCCTTCAGCCTATGACCATTCCGCCAGTGCCCTGGCACACAGTATCAATGGACTTCATCACTGATCTAGCTCCTAACTCAGGTAATAATACCATCCTCGTAATAGTGGACCTCTTCTCCAAAATGGCCCATTTCATATCTCTAAAAGGTATTCCCTCAGCTCAGACCCTGGTGCAGGTTTTTCTAGACCAAATTGTCAAGTTACATGGATTCCCTACCATAATCGTTTCTGACAGAGGCAGCCAATTTGTATGTCGTTTTTGGAAAAAATGTTGTGCCCTGGCAAGAGTATAAGTCTGTCTGTCTTCTAGGCACCACCCTCAAATGGACGGCCAAACCGAGCGCATGAACCAGACCATGGAAGAGTATTTGCACTGTCTATTACACCAAACAAGCCAAAGCTGGACAGAAATTCTATGGATGGCAGAGTATGCCTACAAGAACTCAACACATTCATCAACCCAAGCAACACACTTCTTTACTATATATGGTTGAAACCCCAGAACGTTGGTCTACAATCCACCAGAAAAGATTGAAATGCCTGCAGTAAAGAATCTACATGCCAGCATCATGAAAGCAGCCAGAGAAGTCAGCAGGAACCTACAGCAAGCCAAAGAAAAACAGAAAAGAAACGCTGATCGCCATCGACGAAAAGCCCCAGATTATCAAGTGGGAGACTCGGTCTGGCTGGCAACTAGACACATTGCTTTAAAGGGTCACAAGAAATTTCAGCCTAGATACATCGGCCCGTATACAATAGAAAAAGTAATTAATCCAGCAGCCATGAGACTAGCGTTACCTCAACATATGCGTATACATCCCGTAATTCACGTGTCACTATTAAAACCAGCACACCCAGGAACCCAAACTTCCACACCTCCCGCACCTATACAAGTGGGTGAAAAAGAACCAGAATATGAAGTAAAGAACATATTAGATTCCAAACAAGTACGAAAGACCCTGTATTATTTGATTGACTGGAAGGGGTATAGACCCCAGGAAAGATCATGGGAACCCAGTGCACACATGCATGCTCCGCGATTGGAGCGAAAATTCCATCAGGGCCATCCTGAGAAACCAAAGCCCTCATACACAACATTGGGAGGGGTCTTGAGGGGGAAGACTGCCATGGGTACCAGGCAGGTAGTTGGGGCAAGCTGGGTGGAGGCTTGGCAGGCCTGGCATAGGCACACAAAGAACCCATAACAAATCCCTCCTTTCATTCCTTCCTAGTGTTTGTAGTAACTTCCTGGTTACCACTTCCTGTTGCCAAACAGGAAGTGCATGATAACTCATGAGCTCTCTAGTATTTGGCTGTGGCTGGCTATATAAGCCACACCCAAGATTCTTCCAGTGGTTCGTGTTGCTTACTGAGAGCTGTATCAGCAACACACTTGCCGTGCTCTGGATCAGCTAGCATCTGCTTACCTGTACCGAATCATCCTGTTTCTGCTTACCTGCTCCGGATCATCCTGCTTCTGCTTATCTACTCCAGATCATCCTGTTTCTGCTTACCTGCTCCGGATCATCCTGCTTCTGCTTACCTGATCCGGATCATCCTACTTCTGCCTACCTGCTCCGGATCATCCTACTTCTGCTTACCCGCTCCAGATCATTCAGCTTCGGCTTACCTGGTTCTTACTCCATGCCGCAGCTATCTCCAGTCAAAAGGGGACTTCTACACCGGCACCTTTAAGAACAAACAAGAACAGCGTTAACACGCGCACATCAGTAACGCTGCGCATATTCACTGAATCTTCCTGTGACGCTGGAATCAAGGTCAGTTGCATGAGCGCACAATCCCCTGTAAGAAAGAAGAGAAATTATTCATTTTGCTTGCTCCAATAATGCAGACACTCATTTCACTGTGCTCTCTCTCTCTACGCGGTGCATACTTACCAAAAGCCTCCGTGCAAACTTACCTAACCACCAAGTTTCCAGTAGCGCTGAACCCGGACTCGAGACGCTAATACCACACAATTTCTCCTGCAAGGGAAGGGGAGATACATTACCGGGCGCGCTCGAATTGAAGGCGCTGCGCAAACCTATCAGCAGCTAGCTTCTACACTCAGCGCTACTCACCCACAAAAATACCAGCAAACAAAGACAATACAGACAATTTTGGACACTCAACATTCTCCGCGCAACATTCACTTGTGGGAAGGAATTTCTAGCCAGTGAAGAAACTGGCGCCTTGAACTTTCGGC
Source organism: Ambystoma mexicanum (assembly GCF_040938575.1). Taxonomy (NCBI): domain Eukaryota; kingdom Metazoa; phylum Chordata; class Amphibia; order Caudata; family Ambystomatidae; genus Ambystoma; species Ambystoma mexicanum. Next base: position 1,053,018,749 of record NC_090941.1, read on the forward strand.
CTCGCTGTGAAGGCATAAAACAGCGTTTGGCATCTGAACTCAGCCTACAGACATTGGCACCAATCACATGAGTGAAACGCACCCCTGCAAATGCAGGATGGAGTGCACACCCTACTAAAGATCAAGGTAAGCCCATTGGGGGACATCACAGCACACAGTAAAGAGAAGGGAAGGGACCAGGGGAATTGGGTGAATTCAGGTATACACCTTGTATTTAACCGGTATTTCTCCGGGTAAACAGGGGAAGTGAAGACTCGGGGTCAAGGGAGGCTCGTCCATCGCTCCTGCAGAGACACAGGTGAGTGTGACAGGAGCACCTAGAAGATAAAGACGGGACCTCAAATAGTAGCAGCTCTGAGTCTGAGGGCGAATGGACTCAGGTAAAGCAGCAAAAGAAGGCTAACAAGCAAGAGAGCTCTGGTGAAAGACCCCATTAAACAGATTAAAGCTATTAGGAGTATCATGACTTTGTACCACAAGAATGCCAAATATTCTGTCTGGGAGCATCTGAAGCTATATGAACAGCTAATGATCTCTTTTGACATCAAAAATAATCAGAATTGCATAGAGTTCGCCGAATGGATGTTTTCTCCAGAGTACTCCAGCTTCCTTGCTGGGCTGGAAGACCAGACCCATTCATGGTGGTCCACCTACAAGGTGGCCATCTTGAAGCACTTCTCCACACATTGAAACCCCCAGGAGGCCTGCAGAGTGGCCTACAATTTGCAGCGTGGAGAGGATCAGTCCCCAAGAGAATTTGTGCAGGAGCTAAAACTTGCATTTGCACAAACCACTAGGCGAGTTTGCATGAATAGTAGGGAATTTATAAATACCTATTTTCATGCACTCCCAAAATATATTATGACACAACTGGTAAGAGATTTCTATGATGACAGTACCCTGGACTGGGTAATAGAGCAGGCTACCCAGATCTATGATGTCAAAAACCTGTGGAAAACAAAAATACATCTAAAAACTGCAAACCAACCAACACCCTGCTGCCGCCAAACTGGCAGAGGTGAAGGTTGCTCCCATTTGGACCTAGAAATGGGGGGGCCTAAAAATACACCTTCCCAAAACCAACCCAATCAGAGGCAAAGAAGACCCTCTGATCAATCCCAAGCAGGTGGTAGTCAGGCAGGGTACCCCACCAATGTGCCACCTATCTCTGCCAATTACATCAGCCCTAGGTACAAGGGCAACAGACCCATCTTGGGGTACGAGTGGACTCCCCCGGCCCAAGGCGGGGGATCCAACCAGGTGAGTATTGCCCCAGGAAACTTCCCTCCTAACTTAACTCAGGAGAGCAGAAACCTTCTAAATTCTGGGTTAAGATTTTTCCCTAGGTACCCTGAAAACCCCAACATGCAGGACAATCCTCCTTACTCTCCCTGTTTTCAGGAGTCCAGACTATCAAATCCGTGAGAGGGGAGGCCAAGGGTTTATAGTTACATGGGGAATCTCCAGTACCCAGCGTACTCCGGGAGAAGGGATAGTTATCCATCCCGAGAACAGCCTAGATTTGATCCAAGACCCCCGTACCAGCCGGAGTGGGTGTCCCATCTGGAGCACCAGGTCCAGAACTTAACTCAGGATCTAATTCGCATGTTGAGGGCTCATCAGAACCCTCAGATGAACATGGTGGCTCAGAACCCCTCAAACTAAGGGTCTGGCACCCCGGAACAAGGATGGGGAGAGACCCCCAATAACCAACAGGTTCCAAAGGAGGAGGCACGGGAGGAAGACGGGTGCAAAGCCCTAGAGGAAGTTTCCTTCCTCACTCATGAAAAGCCTGTAGTCACCCCAGAGCCGGAACTAAAATCTCCTGCCCATGAAAATCTGCAACCCAGGTTGGGTAGGGGAAACAGAGAAACCAAAAAGCCCAATTTCATGGAGGAAGTCAGTGTCCTCCAGTTTGAAGGGGAAGAATCCTTGGAGGATTCTGGGAAGAAAGTCTTCTTCTTCAGGGATGGGGGAATTCCTCCCAAAGAAAAATGGGTCCCAAGAGACCAGAACTCAAACTGGGTAGGTGTGGGGACTGATTCAGAATCACCCATCCTTGAACCCCAGAAGTGTTAGCCAGAGAACCTAATGATAAAGGAGGGATCCTCCCCAAAAACCAATTCTGGTGACTACCTCCAAGAAGGGTGGGGGTGGGGCTGCCCAGAACCAGAGGAAAAAGGGGATTCCGAAATCCCACTTCTTTCAGGATGCCAAATTTTCTTCACAGATTCCCAGACTCCGACATAGAAAACTGCCTAAAAAACCACAGTGTCAGAGTCCAAAATAAAGAAATTAACCACCCAGCTTGCCCAAAATGCCAATTTCTTTTGCCCATTGGAGGAGAAAGAAGGGAGGTTCTATGCCCCCATCCGGGTGCAAGGACAATGTGCATTTTTAGCACTGGTGGACACTGGATCCCAAGCCACTCTTCTGTCCAAAAGGGATAGACACCAGATCCCTCTCACCCCTCTTCCTGGGCAACTCCAGAACTTTGACAGGAATACAATTTCCATCAAGGGGACTGCAGATCTGTAAATTAAAATGGGTGACATAAGGTGAAGCACCCAGTCATAGTCGTGACTCCAGAGGGAACCCACTGTCTCTTAGGGAATGACATCCTTCGCAGGTTGTCTCGCATAATAGACTGTGTGAACAAGGTACTCTGGACTCAGGCTAACTGGCCAATAAAATAAAACAAAGCATCAACTAAGTCAGTTTAAAGGGCACATGCTAAATGGCTGAACAAAAACCTGACCAGATTGAGTTTAATTTCCAAAATGATCAAATACCTGACGTTACAGTAATTGCTGTAGGACAACAAACTGGTGAGGGGAACTCCTCTCCATTCTTGAAAATCAACCTTGCTTCCAGTTTCAAGTGGCATTCCACACTGGAAGGAATACCTTGAAATTGTATACGAATCCCCAATCTGAAAATCCAAATCCTGTAATCAAAGGTGATGAAAAACCAATTCAAAGCCTGACTGAGATTCAGAAGAAGGGGGAACAGCAGTTCCTCCCCATTCTGTTAAATAAGGGGAGGGAGTTTGTTCTCACCAGAGTTGGCCTGAATAGTGAAGAAAGCTTCATCAGAGAAGCGTTATTCAGGAAACTCCCAAAAGACCAGACCCTTCCCACTGTTGAGTCAGTTTATCAGTGGGTATGGGGCCTGGAAATTCCCTGTTCCAAAATATCTTCTACTTAGCAGTTGTATGCTAAAAATGTCTATCCCTGGTAAATGCATAGAGCATGATTGTTGGTTCGTGCAAGGTGTTCCCTCTGCCTTTTACTTAGGCAGTAACATTCTCAACCGACTCAAAATCAATTTGGATCCCAGTAATTGCCAAGCCCGGTCCAAATTGGATGGTAACCCCCAGGGCGCTAGCAATCCTAATGAAAGCCTTCCGGTAAGCCCCATTGCTACCATAGGCAGTTGAAATTCAAAAGGGGAGAGGAGGTCATCATCCTAGGCCTGGCCCTACAGGATCCGCATCCCCAAAGGAGAGCTGTCAGAAGAGAAGTGGGTCCACATCAATCAGTTCGAAAGTTGTCACCCCAGACACTTTGCAGATGATTGATGAGCCAAACTAAATTCAAACAGAGGAACCATCTGAAGAATGAGAAGAAAGTAAAAAGAAAAATCAAAAGGAAACATGTAGGTCCACAGGTATATCTATCTAACAGGGAGTACTTTTTTATTATTGTTATTGGAAACATGAAAATAAGTGTGTTTTTAAAAAAAAGTCCAATAATGTCCTTGACTTTTTGAGTAATTTGTCTGATGATATTGTTCAAATACCACAGAAAATTGTAACTGTATGCATTGTTCCGCTGTTGTAATTCTTCCGGGAAGATTGCCAGTTAAATATCCTAAAACCTGTTTTTATCTATCTCCTATTAGATTATTAACTTCATTACCTCCTAGACTGGTGAGGACCTCCCCGGGGACTTGGAAAGGGAAGGAAGGAAAGGGGGTGCCGCTCCATACTCTCCAACCAAAAGACGAAAGGAGATTTTGGCGGGCCACTCCCTGATGATAGAAGAACTCCACCAGATGACCCCACTTTGCCCTACTCTCCCCCAACTAGAAGTCCCGGGAAAGCAGGGGGAGGATTATGTGGGTACATTTACCAGCCCCAACAGAAATCCTCTGCATCACAAAAATACAGTTCAACAGCTAAAAGAAATGGCTGTGCTGTGTCTGCTTAATACATATGGGGTGAGAGTTAAACACAGCCACCCCAAGAATGGCTGCATGTTGTTGCTCGCTACGTGAATCCAGAGAAAATAACTTAAAGGCAGAATGGCCTTGCGGTTCCTTTCTGTCATTGAAATATTGAAAGCTGCACCAGAAAAATGACTTGCATTCCAGATAACATGGTACTGGAGTCTCTTTTGATATTAAACGGCACATAATTTGTTCCATTCATCACAGCCCTGCCTGTGTATTGTATTTGAATACCATGAAATCAGACTAGCTCTGTAGAACCGCATTGTTTTCATCAAATCAAGTTCACGAGGAGCAGGGAATCTGCATCAAATCTGCACTGCTCAGAGTTCATTTTACAACAAACTAACACACACAAGGAACTTCAAAGGAAAGATGCTTTCACTTTCCGTGTGTCAATTACCAAGAAAACGATTTGCAAGCATATTTCTGTGCTCAGAAATTGACCTGATCTGTAAAAGCCTTACAGAAAATGAATGCCCAAGAAAACATGTTTTTTGAAATGAACATGAGCTAAGAAGCACACTTTTAAGCCCGCTTTTGCAAAGCAGTGAAATGACACTTTGAAAACTAAATGTGAAAGAATGCCATTACTCGCACAGGAACAGTATTATATGTGTGGGGATGGGGTTTGTTTTAAAAGTTGTATATTATATTTATTTTTAAAAAAACTTGGTTTCTGTGAAAGAAAGCGAGCAAAAAAATGTTTGAAAACAGCTGAACCATTTTGGCAAGGCAGGCACTTCAAAGGTACCAGCCCCCATGTGAAAGGAAGCACCTCCACAAATATGAAAAGGCCAAAGTGTGGAAATGTGTGTCCTCGCCAAACTGGCTGTCATTTCTACAGCAAGGGACAATGGACCCAGAGAACTAGCACTGTCACAAAGAAGTGTGTATTCCTTTGACAGCCTTCCTCAGCTTCAACTGCCTGGGATCAAAGGGCGCCATGATAACCCTGTTGTGCAGACTGGCACAGAGGGGGCAAGTTGGCTCTGGAGATTTGAAGGACCCCCCCATACAGTGACAAATGCCCACCATAGACTTTAGAGAACTTTTAATATTAAGACATTGATTTCAATACCCGGAATAAGCAGTAAGGTAGTATTATGACAGTTTTCATGTGAATGTTAGACACACAGAATGAGACTAGGTGTGTCTTTGTAGTCCATGGTGAACTTGAATGACAGAAAAATTGTATTTCGGCGTGAATCATAAGGGGTGCAGACATGAAACTTGATTAAAATTTGCCAAATGATAGTATGCATATGTGGAACCATTTGTCGAATTTTAGGTGTTTTGCTTCTAATAAAAACAGCAAAATTGTGCCTAATGGGATCTGCCTATCTGATTTTTGTGATGGTGATTATTGCAGATATAAAGTTATATTCCATTTTCCTTTTTGTGAAAATTTAGGCTTGTGGGACAAAAGGAGTCATAAAATGCATACACCTAAGGGGAGGTAACTTCCTTCAATCCAATCAGCTCATAGGGAGGTGGTGACATTCATAGCCTGGCCTAACCTACTCAAGAAGTATGTCCAGATTACTTCTCTGATGTATCCTGGCTATATAAGAGGAAGGCAGAGAGGCATAGGGGGATTCAACATTCAAAATTCACCCTACAAGATTCCAAGATGCCAGAATCAGGTCCAGAGGTAGCTGACCCAGATCCAGCAAGGAACACCTATCCAGAACCACCTATCCAGAACCTCCTATCTAGAACCACCTATCCAGAAACAGATTTTTCCCAATAATTCAGGGAAAAAGCAGGAAAGGCTACTGATTCCTTTGGGAGAATCCAGCAACCAGACCATTGCCCAGCTGTTCCCATAAAGGAGAGCCCAGCCGTTGCCCAGTGACCAGATCCTTGCCTTGCTGTCCAGAGACCCAGGTAGCTGTCCAAATTACCCAACTCAAGTGCATTATGTAAGTATCACTACCCCAATTCCAAAAATGGCATACACCCTTCTGTTACTTTGCATTCTGTCCAAATCCTATAAAAATCCTATAAGAACCCTAGTAATTCCCCAAATTGTCTGCATCCTCTGTTCATCGTGGCCTTAGAAGAATCTGTGTTAGTCTATACGTGTTAGCGTAATTCCATTCAAACGATTTCAGCTATTTGTATAAGTCCTTAGTACCATTTTTGAGATGCATGTATTAATTCCCCTACAAAGGATGTGCGCGGCACGTGTTGGTTAATATTACAAATTAACCCCTTGCATGCAGTGTCTTTATTTAATAATCTAGCCATTAAACTATAGTCTCAGCAGAACCTGTCAATTTACAACCAAAACCGATTTTGCCCGTGAAATTGTTTTCTTTAAAAAAATCTGTTTTACATTTCCTACAGAGAAACCCTACTGTCACCCCAATCTTGCACTTTATTGCCCTATCTGCAATGTGCCTTTGTTCCCGAGTATAAGAACCGATTTCCGATTTTGACTGTAGCATAATTCCTTAGCTGTTAGCTTCTTTTAAGACTGTGAAGAATAAGAAAATGCAATTCTGTCACGTGTGATTTTTGCTGCATTGTTTCCTTCCCAAAGTTGTTTATTCTCACCTGTGTTCACGTTGTTTAGTTCCATGCCCAGTAGCTTGTAAGCTTCCTTGCCTCTTTAGTACAGCCACACGAATTCCCATCCTATTTCTTCAACCGCAAATGTAAACTAACCTTTAAGTATCCAGTGAGCTCTGAGTGTGCAATTTCGCTAATTTTTCAAGGTTTTAATTTTTGTTTTGGCCTCCTATTCTGGGATGGTAGGTCGAATTTCAAAACTGATTTGTCCCTCTTATTTCGGATTCCTTGCTACTCCCTTCCATCCATAGAGAACTTGGTCAGCAGGTGTTTGGGGGAGTGTTGCAGGGAGAGTGCATAACAGTTGTGCCATCTATAAGTATGAAAAAAAGTGATATTGCTTCTATCTCCATTTAAAGCTCATGTATGTGATGTCAGAAACTTACATTAATTGTATTATAGCATTTTGCTGTATATTATCTCCCCACTGATCATTGCTGCCCTACATTTGATTGCATTTGAATTTTAAAAATAAACACATATTTCATTATTACACACCGGCCGGGTTCATGGTCTATTTGTGACATGGGGTGTTTGTCAAGGGGGGTGGGAGACGGGTTGGGTGCCATCTCAATGCAGAATCCAAAATACATAAAGTTAAAAGCGTGTTTATTGTGCGCCACATCCCTTGCCAGTGGAAAGAGTCCTGGTCTGGAGTATGCTGTGTCGTAAATTCCATTTCAAGGCTGTAATCATATCTTCTAATCTTAATAGACAGGATATTCTTATAAATGCAATACATTGGCCACCCCAAATTTCATCTAAGTGCAACACATTACCCACCACCACAAATTCACCACATGAAAACACTGGCTGGCCTCAAAGTTCCTCCCCATATGAGACACTGGCCACCTTCATGACCCTGAGTGCAATACCATGGCCACTTTCGCAGTTGTTATAGTGTCACATCATAGCTAAACCTCACAGTAGTTCCAAGTGCCATACACAGCCTACCCCCTGGATCCTTCTGAGTACAATATATTGGCTAACAAGATAATGCACAGTGTAGGCCAAACTCAGGTTAGACGCAGGTAATAGTAATGAGGAGGGCCATAGTTTTACCAGAGCACAGTAATGGCAGTACTCCCCACCCCCATACCACCTTACCTGGATGTAGCTGTAGGTTGTCCTGCCGGGCGTCCAAGGGTGAACAGGGGAAAACAAGGAATGGGAGCTGCCCAAAAGGGAGCTGTCCTTTGCCTTTGGCCCTTGGCCGGCTGCATAGGCAAGGCTTCCCCGAGAGGCATGCTGAAGAGGGTTTCTATGATCACATGACCGGATCACAGACCAATGTCGATGGAAGGGTGGCGGGCGGTGGTGCTACCGAGGAGGACTTGGGAGGGACAAGGAAGCAGTAGAGGGGAGCAGGAAAGGACTGAAAATTTAAAAAGAGGTGAAATGGAGCCTATGTTGCAGACCTGGGGACTGAGGGGCCAGTGACCTACCAGGGGGATCTACCCCTGCCGGTGCGGTGCTGGGGAATTCGATTTGGGTGCAGTGAATAGTCTTGGCATGGACATCAAGCTGGTGTTGAGTCGGGTTGAATGTGATAGCTTTGAGCGGTTCAAGGGTGGGGATCGGCAATGCAGAATCGGTTCAGTATTAAGCCAGTTTGAGGCAACTGATAAATTCTGGGTAGGCTCGATGCATGGTGATCCAGTGGATTGAGTCAGAGGTTGGCTATGGTTTGAAGCTGTGGTTATGATGTTCCAGTGTACAGTTCGAAGAAGCAGCAGTTTGAGGTTGAGCAGGGTCGAGTCGTTCAGTAACTGTTGGTGTGAGTTGACAAATGGTACTCCAGCGGTTCGAATCAGGTCCAGCAATGCACAAGCAGTTGATTGGCTCTCCGACGAGCTGGTTCAAAGATGAAAGAATGATTGCTCAAAGGATTGGTTGAGTGCCAAAAGCAGCACCAGTGAATCCTAAGGTAAGAAGTGCTCCAGACCCGGTTCAAAGTCAGTTTGGCTGCATGCTTCACCACAAAGCGTTGCTGTGAAGCAGTTTGGTTGGCAGAGGTGCAGGTCTTGTCCCAACAGCAGGCCATCCTCAATGTTTGCTGGGGATGGGTAGCAAGCAGAGTTTGCCTCTACTTTAGCCACTCAGTCTTCGCCTCATTGGTGGAGGGCTTTGGAAAGTCAACTCTCCCAACAGAGGTCCAATGAATTATTTCTCAGGTGTTTTTTCCAAAGTGAATCATAGAAGGAGTGGAAGACTCCTACTTTTAAAGTTAAAAGCCAACAGGTGATTGGAATAAAGCAAGCCTGCTATAGGGGTCCAACCCCTGTCCTTGGAACAGTTGGACCTTGCCTTCTGACATCAGACCCAAGATGTTTTGTGTGAAAGGAAGTGGAAGGGACAGGAAGGGAGATATAAAGAGATAGCCAGATAGTGTAATCTTCCTCCAGCTGGTTTTAGCTCCTGCTGTCTACACTAACTCCAGCTCCGCCTTTGTCAAATCCTAATTTGATACACAGCACCCTGGTGTCAGGCTTTTCCTTTCTGGGATGGATGTGGCCTTTGATTCATATTTCCCAGACCTGCTGCTGCTGGAAGGCTGGCTCACTGGAGAAGGTGTTACCCGCTCTCACAAAGGAACAAAAAGAGAGGCAAAGCCATCCAGTCTCTTTCCGGTTCACTTGGCAGGGCCATGCTCTCTAACCAGAATACACATAACCATTTCCTAGATGAGCCGAGCTCAGTGTTGACACATACATGAAGTCAAAGAGATGTGACTGTTATATGGATGAGATATGCTAACTACCTGTTACGCTCACCTGGCTCCCACAGAGGCGTTGATCGGAACTGGACAGCTGCGGTCTCCACCAATGTGACGGACTGGACTGACTGGACTGGCCCACCTAGCTTCGTTTGCTTGGCCCGTAGGAATATACTTCTGCAAATGGAGAAAGGGAATTAACCACCTGTGGAGTTGAGCGTAAATCCCCCCACCTCCGCTGTTCTCCCCACAGATCGCCTTTGATGTCCCCTCTTATAGTCTCACCTGATGGTTTGAAAAGATGAGCTCTCCATCCTGCATTGAGCGCAGGGGCGCATTGATAACCAGTTGCTTCACTGGCTCGAAGGAATTGATGAGTTCCAGAACAATATTGACTCCGATATTTCCAGCAAGACGCCGTAAGTACAAAGTTCGTAAGAGTTCAAATGCCTGACTTTCACTCTTGTCCGATTCCTTGCAGGTTGCAGCTGGACCCTAATGAAGAGTTCCTCGTGGCAACCGGTAGTATTCTGGTAAGGATTTGTATTTTCCAACACAGTTCGATAAAATAGTCGATATGTAACCTGTTGCTTTCTCCCTTATTCAGGCGCTGAGAGAAAGTATGAAGTCTTTGGGAATAATACCTCCGGCGGTAAAATCAGGTCAGTCTATTGTGGTGAGGAGGGTTCCCCTTGTTAGTCCCTTTGTTTCACCTTGCTTTCCTTTTGTTTCCCCTTAGGGGCCGGGGTTCGGCGAAGATGCAGTGGAAGCTGCACCGACTCGTGAAGAGGAATAGTACCCCCGGTGGTAAAATCAGGTAAGTCTATGGGGGGGTAACTAATATTCCTCTGTGTATTCCCTTAGCTCACCTTGCTGTTCTTGTCTTCCCTTTAGGTGCCGGAGTGCGGCGGGAACATGCAGGAGGATGCGGTGGAATGTGAAGACGCTGCGAAGGCCGGTGAGTCCAGCTTGAAGGCACGATGGATCGGGAATTCAGGTAAGGATTAAAGGTATTGTTCTTGTTATAACCTTTTCTCCTTCTTTCTCCCTTTTTCTAGGAGCTCCAAACTCGAGGCAGGCATGGCAGAAGGCTGGATGCAGACTTGCAGGCAGGGTGAGCGTTACGCTGCTGGATGCAGAATAACGTGAAGCGTGTGCTGCTCTTCGGGCGTGGTTTAAATAGCCTCCAAAGTAGTCCCAGGTAAGTATTCCTCCCCAGCCCCGCCCGAGTAAAAAATAGTCCCTAAGTAAAGTAGTCCCTTCCAAGCCTCTTTTGGCTTGGAGCTCTTGCAGCATGGTCTGCATCAGGTAAATTTGCAGCATGGTCTGCATCAGGTAAGTTTTAATCTATGAGCCTGGCGTCTATGGTGCCAGGACTGACTCTCCATGTGAGCCTGGCGACATAGGCGCCAGGACTGGACCCAAACAGCTCCAAGCAGGGATTGTTGGGCTTGCTTAGGATAACTTGATGCCTGCTTCCGGGGTTGCTGGACGTGGTCTGGGTCCCCGGGGGTAGGCATCATGACAGCACCCCCCCCAAGGCCCCTCCTAAAGTCGTTCTTTGCTGTGGTTTCGGTTTGTCTGGGAAATTTCGGTGGAATTCTTTCACCAATCGGGGTGCATGAACATGGTCACTAGGTTCCCATGACCTTTCCTGTGGTCCGTAACCTTTCCAGTCGATTAAATAAAAGAGTTTTGACTTTATCAGCTTGGAGTCCAGGATGTTCTTAACTTCAAATTCGGGTTCTCCGTCTACAAGGATAGGGTCTGGTGGCTTGGTTAGTCTTGTCCCTGGTTGCACTGGCTTCAAAAGTGACACATGAAAGACGGGGTGAATTCGCATATTAGCAGGTAAGTCCAACTTGACAGCCACCGGGTTGATAATGGCCTTAATAGAGTAAGGTCCCAAATATCTGGGGTTAAAGGTCCGTGTTCCCTTTAGAGGTATATGTTTTGTGGCTAACCATACTTGGTCGCCTATCTGGTATTGTGGAGTATCACTTCTATGCCGATCAGCGTCTTTCTTGTATTTTTCTTTCGCCTGTTTTAAATGTGTAGTTGCTTCCTTAAAGGCTTGTGTAATCATAGCGTGCAGATGGTCCACTGCGGGCATTTCTAAGTGTTGGGGTGAGTCAATGTCTGATGTTCGAGGATGGTGCCCATATAAGGTATAAAAGTGGCTTTGTCCAGTTCCAGAGTGTATTGAATTATTGTATGCATATTTGGTGATCCAAAGAATGTCTTTCCAATTACTCTCAGTCTGATGTAATATACAACGCAGGTATTGTTCGAGAGTCTGGTTGGTCCTCTCCGTTTGACCATCGGTCTGGGGGTGGTGACTGGCCGATAACCTCACATCGATTTGTGCCAATTGACAGCATTTTTTCCAAAAATGTGAAATGAATTGACTGCCCTGGTCAGAGACCATTATGGATGGAAATCCGTGTATGCGAACAATGTTTTTAAGGAACTCCTTGGCCAGGATTGAAGCTGAAGGTAATACTTTTAAAGGAATAAAGTGGGCCACCTTGGAAAAAAGATCCACAATAACTAGAATGGTGTTAAATCCATCGCATGGGGGTAGTTCAGTAATAAAGTCTAACGATAAGGTGTGCCATGGTGTAGGCGGAATGTCTAAACGTTGTAAGAGTCCAGCTGGTTTTTCTTTTGACTTTTGTTTTGGGTGCAAATGCCACAAGACATTACAAATGATTTAATATCCTTTTGCTAGGTGGGTCACCAGAATTGTCTTTTAATTTTAGCTTCTGTTTTTGCAATACCTGGGTGCCCCTCCATTAGGGTATCATGATAACGGGAAATGACTAGCTCTTGTAGTTGCTTGTGTGGCAGAAATAGCCGCCCTTGGTAATAAGGCAGATCATTGGTGACGGGCCTTTTTTTACCCAGTCCTGCAGGGCTGTAGGATCAAGGAGTTGCTAGATCTTTACCTGAATGTCCTCTAGTGTCTGTAGAGTAATCATGCCAAGAATTCTTAGTTCGGAAATTATAGGTACTGGTTCTGGGTTCACTTCTGCCTCTCCCATCCCTATTTGGGATAAGGCGTCTGCTTTACTATTCTTACAACCTGGTCGATAGGTTATTACGAAATCAAACTCGGCAAAGAACAATGCCCATCGGAGTTGACATGACGATTGGGCCTTGGCTGTCTTTAAATACTGTAAGTTCTGGTTATCGGTGATCACAGTAATGGTATGCCTGCCACCGATAAGATAGTGCCACCAAGCCTTGAAGGCGGATTTAATGGCTAATAACTCCTTGTCGGTAACCGCATAGTTTAACTCGGGTGCCGAGAACTTTCTGGACCAAAAGGCTACTGGATGAAGCTGGCCAGTTTCAGGGTCCTTTTGAGACAGGACAGCTCCCATGGCTAGACTGGATGCATCGGTTTCCACTATGTATGGAAGTTCAGGGCGCGGGTGCTTTAATACAGGTGCAGACGTGAATTTCACTTTCAGCTCTTGGAAGGCATTTTCAGCTTCTTCAGTCCACATAAAGCGTCTATTTTTTTGCAAGAGGTGTACACTATCCTTTGGCGTGAGGTTTGTAGAGAGGGTGGTCTGGTCAGCAGATCAGCCGGTCTGAGATAGAATTGACCACCTCATTTTATATTTAATAACAATCAAAAAGGCCAGGGCTTCTAATTCCTTGCCATATAGCAATCCTTCACAACAAGTGCAACCTACTTGTGAGGTTATAGAGATTCCCGATGTCCTGAAGGCCATAATCCAGCATCATATTGTTTAGACCCCACAAGGGTGCATCATAAATAAATATAAACATTCCAGTGTGGGTGTTGAAGATATCTAGGTGAATGCCTACCACGGCTCAAGAGCTCCGATATGTCACATAACTTTCTAAGATACATCTGCGATTTCGCATGCTGCCACTGATGAAGCAGCACACCATAACATTTAGGAAACATTTCTCTTTAGACAAATTCTCTCCATACTCAGGTTCTGCTTGTGTTTTTTTTTTTTTAACCTGTCCTGAATTTTTTTATTGGGAAGTGAAGTGGCACTATGATGGGCCAGGAGGGAGGGGCAACAGTGAAGGAACTACCTCCCAGTTTAACAAGACCCTACTCCAATATAATCAAATATAGTCTACCCATGTAGTACAGCATAAGGCATGATAAGCATTGCCATTTTTGCATAGATATTAGTAACCATAGGTAGAAGGGAAGGCCTGCGCAGTAAATGCGGAAATGTATGTACTAGGCCCAACATCACGAGACCACAGAAATCCCCAGCCATGCCCAAGCTCCCATGAGGACGGCCCACACCTCCAACCACCACAACGCCCATTCATTCTTCTAACAGTGTTGCAAGGATGTTTGAGAGGAATGTGCCCTACAAGACCGCGATCACAGACCGCTATCTGGTGTGTATGTTAACTCATACTGGCCAAAGCATTACCTGGCCCATCCCCAGGCACCACGGGATATAGCGCACACAACTGACTAAACCAAAGACATATGAATTTCAAGGCACCATGTGCCCTTTGACCACCAACCCCAAAGTAAAAAGTTCTGGGATGTTCAAAGAGGATGGACAGGGCGCCTCATTCAAAGGACAATCTTGTGATTTGTATTGTGAGGCACTGGGAGGGATAAATTATAGTTCAAAATGAGGGTGGTGAACTTGGAGCCAGATGGCACAGAGGGGAGTGAGTGAAATTTGTTTGTGAAGGTTAGAGTGCCCCAGAACCTCCTGTGTGTCCATGTTAAGGTCTGCCAAGTGCACAGAATTAGTGATAAAACAAGCTGTATAGTGGGAGTATAATTAATTTGTTTTCTGACCTTCAACGTGAGAAGAAAATTATCCATGCAGCATCCACATAATGGAAGATGGACGGTCTGGGCTGGGACCAATAGACTGGCAAAACATATGGATAAAAGTGGAACATGTATAGTTTTAGACAATGTTTTGCTTTATAAGATAAGGTCTTTGCTGTTGCTCTCATCTGCGTGTGATTTTAAACGTGTGAGATTAAATGCGTTATCCTTAAAAGATCGAATTGGGTCTTTCTTCCCTAGCGGGTTGTATTCTCTCTGGTGTGAGCACTCAGGGACGTGCCTTCAATTAGTGACCCTGACGGGCGCACTTGTTCAGACGAGAGATTGAGAAGAATGAGGACAGAAGGAGAGTTAGAGTCAAGATTTGAGAACAGGTTTTCACAGGTGTTCAGAGAAGCAGTTGCCGTGCCTCTGGATGCTCTAAAGACAGACTGATGGTCATGGAGACAACCAACAGATTTAGTATGGAGGGTAAGCTGAGAGATATTTACTTTCTCCAGGAGTTTGCCCAGGAAAGGAGTGATAAGGATTGGGTGGTAATTTGCCAGGATAGAAGGGTCAGCAGAGGGCTTTTTGAGCTGTCAGTGCACAAGAGAGTGCTTGAGAAAAGTGGGGAAAACATCAGTGGAGAAAGAGAGTTTGTTGAGGTTGGTCAAGTCTGGAGCAAGAAAAAAAATTCTGTACTTGATGGTTTTGGGAGGGCAAGGGTCAACCTGTTTGGAGGAGGCTTTTATGGACCGTACTTCTCTAGAGACCTCCTAAGGTGTGACAGGGGAGAGGGAGGAGAGAAGAGAACGGGTGCCTCAGGGGGGGCCGAAGAAAAGTGGGGGCAGGTGAAGGTGGTGTGGTGTAGGGGCGAGAGAGGACAGGATATCCTGTGTTTTTGCAGTGAAATGGGCAGCCAGGACTGAGCAAAGGGCCTGGGTGGATGCAGGAGAGGGTGAGGCTGCAGTAGGATTAGCCAGTTCCTTGAAGACTTTGAAGAGTTCAGCCGTGTTGTTAGATGCCGCTGAGTTGGGGCTTGAATATAGACTCTTTTCTTGAAACGGATGCCTTTGCCTTTGAAGAAGGAGGCAGGCAGTTTGTCAGAGGGTGCACCTGAAGATCCCAATTTCCGTTCCGCTGCTCTACACTTTTGTTTAAGGGCAGCCTGCTTGGAGTGGTACAAAGAGATGCACGTTTTGGAAGGCTTCAGACAGGGGCAAGAATGTCAAGAATGTTGGAGAAGGAGAGGTGAAAGTTTAAGAGGGCTGTGTCAGGGTAGGAGTCAGCCACAAGAGTAGACAGAGGATGAGAGTAGGTGCAGGCAAAGGCAGCCAATGCCACTCTTTTTTAATCTGAATTTATTTTTATTTTTACATTTGTATAGCATGCAAACAGCCCTTGGGCATCGAGGCGCTGTTACTTGTGAGCAGCTTACTTACTTGAGACATATAAATACAGGTTGGATACATACATTATACATTATAGGCAAGCAATATATATTGCAGGCAGGAGATGGTAACAGCATTGCATAGATGTAGAATATGATGATATTTAGATGAAGAGTAACATTTTGACTGCTTTGCGGAAAGCCATGTGCGAGTTTTCAACTCATAGGGGTGGTGGAAGGGCATTCCATTGCAGGGCTGCTAGGTAGGGGAAACTGGCGCCTCTTGCTCTGACTCGCTTGATTTTGGGCACTGTGAGCATGTTCGAGTAAGGAGTTCTGATGGCTGCACTAAGAGCGCTGTTTTGAATACCCTTCAGCTTCTCCATGTTTTTTGCTGACGTGCCCAGGAAGAGGGCATTACAGTAGTCGAGTCTTGAGCCTGTTATACCTCTTGCTATGGTAATGCATTTGTCCTTGGATAAGAAAGGTCTGGCTGCGTTTAAGAGCTTGGCGTGGGACGTCGCGGCAGAAGCAATGCATTGACTGGACTGGATCGATTTCAGTTCAGGTATACTCCAACAGATGAGATTTTGATGTTATCAATTGTGAAGTGGCTGAGTTGAGTATTGACACTATCAGGAGAAGCTCAGTCTTGTCACTGTTCAGGCACAGTCCGTTAACAGCCATCCAGGCTTGTATGGTGGTGTAGGTGGCATTGAGGGCTCTGGAATCAGAATCGTAGTAACCTATTAGTGGAAGGAGGACTTCAGTATTGCCCACGTAGTAAGTGTAGGAGATACCTAATGAGTCCAAGATGTGGAAGAGGGGTCATGTAAAAATATTCTAGAGGGTGGGAGAGATGCAGGACCCTTGTGGCACGCCGCATAGGCTGATGGTAGGTGAAGCGGAGGCTAGGTTGGTGAAGACTTGCATGGTCCTTCCTTGTAAGAAGAATGTGATCCAGGTGGTGGAATTTGGAGAGAAGTTGGCTGTTGAGGTCAGGTGGTGGCAGAGGTTATTGTGATTAATAAGATCAAATGCTGCAGAGAGGTCAAGGAGTAGGAGTAGAGAAGGTTTACCTGAGTCTCTTGCATCATCCATTCATCCATTTCTAAGGTCGAGTAGGGATGTTTCAGTACCGTGCCCCAGACGGAACCCAGATTGATGCAGCACTAGGCGTTTGTTTTCCTCAATGAATTGTTGCACTTGTAAATAAGCTGCTTCGTCTAGAATTTTCAGCAGGAATGGGACAGTGGTTATGGGCCTGTAGTTGATAGGTGACATGGGGGCCAATGTGTTTTTTTTTTTTGGGAAGAGGTCTGACCCAGGCTTGTTTGAGACAGGAGGGAACCTTGCCGGTGGAGAAGGATACATTAACAAAGGCCGTCAATGGTGCGAGGGTGCTGGCACAGATCTTAATAATCGTTGTGGTGCAGATGTCCCCTTTTCAGTTGGAGGGTTTGATGGATTTCATGAGACTGATGATAGCTTGTTCCTCGATTTCTTTGAAGGAGAACATGGTGGCTAATCCTATGGTTTGTGATATTTTGGAGGTCAGGGGGAGTTAGCCAGGGTTTGTTGGGTCGTTTTCCTTTTGGTTTGGAGGATGTTCAATTTGTCGAGCAGGGCTGCTTGGATTCCGTCGCACCAGGTCTAGTCTTTAGTGATGTTCTGAGGGGGGTAGTAGAGGTCTCTAGGTCCCTGAAGATAGAGAAGATCTCTTTGGTGTCTGATGTAGCTTCCGGGATCCTAGTTTTGAATGAGGTGGCTTTGGCTGAGATGATGGCTTTTTTGTAGTCTTTAGAACAGATTTAGAATTCTAGCTTGGCGGAGTCTGAGTGGGTGGCTTACCATAAGGATAAGGCTGCACGTTTTCTTGATCGAAGTTCTAGGAGGTCAGTGGTGAACCCTGCATTGGTGTGACTGCTGGGTTTAGGTTTCCGGGGTTTGAGAGGGGCAATAGCGTCCACTGCTAATTTTATAGAATCGTTGTAGGATTGTCAAGAGTCTTGGGGTCAGTAGAGAAAGGGGACCTGAAGGCCGGCACTAGTAGGTGGGGTGATATCCTTTCAGTAGTGAGCTGGCGAGAGCTTCTGGAGATTGCTTGAGGAAGTGATGGCGTGGGATAGTGTCTATTCCTTACGGTTGAGATGTCAAACTGGATGATGTGGTGGTCAGACCATGGGGTGGGTGCGTTTCCAGTAATAGTGAGTGGGCAATTGTGTTGGGCTATCCAATCTAAGGTGCAGCCTTCAGTGTGAGTAGGGTAAGTAATGGAGTTGCTGAACCCTAGAGTCTCGAGCGCAGTGTTTAGTGACTTTGCTGCAGAATCTTTGGCATCATTAAGGCCCAGGTTGAGGTCTCCTAGGAGGATAGCTTTGGTTGATTTTTTGAAGGTTATTTGAGAGAAGGTGAGTAAGGGCTGTCTGGAAGTCAAACAAGGGCCCTGGAGGGGGTGGGGTGGGGAGTAGACAAGGTGCAGGGAGATGGTGCAGTGGCGAGAGAGGTTAGGTTGGATGAGGAGGTACTCACTGTTGTTATTCATGTCTTTGTCAATCTCCTAATGGAAAGTGAGTCTTTTGATATTAGTGCTATGCCCCCTCCTATGGCGGGCGGTCCTGTCTAATAATGGAGTACCCTGTTGTTAGAGCAATGGATAGGGCTGGGCTGGAGGCTTCATGCAGCCGTGTTTATGTTATCATAAGGATTTTAGGCTGTGGGTGGTGATGAGGTTGTGAAATCCAGGGCGCGAGCATTGATTGAGCGGGCATTAATGAGGGTGCAACTCAGGGGGGCATTCTGAGCTGGTCTAGTCTGGCTAGTACAGGTCGCTGTGGGTTGTGGCTTGTAGGATATCGTTTTTGGCAACTGTTCCTCTCTTTGGGTAAGGTATGAGCATTAGTGAGTGGGATGGGGTCCTGCGTATCATTACTGGGTTGGTGGGTGTTGGCTTGGAGTGAGGTGCAGGGCATGGTGGTAGCATGAAAAGGAGCATCAGTGGCATCACAAACACTGGCATTAGCTATATTAATATCAGGGCGAGGCGCAACAATAACGTCATTGCCAGTGGCGTAGGGCATGGCAGTAACATGGTGAGGCACAACAGTAACATCAACACTAGTGGCATTGGGCATGGCAGTGACATGGTGATGCACAACAATACCACCATCAGTGCCAGTGGCGTTGGGCATGGCAATAGCATGGAGAGACACAGCAATAACATTGGTGCCAGTGGCATTGGGCATGGCAGTAACATGGTGAGGCACAACAGTAACATCAACACCAGTGGCGTAGGGCATGGCAGTAACATGGTGAGGCACAACAGTAACATCAACACTAGTGGCATTGGGCATGGCAGTGACATGGTGATGCACAACAATACCACCATCAGTGCCAGTGGCGTTGGGCATGGCAATAGCATGGAGAGACACAGCAATAACATTGGTGCCAGTGGCATTGGGCATGGCAGTAACATGGTGAGGCACAACAGTAACATCAACACCAGTGGCGTAGGGCATGGCAGTAACATGGTGAGGCACAACAGTAACATCAACACTAGTGGCATTGGGCATGGCAGTGACATGGTGATGCACAACAATACCACCATCAGTGCCAGTGGCGTTGGGCATGGCAATAGCATGGAGAGACACAGCAATAACATTGGTGCCAGTGGCATTGGGCATGGCAGTAACATGGTGAGGCACAACAGTAACATCAACACCAGTGGCGTAGGGCATGGCAGTAACATGGTGAGGCACAACAGTAACATCAACACTAGTGGCATTGGGCATGGCAGTGACATGGTGATGCACAACAATACCACCATCAGTGCCAGTGGCGTTGGGCATGGCAATAGCATGGAGAGACACAGCAATAACATTGGTGCCAGTGGCATTGGGCATGGCAGTAACATGGTGAGGCACAACAGTAACATCAACACCAGTGGCGTAGGGCATGGCAGTAACATGGTGAGGCACAACAGTAACATCAACACTAGTGGCATTGGGCATGGCAGTGACATGGTGATGCACAACAATACCACCATCAGTGCCAGTGGCGTTGGGCATGGCAATAGCATGGAGAGACACAGCAATAACATTGGTGCCAGTGGCATTGGGCATGGCAGTAACATGGTGAGGCACAACAGTAACATCAACACCAGTGGCGTAGGGCATGGCAGTAACATGGTGAGGCACAACAGTAACATCAACACTAGTGGCATTGGGCATGGCAGTGACATGGTGATGCACAACAATACCACCATCAGTGCCAGTGGCGTTGGGCATGGCAATAGCATGGAGAGACACAGCAATAACATTGGTGCCAGTGGCATTGGGCATGGCAGTAACATAGCGAGGCACAACAATAACATAATAACATCTGTGACAGTAGCAGGGTGAGGCATGTGAGGAACATATCTGAAGGAGGCATTTGTCCGGGATGTTGCAAGGTGTGAAACATTGGTTGTGCTGGTATTTCGGAAGGCAGTAGCACAGTGTGGAGCATTGGCCACAATGCTGTGACAGTCAATAGGTGGGGCATTGTCTCTTGGTGGTTTCTTTGATGGTGTTGCAGAAGGCAGACTTAATTGCTGAGGATGCCTCCCCGTGGCATAGTTTGTGTGGGCAAAGGCGTTCTTGTGATGCTGAGAGAATTCTGTTTGCTGAGAGGACCGTTGAGGGGCTCGGAACTTAGTCGCTGGGCTAAGTAGGTTCTGAGGGGGGGGCGGTAAGACTCATGCTGGTCTAGCGTGGTGTAAAATTTAGAGGCTGTGGTGTGAGCCACACGGAATGCCGGAAAGGGCAGCCTGCAGCAGAGGTGCTTGTTTCTGAAATCCAGTTGGGTGGCGTGAGCGGGGTGAGGCCAAGTGAGGGAGGTATGCATGCTTAGTAATTAAGGTGAGGCCTGCTGGGGGTATGGTGGTGGCAGATTGGATGTGAGAGGCAGGGGTGTAGGGCAGGAGGCATGAGGGGGGGCTGTTTCCTCAATCAGCTGTGGGTGTCCAGTCAAAGGATCGAAAACAAAGGATCGAATGCCCTTTTGTTCGAAACGAAAAGGACTGAAAACATTTTTTTCCAATGCTTTCATAATCATTTATTTATATATTTTTTAGTTTAGTATGTATAAAAAGTTTTTTAAAAGGATAACGGGTGGTTGGGGGGAACCCCCCCCCATAAAAAATGTATTTTTTTTTTAAAAAAAGCATTCAATGCTTTTTTTTCAACCACTTTTGGTGTCGAAAAAAAGGCATTCGATCCTTTTGTTTTAGATCCTTTCACCTACAACCTCAGCTGTGCAGTCACTGTGCAGTGGGTGGCAACCACAGCAGCCATCTTGCGGGCGTCTTATGCCGCGTGGAGTGCTGCAAACACAGCGGAAACAAAGGAATACTCTGGTGTCCCTTGGTTCTTCTTATCAGCTGGTTCCTCAATCAGCTGTGCAGACACTCGCAGGGTTATGCAGAGCATGGTAGGCCTTTTCCTCAGGCCTTCGCAGCCCTGCTTCGCCTGCCGGCAGTTTCCCTCTCCCTTTAAGGCAGGCAGGGTGGAGCACCCAATCCAGGCGTGGGGTACTGTAAGGAACTCATGGTGGCAACCATGACAAAAGTGATCACATTTTAAGGGTGTTTACTAAACTGTGTAAATGTGTGAGAAAAACACCTAATCTAAACCTAAATCTAAGAGTGGAGCAAGCTATGGCCACCAAATATTGATAAGGCAGTCCTAGTGGCATCTTGTCAAATAAAAAGGGCCTATATTAAAAAATCCATACCCTAATTAAAGAATTGTGTGAGATAATGTTCATCAGAAAAGAAAGAAGTGTTCACAAATGATAATTCAGGATGGTATGACTGGGGTTTTCCTTCCCCATGTTTTTAGCACGGGACAAGGCGGGACTCTTGAGCACAGCACACTCCTGGGCTTCTCCAGCACAAGCTCACTGTTCATTTCTAAATGATCATGGCCTTCTGTGGCCAAGTCTCTTGCCTCAGATGACCTGATGTACAATTAACAAGAAACAAAAAGTTCCTTTTAGTAATCTTCCCGTCGGGTGATTTCCTTTCACCCGTGGATCCCCCTCAACTGGACTCCGATCCTTTTTGTAACCTTGGCTTCCCTCAGTCGGATTGACTACAGCCTTCCATTCAAGATCTCAGCAATTGGTAACATTCAAGAGTTTTATTGTCTTTTCAAACATCCGTTCCTTGTGGACATCCCTCAGCCGGGTTCACGCTTGTCGACACAATGTTTATGGGGTGTTACGTTTTGCTCTCATTCGTGGGTATCCCTCCTCCGGGTTCACACTTGCCAGTTTAATACAGTTATTTGTGATGCCTTGCAGGATTCACTTCCTTTAGATTTCTAGCCCCCAGTCAGGCTTTCCACATTTATCGTTCATACAGCGCGTTTTCCCTCAGCCGGGTGCACACGCCTGTTTCAAACTGTCACAACTTTGGTAATGGGTTAAGAACTTTCGATTGCACAAGGGGTTTTGGCCTAACCCTCATATGACCACCTTAACTCTTTATGTCGGCCTTTCCTACGGCCTCTTGTTATTATTCACAAGAAAAGGGGGACCTGCCAAAGTCTTTCGAATGGATGCTCATGTGGTGCCGGACCACTCTGCAGCTGGTCTTTCCCTTGATTTTAAAAGTTCAGTACTACATAAGTTCTTTTATCATAATAAGTTGCTGTTTGCAACCTTTGCTTTCCCTCCGACTCTCTGACAGTGCTGCCCTCGTTGTTTCTTGTCTCTGGAGTCAAGGACAGTACCACAGAAGCAAGTATGTCTCCTCACCTCGGTTATCTGTGTGTCACGGTCCGGTGTACTGTTGACATCTGTTACACCACACATCAGCTGTAGTACCCGGTCTTATGATTCCTTTCACAGAGGCTTCGCGGGCTCAGGTAGAAAAGGGCCAGGACACGTCCCTCCTTGTTGTCCTTTCCAGTCTCTCTGCCTTTCTTCTCAATTCTTCTCCATTTGAACTGCCGTCCTGGAATAGCTGCTTCCTCATGCATTTGTCCTTGCTCAAAGTGTGCTTTTGTGCACCACCTTTTATCCCTCTGAGGAAGGGAAAGGGCCATCAGGTGTGTGTAGTTATGGTCAATTTCCTGACTCTGCCTGACCCTTGTGTTGGGATATGTCAGGTAAACGGCTCTGGTGTTAGTATGTTGTCTTTCACAATGTAAGAAAGTGCTTGTGTCAGAAAGTGGGGGGGTAGAGCTTCTGAGTATCCTACGTGGTAGGATGGGAAAAGGGTATTATAAGGAAGATGGTACTGAGTCTCACCTGTTGGTGTCCCACTTCCACTCCCGAAGACCCCCCATCCAGGTGGTCTTCCCCCACTCGTCCACCTCCAGGAACTGGATCCAATAGTGATGTCTGTGTCCTGGCCACCTGGATGTCAGCTCTCCGGGGACTAGCGGGTCAGACACCTTCAGGTTTCTCAAAGTACCCGGTAACTGTAACCGGAACCCCAAGGACATGCGTACAGTTTCACACGAAGCATTTATTTTCCCTGTCAAACTGCTTACAAACCCCCATAAACAGTCCATGCACCCCGCTTCGTGTGAATGCGCTCCCCCAAGTACGATTGGAACCCCATCTGCGTGCACACCCCCCTAAATCCGACATGCAAACTCACCTCCAGAGTTGCGATTCCTCCACAGAAGTCTGTGCGCCTTCTTTCGGGTGATTTTGAGGGAACTGTCTGGGCATTTCGCAGGCGAGAGTTTGCACGGTCACCTCCATGAATATGCTTTGTCGTGCACAATTGAGGGCATGCTATGGACTGCCTGCGGTCCGCCCCTTGTGACAGCCACTTTCTGCCTTGTCCTTCCCCATTTTGCATGTTCCACCCCCTATTCTGGCCAATATGCAGGCCATGCCCACCCCCTGCATTGAATCTCGTGCAAGGCGCTCACCACTCATAGAGCCATGCCGAGCCTGCGCAAACTCCACACAAGTCCCAGAAAAGTCCTGCGCAGTCGGTTGCATGAATCGTTGAGCAGGGTTTTGCACGCTGTTTGGTGTACAAGTACCAGATTATACGCGCAAATAGTTTCATGAATCAGGCCCTTAACCTGTAGAACTTGGTCATGTGTATCTGGGGTACTATGACAAGACTTGCAAAGGCAACAGGCTTTATCTGATTATGTCACTGGGGGCAGATGGGGAGTCGCTTCTTGACTCATAGGAACCTAGAAATGGGTCAGCAGGAAACTGAACGCATCTGCAACCATAAAAGTGAGACATCCTCTTTCAAGTGGTAAGAGGAGGGGATGTGTTTTGTCATGCAGACTGCACACATAGAGTAGGATTAAAATAACTTTTCCAAAAGAGGTGTACCATCAACGTTTGTGATAAACCCTAAAAACATCTTAAACACAGTGTCAGATGACATATACCACCACTGTAATGTCAGTCTTCAGTTCCAGGATGTAGAACTATTTTAACCTCAATTAAACCTCACATTTACACTAATTCCTGATATCATTGCAGATCTAAATGTTTTTCAGATCATGACTTATTTGGGCTTTTTACTCCATATATATATTGAAAAATATGCCTAGAAAGGCACCCTAAAGATCTTTTTTTCAACATTTTCTTTTTGGGGCGGCTGCTAAACATTTCTTAGAGCAGTTGTGCTCATTCACTACAATATGTGGCCACTTTGGAAACCTTCTCCAGGGACACTTTTTAGATCCCAGTCCAGCCCTGGTTCCATGGACGCGCGAGTCAATCTGTACTCTCTTTCATATACCTGTGCCACATAAGGAATTCATAGGCACTCTTGCAATATACAGATTGTTACCAAAGCTGCCATTAATTAACAGAAAAAAGGTTCTGTAATTGTAGAAATACTGGTCTCAATTGCTGACTAAGCACAAATCTCTCACATGCATTAGCCAGATTGATCCGTTCTTTGGTAATCTGACAATTCCTGAGAATATTTCTACAGCAGCAATTGATAAAGTATCTTCATGTTGGGTTAAGAGATCTCTGAATATTGTATATACTTGGACAGATGTTTCCTGAGTAGCAAGGTAGTTACTCCTGATTTCCAAATTCTATGACAAGACTGGAGGGGAGCATTATGCTTCAACTTCATTTATTTACTACTCTTCACCAGTTCAACAAACTTATATATAAAACATTGAAAAGTGTTCAACAGAACTTTTCCTTTCCAAACTACAAAATCCATGAGTCTCTGTAGTCCATGCCCTCTCAGCCAGTCACAACCCACTTCCTGTACATGGACTCCTCCTCTTCTTTTACTGCTCTTCGAGCAGAATGTACCATTTCTTCCCTCTCTGTATTTCAGTGTGTGAATTTACTGTGTTTGAGTGATAGAGGATTAATAGAGGACATTAGTCATGTACAGATAAGGAAGGCACAGTGGATGTCTGGAAGCAGATGACTGACTGAGGCGACTTTAGCCTTAGGCATCGTTTCATACGCGCGTACGCATATAGAGTCGGCATTTTTATTAAGACACACATCGAGTCATAGTCGATTAGGTGAGTTACAGGTAAGCTTTAAGAGTTTGCCCTCGAGGCTGACGGCTCTGTGTGCCATTTTCGGCACCTCAGGGGTTCAGCCAGCCTCGCGGACTACGCAGTACCGGAGCACGAGACCACTCACGAGGCCCGGCCCCCACCCTCAGGTAGGAGGAGCCGGTGCCCGCGAGAGGCTAAGCGTGCCTTCCCAGTAGTGTGGACTCGCGGCGGCTGCCCCCACCCTCGGTTAGGCGGAGCAGCCGCTCGCAAAGAGCAGTGCACAGTGCTCCAAAACTTCAGCCCCCACCCGCGGGTGGGAGGAGTATAAGTGCGGCAAACACCGTACATCAAAGCAAAGGTTGCTTTTAAGCGATGACTTTACCAGGAAAGGCACACCGTATCGAACGCTCGCATGAGCCAATTCAAGATTAAAACCATTAAAGAAATAAGCGGTCTTAACGATCGCGCGTGCATGTGCCTCATCAGCAAAACACAGGCAGCTGAGGAGGCAGCAGCCCACGAGATTGTGAGCAGCAAGTCTCAGGGGAGATACAGATCACCCTACACTGCTAGCCAGCAGAAGATTGGCGCGAAAGAAGCGAGGACTGGATACATACAAGTTGGTGCAGCCACTGGAAAAAAAAATATATATATATTAATAAAGAGTCATCACGAGGGAGCAGTGGGCATGCTAAGACACCTGATTCAGGTATTTGGGCACAAAGCACAGCAGAAAGATGTCAGAGTTTGAGTGGAGTGAAGAGGAACAGCCTCAGGACCTCGCTGCCAGCTTTAAACAAGTGCTGGGAAGCTCCCTCATTGATGCAGTGGCAGAAGGGTTCAGACCCCTACAGGAGAGACTGGAGACATTAGAAGGTATGCTCTCACAGCCCAGTTGTAGCACCAAAGATTTTAAGTGCACGCCCACAGGACCCTCGAAAGAGGTACATAAGGGGAGTAAGATAGCCCTCAAGAGGAAAGCCTCTGACGACCCCCGGGGCTCTTTGGACGGGGCAGAAGAAAAGGCCCCAGATGTGACCGATGCTTTCACGAAGCTGAAAGAGGCTTACCTGCAGCGTCAGGCGGTGCCAGACCTCATGACCCCCTCTCCAGGGGAAGAAAACACAGGAGAAGACCCAGGCTTGGAAGTTGAGCAGGGAGAAGATCAGGCCTCGCAGGGAGAAGAAGAGGCTGCGGAAGACGACTGGGCAAGACCCAGTGGGGGTAAGAGAGCGCAAAAGGAAACACCTCCTGGAAGCTCAAGAGGATATGTTTGACCCGGACAGCATCCGGAATCCGAGGTCCACAGAGTGGCAACCATCCCCCCGAGTAGCACAGTATATGACAGTAAGACGGCGCAAAGCACTAGATAAGGAGGTGAGGCAGCGCCTACGAGTGGTGTCCGGTCAAAGGGTCGAGTCAAAACGACCGAAAACCAAGGTAGCGGAGGCCCCCAAGCTAGATCCAAAGATGCTGACCTTCGTGTCGAAGACAAGCAAAGACCTCCGCAAGGGTATTGACAGGTCCTTGAGAAGCTGCCAGGAGAAAGTGTTGGACTTGGCAGGACCTCTCGCCAAGATTATGGACCTTGCAGAGAGGTCAAAGGACACCAGAGTAGAAGTAGACCCTGAAGCTCTCGCCGGCTGGGCTCAGAGGGCAGTCTGCCTTCTCGGGAAAGCGAATTGTGCCATCGCTTTGGAAAAGAGAAAAGGCCTATTGCTGAAAATAGACCCGAAACTGAGTGATCTAGCATCGTATGAAGCAGGGGAAGGAGTCCAGGGACTCCTGTTTGGAGAGACCTTTGGGAAGGAGATGGGCCGGTTCGTCGGAACATATGCTTCGCTGGAAAAGGCACAAGATCTATCTGTAAAATATTTCCAAGCAGAGTTTTTGGCGGGACTGGCCGCTTCAGGGGTTGCGCACCGGTCGCTGTCAAGGAGGAAGAAGACCCCAGAATCCCAGGGCGCAATACAGGGAAAACAAAAGCCAAGACACATTCTTCCCGTCCAGAGGGAGATTCCCGAGAGGCCATAGGTCCAGAGGAACAGGACGAGGTGAAGGATTTACACCAGGTGAGAGCGATTCAGTATCCTCCCGTAGGGGTGAGGACGTGCATGTTTTTAGAGAATTGACGCGCGCTTTCAAGCGATTCCTGGATATTGCAGACCATCAGAAGTTTGCAGCTAGATTTCATAGAAGCCCCAGTCCAGCTGAGCAGACCCCAGAGTCAAAGATTAGCGCAAGCGGAACAGGCATGCCTAGACAGCGAGATAGCACAGTTAGTCCACAAAAAGCCGATAGAGAGATGCGAAACGACCCGAAATTTGTGAGCAATATGTTCCTGGTGCACAGGAAAGAGAAGGTACGCCTGGTTATAAATCTCAAAGAGCTGAACGGATGGATCATATATCACCATTTCAAGATGGAGGGCATCCACCAGCTCAGAGACTCCCTGAGAGAGGGAGACTGGTTGACGCGTCTAGATTTGAAGGACGCATACCTTACGATCCCAGTACTCAAGGAGTACAGACCATTCCTAGCTTTTCGCTGGCAAAGAGAATTCTGGCAATTCAAGACAATGCCATTCAGGCTTGCATCGGCACCCTGGGCATTCACAAAGCTGATGAAGCTAGTAGCAGCAGTGATCAGGGAGAAGGGAATCAGGCTGATCATTTACCTGGATGATCTCTTACTCCTAGCTGGGGAGGTACTAGTGTACCAGACGAGATGGGTGCAGGACTTCTGGGATCGCTAGGATTCCTAGTGAATACAGAGAAGTCAGATACCACGCCAGCGCAGAGATTAGACTTCCTAGGGTTTGTTTTAGATACCAAGAAGGCGACATTAGAGCTTCCGGCTCGGAAAATAATAGATATCAAGAGAGAGATCCGAGCATGCTTAGAAAAGCAACAAGTATCACTCAGAACCTTGCCGAGAATAGTGGGGATATTAGCAGCATCTATTCAAGCCATATTTCCAGTACTACTGAGCACTGCAGTAGTTGAAGATAAAGCACCTTCAACAGGGACTGAAATACCATCAGCACGTACCTCTAGATCAGGAGTTCATTACAGAACTAGAGTGGTGGTTAAAGAATACGGATGCTTGGAATGGGCGAGCCATATTCGGAGACAAGTCGGATCTGATAATAGAGTCAGACGCCAGCCGGAAGGGTTGGGGAGCCAGATGTGGAACTCTACAGACCGGAGGCAAGTGGAGCGAAGAAGAGCTTCGCCTTCACATAAACTGCCTGGAGCTCCTAGCAGGATCGTTTGCGATCAAGTCATTCACAAGAGGGAGAGTAAAATCTTGTGTCCTGCTGAAGATGGACAACATATCAGCAGTGCGATACATCAACCACCTAGGCGGAACGAGGTCCAAGATGCTAGCGGAGCTAGCAAAGGACTTGTGGCACGTCTGCCTGCGATCAGAGACATCAGTGACAGCAGAGTACCTGCCAGGTACACTGAACGAAGTAGCAGATTGGAACTCTCGGTATCTGACAGACTCTAGCGACTGGAGACTGGATCCGGCAGTGTTTCAGAAGCTGAACACAAGATGGGGACCGTTACACATGGACCTCTTCGCTTCCCAGCTCAATGCTCAGATGAGCCTCTACTTCAGCTGGAGGCTGGATCCGGGAGCACAAGGAACCAATGCTTTCCTGCAGGAGTGGACAGGAGGCCCTCACTACGCTTTTCCTCCCTTCTTGATGTTGAGCAGAGTTCTAGCGAAATGTCGGAGGAAGAAAGCAGAGTTGGTATTAGTAGTGCCTTTGTGGACATCACAGGTGTGGTTTCCAACATTAATGGAACTAGTAACGGACATACCCAGAGTTCTTCCCGAAGGTGAGCGACTGCTCACGGACCCAGCTGGATTATATCATCCTCTGAGAGTGAGAGGGACTCTCCCGCTAGCCACATGCAGGATATCAGGAAACGCTGGGCACTGCCAGGAATTTCGGCGGAGGCTGCATAGCTTATCGCTGAATCCTGGGCTCCATTCACTAGGAGGAGCTATGACGCAGCTTGGGCAAAATGGACAAGCTGGTGTAAGGACAGAAGTGTTCATCCGGTTTCAGCACCTGTAGTGGAAATTCTGAATTTCTTAGCAAACTTGTTACAGAACGGAAGAGCTTTCCGTACGATAGGAGTTTACAGATCAGCAATTTCAGTAGGTCATCTGCCAATATAAGGCGTCCGAGCAGGAGAACATCCTGCAGTAGTGACACTCATCAGAGGTGCGATATTCAGAGTTCCACCAGAGCCCAGGTATAGTCAAACAAGGGATGTATCAGCAGTATTACATTTGTTATCAGATTGGCCGACAGATAAGTACCTTTTCCTTAAGCAGTTATCAGGTAAGCTAGCTATGCTATTATGCCTAATTTCCTGCAAACGGGTATCAGACGTTAGAGCCCTGGAGATTAACAGACGGTCCTTCGGACCGGAAGGAGTGACCTTCTCGATAGTCAGGAGGACCAAGACAGGGACTACTACAGTCCATTATCTCTATTTCCTGAGTAATACGAAATGGTGCGTTGCACGATGCATTAAAGAATACTAAAATAGGACGGAGGAGAAAAGGGCAGTAAGTACCACACATCTACTAATAGCGTGCAGGAAGCCCTTTCACACAGTTACTTCAGCTATCATCGAAGAGATTATGCAAGTAGCAGGTGTGAATGTGAGCATGTACGGAGCTCATTCAGTGAGAGGAGCAATGGCTTCGACAGCCGTGAGAGCAGGGGTACCATTAAGTGAAATCATGCTAGCAGCAGATTGGTCGAGTGATCGTACATTTAAAGAGTTTTATTTTAAACCAATAGAGAGTCTAGCAGGAACAGTGTTGGGGAAGCTTTGAACAAGCATAATGCTCGCATCCAGTCTTGTCATAGAATGAAGATTACCCCTGCTATCTGCGCAGGGATAATTAATTCTATTAAAGACTAGGAGGCGAGCATTAAATTCCCACCCAAGCATTGTACTGTCTAAAATGGTATTGTATTATGTTAGCAAGTACACTACATAGACACCACCCTAAAATCTCCTATTGTATTGTCTCATAGGGGAAGATCAGAAAAATAGCTGAAAGCAGAGCAGTAGCAGAGTGCTTCAGTAGACCGGAGGTTCACCGGAAGTTGAGTTATCAAGTTCATGAAAGTCGTTGCACCGTTAGCGAGGATCAGTTGTGGAAGATGAGAAACTTTCTGATCGAGTAAAAGCAGAGGAGTCCATGTACAGGAAGTGGGTTGTGACTGGCTGAGAGGGCATGGACTACAGAGACTCATGGATTTTGTAGTTTGGAAAAGAAAAAGTTATGTTGAACACTTTCAAAGTTTTATATATGAGTTTGTTGAACTGCTGAAGAGTAGTAAATAAATGAAGATGTAGCATAATGCTCGCCTCCTAGTCTTTAATAGAAGTAATACTCCCTGTGCAGATAGCAGGGGTAATCTTCATTATTGCGGGTAACGTCCTCCAGCTAATCAGTGCACATGTTGTGTACCATGAAAAGGTGCCCATTGTTGATTGTACAGATGCTCTGGTCTGACACCATAAGTATAGCGATTAATTAAAATCTTCAGGTTGTGACTAATAATAAAATCTGTTTGGTCCATTTACATTTTATTTTACTTAACAGCCATTCTAGTAGAGGCATTAGGAGTCAACATGTCACATTGGCGGTCTTTAATGTCAACCAATATTCAAATGTTATCAAATTTGATATGTACTAATAAAGTTGGATGGAGAGAAAGCTCTTGTTGCTACAGTGCATTAATTGAAATAATAAAAGCTTCTTCACTAAACAAGGTTTGTCCTTTTCTAATCTTTATCAACAGAGTATACTGTTGGGTATTTCCAGGAATACTTTCATCTTTCTTCTTTTCCTCAGACTTAAGCAGCTTAGGTTAACAATTAAGCAGACTACAATGTTTCCTGGAGATCATTGAAATCCATTTGTTTCCCCTGATTCTGGATCCGACTTTGGTGATACATCTTAATAGTCAAGAAACAAATAATATGCAAATGGTAATATTCGTACACGAAAAACTTTATGTAAATATCTCTAGTCTTGAGCAAGAGTAATTAAAAAATCTCTTTTTTTATCTTCATCTTTTGATCACCTTTATCTTTTATCTTTTTTAAATTGGTGATCTCCAATTTGTAAAAACGTTCACTTTCTAAAAACATAAGTCCATAAAACTGTGCCATTGGCCTCAGAGAAAAAAAAATCAGTTTGTAAAAATAATACAAAATAGCCTTTAACGGTCAATTCAGAAATAGATCTGGAAACCATTCTTGGTGAAGTGAGCCTCAATCTTCTGTAGATGGGACTTCTTTTGATGTAATCATCTTCACATCTTTCTGGGTCATCATCTTCATCCCCTTCTTTGGTCCAGGGGATTTTCTGGGGCACTCCATTCCAGTGGTATCCTCCAGGGATCCGGCGCACTGATGGGAAAACCAAGTCATTTTCCAGGATAAAAATAAAAGACAACTTAAGAATCAAGCACATCAATCCTCTTACTTTTCCCTTCTCACTGGAATATCTGAAATCAATGTATGTTATACACACAATGCACATTGTACCAAATAACATATCATGCAACCAAGACATCTTTTTAGGGCCATCTGAAAATAACATAAATTAAGCACTCTAATACCACATGGTATTTTACAGGTACTTTCTCAAACACAACACTCCTGTCTCTTAGTTTTGAATTTATATTTTTGTTCACTGATCTGATATATTTCCCCTTTTTATCTCTCCAAATCTCATTTTGATACCTTTGCACTATGTACACCTATCCACCTGCTATGGTAATTCTATTTAAAAGGTAAGAGCTTAACTTTTTCACTGCCTGCTAGTCTGAATTTGTTGTAGTCTTTTCACTTCATGTTTCGGATGGAAGGGTTTAATTTGATTAACATGGACAAACTGTCCCACTGTTAATTCTCCCTCATTTCTAGCAATTCCGTAGACCACAGGTGAAACCTTATCTACAACTCTATATGACCCTTGCCATGCTGCACGAAATGTCGAGTTGTTATGCTTATTTTTTGCAAAGTTAAATTTATGCACCTGTTCTCTTATTTCATACTCTCTCACAGATGTGTCCCTATCGTAATATGTCTTTGCACTGTCAGCGGGCTTCTCCAATTTAAACTGTGCAAATGCAAATGCATATTGCAAGTGCTTTCTCACTTCTTCCACATATTCATGAAGTGTGGACACATTTACTAGAACCTGTTCATTTGTTCTGTAAAGTAAGTGTTGTGGCAAAACCATTTTTTCTTCCTCTCAAGATTTGATGGGGGCTGACATTTATTGATTTACAGGACGTCGACCTGATCGCCATTACTGCCAATGGAATCCTTAAATCCCAACTAAATCCTGCTTCAGCTGCAAACCTTTTCAACATATCAACTATCGATCTGTTATACCGTTCTACTCCCCATGAAGAGGAGGGCTGGTAAGAAATGTGTAGCTTCCTCTTCACACCCAAGATTTGCCACATTGTTGTAATTAATGCACTTGTGAAATGATTTCCACAGTCTGATTCTATTCTTTGAGGTAAACCAAATCTTGAAAAAATAAGATTTACAAGTAAAGTGGCTGCCCTTTGTGCACTGCAGTCTGGAGCTGGAACGCACTTCACCCATTTAGACATTAGACAAACGACGGTCAGCATGTACCTGTTTCCCTTGCTGATCTCTTCATGGGCCCTCCATAATCAACTTGTAAATCAGACCATGGGACTATCAAACCTCTTTTCATTAATGGTGCTATTTGAGCTGGTGACACAGGCTGAAACTGTGCATACACTAAACACCCACTGGTGTAGGGCTCAATATCTTGCAACCTGTGTGGCCACTAGGCATAATCTTTTAAATTGTCCAAAGTTTTCTGTGAACCTATGTGTCCTGCAGTCGTGGGCATGGTGCAACATCAATCCCCGAAATGACAAAGGCACTACCTTTTGGATTTGGCCAGTCAAGGATTCTCTTATCATCAGTCCATCTTGTAAACCTAATTTTCTTTTTGTTTTTTAATAGCACTCTCAATTCCTCTTTCCATTTGCAGTCCTCTTTATTCAGTGGATTTTGTTCTGCATTTAGCAAATGGTTGTAAATGGGCCTAGAATAGGATCTTCCTTTTGTGACTTAAACAAGTCTTGATCTGGAGTAGCAAAGCTCCATTGTGCCACAGGCTGTTCAACTGTTTTCAGAGTTTTTGAAAGTGTTATCGCATTCACCTGTTTTTTACCAAGCGGGTGTTCAATAGAAAATAACTACCCCATTACAGCTCAATTTTGGCATATTTATCTGCCTTATCATTTCCTTCTTTATCCTCAAATGGTGTTTTCAAATGACCACGTATTTTCCTCCAATGGATTGTCAGTTCATTTTCTGATCCAAGTTTCTCTATGGCTTGAATAATCTTGCCATGTGTAAGTGACTTCTTGTTATATGTGAGCATCCATTTTACCTTCCAGCCAGGAAAATACACCACAAAACTATTTCACGCATAATCAGAATCAGTGACTAAAACTACTTCTTTGAGTCTATTTTCTACGGCTGTATATATTGCCTTATAAATAGCGGTCCGTTCTGCCACTTTTAGGGCCTATCCTCATCCTTACTCTTGGAATGTTGTCTCATTTAATCAACATATTTGCTTTTCCTGCTCTGAGTTCTTTTTCAATATAATTTTTGACATGGAATGCACATCCATCTACACATACAGTTGGTAAACCATTACATGTTTCTTCGTTGAAGACCCTGTGTGGGGATTGCTCAAATTTTTCAAACATATCTCTAGCTCTGTTTCATCAGGCACACATACAGCTTCACAATCATGTAACTTTGCTAGCCCTTGAGCAGCTGGGCTCTTTTATTTTGTCCATATCTCACTTCTACTGGGAAACCCCTGAAGTGCTGATGTCCATGAAGTAATCCTTGACTGGGCCAAATTACCTGATCTGATTCGCTTACTTTGCAAAAATTGCAGAGGCTGGTGATTTGTGTCAACAATCACCCGCTCCCCTTGAATTATGGGACAGAAATGTTCTAATGCCCAGACAGTGGTCAGTAGCGCTTTTTCACATTCACCAAATTTGGTCTCTACCTGTGACAATGCTTTGCTAGCATATGAAATGTTTTTATTATTTTCGTGGTGTTTTTGATATAACACTGCTGACACCTGTTTTTTTACTGTATATGCCAAACATGGTGCTTTCATTAGGAACCCTTTTAGCATGGTCACTGCCTCACTTTGTTCCTTTTCCCATTTCCAGGGTACATCCTGCTTCAGTAATCTCGTCAAAGGTTGTTTAATCTCTGCATAATTTACAAAACATTTTGTGTTGTAACTTGTCATTCCTAACAAGCTCTTTAAACTTTTCAAATTAGTGGGATCTTTTAGTTTCTGAATCACTTCCACTTTTTTCTTTTGTGGGTTTAACCCATGATCTGTCACTTCATAACCTAGAAAGTTTATCCTTTTTCTGCGCCACAGTGCTCTCTGTGAAGAAACTTTTGCCCCAGCCTTCTGTAGCTGACTGAGTGCATATTTAATCTCATTGAAATGGTTTGACAGATCTTCATTTTTGATTAGCACATCATCCACATTATTGTCCCTCTTTCAGCTGCATCCGGGAGAGCCTTGCTCAGGAATATCCCAAACTCGCTCCCACTATTGACATACCCAAAAGGGGACCGGCACCATGCATTTTGTGATTTGTCAAATGAAAATGCAAAAACATTTGGAATATCTTCAGCTAGTGGCACACACCAGTATCTAGCTGTAAAGTCTAAGTTGTTAAGTACCTTTGACCCATGAACCTGTGCAAGACCCTGATCAATAAATTGAAGGGGCCACCTTGAAACAGGTACCTTTTTGTTTAATTCTCGTTGATCTGCGCACAAGCGCCATTGGCCATTGGGTTCTAGCACACCTAAATAGGAGTATTTGATGCACTATGAATAAGCCTAATTATTCCTCGAGATGCTAGATTTTTATTCTTTCAGCTAGTGATTACAAACATGCCTGGGGAAACGTATATTGTCGCACAAATACTGGCTCCCTACCATGTCCTTCTGGTAGTGTGGCAAGATGTAAATCGGGCAGCCCACAGTCATAGGCATCTTTGGCAAAAACTCTCAATTGGTCTTTTTCTTCCTCAATTGTGCAAGCATCAGCAGCTTGAATTTGATCCTCTACCATTTTAGAAAACTCTGGGAAGTCCTCCAAATGAGGAACCTGTGTACTTTCCTCTAATCGTGTGGCAGTGTCTCTTTTGGAAGATTGACCTCCATTTCAATATGCTGTTTTTCTCTTTTAGCTTCACTTAATTCTGATAGAATACACTCATCTTCATGACAGCACACTAGTTCACCTGGCTCATAAGGGTACACATACTGAACCTTAAAGATTCCTTTAGGCTTAGACTCCAATGATTCTGTCAACTCACCCTGTGCGTTCACATAGCTTTCTGGAATGTTTCCGATCACTGGGTTACTGACATCTGCAGTGTAGTAAGATTTCTGTAATACCATTCCTATTGCTGAATTCTCTTCCAAATTAATGTTTTGACACCCTTTATTGTCCACCAGGATTTGAATGGTTCCATTCCCAATATCAATCTGTGGTGTATATTCACATTCTAACCCTTGCTGCCTTATGGATTCATTTAGTTATACAAATGCATCAGAACCTTTTATCTGTTGTATCTTTCTGTATTTTAATGCTACTGTAAATTGTCTGATGAATGTGGAAATGGTAACGTCCCTTTTCACCTGAAGCTCAATTGCAAATGGTGTCATTTGGGCACAACAGTAAGCTTGTCTATTGTCTTCAAATTCAGGTGCGGCTCCACCAAACCTGGACCAAACCTTTTGATTTAGAAAGTCTGATACCATACACACCCTATACATGATGTAATATGTCCACACATTGTGATTATTACTCTTAGGGCCAGTTGTAATCGTTATCATGCATATTCCCATAATCCTTTGTCCCAAGTCATGGTCATCTAGGCCAAAATGCATTGATTCTTTATTCTGAACTTTGGGATCTCATCTCTGTCAATTATTTGCTGGAGTGTCTTTTCATTAATGAAACTCCTTTCATGTTCAAGCTCCAAAGTGGCTTCAATCATTTCAGGATGCCCGTTATCATGGCTAGGGATCCATGGTTGCCCCTCTCTCATGTGTATTTCTTAGAAGGTTGAAATGTGTTTTTCTTTATTTGACTCTGGGGTGACAATTGGTTTACGTTTTTCTTCATTTAGATAAAAATGCACTGTCCTTTCATCTCTTTCTGTTTGCCAGTTTTTCTTGGGGTCCAAATAAATCTCCAAAGACTGCTTCTCTTTCTCTCCTCGGATTTCATCCTGGCACATGAGAATGACAGTGACACTGGGCACACAGCCATCTGAAGATATACCTCCACTGCACATTCTGATTTAGTAACAGTGTGGCATTCTTTCACACTGTTTCTGTGGGTCTTTATTTTCTTGGGTCTCAATGGCTTTTTAGCTAAGGACCACAATACTCCATTTACCCCATCAATGAGCGGCGACAACCTTTTCAGACAATTTGTCCCTATGAGAAAGGGTATTTCATTAAAGGATGTGATCGACAATTCCTGTCTCATCCGATTCTTACCTATCTTTATGTCAACCTCAGTGACACATTTGATAGGAATTTAATCCCCATTGAAATTGTGCACAGGGCCTTCATTTTGTCTCACCTTTACATGTTGTTGTGGGTATCCCCCTTCATTGACATTTTTCACCAGTTCTTTTGACGTTTTTGTTGGTTGGGCACCTGTGTCAATCATTGCAAATGCATTACATTTTTCTTCAACAGTGATAGAACATAGTATTTAGTACACATAAGAAGTGTTCATTTTTGCTAATTTCAGGACTTACATTTCTTAACTCTTTTTTTACTCTTTGCTAGGCAAATGAGCATATGAAATGACATTTTACTCTCCTTTTTTCCCCACTTCATTTTGGATGGATGGGGGGGCACCTCATGCAGCCCTCCCTGGGGCTCCTAGGAAAGGCTGCATGAGGTGCCCCCCCCATCCATTTGGGGTGGGGGGAGAGGGCCACCACAAAACATGAACTGGCCCCCCAGTGGATGGGGCAGTGGATGGGGCATTAGGTTTTCAGCACCCTGGGGGCAGATTAACACACTAATGTGTCCATCTGCGCCAAGAGAAGTTGAGTAAACAAAGAAAACATTGAAAATGGTAGGCTGCATTTTAAGGGGGCTGAGTGCCACCCTAAACCACAGGGGAATTTTTTAATGGAAAGGGGGCTGGCCCTCTCCCCCCACCCAAAACGGATTGGGGGCCCTCTCATGCAGCCCTCCCTGGGGGCAGACATCTGCTCCTAGGAAGGGTCACTTGACCCCAGGGAGGGCTGCATGAGATGCCCCCCTTATTTTCCCTCAGGGAGGGTTGCATGAGATGCCCCCATCCATTTGGAGGGGGGGAGAGGGCTACCCCCTTTACATTACCAAATTCCCTGGCGGTTTAAGGTGCCTCTCAGCCCCCCCTTAAAAGCAGAGTACCATTTTGCAGTGTGTGTCTTTGTTTACCGAACTTCCCTTGGTGCAGATGGGCACATTAGTGTGCTAATCTGCCCCCAGGGTGCCTAAAACCTACTTCCCCACCCACCGGGGGCAGTGTATTACCCACTGCTCTGAGAGAAAACTTGGGGTTACCCGTGTTTTAGGCTTTTCCCTTTGCGCCCAGGTAGGTGCACCCACACATGTGAGGTACCGTTTTCAATGGGACACCTGTGGGAATGCGGGGAGGTAGGCCATGTGTTTTTGGCTAGGTGTTTCTGTGGGAGGACCGAGTGAAATGGTGAGAAATTTAGTTTCTTTTGCCACATTTTGGAATTTGCCAGGGGTTCTGGGTAATAAACTCTTGGACGATTTGCGCAAGTCAGACCTCTGTGGATTCCCAACTGTGTCCTCTTTTCAGAAATGCGTGGCATTCCCAGTTTTCCTTGGTGGCTTGGACACCCTAGGACCACATCTGTATGGTGTGCACATGAGCCAAATTCTTGAAAATCTGCTGTGCAAAAAGACTTGGGGTAACCTGTGTTTTAGGCTTTCCCCTTTGTGCCCAGGTAGCTGTACCCACACATGTGGGGTACTGTTTTTTTTGGGACACCTGTGGGAACGCGGGACGGTATGCCATGAGTTGTTGGCGGCATGTTTCGGTGGGTGAAAATCTGCTGTGCGAAAAGATTTGGGGTTACCCGTGTTTTAGGCTTTTCCCTTTGCGCCCAGTAGGCGCACCCACGCATGTGAAGTACCATTTTCATCGGGACACCTTTGGGAACGCAGGAAGGTAGGCCATGTGTTGTTGGCTGTGTGTTGCGGTGGGTGAACAGAGTGAAATATGTGAAAATTGTGTTTTAACCCTCAAATTTGGAATTTTCTGGGGGTTCTGGGAAATACATTCTGGGCTGATTTCTACAAGTCAGACCTTTGTGGATCCCCATGGGTGTGCTCTTTTCAGAAATGTATGGGGTTCCCAGTTTCCCTTGGTGGCTTGGACACCCTAGTCCCAAATCTGTATGGTGTGCACATGAGCCAAATTCCTGAAAATCTTCTGTGCGAAAAGACTTGGGGTTACCCATATTTTAGGCTTTCCCCTGTGTGCCCAGGTAGGTGAACCCACACATGTGAGGTACTGTTTTCATCAGAACACCTGTGGGAACGTGGGATGGTGGGCCATGTGTTGCTGGCAGTGTTTTTCGGTGGGTGACCGGAGTGAAATGTGCATGAATTGTGCTTTTTTTCCGCCACAGTTTGGACTTTGCCAGGGGGTCTGGGTAATACATTCTGGACCGATTTGCACAAGTCAGACCTCTGTGAATTCCCACGGGTGTCCTCTTTTCAGAAATGCATGGGTTCCCAGTTTCCCTTGGTGGCTTGGACACCATTGTCCCAAATATGTATGGTGTGCACATGATCCAAATTCCTGAAAATCTGCTGTGGGGAAAGCCTTGGAGTTACTTGTGTTTTAGGCTTTTCCCTTGGCACCCAGGTAGGTGCACCCACACATGTGAGGTACCGTTTTTGTCGGGACACCTTTGGGAACGTGGGAATGTATGACATTTGTTGTGTTTGCGTGGTTTTCATAACGTTTCGACCCATTTGCTGCTGCCATTTGTCACACAACTCTTTAATTTCCCAAATGTGACCTACATTTAGTTGCTGCTTTAGGCACTATACACTTTTGTAACCTGCACAAATCAACTACCCTTCAAAAGGTCTGCCTGTGCTCTTTCTCAAAATGTATGCTTGCCCTTCCTCACCACATTTGTTTTCCTTATTTACACATGCTAATTATGTCTGATCAGTCTGTAAGCATAAAACTCTTGTGTACCATGGCAACTTTTTTGGCTTGTGGTATTGCTTGTTTTGTGAAACTTTACAAATAATGTGTGATTTTCTAAAACTGCCGTACCAGGCCAACCATGTCCACCACATACCTTTTTTTTCGGTCATTTTCCTGCTTTTCCCCAAACTATGGAATTTTTCCCTACATGGTTGTTGCCTGACCTGCGCAAATCACCCCTTGCTAAACCTGGAATTTTGTCTACTTTTCAGAAATGTATGCCTTTCTGTCCTCCCATTTAGCTTTCCTACCCTTTTCTTCCATTCCGTCTACGCATGTCCCATTGGAAAAAAGGCCAAAATCGCCTACCTCTCACAAAACGGTTGATAACCATATAACTCCAAGGAAAGCCTTGGAGTTACTTGTGTTTTAGACTTTTCCCTTTGCACCCAGGTAGGTGCACCCACACATGTGAGGTACCGTTTTTGTCGGGACACCTTTGGGAACGTGGGAATGTATGACATTTGTTGTCTTTGCGTGGTTTTCATAACGTTTCGACCCATTTGCTGCTGCCATTTGTCACACAACCCTTTAATTTCCCAAATGTGACTACATTTAGTTGCTGCTTTAGGCACTATACACTTTTGTAACCTGCACAAATCAACTACCCTTCAAAAGGTCTGCCTGTGCTCTTTCTCAAAATGTATGCTTGCCCTTCCTCACCACATTTGTTTTCCTTATTTACACATGCTAATTATGTCCGATCAGTCTGTAAGCATAAAACTCTTGTGTACCATGGCACGTTTTTTGGCTTGTGGTATTGCTTGTTTTGTGAAACTTTACAAATAATGTGTGATT
Source organism: Ambystoma mexicanum (assembly GCF_040938575.1). Classification (NCBI taxonomy): domain Eukaryota; kingdom Metazoa; phylum Chordata; class Amphibia; order Caudata; family Ambystomatidae; genus Ambystoma; species Ambystoma mexicanum. The sequence continues at coordinate 1,053,059,194 of NC_090941.1, forward strand.
TTCTACCTGCCGTACCGGGCCAACCATGTCCACCACATACCTTTTTTTCGGTCATTTTCCTGCTTTTCCCCAAACTATGGAATTTTTCCCTACATGGTTGTTGCCTGACCTGCGCAAATCACCCCTTGCTAAACCTGGAATTTTGTCTACTTTTCAGAAATGTATGCCTTTCTGTCCTCCCATTTAGCTTTCCTACCCTTTTCTTCCATTCAGGCTACGCAAGTCCCATTGGAAAAAAGGCCAAAATCGCCTACCTCTCACAAAACGGTTGATAACCATATAAAAAAAAAATCTTTCATTTCCACTCAACCTGTTCTTGAAAGCCAGGAAAATGGGGAATTCAGTACAGCAAACCATCTGTTCTTTACATCATTTTATTGGCACTTTTTGAAAACAATTATCATTTTCTCAATTTTTGGTTATTTTCTCTCACCCCCTACAGTAAACTATGATTCCTGGATGCCGTTACAACCACCTACATGTGGGAAAAAAGGGGGCAAATTTTGGCAGAGGTAGCTCATGTAACAAAAATGTTACAAGGCATTGAATGGTGACATACCAAAATCACCAAAAAAGGCCTTGGCACGGGGGGGCATGGCACTTAAGGGGTTAATCTCCACACTGAATCTGTTGGTTGTCTCCATGATCATCAGTCTGGCTTCAGAAACTGCTCTCCTGAATATCCTTGAAGACCTGCTCTCCAACCTCGATTCCAACACCCTCTGTGTTCTCATCTTACTTTATCTCTCTTCTGCCTTTGACACAGTCAACCATGCCATCCTGCTCAACCATCTCTGTGATAACCTGGGTATAACCGCTCAGGCCCTGGCTTGGCTGACTTCTTTCCTCTCTGATTCACCCTCCCAGGTCCAACTTGGTTCCTTCCTCTCCTCTATCTCTACCTGTGCTATTCCCCAGGTGTCTAACCTCTCTCCCTGGCTTTTCAACCAATACCTGGCACTTATTGCCGCTCTCTGCCCCAACTTTCAGTTCTATGCTAATGCGGATGACACTCAACTAATTTTTAGGCTCCCTTCAGCCACCTCTTCTCCTTCTCTCATCTCTCATCTCTGACTGTCTTCCATCCAGGAGTGGTGTGCCGCCAATGATCTCTGCCTTAATGCAAGTAAGACTGAGATTCTCCTCATTGACACACCTGTTCCCTTCCTGTCACTCTCTGGCCGATCTCTCTTGGCACTCTTCCTGCTCCCACCTGTGAGGCTAAAAATATTGGTGTCATTTTTGTCTCCAGACTCTCCTTCTCTCCTCACATCTCTGACATCTCTAAGAAGTCACACTACCAGCTGCACCTCCTCAGAGGTATTCTACCTTTCCTCTCCTTCCACCAGAAGGTCACTGCCTCCAGAGCTCTGGTTCTCTCTAGGCTGGACTACTGCAACAGCCTCTTTCTAAATCTGCCTGCATCTACACTCCACCCTCTGCAAACCATCCAAAACAGGACTAAAATACTTGTTCATGGCCTCAAGCCCAGGGATCGTATCTCTCCAAGACTGAAATCTCTGCACTGGCTCCCAGTGTTGGCGAGGATTAAGTTCAATACCCTCTGCATTGTCCACAAGGCCTTCTGGGGCCTGGTACCTCAATGCCTTCAACTCTCTCTTCCTAAATATCTTCCCTCTCAAGATCTTCGCTCATCCACCTCCAACTCCCTCAGGGTCCGTCGCTTCTCCAAACAGCGAGTTGGTGGTGGTCTTTCTTCTGCTGGGGCCTCCCTCTGGAACAACCTCCCTGCCTCTCTGAAACTTGTGGAGAACCATCTCCGGTTTGGGAAGTACCTCAAGACCGTCCTCTTTACTTCTGCTTTCTCTCCTCTTCTCCCCTGTTGATCTCCTGGCTGAATTTGAAACTGCACTGATTACCTGGCTACCCTCTGATCTCGGCCCGCTCCCCTCCCCACCAGTTGCACACCTGCACTGCCCCCCTGGCGACCCTTGCACTCAGGGACTGTTCTGTATCCCTACAGCCCCTACTAGCATTTGACACCCGATGTCTGCACTTAAACTGCAATTGCAGACCTCTGTGGATTCCCAACTGTGCAATTGCTACCAGCTGGCCGCACTTTTATTTATTGTCCTTATTTATCTTACTGTTATTCTATGTACTATACTGTCTCCTCCCCTTTCCCCTACACTTTTGCCCTTCCTCCCTCCCCTGCACTTGCGCGATCTCAATGCCACCTGGTCTAGTAGGATCGTTGTCTCTATCTTCCCTCTGTATAGGCATGTTATAAATGCCATATCATATCATATCATTATATCATGGCAGTTATGTATTTATATTATTTTTGCATTTATTTGCAGTGCACATAACTCATAGTTATCTAAGCACTAGTTTCATTGAATTGTGGAAGTGCAGGTTATTTATAACACACTTGTTTTTTTTTTTTTCAAGCATGGATCTGGGATTTGAACCTGTGTTTACTCAGCATGGTTTTGCTTCCAATACCCATGCACTGTGACAGAACTATCCCCCCTTCACAAGTTACTTGTAAAATTATGAAGTTCTGCTACAAAACTAAATTTTCCCAAAAGCGGACATAGAAACAAAAGGGCATTTCAAAGTGAAGTAGCCATAAATCTGTTCAGACTCTTAAACCATTCCTGAGAGAGGGACTGGAGATGGGAGGAGAGAGAAGGATAAGTGTCCAATCCTGGGGGTGAGTGTAACGCTCACCTGATATCCACGGGGATACCACTCAGCCTAACTGGACCACTTGTTATCTCGAACCCCTCCCTTGGACTCTGTTTGGCCGAGGATCGGGCCTGAAATACAGGCATTTTGGGTTTAATCTTACTGTCTCTTGTTGCTTGGATACCACCTCCCTTGTGGACCCAATGTCCCCCTTAGTTCTCTCCTCACCTTGCTTTCTTGTATGATGCGCTTTCCGTCATGCCTCTCGGTGCATGGGTGTGTTGTTGGTGTGGTCGCGCCGCAACCTTGTTGCTTCACTGGTGCGGGCCCTAAGAGTCCAGACCTGCTGTGACTCCAGTCGGTGAAGGTAAGTTTGCTGGTTTTTGCAGTTTGTCCTTTTCTTTCCAATTGCCCCTGTTAATGTCTCTCCTTCTTCCTCTAGGTGCAGGAAGAGCTCATTAGTGATGTGCTACTTGGGGCTAAGCACAAGATGGTAAGTGAAAGCGCGATGCGCAGTGCTATCTGCCTTTTCTTGTGCTGACCTGTCTTTTTCTCTTTCTTGCAGGCCGCTGCAATGTCCCAGAATGGATGCTGGCTGAGAAAATAGTGAATGTTGAGTAATGCGTAGCACACGGTGCCTTCTTGAATTTTTCATGTGTTAATCTGTGTTTCCCCTCTTTTGCAGGTCGTTGATATGGCCCGGAATGGATGTGGACCAAGAGCAACTCGAACCCAGGTAAGCGTGCTATTGTTTTAGCTATTTTCGGAATTTGAATATGAATGTTTACTAATGCTGATTTGTTCTCTTCTTCTCAGGTTGCAGCGTTTTTGAAGATTGAGGGGACGTCGCCGAGACCAAAAGAACGATGGATGGCAAGCAGGATTCACTCACAGGTAAGTGTTATAATGATGGTGTTCTTGTTCTTTCAGGTACGCGGCTCCGGGAAGGCAGGCGAAGATCTGAGCAGAACGTGGTGAGCGTCACGCTGCAGAGAGCAGAGTAACGTGAAGCGAGTTTCTCTGACCGGGCGTGGCTTATATAGTCCCCAGGTATCCCAGGTATCCCTAGGCCTGACCACATCTAAAACACTAGACCACATAGCACAGTTCATTGAACTGAGCTATGCGGGGGCATCCATATTGTACAAAAGTCTATTGCCAAGTCCAGTTCTCAAGTCTTCCTCACTTTATATATGAGCCTGGTGCCAAAGGAGCCAGGACTGACTCCAGTAGAATCTTGGATGAGATGGCAAGGCCTTTAAGGCCATGATGGAGGTAGTAGCTTAGTCCCAATGCCTTGCCTATTACGGACAGTGGCAAGGGTCATGAAAGTGAGAACTCTTGCAGGGAGCTGCCCAAAATTGTAAACTTGATGTTGTCATCACTGCAATATAAAGTGGATTCACTATGAGGAAAGGGAAGAGCTCCTAAAATTACCAATGTGAACAGAGCTGCCAAGACCGAGCATCTGACAGCCACAAGGAAACACCAAAAGGAGAATTTGCAGATATTTCCTCTGGGTCGAGCTATCTATTGCTACTGTCGCTAACTGGAGAGGAATAAAAGCTGACTGGTTCCAATGATGTAGAGCTGGGGACCATCCTTGAGAGTGGAGTGACCATTCGCCTGCCCTATCCTCCAAGATGGACATGAAATGCAGCTGGCTGTCCTGAACTTTAAACAGAGGCTTTCTGTGCAAGTAGAACTGAGCCCTGGAAAACAAAAGGTGGGAGTGTCTGCTTGCCTCAAATACATTCCCTGGGTGGGGGCAAAATGTTGTAGACCATTAGTCTGTTTAACTAAAAATATTCATTTAATTAATTCCCCTTGGCAGAATACCACGGGCTGATTTTTGTTAAAATGCAAAATTAACAATGCTCATTTCCAGTATGCGCTGAAAACTATAGACTGTAATTTAATTGGGAAATCCTATGTGTTCACCTTCCCCAACACAGACCTTTCAGTGGAAGGAGTTCTAAAATCCAAAAGTCTCTAATCATCCCCATTGTTTGTCCAGCTTCCCCAAAACAGGCCCTTAAGTTGAGGGAAGTTCTGAAATACAATATTCCTAAAGCATCCCAATTCTTTTGTCCAACTTCCCCAACACAGACCTAGGGGGGATCTGGAAAACAAACTGCTAGATCACCCGTGTTTATTTTGAGCAAAGGCGGGGTGAAATAGTTTTTGCCATATGCATGTGTCTAAATCTGTAAACCAAACTGCTCGCCTTTTAAAAGTGCAGAAAAATCGAAATTGCACAGCGCTACATCTGTAAATTGATTGTGTTCACTGGCCAATGCTAATTATTTCTTAAAGTGAATCTGTAGAAAGAAAAGTATTGTAATTGGTGTGATTTATTTGTTTAACAAGTTAATTGTGAGCCACAGAGAAGGTGGCTTGTGTAGTTTAGTGTGATTTCTATTACCTATAATTCAAATAAATACACATATATTTCCTGTACAGTGGCCTGGTTCTTGGCTCATTGGTAGCTCAGGGGTAGGGATCCAAGGGGTATGATATGAGGCTGAGATAGGGCTGAATAGCTGAATAAAAGAACTGACATTAGCCATGTATTGTGTGACAATTAGCTTGGGGAAGGAAGGAACTCCCTGTGTTGAGGGTGGCGTCTCAATAAACCATTATGAGGCAATGTGTATATACACTTCAAGTGCGACAAGTATCTCAGTGAACTTGCTGTAATTTGCTATTTAAAGGTATTACAGCAAGTTGGACCAAGGTTGACAATAGAACAGGACACCAGACATCACATTATTCTAGTGTCTCGTACAGGCTGTTGCTTTTGTGTTGCAGCCTATTTACTCATTCTGAATTGCCTTCTGCAATGCAATATCTTCCTGTAGGTAAGTGGACGCATCTACGCCTGGTCTGACTTGCTTAAAATGTTTATTCTGTCTGACCCTGGTCCCACCACTTTGACCTTAGAGCAGAAGAATAATGCAAAGTGCAAATAAACTTGCTTTGTTGCGCGATCATAGGCTTTTCTCTGTACAAGGTATGTATAAACGCACCACTTCGGTGGACATCTGCCACACGCACAGCTATCAATCCACACACTTTTGAATGCAGCTACGACTGTGAGAAATTCGATCTAACTGGACACGTAACGGCTTCACCCTTACACCAGGCTTGCCTCAACACCTCTTCCATTAGAATACAGCGACAACCTACGAGAATTTTCGGTCTAGCTGGGCACACATTGAATCTCTTCTATTGGCGCTCTGTCATGACTTCCCTCAGCACCCTTCCACATGCCTGACCTCTTGGGTTGCTTACTGGAACCTAGCCTGCCCATCCAATTTCTAATCTTGGCCAAAGGCACCAACACACTTTGCGCCTTTTACTGAGAATGTTCCCATAACTGGACTTTGGTCCCTGGGTGCATTCCTACCACAAAACGCTTTAAGGCCATACAAATGGGAAAAGGCTTGATATGTGATTCATGATACAGGACACCACAGGATACTTAGAAGCGAGCAACACCCTTTGTTAAGTTTTGTCACCATGCAAACAGAAAATTACCACAGAAATCCCCTGAAGAATTTCCTACAATAATACATAACTTTTTGATAGGAATTAAACATGTTGGGTAGTAATTAGCCAGATGTTGCAGGCTAAGTAATCGTAGTAGGTTTTTACTTTAGTATTTCATTTAAATTATACATTAAATAAGCTGTTTTATATGAATTAGACATTGTTTTGTATGTATTTTGTTTTTCTCTATCTTTTGGTGTCTTTGCACTGATTATGTAAATATTGGGTGTTTACAGTTTTGACACTTCTATTGTTTTATGACATTGACTACAGGTTCTACTTCAACCACTAACCTGTACTTTTAATTGGTAATAGTTTTTCTATTACGATTACTAATTCATTTTTGATAGATTTGAGTAAATATTAGGGAGCAGTTGGTACTCTTGTACAGAGGAGAATTGCCTAGCATTTCAGTGCTGGACTGCCCTAGGGCAGGACACACACTGATATATTTTGGATATTTCTGCTCTGTGAAAGATAGTGAGATAAAGAATCTGGGTAAGGCTCTCGTGACCAGGACTAATGTTCGGCAAAGATAGTCCCAGGACCCCCCTTTTTTTTCTGCATCAGTTTTCGGGCTGTCATGAGAATAAGGGACAGGGGGGTATTCCAGGGACCCTCTCTTCAAGAGATACAATCCTTGGGCTTGAGGTCAAGGACAGGTCTTGCAGTCCTGTTCTGGATTAGTTGCAGAGGGTGAAGAGTAGAGGCAGGTAGATTTAGAAAGATACTGTTGCAGTAGTCATGCCTAGAGAGAGCCAGGGCTCTGTAGACAGTGAACTTCTGGGGGAAAGTGATAAACGGAATAATACCTCTGAGGAGGTGCAGCTGGTAGTGGGACTTCTTAGAAAGGTCTGCGATGTGAGGAGAGAAGAGTGGAGTCAAAGATGACACCAGGGTTTTTTCCCTCGCAGGAAAGTGCAGGGAGAGGGCCTAAGGAGCACAGCCTGAGTGAAAGATGGAAAGTGGGATCAGAGGTCCCAATAAAAAGTGTCTCAGTCTTACTGGCATTAAGGCAGAACTCGTTGGAGGCGCACCATTCTTGAGTCGCAGATAGAAAGTCAGGAATGAGCAAGAGAGAAGAGGAGGCTGAGGGAGCATGAGGGAGAGCTGAGTGTCATCCACATCACACTGAAAGTTAGAAGAGAAGGTAGAGATGAGGTGGGCCACAGGTGCCAAGAAGACATTGAAAAGCAAGGGTGAGAGGTTGGAACCTTGGGGAACATCACATGTGGAGAGAGAGGTGTAGGAGAGAAAAGACCCAAGTTGGTCCTGGGAGGGTCAATCAAGGAGAAAGTAGGACAACCAGGCTTGGGCCTGATCCGTGATGCCCAGGTTGTTACAGAGACAATTGATCAGGATGACGTGGTTGACCATGTCAAAAGCAGAGGAAAGATCCAGGAGGATGAGGACATAAGGGAAGGCTAGAGTCAAGATTAGAGAGCAGGTCTTCACAGGTGTTCAGGAGAGCAGTTTCTGTGCTTAGGCTGCTCTGAACCAGACTGATGGTCCTGGAGACAACCAACAGATTCAGTATGGAGAGTAAGCTGGGCGATGGCGAGCTTTGCCAGGAGTTTGCCCAGGAAAGGAGAGATAGAGATCAGGGGAGGAAAGATTGGCAAAAGGCTTCTTAAGGAGGTGGTGAACAAAGGAGTGCTTAGGTGGGGAGGGAAAAGTTCCACTGGCAAAAGAGTGCAGAAATCGGCCAATGAGAGGGTGTCGATGTAGTCCGTGATGGTTCTGGAGGAGCGGGGAAGCACCTGCTTGGCTAAAACCTTTATAGATTGAACTTGTCTAGAAATATCATCAGGAGAGAACAGGGGGAAAGAGGAAAAAGAAGGAGGAGAGGGCGAGGCGGCCGGAAATAGGCCAAGAGAGGTAGAGGTAGAGGAAGAGGAGAGGGAGGACAAGATGTCCTGAGTTTTATTTATTTATTTACTTATTTAATGTATCTATTGTTCACTTGTTAGGCACTTATACAGGAAGCAAATACTGTTTCAAAGCAACCACAAGGCAACAGGGAGGGGGCAGAGGATGATGGACAATGAAAATACAAAGTTAAATAATTAAATACAACAACATATGATGAGACAATGGGGAGGGTAAGACAAACTTATTATGCCTCGTGAGTGTTCATAACGTGCAAGTGCAGAAGGGAGAGGGGTATGGGATAGGTGCTCTGGTGCTCATGGAGAACAGCAGGTGAAGTGCTATGAAGAAAGGTAAGTGCAACCTCTAGTGGTGGAGGGTGAGCCGATTGGTGAAGTGGGAAGCCAGTGCTGTGCAGAGGGTCTGGGAGGGAACAGAAGAGGTGGCGACTGCAGCAGGATTGGCCAGCTCCTTGCAGATTTTGAAGAGTTTGGCAGTGTTATTAGACGTGGGCAGAGATGCTGGATTGAATGTAGGCTCTCTTCTTGGACAGGACAGAGAGTCTGTATTGGCTTTGGAGCAGTCGACAGGCCAGATTGTCACAGGGTACACCTGATGCCCTCCACTTCCTCTCAACCACCCTGCACTTGCGTTTAAGAATGGCAAGGGCAGAATCATACCAAGAGCTGCACTTGGAGGTAGGCTTCAAACGGATCTTCGTGACAGGGGCAAGAACATCAAGAGTGTTGAAGAAACAGAGATGCAGATTATGGAGGGCTGTGTCAGAGTGTGAGTCAGCCGCAGGCGGAGGAGGCAGAGAGAAAGTAGCAATGAAAGTCTCCACTAACATGCGCTTCATAGGCCAGATGACTAAGAAGGTGGGTGGCAGTGCTGGTGAACGGCTTCGCAAGGGGGACAGAGAGATCCTCGGGTGGGAGGAAAGCAGAAAGTGGTGAGTCCCAGAGAGAGGAGTGGTGAGGAGGCTAGAGAGGGGGATGTCTGAGAACATCCAGGGTGTGCCTGGCAGAGTGGGTTGGGCTAGAGGTTAAAATAGAAAGAGAGAGAGAGAGTTGCATGGATTGCGAAAGAGCCCCAGAGAGGGGTTATAGGCATCCAGATGGATGCTGAGGTCTAAGAGGAGGAGAAGTTGAGAGGTAAAGCCAAGCAGAGAAGAGGAGAGGTCGGCCTACTCAGAGAGGAAGAGGTCCATCTGGCCAGGTGGCCTGTAAATGGTGGCCACAGTAAGAGAGAGTTAAACAAATCGTTAGTGCACACCCAGTTATATTCCAATCAATGTTAATATTCAAATAGAATTGTTTTAAATTGTGTTTGGGTGCAGGGGGGTAATACAGACCCTGACAAAAGGTCGTAACATCAACCGAGAAAAAAAAAAAGTTCAACCCCTCCCGTCCCTTGCACACCCAGGTATTGAAAACAGTCAAAAAATGTGTTTCCAATTTATATATTATGTACAAAATTCATACTCCATAAAAAAACATGGTTCAAATGCTGGTATCATCAAAACATATTTTATTCAGTTGTGATTCAGTGAGGGGGCCAGTCAATAAACGTTGAGCATGTCACGTTTCAGGGAACGTAATTCCCTTCTTCAAGAGCAATTCACACTTTGAAAACAAGAAAAGAAAGAAAGAAAATAACTCTAATGATTTTATAAGCAGAGAAAACTGGTATACACAGTACTCATTTGATATAATGGTGCACCAAAGGTGTCTACAAGAGGATTCTACCCATCACACATGTGGCACATCCTCTTTAGTAAAATATATGCTATTAATGGAATGTAATCCTTTGAACACAAAACATTGAATATTGTGAGCTGGCCATGAACCATGTCTCAGTCAGAACGAGGATATCCTGATCAACTTCTTTGTGGAGTCTCAGATCATCAACCTGATCTCGGCACCAAACAGAGAGGTGTGTAGAATTCTGAACAGACATTGGAACATTTTAAGGCTAGACAATGATTTATAGGATTACATTAATAACAAGCCAGATGTAGTACTGACTAAGACAAGGACTATAGGAAAGCAAGTCTGCCCAGGTTAAATGGGGATTCTACCTGCAGAACCTCAAATTAACAGGCTTGCAAAAACACATTTTTTTTAAAATGTGGTTTATGTAGGAACAAAGCCACTTAAATTCATATTTATACAAACAGAACGATCTATTCCCATGGTTACATTAATTGCAAGTCTACATTCATGATATATCTCATTATTTGTTCATGTAAGAAACAGTGGATCTGTGAACATCTGTATGCAATAAGAACTCAGAACACCCAATATTCCCTGGCACAGCACTGGATCCAGTAGCACAGTAAAGAGAATGTAAAGAACATATGCTTTGCTGGAATAAGGAAAGGAAATTTGAACAATACTCAAGACGCGATAACAGAGAAAAAGAGATGAGAAAAAAGCAAGACTGATTAATATTTTAATGTAAAGCAATCAAGGATGGCTAGAATAAGAACAATGAACTCAATGTATTTTTGACTTAAGTCCTCATGGTTGAATATTTCACCCAAGAACGCATACAAACGCATGTTTTTTCTCTCCAATTTGGTAAAATCTTTAGCTTTATATAGCTTGTTTCTATTGGAATTCAATCATCTTTAATGCTTAAATACACTGGCAACAGATCCAGCAAAAATAGGAGATAACGTTGGACTTGGTACGGGACACACCTGCATTTTGTGGTGTGTGCCGGGTGTGTCAACCAATGCCCTTCTGTGTTTATCATGAGCGTCAGTAACCTGATTCATCAAACTCTAACATGGGTCACACATGCCACGAAAGACAGCCTACCATGAACGCCAGTAGCTGAATTCTACTGATATTACTATGAGACACACATAACAAGTGAGGTCCCCTAGTCAGCGCACGCCTTTGCATACTTGAAAACTCACTGACAATAATGATCAATAAATAACAAAGAACATCCAAAAGTTACAGACTATCCAAAATGATGGCATCAGAATAATCTTCAATGCCACAAGGAGAGAGCATATTTCACAATATAGAAAAGAGCTTCACTGGCTGCCGGTAGAGAAACTGATTCAATTTAAGACAATTGCCCTGGCACATAAATGCCTCCATGGAGAAGTACCAGACTACCGAAAGCAAACACTGACAAAATATGCACCCAAATAGGACACTACGCTCAATTGCTGCACACTTTCTGGTTGTACCACAAATGAAACGAGCAAGAGGAAAAGGTAGATCTTTCCCGATTAAAGCAGCCAGCAACTGGAACAAACTGACCACATCTATGCGATCCAAGGAAAGCTACAATATTTTCCGTAAAAATCTTAAAACAGCTCTGTTGGAGTAAACTGGTCCTCTCTCATTAGCTGTAAATGATTATGCTTGTCTGTTGAGCGCCCTGATGCCTGGGGGCTATGGTGGGGTAAAAATAAACAATTGATTGTTTTGATTAACTTATGAATTATTACATGTTATGATGATTACCTATATTTGGGCAATGACAGTTACCAATATTTGTAAACGTAATAGGTAGGCATTGGACCATATGTAGATATGACAGGAACATAACTATTTCATTTTTGGATATTATAATCTAGTAACATATCATAAAGAATAATCATGGAGATGGATTATTGGGGCAATATGTTTTTTTGACATTTTAAGTAAAATATGAAAACAGTTAATATGGTTTCAGGCTTTATCTCGGAAGCTAAGATGGCGCCCATTTTTGTGACTTTTTTGAGATCCATTATTTATCCCTAGTCCATCCTTTCTTTTTATTAACACTCTGAGCGTCATGATGGGGGCAACACGATTTAGACACATTATTTGGAGCCAATGTCCTGTAAGCCATTAGGACTACAGTCCGAAACAAAGACAGGCATCTCCGCCCAGCATGTAAGGGATCTCATGACTCCAAGGATTGTAACTTGACACAACATAGCTCTGAACACATGTGTTTTACTATGGATATCTACGTTTCTAATATGACGCACATTACAAATACGCTAACATGTGGATTTTCTAACAGAAGTTAAAAAAAACTCTCCCTAAGATGTTTTTTAGGCAAAAACAGTCTTTATAGAAGGACTAATTCGTGCAAGGTACCCTTCCACTATTGGTACTTTGAGGTCGGTATTGGTGTATCTTATTACTGTTCTCATACTGTCCAAGACTGGCTGATTTTCTAATGTAAAGCAATCAAGGATGGCTTGAATAAGGACAATGAACTCAATGTATGTTTGACTTAAGCCCGCATGGTTTAATATTTCACCCAAGAACACATACAAACCCTGTTTTATTTTCTCACCAATTTGATAACATTGTTAGCTGTATGTAGCAGTTTTTTTTATTGGAATTCAATCATCTTTAATGCGTAAACACACTGGCAACAGAACCAGCATAATAAAGAGATAACGTTGGACTTGGTACGGGACGCACCTGCATTCTGTGGTGTGTGCCGGGTGTGTCACCCAATGCCCTACTGTGTTTATCATGATCGTCGGTAAGCTGATTCATCAAACTCTAACATGGGTCACAGATGACACGAAAGGCAACCTACTATGAACGCCAGTAGCAGAATTTTACTGATATTACTATGAGACACACATAACACGTGAGGTCACCTAGTCAGCACACGCCTTTGCATACTTGAAAACTCAATGACAATAATGATCAATAAATAAAGAGGAACATCCAAAAGTTACATACTATCCAAAATAATGCCATCAGAATAATCTTCAACGCCACAAGGAGAGAGCATATTTCACAAAGTAGAAAAGAGCTGCACTGGCTGCCGGTAGAGAAACTGATTCAATTTAAAACAATTGCCCTGGCACATAAATGACTCTATGGAGAAGCACCAGGCTACCTAAAGCAAACACTGACAAAATATGCACCCAAATAGGACACTACGCTCAATTGCTACACACTTTCTGGTTGTACCACAAATGAAAAGAGCCAGAGGAAAAGGTAGATTTTTCCCAATTAAAGCAGCCAGCAACTGGAACAGACTGACCACATCTATGCGATCCAAGGAAAGCAACAATATTTTCTGTAAAAATCAACAACTCTGTTTGAGTAAACTGGTCCTCTCTCATTAGTTGTAAATGATTATGCTTGTCTGTTGAGTGCTCTGATGCCTTGGAGCCATGGCATGGTAAAAATAAACAAATGAAAAGAAAATGAATGATTGTTTTCATTAACAGATGAATTGTTTCATGTTATGATCATTACCCATATTTGAGCAATGAAAGTTACCAACAGTTGTCACCATAATAGGTAGGCTTTGGACCATATGTTGATATGTCAGGAACATAACTGTTTATTTTTTGGATATCATAATCTAATCACATATCATAAAGAATAATCATGGAGATGGATTATTAGGGGCAATATGTTTGTTGACATTTTAAGCCAGCAAGACCTACATATGAAAACAATTTAATATGGTTTCAGGCTTTATCTCGGAATCTAAGATGGCGACCATTTTTGTGGCTTTTTTGAGATCCATTATTTGTCCCTAGTCCATCCTTTCTTTTTATTAATACTCTGAGTGTCATGATGCGGGCAACACAATTTAGACACATTATTTGGAGCTGATGTTCTGTAAGCCATTAGGACTACAGTCCGAAACAAAGACGGGCTTCTCTGCCCGGCATGTAAGGGATCTCATGACTCCAAGGATTGTAACTTGACACAACGTAGCTCTGAACACATGTGTTTTACTATGGATATCTACGTTTCTACTATGACGCACAGGAGGTGCCATTACACATGCGCTAACATGTGGATTTTCGAACAGAGGTCAAAAACCTCTCCTGGAGGTGTTTTTAGGCAAGCCCGGTCTTCATGGACTCATTTGTGCAGAGTACCTTCCACTATTGGAACCTTGAGGTCCCTATTGATGTACCTTATTACTGTCCTTACCCAGTGTTCTTCATCTTGTTCTAGTAAACCCATTTTGGAAGCTGCGTCTAATAGACACAAACAATGAAAAATAAAATTGTGTGAGTGCCTTAGATTGATGATGTTATGCACTTAACATTTATGGTAGAGTACAGCTAGGCTGCACAATAGGGAATCAGAGAGTTATGTGCCCCATTGGTATTTCACTGATACACTCTCCACAGCACATTTGAGACGATGTTCTCAGCAAAGGTTAGTGTATAAATGTCTCTTTCACTAGCACTATGGTTTATTATTGTAAACCAATGCATTGAAATGAAAAAATACACATGAGTTTCTAAGGACTAATACTAAGGACTGTGTTTTATGACCTGTTTTATTTTTCTGTTTCTTATGTTGGTTACCTTCTTCTTTTCATCCATGTCCTTTTGAGATGGGTTTCTGTGCATACAATTTGAATAATTTACTCATATGGTTCTTTAGTTTAATGTTGGTTTTATATCCATGTGCTGAAATAGTATGCACATAATGTGGCACGTTTAAGATACCAACACCACTTGGACACGTATGGAACCCTGACTGATGATGAACTAAAATTGAATTACATCATTTTACCTCATTGAGCCCTGAAGAAGAGCAGGGCTCTAAACAATTGTTGGCTCAAAGAAAATACATCTAATTCGGCCTTTGTATCTATCATTTTTGGAGAGGCTTGGGGTATCAATTTTCATTGGATGGGTAGGGTGATGTTAGGAACCTACAGAGCACCTTCAGGAACCAAAGAGAAGTAAAGGTGAATACTGCTAAATCCTTGCATACTAGCCACAGAGAAGTAAATGTGAATACTGTTAAATCCTTGCATACTAGCCTCAGAGAAGTAAATGTGAATACTGCTAAATCCTTGTATACTAGCCACAGAGAAGTAAGTGTGAATACTGCTAAATCCTTGCATGCTAGCCACGAAGAAATACATGTGAATAATGCTGAAACCTTGCATACTAGCCACAGAGATGTACATGTGAATACTGCTAAATCCGTGCATACTAGCCTCAGAGAAGTAAATGTGAATACTGCTAAATACTTGCATACTAGACACAGAGAAGTACATATGCATACTGCTAAATCCTTGCATACTAGCCTCAGAGAAGTAAATGTGAATACTGCTAAATCCTTGCATACTAGCCATAGAGAAGTAAATGTGAATACTGCTAAATCCTTGCATGCTAGCCACGGAAATATACATGTGAATCCCGCTGAAACCTTGCATACTAGCCACAGAGAAGTGCATGTGAATACTGCTAAATCCTTGCATACTAGCCTCAGAGAAGTACATGTGAATACTGCTAAATCCTTGCATACTAGCCACAGAGAAGTAAATGTGAATACTGCTGAAGCCTTGCATGTTAGCACAAAGAAGTAATAGTGAATACTGCTATATCCTTGCATGCTAGCCACAGAGAAGTAAATATGAATACTGCTAAATCCTTGCATACTAGCCACAGAGAAGTAAATGTGAATACTGCTGAATCCTTGCATGTTAGAACAAAGAAGTAAAGGTGAATACTGCTAAATCCTAGCATACTAGCCACAGAGAAGTAAATGTGAATACTGCTGAATCCTTGCATGTTAGCACAAAGAAGTAAAGGTGAATACTGCTAAATCCTTGCATACTAGCCACAGAGAAGTAAATGCGAATACTGCTAAATCCTTGCATACTAGCCACAGAGAAGTACATGTAAATACTGCTAAATCCTTGCCTGCTAGCCACGGAGAAATACATGTGAATACTACTGAAACCTTGCATACTAGCCACAGAGAAGTACATGTGAATACTGCTAAATCCTTGCATACTAGCCTCAGAGAACTAAATGTGAATACTGCTAAATCATTGCATACTAGCCACAGAGAGGTAAATGTGAATACTGCTAAATCCTTGCATGCTAGCCACGGAAAAATACATGTGAATACTGCTGAAACCTTGCATACTAGCCACAGAGATGTACATGTGAATACTGCTAAATCCTTGCATACTAGCCACAGAGAAGTACATGTGAATACTGCTAAATCCTTGCATACTAGCCTCAGAGAAGTACATGTGAATACTGCTAAATCCTTGCATACTAGCCTCAGAGAAGTACATGTGAATACTGCTAAATCCTTGCATACTAGCCACAGAGAAGTAAATGTGAATACTGCTAAATCTTTGCATGCTAGCCATGGAAATATACATGTAAATCCTGCTGAAACCTTGCATACTAGCCACAGAGAAGTACATGTGAATACTGCTAAATCCTTGCATACTAGCCTCAGAGAAGTACATGTGAATACTGCTAAATCCTTGCATACTAGCCACAGAGAAGTAAATGTGAATACTGCTGAATCCTTGCATGTTAGCACAAAGAAGTAAATGTGAATACTGCTAAATCCTTTCATGCTAGCCACGGAAATATACATGTGAATCCTGCTGAAACCTTGCATACTAGCCACAGAGAAGTACATGTGAATACTTCTAAATCCTTGCATACTAGCCACAGAGAAGTAAATGTGAATACTGCTGAATCCTTGCAGGTTAGAACAAAGAAATACATGTGAATACTGCTGAAACCTTGCATACTAGCCTAAGAGAATTAAATGTGAATACTGCTGAAACCTTGCATACTAGCCTCAGAGAAGTACAAGTGAATACTGTGAAACCTTGCAGACTAGCCAAAGAGAAGTAAATGTGAATACTGATAAATCCATGCATACTAGATACAGATGAGTGAATGTGAATACTGTTAAATCCTTGTGTGCTTGCCACATAAATGCACATGTGAATACAGCTGAATCTGTGCACGCTAACCTAAGATATGGCTATGATACACACCCTTTACAGGCCAATCTCATGCCAGCTGCTAACGTCACTTCCGTGGCTGGTAACATAAACCATGCAATGCCAATCATGCCTCCTTCGACCCCACAGGTAGCTCCCCTGGCCAATCACCACTCACCTATCTGCTATTACTACACTGGCTAATAGATCTACCGTCAGCTCATCTAACAACAGCTCCCTGCCTAATTTTACAACACCTGTAGTTCCAACCGTGACTAACCTCACCAGCACCTCTACAAAGACGACAACAAAGACTAAACTAAATCCTTCGATCGGGAGAAATAGCCGTCCTATCCCAAACACAACCACATCTGTAGCCCTTAACGGAGCTCTCACCAATGCAAGGTCCTTGCCTGCTCATGCCCTTGACATCCCCGATCTTATCACTTCCAACAATCCTGACATTCTGACCATCACAGAAACCTGGCCACAGCAGGCAATAGGCCCCTCGCTCTCCTTAGCCATCCCAGATAACTACACCATTTTCAGGAAAGACAGACTGCCAACTAAAGGTGGAGGAATAGCCTTCATTGCTAAAGCAACGCTATCCATTAGAGAAATAAGCAACCTTCAGCAACATCACAATCCTGAGTAATGTAACTTGCCCGTGGTCGGACCAGAATGTGATTTCCTTCTCCATCCCTCTATGCAATCCACCCACTCAGGTGGCACCTCCCTTACATGCCACATTCACCAGAAAGACCAAGAACATCACATCAGATAAATTAGTCCCACTCCTAAAGCCTCTCATAGACTTCCAACCTTACTCGAAAGACACCACAGCTATGGTAGATTTATACAATAACTCGCTCCTCCAAGCCATTGAAAAAGTAGACCTGTTGTGGCAGCACAAACCGAAACCAATTGCCCACAGGAGCACCTGGTTCACCCACAAACTCAATACTTTGAGCTCCTCCAAATGGGTGGCTGAGGCAACCTGGAAAAGGGACCCTTAAGTCACCAACAAAAATCACTTCTCGACCCTACCCAAAACATATAAACAGGCTTTATGTCACGCCAAAAACAGCTCCTACAATGAGAGAATCGACAAAGACAAGTCAGGCACAGTGAGCTCTTTGCAATATTGCGCAAACTCAAGACACCAGTTACTCCTCTGGAACGCTGCCTCAAAGACAACACCTGGTGCACTAATATCCAGAATGTTACTTCTGGACAAAATGTCCTCACTCCAATCTAAACTTACAGCCAAAAATAAAATAAAAACTAGAGGCCAGCGGAACACCTCCGATTCAATCCCAAGCACCTCATGACCACACTACCCATCCATTCCAATTTACCCAAGTGACGAAACTAGAAGTAACCAATACAATTTAAGGTTTTAAACCCTCCAAATGTCAAGGTGACATCTGTTTTGCATTTGTCATCAAAGACTGCGCAGAAGAGCTACCCCATTCATCACCTCACTTATCAATACATCTTTTTCCATGGGCACTGTACCGTCAAATCTCAAGGACACGTGGATCCTCCCGCTGCTCAAAAAGCTGACGCTAGACCAAAGCATCCCTACCAACTATCATCCCATCACAACTGCCCCCTTCCTGCTTAAAATCCTGGACAGAGCAGCATACTTGCAGATCCAACAGCACTTGGAAACACACAATCTCCTTGGCTTGCGCCAATCTGGCTTCCGTCCAGGTCACGGAACGGAAACTGCTCTTCCAGACCTAAAAATACGAATGGATGAACTTAAAGACAATGGCAAACTCACCCTCTTCCTTCTATTGGACCTCTCGGCCGTCTTTGACCTGGTCTTTGACCTGGTGGATCACACAATCCTCTGTCATCACTTTGCCTCAGCAGCCCACTTCTCTCCCATGGCAATTACCTGGATTGAATCCTTCCTGGCCAACAGAACAATGAGATTCTTCTCGACTACAGCTTCAGCTTCCCCTGCCCTAGTGCCATGTGGGGTTCCCCAAGGTTCCTCCATCTCACCCATCCTCTACAATATCTTTGCAAAACCCCTCTTTGACCTCCTCAATGCTTAAGATATCGCCTACACCAACTAGGCTGATGACACCCAAGTCCTTCTTCCCATCTCAGGCAACTATGAAACTGACTCTAACTCCCTGAACTCAATCTGCCAAAGCATCCAAGCCTGGATGGCCCTCCATTCTCTCTGCCTCAACAATGATAACACTGAGCTACTCCTCCTGGGATCTCAAAATCTTCTAAACAAACTTGACAAGACCTACAAAACATTCACCATTGATTGCAACATCATCCTAGTCGCTAAAGAAGTTAAATCCCTTAGGGTTTTCCTTGATTCAGCCCTATCACTGACCAAAGAGGTCAACGCCATAGACTCGTCCGCAGCCTACACTACCAGTCTCATTAATGCCGGCAGACCTTTCCTCTCAACAGACAGCTGCATGACACTAGCCAGAACCCTCATTGTGTCCAGGCTTGATTACTGTAATGCCCTCTTTGCAGGAAAGACCATGAGAAACATTAAAAAAAAAACTACAGGTAATACAAAACAATGCCCTAAGAGCAGCGCTAAACATCCCCGAAAGGGACCACATCTGTGCAGCAAGAGGAAGTGCCCACTGGCTACCCATGAAGGAGAGAATCTGTTTCAAAACGCTACCCCTAAGTTACAAATGTCTGGCACTCACTGCCCCAAATACTTATCTAATAAAGTTAAGACATCTCAAACCAATAGGCTAACCTGGGCCCCCACCTTCTAGTCAGCCCCAGATGCAAATTGCACAACGCGGGGGGCGCAGCTTCCCGGTGGGGGCAGCGAAATACTGGAATGCGCTACCTCATCACCTAAGATCAGAAACCTCCTTTTGGTCCTTCCACAAAGCCCTCAAAACCTGGCTCTTCACACACGATAGATAAGCTGTGCACACCCTGCCCCTATTGTGATGGAAACCTATGTAACTGAACCCTATGTAACCGTATGCCTGCATACTCAATATCCTGTTCTAAACGTTTGAAATCAACTGTGCCTTATGTAACCAGTGTCTTGAAGCCCACAGGTCTGGCACGTTATGCAAATGTGAAAATAGGTCAAATAAATAAATAAATGTGTTTCTTTTTTTGTTAGTGTTTACCTATGGGGACGCTAGGGAAGCGCCCCAGATCCCAGTTTCCCCCGCGACGCCCGCACTTTTACCACCCTAGCTACAAGCCCCTGAATTCGGGCAGGTCCCCGGTCTTCCTGTTTTTTTGTCTCCCCAATAGTTGTTTACACTGCAGTCATCTGTTGACTATCATTGCAGGAATCTCAAATTCAAGCTGACTGCAGAAAACTCCACACACAAAATCTTCCAAGTAACTAGAGTATTTTCAGAACTTCGTGGTTCGTCAGAGAAAGTGATTATTTGAGAAAAAAACAAATAAAAAAACAGCATAACTTGATTCAGGGAACACGTTTTGAAAATTCACACTGTAATACTTATTTCATGCCCAAAGCACCAATTAACAAAAGATTATATCCATTGCTTATCGCAATGGTAAATACTGCAGCCAAAGATAGGCTTGGTCTCTGGAGGTGTCAGGTCAGTGGGTCCTAATTAGAGATGGAATGGCGATGTGCTCTGTAGGGATTTAATGCGCCATTATTAAACTAAGCGCGGGTTCTTGAGCTGCAGGTAGGGTTGTGCCACAGAGGTGACTGGAGGTTGGTGTCCGGCCCTTTTCCTGCAGGCAAAGATGTAGCCACAATGCTGGTGAGTTGGCAGGGCTCAGTCAAAGATCAAATACTTTGTGTTTTTCTCCACATGACCAATGCCGAAATAGAAATGGTAGTGGGAATGTTTTTTTATTTATTTATTTACTATTGTATTGTATTAGACATTCTCAATTGCTTATCAGACAAGCAAAAACGTTGGCAATACATGGTTTTGCTCCATAATTGGTCCCGGTGCAAAGGTGTTAAGGAATGATTACACAGCTGAGTGCATGTGCATTGAATATTTCTGTGCAAAAAGATATTGCAAAGAAATAGTCTGAGCTGCAGTTATCCGTGGCCTGATTTGCAAAGCCTTTTTCAATGGGGTTTTCCCTTTCAAAAGTATTTCTGTAAATCAGGCCTGTGTGTGTGCAGGCAGGGCGTGTGTGACTAGTGCACAGTGGATGCGTTTCATCAGTGCTGCGCTGGCCACATAACAGTCCGTAGTGCAATTCTGTTATCTGAGGCATGAATGATATGACAAGTGCAGCACTTACACATAATGGGACCAATTCATGGAATATTTGCCCTGTCAAAGTGAATGCGCACTGCTGACACAAAATCGTGCACAATGTTTTTTTGCCATCAACCAACAAGAACGCTCAGAGCAAGCATTGCCATCCGCCTGGAACCGAAACCCTACAACAAAAGAAAACTTGGAGGATCCTCCTTCTCTCGCCAAGCCCCGAAAACCTGGAACAACCTTCCAAAGTACATACATAACACAAGAAACCACCTACTATTCAGGAAATTACTCGTAACCTGGCTCTTCACGTGGTAACTAGAAAGACCAGCCACAGGGGCACGCACACAACTATAACAACTATGAACCTAGAGAGAGACCCGGATCCACACCAAGATACAAATGGGGAAAAACCCTCAGGAAAATATCCCACAACATACTAAACGACTAACCGGAAGACAGCCGCAATACAACCAAAGACGTATACATAGCAAGACAAAGACAGAAACACTAGGACGAATCATCAAGAGAACCATGACCTTAAACCATAGCCATTCCCAACAGACCTTAAGGACAATAGACAGAGAGGGAAAAGAAGCTCTACACCACGAGCCCCCTACCCGGTGGGTGAGAAACAGAACGCTTCATTATTACACAATGTCCACCTACGACACAGCGACAATACCCCATCACAAAAACTACAACTAACAAGATCCCCAAGGATGTTCACCCGACAGAAACCAATGAATCAGCGGAAAGACAGTCATGACAAGAGGAAACGCACGACTGAATAAACAGGCTCACCAAGACAGAAGCACTAGAACACCAAATCAATTCCACTCCGACCCTGAACCATTCAAACCTCAACTGACCAGTGTCACACCAGATAACAAGAGAATAGAGATATTACCAACCCAGTCCCACACCAGAAGAAAGGTTCAGACGCACCTCTCAATCCGAACAATACTCACTATGATACAGCGGGGTCAGCGCAGCACCAAAAAAGCGAGTCGGCCCATGAGGAACCAGCATCAACCCAACCCACAGGGATACAGCTCTAACGGAATCAGAAAGTACCTGAATCAGGACACAGACCCCACTAACCCAACCCTCAACCTTCTGCATACTTAAAACACACAAAGCCACACAACCATCTCTCTCCCAGGAATCCGCACGCACTTTACCACACTGCATCAACAACAAATGCAGCACTCGAGGTCTCGCCCAATACGATATGAGCACAAAAGCACAGCACTAGGTGTATACCGAGCTGAAGCTGCCAACAACACATCACTTCTCCCACTCTCCTGCTCCCCTCCTCCTGACTAACCCTACCTGTCCTTCCTGTTTGCAGACCCGCCAGAGCGCCTGGGGACCAATTCCGTTGGTGACGGTGCACTATATAAGTACCTTTAACATAACATAACATAACATAACATAACATAACATAACATAACATTCAAAATCCGGGCAAATATACCATGAATCGGTCCCACCGTGTGAAGTACTCTGGTGATTGCTATATGTTGGTGCTGTTACGGTATAAATACATATATTAGTAACTATATTATCCTCAAATATTTCAAAGTGGTAATATGCCTGTCTTCAAAACCGAAATATTCGGAAATATGTACATTTCTGTGAACCGCAGGACTTGCACAAATATTTGCATAAAACAGAAAAAAAACAAGGATCACATTAATTAAGAATACTCAAGATGCGTCATGCGCGTGTTTGCGCTTTCGTGCACTTTCTTGCTCTCCATGAGAGTGTCATCATTTGCACCATGAGATGAATCCAAAAGGGCCTTATTCACAGAGCGTTTTCAAATGGGATTTTGCCATTAGAAAAAGCTTCTGTGAATTAGGCCCACAATGTTGAACCTGCAAAGCAGAGCTCAGTTCGCATTTTCATTAATTTTTGCTGGAAAAAGTGTTACTATCTGATGCATTACAGATTATTTATTTATTTATTTATTTCGTTATTTGGTTTGACATTTTGACATTTGTATAGCGCACCTTACCCGGAGGCATCTCAATTACAATGGATTCCTAAGTAACCTGCCTGCTTTTGGAAATGGGGTTTGACAGTCTGGGGTCACGCCGTTGGGTTTTTTGAACGTACACTAGGAAAGGAAGATGGGGGCGATGTTACTCTTCTCGACCCTCGACCTGAGGAAAGGATGCCAATGCCATCGAGCACAAACATGGGGTTCTCACCAGGTGTCACGGTTTCATGACTGGTTTCTCTCTCACTCCTTCAGTAAACGGTTGAAAGCCATGCTTTGACTGCATACACATTTCCGGAAAGCCTCTTCTCAGCCCAGCACAAAATGGACCGGCAGCCGTTTGTATTGAATGCGCTGTCCCAGCACAAAATGGAGGACGGTACCAATACATGGAACACTTAAACGTGGTGAGTTTTTAACCTTTAAAGTTTGCCACTGGCACTCCTGGTGGACTCCCTTTACAACCAAGTGACCCCTGCGTCGGGGATTGCAGTGACACCACCACGTATGGAAACTAAACGCGGATCTGGTGGGAGGAGTGCTAGAGGCAGCTTTTGGTGCCGGGCCATAACATTTAACCACTTTGCAGAATGTATTACATATACAGTGTCAGCCGTTTTCCATGGGCACAGTATAGAATACATAGGTGCCGCAGGCAATTCATCCACAGGACCAGTAACTTCAATTCTTAACACTGAGCTTGGAATTCGGCTTTCCTTTGCCCTACAACCCCCAACACAAGGTAGACTGACAGCACCCTTACATTTGCTACTCCTCAGCATCACAAACTTATAAAATGGCGAAAAATGAGAAAAGACCACTTACCGATGTAACGCATTTAAGCAAAAGCATGAGCAGTTACAACTAGGCACCACTGTAATGTTATTTTATGTTATGTTATGTTATGTTATGTTATGTTATGTTATGTTATGATATGTTATGTTATGTTATGTTATTGGGATTACTCTGGGAGATCTGCAAAGGAAGGAGGGCTCAAGGGGGGTGGGGAGTTTGATGTGCTGTTATTAGCTTCAGGTCGAAAAAAAGGGTCACTGTGCTGGGTGTGCTTTTAGTTGATTCGAGTTTGGCAGTGCTTTGATATACGTGTGTGTCTGTGGTTTAGTTCTCTGTAGTATGTTTGGTTTTAGTTGGATGTTAAACAATGGGCCTCATTACGAGGTTGCCAGCAACCTCGGATTACCGTTACCGCTGCCTGCCATCCCCATGCTACCGGGATATCAAAGGCAGAGGCGGTACTGTATGTTCCCATTCCCATGGAGTCCCAAAGGACGGGAACCTTGAAGCACTTGCACCGTAAGTAAACCTGCCAGTAGGGGCCTGAACACCCGGCAGTAGTTCAGTGCCCCTACCAGCAGACTCGCAGTGACCCGTTCTGGAAAAGGTGCAAGTAACTTATTTCCGGACCAGGTCACTTATAATGAGGCCCAATGTGTGCAGTTTCTGGTGGTTTAAAGTTTCTGCTGCGGTATAGATAAGTGTGCATTTTGTTTCGTTGTTGAGGGTGATTATGTAGCATAGTAACATGTTTTTTAGTAGTGTTAGTGATGAGAGCTGTCTGTTAGCCTCCCTGCAAGGGTTTGGTTGGTTTGGCTGTGTTCATATCCTTGTACGGTGTTTTGAATTAAAAAGGTTGTATTTCATTGGGGTATACCTGGGTCAGTTTATTAGGTTATGGTTGTTTTGGTTTTGGGTGCCTCTCCTTGTAATGTGGTTGGTTGTTTCTCTTCAATGGTAATTCCTGTTTAGTTTGGTGAGTTAAAGAGCCATGATTTTAGTAATTTTCAGAAATGTAGGTGTTTTTCTTTTGTTCATATTTCCTTCAGGATTCAGTTCCAAAGTTTTGCCTAGATAAAGGGGAATGCTGATCCATCACATTTCAGCCTTGGGTATTGAGGTGGTTCAAGGTGAATGTCATTGCTGAACCTCAGTGTTCAATTTGTTTGTAGATGGAGATTTTTTCCTTCATTTATTCCTGTATGAAATCCGTTCCTTGGCCGTGTATTGCTCTGTGTGTTATGCAGAATGTTTCGCTCAAAGAAAGTATTTTTGGGGACTGGGACGAGTATAGGGTTCTTAGTGCTGATGTGGAGTGTTTTTACTTAGTGAGTCTGTAGAGTAGTTTTGCTGCTGCGTTCTGTATTCACTGTCGTTTTTCAGTGAGGTATTCTGGCATTCCTAGAAAGATGCGGTTGGCATACTCTACTCTTGACAAGGAGGATGATAGCGAGTGGTGAGTAAAGGTAACATCCATTTGATTGTGCATAGTCAGAACAAGCACCACGTCTTTGCTACTGTGTTGGCTTGTGCTTCTAGTGTTAAGTTGCCGTCCATTAATATTCCAAGTCTTTTGACTACTTTCAAAGGTTCCGGTTGATTTCTCATTTCGGTAGACCATGGATTGTGCTGTTGGTTCAACGGGCTGCTGTGCTGGGCGTGATCATGATATGATATGATAGGTTATTTATAATGTGCATGATACCCAGACGTTTCAAGGCACAGACACAGGGATCAAACCTGTGGTGCTCTGTGTCATTGTGCTTCCAAGGCGAGAATGTTGCCTTTGAGCTATCCTTCTGAGACGATCATGACTGCTGGGTTGAGTTTAAGGCTGTTTATGCTCATCCATTCAAATATTTCTGTGAGGCAGTTGTTAACACTTTACTTACTGGAAACGAAAGCCATGGCATCATAGAATCTCAAACAACCTAAACAATGATTTCCATTGATATAGACCTTGCTTTCTGCTTTTAAAATGCAATTATTTGGTTATCATTAGAATTAAATGAGGTGCCCAGATTTGCAGTGTGCGGCCTAAAGAATGAAAGTGTTTGTCCTAGGTAGTGGACATGTGTGATCACCCCCAGGAGCACACGTTGCACTTTTGCCGCACTCCATCCACCGCAGAGAAGGCTGCACCTCCAGTTTCCCTGCAGTGGCCAGTGATGGCTGCCCCACCTTCCCGGACAGCACACCAGAAGACTGATTCTGTATCTGTCCCGTTCCAGACATGAGATGGTTAAGAATAGTTCCCAAGAATAGTCAGGTGAAATTGATCTTACTTACCTTTTTACTTTGTGGATTCAGCACACACCACCTTATTTGGAGTGCTGGGGGGTTACGTACTGGCCCCTTATCCTACTTTCTCATGTAACCATTTATTGGTTACCAACACTACTTTAAATGGCTGGTGGCAATGGTTTACCTTTTACTACCAGGGTGTATCTTTACCGCAGGCTGAACCCTCAGCTGCAGTACAGCACACATGGGTGTCAATTTTGTCAAAATGGCCCCTTTATTCTTTTAGCCATTTTCTGTTTGTGATGTCTTTCTTGTGATTTACTCATTTGGGACAGGTTTGAGCCCTTTGTGTGTGTTTGACTTTGTTGGACTCCAGCCCTGAAGCCGCCCCTGGCTCCAGTGTGTCTGGAAGGACAGGAATTGAGGGAGGGTCCCAAAACTCCAGTTTCCTTTGTCTCTAGGTGTGCCTGAATGAAACCAGTTATGATTGGATGGCTGTCCAGGAAGGATAGCCACCCAGCTGTGTTATTGACAGCCTAGGGCTGTGAATGTATGTGAACAAGCTTAAAAGGTGAGGTTCTTGGGACTACTGGCAGAGTTGTCCACTGGAAGAAACATCGAAGAAGAAATCATGAAGAGAAGCATGCCTCAACCGCCTGGCCCTTGAATTACCCAGTGAAGCCCTGCTGCTGTGCTTACCTCCTTTTTCTCATCGACAGAGAAGCTCTGGATGGAACGACATTTCTGCTTGACGTTAGTGGGACCAACTAACCGCTTGACAAACTCCACTTTGGTGCAATCCCTGACTTGCTGTGCCTTTCCAGTGCTACAGAAGCCCAATGCCAGAGGTTGTGTGTCCATAACCGAGTGCAACATCGTCCACAGACCGAATCCGGCCCAAAGCTCCAGGAGCCTCCTAAGTACATACAGAAGCTGGAAATCTCAATCCAAAGTCCCCTCATCAGAGTCCAGGACTGAGGCAGCAGGGAATGTCCAACCGGCGATATTCATTCGGCATCAGTGCTGTTTGCGAAGCACTGAAACTGTAAAGAGCCGCTGAATCAAAGATGATCCGTAGTTGCTGATAACCTTTCCCAAATAGTACCGCAGGAGCCTGCCAGACATCCTCACTCTTATCCCCACGACTTTGGCTCAGGAGCAAGGGTCTGCTTATCTGTAGCAAGACGGAATCCAGCTGGAGCACATTCTTCAAATCAGAGGTACTGTGGTAGGCTTTCAGTACTTACCTTTTTGCCCTAAGTCGTGTTTCCTAACTTGAGAATTGCAGTGACTTACCTTTTCTAAGTTACCTTTTCCCCTAAGAGCGCAGAGGCCCGGAGGCAGTGCAAGTGCTTGCAGGTCGTCCAGGAGCCTGGTGACCATTGGGTTCAGAAGGTAGCCAGGTGACCAGTCAGCGCAGCAGGCAGGTGGGTCAGCAAGGGGGAAGAAGAGCGAAAGCAGAATCGAAAAGGAAGCTCATGATCTGCTTCCGCAACCTAGGGTGGCCCAGCTCAAGTTTGAGAGAGGCAGGGAGGCCATTCCATTCCTGGAATAGCGGAAAGAATCCTTCATTCATAATAAACAAGTTGATGGTGGCCTCATGCCCTCGCTCCCAACTAGCCACCACATCCAGCAGGCCAGTACTGTATCCAGGGACAGACATTGTAATGTAGACACATAAACCTGCCCATATATTTCTCCTACATTACATTGTTATGGCTCCCAAAGCTTTAAATGTATTTTTACCAAGTTTGTGATATTTCTGTTACATTGTGTTTGCAGCTATTCTAAGATAGACGTGATATTCAGAAACCTAACACTGTTTTTTTGAGGGTAAGCAAGTGTTGGGCTGGAAAAAGTGACATTGGACCGGAACTGCGGATATTGGGCCACAGAGCAAATGATGTCTAGGAATACGTCGAGATAAAAATTGTGTGAAATCGGAGACTTTGTTTGAAGACCTTAAATCATTGGTATTCAAACTGTGGGATGTGCCCCTTTGGGGCGGGGCGCAGTCTCATGCCCAGGGGACGTGCACCCACAGCCTGAAAAAGAAAAAAAAACAGGTAAAACAGATCGGCTGTTGCTTCATCAACCAGCAAAAGCCTGGTCCAAGATGGCCCCGCCACACATGCATAGCGCGCGCGACGGGGGCGGAGGCTGTGGAGGAAAACAAAAAAAAAAAACACTTGCCTTATTTTGCTGCCACAACCAGCCCCTTCCATCTGAATGCAGAGTACGAAAATCGCTCATTAGCAACATAATGGTTTTGCGCCCTGCTTTCAGATATGAGGGGATGGTGTGGTGGGTGGTCCAGCTTCTCTTGCGCTTGCATTTTGCAAGACGTCAGAAGCTGTGCTGTCGGCTCAATCTGGCTGATTGACAGCCAATGAGGAAGTAGGACGCCAGTTGCTCCAAAAATAAATAATGCTCATCTGCAGTCAGCACGATAAAGTGTTCTCATGTCTCGTCGACTCCATTGAGCCTGCTCCATTGATCCTGCGTCCTGGTCCCTGCTCCAGCTTGTGTCCACTGACTCCGGACTTCTGGACCGAGGTCCCTGTCTTTCCTCCCTTCAGTATCTGCTTTTGCAAAGGTATGTGTCCAGGAAAAACGAGGCGTTGGGTCTCTGTTCTAGTTGGTAGAACGGAGGCCTTTGCCCCCATTTCGATAGCAGCAGCAGTGGCTGTGCGCTTTCCGAGTGCAAGCCCCGGCGTACAAGAAATGCTCTCTGTGGGGGCCACGCTCCATCCACTTGAACTCGTTTTTCCTGCAGCATCAGTGGCTGTGCACTTCAGTGCAAGTCCTGCTGCAGGAGAAATAAGCTCCCTGCTGGCTTGCTGTTTCCTGACAAAAAGGCACCAGGGCTGCCTCAGACTGTTTTCAGTAAGCAGGGGAGGAATGAGGACCATGGGGGGTTTTGTTCAAGTTGATAAACCAGAGCCCCATTGGCCTGCTTTCCCGTGCCTGATAATCCCACCAACAATTCTCTTCAATTTTAATCAAAGCTGCCAGCTGTTATCTTTTTTATTTTATTTGCTGAATGCTGATTGAGTGCTTTACGTGTGAACTTTATTAACTGGGTGCTTGTAATTACAACATTATTTATAATCTGAAATAGAGGTGTGTTTACAACGTTGTGTTAAAAAATACATCTCCTGGTGTGCTGCTTTGGGTCAAGTGGCCGCATTTAGGCTGTACAAAATGATCCTTTGTCTGGTTGACATACTATGCGATTTGTGTATTTTGAAAAGTAAACTATAGCTGGGAGTTTATTTTCTGTGATACATCTTCTGACTTGCCCTTCTTACTTTCCAGGGTCACCAGTCAATACAAGAAATGGCAGCCCCTACCAATTTCTGAGTGAAGCACGTGGCATCCTGCGCTGGTTTTACCAATGCGAAGTAAGGTAAGAAGTCTGTCGGAACCTGCTGGAACATTGTGTGGACTGTTCATTAAGTGACAGCAAGCATGTGCACTTCTGTGTAACCATAGCTCTGTATCCTACACAAATTTGGTTGTCCAGTTATTTTGGAGTGCTGTAATTTGGAGGGTTGTGGCAATGGAAGCTCCGTTTCCCAAAAAGGTGCCTGGTTTGATTTTTGTGAAGCCATAGGTAAAGCGGTTTTGGCTGGGTCCGAAGGCTTACTGGAGGTAAAGGTAGCAATACTTTCTTAGAGGACCACCAGATAACGCCCCAATGGGTTGTGGCCAGCACAAGCAGTCAGCAATTACCCTTGGCTATCTTTGTATTCTGTAAACTACCCAGTGATCAAAGTGTACGAAAAGAAGTAGTGGAACTATGTTCCCTGCTGGCCTGCACCCACTCCCCACAAACCCCATCACCACGTCGCCTCCCACACACAATACACACCCCCAAACACTTGCACCTGCCGTTTAAGGGAATGTTCAGTGCAGTGACCTGAAAGTGCAAGTTTCAACTTCTTCCTACACGTTTATTTTAAAACGAAACCATTCCGGAACAGTTTATTTTTAAAATAAAATTATAGGAGCTGTAAAAGGTAATTTAAAAAAGTGGAGGAGCACCGCTCCCGACCGCTCCCGCTCACTTCAACCACTGAAACTACCCAGACCTTCAAACAGGGAAGTATGTAGAACACCATAGCACTTGTGGTGCACTATTAGAGGACCGTGTGTATTTTGCTTAACAGCCTTCTAGAGCATGTGAGATGTCATAGCTACAACCTTTTTCTTGTGTGGAATTATCATTTTCAGATCCTCCTTCGGCATGCAAAATGCAGGTTATCAAAAAAGTGCGTGAAAAGGCATTAATATGGGAGTTTGCATTTGTTCTTAGGTGAGGAACCCATTTTGAAATGGAGCGCTTCTTTTTAACCAAAAACGGTAGTGTCAAAAGGAAGGCAGACTCAGACATTAACACAGAAAAAGAACTTGGATTTACTTCTATTGTGGTTGGAGGTGAAACAAGACCTCAGTGTGTGGTGTGTGGAGCAACCTTAGCCAATGAGAGCCTGAAACTAACCAAACTAAGGTGCCACTTGGAGAAAAAAAAAACATGAGGATCCCATTGGCAAGAGCAGAAACTTCTTTGCTCATAAGTTACAAGTAATCAATCAGTCAGCAGAAAGTACAGTGCAGAATATTGCTTCTACTCCAGCCAATGCATTGAAAGCATGTTATGAGGTTGCCTACCTCCTTGCCAAAAATTTAAAATAACTTTCACTGACGCTACCAGCAGCCATGGCATTGTGCAGGAGAATGGGTGCTGAAAGTGTAGCGGACACGCTAAGAATGATTCCTCTGTCAGACACCACCATCAGCAGCCTTGTTTCTGAGATGGCCGAAAATATCACTGCAGAATTAATCACACAGCTGCAAACAAGTCTCTTTGCGTTACAGTTGGATGAGGCAACAGATGTATCCAGGGAAGCTCATTTAATAGCCTACGTAAGGTATTGTGAGGCAACCACAATATTGGAGGATTTTTTGTTTTGTAAGGCCAATAAAACCAGAGCAGCAGCATCAGCACTGTTTGACATTTTAAGTGATTTTATGAGCAGCCACAGTTTGAGATTGGAAGCCTGCGTAGGAATCTGCACGGATGGTGCTCCTTCAATGTGTGGAGATAGATTGCTGTTGAAGGCCAAGGTGTTAGCAGTCACTCCACATGTGGCATGGACACACTGCATAATTCACTGTGAAGCGCATGCTTCTTGGAATAGGGACAGTGAACTTTCTGATGTACTCAGTTCAGCTGTAAAAATAGTTAATGCCATCACAGGACACCCGACAAGAGCACTTCTCTTTGCAATTCTGTGTGCTGAAATGAGGGCAGAACATGATGGTTTGCTCTTTGACACAGAATTCATATGGCTTTCCAGGAGAAGAGTGCTGCAACGTGTTTTTGAACTCCGAAACAAAGTGCAGCAATTCCTTTTAGATGTGGACACTGGCAAAGCAAACCACCTGTGTGATCCCCGCTGGCTTGTGCTCTTGGCATACCTTGCAGATATTTTTGATGAGCTAAATACCCTTAATACCTCTTTGCAAGGAGCCACTCCCAATTCATTTACAATGAATAAAAAAGTGTCTGCCTTCGAGAGGAAGCTAGACCTCTGGAAAATAACAATTGAAGATGGGGTAGCAGTTCAGTTCCTGTTGCTTGCCGAAGCAATTGAGGAAACAGAGTAAAACTTGCTGCATGTTCTGGCGCCAATCACAAGTCACCTAACCACATCAAGGTCCAGCTTTGATACATACTTCCCTGAAGACAACGCTGGCATCAATGACTTCGTGATGCAGCCTTTTCTGTCGGAGAAACTGGTTTCATCTTCCATTTGATGCCCAGGAGGAGCTGATTGAGCTTCAATCTGACACTACCCTGCAATATGTATTTAGGAACATTGCAGTGGATGACATTTGGCTGAAGGTAACCCTGGAGTATCCTACATTGGCAAAGTCTGCTATACAGTCTCTCATATCCTCTGGGTCTCCTACGTGTGCGGAATAGGGTTTTCAGCATTGGCTGTACTGAGAACTAAATACTGCACAAGGCTGGAAGAGGAGGACAGCCTCAGAGTGGCTGTATCAAAAATAAAGCCACAAATGGACTCTCTTTCTGCAGAGAGACAGGCCCACCCTTCCCATTAGTACGGTTTTCACTGTAAAATGAAATTGACTTCCGATGCATATAGTAATAGGGATGAATTCTGAGAACATAAAAGCCATCCTGAATAATTTTCTGTTTACCTGCATGGTTTCTGTGTTTGGATTGGAAGTGATTGTCCTATTGCATGTCTCCCCAACAAAATATCCTTTCAATATTATGGCATCACGCATTTCACGCCCATCTTTTTTTATTTTCAGAGACAGAGGGGCGGGGCAAGGGGGACCTGGACAAATTTTGTTTTGCTAAGTGGGGGCCATGGCCTAGACTGGTCTAGTGTGAAACTTAAATCATGTTTGCAAGAAACCGGGTGTGTTCAGGAACCCAATTCAGTGGGCCAAAATTGACAATCCAATATAGAGGCAGCATGTATTAAAATTCTGAATGCAACATATTACTAAGTTTAATTTGTTGTCATTCATACAGCCAGCAATATTGAGTAAGCATGATTTAGAAGCCAAAACTGTGCCTCCCAGTCTCCAATTCAAAATGATAAAAAGCTGTGCATCATCAAAAGACGAAGAAGAAAATAAAGATGCTATTAAACACTGTACATACATCTTAAATAACACAGGAAAACAATTATGAGCCTTTTTGAATGCTGCAGTCCAGGGGATGGACTTAGTATACAATGCACAAAGAAATCCTTAGTAAAATCATTCCAGTACAGATCAATTTCTTCCACCACCTTTAAGGGGATACATAAGTTCATCATGATTGATGGTGTTAAAGGCCCCTGAGAGGTAAATTAAACACACTCCCAAAACAAGCTGCCACTATCCAAAATCTTCGGAATGAAGCCAGATGAAAAAGGTCTGTCACCCATATAGGATGAAATGAGGCCTAAAGAGGGTCAGTGATATTACATAGTTCAACAAGGTCACAACGCTTAACGGCAACTGCTAGGAAAATTGAAATGTGCCTTTAATTAGCTGACCCATTTGAGTCCAAAGAGAGCTTCTTAAGACGAGTGATGATGACTGTATTTATCAAAGCTGTTGGTGCACACAACCAAGTGTAAAAGATGACTACATAATAGGCATAATGAATGTACAGATTAACAAATCAATGTTTCAATTGGAAAAGGGCCCAACATGGAATCAGATCTAAGAGTTTCATAAGAATTAATTATATTTCCAAATGAGACTTGAAAAATGCATTAATGATCTGAGAAGGGTAAGTAGATTGCATAGAAGAATACGCAAAACATGGAGAAGAATGTATTTTTACAAAGGTAGCGGGCGCCCCTCTCTCGCAAGAACAGACATGATAACCTGTTCAGTGGTTATTAACCACTTGAGAGTTCGCAGCCACTGCTTTTACTCACTGTGCCTTTCACAGATGGGAAATATCCATTTGCATATCAGTCTTTGTCCTGCCCAGGGGCAGTCCAGCACCGAAATACAATGGCAACTCCAATCTGAACGAGAGTACCACCAGCAACCCCATACACGTGTTTCACCCTTGTTGGGGATCATCAGTGAGGTGAAGCTGATGCCTCTCTAAGCACAGTGAGAGGGAGACCACGTCTGGTTGCCCCCAGGAGACCTAGGGTTACCAATCCTAGGTTCCTTAAAAAATAGTTTTACAAAGGTAGCGGGCGCCCCTCTCTCGCAAGAACAGACATGATAACCTGTTCAGTGGTTATTAACCACTTGAGAGTTCGCAGCCACTGCTTTTACTCACTGTGCCTTTCACAGATGGGAAATATCCATTTGCATATCAGTCTTTGTCCTGCCCAGGGGCAGTCCAGCACCGAAATACAATGGCAACTCCAATCTGAACGAGAGTACCACCAGCAACCCCATACACGTGTTTCACCCTTGTTGGGGATCATCAGTGAGGTGAAGCTGATGCCTCTCTAAGCACAGTGAGAGGGAGACCACGTCTGGTTGCCCCCAGGAGACCTAGGGTTACCAATCCTAGGTTCCTTAAAAAATAGTTTTACAAAGGTAGCGGGCGCCCCTCTCTCGCAAGAACATACATGATAACCTGTTCAGTGGTTATTAACCACTTGAGAGTTTGCAGCCACTGCTTTTACTCACTGTGCCTTTCACAGATGGGAAATATCCATTTGCATATCAGTCTTTGTCCTGCCCAGGGGCAGTCCAGCACCGAAATACAATGGCAACTCCAATCTGAACGAGAGTACCACCAGCAACGCCATACACGTGTTTCACCCTTGTTGGGGATCATCAGTGAGGTGAAGCTGATGCCTCTCTAAGCACAGTGAGAGGGAGACCACGTCTGGTTGCCCCCAGGAGACCTAGGGTTACCAATCCTAGGTTCCTTAAAAAATAGTTTTACAAAGGTAGCGGGCGCCCCTCTCTCGCAAGAACAGACATGATAACCTGTTCAGTGGTTATTAACCACTTGAGAGTTCGCAGCCACTGCTTTTACTCACTGTGCCTTTCACAGATGGGAAATATCCATTTGCATATCAGTCTTTGTCCTGCCCAGGGGCAGTCCAGCACCGAAATACAATGGCAACTCCAATCTGAATGAGAGTACCACCAGCAACCCCATACACGTGTTTCACCCTTGTTGGGGATCATCAGTGAGGTGAAGCTGATGCCTCTCTAAGCACAGTGAGAGGGAGACCACGTCTGGTTGCCCCCAGGAGACCTAGGGTTACCAATCCTAGGTTCCTTAAAAAATAGTTTTACAAAGGTAGCGGGCGCCCCTCTCTCGCAAGAACAGACATGATAACCTGTTCAGTGGTTATTAACCACTTGAGAGTTCGCAGCCACTGCTTTTACTCACTGTGCCTTTCACAGATGGGAAATATCCATTTGCATATCAGTCTTTGTCCTGCCCAGGGGCAGTCCAGCACCGAAATACAATGGCAACTCCAATCTGAACGAGAGTACCACCAGCAACCCCATACACGTGTTTCACCCTTGTTGGGGATCATCAGTGAGGTGAAGCTGATGCCTCTCTAAGCACAGTGAGAGGGAGACCACGTCTGGTTGCCCCCAGGAGACCTAGGGTTACCAATCCTAGGTTCCTTAAAAAATAGTTTTACAAAGGTAGCGGGCGCCCCTCTCTCGCAAGAACAGACATGATAACCTGTTCAGTGGTTGTTAACCACTTGAGAGTTCGCAGCCACTGCTTTTACTCACTGTGCCTTTCACAGATGGGAAAAATCCATTTGCATATCAGTCTTTGTCCTGCCCAGGGGCAGTCCAGCACCGAAATACAATGGCAACTCCAATCTGAACGAGAGTACCACCAGCAACCCCATACACGTGTTTCACCCTTGTTGGGGATCATCAGTGAGGTGAAGCTGATGCCTCTCTAAGCACAGTGAGAGGGAGACCACGTCTGGTTGCCCCCAGGAGACCTAGGGTTACCAATCCTAGGTTCCTTAAAAAATAGTTTTACAAAGGTAGCGGGCGCCCCTCTCTCGCAAGAACAGATATGATAACCTGTTCAGTGGTTATTAACCACTTGAGAGTTCGCAGCCACTGCTTTTACTCACTGTGCCTTTCACAGATGGGAAATATCCATTTGCATATCAGTCTTTGTCCTGCCCAGGGGCAGTCCAGCACCGAAATACAATGGCAACTCCAATCTGAACGAGAGTACCACCAGCAACCCCATACACGTGTTTCACCCTTGTTGGGGATCATCAGTGAGGTGAAGCTGATGCCTCTCTAAGCACAGTGAGAGGGAGACCACGTCTGGTTGCCCCCAGGAGACCTAGGGTTACCAATCCTAGGTTCCTTAAAAAATAGTTTTACAAAGGTAGCGGGCGCCCCTCTCTCGCAAGAACAGACATGATAACCTGTTCAGTGGTTATTAACCACTTGAGAGTTCGCAGCCACTGCTTTTACTCACTGTGCCTTTCACAGATGGGAAATATCCATTTGCATATCAGTCGTTGTCCTGCCCAGGGGCAGTCCAGCACCGAAATACAATGGCAACTCCAATCTGAACGAGAGTACCACCAGCAACCCCATACACGTGTTTCACAATTGTTGGGGATCATCAGTGAGGTGAAGCTGATGCCTCTCTAAGCACAGTGAGAGGGAGACCACGTCTGGTTGCCCCCAGGAGACCTAGGGTTACCAATCCTAGGTTCCTTAAAAAATAGTTTTACAAAGGTAGCGGGCGCCCCTCTCTCGCAAGAACAGACATGATAACCTGTTCAGTGGTTATTAACCACTTGAGAGTTCGCAGCCACTGCTTTTACTCACTGTGCCTTTCACAGATGGGAAATATCCATTTGCATATCAGTCTTTGTCCTGCCCAGGGGCAGTCCAGCACCGAAATACAATGGCAACTCCAATCTGAACGAGAGTACCACCAGCAACCCCATACACGTGTTTCACCCTTGTTGGGGATCATCAGTGAGGTGAAGCTGATGCCTCTCTAAGCACAGTGAGAGGGAGACCACGTCTGGTTGCCCCCAGGAGACCTAGGGTTACCAATCCTAGGTTCCATAAAAAATAGTTTTACAAAGGTAGCGGGCGCCCCTCTCTCGCAAGAACAGACATGATAACCTGTTCAGTGGTTATTAACCACTTGAGAGTTCGCAGCCACTGCTTTTACTCACTGTGCCTTTCACAGATGGGAAATATCCATTTGCATATCAGTCTTTGTCCTGCCCAGGGGCAGTCCAGCACCGAAATACAATGGCAACTCCAATCTGAACGAGAGTACCACCAGCAACCCCATACACGTGTTTCACCCTTGTTGGGGATCATCAGTGAGGTGAAGCTGATGCCTCTCTAAGCACAGTGAGAGGGAGACCACGTCTGGTTGCCCCCAGGAGACCTAGGGTTACCAATCCTAGGTTCCTTAAAAAATAGTTTTACAAAGGTAGCGGGCGCCCCTCTCTCGCAAGAACAGACATGATAACCTGTTCAGTGGTTATTAACCACTTGAGAGTTCGCAGCCACTGCTTTTACTCACTGTGCCTTTCACAGATGGGAAATATCCATTTGCATATCAGTCTTTGTCCTGCCCAGGAGCAGTCCAGCACCGAAATACAATGGCAACTCCAATCTGAACGAGAGTACCACCAGCAGCCCCATACACGTGTTTCACCCTTGTTGGGGATCATCAGTGAGGTGAAGCTGATGCCTCTCTAAGCACAGTGAGAGGGAGACCACGTCTGGTTGCCCCCAGGAGACCTAGGGTTACCAATCCTAGGTTCCTTAAAAAATAGTTTTACAAAGGTAGCGGGCGCCCCTCTCTCGCAAGAACAGACATGATAACCTGTTCAGTGGTTATTAACCACTTGAGAGTTCGCAGCCACTGCTTTTACTCACTGTGCCTTTCACAGATGGGAAATATCCATTTGCATATCAGTCGTTGTCCTGCCCAGGGGCAGTCCAGCACCGAAATACAATGGCAACTCCAATCTGAACGAGAGTACCACCAGCAACCCCATACACGTGTTTCACCCTTGTTGGGGATCATCAGTGAGGTGAAGCTGATGCCTCTCTAAGCACAGTGAGAGGGAGACCACGACTGGTTGCCCCCAGGAGACCTAGGTTTACCAATCCTAGGTTCCTTAAAAAATAGTTTTACAAAGGTAGCGCGCGCCCCTCTCTCGCAAGAACAGACATGATAACCTGTTCAGTGGTTAGTAACCACTTGAGAGTTCGCAGCCACTGCTTTTACGCACTGTGCCTTTCACAGATGGGAAATATCCATTTGCATATCAGTCTTTGTCCTGCCCAGGGGCAGTCCAGCACCGAAATACAATGGCAACTCCAATCTGAACGAGAGTACCACCAGCAACCCCATACACGTGTTTCACCCTTGTTGGGGATCATCAGTGAGGTGAAGCTGATGCCTCTCTAAGCACAGTGAGAGGGAGACCACGTCTGGTTGCCCCCAGGAGACCTAGGGTTACCAATCCTAGGTTCCTTAAAAAATAGTTTTACAAAGGTAGCGGGCGCCCCTCTCTCGCAAGAACAGACATGATAACCTGTTCAGTGGTTATTAACCACTTGAGAGTTCGCAGCCACTGCTTTTACTCACTGTGCCTTTCACAGATGGGAAATATCCATTTGCATATCAGTCTTTGTCCTGCCCAGGGGCAGTCCAGCACCGAAATACAATGGCAACTCCAATCTGAACGAGAGTACCACCAGCAACCCCATACACGTGTTTCACCCTTGTTGGGGATCATCAGTGAGGTGAAGCTGATGCCTCTCTACGCACAGTGAGAGGGAGACCACGTCTGGTTGCCCCCAGGAGACCTAGGGTTACCAATCCTAGGTTCCTTAAAAAATAGTTTTGCAAAGGTAGCGGGCGCCCCTCTCTTGCAAGAACAGACATGATAACCTGTTCAGTGGTTATTAACCACTTGAGAGTTCGCAGCCACTGCTTTTACTCACTGTGCCTTTCACAGATGGGAAATATCCATTTGCATATCAGTCTTTGTCCTGCCCAGGGGCAGTCCAGCACCGAAATACAATGGCAACTCCAATCTGAACGAGAGTACCACCAGCAACCCCATACACGTGTTTCACCCTTGTTGGGGATCATCAGTGAGGTGAAGCTGATGCATCTCTAAGCACAGTGAGAGGGAGACCACGTCTGGTTGCCCCCAGGAGACCTAGGGTTACCAATCCTAGGTTCCTTAAAAAATAGTTTTACAAAGGTAGCGGGACAAAGACTGATATGCAAATGGATATTTCCCATCTGTGAAGGTACAGTGAGCAAAAAGCAATGGCTGCGAACTCTCAATGTGGTTAATAACCACTGAACAGGTTATCATGCCTTGTTCTTTCGAGAGAGGGGCGCCTGCTACCTTTTGTGTATTTTTGAAAGGAACTTGGGGTTGGTCACCCTAGGTTACCTGGGGGCAACCAGACGTGGACTCCCTGCTCACTGTGCTTAGAGAGGCTCAGCTTCACCTCACTGATGATGCCCAACAAGGCTGAAACATGTGTATGGGGTTGCTGATGGTACTCTTGTTCAGAGAGGAATTGCCATAGCATTTTGGTGCTGGACTGCCCTTGTGGGCGGGACAAAGACTGATATGCAAATGGATATTTCCCATCTGTGAAGGTACAGTGAGCAAAAAGCAATGGCTGCGAACTCTCAATGTGGTTAATAACCACTGAACAGGTTATCATGCCTTGTTCTTTCGAGAGAGGGGCGCCTGCTACCTTTTGTGTATTTTTGAAAGGAACTTGGGGTTGGTCACCCTAGGTTATCTGGGGGCAACCAGACGTGGACTCCCTGCTCACTGTGCTTAGAGAGGCTCAGCTTCACCTCACTGATGATGCCCAACAAGGCTGAAACACGTGTATGGGGTTGCTGATGGTACTCTTGTTCAGAGAGGAATTGCCATAGCATTTCGGTGCTGGACTGCCCTTGTGGGCGGGACAAAGACTGATATGCAAATGGATATTTCCCATCTGTGAAGGTACAGTGAGCAAAAAGCAATGGCTGCGAACTCTCAATGTGGTTAATAACCACTGAACAGGTTATCATGCCTTGTTCTTTCGAGAGAGGGGCGCCTGCTACCTTTTGTGTATTTTTGAAAGGAACTTGGGGTTGGTCACCCTAGGTTACCTGGGGGCAACCAGACGTGGACTCCCTTCTCACTGTGCTTAGAGAGGCTCAGCTTCACCTCACTGATGATGCCCAACAAGGCTGAAACACGTGTATGGGGTTGCTGATGGTACTCTTGTTCAGAGAGGAATTGCCATAGCATTTCGGTGCTGGACTGCCCTTGTGGGCGGGATAAAGACTGATATGCAAATGGATATTTCCCATCTGTGAAGGTACAGTGAGCAAAAAGCAATGGCTGCGAACTCTCAATGTGGTTAATAACCACTGAACAGGTTATCATGCCTTGTTCTTTCGAGAGAGGGGCGCCTGCTACCTTTTGTGTATTTTTGAAAGGAACTTGGGGTTGGTCACCCTAGGTTACCTGGGGGCAACCAGACGTGGACTCCCTGCTCACTGTGCTTAGAGAGGCTCAGCTTCACCTCACTGATGATGCCCAACAAGGCTGAAACACGTGTATGGGGTTGCTGATGGTACTCTTGTTCAGAGAGGAATTGCCATAGCATTTCGGTGCTGGACTGCCCTTGTGGGCGGGACAAAGACTGATATGCAAATGGATATTTCCCATCTGTGAAGGTACAGTGAGCAAAAAGCAATGGCTGCGAACTCTCAATGTGGTTAATAACCACTGAACAGGTTATCATGCCTTGTTCTTTCGAGAGAGGGGCGCCTGCTACCTTTTGTGTATTTTTGAAAGGAACTTGGGGTTGGTCACCCTAGGTTACCTGGGGGCAACCAGACGTGGACTCCCTGCTCACTGTGCTTAGAGAGGCTCAGCTTCACCTCACTGATGATGCCCAACAAGGCTGAAACATGTGTATGGGGTTGCTGATGGTACTCTTGTTCAGAGAGGAATTGCCATAGCATTTCGGTGCTGGACTGCCCTTGTGGGCGGGACAAAGACTGATATGCAAATGGATATTTCCCATCTGTGAAGGTACAGTGAGCAAAAAGCAATGGCTGCGAACTCTCAATGTGGTTAATAACCACTGAACAGGTTATCATGCCTTGTTCTTTCGAGAGAGGGGCGCCTGCTACCTTTTGTGTATTTTTGAAAGGAACTTGGGGTTGGTCACCCTAGGTTACCTGGGGGCAACCAGACGTGGACTCCCTGCTCACTGTGCTTAGAGAGGCTCAGCTTCACCTCACTGATGATGCCCAACAAGGCTGAAACACGTGTATGGGGTTGCTGATGGTACTCTTGTTCAGAGAGGAATTGCCATAGCATTTCGGTGCTGGACTGCCCTTGTGGGCGGGACAAAGACTGATATGCAAATGGATATTTCCCATCTGTGAAGGTACAGTGAGCAAAAAGCAATGGCTGCGAACTCTCAATGTGGTTAATAACCACTGAACAGGTTATCATGCCTTGTTCTTTCGAGAGAGGGGCACCTGCTACCTTTTGTGTATTTTTGAAAGGAACTTGGGGTTGGTCACCCTAGGTTACCTGGGGGCAACCAGACGTGGACTCCCTGCTCACTGTGCTTAGAGAGGCTCAGCTTCACCTCACTGATGATGCCAACAAGGCTGAAACACGTGTATGGGGTTGCTGATGGTACTCTTGTTCAGAGAGGAATTGCCATAGCATTTCGATGCTGGACTGCCCTTGTGGGCGGGACAAAGACTGATATGCAAATGGATATTTCCCATCTGTGAAGGTACAGTGAGCAAAAAGCAATGGCTGCGAACTCTCAATGTGGTTAATAACCACTGAACAGGTTATCATGCCTTGTTCTTTCGAGAGAGGGGCGCCTGCTACCTTTTGTGTATTTTTGAAAGGAACTTGGGGTTGGTCACCCTAGGTTACCTGGGGGCAACCAGACGTGGACTCCCTGCTCACTGTGCTTAGATAGGCTCAGCTTCACCTCACTGATGATGCCCAACAAGGCTGAAACACGTGTATGGGGTTGCTCATGGTACTCTTGTTCAGAGAGGAATTGCCATAGCATTTCGGTGCTGGACTGCCCTTGTGGGCGGGACAAAGACTGATATGCAAATGGATATTTCCCATCTGTGAAGGTACAGTGAGCAAAAAGCAATGGCTGCGAACTCTCAATGTGGTTAATAACCACTGAACAGGTTATCATGCCTTGTTCTTTCGAGAGAGGGGCGCCTGCTACCTTTTGTGTATTTTTGAAAGGAACTTGGGGTTGGTCACCCTAGGTTGCCTGGGGGCAACCAGACGTGGACTCCCTGCTCACTGTGCTTAGAGAGGCTCAGCTTCACCTCACTGATGATGCCCAACAAGGCTGAAACACGTGTATGGGGTTGCTGATGGTACTCTTGTTCAGAGAGGAATTGCCATAGCATTTCGGTGCTGGACTGCCCTTGTGGGCGGGACAAAGACTGATATGCAAATGGATATTTCCCATCTGTGAAGGTACAGTGAGCAAAAAGCAATGGCTGCGAACTCTCAATGTGGTTAATAACCACTGAACAGGTTATCATGCCTTGTTCTTTCGAGAGAGGGGCGCCTGCTACCTTTTGTGTATTTTTGAAAGGAACTTGGGGTTGGTCACCCTAGGTTACCTGGGGGCAACCAGACGTGGACTCCCTGCTCACTGTGCTTAGAGAGGCTCAGCTTCACCTCACTGATGATGCCCAACAAGGCTGAAACACGTGTATGGGGTTGCTGATGGTACTCTTGTTCAGAGAGGAATTGCCATAGCATTTCGGTGCTGGACTGCCCTTGTGGGCGGGACAAAGACTGATATGCAAATGGATATTTCCCATCTGTGAAGGTACAGTGAGCAAAAAGCAATGGCTGCGAACTCTCAATGTGGTTAATAACCACTGAACAGGTTATCATGCCTTGTTCTTTCGAGAGAGGGGCACCTGCTACCTTTTGTGTATTTTTGAAAGGAACTTGGGGTTGGTCACCCTAGGTTACCTGGGGGCAACCAGACGTGGACTCCCTGCTCACTGTGCTTAGAGAGGCTCAGCTTCACCTCACTGATGATGCCCAACAAGGCTGAAACACGTGTATGGGGTTGCTGATGGTACTCTTGTTCAGAGAGGAATTGCCATAGCATTTTGGTGCTGGACTGCCCTTGTGGGCGGGACAAAGACTGATATGCAAATGGATATTTCCCATCTGTGAAGGTACAGTGAGCAAAAAGCAATGGCTGCGAACTCTCAATGTGGTTAATAACCACTGAACAGGTTATCATGCCTTGTTCTTTCGAGAGAAGGGCGCCTGCTACCTTTTGTGTATTTTTGAAAGGAACTTGGGGTTGGTCACCCTAGGTTACCTGGGGGCAACCAGACGTGGACTCCCTGCTCACTGTGCTTAGAGAGGCTCAGCTTCACCTCACTGATGATGCCCAACAAGGCTGAAACATGTGTATGGGGTTGCTGATGGTACTCTTGTTCAGAGAGGAATTGCCATAGCATTTCGGTGCTGGACTGCCCTTGTGGGCGGGACAAAGACTGATATGCAAATGGATATTTCCCATCTGTGAAGGTACAGTGAGCAAAAAGCAATGGCTGCGAACTCTCAATGTGGTTAATAACCACTGAACAGGTTATCATGCCTTGTTCTTTCGAGAGAGGGGCGCCTGCTACCTTTTGTGTATTTTTGAAAGGAACTTGGGGTTGGTCACCCTAGGTTACCTGGGGGCAACCAGACGTGGACTCCCTGCTCACTGTGCTTAGAGAGGCTCAGCTTCACCTCACTGATGATGCCCAACAAGGCTGAAACACGTGTATGGGGTTGCTGATGGTACTCTTGTTCAGAGAGGAATTGCCATAGCATTTCGGTGCTGGACTGCCCTTGTGGGCGGGACAAAGACTGATATGCAAATGGATATTTCCCATCTGTGAAGGTACAGTGAGCAAAAAGCAATGGCTGCGAACTCTCAATGGGCCTCATTACGACCCAGGCGGTAAGTTACCGCCTGGGCCGTGACTTTACCACCATGGCGTAAACTACGTTTACGCCATGGTGGTTGGCGGACTTACCGCCCCATTCCGAGGTCGGCGGGGCGGTAAGTCCCCAATCCCCATTTACCCTTCCCCATTCCCATTTTTGCCCCATAGGGCATAATGGGAGTGGGGAAGGCGTTAATTACGCCACCGTAAATTACGGTGGCGTAATTAACTCCATGGTCCCTTAGCGCCATGGATTTTAACACCTGCTAAAAGCAGGTGTTAAAAGCGCCATGGCGCTAAGGGACCTCG
Organism: Ambystoma mexicanum; assembly: GCF_040938575.1. Taxonomy (NCBI): domain Eukaryota; kingdom Metazoa; phylum Chordata; class Amphibia; order Caudata; family Ambystomatidae; genus Ambystoma; species Ambystoma mexicanum. Next base: position 1,053,103,127 of record NC_090941.1, read on the forward strand.
TAATTGGCGGTAAGGGGTCGGCGCAGCTAACGCTGGCGTTAACCCCTTACCGCCAGGGTCGTAATGAGGCCCAATGTGGTTAATAACCACTGAACAGGTTATCATGCCTTGTTCTTTCGAGAGAGGGGCGCCTGCTACCTTTTGTGTATTTTTGAAAGGAACTTGGGGTTGGTCACCCTAGGTTACCTGGGGGCAACCAGACGTGGACTCCCTGCTCACTGTGCTTAGAGAGGCTCAGCTTCACCTCACTGATGATGCCCAACAAGGCTGAAACACGTGTATGGGGTTGCTGATGGTACTCTTGTTCAGAGAGGAATTGCCATAGCATTTCGGTGCTGGACTGCCCTTGTGGGCGGGACAAAGACTGATATGCAAATGGATATTTCCCATCTGTGAAGGTACAGTGAGCAAAAAGCAATGGCTGCGAACTCTCAATGTGGTTAATAACCACTGAACAGGTTATCATGCCTTGTTCTTTCGAGAGAGGGGCGCCTGCTACCTTTTGTGTATTTTTGAAAGGAACTTGGGGTTGGTCACCCTAGGTTACCTGGGGGCAACCAGACGTGGACTCCCTGCTCACTGTGCTTAGAGAGGCTCAGCTTCACCTCACTGATGATGCCCAACAAGGCTGAAACACGTGTATGGGGTTGCTGATGGTACTCTTGTTCAGAGAGGAATTGCCATAGCATTTCGGTGCTGGACTGCCCTTGTGGGCGGGACAAAGACTGATATGCAAATGGATATTTCCCATCTGTGAAGGTACAGTGAGCAAAAAGCAATGGCTGCAAACTCTCAATGTGGTTAATAACCACTGAACAGGTTATCATGCCTTGTTCTTTCGAGAGAGGGGCGCCTGCTACCTTTTGTGTATTTTTGAAAGGAACTTGGGGTTGGTCACCCTAGGTTACCTGGGGGCAACCAGATGTGGACTCCCTGCTCACTGTGCTTAGAGAGGCTCAGCTTCACCTCACTGATGATGCCCAACAAGGCTGAAACACGTGTATGGGGTTGCTGATGGTACTCTTGTTCAGAGAGGAATTGCCATAGCATTTCGGTGCTGGACTGCCCTTGTGGGCGGGACAAAGACTGATATGCAAATGGATATTTCCCATCTGTGAAGGTACAGTGAGCAAAAAGCAATGGCTGCGAACTCTCAATGTGGTTAATAACCACTGAACAGGTTATCATGCCTTGTTCTTTCGAGAGAGGGGCGCCTGCTACCTTTTGTGTATGGAGAAGAATGTATTAAATGGCAGCTCTTATTGATTGAACTTGTTCCTCAAATGCCAAGAGTTTTCACAAATATAAATATGGCATCGCAAACTCAACAAACTAGCGAGAGCTAGTCCATTAAGGATGAAAAAAATGACTTTTTGAGGAATACAATAAAAAAAATAGCTGTTATATACATTTTCTACTGCTGCTAATATTGAATAAGGGCTTCTGCAGTGTATGCCATGCACCTATGATGTTCTGCAGTGTTAGTGGTTTTCTTATTTTCGCCTGACTCTGCTGTAAATTATTTGTCTTGTCAAGCTGTAGGAGGCTTAAAAGAAGATTTCAGTGGTGTCAATGTATAAAAAGCAGAAGTAAGCCAGGAAGCAGACACTTCCACACCAATCTTGCAGTTAGATACAGCTGAAGTACATCACTTTATCAATGGCATATTAATAGGTTTTGGTAAGTCAGGAACATAAACATTGAACACAATGGTTTTATGATCAGCCCATTCTTAAATGAAAGCAAAGAATTAGACCCAGAGTATGTTGAGGCACAGGATACCCTGAATAAACCATACAAAGCTGGAGTCACTCTCTTGGCTTCTCATCTTTGACTTTCACAAGACTTGCATATCTATACAATATACGGGTGCATAGCCAAAGCCATTGCACACTGGATAAACATAAAGAAGGCATATGATGCATCATTGTTAGGAACAGTGTTCCTGCAAAAGTCAATTACAGTTATATACACTGTAAGGCATGTGAAAGAATATTTATGTATTGCTCTATTGGTTTGTTTATTACCAACATATATCACCAATTAATCACCAAATAAACACCATTTATGTTTTGTCACTTTGCTCATAATGGAATTTTCAATATATGCAAATTATGCACAATTTAAAAATTAGTTTGTTGTATATGCTGTTTTCATTAAATTAGGCCAAATTCAGATCTGTATTTATTTTTTCAGTTGGTCAAATGATTCAAAAGTTGCAGTAAAAAACTGTTTCCCATGCACATTTTAAATTTGACTTTTACTTTATGTGAGCTACATTGTACATTTCTGGTATCAATAGCAGTCAACTGTTGCTTGGATGTGAATGTTGGTGAGACTTAATGGAACAGGTGCATATTCTTCATGGGGCCTAATTCTTCCAAGACTAAGGAGCTCTCTAGACCTCTGTTTCAGCAAAACACTTATCTTGTCAGCTGGACGAGTAATAATCAAGGCACCCATTCTGCTTCATATTCACTAAACCAATAAGGCAATCCGTGGATTTTTGGAAATGTCCTTGCACTTGGACATATTTTTGTAGATAGAAACAATGGGCCTCATCAGGAGTTGGGCGGTATCCCAGTGGTAAATGCACAGTGTTAGGGAGAATTCTCTGTTTAGGCTGAATTTCCCTACCTAGTGAGTCCCCCAGCAGCTTTGCTGGATTTCTGGGGTTTAATTTTTTTCTCCTGCCAAGAGTGAGACTCTTTTACCCTCACTCTTGGACATGTTGAAGTGTGTTTTCTTGGTTAAACCTTGTGTTGAATGGGCTATGGGGTCTTTTACTCCATAGGGCCTCATGTATTTTTGTGATGTGGGTCACACAGCACCCTCTGTGCCGTGACCCAGGGGTGTCCTAGGGACTCCCCAACATAGACTCCATACCCTGGGACTGACTACTGTCTCCCAGGGCATGTAAAGTCACCAAAGACTTTGCTAGTCTTGAATCCTGAACAGAACCAGTACAAACCATCATATTGTGGACGTACTGGCTGGGGCAATTCGATTGCCCCAGGGTCTGTTAGTCGAGGGGGCACGTCTCCGTCCCCCCTGATCGAGTTTTGGCTGGTGGCAGTGGAAACTACTTTTTATATTCGACCGCGAATATTTCCCTATGGGATTTCCCATTGTTTTAGGCTAACACATTTAATTATTTATTTACGGTAGCCTTAAACATACCACCGGTTTATATATTTATTTTTATAACTCCGGTTGGGACTTTTTGCCAAAACTTGATTCTAAAATGGCGTTGGTGTTCGCCTCTGTAACTCTGACCCAAAGTGGAGCCCTTTGTTCCACTTTTGGCGGGCTTCTCCACAGAAGCCCTCCAAAGTGGTGCCACTCTGTCTGGGGTACTTAGGAGGGGTGGAGGGGGATTTAGGCACCCTGGACTGAGTTACCTTGGTAACTCAAGTCGCACTCCGTCCTGATTGGCCCAAGTGGTGAGCCGCCCGGCTCACCACTTAGCATGGTTGAGTGACAGCTAGGCTGGGTGAATGGGGGTTTGCTGCATAAAAGCAGGGCTTTGGGGACTGGGACTTCAGAAGTCGCCACAGGACCAAGAATCCGACGAGGGAAGAGCTGAGCCGACCTGCTTCGACGACACCACCCGGTGGAGCCCTGCTGAACCGTCTCACCACTTTTTTCCCGACGACCGAGGAGAACTCTTAACGGAGTGGCTCCTTCCCTTGACTGGTGGGGACAACCAGTTTTCGCCTTCTTTCCGTTCTTTGAGGTATCTCGTGGCCGCCTTGCCTGTGCCAAGCACCCCGGCAACCGGAATACCACACTTTACCCCCATACCGCGAAAGTCGGCACCAACCCTTTAACCGGAGGACTCCGCGGCTGGTTTCTTCCCGGGCAGTGCAACGACCCTCTTCTTCTGCTCTTCAGCGAGAACTTCTTCTCCCCTGACCGACGTCGAGCCCTGCTGCCACTGCCTGGAACAACTGCCACCGCTGGAGGATCCTTTCCGCTTAAGGTACTGTGTTCTGCCTGGCTTCCCTTGCTACCGACTGTACGGGGTAGATTTAGTCCCCGGCTTTCGAACCTGGGAGTGCCTGGGACACTTTGGCTAAACTTTCTGAGCCACTCTAACCTCTTTTTGACTCTTTGCAAGACTTTGAATCTCTAACTAACAGTGTGATCTTGGGCACATTTTCGCTCCGGCTACTCTAAGAGTGGGCCCTGCCTAGTGACTTTTGCTCACCTGTGACTTTATTCTTCTGTAAGCCTATTGCAAGTGCTCTGGACCTTAGAGTGGTGTGTCTAACCCATTTCTGCTTTTTCTCTCCCTTTCTTGGAAACTACTAGAGTGTCATCTAACGTTAAGCACTCACCTCTGTTTTAATTAAGTGGTGTTTTACCTAGAGTTGTCTAGATAGGAGAAAGGATTGAATCTACTTTCATTATAACTGTGTTGAAGTACTTTTACTATATTTTTGCTAGAGTGTTTTTAACTTATGTGTATTTTAAATAAATAACTATATACTTTTGAAACCAAGCTCTGGTCAGTGTTTGCTTGTGCTATTGTGTTTTGGTACATATTGTGTATACTTTACATACTGCCTAACTCTTCTTGAGAGAAGTCTGACTGCTCAGCCACAGCTACCAGGTAAATCTGGGTGGTACAGACTGCTACCAAAGGGGTTTACTGCTCTACCTGTAGTCTTAAATCTTTTGCAGTGTTCCCCAAGGGAACTGCACAGGTTTCTGCCTAACACTGGTGTACAGCGGTGGGATTTGTATTGAGTATACATTTTATTGTGCTTTAGATACCTTAGTGCAACTAACCACAAAGCTTAGCACTGAAAAAGTAAAACCTCTAACATGTCAGTTATAGAAAGCTATAGTCAAGAGTCCCTTGCAGCCAAAACTGCTGATTGTTTAAGAGTGCTCTGTAAACATAAGGATCTCCTGACTAAGGGCAAGAAAATGGAGCTGATTGAAAGATTGTTAGCTAACCAAAGTCTGGGTGATGGTTCAGAGGAACCTACCACTCCAGCGACTGTAGATGACAGTGTTGAAGTTAACATGGAGCAAAATGTTGATGTTTCTGAGGAAGAGTCAGAAGAGGAGGGTGAGGCTGTTGTAACTGTCCCCCCTAGGCCTCTGCCTGCTCTACCTGCTGTACCTACTGGACCTTTACCAGGTCCCACATTTAGTCCTCAGTACTTTGAACTGGAGAAAATGAAGCTAGAATTGGAGTATAAGAAACTTAATGCTCAAACTGACAAAGAACTAAGGCTAAGGGAAATGGAGCTCAAGTATGACTTAGAAATGAAGAAATTATCTGTTGAGAATGTTTCTCTCTCTGGCTCCTCTAGAAGTTCCAGTCCTAAAAGACCCCGGATGCCTAAAGAATTGGTTGGTATGTATGAGCCTAAGTTGGATGTGTTGGATTGGTTGTCTCTGTTTGAATATAATCATGGGCTCCAGAACATCACAGGAAATGACTTACTCACCTGGTTGTTCTCTAGGCTTCCCCCTGTTGCAACTGATGTGGTAATGGAGATGGGGGAGGAGGATAGGAAGGACTATGAATGTGTGAAACTAGCTTTGATAGCTAGGTTTGGGAAGACCCCTTCCCAGTATCTTAAGAGGTTTAGGAGCCTCAAAAAGCATGATGGTACCCCTTGGGCTACCTGGGTGAGTGAATGTTTGAAAAACTTAGAGGGATGGATTAAGGGTTACAAGGTGAACACTTATGAGGGGATGAGAAATCTCTTTATGTTGGAGTCAATTTATGATGCCTGCTCTCCTGAGCTCAGACAGCACTTGGCTGATTCACAGGAATTGGATCCTAGGAAGCTAGCTAGGGCTGCTGACTTGTGGGTTGCCAACAGGGCCACTCCCAAGGATTCTGGGGTAACTCAGAGGAAGGATGGGGAGAAACAGCCTAAAAAGGACTCCAAAGAGAATTCTAATACCTCCCATACCCAAGAGGGCCACAAACAACCAAATAACCAGGGTAAGCCCCAGGGTAAACCGAATCAGGCTAGTGTACCTTCTGGCCACAAGCCAGAAGGAGGTCAGAACAAGCCACCCTTCCAGAGAGCATTTGGACAATGCTATGTCTGTCAGGGTACTGACCATATCAAAGGAGATCCCAAGTGCAAGGGTAAACCTGCAGGGATCAGCACAGTCTCCTTAGCCTTCACTCCTGAGGATGAAGTACAGATGGCTAGTGCCCACTTTGAACTCTTTGCTGAAGAACCCTTGGGTCTTCAAGCAACTGTAAACTTAGAGCCTATGGGTCTGGTTAGTCCCCAGAATAGGGTTGTGTATAACTCCCTACCTGTTAACTCTAAGGTGTATTATGTGGACAGTGTTCTTGTCAATGGCCAGGATACTCCTGCCAGGAGAGACACTGGGGCCAGCAGAACAGTAGTGGATGAAAGCTTCTTTCAACCTGAGGATGTGGCCAAAGCACCCAAAGGTCCCACTAAGATGTCTGGAGGCCCTGTCCAAATGGTTCCTATTCTACCAGCCCTCATTCAATGTAACAACATGACAGTAAGGATCCCTGTCAGTGTTCAGACTGAGGTACCTGGGAAGGTCCTGTTAGGGAATGACCTAAGAACTCTAGGAGTAGTGTCACATACCCCCAGGCCTCCCAGTATGGAGAAGCAGAACTTAACCAAATTGGCTAGACAGGCTACCTTGAAGGACCCTTCTAAGCCTGTGGGACCCTCTACTGAGAACCCCACTACAAGCCCTGGTGTTAGTAAGTTGACCTCTAACCCAGGCACATTTCAGGATAGTATGCTAGGAACATGGGCGCCCCAACCAAGCTCCATCATTGTTCCCCTAGTCTCAGAGTCTCTGACTCCCCCTGCTTCTGAGGAAGAGGTGGATAGACCAACTAGGCCCCTATCTGGACCTGAGAGAACTGGTAATTCTCAGTGCTGGTGGAAAACCAGAAAAGAAAAGTCTAAGGCCAAAAACCTTCAGACTGTTGGACCTTCTACTGAAGACCCCAACTCAAATCCTAATATTAGGGGGGAAACTCCTAAAATAGGTAAGGGTAGATCTAAGAGGAAGGGGAAGCAGGTGCATTGCCTAACCCCAACCCCTCCAACCAAGAGGCCTAAGACCCAACCTGCTCCCACAAGAGAGGTGGTGAGGAACCTTGGAGGCCCCTCTAGATCTAAGGGAATCCTTTATAAGGACCCCTTGAAAAAGCCTAACATAGGTTCAGAAGTTGTACCAACTTCTGAGGGACTGGTCAACCAGATCCCCTATAACAAAAAGACTGATGTTCCTCAAAGGGTCTGTAGGTCCGTTAGCTTGCAAAAGAAAACCTTTGAGTTCTCCATTGAACATAGGTCAAGGTGTCACCATCAAAATGCTGATGGACTCTCTAGGATGTATATCATCGACTAGAGGTATGAGGTTCATCCAGGAGTGGATTAAATCCTCCTGTCCCTTAGTCTGGGGGGGGCGAGTGTTAGGGAGAATTCTCTGTTTAGGCTGAATTTCCCTACCTAGTGAGTCCCCCAGCAGCTTTGCTGGATTTCTGGGGTTTAATTTTTTTCTCCTGCCAAGAGTGAGACTCTTTTACCCTCACTCTTGGACATGTTGAAGTGTGTTTTCTTGGTTAAACCTTGTGTTGAATGGGCTATGGGGTCTTTTACTCCATAGGGCCTCATGTATTTTTGTGATGTGGGTCACACAGCACCCTCTGTGCCGTGACCCAGGGGTGTCCTAGGGACTCCCCAACATAGACTCCATACCCTGGGACTGACTACTGTCTCCCAGGGCATGTAAAGTCACCAAAGACTTTGCTAGTCTTGAATCCTGAACAGAACCAGTACAAACCATCATATTGTGGACGTACTGGCTGGGGCAATTCGATTGCCCCAGGGTCTGTTAGTCGAGGGGGCACGTCTCCGTCCCCCCTGATCGAGTTTTGGCTGGTGGCAGTGGAAACTACTTTTTATATTCGACCGCGAATATTTCCCTATGGGATTTCCCATTGTTTTAGGCTAACACATTTAATTATTTATTTACGGTAGCCTTAAACATACCACCGGTTTATATATTTATTTTTATAACTCCGGTTGGGACTTTTTGCCAAAACTTGATTCTAAAATGGCGTTGGTGTTCGCCTCTGTAACTCTGACCCAAAGTGGAGCCCTTTGTTCCACTTTTGGCGGGCTTCTCCACAGAAGCCCTCCAAAGTGGTGCCACTCTGTCTGGGGTACTTAGGAGGGGTGGAGGGGGATTTAGGCACCCTGGACTGAGTTACCTTGGTAACTCAAGTCGCACTCCGTCCTGATTGGCCCAAGTGGTGAGCCGCCCGGCTCACCACTTAGCATGGTTGAGTGACAGCTAGGCTGGGTGAATGGGGGTTTGCTGCATAAAAGCAGGGCTTTGGGGACTGGGACTTCAGAAGTCGCCACAGGACCAAGAATCCGACGAGGGAAGAGCTGAGCCGACCTGCTTCGACGACACCACCCGGTGGAGCCCTGCTGAACCGTCTCACCACTTTTTTCCCGACGACCGAGGAGAACTCTTAACGGAGTGGCTCCTTCCCTTGACTGGTGGGGACAACCAGTTTTCGCCTTCTTTCCGTTCTTTGAGGTATCTCGTGGCCGCCTTGCCTGTGCCAAGCACCCCGGCAACCGGAATACCACACTTTACCCCCATACCGCGAAAGTCGGCACCAACCCTTTAACCGGAGGACTCCGCGGCTGGTTTCTTCCCGGGCAGTGCAACGACCCTCTTCTTCTGCTCTTCAGCGAGAACTTCTTCTCCCCTGACCGACGTCGAGCCCTGCTGCCACTGCCTGGAACAACTGCCACCGCTGGAGGATCCTTTCCGCTTAAGGTACTGTGTTCTGCCTGGCTTCCCTTGCTACCGACTGTACGGGGTAGATTTAGTCCCCGGCTTTCGAACCTGGGAGTGCCTGGGACACTTTGGCTAAACTTTCTGAGCCACTCTAACCTCTTTTTGACTCTTTGCAAGACTTTGAATCTCTAACTAACAGTGTGATCTTGGGCACATTTTCGCTCCGGCTACTCTAAGAGTGGGCCCTGCCTAGTGACTTTTGCTCACCTGTGACTTTATTCTTCTGTAAGCCTATTGCAAGTGCTCTGGACCTTAGAGTGGTGTGTCTAACCCATTTCTGCTTTTTCTCTCCCTTTCTTGGAAACTACTAGAGTGTCATCTAACGTTAAGCACTCACCTCTGTTTTAATTAAGTGGTGTTTTACCTAGAGTTGTCTAGATAGGAGAAAGGATTGAATCTACTTTCATTATAACTGTGTTGAAGTACTTTTACTATATTTTTGCTAGAGTGTTTTTAACTTATGTGTATTTTAAATAAATAACTATATACTTTTGAAACCAAGCTCTGGTCAGTGTTTGCTTGTGCTATTGTGTTTTGGTACATATTGTGTATACTTTACATACTGCCTAACTCTTCTTGAGAGAAGTCTGACTGCTCAGCCACAGCTACCAGGTAAATCTGGGTGGTACAGACTGCTACCAAAGGGGTTTACTGCTCTACCTGTAGTCTTAAATCTTTTGCAGTGTTCCCCAAGGGAACTGCACAGGTTTCTGCCTAACACACAGCAATACCATCTAATGCAATTACCATTAATGCCACTTGGTCCTGCGGTATTACCGCCAGATCACAAGTGGAGATGTAAGTCTCCATTGTTTTGAGTCCATATGACTCAATGGGGAATTTTCAGTGCAATTAATGCAGCAGTAATTGAGTTGCAGTAATTGCGCCAAAAATGGGTGGAAAGTCGGACCATTAATTGTCTGACTTTCCCTCAAACTTGTGAGTGGGTGGTGCGGTAATGCGGCGGTAATGCTTTTAGCGCCACATTTTTACTGCACCATCCAATTTCTGATGAGGCTCAATGCATATTGCCTTAAGAAATCACAGCTGTTCCATTCATCTTACATGCATTGACCTAAGTCGTTCTTTAATATTTCTGGGAATTCTTGAGTAACATCTGACTAATCAAAGTGTATCACAAGGCAAACAATATCAGTTTACAGCATACAAATAAACATGATGTCAATGCAGCACAATGGGGTTTCTGTAATTGATTGAAACAATAGAGAACATATTGAATCGTATCAGTGTTAGTAACACTAGAATGATTTCAAATAAATGTTCTTTGTATCATGTCGTTATAGATTACTAACGTCCAAGAAATATTTTTCATCAGGATGCCTTTCAATGGTACTCACTCAAATGAAACCGAAATGTTCAATCACATTCAATACATTCAGATCAATCTATATTTCTAATAAAAAACAAAAGCTAAACCTATGGACTAATATATTGAAAGGGCTTCCAGGATACGATTTAATTCCTTACACAAATCAAAACATTTATAAACAAATCCACAAATTCATGATTAAATGTGTCTTCTTAGATAAATCCACTACCGTGTTTTCACTATAGTTCTTCATGAATGGCTGAAAGTGATATCATTTTGTTTTAACTGCAATAATTAGAAGCTAACAATATGTTATTTTATCTGTGTTGAATTCAGACAAGGACTTTGCTGCAGGACCATCTTACAATGTTGAAGGACGCATCATGTCATCTGCTAATTACTCCAGAGTTAAAACCTCAACTTTCATCCTGATGGGATTTCCAGGGCTGGAGGATTACCATATCTTGTTTGCTGCCCCTCTGTGCATCATCTATATTACTACTCTTCTGGGAAACTCCACTCTACTATTGGCTATAAAAACAGTACTAAGCCTTCACAAACCCATGTACCTTATAATTTCCCAGTTAGCCATTACTGATCTGGCTTTATCATCTTGTATCATTCCAAAAATGCTGGCCGTCTTCTTGTCCAATAATGGAGAAATCTCGTTTATCGGCTGCCTCATACAAATTTTCTGTGTGGGATCATTTACAGTATTAAAATCTTCCACCCTTACTGCCATGGCATTTGACCGCTATATTGCAGTTTGCCAACCTTTGAGGTACTCCGCTATTGTAACACATTCACTGATTGCAAAAATATCAGTAGCATCATTGGTCAGAGCCAGTTTAATGGCTGTCCCTCTACCTTTCCTTATCATGGGTCTGCCATTTTGTGGACATCATGTTGCTAATTCATATTGTGATAATATGCCTGTTGCAGTCCTTTCCTGTGTTGACATTACTGTAAATAATCTCTATGCTTTGGTTGGAACTATTCTAACTATGATCATAGACAACCTCTGCATTGTATTTTCTTATATTCGTATACTCCTGGTTGTTTTACAGCTGCCCCGTAGAAAGGGATATCGTTGGAAGGCTTTCAATACCTGCAGCTCACAAGTCTGTGGCATGTGTGTTTCTTATGGGCTAGGCTTTATTACACTTGCATTGCGCCGATTTCCAAATGGAATTCCACATTATTTCCAAGTCATTGTGGCAAACATATACCTCCTTTTCCCTCCCTTGATAAATCCAATCATCTATGGGGGCACAAGGAAGGAAGTAAGGCTAGGGGTCCTGCAACAAATCCAAAAGATAAAGATAAAGCTCACATTTAGATATAACTGAGGATACATTTTTGATGTAGATCTACCGTCCTGTTGAACTAACCAAACACCACGATATTATTATAGGTTTAAATAATGCACGAACAAATCATTCTACCATGAAATATAAGAGAAGAATATACAATTCTTCAGTAAACAAGATGCTTGTGACTCAAATGGAAGGGAAAATACAAGATATGATGATATTATTTGAATTGCTGCATACCCATAGTGCTCCACTCTGGGACACTGAACTGGAGCTGAACATCCCTCCACAGCTGTTAGGTAGCACTTTGACATTTGTGGAATGTCAATTGAGGAATGTTCACTATTGATGGTAACCCCATCCCTGTCTCTAATAATACTAAAACCCTTGCTATCTACCTCGATGCCACATTATCCTTCACCAAACAAACCAATGCAGTAGCGTCTTCAGCCGCCTACACATGTAAAGTTATTACCGCATGTAGGCCGTTTATCTCCACTCCCAACTACATTACTCTTGCTAGAACGTTAGTCTTGTCCAAAGTAGCTTATTGTAATGCCCTCTACTTAGGCACTAGCCGCTAAAATATTCACAAACTACAAGTAACTCAAAATAACGCCATTAGGGCAGCCCTCAACATCCCTAAGAAGTCGCATATCTCTGAGACTAGACGTAATCTGCATTGGCTCCCTATAGAGCACAGAATATCCCTCAAAGCTCTTGCCCTTACCCACAAACCCAGGGCTAACCTCGCACCATCCTACATCTCTAACCAGCTTTCCCCACACACATCTACAAGACCACTTAGAACAGCTCAAGTTAACACTATGGGCCTCATTACGACCCAGGCGGTAAGTTACCGCCTGGGCCGTGACTTTACCACCATGGCGTAAACTACGTTTACGCCATGGTGGTTGGCGGACTTACCGCCCCATTCCGACCTTGGCGGGGCGGTAAGTCCCCAATCCCCATTTACCCTTCCCCATTCCCATTTTTGCCCCATAGGGCATAATGGGAGTGGGGAAGGCGTTAATTACGCCACCGTAAATTACGGTGGCGTAATTAACTCCATGGTCCCTTAGCGCCATGGATTTTAACACCTGCTAAAAGCAGGTGTTAAATCCGCCATGGCGCTAAGGGACCTCGTACTCAGGCGGTAAGGGTCGGCGCTGTTTACGCCGTCGTAAAACCCTTACCGCCTGAGTCGTAATGAGGCCCTATGTCTATACCAAGATTCAAACTCCATAACTCGGGAGGAGTTAGTTTCCCTGTACAAGCCTCAAAGCTATGGAACACTCTACCTGGTCCAATCAGGTCTGTAACCTCCTTCACCCTCTTTAAATGCAACACCAAACGTTGGCTTCATGACCTGGACTCATTGACAGCTTAACATCTTAGAGCTTAGATTTACTGCCTACCCACTGAACATATTGTAAATAATATTACTATCTGTCTCACCTTCGGCCCACCGCCTTAATTGCAACATGTATGCTTGTACCTGTAATACCAATGTATGTATTTATTTGTAACCGCAACTATTGTAACTGTTGCCTACTCCTTGCTAATGTAACTGTACTCTTATGTAACATGATCAAAAAACGTACGCGCCCGTACGCCCTTGGGCCTGGTTGCGCTTTATGGATAAACCAAATACAAATCCAAATACAAATGGCTTATAATTCTTTTGATTGTACTTATGTTTCTGGGGTGCTAATGACTAACCAATGTGCCTGGTTTTATGCTGGTCATGATAATAATAAAGTACACCTTGCAGTTTTTGAATCTGAACTTGAAATGTTAGTAGCATTACATGAAGTCAAAAGAGTGATACTTAAGCAATAAACCCCGAGCAGGGGCTGCGACAGGCTGTTATGGAAAGGAAGAAGGGACTACATGAATCCCTTCTCACTTTCCATGGCAGACATAACAAAAATGAAAAAAGTCAAAGAAAATAAAATGCAGCCATGTAAAGGAGTGAAGGGACTACGTGTAGTCCCTTTGTTGCATTGCGGCCAGTCGCATATCGGGAGTGGATGCACTGGAGAGATAAGTGTTTCTGCACTTCTGCTCCTGAAAAGCAGGTAAACGTGGGGCCGGGGGAAGGAAATGTGGCAAAGGGGTGGGGGAGGGGGGTTACAAGCACTTACCTCATTCCCCGGCGGGGGGAGATGACGGCGGCCAACACTGAGGAGGCTCAGGGCGGCGGTATTACAATCTGGTAATGCCCGTGTTCTGAGTCTCCCCATTGGGTGGGAGGCCACCACACTCCCCTCGCCGCGTACTAATAGATATGATATCAAACAATAGCCCATCCCTTGGCAGATCTTTGTAAAATGAATCTGTAAATGTAGTGGGTGGTCCTTGCCAGTGTTTGTATTCAATGTTATAATAAAGACAGATAGATGGCACAAGTCTTGAGAAATGGCAAACTATGTTCCTGTATATAAAAAGGGGAGGAGGATACCATTGTCTCAAAAAGGTATCTCTCAATATCCCTTTTAGATTTTCCTTTGAAGTTGTTTTTTAACTTACTATTGGCCAAATTAGAGACACATACAACAACTTTTGTGCTGACATTCAACTTGTTGTAGGAAAGGTTTGGGTCCTTCTTAACATATTTTAAATGACAATACATTCTTAAGACATGTATGTTCTTAAAGAACAAACAAGTGTGTCTAGAATTTATGGACCTAGCAAGAGCATTTGACTCTGCAAAACAAACAACATTTTGGCAGATTTTATGTTGGATAGGCCTACCAAAGGCATTACTGGCAGTAATATTCACATTACAAGAAGACATTAAGGATTAATTGAGATTTGCCTGCAAAGGTTTGGGAAAAGCAGACTTTTAGGCTAAAACGTCGTATAATATAAAAGTGCATGATGGCAACCCTGCTCTTTAACATCTTCACAAATGTAGTTATGACTGGTTTGTTGTAGTAGGTTCTGGTGTTCGAAACCCTGTCAAAATGTATATCTCGACTCTTACCTACTCCATAATTATATCATGATATCCTTGTGCCCTACAAAACTTGCCCTAATGAATTATATTTAACTTCTATTGCCCAGATGTTTTCAACTATGACCTTTGGTCAAGGGGGAAAACTGTATAAATCTTTCAGGTTCAAGTTCAACAATGGCATTGCTCCCAACATTGCGACTGATAAGTATCTGGGAACTAAATTTATCAGAAATGTTTATTTCAAAAAGTATCTAAAGCAATTAACAAGGAAAATCACACAAGCAATTGTAGGGATGCACTGGTGTATCAAGAAATTACACATTGAACAAGTATCGTAACATTGTGATTTCCAAAGCAGAGAATTGATGGTAAATATAGGTTAGGAATAAGGAAATTTCACAAATGATGCCTCCATTTTACAATGCCAGCCATACACATAAATCATGTGGAAAGGCAACGGCCCAAAAACAGTTATGATGCAATTATATTGTTTACAAAGAGAAATGTAGTTTGATTAAAAGAAATGTGCATATTTGTCAATTTCAAATCAAATGAGTAAATTGGCTTCCAAATAATGTGTATGTGACTTTGGTGTAGATGGACTGAAGATGCCCATGATGGTAAATATACGCCTCCATTTTGTAATCTTCATTGGCCTTCTTTGCAGTGGCCATTTTAACATTGAACTGCCTGTTAAAATGTATGGAATGAACTTTGCAGCAATAATTGCAAGGAGTTCTCAATGTTGGTGAGAATTTCCTTTATAGACAAGGACCAGACAGCAACCGAACAATGTGCAGCTTTCTCATTTTGCACAGCAAGTACATTGCAACGCTATATGGGGATTGTGTTGAAATCAAGATAGCAATTGAATATATTTCCAAATTCTTTGTATTACTGTAGATAGAAGCCGAATCATCTATGCTACGTGCATTCCAGTGTTTCAAAGGACATTACATGTGAAACATTAGTTATTAAAACACACTACTCATTCTAAATCACAATAGTTATACGCATTCATTTTCGAAAGAACCTGAATTCTTTTTAACCTGCATTTGTATTTTGAAGTTAAAGCTTGTGTTCTTCAGCTGAACTGAGACCTACATGATTTATATTTTTGTATTTGTATTTTATTTTAATTTATAGAGCACCTTCACCGCCTGCTGCGACTCCCGTCTCAAGACACATTGCAACCTTTGGCATGCTGTCTGCCAATTATCTCTTGGAATGAATATCCTCGTAGAAAAAATACAACTGGATTCTACACCTGCTAACACACTTTTTCAATGTATGCATTCCACTACAGCATCTCCCTATAATTCCACCTGCTCCCACCTCCACATTGTGGCACTGTGCTCACAGCCTGGTTTTACATCCTTGGAAACACTCCATATTAAACCGTCCCAAATCTCTAAACCTGACCTTCACAAATGTTCTATATTCATGAGCTTATCTTTTGGGACCAAAACTATTGTATACAATCTTCTGCTGAGCTCCTGAGAACTGCCCTGCCCAGCAACGCCAGCTGGGAATTAACAATACCTCTTTCCATTCTGACCTATAAAATGACCAGAGCTGGAACATGAGGCTTAGCTCTCTGTGAATGGCAGTGTCTGCATTTTCCATCCAGGCCTTATTATAAAATGGCAGGTGTCTTGCTCATTGTGACAAATTACTACTTCTCTAATAAACCTCTAACAAAATAACCATTGTCCATTTCAGATAACTGTTAAGATGGATTTCTGAACTCTGTCCTAGAGGGGCAGAGGTTCAGAAGGCCAGCCTAGTTTCTTGGAACAGGGTAACCTCTGGACAAGCCAGACCAATCAGGGTAGCGATGGCAGCGGTCAAGACTAGGTCTCAAGAGGAGTGAGGGTGACTGAAAGCCCACAATGAGCACATAAACCAAGGATGCTTACAAATTACTCGAGACAGGTGTTATATTAAAAATATACACACATTTATTACAAGGACTTTGTAACATCGACCATAGTAAAGAATCACGGTAAAACTCCAGTAAACCAACACATCACAATCAATACAATATATATACAAGACCGAGGGGTCTAACGAGTTAGAAGCACAAAATATCCATCCACGTAGATGGGGAGGAAAACATGCAGTGCAAGTAATCGTTAGACCCAGTTCGACATCAGAGGCCACCTAACTAGAAGGAAGTCCGAGCCCTAAAAAGAGTGGAGCCTTGTGCTCAAAAGTACCTGCACACGCGGGTGCCAACAGGCAAAGGAGAGTCTCTTCAGGGAAATCAGGCAGTTCAGAAAGGTGGACGAAAAGATGGTGAACAAATCCCTGTGACTCAGGCAAGGCCTCCACTTGGGGGTAGAAGCAGGGTGTGAGTGCGGGAAAGGGTTTGCTGTTTACAACAGCGATGGAAAGCCACAGGCTCCTGCGGGAGGGCGACCAGTTAGGGTATTGACTACTCACCAGTCCCCAATGCAGGCAGACCCAGGCTTCTCCGGTTCAGTTTCGGTACTGGCAGGTTCAGATGCGATCAGTGGGACGTCTCAATGCTGTGTAGATTCCGCGACAGCAGGAGTGAGGGTCGAGGGTGTCCCAGATGCAGCGAACACGCACAGGTTTGTTACCACAGCAGCGCTACTCGGCAACCGCATGTATTCCGGTCCCAAAGCACAAGTCTCACTTCAGACCTGGGAACGCTAAGTGTACGAATCGTGTGAGAGTGCCGAGGACACGGGATTAGCAGTAAGCCAGATGGCGGTGACAGAGCAAGATTCCTGTATAGGCTGGTCAGTCCACTGGATGTCCCGGGGATGCTTCCAAAGGCTTACGTACAGGATTTGGTGAAAATGCCAACAATAGTTGTTCCCACTATTCTAAAGGGTCGAAGCACCTTTGCAGACCTTCTCGTACGATCAGAGGCTGAGTGGTCTCACAGGATGACAGCAGTGCAGGGTGCCAAACCTTCAGCGGTGCACCAGCGATTCCTCGACTCAGCTTCTTAGTTGCAGGATACTTGGCTCCTTATCCTGTGTTCGTGAGAACTTAGGAGATCGACATGGTAGTGGTGTTTTCAGCCTCCTCTTATCCAAAGTTCCCTTTGCACCAAAACGGAGAGGGCCCAATGGGAGATCTGCTCACAAAAACTCACACCATACGTGGAACTATCACAGACCACGGTGGTCCCAGGCATTCAGGACACTCTAGACTCTCTGGCACCCCGGATGTGTATTGGGAACAGACATCACAGCCCACATCCTGGAGGCACACACAAGGCATGCAGAAGCCCGCAAAAGCGTTGTGTTTCACGGGAAAGTGCATGACCAAATAAGGACTGCCCCGGGTCGGCTCGACCTGGGTGAAAGTGAAGGGGCAAGACGGTCAGCGGACAGGACAAAGAACCTTGTGGCATGGCCATTTTGGAGCCAGGCCACTCATTTGTGCCAAACGCGGTAAGCGCGGATAACATGGTGAAAAAGGGTTCAAAACACAAGATAAATGATAGCTGCCACCAGTCCCGTCTGTGACACTGTAGCACATTTCATAACAAGTCCATCGAGAGTTTCTAGGGCCTTTGGAATGACTAGAGACCCAAGAGCGCGGTAATGTAAGTTACGGTGCACTCTTGTTTCATGTTGCTCAAAAGCTGCAACATGAGGAAAGGACTAAGGAAAACGAAGTCTCCCAGTACTGACTGTCTTAAGGGCATGTCAGTTTCCCCAGAAGAATTGAGCGAAAGCCCAGAGGAGTGCGGCGGAAGGCTGCGCTTCTCTGGCAAAGTCTAGATCAGGGTGTTAAACAAAAGCAAAAAGTTTGGGGGTTGCCACATCGAAGGAAAATTACCTACAATTATGAAATCTTTCCTAACAATAGCCAAAAACAGTCTCACTATCTTGCACTATTCCAAAGTGCTTCAATATATATTGCTTTTACTATACACTAAACAGCCTGGAATTTTCAAAACTACAAAAACACATGGTTGTTGCGTCTTCAATAAAAGGGCCAAAAACCTTTACTACTAAAGTTTTATCAGCTTATATTTGCACACCCATTTAGGGGGCTCCGGGTGTTTCACTTGCATCAATACATTCCCTGCTTTGGTTAATCTACTAAGCGATAAGCCTTCCTTCTTCATCTTTTCAAAGTCACCTTTCACAACCCATTCTTTGCTGATCCCCCTAAAGCTGCTCCCACATTCTACATATTCCCCTGGAGTGCGCGTCATAAAACAATAGTCGTTGTCCCCTAAACAATCTATCCAATGTTCAGTGTACTTCTCTTGATCTGACGGGGGATAGAAAGTGTTCCGGGGGCATGGGGATTCAGTGCCCTATCTCAACCTTTTGATGCTCTACTTCACCATTCCCTTCATCTATCTGTGCGTGTACGTGTCTCGAGAGGGGAGTATCACCATGTGTCTGTGGTGTGCGTCCCATCATATTTTTACCCTTAAACCCAACCCTCCTACAATTGCGGAATCAGAAAAATACAATATTAAGGCTTTTACACCATGCAAAGAGAAATACACCAACACAGGCTTGTAAAGATTCCCAGAATCTTTATTGCAATACTGTACAGTTTACAAAACAAAGTACACAAATAGCTATTTGGCCGTCATTACATCACAGAGAACACCAGCAGGTTCAATGTGAGCAGTGAACAGGAATTGCTAGCTGGACATCAGCATATTTATACAGTTTCTTCATAACAATGTCCAGCCTTCTACAAGTTAATCATGTACTGGGCTAGGGTTCACGCCAAGTTCATTCCTAATTTACATATCTTGTGCATGCGGTATACTTTTTAATACATTTACTAACAAGCACTATTATTCTCTGGTTTAACTTTACACTCTTTACACATTTGCTTTAATGCAGGTCAAACAGATTTTTTGCATGCCATGTTTAAACAGTGTTATTGTTCTTGTATACTTGTAGGTTAACATCGCCGATTCAAGTAATCCCCTGATCCCGAGGTCAACAAAGGACAAGGTCTACATGACCCTAATATGTAGCCTGCATGCAGGTTGGACATTAACTCTCCTACAAAGGTTGAAGAGGTTAAAGTAAGAACAAGAGAACACAGATCGGCCATTTTAGGCCACAGGGTGACTTTGCACGATAAACTAAAATGGCAGCTTTAACCTAAAATGGAGGCTTAATTCACTTAAGGTCACGACCTTGCAATACGGATTTCCTCGCAAAGCGACTGGGCATAGGCCAACATATACAATGAGGACGAAACAATATTATATCAGTTTTAACACAATAACCCAAAACTAACAGGAACATACAAAGGCCACTAAGCAGCACAAAGAGGATGGGGACAAGCAGCTTCAATATTGTGCTTAACCACATGGGCCCCCAGGAAAACAATTTGTGCTACTAGTCATTTTTTATGACCTTCCTGTACCACGACAGTTTGTAAAGTATGTGTGATGAATCCTGCGGAGTCATCACTGATTCCCCGGTGATAATCTCCTCCGACTTGGTCAGAAGAAGGCATCAGCTACCTGATACTGACTCTGGCGGTGGTATAATGAGGGAGGATCATGTGGGTGGGACAACAATTGGCAGGAAGTCATGACTCCATTGCAAGAGACACAATGTTCTCCCCCCACCTGAACTAAAATCACTAAACTATAAACTATTGATGGCATATTTTAAATCTGAGCCAAGTACCATTGCACATAATGCTCACTTCCTGTTTTTGACAGTTGTGATTCTAACACGTACTCAACGCAATGTCATTTTCAAAAACGTATGAATCATGTGGACTCCTACTCCCATAAAGCCTACAGCACTGGGACGAAGAAGAGGAGCACAGAGTTAATGTGGAACAGAAGGAACATCAGGCTAAATGTGTGGTCTAGTTGTCCCAATGGAAGTCATCTGTGTGGGGCATTTAAATATGGTGTGCTTTTCCAAGTTAAGAGAAGGAGAGAAGGAGGAAGCGAGAGCAAAATCGCATATGAAGCAGTAAGCAGAACAACAGGCAGATCCACAATATCAGGCCATGTGGAAGGATGCAGGTGCTTCCTACCGGTTAGGTTAGAGACCGAGAGAAACACAGCAGGTGCTGAATGTGAACTGCTGACAGACCGGCAATAGTGCAGAGACTGTTGAGGACGCAATCATGGTGAGAGACAGCAACTCCACCGGCGAGTGAAGGAGAATCCGGCGGGAGTACCACAGAAGGGTCTGCAGACCAGAACGAGCACTTTTTCCCGATGCACAGTCTTCATTGCAGCCATACGCCATGGGTTGGAAACACCAACCAACACCGGTGAGTCTGCCCAAAAGCAAGGGGAGTCTTTGGGCATTCAGCAGGCTTCATATCAAGTAAGAACTTAATTTGAACGAAAGAGAAACACAGAATTCACACATATCTTCATATCTGAAATGTCAATATGGGAAAGCTGGATTGAATGTTATCATAAGAGAGTGAACATTAATGAAGCAGATAAAAAGCAACACCTGTACAAATCTTCACATATGAGATGTCAAGTTGGGGAAAATTGGAACAAGTATTGCCAAAAGCCAATGAACATTAACAAAGAAAGCTTGAATAAGTCTCCATATATGGGGGAAGTTGGAACAAGTGATTCTGGAGCTTAAAAGTATAAACGGTGAAGTGCAATTGTGTTATACTTAAAAGAGAAAGATAACTGAAAGACAATAAGAGGATTGTAAAGAAGAACTGGTGAAGGAAGTGCATGAAGCAGTGAGCTATTGGGGTAAATATACCTGGTAGGAGAGAACACCAGGGGATCCACCAAGCCCAGTCTGGGTTTCCACGCAGGAGAGTATGCCAGGAAATCCATTTAGAGATGTTTGAAAGTAAGAGACTCTGTAAAGAGGTTCCAGGCAGGAGAGTATACCAGGACACCATCTGTAATAATTGCTATATGGAAGAGACACTTGGGCATCCTTTAAAAAATACCATTGTTTGGGAAAACAGATACTTTGGCATCCTTGAAACTCTCTTTCCTGAAAAAGACATGTTTCATCATCCTTAGATCAAAGAGACATTTTTACTATTCTTAAAGAACATTTGTTTGAACAGAACATTTCCAATAGTCTATATGAATAAGTTCAGGTGAAGGGAACCAACCCCTGGACTCAAGGATTATTTTGTTGAATTTACATACCTGTTTTTTTTAACACTTTTTCATGACTTTGAAAGAGAGACCTTTACCTTGCATCTTTTTGCTGTTCATTTTTAGCGTGAGGGACAAATATGTTTTGAACAAGGACACATTGTTTAATTTGAATGACGTGACAAAGACTGAACCCTGGTTTTACTTTCATAGGCAGGGACATTCTCTTGAACAAAATGTCTAATGTCGAGAACGTTACAACTGTGTGTCCGTCTCTCATTTCTGACCTCTCACATATGGTGTCAGAGTGGGTTTGAATTTAGTTGATACAAACTGGAGGACCCTTACATTTGAGAAACTTAGTAAGAGAGCCTCTGATCCTACCATCATTACTGAACAATATATAAGATTCTACTTATACAGTAATGTGGTGAATTGCTTCAACCTGGAGACCAAGCTTTAATATCCATGGACTTGAACCCTTAGTCCCCTCCTGGCACTTACATTAGATTGGCCTCTAAATAAGGTTTAACCTGGCGATTTGGCTTAGATGTATTGGCTGGGGTAATCGACCCTGATTATGTAGGAAATATAATAGTGATGATACACAATATTAGGAAAAAACCTGACCAAACTGGTATTTTGTGAACCCAGGTAGGTCAGCCAGCACGCAGGAGCCACATATATAGTCAGGCATGTGCAAACAGGAAATGTACTTTATTACTAGGATATCAAGTAGAAAGGTTACAGAGGAGAGATAGGGCTAGGCATCCATATACTACAGGTTCCTGACTCCAAATACACACCAACGGTCATCCTCGTAATCTCCCTCACACAACATTCTACATTCTCTCTGGGATTTCTAAGATAGCATACACATACAGACAGCTAGGAATCATTCACTCAGCACACAACCATGCCTGGTAAACATGCTGTGGCACCAAACCACAAACCACAATAATTCAAGGGTTTTGACAAAACTAAGAGAGGGACTAAAGGTTTTGGAGAAGCAGATCTAGAGCCTCCCCGTAGACCAGCAATACAACCCATCCCTATAGTAGAAGAAGAATCTGAGGTTATTCTTGACCTAGCTTTTGCCAAAAGAAATTATCCCTTTCTGGAAGAACCCTTTATTCAGGTATTTCCTGAGGAAGAAGGAAGGGAAAAAGGTGGACAATTTTTTTTCTTGAAATCTGGGTTGTTATATAGGGGAGATGTTGGACCTGGCAGTATTTGTAGGTCTCAAATAGTGGTAGCTAAGAGTCATAAAACTATTGTTTTGGAAATTGCTCATTCTAATCTGACTGGGGAGAGGGGGGCATCTAGGAACAGCGAAATCCCAAGCCCAAATTGCGAGTCCATTTTATTGGCCAGGAATATGTGCTGACATAAAGAATGGTGTCAGTCCTTGTGCCCTTTGCCAGAAAACACCCATATGCCTCACCCAGCTCCCTTACAGCCATTTTTCATTATAGATGTACCTTTCTCACGTATAAGCATGGTTAAAGTTATACCCTGAGTTGTACCCCGAGAACCATCAAAGTTGGAAAACCGTTAAATACTGGTGATATTGGACTATGCAACTCATTATCTTGAATCTTGCCCCTTGCAGAACAACACCTCACAACAGATTTTAAAATATTGTATTACCTTCTCTCAAGATTTAGATTCCCAAAGGAGGTCTTCACCGATCAAGGATCTACCGTTATGAGGAAAGTCATTTTAAAAGTGAAGGAGATTCTTCAGATTTAAACTTTGTGTACTTCTACCTATCACTTGCAAACTGATGGTTTTGTTGAATGCTTTAATAAGACTTTGAAACACATTTTGAATAAATTGGTGGAAGTGAATGGAAAGAACAGGGATATTATAACATGATGGGCTTTTTTGCCATTTAGGATAACACCACCATCTTCCACAGGATTCTCCCCATTTGAATTGTTATATGGGAGAGAACCAAGTGATAATTTGGACATGCTGCGGGAAACATGGGAGGAGCAAGAAAAAGTTGCTCTATCATTATCCCAAACTTCTCAGCAGTTGAAAGAACATATGGAAACTGTTCAAACTATAATAGTGCACAGTAATATGATTAGAGCCCAAGAACAGCAGAAGGAATATTATGATAAGAAAGCTATGTTAAGATATTGATTGTGTTGGTCAAAAGGTATTCATTCTCCTTCCATCCTGGGATTTAGAGCAAACAGGAACTTTTAATTATCGAGTCTCACAACCAGATAGAAAAATTAAAACTCCTATCTATCAAATGAATCTTCTAAATGGAATGGAGAGAGAATCTCATCCAAGAGAATTCTTTGATGCTACAAGTCTGTTATCTGATGCACATACTGAGGCCTTGTTTAACACCTTTCCAACTGGGGTACTGCATCCCCCACTTCTGAGTCTGCAGAGTCTTCCTACTATTCACACCCTTCACAAATGCTACTCTATTAGCCCATACCTGGAGCCAATCAAGCCATGGGCTACTCTTTCTGGCATCACCTGGTGCCATGTCATCAACATCTTGTTGTAAAGTGCTTATCTGTGAATGCATGAGCTGTGAGAATGTTGGAATCCTGTTGTAGAATGTTGTCCCGTGATTGTGTGTGAAATGTCCAGCTCATGTCAGTTGGAGCTGGGCCTACCTGGGTGATGGGACCCAGTGGTGTCCTCTGTTGTAAGATCTTGATGTAACTAAGAATAAACCTTCAGTGTTTGACCTGCAAAGCATACCAAGGCTCCTTTACATCAATGGTGACAAGGAAAACTGAAACAAAGAGCAAGCATGCTGAAAGTAAAAAGGAAACAGTCTGCTGAGGGAGGTGCAGCAAGATGAGAAGAGGAACCACTGCCCCCAAAAGAATGAAGTAAGTCCCATCACCCAGGGTACAAAGATGAGAAAGAAAAGTCCAAAGTAAGGGTAGTAATCACCCAGTGCGATATGCAGGGGGAGGAAGAACCCCAGCTTAAAAAATGCAGAACCCCATTAGTTAGTGTCCTGCACAGAACCCAAGAGAAATGCCAGCATAGAAAGGCACAGTAATAAATGGGGGAGTGATAATAGATGTCCCCTGCACAATATGTTAACTGGAGAAAACATAAGAATGTGCATTTGAAATGGGCAAGAGACATTAAAAGGAAACATGTTGAGCGTTGAGAGGCCAAGAAGAAAGAAGTTAAAGCTAGGCTCAGGAGAATGTTGCAGGAGAACTGTAAGAATGACTGACACGAGGGGGAAGTAAAGTTAAGCCTCAAAGGTGAATTGATGCTGCAAGAGCAAAGCAAGCCCCAAAGTGGAGAAGTATAAGCAGGGGTAAAATGCAGGGGAAAGTATAGTGAAAGAAGGGCTCAGCACTTGCTCAGGGCAACAGTGAAGAAGAAGAGGCACTCCAGAGAAGTATCAAAGGGGTTGCTGAACAAAGAGGTTTCCCCAGCACAGGCTCTGAAGAGCAATAGTGACTATGAAGGGGAGTAAAGCCCAGTGCAAGGGTGGATGCAGTATCAAGTGTTAAACCCGGAAGAAAAGATAGTCCCAGTGCTGATACAAGGGTTAAAAAGGGCCAGAAGAGCTGCATACGCAAGTGTAATCACCCCTCAGCAGGGAAGAGTAAAGATAGCCCAGCGCATATGGCCCCGTAAAGGCACTGGGCGTTCTGTTCTTGGGCAGTTCCTTGGTATGGTGAATATGGGAATACAAAAGACACATACCAGACCAGTGCATTTAATGGAGCTGCGCCTGGCAAAGAGATCCCGGAGCAGCATTTCAGGGTATGCTGGGAGTTATATGGCAGCCACAAGGGGCTAGCAGGACAGCGTCAGGAGCATAGAGAAACTTTTTGGGAACAGAAGCCATTTATTTTTTCGAGAGGTGATATAAAGCAGCGAAGTGCTGTGCACATTGTTGGAGCATAATTCTGAAGAAGAAAATGAAGTTATCGGGTGATATTATGTCTGCAGTATCCTTTTGTTTAAAAATTAGTTTTTACAATGTATGACTTGGCTTATGAGATATCACTGTTCTGGTTAGAATTGTCAAGGGTTTGCAGGCATCTATGGACTTTTATGGACTTTTTAGAAATACAGTCAATTGGCCCTATTACGAGGTCTCCTCGCGGGACCAGCAAAGGACACCTGGTAAAACCAGGCGTCCTTAGCGGGTCCCACGAGGAGAACAGGGAGCTAACAACGGGCCTGTTATTAACGGGCCCGTTGTTAGCTCCCTCCCCATTCCCATTGAGCCCTATGGGGGCTCGAATGGGAATGGGGATATATCGGGTCCGGGTTCCTGGAATGAGGAATTACCGAGTGCTCCAAGGTTGGAATGGCCCTGTAAATCCTCATTTGGGGAACCCGGACCCGGTATGCGGCAAGGAGGTAACCATGCCGCTTATGGCAGCATGGTTACCTCCAACCTTGTAATGAGGCCCATTGTGTTAAGTTTGTTTAGGTGAAGAGCATGACGTATGCCAGGAGTGGTGAAATGGATGAACCTGTGTTTGTGTGAGTTAGTGATAATGATTTTGAGGCTTTGCAGGTATCTGTAGATTACTAATGGACTTTATAGAAAGGAGTTATTGTCTTGCTAGACAATTGTATGTGCGTCGTGTATGCCTGGTACTGCAAGATGTTTGAGCCACTGTAAGTGGGCTAGAGGTAATTATTTTTGAGGCATTGCAGGGTTTATGTTGTACAATAAAACAAAGACTTTTAGCACTACAACATGACTTTTCACCATACATGTTGTCCTAGCAAAACCAAACCAAATTGTAATTAGTTAAACATGTAGATCATTCTTGGTAAGGATAGACGTATAGTGCTAAGTGATCTGAAATGTATCAAGGATGACAGAGAGATCAGAGTGATTATGTCAGCAAATGTGCAATGTGAATGTTTAAGTCGAGGTTGTGCCTAATATATATACTTAAATAAAGGGAGGTCTTGCCTCTCACATCGAGAATCTGGGTGTCAGATTAAAGTAAGGATGTGAAGTAGAGGTCATGCCCAAAGAAGATATTATACAAGGTCATGCCTCAGCAATGGTTAAGGGGATGAGGTCACGCCTGCACTCAGATATATATGTGAGAGGAGTAAGTTTCCCAATATATTTAGTAAGAGGTCACGCCTCTACAAGGTACTAAGGGTTAGGTTGCGCCAAGGACCATTTATTTAGAAGAGGGAGGGTTCCCTGACAGTTGTCATAGGGAGGTAGTGCCTATCTCCATGTATCATAGGTGGGATAGTGATTTACACAGAGGTGAAGTGAGAGGTCACGCCTCCATTGGATGATGGTTGGTTCGCCCGCCTGAGCCATCAGTGTTTCTAAGTTGGCAGTGGGGACAATCACATGTTGTTTTTAGAGTAGCACTCCCTCTTTAAAAGTTGCAAAGTGCTGTGTGAATGTGTGCTGTGTTTTTGTGGGAAAAGGAGATATGTTTTAAAGTGCTTATCTGTGAATGCATGAGCTGTGGGAATGTTGGAGTCCTGTTGTAGAATGTTGTCCCGTGAGTGTGTGTGAAGGTTCCAACTCATTTCAGTTCGAGTTGGGACTACCTGGGTGATGTGACCCAGTGGTGTCCTCTGTTGTAAGATCTTGATGTAACTAAGAATAAACCTTGAGTGTTTTGACCTGCAAAGCGTACCGAGGCTGCTTTACATCAAATCTGTCATTATCCAATCACCCTCAAAGCATCCTTCCCCTCTATCACTGCATACTAAATGTATCCATGTCCTCCAAGGGAGGTAGGTCTTTAGTAGGTTTGCTTTCAATTTTAAACAAAATGATCCCTGTTGTCCATTCATCTGTGGCCATTGTTGCATATCAACCCTTCTCCTCTTCCCATGCTGTTCTCTCTCGCTCCTCCTGCCTTTCTTGCATCATTCTCTCCAGCTCCTCTTCCACCTCACGTAATGTGTCCTCTAACTGTCTTTGTGCCTGCATCTCTATTTCTTCAAGCACTGGGCTCTTCCATGCCCCCTTCTCTTTTTCTATATGTGCCAAGCTATTAATAGTCAGTACTTGCTTTTTGGCCATTTCTTCCTACTTGTGCTCAACCTGGGGTAAAAAGCAAGGATTCGTACAACCTGCAGTGGCATGGAGAGGCAAGGACCCATAAAGGGGTGGGGCAGAGGGCAGCATAACTGTCTGGTTGGTCCTCCCTGTGATATAGGAGTGGTGTCCTCCTTGTACATCTTCCACAGTTCTAATATACTCTGTTATATTCTTCAATTGTCTAACCTTATATGTTAACAATACATATGTGTGTGTTTGTTCTAAAATGGCTTTTGCATGTGTTCCTTCTCTGGACCAGGGTTTATACATTTTACCTGCAGTTCCGTGTATGCACTCCATGTGATAATTCAATATTTTCTCCTCATTTGGTGGGAGCGCTTTAAACATGTGTTCTAATGGAGTTTCTATGATGCCACCAAACCTTTGCTCTGCCCACTAACCACCTACCAGCACTCTTCCAGCCATTTCCCAGCTTCTATATGATAACATAATTCCTCTAAGCTAAAACTATTGGCCATAACTATCCTCTAAAGCGCTTTCACAAACACAAACACACACACACACCTCAACCTCAAACTCACTCCTCCACTCTCTGCCACATACCCACAATGCGCTCTCCATGCGCGGCTGCGCTCTTCACACACAATGGGCTTTCCATGACCCACCACAAACTTCTACCAAGACCTTAACCAACCTCTTAAAAAAAACTTCAAACAATAAAATTACTCTTACATACAACAATTGCATAGGTACTTCCTCATCCTCCTTTACTCGAGACGAGGGAATCAACCACTTCCTCATGCCCCCATCTATGGGACTGAGGGATATCTGCTGCAGACTACACAGCGCTGCCTTTTCCCTCCTAAGAAGAGTTGTCCTTTCTCAATTCACAGCTCTAAACTACCATGATGTCATCTTTCCCCTTGGCGGGGGATCTTCAACTTAATATTCTAATAAATCACACCACAACGTTGCCTTTCTCCATCTATAAGGAGCTGTCAACTTCTCACACTAATTAAACCAATACCAACCAAATATAGCAAACATACCAATGCTGTATTTTCATGCATGGGAACACTTACATTCTAGGCATTCTCCAAGTTCCCTCAATACTGGGCCTCCCCTCACCTGGAAAAGGCGATGGGGTGATATTTGAGAGAGGAAGTAAAAAAGGTAAATAGTGCTTTTTAGCAGCAAGATGAGATGCATCATAGGAAGAGTAAAGAACAGATAGAAAACAGAGGTCAGAAAGTGCAGGTTTAGTTTCCAGAGGCGTTCCGCCTTCCGAAGGGCAGAATGAAGGGAGCAAGAGTCAGGAATCAATCAAGGTTGTGAATGCTTGCGAGAAGGGATACATGGGGCATTAGGGAGGAGTAGGTCAAGAGTAAAAGAAAGGGAGAAGGTGAGAAAGGGGTAGTAGGGTGCAGTAGGTCAAGAGTGAAAGAAAGGGAAGTTTGAAGAGTAGTAGAAGCAGTGTTAATGGGAAGAGAGGGAAACACAGGAAGAGAGAGACGAGCAGTCGAAAGAGAAGTAAGACAGGAGGTTGGAGAAAAAGAGCATAGGTTGCGATGAGAGAAAGTAGTTGAGGGAGGGAAGAGTAGTAGTATGAGGGAGGGAAAAAAGAAAGCTAACAACAAATGATCAAATGAGTATATCACATGTGAATAGAAAATGAAATCAAGTGATGAGCCTGAAATTTGGGAGGAAGGAGTAGGGAGATGAAACCTCAAGTCGGATTGAAGAAGTTGGATTAGGGTGAATTGGTGCACATCACTCATTTACATCAATGCCTGCAAAATACATTGAACAGTGATGTTTCTTTTATAGTAGCGGCCTTGGTTCAAAACTAGAAAAATAGCAGTAATGCATGCATTATATCAAGCACAATGCCAAAATCTTTGACTTATCTCTGAAAACCATCATTTGGACAAATTACAGTGGAGTTCTTTCTTGATAACAGATGGCCAACCACTGATAATAATACAGTTTAACATATGTGAAAAACGGACATTTCAAAGTTGCATATGTACAGCTGAAAACTCAATTTACTTTAGAAATACACATTTTAAGTAAAACAATAGAAGAAGAAGAATTGGCCCAGAAAGGATTTCCCAATTGAGCCAGAAGGCAACAAGGGATTGAGGACACCTTTTTACCTCGATCCACCTCGATCCAAGTGGCTGAATAAAAACACATGACAGGGAGGTCCATGCCTTCCCATTTGCAACCAGTGGACAACATCAAGTACAAGGAGACTGAATATGACAACAAAACATGTAAGCAAATCTATGCCCTGGGGCATTTAAACATGAATCATTTAGCAATGGAACCCTTACACATAGAAAAAGACTGCATGTTCTCATCCTATCTGAAGTAAAATACGTAATTTTTAGGGTTTATTTTAGAAAGCTAACAAAGGAAAAGAACTCCTGAAACATGTGGTTTCGATTTGCTAAAGAAGGCAGTGCAGTAGATCTTGTATTATTAGATGTTATTAAATAAAATATTTCTGACGATCCAAAAAAAGGGCCTAGACTTTGATAAGACAGGGAATGTGATTGTAGACACCTTCCACTAAAAGTGTTTCATTTCCTGTAAGCTTCTCCCCACTATTAAATACTAAATTAAACAAAATGAAACTTCCCCTTTCATTAATCCAAACCCTGTTTAATTTATATGTCCATATGTTCTGAATGGGAACTAATTTCATCCCTCAACGATGCATTGAAGCCATATGATTTTGTTTTAGTTCTGGAATCCAAACCTTTGAGACAGGCATGGTATCAAGAGACGACAGAGACAAGTGAAACACAGTTTGAAAACCTTTATTCACAAAAGGTCATGATGATGTAACGCCTAACTTGCCCTAACTCTAAGATGGGAATGTTCCCTAATGGAAAAAAAACAAAGTCTAAGTCTATCAGTCCAAAACAAATACTGTCTGGGTCAAAACCTACACTTGTCTTCACTTCTACAGAATAATAGGGTGAATGGGATTCGGCCAGCTCAGTAGTGTTCAAAGTAAAGTTAGTGTGACAATGGAGCCTTCCTGCAGCTCTCTTTGCCAAGTTTAAGGCACTCAGGATTATAAAGTTCCACAAATCTCGCAGGTTTCAGTCGGTAAACAAACATTCACTTGCCAAAAGAAGTTCAATGTACCTTTTCCTGGTAAGCTTGTTAGGTTTCTCCGGGTCTCCTTTCTGTGAACACAGAAGCCCTTTAGATAATGCAGCTCCTTGCTTTCAATTGGGCTCCCCTGGTCATGGCACAGTTGACAGACCACACGGTCCACCCGTTAGATATCGCGAAAGCAGGTGCCTTATCCTTAATAGAGTTCTCTTTTCCTTATACTGGGGTCTCTGCAGCCAACCTTGATCAATCTCCTGTCTGGTGGCCACCCGGAAGCTTTTCCAACACTCTTTGCTTATTCTGAGGTGTCTGCGGCGAGCCTGGGTCAATCTCCCGCCTGGTGGCCACCCCAATGCTTTTCCAACAGGCTTTGCTTATTCAGGTGTCTCTGTGGCCAGCCTGGATCAATCTCCCGTCTGGCGGCCACACTGATACTTTTCCAACCAACTTTGTTGTCAAAGCTTTTCTATCAGTTTCGGGGGTTTTGCTCCCACTTCATTTTTCACAGCCGCCCCCCCTTTTAGGATCTCTATTTCGCTCATTTTACGTGTGCAGCAATTATTGCACAAAAGCCCTCTTCACCTGAATGCAAGACAGCTGAAACCTTTTCACTTACCACAAGACGCCTTGAATAACTGGAAGGTGAGGCTTAAACCTATTTCACTTCACCACTTTCCTTTAAATTAATTGAGGAAGATCACACTTTTTAATATAATCCTTTTTTAATACTAGCTTTTTCGTTTAATTCTATAGATCCAATACTGCTATATACTTCAATTCGTCCTGAAGAAAGCTCAGAGTTCCTGAAAGCCATTTTTTCACCAATAGACTTTCTATGGTTAAAACTGTAATCCGAGCCAGAAAGACAAATGTGTCGACAGTAGAATGTGTTTAGAATTGTTCATTACACATTGATCTATATTTTTTGATTCAACATCTAAGACATGATATGTAAACCTGTATCTGAATGGTTGACAACAGTGACCTGTTGTCCTGTTGTTGTGTACATTTTAACAGTATGTTTGTTTGAATTAAACTTTGTTTTATCTGTATGATTACAAGTGTGATCCTCATTAGCTAGTTGAATAATCTCTAGCTACCAATAGGTTCTCCCCCTTGAGCGTGTACAGGATGGGGCTGTCTGGTTCTTCTTTTTCCTACATTGATTCTGCTTTCTAGAACCAGGACCCCGTTAACAACAAAGAAATCAAGTGTCCATTTATTTTCTCTGCTTACACAGAGTCATTCAAGATCGTGTAATCATACACACGACCACTCTGCCACTTTGTGTCCTTGTTATTCCATTTGTCAATTTCCTCGACGCGTCTTTAGTCTGACGCGTTTGGGCTACAACGTTGTATCTTGTTTTACCAATGTAACAAGGGATCAGCAGGCCTCCCAGCTCCCTTCTTTGGACGTCTCTTCTTTGCTGGAAACATGGGTTGTTAGCCATGCTTCTCCTGGATGTTTCCTCACACAGACCCTCGGCCCTTGGTGTCCCTGTTTCTTCGAGCTGGTGCTGGGAAGCCACAGCTCCTCAGCTCTCCACACAACTCGCTCTCTTTGCTGATTGCTAGTGTTCCTTTTATACTCTCCTGAAGACTTGATAGGCTGCAGGTGGGCATGGTTGATGTCAATTGCTTGACCCTGCCTGCCCTTGTTAGTGGGACATGGCCTATGAAGATGTTGATATGCCTCTATCTGCGTCTTCTTCGTTCCGGCGCCCTAGCTGTGTTTCTTGTAGGCAATCTGTACTCCTCTTGATTTGCTCTTCTTTGTCACAGTACTTTAGTGATACTTGGGAAAAAGAAGATTGTGTGTCTTAATACATTTTATGAAGGCTGAGTGTGGGTAGGGTGGGTCACTGTCAAGGAAGGGAGATACCATGTCTCTGATCTATGGGTGTTCTTAGGATAGGAAATTGGTATTGGTTCTTTCACTCTGGTACCCTCAGTAAATGAGGTTAACAGGGAAGGAACATATTTGCTTCATAGTAGTTTATGATGTTAGTGGGATGGGAGGATAAGTCTGGTTATACTAAGAAAAAGGGGTTTTACATTCTCTTGCTTTCCTCTGAGTGTGAGTGTTCGATGGACGATCTTGGGGTAGGGTAGGCTATGCTTGATGATATTCTATGACAGTGGAGGGGAGGTAGGTTAGATCGGGATTAGGAAAAGGGGGATGCCACATCTCATCTTCGGAAATCCCACTTCCGTTCTTAAAAGATCCTCCATCCCAGTAGTACCCCTTTGCAGCCTCACCACCGGGGTCAGAATCTGGCTGACTTACCCTTATCCTGGTTACCTGAGGGGGGTCTTAAGCAGGTTAAATGTGAGAACGCCCACCGATTTCTCACAAACACCATAGAATAATCCACTCATATTTTCAACTGCTGGTTTAAAATCATAATATCAATTTGTTACTCTTTAAACAGTTCAACTACATTGAAGTTAAATGTTATGATAGTTGCAAAGAAAAGCAATCATGCATACTTGTTGATCAATTTATGGCTGTCTGTGTGAATTTGCAAAATTAAACTAATTCTTCATTTTGAAAAAAAAATCCAATATTGAGAAAATTGGCAGGCTGCAGTAGCAATTTCGGGTATGATTTCATTTTCATTGTTTTCAGGTGATTTTCCCAGCATTGATTGTTAGGGAGCCGATATGTTCCCCTAACTATCAATCTTTACACTTTTGAAAACAAATACATTTGACACTTTTACTATAATTAGTAAAACAAAATAATTTCGATTAAAATAGTCTGTTTCTTGTATCACATTGTGGGGTGTGGTTGTTTTACTAGAAGATGGGCTTTGAATTGGTGCCATTCCTCTGTAGTAAATTAACCAGTATTACATAAATACAATATCTAAAAGAAAAGTCCATGCTGTCCTGATGTGCTCTAATTGAAAGGCCTCTGTAGTATCTTACCTGCATGCCAATATAGTTAAAATGGAAGAGATGTAATAGTTATGCATGCAAGAGTCCAGCTCTGTGGGCAAGCTCTAGGATTGGAGAGACTGTTTAACAGCTTCACTTGAGACTCCACACAACTTTAATTCAGAAGCCTAAAGACTGATACAACTGAAAGGTCTGCGTCAACTAAACTTTGGTTAGCATTTATAGTGAGGCTAGAATTCAGTAAGTCAATATAATGGGAGATGCATAGATCACAAGATTAATGGCAGAAGATATGAGTCAAATTACTCATGAATCAATTCAAATGTATTATGAAAATATTATAGTTTTATTACAAAGAAATGGTGGCCAGTGAACTGCAGTGAGGAGCAAATATTGCACATTTTTTAGAAAGCAAGCACACGCAGTGAGCCTCAACCCATTCAGGGTTGTCTAGAATGTTTCCCGCCTCAATAATTCCTTTAGAAAAAGGGGTATAAATGGTGCATAATACAGCTTAATTTCTCAGTTAAATTAGACTATAAAGCTTCGGGATTTATAAACCATACTTTAGTGGAGAGTAGAGGGGCAATGGACAGGGGTAATCCAAGAAAAATGCAAAAGTAACCCAGGAAAAGGAGCGTAAACCGTGCAAGAAAGAACACAGCTTTATTGCTCCCTCCGATGGGAAAAAATACAGGCAACTGAACTGGAACACAAGGTTTTTTCAACCCTTACATTTATATAACATTTGAATCACTGATTAACATGTCACATAATTATAATATTTCAAGAAAGCCTCCTAACATTCCCATTGGCTATATACCTACATACCCCTATAGAACCCTATACTTTTCCCTCTAGGATTGGAGTACATAAAAGTTGGACCTTCAAGCACAACACCCTTAGATGACATCATGACGTTATACACCCCTCCCCTCATTCACATCAAACTCTGCTGACTGGCAAAAACATCAGCGTCTCATTGGCTTACATATTCAATACACAAATGTGATACTTTGCTCAATGTTAATTGGACACCCATGTTGGAGACATGGCAGGGCCCAGCACCCCACTGGCACTGACCAATTTACTGTGCGAGGGAACGTCAGCAAGTTAACTGGCATTGCTGCTGCCCTTTGGACATCAATTCCAATCTTCTGATTGGTTCTCCTGGTCTCTCACCCCTCTGCACCTGCTACCTCTCCACCTCCTGTCCTACACCGTGCCAGCTTTTGTCTAAAAATCTTTATGTGGCACTGTAGGAGATAGTCAGTTTCTATGATTTCATTTGGGTTTCCCATTGTGCTCATCGTCTATCTCATACCATGCATGGCACATCGTCCTTCAGAGATCATGTCGGGATGCACCTTCTGTCTGGTGTGCATTAGCCTTCCCATGGAAAAACGTCTCCCTTGCAACACTTAATTGGACACAATTGGCTTGTCCTTTGTATCTCAACCTTGACTGTTTACCATGTTCTTTTTCATCAGCAGAAATTAAACTTTCCTGCAGGCGGTGGCTGTTTGCCAAACATAATGGTGGCCCTGCCAGATACAATCTGAGCCTACTAAAACATGCCAGACCTTCTGTTCACCTCAACAATTACCCCCTATGCCCACTAACCCCTACGCACACCCTTAGCTTCATACACATAAAAGAATGACACCTTATAGGACCAGCTCTGCTGCGCACCTACTTTATGCTGTAACAAAGACTCTTCTTTACCTTTGTGCATGTCTCCCTGTGCAGCACCACTTCTTGAAGTATGGCACACAACGCATATTAAGACTGAGCCATGACGTCACCCCCCCTGGTGACCCCTGTGTTGCTGCGTTACTTCTGCAGCTTGTACATGTGCCCCCCTTGTAGGTGTTGGATCTGCACCAGGACACTCCACCTTCCATCAATTCATTGATCGAACATCCCTTCTTTACCTGCGCCTCCTAATTCTTCGGGATCCGTATCCTGCATATCCCATGCAGACTCCCTCCCATGGCAACATATTTGTCAATATGCAACACCCTTCTTCACACTAGCAATCAACCCAGTGAGCATTATAATTCTCTGAGTCTGGCAGCAGCATTGTTAGTGTCCCCATAGGCTACAGATCCCCCAGCCATGTCATATTCTGTCATGTTTGTGCATGCATGGTTCTAGTCGGGGGCGTTGCCATTGTCATCATATACCTCCCCTTGTACCCTCCCCTTTGGCAACACCTCAACCCCAACTGACATGTGAAAAAAATACTGAGGGCCAATACGAGAAGCAGAGCCAAAAATACCATCAAAACAGATTGCCGTGTGGGCACACAAGCAAAAAGTTAATCAAATCATTGTACCCTGCTCACTCTCACACTCTGCTAGTCTCTTCTACCATAGACTCATGGAGAGTATGAATGGCAGTATTAACTTCCAATAATGTCCCATTTGCTGGTACGAATGTACAGAAACTGCTACTGATTTTAGTACAAACTCCCCGTTCTATAGCAATTATCATGTCGAGGACGTAAAAAGTTCTGGAGAGTCATTAACCTCAATGCCCTCAACTCCTCCCTGATGTCATTCAACCCTTTTTTCAGTTCCCTTTGCCAGTTGAAATAGCTCATATTTTGTTATCTGCAACCACTTTACATTCACAGCCATCTGAACACTGGGTGCGAGCAGCAAAGGTAATATAAACCGTGGCCTTGCTAAATAAACAATATTGCACTAGTATAGCTTCCAGTCTGTCCACACTCTTCTGGGACCAGAAGTTGTTATCTCACAGAAACCGTCACAAGTTAATCCGTTTTTTTGCCAAATTTATCGACTCCTTAACAGATTGGTGGGACTCAGTAGGAAAAGCAGGATATTTCATAGACCTCTTGAACCGTGTGTGGCCCCCATTTTGCAGGGCCGGAGGGTCAGTCACTGAAACCAGGTCAGAGTGAGGGATGATGAGGGCAGGTGAGTGCAGTGTTAGCAGAGAGCACTACATGCTCTAGTTTGTCGGTAACTGAGCATACGCTTGGGATCCACAGTCCTGATGTTCCAGCTCGTATGTTCATAAACTTCAGTATCCTCTGGCAATCTGCATTGGTGCCCAGATGAATCTACCCCTTTGTGCCCATGGATCTGAAACATAAAGAACACTGTGTGGGTGCCTTTATGTGCGCAGGTGGATGGTTCTCGTCAAGCCAAGTCAAAGCTGTGACATTACCATTCCAATATGTTTTGTTTTCTCTTCATTAGAACCATTACCTCCTCTGCCAGTCCCACTAACCCCTCCGCTTTGCAACCAGGCATCCCATCTGCCCATTGGTCGTTATACAACACTGCCCTCTCCAAATGAAACTGGGGCATCATTTGGCACCATGGCAAGTTGCGCCATGTCTCATTCACACATCCCAGAGTGTGCTGCATGGTAAATAATTGCTCCCCTTTTCTAGGTCCCTCTGTTTAACACGGCAACACAATATGTTTCGTCTCTTCTGCCGTCTTTTGAAATTGTTTGTCATTATCATCATATATGACCTCATCAAACTCCACCCACTGTACATCAGTTTTCTGCACCTGGACAAATCCCTGGACCTTAGAAAATACAAGATGTATGAGACAATGCTCCATTTAAACCGGCACAACGTGTCTTTCACCCTCTCTCGGCCCTCCGTCTTCATATGGTCTTCATATGGTCATACCATACGTTGTCAGATGCAGTGTCATGCTGTCTCACAAAGAGGTTGGGATCAAAAACCTCCCATCTATTTCTGAACACAACTATGCTCTCATTTCTTGATCCCATAATATTACTCCAGCTGAGGGTAAAAGACTCCTTTCTACGTTAAACCAAAGAATAGAAAGTACTGAAAACAGAAAAATTATAATTCATCCTAATGCAACAACACTGTTCCACCCCTTCTTCACTCTTGACAGTCACTCATGTTGTGCCGCCGCACAAAAAGAATTAGGCACTCTGAAAAGGGGACAAAAGGATGCAAATGTCACAATAAATTCATCAGTACTCCCCTTTGCTTGCAACTCTGGTCTTCTCCGAGCAAAGGGGTGGTGCCCTTGTCCCGATGGATGTCAGAGAGGTGGATCCAGGCACGTCTGCCCTCCACTTTCATAGATGACAGGGTGCAGTAGGTGACAGTATGTGGCCCATCGAATCTGCGGTCACTTCATCGGTGGGTAAAGTTCCTGATGATGATTTTATCTCTCGGACAGAGCTGGAGCAGGGGCAATAGCTTCTCTTCTTCTTGGGAGGACAATGTGTCTGTTGCTGCGGTGGCTGGCCGGCTTTGACGTGATTGTACCTGCCGTGAGATATATTTTAGGGAATTGGTGAGCTGCTTAATATACCCCTGGATTTCCTCAGCCAGAACTTGGGCTGTGCTTTGAGCAACCAAAATAGTACATGCAGGATTGAGAGGCACATGCATTCTCATGCATATAACTATTTTATGGGGGGCGAGGTGGGGGTCAGAGCCAGGCATATTGTGCAAAGCAGCAAAAATAGGGTTGTCCGTTGCACGTAGGGCCGTCAGAGACATAGACTGGTGTGGCAAATAGAAAACACTATTTTACAAGTAGTACTAAATTATATTTACTTAGGT
This sequence comes from Ambystoma mexicanum, assembly GCF_040938575.1. Lineage (NCBI taxonomy): Eukaryota > Metazoa > Chordata > Amphibia > Caudata > Ambystomatidae > Ambystoma > Ambystoma mexicanum. Next base: position 1,053,141,299 of record NC_090941.1, read on the forward strand.
CTTATTTTTGATGGTTGTCTTTCCCACCATTCGCATCTACGTAACATAGAACAAAAGCCATCCACTGCCATGTATCAAACAAGGTTAATTGTCTCTAAATATGGCAAATTTTCTATAAAGCCCGCCATTACATACTGGAGTCAGAATGTAGTAGCCACGATACTTTATGGTTTGGAGACATATAGCACAATCCCATTGACTTTTTGAACTCACTGGAAGCTAAATTTTGGCGTGCTACTTTACATCTGCCACAATGTACCCCTGGAGTACTTATTCGCTATGAACTAGGCCTGATTTCGTTAACTGCAATGTATAATTGGCGCCTATGGCTCTGTTTCGTAAATGTTTGTTGTCTTCATATGACAACTCCACATTAGCTACAGTTTCTAGTCATTTACTTAAATCCTCTGAAATATTTCCGAAACAATGGTCTAGAAATATTCTTGTCATTATGATAAATGCTGACATCTCTCTTGAGACCCTGGTATTCAATCCTGAGCGAGCCAAAAAAAAACTTTATTTAATGGACTGGATTGATACGAGGGCCAGCTGTATACAATATAAAGATTTTGATACCTCAGTATTTGGTCCAAAATGGTATAGAGAAACAGTGTCCTATTTAAACTTAGCACCATCTGCTGCAACAAGAAATGCAATATTGCGTTTCCGGTTTCATATTTGGCCTACTCGTGAGGTTAAAGCCAGAAAGAAACAGATTGCTCCGGATGCCAAATGTTGTCGCTTCTGTAAAGATGATACAGTTGTTGAAACATTTCAACATTTGATCATTGACTGTCCAGAACTTATACATTTGAGGAGAATCCACTTTGCTAGACATCTTGCGTATTTTGCACGAATTGATCCCAAACATCGATGGGCAGCGCTGGCAGTTACTGAATGTATGAGCATTAGATTATCAACCATTAATTTTCTGAAAGCCTTGAAAATGGAATGAACAAGTTTCTCTTCTTGTGGTTACATTCTTAAATTGTTCTTTGAATGTGATTTTAAGATTCTTATGTATTTTCAATTTTTGATTTTTTTTAATCGTTTATTTTATTTTAATGGTGATATTATTCTGTTACAACTGAAATTGTAAATTGTAATTGTATTCTTTTAGATTGCAATACTTTTTTAACTCATTGTTATTAGAATTGATTGAATTTATTGATAAAATTGTGATAATTGAAAAAGTTGATTTATTTCAACTATATTCAATAAAAAACAAAATATAAATAAATAATAAAGTGCAATCAAGGCAGTAAAGTCAAGGACGCCGTGATGTACAGAACCAAATCCTAAATCATCACATAAATTATAACACACAATTTATCATATACAGTAAGAAGACTCACAAATGTTCTGCCAAATACACTCCACTCATACAACCACCAGCCAAACATACCACTCATACACCTCTACATGTCATATTAAAATACTTCTTCCATATCAATGTGCAAACAATGGCTAAAAGTACCAAAAAAGACGTTATATCCTGAATACAAGATGGTGCTTGTTCAGACGAGCACTGGTAACTAATACCTGTCAGCATCACATAATAGACACAGTGTGCAACAGTACATATACATAATTATCTCAACAAGGGAGAATACAAACAACACCAATTCCTAATGCCTACTTGAGTTTCGGCCATACAGGGTCAAATCAATTCAAATACACCCAAGCCTTCATCAGCGCTAATCAACAATCTTCAACGAGTGGAGTCCATTGTTCCAAACATTGGTATTCAGATACAAAACCGGATCAAATTAAATTAGGGCAGAGCCACAATAGGTTGTATGCTGGTGACAGCCTCATAGAGAGCAGCCATCTCTGCTCACCACACACACCGTTTACACATGTTATACAAAAATCTCTGCATAAACATGGTCACTGTTCCCTCTCATGAAGTGAGATAAGCCCGGCTGCACTTAGGGATTCCTTTGAACAGCCGTGAGTTACAAGTCAGAAAGGCCATGGTAGTGCAGCGTCCTGAAACAGTGGCGGGCATATGATGCAAACAAAGCAAGAGGCAAACAATAGAACTAGCCCTTGCTAAGTGTGTCACACATCTTTGTAAGTTGCTCCTTAAGCAGGCCGGTTAAGTGCTTCACCCCACCGTCTTCTCCGAGCAAAGGGGTGCTACCCTTGTATTGATGGATGTCAGAGAGGTGGATCCAGGCACGTCTGCTCTCCACTTGGGGGGGTAGCCCTGATCTTTCCTGAGTGGATTCCTGCCTCTATCATTCCCACTCAGACCTACTCCTCTTTTGAATGCCTTGTCTGCAGGCTTTCTCTCTCGCCTATCCATTCTCTTACTGTGGTTACCATCTACTGGCCTCCTGGTCAAATCACCTCATTTCTCTCTGAGTGGGAAGAACTCTCCTCCTCTCTCGTGGCCTCTACCACTCAACTCCTCCTCCTCAGTGACCTCAATATACATTTAGACTCTCCTTGCTCCTCCTCTGTACTCTTCTGTGACCTCTGCGACTCCCTCTCCCTGTCTATCCTCCCCTCTGGTCCGACTCACTCTGCAGGGCACACACTCGATGTCTTGATCTCCTCTGACCTCCCCCTCTCCATCCCTCTGACCACTACTCACTCCTGGATCGATCACTTGCTCCTCTCCTCTCATCTCTCCCTCTCTTCCCCCCAAGCCAAACCTACCCCAACACTGCCACCTACTTTCTCAAACATCCGGCCCATGAAGTGTCTGTCAGTTGAGGTTTTTGCCGCTACTTTCTCCCCCCCTCCACCTTTGGTTGTCTCACATCCTGACACAGCCCTGTCTTTACTCTACTCTTCAATTATTGAAACACTTGATGCTCTTGCCTCTGTCATGAGGATCCGTTTGAAGTCCAAAGCCAAGTGCAATTCCTGGTATGACTCTGACCTAGCTATACTTAAACGTAAGTGTCGGGTGGCTGAGAGGAAATGGAGGACTTCCTGTTCATCCTCTGACAAACTGGCCTGTCGCCTGCTACAAAGGCAATACCGACTCTCTGTCCTCACCAAGAAGAGAGTCCACATTCAAGCTTGTGTCTCTGCGGCATCTAACAACTCTGCCGAACTCTTTAAAATCTGCAAGGAGCTGGCCAACTTTGCTGCAGTCTCTACCCCGCCTGTTGCCTCCCAGGCTCTTTGCAATGCCCTTGCCTCTCACTTCATTTCAAAAACCCAGGACATCCTGTACACCCTATTCACCCACAACCCTCCTCTCCCCTCCCCATCTGTGCTTGCTGACCCTCCTTTAGCCACCCCCCCACCATCCTTCTCGTCCTTTCCTCTTTTCTCTCCTGACGAGGTCGCTAGACAAGTCCGATCTATGAAAGCCTTGTCAAAACCGGTTCATACCTGTTCCTCTAAAACCTTCAAGGACCACATTGACACCCTCGCTCTGGCCCTTGCTGATTTCTGCAACCACTCCTTTGCCTCGGGATCCTTCCCCTCCCTCTGAAGCACTCCTTTGTGCATCCTCTTCTCAAGAAACCCACAACTGATCCTTCTTGTAAAGCTATCCCCCAATTTCCATTACTCCCTTTCTTGGTAAACTCCTGGAAAAGTTTGCCATCTCTCAGATTAACCTTCATTCTAATTCTGGTGGCTGTCTCCATGACCACCAGTCTGGCTTCAGAGCTGCCAGAAGCATGGAAACTGCTCTCCTGAACATCCGTGAAGATCTGCTCTCCAACCTTGACTCTAACATTCCCTCTGTCCTCATCTTCCTCAATCTCTCTTCTACCTTCGACACGGTCAACCATACCATCCTGCTCAACCGTCTCGGTGAAAACCTGGGTATCACTGATCAGGCTCTGGCTTGGCTAACCTCTTTCCTCTCAGATCGACCCTCCCTGGTCCAGCTTGGGTACTTCCTTTCATCTATCTTCCTCTCTACCTATGGTGTTGCCCAGGGGTCTAACCTCTTGACCTGGCTTTTCAACCAATACCTGGATACTCTTGCTCACTGCATTGCCACTTTCTGCTCAAATTTCCAGTGCTAGACTGACAACACTGAACTCATTTTCAGACTGCCCTCTGCCACCTCCTCCCCCTCTCTCATCTCTGATTGCCTAACTGCCATTCAAGATTGGTGTGCCGCCAGTGATCTTTGTTTGAACACCAGCAAGACGGAGATCCTCCTCATCTGCACACCTTCACCATCCTTTCCCCTCACTCTCTGGCTGGCCTCCGTTGGCCCTCCTCCTACTCCCACATGTGAGGCTAAGAACCTCGGGGTTATCTTTGACTCCACCCTTTCCTTCTCTGCCCACAACTCTGAGGTCTCTAAAAAGTCAAATTTCCGACTGCACCTCCTCAGAGGTACTCTGCCTTTCCTCTCCTTCCCCCAGAAGCACATGGTATCCTAAGCTCTGGTTCTCTCAAGCTTGGACTATTGTAACAGCCTCTTTCTAAATCTACCTGTCTCCACCTTCCGCCCTCTGCAACTAATCCAGAGCAGGACTGCAAGACTTGTCCTTGGCCTCAAGCCCTGGGATCGTATCTCTCCAGCCCTGAAATCTCTCCAATGGCTCCCAGTGGATGCAAGGATTAAATTCAAAACCCTCTGCATTGTCCACAAGGCTTTCTGGGGCATGGGTCCAAAATACCTTCAGCTATCCCTCTACAAATATTCTCCTCTCAAGCTCTTTGCTCCTCTACCTCCAACTCCTTCAGGGTCAGTCATTTTTCAAAGAAACGGGCTGGGGGTAGATCTTTGTCTTTGGCTGGGGCCTCCCTCTGGAACAGCCTCCCTGCCACTCTAAAACTTGAGGAGAACCATCTCCGGTTCCGGAAGCACCCCAAGACCTTCCTTTTTTCTTCTGCCTTCGCTCCCCTTCTCCCCTGCTGATCTGTTCTCTCGTGGCACCATGCACCTGGCCACCCTCTGTCCTCCGAGCCCAGGTACCTGCTCACCCTGCCACCCTCCCGCACTGCCTCCGGGCCACCCCTTGCACTGGGGTCTGTATCTGTACCCATACAGCACCCCCTTTTTTCTTCCTGCACTTATCAGACCTACCCTGTCTGCTGCCTTAGACCTAGCACTTGCAAATTGCTGGCTGCACTAAAACTGTTTGTTGCCTTTATTATTTATTTATTGTTATTTATCTGTTTCTCCTCTGCTTTGCACTTTCCACTTCTCCCTCTTCCATGCACTTTTCCCCTCCCCCTCTCCCATGCACTTGCGCGTTCTCAATGTCACTGGGCCTAGTAAGATCGCTGTTTTGTTCTCCCCTGTTCCCCTCCCTTGCCTTGTTGCGCTCTGAAACACTTGTGTACGAGCGTGATAGAAATAAAATATCATATCATATCATATCATATATCACTTTCACAGATGACAGGTTGCAGTAGGTGACAGTGTATGGCCCATCGAATCTGCGGTCACTTCTTCTGTGGGTAAAGTTCCTGATGATGATTTTATCTCCCAGATAGACCTGTAGCGGGGGCAATAGCTTCTCTTCTTCTAGGGAGGACAATGTGTCTGTTGCTGAGGTGGCTGGCCGGCTTTGACTTGATTGTACCTGCCATGAGATATATTTTAGGGAATTAGGGAGCTGCTTAAAATGGAGAGGAGATGCGTGCTTGTGTGGGGGTAGGGAGAGGAGGGGTGGGTTGGGTAGGTGTAGAGAGAGGACAGGGTGGGTGGATGGGGGTAGGGAGTTGAGGGGGGTGAGAAGTGGGGGTAGGGAGAGGACAGGGGTAGGTGGGGGCTAGAGGGAATAGTAGTGAGAGGAGAAGGGTTGGAGGGTGGCAGTATGGAGAGGGGGGGGTTGGGTTGGTGGTAGGGAGAAGAGGGGAATCCGTATGGTAGGCAGAGGAGGGGGTGGATGGGGTTAGGTAATGGAGGGTTGAGGGTGGGTGGGGTAGAGAGAAGAGGGGCTGGGGATAGGGAGAGGAGGGGGTGGGTGTGGGTAGGTAGAGGATTGGGGTGAGTGAATGGGGGAATGGAGAGGATGGGTCAGTGGTGGGGGTTAGGGGGAGGAGGGGGCTGGTTGGGGTAGTGAGAGGAGGGGATTGGGTGGGTGGGGATAGGGAGAGGAGATGCGTGGGATTGTGGGGGTAGGGAGAGTAGGGGGATGGGTTTGGTAGGGGGAGTAGGGGGTGGGTGGGTAGGTGGGTGGGTAGGTTTTATCAAGAAAGAAATAATGAACGTGAAGTAGAAATATATAAAGACTAAAGACAAAGGAGAAGAACATGACAAACGTTACACACATTGATGTTAAAGGTGCAATAGCCTGTTTCATTTAGCTTCAAGTGATAAATGCCCAGCCATGAAATAGGAGAGGGCATTTCACTAAGTTTTGTAAAAATAAAAAGGAAAACATAAATTGTTTGGAAGAACTATGTGAAAGTTCTGAAGAATGTACTTTTTCAGTGGAAGAGGTCGTTCATTGTGAGAACAAGAATGATGATGATGCTGACAAGGAAAGGCCCATGGCTATGATTGCATGGAATAGTAAGAGACTGTAAATGGTAATTGATTCTGGTGCAAAATATACCCTATTGCCCAACTATATGTTTGAGAAAATATTTGGAACAGTGTAAACCTAAATGTGATTGACATTAACCCAGTGGCAACCAATACTAAGCTGGTCTCACCAGGCTAGATTGAAGATTAAGTTGGATACAGATGCGGAGGAATCTGTTTATGCAGTGGATCAGGCACTAGCAGCAGCACATTTAAATACGTTGGATGATCATATAGTATTTAGTGAACAACTGGGTGTGTTAAAAGATTTTTCTCACAAAATGTAATTGAAGCATGATGCAATACCTTTAGTGCAAAAATATAGACCAGTTCCATTGAATGTAAAGCCAGCTGTAGAGGAAGAACTTGAAAGCTTGCTTAGTGATGGTATGATTGAGAGAATAGACTCTTTAGAATGGGTGTCACCTTTGGTGATAGCATACAAACCAAATGGAAAATTGAGATTGTGAATAGACCTTAGATGTGTCAATAAATGTGTGATTCCTGATAGGCACCCATTATCAAATATAGCTGAAATGTTAGGTGCCATTGGAAATGCTAAAATTATGAGTACACCACCAAATAATGTTACATCCTATCTTAAGAGATATTACGGAATTAATTACCAGCGAAGGTTTGTTTCGGTGCAAAAGGATGACTTTTGGTCTTGTATCTGTGGCATCGGTGTTCTGATGTGTGATGTATCATCTTTTTAATCAAATGCAAGGAATTTTGTGTTTTCAGGATGATGTCCTGATTAATGGTAAAGATCAAATGGACCATGATCATAGATTATACAAGGTATTCGATATATTTAAAAATGCCGGACTTACCTTGAGTAAAGATAAATGTAAGTATAATAGATCTCCCATATCTTTTTTGGGTCATGAAATATCAGAAAAGGGAATTAGACCTAAACAGGATTTAGTTAATAACATCCTGAATTTTCCTAGTCCAGAAAACACAGAGAAACTTATTTCATTTTAAGGGATGTCTGAGTATTATGCAACGTTTATTCCTGAACTAGCCAGTAAGACATTTCAAATGAGGAAGTTAGTAATAAAAATGTGAGATTTGATTGGAATGAGTTATGTGAAAATGAGTTCAACAATATCAAGTTAGATTTGGATGCTGCACCCACTCTTAAAGCTTTCAATCCAAACAATACTAATATTATTACAACTGATGCCAGTAATCACGGTCTTGATGCTGTTTTAACAAGCTGAGACAAACTATTCCACAATTGAAAAGGAGTTGTTAGGTGTAAAATGGGCTGTTTAAAAAATGTAGATCATTTATATGGGGAACTAAGTTTGTGGTTAGGTCTGACCACAAACCCCTTAAGGAAATTCTCACTATTAAGGGATTTGACAAGACGTCATCCAGAATTAGGAAATGGGTAGCAAGTCTACAAGAATACAATTTTGATGTTGAATTCATGCAAGGAGCAAAAAACAAATCAGCTGATTGTCTGTCGAGATTAACCAATGTGGTTGAAAGTGTGGATGATGAGCAGCAGAGTAATGATGAGGAACACATTTTGAGTATATGCCAAGATATTGTATCTGAGGAGGAATGGCTGACAGCAATAAATCTAGATGCAACTCTCACTAAAGTGAGGCAATTACTTAAAAGTAGTATGACGGATAGTGAGATCAGGAAAGGTGTATTGCGGATGCAGTGAGACATGTATTTGATGAGTTACATTTACATGATGATTTGGTGTTAAGGAATGGAAAACTATTTCCTCCTGAAGCAGTGAGGAAGAAGATATTACAAATAGCTCATGAGGGACATCAAGGGATGACCAAAACTAAGCAGAGAGTTAGACGGGATTTTTGGTGGCCTGCTGTTGATCTGGAAGTGGAAAGACTCATTTGTGATTGTTGTACCTGTGAAAACTCAGCTAAGGGCTATGTAACCAGACATATTCCGATGACGTGCCCAAATTTGCATTTACCGAAATCTCCGAAACCGAGGTCACTGACATTCTCAGACACCTCAAACCCTCACAATGTAAGGGTGATGTATGCCCCCCTAAAATCATCAAAGATTGCGCAGAACCACTCGCCCCCCTTCTCACAGCCTTCATCAATGCATCCTTCAAAACGGGCATAATCCCAGACAGCCTTAAAGAGGCCTGGGTACGCCCTCTCTTAAAAAAAACGACGCTAGACCCTGCTAACCCTAACAACTACCGACCCATAACCACAGTCCCTTTCCTCCTGAAACTACTTGACAAGACCGCCCACAAACAGATTCAACTATACCTTGAATCGAACGCAATCCTAGGTAAAAGACAATCCGGGTTCCGCAAGGGACACGGTACTGAAACCGCCCTTCTAGACTTAAAAAACAAAATTACCAACATCCTAGACAAAGGCAAGCCCCCCCTCCTCCTTCTCCTTGACCTTTCAGCTGCGTTTGATCTGGTAGACCACACTACTCTTACCAGTCACCTGACCACACGCTGCACACTTCTCAAAGGACGCAGCATTATGGGTAACATCATTCTTAGAGGGAAGAGCGATGAAAGTGTTCTTTAACGCAGCACATGCAGCCCCCTCCATCATCCACTGTGGGGTACCACAAGGTTCCTGTACTGCCCCCACGCTCTATAATCTTTTTACCAAGCCACTATTTGATAAACTAGACGCGCTGGGGATCACTTACACAAACTACGCCGACGACACGCAGGTTCTCCTCCCCCTGACAGGAAATTATCACCAAGACGCCTCTACCCTACAGCAAATCTACTCTACCATACAAGCATGGATGGCTACCAACGGCATCTGCTTGAATGGGGACAAGACCGAAATCCTCATTCTAGGACATAAATCCACCCTCTCCAACCTCAACCCACTGTACATCAATTTCAACATAGACAATTGTATCATCCCAGTCCTATCCTCAGTCAAAACACTGGGGGTTCACATAGACACAACACTATCCATGGACAAACAAGTCAGCGCCATAGTCTCGGCCTCAGCACTGAGTACTAAACTCATTAACGCAATAAAACCATTCCTAACCAAGGATAGCTGCCTCTCCATCGCCCGAGCAACTATAGGAGCCAAACTAGACTATTGTAATGCGCTCCTAGCCGGCACCTCCCAAAAAAAACTTATCTAGGCTCCAAACAACCCAAAACAACGCTCTCAGAGCAGCCCTCAGCATACCAAAAAGAGAATACAGCACACAAGCCAGAATGGCAGCTCATTGGCTCCCAGTCAAAGACCGTATCTCCTTCAAAATTCTCACAACCACCCATAAATGCATCAACCATACAGCTCCCTCTTATTTATCTGACACGATAGGTAGATATCAATCCACAAGACCAAGAAGAGCACAATACACGAACCAACTAGCAATACCTCGCATCAACAGAACCAAAGCAGGAGGCATACGCTTCCCCTTCCTCGCACCTAAACTCTGGAATTCCCTACCTACTGACCTCAGAGCTGATACATCTCTTTTCTCCTTCTGAAAAAAGCTCAAAACTGCCCTATTCAACTAAACCCGTTTTCATGTGCTCCTGCTGCTCTTGCATATCTGTAAAAAAAATAAAAAAATAAAAGTATATCTCGTCCAATGTAACCTTACGGACATGAACTGTATGTAACTAAGTATAAGCAACACTGTAACTAGCGCCACGATGCCTTCGGTCTGATGTGCGCTCAACAAATGTGAATAAATAAATAAATAAATAAATAAATAAATACATAAATAAATAAATAAATAAATAATATAACCTCAATTCCCACTATGCCATGGGATTGTGTTGGATTAGATATTGTAGGTCCTGTAAGAAGTCAGGACAATTTGAAATATTGCTTGGTACTCATAGGCATGTTGTCCAGGTCGGCAGAAATTGAGTGGGTGCAACACTTTTGCTCAAAAGATGTGAAAGCTTTTTTGGATAACATTTTCAAATGTGAGGGATAGCCAACCATGATTATCACTAACCACTGTGTACAATTGGTGTCACAAGAGATGAGCTTGTTTCTTAAGGAGAATGGAGTTTAACACAGGACACGCTCTATCTATCATCCCCAGACTAATGGAATCGTAGAAAGATTCAATAAGGTTATTAAGAACAGCATTGGGTGTGCATTAAGTGACAAAACCGATTGGAAAACGGCGGTAGAAGATACCATAGTTGCTCATAGATTTACTCCGCATTCCACTATGGGGATTCCACCATTTGAGAGATTAAGGGGTAGGAAACCCAATACCAAATTGTGGGCCTCATTACGACTCAGGCGGTAAGGGTTTTACGGCGGCGTAAACAGCGCCGACCCTTACCGCCTGAGTACGAGGTCCCTTAGCGCCATGGCGGATTTAACACCTGCTTTTAGCAGGTGTTAAAATCCATGGCGCTAAGGGACCATGGAGTTAATTACGCCACCGTAATTTACGGTGGCGTAATTAACGCCTTCCCCGCTCCCATTATGCCCTATGGGGCAAAAATGGGAATGGGGAAGGGTAAATGGGGATTGGGGACTTACCGCCCCGCCAAGGTCGGAATGGGGCGGTAAGTCCGCCACCCACCATGGCGTAAACGCAGTTTACGCCATGGTGGTAAAGTCACGGCCCAGGCGGTAACTTACCGCCTGGGTCGTAATGAGGCCCTGTGTCCAGCATGGTTGGGCAGAGCATGTGTTAAGAATGTTTATTGTGAAGAAGTGAGCAGAAAAGTGTTGCAGAGGCAGGAATATAATAAAGAGCGGTATGATGTGAGAAATTCAGTTAGTGAGTCCCAAATTAAATTTGGTGATTGGGTTAGAATAAAACTCCGAGGGGTCAATGCCAGAGGTGTGATCAAATGGTCTGATCCCATTCAAACAGTTAAAAGATTTTATGGTGCCATAAAGGTATTAGATGGGTGAGTGTGGAATCTCAATAGAGTATGTAAATACTCAAAACAAGAGAATGATGGGAAAAGACAAGTTAAGGTTAGAAAGGAAGTGAAACAAAACAGAGACATTCATGTTTGTAAGAATGATTGCAATAAATGTATATGTACAAGACCATTGTATCTGAAAGATTATGTAAGTTGAAATTGTATCTCATGTAATTCTGTACATCTCCGTCAGGTATTGCATTGTATATACAAGTTACTTTCAACTTGGTAAGTAATTTGAATACTTCAACATCAACTGTATATGTTGCTGTACATATGTTAAATTTATTGTTGTGAGTCACTATAAAGAAGGAAAGTGTGTAGTATTTTATTGTGTAAGTCATTAGTAATTCAATGGTGTTCTGTTTTACATTGTTATTCATATGTAAAGATGGGCTATAAGTATGGATTGTAGAATGTACTGGGAAGCCAGGATACTAGAATGTTAGAATGTATTGCTTGTAGGAATGATGCACAGGAAAGCATCAGTTATGAAGCTGTTTATGATGTGACCGGTGGGTTATTAATCCTATACTTAAATAAACATATAAAACTACAAAAGTTGTGTGAGAAGATATTTCACGTGGGGCACTAAGATCCAAGATGCATTAGTTGACAAGATCTCTCTTCTCCAAACTAAGATAGCTACTAAAAAATGTAATCCGACTCAAGTAAACAAATTGGCCCTCATTACAAGCTGGACGCAAAGGGATACCGGGCACCGGTAATGACACCAGTGCCGGTAATCCCATTGCGCCCTATTCTGAGGTCCCTAACGGGACCCGCAAAGGGACTTCAGAGCTAATAACAGTACCGTAATTTACGGTACCGTTATTCGTTATTAGCACCCTCCGCATTCCCATTGAGCCCTACGGGGGCTCAAATGGGAATGGGGATTGACATTTTCAATGAGGACTTACTGGTCTGCAAAGGTCGGACTAGACCGGTAAGTCCCCATTGAACCAGGGCGGACACGGTACCGGCAATGGTGCTAGTCATGGCGCTAGTAGCGCCATGACTAGCACCAACCTCGGAATGAGGCCCATTGATTTCCTGTCCTATCCCCCATAAACCTCTACAGCAATTTCAATTTACCCAAGTGTCTACTGTAGTGGAAAATATTATAGCTTCACTCAAACCTTCCAGATGCCAGGGAGACATCTGCCCGGCATCTACAATCAAAGCTGCCAGAGAACTAGCCCCCTTCATCACCACTCTAACCAATTAATCTTTCCGCACATGCACTGTCCCCACTAACTTGAAGAACTTGTGGGTACTCCCACTATTAAAGAAACCATCCCTGGACCCTAGCATCCCTTCTAACTATAGAACTATCACAACAGTCCCCTTCCTATTGAAGATCATTGATGAAGCAGCCTATATCCAGATACAGTCGTATCTAGAGACCAACAATCTATTAGGACTTTGAAAATTTGGCTTCAGACCCCAACATGGCACAGAAACAGCCTTGATTGACCTGAAGAACCAAATTGACAACCTGAAAGACAAAGGGAAACCGGTCCTCTTACTCCTATTAGCACTTACAGCCGCTTTTGATCTGGTTGATCATAAGGTGCTCTGTAAACATTAACAGCGGCCCATTTATCCACAGAAGCAACGGCATGGATCCAATCATTCTTAAATAACAGATCCATGAGAATGTTCTCACCATCGGCAGCAGCTAATTTTATCCCCAAAATATGCGTAGTATTGTAAGGGTCCCTTGAATCGCCAACAATGTATAATGTGTTTATCAAACCATTGTTTGATGACTTAGACATCTGGTTGTCACCTACACTAACTATGCAGATGACACCCAGATCCTCATATCTTTGACAGGTGACTACAAGAAAGATCTGGCTCTGGTTAACAAACCAGAAGGAAAATCCTTTTCCAAGATGGCCACCATGGAAAAGGAAGGTGGGGTTCCATACAGTTCCCCTCTTCACTTTCCATGGTTGCCTGCAGAATGCAAAAAGAGAACTCTATGACCATATTACCACAAACACATTTTTCTTCCTTTTCAAATATATCCCAATTTTGAATAACTTTACCACAAAGCCGGCAGAAAGGCCAGGTGCTGGGGTGCGGACCGTTGGTGTGGCAGAAAGGAGCAGCAGACACCAGAGATATCCCGCTGGGGACCAGAGAAGGCGACTGGAGTGGCCCACTCCGCAGAAGGCAGAAGGCGTAAGACGAGGAAGTGCTCCGCTGGGGCTGTGCGGTGACAGGGGCGCAGGCAGCCACGGCGAGGGACAGCCGAGAAGAACAGAAGAGGCGCAGCAGTCCCGGTCGGGGACCTGCACAACCAGAAGACAGGCCAAGCAAGAGGATCCAGTGAGTGGGATCTCTCACCGACCCCCCCCGGAGTGAGCCGGACATGGACGGCGCAGGGCCCGTCTCGAGGTCACAGTGGTCCCCTGGAGACAAGGGGTGGCGAGAAGACCGTGAGAGGACGCCCGACTGTTGGATCAAGGGCAAGACTCTTACGCGGCAGGCAAAGGGTGGTGAAGGGAGACCCTGCAAGGACAGGACACAGCAAGGGAGCCCGGCTCCATCCCAGGAGGCACTACGGAGCACAGCCCAACGGCGGAGTACTAGAAGGAAACAGCCTAGTACAAAGTCACAGGACACGTGGGAGGACACAGCCAACCAAAGCGGAGCAGGAGCTGAGGGCGCAAAATAAACTATCGACCCTGGTACCAGAGGAGACCCACAAGGAACCATAACATAGCTGAGAATCACCACTAAATAGAGGCTCACATGGAAAGTAAGAGGACCCCGGCCACACCACCAAAAGACAGTACATGCAAGGGCTATAGCCACTTGCACAGACACTGGCATGGAGGGTGAGGGTAAAGGACATATGCCAGCGGAAGGGAAGCACCCAGGTGCCACTACACATCAGAGGGCCACCCAGACAGCTGGAGGAGGAAAGGCGGCACAACCACAGACCAAGTGAAGCCTGAGAGATGCCAATAAGTGGGCCTCCAAGCCAGTAAGCAGGCCTCCAAGCCAATAAGCTAGCCTCCACATCGGGGGCAGGAGATCGCAGGTCCAGCACACAAAAAGACCCTGTGGGGGTGAGTCAGACTGCCTGAGGGTGGGGCAGGCGGACTGTTAGGCAGAATTATATGCAGTACCCTTTGTGAACACTACACACAATTAAGACTAAAAGTGACAGTACCGTGACATTTCACCTTTGGTACAAGCCTGTACTACACAGTTATAGTGGTAGCAGTAGCGGAGCAGCCAGACATATCTCAAGAGTAAGTGAGCAGTCCAAATAGTTACACAAAGGACAGCAATTACAGGCAAACACTGATTCAAGGTTTCTAAGTAAAAGAATATATATTTATTTACTCAACAGTTGTATAACATTTCACTATTCTAAGCAAGGTCAAAATTGCAATCATAAATACACCACACCACTTCCCTTAAATTCCAGACAATTTAAGCTCACAAAATGAAGTGGGAGCAAAATGGCACTCCAGCAAATTTAAAAGTGAGGGAAAGACAAAGTTATTCGCAATTAGGCAAAACCAACAGGTAAGTATTCTGAGCAGTTGAACAAGAGAGACTATGGTGAGGAGATCAGCTAGAAAAGGCTTAGGGCCAAAGTCAATAGGTCAAAAGTCTTTTGCTAAAGATCACACAGTTCAGGGTAGTTTGCAGTAAAGTTCGTGGCACAGACTTTGGACGAGGTTGGTTGGTAGAAAAGGTAGTAGGAGAAGAGAAGGAGAAAGTCATGATGCCTACCCCCGGGGACCCAGACCAAGTCCAGCAACCCCGGAAGCAGGCATCAAGTTATTCTAAGCAAGCCCAACAACCCCTTAGCTAGGGGCTATTTGGGTGCAGTCCTGGTGCCTATGACGCCAGGCTCATATGGATAGTCAGTCCTGACGCCAGAGGCTCCAGGCTCATAGATTAAAACTTACCTGATGCAGACCATGCTGCAAGAGCTCCAAGCCAAAAGAGGCTTGGAAGGGACTACTTTACCTAGGGACTATTTTTTACTCGGGTGGGGCTGGGGAGGAATACTTACCTGGGACTACTTTGGAGGCTATTTAAACCAATGCCCGAAGAGCAGCACACGCTTTGCGTTATTCTGCATCCAGCAGCGTAACGCTCACCATGCCTGCAAGTCTGCATCCAGTCTTCTGCCACGCCCGTCTCGAGTCTGGTGCTCCTAGAAAAAGGGAGAAAGAAGGAGAAAAGGTTAGAACAAGAGCAATACCTTTGATCCTTACCTGAATTCCCGATCCATCGCGCCTTCGGGCTGGAAGAAAGAAGCTATTTTATGCGCGTCGCCTCGCCAGCTGTAGCGCCACGCTGAACTCACAGGCCTTCGCAGCATCTTCACATTCCACCGCATCATTCTGCATGTTCCCACCACACTCCGGCACCTAAGGGGAAGACAAGAACAGCAAGGTGAGCCAAGGGAATACACAGAGGCAATATTAGTTACCCCCCATAGACTTACCTGATTTTACCACCGGGGGTACTATTCCTCTTCACGGGTCGGTGCAGCTTCCACTGCATCCTCGCCGAACCCCGGCCCCTAAGGGTGAACAAAAGGACAGCAGGGTGAAACAAAGGGACAAACAAGGGGAAACCTCCTCACCACATTAGACTTACCTGATTTTACTGCCAGAGGCATAATTCCCTGAGACTTCATACTTTCTCTCAGCGCCTGAATAAGGGAGAAAGCAACAGGTTACATATTGACATTATTTTATCGAACTGTGTTGGATAATACAAATCCTTACCTGAATATTACCAGTTGCCTTGAAGAACTATTCGCTAGGGTCAAGCTGCAACCTGCAAGGAATCGGACAAGAGTGAAAGTCAGACATTTGAACTCTTACGAACTACATATTTATGGCGTCTTGCCGGGGATCTCAGAGTCAATATTGTTCTGAAAATCACCAATACCTTTCAGCCAGTGAAGCAACTGGTTATCTACGCGCCCCTGCGCTCAATGCAGGATGGAGAGCTCATCTTTCCAAACCATCAGGTGAGACTATAAGAGGGGACATCAAAGGTGATCAGTGGGGAGAACAGCGGGAGTGGGGGGGGGGGTTAACGCTCAACTCCACGGGTGGTTAATTCCCTTTCTCCATTTGCAGAAGAATATTCCTACGGGCCAAGCAAACGAAACTAGGTGGGCCAGTCCAGTCCGTCATCTCGGCACTACGCGTCACATTGGTGGAGACCGCAGCTGTCCAGTTCAGATCGACGCCCCTGTGGGAGCCAGGTGAGGGTAACAGAACGTGAAGCCTACCCAAAAATTCCCACCCGGGCGTTATGGATACCTCAGAAACTGACCAATTGGCCCAATTACTAGGGGAACTGAGGGCTGAAGTGCATTCCGCCCGCCAAGAAACCAATGCCCATAGGAGAGAACTGATTTTGTCAAAGGAGCGAACTGATGACATTGCTAGGCAACTACTGCAAAGCCAGGCTGGACAAGCACCCCTACCAGGTCCCGGGCTAAATCCATCTCCTGTGTCATCGAGTAACCCTGTGCAAATAAACCTACCAGGAAATATTCCATTAGCTCTGCCCGAACGCTTTGCCGGAGATCACAAAAGGTTAGAAGTGTTTATGAACCAATGCTGCTTGCACTTTTTATGCAGACCTGGAGCCTTCCCAAACGATCAAGCCAAGGTAGCCTTTGTATTGTCATATCTCAACGGCAGTGCAGCTGATTGGTCAATTCCACTAGTTACTCAGGATGACCAAATTCTTCGGGATTTTCAGGGCTTTCAAATGAGCATGGAAAGACTATTTTCCCAGCACTCCCAAGGACAGACCCTGGATAACAAACTTTTGTCCCTACCGCAGGGTAACCAGGACCTTTTACCCTACATCGCGACCTTTAATAGGTTGATAGTGGAAACTGGATGGCCTGAGGTAAAACGAATCACGTTATTTCATCGAGGGCTTCGAGGAGAACTCAAGGATGTCTTGGCTCAAGTCGTGAACCCACCTCAAGACTGCGCTGAATATATAGACTTAGTGGTGCAATTAGATCACAGACTTCAGAACAGAAAGGCTGATCGAGCCAAGTTTGAGAATCGGGTGTTGGTCAAAACCCACGCTAACCCCTTAACCCAGAAGGAAAGAGAAAGGAGACGGCAAATGCAATTGTGTCTATATTGTGGAACTTCTGGGCATTTTCTACAGGATTTCCCTATAAAACCACCCAAGAAGGTGGTAAGAGCTGCTGATAAAAGCCATATGGAGTCAGACTCGGGAAACGACCACGCCCGACAAGCGTAGAGGTCCGCTTGCCGAGCTTGAAGAAGGATACTCAGACCTCACATTTTATCATACCAATGGTCCTCGTAGATCCAAAGCAGCCATCGCGTATGCACGCAGTAAGGGCATACATTGATAGCGGGGCCATAGGAAACTATGTGGACTACGAATTGGCTTCCAGGATGAATCTACCTCTCTGCCGAAAAACCACCTCAGATGTCATCACCACAGTCGATGGAACTGAAATTGCCTTTGGGCCTGTAACTCATTCCACCGCACAGATGACACTATTGGGTCAGGATGGGCATCGAGAGACTATTGTGTTTGATCTAATCAACGCCCCACAGTTCCAAATAATACTGGGGATACCTTGGTTGGAAACACATAATCCTTATATTGATTGGCCAGAGAAGAGAATAACCTTCCCGGATTGTACACAAACCTGTTACCCAAAGAAAAATCTGAACGCAGTCCTGGCCACAGTAACCACAGCAATCGTGCAACTACCTCCAGAATACCAAGAATTCCAGGATGTCTTCCAAAAAGAACAGACAAACACCTTACCACCTCACAGATCGTACGATTGTCAAATCGATCTCATACCCGGTGCACAACCGCCTTGTAGCAGGATCTACGTCCTTACGGAACCTGAGAACCTTCACCTACGACAATACTTAGACCAGTACCTTGCTAATGGCTTTATTTGCCCATCCAAGTCCCCTGCATCTTCAGCTTTGTTCTTCGTGCCCAAAAAGGAAGGTGACCTCATAACGCGCATAGACTACCGCGCATTGAACCAGATAACTGTTAAGAACCGATACCCATTGCCTCTGATCCCTGAACTACTAGACCAAGTGAAGGACGCTTGGATATACACTAAGTTAAATCTCTGGGGGGCATACCATCTGGTACGTTTAAAAGAGGGCGATGAATGGAAGACTGCTTTTCGCACTAAGTATTGGTTATTCGAATACCTGGTGATGCCTTTCGGGTTGTGCAACGCACCAGCAGCCTTTCAATACTTCATGAACGATTTCCTTCGTGAAATCATTGATATTTGTGTTGTCATATATATCGATGATATTCTAGTATACCCCTCTTCAGAATCTGACCATGTGATGCACGTCCGAGCAGTCCTTGAGAAATTGCGCCAGCACAAACTATATGCAAAACTGGAAAAAGAGGTTGAATTCCTTGGGTTTATCCTGACCCCAAATGGACTCACGAAAGGTGGACGCAATCCTTAAGTGGCCATCACCAAGTTCAGTTAAAGGAGTACACAGCATGCTCGGCTTTGCCAATTTCTACCGCAGATTCATCCCGGATTTTTCACATGTTGTACATCCCAACACAGCACTCTTGCGAAAAAATAAACGCTTTATGTGGACTGAAGAAGCTGAAAATGCCTTCCAAGAGCTGAAAGCGAAATTCACGTATGCACCTTTATTAAAGCACCCCCGCCCTGAACTTCCATACATAGTGGAAACTGATGCATGCAGTCTAGCTATGGGAGCTGTCCTGTCTCAAAAGGACCCTGAAACTGGCCAGCTTCACCCAGTAGGATTTTGGTCCAGAAGGTTCTCGGCACCCGAGTTAAACTATGCGGTTACCGACAAGGAGTTATTAGCCATTAAATCCGCCTTCAAGGCGTGGCGGCACTATCTTCTCGGTGCCAGGCATACCATTACTGTGATCACTGATCACCGGAACTTACAGTATTTAAAGACAGCCAAGGCCCAATCGTCACGCCAACTCCGATGGGCATTGCTCTTTGCCGAGTTCGATTTCGTGATAACCTATCGACCAGGTTGTAAGAATGGTAAAGCGGACGCCTTATCCCGAATAGGGATGGGAGAGGCAGAAGTGAACCCAGAACCAGTACCTATAATTTCCGAACAAAGGATTCTTGGCATGACTACTCTACAGACACTAGAGGACATTCAGGTAAAGATCCAGCAACTCTTTGATCCTACAGCCCTGCAGGACTGGGTAAAGAAAGGCCCGGACAACTCTGTCACCAATGACCTGCCTTATTACCAAGGGCGACTATTTCTGCCACATAAGGAACTACAAGAGCTAGTAATTTCCCGTTATCATGATACCCTAATGGAGGGGCACCCAGGTATTGCAAAAACTGAAGCTAAGATTAAGAGACAATTCTGGTGGCCCACCTGGCGAAAGGATATTAAATCATTTGTGATTTCTTGTGGGATTTGCGCCCAAAACAAAAGTCAAACGAAAAAACCAGCTGGACGCTTACAACCTTTAGACTTTCCGCCTACACCAAGGCACTCCTTATCGTTAGACTTTATTACTGATCTACCCCCATGCAATGGATTTAACACCATTCTAGTTATTGTGGATCTTTTTTCCAAGATGGCCCACTTTATTCCTTTAAAGGGATTACCTTCAGCTTCAATCCTGGCCAAGGAGTTCCTCGAAAATATTGTTCGCATACACGGATTACTGTCCGTATTGGTCTCTGACCGGGGCAGTCAATTCATTTCACATTTTTGGAAAAAATGTTGTCAATTGGTGCAAATCGATGTGAGGTTATCGACCAGTCACCACCCCCAAACCAATAGTCAAATGGAAGGACCAACCAGACTCTCGAACAATACCTGCGTTGTATGTTACATCAGACTGAGAGTAATTGGAAAGACATTCTTTGGATCGCCGAATATGCATACAATAATTCAGTACATTCTGGAACTGGACAAAGCCCCTTTATACCTTATATGGGCACCATCAAACCTCAGACCTTGACTCACCCCAACACTTAGAAATGCCCGCAGTGGACCATCTGCACGCTACGATTGCGCAAGCCTTTAAGGAAGCAACTGCACATTTAAAAAAGGTGAAAGAAAAATACAAGAAAGATGCTGATCGGCATAGAAGTGATACTCCACAATATCAGATAGGGGACCAAGTATGGGTAGCCACAAAACACATACCTCTAAAGGGAACACGGACCTTTAACCCCAGATATTTGGGACCTTACTCTATTAAGGCCATTATCAACCCGGTGGCTGTCAAGTTGGACTTACCTGTTAATATGCAAATTCACCCCGTCTTTCATGTGTCACTTTTGAAGCCAGTGCAACCAGGGACAAGACTAACCAAGCCACCATACCCCATCCTTGTAGACGGGGAACCCGGATTTGAAGTTAAGAATATCCTGGACTCCAAGCTGATAAAGTCAAAACTTTTTTATTTAATCGACTGGAAAGGTTACGAACCACAGGAAAGGTCATGGGAACCTAGGGACCACGTTCATGCACCCCGATTGGTAAAAAAGTTCCACCGAAATTTCCCAGACAAACCGAAACCACAGAGAAGAATGACTTTAGGAGGGGCCTTAGGGGGGGAGTGCTGTCATGATGCCTAGCCCCGGGGACCCAGACCAAGTCCAGCAACCCCGGAAAGCAGGCATCAAGTTATTCTAAGCAAGCCCAACAACCTCTGCTAGGGGCTATTTGGGTGCAGTCCTGGCGCCTATGGCGCGAGGCTCATATGGAGAGTCAGTCCTGGCGCCATAGGCTCATAGATTAAAACTTACCTGATGCAGACCATGCTGCAAGAGCTCCAAGCCAAAAGAGGCTTGGAAGGGACTACTTTACCTAGGGACTATTTTTTACGCGGGTGGGGCTGGGGAGGAATACTTACCTGGGACTACTTTGGAGGTTATTTAAACCATGCCGAAGAGCAGGACACGCTTCGCATTATTCTGCATCCAGCAGCGTAACGCTCACCATGCCTGCAAGTCTTCATCCAGTCTTCTGCCACGCCCGCCTCGAGTTTGGAGCTCCTAGAAAAAGGGAGAAAGAAGGAGAAAAGGTTAGAACAAGAGCAATACCTTTGATCATTACCTGAATTTCCGATCCATCGCGCCTTCGGGCTGGAAGAAAGAAGCTATTTTATGCGCGTCGCCTCGCCAGCTGCAGCGCCGCGCTGAACTCACCGGCCTTCGCAGCATCTTCACATTCCACCGCATCCTTCTGCATGTTCCTGCCGCACTCCGGCACCTAAGGGGAAGACAAGAACAGCAAGGTGAGCCAAGGGAATACACAGAGGCAATATTAGTTACCCCCCATAGACTTACCTGATTTTACCACCGGGGGTACTATTCCTCTTCACGGGTCGGCGCAGCTTCCACTGCATCCTCGCCGAACCCCAGCCCCTAAGGGGAAACAAAAGGACAGCAAGGTGAAACAAAGGGACAAACAAGGGGAAACCTCCTCACCACAATAGACTTACCTGATTTTACCGCCGGAGCCATAATTCCCCAAGACTTCATACTTTCTCTCAGCACCTGAATAAGGGAGAAAGCAACAGGTTACATATAGACATTATTTTATCAAACTGTGTTGGATAAAACAAATCCTTACCTGAATATTACCAGTTGCCACGAGGAACTCTTCGCTAGGGTCAAGCTGCAACCTGCAAGGAATCGGACAAGAGTGAAAGTCAGACATTTGAACTCTTACGAACTACATACTTACGGTGTCCTGCCGGGGATCACAGAATCAATATTGTTCTGGAACTCACCAATTCCTTCGAGCCAGTGAAGCAACTGGTTATCTATGTGGGGACATCAAAGGTGATCAGTGGGGAGAACAGCGGGAGTGTGGGGGGGTTAACGCTCAACTCCATGGTGGTTAATTCCCTTTCTCCATTTGCAGAATAATATTCATACGGGCCAAACAAACGAAGCTAGGTGGGCCAGTCCAGTCCGTCATCTCGGCACTACGCGTTACATTGGTGGAGACCGCAGCTGTCCAGTTCAGCTCGACACCCCCTGTGGGAGCCAGGTGAGCGTAACAGAGAAGCCTTCAGATTGGAGAAAGATTTCAAAGACTTTCACAGCGACTGAGCGAAATGCACAACTGGATTTTCACAGTACCTTAAAACGGAGAGGGGGCTGTAGCTGAGGCAGACGTTCCTGGTAGTTCCTGCAGGCTCACGGTTCCTGAAGCGACTGTCGGACTGATCAGAAGTAGGAAGACTGGAGGGTCCTGCACTACCCAGGGAAGAAACCAGCAGCAGCGCCAAACAATGAATAAAAGGTGCGCTCCTTAAAACCCAAGCAGAGTCCGACCTTCCTGGCTATCTGGCCCACTGTAGCTCTGTACAGCAAATTCGACCAGAGGAGGGGTCCTGGCTTGTAGTTTGGGTGAACTGGTTGGTCCAACCAGCTCAAAGGAAGAGGTTTCCTGGAGGATCTTCTCTGTTGCTGGATTTAGAGATTCGGGCCCGCAGCAGGTCTTCACCGGGCAGTTCAGTCGTTGTAGGGGTCCTCTTCTTCCAGTTCCTCATTGTTCTTTCGTTCCAGTGGCGACTCTGTCTTTCCAGTCCCAGGGTCCTGCTTTTTATGCAGTTTTCCCCGATTCATACAGCCTGGCTGTCAATCACACAGCAGGGTGGCTGGCCTGACAAGGCCAGTCCCCTTAGCCAATCAGACAAGAGTGCGACTTGGGTTACCAAGGGAACCCTTGACAGGGATCTGAAGATCCCTTCCTCACATCCTGCTTACCTAGACTATCTGGCTCCTTAAGGAGGGCTTCTATGCAGAAGCCCGTGAAAAGACAGCAAACAAAAGAGTCATCCGCAGTTTGGCGCACAGAGAAAAACACGAGAAAGACTTTAACAAAAAGAAATGGCCAATATACCCAGCCGGAACAAAAATAAAATGTATTTGGTCAAGCGGATTTATGTTCGAAGCTAATATAATTGCCTAAAACATTACCACGTTATATAAAATAATTGCGGTAGAAAAGTTAGGGTAGATACCACTGCCACCAGCCAAGTCTTAATATTAAGGGAGCGAAACAATGCCCCAAGGGGTACAGACAAAAAGGGATAAGAGTTAACCCTTTCCAATACTCAATGTAAGATGGGGTGTACTGGGTCTGTGGTTTAAAGTGACTATATAAAGTTAATGGCAACTTTACCTGTTTCTGGAAGACAGTAGTTGTTTCTGGGGGACAGTAGTCAGCCCTAGAAAAATTGAGTCAGTGGGAAGTCTCAAAGACAACCCTGTGTCACTGCACTGAAGGTGCTGGTTAACACACATAAAAAGTGGTACTCATGGTGTAGGTGAGGCTACAGTGCCCAAGATCATATAGAAAGTAGAAATACACATAGCAAAACACATGTAAGAGTGGGAAAAAAGGCTCACACTCTTAACAGGTGGAAAAAAAAATCCTAGAAATCCAGCAAAGTTGGTGGGGGACTCTTTAGGTAAGGGACATCAACCATTTATGAGAATTCTCCCTAACACAGACCCAGGACCCTCACAGGACAAGGCAAGGGGCACCACCGAACCAGAGGCACAACAAAACGCAAAAGGTGCTAACTAACACACAAAGGGTGCCTCCCTGCACGAATACTGACAATAGACGGAACAGAAGAGTAAGAGTGTCGCCATTGGGGTACATGGCGAAATAAGGAGAGGAAGGCCACATTGAAGGAAGGTGGCATACGTGGGAGACCATAACCCACTCGAAAGACTGCAAAGTGAACACATTGAGAGGGCACTGAATCCGCAAACGCGAGACTCAAGGAAGGTGCCCAGAAGCAGCAGGGACAGCAGGGCTTCGAGGCAGGCAGCGCTGGGACTGAAATAACTCGTCAGGGGAGAGGGTGGCAATGGCAAAGGGGGACAGCCCAGAGACATAGCGGCCACACCAAAACACAGCGACATAAGACCAAGGAGGCAAACATGCCTGACAAACAGAAAGGAGGCAGAGGGAGACAAACCAGTATGGAATAATTTGCTCGCAAGAATGAAGACTCGCAACTCCGGGACATCTGAGCGACCACGGCCGCGCCAAACCCCACACAGGGAGAGATCAGACAAGTAGAAGGCAGCATCTTGGAGGCCATAGAAGCACTCAAAGCATTGATAGAGGGCAAGCTAGATGCAGTGATCGTTGATGTGGGGCTCCATTGACAGGACACAAGAAACCTAGCAGAGAGGGTGACAGCGGTGGAGCAACAGGTGCAGAGCAATGCGGCGAACGTGACCACCTCCCAAGCCCAAATGTCAGAGGTACTGGATAGGATCCGAAAGCTGGAACGCAGAGCCGAAGATGCAGAAGGGAGGGCTCGATGCAATAACGTGCACATAGTGGGACTACCAGAGAGGGAGGAAGGCAGAGACCCCACGGACTACATAGAGAGCCTACTGATCCAAGAAGTGGGAGCAGGGAACTTGTCCCAGGGCTTCGCGGTGGAGAGGGTACACAGAGCTCTCACCAGGAGACCCTGTCTGGGGGCACCCCAAGACCCATGATCGCGAAGATCATGAGCTTCAACGACAGGGAGAAGATCCTGCCATTCTCAAGGGAGGGCGGGGTAATAACGAGAAATGGCGCCAGAGTAACCATCTACCCACTCTACATGGCTCGGACAAAGACAACGGGTGCAGTTCTGGCCGACCAAGGAGCACCTCCGGCCGGCGGGTGTGAAATTCATGCTGTTATACCCGTCTAAACTAAAAGTGTTGCACAAAGGGAGGACACATATCTTTGAAATCACAGCTGATGCCCAAAGTGGATGGACCAGCAAGGGATCCCCCAACCAAGAGAAAGGAACAAGAGAAATAGAGACGCACCCCGGTAAGGCATGGAGCAAAAACAATGAACAGGCACACACAATGCAGAAGAAAAGACCAATAGCCTGACGGAGAGAAGCTTGAACAATACTTGAACAGACCGCGAGACGCCACAAGAACTCACAAGTACAATGGAACTGGGGACGTACCCAGATGAAACAAGAAGAAAACAAACAGCAAAGCAGCTGTATAGAGACCATACACCAGTGAGTCGAAAACGGGAGCTCACAGCTTCTGGGACCTAACCTCCAAGACCCACAGATGGAAACCCAAGGGAGGACACGGTTTGAGGTGTTAGTTTCAAGGTACCGAGCCGCGACGAGTGCGCCCACGGAAAGGAGTGTGGCATCTGGAATGCGGCACAGCCCGAGCAGGGGGTGGGTGGCTGGGCACTTGTTTAAAGTTGCAGTAGTTGCGTGGTTAGGTTTGATAAGAGCAGGCACGAGAGGAGGAAAACATATTAAACGACAAAGGCACGTCAGCGGCAAAGAAGGAAAACAAGCATGGCCGTGCGCAAATACAAGAAGTCAGCGAAGAGCACCACAAAAGGGGGCCAGCAAAGACCTGAGACTGGAGCGTGAGAGGTCAGCTAGGTCAGGAGAGAGCACAAGAAGAGGTAAAGCGGCGACCAACAAATACACTAGGGAAAATACAGCATACGAGCCCATGGGAACAAACGGGCCACCAGACTCAGCAAACACATGGGCCACTAAATAGACACTAAATGTAGTCACGTGAAATGTTAGAGGGCTTAATGCCTACGTCAAGAGGCTGAGGGTCTACGCTTGGTTGAACAGGGCAAGGGTCCACATTGCAATGCTACAGGAGACACACCTGACGGCTGAAAAGCAAGCCAAGGTAGCCAAGAAGTGGGGAGGCCAGATGTACAGTATACCATACTTTTACCATGCAAGAGGGGTGGTGACCTGGATCACTCCTGGGACCCCGTTTCAACTCATAAACCAAGAAAAAGATGCGGGAGGCAGTGTCCTGATCATACACGGAATGCTGGAGAACCGGGAGGTGTGCCTGGTGAATACATACGCTCCCTACCATGATGCAACAGACTTCTTTAAGACACTCATGCCTCGGCTGGCCCTGTACAGGAATGCAACTATCATCTGGGCCGGCTATTTCAACTGCACATTGGATCCACGACTGGACAGGTCAGACGACAAGCATAAGAAACCAGCGCCGCCGACCAGAGCACTACAGAAGATACTGGAACAGCTCGAGCTAGAAGACATCTGGAGAAAGGTACATGGAGGCAAAAGGGGATACACACACTATAGTGCCCCGCATGGGATGTTTACCCAAATAGACTACCTGTTCACGGTCAGGGAGACACTGGGTGAATTCACCGGGGCACACATACATGCACGGACACTGTCCTATCACACCCCGCTGGGAGTAGCCTTGGCACACACACATAGGAGAGCCTTCATACCCACATGAAGACTGAGGGCAGAAGCACTGTCGGATGGGGAATTCCAAGAGTATATCCAGAGCATGATAGATGACTATTTGAACAGAATACAGGGAGTGTGGATAGCACCGGAACAATCTGGGAGGCCCTTAAGGTGGTAGTCAGGGGAGTAGCGATGGGGAAGACAGAAGGGCTCAAGGGGGAGATTTTGACTGAACTAGAGCGAGTGGAAAAGGAGATCGAAAGGGTGGAAGCACGGGCAGGCGAAATGGAGGGAGAACTGGGAGAGCTCACCATCCTGAGACAACAGTGTATGACAATCTGGGAGAGGCTGGGGAAGCTGGATTATGGGAAGTATATACCGAGGCTACATGCAGAGGGAGACAAGCCCAGCAAACTCCAAGCCTGGCTAACTAAACAGGAGAGCAAGCGGGAACCGATCAATGCAATAAAGGATGAGCTGGGGGAAGTGATAAGGACCCAGGAAGGTATAAACACGGTTTTCTCACAAGTCTATGAGAAACTATACACCCGGGTTCAGAGGAGGGAGACATAGCTGATGCCTTAGCGGAAATCAAGCTCCCACAACTGACTGAGGAGCAAGTCCAAATGTTAGAGATGCCCCTCACCGTAGAGGTACTGACAGAGGTCATAACCCAGCTACCGACAGGGAAGTCCCGGGGGCCCCACGTGTTACCAGGGGAATTCTACAAGAAATATAGGGACAGCCTGGTCCCAAGACTACTGGAGACGTTAGAAAAGGCATATGAGAGGGGGTGGCTCCCGAGTAGCATGTCAGAATCAATAATAGTACCAATACTAAAACAAGGGAAATCACCTCTAGAGTGCGGGTCCTATAGACCAATCTCCCTGATAAACCAAGACTCCAAAATCCTCACAGCGGCCCTGGCCAACCGGCTTAAAAGAGTGATACCCACGCTGGTGCATCCGGACCAAACGGGGTATGTACCAGAACGGAATACTTCATGGAATCTCCGGAGACTCCATCACGTCATAGACATGACGAATCAGGAAGAGGGAGAAAGCGCAGTGGTATCATTGGACGCCATAAAAGCTTTCGACTCAGTGAATTGGGACTGGCTTCTGGGAGTGCTCGCCCACTTTGGGATAGGGGAAGCGTTCTTACGATGGATAAAGCTCTTTTACAGGGATCCGAGGGTGAGGGTAAAAATGGGCAGACACGTTTCAGAGGAATGGAGTATAGCGCAGGGCACAAAGCAGGGGTGCCCGCTGTCCCTGATGTTATATATCCTGGCCCTAGAACCATTCACGGCCTTCCTTAAAGCTGAGTACAGGGATGCCGAAATATTGATAGATGGGGAAGCACACCAGATATCACTTTACGCAGACGACATGTGCAGAACCCACAGACACACTTGCCAGACTTGCTTGAGGCCCTGGGAGCATTTGGCAGGCTCTCGGGAATCACTATAAATAAGGAAAAGTCCTCACTGTTCCACTTGGCGGACCTGAGAGGAGTGTCACCAGCCCAGCTGCCATATTTATGCCTTACATGGACCCCACTCACTTTTAGATATCTGGGAGTGAATATATACCACAACACCAATGAGACACACAAGAACAATACACAGGCAGCTCTGGCGAAAATAGGGAAGGCCATGCAGTTTTGGGTGATGCTGCCATTGGGGACGATGGGAAGGGCGGCCATATTGAAGATGACGGTCCTACCCTGATTACTATACTACAGCTACACACCATGGCAAGGGACTTCCTGTGAGGAGGAGGGAGAAACAGGGTAGGACTGAACACACTACAAAGGGGCTACGAGTGGGGGGGCCATTATGCTCCCGGACTTCGAACGATGTTACCTGGCAGCTCAACTACAATTCAGGGTGCAGTGGTTGGGCGAGGATACTTCCATAGATGCAATACTTTTTCTACAGCCACTCCAGCGATATTACTTAAGAGAACTCCTGTGGATGGACTCCACGTCAGCGAAAGCACTCCCCAATATGGTTCAGCTGGGCCGAGATTTATGGAAAAGAGCGTGGAAAGCCCAGGACATGAAGGATCCCTGCTCTAGGCAGATCCCCCTAGCGGGACTAGTGGTCACCCGTATTGCAAGTCTGGCGATGTTCAGAAGACAGTGGGAGGACAAGGGAGTAGCCCAAATAGGAGATCTGTGGCAAGAAGGACACTGGGTAGACTTACAGACCCTGGTGGAGGAGCAGGACATACACAAGGGCCAATTCATATTGTACAACAGCATGGTTAAAATAATAAGGACAATGTAGGAGAGACTACAGGAAGCAGAAGACACAGGGGGGGGCGCTAGACGCATGGTACTATGTTTCTGAGGGGACACACACTGTGTCCAGGCTTTATGAATAATTATTAGGAACTAATAACTCAAGAGTACTACACACGAGAGCCAAATGGGAAGAAGAGCTTCAGAAACCCTTCAAGGGTGAGGAATGGAACAGGGCCCCCCAGTATGCAAAGAAAGTCTCCAGGAACGCAAGGTTCTGGTAGATGCAGCTCTATCTCGTACACAGAGCATACCTAATGCCCAAAAGAATGTCAAACATGGGGAATAGACAGACCCGAGGCTGCCCACGCGCGAAGCGGAGTTGGCGGACATGGTGCATATGTTTTGGTCATGTCCAAGATTAAGGACCTTTTGGAACACAATCAAGGAAAGAGCGCTGAAGGCGGGAATCCAAATGCAAGCCTTGTCGCCAGCATCTTATCTACTGGGCTTGTTCCCAAGAGCAGACAAGCAGAGAGCACACTTGGCGAAGATGAAAGACCTGATGACAATATTAGCAAAACACTGCATCACAATGACGTGGAACACAAGTATGGGACCCTCGATAGAGGGGTGGTGGGCGGACCTACTAAAATGGACAATAGCGGAAACATCAGTCTGGACGAGAGGGACGTAAAGGGCAGAAGGCAATAGCAGGGCCAGGATATTGGCAAGGAACACCCTTACACAGGACCTGTTCAAAAGCAATGAAGGAGACAGCAGGAGCGAACCAGACGACCTCGCGGAGGATTAGCCGCATGACAGAGCAAGCTGGGGGATTACAGGCCGAAATGACTCAAGGAGAAGAGAGCTGGCCCATTCGCACCCTGGTGCAACACACAGAGCAGAGTACAGACAGCATAGATGAGAGAAAGGAGCCCAGCCATGAGCCAAGCAGATATTAGAAAATATGGACTTGAACTCGGAAGTGGCGTTAGAAAAAAGTTGTGAGTTATTGGTTATGTGGTGTTGTGTTTTGTTATGTGTTAAAAATGAAAATAAAAAAGACTTATATAACAAACGCAAAAAACTTTACTACAAAGCCAATCCCAGATGGACATGGCCACTTTAACCCCATGTTTTGTCCCTCGTGGTCATGGCCAGTAGCCAGATTGTCCGGATCATGACCTTATTCCATGACCCGGGCAATCTAGCCACTGCCCATGGCCACAGGCTACAACTCAGTCACCAAAGGTATATCACTATTTTCTGTACCTACATTATGACACTTGTCAAAAAATAAAACACGGGCACATTTGCAAAACCATGCTTTCAGGTCCTTCTCAATGCTCCTTACCCAAGTTTGCTGGAAATCCACCCATGTTTTATTTTTTCAAAAGTGTCAAATGTATGCACATACAATCATCATATAACCTAGCCCCCACTTGACAAAATCCATTCAGACTTTACGAAAACATTTATATCTAGATCTATAATCATTTTGCAAACCTTTGTGTAGATTCGTCAAATGGCACCTCATTTATAAGCCTTTACATTATTTTAGGACCCCCCTCTAATTTTGCCCCCTCTTGAAAAAATCCCACCAAACTTCGCAAACACATGTATATCTATTTGTATTATCACTTTGCCAAATTAAGTGTATATTCGTCAAATGGCACCTCATTTATAAGACTTTACATTATTTTGGGACCCCCCTCTAATTTTGCCCCCTCTTGACAGAATGCCACCAAATTTTGCAAACTCATCCGGGATCAGGTCAGGAATATAATTGCAAAATTACATGCAGTTGCATTAAGTGGCGCCAAAGTTATAATCCATCAAAGAACTACTTTTCACCAAAGCAGTAATGCATAGGTGTCTGCGAACTTTCACAGGACTGTTCCCGGATTTTCGTGGTGAAAAACACCCGTTTTTTTGCTTCTTGCGGCCCTATTCCATCCCATCCTCATCACCCCTCACCTCCCCAGAGATTATTTGATAAGTTTGACAAGTGCAATGTTGTGTTTTTCAATATGTTTTTACTGCAATGTCTGCGGACACAGGCCGATGTCCACGAATCCAAGATGGCGGGCGTTTCCAAAAATCTGACGCATCTCACGCTTCACAGCAACCAATCAGTGAACACGTTGTGTGTCCCCGGACATGACGCAAGTCAATTAGCCAATCGGTGTCCTTTCCGCGTAGTGAAAAGGGAAGGCTGTCCGCAAAGCGGACATAGATATCACTAATTTTTTTGCCTTATGTTTCGGTCGTTTAAAAAAAAACTACTGGACGAATTTACACCAAATTAGCAAAAGCTTTCGGGACCATGCCACCGCTCCTGCCGCAAATTTGGTGAAAATCCGTCCAGCGGTTTGGGCTGTAGGCGTGAGCAAATATTTTTGCCATTATGTCTATGGGAAAAAAATACATTTTGGGACACCTCCTATAACTTCCCCCCTCCCCCAGACCAAACCTCACCAAACTTTGAGGATTCGTCCAGGGGGAGCAAAGTTATAAGCCGCCCAAAAACTGCTCTTCCCATGAGTTTAGCAACTTAACCATAACTACATGGCCGCTGCCGCAGGCCATGTAATATTGGAAAAAAACCTTAGTTGCAGGGATGTTAAGGTGAGAACTTATTGCAAAAAAAACCTGGAAATTCAGCTAAAGCCACCTTAACTTTGTGCCGACTGTTGCGCATACTATTACAACAATGATGACATCACAGATCACATCACTGTTGACTCCACTAAAAACATGTTGTATGGGAACACTGATGACATTACAAATCACATCATTGATGCCATTACTCATGACAACACTATTTGCATTGCACATAACTGATTTCATCAATAATGGAGTTAGACATAATATCATTTAGCTCAGGAAAACTTTGATTATCTTAATAACAAATTAGGCCATGGACTTGGCCATGACAAAGGCTGGGGTCACTGGCCAACACCAAGGGCCATAACTAGTGGTTGGTTAGTGTTCAAATATACCAATGTGCATGGTTAAAAGACATGCCTAGTAGCCCGTCACTGTTTTGAAATGTGCGGTAGGCAACGTTGAAAGCTGTAGTCAGTGGTCATGGCTAAAGGCCATAGCTATATCCATTAATATGTCAGATTATACAATTGGCACAGCCAAAGGCCGTCGCCACTGGCTAGTATTGTGTTGAAAACCATAGCTAGTAGCTAGTTAGTGTGTATAAAATACATTGGGCACGGTCGAAGGCTATAGCTTGTGGCTGATTAGTGTGTTGTAACACACAGTGGGCACGGCCGAAGGCCATCGCTTATTCATTTTATTATTTTAAAATTTAAAGTGGACATGGCCAAAAAACGCACAAACTGATCAAAGGCCATGGGTAGTGGCCCATTAAAATGTTAGAATGTATAGTGGGCACAGTCAAAGATTGTGGCCACTGGCCAGTATTGTGCTACAGTCATGGCTAGTGCCTGTTCAGTGTATATAATATACATTGGACACTGTTGAAAGCTGCCTCCACTGGTAAAGGCAAAATCTATGATTGGTAGCTTGTAAGTAATTTAAAATATTCAGTGCACATGGGTGAAAGTTGTGACCTCTATCCATCACTGAAGGCCATAACTCCTACCCATTCATGTGTTAAAATATATTTGGCCATGCACTCTGACCATGGCTGAAGGCCATGCTTAATGCCAGTTACTGTTGCAATGTAATAACGGTGCCGGTGCTACCATGAAAGTCTGCAAGCGGGTGCTGTTCTGCCCGGCAGGTCAGTCCTGGCGGGAGGGAGGGCATCCGGCTTGCTAACTTGTACTCTGCCGGTCCGGTAACGACGGTACCGGTAAGCCTGCAGGCACCGTTGTTACCGGACCGGCAGGGTCGTAATAACCCCCATAGTCTGTGCAAAAGACGGCGCAAAGTTAAGGGGATTTTAGTTAAATTTACAGGGTTTTGTCGCATTAAGTTCTCACCTTAACGTTCCTACATTAAAGTTGTTTTCTTGAATTTCAAAGGTTTTGTTACAATGTATTTCTCACCTTAACATCCCTGTAACTAAAGTTTTTTCCTTTAATTTTAAGGATTTTTTTGCAATGTATTGCTCACCTTAAAGTCCCTGCAGCTAAAGTATTTTCCTTGAATTTCAAAGGTTTTGTTATTTCATAGCTTTTTAGGACATTTACACACCACCAGCATCGTCTTCGGCCATGGTCAGTGGGCATGGCCTTTAGCCGTGCCCACTGTCCATTTTAAAATGCTACCAGACCACTGACCATAGCCTAAGGATGGCAAGCTTTGAGAAGTCACAATGTTTTTAGGCAATGCGCGCTTAGGTTGTAGGTCAAAGGATCGAAAAAAAAAGGGTCAACAGGGCAAAGGATCGACACCAAAGGGTCGACAGGACAAAGGATCGAATTTTTTTTTATTTTTTTTGGGACTTTTTTTTTGGGGGGGGTCCCCCTAACCCCCTTTTTTTGCTAAAAATCACCTTTTTTCCAAAATGAAAACCTAAACAAAACGATATAATTAAAAAAAAAAATTCTATCCTTTTGTCCTGTCGACCCTTTGGTGTCGATCCTTTGTCCTGTCGACCCTTTTTTTTCGATCTTTTGACTAGACACCGTGCACTTAGATGAAATTATTTGCCATGAAGCACACACATTGGTTAAGGAGCGTTCTCCTTTTCGGTGCCATCCTTTTGGCACGGGCCGATTTGGCATGCCCATTCCTCTGCAGTGGCCATTTCGGTGTGCCCTTTTCAGCATGTAAAGCCATTCCGCTGTTATTTTGGCACAAGGGATGTTTGGACGTGTCTGACATTGCAGCCATGTACAAATGCCCTCATGCTAAATAAGATCACAGGACTGCACATCAAGAAACCTCACCACCTCCCACTTTTGTTGCTTTTCTTTTAATTAAATTAAATTAGTTAAATAAAAAAAAAACTGCCTTGACCGTTGGTTTGGCAGAGTTCAAGGCACAGCATTTAACCACTAGGCCACAATGGCTTGGTGGGGCATACATTTCATACTTAGCCTATAAATTAATATGTTCAATGATAAAAGGCCAGGTATGAAACTTGTGAAAATCCAAACAATAATATCATTGTAGCATAATGGTTAAGTGCTGCATCTCAAACTCCTTAATGACAGGGTTCTCTGAAAGCAGCGTTCAGCATAAATGTGATTTTTTACATTTCATTTCTGCTGTCTTATAATGTTGCCCAGAGACGGTGTAGTACACTTTTTGAATATATGTGCAGTGTAATGGGGAATGTGTGGTGTGAGGGCTTGTATGTCAACTAAGAAAGTGTGCATGCAATGTGTGTGTGTTTGATTTGAGCGTGTGTACATGGTTTGAAGTTGTTTGTGAGGGATAGTTGCATGCAGTTTATAATGTGGCAGTAAATAAATGTGTTTCATGTTTAATATATGTTCAATTCTGCAATGACAGTGTAAAACATAGCCCATCCTGTTTTATAATGTTGCAGTAAATAAATCTTTTTCACTTTGAATCCATATTACAAAAAGCATAGTGCCTACGTGTTCATGCCAACTGAGACCTCTTGTGCCAAAACATCCCTACGCCGAGAGGTACAAAATGTGAAGTGCCTGCAGGTTCATTCCGCGTCAATTGCGACCTCTCGCGCCAATACATCCTCGTGCCGAGAGATCCCTGCCCAAACTGGCTGTGTAGAACTGGGTGCGCCCAAACATAACCTGCAGCGAAACAGTCACGCCATAACGGCGTGCACCTAACTGGCCATGCTGAAATGTCCTATCCTGTGCTCCAAGACCCTTATTTTATGGCCAGTCTCTTGGTGACTGCTGTGATACATCGCACAACCCCAACTAACCACATTTAAGCAGCACTGAAATGGGAAAAAAATGACTTGCTGCAAGAATGACATATGCCCAGGTACCTTCTGCACGAATAACGAACATCATAAACTGGCACCTATGAATATATGCACAGTACTTCTTAGCTTCAAAGTGAAGAAGGGGCTAGGCCGCTGAGGCTATGTTGCTCTAAGTGGTCTTGTAACTTAGTCTCATTTCTTAGGCACCATGGCCTGAGGGGGCTGGAATCTTTCTCAGTTACACGCTATGCAGAGTGAGTCCTGGTTACAGCATGGATGGGAGACCCAGGTCACCAGTGACTTTTCACCCTCTATGTCACTGTAGCTGTAAAAATATCTATTGTTTTATTATGTATAAAACATTGCAGGCTTTGAGAACTCCCAATGTTTTTAGTTAATGCACTAAGCGATTAAATTATTTGCTGAGGATCGCACACTTTGGTTAAGCAGCGTGCTACAAGCCCCTTGTTTTATGGCCGGTCTCTTGGTAACTGTTGTGATACATCACACGACCCCAACTACCTGCATTTACGCAGCACAGAAAAGGGTAAACAATGATCAGATGCAAGAATAACATAAGCCTGGGTACTTTTGCCCCATAGCAAAAATCAAAAGCTGGCAGCCATGAATATCCACACAGTAAGTGGCCACATATTTTAAAGTGAAATATTCAAAAGTATTTCAATTGACCTTCTCCTTAGAAGAAAGTGTGCAAGACAAAATAGCATTGGACGTTTCAAAAAAGTAATGAACATCAGAAAAATAACCCGAGAGAGAAAACCATTCAATAAATATGCTGGCAAACTATAAAAGGTGCTCACCATTTAAACCAAGCATTTTGTTGTGAAATATTCCATGGAAAACAAAATCCCAATATGAAACACCTGCTTGTGCTCTTGCGGGTAAGCTACTGCACTTGAACATGACAACCTGAGTAAAATCCTGGTAGCCAAATACTTGAGCAAGCTTACCAACCTCAAAAAAACCAAGGGGTTGCATCCGTCCTCTGAAAAAAAGTTACACTCTCCACACACATGTGTCATTTTCTGGTGCCCTGAAAAGCAACCACAATCAGGGCAAAATAACTGCACCTGTGTCCAGGTTTGTAAACTCTCTTGCCATATTGAGGGCAAATACTCATGACTTACTTGCCCTCTCATCATTTCCCCTCCTCACCAGCATGTCTGTCTTTCATCAATACTCTGCTTTATAAATCTAACTTCAACAGTACACAAACCATAGTGTCACTCAAATATATAAATCCGTATAGGACTATGTTAGGCAAGTGTTCAATTGTGGCATTATCCCCCCCATCTTGACTGTGAGACTACAAATACCAGAACACAATTTAGCAAAAGGCCAACGAATAGTCTCAGAGTGCAAAACATTAAAGAACTGACAGTTGCACAGTTTTAAAAATGCTGTGTGTAATGAGATATTTCAAACTTTGAGAACTCACAATGTTTTTAAGCAATGCGCATTGAGATTACGTTATTTGCCATGGACAACACACTTTGGTTAAGCAGCATTCTCCAAGTGGTACTCCTCTTTTCGGTGCCATCATTTTGGCATGGGCCAATTTGGCACGGGCATTCAGCCACAGCACCAATTTCAGCACGGCCTTTTCGGCATGAAAGCCATTCCAGCACCGTTATTTTGGCGCAAGGGATGTTTGGACGTGGCTGACCTTGTAACCATGTCTAAATGTGAAGCTTTTCCTGTTTTAAATGGCTGGTGGCAGTGGTTTAGATCAACTACCATGATGTTTTGCGACCGCTAACAAGGGTAGCTCAAAATCACGGGTAGCCATGTTTTTCAATATGGTGCCCCAGACCTATCTGTAAAAACAGACTCCGGTCATCTTTTTTCACCATTTCTTTTAGGAAAAGTCCTTCTTGTGTTTGTCTCTGCGCGCCAAATCAGGTTTGGTCCCTTTGTTCGTGCCCCTTGGTGGGCTTCTTTGCTGAAGCCCTCCTCTGGTGCCAAAGTGGGGATCAACCATCTCGCAAGCCACCTGGACACTGTCCTATTCTGGTCGAATTTTCCTCAGAGTGCTGTTGAAAACCGGATAGCCAGAGGGAAGGAAACCAGGGGACTTTAAGGCACTCACACCTTAAACCGACGTCTTGCTACAGCACTTGGCATCTTCCCTGGGCAGTGCAGGAACCTCCCGATGTTCTCCTTTTGGTCCCCACGACTGAAGCACAGGAACAGCAAGATCTGCTCAAACTGCCAGGAACAACTGCCTCAGCTACAGCTTTCTTCATATAAAAGGTACTGTGAAAACGCGGTCCGACAATCTTTTCGGCCATGGAGAAAGTGCATGAAACTTTCCTCAACTACGAAGGCTTGTCCTTCCCTAAACATTCATCAAACTTTTCGCCTAGCCAAATCCTTTAAAAATCTGTTGCAAAGACTTAACCCTTACATACCAGAACTGTACTATCCTATACAAAAGACTCTGAACCATTGCCCAGAACTATTGAGAAGAATTGCTGGTTATATTTAACTTGAACCCTATTCCCTGTCTATGATTGTATTTGGGCTGTCTATTCTTATAACCTTGTATTTTCCTTCCTTTCCTAAGTATCTAAAGTGCCATTTTGCTCACACTTTATTTTTGAGCTAAACTTGTTACTTACCGGTTGGATTTTTGTGGTGCATTAGTGTGTGATATTGAGCTGCTTGTGCTAGTTTAATGTTTTATAAATTATTGAGTAAATAAATGTATATTCTTTTTCTGAGAAACTTTGAGTAAGTGTTTACTTGAATCACTGTATTGGTTGGTCCTTTTTGTAACTTGTTCTACTGCTCACTTAAACTCTTGAGATAAGCCTGGCTGCTCAGCCATCGCTACCACTCCCGATATCACAGCGAATAGAGGGCTTGCTTTGACATCTGTGCAGAGCCTGCTGACCCAGGTTCAAATACCAGCAAGGCCAAATTCAGCATTTCATCCTTCCGAGGTTGATAAATGAGCACCACACACCGTGAGTAATAATAAACAGCGTTCAGATACTTGAGGGTTTGTAGCGCTATATACATTCAAATTATTATTACTTTGTAGTACAGGCTTGTATCAAAGGTGAAATTATGCTTACACTTGTAGTCCTAATTACTTGTAGTGTTCCCAAAGGGTACTGCAGGTGATTCTGCCTAACAAGGGGCATAAATATTTTCACCAGATATGCCATAGAGACCGAGTGGAGCGAGGGAGCCCGAACCAATCAAGGGCGGGTCGGGGAAATTTCCCCTGATTATTTAAGTAATGGGTTAAAATGTTGCATTTTAGAGCATACTTATTTTTAAAACAAAATGGTAAAAAGCCAAACAGTTGGCAATTGGCGCTGGGGGGTCCAGGGTGCAGGCATGATATTTTTTACTGGACATCTATGTTAGATGTCCAGTAAAAAGATGCCATCCCTGTCCTCTGGACCCCACAGTGCCTAATACAATCAACATGATTATGTGTGTATGCAAGGCGCTGGGGGGCCAAGGGTGAAAGCATGGCATTTTTGGCTGGTCATCTATGATAGATATCCAGTAAAAAGAAATACCATCCCTGTCCCCTGGGCTTCAAAGAGCTGAAGGTTGATGTGGGGATTGTGCAACAAAGGCATTTTTAAAATGCCTTTGTTGCACAACCCTCCTTCCCCCCCTCTACCCGACATTCGCTAAAATCAGCTCAACGGACCAAAACTAACACACATTCACACAGCAATCACACAGCAATCACTCTATTATTCACACAAGCACCTATCACCATACACGCACTCATAACACAAGCATACATGCATCCATACACATATTTAAATAAAAATAAATTAACATAAACATACTTTCTGCAGGAGCCTGAGCATGGGTATTGAAACGTCCTTTTCCAGGCTGATCTGTCTGTATGTGCGAGGAGGCGCAGGAGCTCCCTCTTGCGCATACAGACATGCAGTGCCCCAGCTAGATTTTCCAATGAGCTAGGCAAGGCTGGCGAAGCCAAATGCCACTAGCCTTGCATGGCTCAGTGAGCATGTGCGGCTTGGGAGCTAAACTGAACTGTCAAAGGGAAGCACTATTTCCCTTTGACAGTTCAGCCAGCCCAGGAGCACTCCCTCAGATGGAAAAAGCTGCTGAGGGAATGCTCAGTGTTTCACTGGGCTGGCTCCTCGGCTCCTCCATAATGGGTGAGGGGGCAACTGGGTGGACACACCCTCGCCCACTATCGATAAGTCTCCAGGCTCGGACTGGCCTACAGGGCACAAGGGCTATGCATGTACCATAAATGCAAAATGCTAGTGCGGGGCAGTCAAAATTGGTACTTTGTTGGCTTATGTGGGCTAGTTTGATGAGTTACTTCACTATGCAGCTAGTACTTTCAACCATTGTTGCTGAATACATTTTCTTTAAATATCACAATTTGCGCACATTTTAATAAAAAAATAAAAAATACCTTGGGTACTATCCAAACAGTCTGAATTAATATCCATTTGCAACTATGGGACACTTTTTAATTGGTGTCTGGGGCAGTTTTATGCTCCAGTCCGACCATGTGAGTCGCCCCAGCCCATTTCCTCCTAACAAAACAAAAAAAGAAATACATGTTTTTTCTTTTTACATTTCATGATTGGCTCGCGCCCCCCTGGGGATGTGCCTGGGCCCCGCAGTTTGAAGACCTCTGACTTAAGGCCAGGGTTCTCTGATAGCAATGTTCTGCATAAATGTGATTGCAGATGCCATGTGTTATGAGATGACATCCCCCAAGGGGGATGATGTTCTTTATCCCCCTTGGGGTTCCCACATGACCCCGCTGCTGCAAAAAACTCCACTGGCTCCCTGTCCAGCAATGCATTAGGTTCAAGGCACCATGTATTGTGCATAGGGCCATCTATGGACTGGGTGCTGAATTTCTTCAGAACAAATGTGATCTGTAAACTCCTGCTAGGCCTCTTCGATCTCAGGGTTTCAGGACTCTACAGCCCCCGAGGTTCAGGCTTACTCGCACAGGTGGATGTGCGTTCTCTGTGGCTGCTTCTAAAGCTTGCAATCAGCTCCCCTTCCCTCTGCACAGTTACTGAGTCTCGCATTCTGTCTTCCGTGCACTTAAGACTTTTCCATTTTAATCCTGCAAATCTGTCCCTTGCCTTTCGTTAGCGCTAAATTGCCTTCAGGCTTATGTTGTGCTTTATACATTTTATTCAGATAAGATAAGATAAAACTAAGAAAACACATGACATTCAGGAGCATGGACTGTCTGCTATCTCCTTTTCTTAATCCTGGCAGGTGAGTGTTTTTTCCTCTCGAACCTCCATTTGGCTATAATTGTACCCAGTACCCCCTTGTGCCCGCATCTCCCCTCGAATCCCTTCCTGTTTCCCCTCCCAGCGCGCCCACCGTCTGTGATTGGGTGAATTTCCATCGTTGTTTGGGTCTAGCGACCCGTTTTGGCCTGCTCACATCCTTTTCTTAATCCTGGCAGGGGAGTGCTGTGCCCCTCTGTTAGGGAGAATTCTCATTCTATGGCTAATTTCCCTTACCTATAGAGTCCCCCAGCGGCTTTGCTGGATTTGAGGGGTTTGTTTCTGCTAAGAGTGAGACTCTTTTTCCCACTCTTAGGCATTTTTGCTATGTGTGTTCTAGGCTATTTTTGTGTTTAATGCCTATGAGATCATTCTCAACCCCATAGGAACCATCTTTATTCACATGTGTTACACAGCAACCTCAGTGCAGTGACACAGGTGTGTCATAGCAACCCCCAAACATAGACTCCATACCCTGAGACTGACTACTGTCTCCCAGGGCATGTAAAGTCCCCATTGACTTTACTAGTCAAATCCTATGATTGGGTAAATTTCCATTGCTGTTTGGTCTGCTCACCTCCTTTTCTAAATCCTGGCAGGTGAGTGTTGTGCCCCACGAACCTCCATATGACTAAAATTGTACTTAAAAAAAGGTTTTCCAGCCCCAGGATCCACTTGTGCCCTATCTCCCCTTGAATCCTTTCCTGTTTCCCCTCCACCTCCCACCTCCCAGCAAGCCCACCGTCTGTGATTGGTTCTCCACCAAGGTCATAAGTGACCTTTCCAGGGCAGACCTCTGACCATGCACTCCCTGCAGACAAGGGCCTAAGGCAAAGGGCAGCTCCCACAGAGGCGGTTCCATATTGTGTCTGCAGGTGTCAGCAGGGAAAGCTAGTGGCCAGCCATCAACCAGCAGCAACAAAAAAAAGTAAGTGTGGCATGGGTGAGGAGTAGAAAAATCACTCTACTCCAGAAACCCCTGCCACATTACCTTACCTAAGAACTTAGCTTGCCAGGCAAACATCTCTTATATCACTCAAATTTAGATAGAACTGTGAACGTGAGCAAATGTCTCCCTTAGATAGAATTGTGAATGTTAAGTAAATGGCACACTTAGATGCAATTGTGATTGTTAAATAAATGCCACACTTAGATAGAACTGTGGACTTTGGCCTGCATCACATCTAGACTGGATTTTGAATGGTAGCAGATGCTACACTTGGATAGAATGTGAATGTTGGTAAGCCCACACTTAAGCTTGGCAATTGTACTTTGATAGAATTGTGAATGTTAAGTAAATGCCACACTTAGATAGAACTGTGGACTTTACCCTCTGTCGCATCTCGACTGGATTTTGAATGTTAGCAGATGCCATGCTTGGAAAGAATTGTGAATGTTAAGTAAATACTGCACTTAGATAGAGTTGTGAATGTTAAATAAATGCCACACTTGGCTAGAACTGTGGACGTTAGCCTGCGTCGAATCTGGACAGGATATTGAATGTTAGCAGATGCTACACTTGGATAGAGTTCGAAGTGTTGGCAGGTGCCACATTTAGATAGAATTGTGAATGTTAAGCAAACATGGACTCTCAAATCTAGGAACAGCATCCCCTTTGTCTATTGTATGGTGAAACGTAATGTATCAGGATACCTAGGCCTCTCTCCCACTTTGCAGGACTCTCAAATCTAGGTGTGACCTCCATCTCTGTCGGTTATATGTTGAGACCCACCTATTGTGGAGCCTAGACCATACCCCCACTATACAGCACTCTCATATCTAGGTATAGCCTCCATCTTTGTCTGCAATATGGTGAAACGAAATGTATTATGAAACCTAAGCCTCTTCACAACTTTGCAGTACACTGAAGTCTAGGTATGGCCTACATCTCTGTCTATTGTATTGTGAAAAGTAATGTATTGTGAGACCTGGGCCTCTATCGCACCATACAGTATTTCTCAAAATCTGTGATAGAACCTGAATTTATGTACACGCTTAGGAATTGTTCTTGCAAGATTGATTCTCATCTAGAAAGCTATTCTAACTAACATCTTGAAAGTACCCACCGTGATAGCACTGTGACTCACATGCCTACATTTTAGAAGCACATGCGTACAATTAGAATTGCTCACACTTGCCCGACTCACAACTAGAAAATGCCGCCTGAGATAGCTCTGTAACTTACTTACCTATGCTTTGATCATAACTCATGCCAAACTCTCACCTCCTATATCACAATTCTTACTCTCTTCTCTACACCATCACTCAATTAGAGTGCAGCTATACCGCTCCATCAAATTCAGACTAGCTGCTCACATTCGAACATTAACACATAAACACCTCATCATTCGAATAAAATGCAGCTATATCCCATGACAAACCGGCCTAGCTGCACACATAAGCGTCCTACAGGCCCAACGCAGCCATAACCCAGTCTTGGTGTCCACCCGCCAGACTGCACACATTCAACTGATGTCAATACCACCACACCTAATGCTAGGATGCAGCTAACATCAGGCAATTACATCACCTGCACACATAAATGGTGCACCCAAGCACCCTACGACACCCTATTCTCTCAAGTGACATGGACTACGGTCCCAGAGGGTGTTCAACCTACCAGCACTTTGAGGTCATACCAATGATATATAGAGCACTATATGAATTCCAAATAACATAACATGCAGTATCCGGGACCGACCCTGTTTAGTTTCAAAGCGAGGAAGCATCCAGTCTCCTTAGGCCATGTTTCTCTACTTTACTTTACATTATTCTATATTTATATCGCGCACCGAGTACCCAAAGGCTTAAGGGCGCACATATAACGACCTACACATAACAAGTGTTCTTGTAAGGGGGGGCCCATATATTAGGCAACATGGCCTTGGTGGGCTTACCCCTTCCTCACTTTGAAGCTAAATAGGCTTCATCCCAGTTACCGCAACCCACTGTTGCTTAAAAATACCTATTTCATTTAATAATTGACTCGGAGAATCCAAATACCACAATGAAATTCAGCAAAAGGCAACTGGACACTGTCTCTGAGTGCAAAAGCTTCAAGGACTGACAGTAGCACAGTTTAAACACTTAAATAATTCAGAGGCCCATTCAGTCACCCATCCATGCAGGAACTGGAACTGGGCCTGCTTAGTTTCAATGCACGGCTGACCCATCTTAGCTTCAAAGCAAGAAAAGGGCATGCCCATCCCTCTAAGTGGTCTTGTAAGTTTGGCTTCCCCATTCATGCAGTAACGAGGACAGACACTGCTTAGCTTGAAAGTAAGGAATGGGCTAGCCTTCACAGGCCATGCTGCCTAATAAACAAACCAAGCTTACAAGACCACTTAGATTTCTTTATAAAAACAGACCACTTACATTTCTTTATAAAACTGAAAAAATGCAATTAAAAAAATGTACATTTATGCTGAATGCTGCTATCGAATAACCTGGGCCTTAAGGAGTTCTAGACGCAGCACTTGACCATTATGCTAGAATTATGTTATTGTTTAGATTTTCACAAGTTTCATACCTAGCCTTTTATCATTGAACATATTAAATTATAGCTAAGTATGAAATGCACGCCCCATGAAGCCCTAGGTCATTGTGGCTTAGTGGTTACATGCTGGGTCTCTAAATCTGGCAGACCAGGGTTCAAGGCTGTATGTATTTTGTTTTATTTAACTAATTTAATTGAATTTAAATTTAAAGAAAAGCATGGCAAGTGGGAGGTGGTGAGGTTTGTTGCAGTGCAGTCCTGTGATCTTCTTTAGAATGAGGGCATTTAGACGTGGCTGCAATGTCAGTCATGTCCAAACATCCCTCGTGCCAAATACTGGCACCAGAATGGCTTTCACACCGAAAAGGGAATGCCGAAATGGGCGCTGCAGTGGAATGCCTGTGCCAAATCGGCCCGTGCCAAAATGATGGCACTGAAAAGGCAATGTACTGCTTGGAAAACACTGCTTAACAAACGTGTGTGCTCCATAGCAAATAACTTAATCTCACTGCACATTGCCTAAAAACATTGTGAGTTCTCAAAGTTCTAAATATCTCATGACACACGACATCTGCCTTAATTTTCTTTAAACCATGCTACTAACAGTCCTTGAAAGTTTTGCACTCAGAAACAATTTGTTTTGCCTTTTGCTGAATTGCGTTCTGGTATTTTTAGTGTCACAGTCTGTATGGGGGAAAAATG
Source organism: Ambystoma mexicanum (assembly GCF_040938575.1). NCBI lineage: Eukaryota > Metazoa > Chordata > Amphibia > Caudata > Ambystomatidae > Ambystoma > Ambystoma mexicanum. The sequence goes on from NC_090941.1 coordinate 1,053,185,543, forward strand.
CCACAATTGTACACTTTTTACCTAACATAGGTCTATACGGATTTATATATTTGAGTGGCACTTTGGTATGTGTACTTTTCTAAGTTAACTTTATAAAGCAGAGTATTGTTGAAAGCTAGGCATGGGGTGAAGAAAGGGAAATGATGAGAGGGCAACCAAGTAATTAGTATTTGCCCAGGATGTGGCAAGAGAGTTTGCAATCCTGGACACTGGTGCAGTTTTTTTCCCCTGACTGTGGCTGCTTTTCAGAGAACAAGTAAAGGACGCATGTGGGTGAAGAGCGTACATTCTTTTCAGATGGCGGATGCAACTACTTGGTTTTTTTTTTGGTTGCCAAGCTAGCTCAAGTATTGGGCTACCAAGGTTTCACTCAGGTTGTCATGGTCCCAGTGCAGACGCTTACTCACAAGACCACAAGCACATGTTTTGTATTGGGATTTAGTTCTCCTGGGAATATTTCATGACAGATGACTGGGTTTTAAAGGTGAGCACCTTTTATACTTTGCCAGCATATGTGTTGCAACATTTCCTCTCTCAGGATTTTTTTCTGGTGTTCACTACTTTCTTTAAAAGTCTAATGCTATTTTGTCTTGCGCACTTTTGTCTAAGTAATAGGTCTGTATTATTAATGTTAATTATGTAGGGAATAAACAAAACCCTTGGAATTCATGGGAAAAACTTTAGTTGCAGGGATGTTAAGGTGAGAACTTAATGCAGCAATTAGCTCAGTGTTTGTGCAGGCCTCAAACCTTGAACAGCCCGGCTAAAGTAAGATAAGAGATAATATATGCCTTCCGTCTCCCATCTCACAAAGCTAATTGCACAGGCCTGTAAATCGATGTACCAATGATTAATGAAAGCATGACATGCTCTGTTCATTCTAGGAAGTGGGTATCCTAAGGGGGTATCCTAAACAAACTGCTGAGCCACAGATGCACAGGAATCTTTGGTTGGACCAAACATAGATTAGGTAGACAAGAATGTCTCCTTGTGCTGCGAACAGTTAAAACTTTGTGAGCGGTTAATTCGTGCAAACATGGCACTGATGAGATATGTATGTTTTACGCAGAAACTGTATACATTGCAGGAAGCCATAATCCGTCTGGAAATTGACTATGGTCAGCCCGCCCCACCTGCCTTTTCCTCTGCGTATGACATGTACATAAAGTTATGTTAGGAGGGATAGTTTTTAATAGTATTTGGTACTGCCAGCCCGACATATGGCAGGCCATCAGTGGCCGAAGGATGGGTCTTTTGAACTGACTAGAATACAACACTTAGAATCAGTGCTGTTATAGAAAAAGGCTAGACCTGCTGCTTTTGATAGGGTTCGGGATTGGCGCAAAGAAGCCACCCAGTGCCTCAAAATTAGGGAGAAATGTGCTTGCAGACAAATTACCCAAGCCAAAAAAGGTTGGGGTAATGTCGCTGCACCTGACCAGCAGAAGCAGGAGGAGGATATTAGGGCCATGAACAGGAACTTCCAATTAGATGTATATAAAATATACCCGTCTAAAGATTTGCACACATCTGATGAGGTAATGGACACACTGCTCAGTGAAAGGCCAGCACCAGCTACAGCACCACCACCCCCTCCCTAAGTCCCACTGCTGCCTGTGCCAGTCTAGCCACTGCTATCAGCTCCTGACTCACGCTCTGAGTATTGGCCTGCACCCCCCCCATACTGAAGTAACCTGAACCTTCACCACCAACATCTCCCGCCACTTCCATTACCCACTTCTACAATATTCACGCTCCCTCAGCGACCGGACAGCTGTGACTCGTAGTACAGTACCCCTTCAGCGGAAAAAGGCATTACAACACTTAGCAAAACTATATATAGAAGAGGTCGACGAAGCAGCCTCTTCCAGCTCTCTAAAAAATCATGAAAACATCCCTGAACAGAAAGTATTGCTAGAACAGATTTGGGGTGATCTTACCGACACTGGTGTCAGTAAAATGGGGTTGATGGCAACACGCTGTCTATTGGTGGGTTTTACCGGCATTCCAGTAATGAGGCCCTATGAGCAGTGTTGTTTGGTAAATTATCAGGTGCAGGGCAAAAACGGGTTTGTAAAATTAATGCATATCTGGCGTATGTTTGTGCTGGTGATATTAATAAGAGAAGGCTGTGTTTGTGGTCCAATGTATTTGTAATGTGTTGAAGTGTTTGTAAGATTAGGGAAACTGTGGCCTAGTGTTAATGCAATGGCAGATTGTACTTGCAGCAGTTTTTGGTGAGCTAGTGGTTGGAAAAGACCAATAGTTTATATGTAAACAGAAGTACTTTGGGCACAATTAATGGCATTTTTTGCACAATGCAAAGTGACTGTGCTGCTGAAAAGTGAGTTTGCACTGCTGAGAGACACCATGATTCATGGAACTGTTCAAAGTGTATTTTTGCAGTGAAAGTCAGTTCAAATTAATTTTTGCAGAATTAAGTGACTTTGGATTGCTTTGTACTACACAAATACATTTTGCAGAGCACAATGAATAAGGGTTTGTGTGGGCAGCACAAGTTACTTTTCAGCAGTGGAAAATGAGTTTGCACTTTGCAAAAAAATGTGATGAATTGGGCCGATTGGCAATATACACGTATGTGATAGCAGGCGGAGAATGTTAGCAATATAAGGGATGTAATAAGAAAGGTTGGACACTTTGATGTTCATATGGAATGAGAAATGGTGTGCATTTAAAAGTGTTTATTTTTAGGAGGATGGCTGTTAACAAATGCATATGTGCATTTACAGCAGCATTGCACCTAAGGCCCTGATTCATGACATTATTTGCGTGTGAAACAGGGATTCACGTGCCATTCTGCCCACAAATCCCCATTCATCAAACAGAAATAATTCCATGACTCAAGGCCTAAGTATGTTGTAAAAGAAAGGAAACGCTGATGTGAAAGATTTGTAGAACATTTTCTAATTGGCACTCGGTGTGTGGAACTTTAATATGTTGGCAGAGCATGCAAGTAACTGCCACTTGATGTTACCAGGTGGAGAGTGCTGTCATATATGGCATTTGATAGAGTGGTTAAAAAGAGAATATGCTTATTGAGAAGATTATTACAGGGTAAGTGGCAGGAACCTTCTATATGCATATATATATATATATATATATATATATATATATATATATATATATATATATATATATATATATATATATTACATGGCGTTATGGTTAAGTTGTTGTTTCCATAGGAAGAGCACTTTTTGGGCGGCTTATAACTTCGCTCTCCCTGGACGGATCCTCACCAAACTTTGCAAAACAAGTAGTTGGGTCACTCTGAATTTTTTTGCAAAGTTTGGTGAGGATTCGTCCAGGGGGGGAAAAGTTATAGGAGGGGTCCCAAAACTTTTTTTTCCCATAAACTGAATGGGAAAAAACTTTGCGCACGGCTACAGCCCGAACCGCTGGACGGATTTACAGCAAATTTGCAGCAGGAGCGGCGGCCTGGTCCCAAAAGCGTGCATTTGTAAATTTGGTGTAAATCTGTCAAGTAGTTTTTTTAAAAAATGCCCAAAATGTAAGGCAAAAAAATTAGTGATATCTGCGTTTGCTTCGCGGACGGACTTCCCTGTTCGCTCCGCGGACAGCACCCCGATTGGCCCATGGGCTTGTGTCATGTCCGCGGACATGCAACGTGTTCGCTGATTGCACGGCGTGGAGCGTGAAGCGCGTCAGATTTTTCGGTAGCGCCCGCCATATTGGATTCGCGGACGTCCCTGGACAGCGCGGTGAAACTTTGTTCAAAATGTGTATTTTGTAGAGTGTGTTGGTGTGTAGGAGTGTTTGGGGAGGGTGGGAGTGTATGAGATAGGATGAAAGTTGTGTTTTATTTGTGTTAGACGTTCTTTTTGTGTTCGATTTGTTTGCGGCCATCACAGGTGTTCTGAAATGTTCTAAATAAACTGACTAGGGGGTGTTCTAAGGAGTCAATATGTGTCCGTTTTGTTCACAAGCAAAGTGAAACTGTTCTAAGAACACTCGCGGTGTCCGGGGAGTGTTCGTAGGTGGTGTCCTGAGGACGCTGTCCGTATTGTTCTCTGTCAAGTTGAATGTGTTCTAAGAACACGCGCGGTGTCCTGAAATGTTTGCAAATAAACAAAATGGGGGTGTTCTGAAGACGTTTTTGAGAACACTCCCGGTGTCCTGAAATGTTTGTAGGGGTTGTTCTGAGGACGCTGTCCGTATTGTTCTTTGTCAAGTTGAATGTGTTCTAAGAACACTCGCGGTGTCCTGAAATGTTTGCAAATAAACAAAATGGGGGTGTTCTGAAGACGCTTCTAAGAACACTTGCGGTGTCCGGGGAGTGTTTGTAGGGGGTGTCCTGAGGACGCTGTCCGTATTGTTCTCTGTCAAGTTGAATGTGTCCTAAGAACACTTGCGGTGTCCTGAAATGTTCGCAAATAAACAAAATGGGGGTGTTCTGAAGACGCTTCTAAGAACACTCGCGGTGTCCGGGGAGTGTTCGTAGGGGGTGTCCTGAGGACGCTGTCCGTATTGTTCTTTGTCAATTTGAATGTGTCCTAAGAACACTCGCGGTGTCCTGAAATGTTCGCAAATAAACAAAATGGGGGTGTTCTGAAGACGCTTCTAAGAACACTCGCAGTGTCCGGGGAGTGTTCGTAGGGGGTGTCCTGAGGACGCTGTCCGTATTGTTCTTTGTCAAGTTGTATGTGTCCTAAGAACACTCGCGGTGTCCTGAAATGTTCGCAAATAAACAAGATGGTGGTGTTCTGAAGACGCTTCTAAGAACACTCCTGGTGTCCGGGGAGTGTTCGTAGGGGGTGTCCTGTGGACGCTGTCCGTATTGTTCTTTGTCAAGTTGAATGTGTCCTAAGAACACTCGCGGTGTCCTGAAATGTTCGCAAATAAACAAGATGGTGGTGTTCTGAAGACGCTTCTAAGAACACTCCCGGTGTCCTGGAATGTTCGTAGGGGTGTCCTTAGGATGCTGTCTGTATTGTTCGTTGTTAAGTTGAAAGTGTTGTAAGAATTATCGCGTTGTTCTGAAATGTTCGTAGGGGGTGTCCTGAAAACGGAGTCCGTATTGTTCGCTGGCAAGTTCAAAGTGTTCTAAGAACACTCACATTGTTCGCGGACATTAAAAGTTTCCCATAGATCATAGTTGAAATGTTTGACTCTATGGATGTGATATGCTGCGGTGGTTGTTGCCAGGGCATAGAGTCTTGGGTGCATGGCCATGTGGCCATATGGCCATGCACCCAAGACTCTATGCCCTGGCAACAACCACTGCAGCATATCACATTCATATTTGCTTATAACTTTGGGTGAAAAACATATGTATAAGGAACAAAGGTATTAGATACTATGGATGTGATATGCTGCTATGGTTGACCTTATTATTGTATACTTACTGTTTGGTCTAGTAATGGGAGTCCATGTTTTTCCTCTTCATTTCTGTGATAAAAGAAAATAGCATGTTAATATTAGTATTTTGTAATGACTTATTACATTGTATAAGCAATATACTTTTATTTTTTTTTCGACCCTCATATTTAGTAGAGTACAAATCAGAGTACTGTGCAATTTGCTCAGTTTCTGTATTTGTTGCTAAAATCATTGGGTCTGTGGGAGAAAAAAAAATCCATGCTGGATTAAAAAAAAAACCTTTTTCTGTTATGCTACAGTTTATTTGTTTGTTTGTTTTCAGTGTTCACTTGTTGTTTCTGGCTTATGCTTTATACTTTGCTTTGTTGTATTTTTTTTGGAGCAGTAACAGATTCTTCATTTGTTTTGATATTATAAAATTTTGGAGCAGTTAGATACCAATTGGCGTATTCTAACTGTCTATTTTTTTAATATATTTTAGTGGTTTTGATTTACCTATTTGGATATTGTTAAATTTTGGGACAGTTAGATACCAATTGGCATATTCTAACTGTGTATTTTTTGGCCTAATTTAGTGGTATTCATTGATCTGATTAGTTGTTGTAGAATCTTTGAGCTGTTAGATAGCTTTTGGAGTATTCTAACAGTTTATATTATTTTAACACAAATTTATAATTTTGGGACAGTTAGATACCAATTGGCGTATTATAACTGTGTATGTTTTGGTCTAATTTAGTGGTATTCATTTATCTGATTAGTTGTTGTAGAATCTTTGAGCAGTTAGATAGCTTTTGGAGTATTCTAACACTTTATATTTTTGTAACACAAATTTACTTAAAGGTTTAAATACAGTTTATTTATCAAATTTTGGTTTTAAGAACATCAAATAAGCGTTTGTAAGATTTGCTGGTAATCTCTGCTTTAGAGTAATGGTACTATCATTACATTCAAACCATCCACATTTCTTTTTTATGTATGCAGTGTAGTGCCCTGAATTGGTTGTGGCTCCTGCATGGTAGATTATACCTATTGTTGTGAAGGTTTTCTTACCAAGTGATATTTGACCATGTGTGAATCCAGTCAGCTTGAAGTTGTTTTTGGTACCATCTGCTGTTCATTGGGCAACATTGTTTTGTACTGTGTAAAGTTTACATCAGTTATAGTGCTTTCATTTGCTTTGAAAGCATCCTCATATGAGTCATAGTTATCTAGTAATTGTTCTTCTTTTCTCCATGGTTTGAAGAGTTGTAGCAGGGACATGTAATATACTTCTTTATGTTGAGGAGTCTTCAATGACAATTTGATATGATTAATTAAATTTGGTTTAGTGAGTTTAACTAAGCTGCCTTCACAGTCTGTCACTCTATATTTACCTTTTTTTCATATTATTTTTGTATGTGTAGTTTTGGGCTATTTGGTATAGACACATGTTTTCCAAAGTATTACTTCTGTTTGGGTAGTATGTGTCCAATAAATTGTTTTTTAAAATGTCTTGGCTGTTGGGATCATGTTTGGCTATTGTGTCTATATATTCATATGATTTTAGAACTCTTTTTCTAGATTTAGCTGGACCAAGACTTAGCCATACTATATTTTCAGATTTACCATACAATGAAGTACCAGTTAAACGATCAGCTGCTTCACAAGATCCACATTGTCTATGGGTGAGCATTTTTATGACCAAGCTGTATAATTTCTGAGATACTGTTTTATCTGATGACAGGTCATTCCAGAGGTTTTGGAGCTCTGTTTTTTCTCCTTTAGTTAAGTATGCTGTGACATATCGTGCAACTGCAGTAGAATTGTCTGCAATGTACTGCACATCTATGTTTGCATTCCATAAGTGGGTAATGATTGCATTATAATCATTGATATATTTTTCTTCTTCTTTTCTTTTTATGTAATATGTATGTTTAGGTGACTTTCCTTTAACATTATGTCTAACTGAAGACATGAGGTTGTTTACTTGACCTGTATTTGTAACTGGTCTAGGGAAACCAAATCAGCATTTGGTGTAGTATTTGCCTTTGTTTTTGTATTTGCGACGACAATATTTTCCACATTTGTGTCTTTGAAATTGTAAAATTTGTGCATGAAGATCACTATTTGTGGCTTCTGATGGAATTTCACAAGTGACATACTTTTCAATAAACTGTAAAACAGTGGCATCACTGTCTTGACCAAATTTAGGAGCATCTTTAATCCATAAAAGCATGTGGATATGTGGTGCTCCTCTGGCTTGGTATTCTTTTCTCCAAAATAAGTGTTGCACTTCTCCAAGGGGAGGAACAGTTTTATTACAAATAAAATGTAGCATAGCAATGAAGCAATGGTGAAAATATCTTGAAACATTAACAGGATCCAAAGAACAAAGTTCTCCAGGTGTTAGACTATCTATGTTTGTTTTGTTTTTATTTGATATGCGTAGGAAATCATGTAAATCTTCCCATGCATATTCTGCACAACTTAATGTAACAAACCAAGTGAGTGGGCCAAGGTTTCTGATCATACAACGTACATCTCCATGACGTCGAAACCAGTACTCTTTAGTACCACGCATATTTGCTAATAGATTAGTAATATTTGATTGTAAAACCTCATCCTTTTGTTGCACTTTCTCTAATAATTGTGTAGCTGTCATATTTTGAAAGTGTGATCCTGATTTTAATATGTGTGCAACTCCGTAACATAAAGTTGCTAGTTCACTTTCAAAGAGTAGGTGGAATATGTATTCCACATTTTGTCTAAATCTGGGATCTTCAGAATACATCCGTAATGAGTGGTATTCTGAAGCTGATATTTGAATAGGTCTATCATCATACCTTCCTCCTTTGCCAGTAGGAAAGAGTAGAGGAAAAGCACGTGCTTCTATACTTTTTTCCCATATACTGATTGGCGATCCTTTTGTTTGACGCATTTGGTAAGTTTCTAGTACATCTTGTACGGTGTCATTACAGTGCAAACGATGAATTGTATAATGGTCTAAAGTATTTGATATTGTAGCAGGATCTAGTAGCTCAAATTGACCAGCTTCCTGTGTTTCTTGAATTATTTCAGTTGTATCTTTCAAGTTTCCTTCAATATTAATTTCTTTGTAATATTCATTATTCTCTTTAAGATATTGGAAGGCTTGTCTAACTTTATATAAATCTACCAGCTGTTGCCATATTTTTTTGTCTTTTGTAGGTACTCCATTTACTAATATAATTAAAGATTGCTGCATTGGACGTTGCACTCCTAGAGTATGCACATTTTCTTTTAGATTTAATGGTAAATAAACTACTTTTCCACGAATGCCTTTTACCAATTCAGAGGGAGGTAATTTTGCTGTTTTTGGTTGAAGGCGTATTATTGCTTGAAATGGGTGTACTGTTAGTATTATGATGATCTCATATAAATTAAGTTGTTGTAGAGGTTTTGGTACTGGGTATAATTCCAAATTATTTGTGATAGAACGTGAAGGAGTTTGGTTTTTGTCAAGTTTTGTAGTGCAATAACTGCAAAGTATTAAGGGCTCAGTTGTTTCATATTTGTTTTCTGCTAGAAGGTAGAGAGCTAATTCAAACCATTTAGAATCTTCATTGTCTTCTATTTTGTATGATAGGTCCACAGTTTTTGTGTTACTTTTATAAAAAATTCTACGGCAACATACACATACATGGTTTGGTACTTCAGCTGATGTACTTTTAAATTTTAGTATTTCTTTTTTGTATGTGTTTAGCAAAAGGTTGCCATGTGTAGAATTGTTGCTTAATTGGTTTAAAGCTATTTCATTCTGTAAATGGATTTCACTTCCAAAATATTTTTTTTGGATATAGTGAATTTCTTCAAGTAGGTCTTTTGCTGTACCATGTAGAAGGATATTATTTAACTTTGCTAGTGCTAAATCAGGACTTTTAGCATAGTACAGTTTATAGACTAGATTTCTTATAGTTGAATGATGTGTTGATATCCTTTTGATATCATGGAAAGTGGTTTTACAAGTAGGTCCTGTAATGCAGGCCAATGAATGTTCTTGTAGTCCTGTGTACTTGCGCACTGGGCAGGTATCTATATTTTGCAGTAATTTAATTTTGATTTTGTCTTTGCTTTTTACATATTTATTGAGGAATTGGTGTAAAGATTCGAAACATTGTTTGGGAATGTTACACATTGACGTGCATGGCCATTTGTACACTATACGTTCTGATTCAGTTGAATGGAGGGGTAATTCTAAGCTTTCAGGGCATATTTTTGTAAGGAGTACTTCTTGTTACATTATGGTATTATTTACTTTTTCATAACCTCGACCACTGCTATTTATGGCAATTGTATTTGTTTGCTTTTGTTTGTACGCTTCTTCATTAAAATATGGTTCTGTGCTCGTAGTGTGACTCCATTCACCTCCGCAGATACTTAAGAAGTTCTTTCTGTTGACATTTTGCTTATTGAGAAGTCTTTTTTGTAATTTAGTTATTAGTTTTGTTAGTGGTTCCATTTTGTTTAACAGTAAAATAAATACATTTCTTTTGAGAAGAATTGCACTGTCCATCAATCCTTCTAAGATTAATTTCCTACGATAAGTTTTAAGCTTTGAACCTGATTTCTCTCCTGTTTTTATAAGATTTTGAAGGACTTTGTGACGGTATATTTTGGCTAAAATACTTTTCTTGGTATGCTTACTTTGCACTATATTAAAATTTGAAGAAGTAGTTTTATCTGTACTGATAGCTGATTTTCTGTTAATTGTTTTTTGGTTTGTTTTACATTTTGATAGAGGAAGCGAAGTTGTTGTACTTGAAACTTCTTGTGTTTCACTAAATGATTGTATTAGCTGTTTTGTTTCAACTTTTTTTACAAATTCTGCTAGAGATGGATGCTTATGTTGGACTCCTTTATTTTCATTTGCTCTAATGCTGCGTTGCTTTCTACGGAGTTGTCTTTTGGTAGGCATTCTTTAGGGTCTGTTGAAAAAAATAAAGAAGATATGGGTTGGGGTGTTCTGGAATGTATGTGTGCTGTGTGCATGAGTGTTTGAGTAAGATGATAAAGATGTATGTAATGGTGTGTGATTGTGCATTGGGAACTAAAACTAGTAGGGATAGGTATTCTTGAATTTATGTGTCACTAAACTGGGGTTCAGATGACAAAAAAAAGTAAGCTAGTGGTGTGGAAAAGTACAAATAGTAAATCTAATGTATACAATTAAAACAGTTGTTTGTTCTATAATATGAAAATTGTAGTGGTTCAGTTGGCTAATTTGTGTGTCCAAAAAGAGAAATTTGTGGGCCATTCTGGTTGTAAATCGCTGTTTACGACATGGACATTTTTGGACAAAATGGTACAAAATCTCTATTTTAAGAAACCAAAATAGCTGGTATTAATGTTATAGTATATTTGATTAATAATATAAATATTATGGTGATATTATACTTACTTTTTTTTTTAAATTAACAGGTAACTTCTTAGTTTTTCTTTCTTCTTCGAATTCGGCTGCTTCTTTTCAGGAAACTGGTCTTCACTGCAACTGTAAAAGCTTCAAATTAGTAACTTTGTTTGTATATAGCACTGTTTTTAATTTAGATATTGATTTTTTTTAATTGAAATCCTAAGTGCCTTTTGTAAAACCATTAAACTAATTTATTTACATAAGATACATTGCATCAGTTCAGTACATGTGATATGTTCTTAATGAACAAATTGTATTGAATGACTAACTGTAGCAAAAATAAAATATCTTTACTATGTCTTGTGAAATTTATAATATATTAGTGAATACTACTATTTCTGTAAGTAAACTGTTCTAGGTAATAGCGCCTCAATGTCATGTCTAATATAAAGTAATTAAGTAAATAAATAAATAAAAACAAAAAATATGAAATTGTATAAGTATTTTTATAAAGGTTTAAACATAGATTGTGTTTGCATGCAATTTTGTTTGAATATATGTAGTCTATATATTTCATTTAAAAAATGTTAGTTTAACATGATTTGAGTGTGTGTGTATAAAGAAAGTAAAAAGTATAAAGGTGTATAAGTGATAGTTGATTTTAGGAAATTGAAAAAAGTACAGTAAATTCATTTTACAGATTTTACAAGGTAAAAGTCTGTTTGAAAATGTGTTCATCCATAGCTCTCAATTCACACGCTTTAGGCGGGTGTCACACGCCTTGTAAAGGGCAGACTCACCCGCCAAGCCTCCTGCACGCCCATTCATTCCAATGGGGGTCTCACCCGCCAAAAACAAAATCGGGTGATTTCACCCGCCTGTAAAACAAAAATGGTTGAGAGCTATGTCATCTACTATACAGAAAATATGCATACCTGAAGTTTGTGTTCATGCATATGGATATGCATGGAGCTGCAAGTAGAAATCTTGAAGACTTGTACAGTATTTGTGGTAGATGCTGCTTGCCAATGATATGACACTTGTACTCAGAGAGATTCAGAGTACATTTACAGTGCTGATCTATGATGATGCAGTTAGATGTAGAGGTCTTGAATGTGATTAGTGCATGGTCATGTGCTTTTTGAGGTGCATCCAATGAGGGAATGGCAGAGAGAGTGTAGTGGAAATGGTAGAAGGGCTGTTCATGTTACGATATGTCCGCGGACATGGCGGTAGTTCCCGGACATCGGGAGTTACATCCGGGGATTTTTGGGTTCAGAAGTCATGCAAATGAGAATAAGCACTGAAAGGGATTGGTCAGGAAAGTTTGGTGGTTGTATTGTGCCAGGAGAGATTTTCTGAGATACTCTTTTTGCTGAGAGAACAAAAGATAGCTATGGCTGTGTGTTTCAGAAAACAGATTGTTTGGATTTTAGGAGATTTGTGGATACATTGGTTGAAGGTGCATGCAGAAAGCTGTGGAGTAGCTGTAGATCTTGGATTCCCACATGTGGAAGTACACTGGCATAGAGTACGTGGAATGAAGTGGTTGGACTTGCTGCCTCTCTGTGCTAATTTGGAGACAGAGCAACATCCAGACATAATTGTAATTCATTGTGGAGGGAACAGTTTAGGGCATGTGACTGGAATTTTTTTGCAATTTGCTATGAAAGAAGGATTGAGGAAGGTTATGGACATGTTTCCTAATTCTCAAGTGATATTTTCACGGATTGCGCAGAGACAAATGTGGCTTTGTTCTTCTTCATTTGGTCCACAAATGGAAAAAGCATGGCGCAATGTTAATAAGGCTGTTTGCGGCTTTCTAAGAGATTTTGGCATGTCTTCTTTTCACAATGAAAATATCATGTTTTGTAGTACATACATTTTTCGCAGAGATGGAGTCCATCTTACTTATGCTGGCAATCAGATTTTTCTGAGAAATGTACAAAATGCATTGCGACCTTTTTTGGAATTACAACAACGATTTTGAAGTAGATGTTAAGCATTTACAATTTTTGACTTACAAACACCACCCAAAGGCTCTTTTCAGAGCCACCACTTCTTACCAGAGAAAATTACAATGTTTGTGATGGAGTAGTAACCCAATTGTTTTAATGTTCGCGAACTGTCCGCGACCTTCTAAAAAATACAAAGAGCCCTGCTTCATTTATTTTCACTTCTATTTTTTAACTGGGAAAGGCGGCTCTGAAAAGAGCCTTATTTTTTTTTGGATTTTTGTAATTTTGTATTTTTTTTGGTTTTTCAGACACGACACACTAGGAGAGGAGCGTAAAGGAGGGTAAAGGGGGGGAGACCAACCACAGGGATAAGAAAGGGCGAGCTGAGAGAGGAAGATTTAGAGTGGGTTTTATTTGGTTAGTGAGCAGGTCTTCTCGTGCTCTGAGACGATAGTCTCAAAAGCACTCCGAAGTCGCTCCCCCCTGCAGAGTACTGTGTCACAGTACATACATACAACTGTGACGCTCGAAAGGTAAGGGTCATCAGCATTCTGTATGGCCTGTGAGGCAGCTTGAGAAAGACGCTGTCCCACAGAGGTGGTCCTTGTGGTGACAGGATCAGAAACAGAGGATGAAGTAGAGGAAATCAACCTGCTACGTTCTTCGCAAGGTACAACCCTGCGAATAGCCCCAGAGTGAAATTACCTCAGGTGTCGCTTCATAGTAGTGGTCCCAAAGCCGTAGTTACCGTGCTTCCCGCGACTGAGTATCATTTTGCACTCATTGCAGGTAACATGGTTCGCACGAACCTTAGGACCATTCCCATGAATGGTAAATAACCGCCACACCCAAGCCTCGCTCACAGATATGGATTTCTCCCAGATAGTCAAAGCCCCTACCCACAATAAGCGCAAAGTATTAGAATGGATACTCACACTAAATACTCCCATCTCAATAGATTCCATTGTACCAGTTGATTGGACAGACCACCATCTTATTCTTTTTATCTTTCCAGCAATGAGAAACCCCACCCCAGATCCATTTCATTGGAAATTGTTGAGACAAGATACACTCGGAGTCTGACCCCAGCAGTCTTGCAGACACTTATCATAAATGCCTAACAACTAGCATTGACTACTTAGCCCCACTTACAACTAAAACACGACGCCCAGACAAATTCACATTTTTGGTTCAATTACGAACTTGTACTACTCAGGCGCAATAAAAGGTCCTTGGAATACATCCATAAAGAAACCCGCACCACAGACACTGACAATGCATTTTTAAAAGCAAGCCAAATATATAAAGCAGCTATCATAGCACATAAAGCTAAAGCCTGAACTCTCGTATCAGCAATGCTACATCGAACTCCAAAGAGATCTTTACAATACTTAGAGAATTGAAGAGTCCTATCCCATCCTCCACGCAGGTAAACTCGACTAAAGCATGGTGTACAGCCATACAGAATGCTCTAGCCTCAAAAATTCAAGTGCTTCAATAAAAATCGCCACCAAAAGAAAGCTATTGGCGAACAAAAACTCACCCCACCTACCATTGAGAAAACCAGTGATAACCCCAATCCCCATATCAAATTCACACCAGTAAGCCAAGACCAAGTGTTAGACACGATCACCAAACTAAAACCCTCCAATTGTTAAGGAGACAGCTTCCCAGCACATCTAGTCAAATTGTGCGCCCCTATGCTCACACCCATCATTACCAATTTCGTCAATGCTTCTTTCACCACAAACACCGTCCCTACCAGCATCAAGGAAGCATGGGTGACTGCGCTCCTAAAAAAAGCATTGCTGGATGTGACAGTCCCTACTAACTATCGACCCATAATTACTGTCCCCTTCTTGCTGAAAAGAATCAATAAAATAGCATATTCTCAAATTCAATCTCACCTCGAACAAAACCACCTCCTCGGCAATCTGGCTTTCGGCCCAACCACAGCACCGAAATGGCACTTCTGGACCTTAAAATCCAGATGGATTCCATAAGAGATGGCGACAAACCATGCATTGTTCTGCTATTAGACCTGTCCACTGCATTCGACCTAGTCGATCAAGACAAACTATGTGCCACAATAGCTAAGGATTTTCAGTTCTCGCAAGAAGCCACCTCTTGGGTCAAATCCTTCCTTGCTTATCGAACATCCTGAGGCGCTATCGCTAAGGAGGCTGCAGAACCCATCCTAGTATGACTAGGAGTGCCGCAAGAATCCTGTTTGTTGCCCATACTATACAATGCTTATACTAAAGATATGATGTGCTGCCCTGGATGCCATGGGTGTCATTTATACACATTTTGCTGATGACACCCAGAACCTTATCCCTATTACTGGCAACCATGACCAGGATACAACTATGATCAATAAAATCTATTCAATAATTCAAAACTGGATGGAAATCAACAGTCTCTGCCTCAATGATGCGAAAACAGAGATGCTCATTGTGGGCTCCCCAGCTAAAATCAATGCCATCCACTCTGACTACTCAGTGAACAATATTGATGGAACCCCCATTCCAGTACTAAAGCAGGTTAAAACATTAGGTGTCTACTTAGATGCAAATTTAACAATGTCTAAACACGTTAATGCACTATCCTCTGCCACCTCCTACACATCCAAACTGATCACATCAAGTCGTCAATTCCTCACACCGCACAACTCCACCACCCTAACCCGGGCTCTCATTGTATCAAAGTTAGAATACTGCAATGTTCTACTGCTAGGTACCTCAAACACCAACTTGGCCAAAATGCAATTGCTGCAAAATAAAGACCTGCGAGCAGCCCTTGGACTAAAAATATCAGACCACATCCCCACTACCAGCAGGGAAGCCCACTGGCTACCCATAAAAGCCAGAATTGCATGTGTTCAACAAAGAAATTCAATCTGCAAAAAAGTTATACAGATCCTGCAAAAGGCAAATTCTTAAAACAGCATCAGAACAAAAGAATGGCCAATTGCTAAAGTTAAAAACTAAACATAGGAATTGGATGCGAAGCATGAAAACCACTCTATATCAAAATGACAGTGCTTGTATGCTAAGGAATCTTGCTGGGAAAAACACTGCCCAAATATGGGCGACTATTAATCAGAGTTCAACAGGACACCAAATTGCATTACAATGTAATAATGTCCCACATCTAGCTTGGGTTACACATTTTACGCAATTGTACAAGCTCCCGCAAATTTCATCTAATGATTTAGCATCTGTGGAAACAAATACATTCGTTTTGAAGTTTGATAAAGAGGACATCTCATACTTCATAAAGAAAGCTACCACCTCTCGGGCTCCAGGACCCGATGGCTTGTCCAACTTTGCTTTGAAACAACACCCAGATATTTGGACTGACATTTTGTGGAACATGTTCAACAATATTATTCAGACTCAAACAATGCCAGAAACCTGGACCCACTCCATAATCTTACCAGTTTTCAAGAAAGGTGACAGAACTCACCCCGCTAGTTATAGGCCCCCATAGCATTGCTGGATGCACCCAGTAAAATTTTCAACCGCATCGTACTTAGATACCTTAATGCCTGGGCCACCAATCACCAAAGAAGGGATCCTTTCCAGGCAGGATTTGTTTCTGGTTTGGGTACTACCACAAACATAGTCACCTTGAACATGATAAGATCGCACTGCTTTAAAAAAAAAATCAACCCTTATATCTGGCATTCATAGACTTTCGGGTTGCATTCGACTCTATTGACCGCAATCTTTTGTATAAAAAACTACTGCGATATGAATGTCCACCTTCACTTCTTGCAATAATTAAACTTCTTCATACTAACACCACCCTACAAGTTAGATTGACAACAGAAGGGTTGCTATCTGTGCCTATTCATACAGCTCGAGGCCTTAAACAGGGTTGCATCCTGGCCTCGTTTCTTTTCAACCAGTTTATTTTAGATCTTGGCGAGTCCTTTTCTGCCATACTAACTGATGCACCAAAACTGGGACAACAACTCATCCCATGGATGCTATAAGCAGATGATTTAGTTCTTTTATCAACAACTCCACGAGGCTTGCAAAATCTACTTGATACCCTATCCACCTATTCTTTAAATAACAATCTTACCATCAATTTGGAAAAAACACAAGTAGTGACCTGTTTGACAAATGCAAAAGCAGCTGGTAAAAGAACATATAAGTGGCATTTGCAAAACGTTGAATTGCAGAATGTTTCTGAATATAAGTATTTGGGCATTTCAATCTATAACAAAATCTCAGAAAAATCATATATAGATTCAACTATCCTAATGTCCAAATTCGGTAAATTCTCAATTCATCATGTTATGTCATTCTACCAAGCAAAAGTGGTTCCTATAATATTGTATGGTGCTGAAACTAAACTAATACATAGCTCATCAGTATGGGACATGCTCGAGTCTAAATTTTGGAAAGCATTGCTAAAACTTCCTAACTGTACCCCATTGCCACCCATAAGGTATGAACTTGGTTTGATTACACTTCATGTACAATTAATATGGAAAATGTGTTCATTCCTACGCAAATGTCTTTTAGGTCTTGAACATCGTAATATCTTGAGTCCTGTTGCATACTACCTTGTGAATTCTAACCATCTTTTTCCACGCACTTGGAGAAATTGCGTATTGAATGCTCTATCTGATGCTTCTATACCTTTACTTGTCCTTTTGACAAATCCAAACCGAGCTAAACTAAAATTGTATCAAAAAGATTGGATATGCACCAGGGATAAATGTTGCACTTACAAGGACTTTGACACTCAGCTATTTGGTCACAAAAGATTCCGGGTAATGTCTGATTACTTACTGACATTTCCATCACCTTATATAAGGCAACAATATCTGCGTTTCAGGTTTAACCTATATCCGACAATGGAAATCATGGCCAGGAGGGGCTTGGTCACTGATGATTTAAATCATTGTCGCTTCTGCCATGACAAAATGTGCCGTGAGACATTGAAACATTTAATAGTGGTTTGCCCAGCTTTAGATGTGACAAGAAAGAAACTTTTCAGTAAGCAACTGCGAACATATGTACCTTTGACTGTTGATGAATTCTGGCACATAATCTTTTCAAGCAACAAGCTGGGACTTAGAATTGCAATTGTACAATTTTTGGATATAGTGTTGTCGGAGGACACTGAAATTTATTATAAACCTACTTAAATGAGGTTTGAATACAGAACCCCATGAATTGTTACGAATATTGAAATATGCAACTGTTCAAAAGCTGTGGAAAACAAAAAGTTTTTTCAAATGTTTCATTTGCAATTTTAATTGTACTATGTATATTGTGCATTGCAAATTGTTCTCAATTGTTCTTAAATAATCGTTATATTGTTATATTTGAAAGGTTGATTTATCAACCAACCAAATAAAGAAAAAAAAAAAAAGAAAAAAAAAAGCCAGAATTATATTCAAATCACTTTGTGTCACCCATAAATGTTTGGCAAAAAAGCACCTACTTATCTAAACAACACTGTCACCTTTAAAAATACATCAAGAGTACTGAGATCAAACAAATATGCACATATCAAAGTCCCACGCAGCAAAAGCTCCAGAGCTGGGGGAAGTAGCTCTCCAGTAATGGCTCAAAAATGTGGAACCCACTCCCGTTACAAACTAGAAATGAGCCATCTCGCCAATGTTTCAAACAGTCCTTAAAAATCTGGCTATTCAACAAATTCTAGGACGCTGCACCCGCCCCCTTCCTTAAACCCACAGACAGGATCAGGCAACTCCCTCCTTTGCCAGTGGTAGCCCATTTCATTGCTTTTAGTTTGTTTGTTTGTTTGTTTATTTATTTGTTTGGTAATGCGCGCCAAACCCATTAGGTAGCCGGGCGCAGTAGAGGTCAAGACAGCTTAAACTTGGTTACAAATGAGTACATAGAAGCATATAATATACAAAAAACAGTTTGAAAATAGGCTGCCAGGATAGCTACAGTGGCATACAGAAGGAAGCAAGTTAAGAGAACATGCAGTAGAGACAGGAGTGCAAGGTACCGAGAGGGTAAGCTAACAGTCATTCATTCGTAGCCATTTAATTATATTGAGTCTAAATTTAGGATATGGTTGTTCCTTTCTGAGGTTGTGCGGTAATGGATTCCAGGTTTGTGCTGCAATAACTGGGAAGCTAGATCATCCCGCTGTGACACGTTTGAATCTAGGCGTTTCCAGGGTATGGGCATTGGCTGTTCTCGTTGGACGTGTGGTCGATCTTCTATTTATCCTTTCAGCAAGGTAGGGAGGGGCCAGGTTGTTTAAGCATTTGGAGGTAAGGGAGGCTGTTTTTAGAAGTATCCTGTCAGCTATTTTTAGCCAGTGAGACTCTCTCCTAACATCAGAGATGTGTTCTCTCATGGGGATATTCAGGGCTGCTCTTAGGGCATTATTTTGCATTCTTTGTATTTTGTCAATGATATTTTTGTTGGCACCTGAGTAGAGAGTGTTACAGTAGTCTAAATTCGACATTACAAGGGGATTGGCGAGGGTGATGCAACTCGAGGTAGAAAGGAATGGTCTGCAATCTCGGATAAGCTTACAGGTGTAAGCTGTGGAGGATGCGAGTGAGTTGACTTGTTTCTTAAGCGAGAGAGTGGCATCAAGATAGAAGCCTAGTGTTTTGACCACTGGCATCACCTTGATGAGATTGTTGTCAATATTGAAGGCGGTATAGTTAGGGCTACGTTTTTTTATGTTGGTTTCAGAGCCTAGGATTAGTATCTCAGTTTTATCATCGTTCAGGCAGAGGCCGTGAGATGCCATCCATGCCTGAATGAGGAGGTATACTCTGTTCACTATGGCTGTGTCCTCCAAAAAGTTGCCCGAAAGGGGAATGAGGATCTAGGTGTCATCTGCATAATTAGTGTAGGTGATACCCAGTCTGTCCAATTTGTCGAACAAAGGCTTAGTAAAGATATTATACATAGTGTGTGAGACACAGGATCCCTGGGGTACTCCACAGGAGATTTGAGTTGGGTCAGCAGCTGTTAGTGGGGAAAAGACTCTCATTGTCCTGTTGGCCAGGAAGGATTGGAACCAGGCTATGGCTTCCCCTGAGAAGTGCGCGCCGACCTAAGATGGTTACATAAGACTGCATGATCCACTAGGTCGAACGCTGCAGAGAGGTCCAGGAGAAGTAGCATAGCTGTTTGTCCCTTGTCCTTCAACTCGTCAATTTGACTCTTAAGGTCTAGCAAGGCAGTTTCAGTACCGTGGAGTGGGCGGAAGCCAGACTTTCGTGATCCTAGTAAGTGATAAGCTTCTAGGTATTCCTGAATTTGAATATAGGCTACTCTATCAATGATTTTAAGTAGAAAGGGGACAGTGGTAATTGGCCTATAGTTGGTGGGGATGGTAGGGTCTAGTGTTTGTTTTTTAAGCAGGGGGAGGACCCAGGATTCTTTGAGGTTATTGGGTATTGTATTAGTTCTGAAGGAAGCGTTTATGAGCTTGGAGATAAATGGGGCAAGGTCTCTAGCCGCATCCTTTATAATTTGTGCCGGGCAACTGTCTCCCTTGCAGTTAGATGGTTTTAGAGAGAGAATGATTTTTTCCGTGTCAAGAATAGAGATTTCTTTAAAGGTAAATGGTGTAGTTGTGTTACCACCTGTGTCAGGGGCTGGTTGTTGCTCAGAGGGGGGCAGAGAAGCTTTTTTGATTGCTATTTTCTGTTGGAGTGTGGTGATTTTGTTTGGGAGGGCTTTTTGAATTGCAGTGCACCATGGTTTGTCCTTCGGGACAGTGTCTGCCGGTGGAGTTGGGGCTTCCATTTCGCGGAGGATGGTGAACAGTTCCTTAGTATTGGAGCTGGCTTTTGCAATTCTATCATTGAATATATTTTATTTTTGTGTTGGTTATTTCTTTTTTGTAGTGTTTGGAGAGTTCTGTTAATTTAGCCTTATTGACAGTGATCGGGGACTGGCGCCAGATCGTTTGCAATTTTCTTTTCTGTAATCTTAACTTTTTAAGTTGAGGTGTGAACCATTCGTTGAGGTGGGCTTTTTGTCTGGCTTTGCGCATTTTTAGTGGGGCGGTAGAGTCCAAGGCTTGGGACATGGCAGTATTGAAGATATCCACTAGAGATTTGGGGTCAGCATTATCGTTGGTGTTATTCAGAGAGGGGAGGAGGTGCGGGAGTAGTTTTTCTGCTGTAATGTCCTTTTTGCTTCGTGTGGGGAGTGGGGGTGCCATCTCAATGGTTTTAGGACTAAGGAGGTCGATTGTGGCTAAGAAGGTAATGAGGTGATGGTCGGACCATAGTTGTGGTATATTATCTGTAATAATAATGTTACAGTTCGAGTCAGCTACCCAATCCAAAGTTCTACCTTTGATGTGGGTGGGGGATAGGACTTTTTGTGAGAGCCCATGATCTTTGAGAAGTGCAGCTATAGCTTGGGTGTGTTTGTTTCCAGCCTCATTGAAGTCGAGGTTAAAATCCCCCAGTAGCAAGGATTGTGAGTGGTTTTTAGTGTTGCTAGCTATGATATCTGTAAGGTCCTCCTCAAAGGTTCCTAGTGGGCCAGGAGGTCTGTATATCAGCAGGATCGTTAAAGTGCGATTGTTAGATAGGGGACGTTTAGCCATGAAAACTTTGCATGAGGGGCATGTAGTTGGAGTGGCAAGTCTAATGGAGAGGCTAGTTTTAGCAATAATGGCTAGGCCACAACCGAGAGAGTTAGGCCTATCCACTCTGAGAATCTGGTAGCCCTCGGGTATTGCTATCATGAGGGCAGGACCTGCTGCATCATGGAGCGAAGTTTCAGTTACAGCTAGTAGGTCTAGATTCTTATTGTGTAATGTGTCTGCAATTTCAGAGGCATGAGCTACTAGGGATCTGGCATTGATAAGTGCTCCCGATAGGGATAGTGTGCCTTTATTTGTGGGGTGTGGGAGAGGTTTGGTTTCAGGTTTATTGGGGCTAGCAAGGTTTTTTTCTACTATATTGGACGCAATCCGGTTATTAGGAGTGGTTAACACTGTGCGGTTGTTGGTATTTTTAGGATCATAGAGCCAGGATAGTCTAGATCAAAGTCTCATATTTCTATCCAGAGGAGGGCGTGTTAGGAGGGTGTCTAGAGCCATAGTGACTAGGAGGCTAAGTGTGAATACTAGAGGTAGGGTTCTCAGGTTGTTGAGCATGTTCAGGGCTATGCAGTGGGATCTCAAATGGTGTTTAGGGTCAGGTGAGATTCAATTAGTAGGCTAGTAGCCGGTTTAGTGTTGATTGTACAACAATTGCACTAGTGGGTTAGGTAGGCAAAACAAGTTGCACAAGCAGGCTGATATCAGACCAGTATCAATTGCACAGGTAGGCTAATATTAATTGCACAGGTAGACTGATATCAAAAGCACAGGTAGGCCAGTATTAATTGCACAGGTAGGCTAATATCAATTGCACAGGTAGGCTAATATCAAATGCACAGGTAGGCTAATATCAAATGCACAGGTAGGCCAGTATCAATTGCACAGGTAGGCTAATATCAAATTCACAGGTAGGCCAGTATCAATTGCACAGGTAGGCTAATATCAATTTCACAGGTAGGCTAATATCAAATGCACAGGTAGGCTAATATCAAATGCACAGGTAGGCCAGTATCAATTGCACAGGTAGGCTAATATCAATTGCACAGGTAGGCTAATATCAAATGCACAGGTAGGCTAATATCAAATGCACAGGTAGGCCAGTATCAATTGCACAGGTAGGCTAATATCAAATGCACAGGTAGGCCAGTATCAATTGCACAGGTAGGCTAATATCAATTGCACAGGTAGGCTAATATCAAATGCACAGGTAGGCTAATATCAATTGCACCGGTAGGCTAATATCAATTGCACAGGTAGGCTAATATCAATTACCTTGGGTGTGCTAGCAAGCAGATTGGAAGTGTAGCGTAGTAGTGCATATTATCAAGTCTTGGGCGGTTGCATGTGGCAGTTGTGTGAAACAGTTGCAAGTATAACCCATAATAGGTTAAGGGGTGACTGTGTGGACTATCTGCTCGTGCAGGTGAGTGTTATATAGTTATAAGAAGTGTTCACTTGGGATGGGAGTGTAGAATGAGAGGATAGAAGAAAGATTGGGGGGGCGAGGTCATGGAGAGATTTGAAAACAAGACAGAAGAATTGGAATTTAAGTTGGGAGTGAAAGGGAAGCCAGCCAAAGTAAGAGAGCGAGGAGGAAATGGAGTCATGAGGAGCAAGGAGGTAAAGTGTGTGGATAGAGGAATGGTAGAGGGATTTGAGGGGGGCTAGGTGAGAGGCAGGGAGACCAAAAAGAAGGGAAGAGCAGTAGAACAGACGAGAGGAGATGAGGGAAGAGATTAAGAGTTTAGAGGCATGGAAGGTAAGGGAGGAGCGAATATTGAAGAGATGGTAGCGACAGGCGCGAGAAGTGAAAGAAATATGGTGGGAAAAGGAGAGGGAGGAGTCAAAGTGGAGACCTAGATTGCAGGCGTGAGCAGAGATAGGAAGGTTGGAAGGGGGAAGTGGATAAAGGGGGCAGGTGGAAGTGTGTTATCAGGAAAGAAAAGGACTGTTGTCGTGTCAGTGTTGTGAGAGAGAAAGTGGGATGACATCCAGTGTTTGATGGCGGTAAGGCAGGAAGATAGGTTGAGATGGAGGTCGGGAGTGAAAGAAGAGAAGGAGAGGAAAAGCTGTGTGTCATCTGCATAGAAATGGTGAGAGATTCTGAATGAGGTGATAACGGGGGCAAGAAGGGAGGTATAAAGTGAGAAAAGAAAAGGGCCGAGAACTTTACTCCTTTACTGGAAAAACTATCTTCTGCATACCTGATCTTTGCCGCTGGCTGCATTTCCCTTCACGACCAAGACCTCACGCTCGCTTCCTGGAGGAGGCGGAGCACGGTCGCGCTCACGTTTCTGGTCACGTGACTCATCGCCAGCATTTAGAGGAGCACAACCCGCCCGAGCGGTGCATACTCCTTTACTGGAAAAACTATCTTCTGCATACCTGATCTTTGCCGCTGGCTGCATTTCCCTTCGCGACCAAGACTTTGCGCTTGCTTCCTGGAGGAGGCGGAGCGCGGTCGCGCTCACGTGTCTGGTCACGTGACTCATCGCCAGCATTTAGAGGAGCACAACCCACCCTTGCGGCGTTAAGCCCAACGGGGTAAAGGGCGCTGGCTGTTGTGCGGCTGTTCGGCGCTGGCGGAGCCTGGGGGAGACTGCGGAGGAATCACCTCTTTGATCCCCATATGGTATCCTGCCAACACTTGTGCTATTGAGTGAAGTTGAGTGTTGCCTGAGGTGCAAGGCACACTGCACATACTGCACTCACCCTCCGAATCTCCAAAACTACCGTCCTCTCAAAACCGAACATCGATTGTGCGTTTTCTGAAAGACGAATGAATGAGCCAGGGCCCTCGGGTCTCTTCCTGACCGAGGCGGCCGCAGTACTACCGGGAGACGATGGAGGAGTGCATCCGCTTACGAGACAGCAACGCCGCTGCTTGGCTGCCGCTGCCTGTGGAAGCAAGCCAATGGAACTGAGAGTAGTACCGCCGGTAAGCTGTAGCAGGTCCCGCAAAAGGACCTGTGCTTCTATTCCTTCAACTAACTCTGAAACTTTTTTTGACTGTCCAGCCAGTAGCTCTCCCTTACTTGCTATGGCTATAGCCCCCCATTACTCCCTTCACCCCCTCTACATCTCAGGCTCTCTCAACAATATATACAGCGAGTGACATAACTGATATAACCCACGAGACAAATGACGAGAGAGTAAACAAGAGCCCTGTTATGCCTGAAGTATTCTCAGAGGTTGTTATTGACCTTGCTACTGACGATAATGTAGGAAACAAAGAAATTCTTAGTGACACACAAACTCATCAGACCATCACTGCCCTTAATAAAACTGG
Organism: Ambystoma mexicanum; assembly: GCF_040938575.1. Classification (NCBI taxonomy): domain Eukaryota; kingdom Metazoa; phylum Chordata; class Amphibia; order Caudata; family Ambystomatidae; genus Ambystoma; species Ambystoma mexicanum. Next base: position 1,053,210,108 of record NC_090941.1, read on the forward strand.
AGCTTATGAGACTCTATCTATCACGGCTTTCCAGTCAAGGGTTCACTCTTTAAGTGACTGTAAAGTCAGATCTGGGGAGAGTGAGAGAGAGAGTGAAAGTGAAGAGAGCCCTAATCGATCGTTTGACGAGAATCTTGATGAGGACACTGAATTAGGCTGTAAAGACTCTATTACATCAACCCACCGTGTCCAAACGCAAAGTGAAAGGTGCATAAATGACAATTTACTTAATCCCAGAAGTGAACTGTTAGCAGCCGGCACAACTGGCTTGCAAAACAATGTGATGTGGTCTAACCCAGCTTGTCTATCTGACCAACTAGCTTGTATCACTAGAAGCCCGAATCGATGCAGTTCGATCGCTGCTGTGGACAAAGTACTAAAAGATCTAATTCAAATAAATACTAGAATGGGAAGTAAGTATACTGTTCAAAACAAAGCGGAAGCAAACTCCACTGAATTACAAAAAGAACAAGAAGTCGAGCCCCAAATGGAGCTCCGAGTGGAAAACACGAAGAATATTTTGAACTTACGATCTGAAAGCCAAGAATCCCATGAAAAACAGAACCCGTGGCTTAAACCCATGCCTAAAAGGAAAAGACTTGATTCCTTAGGTGATGACCATAGAGACCAGCTGTTCACATCGCAAAAAAGACATGCCGAGATGCGAGATGCAGCGGGTCTGGATTGTCTTGGACTTGAGTCATACTTTGTGCCGCTTTCTGCTGATCCCCTTATACAAAATTTCTCCACAAAGAAAAAGAAGCGTCGGAAAGAAATGTCAAAAACAACCAAACTAAGGGTGATACACAACAACAAATCAAACTTCCAAACACAAAATATGGCAGAACGCCTATTGAAAGAAATCTCCAGAGATCTGAATGCACTTATAATGTCCGCACATACCATATCCATGGTGCCGTATATGAAACTATATGAACAACTGAATGAGACCTTAAGAGATCAAACAACACTTTTAGCTATGATGAACACAAAAATTATCAACGTAGAGCAAGATCTGAAAACCACAAAACAAGCACGGCAAGATGACCACTTAAGAGCTGAAACAAATGTGAAAATCATACTGGAACACACCAAAAACAGTGCTCTCGACAAACGACTATTTGCAGAAGTAGCAAGAGAAGCGATCGCCCTGTTAAAACAACAGAAGTTGAATCCCACATCCACCGAGATGGAACTAAATGAAAACAGAGAGCAACTGGACGACAGTGTGAAAATAACATCGATTACTAATTCAACTGATCCTAATATGGAATCCGCAGTCCCGAAGACGGGAAAAGCTGTAAAGACGAACCAACAAGAATTAAGCAATGGAGAAGATCGTATGAACGACAGACCAACTAAATGCAAACAAAAACTGAAACGATTGAATGATCCAACTAGTAACAACAAGGCCGTCCAACCGAGTGAGAAACCTGGTGTAATAAATGGCGCTCTTGCAAGTACTGGAAAGAAAGAAAAGTTGAATTTACCTCGATCACAAGTGATGTATCCTAAAAGTACGGCTGTTCCAACACCGCTGCCACCTGGAAATGGAGGTTCAGTGACTAATCAGAATAAAAGTGCGGAGAGTGAAGCTGCCCTAGATGCTGATCAATTGGAAGCCAATCTGGCTACCAAGTCTAAAGATAATCATAACCTGGAAAACTGTAAAGAGAACGAGGTAGAGGATGTTATGTCAAAGAAAGCAAAAGCGACTTCAAAAGAAGTGTAAGCAATTTTTGACCCAAAGAGAACGGAGCCAGAATTTTTTTTTAAAATAGTGGGATCAAAAGATGAGAAACAAATGAAAACCATGAAGAAAAGGAAAATGCGAACTAGAGCAAGTGTGCGTTCGTTTCTAAGGAACATCAAAAGCTTTAGCTTCACAACTTCATCTAAGCATGCAGAGGGTCCTTTGGTAAAGGCCAATATTGCCACTCAAATAGCTTCTGCAAATGTCAACCAAAGGGATAACATCGAGGCATCAAATGATGAGCCAATGGCCGTTGAGAGCTCTACCGAAGATCTATTAAACTTCTCGACGTATGATGAATGTGAAACAGACAAAGGCAGCCTGACCGAGATCCCTGATTTAGTACTGAATGAAGAACGTGCACCTACTGATGGCCTAATTAACATCGACCTCACTGCTCCATTAGATGAAGGTATAACATCTGCAAAAGAGACTATGCCAAATATGCCACCAATTGTTTCTGGAAATGGAACTAACTCCAACTTAAGCTGTATCCCGAGTGTGAAACTTGTAAATCCGCAAAGAGGTGTAACTATAGATCCATCGAAACATGATGGTGATTCACCACTCTTAGCAGTAGACTCATCTAAAAAATTCATCACACTTGAAGCTAAAAGAATATTACTATTGACCTCGATGAAACGAGATCAATCTGACATGAAGTCCACTACTCGAAATACGAATTTGTGGAAATATGAGCAAGAATTTGGAGCACTTGAGGCAAAAATGGCTTTAATGGATGTTGGCTTAACCAAAGCTCTACCAAAGATTGAAGAAAGATGTGGAGCTCTGTACATGAACAAATCTGAATGCCACTCTCAGAAGCAGTCTAAAGATCTATTCTCGCAATCAAAGAGCCCATGTAACCATCCGCAACCATTGTCAGAGACTAGGCATAATCACTCAAAAAAGAACTCTGATATCTACAACGACTCTGACCGTCAATATCGTCAAGTGAGAAATAACAAAACAAAAGGGAAATATCTTTTGCGACTTGAGCGAATAGTAAGAGAAAGAGATGGACTCTTACTAAACAGGAAAAATGTGATGAACCTATTACACCACATACCACAATTAAGAACTGTGGTCTCTGAAGACATCCAAGTGGTAGAATTTGAAAAGGAAAAAATTAACGACTGTGTGATATTACACATAGCCTCAAAAATCATTCGTGACTCATTATTAAACGTGGGTACGATCTTGAACTCATTGGGATTTGACATAAATGAAATCTGGAACCAAAAAGAGAAAGAGCGATCGAGAGACTTAGAATCTCCTCCAAAATATGAAACAAGATCTAATTATGGGCCTAGACACCAAGTCGAAAATAGTAGCTAAGAGAGCAAATGTGTCTCCGTCACAAGAATAAACAGTGATGAAACACAAAATCAGATCATCGACTGCAATATAGTAACAGATGTGAACATAAACACTGAAATACAGAAGAATACCAGTTTACAAAACCAAGATCTTGACTGGACCTGGGTCGCTGAAACAATCAACATCACTAAAAACAGCTAATGTCTAAATCCCAAGGATCCTGGCAATACATGTGTAGCCTCATGGAACACGCGAGGGCATACGCATCTATTTGGAAACATACCCAAGGAACTGCGGGACATAGATTTACTTAGCCTGCAAGAGACCTGGTTAATGGAATCACCCATTGCAGAAGCATTTGAAATTGCATTTAACCCAGCGATCAAAGGGAATAAAGGACGCCCCATGTCAGGGATGGCGATCCTTGCAAAAATCAAAAGTGGCATACGTATTTTATCATCAACTAATGTATCATCGTATGTACAAGTATGCAAAATCAAATTCCCGGTGAGACATGGCACAGAGGAGAACATGCTAATACTGGTAAACATCTACTGGCAACATGCTGCCATACAAGTGGAAAATTTCATTGAAACAATTTCGGAAATCATCTGCGAAATTAAAAGACATGAAAAAGATGTACACATTTTAATATGTGGCGATCTCAACATAAATTGTTTCCAAGATAAAAGCCATAATAAGCACGATGAGAAAAAAAACAAAGATGGACATGCGGCAGCACTCTGGATACTAGAAATGAACGCATGGAATCTACAGATGCTAAACGGACAGACAACAAGAGATATCCCCGCCCAACCAACATGGCGAAGAAATGAGTCAAGCTCAACAATTGACTATATGTTCGTAAATGGAAAGCTAAGAAGTGAAGTAAAATGGCTAAAAATTATCGAAATGAAATCTAGTGATCACAGCCTAGTTAATCTGTATGTGAAACCACAACAATGTGGGAGAACAAGCGATTCAGTTAAAACTGCTCTTGAAGTGGGACCAGGCCGCAATAGACTACGACTAAACTCGACCCAAATAATCTCACTGCGGACATCATTAGAAGCAAAACAAGATCCAGATAAAATTGAATACACTACTCTCTTGGAAACTTATCGAGAGAAGAAAATCCGCAAAAATAAATCTGATTTTTCACAACGTCATATATGGGATGCTGAGCTTAATCTAAGGAAAAAAAAATTGAACAAAGACCTAAGATTGATAAACAATAAAACTGATCTAACCAGCAAAAGCAAAATAAAACAACTGAAACAAATGTATAAGAACTGGCTAATCAGCCATAAACCCATAATGTTGCAAAGAGACGCAGAAAGCATGATGACAACGCTTGCTAATCGAAATATAAGGGAATTTTGGGCATACCTGAATAACATCTCAAGTCCCCAAGGAGCAATTATAAAATCCATAATTTCGGAAGAAATATGGATAAAACATTATACTGAAATTTTCTACAATGACACCGCTAAAGGAATTGTACCATCCACTGCAGAGTCTGAGTGGTCAATCGAAATAAAGAAAGAAGATATATATTGCAACATCAAAAATCTGAGTACATCAAGAGCCCCTGGGCCGGATGGTTTAACAAATCATCTCTTAAAACAACATCCGGAACTCTGGGCAGATTTATGCCACTCATTGTTTAAATCGATCTTACAGAACCGAATGATTCCATCGTCCTGGCGAAGTGCTATTGTCGTACCCATCTTCAAAAAGGGAGATCGCACAGATCCAAAGAATTATCGGCCAATAGCCCTGCTAGATGTGGTGGGGACAGTTTTTGCCACCCAGCTTCAAAACCAACTGTTAAAGTGGATCCAGGATTCCAAGAGATACGATCCACGCCAATCCGGATTTGTGAAGGGGGTTGGCTGTGGGCTGAATTTAACAATCCTAAATTTCATAAAGATGGAAGCTATTTGCCAAAATAGGAAAATCTACGTGGCTTTTGTCGATTTGTCCAGCGCTTTCAACACCATCGACCGAGAGATGCTCTGGAACAAGTTAATGAAATGGAAATGTCCGGATAACTTACTTCAACCTATAAAAGCGCTCCATACAGACACGGAAATTAAGGTCAGATTAGACGCCTGCGGAACCTTAAGTAAATCAATAAGAACAAATCAAGGCGTGAAACAAGGCTGCCCATTGGCAGCCACGCTATTTGGCCTATTTCTGTCAGATATTGGAGAATATCTTGAAGCTGTCAACTCTTTCCCACCAAAGATCAACGGGATGATTGTAAACTGGATGCTCTATGCGGATGACATCGCATTGTTGGATCTAACCCCCATTGGTCTAACGCGAAAACTATCTGCTCTTGAAGGGTATGTAAGAAAAAACAAACTAAAAATCAACCCTGCAAAGTCGGAAATAATAATACTCCAAGATCTATCTCGAACCAACAAGAGAAACATGAAATGTACACCAAAATGGAGATTATCTAACGAAAATCTGAAATGCGTAAGTAAGGCAAAGTACCTAGGCACTTGGATCAACAGTAAGATAACGGATGCACCATGGGTCGAAAATGCTAAACAAAAATGTAAACAACTTGCATGTCAAGGAGTAATTATAAACAAAAAATTTGGAAAATTCTCCCTGTTACCTGTGTTAGCCCATTATAATCAAAAAGCGACACCAACATTGATCTATGGTGCTGAAAGTGCCCTAGGAGTGTCAGCAACGTTGTGGCCAGAACTAGAAAACCAGTACTGGAAGCGAGTACTACACCTGCAAAAAGGAATCTCGAGTGCTTGCGTACGATATGAACTCAATCTAATATCTATGCAAGCCCAAGTGTTATGGAATATGTTATCCATATACAGGAAAATCATCCTAACAAACTGCACTCCTCAATTTAAGATCTTACAAGATGCACTGCAAGGCAACCAAGAAGCGCTTTTTTGTAAATGGGCAACTGAATGTGAAAATCAATTAACACTCCTGGGTACAGATCAAGACACTTTGAAAAATAACCCAAACTATGTAAAAAAAGAAGTTATGGGAGCTCGACTGGTGCACCACGATTGATGATCGGAATCGTCACAAGCTCATGGAAGATGCAGCAATTGAGGCTAAAGATCGAAAGAAACCGCTGCAATACCTGATGAAGTCAGCTAATGGAAAACATCGAGCTATCTATATGAAATTTCGACTAAATCTCTTTAACACCAGGGTGAGTCAAGCAATCAGGGCGCGAAAAATGACAGCGACCTTGAGCTGTCGCTTCTGTAACAGACAGCAAGAGACTCTTAAACACTTAACTCTATATTGCAAAGGCTTGAAAGATATGAGATCTGTGCATTTGGGAGACCTGGTGCGACAATATTCTACTCTATGAGGCGACGAACTCTAGCGAAAATTCTACAGTCAGCGTGAAAAAGACATATATGGGCTGACCAACTTTCTACAATCTCTGGAGGCTCTGCTAAAATCCCAATAAGAAAGGAATGGAAATCATTCAGAAACTAATACCAATGTGTCGGAGATGAAGAAGTGTGAACCTGCGTCAAATGCAGTCTTTTGATGCTGAAGCAGTTGACTGAACTAGAAGGAATTAATGAGAACCATAAGACAGTTAAGGCCCTAGCCGCGGTAAAAACTCTGTCATTATGCACTGTAATACTGCTAAAACTTGCCTCTGCAAGGCCCTCCGACACATTATAGGTGGAGGGATAATGTAACCTTTTCAAAAAGTTTGTATAAACTAAATGAAATAAAAAAAAAAAAAAAAAAATGGCCGAGAACAGAGCCTTGGGGGGCACCGTAGTCCAAGGGGATGTTGGAGGAGGTCTGGCCGCCCCAGGAGACAGCAAAAGAATGATTGGAGAGGTACGAGGAGAGCCAATAGAGGGCAGAGCCTTTGAAGCCAATGGAAGAAAGAGTATTGAGGAGTAAGGGGTGATCAATGGTATCAAACTGAGAAGAAATTATTGTGGACATAGCCAGTGTCCAGATGTGTCAGAGCATTATAAACACTGTAGACACTTAAATAATACTGTTCAACATGGGAATATTACTGTGGTCATAATCAATTAGCACAAATTATTGTGGCCATAGCCAGTGTCAACATTCTTGGTGGCATAGCCTGCAGCCATGCCCCCAAGAATCTGGACCATGGGCACAACAATACTCTTTAACCATGTTATATATACTGTATATACTTCAAAAATACCCAGTAACCATTTTACAAATACTGTACACCGCTCAATAAAAGCCATACTTACTGTGCACATACTACTGAGGCAATGGCCAGTGTCCAGAATATTTGGTGGGATGACGAGAGGCCATATAATAATTATGGTATACTAATTATGGCTATTATACCTGTATTTTTGTGGCCATTGTAAGTGTCCAGATTCTTGGGGGCATGGCCAGGGTTCACAGATCCAATATGGTGACCTTTTTAGAAAGTTTGACGCAGCTCACATTTTTCAATAACCAATCAGCGGGCATGTTAAAACTCTGTGAACATCAGGTGCCTGCCTGATTGGCTCAGATGTGTCAGTGGACTCCCAATCAGGAAATCAGTCCGTGGACCGGGCAGAGATATCCCACATTTCTTTGGACCTACTTTCGACCATTTTAAAAACAACTATTAGACAGATTTACCCCAAATTTGCAAAAGCACGCTTTTGGGGGCTACACTGTTGCTCCTCGTGCAAATTTTGTGCACATCCATCAATCGCTTTGGGCTGTAGGCTTGAGCACATTTTCTTTCAATTCATGTCTATTTGGATATCAAAGGTTTAGGTACCCTCCCTTACAACTTTGCTCCCCCTTGGTGAAACCTCACTAAACTTCAAAAATCATTCAAATGTGGCCATTTACTTTTTTGGCAAAGATGACCAGGATTTATCGAACAGCACCAAAGTGATTATCTGCGCAAAAACTGCTCTTCCTATGGGTCAAGAAACGTAACCATAACTACAGGGCCACTACCACAGAACCTGTAATATATACAGCTTCCACTCTTCTGGATGAAACACAAACATGTCAAGAAAAAGACAACAGATAATAGTGAAAAAAGTAAAGACATCAATGACATTGATTTATTAAAAGAACTTGAGGAATGCCAAAAGAAAGAAGTGAGCAAATGATGGGAAGAACATTCCTTGCAAAACTGCATTGATGTGGGACATATACCAAGGGGTTTTCAGGTTTTAGTCTCCCCATCATGTGGTGTACAGGATCCCATGATGCTGCAAGAATGGGGAGAGGCTACACATTTTTGTTCAAGGGAATGTTTGACCATCCCCGTTAAATATGCCAAACAAGATTCGGATAAGGCTTTGGTAAAGTAGGTGCTATTAAGGCTTTGCCTTAGAGTGATGAAGGTCGAAAGCTATAGAAAAACATGGATACTAATCTCGAGGAGTATGAGGAAGAAATTAAACAACGTAAATTACGCGAATTTCTCATAGACAAGGAAGAGTATGCAATGGGAAGAGTCTATACCTTTGTACGACGCTTTGACCATTTACACAAACAAAGGGCGAAAAGTGTGATTGTGAGGGAAGAGGATACTCATCAGCAAGGGAGGTGCCATCTCAATCTGAATCGGAGGCCTTAGTGAGTGAAACAGATGTGTCTGGGATAAAGCAAAAATGTTTAGACAATATGCGACTGCTTTGCAAGGACAGTCACACAAACAAAGTCACACGAGGAAAGCGACAGTCAAAAGGAGGAGAGAGAAAAAGAAAAACCAAGGAAAGGCTATAAAGGAACCAGCAACAATCGGGGGCGAACGTCACGTTATGACAGACGGACGACCAAGAAATAGAGGAAAACACTCAAATCAAAATCATTGATCTGTCTGAGCATATTTTAACTACAGATCTAAGAAAAGTATTACATTTAGGTCTCAATTTCTGCCCCAGTTCGACATTTGATTATTTGATCTCCTTGCATTGATTATTTTCACTTCATGTGAAAAATAAACTTGAAAGGTTTCTTCCTGACAAACAGGCCTGGACTGACCCACCGGGACACCGGGAGTTTCCCCTGTAGGCCCTTTGTACATTGGCACTCTTTTCTTGGGGGAAGGATACATAGATGAAGATGATGTATTTATGTGCCTGTGCAGCTGCCTCTGCATAATAACTTTACTTACATGACTCTTTCTCTGTGACACTGAGGGTCCTCATTCGTTCGTGTCCATAACTTCCTTGTTCTTGTGACTGTGGATGCGTGGGGGAGAGGGGGACATGGCATTTGGTTCCCCTGCTTGGGTGTGGTTCTGTGTTTTTGGGCGCGCACGTGCGCATTGTTGGGGGCATCATAGGAAACGCACATGCCCTAGGGTGCTCTCAAACAAACGCGCAGGTGTGGGCCCTGCTATGGGGACGAGCTGCATTTAAGTGCAGCAAAGCGACCTGCGAGTCTCACCCCTGCTATCCTGCCCTGCCAGTTCCCTGCTGCTGCATGCAGCAGTGCCTCCCTCGCCCAGCCAGGCCTGCTTGCAGCTGCCTACTCAGTGCACAGGGACACTCTCCCTGTGGGATTCTGAAACAACACAGCTGTGGGCGTGTTCTACCCCCCACCTCATAGGTCATTCTAGAAGGTCACTGGTATGGGTTTGGATTTTTATTGGGATAGTATGTTTAAATGAATGGGTGGCTCATGGCTGACGGCCGAGGGCTAACGATGCTGACTGACTGTGCTAGGGTGCACAGTCACTGCACTGCGTGTTATGTATGGGTTTGGATGCACTGTTATGTTAGCAAGTGCCGGAGCTATGGTAACACCCAGGAGGGGGTCAACAAAGACAATTCATGTATATAAACTGCGCACTGTGATAGGAAGCTGTATGCGAACCAAACGAAGACAAGCACACACACAAAGGCAACATTTCATGATTGACATGATTGACATATATCTTTTTCAAGTCCTGCTCCTCTGCTCTCACTTTCTACATTGTCTAGGTCCCTGTTATGTGTACCGGTATGGCAAAGTGTAACTTGGGTTGCTGTAATGGGACTATCTCTTCCGTATTGAGCGCGCCGCAGTCCGTGCCTGTTCCTCTGTGCTCATTCTGCCCAGTTTTGTGTTTGCTTAATTAGTCGCTTGAGGGTTCTTGTTTTGTGGCACTAGGTCATACATGCTATATACTATATACATGCTATATACGGAGCAGTGCCTGGGAGGATAGCTCAGCGGCAACATGCTCCCCTTGGAAGCAAGACGACACCAAGCAACACAGGTCCGCGATTAGAAACCTCTCGGTATTTAAGCGCGTTATAAATACGCAACTAAGACAAACAACTACGCAACTAAAACAAACAATTCCTGTAACAGCACCTCCACGGGCTGTGTGAGCGCTTTAAAAATGCAAAAGAATAAATAAAATAAATACATAACCAGTGCATTCAATGTTTTCCCCAGATAATTGGCAGTCTTCCTGAGTCCGTTTTCTAGGTGTTCGTTTGGACACATCCCGGACATCACTCTGGGCTTTCCAGGTTGCAGTAGCCACAATGAGAGAACCCTAGAATCCAGAAGGAGCACTCATTGCTGTTTTCTTAGTGATGTTGTTCCAAGGAAAAAAAGATTTCATTTGAATAAAGGAGTCTGTCTAAATTTCCACAGCGGAGAGTGCATTCATTTCAACGAATACCAACCATCTGGTGTTGGTTTTGACTTTGATGGATGAGGTGGGCATACCAGAGCCCAGCAGCAGCCACTGCATTTGCCCGCTAAGCTATCCAGTGTGCAGGGCAGCATGTCGAGGTTTTTTCAAGGTGTTGGATGTTAGAAGGTGTGTACTCGACAGCTTTTTCTTGCATTATTTCAGGGTCTTTCGGTTTGCATGTGTGTGTGCATGCTGTAGGGAGGGAGACTTTGAGCGTGGCTGCATGTGCCAGTGTATGAGTTACAGCCAAAGGTGTGCAGTTTCTCTTCCATGTGTGTGTTGTGGGGCTGCTGTTACACCCTCGTCTTTGTTAGTTTAGGTGCTGGCTGATATTTGAGGTTACCTTTAAGGTACTTTAATGAAACATACAACAAATTAGGTTCTATCCTGTGTATCTGTGTGGTGGGTTTTTCAAGGTAACGCTATGCTTGTAGATGGCTGCTGTTTCAGGACCCTGCGTCTGTGGTTAGCTACTCAGCTGATGGCTGTTTAGGTGGCTCGGTTAGTTGCTTAATTGCATAAACTGTTATTTTAGATGCCTATATGTGTGTGTCATGTATTGTAGCTGCTGGTTATTGTGTGTGTAACCTGTAGGGGCTTCTTATTTTGGACCTGGAATTGTGCACCATGTTGTGTTGTGTAGAGTTATTTATTGCAGTCACATTTGTTTGTTTTCAATGCATTATCAGAGACTTGCCTTTAATTTAAAGTAGCTTCTGCTTGTATGTATTTGTGCTTTCAGGTTAACTGGTGTTGAATCCTCTTTGTATGCCATTGTTGTAGGGGGGATTCAGTCATGGCTTGTGTATTCTATGTAGTAGGGTGTTTCTGCTGCCGATGTTTGTTGTATGGCTCTTGTTTTTGAGGTTGGATTTTGAGAGTGACATATTGGCATTTCCCCTTTGGCCGGATGAGGTGCCACCTACACATATTCAATCGGTACTGATAATGTGTGTTAATAGGAATTGCAGGTCCACGGGCTGCACCCTGCTCCACCTTCAGACAGGAAATACGGAAAAGTCGCTTTGGCAGGGCTCCTCTAAACTCTGGTCTGGACTGCCTGAGGATTCCCAGCGGCCCTCTTCACTGTGGGCCTGGTGGAACTGGGAGGGAAAGCCGTGCTAGGTGCCGGCTGCAGAGGATTTAAAAAGTCCACTGGCAATGGGGCTGCTTCAGATAACGGACCCCTATTGCTTGGGTGTTACTGAAATATACCCCGGTGGCCTTTGATTGCAAATCGAGGTTACAATGTTATTAGTACTTTACAGCTGTGGGGGGGGGGAGGCTCGTATGCATGTGCAGGATGGGCCATTGGAGACCTCTGGGAGCACTGAATTCAAATGCGTTATTTGATATGTTTTCTTATTGTTATTCAGACTGATTCTACACACATGGTTTGTCCCAGTATCATGAGAGATCATTAACTTATTTAAAACATGACTTTTTAATACATATATGTTTACAACATGCTTTATATACACTCATGTTGGTTAATTGTATTCAACATTTTCTTGGGGGATACTCCCAATCCCCTCATACAAGGATTGGGATCACACGCTGTGCTCTTTCGTTCGGTGAAATATGAGGCTGCTTTGAAAAGATTTTCTGGGGCTACTTTTGGTTCCCAGTCCACTCCCGCTCTCATGAACAGAGCTCATATCAGGCATGTGAGTGGAAATGCAAGTCCCCCCCCTTGCATGAAATAGTAAACTTGGGATTCAGGCCCAGTCTATGCATTGAATTTTTTCAACACTTGGTACACTCCCAGTCTTACCTCCTTCATGGTCACCCCATAAATTAAAGGATTGATTAAAGGAGAGAAAAGGTAGCCCACATTTGACACAATGACATGCACATAAAGCGGAATGTCATGTGGCAATCTGTACAACAGCGTGGAAAAGAAAAATGGTACATAAAATGCTGACATGACACAAATGTGAGAGGTGCATGTGCCGAAGGCCTTAGGACGGTCTTTTTTAAATGGAAGGTTCAGAATAGTATTAATAATCCGAATATAAGACAACACAATGCAAACAATGTCAGCTGGAACTGTTAAAACACAAATGCACAATGCATACATGCTACTAAGACTGTTGTCAGCACAGGATAGTCTTGCAAGAGCCATGTTCTCACAAGCGGAATGTGCCACATATCTGCTGCAGAAAGGCTGTCTCAGGATAAAGAGCGGGAGCGGGGCAATCAGGACAATGGCTTTGAACAAAGTTGCAGCTGCCAGTTTTCCAATGAGTGAATTTGTTAAGATAGCCGAGTATCTTAAGGGGTTACACACAGCAACATAGCGATCAAATGCCATGGTTGACAGAATGGAAGATTCCAGTAGTAAACAGCAATAACTGAAGAACAACTGTGCAAGGCAAGTACTCAAATAGATTTCTCCAGCATCAAACCAGAAGATGCTGAGCGTTTTAGGAAGGATGCTGGAGGACATAGTTAGATCAGAAATGGCGAGCTGGGCGATTAGAAGGTACATGGGTTTGTGGAGGCTCTGCACTGTCTTTATGTCTATCAGAAGAATAGTGTTTCCCAGAAGAGTAAACATGTATATGGCAGACAGTGGGGCAGCAAACCAGATGTGGTACTTCTCCAACCCAGGAATGCCGACCAGGACAAGAGTTGTAGGTGTAAATCCAGTGCCATTGACAGGTGAAAGATTGATTCCTTCATTAATAGTATGTGGTCCGATTGCCATTTCCTTTCCTGCATTAAAGAGAAAAAAGATAAATATTTAAATTATTGTCAATTTTTTACATATTTTTTTTGTAATGATAATGTTTAAGTATGCATTAGAAATAATATAATGGGCCCAACATTTTTGTTGTTACTCCCATGCAGTGGAGAGTATTTACCTCCAGTAGATGAGGCAATGGAAACTACACTGGCAATAATAGTAAATCTTTCAGGCAGAATTACAGAGAAACAAAATATACCGAGTGATAGCTCTTCCAAAAATAGGTGTGATTACCGTCACACAGAAATAATGTCATTGTAGAAGCTGAGAGGCAGACCGTTTGGAAATGATAATCGATCCTGAATATCACTTCTCCTTGCTATCCAAGCACCAAACATTCCAGAAGCATGCCCAAGAGAAAGGTGGAGCTGCAGGTCCTTGCAGATGAAGTGTTGGGGCAATGCAGAAGAACAGTTGGAAGCAAGTGGAGCAATACTTCCATCCACTGCATAACCACCATATGGATCCACATAAGGGTCAAAATTGTGGCTGAGGCACAGTGCAGCGAGATGGAGAAGAATGCCAGAAGAGGTTGAAGGACCACAAGGTGCATGTCCACTGTCTCCTGTTGGGGTGGTCAGGAAAGGTCCTCAAGATCAAGAGGGGTTTCTGTTGCGCATGCCATATTTGTGACTGGGGGTGCAGCGTACTGGGGGAGATGTGGCAATTTCCTATGTATCCAGTGTAGTTTATTGAGAAAGGGATATGTTACTTTTTGTTTTAAAGTTGATAGATATTAGACTGCACGCATGTAGAAAGATAAAATGTTAAAACCACAAAATGAAATATAAATAATATAATATTTATATTTATATAAATATAAATGCTATGGAGTGCCCATAAGTAGGAAATGAGGAGTGTTTCATGCGCATGCAAAGTGGGGGCCTCTCCCTCGCACATGCTCATTCATTCATTCATACTCAATTCATGTTTCTCCAGATTCAACAAAGGTTTCCCACATATGAAGCCTAGTAGCAAATGTTATTCACAACATATTTGTACGCCCCTTTCTTGTAATGGTGTGTCAATCTGTAATACAACAGATCATGTTTAGTCGACACATGTTTCATTGGCTGTGTGGGCTGTAAACTTTGTCCCTTTCTTATCCCAACCTTCTTCAGGACGGAAGCTGAGTACTGGTTATGTCTCACTTTAGAGTACAAGTAGTAGGAGAACATCATCTATAAAATCAGTAAAAACAATAGCAGCCTATTACCACAATGTCGGGTTCTTGCCATCCTTATTTCTTCAACATTGGCACAATTAATGTGTACATATAACTTTTGAATCGTCATATAAATTGCACTCACCTCCAACTTTTATCTTGGAGGGAGTCCAAAATGGTGGCCCAAATCCTAAATGCTCAGGCATATAGATAACTTCCCAGCTGAGCTTGCGAGGAGAAACAGGAGGATGAACACAGAATATCCAGGAATCCTATCCTTTTTTGCTATACTGTAAAATCCCTACTCACTGTAATGTACATCAGAAGCACTTCTGAATTTTCGAGTCTGCAGAAGTATTAAATTGCTTCAAACGACCTAGACCCAATCACCAAGTCATCTCTCAAGTCACTGCGTCTGTGTCAGTATCTTGCCGGCACAAGTTTCCTCTTGTTCGTGGTCCAAATGTAAACAAACAGTAAATGCGAAAAAATCCGGTATGCCCAAGTGTAGGTGTGACATATCAATTCATCCCACACATTAGCTAATCTGTTGACTACTGCCTCCAGTACTCTTGATGTTCTGTTTACCTAACGCCATGTAACTTGCCCGCGGGACAACATCCCCAGCGTTAGGAGTTACACAAAAGCCTGACGTTCCTGAGTGTAAAACAATAACATGCGGCCTGCTCGGCTCTAACACATATACGGATTGGATGTGCATGTGTTCAGGCAATTCCTATAGCCTGCGTTTCATCCACAATCATGCAGAGAGCATCAGTCCCTCAATTTCTTACCGTGGAGCGTCTTCTCATGCTGAAGTCAATTTGTGTCTTGGGCGTCTTGCATTCTGCCCTTCGGACCCGGTGATATGTTGTAACACCATAGTCATAGAAATGGGACTAGGTTTTATTCTGTATTAGTCGATCCTCCTCTCCAACAAAGGAACTCATAATGTTTGATCATTTGCCAGACTCATATTTGACAGGCTCTGCAACTGGAGGGCCATATTGAGATGACATAAATGGATAAAATAATCTTTTATCTTGGAATTTCTTCAAAATTGCAACTACCCACCAGTCTCAGGTGCTGATCGACATGTAGTCCCACACTGTGTCTCAGCACCAAACAGTAAATGCCTAGCCACATGTAAGTGCCACTCAATGCGGCAACCCTCCTTAGGGAAATAATGGGTAAATAGATATCACAGACCTATCTTTCTATAATTAGTTAGGTCCAATGTTGTCCATGGGGAAATCCCCAGGTAAAGATATTTCTTCCATAGGATGATCATCCTGTCATGTTAATTAATCAAATTTATTATCAAGCGCACGTATGCCCGAAGGCATTAGTGAAGACCTGTTGACCTTCATTACCGCCTTATAAGATGAATATAACCCATATGGCAAACCTATTGCAGGGTCTTATTTACTCCTCTGGGAGTGACAGCCATGTTTCTAACTGGTTCTACTGGGGCATACCACACAACCCATTGATAAAGGGAACCCTTTGCTTACACCTGAGTCTAATGTGTCCAATCTACGAGCTGTTTATCAGGTTGTTCCATTCGACTGCAACATTCAAACCATGTCGTACTGTGTCCAGTGAAAAGATACATTGCTGTTCAATTCTATGTAGAATCATGGTCAGGTCCCCTCCACAGGCCTGTGGTTTCATGATCTGTAGTACAAACCACCTCAGATCTTTGTCTGTGTGTGCTAATTTCATGAAGTGTTCCACCAGCGGTTTATCTGCTACTTTGTTTCTGATACATGATATATGCTCAGAGATACTCTGCCGTATTTGCCTGGTGGTCTTGCCTACATAGATAAGGTTACATGGGCAAAGTATCATGTATATGACATTTCTGGTAAGGCAGTTTGAGTGTTGTTTCAATTGCCAGTTGATATGTCCATGTTTGAACTGGTGTCTAGTTTTCTTTTATGGGCACGCAGCACAATTGCCACATTTGTAGTGCCCTGTCACTGGAGGTAAACCCCACTGATTTAGGACTGTCTGATCTCTGTCAATATCCCGTGCATATGTGCCAATCTTTGTCTTAGATTCCTGTTCTGTTTGAACGCAAACATTGGTTTGCAAAACAGACTCCCTGGTTGCTTTACAAGGTGTCGGTACTTGTTAACAATACTTTTTATCTGATTGCTGATGGGGTTAAAGGTAGTCACGCAGATCAGTCTGTAATTGGTAGTTTTCTCACGGGGGATTAAACAGACATCTCTGTGTGTGTTGGCGGCTCTTTTAAGGTTGTCCTTAACCATTTTCATCGGATAGCCTCTCTCAGTTAACCTATCTTTCAGTTGATCGGCATGCAGATCAAAGTGTTGTTTTTCCGTACAGTTACGTTTGATCCTTAGAAATTGTCCATAAGGGAGGTTCTGTTTCAGGCCCGCCAGGTGGAAACTTGAGAAGTGTAGGAGAGAGTTTCTGTCTGTTGGTTCCCTATATAAAGTTGTACTCAATTTATCTCTTGATTTGCGGATGATAAGGTCTAGGAAACTCACTTGTTTCATGCTCCACTCAATGGTGAACATGATGTTAGTTTCACATGCATTCACCCATTCATGGAATTTAATCAGAGATGGAGCCGTTCCCCCTCCAGATCATGAACACATCATTGATATATCATTTCCATATTATTAGATGGTTATTGAATTTCGGCCGATCTTTAAGGTTATTGTTATGGCCTGAAATTAATTTATCTTTATAGTTCGCTATATAGAGGTTTGCCACATCTGGGGCAAATATTACCCCCATGTTCATAACCTTTTGTTGCTTAAATAGCTGTTGTTTAAAGAGAAAGAAAAGTTTTCTGTCATTGCTAAACGGGCACATTCCAAGATAAATCCTGTAGGCGGCTGGTGTGGAATCTCGCGTTGGTCAAGGCAACTAGCCAGAATTCTGAGGCACTCCATTTGTGGTATGGATGTGTATAGTGACTCTACGTTCATGGTTATCAAGATGTCATGAGGTTGGATAGTCACGTTCTGTATGGTTTTGATCATGTCAGTTGTATCTTTTACATACAATGGCACCTTCAGGACAAATGGTTTCAGAAAATGTTCTGTATACACAGAGAGTGGCTCCAAGAGAGAGTCTATCACCGACACAATCAGACTTCCTGGTGGGTTAGTTTTGTTCTTGTGCACTTTGGGTAATATATAGAAGGCTGATTTTTTTGGATGGATTTTGCAGAGGAAACGTCCCCCCTCACTACTCAGCCATTCTTCATTCTGTGGATGGGGGATGAGGCTACTGATCTCGTCTGACAACCGTGAGGTAGTGTTCTGATCCAGTTTCTTGTATGATTGTTCATCGGAAAGTAGGCGCATGTATTCTTTCTCATAGTTATATATATGTCTCCATCACAACAAGCCTTTGTCCACAGGTTTGATCGTGATGTCACGTTTGCTGCATAATTCTTTCAAGCTGTATCTTTCAGCTTGGCTCAGGTTGTCCCTGTGGTAGTTGCTTTTTTTCACGGCATTCAGTATTTGTTTGGTGACAATCTTCTCGAATGCTGAGACCAGTGACATTTTTCACTACTTCTGAGTTCTCACCAGCCCCTACCTGTTCAGATTGTTGACTGGGTAGGTATACTTCAAAGAAGTGTTTAAGACAGATATTCCTAAAGAAACGGTGTAGTTCAATTTTGCATGTGAATTGACCAGCTTTAGATACCAGTACATAGGAAATCCCTTTAGATAGACGATCAAGTTTAAGAATTTAGTGTGTAACTAGAGAGATTGTTGATGAGTATCTGGTCATCACCTACTGGTTGGAATACCATTGTCTGGTGCGCATACTCTGCGGGTGCTTGTGTTGTCTGTGCAGTAATGAACTGTGAGGCATTGTCAGAAATACGATATTTCTTTCTGGAGGAGTTTAAATCAATGGGGGATACCCTAACCATGAGGGAATGGTGGAAATGGGAGATGATAGGGTATCAGACAAGGCTGGTTATTGCCATCATGAAAATTTGATATGCTGTGCTGCCTGCAAATGTGGGAAACATAAAGATGGAGGGTGCGGTTTAACTAACTTTTGAAGTATTGAAATTTGTTTTTGGGAGCCGTGGAGCGAATTGAAGTGATTAAAGAGACTGAATGAGAGATCTGTCTTGAAGATAATGTTAAAGTTTGATTTTAAGTTGATCATTCTTTTTACATGTTTAACTTGTAACCAATAAAACATTTTAATTAAAAAAAATTATAATAAAGCAATTTGACACTCAATTACTGAAGATTGACTCTAATAATGTGTGTGATTTTTCAGCATTACTTGTCCAAATAGGTGCTCACACTAACCTAAGCAGGACATATAAGAAGAATAGCTCCCTGCTGCAAGGCACCCACTATAAGGCACGCTGCCTGTCTGTGCCTGTCCATGTCGGCCGTGCCGCCGGACCGCACACTGCCAGGAAAAGTACTAGTTTCCTGTAAGTACCCTTACTGTCCACACTAGTCGCACGCCAGATAACTTTCTAATCTCTTTGCTAATCTAACACTGCGGCATAACGGCGAGCTGCCTGCCCTACTGCCTTCCGCACTACACTCATGTGTACTACACGAGGAATCGACATATGTAAGGCTGATCTACTTTACTATTTGCACCGTTTGATTTGATTCGGCCTGATTAATGGCCACTTTAGCAAACTGTATTCACTTGAATCCTTGTTTTTCCTGTTGTATTTAGAATGACATCCTAGTAAACTGTACTTGATTGCTATCACTTGCTCATCTCTTGTCCATACTAGCTATTGCCTCAGTAAATTTCATCTAGAGCACCCTTGTTTATGCCTGGTGACCTCACACTCGTACTCAGAATGCCCTCCCAGCAACTGTACTTGACTGCTGTCATCTGCATGACCACTTGCTATCTGTCGCATACATGCTTACTGTAAATGGCACCACCTCTACCCTGTTCGCGAAATCCTGAAATTAGATGCTCACCTGCCTGTGCACACAGTCCTAACCTGCCTGCGTCCAGTACTCAAGCTTAGACATAGTATTTTTGCCTAGACGTAGCAGCTTTCTATATGCCTACTGCAATCTTTAGTAATGAATTTAGCCTCCACTCTACACCATGAAATACTTATTATCCTAACCTCACTTGCATGTTAAAATACTCCGCGCATAACCTACCTGCAGCGGTACCTGTCTAGCTACTTGTGGCAGTACACCAAATGCCTATGTGTCTTAACTGTGTTAGATACCTAACTTTGAACTGCCTTAATTGCTACTAGCTCAGATTGCTGATACACCTGTATGATATTCGCTCAGTCCATACTGTTATGTAGTTGGCCTCCACATCTGACCATGTGCCTGATCTAGACACTGTGCCTTTGCCTGATATGTGCCTGGTTTAGATATTGTGTCCCTGTCTCCGTGCCCCTACCATGCAACTCTGGCTCACCTTTGTCATGTTCCCTTTCTGTATCATGCAAAACAATGTACCGTGCAGCGGCAATAGTTACATAGCCCATAAAACGGTCTAGCTAGACCTGCTTGCCCAAGACATCACCCTATCACCTGCCCTACACCCTTTTTGCCCACTATACCAGCCTTCCCGCCAGTCTCCCACTGCGCCCGTCCATCCCACGGTATCACGCTTTCAACGGACTACCTAGCCCATAACAACAATGACAGACCCAAGCAAGACCACCTTAGCACATGGTCATCATGCCCCTCTCCTGGTCACAGCCCTATTAGAACTATTGTCCAAACAGATACACAAACCACCACTCCCGACAAAACCGAGCGTAACAACAGACTATGCACCAGATTCCTCCATAAGAATAGCAACCATCTAGCGAAACCATCCAATAAGACCAATAACCAGACCAAGTCTCCAACAACTCCCACCCATTCCCGTTAAAAGGAGCACTTTTAAACGTTAGATCCTTAGTCGCCCACTCCGCAGAGACTTCGGACATTATGCTATCCAACAACCTGGACTTCCTTGCTGTGACTGAAACATGGCTTCATGATGCTGCGGGACCCTCTCTTACCTTAGCCATCCCTGATAATTATGCCATCCTTAGAGTAGACAGACCTAACGCTCGAGGAGGTGGCGTAGCTATCATCTTTAAATCATCACTTGACATTAGACTAGCCACCTCCCCTACACTAAATTCATGTGAGCATCTCACAGTCAAACTTCAAACTTCCCCTAAGAGTACAATTACGATGCATCTAATATATAGGCCCCGGGTCCGCCTGGTTCATTTGAGGAAGATATTACATCCTTAGTAGCCGAGAATTTGAAACCCTCAGCTCAAACCATCATACTTGGGGACGTTAATCTTGGGTTTAACGACCCTCATGACACCTCAGCTACTTCCCTGGCTACTGCACTAGCCGAGTATGGCCTCTCACAACTCTGTTCCCAACCTACCCATTCGAAAGGTAGGACTCTCGACTGGGTAGCTGCTTTTAACTGCAACATTACCCTTAAGGGCCCCCTACCTCTTGTCTGGACGGATCACCATTTCCTCCCATTAGAAATCAATATCAGTAACCTAGGCACCAAAAAGGCTCTTATTGCTCGAGCTTGCCTAAACAGGAACAAGAGTAATATTACAGCTGAAGCACTAATACCCTTGGTAGTCCCCACCCTGAATGCACTACCAGCCACAGGTGACTTGAACCTGTTGGTCAACACCTACAACGAATCCATGACTAAAGCTATTGACAGCATTGCCCCATTAAAAATGCGCAAAGGGAAACCGAAAGCCCACCTTAACTCCTAGTACACCCCTGAGCTCAAACTACTTAGATAACAAAAAAGTAAACTTGAAACACTGTGGAATACAGCTCCCACATTAGAAAATAGACCTAATCTTACTAATATCACCAATCTCTATAAAAATGAGATTATATGTGCTAAAAAGGAATCTTTCAACTCTAGGATAACTCAGGCAGGCTCTAGTACGAGAGAGCTATTCAACATTTTAAAGGAACTAGAAAACCCTATTCCTCCCACAGATACCTGTACTAAGGATAAACTGTAGTGCACAGGTATCCAGAATGCCCTCGCCAACAAAATCACGGGACTCCAAACTAAAATTGAAAATAAACGACAACAACTGACCCATGGCACCACTTCCAGACCAACCTTACCCTCGCCAATAACTCAGGCTTCCCCTTCAAAATGGTAACCATACTGGAAGTACAAAAAATCATAGCCTCCTTGAAACCATCGAAATGTAAGGGGGACAGCTGCCCTGCCCAGGTCATAAAAGACGCAGCCAGGGATCTTTCCCCTTTCATCACCAAACTAATAGACCTATCATTCACTAGCAATGCAGTACAAAGCAACCTGAAAAAATCCTGGGATCTACCATTGTTAAAAAAACAAACACTTGATCCATCTACACCTACCAATTATAGACCTATCACCACCGTACCGTTCTTACTAAAAATTCTTGACAGAGTGGCATACGTACAAATTCAAGATTACCTCGAGACAAACCAATTATTGGGAATACGTCAATCTGGCTTTCGTCCTCTACATGGAACAGAAACAGCTCTTGTTGATCTCAAAAGCCAGATCGACAAATTCAAAGATAAAGCAAAGGCTGCCATTCTTCTCCTCCTAGACCTCTCTGCTGCCTTTGACTTGGTGGACCATAAAATCCTGTGCAACCACCTGTCATCGGCAGCACATTTCTCCCACTCTGCGGTCACATGGATCCAATCCTTCCTTGATAACAGGACCATGCGCCTCTTCTCACCGCTAGCAGCAGCCGACCTGATTCCCATCTCCTGTGGTGTCCCACAAGGCTCTTGTGTTTCGCCCACTTTGTATAATATATTTACAAAGCCTTTATTTGACAAGTTGGACCATCTGGGTGTCATGTACACCAACTTCGCAGATGACACCGAGATACTCCTAACTCTATCTGGTAACTATAACGCGGACGTCAGCCGGATCAATGAAGTCTTCTCCGTCATTCAGGCATGGATGGCCTGTGGGATGTTTTTACCCATGCATCCAAGCCCTACAATAATAAAACTGTGCAGTACTGTCATGGAAAACATCATGATGGCCAGAACTCCACAGAGAGTGCACAGGGAAAACATGAAGAATAGGCTGCCACCCATTTTTGTCTATGTTGTGAGCACAGGAGGGCACTGCCTAAAACCACCATTGGGCTACACACACAGTAGCCTGAAACCACTGGAAATGGCAATGCTGATTGCCAAAAAGCAACTCAGAACTGTGGAGAATTCATTTTCTTAATCCCAAAAATGGTTGCAATACCGGTACTCACCACTATCAGAAAGCAGGCGTTTTAAAACCACCAGACTTTTGTGTAAAACTGAACAGAGGAACCCAAACCAGACCAAGGAAAGACTTGCTAAGAGGTGGATACAATGTAAAACTATATTCTGAAATGACTTGAAGGAAGTAATTATTTAATGTATAGGTAAAAATTGTAAGTTTGATTTAAACTGGGAATTAAAGTGACATTTAGCTGAATTCTGCATGACAACTACCCCCGACAGGAGAAACCTGCTCAGCCACTATTCCCAGGCCTAGCTGCATCTTGCTTCCCCATCAAAAGGAGTTGACACCTCTCTGATTAGATTAGGGGAGGGGCACCGGCAGGAGGTTGCACAAAGCTTTGTCCTGGACTCAGGCAAATGTTATATTGGGGGGCCCGTAAAGTGGCTTCCTCTTGGGAGAAGTGGGAGGAGAAGTGCCTCTGGGAGCTACCCGAGCTGGAGGCGGGGGCAGACAGAAGCTTCCCCCATTTGCTTTGGAACCTAAACCACACCTATCTGGGCCAGAGCATAATTTTTAAAAAAGATGGATAATTCATAGTACGGACTTGTCAGAATTATATAAGTAATATCAATATTCTTGTGCGTTTTCTGTGCACGTTTTAAGAGGTGTTAGGAACGTGTGGTGTTTGCTGGGGAGTTGCTAGCGGAAAATAGGGTCTTACTCCAAATGTCTACATGTTAAAAATCTGACACTTCATCAATTAATGTCCATACTCGTTGCCACATGTGTGTAATTTTTGGTAAATGTCCGATATTGGTAAACCAGTCAAAAAGCGCAGAATGTTGTCATTTTTTAATGCAAGCCCCCAGGAAAATCAGAGGCGGACAAGCATGGACCATAAGGAATATGTAATGTGTACATGTAATTTCAACAAATTGTGTATCTGGGAAATATGTATTTGAATCAAATATAGATTTGTGGGAAAATTGACCAGGGGAGGATCCTCTGACCCATAAACAGACCTCATCACTCTGGCTCACATTTCCTTCCCCCAATCATGGGAGAGGGGAGAATTGGGCCAATGACAAGTAGAGAGGGGCAGGCTCAGTTATGCCACGCACACACCCACTTCCAAAACACATAAAAAGAGACTGCTGGGACAGGTAGAGACATTCAATTCCATTTTCTGCGGGACGCTCTGCCGGGAGACTCCAGACTTCACATCCATCAATCTCCAAAGACCAGAAGTTTACGTCAGAACGTAAAGCAAGGGTCTAAACCCACAAACTGAGAACTGTTCTCAGCAGGCCTCAGCATCCTTAAAATCATTTGCAAACTATTATACAGCCGGGCGAGCTGTTTCAATTCTGTGCCAAGAACTTTTGCAGGAACTGCAGACCAGACCCAGACCGCTGTGAGCAGAACCAGAGATCCGGATCGCTGTGAGCAGAACCAGAGGCCGATGTATCCAGAGAGGCTAGACCAGCAGAGCAGAGCTGACCCACACCGCGGTGAGCAGAACCGGAGATCCGGATCGCTGTGAGCAGAACCGGTGCCTGATTGACCCGCTGAGCAGACAGAACCCCCGCCGGACGTGTTGACCAGATCCGTGACGAGGCCTAGTTCAAATTTATATTGTGAGTACCTAGCAGAACTGTGCAGAACCAATCTCTTAGTTAAAAAAATCTAATTCAAGCTATTTTAACCTAAGTAGAACTGCCTCCTAGAAATCGTGTCATCTGTCATTTTTAAAGCTGCGAGCTGTCATCTGTCATCCTAACGCTGCAAACTGTCACCTGTCATTTTGAGTTTTACTTT
This sequence comes from Ambystoma mexicanum, assembly GCF_040938575.1. NCBI lineage: Eukaryota > Metazoa > Chordata > Amphibia > Caudata > Ambystomatidae > Ambystoma > Ambystoma mexicanum. The sequence continues at coordinate 1,053,234,817 of NC_090941.1, forward strand.
AAATCCGAAAATCTACCTTTATTAAATCGTCTGTATCTCCGGAACCTTTTGTCCTAGGAACGTGGTTTAACTTTCATTTTAAAGCTGTGATGCTAGGCTTTCCAACGTTTCCTACTCCCTATACTTTTTCCGCATTTGCGATTTACGCACTCGCGAAATTTACCGCGATTTGCGATTTTGGCTCTATTTCTCCACTTGTCAAAATAGCAGCTCCATTCTTTCCTTTGTTAAAATCTGTTTGCAACCTGGTAATAACTCATAGAGCATTGCTAAAGTGAGCCTGAACTAATACCAACAAGCATCTCTCACTCACCCTGAATCTCTAGAGGGAGTTAAAATCAGTTAGCACATTTTCCCATCCATTGCCATCACATTTAAAAAGCATTTTGGGCCTGTGTTTCAAACTTCTACCTGTTTCCTCTAAGCTTGCTGGGGGGGAACTGAATTCCGTATTGTATTTGATTGTATTCCTGAAGACTGTGTGTGTTACTTCCATCTCCTTGCATTGCATATAGGGGGGGGTGAATTGCCACCAGGGGAAAAGTGAACATATTATCTCTTGTGAAACCATATCAGTTTATTTTCTCTACTGCATTTATTCCACCTTGCATTTCCTTGAAACCATAAAGCATTTCAGCTACCTCATCCTCTATACTACTCCTAAGTAATCAAGTGTACCACTGTAACATTACCCATTGTGGATCCACATCATATGTCTAAGTGTACTATCAGATATTAATTTGTTATAAAAGTGTGACACATATATATTGTTTAATTTTTCAAATAAACCTTTTAATTTGCAAAACAAACCGACTTCTTGGCTCAGTGGGGCCAGGGGGATTCTAAGAGGGGGGTGTTATACAAGGGTTGTCATCCAGAGTACTGAACTGGACATAAAAATACATCAATAAGGGTTTTCCTCAGCATCCCAGACTAGGCATTGACTTAGCTGTAGTGTTGATTGAATATCGCTTACAGGCCACACATGGCCTATGCCTAACGAATGAAAAGACAGAATTGCTCCTTGTCGGCTCCCCTAACACTATCCTGAAGCTTAGCCCCAGCTACACCAGCTTCATCATTGATGGAAACACTATTCCTATCGCAAAAAGTGTAAAAACCCTTGGCTTCTATCTAGATACCAACACCAACCTCTCCAAACAAGTCAACATGACCGCCTCAGCCACTGCTTACACAGGCAAGCTGATTAGGGCTTGTAGACCCCTGCTAGCCCCCAGTAGTTAACTCACATTAGCCAGAGCACTTATTCAGTCTAAATTGGACTATTGCAATGGCCTATATGTAGGCGCAAATAAAGCCATAATCAACAAACTGCATGTCATCCAAAACAATTCTCTCCGAGCCGCTCTTAATATTCCTAGGAGAGAACATATCTCGGCCACTAGAATATTATGCAAATGGCTCTCCATCCAACAAAAAATTGATCTAAAAACTATCTGCCTAACCTACAAATCCCTTAAGCACGTCGCCCCACCATACCTAATCAACAATTTCACCTTAAAACCTGCTACTAGAATCACCAGATCCTCCAACACACTACACTTGATGGTGCCCAAATACACCCTCAAAAGAGCCGGTGGAACTAGCTTCCCGGTTCTAGCCGCCCAACTCTGGAACACTATTCCTCTGAACATCAAATCCATCCCCTCCTTTCAACCCGTCACAACCAAGGTCATCACCTGACTATTAAATAAATAATTCTGGTATCATACACTAGCACTCACTCACCACTACCTTGCATTTGCCGCTACTAATTAAAACAGCGCCTGTCGCTCTGTGATCTTGTCATTCCAAGGGCTCTACGCCGTTATCATACTGTCTGCCTGCTATCTACACTAATTGTATTTTGTAAATTGTTTAAATTCCTGCGCATTATTTCTGTAATTGTACAATTGTCCTAATATTTTGCCTGTAACCATATCCTTGAGCGCCCATATACCCCTGGATCCGGAGCACTATACAAATCAATAAACAAACAAACAAACTAGAGAATGTACCAACATAGTTTCTACTAAACGGATAAACTTTGATAAACATATCTCTGGCGCAAAGAAAGTGGTACACGCTGAGATCAATGAAGTTCTGCATCCCGCACTAGTCATTTTCATTGCCGATGAGACCACTCCATGATACATTGAAGTATCGCAATTGGCTATAGAGATACAAAGTCAACTTCGAAATTGAAAAATTAAATGAACTTGCGCATATAGCATCAAAAAAGAATAATTCTGGGATATTGATTGTACTTCGAGGCTATGCCAAGTGTGTCTTGCCTATCAATTGTGTACCTGAACCTACATGGGTTAACCATATTGCCTCTACCCTTGGCATAATTCATCCTGACGATACCCCTTTCCCACTCCCTAATACTACATAGCTGTATACGGCTTTAATATTAGATCTTATTGTGATTATTGAACATCTGAATTCATCGTATGCTGTCGGCCCTGACAGAATTTCTAATGCTGTTCTTCAACTTTCGCCAGGACTGTGGGCTCATGCGCTACTTTTGGTATTTGTGCAAATAGGCAAATGTGGTATTCTTCCATTGTCGTGACTTGAAAGCCATATACTTCCCATTCATAAGAAAGGACCCTGGAACGCACCCAACAACTACAGAATGCTGGCAATGCTTGACATTCCAGCAAAGATCTTTGCGAAAGTCCTACTTGCGGAGCTGACCATATGGATTAAGGAAAATAACATCCTAGCACCCAACCAAATGGGCTTTGTTAAAAAAGAATCCACCATCCATAATCGGCTCATGTTAGTGACATCAGTAGAGTATGAATGGATACGGAGAGATAGTGCTGTATACGGTGCATTTATTGATTCTTCTGCAGCCTTTGGCTCTAACTTGAGGTACAGACTGGAAAAAACTGGCTGATCGGAACATTCCACCTGGTTTGTTAATGATGTTGATGTTGCTAAACACAGACACATCAGTAAAGATTCATCTAGATGCTGAGGGTGGGCTGTCTTCTCCGATGTCCACACACAGAGGCATGAAACAGGGATGCACAGTTGCCTCGACACGTTTTAATCTGTACTTAGCGGATCTCCCTGATATCTTCTGTAAACTCAACACATGTCCAGTGAAAGTAGGCTCTCACTTAACCAGCTGGCTCGCCTATGCTGATGACCTTCTGCTACTCGACCATACTCCTAAGGTATTGCAGGCTCTGATAATGGCTCTTGGATGATATGCAGCCTGAAATGGCTTGTCTATAAACATTGCAAAAAGCAAAACCATGTTATTCTCTTGTAAACACCTCTGGGATAGGACTACCCAGAGTGTCCTTAATGGTCCTAACCTTGAATGTGTTCGGCCTTATAAATATCTTGGGCTATGCATGGATAATACGCTTAAATGGTTTACTAACTGTCTTGCAACAATAAACAAGTGTATAACAGCTGTTTGAGCTATTATTTCCTATATTGGCCTTCGGGGTGAGATCTCTATCTCTACAGATCTGCTATTATATCAAACAAAAATTCTTTCCAATTCTATAGTATGGCATTGAGGTTTGGAGCCATTGCTATATACCAAAACTCCATTCCCTGGAAACAATCATCTAATGTATTTTCTTCTGCATGCCCCATTCACTATCTGTTGAGTACCTATACCTTGAGTTTGATCTTAATGGAATAGATCAGGAATTCGTCCAGAGAGTAGTTATGTGTTGCAAACATTTGTGGGTCCTCCAGAATGGTACCGCAACGGTTGCTTTCTTTTCTGCATTCCTTCACTTAAACACTTGTAATGTGCTAGGGACCCTAGGTACAATGATATTGCTTCATGTCAAATGGAAGCCAAGTTGTATGAATACCTCCTTTCTAGGTAATTCCTATCTGGTTAAATCCAGGTTAAAAACTGTGTTGAAGCGGTTCAGTTGAATCTTTACACTAAAAGCCACAGCGGCCCATATTTGAATACAGAACTGCCCGTTTGACCAAGGCCGCCATATATGGATGCCTTTCCCAATAGTGCCATACTACGCCAGTATCTACTATTAAAATGTAATATAAGTGAAGCCATAGCAACCAAAGGTGCATCATACAGCATTGCTAGATCTGAACGCCAGTATCAGCTCTGTGGCACCCCTGTTCTAGAAACTCTAACTCATTTACTAATTGAATGTGAGAGCCTAGCCTCTATTAGGCAAAGCTACATCCGATCTTATAATAACTCTTTCGAATGCATTGACAAAATGTGGCTCTGGTCTATTTTTATTGACGGCAATGATCATAACTTGATCTTTTACACAGTAACATTTTATTGGAAATGCATTGACATTTTTAAACTCCTAAATAGTTTTTAGTTGAGTGTATTTAAGATATTTTAAGAATTCTTTAACAAATTATAAGCTGTCTTGATGACCTCTGTATTTTTATGGATTTCATCCATTTTAATTACTTGTTGGACAATAGGCTTTTGTTTTGTTTTAGTTATGTGTAAAATGTATTTATGTCTACATCTTGTTGCATATACAAAGTCATGTGGCTATTTGTAAATTAATAAAAACCTTAAACCTTAAAATGTTCTCTGTCAATTCACTTGTTTGTGGACATGCATTTTTTCATGACACAACAATACATTCAGACCCTCATTTGGCACCAGCATTCATAAAAGAACAGTACAGGTTACATCTTGCAACCATGACATCACTCAAGTGTGGAATCCTGTGGGACTATTCACCTGACATAAGGTACTTTGAGTAACACAATTCTCAGAAAACTAAAACCAAATGGAAAATGGAGACTCTGGCCAGACCCTAAAATAGGGTGCATATGACAAGTTGGTCTTTCCCTTAAATAGATCAGGGGCTTGCACAGATCCAACATTCTAAAGTATGCGCTGCTCACAATTTGACAACTGGATAACGGATATTGAAATGTCTCTGTACTTTGTACCCCTGTAGCCTTGTACCCGTAGCATGACCAGGTTATTAAGGAAATTTCATATGCAAGTAAAACATTGTCACCTCTCAAAGTTGACTTTAATGCAGAAAATCACCCTGGCTCTTGGTTTCAGCATTGACAAATGTATGTCCGTAGATCCTCGTGGGACATATCGTAGTTGAGACGTTCCACAAACCTCTATAACATTTGGAAACTGACCAAATATGGACTGCAAACCAACATAACCTACTCAGGAATTGTTATCCCCATTTTAGTTCAGGCATCTTGCTCAGTCATTATGGATATGGCATTGTACTACTAACCCAGCAATGTATTGAAAGTTAGTATTGACACCAAGTGTGAAAATGACATTAGAATTATTAAATTCTGGAATGGTAGCACAAGAATAATACATAGAGACAATAGAGTGCTGCTGAGCAATTAACACTCTATGATTTTGAGCAGTGTGCTTTTACTGTGACAAGTGGCAATGAAAGAATGGATTTCCATTGTGACCTATCCTTTGCACAGACAACACAAAGTATAATTTAATTTTTGAGGGCATTTGCCTCAAAGAAAAGAGAAAATAAATACCTGACAATGAATTAGCCAGCCTGAAAAAGGGTGGGGCCCGGACTCATATCTCCCTCAACCGCAATAGAAATCTATGAAGAAAAGCACCTGTGGGAAACACGTGCAAAGTCTGTGACCCAAAGTGTTCCCCTGTCATCCTCAGTCCTTCACACTCTAAATCCATTCAAGTCATTCTTCCCTCACAGGAGCGCAAAGACTCATGTACAACAAAATATGTCCCTATTTATTATTTCAATACACAAAAATATGTATTGCTTAAAAGCAAACTAATGACAGCTGGTGGACTCTATTCCACAAATAAATTGTGATGGGGTTAGTAGAAGTGTGCTGCAATATTCTCACAACAATATTACAAACAGTAATTGCAAAATGTTTGTCTATATTACCAGGGGAGTTGCTAGGTCTAGAAAAGATCCGGGGCTATGCTAATGTCCAGGCTGTCAGGACTCGGGGCTAGCTAGTCTTTTGGCTGTAGCTCCTGAGCTTCTATCCGGGGCTACAGCCAAAAGATTCGGGGCTATAGCCCCCTCAGACTCCCCCTAGCAACGCCCCTGTATATTGCACAGAAATTGGTCTGGACTTAAAGCCTAAACTCACTAGATCTGGCAACACTGATGATTCAATAAAATATATGCATTCCGTAATGTTAAACAAGATAATAAAAACACCTAAAATGAATTTTCCTAAGGGCACATTTTATGATGCTGTAATGAAATAGGCATTAACGTCTTTTTTACCAAGGAATTAGTCCCCGTTTTGTCGCAGTTTATTCTATGGTCACAAGCAAGTCAGGGATCTCCTTCCCCTAAAAAGAATGTAGAACAGAATAAAAACGCTTTTATTTCTATCATTCAGGTCCTTTTTGATAAGGCCTCCAACCCGTCTCGCACGCAACGTGAAAATATACCCCGTGCCACAATGGACTAGGAACCAGGCCGGTGTGTATTAATAAGATATTTATTAAGTACATTTTTAGGCAACTTAGAACAAGCAGATTATTTGGTGGCAACACAAAACAAAATAGCAACAGTAAATGCACAGACCCAGAGATATGTTGTAACAATGAATTCCTTTTATTTACCCACCAGCACACAATGAAAATGAAAGCAAACAAAGTAATGCTTGTCTCTGAGAAATCCTCACGCCCCAAACATCCACTAAGCTTGACTCTTTTGAATGTAAGGCATGCACCGAGAGAAGTATCGTGAAGTACCTCTTGGCCTCAAGTCTTGTTTGTGTGGAGCACCTCGTGGACTGTATCCTGTTTCCAACGACCTTCCTAAAGACTGATTTAGGCTTCTTTTACTTCATTTTTGTGCAAGCCATGCCCACTTGGGCTTGTCCCTACAAAAGCTACAGTGCGTGCGCACCGAGAGAAGTAACGTGAAGTACCTCTTGGCCTCAAGTCTTGTTTGTGTGGAGCCCCCTTGTGGACTGTTTCCTACGGTATTCTACTATACTACAAGGTTCATTCAAATGACTGCCATGGACTTTTGTTCATTGTGCTAATACAATTTTGTTTATTTTATTATGTTTAGACCTTGCTAAAGCCTAATTTAGGCTTCTTTTACTTCATTTTGGCACAAGCCACGCCAACTTGGGCACATCCCTACAAAAGCTGGAGTGCACGCGCACCAGCGCACGCACACCGACAGAAGTACTGTGAAGTACCTCTTGGCCTCAAGTCCTGTTTGGTTGGAGCTCCCTGTGGACTGTATCCTGTTTCCTACGGTATTCTACTATACTACTAGATTCATTAAAACGACAGCCATGGACTTTTGTGCATCGTGCTAATACAATTGTGTTTATTTTATTTTGTTTAGACCTTCCAAAAGCCTAATTTAGGCTTCTTTTACTTCATTTTGGTGCAAGCCACGCCCACTTGGGCTTGTCCCTACAAAACTACATTGCGCGCGCACTAGCGTGCACGCACCGAGAGAAGTACCGTGAAGTACCATTTGGCCTCTTTGCTGAGGTGGCGAGCCAGCAAATTTCTTTGCGACACTGTTACATCTCTAGTATGTCCTATTCAGCACAGACTTTGAAATCCGACATGGCATGTAAGGTAGCTCCTACGGTGTTGGAAAAAGGGAAAACGTTTCTTTTTCAACCAGCTGTAATCGGACGGCAAGTCTTCCCTGTTTAACATCTCCAGCCTGACTGAGCCGTAAGATCTCCAAACTAGCAGCTAATCCAGTAAAATCAACCGATATTCACTTGTTTTGTAGGGACCGACCTGCAAACAACACCTTCATTCCAGCAAGAAAATTGAAACCGATAAACCTGGTGGAAGACGTGTTTTACCCTGATATTGCATCCAGTCCAATTGCTAGTGTCCCTTGTGTAAAATGCATCCATAAATCGGGCCCTCCAAAACTAACTATAATTTCAAATGCACCATTGCTGATGCCAAGACAGAACACCGGGAAACACAGCTCTATCGAAAATGGCTCATTGAGCGGTAGTGTGCTCTTGAATAACATACCTTCAACAGCTGCAGCAGCAGAAACAGGAGTCAGTTTAATTTCTCAGGCCCAAGGTGATGCAGCTATAATTGATTTAGACTTCTAACCTAATGGCTCCGGCTTCTCAGCTTTGACATCACCCGATAATCTGTCAGCATCTCCTGCGCTGTATTCGGATGTCAGTAATTCCGGCTCTGATTAAATTGCTTCCTTTATTCCACTTACTCACAGCGCCCTGAATTGTCACTGGTAAGCGTAAGCACAGCATCTAATGGGTCTTCTAATGTCAAATTTCTAGAAGTTACTCTGCAAACCATGAATCTGGCTATTCAATCCTTAAGTAAATTGTTTGACTCATTGGATGCTAAACTGAGTAGTTAAGGCACTTGCATAGAAAAAATACATATTTGGCAAAATTATGTCGGCCTATTTCAATGCCTAAAAGCCGCAGCCACAAGGGTAGTCGAACAAATGGGTATCAAGTGTAGATCTGTGGCTTGTCTTTTAATGAAATATATATTTTATGATATATCAGACCCTTCACATTTGGTGAAAACCGGTGGTAGTGGGGTAAGTGAAGATCAACTCGAGCACATAATTGATTGGAATTCCAAGAAAAATGCTCATACTATCTTTACTCCAAAGCCTTCAGGAAAAATTAAAAAAAAAGCCTCAGATCAAATTGACTAAAAATCAACAGCCAAAACATAACCCATTGGCTTCTAGTGCGAAAACATTTTTTAAAGCAATCAATCTACGCAAAAAGAGCGGCGAAAGAGCCTCTCAGGCTGTTTATAAAAATATTGGCTGCAATCAAAAGCCAAATTTTATACCAATAAGACCTTGATTGATGAACAACATCTGGCTTATGCACCTCTAGATGATCTAGTCAAAGAGGCGTTGCTGTAAAATGTTGGCGTCCCTAAAATCCCTGAGGCCTGTTTGACAAAACCAGATAGAATCTTGGGGACGTCAGCTAAAGTGAATGCAAAAGAAATTATTTCTTGTGACCTTCATCTGCAGGAAATACGAAAAGCAGTTGATGCCTACATGGCAAGTTATCCTGCCATAATATCCTTAGACTCCCATTGTGATATTCATCATTTGCCTGGTATTACGCCAGTGAATTGGGTGCCGAATAATTCAGTGCAGGCATAGACAAACTCTAACAACCAAACCCATAGTCTCCCGGCAGAAACAGCAGCGCCTGTCCCCTCAGGGAAGTCTGGTGTCCTGGAAACGGTTTTGGTGCCTTTACAGTCGAATCCAGTTCAGGTTTGTAATGGTGGCCATCCTGTGCGCAGATCTATGATACCTGAATCTAAATATCCACTGTCCCGCCCTGTCGAACAATTGACCTCCTCTGAGTTGCACCCCGGAATTTTGCTTCAAATTGAATCTGCTTTAGAGAAGATTGCAGGCATTGGGAGACCTTCAATCTTACCTATAGGGAGCAAATCCGAAAACCTTCGACTGAGAAAACCCTGAAGATCGAATCCCTTAAATGTCCAGTGCCATACTCACTACTACTGGCATGTCGTCCATTACTCTCGCACTCAAATCAGGCATAATCGAAGATCACTGATGGCTATATTTTTCCGATTTACCTCAATTAGAGGACATAAGTTCCTCTGATATTGAATTAGTGGAGTTTGTGAGTAATAAAAGTGTATTAACTGTAAGACTTTGGATGTAGTCAAGGTTAATTCAGAACATAATCTGGGCCTCTAAAGAAGCCTTACATGAACTGGGTTTTGCACTCTGAGCGGAGTTAGATCCATCATTCGAATATAAGGTTGGTTCACAAGAGATGTGCATGTTAATAACATCTTCCATCCCCCAGCAGAAAGTAAAGCAGAATTCACATGACTCTAAATGTTGTCTCTGTACGGTTGTAAGTAATCAACACTAACTAGAAGTGACAGAGTGGAATGTGGATATTTTCCTTTTAAGTTGGAAGACTAGGGGCTTTAACCATATCCTTAATACTGATCAAAGACAAATCTGCACTATTCCGGCTATAAAATCTACATGAGGGAGACCCTCTGCTGGTCTGCTAACCGCTGTAAAAACTGATAGAGGTTTTTAAAGCAGACATCTGGGTTAAACTTCAAATGACTGTGTTTGCTGTGATAAATGTTTACTAGAACCCGGTGGGAATTTCAGACAACTGTTTCATAGATGACATAAATGCATTATTGGATCTAGTTGGCCAAATATGTCATACGACAAAGGGAGATCTTTTTGTTGGAACTACCTTGTTAAATCTTGAAGTTTCTTAATGTTAAATAGTTCATACCACTCTGATACCCCCCCCCATTTGACTTGGAGTAGAGGGAATAGTGTAGCAGTAATTAACTACATTTATGTGCGTGACCTTACTTTTCCGAAGGTTTCCGAATTCATTGTATCAAAATCTAATTTAAGTGATCATAATATGCTTAAAATGAAATGGTCGTGTGATTGTGTAAATGTGAACTTACCAACTGCATATTGTAAAAGCTATATGATTGTAAATCCAGGGCTAAATCTTCTCTGATGGTCAAAGAGTGACTTATGTCAATTTCATACTTATTTGGCAGAGTCTTTAGGGTCTGGCACTAGTCCTCCTAGGAACGTGAGAATTGTATATAGTGATAGAATGCAGCTTTTTAATCAAAACAAAAGGGGGCCTCAAAGAAAATGTCACCATCGACACATATTTAATCATGAGGTAAAAATAAGAAAAACTCTCTTTCAATCTCATCTAAGGGCGGCATTAGCATTTCCTTCTGTTATTAAAAATGTTCTCATTAAAAAATAAGAAATACATATAAGAACTGGTTGAAAAATCATAAAGCCCAGTTATACCAACGTGATGGAGCCAACATGCCATCTGCAATTGCTTCTAAGAATAGTTCTAAAACGTGGTCCATTATAAATCAAAATAGACATGGTCCACAAATTGCTAGTCAATTGAGTAATGTTTCTGAAGATAAGTGGAAATCTCATTTCAGTGAGCTTTATTCCCTCCCCAAGAATTCAGAAAGTTCATGTTTAAATATTCCCAAAAACGTTTTACCTTCATTTGATAAGGACGATATTTTATTTTATATCAATAAAGCAAGCAACTCCAAAGCTGTTGGCCCTGATGGTCTGCCAAATGATACTCTAAAACAGCACCCAAGATGTTTTCAGCTACACATTTAACACAATTTTTACCCACGTCCTGGACTCTTTCCATAACACTACCAGTCTATAAAAAAGGTGATCGCCCGAGTCCCTCTAGCTACAGACCAATTTCTTTGCTAAACGTGTCAGGCAAAATTTACTGCCGTCTATTGTTAGGAGATTTATATTAATGGTCAGCAAAATATCATCTTATAGATCCATTCCAGGCAGGGTTTGTATCCGGCCTACGTACCATCCCAAATATATTCAGTCTTAATTTGATTAAATCACACTTTGTAGCCCAGAAGCAATCATTTATAGACTTTAGGGCAACTTTTGACTCCATAGACTGAACCTTGCTATTTAACAAATTAAAAGCCCACAACTGTCCTTCATCTGTGCTTGTATTTATTATGCATTTTCATCAGGAAACATCTATGCAAGTTAGATTAACACTAGATGGAAAATTCTCTGCTCTGATTCCCACTCAAAGAGGTCTTAAACAGGTGTGTACTCTTGCCGCCTTCCTGTTTAATTTCTTTACATTGATTATCGGAGCAAGTCTGGAAGATACAATCGGAGATCCTCCTAACATGAGTACGCACAAAATAAGGTACCTATTGTATGCAGATGATCTGGTGTTGTTATCACAAACACCAGTAGGGCTACAAAATATGCTTCTTAACTTGCTAGTTTTGCACATGATAAAAGTCTTGTGATAAACACTGATACAACCCAGATTGTGGTCTTTAATAATAACATTAACCACAAACAAACCTGTTATAAGTGGATCTTACAGGGTTGTGAATTAAAAATAGTTCCTCAGTATAAATATCTAGGGGTGTCATTTACTAATTCTTGTAAGGGTGCCACCTATGAACTTGAATTGAAGAGCAAATTGCAAGGTTTGATATCTCAAGCTAAATTACTTGTATAAAAATATGGTAAATTCTAATTTAAAGATATAATGATATTTTATAAGCAGAAAATCATCCCTACCTTACTTTATGGAGCTGAAGCTATGTTACCAAGAAAGTGTAAGTTCTGGAACGTATTAGAACACACTTTTTGGAGACACGTTTTAAAGCTACCATCTTGTACCCCGTTATCATTGATACTTTTCGAATTGGGATCCCTATCAATGTATTCTCAAGTTCTGTGGAAACAGTGTGCATTTCTGAGAAAATGTTTTTTGAATTTAGAAACACCTAATGTTTTGGGTATTGTAGCTTATCATCTCTTAAAATCAGAAAATGCATTATCAGTCAACTGGCATAAATTTGTACTCAATGCCTTAGCTGATGATTCTGTATCTGTTGAGATGATGATCCTCAATCCGGGGCGTGCTAAAATCAATACTTTCTAATGGTTGAGTGCCCTATGTTAAGAACAACACGACTGAGGCTCTTAAAGAAATACCTTCTTTTAAATGGCTCGATGATATATGGAAATTGATCTTTTCAAGCCCTAGACTGGGTGTTAAGGTAGCAATAGTGCATTTTCTTGAAACAATATTACCTGACCATGTAGACGAAACATTACTTTATTTAGATCTGCTATTGTTCTGATTAAGGTTTTTTGCTTGTATTGGGAGTTGGGTGTTGAATATATGCTCTGTTGTTTGAAGTGATTGTATATGGAGTTGTATTATGTGAATTTTATCTAGCCAGTATGAAATGAAATGAAATGTACTTATTTTTTTTTACTGTAAACATTTCAAATGTAATGTTGATTTTATATTTGAAAAGTTGATTTTATCAACTAACCAAATAATAAAAAAAATAAAACAAAACAATGTAAGGAAGTGGCATGGAGTAGGAATGCAAGGGGGAAATCGTTTTTTGTGTGGTGCTCACAACAGCAATATGGGAGATAGAAAGAAAAGGGGAACATTAGTTTGGGAAAGCACAATGGTAAAATGGGTTTTAAAATTGTTTATCACAACTGCTCTGGAAAAGAATAGAAAGGAAGGGAAATTGTTTTTCTTACACCTAAAAGGACAGTCAAGGCTTGAGCATTATGGTCATAACAGAATGGGAAAATCAGATTTTGGAAAGATTTGATCAGCGAGGCTACGGGCCTCATTACAAGGGCTATTAGCACCTTGGTCCATGCCGGTAAAATACCGGCACCGCCTTGGTGGAAATGGGAATTACCGCTCTATTCCAAGGTTGGTGGGGCGGTAGGTAATTCCCCCTTTCCCCATTGCCCTTCCCCATTCCCATTTTGCCCCATAGGGCATAGGGAAGGTGCTAATTACGGCACCGCAAATTGTGGTGCTTTATTAGCTCCCGGGTCCCTTTGCGGGTTGGTTTTTAACGCCTGCAAAAAGCAAGCGTTAAATTCTCCAACCCGCAAAGGGACATCGTAGTAAGGCGGTAAGGGTTTACCGGTACCGGTAACATACCGGTACCGGTAAACCCTTACCGCGTCCGTGTAATGAGGCCCTATGTGACAGTAAGAAAGGTAAGGGGAACACTAGTTTTGCTGCGCCTGACAATAACACACAGGGCTTTAGGATTATGGTCAGAACAGGATGGGAAAATCGATGTTGGGATGTTTAGCACAAGGGAAATGGGAATAAAAATGCAAATGGAAATTCGTTTTTCAATGAAGACACAGGGGCCATTTCCTTTTTCAGAGCAAAATGGGAACACAGAGACACATTTAATTTCCAGAGCAAAATGGGAACACAGGGACACATTTCGTTTTTACCTTGCAAAATGGGATTGATTCTTTTGGCCAATCTTTATGACTATACAGGCTCACAAGACGCTGGGAAAATATTGTTGGTTTCCAATGCCACAAATACAAATGTGGGGAATGAATTGATTTACTTTTTTTTTAAAATATGCTAAGGATCTACACAGGCAAACAGGGTATTTTTCAATGGGGGAATAACTAAAATAATGCTGAAATAATACAGGGCATACACAATCTATGGCTTTGGGTATTTCTACTTACAGGAGAGGTCTGGACTGGACATCAGGGAGCATCAGAGCACCATTGCTGGGACAGCCAATGGGATCAGTCAAGGACTTCCTCTTTCCTCTAAGGGTTCCTAAGTCAGCTGCTAACTCTCTTGGCTCCACTACAAGCTAGGACTCTCACTGCTGGGATGTTCACGCCAGATTTCTGCAGTTGGTCACCTCATGGGATTAGTGTGAAGAGTCCTGCTCTGAGGCAACCTGACTTAGTTTTAGGGCAGATGATATCAATAATGCGTCATGATTCTCACGAAAGGGATTGCCTAATGCTCACTACCCAACTCCCCATCTGTGTGCTGATAGGGCAAGGTAATGTGGCAGTGCTTTGGGACATTAGGGGAGGAGAGATCTTCATCATTTCCCTTCGACAGATGGGCTTGGTCATGTTTTAAATCTCACTACCTTGCAAGTACCCTTAACTTCCAAAACTTTACATTTATGAATACATGTTTGACACCTATAATTTTCTGCGAGTCAAATTACCCTAATCAGAATTCTGTGTGTCATTCCTCTTCAGAGCTACCATTTTTCTTTGTTTACTCCGGAGCCATATCATTGAAAAATATGCCCTTTGACAGGCGTCCTATTGATGATTACCATCATGCTTTTACACATTTTCACCACTCTGCAAATCATGAGAAAGCCCAAATCACCTTTTCATTTATAACTTTGGTTATGTTTATCCCATCAAAATCGTTTTTAGATGGTGAGAAGGGGATTAACTTTCACCTTTAATGAAAGCTTCGAATGACTATTTTGCAATGTACACTGTCCAATTTACACAATACAATGCATTTCTCCCTTTTACACAATGGGCAGCCAAACCACTCCTTCGCTCAGAACTACCACTTTTTTCAAGTGTCACTTCTGCTCGGTTCCAGTAGATGACACATGCAGAATGATCTGTGTTATCATTAGCTCAGCCCTTCAAGAGCTAATAACCCCTAATGAACGTTTGTATGGGTTTGTGTGACCCAGAGTTCATAAAGGCTGGAGAACAGACCTGTTTGTATCTCGCCCCTTGTGAATTTGATCTCAAAGAATTTTATTTCTTGTATTTATAAGGGAAGGCACTGATGTTTAAAGTTACAGGCCAGGGCTATGTGTCCAGGAGAACCAAGTGAAAGAATGCAGTTTCACATCTTGGAACAATAAATGGCAAGCAGCACCAGACCTTACAAATGTGTCCTGCAAAGTTGTCCCATGCATACAGCTGTAAAATAAGACCATCATAATCACACTTTTAGTGGCTATATTGGATATTTTGTACATTTTGCTTTGCAGATTGTCACTTTGGAGGAAAAACGAAACTTCATTTTATTTAGTTCACACATGAAAGAAACTCCATTTTACTGCAGGGGCTTGAACCCAGTACAGCCTCCCATCATAGAGTCTGTGCACTGTTGTTTAATATGTGATGAGCCCGTGATAGACAGAAACCAAGTTCACATTTTGAAAGTCTTGCAAACATTTTGCTGAACATATTATTATTATTTTAAAGGGAAAAACATTACAGGCATGTGTGTATTTCACAGTAAAAAGTATTTGTTTTACTGCGACGGCTTGAAACACAATTTTGGCATTTTCATTTATGATTCTGGCCACTGCTGCTTCTGGGAATGTACTTTCCGCTCTCCAAGAGTTTGTCAAACATTGCCATGTGTCTTTCCTTTATGCAAGGCAGTTGGCATCTTTAAGTTTCTTGACGTTTTGAGGCCATATTTCACTAATTTTTGCTTTGATTTCATTGGACATCATCTCTGTACAGGCCTATGAATGTGTCCTCATAACTGACTCTGGCCTCTTTATTTCTCGTATCCAGGGACTATTTCACCCCACAAGTCATTTTACTGCATATTTTTCCCTACAGTACCTTAACCAGTGATGTTTTGACAGATTTCTGCTGCAGAATTCAGGGTTGTGTGCTTAGAAAAAGGCACAATGTTGGTGGGTGTTGGTTGTGGGAAAGGGTTGAAGTATGTGTGAGGGACAGATAGCTGATTGTTTCAACTAGCTTTGTTCTCAGCCAAAAAAAGGTAAAAAAAACAGTGGCAAAAAACAGTGAAACATTGTGCATTAAAAACACATGGAACATAGAAATTCAAGATGAGCAAATGCTGTCATTAGCAAAAGGATATTTGAATGTTTTCTTTCTATATATTCATTCATGGTCACACACTATAGACACATAGACATATGCTTGTTCATTTTCTGTTCCTATATGGGAAGATTTAAAATACATTGAAATGCTAAATTAGGCTGATGAGCCTCAATTCACTTGGGAGGGTTCTGCGATAAATTAGAAGTCACTTCAACTCCCAAAGTTTCTACCTTATTTAATTCCCAAAGCTTCTGCCTAGCAGTATTCTGAAAGCTTCTGCCTCGAATAATTCCCTGAGCTTCTGCCTTGCAAGATTTCTAAAAGTTTCTGATTCTCAATATTCACAAAGCTTCTGCCTCACATCGTTCCAAAAGCTTCTGCCTTGCGTCATTATCAAAGCTTCTGCCTCCCATCATTACCAAATCTTTTCCTTGCATCATTCCCAAAGCTTCTGTCTGGCGTCATTCTGAAAGCTTCTGACTTGCATCATTCCCTAAGCTTCTGCTTTCCATCATTCCCAAAGCTTCTGTCTAGCATCATTTTGAAAGCTTCTAACTTGCATCATTCCCAAAGCTAATGTCTGGCATCATTCCGAAAGCTTCTGACTTGCATCATTCCCCAGGCTTCTGCTTTCCAACATTCCCAAAGCTTCTGCCTTGCATCATTCCCAAAGCTTCTGCCTCACATCATTCCTGAAGCTTCTGCTTTCCATCATTCCAAAAGCTTCTGTTTTACATCCTTCTGAAAGCTTCTGCCTCGCTTCATTACCAAATCTTTTCCTTGCATCATTCTCAAAGCTTCTGACTTGCATCATTCCCTAAGCTTCTGCTTTCCATCGTTCCCTAAACTTCTGTCTTCCATCATTCTGAAAGCTTCTGACTTGCATCATTCCCAAAGCTAATGTCTGGCATCATTCTGAAAGCTTCTGCCTCACAGCATTCCTGAAGCTTCTGCCTCGCATCATTCCCAAAGTTTCTGCCTCACATTATTCCAGAAGCTTCTGCTTTGCCAAATTTCAAAAGCTTCTGCCGTGCCAAATTCCTGAAGCTTCTGCATCTCATCATTCCCAATGCTTCTTTCTCACATCATTATGGATTCTTCTGCCTCGCATCAATCCTGATGCTTCTGCCTTGCATCATTCCCACAGATTCTTCCTTGTATCTGTCCAGGAACTCTCTCCCAGGCGCTTGGCCCTTCCTGCCTATTGATCACTCTGCATAAAGAGATCACTGCTAAAAGCAGACTGCTGGAGAATACTTATGGCTGCGGCCCTGTGGTCTCAGAAGATGTTGCCATCTAGCTGTGTAAACGTCCTTGTTATGGATAGTTTGCATTACATTATTGGCAGAAATAAACAGTACACCCCAAGGAAAGTTGAATAATTTGCTCACAGACGTGGTTGTACCAGAGATGTGTTTTACCATTGTTGTCTTTTCACAGGCATACAGGCGCCAGGAAATAGAGTCCCTAGGAGGTGGTGACGGACAATACAAACAAAGACACAGGGCCTGGAGGGTGCTGGTTATCCTGCCAACAAAGTTACCTAAATAAGGTGGGTTTAAAGTTGTTTATGTTAAATGTTAAAAAGCCATCTATCCTATATGCTTTAAATAAAATGCTTGGTCTTCAGCACAGTTCAACACCATTCGTCTATAACACTGCGGCAAAGCAGAGGAGGCCAGATTCTCAAACCTTTTCTAACCCACCTTAACCGCCCCACCTGCTTCGTGCATTTGTACAAACAGGGCGTTTCTTTTAACATTTTCATTGTATGCTCAAACAGGATGCACCTTGAAATGTGCACAGAGGAAACACTTTGCCCTGTGCCTGTTGGGAACAGGTGTAGGTGGATGCACAAAGCAGGACCGGGAGTTTTTTGACCCATTGATGCATTTTGAACCACTGCTGTTAGACTTGCATTTCAAGCCTCAAAACAGGGAAACAAAAGCTTTTATTTTTTGTCAAACTTTCGCACTGATAGATCAAGCCCTTTAAGAGCACATCACTGTAAATTAGCTTTCCAGCAGACACAATGGCGCTTGGAGCCTGTAATACATCAGTGTTGGCAGGGCTGGCAGCACATCTTTTGCACTTGTAGAGAGGCAGATGTACACGTAATGTATAGAGCCCACCCCCTCTCCTCCTTCATATTGGAAGAACAGCAATAGAACAATGTGCAAGACACCTGGTATCCCAATACCACATCGAAGGTACGAGACACATTATGCACTGAGACAACTTACCAAATATACCCCCAAACTGAGGCGGTAGGCAGACACCGCTGGATATAGAAGAACTATAAGTAAAGTCTGACAGGTGAGAAATGATGTCATGAAGAAGAGAAGATACGCAAGTGCACTAAACCTGATGTATGGACATCTAAAGAATGAAGATGTGACTAAAGTGATGTGGTAAACATATATGCGAATATGAAGAAAACCATATACACTTAGGAGATAAGTAACATGAGATGCAGAAACGCAATAGATAAGACAATGTAGAAGCAGCTACAGTAGGAAATACAACACAAGTAAATCAGCCATGTTGAGAAAATGGACGTCAGCCTTGTATAACAGTTAGCAAGAAGCCTCGAGGATGAAGACCAAGGCTGCATAGCTGGCAGGTGCTGGAATACATATTTGTGCAAGAACAAAGGATATTTGATTGGCTCAAAATCAAGGATGCTGCAGCAAGAAGCAACTGCAAGGCACAAAAGGATTCAAAGAGGATAAGCCATATGTGTAAGACACATTTTTCTTAGATTAATTAAATGAGTGGATAATTGTGAGTGCCAAGTGCCAGAGGCCGAGGAGAGTAATAGCACCCAATATAATTGAATCAAATAGAACTAAATCAAAGGACAGTATGGACAAAATGATGGTCTCCTCGCATGTGGTACAATACAAGTACTGAAGCCAAGGCCTATTCAGAAAGCTCCAGATGAAGACAGCAATGCACCTTCACTCCCTTTAAGGTTCTGAGGAAGAGAACAGCCAGCAAGGTCAACTACAGAGAAGAAGCCTTGTCTTAGGAGCTAACTGATGAGAGATTTTAGGCTAATTAGCTAAGGATGGTAGTTGTCTGATGTTTCTCGCCTGCATCTGGATTTCACTGCTTATATGCTGCTAACGAGCCGAATATCCAAGGTTGTCGGAGAGTGCTAACCAATTATGAGAGCCTATGCAATGGCAGATTATACAATGTTGCAAAAGCCTATCCACTGCTGTTTTTATGCTAGTATCAGTATTTTACGTAGTTAGAGGGTGGTCAAGGCTTGTCTACCAAATAGGGGGCAGCCAATAATGATACGTAACATGACATCATAGCTGATGTACATCGAGGTATAAAGCCTTTTGTGTAATTGAAATACTTTGAGTGTGTGAGCTACAATCTGGTTGTTCACCAGATTTCCCTACTTTATTGAACTGATAATAAAGTAGTAATTTGACATACTCTTTGAGTATGTGCAGTTATTTTGGCCTCAGTTTATTTATTTGGTAATCCCATTCAACACTTGGAATGCTCCAGGTGCTACAGCACACTGAACACAGCCACAAAGAAATGCAAAAGTCATTTTTGTGAATAAGGTGATTCTCCAGCATGGGATCTGGCATGGATTCACATGCTCATGAATATTCCCCGTTGTCAAGCTGGGAATCCTCTGTAAATTAAAAAATCAGTTTTACTTCTGAACTGTCTTTCTCCTAACAACCAATCACTGGGCTCTGGGTCATACTGCCCCCAGCCAATGACTTCCCTCTACCTAAGCCCCTCCTCTGGCAGCCATCTTCAGATTTTTACCACACATTCAAGTGGTGGGAGTCCTCGTGATTAGCTCTCGGGCTTATTACTGTGTTTTGCAACTTTTCTAAGAGTTCCACTCTATTTTTTCGGTCAAACGAGCCTCAAGCTCCATTGATCTACCATCCGGTTAACGGGGACCCGTTCCCTGATTTCTTCATTGCCCCTCAAGGGTGTTTTTCGTCGAGTTTACTTCTTGAAGGATTCCAGAAGCTTCTTCAGGGCCTACACCACAGGTGGACATGGCGGAGGAGAAGAAGGACTTGACGCCCCTGTTCAAGGTCTGCCCAGGCGGCACCTTGCGGTACATCTTTTCAGATGATGGGCACCCCCTGTGCCTCTACTGCCTACATTCGGAAGGCACACACGTGGAGGACGACTGCTTGTTTTCTCAAGATGTGGTGCCCCGCATGATGAGCGATTGGCGCAGGCGGCTCAATGAGCGGCTGCAGGCCAATGTCCCTGCTTCGGGTGAATCCCGGCAGCACGCCTCCCTTTGCCGCAATTAGAAAGCTGAGCTGTCTTCTAAGACCTTTGAGGGCGTCCCTTCCAAAGGGCCCCAACAGAAGGCTTAGCACCGCGAGTCCACTGCCCCCGGGAGCACCGTTGTGACGGGCTCCCCAGCAGCCAGGGCGAGTGCTGCATCACCAGCACCTTCGACCAGGAGTCAACACTCAGGATCGTCGAAGAAGAGGAAGTTGGACCATCCGGGCAAGCTCTTGGAAAAGACCCAGACAGCCCACACGGAGGAGGCCAAGGGGGAGCGGGTCTCTGACCCTCCCCCTAAGATGAAGGCCTCAGGCTCGTCCAAGGCCGTGACGGCGCAAATCCACCTGTCAAACGCCCACCCTTCCATCGAGATGGTGGCAGCGTCCTCGCAAAGGCTGCGGAGGCGGATCCGCAGGTTATGGCCCCGAAGGTTAGAGTATCCCTGCCTGTCAGGAGGGAGTCCTCTTTCAAACCCATAGAGAAGACACCTGAGAAGGTGATGCCTACCATTTTGCCGAAACCGTCTCACCTGGATGCAGAGAAGGTGGTGGGGGGCACTGTAGCCCTGCATGGCATGGATATCTCCTCAGAGAAGGAACTCAACATTCTCCAGACCATCCAGGAGGAACGGTGTGTCGAGGTCAGACCCCACGGGGGGATCCCGATGAGGGTGTCGACGAAGGTGATGATGAGACCGACGAGGAGCAGCAGGACGTAGGCTTGGGGAAGCCTTTACCACGAACGCAGTCACCTCCTCCATCTCCATCATCGCAACAGCCACTTCCACAACCACAGCCTCCAGCGGACATCTCAACGGACATTCTCATGGCACTACACACCTTGTGCTCGGAGATCCGGACAAGAATGCCCCTTGCACCGGCAGAACCCCCCTGGGGCACCAAGACTATCCAGGGAACCTCCAGCCAGGAAGAGGAGTGAGCACCCTCCCCCTCCTTGCCACCCTTCGCCTCTCTCTCCCCCTCCGAGGGAAGATACGGATCCAGACATGGCGACAATGGGCATGGGCACGGACGACGATGGCACATTGGACCTCCCATCTCTGCTGCCCAGAGCATCGCCTCCCGATGAGATATGCTTGTTCCATGCCATGATGGCAAGAGCCTCGGAACTGTTCCAGCTGATCCCTGAGGAGAAGAAGAAAGAGAGTTTCCTGTACCAACGGTGCGAGGCTAAGAGCAAAACTGTGCTCTCGGTCCCGCTGTTGGACGACATTTGGGAGGCGGGGCTGGCCCTCATGAAGACTTCTTCCTCGGCCCTGGCAAAGAGGGACCGGTACAAGAAGAAATACAGGGTGCTGGATTCTGTGCCCAAGTGTTTAAGGTCCCAACCATCTGCGGACTCTGTGGTATCGGTGTCAGCCAAGAAGAAGTCTTCCAGCTCTTCTGCTTCGACTAGCTCCTCTCCTCCGGACCGTGAGGGGAAGAAGTTGTACGCCATGGGACAGCGAGTCATCAACTCAGCAGCGACGACCATCAAGGCTGCCAACGCCCTCACCATCATGGCTCGTTACAACAGGGAGCTTTGGGTTAAGATCACTCCCCTACTGGATTTTCTTCCCAACAATAAGAGGGCAGATTCATTGGAGATCCTCCAAGAAGGCGAGGTGGTGTCGGACCATGCCATCATTTGGCTACAGACATCGTGGACACAGGGTTCTGCCAAATGGGCAACGGAGTTTGCCTTTGTCGTCAAGGTGGTTGAGGGCCACCAGTATGTCCAGTCAGGGGTGTTGGACATGCCCTTCGATGGGGACAATTTGTTTGGCAAGACGGTGGACGAATCCCTTCAGGCCATCAAGGGGAACACTGAGGCAGCTCGTGCCTTGGGAACGCTTCAAAAGCGACGGCCATCCTTTTGGACTTCCTGCGGCAAGTCCCAAGGTTCTTCCAAAGGATTCGGTGGAGGTACATCATCTTACCGTCAACCCCCCCACTTGTTGACCCAGGAGGCCTACAGAAGCCACGCCAAGTCTGGAGGAGGTTGCCGTTGTCACCAAGGCCCTCAAGGCGGCGCTTCAGTGACAAAGCAGGATTGAAACGGCCGTAATGTCGGTGTTAGGCAGAATCACATGCAGTACCCTTGGGGAACACTACATGCAATTAAGAATACAAGTGTCAGTACAATTTCACCTTTGGTACAAGCCTGTACTACACAGTAAAGTGGTAGCAGTGGCTGAGCAGCCAGACTTATCTCAAGAGTAAAGTGAGCAGTAGAGCAAGTTACACAAAGGACCAACAAAAACAGTGATTCAAACAAACATTTCCTCAAGGTTTCTTGGTAAAAGATTATACATTTATTTACACAGTCATTTGGTAAACATTACAAGAGCAGCTCAATATCATACACATATACTAATATACTACAAATACTCAACCAATAAGTTACTGAACAAGTTCAGTTCCCCTGAAAAAGGAGCAAAATGGCACTTCAGTTACTTTAAAAAGGGGTAAAAAGACAAGGTTATAAGAAATGAAGCACACATACTTTCATATGCAGGGCAAAGGGTTTTGGTTAACTACAACCAGCAATTCAGTTCATTGGCCTGGGCCAAAGTCAATGGTTCAGAGTCTTTGTATGGAACTGCACTGTTCTGGTAGTAAACGGTTAAGTCTTTGCCACGGATCTTAGAAGAATTTGGTCAGACGAAAAGTTAGACGATGGTTTAGGGAAGGACAAGCCTTCGAAGTCAGGAAAGTTTCACAAACTTTCACCGTTGCCGAAAAGATTTCGGAACCGCGTTTGCACAGTACCTTTAAAGTGAAGAAGATCTGTAGCTGAGGCAGTTGTTCCTGGCAGTTCGAGCAGATCTCGCTATTCCTGAGCTTCAGTCGTGGGGACAAGAAGGAGGACGTCCAGAGGTTCCTGCACTGCCCAGGGAAGAGGCCACAAGCTTTGCCAAACGTCGGTTTAAAGTGTGACTGCCTTAAAGATGACAAACTGGTATCTTTCCCATTGGCTATCTGGGTTTCCACACCACTCTGCAGAAAATTCGACCAGGAGGGGACTGTGTCCAGAAGGCTTGCGAGTTGTTTGCTCCTACCAAACTCTAGGGAAGAAGTTAACCTTGAAGGGCTTCTCTGTCATTGGAGTTTCAGGCAATTCAGACCTGCAGCAGGGCTACACAGGACATCCAGGAGTTGCAGCAGTCATCTTCCTGCTGCTCGTCTTTGGTTCTTTCGTTCCAGTGGTCGACTCTGCTTTCCAAGTGCTTTTAAACAGTTTTCCCCCATTCATTCCAGCCTGGCTGTCACGCACACAGCAGGGTGGCTGTCCTTGCCGGACAGCCAGCCGGCCAATCATGCCAGAGTGCATTCAGGCCTCCTAGGAGACTAAGCACAGAAAGTTTCGGGCACCTCCCTCACATCCCGTCCACCCCAGACACTCAGGCACCAGAGGAGGGCTTCAGCACTGAAACCCGCCAAAGGCCAATGAACAAAGGGACCAAACCTGGTTTGGCGCGCAGAGACAAACACAAAAAGGACCTTTCCAAAAAGAAATGCAAAAAAAGATGACCGGAGTCTGTTTTTACAGATATGTCTGGGTCGCAATATGAAAAAAACATGGCTGACCCGATTTTTAGCTACCTGTATTTGCGGTAGGGAAAAATCATGGTAGTTTGTTTAAAACCACTGCCACCAGCCATTTCAAGTGGGAAAGGATAACATTTGACTGTTACATGAGTGTTTAGACTCAGGGGAAGCTAGGCAACCCCTGCAGTACTCTATAGTAAGATATTGTGTGTTGGGACTGTACATTTAAAAATACTAGTAAAGTCAATTTAACTTTACATGCTCTGGGAGACAGTAGTCAATCCCAGGGAAGATATTTAAACCTTGGCGAGTCTGAAATACACCCCTGTGCCACTGCACTGAAGGTGCACACAGAAAAAAGGCTCACACTCTTCCCAGGTAAAAAATCAAATCCTAGAAATCCAGAAAAGTTTTTGGGGTCTCAAAAGGTAAGGGAAATTAGCACATTCTTGAGAATTCTCCCTAACAGTCAGGCCCCCACCCGTACACCCCGGTGGGAGGCCGGCTGGCGAACTTCGTCAGCGTATGGAAGACCATCTCCACCGACCGTTGAGCTGGACACTCTCGCCCATGGACACACCCTGGAGTTCCAACGGAAGTGTCCGCGTATACCACCAGTGACCAGGCGTATACCACCAGTGACCAGGCAGGAAAACCACATCCCTCAGCTTCTACTGGAGGTGCGGGCCATGCTAAGAAAGGGTACGATAGAGCTTGTCCCAAGGAGCCTCTGGGGCACCGAAGTGTACTCTTGTTACTTCCTCGTCAAGAAGAAGACCAGCAGTTAGAGACCTATCCTAGAACTTTGATGGCTGAACAAGTATATCAGGTCTCAAAAGTTTCGGAAGGAGACCCTTCAGCACGTACTGGCACAGCTGGAAGAGGGGGATTTCCTATCGTCGCTGGACCTGGAAGATGCCTATTTTCAAATCCCCATACACAAGGGACCCTGCAAGTTCCTGCGCTTCGTGGTACAAGGGCAACATTGCCAGTTCAAGACCCTTCCCTTCGGATTGAAGTCGGCATCAAGGGTCTTTACCAAGTGCCTGGTACCGGTGGTGGTGCAGCTGTGTCTACGAAGGATCCACGTGTACCCTTACCTGGACGACTGGCTCATCTGGGTGAGATCAAAGGACATAGCTATTGATAGCACGGCAAAGACAGTCCAGCTCCTGATGGATCGGGGTTTCTCGATAAACTCTGCAAGTCCTGCTTCACTCCATCGCAGGACAAACTGTTTCTGGGATCCCGGCTCAACACAGTGTTGTGCCTGGCATCTCCGTTGGAGGAGAGGGTAGCTGCCACCCTGGGCAAGGTACAACGGCTGTTGTCCCTGAAGATCGCAAGGGTGAGGTCCATCAAGTCCCTGCTCAGCATGATGTTGTCATGCATTTATCTCATTCGGCTTTGCAGGCTACGATACGTCCACTGCAAGAGTTCTTCAATGCCCGTTGGATTCAAGTGTCGGGAAGCGTCGAGGACAAGATCGCGCTCAACGAGAGTTTCTGCCGAGCAATTTGGTGGTGGGGAGTACACGCACATCTGTCTGCAGGTGCGGATTTCCTGATCCCACCCCATCAGGAGACAGTCACAATGGATGCCTCCCTGGAAGGATAGGAAGTGCACACCAGAAGTCTTCACGCAAGAGGCCTGTGGCTACCGGAGGAGAAGACGTTACACATCAACGTGTTGGAGCTGCGGGCAGTGTTTTGGGCCCTTAAGTCCTCCCTTCCGTCCCTCAAGGGCACGGTGGTACAGGTCTTCATGGACAACAGCACCACAATGTTCTACATCAGGAAACACGGGGGCACCCCTTCCCCGGCGCTCTCCAAAGAGGTGCAGGATCTATGGCACTGGGCCATTGCCCAGAGAATGTTCCTCATCCCGTTTCATCTGGCAGGAGTTAAAAACATCATTGTCTACTCTCTCAGCAGGGAGCTGCACTCTTGCCATGAATGGGAGCTTCAGCAGGACCAAGTGGATCTCCTTTTCCAATGATGCGGCAGTCCCCAGATCAATCTGTTTGTGACGGCAACAAAATCCAAGTACCAGAGGTTCGGCAGCAGGTTTCCCCAGCCGGGGAACATGGGGGACTCATTCTCATTCCCCTGGGATGGCCTGTTTCTGTATGCATTCCCTCCAATGCCGTTGCTTCTTCGATTATTCAATCAACTCAGTCGGTCCCAGTGCAGGATGATCCTCATCTCTCCGGCGTGGCCGAGACAGATATTGTACCCGGACCATCTGGACATGTCAGCGTCCACTCCAGTCATGCTTCCGGCGGTCACATATATTCTCGCCAGGGAAAGAGGTGTGATTATGCACCACGACCCAGGATCGGTGAACTTGAAGGCCTGGCTCCTGCAGCACTAGAGTTTGGGGTCTATGATCTCCTGGCGGATTGCAAGGAAGTGCTTGCAAAGGCCAGAGCTTCGTCTACTCTCAAATGCTACGGACACAAGTGGAAGAGATTCACTGTTTGGTGCCGTACTCAGAAGATAGATCCACTATGAGTCACTGCTCCGCAGGTGCTTCCGTATTTGTTGTCATTGGCGCAGGACTGGCCCATGCTTCCATCAACATTCATCTGACGGCTATCTCCCGTTACACCAGATCTCCTGGACGATCATCCTTATGGTTGCATCGATTGGTCAAGGAGTTTGTCAAAGGTCTATTTCGTTTATCCCACCAGTGAAGGCTGCGGCCCCGGATGGGATCTCAATGTGGTGCTGACTAGGCTCATGGGGCCCCCATTGGAACCTATGCATTCGGCTCAGCTGAAGTTTCTGCCATGGAAGGCAGCATTCTTTGTGCCCATCACCTCCGCACGATGAGTGGGAGAAATTTGGCTCTGTCCTGTAAGCCACCTTACTTGACTTTTCATGACACAAGGGTGGTGCTGCAGACGCACCCCTCTTTCATGCCCAAAGTGCCATCATACTTTCTTCTAAATGAACCCCTGGTGTTACCTGTGTTTTTCCAACGCCTTTGTCGCTGGCTGAAAGGACTTTGCACTTGCTGGATGTGGCTAGAGCGCTGAAGTTCTATGTGGACAGCACAAAGGGTTTCCAGAAGACGTTGCAACTCTTTGTGAACTTTGAACCTGTGAACCACGGGAAGGCCCTCTCCAAGGCTACCATTTCCAGGTGGCTCTCTGGCTGCATCACCCATTGTAACCGGTTGGCAAACCGACCGTTGCCTAGCCGTCTGAGAGCCCATTCCACCAGAGCGATCGCTGCAACTGCAGCGTTCCTGTCTGGTGTGCCTATGCTGGACATCTGCAGGGCTGCTATGTGGAGGTCGACACACACCTTTACAAGATTCTACTGCATCGACAAGGATTCCAGGGAGGAGCCCAGAGTGGGCCAAGCAATGCTGCACAACCTGTTCGCTTGAAGGTGAGCCTGGTGAGGAGGTATGATATGCTTAATGTTGAGATGCTTAATGTTGAGCCTTGCCACTTCCCATGGTTGTGCATGTGTGTACTGCTGTATATTGTTTATTCATGAGTATGCGAATCCATGCCAGACCCTATGCTGGAGAAGGAACAAGTTACTTACCTGTAACTGTTGTTCTCCAGCATGGGTCTGGCATGGATTCACATGCAAACCCTCCCGCCTACCCCTCTGCGGCTCTTCTTTTGCTCCCATTGCTATTTTACATGCTACCAAATCTAAAGATGGCTGCCAGAGGAGGGGCTTAGGTAGAGGGCAGTTATTGGCTGGGAGCAGTATGACCCAGAGACCAGTGATTGGTTGTTAGTAGAAAGACAGTTCAGAAGTGAAAATTAAACTGATTTTTTCTTTACCAAGGATTCCCAGCCTGACGACGGGGAATATTCATGAGCATGTGAATCCATGACAGACCCATGCTGGAGAACAACAGTTACAGGTAAGTAACTTGTTCCTTATTGCATTTCTTCATGTGGCACAAGGGAAAAGGCACATCTTCAGTGCCACTTTTTTTAGAATGTGGCCCAATGTGCCCTGTGCATCATAGGTTTGCTTCTGCTTATTTATATGCTCCATCATCCCCTCTCCCAGCACAAGCTCATTTGAATCACTCAACCGCCAGTTCCCTTTATAGCACAAGGAATCCATCATCTTCCATCTCATCTACAGACCACGTCAGAGGAGTGACTCTCTCATCTCCAACTTACTCTCCTCTGCCAAAATAGCACATTCTAATAATGTCTTGCTCGGAGATTTTAACGTCCCTGAGCCACAGGCTGACATCCACACTTGAAACATGCTTTTCATACTTGTTGAATGCACCATAAGCAAGTTGTGCTCTCCCCTACGCACAACAAAACCCTAGACTTATTCTTCACATAATACCCCCACATTACCTTTGCAGACCCTATCCCAATTGACTGGTCTGACCACACCGCCTTCCCATTATCATTCACCTACTCCACTATGGCCCATAATGGTCAAGCTAAAGACACCCTCATACAATGCTGCTCATTCAAACGTTCCGGGAAAATTAGCTATAAGCAAACTTCGCAGACTTCCCCATCATGGGGAATGCCTCAGGGAAATCTAGAATAGTTCAACAACTCTGCTATGAATTTGGTGGACACTCATGCCTGCCCGAAAAACAGCTAGGCTAAGAGCAAACCATCCACCCCTTCGAACACCTCCGAGCTAGCCTCCAACAAACGCTTAATCAGAGACGTAGACAAGCAGTGGCACAAAAACCATAACTCGGGAGAACTCAGCAACCTCAAAAATCTATGAGCAAACGGTAGATTTCAGATTACTGAAGAAAAAGCTGCTTACTGCTCCACCACCATTGTGGAAGCCTCTAACAGCAAGTAGTAAAGCATTGTACAAAACCCTCACCTAAGCCCAAGGTACCAGATACTGAAGAAAAATGTGATGGAATCAACACATTTCTATTGAAAAAATAGACACAATTTAAGACACCATTGAATCAGCCTCTCACAGCATTAGTGCTCCCTGGCAGGCTCAATGCCCCTTTGGACTGAATTCTCTCCTCTCCCACCCTCCATTTCCTAAAATCATCATTGCATCCCTCACAGAACCCCCTCAAGACTGGTTTCATATGACCTCTTGTGTAGCCCCAGATCCAGACAACCTTGCCAACTACCAGCCCATTATGAACCTCCTGTTTATTTGCTAAATCTTGGAGTAAGTAGTTGCTAGACAACAACTCACCAGAACCAAACAACGACACCTCCTAAATGGTTATCAGTCAGGGTTCCACCCCAAGTGTAGTATCATGACAGCCAGCTTCCAGGTGGTGGATGATGCCCTCCAAATCATGAATAAGGGTGACTCATGCCTCTTCGTCCTCCTTGACCTCTTGGCTGCACTCAGCACCATCAACCACTGCATCCTTCTCTCCCTCCTTTCTTACAAGGTGAGTTTCTGTGGCACTGACCTGCATTGGTTTACCTCCTACCTCTCAGGCAGACACCAGGCCATCCAGATGAACTTGTTGCATTCTAATTGACTGCAGGTCTGTTGCAGTGGCTTCCAAGGCTCCATACTCTCACCAATCCTTTTGAACCTTTACATGGAGCCTCTGGGCACTCTCCTAAAAGATCCCAATATAGCCATCTACCAATACGCTGATGATACTCAGTTGTACATGAGAGCAAATAGCGTGCAGGACATTTTTTGTCTCCCTGATTATCTAGCCATCATCCAGCCCTGTATACCTACCTCAAACTAAACCCATCCAAAACTGAATTTATTTTCATTGTTCCGACCGCTAAAAAGCAAACCTGTTCAACAACGGCTCAATGACTTGCTCCTAGAAGGATTTGATCATACCTTCTTGACTCATCAAAATCCTTAGGCTTCTCCATTGGAAGCAGCCTGTCCTTCCAGAAACACAAGCCAAGAAGGCTCAAACAGCCTGGCTCCAAATCTCCACCCTTTGAAAAATCTAATTGTTCATCCCGCCGCCGGACTTCTGGACCATATTGTAGGCCATTGTGGTCTTGCTCATTGATGGGGGAAATGCTCTCCCGACAGGGTCCCAGCTTCTCACTAAGCTCCCCTAAAAGCAGAAACAAAGGGGTGATGGCATGAAGGTATAGAATTATTCTTAAGCTCTGGCATTGCTCTGGGCAACCTTCCAGACAATCGTTTTTCACCTGCCAAGCCATTACAGATGGGAAAGACCATATGCAAATCAGGATTGGTCCCACCCAAAAAAGGGGAAGTCCAGTCCAAACAGCTAGGTCACATCACTTCTGCACGAGACCACAAACATCCTCAGACATGTTTGAGTCCTGTTGGGCCTCATCAATGATGAGTAGATTTGATTTCTAGGCCCAGCAGGCACAGGACCCACATCTGGGCATACCCGTCTACACGCGGGGTGACAAAGCAAAAACAATGAGGTGATGGCTGGAAGGTTTAGAATTAATCTTAACCTCTGGCATTGCTCTGGCGACCTTCCAGACCATCGTTTTTTACCTGGCAAGCCATTGTCTAGGGAGGATAGCTCAGGGGTAATGTGCTCGTATTGAAAGCAAGACAATGCAGAGCAACAAAAGTTCGAAACCCGGGTCCTTGCTTAGAAACCTCCAATCCAGCCCAAACTGCTAGGTCACATCCCTTCTGCATGAGACCACCAGCATTCCCAGACATGTTTCAGCCATTTTGGGCCTCATCAGTGAGGAGTAGCTTGGGTCTAAAAGCAGTCCAACACGCTTAAGCACGTCTTATTACGGGAAAATGGAAATTTGACCGAATCACCCCCATTCTACACAAAATACATTAGCTTCCTCTCCATGTCAGGATACTGTACAATACTGCATGTATCATCTCCAAAGCAGTCATGAGTTACACACCAGTGTACCTGGCGGCTAAGCTCCACATATCTGGTGGCAGACGCTCCTTGAGCAGCAAATCAAACAACTGTCTTGAATCACAACTCGTCCGCAAAGATAGGACCTGCAAACAATCCTTCTCTTGTCATACACCCACCCTCTCGAACTCTATGCCGGTGTCGACTCAGAATTCCCCCACAATTTTCCAATTTCACAAATCTCTCAAAACATGGCTCTTTCAACAGCATCTGACCAAGGAATTATTCCAATAGGCATATATACCAACGCACAGCACATGCTGGATACCCACACTCTGTACAGCGCTCTGCTGCTCTCGGGCTAGGTCCATGCTTTAAACAATAAAATGGAGAAAGAAAAATGTATACCTCATTAACAAAGCCTAAAACTGGAACCTAGCTGGAGCTGCCTTCCTCAGCATTTTGCTGCTTAAGTGCACCTAAGGTTTTACTGAAGGGCTTCTCAGAGATGCTCCACGCATCTCCAAGTTATCAGCTAACTAGCCCTATGGCAAATGTTTGTGTGTAAGGCCTGTTTGTCTTGGATTTAGTAGTAGCAGCAGTTAATAAGCTGGTATCAGTAACAGACAAACACATGACACTTACTAGCAGCACCACATTGATGGTACCAGCAGGACCAAACTCAGGAGCCAACCTCTGACCTCAGCACGACAGCATGCTACTAACTGCATCATCTGGGACTATTTATACTGAGGGAATTAGACCTCTCTGCATGGGCACTGACCAGCGGCCTAATCCTCAGAGACGTGCAGAAATGTAGATACTAATTGGGAGCGAATGAGTGTGCCTCCAGGGGAGCACGTTTCTCGTTGCATATAATGTTTACCGTTTGCATAAATACTCTTTGCATTTCAGAATATATACAACTCTTTTAATGAGCCAAGACAAGCAAATAATATCTCTGCCATTTAAAATGAAGATCTAGAGGCCAATTATTGCTACCTCTTGTTATTTGAATTAAGTGGCCCAGTGCAGCATTCCAAGCATCAAACTGTAGTTGTTAATTAGGTCAGGTTATTCCACGCGCCAATCATGGACCTTCTGTTTTATGTTTCAAAATACGTTCTTAACGATGCTTTGTGTATCTCTGACCAGGCCCTAACCAGAAGCAAAGTACCAAACTGGATAACAGATCACATACAAGATGAACATAATGAGAATCTGTAGTCGGTGGCCGGCAATGGTCCATGCAGGCCCCCTTAAACGTAAGGAGAGGGTGCAGAGTTTGGCAAACGATGTCTTGGCTTAACATTTACATTTCACTAAATAAAAAGAATAGCATGTTCAGTAATCACAAAAACCTTATTGTCAGGCAATCTGGGTCATTTTCAAAATAGAACATATTTTAAAATATTGTCTTGATAAAAAAAAATATGATTTGTTTTAATCATCAGCTCCCAACACTTATTAGGGTAATAGTGTGCAGAGGTGTTAAAAGGAAATAAAAAAATAGGTCAGCTGTATAGTTTAGGCATATGTGAACACCTGCAAGTGATTTGTATGGTATTGGCCAATTTGACCACATTCTTTTGACCGTATGGCCCATTTGACTCTATTTAGGCTATATGAAATGATTGTACAACCAAATTCGTTCAAATGGGCCATACAGTTCCATTAAAGTGACCAAGGGGAACAGGGGTTGAGGGGGTGTCCCACTCCCTTTGCTCACTATAATGGGAACGGGGTTGCGAGGGTGTCTCCTGCTTCCAGGACAATGGAAGAATGGGAAGTTAAAAAAAAAAAACATTTTTTTTTAAATGAGTAAGGGACCCTGCAGCGTCAGTTCCAACCCGCATTGCAGGGTCGGAACTCACGCCGCAGGGTCAGATGTAAAGTGGACGGTGAAAGGTATGTGGTGGGAGGGAGGTGGGGATGTATCGGGGAGGTGGGGGGAGGGAAGTGGGGATGTGTTGGGGGGGGGCAGGGAGGGGAGATGTTTTGGTATGATTTTGCCCGTGACAAAATTGGATTTGTGGCGAAATTTACAATGGTCAAATCCACTGCAAACAATTATGTTTATTATATTTCACCCAACACGGAAGACAATGGACTAACACCAGAGCCATTAACCTGACATGTCCCAATACAAGGGTCATGCAAAGTCAGGCAATTCACCAGAATCACAGACACACCTGACAGTCCTTTCCCTTCCCCACAGGGATAAAGGGTGGAGCATAAGAGCACAGGACAAGCAAGGCAAACCGCACGATGTGAGAGCTAACTCAGCATGGAAGTTCAAAAGGAGAAAGACTGCACAGACGAGAGGCTGACAAGGAGAGATTCGACCTTGCCCTTTCCGACCAAGGCACGTGAAATCTCTGCAGAAGGAATAATAAGTCTGCAAACAATAGCAGGCGTGTGTTGCACCAGATGTCAATGGTACACGAGACCGACCTCCACTAATTAACAGGCCGAGGAGAGATGCATGTCTCTGTCGTACCAAGCTTGACTACAGGGAGAAGGAAATCCAAGAAGTTCATCACAGGCAGTGAGTCGAAAGGGGTGTTGATAAGAAACCAAACTGTGTTGAACCAAAAACAGCCAACGGCTCATTTGAACTTTTGAAAAGCAAAAAGATACTGTTGATGAAAGAGTTGGAAAACCAGCAACAGTGGAGTCCGGCACCACATGGGTGCTCACGCAGGAAACAATGGATGATTACCCAATGGTTGAAACTACTCTAACCAGAAAGCCTTGGGAAAAGGCGAGAAGAGCAAAGTGGTCATACAGGTGTCTTCTATATTCATGTCTACTGTCGAAAGTCTTTTGACCGACATATGATTGAGAAACTGAGGGAAATGTATCCCACTTGGTGAAATAAGCATATGAACAGTGTATTACGAGGGTTCGCAAGAGTGAACCCAATCAAGGGAAATTCACACTGCATTGTTTGAAAAGACATTAAGATTTGTGAAAGCAAGTAGTATTGCAAGACAAAGGGACGTGAAGTATCCCACTTGTTATTTGGAGGTCGCGTCTGGCAAAGGGAGATTCAGGAGTGGAAAGTCACCACCCAAAGTTCACTGAGAAAGGAACTGTTTGGTTAATGTGTTGAATATAACTTGTGAGGGGTCTTCAGCCAGAAGGGGGAGACGCAAGGGTGAAGCCATTACCCAAAGTATTCGTGGAACAGAACTTTGTGTTTGTTTGTTGAAAACATCAGGCCTCGAAGGCAAGAGACTTTTATTGAAAAGAGACTTAACCATCAACGAACCTGATTGCTGATACGGAACTGTTGGCCCGTGCTGGGAAGGCTCAAACATGTGCTGTGCTCCAAAGTCCCACCTTGACCTGTACTAAAAATGTGGGGAAGGGAGACCTCAAGGCAATCACATCCTGACTTATTATTTGTGAACACCTTTTTCTTTATTTGAAAACCCTATCCCACACTCTTTCTGTAATTAGTTGTAAGAAATTGGCTACAGGGTTTTCTTAGTATAGGCCTTTTACTTTGACAAGATGCCAAAAGGACTGCCTTATTTTTCAATTGATGGTCAAAGCTTGCTCCGATCTTAGATTTAGGTTTAGGTTAGGTGTTTTACCACCCTATATTTAAAAGTTTAATAAACAACCTTGAACTGTAATCACTTGTGTCTGTCTTTTCTGTTGCCACCATGAGTTCCTGACAACTTTAACTAAAGCTTTTTCAGTGATATATATTACACGGTCTGTGGTAGCGGCCTTGTAGTTATGGTTACGTTGCTCAACTCATAGAAAAAGCACATTTTGGGTTGCTTATAAGTTTGCTCCTCCAGACGAATCCTCACCAAACTATGCAACAAAAAGTACACAGCCCCCTCGGAATGATTCTGCAAAGTTTGGTGCGGTTTTGTTCAGGGGGTCTAAGTTATAGGGGCATCGCAAAATGTGTGGAAATCCTGAAAGAAGCAATGGAATTTCTTTTTACATGCACCTACAGCCCAAAGGGTGGATTTTCACCAAATTTGCACCAGGAGCGGCAGGTTGATCCCAAAAGCCTGCCTTTGTAAATTTGGTGTAAATCTGTCCAGTACTTTTTTTTTTTTAAACGGGCAAAAATTTAGATACAAAAAATTGTGTGATATCTGGGTCCGGTTCACGACTCACTTCCCTATTCACTCCACAGACACCCCCCTGGACCAATCAGGGAGCATTGTGATGTCCGCGGACATCATACGCGCCCGCTGATTGGATGGTGAAAAGCATGAAGTACGTCATATTTTTCGGAATCGTCACCAAGTTGGATCCTCAGACAGCCGGCAGTGTCCACGGATATTGCGGTGGGGAAAATGTCTGGAAAACACATTTGGGGTTATTTGGTGGTTGAAAGAGGGGCTGGAAAGGGTCGGGGTAGAATAAAGATGATATGGAGCTGTTGATGTGGACAAAATAAGGGTGCGCAGGTGCTGCGATAGTCCACTGAGACAGCAGTAGTCCACAGACAGCGCTGTAAATGAACAGTTTTAAAAACACATTTTTGGTTATTTGATGGCTGAACGAGTGCATGAAAGGGTTGGGGAGTGGAATAAAGATGATGTGGAGCTGGGTGAAAAAAAAGGTTGGCAGATGCCGCTGAGACCACGGTCAATATTGATGCCTGCAAACATCATTTCAATTGCAGGTTGTTCAGAGCGAGTTGTGTTATGTGAAGGTATATTCTACGTACTTGTTACATTATTTCATTATATTGTGGTGGTTGTGGCCAGTTGGCGCATTCTTTGGGGCATGGCCTGTGGCCATGTCCCCAAAATTCTGCCCAATTGCAAAACATAGGGCCTCATTGCAGTTCTGGAGGTAACCCTGCCGGTGCTACTGGCGGGTTACCACCAGACCCTTGAATTATACCGGCCCCTGACTTCCCGATAACACTGGGAGATTACAACTCCAGTGGCCCGGAAAGTCAGATGCCAGTAACATTAAGTCCCCATTCCTCTTTGGAGGAGGGGACACATAAGCACCAGCACCACTGCTAACGGTGCAGGTGCTTCCGTGACCTGTCTGCCTATCGCGTCCGCTGCGCCCGGCAGGGTCAGACCTGTTGGACACAGCAACCATGGCAGGCAGACTCAGAGTTTGACAATCCGGAAACAAGGGTGCCGGTGAGCTTACCAGCACCCTTGTTCCCTAACCAGCAAACTCCTAATGAGGCCAGTAATATGTGTATAATAATTATAGCTAATGTAGAGGAGAGTATACAGTATTTGTAAAATGGTGGAATGATATAATTAAAGTGTATATGGTATTTATGATTGTAGTACAATTGAGGACAGTGCACCTTGATGTCTCCTCCGCCTTTCACACGGTCAACAATTGTATCCTCATTAAACAGTTACATGATACCATTAGCATCATGGACCGGGCACTGGACTGAATGGTTTGTTTTCCTTACTAAACACCCCTTCCAGCTGCAACTGGGTTGTTTGTACTCCACCTCCTCACTGTGTACCTGCAGAGTACCCCAGGGTTTTATCCTATGATTGTAAGTCTTCAATATGTATTTCATCCCTCTGGCTCACCTGATGTCTCACTGGCAACACGTAGTATAATAATATGTGTATAGTAATTATAGGCACTGTAGGGGGAGTATACAGTATGTGTAATATGGTGCACTTATCTAATTAATGTGCATATGGTATGTATGAATGAAGTACAATTGAGGATAGTGCTCCTTGATGTCTCCTCTGTCTTTCACAAAGTGAATCATTGTATCCTCAAGAAACTGTGATATGATACCCTAGCATCATGGACCAGGCTCTGGACTGGCTGATTTGTTTCCCTCACTAACTGCCCTTCCCACCTGCAACTGGGCCGTGTGTACTCTACCACCTCACTGTTTACCTGCAGAGTACCATAGGGTTCTATCCTATAATTGTGGCTCTTCAATATCAATATTGTCCCTCTGGCTCACCGGATGTCCTTCTTATTTTCTCATTTCCAGTGTTATGTCAATGACACACAGCTTTCCTTAAACTTCCCTCAACTAATTACTTCTCGTTTTTTATCCCTGATTGTTTGACCAGTATCGAGACATTGTGTTTGGCTAAGAAACTCTGTCTCTATGCCAGTATACCGTAGAGCTTTCTTATTGTGACTGTTGTGCCCTGTTTTTCTCCTAGCCTCTGGCCACCCTCTTTGGACCCTCTACACTCACCATCCTGTGAGGCCAAAAACCTTGGGGTCATCTTTAAGTTCTCTCTCTCCTTTAGTCAGTACATTTTGAAGCTTTTAAAGAAAGCCTACTTCCAGTTTCACCTTCTTATGGGCATTCTATTGTTCCTCACCATCCTGCAGAAGTTGAATGTCCCTATAGCTGTGGTCCTCTGTAGGCTGGACTTCTGCAACAGCATCCTACTTAACCTCACCTCTTTGTTGTCTACACCTTCAACTAATCTAAAATAGGGCTGCAAGAGTTATCTTTGGCCTCAAGCCAAGGGATCGTATCGCTGCAGCCCTAAAATGCATACATTGGCACCTGGTGGTTGCAAGAATGAAATTCAAGATCCTCTGTATCATTGACAAAGCTTTCTGGGCCTCGAAATACAACATCACCAACTTTGTCTCCTTAAACACTGCCCTGCTAGAGCCCTTTGCTCCTGTAACCCTATTCTCTGCTTGTCAAACACTTTTTGAAACAGCGAGCAGGAGGCATGCCTCTCTGTTTGGCCCGGGGCCTTTGTTATGAATATTCTCCCTGCTCCTCTTATATTTCAGCTGGACTTCCTTCATTTTTGGAAACTTTTAAAAACTGCTTTCTTTTTCCTGTTTTATTTAATCCCTTCCCTGCTAATTTATACCACTGCCATTGCGACTGGTGGACTGGTCCCTCAGGAACCTCACTGGCTACAGGTCCAATATTAAGATGACACCAGTACACCCCCCTCCAGTACTGCCCTTGCAGCTCTACCACATGGCAACTGTGTACCCTACCCTCGGGACTCCTCCGGTCCCGCAGTTAGCCAGTGGCCTCCAACCTTGCCATCTGTTGGCACTTTCTTTCTGGGCTCCTATCAGCACTTTCCAATCCCTACACCCCTTTGCGATAATGCACTACTCTTCCTGAACAATACATATGTGCATTTATAGCAGCATTGTGTATAATATTATATGGATAAGCAAGGAAAATGCAGATATAAAGGATTTCTTGAACATTCTGAAATGGCAGTTGGTGTGCGGAAATGTAATCTGGTAATAGGGTTATATGTCACGCTTTCTGAACTGATTGGTGGATAGATTTGTGACTGTTTGAAAGCAGGTAATGGGGGATTGTTACAAACTTAACAGTAAAAAGGGCTGTCTTGAGCGATAGTGTGCACATATAATTTTGGTTTTCTAATGCTGCACGGCCTGGAAAGGGGACTCCCGAGACCTCTGATGGTTGTTAAGGTCCATGGATTATGGCCTTATTGTATGCTAGCAAAAAGTATTTGGTACAGAAAATTGTTTCTGTGCTTTTTCTTTTTCTCAAGTA
Organism: Ambystoma mexicanum; assembly: GCF_040938575.1. Classification (NCBI taxonomy): domain Eukaryota; kingdom Metazoa; phylum Chordata; class Amphibia; order Caudata; family Ambystomatidae; genus Ambystoma; species Ambystoma mexicanum. Next base: position 1,053,273,171 of record NC_090941.1, read on the forward strand.
TAAAATTGTCCAATATTCCCATTAGCATAGTAGAAAATGCTAATGGGAATGTTGGAGAATCTTATTAAGTCTAACTACTTTACTGAAAAATGTAAAGTATATGGAGTCTATAACCTTACTTTTTTTACTTCTATTTTTTAACTGTGAAAGGTGGTTCCTAAAGGAGCCTTTTTTGGTGTTTTGGGATTTTTCTTTTTTGAAGGAGAGGCCAGGAATTAAGGTGGGGAGGGAAATAAGGAAGGGCCACCAACCACAGATATGGAGGGGCAGGTGAACATGGGAAGATGTTGCCCATGTGTTAAATCTAAGGTAGGGTGCAGTGTTTCTCATACTCCTTCTTGATTACAGCCTTGAACACACTTTGAAACTGCTCCTCCCTGCTGAGTGGTGTGTTGCAGTACATACAGAGTACTGTTGCCTTGGAAAGATATGGATCAACAGCCTCTTTTATAGGTTGCAATGTAGCTGGAGGGATGTTGTGCCTCCCAGGAGTACCCTGTGTGGTGGCAGTATTGGTTGAGGAAGATGAGGTAGAGAAATACAGTATACTACTTCCTAAGAAAGGAATAGCCTTTCTCAGAGTATCCCAGTGGTTGGATTTGATGTGGCGGTGCATGGAGGTGATCCCGTAGGAGTACTGTCCAGGATGTCCATGACTGAATATAATTGACCTTGGTAGCCTTAGCCTGTGGTACACCCCCAATGGTGGTAAATAACCACCACACCCATGTTTCTCTCTGGTGCTGGAGGTAGTCCAAAGACCAACACACAGACTAGTGGTACCATTAAAATGAAATTGCCCAGGAACTTTAAAAATGCCAGCCACAGCATTCAGAAAGTCAGTATGGGAGAGAACTGCAGAAGGGAAGATGGGCACATTCATGTGACAGCTCACGAATGTGAGTTACAGACACCAGTGTGGCAGGAGAAAGGAAAAAGCACAGCAGTCTTACCCGGAGGACCATGAGAGCACCGAGAAGTTCAGCAGAGATCCTGGAGGTAAGGTCGAGTCAGGAAGCAGTGTCCTCCGGTCCAGGCCACAGAAGGAAGCCTGCTAGTAACTGCAGAGCTGCAAGAAGCGCTGAAAAAGATGCCTGTATCGCCTGGGAATCCAATCCAGGGAGAAAGCTTCAACCCAGAGGCACACCATCAGTTGGGGACACGACAAGCCACCAGCGCCATTGGGGACCCTTGGGCGTACCGACAAACAAGCAAGCAAGTGAATGATATTTTGGACAATACTCAAAGACGATTTAAACATAGGCAAGACCTAATGTTAAATCAAAGGATGAAAGGAAGAACATTTGAATACTGACAATAAAAAGTGCAACAGCGAGATCTCCATAAATACTTATGCGTGAGATGTCAATGTGGGGAGAGCTGAAGCAAGTGTTACCCTAAGCAAACACATTGGACAGAGCAAAATGCTGAATGGATATATTGAAAGTAAAAGTAAAACCAATAGTCCTGGTAAGGAGAAGACACCAGGCAGCTGACATTTGGGGGACAGATACCTGGCAGGGGAGTATATAAGGGGATCTATAAAACCTCCAGAAAAAGGATTCCTGGCAGGGGAGTATACCAGGCAATCTATTAAAGGTGTGAAAAGACTGTAATATTGTGGCAGGATTCATGGCAGGGGAGTATACCAGGGGACCTAAGAAGGCCAAAAAGAGAAGTCCTGGCAATCAAATACACCAGACATTTGAAACTGTATAAAGAACTTTAACATTTGGGAAGACTACCTGACAGGGAAGTACACCAGGGAATCTGAAGAGCCCCATATGAGGATTAGTAAAGAGAAGCTGTACAGAAACGACTTTAACAGTGGTACAAAATACCTGGCAAAGAAGTTGACCAGGAAACCTGGAAAGTACACCAGTCAAATCTTTAAGTTTACCGAACAAGTGCAATATAAAGATATTGTTGTTCAAGAGAAAAGTTTTTGTAATGAAGGCATTGATGGATGTTTTGGAATATATAGTGTGAACATGAACTTTCTGAATCCACTGATAAACCATTAAGGAATTGCTGGATAAAGAGTCACTCTTGGGATACAAATAACATGTTTAAAAGAGAAGTTTTTGCCATACTGCCTAAAAATCACCAAAACTGTTGTTTGAAAGACACACTTTTGCCATCCTGCCTAAAGATTAATGGGAAGGGAACTTTCCACTGGTTTCAAGGATTTCTCCATTGAAAATACTTTTGGATTTGTTCTTATGCATTGCTTATGAACACGTTTTCAATAAACATAAGGCATTGACATTTCTTTGGACCTTTGAGGATCATGTTAAGAAGGTTTTGGACACCAAGATAGGTTCTAAGTTACTAAATACTTGACACAGACTGATTCTTAGTGTTATTTTCTGAGGTAGGGACCTCCTTCCTTAGGATAGCATTTTTCCAACCCATTTTTCTTTAAATAAAATGTCTGACAATGAGAATACTACAACTTTGTTTCTGCCTCTCATTTCTGACCCCTCACAGTATTGAGATGAGGAACTGTTTTCTTTAACTTTGTTTTGTGAACATAAAGCATATGACTGAGATGCGTTCATGATCGAGTCATGGTAGCACTGGGTTTTGTTTGGATTGGATGATGTTTTCACATGATCTGAAGGAACGCTTCCCCATTCAGTGATCCTTTCAGCACGGTTCTTGAAGTCAGGATTTGTATGATGTTTTGAAAAGAAGTAGTGTTCATGGAGATATATCAGCAACATTTCTCTTTTAAAATGGAGTGGCTAACGAAAAGAGTTTACAATATAAAAAATGTACATTGTTTATGTGTTAAGTACATGTAAGACTATTTTTTGCGTCTGTACATCGAAATCGAGAAGTGTTTTATGAAAATGTATTTTCTGCAAATAAAGTGTGTCACTGAGGTGCATTCATGGCAGATCCTTGGTTAGATTGTGGTTTGCTTTGATTGGATGAGGTTTTCACATGACGTGAAGGGACGCGTCTCAAATCAGTGTTATATTTCACACAGTTCTTGAAGTTGGCATTTCTACAAATTTTGATTTTGGGATTGTTTAGTGTTTGATTTGTTTTAAGGGGGGGAATGTGAGAGGTATAAAGATGGTAGATGAATGGTGTCAGTTTTGCAAAAGGTATTTGATTTGTGATGTACTGGAATAAGTGCGAGGAAGAATGAGTAAAAGGGGAAACAAATACAACGTTTGAGTCTCAAATAAGTCTATAACTTGGTGTGGTTCTTGAAGTAGATCTTTGTACAGAGTAAAAGTTTCAAATATCAAATCAGTCTATACCTTTGCACACTTCTAGAAGTTGTTGTTTGTACACAGCTTCATATTGGGATTGGTTAACGATTGATTTGGTGGAAGGGAGAATGCAAGCGGCATAAACAAGGTAGGTGAGTGGTGTTAGTTTTGGGAGAGGTGCAGTATGCAGGGAGATCATACTATTTCACATGACTTCCCGATTCGTACAGTATTGGGATGATTTAGAGCAGAAATGAGTAAGAAGGATTTATGAATATTTTTTGGCAGATTTGTGAGAAAAAGTAAAGGATAATTTTACATGTTGTGGTTAGTATGCCTATTAAATAAAAATAACATCTTGTGATTGTAAAAAATATAGGATTCCCAATTTAGATTGTTGAATGCATATTAGAAGTTAATGGTGTTGTTTTAACTTTATTATGTTTATGTTTAAATATGTTGTTAGCTCTTAAAAGAGCTTTTGGATTTTCAGTGTTTTCACAAATACTATTCTGAGAAACAATGACCAAAGGAAGCTTTAACATGACAGTGTGGTGTGCCATGTATTAGTGAACTGATTGACATATGATCAGTTCTTTCTTTCCAAAGGAACAGTATGAGACTGTTTTCTTCAATACCGTCTAATGTGTGGTTAAAGAGAAAAAAAACATACACCCATTGACTTTTTGATCACCATCCTCATTGTCTACTGTGCTTCCTGCTCTACTGAAAGGACCACTTTACCTCACTTTAAATATTTGTATTGGGCATGCCATGGACCCGTAGACTTAAGGGCGCAACAGACATAAAGACAGAAAGACAGGGAACATAGAACATGAGCTGTTGACCAGAATCATAAAGTTTTAAAAACTGCAGCTTTCTTGTGAATAGAGGTTGCTAGGATGGAAATTAGCCTATCCCACCTCCCTAGGCGCTTCCAAGTATGGCAAACACCATATGAAGTGATATAAGCTACAAGGGGAGAGCAATCGGCATTATCGGGCAACATGTAATGGCCCTGAAGTGCTTAGAAGTAGATGCAGGGCTGAAGGTATAGGCCACATGCCCCGTTCCTGGCTCAAAAGGCCCAATTTACACCAGCTCTGCAAGAGATCCACTCCCACGGAAGTCCACTTCCTCCCATCCCTTCAGTGTTGTGAATAGTTTGTATATTTCACTGCAATGTGTCCTGCAAGAGCGTGAGACAACACCAGGCTCTGCGCTCCATCCATTATACTCCACTAAACTGCCAGTATGCATCTACCCCACCCGCCAGGCCGGAGCCAGCCTCACACCACTGACTCAACCCCCTCACCTTTGCATTCATTCCTTGAAATGCATGCGACCCTCAGGTCTCAATCGTCATCAAGTTTCCGAAGGAGATCTAAGGATGCACAGCTGTATTTCTTATAAACAACAACACATCCCCATGTAACACAAGGTACCAGGGCAGATGCATTAAAGATCAAACCTCAGGGTTGAGACCTTGAGTGCAGGAACTGCGGTATCAATGAAACCCTGAATGTGTGGGTCAGCATGATTGTATTTTATCCTCACTCCTCCATGGCACCACTTCCCGTTCCTCCTAGGTGCCTTCCACAATGAGTTAATATATTTAAGCTTAGCATGTTTAGCTTAGATAGAAACAATGTCTTGTTATGTGACCCAACCTTCACTGCGAGGATGAGCCCAGCTGACCCACGTGGATCCTGATTGGCGGGAGAGAACCAACCAATTACTGCCTGGCATCCCATCTGGAGCAGGCTCATGTGCGGGATGCCTCCAATCAGTGACACACATTGTGTACCTTATGGATGACACATTTTGGGTTCTTACGCCCATGTTTGTAACTGTTAGAGTCAGAGCGCTCTCGAGAAGCAGAGTCATTTGCCGATATTTGTATTATTTACAATTAAACCTTTTTATCCTTGCAACACTATCTCCTGGCCTCTTTCCCTAGCGGGCTGTAATTACCATGGAGTGTGCACATAGAGGGACTTGCCTTAATTTGGTGGCCCCTGTTACGTGATTCCATCGCGCCTATGCTTTCAGAGGTATCCAGGCAGCCGCTCTGGAAAGGCCATGCCCACCTATGGGGACCAGTTCCCTAATTGCATATGCAGAAGTGGCCCTTGCGGGTGCGGTCTTTGCAGAAGTCCCGCCTGCTCATTGAAGCACAGTACAGTCCCAGGGAGAGGCCCAGGCCTGTTGTGGATTCCCCGTGAATGGAAGCTTTCTGAAGAACATGAATACTCACGTGTTCATGTTCTTCAGAAAGCTTCCATAGCCTGCAATGAATAAAAATGTCCGGGTGGGAGTGAACACACAGTGAAAGAGAGTGAAAGCATAGTTTGGTTCGATGAGTGTAAAAGGGTGTTGTTGGCCAATTTTATGGCCAATTTTATTCATTTTACTTTTCTTAAGATATATTGAGGATAAGGAAAAAAGGAATACATGAGCCTTCCTGAGTGAGGGGAGAAGGTGGCGCCACGGTGTAACCAGTGCAGGAGATAAATACAAAAGGAGATTTAGGAGCTCCATATAATTAGAGAGTTGGGAAAAGTAGTGGTTATTGTTTTAGCTTGTCATTTTAATTTGTTTTCTTAGTGTATTTTGTATGTGTACGGAGGAGGACGAGGAAGGGCGTGTGAGGTGTATATGTGTGGGTGAATGAGAGGGGCGAGAAGAGAGTGGAAAAAAATGCTCTGATGGGGGGAAAATGAAATTAATTTTGCTTTGTTACAAATATCTTGACCACATTGACTGACCACACTAATACAGCGAGAGTGTATGTGTTTTAAAGTGACATTGGGCGAATTGCATTTCAGGCCGTTGTTGGATAATAATTGTGTAAGCACACTTCTGATACGACATTGACAGAGTATCGGCATGGGGAGCCTTACCTCTGTACTGTGACAAAATCAAGAAATGCCACAATCAATGGGTGACCGAGACTAAAGGAGAAGGAATGCCCCACTCCTGGCCAGAGGTGGGTCCTTCGATAGGTGTGCCTTAGACCATATGTCCACATACTTGACGGCAAGGCATAAAGAGAGGCCATTACAGAATAGAAGAGAGATATTGGACATCTGGAGAATGTTTGAAGAAACAGAGGCCCCTGACAGGGATGGGACAAAGCCAGACAATGGGAAACAACAGTACAGGAGAGAGTGAGAAGATGGGGGAGAAAAAGAAGGGGATTTAGGCATTTACTAAACGGCAATTTAAAATGGGGAACGAGTAAGACTCTGAACAGTACATTCTTAGGGTTAAAATGATGTGGAGAGCAGAAACGGGCAGCAACTGCGACCAATCAACGTCTTTTTTTATTTTATTGTAAAAAGGGGGCTGCCTAATGAGTTGCAGAAGGCGCTTGATAAAATAGCTGGGGTGGAAGCAAAGGGTTGGCCTCAAATTCAAAGTATCATTGGGCACCATTGTAGAACCATTGTAGAACGATCAAAGAGCATGAAAAATAAACTATTCAGAGAAGGCAGGCAGAAGAAGCAAAACTAGTTCAGAATAAACTATTGAAAGTATCAGCAGTATCAGCAGCACCACCCCAGAACAGATGGAAAAGGAAGGGTGTGCCCCTGTTGCCATACAAGCAAAGATGGCAGCGGTATGGGCAGCCAATGGGCAGGGACAGTGGAGAGGAAACCAACACTTTTTCGGACCCCAATGGCAAGAGGGCTGCAACAAAGACGAGGTGGGTTCCGAGGGCAGAGAGGAGGGGGATTCGGTGGACAAGGACCAAGGGGTGGTAGGCAAGGGCAGTGTTGGTAATGCGGGAGGTGGGGCACTTTTCCAAAGAATGTCACAGCAGACATGGAGAGAACTACAGTTACAATCAACAAACCTATGAATGCCCCCACTCAGGGAGCCCACAAGGACTCATTAAGAGGTTGTCAATGATCCCCTACGAAATACACCAGGCTTTCATTCAGTTGCCTCCCCAATTCCCTGGCCCATACCAACTGCCACAGCAACAGCAGACAATGCAGCAACATCAGCCCCGACCCAACCAACAGGCCACAGGAAACAGACTCCCTTTCTCAACTACACCCAAAGGAGTAGCAACCCCTTACCAGGGGGCCACAGTGGTAGGAGGAATCCCCTTTTCATTCCCAGGGACAGATACCTACCCTGACTAGGACAGCAAACAGAGAGCACTTGCGTTGCCAGTACTGTCAATGATCTTACATCCAGAAAAGGAAGCACTGGTGGGGATATAGATTGGAAATAAGCAATTCATCTTCATGGTGGACTCAGGAGCTCTCGAAATGAAGGGATTCTCTGGGGCTGCACTACCGGTTCCATACACAAAAGATTTAGATGTCAAGATAGGAGAGAAGGTTGTACGAGCACCCCATCTCTACTCTGAAAGCTCCTCTGTCAATTTACCTGTAAGGGACCTGCTTGGCAAACTGAATATGGCAATATCGTTCATAGACAAAGGGATTGTTTGCTCACCCCTGGCATGTGCTCCCTCTGAGCAATGCTTGTGATACATGATGTGGCCAATGAAATGGCAGTGAGGGGAAAACCTGTGAACCCAGAAAAGTTTGTTTATGGCATTAGAGTGCTTACCAGGAAGGAATGGAAAGTACCTGCAGATTTCATTTTCTGACCCGACACTCCTCGAAGTGGTTCCTGGCACAATCTTGTCATTTGAGCTAGAAGATTTACAATTATCTGCCAAGAGGATTGTAGTACTGGGAATTGACCCCATGGGTGCCAATGGAGCACAGTGCTGTGAATTGACCGCAATATACCTCTGCGAGAACTGACAGATGAGGACCTTTTTGATGGTGACAATAATGATGGGGAGATAAGCCTTGAAATTTGTATACCTTGTGACATAGTGGTGCAGTACAGAAAAGGGCAAAGTCTCCTCCTGGCTATTGTTAGCAGGCCGCCCACCTTCTGTGAAATTGATTGGCGGTACATTCCAGCACACTTGTGGACTACAAACGCCCATGATGTAGGTATGTTGAAGGAAGTGACACCAGTAAAGATGACACTCAAACCAGGAGCAATACACCTGAGGGTTAAGCGGTACCCCCTGTCCAGGGAAGCAGAGGAGGGAATTCAGGAACTATTTCAGGCCATATTACAGCAATGAATCATAGCCCCTTCTACCTCACAATGCAACACGGCTATCTATCTGATCAAAAAAGTGATGGGGCAGTTGGAAGATGATCCAAGATTTACACCCCCTTAATGACATTGTACAGAAATAGTTTCCTGTTGTCCATAACCCAGCCTCCATTTTGTGCAGTATCCCCAAGCAGGCCACCCATTTCACCATAGCAGACCCGAAACATGCATTCTTCTCAGTGCCCCTTGACCCAGAATGACAGTATCGTATGGCCTCACCCTGAGAGGAAAGTTCTACGAACACCGTACTGTGAAAGCCTGAGTATTTTCAATAGGATACTGCATGAAGATTTAGGGAACATTCAGGTGCCCAGCACGATCATTTAATACATAGATGACCTACTGGTCTGAGGCAACAGCAAGCAGAGCTATCGAAGGTACTCTGTTGCACTACTCAAGCTGCTACACATTGATTTGGGCCCTCACAGAGCCTTCTGTAATGGTGGTTGTCAAATGCATAGCAAACACCCAAAACACATACAAAAAATAATTGGGAAATTCAGCTGCCGATGCAGCAGCCAAGGAGGCAGCATACCTCCCAATGCTCATGGTAGCAGAATATGTCCTAGCTCCATCTACTGCAGGTCAAACAGCAGATGCATACACAGCCCTCCCTATAGTGTACATTATCAAACTACAGTGTAGGGCACCTGCAGAAGAACAGGGGCTATGGCTCAAGCGAGGGTGCGTCCAATCACCCACAGATCTCCTATGGAGAGACCAAACCACAGGAAAAGTAGTGATGCCTGTTGAGTTACTCTAATCAGAATTTGAACAGTTCAAAGCAACACATTGCTGCTGACCTTCAAGAAGATTGGTTAATTCATTACCGGAATGACACTGAGGAGTCTAAGGGGAACATTGCCCCACCCTATGGGCCTCTTCCGCAAAGTCCATATTGATTATGCATATATGGGAGAAAGGTGCAATGGGGCATGTAATCTGATTGTGGTGTTGTGTTCATGTTCTTGGTGGGTCGAAGCTGGCCCCTGTGACCACCCTGATGCCAAGGGTGCTGCAAAATTTCTTGTCAGAGAAGTTTTCCTTTGATGGGGAGTTTGTGATGTCCTACGATCAGACAATGGGACTCATTTTTTCAATTACCTATTCAAGGAAGTAACTACACTAATGGGGATCAAACAGAAAATATGCTCCCTTTACCACCCACAAGCAAATGGGATGGTCAAGAACATAAACAAACTGCTTAAAAGCAGACTTTCTAAATTATGCAACAACTTAAACAAGATTTAGGTAAACTGTTCCAAATGCACATACAGCCCAGCACAGACCACCACCTGTCCCCCCATGAGATAGTGACTGACCAACACGTGCAGATGCCGATGTCGCCAGAAAGAAGGGCATCAGATGCTTATAGAATGCTCATAACTCTGTGGGAAGAATTCAAACAGTATCTAACACAACTCACACATGTGATAAATGCATCTCAAAACAAATTGTACCACCCACAAAGAGAACAGTGAAACTACAACAACCTCACACACTGACAGCACCCCAGCCCAACCCTTGTTGCCAGGGTAATGGGTATATGTCAGAAGTTTTGTCTGGAAATGGAACATACCCAAATTCTATGGACCCTATGAATTGGTGATTTCCACCCCTCTTGCATTGAAGGTAAAGGGGTTGATATATTGGATATACCTCTCTGATGTCCAAAGAGCACCAAAAAGCACCACCCCAGAAACACTGACTGAAAACAACATCACTACCTCAAATCAGTAGCTCTATGCCAACCATATCTGTGCATGTGGAAGTGAATAAAGTACAGGCATTGCTGCTAGAGCATGAGCTTCAGAAAACTAAAAATCTCTGTCTCTCTCTCTCTTTTTCTACCTCCCTTATCTCTCTCTCTCTCACTCGCTCTCCCTCCCTCTTTTCCACATCCCTTACCCATTTCACGCTCCACCTTTTCTCCTCTCTCTGCAGGTGCAACAATGATGGAGATGACACCATTAAGAGACTCTTCAAATGTAACAGTAGAAGTAGAATTAGTTTCACTAGAGCCTACAGCTATGACTGTGGGCTGCATTGCACAGCTATTTTGTTTACAAGTTTAATGTTTTCATTGGGAGTTTATTGGGGAACATATTTTATCTGGATTGGCCATCTAAAAGAAGGGGGGTAGCGGTGTGAACGGACTTGGGATGGACATAAATGAACCTGGAATGGAAGCACACCCTTGAACCTCACAAGCTTACACCGAAATAAGACAAGTGTTCCTAAATATCACTATATCACCCTTAAACAGAACTATACTGACACCCATGGGCTTGAGTTCCATCCTTATGCTCTCCAAAATGACCAAAACCCAGAGGCAGACCTCCTCCCCTGATACAATGAGAAATTGCAGCCCACATTTGAACCCGAATGAAAGTGCACCAGTAGTGGCTGTTGAATTACCCAATGTGTCACCAAATGAAACAATGTATAACGACACCAATATCACCTGCAGCAGCTCCCAATACACAAAATGCAATAGTATAATGTTTCCGTTACTAATTCCCTGTGTACAATGATTCTATGCATTACTAGAATCACTCGAATGGCAATGTTGGTGGGGAGAAAGCCCATTTTGCGCAGTGCTAGAAGGAAAAATCAAACACGGCAACATAAATATGACGCATTTCATGGTTTAGGATTCGATGCAGTGGAAGACCTTTGCCATCCTCAGCACTCAAACAGTTGGTACTCCGACATGAGTGCAAAGGGGAGGTGTACGACTAATGGAAGTTGCTACGTTTCTTCCTTATGCTACATGCATCTGGGGCACCCAAGGTCTTAGTTCCACAAGAAGCACCCATGACAATAACACAATGTCTAGTTCATCTTGCACTTTGTAGTATCAAACATACTTTTCAGGCATGCAGTGTCCACCTCGAACTTTTGTATCCAGATATACAAAAATGCAAAACAACTTTGAGTAAACCCAAGTGCTTCAAAGAACCACACCTGAAGGAAAAAGATATGTTAACAAACGAATGGCAAGAAGCAACATATTTGTGCAGAGCTGAAGGATTCCTGGGGGGGACTGAAGACATTGCAGTGCATATAGCACAGTCCTGTAAAAAAACATGGGCAGAACACATCACAAAACTAAGATGAGTGACAGCCCTTGAGAGGTCCATAAAGATACGTGTTTTGGTTTTTTATTCTAAGAAGAGAGGAGAAAGAGCGGATATTGACTGTTTTATGAAGAGTGTTGTTTTTGCATTGTTGAGAATGTACCAGGAGTGGTTGAAGGAGAGTTTCCCCTGAGAGGGGAAAATGCAGGAGGACGAAGCTGAGGTGTTGTCACCTATAGGAAGTTCCAGGTTTGGATTATGTGAGTTTATTGTTTATGTTCATTAAAAATTTTACTAAAGAGTAATGCATGCCAGTTATAGATATCATTTTGATTTTAGCTATGGCTTAGAGTGTTAAAGAAGATAGTAATGAAACTGAAAAACATATTCAGGTGTTTATATTTAATTATGTTTTTGGTTTTTCATTGTAGTTTAGGCCATAGGTGAGTGTTAGTTTGAGAACCATAGAAGGGGCACACAGGCCACAAAGACAATAGTAGTGAATCCCTTTGGGCTGGGATGCTATTGGTTCTGGTCATGACATGTTCTAATGTTAAGGTTTTTGCTTAATTTGCGTCTGGTTTAAGGCATAGCTAAGTGTTAGCATGAGCTGCATGGAGAGGGACACACATTCGGCCATAATAATATGTGTGATGTACATACCCCTACTTTTAAGGCATATGCTTCAATTGGATTAATACATTGGTGTCAGGTTTTCTATGACCTGTAGGGCACTGGTTATGTTTGTATTATAAAATGTTTTGGTGTGAAGGAACTACAATATCCAGCACGTTTGTAGTCCTGTGCCTTATTTCTTTAACTTGAGCTGTGTCCGCGCCGGTGCATCAGGGACAAGCAGGTCTTGCTGGTCCGTGTTTCATTCGGGAGTAAAGCTGTTATGATTGCACGACTATAAGGTGAGTTGCTGAGATAACTAGATTAATTTGTGCTATTTTCAAACAGACTCATATTGAAGGATGTTGCAGCAATAGTCCGTGGAGGATATGTTGAAATTAATGTTGCGTACATTGAACAAAATGTGCGCATAAAACAAAACGGACATTAGGAAGGTGGAGGCATAGTTTTGAGTTCTCAATTTGGGTGAAGTTGTTAAAAGCAGTATATATTAATGAAAGTGTGCTAGATTTGCATTGTATGTCATCTGTGGGATTCTCGGCTCTCGTACTTGTGTAGTCAAACCCAAAAGTTACATTTAGGATGTTTATTTGTTCATATGGTTTAAGGGAGAGTGTGAGGAATATACCAGTGATAGATGCATGTTGATAGTTTTAGGTGAGGTGCTCTATGGGCAGAGAGAAATTGCACTATTTTACATGATTTGTTGACTCGAGGTGGGCATAAGACCAGTAGATGTAAATTCGAGATTTGTGATTAATGAACATAGTGCATATTGTTAAATGTGCATTGTGTGTTTATATTCAATTTTACATTGTATTTTTTTAGGAGATGTGTTTCATGTGCTGTACAGGTCTGGTTGTCGATTTGGCGCACTCTTATGCACGGTTCTCAAAGATTGCATTCATGTAGTTAAATATGGTGTCAGGTGCCGGTTTGATTTGAAATGTTTTTCTTTAGATGCATTATAGATTGTGTGAAAATGAAAGCAGATATGTATTTTTTGAAGTGTTTACTTCAAAGCATTTCATGTGAGTTCTATATTTGAGGAGGGGATCTCAAGTGTGGTTCTCAATTCGTATTGTGTGTTTAATAGAAAGAGTATGTAATGTACAGTGATTTAGATGTCATAGGGAAAGTGAGTATAATTTATTTTACAGTTACTTGTTTTTTGCATGCTGATGTTGAATTGTAGGGAGGGATTGTGATCAGTTAAAAGGGTGTTGGGTGTATGAGTTGTAATTTTGTGTTGAAAGTTTGGAGGTACGAAATAGAAATGTTCAAGTTTATATTAATGCGTTATGTGTGCTGGGTATTTAACAATATTTGTATGTTTTTATTTTATTCTGTATTTAGATCTTCAACCAATGGAAGTTGATGATCAGATTCTGTTTTCAACTGTAATTAACATTTGAAAGAATTTGCTCAGTGCAACAATTCTGATAATTTAAAGGAAAGCATTGTGTTGCTATGAAGCAAAGTTTGTATTGAAATGGTTGCTTGTTATGAGGTGTAATTTGCAATAAGGCTTATTGTGTGCGGGGTATATCAAGATAAGTTTACTGTGCATAATTCTGGCCTTAGGGCATTACGTGTGTAGTCATACTTCTCAACCTTTTGAATCCCAGAGATGGTTGAAAACCCATAATTTCTGTTGACGTGAATGTAGAGATAAGAAGCTTTGAGTGTGAGTATGTTGATTTTCTGGTGGATTGAGAGGTACAGTGTATTGTATAGATGGCATAGATAGACATAGGTCTGTCTAGGATGCAGTTATAGTTTGTTACAGGATGTGTAAGCCTTTTGACATGGGTGTGATACCTTTGCTATGGGCATGTCCATAGTGTTAGGTGTGTACCTCTTTAAACATGAGTCACTGGCTTGAGCAAAAAGAGGGCCTTTGGAAGGGTTATGGTTGTTATTGGGCCTGTAGTCTGCTTTAAGAAGGGGATGATTTCTATTTGCATCTTGGAGCTCTGTGTGAGGTGTACATATTTTGTTGTATTGATTGTTTTTTGCATTGGAGATGGGGAATGCACATTTCTTCCCATACTTATTTCCCATGTAACAATATTAAAAAAGAAAGATGACATCTGGAATAGTGAATAGAAAAGGCATGTGAATCCCTGTACTATTTTCTTGGCAGGCATTGTGAATGGGGCAGGAGGCTGGGAGAGCAACAGGAAGATGTGATCCAGGAAGTAATTGGGGAGTGCTGTAAGGATCCAAGTCCAATGCTGCCAAGGGGGTTGCACACACCAGTTATGCAAGTAACATGGTGACAGAAGTAGTGATGTGGTAGATGACATCCAGAGTGGTGACTTCACTGCACATGGCGCAGGTAGTACATACATAATTTGTTCAGACAAAAGACACACAGGGGAACGAAAAAATGGTAAGGGGATTTTGAATAATATATGAACAGGAGCGAAGCCATTTTTTGTATGCCCGAGTTAGGAAAGCATTTTTATAGACGGGCCATACAGGGCTGCAGGCTTTCTTGAAATTTTTTTGAATATTCAGCAGAAACAAGTGCAATGCTGAAGTGTCCCGGGAAAAGGCAGCACCATCGAAATCGCTCTAGAAGATTCTTTCGAGACCACTGAGCTTGACACTTGGGTGTCCGAGGAGAATTGGCAGAGAAATAGAATTTAAGTACAGGTAATTAAGATGCAGTCACAGTGTGGTACACTTTCTCAGGATATACTTGGCAGTAAGGCATGAGAAGGAAGCTGGGGGGGACTAGAGCTATGGGGAAGGCACTGTGGAGTGCGTGATAAGGAGCCAATCAACAGAGAGAGGTTTCGATTCTTTGAGTGTGTAACCTTGTAAAAGTGTCCTCGCTGAAGTCCATGGGCACATAATTGGTCACACTCAGTGAGAATGTCGCACACATGACATCTCGAAATGCCATGTTGAATCCGAATGCACCAGGTTATCCATTTGTATATTGGGCATTGCCAACCAATGACAAATTAGTGTTTTTGATGGATCAGCACAATAATGTGAGTGCTTGGTGGTATGGGGAGATGTGTGATGTCATGAGGAGTTTCAATGTGAATTTGTTCCAGGAAATGTTTTATCCAATAAGGGCCAGGTACAGTATAGCTTACTATAGGAGTCAGATATAGTACCACCAATCAGCTCCTGTGAATGGCCCTAAAAATGTAACAAAAAAGTTTATCATAATTTTGTAATTTGTGGTGTTGTGAGCTCATTTCATTACTGTTCATTTCCATGGTTCTGTCCGAGCCAGGTCTCCCTGCTGTTTGGGTCAAATAAACCTGCGTTACTTCTCACCTGGTGTACGGTCCTTTTATGGATTATTTTTTTCCTCATTGGGATTACTTTTAACGGCGGTCCCCTAGTACACAGATTGGAAGGAGGATGGGGAAGGGTGTGTAAATTCTCGGAGGGGAGCAGTGGAGGCACAGGAAGCAGGCAGATGTATGTTTCTTTTTGTTTAACTCAATGAACAAGACAATACACAGTGAAGGGGTTTGGGTCGCTCTCAAATACAGGTGGTCGCTGTGCTTTCTCGTCTGTATTTCCAGGTGACTGATTGGGTGAGTGGTCTTCCCTGGCTCTGAATAAAAGTTCCTAGAATGACAGCAAAATTATCCATACAATATTTGTTTGCTGAAATGCATGTCCTCTTTTGTTTGAATCATATCATTGAATTCCATTTGTATTTGTTTAAAATGTTAGAGTGGGATTGGGGACAGATTTTTATGTTTGTTTTTCTACTTGTAACTGTGACATTAGGCATGATTTTTTTTCTTCTCAGCGTGATTTACAAAGATGCCATCATGCAAGCAGCAGAAAGGTGAGAACCGTCGCCAGAGTTACGTTCAGGAAGGTATAGTATGAATGGTTAAAAATATAACATTGCATCTCCTCAACATTTTAGTGATGAAAACATTAATGGTAGTGTCGGGGGGGAAATTCTGCCGGGGTCGGCCGGACCGTCCGCAGACCTCTGGGCAGGGAGGCCCCAACTCCTCCCGTATATCCCAAAAGAGATAGAGTATGAGACACACGCAAGAAGCAAGGTGACTCTACTGTTTATTAAACAAACGGCAGGGATGGGTCAAGGAGCGTACGCGTCCGTCCTGACACACACACAATCGTGGGGCTCGCAGGCCCTTTTTACCTTAGTATGACGCGCTACTTGCGTCACTTGGAAAGTTTTAGCAAAAACCTATCTCCACTCTGGATTGGTTACTCGAGTGGTAGGGTTAGTATAGCGCACATATAGAGAACGGTGTTATTGGCTGAGAGTTAGTCAGGTGGTATACCTGGGCTGTCCCTTCAATTTGATACATGAAAATTGTTACATGAAGACCTCTGAGGATTGGTCAATGTGAATGGCGTCAGTGAAAGAACCCCAAGTTCTAATTGGTCTGCTCGCGAGCCTCCCAGTCTGGGACTATCGCTGTTCCCAGCTCGCGGTGCACCTGTCATTTGCAACAATGTTTTAATATGGGTAGGTGTAAACAATGTGAGGATTTATTCATATGTTGGGAGGTCGACTACTCCCACTGCTGCAGATGTCCAATGAGTCTTTTAATTGTATCTGCCTGTGTCTTGAAACGTGGGATTCAGGCGTCTCCTTCCTCCTGGGCTTGGCATCTTGTCAGATTTGGCTTTGTCACGTGAGGTGGGACCGTGTTTGAGGCAAAATTCAACACAATTAATATTGTTTTTACTACTGTGTGCCTGGTTTATCTTGCAGGTGCGACCTTGGCGTTGGCTTGCAGCGTGTGAGATTGCAACATCGTGCCCTTGGCGGTGTGCTTTTGCCGGACTCATTTTGCAGGGTCAGCAACCCAGTTCTTGCTCATTCAATGTTCATGGAAGCTTTTGCCTGCGGCCTACTTGGGCCTGGTGCATAGGTGGGACCGTTTGATGCAGAGCGCTTTAGGTTATGGTATCATATTGCTTTGTCCTCAGTATCGTGTCCCCGTTATATTCTTCATTATGTTACATGGCTCTTTAGAAGAAGCGTGAGCAAGCCTTTTTTATATAAGTTCATGATGCGTCTTGCGTTTCTGCATTTTGAAAGCCTATGTGTAAAATAATAAAGATGTACGTCCGTGAGTATGTCTGTCGCCTACGTCATAGCACTGAGTATATTCTTCGCGTAGGTTGGTGCGGGAGTGTCCGGTGTGTATATTTGCACAGGTGTGCTAACCGTTGGCTAAGTCGTCATGGCATCTCTAACGACGTGTAAGTTTAGTCGAGTTGGTCCGTGCCGCAGGTGTCGGCATGGACAGGGCGGGCTGTTGGGCAGGTAGATCGGCACATCCGTATGTTCCTGTACAAGGGTATTTGGTCGTCCGGTAGATAGGCAAACTCCTCTCGTGGCGGGTGTCTGGGCCGTGATCCTCTAGGCCAAGCGCGAGAGGGGAAGGGCGGGAGCCTGTTCTTCCATTCTCCCACTTCAGTCCCCCCTCTGGTCGACTTGTCGACCACAAGCATATCCTTTTCTTTATCTCCTCTTACTCTCCATATTTTAGTTATTCCTCCCAAATGTCCATAGTGGTTAACATGGTCTTCAAATGACCAATACATATATTCACAGGTTCCTCCAGGAGTGCAGTATACCCATTTCCCTATGTAGCTCCTTGGGTTTCTTGGGTTTTCGAGCTTCACAGATGGTGGGTCCAGGTGGTTGGTGATGATCTGGTTGCGCAACTTCTCCCTCTCTTTTATTATTGTACCTGCGTGTTGACCGTCATCTGTTGGCATCAAGAGGTGTATACCAACCATTTCGATCATCTCGTCTGTGGTGCGTGCCTTTCGGGCCTTCCAAAATCTTATTATGATCAGTGCAGCTCCAGCAAAAATAGTGCATCCAACTATAATCTTCAGTCCATCTGACAGCCAGGATGGCATCCATGACCATAATATTGAAAACCAGCTCTCATCCTTTTTCACACCTTTACTTTCATCCATCATTTTTGAGTGCATCTGGGCCAATTGTGACACAGCTTCCGTGAGGGTACCATTGTCAGCATCGTTAGCAGGATTGAATGTGCAGCATGATTGTCCTATCTTTGCGCAAACTCCTCCTTCCATTGCTGTGAGGAGGTCCAGTACATATCTGTTCTGTAGTGCAACCATTCTTACTGCTCGCAATTCCACTTTTATTGCATTGAATCCATTTACTGTAGAGTTGATTGTC
This sequence comes from Ambystoma mexicanum, assembly GCF_040938575.1. Lineage (NCBI taxonomy): Eukaryota > Metazoa > Chordata > Amphibia > Caudata > Ambystomatidae > Ambystoma > Ambystoma mexicanum. Next base: position 1,053,291,461 of record NC_090941.1, read on the forward strand.
ATCATTAGTTCCCACCTAGTTATCTGGAGCCATTTTGCCTTTGCGTAAGCCTGCAGTCCAGGATGTATTATTGAGGAGAAGAACATAGCTGCTCTGCTGAATAGTCTGTGTTCCGGCGGTATTGAGGTCAGTGCTGTTTCCGACCTTCCCCACAGGTAATTTCCTGTCAGAGGTTCTCCTTGTCTTTTCCTTCTGTTGAGGACAGTGTCGTTGCTGTTGCGTCTGTTCTCTGATCCATTTCGAGGCTGTGCAGATCTCTTCTTCCTTTTGTTTCCTTCATCCATCTTGGGGAAATTCGCCATGTTCACATGCTTCTGGGGTACCACTAGTGATGGTACATTAACGTGTACTATAGTGCATACACCATTCCACGAAGGGGGCAGTGTGTGATACGCCTTTTCTCCACAGGCCCAGTAATGGTCCATCACCACTGCTGTTCCTGCTCCCCCCTCAGGTAACTCCGTCACGCTTTCACAGTTGGTGTTGTATCCTACATCCAACTCTCCTTTATGTTGGTAGTATACCTTAGGCGCAGTTAACGGCAATATTGTTATTGGGTCTTCATCCTTCTCTATCCACGTGAGCATGGGTACGTACTTGATCCAAGTCGTCCAACATCTGTGGTTGTGTGCATCGATAATTGAAATAGTTTCTTTTGTTACCATGTTGCTGCCAACCACTCCTATCTCCCATTTGTTGTCCAGGTACACCTTCCCCGTTATCGTCACCAGTGGCCTCTCCCAACATCCTGTTTTACCAGGAACTTCAGTGGCGTACCAATCACATGGTAAATACTGCAGTGTTACTTTCTTTGTTTCCCCTTTTTCAGGACCACTTGTTATGTATCTGAATGCTTCAGTATGTAAACTGCTCTTGTGGTAACTCAAATAAGTCTTGAGGAAGTTGTTTTCATATGGATATGTGTCTCGTGTTTTCCACACCAGTTGCACCACTGTCCCTTGAAATCTTCCTTTCGTTTGGAACAGTGCCAAGTATATTATGCATCGTGCTGTCTTTTCATCTATTTCTGTGGCAACGAATGTTCGAGAAGCGCTCATGGCGTATGGTATTAATGAGCAAACGTAGCAGCTGTCTTCTGTTGTCTGCTTACCGATTTTGGTCATGTGTTGGTACCACATGTTGTTAGAGACGTGTGCTGAATCTTGTACATAGTTGTCAATGCCTTTATTATCTGAGTATGTGCTGCGTTTAACTCTATTTTCCTGGTGTGGGGTTTTATTAGTACCACCTGACGTAACACCTGTTGCAGCTGGGGGTGGGGGTATGTTAGGTTTGGGTACAGCAATAATATCAATAGCATAGCTGTACTGCCATACAGAGGCAGCCAAGAACCCGGTGATCATTAAAATCCCTACCAATTTTATTGCAAATGCTAATTTCACCGGCATTTTGCTCTTACCTTGCTGCAGTCCGGCAGCTTATTTTTGCGACGTTACAGTTGCCCGCCTGAAAATTCTTAATATGCTAGTTATTAAGGTTAGTTATTGTTATTAAGCTCTCCCTATCAAGTAGTCATTCAGTGCCCAGGCGAAGAGCTGTTCCCACGCCAATCTAACCAATCTATCTCTTAGGGCAGGCAAGTATGGTTGGAGGTGGGGCATTGAATGTTCTATGGCCAAGATGAATGCTGTGTAGTAGACACGTACCCTCCTTCCTTTCAGGTACGTTGGCCGTTTTATTTCATATACAAATTGGTGTGACAATTCTTCCAGGTAATTATCGTCTGAGGGTACCATCTACTCCTGGGCAGTGAATTAGTTAGTTATCTACTTTCTTAACAGTACAATAATAGAGAACATTCAGGTGTTTACATGTGTATATGTGCAAAAACAATGTCCTTCAGTTCAGTTATTACTACAGTGGTAGGGGTCAATGGGCAGAGGGTTTGGGGCTCAGGCTGGCGGAAGTCTCTTTACCCTTTGATCGTGTAACCATGGGGTGGGCGGTATGGGGATCACCCCTTTCTTTTCTAATAGTTGTCTCTGGGGAATCTGGGGGGTGGCAGGGTATGGGGACACTCAGGCTGTTAGTTGTGGGAGAAGTCTCTTCCTCCGTTGATGACACTGTTGTTGTTCTTCCTGTGGCCCTGTCGGTGGTGCTGGGGCGGGTCTGGAGTTTGTAGATCTTTACGTCGTGTAGATGGTTCCAAGCACGTTTGTCCTGTAACTTTACTGCTCTCGTTGATACTTCTTCTACCAGATGGGGGCCAGTAAATCGTGGACTGTTCCACTTTCTGTTGAAATTGCGAAGTAGTACGTGGTCACCTTTAGCAACTTTGCACAGTCTTTCCTTTTCCAATTCTTTATCCATGTCTTCTTGTTGGTCGCTGTTAGACCCGCCCCGCGTGCGCTCGAGCTGTTGAGACACAAACACTACACTAGTAATCAAAGAAGACACATATTGGTACATTTCGTCACCAAGAACGCTCGCAGTGCTCTCGTGGTCAGTAAATGCTCTTGATGTTGGCGTTAGGGGAAGGCGCATTTGACGTCCGGTAACCACCTCGTGAGGGGTGAGGTGGTGGTCGGACCCTGGTCTATTCCTTAGCTCAAATAGGGCTAATGGAAGGCAATATAACCAACTCTTCTTTGTTGTTTGCTGTATCTTTGCAATTGCCTCCTTTAATAGGCCGTTCAGGCGTTCACATACACCGTTGGCCTGTGGGTGGTATGCACATGCAAATGTATGCTTGATGTTCAGCAAGGATGTAATGTGCTGGAACATTTTGTTTGCGAAATGTGGGCCATTGTCTGACCTTAATACCTCACACACTCCCCACCTAGGGAAGACCCCCCTCACTAGGAATTTAGCTGCTCTAAATGCATCTGGGTGCGAACGGGGCCCTGCTTCAATCCACCTCGAGAATGGGCATACTACTACAATCATATACCTATTTCCTTGACATACGTTGATCATATCAACATTGTCAATATGGAGATGTCGGAACGGTCCCTCTGGCCGGGGTATAGTACCTCTTATCACCTTCAGAGTGTGGCCGGCCGTAAACTGTTGGCATGTGAGACAGTTGCTGATAAAATTTGACACATGAGAATTTAATTCGGGGCAGAACCAGTCTTCCCTAATTCGTGCTGCAATTACTTCCTTACCTGTGTGGGCTGGGTATGTAGTTGGCTCAGGACGGTGTTCAAAAGTGCCAATGGTATTACAACCTTTCCAGTGTCACCCTGGCGCCATAGTGCGTCGGTTGGTGACATTGTGCATCCTCTTTTTACCCATATTTCTTTTTCGGCCATTGGTGCAGCCGCTTGTAGCTCCATAATCTGTGTGGCTGGGAAATGGGTGTACCCTTCTCTTATCAACATCTCCTTAGCCATACCCCTCCCTCTCCCTCTCTGTGACTCTGGGGGGTTCCATATCTCACCAAAGTATGCAGCATACTTCGCATGTGCGTCTGCTGCTGCATTCCCTTTTGAGATGTGGTCTTCACCATTGGTGTGTGCGGTGCATTTTACTAAACCTTCAACGCCAAGATCAGTGCAACTAATTCCGCTGCTTGAGCGGAGTAATGCTATGGTAATTGTACACATTTCATGGCCACACACACCGGTACCTCCATCATTTTTACCACTGCTGCCCCAGTCCTCCTTATACCATCCCTTTGATCGATAGTTGATGACCCATCAATGAACAGGAGCTCACCTCCCTCTAGTGCATTTTCTTCAACCTTTCTAGTACATGAGTACATTTCAGTTATTTGCGTACAATCGTGGGCAGAATCTCCCTCCTCAATTACTTCTGCTAGGAACCTTGCAGGGTTAACCGTGCTACATCTAACAATTGATAGTTCAGCTCTGGATAAGATGATCTCATAACCTGATGCCCTTTGCGTGGTTAGGGTGGACTTAGGTTTATTCAATATGGCAAATAGTGCATGTTCCACAAACAGTGTAGTTGGGCACCCCATGGTTATTGCTGATGCTTTCTCTACCGCAAAAGCATCTGCGGCGAGACCTTGTTCGCAAGGGAAATGACCTAGCATCACAGGATCTAAGTGGCGCTGTAGAATGCTACTGGCTTGTAGCCCATGCTTGTTTTTTGGGCCAACACTGCTTTCATTACTGCTGAGTCGCAATGTGAAAATATGAAAAATTGTCGCTCATAGTCTGGGGATGCCAGTACCGGAGCAGTTGATATCGCATCTTTCAACTCATCAAAAGCCTCTTTCATTTCCATTGTCCACCTCAGCTTTTTCTCCCCTTTATTAGCTTCCTTTAACGCCTCAAGCAGGGGTCCTATGTATGAACTGTAATCAAATACCCATGCTCTACAGTAGTTGCACAGCCCCAGGAACTGCTGCAGTTCCCTCACTGTTTGTGGCACTGGTGTGTTTGAAATGGCCTGTGCTCTTTGTGGTGCAATCTTTCTTCCATGTTGGGATATGAGCTGACCAATGTAAAGTACCTGTTCTTGACAGTACTGTAGCTTTTCCATGTCTACCTTGTAACCTTTCTCAGCCAATATTGTCAACATCTTTAATGAGTCCTCTCTGCATGTTATTTCGTTTGTACTGCAAATTATTATATCATCGACATACTGCAGCACTGTGCTTTCCACTTCAATGTTACCCAAATCCATCTGTATCACTCTGTTGAAAATTGAGGGTGATTCGCAATACCCTTGTGGCAATCTGGTGTGTTTCCACTTTGTGTTTCTGTAAGTGAAGCTTGTCAGATCTTGTGAGTCTGGGTGCAATGGTATTGAGAAGAATGCATTGTTAAGGTCGATCACTGTAAATCGTGATGCTTCTGCTGGAATGCCACACAATATTGTGGCCGGGTTTGCTGCTATGGGATACTCTGCTTCTACTATGTTGTTCAAGGGCCTGAGATCCTGTATGAAGCGCCAAGAACCCCCTTTAGCCTTGCGCACTGGGTATACAGCCGTGTTACATGGTGATTCTGAGGGGACCAATATGCCCCATTATGGGCCGTTATGGTTTCATATATGCCCTCATCTGCCTCTTTTGATAGTGGGTACTGTTTCACTCTGGGGAGTATTGCACCTTTTTTCAATTTTATCCTTACTCCCCCTATACTTTTTATGCACCCCACGTCATAGGGGCTAGTAGTCCACAGTGATGTGGGTACCTTTGTCATATCCTCCTTAAAGAAGGGGACTGGGGTGCATGCGGGTGCCTCAAGCGCCATTGCAAATTTCTGTGCTACTTGTTTGTACGCCACTCTTAGCCATATTTCCACACTCATCATAAACACCATTTCACCTTCCTCCTTTTCATCTGAGAACAGCTCCTCATCTGACACCTGGGTGAGTCCACATCCTTCCGCTAGTGCTATCACTGCCCTCCATGCCCTTCCTTCTCTGTCTTGGGCATGTACAGAAATGTAATCAGCTGTTGCTATAATGCTCTCAATGTCCACTGGAACCACCTTTCCTTCTGGCTCATTGACTGGTGTTTCTGGTCTGAACAGATAGGCTGCTGGCCTCCTCCACATTTTTCCCTCTATCCCTGGCATCCATGCAAATGCCATGTCTGTCCCGTACTGGAAGAGCTCGCCATCTACTGGCTCCGCCCTAATCGCTATTTGTCCGCACTATGCTTGCATAATCTGTTGTGCCGTGAGCATGTTAATCCCTTTTGTCACCTATCGTTACCTCTATGCGTGGTTCCTCCGCACTATTAGGTGTTACTGACAGGATGGGACACACCAAGGCCGTCTGTGGGCTGTCCTATTGAGGGTACAACGATTGACCATTTCCTGTGTAAGGGTTGTGTCCCAGGACCGTCACCCTACCCAGTTGTGTTTGTTGTACTTGGGGTTGTTGTGTTATCGCTACCTGTTGTTGTGGCAGTGAATGTGTCTGTGGCTGTTGTGTTATTAGTTGTTGCTGTTCATTTCCCTGTTGCAACGTCTGCTGTTGCTGTATGCCCTGCTGTTCCTGCGTGGGCCTTGGTTGTCCCTGTTCACTCCATGATGGTGTTCCTGGTCTTACTCTACACGTGCGTGACATGTGCCCTAATAATCCACAACTCCAACACACCGGTGGTTCCCTACTCTGCCATGGAAAGCTCCCTGTGTTGTCCTGGTATACTGGTTGCCCTGTGGGATAGGAACTTCTAAGTCCTCCTACCTGCTGTTGGGTATTATATCCGTATCCTCTCCCTCTCATAATTCCTCCTCTCCCCCTGTTGTAATTATAATACCCAGCTCCTGGCATTGGGTATCCTCCTCCCATGTTGGTCGTGTATGGTTGTAGTGGCGGCACCTGTTGTGTTATAGTCTGTGAAGGTGGTATTTGGGAGGGATCTTGTGCAGCCACTACTTGTGTGGGGCTTTGGGTCATTGTTGTAGGCGTAGTTATTAGTGCCCCTTCCATTGTGTATTTAGTAAGCTTTTTCTGTACTAGTTTAGCCTCTTCCGTTTTCCTGTCCTCTTCCTTTTGTTTCATTTTTCCTTGCCATGTCCTGCAATGATGCACTATAGTCAGTTGTATTTCTGGCCATGCTTTTGCTTCCATTCCCACTACTTTCTTCAGTTGTTTCTGAACTCCTTCCGGGAGCCCTTGTACTAGTATATGATAAAATATTGCGGGTGTTTTGTCCCATTGTTCTCTAGTTTCCATGCGCCACTTCTCTTGGATTTTCTGGATATAATCAACAGGATCTTCGTTCTCACGCATCTTGCGGGAGGTAATTGCTCCTATGTCTGATGTGTCTGGGTACTGTACCCTCAGTGCCTGCCATAGTGCATGTCTGCAGTTTGCGAATGGTGCCCCATCATGCGATGTGTTTGTTATTGTTACCCCAGGGAATCCCGCTCTCTTCCAAATGTCATCCACTGCATCCCCTAATATCGATATTAGAAGGCCCTTCACATCTCCTACTGCCAGTTTCTTTCCTGCGGTGTGTTTTTCCATTTCATATATCCACTTACCCGCACCTCCACTTAATGATGGGAGCCTGCATTTTATATTTTCTTTGTCTGTATGCTTCCAAGGGACATACTGTGGCCTAACCCCTCCCCTCTCCAGAAGTGGCATTAAGTTATGTCTCGTTTTACCCTTTGTGTTCCATGAAATCGAATCCTCACACCCTTCTTCTTCCTCCCTTTCTTCTACATCATCCATTTCATCCGTATTTCCCCTGCTCGTAACTCTTTCTTCTCCATCTTTTCCCCTTCTTCCATCATTTCCTGTATTTAATGTGGGCATGTGTATTCGCCTTTCCTGCCTGCGTCTAGGGAGGTCCCTAAGCCGACATGCGTAGGGTGTTAGTTCGTCTGTGAAGGGTGCAGGTTTTATTGTGCGTAACGAGCGTGAGGTGGTTGAGCATGTAGGGTGCGATGGGAGAGGGCGTGATGGGGACGGTGCGGCCTCATGTGTCTGTCTTTCCGCTATTCCTTGCTCATCCTCCTCACTTCTCTCCAGCTCATCCTTTCTCCTACGGATCCATGGTGAGTCGGTGTTGGTCCGGGTGATGTATAGTTTATCTAGGCTTTCCCTTTCACTCTTTCTTCCTTCCTTCTCCACTCCTTATTCTTCCTCACTACAAAAGTCAGTCATAAACGGCACCCTCCACTCGGTCTTTTTCCCCTTTATTGTTACTGTTTGTAAGTCTATTAGGTCCAGTTCTCCTTTTTCTCCTTTGTGCTGATGTTGTTGCTACTTCTGTGTCTCTATATACATCCCCCCATACTTCACTCTCCCTTCTCCTATCTTCTCTTTCTCCTTCATTTCTCTCCTCCATCTCCCTACCATTTTCCTCCCTTTTCCTATTTAATTCCTCCATTACTTCACTAATCATCTGTTCCAATATTCTTTCATCCTCTTTCTTCCTTTCCCATTTCACCCTTTCCCTTTCCAATATGCTTTCTATCACCCTCCCTTCTTTGTATTTCTTAGTCGTTTCTGATAGTAATCTCCTCTTCCACATTGCCATTTCTTTTTCTTTCTCTTCTTCTTCCCTTTTCTTTTCTCGCAGCACTGCTCTTGATACCCTTTCTGCTGCTGCTTTTACCCTTTCAGCTTCTCTCCTTTGCTCCTCAGTTTGTTCCCTTATTTTTTCCAATTCGTTCTTACCTTCTTTCCTTTTCCTCGCTCTCTCTCTTTCCTCCCTCTCGAGCTGTTTGATCAATTCATTCTGCTCATCCCTTAATTCTGCTAGTCGTTCCTCCAAAATCTCTTCCTTTTGCCGTAACAGCTCTTCCCCTCTCATTCCACTCTCCCTGGTATTATCCTCGTCTGTTTGCCTTACTACCTCCTTCTCTTCCCCTGTTAATGAACCTCGTAATTTTAATAGTATCTGTGCAGCTACCCACTCATCATTTCCTATTTCCACAGTTTGTTCTTCCCCAGTCCTCCCCTACTGGCATCTTCCTATGAGCCATATACGGTGGAGGGCTGTATGCCGGGTTCAAGTACCCCTCAGCCGCCCTTAACTGACCTCTTTCTATTTCTCCCAACTCCCTTAAAGGGTACAACCCCCCTCCCTCTGTTTTCACTCCCTTGGCTAGGGGTATATCGTTGCTCGGTTCCTCTTTTATTTCATTTGATGTATTATTCTTTTCTCCTCCCTCTTGTCCGTTCCCCGTGTTCTTTGGGTCTTCACTCCCCTTTTTCCCATCCTCTCCTTCCTCCTTAATCTCTTTTTCTTCCGGTATTTCCCCCACAGTGAACATTCCATTTGGTCCTGGTCGGGACCCTTGGAACATCCTCCATAAGTTAAACACCTCCACGTGGTTTGCCAACTTCTTCCCTTTGTATGTATTATGCAGATGGTTTAGTAGTGAATGTTGGGCATATGGATCGAAGCTACCATTAGGCGGCCACGGTGTTATCATTTTGTTGTCCGTCCCCTGGGTCCATTCTATGCTATACTTAATCAGTTTCTCCCTATGGGGTGACAGTGTTGTACATATGTGTTGTAGTGGGGTAGTGAGGGTGTTCCCCCACCCTCCCGATCCTGTCCCGTATGACATAGTAGCGCTCCACTTGTTACCCTTCCCCTATTTGGTAGCGGTTATCTCACTAGCAGTTTACAATATGCAGCCTTATATCGTTACCTGGCCCTGTAAGTTTGGGGACTTGCGATAGTCCGCTAGGGGAAATTATAAAAATATAGTATTTACATTTGTATATTTTCTTCTGTCTTTCTTCCTTTACACGATACCCTTACGGCCCCCTGTGGCTGAGGCGCACGTAGCCCCCTGCGGCTGCGTACCCCTTATGACGTTCTTATACAGTCGTCCTATTTTCACTTGCTCCTCCTCCTTCTTTTACACTTGCCGTGGCCGGCGTTCTCCGTGTGCAGCCACGTCCCCCGTTTCACCTTTCCCCGAACAACTCATTACCGTTCATCTCCGTTTCCATTCCCTTACCACAGTTCTCTTCCCCACCACTCTCAGAAAGAAAGATGTCTTGTGCTCGGGATATCCTATGGAAGCCCTACTGGTGACGTCACCGATCTCTTCGAGCTACTGGTAAGTTCTTCATATATTCTTTAAGTTCAAAATACACTTGCAATCTACCCCCGTTAACCTCACAGCTGTCTTCCTGTCACTCCTGGAACAAGGTAATCAATAATATAATCGGACTGCGCACACTGCGTCGCCTCGCGTGTGATACGCCCCTCGACAGGAGGGCTTAACCAGCCAATTATCTTCCGTATTAGGCAACTAACTAGCTACCGCCTACAGGGAAACGACATCTACCTATCGAGTTTCTTGCTCGAACAATAGGGATCCTCATCTACTCATTGATCAATAAATGCCAAAACCACACACACACACACACCCTTACACGTAGTCGCGACCTAAGCCAATCAGTGTCTACGAGCGGCCGCACGTGATGTTTTCGTGCTCCGCCCTCCCCCCTTCGCGTAACGTAGCCGACTGCTCTCACACTCGTTCGGCTACCATTCATTCCATTGCCAACGCTAAATTGTCAAACCTTCGCCGCGCACCTGTGCAACACCTCCCACCTCCCGTATTTAATTCCTCCCCCCTCCCTCACAATTTCACATTGCTTGTTGTGCGTGGCATGCTCACCAAGTTCTCTTGATGCGGGGCCGCTCGACTGCGTGCACCCCTCCAAGCGGCTCGCCACCTCCCCTCGTCTGGACACTCGCCAACCGCGGGCGGGATATTTCTCAACCGGCTCCCGAGGGCCAATATTCGGATTGCGCTGTCCGGTCTTCTCGCAGCTCCGCGATGGTCCTGTAGTTCTCAGAAGGGGCAACGGCAGAGGGGGCCGCGCCGCCGGGCCTCCTCGCAACGCGATTACCTGGAAAAAGTAAAAATAAAAAAGCAGATCTTAAACAGATCTCAGCAGTGCCTCCAACTTGTCGGGGGGGAAATTCTGCCGGGGTCGGCCGGACCGTCCGCAGACCTCCGGGCAGGGAGGCCCCAACTCCTCCCGTATATCCCAAAAGAGATAGAGTATGAGACACACGCAAGAAGCAAGGTGACTCTGCTGTTTATTAAACAAACGGCAGGGATGGGTCAAGGAGCGTACGCGTCCGTCCTGACACACACACAATCGTGGGGCTCGCAGGCCCTTTTTACCTTAGTATGACGCGCTACTTGCGTCACTTGGAAAGTTTTAGCAAAAACCTATCTCCACTCTGGATTGGTTACTCGAGTGGTAGGGTTAGTATAGCGCAAATATAGAGAACGGTGTTATTGGCTGAGAGTTAGTCAGGTGGTATACCTGGGCTGTCCCTTCAATTTGATACATGAAAATTGTTACATGAAGACCTCTGAGGATTGGTCAATGTGAATGGCGTCAGTGAAAGAACCCCAAGTTCTAATTGGTCTGCTCGCGAGCCTCCCAGTCTGGGACTATCGCTGTTCCCAGCTCGCGGTGCACCTCTCATTTGCAACAATGTTTTAATATGGGTAGGTGTAAACAATGTGAGGATTTATTCATATGTTGGGAGGTCGACTACTCCCACTGCTGCAGATGTCCAATGAGTCTTTTAATTGTATCTGCCTGTGTCTTGAAACGTGGAATTCAGGCGTCTCCTTCCTCCTGGGCTTGGCATCTTGTCAGGTTTGGCTTTGTCACGTGAGGTGGGACCGTGTTTGAGGCAAAATTCAACACAATTAATATTGTTTTTCCTACTGTGTGCCTGGTTTATCTTGCAGATGCGACCTTGGCGTTGGCTTGCAGCGTGTGAGATTGCAACATCGTGCCCTTGGCGGTGTGCTTTTGCCGGGCTCATTTTGCAGGGTCAGCAACCCAGTTCTTGCTCATTCAATGTTCATGGAAGCTTTTGCCTGCGACGTACTTGGGCCTGGTGCATAGGTGGGACCGTTTGATGCAGAGCGCTTTAGGTTACGATATCATATTGCTCTATCCTCAGTATCGTGTCTCCGTTATATTCTTCATTATGGCACATGGCTCTTTAGAAGAAGCGTGAGCAAGCCTTTTTTTTATATAAGTTCATGATGCGTCTTGCGTTTCTGCATTTTGAAAGCCTATGTGGAAAATAATAAAGATGTACGTCTGTGAGTATGTCTGTCGCCTATGTCATAGCACTGAGTATATTCTTCGTGTAAATTGGTGCGGGAGTGTCTGGTGTGTATATTTGCACAGGTGTGCTAACCGTTGGCTAAGTCGTCATGGCATCTCTAATGACGTGTAGGTTTAGTCGAGTTGGTCCGTGCCGCAGGTGTCGGCATGGACAGGGCGGGCTGTTGGGCAGGTAGATGGGCACATCCGTATGTTCCTGTACCAGGGTATTTGGTCGTCCGGTAGATAGGCAAACTCCTCTCGTGGCGGGTGTTCCGGCCGTGGTCCTCTAGGCCAAGCGCGAGAGGGGAAGGGCGGGAGCCTGTTCTTCCATTCTCCCACTTCAGTAGTGATTATGTACATGTATTATTGCACCTGTGGACAATAATATTGAACCCTCGGCTTTCCAATACTCTTGATCTTTGGGAGGTGACAGAATCAGTTGTCCTGGGAACTTAAGGGCCAAAAATTGAGGTGGTGAAATCGGAATACGGTTACTGTTGTCTACTGCTTGACAAGAACATGCAGTGGTCTGGACATATAATGGCCACGAAGGCCGCCAATAGGTTAGGGGGTTTGCTTAGGTTTTATTATATGTATGTTAGTCGCATGTTAGATACATGATTTGGATTTTACAAAGCAAAGGTACGCATGCTGAAAATGTATGAGAGCGAGATCTGGGGGTATTCAAACTGCTTAGCTTTGGAGATGATTCCAAATAGAACTCTGAAGAAACCAGTTGGACTCCCACTGGGCACTCCCAACAGTGCATTGCAGCTAGAGCTTGGCATTCCCAGCATTGAAATGCAGGTGAAAGTTCGACTCACCTGTTATTTCCTGAAGATCTGCCGGGGGCATTTGGAAAATCCTAATTTGAACAAGGTGGCAGGGGTAATTGACAGGTCCCTTGCTTCCTCCAAATATGTTTGATATGAAGATGTGTGCAAAATAATGAATGATTGGGGTCTCATATAGGGATCCCTCCTTGTCCGGCTTGGTGCCTATGGTGAAACGGTGAGCAATAAGGATGGATCAGGAGAAGAACGGGAGGACATAAGGGACATTAAACTCACTGGCCCTCTGCTCAGGTCTACATGTTACTCCACAGGGTGTTCTGTCTCAATAAATCCCCTGATTGCAGGAGGTTGGTGTTGCTGGCCAGACAGAACCCGCTTCACTTAAAAGGCAGGAGGGTTTGGGATTAGCATGGGACAGACAGGAATTGTCATTGCAATGCTGGTACGGTGGAGAACTTGGGTCATTTATTACTGCTTTGTCATTCATACTCTGACATACGTAAGGAATTTTTAAATCAGTATTTTAGGTTTTATCGAGGTGCACTTTTTTCATAGTGAAATGCAATGACACTGGGCCTCATTACGGGTCTGGCGGAAACCGTGCTGGTAAAATCGGCAGGTAGCCGCCAGACTCGTAAACAGTTACCAGTGCCTGGCTTGCCGGTAACACCGGGGGATTACAACCCTGGCGTCCTGGAAAGTCAGGCGCCAGTAAATAGTAATTCCCCATACCCATAGAAGCCCATAGGACTCTATGGGAATGGGGACCAGGGAAACACTGGCACCGGTAATAACAGTGCTGGTGCTTCCGTGGAAGTCTGTGGGTGGGAGCCGGTCGGCCTGACAAGTCAGACCTGCCGGGCTGGAGGGCACCCGCTCACCAGACTTGAACTTTGCCAGTCTGGAATCATCTTATCTTGAGAAAAGTCATAGATGAGCTTTCAAAGAGTTTTAAATGTGTGATAAGGATTACTGGTAAGAATTTCTGTGAAGTGTATGGAGGTAAGTGGTTGCATAACTCTCACACTGAGCAGTATTTTAATGAAAAACTTTACAATCAAAATTGTACAATAACGTTGGCATTCACTAAATTCATGAATTTGAGCTTGTATGTCTAGTGAATTAGAAACTGAGAAGCAGCACATGCTTATAAATGAAGATCTTGCAGGTATTTCAAATGCTTCAAACATGAATCCTGTCTTCAATGGACATGTTCTTCGATGTGCAGTATTCTACAGTGATCTTGCACAATGCTGAGGTAATTTCTTACTCATTTCCACATGAGCATGAGTCAGGAGAAACACTTTTCCTGTTGAAACTTTTGTTGATTTGTTACATGAGTGGGTACATGTGTGGACATCAAATTGTAGACTGTGAACCCTTTCAGCGGTTTGTGTACCTTTCAGTATCAGACTGAGATAGTCTTTCATTCTGTGAGCTGGTTTCCCACGCTTACCAGGACATGGTCTGTGGTCAGTGTGGGGCTTACTGCAAATTTAGATCAAGACATTTGGAGTGCCAAAAGTGTTTGATACTTTTATTGGAGCAGTATAGAGATGACTGTATAAACATTAATGCAAAAAAATACCAACAGTTTGAAGTTTGCAGACAGTCAGCTTTCAATATTGCAAAAACATGTCAAACTGTTGGAATTATATTGGCCATTACACCAGTTAACTGTGACAAGAAACACATGATTCTTCTGTTTCTTTCAAACCTATATTGCCTAGATATCGTAAGAAAGTTCACTGCATTTTTTAAACCACATTTTAAAGTGTAGTTTTCATTTACAATAAAGATGAATTCATTAAAGTCAATGAACATTGATTTTAACACTCATCAGTGCTTTTAAAATGTTTATTTAGATTGCAATGTAATTCGTTATTTTAAGCATAGTATAGAGCAGTCATAAGAAGTGTAATTACTGACAAACAAGTAAACATTTCATAATTGTAAATGTTTCACTGTACATAATAGTAGAATTGATTAATACAGCTAGTACTAGCATTCTGCAATCTTTTATTTCGCTTTTTTATGTACAATGTTGTATACACATCCATATTAGTACTGATGTTTCCTATGTATATTTAGGTTGTGTAATTGTCATGGCTACACTACTTCTGGAGGTAGTTTAAAACTTAGGTCAATGTGTTTAACGATAGTAAAATATTAAGATAAAGTAATAAGAAACAATGTACTGTGTTATGTTTTCATGAGACACTTAAACAGGATTTCCATCTTATAGGCATAGAAGACAGTTATGTTAGGTTAAGATCTTGTCAAAGAAATGTACAGCAAGAGAGATTCATTTTTCATGTGTGCATGTGCACCAACTGTGGATGCACACGATTTTAGATGACTGTTTTCATAAGAACTTTTTATTACAGTTGTGCGTAGATGAGTCCAGGATTTCAAAAGTTTAATTAGTAAATTCGATCTTTTTGCAAAAACAGTATCAGGATTGTGCATTTTCAAAGATGGTACTAGCTTATTATAGGATTTCATGAAATTACTGAATTGCCAATGTAATACTATTTATATTTATTTAATTGTTTTTTTACAACACAACTAATACCGTACCTGAGTTCGGTTTGTAAGCGCAGATACGGGATTCAAACCTATGTTGCTCTGCATGCTCTTGCTTCCAAGACCAGCACATTGCCCCTGTACTATCCCCTCGTTCACATTGTATGTTTGTATATAATATGTACTTCATGTTTTTGCATTCTATACTAGCATACAATTGTACTGTGTAAAGAATTCCAGAAATGAAAATAGCCTGCTCTGGTGGCTAAAAAGAATTCTGTAAAATATAGGACACAATTTAATGTAAGTGTCAAAGTTTTCCTTTCAAGGGTTGGAAATAATCATAAAACATTTCTTGTAATGCCCGAAACATTTTCAGGACATGTTCTGTATTTATTAATAATATAGTCTGTATGTTCTTCTCATGTTAGAATTTTCTTATTGATAATAGATGTAAAATAGTTGGATCAATAATGATTCATAGATTTGAATTGTAGGAGTAAACCACATAGAGAAGTATAATAAATATGTACATTATTGCATCCCTTTTTTATTATTTTATGTACCATACAATTTCAAACATAATTTTTTACTGTTTTGAAAGTTGCAGTATGCTAAACTAGTTGTGTTCAATATTCACACGTGTCTAATTAACTTAGAGGTGATGTTAAATTGTTTGTATTGTAGCATATTAAAAAGAAAAATATATATTGTATGTGGAAGTTTCTTACTCTCCAGTGAGTTGAGTTTTGCTCCACTGCCCAATTTATTATTTTTGACACTCTTAGATGATTGGGTACATGGAGCATACATGATGGGCAAACAGGAAATATACACATATTTCTGTATTGGTTGTATGTTTTGTCTAGTTATTGATGTTCTGTGTTCTTATTTATTGTCTTCACAATGAAAATATAATTCCATACCAGTTGGCATTACAGTTGTTCAGAAGGGTGAATAGTTGTCTCCTGAAGGTAAGAGTAGTTGTTCAGAAGGGTGAGTAGTTGTCTCCTGAAGGTGAGAGTTTTATATCACTGTTTGTAGAATTACAAGTACAAGGAAGATAATGCACAGCACAATTTGACATTCAGTAAAAAAGCTTTAGTTAAGGAACATTTAAGGTGAATAAGTTCAGTGCAACTAAACCCTTGCAATTCAGTGAAGAAAACTTTAGTTGAAGTGATATTAAGGTGAAACAATCTCATGCAATGTAACCCTTGAAATCTGTTGAAAAAACTTTAATAAGATGCCCATTTAACACCACAAACCCTCTGAAATTTGGCAGGTGCTCGAAGCTATGCCACCTTAACTATGAGGTCCCCATTGCACAGCCTGTAAGCACCCTGATGACATCACATATGACATAATGTATATGATTAGGAGTGACTTTACTGGTACTGCAGATCATGTCTGTTTCTCCATATAAGAGTGCATCCAGGTGGGGTTCCTCCATTATCTCCTGGTCAGATCACTTGTGCTTGCAAAACTGCTGCCCATGGGAACTAATGCAGCGTGTTTCACCTCCTCAGGGACCTCTGCAGTATTCTCCATTGTTGCTGCCCTGGCCTATGTGGTGCCATGTTATTGGGCAAATTTTGCATGCATGCTGGTCCAGCTTCTGCCTTCTGCACATGTGCAGTGCACATGACTTGGTCATTGCCCACTATATATTATTATTATTATTATTATTATTATTATTATTATTATTATTATTATTATTATTATATCATATATTCTATTAGAGGTCCCCCTTGGGCAGCTGTGGTTGAGGCTGTAGAAATGAAAACATAATGTTGTAGTCCATGCTGCTGAATAATAAACTTAGAAAATTAATTTATTCTTTGACTGTTTCGTGTATCCATTCAGATTTCACGTTCAAAGTGGCCCCATTATAGATCTGAATGCAATCAGAAAGTGCAATATTTTTATTAAAAAAAAAAAAAACTGACAATTAGTTTAATTCAAATAGGATGTAAAGGAACATATAGAAAAATAACACAAATGAACTTAATAAGTGAAAAATACAAATTCAGAAAAAACGTGTTAAATGAAAACAAAAGCAATAAAGCATTAATTTCAATACAAAGAATAAAGAAAACAAAGTACTAATTTGTAATACATACAGAAATGCACTTGGTTTACTATGTGCAATCAACTGATTTATAAAGCAAAAGAGATGCACTAGGTTTATTATGTGCAATTAGCTGATGTCTAACTCTTGCAGGTTTGCCTACGTGCATGAACACATCATACTCATTCTCTATTGTGGTGCCCTAATCGATTTATTGGATACCCGTACACATTTTGGCAAAAAGCCACCTGCTTGGCAAAATATGAAGATCCTTCTTCAAGGCGAATTACAACTGGACCGTAGGGGGAAGCAGACAAGAAAAAAGGGGCTGGCCATAAATAATGGTTGCAATCAGATTAAGGGATGCTTTTTGATAAGTAATGGACTGTCTGACATTCTTCTCAGTCTCAAAAACGTACCCATGACCTTGATGGGTAGAATGAAGTGTGGCGAGCCGGTAGTGACCCCGTAGATGTAGTACATGCAGCACAAAGGTACAGCAGACAGCTTGAGTGTCCACGTTAGTCTGTGGGCAAACAAAGATGAACGTTGCATCAGTTTTGAGAGATAATCATAGTTTAATTTTATTGTCATTGCAGTTAAAAAGGGTTTTGAGATTTTCAGTTTTTCAGGGGGATTATTTAATGGAGCTGAAGACAACACAAATTTTGAAACTGTTTGCAGAGGTTATCCAACAACACAAAAAGGGTGCGTACCTGGGTAACTTGCTAGCAGTGTCTAGTTTTCAGTCTCAATGTGAGTCCATGTAGATAAAAGTTTGCTTTCCAAACAACCTATCACAGAAAATAAGGTTGAAATAGAATAAATGTGTAATAATGTGTTAACACTGCTTGTGTATACAATTCTCATCGACGAACAAGAAGCATACCTTTGACAAATAGCTGCAAATGGATCACAATTCGAATTTGTAGACAACAGGATTAATTAAAGAATTCCTTAATCTGCAATGCAAGTGAGAAATCCTCAGTCTGGCAAATCAAGTTTGACCACGGATTGCTAAAGAGCATGCAGAGATCTCAAGAGAAATATATTTAAAGTACTTGATACGCAGGAAGGCAGAGAGAGGAAATCACACAAACATGGCCAGATACTTGAACCGCGTTCTCTGTAAAAATAGTTTTTTGTCATTACGTCCACGTAACTGATTACGCGCGATGCAGTGTACGTCTTTGACCTCGCTGAATGTATCAAGCTTTTCTATGGACAACTAGAAACTGAAAAGGTGTCGAAAACGAATGCGGCGAGTTGGAAATGCAAGCAGTCATTCTTACTGGTCCCTGGAATCCGCGGCGCCATGTCTGCTGACGTTTTAATAGATGTAATCCCTTTGAAAAATAGGGGGCCAGGTTATGGCCAGGGAACCGCTGCCATTGGTCCAAAAGTACCGTGCCTCCACGTCCGATGCCTTCATTGCACATGTAGTCATGGCAACATAAATGTGCTTGTCCTTAACACTATAGGTTGATTTTGAAATTTCAGATCAATCTGTTATGGCTGAATAAAGAGTATAAAGATAAAGGCTTGAACGGAATAAGCCTACACTCGACTGCCATTTACCATTTGTGTTTTGATCGTATTTGTGTACACAAATGACCATCAGCTAGTAATGGAACAATTGGTGCTTTGAATGCAAAGCGGCAATTAACGGAATGAGCTAGCCGGATTCATTACTATAGTAAAATTCTATGTCGAAAGTGCAATGGCCTTGACCGGTATAGCCTACAATGTGTTTGTGGTTCACACCTACAGAAAGATGTCAGTTGGTCGAAAGTACAAGCCATCACGTGTTGAGTACAACACAGATATTAAGACCCAGAATTAGTTTTAAGGGAGAGTAACACGGTGAACTGGCATGAATATGCCAATTTAAAATGCCATTACCAGGGTATATGTAGCCCTTAGGTAGGATGCTGTCTAAGTTCTAATTCAGCATCCATTCCGTCATCCTTCTACAGGGGCCAATATAAAATGGCATTCTCAGGCTATATGTGCCCCCTACATAGCATGCTGTCTAAGTTCTAAATTCAGCAACACGTCTTTTGACGCTGGGCTCCGGATCACATAAATAGTGCTCAGCCCTTAGCTCCTTGTGTCACAACCGTTCCTGGAGGTGGCGCTTGTCCTTGGATCCTATTTTGCTGACTTGCCCAGCTGTCATAGCTCCATTCCCTTGTTTCTCCTGGTCCCCTTGTTTGACTATCTTTGTATTCCTTTATTGTCTCCTGGAGTCTCCTGAGCATGCTTGTTTTCTTCCTGCTTCTATACCTTCTCCCCCCCTCAGGGAGGGGATCCTTTGATCTCCTTGTACTTCCCATGTCCAGTGCTTTGCACTGCCTGGTACCAAAATAATCTGTGGGCAGTCCTTTCCTCTGGTGTTGTGAGAAGACATGCAATTTCTGGCTGTGTTTCTACATCTCAGTCCAGGGACGGGAGACAGGCATTCCCCCACCGCACTTCTGGAGACTGGATTGGAGCCCAGGCTTTACTTTAACCGGATCAGCGAAGAGCCTAGATATATCAGTGAACAAAAACAAGTGGCTTAGATTTGTGATGTCCTGAGTGATGTCATGAATGACATTTGTGATGTCATCTTTGATGTCCTGGGTGTTAGTGTTAACAGAGCATGGTGGTGACAAGAGTTATGATTGCTTAGCTTACCATAACTGGCAAATTTCTAGGGTTTGAGGTTTTACTTGTAACCATAAAGTCCCTTCAACTAGAATTTTTCACTGAATTTCATTGGTTTATATTAGTGCAACTTAACCATAACATCCTTTTAACTGAATTTTACTGGTGCACTGAGGAAATAAGGGCTCCAGGCAGCAGTGATGAAGAAACAGTAATTTATTTCATTACAGCGACAGCGGCCTATGAGAGCCGAGTGCCAACATGGCTCTCTCCCTGCAGTCTCTGCTGTCTCTCATCCACATTCTTAGAATAACATTCTTAGAACTTAATGAACTCATAGTGCAGCTCAATGTTTAACTAGGATCTGGTAATACATTTTTATGAACTTGTTTTAACTTACACTTACATCATAACACATCTCATCCCTTATGTGCATACAGCTGTTTACTCCACATAATAATCCTTAAACCAGCCTGGTTTGTTCTTGACTCTATTTGAATGTGTCTCTGCTGCAGGCCTTGAATAGTTGTCATCCTTGGAGCACTTATCTATGACACTAGAGTCTATGATACTGTTATTAGCAAATTCACCATTGTCATGTTCACCATTGTCATGTTTATCATGTGCATTGTCCTTCATGCATTCTGGACATTTCACAATTCTGGACATTGACCAACACTCCCCCCCTTCTACAATTACTACATTGTTTCTTACCGCAGATATTTTCTTGGGACCAATGTATTTGCTTTCTACACATTTGGGAGTGAATCTAGGGTTCTTTATGAGAATACAATCTCCCACTTTCCAGGTATTACTTTTGACACTCTTGTCCTCATCAAATCTTTCTTTGTACACATCCTGTGCTTCTTTGATGAGAGTCATAATTCTCTCGCGATCAATGTTGGAACTCTTGGCTAAGTCCATCCACCCTGGACATAGTTTTGTTCCAGGTTGTCTCCCTTTCAATGACATGAACGGAGATACATTTGTAACTGAGTGTGGTGTGGTGCAGTAGTTCCATATCATTTCTCTTACTACACCAAACCATCTTAGATTAGAAGCCATGGCCAATTGCAAACCACCCTTTATGAACGTATTGGCTCTCTCAACGAGGCCGTTGGCCCTTGGATGATATAAAGCAGTTCTAGTGTGTTTGATGCAAAAAATTTTCAAGAAAGTTAACATCCTTTTAGAACAGAATTGTACTCCGTTATCAGTGATTAATTCTGTTGGGAAACCCTCCCTGTAAAACACTTCCTCGAAGAATAACACCATCTCTGCAGTGGTTGCCTCACGCAAAGCCTTCCATTCAATCCATTTGGAATGGTAGTCTACTAACACAACAATGTATTTATACCCATTGTCAAGGTTTTGTAATGGTCCCATCAAATCAACTGCAACTTTTTGCCATGGTTCACTCGGTACTTTTACAGGATTTATTGGTACTTCTCTAACCATCTTGGTCTTGTCACTCTTACCACACTCTCTACAACCCCTAACACACTTCTCTGCATCGCTGTCAATCCCGGGCCACCAGAAATATTGCCGCAAATATCTCTTTGTTCCTCCCATGCCCAGGTGACCTTGATGTGCTATATTCACTAAATGAGATCTGACTCCACTGGGGGGTATTATCCTATTTCCTTTTCTAAGTTTACATCCGTCCTCAGACATACTTAACTCGTCCTTCACACCAAAATATCTGTCAAACTCTTTTCCCACAATATTCTTGTGAGGCCATCCTTCTCTGGTCCAAATCATAAATTGATTCAATATTAAATCCTCCTCACCAGCTCTTATCCACATCTCTTTATCAATGGCATCGTGCTCAATTTCTGCAATGCTCACATCTTGAAATTCAGGTGCTCCCTCCAATTCACCATCACACACAGGTAATCTGGATAAACAATCTGGTACCACATTCTCCCTCCCGGGAATGTAACACACCTTGAAATTATATCCCAAGAGTTCTACTATCCACCTCGAAACTCTTGGAGACCCTTTGCCCCACTCAGAACCGTTCATCAATTGAACCAAAGGCTTGTGATCTGACCTGAAAATAAAAGGTTGACCCCATAGAAAGAACTTGAAGTGCATGACTGCCCAAAATACTGCTAGTGCCTCTCTTTCAATGACCGAGTAATTTTTTTCTGCTCCTCTAAGTGGCCTGGATGCAAATTCAATTGTGTATTCAGTTTTGCCTGAGTCAAACTGAGTCAAAACTGCTCCTAAGCCAAGGATACTAGCATCAACTGAAAGCAACGTTTTCCTGCCAAACATGAATCCACTTAAGGATGGGGCCTTGACTATACATTCTTTGATTTGCAAGAATGCTTCCTGACACTCTTTGGACCATGTGTACTTCACGTTCTTTTTTAGTAACTCCCTCAATGGAGATGAGATGGATGCAAAGCCATTCACAAATTTATGGTAATATTCCGCTAGTCCCATGAAAGAACGTAGTTGGTCCTTGTCTTGGGGCTGAGGAGTATTACTAATGCTTTCTATGAGTGACTTTTTGGGAGAAATACCTTCTTTCGAAAATTTGTGTCCCAGATACTCCACTTCCTCAACACTTATTTTACATTTGCTTCTTTGGACCGTTAACCCAGCCTCTTTCAGTCTGCATAGTACTGCCCTAAGTACTCTGTCATGCTCATGCTCATTACTTGCAAAAATCAGAATGTCATCTTGAAACACCTTAACATTTTCCAACCCTTTTAACACTTCCTCCATCACCTTTGGAACACAGATGCGGCCGAGGCCAACCCAAATGGCATGCGATTGTATTTATAAGTGCCTTCAGGTATGATAAAGGCAGTGAGATGTTGCGATTCTCGGGAAAGGGGAACTTGGGGATAGGCAGCAGAGAGATCAATGACAGAGAACAATTTGGGTTCGCCAAGAGTGGAGAGTGTCTCGGAAATGTTGGGTAGGGGATGTCTCTCCACCAGAATATTGTGATTAAGACTGTGCAAATCTACACACACTCTTAATTTACCATTATTTTTGTCTACTAAAACAATGGGGGACAACCACTCTGTGGCCTCAACAGGTTCAATGACACCCTTATCTACTAAGTTATTGAGTTCACTGCGTAGTTGCGCTCTCATGTTTAACGGCACATGTCTCACTTTATGAACAATAGGGTGAGATTCTTTCTTTAGTCTAATATGGTGTTCGAAGTTTTTGAGTCTGCCCAGACCTTCGGTGAAGACTTCTGGGAACTCTCTTGACCAAATATCATCAATCTCGGCAATGGTGACAGGCTCAGTGGCGCTAGCTTGCACCCTGACTCTCAACTTCCTTTGTTCCTCCCAACCTAAAAGGGAAGCTCCCTTTCTTGCAACCAAAATGTCAGCTATGCATTCTCCACCTCTGTATTGCACACTTGCAGTAAACTGTCCCAGCATCTCAATAGGGGATTCTGCATAGCCGGAGGGCCGAATTCTTGGTGGATCCAGCATTGATTCATCTTTTTTTAGAACATCTTTAAATGTCTCTTTAGAAATGATGGTCCATGGGGAACATGTGTCAACTTTCATGAGTATTTCTTGACCATCAATTACAAAAACATCTGTTGGACCTTTGCTGTCTCCTCCTCCAATGGTCGAAATCTCGAAGACATGTCTGGGGTTGTCTTGCGAGAAGTACACCTCCTGTATGTTGTAAGCTGAGTGAGCACCTTCTTCTTGGTTATCTCTGGTTTCTAAGAGATTTATTGATGACCTCTTGCATACATTAGCAAAATGTCCTCTGGTCCTACACTTGAAACATTCAGCATTCCTTGCTGGGCACGAAGGGTAATTCGGACCATGCTTGACACTGCCACATCTGGTACACTTCGCACCCCATGTTCCTTTCCTGCTTGTATTGACATTAAGTCTCTTCCTGTGATCAACTGCACACACAGCTTGGGTACTCTGTTTGTCAGACTTCAGTTCTTTGACATATTGTGAGGTTTGTTCTATGCTTCTGGCTAGGTCCACTGCTTCATCCAACTTCATGTCTTTTGCCAACAATTTCTCCTGTATCCTAATATTATTTGTGCACCTCACTAACTGATCTCTAATTAACGAGTCAGATAGATGTTCGAATTCACAGGAGTGGCTTAATGTTCTTAATGAGGCTATGTACGATTCCACGGATTCTGAGGACTACTGCGTACGCTGAAAGCACTTGTGCCTCTCGAATGTAACATTTTTCTTAGGCTCAAAATGATCCTTGAGTTGTTTAATCGCAAGGGCATATTCATCTGTGTCCTCCGCTTCACCAGCTTATGCACTGCCTAACCCATCAAACACTGCACGGCCTTCCACACCAAGATTGTGAAGTAATAATGCCTTTTTGCGAGTTGAGCTGAATCTCTCTCCTCCCATTGCCACCAGGTGGTTTTCAAACATGCCTTTCCACCTGTCCCACCTAACTTGGGGGCGTCCAGGTTCATTCAAAAATGACATTGGCGGAGGTATTGAAGCTGCCATGTCTTAAGCGGTAAAAAGGTGGTAAAGAGTGGGCTTGCTGGATGCAACCAATAGAATCTGGATCAGTTCAAGTATGCCCTGTGGATGCACAGTCTGAGCAATGACAGTGCTGTGCTATGCAGAGAAAGGGATCAGTCTTGTATGAGTACAATCCCTAGTGTATGATGTCACAATCCTCCTTACATCAATCTGAATTGGAACATGATGGCTGCTCATCCACAGAATGGATACATGTTATAATGGCTGCCTCCTGAAACTTGCCAGAACTGCATGGGCAGGTTGCTCAGCAACGATAATGTCAATGCTAGGGATCCTTGAAAGTAAACACTGTTGCTTTGAGACAGAGTCAATACAGTAATGGGGAAGGCAAGATTACCCCCCAGGGGACGCGCCTGCTGACCTGTTGTTCCGCTCCTCCTGACCTTCCTGCAGCGTCCGCTGTCGCACGGGAGTGTGGAATAATGCAGGCCGCACTATGACGAGACTTCAAAGGAGTAGGGAGACACTGCTGAGAGCCATCCTCGTCGCCAATGAGGAAATAAGGGCTCCAGGCAGCAGTGATGATGAAACAGTAATTTATTTCATTACAGCGACAGCGGCCTATGAGAGCCGAGTGCCAACATGGCTCTCTCCCTGCAGTCTCTGCTGTCTCTCATCCACATTCTTAGAATAACATTCTTAGAACTTAATGAGCTCATAGTGCAGCTCAACTAGGATCTGGTAATACATTTTTATGAACTTGTTTTAACTTACACTTACATCATAACATGCACCCTAATTTGCTATACTTAACCTAATATAGTAGCATTTATGGCCGATCTAGAAAGTTTCACTTTAAAACTGTGGCATTCCCAATCTCCTAGCAACAGTTATAACAAGTCTATGAACTTTCTGCAACTTTTTGCACTGTTTTTTGTTCGCTGACCTTCGTGAACGTGTGACGTCATTGCAGAATTTCAAGTAAAGTGTCATGTGACCACACGTGTTTGCGTGTGCTGTGATGAAATGTTTGCGATCGGGCTCATGCTTCAGGAACAGTTTGAAACTGCATTTTCAGCTGATCTAGGAAGTTTCAAGCTGAAAATGTACACTAGCACAGGTCCTGGACCTATTCTCACTGATTTTCCATCTGCAATCAAGGAGAGAAAACATGCTTGGAAGAATATTAGAACAACTGCTATTTAACTTCAAAAATGGCATTAGCCATGGCCATTCCTCCTCCTTAGGAGCCACAAACACCACCACCACCAACACCAGCTGGAGGGCCTATACAAGGGAAAACGTGTAATAATGCAGAAAAGAATCAAGAGGACCAGGAAGATGAGATAGATGAAATGCCTACCGTCAGCACCCAGAGAGAATCATGGGTGTGGCGGTTCTTTACCACCATTGGTGGTGTATCAAAGGCTAAGGCTGACAAGGTCAAATGCACTACTCAGTCATGGACAACATGCACAGTGCTCCTACGGGACCACCTCCATCCACCGCCACACCAAATCTAACCATTGGGATGCTCTGAGAAAGGCTGTTCCTTACTCAGGAAGTAGTATGTTGTCTTCCTCTACCTCATCTTCCTTAACCAATACTACCAACAGACAGGCTGCTCCTGTGGTGCACAACATCCCACCTACTTACTGCCTTGCAAGTCACAAAAGAGGCTGTCGATCCATATCTTTCCAAGACAACAGTACTATGTATATACTTCAACACACCACTCTTAATGGGAGAGTAGTTCCGAAGTGCTTTTGAGGCTGTAATCAAGAGAAGTGAGAAACACTACCCTCTATCTTCGATTTAACACACACCCAACATCTTCCCCTGTTCACCTGCCCCTCCATATCTGTGTTTGTGCCCTTTCTCTTATTTCCCCTTGCTTCCTGTGCCTCCTGAAAAAAAACCAATTCAGAATACAAAAATAAAAAGGTTCCTTTAGGTACCACCTTTCACAGTTCACAAAACAAGCTTATAGACTCCATCTACTTTAAATCTTTCAGTTAAGTAGCTAGATTCAATAAGATACTCTCATTAGCATCATCTACTATGCTAATAGAAATAATGGACAATTCTATATTAGAGACAAAGTAAAAATTAAGAAACTATTTTCTGTCCCAAATACGTTTCTCTAGCATACAATAAGGACCATAATCCATGGACCTTCATGACTATCTTAGGTCTCTGGAGTCCTGTCTACAGGCCATGAATCATTAAAACACCTAAATTGCTCATGCATGACACCGCACAGGATAGCCCTTCAACCCTTTTTACTGTTACAATTATAACACTCCCTCATTGCCTGCTTTCAAACAGTCACACATTTATCCACCAATCAGTTCAGAAAACTACATATATCCGTATCGACACAT
Organism: Ambystoma mexicanum; assembly: GCF_040938575.1. Lineage (NCBI taxonomy): Eukaryota > Metazoa > Chordata > Amphibia > Caudata > Ambystomatidae > Ambystoma > Ambystoma mexicanum. The sequence continues at coordinate 1,053,317,862 of NC_090941.1, forward strand.
TAAACTTCCACACACCAACTGTCACTTAAGAATGTTCTAGAAATCATTTGCCTCTGCATGTCCCTTGCTTATCCAAATACATTGAACACACTGCTGCTATAAATGCACATGTGTATTATGCAGTAAGAGAAGTGCATGAATGGAAAGGGGCGTAGAGATTGCCAAGTACTGACAGGAGCCCAGAAGAAAAGTGTCAAGAGATGGCAAGGTTAGAGCCAACTGGCTAATGCTGGGGCAGAGAAATCCCAAGGGTAGGGTACACAGTAGACCCGCAAGTGCAGTACTGAAGGGGGATGTACTGCTGCCAACTAGAAATAGGCCCTGGAACCTGTGAGATTCATGATTAACCAGGGCATCAGTCTCAGCAGTAGTGGTATTAAGTAAAACAGGAAAAGGAAAGCATTGGGACTCATTAGGAGTGTGGCGGCCACGGAATGAACACTGCCGGTAAGGGACCGGCACCGTTCATTCTGGGCCACCACATTATGAGTTTGCTTGCGGGTGGCGGAATGCATGTCTGGGCTAGACCTGTCGTGCATACTGCCACCCGCAAGCAGACCAGGATGCTAACAACGGACCCGTCATTAATGGATCCATTGTTAGCATGCTCCCCATTCCCATTGAGCCCTATGGGGGCTCAAATGGGAATGGGGATGTACCGGGTCCAGGTCCAGAGAAAAGGGAATTACTGGGCCCGCAAAGGTTAGAATGGCCCGGTAATTCCCTTTTTTCAGGACCCGGACACGAGTTTGGAGCCAGCCATGCCGCTAAGAACTGCATGGCTACCTCCAAACTCGTAATGAGGCCCATTGTTTTTAACATTTTCCAAAACTTAAGGAAGTCCAGCTGAAGTATAAGAGGAACAGGAAGGCTGTGAGAGGCACTGGCAAAAGCGAGAAGCATGCCTCCCTCTCTCTGTTTCAAAAAGCATTTGATAAGCATACACTGGAGTTACAGGAATAGAGGTCTCTAGTAGGGCACTATTTAAGGTGACAACATTAGATATATTGTAGTCCCAGGCCTTAGAAAGCCTTGTCAATGATACAGAGGATCTTGAATTTTATCCATGCAACAAACAGAAGCCAACATACACATTTTAGCGTTGAAGCAATACTCTCCCTGGGCTCGAGGGCAAGGTTAAGTCTTGCAGCCCTATTTCAGATTATCCAAAGGGAGTGTAGGAAACACGGTGGGAGCTTAAGTAAGAGGCTGTTACAGTAGTTCAACCTAAGGAGGAACATGGCTCTAAAGACATTGAGCTTCTGGGGGAATGTGAGGAATGGTAGAATGTCTATAAGGATGTGGAGCTGAAAATGGGTTTTACAAGATCCAAAAAGTAAGGACTAAAGGAGAGAGAGAACTTAAAGATGACCACACAGTTTTTGGCCTCACAGAATGGTGAGAGTAGGGAGTTCAAAGAGGGTTGCCAGGGGTAGGTGTAAAACAGGACACAACTGTCACAATAAGAAAGATCTTTGTCTTACTGGCATTGAGACAGAGATTGTTAGCTTCAAACAATGCCTCAATGGTGATCAAACAATCAGGGATAAACAACGAGAAGAAATTAGTTGGGGTAATTTAAGGAAAGTTGTGTGTCATAAACATGACACTGGAAATGAGAAAAGAAGAAGGACATCAGGTGAGCCATGGGGTGAAATAGATTTTGAAAAGCCACAATCATAAGTTAGAACCCTAGGGTACTCTGCAGGTAGACAGTGAGGTGGTGCAGAACAAATAGCCCAGTTGCAGATGGGAATGGTGGTATGTGAGGAAAACAGGTCAGCCAGTCCAGTGCCCAGTCCATGATGCTAAAGGTATCATGTAACCATTTAATGATGATACAATTGTTGACCGTGTAAGACAAGAGAGACATCAAGGAACAATATCCTCAGTTAGACTGTCAAACGGGAAATTATATTGTACCTCCTATTGCAATGAATATATGTATATTGGCCTACGCCAAGCTGCTTGTAAGCCACTTGCGAAGAAATCTGTGTTGCAAGGTCCTGACCTTAAAATCAATGTAAGTCGCCATTTTAGGTCAATCTGCCATTTTAGGTTCTCTCTCTAAAGTCACCCTGTGCGTTAAAATGGTGGACGATGTCATTTTGAAATACAACATGGACGTCTTGACCTCTGTGTGTAATTAATATGTAACTTGCCTGCAGGCCACTTGTTGAGGACGTGAACTGAGACCTTGCCCTTCGTTGACCTGTGTGTAAAGGATTGCTCACACCAATTAAACTAATCCACGAGCATATGTTAAGGACAATGGGCCTCATTCCGAGTATGGCGGTAAGGGATAGCGGCCACCGGTAATGAGACCGGTGGCGGTAATCCCTTACCGCCATACTCCGAGTTCCCTCTGCGCCCTCGCCCTTAACGCCTGCTTTGAGCAGGTGTTAAAGTCGAGGGCGCAAAGGGGCCTCCAAGTCAATAACGGTGACCGTAATGAACGGTCACCGTTATTTGCATCTTCCCCATTCCCATTGAGCCCTATGGGGGCTCATTTGGGAATGGGGAAGAGCCTTGGTGAATGGGGAATTACCGCCCCGCCAACCTTGGAATGGGGCGGTGATTCCGCCATCCACCAAGGCGCTGCCGGTCCGGGTACGGCGTCAACCAAGGCGTTAATAGCGCCATTGGTTAGCGCCGTACTTGGAATGAGGCCCAATGTATTCAAATACTGAACTGAGAACTCTTGTTTAACTACATTGTATTAATGTTTGAGAAGACCTGTATGAGAAATCCCAGAATACACAGTTGCCGTGTAGGCTTGTTGACGTATGTATTAAAGGCAAACTAGTTACATGTGGATATGCAAACTCGGCATGAACCCTAGATCAGTAATGTATTAGAGGAATATTAACCCGAAGTAGGGTTGGGCATCATGTTCGCAAAAGGTATAAAAGAGCAACGAATTCTAATGTACAGCGTCTCTCACTGAACACACTGAACCACGCTGGAGTTTGTTGTGTTGTACTGAGGGCCGATAGCTATCTGTTACTTTTCTTGGAACACTGTTCAGTATAAAATAAAGTTCTTTGTATGTTCCTTTGTAACCCGTGTTCGGTGTATTTCCTTTTGGGGGAATCAGCTTCGATATTTTAATTTTGTTTTCACAAGACATCAATCATTAATATCATATGCACTTCAATTATATCATTCCACCATATTACAAATACTGTATACTGCCCCTTACAGTACCTATAATTACTTTAATTACTATACACATATTACTATAGTGTATGTGGCCAGTCACCAGATTATTGGGCCATGCCCACAAGAACCAGGCCAATGACCACAATCACCACACTATAATAAAACCCTCTGCCGCCCAAATGATGTCCGCGGAAACCAAAATTGACTGCGACTCGGCGGAATCTGCAAACCCTATTTTAATTGTAGGCTGCCCTTGTATAATGTATTTGAAAAAAGAAAAAACAAATAATATTAGCAATACAATTGCTATGTTTCTAATTAAATATTTAAATCCTAATCTTCATTTGTTTTCTATTCATTTATATATGTAGCATATGTAACAGATTTTTTTCTGTGTGTATTAACCAAAATGTGCATTCTTAGAATATGTATTATCACAATGCACACGGCACATGTTTTCTGTTGTATGTGATTATTTGTTTTCTAAAACGTGTCATTTAGCAAACAATATGTGCATGTAATGTTATTACAGTGAGGAAAATTGTAAATTCAAGTGTGAACATTGACTATTTTCATAATTCTTATTATTAAACACGTTTCTACTTCTATCTCTTATCCTTATCTTTTTTTTACTACTACATTTACTTATATTAACTTTGAAATACATTAAATAGTTTTATCTGGATTGGGTACCTTCCCTGCAATTAAGTATTGTAATTGCTTACTAATATATGAAATTCAAACCATTTGAATATTGTTGCATATGTTTATTTTAAATTTCATAAGTTAATGGCTACTACAAATGAATGCTCCCCACACAATCATATGATACTTGTGTATGACTTTATTAATCTATGTCATTTATTATTATTTGTAAGTATAACACATTAACAGATTTATCAAAAGTGGGCAACATAAATATCTAACAGTAATGGCATATGTGATGTCATTATTGATCTCATCAATGAAGTTGTTTATGATGTCATTAGTGACACCATCATTGATGACATCGGTGATGTCATTTATGGTGTAATTAGTTATGTGCCCAGTGATGCATCAGTGATGGCATCTTTGATGGCACCATTCCCGTCATACACTATGCAACAGGGGTGCAAAGTTAAGGTGGAATTACTTCAAGTGCGAGTGTTGAGCTTCAAGGGTTTTATTGTGTTAAATTTGATCACCATACCTCTCTCTTATCCAAGGTTTTTTCAAAGGTTTTGTTGCTATGTTTTTTTTCACGTTCAATCTGATCACCATAACTCTCTCTTAACTATAGTAGTTTCACTGAATTGCAAGTGTTTTGTTATACCATAGTTTCTTTGGGGCCTACCAGCCAGTCTTGGCCACTGTGCTTGTTCCACCAATATGTTTCTTTGGGGCTCAATTGCCATGGCAATTGACCTGCGGCCATGGCCATTGTACATTTTGCACCAATACATGTGCAACATGTATGTCGGCTGTATATGTTGCACCAAAAGATTTCTTGGCAGCTCTTAGCCATGGCCTTCACCTGTGTCCAGTGTACATGTTGTACATGGCCAGTGGCACAAAGAGACAAAGAATGGAGGCTGGGGTACCCTCATTTTTGGTAACAGGGGGCCTGACTCAAAAGTGTTATAACAGTGTCAAAAAAGAGCTGAGTCAAAGGTTAACTCTCCATGGTAGCGCTAAACGGTAGATGGTGTAGTTCTAGTTCTAAAACCTAGTGTAACATAATTACATTACACCAGTAGGGCACATGAAATAAAAACAAATTTATTATAGAAGGACGTGCATAGTGCAAACAGTGAAAAAAACATATAGGTTATAAAAATGACCACAGTATCTACTGTATACAAAAAATAGAGGGAACATGAAAGTCATTTTGTTTTTACAGTCTATCAAACATCAAAGATATTAATGAGCTGTTATTCAATATATTGCTCATCTCAAAATTTGTCGACACTTCTCTTTGTGTTTCAAGTTCGGGCAAAGGTGTAACTATAGAGTGGCTGACAATAGGGATGTAATGGTATAACGGTATACCGTTAAAGATACCGTAGAAAATATTTGTTAATTAGCTATACCACGATAACCATGATATACCGTCATTTGGCAAGAAGGTTATCATACCGTCATTAAACTAATACCGTGACACTCCTAGCTGACAAATGTCTTAGTTTACAGGGCATCGGGTTGTATATACACGGGGCAACCTGCAAAAATCAGGTTGTAGTGTTTACTATGAAGGGAAGAGCAAATCATATTGAAGAGTAGGGAAGAGAAGGCCTTAGTACAGAGGCATTTCACTCAGCTCTTTTTTGACAGTGGCACAGAGACGTTACCCCTGCCCTGCAGACGTGAACACAGTAGATGTAAAATGTGCTTTTCTTCACTCTCTTCGGATTCACACAGGAGTCCCCGATAACAGCAATAAACTACACATACCTGTTTGATTCCCTCAGTATTCCCTCTATAATGCTTGAAAATCAAAAGATCTTCCCAGTCCCCACAGGCAATCTTCCAAGTGCGCCCATCCCTTTCCATGGTTCCCATAATCCCCTGAGCTGTATTTTCCCTCCCTGGGCCTCTCCACTCTTTCTCCATACTTTCTGGAATGATCCACAGATCTTACAGGGTGGGAGGATAGCTCAGAGGGCGTGCCCTTCTTTTGTCTGGAGAGCAAAACAACTCAGAACAGCACAGGTTTGATACCTGGTACCGCACTCGAAGGATGGCCTGTGGCAGTGATTGGAAAAAAAAAGAAAAATACGGAATAGAGCTACATAATGATTCGGGGAAGCATATACTGAATTACAGAATTTATGAGTTTAATTTGGGAAATCTGTTTCTCCAGGAGTCTTTAATAATAGACACGCACGGTTAAAATCAATGGCAGCCCCATGCATTGCTTTAAGAATGAGTGCAGTCGACTGTGGATACATTGTTTTTTGATACAAAAGATCTAACAATCTTCAGAGGAAAAGCAAATCTCTTATCTGAAATCAGATGCATATTCATTCAAAATATGGACTGGGTGCAATACAAACCCAGTAACTATCTAATGTGCAGTATAGCACCACCCTCCTTTGTAAGCTCAGCAGTATTACAGGGTATATCTTTAGCAAAGGTGATGCATGATGCAGTGAACGCCATGGAGTGGGTGCAGCATGTCTGTACATTGTGCTGCTTCGTCTGTCCCTCTTCTCTGCATCCACGAGGCGTTCCTTGAACAGGAGAGTTATCTGAGCATTAGGATTACTTCAACGCAGCCAACCAAACATATACAGAATGGTCTTATGAGAAGATGTTGACATTCTTTTTACCTGTGATGATGTCCTTGCAGATTAAGGTACATGTGCATCAAGTTAAATGGAGCCCAAAACGACATACAGAGAGTGTGTCCAACCTGGTGTACATCTACATCTAAAATAGCGTAGTGCTTAGTCATGCACACGTGGGGCTGAATTCACAAAGAAGCGAGCTACACAAAATAATGCTTTTATTTGCTTTTTCGGGGTGTGTTTTTCGGGATGCCCTCTTATAGACAAGTGATCCTATCCAGAGGCATTTCATAGGTGTCGGGCAGCAGTGCAAATGATGCATGGATCAGCCGTTTGCATACATTATTATCACCTGGAGGAGACTGGCCAATCAGATGGTGTGGAATGCAGGCGGAAGCTGTCAATATTTGGGCACAATCTCTGTAGACTCTCGCCTGTGGCCGCCATCTTTTCAGCATTGCAGCTTTTAGCAAATCGAGTCACTCCACTGATCCTGTCTCCTACTCTTCTGCCATAGTACTGCTTCATCCCATTTCCTGGACTGCACTCTCCCATTGCTCTCCAATGTACCTCCTCATTCCCCGCTCAGGGACCCACATCATGTGACTCTTGCTTATGGAAATAGTAAAGGGACTAGGTCGTTTTACCATTTCCTTTCCAGCCATCTTTGTTTTTTTGTTATTATTGAAATCACAAACACCCAAACAGCAAAGAACTGATCTTGCTAAAACAAATTCTCCTCAACCAAATCCCTGCCCCTGGGAGAAGACTACATGGGACTAGTAGCACCAACCCTACGGTTCTGTGGTGGGCACAGCCGGTAATGACTCTGGGACATCGCTTAAGTCCTTGCTTTGCTCAAGCCCACTTTAGGGTGGCCCGCTATTACCGGTCATGTCCTCCCCTGAATACAATACTTATCACTTTAGTGTCAGCTGAGCTCATTACCAGCAACGTAGGACATCGGAAGTGCTCATCAACGTGACCACTCTTAAAGGAACATTCATAGTGAAAGTATTTTCATTCCTAGTGTGTGCACACTGAGGCCTATGGGCGTGTTACACGTTTGATGTACGTGTTATAAACAACACATTATAATTAAAAGGTGAATAAGTGTGTTCAGGGCAGGTGTAGTTCATGCCATGGTGACCCGGATTGTAAAGAATTGACAGGTGGAAGGGAATGATTGGCATTTCCTTACATTTGAATGAGCCTGTCATTCTTGAATAGTGGAGGTGGATTACAATGCATGAACATTGCGGGGCAGGAAAGGGGCATCACGTTCACAACAGGGCTCATAAGTCAAGAAAGTGAAGGGATGTGCTTGTGTCTCCCTTGACTTGCATGATCACAACCTTTATGAATCATACCCATTTCATGAATCTGCTTTCTGCACACTTGGTACATCCCCTGCCGCACTTCCTTCATGGTCATCCCATAAATTAAAGGATTTATTAAGGGAGGGAACAAGAAGCAGGCGTTTGATACTATGACATGCACATAAAGGGCAACGTTATGCTGCAATCGGTACAGCAGCGTGGAAATGCACGTTGGTACGTAGAACGCGGATATGACGCAGATGTGCGAGATGCAGGTGCTGAAGGCCTTTGAACGGTCTTCCTTCAATGGAAGGTTCAGAATAGTCCTAAGAATAAGACCATAAGACAACACAATGCAACCAAGCTCTGCTGGACCTAAAAACATATAAAGCACCAAAGCATACACGTTACTAAGACTGTTGTCCGCACAGGACAGTCTTGCAAGAGCCATGTTCTCACAAGCGGAATGTGCCACATATCTGCTGCAGAAAGGCTGTCTCAGGATAAAGAGCGGGAGCGGGGCAATCAGGACAATGGCTTTGAACACAGTTGCAGCCGCCAGTTTTCCAATGAGTGATGTTGTTATGATAGCCGAGTATCTTAGGGGGTTACACACAGCAACATAGCGATCCAGTGCCATGGTCGACAGAATGGAGGATTCCAGCAATAAGCAACAATAACTGAAGAACAACTGGACGAGACAGTTACTTAAATAGATTTCTCCATCATCAAACCAGAAGATGCTCAGCATTTTAGGAAGGATGCTGGAGGACATAGTTAGATCAGAGATGGCTAACTGACAGATTAGGAGGTACATAGGCTTATGGAGGCTCTGCACTGTCTTAACGGCTATCAGAAGAGCTGAATTTCCAACAAGGGTTACAATGTATACCGCAGAAAATGGGGCAGCAAACCAGATGTGGAACTTCTCCAGTCCAGGGTAGCCAATCAGGATTAGCATTGACGGAGTAAAAGCGGTGCCATTGACTGGTGACATTGAGGTCCCTTGATGATCAGCAGCCACTCTGATAGCCAGGTCCATTCCTGCATAATACATAAGCAGATACATATATTAGTTGGCGCTTAGTTTGCCCTGATTGTATTGTATTGACTATGTTAAATTACACAATGAACTCACTGGAAAGAAATGTATGAAGCTGCTGAAAAGGAAGGCAAACACTTATTTGCAGACTGATCCTCATGTTTGCAGGGTAATTAACATAGTGGCTATTCATAGGTGTGAATTTAACAATGTATGGCCGCAACGTGTACATAGAATTGCAGGGTTCACCACCATAGTAAGCTAAACCCCCAGAGGACAGCATTTCTACTGCTCTTCATCCTTTAAGCTCACCCTCAGATATTGAATATTGGCTCTCTAAAAGCACATCTATTCCCTAATCTAGGAACTGGCCCTCAACAAGTGGGCTTCATCCTAGGCAAGTAGATGCAAATGAACCTCAGCTTCACACCATTTTGTTTAGGGCACGTAATTCTACGACTTAGTGGTTCATGTCACAGTCGTCTGTGCACTAAAGTATGGTAATGGCCTCCTGATCTCCTCCCACAATGCAACAAAGTGCCAATGAAAGTTGTGTGACATGGTGCTGTTCTTCTGATCTCAGCCACATTGCCCATGTTACCCCGGGCCTGCACCACAGCACGCTAGCTCCCAAATAAGGCTCGGTGCATATTCATACTGGACTACATTACAAATAGATCTTTCATCTTAACTTGAAACCTGCAATATTTGATTGACACGCACTCTTTTTACGAAAGTGGCATCTGGAATCTACGCTTGTAAATCACAAAAGGTAAGAACACTAAAACAATATTTCTCATTTGCAGTGTCAGAGACCTGGAATGTTCTCCCCCCGAATAACATAATTCGTTATTGAGCCAACCTCATTTTGAGGCAAAAAAACAAGACTTTGCATCCCAAAAAGTGTCCCCTTTACAGGCTTTACCTCTCACTCGTTGAACTGTTAACCAGACTACCATCTGTTTTCCCCCTTCAGCTTTGATTTGCATGATCTCAGTGCCAATTAAATTTATCTATCCAGCTCCCTATATCACCACACGATCCTATTCTATGAGGCTTATTAAGAGTCTTTTATTTCTTTTGACCACTTGCAGAAGATGCCCTCAGTCCTTTCAAGCTTGTTTTTATCTCAATGCTCAACAGTGGTTCACTGTCACCACCTCCCTGGCAGTGTTTAGCTGATGGGATCATGGGTAGCACTCATTGATGTTCATTTACATCTACCCTATAGAGAATGCTGTTCGCTATCTCCTTCTATTTCCACTCCTGCTTTCCTCCACACCCTCTCAGTGATGCTGTTAGTGTGATCGCTTGATCTAATAAATGTGCTCATGGATTACAGCTGGTATTTTTCTTTACTGACTCCTCCCCCTTTTAATTTCATCTCATCCCTGATTCTAACACCCACTTCCTGCTTTGGAATTCTTAAAACTACAAGAGCCAGGCGCCCTCTCTCTTGGATTTTCAGCTTGAAATCACACTCCTAACCGCCCCGCTCCCCTCCTTGCCTTTAACCCCCTCCAATGTGAACACATTTCAGTATTCTGCACTCTGTTGGAATCTCTGCCACTTCCTTTCTTCTCCACAATATTGGCAAGCGTCTACATGCGTCCTTCTCTATTTACCCTTTTCCATTATATTGTCTGTTCAGCACAGGCTGATTTCTCCCTCTTTCACGTTGTTTATGTAGAACCTAGACTTGATTTATTCTTCTTTCTTTCGTTTGTTCTGTCTGCCACTGCACAGTCCTCTGACCACGTTTGTGTCTGGACGATGCTTCATACAACTGGACAAATAAATATCTAAATATGTGTAAGTCATTTTGTGTTCCTTATTTAGACACAATGCAATTTACAAATAATATGTCATATATATCTGCTGTATATTTAAGTATTTTGTCAAAGCAGCCCCATCCGAGAAGTCGTGGAGGTTAAATAGAGTATTTTTCCTTTGGACCCTATGTGACTGACTGAGTCCACGATGTAGTGGGGGTATCAGGTAATAATGTCCCCAACCATAACGTCCCCATAATGGCGACATTATACATGGTGACATTATGTATGAGGGCGGGTTGCAGGGATGTCCCCTGCTCCCCTTGTAAAAGATTAAAAAAATACAAGGGTTGCGGGGGTGTCCCCCGCATGTTCAATGTAATAATGTCTCTGCAAAAAACAGCTACAGTTTCAGGAGACATTTTTGCGGGTACAGTATTACATAAAACCGTAGTGGGTCCTTTAAAATCCCAACACAAATGGAACAGTATGGAAACACATGCAGATCAAAACTGAATCACTTTGATAAGGAGGAGGAAGCCCCAACACAAGTTAAACCTTATGAAGACGTGCAGCAAATGAAGCTTATACAGTTCTGCCAAGTAATATTCAGGGAGGAGACTGAGCAGAAGACACAGTAGAGGTCCGCTGGCCAGACCCCTGAGAAGGCCCATGGAAGTGAATTCCATGGATAGTGCAAAGGACATATTAAAAATGAGAGCCGGAAATATACCCAGACAGCTCGGATACAGAGATGGCATGCAGATGCATAGAGCGCAGTCAGTGGTGCACACGCAGAGGAAAGACAGCACGTATCAGGGGAGCTGTGGAGATTTGAGGAGGAACTGATGGATAAACTGAGAAGGAGAACTACAAAGAGGCAAAAGGACCTTGCGTGAACACAAAGTGGCAACTGAGGCCGCTGTTAATGGTTGGTGGGGAGAAGGAAGTTCACTATCCCTAACAAAGAAGACTTTGAATACTGCTGCAAGTGAGACCGAATAATGCATATTGGGAAAATAAAAGCCTTGACATGCATCGTTAGCTGGGCAAGGAAGTCTACTTCTCCATGCTGCCTCGGTTATAGTCTAAGTTGGGGACTTTGATGCATAACTGCAGTGTAAGATGCCAAAAGGCCCAAGGGAAACATAACGTGGGATAGGAATGATTTTATTTAGGAGCAGATGTATCTAAATTCAGAAGACTGATGATTCATCACTTATTATGGGTGAGTAAATTAACTCAGCAAACTTAAGCGCAATTGATGGATGTCACACCATACTAGGTCGAGAGTTATATCATGGGTTTGTTTGTGTTTTTGTGCATAGATGGTATATTGACACAGATTTTACAATCAAGCAAAATTATTCATTCAAATGTGAATGTTGTAAACAATGCATTGTGTGTGTTTTTGCTTTTCAACACATATTTAAAACATGTGGAAATTTGATGCAACACTTGGTAAAATGAAACGTGTGTAGGGGAGAGCTGAGAGAAAGGGAAAAGAAAGAGAGAAAGGGAGAGAGAGAGAGAGAGAGAGAGAGAGAGAGAAAGAAAGAGAAATAGAGAGAATGAGAGAGAGAGACAGTGAGAGCGAAAGAGAGAAGGTAAGAAGGAGTGAGAGGGAGAGAAACAAAGAGAGTGAAAGGGAGAAAGACGAAGAGAGACAAAAAGAGAAATACTGTAAGTGAAAGAAAGATAAAAAAGAGATAGGGAAAGAGAGAAAGAGAGAGAGAAAGAAAGTAATGGAGAAATAAAAGAGAAAGGGAGAGAGAAGGAGAGAGGCAAATAGAGAGAAGGAAAACGAGAAATAAGAGAGGAAGATAGAAAAGGAGTGAGAAGAGCAGGGGCAGAGGTAGCTGGGAGTTCAACCATTCGAAAGAAAGAGCAGTTAGGGGGAGAAGAAGGAACAAGGGGAGGGAACGTGGGAGAATGGAGTAGGGCAGGCAGGGGACAGGGTACCTGCTAAAGGGGCATTCTCAGCTTCTCTTCCCCCAGCCACATGTCTAGCACGTCACCACCTTCAAAAAAAAGATCCCTGAGTCCCTCTCTCCACATGCTTATGAGGCTGTTGCTTCCCCCTTCCAGAGCCCACACACAGCCACACCCATGATGAACACAACAGGGGGGTCTCCAAGGGAGGGATATCACATGGTGTGGGACAAGTGGGCAAACACAAGCAGGGCGATAGATACTGTCACTGGGGACGTGAGGACTTTCATAGGAAGAGATGGAAGGGAACAGGGGTAACATATGTAAAGGATGTGATATTATCTATTCTATATAAGAGGCCAGGCTTGGCATGTAATTTGCCCACATCATCAAGTCATATTCTGTGCCTTACAGGTAGATCTTTCTTGTGCATTGGTTCTTCCAAATCCAGTTGCCCAGGGGTTCCAAAGTTTAGTCAAACACCTTCAGGGTTAAAGGGCAACACTGCCTAGTGCCTCTTACTAGAGTGAAAATATTTGACCTCAAACCATTACCTAAACCATAGGCCTTTCATGCTTGGTAGAGCGATTTGATTACAAATACAATTCAGCGGTTATTCTGTATGCATCCAGCATTTTAACAGAAATGTCATGTTTATATGATCAGATAATTCCTCAACATTTACAGATATCTCAGTGAGCCCTTGTTAGGGAGAATTCTCCAGAATGGCTAATTTCCATACCTACTGAGTCCCTCAGCAGCTTTGCTGGATTTCTAAGATTTCTTTTTTTCACCTGGGTAGAGTGTGAGCCTTTTTTCCCACTCTTACATGTGTTTTGCTGTGTGTTTTACATTTGTATGTGTTCTTGAACTGTGGAGCTTCACCTCAGTGCAGTAACACAGGGTTGTCTTGTTTAGACTTCCCAACTCCGACTCCATTTTCTGGGACTGACTACTGTCTCCCAGAAACATGTAAAGTTGCCATTGACTTTATTAGTCTTTTTAAAATCACAGACCCAGTACAAACTATCTTACATAGAGTTCTGTAAAGGGTTAATTATTTTCCATTTTTGTCTGTTTCTCATGGAACACTGTTTTGTTCCCTTTTCATTAAGACTTGGCTGGTGGCAGTGGTAACTACCCTATATTTCCTACCACAGTTATCTCAAATAGCCCTGGTAGTGTTTTAGGCTATTTTAGTAGCCTCAAACTTAAACCCGCTGACCAATATAGATTTTTATATGGTTCCGGCTGGGTTTATTCCAAACATTTATATATGTAGAAACCCAGGCTTGGCATCTCTGCCACTGTTAATTTATGCAACAATGTCAAACTACACTTCATGTACTGGACCCACTGTGATGTTATCCCCAACTGGAGACAAATTACACTGATAGTAGTCAACTTTTGAAGTCCCAAGACTGCCCTCAAGATTTTACCTTCTACAGAGTCTAGGAATTTCTGATTTTTTAATGAAATCAGCTTGCACCCATATAGTGACATAGCTGTTATTTTTAGATTCTACAGCTCAATTAGAGAACATACACAACTTTCACTTCACCACCTTCATCATAAAAAAGTCAATTCCTGTTTGGACCTGTTCAGACCAGGAGGACCCAGGGCCTGACCCCCTGCTCAGACAACAGGTAAGCATGCACCAACATGTATTGACTCCCTCTGTGCCCACAGGCCATCCCCACCCCCTATGGTCCTCCTCTGATGTTCCATTGTGCCCCCCACCCTTCTCACACACAGGTGTTGCCAGTTTTGCTTGATTCTTCTACCATGCTACCCCTCCCCCCAGCCTTCTTCTTCAGGAGTCTGTCCTGATACATTCTGGTTTCACTATCACCGTCTTGTGGCCAATGCTGGATTTGACCGTCATGGACTTCATTGATTCACGGTGCGTCACCCTTTCTCAACTCTCATGCTGGACTTCCTTTGCATCTTGTACTCATGGTGGCCCTGAATCATGCTGCTCCCATCTTTATCTTGTTTCCTGGTTTGCAACATTATTTGTTACTACTGACTTCTGCAATTGTTATCACTCTCCCCTCTTGCTTCTCCACTCTATTTGACAGCTTAGTCTCTTGCTCTCTCCTCCTCTCCCTTACTCCCTTTTCCTATCTCCTCTCCTTACTTCTTCTATGCACTTACCCTATCAGAATTGTCTCCTCAATGGATTAAAATGAGTGTCACGGACCTCAAAAAGAAATTGCATACAATATTAATGTAATGAGTGAAAATTAAACAAAGCACACTCCTAGGAGTGCTATGTTAAATTCCACCCATTACATTAATACCGTATGCAATTGTATTTGAGGTCCGTGACACTCACTTTAATTCACCTTCTAAGTAACATGCACATTATTTTTCAAAAACTTTTTCCAATTGTGCCAATTGTAATTGCACCTGAGATCGCTAGAATCATTTTATTCAACTTTCTCTATTTTCGAGGCAAAGCAGCCTGTCTTTGTTGTGGGGTAACTGGCATCGATAGTTTTCCTCACCCAATATGGCCACCGTGCCCGGTGGCGTCACGTTGTAGTTCACGTGAATTTGTTTTTTCCCCTTCTTTACTTCACGCGCGTCATCTTGAGCGCGCGCTCTCCCTTGGATACGGCTGTTGCCGGAAGGACGGTGAGGCAGATGTTGCTCTTCAATGCGCTCCCTGTTTCTCAGGTGGCACGTACAAACTAACTAATTCCGGGCCCGTTTTTGTTTCCCATTGTCCGGGTTTGTCTAATTGTCAACTGATATGGATTACATTGGTCACATCGCATTGATGAATTGTTTTTTTCTTCGTGGGCAATATTTCCCGTATTCGCGGATCGATGCAGGCAACCTTATTAGTCATTGCACTTGCAATTTAAATTAAGGTAAACCCTCTACTCTTAATTGACTTTGGCTGTCTAATATATTAATATCGTGATTGAGTTATAGTACTGAATGCTGACTACAAATAATCAATTTATTTTTGTTTAGTTCAGGAACTGTTCCTTATTTAATCTGCAGTATTGGTAAGTGCTAACTATCGGTATTAGGTTTTTGAAAAATGGCATACTTGCATTTGGTCACAACTTTGCACTAACTGTGAGGTTTTGGGTTTTATCTTGTTCTGTATAGATTACTCATTTGGACAACGATCTAAGGTAATCTTATCTTAAATAAAATTAATTGGTTTAGGAGTACTATTGGCGATCCAGCCAACTAATTCATCCCAAGTTGTTTAGTCACCGTACCACACTCATTCTCTCATGTTGATTTTGTCATTCTTTTCAATTGCTTCCGTAATTGGATTTACTCTACTGGAAACGGTAATTAATTTACAAACTCTAATTTCATCTTATCATATTGGTTTAACAATTTTTGCAATGTTATGTATTATACAATTATGTTCTTGTATTTTCTGACACCCCCCCACCCCCCTCCCTGTTTTGTATTTACCCAAATGCTATGGTGTATTTAAATTGGTGCACATGGTAACGGCTTGAAATTGTAATTTGATGTACAGCCTTTGAAAAAGAGCTTTGCTCGAAACACGTGTCAGGCTGTGGAATGAAATTAAAATTATAACCAACTGGTTGTTATATTCATTGTTAATTGGCGCAGTTCACTGTTATACTCATCTTGCTCTTTGAAACACATTGTGTATATGCGCTCTATAAATAAACTATCATAGCATATCATATCACTATCATAGATACACATGGCATTAGCTTCTCCCTCATTTTTTATTTTCTATTCTGAGTTAAACATGTGGCGGAAATCGGAAAACCCAGGTAACTTATTGCGTTTACCATGGTAACCGGTAAATCATTCAATCTCCAGGTAAAATATTTGGAATTCTGTTTTTAAGTGAATGTCAATATAAAGAATTCTGAAGCGTTGATCGACAGCTTGCTTTCATCTTTATTTAGTTCATTGTGTGTATAGTTTCAAAGAACATTTACATAGATAAAACAAATTTAAAAAAATATAGATTTTTGGGATGGTATACAGAATAATCACCATCCATTAAAAGCAGATCCTACTCCTTGGAAGGCACATGTAATTCATCATATAGATCAAAATAAGAATTTCTTAGGGTCAATCAAATGAAAATCCTCATACAATTACGACACAAGTTTTCCAGACGTCATCATAGCTTTCCACACATTATAAAGCAAATCAGCCAAAAGCCATCGCTTTTGATCGTGTTGGCCTTATGAACATAGGGACCAAACAGTCTCATGTACACAGCTCCATGTTCACAATATTCAGTGCATGCCTGTTGTGCTGTCTCAATTTTGCATGGAACCCCACACAATCAACAAGTTCTATTTTCTTTTTTAGTGCCCAATTCAGGACCTATACCTGCCAACACTGGTAATTTGTTCATATGTTGAAGTAGCAAGAATCTACGCAAATCTGGGGATGGGCACATTTTGAAATAGATCTGCGGGGTCCTACATTCATAGGCCACCAATTACAGAAAGACGTAGCTCTTTAATCTTGAAAGGTGTACATAATTTGAGATCCAATCCCATTCATACATTTTGCGTATCATGCAAAAGTCATGCATGACTTGAGTTTAACTAGGCTGCCTTCCCAACTTTGTTGCCATCCAATCACCTCAAATGATTTTGCCACCAGTTTCGACATATTTTGGTTATAGGGTGAATCAGTTTGGCGTCCCAGGAGTTGCAACAAAGGGCAAATGTGGGACTTCCGAGATTTATATACAATAATGCTTTTCTTTTACGGGCCATAGTAGCCAATGATTTCAGACCCAGTTCTAGTCTTAATAGTTCTACCAGTACACTGGGTCCTAGACCCAGCATTTTCCACCAAAATTTGCCCTCTATAACATTCAGCCAGCTGAAATCATCCATGCTTATTGACTCTAATCCCTATAGTATCGTGACACAAAAGCTCTGTTTATACAGGGCCAGTATGTCCCAGTAACTATACCCAGAGGCAGCCTTAACACACCGATAGATCATATTTGTCAGAGCCACATCCTTCCGATTCTTGGTATCAATTATTCTTTGGTAGCTTCCTTTAGAAGTGATTTCCAGATTCATATATTTGAAGTGTAACACCCGCTCATTAGGATGGCCTTCAATAAGCATACTAGGGGCTGAACCCTGCCCATGAGTAAAATGCATAACCTTAGTCTTACCAAAATTGAGTACCAAATCATGTTCACAGGCACATTTATATAGTACCTGCAGTGATCCTTTTAGTCCAGAAAAGGTATGGTCACATAGGACTAAATCATCTGCATAGAATAGGCACTCAACTTTTTTGCCTGAGATTTGGCAGGGCAGGCATTAGCCTGGGCCATCTTCTTTACCACGTCTGCAATGTAAATGCTAAACAATAATGGCGCCAACACACACCCTTGTTTCAGACCCCGTCCTGTGTCTATGTGCAATGTCACCATTCCATCATTGTCCAATTAGACCTGAACAGAAGTGTTTTCATGAAGACCTTGTATGGCCACCAATAGATTACCAGGACATCCTGATCCTTTCATCTTAGCCCACATTTCATTCCTGTTTACCATGTCAAATGCAGCTTTGAAATCGATCATAGCCAAATGCAGGTTGGGTTGCGCCGGTACATTAGTTGATTTTGTAAGCATATCAATAAGCCATAAGCAGTGGGAAGTACCTGAGCCAGCTCTAAAGCTCATTTGAAACTTGCCAAGTATGTTATGAGAGGCAACCCAGGCTGGAAACCTATCAAGCAACAATGAGGCAAACATTTTTCCTGTTGTGTCTGACATTGCCAATAGCCCACAATTTTCTGGCTTTGATCTTTCTCTGCATTTATATATGGGCACTAAAATAGAATTTCACCATGTGGCCAGGATCCGACCTTCCTCACATACCTTTGTGTAATGAATAAACAGAAGCTTACCCCAGAACACTGGTGCACCTTTAATCACTGCATTGGGAAGGCCACTAGACCAGGGACTCTTGTGTCCTTAAGTGCTTGAATGTTCTTATTGATTTCAACCTGTTCTATTGCTAGATCGAGCCTAGAGGGCTTCGGTCCCTGGATTGTGTTGACATCAGGTCCCTGGGATTTGTTTGTATCTGGTATAGGATTACACTTCTTTTTTTTTTTTTAAAATGAGACCAGGTTGCTCACCAATACCGCAGATCACACATTTTTTTGGACCATATTTAAAGTTACCCAGCATCCTCCACATTTTATGGGTGTCTTTATTACTTGCTATGGTTATCAGATGTTGCCATTGTGCAATATGTGCAGAATTTAGCCAGGCTTTGACCCAATTCCGATATCCATTTTTAGCCAATTTCCTGGCTGTCAATCTCTCACTGAGATCCCCAGCACTTTTATTGAAAAGGCAGAGTGCTGTCCTTAAAGAGTGTTTTGCATCACAGATCGTTTTATCAAAAGGCTGAGACCAGTTGCATTGTCCGGTATGGCATATTGGGCCATTTGAACAGCCATCGAGTACATGCAAACCGTGATCCATCTTTAAATGCTCTCCGCTGACAGTAAGTGAGCATTAGAGAGTAGGTCCTCCAAATAAGTGCTAAAGAATTGATGCACCCACTCAATACTCTTCTCGATCCATTTAAGTCTGTTACCACCAGTGTTTATCCTTAAACCCCCAATCCTACATTCCATCTGCTTAGTCTGGCAATATTCAATCCCCAGTGTGAGTATGGCATAATCACTAAAGGATGTATCAGTCACTGTCAGCCTCCTGACACTCGCAATGGTGGGCTAGGTACAGAAAAAGTAGACCAGTGTAGACTCATTTGGGACACTTTTCCATGAATGTCTGCCTGGCCTATCTCCCCTAACACAGCCATTCCCAGTCCCTCAAAAACTCAACCCAGGCAGTGCCATTTGGATGTGCGTGGGTAGACTCCATGTGTGACCTATTTAAGACATGGTAATTACTGCCAATTTCATAAGGACAGATGCACCTGGCATTGAAGTCACCCACTACATAAACCAGGTTGTGTGGGAATAATGTTTTGGCATTACACAATATATAGCCTACTGCATCCATAATCTCATCTGATTTTGATGTCCCCGTGGGTCATAGATGTTAGTGACAATAAAGCCGGGTTCCATTTTGTTACCTCCAATTCTAACTGCTAGAATAGAATCACATTCATTAAGTGCCATAAATCTGTCAGCCTTCAAGTGATTTGTATCCCCACTATCAAACCACATGAAGGCCAGCCTTTAGGCCCCTTAGTTGCAAAAGATTGAAAAATACGGAACCCATCAACAGTCAGCCCATCCATCCACCAACATGCCTGTAAAAGAAACACATGGTTAGCACACAACATCCCAAGTGAACCATGATCATTCAGTAAATGCATACAACCCCAGGTATTCCAGGACGCAATCCAGGACGCAGTAGAAAAGGTGAGAAAAGATGAGGGAGGAGATTAAAAGCTTGGTAGCATGGAAGGTGAGAGAAGAATGAACTTTACGGAAATTAAAGAGGTGGTAGCGACATACGCGAGAAGTAAGGGAAATATGACGAGTAAAGGAGAGGGAAGAGTCAAAGTAAATGCCTAGATTACGGGCATGGGTGGAAATAGTTAGATTAGAAGGGGGAAAATAAATAGAAGGACGGGGAGAGGGAGGAGGAAGTGTGTTACAACAAAAGAATAAGACCTCAGTCTTGTCAGTGTTAAGAGAGAGAGAGAATGAAATAACATCCAGTTTTTAATGGCGTTACGACAGGAAGAAAGATGTAGATGTAAGTCAGGGGTGAAGGAAGAAAAGGAGAGGAACAGCTGAGTGTCATCAGCATAGTAATGGCGAGAAATCCCGAAGGAACAGATGATATTGGCGAGGAGTGAAGTATAAAGAGAGAATAAGAAGGGTCCAAGGACAGAGACTTGGTGAACGCCATAGTCCACAGGTAAGGTGGTGGAGGTTCGATCTAAGAGGAGAGCCAGTTGATGACCGAGCTTTTGAAGCCAATGGCGGAAAGAGTATTGAGGAGTAAGGGGTGATCGACAGTATCAAAAGCAGCAGAGTGGTCAAGGAGGATGAGGATTGCTTAGATTAGCGAATGGTAAGGAGGGAATTAAGGACATAGGGAAGAGCGGACTCAGTGGAGTGTTTGGGGTGGAAGCCAGATTGAGAGGGGGAAGAGAGAGAGGTTAGAGACAAAGATCAAGAGTTGAGAATAGGCTAAGCATTCGAGTAGTTTAGAGAGAAAAGGTAGAAGTGAGTCTGCGCAAAAGTTAGAAGCAAGAAGGGGATTAGCAGAAGGCTTCTTCAGGATAGGGATAATAGTGATGTGCTTGAAGGCAGAAGGCAAGGTGGCCATGGAGAGACAAGTATTGAAGAAGGAGGTTAGATAGGGAATGAGAGGGGGTAAATCTTGGGAATAAGAAGGGTTGGGATGGAATTTAGTTAGGAGAGAGAGAGACGTCAGAGGGAGTGATTGGAGAAAATTCAGACATGCAAGCCAAGGGGGAGTTTAGGGGGGGGAGTAAGAAGGATAGCAGATCATTTTTTAGTGAAGAGAAAAAAAAATCGGAGAAGAAGTTAGCAAAGTCAGAAGGAGAGAGAGGAGATGTAGAAGAGAGGTCAGGAGGGGGGAGACGAGAGAGGGTTTGAAAGATACAACAAGGATGAGAGACTTGGGAGTGAAGTAGGTTAGAAAAGTAGGAGCGTTTAGCGGAGTTAAGTCAGGCGTCATATAGCGAGTGATAAGAAAAGTAGGAGGTTTGGTTAGGGAGAGTGGGGGATTTGAGCCAGCAACGAAGAGAGGGGATAGAGTTGATCGGGACTAGAGGAGATAGAGGAGGACAGAGAGGTTAGGGCAAGGTCAGCAAGGAGAGAGGAGAAGTCAGAGAGGGGTGGGAGAGACGAAGAGCAGGTATCAAGGAAGAGTGAAGGGCTAAAGTTCCAGAGGTCAGGTCAAGTGAAAGATGTGGAGGAGGGTAAAGGAGTGGGAGTAGGGGAGCAGGGAGTAAGGGAGAAGGAGAGCAGAGTATGATCAGATAGATAGATGGTTAAGGAGGAAACAGGGGAGGAGGAGTAGGTAGAATTAAAGATGAGATCAAGAGTGGAACCAGAGGAGTGAGTAGAAGATGAGGGGAGAGGAGAGAGAAGGTAGGAGTCGAGGATTGAGAGAAGAGGTGAAGGATGAGGGGGAGTGGGAAGGTGAAGGTTGAAATCACTGAGTACAGTGAGGGGAGATGTCTACCTTGGTCTACCATGGTAAGCACAAGCTTGTGGGTGTTGCATTAATTGTTGAATTGGTGTTCCAATGAATAATTAAAAACAAGCAGGCTCACTTGCATTGGCACTGATTATGTGATGTCCCCTTCCCTGACTCTGAGTCCTGCAGTAGCATTGCAAAGCCTAACATTGTGCAGGGGCCAAAACAAACAAGGAACACCTGTAAACACTGAAAAATGGTATGGAAAAGCCCAATTAATGTGCTAGACAAAGTTAAGGCCAGAGGAGAATGGTAACCAGAGTAAATTTTCTGTGCCACTTCCTGATGGTAAAACACCACTTATAGTACAAGGTGGTGTCTTTGCTGATGGAATTGTTGGCTAACCTGATCCTGATACAAGGAAATGCAGCCTACACTGGTCTGGGAAGAGAGCTATCCAAGTGAATAGTGATACTTCAGAATGTGGTGAGATTTGTTCAAGTGAATGTTCATACTGCAGGTCAGGGTTAGACATACCCAAGCACATGTTGATTCCATAGGCCATGATATGACCTGGCCATGTGAATTTGATAAACCAGTTTATGGAGAGATTCAAGTGACTTTTGTTAATCCTGTTCATGTAGAATTTGGCAGAATTGAATGCTGATTGTCCAGCCCTGGTGAGACCTGCCAAAGTGAATCTGGGAGACTAGGGTCTGCTGAGACCAATTCCAAGTGAATATTGAAAGACCAGGTTTGGATGGAAAATCCTAACCAAGAGAATCTTAGAAACCTGCACCTGGGAAGCTTGAGGTTTGAATGAAAGATCAATAATGAATGTGACAGTCTGGAATAGACCTATCAATATTTATATACAGGATGTATAGGTGAATATCAAAGGGCAGCAACGTATCCAAAGACTCAGAGAGAGAGGCTGAGAATCCAAACTAGATGATAGGGTGGCAGAGGAGGACCTGATGAGAACATTGAGAAACCATGGACCAGGGAGAGGTCTGAAGGACATGATTGAAAGCAGAAATAACAAGGAGAGTCCAGACTTTCAGTAATCCCTGGAAGAGTCTTCGCAGGAGAAGATTCTAACGCTTGTGTTTGAGACGCGGGTGAATTTGTACAGTAGGATTTGTGAACTCTTTTGTTGGTCATGGCTTGACATATTTCTGTTTTAGCGTACGGACTAGCCAGCAGGCTAATGACCTATTAAGCATAGGTTTCAAAGGTTCTGCTGGCCAAATCTTTTGGACATTGTATTATAGATTAAAGAGTTCCCCAGACTGACAAGTGCTTATATAAATAGGTTGATCTTCATGATTTTGGACAACACTGGAGATGGTCGACATTTGAAGAATATCTCACTTTATGTTACTCTTATCCTGACACTGCTTAGATCTAAACACCTATTTATTTGGTAGAGAATCAGAGAGTTCTTATAGGCATTTAGTCCAACCCATACCTTGAACTAAAAATGAATAAAGGACAATTGTTGAAATGAAGATATGTTTGTGTTACATGTGTCATTGCTGAACCTCTCTACTGGGCATTTGTTTGCAAATTGTGTAGAATGCTTTTCTTCACAACATAGGTTTAAGATACTTACAATTGATAAATATGAGTTTGAATTGCTTCACCAGGTACATCGTGCAGGGTCCCATCTATGTGCAGATGTGAGCGGATGCCCGGATCTCGTGACAGGTTTCGGCGATTTGGCTGGTGTAGAGAGGAAAGTTGGTTTGTCAGCAGGTTAATGGTCAAAATGGATTGCGGGTGCAGGGGGAGAACACGTATACAATCATAATGTTGCCCTGCTGGTTGAATATGTGAATGGGCACAAACATCAGATACTGATGGCAATCAAGTGAGATATAAAGACCGAATGTCCAAAATGCTAGGATCTACGAGATTATTTTGCGCGCAAAATTGTTGAATGCCAAAATGGCGAATCGCAGTAAGCCGAAACATGGAAACTGCGCTTTCATAATAAACGTCTTCTGAGTTCCTTTATTCAACATGTGAAATGGTGTTTTTTCAAAATATATTCATTTCCTGCTTAGCCTCGCAGCATGCGTCTGTTTAGGAAGTTATGTTATGTTATGTTACTTTGCATTTATATATCGCCTTATGTACCATTGTTATGGTCTGAAGGCGCTGGTAGGTTGAACGCCCTCGGGAACCGAAATTCAAGTCAGTTGAGAGAGTAGAGAGAGTCAATGGTGCCTGTGAACACCAGATATGTGTGCAGCTGGTGTGGCATTCGTGCAATAGATGCTTCATAGCGGTAGGTGTGGTGGTTGAGAGATCAGGGGTATGTGTTCGTTCTGGCAGGTTTTATCCAGACCGGTTCTGGCTGCGTTAGGCCTGAGGAGAACACCTGGCTGGGGGGTGTGAAACAAGCAGTGATTAGTTAGAGTGATGTGGAGTATGAGGCAGATGTTGGTATGAGAACAGCTATACCGAATGGTGTCATAGTATCTCTGTGTTCTAGTTGAGTGGTGGTGTAAAGAGGAGAGTAAGCATGGTGATGTGATAAGAGGGTTTACATGCTCTTTCAAATGTTACATGCATTGCAAACCATTCATGTATGTTGCGCACTTCTATGCACTCCGAAACTGTTCCACGCACTCCCAAACCGTTCCACGCACTCGGTTCTGTCCATGCACTCAGATAATTTCCGTGAATTCTACGTTTTTTATACACAATTCTAAGTTGTTTTATGCATCCCGTCCACATTTTCATCTGTACCTTCCACATATTTCACCCGTGCCGTTCACATGTTACATCAGTACCTTCCTCTTACTTCATCCGTTCAATCCGCATACGCCCCATTCCATCCACATACGTCTCCATTCATACTTAGCCCACTCCATCCGTTCTGCACACTGGTCCATCCATATACTTCACCCTTTCCGTGGGCTCTGTGCACTCTGCCGCTCTGCGCACTCTGCCGCTCTGTGCACCCATCATGCTCCACGCACCCATACGCTCTATGCAATCGTTCTTTCCATGCACTCATCTGCTATATGCACTCAGTTCTACAAAGTCGTTCGCTCATACGCACTCATCCGCTCTATACGCTCATCCGCTCTATACGCTCATCCGCTCGACATGCTCATACGCTCGACATGCTCCTCCGATCTAAACCTCCTCATCTACTCAATGCATTCATCCGCTCAGCACGCTCATCCGTTCCACGCGCTTCATCTATTCAAACGATTTCATCTACTCCATTCCATTTGTTCGTTCGTCATGCATTAACGATTCAGGCCATGTCACTTGTCATACGCACTGGATCCGTTCCATGCTCTCTATCTATTTCATGTACTGTTCTCGTCTCATGTACTTGAATCTTCTATTCTGTACTTTCCATTTATGCCATGCACTCATATAGTCGGCGTCATCTGTCTGTGTACTTATCAGTCGCTTGTATTCATCTTTCCATCCTCTTCTCTTTATTCATTTTGCCCGTTTTTGTTCATTTTGTCAATTGCACTCATTACATCCATTTCGTTAATTTAAACTTCATTACAGTTTCCGTGCAATTTATTCTTTTTACCCACTTCACTGCTTTTGTCTATTTTACCCGTTCTATTCTGTTTGTCCTTTTAGTTTACATTAACGGTTATTAGTTGTCAATTTCTCACATGGATCTTGATGTTGTATTGTTATTTGTCTTATTGTTATTCAGGATCTAGTAGTTTGTTGGATTGGTGTCATTGAGCTGCTGTTATTCTATTTGGGTTAGTTTGCGTATGGATTGGTTTTAGGGGAAGAGCCATGTTTTCAGTAGTTTTCGGAAGAACATTAGATCTTCAGTTAGGTGCATGTGGGGTGGGAATGCATTCCATAGCCTGGGGGCCAAGGCTGAGAATGATTATCCGCCTAACCTGACTGAGTTTGTTTTAGGTATGTCTAGGAGGCCGGCTCAGCTTGATCTGAGAGGACGTGGAGGGTGATAGAGTTTTAGCTTGTCTTGAAGATCTTGAGGTCCTGTTTTAACAATGCTCGATGAGAAAAGCATAAGGTTTTGAAAGTCACCCTTCGGGCCACTGGAAGCCAGTACAGAGTCTTAAGGGCTGTGGAGATGTGGTATCTCGGGCCAAGCGCAAGTAGCAGTTTGGCTGCAGCATTTTGGGCCCTTTGAAGTTTATTCAGTTGGTAAACGTGGACTCCGAGGTAGAGGGGGTTTGCGTAGTCCATTCTTGATATAACAATTGATTGGACCGCCGAGAGTCTGTTAGGAAAGGAGAGATATGCAAAGATGCGCCTAAGAGTTTTAAGATGGTAGTGGCAGGACTGAGACGTTGTTGACTTGGCGCAAGAGTGTCGGCACTCTGCTCTATGCTGGAGTGCCTGGACGGAGAGGGAGTTGCAGTAGAAACAGGAATCCCAATGATGTTCCGGGCCTAGGCACTCCAAGCAAAGTGTGGGGATCCGCCCTAGCGACGCGACATTCGCAGGAAGACAGGACAGAAATCCCAGACGCTCCCGCATAGACGGAGGACTAGGCGACAAAGGAACTGGAGCCAGAAGAAAGGACAACAGGAACAAAAATAAAATTCCCAGTGATACTAGTGCGTCCAGCCCCGACCGCGCGGAGAAAAGGACTGAAGGGCGATGCAGAGCGCAGGAGGGCAGGGTTACGGCCCCGCGTAAAAATATGACAAACATTTTATTTTTTTATTCTTTTTGACTAAAGTGCACCGGTCCCGCCCCGAAGGACAGAATGTCCCACAAGTATGGAGGAAAGGGGACGGAACGTAGGGGTATATTTTTTTCAGAAGAGAGGTGGGACGGGGGGGGGGGGACCGAAGGGTCTGCTGCGGATAGTAGATCTAAGAACTAACCTCCCGAGATGGGTTAGAAAGAGTCAAAGGCTGGCATTGTGGTCGTTGGGGCAAGGGGATCGGGAGAGGTAGGTGTGGGGGTGAGGGTGGAGAGTTTGGTTTTAAGGGTTGTCACCCCGTCAAGTTCAGTGTTGTATAAATTTAGCGAGAGGGAGTCGCAGAGCATTTGCGTGTGGGTGGTTTGGGCAGATGTATGTTTTAGACATTCTGAGATGATCTTGTGGAGTTCTATGCTGCTGCTGCCACAGTTCAGAATTAGTTTATTGCAATAGGCCTTTATGGCCCCTCAGATTTCTAATTACGGAGGTGGTGGGCAAACAGATCTGCTGAGATCGGTTTAAGATGCTCGCCATTTGTTCTCAAGAGAGTTATTTTTACTTTTGAAAGTCTTCTGGTAGGGCGTGAACCATTTGGAGAACGCTCCTTGCCACGAGGCTGCAGGGCATGAGGGAGTGAGAGGAATTAGTGATTCTTTAAGCCAGGAGTCAAAGGATTTGAAAGGGTCTAACACAGGTCTGCGTCGCTGGGGGACTTAGTAGCAGGGCTTCGGCTAGGTCAGGGAGTACCTTGACATTGTTCCAGCATTTGTGATCAAAAGTGAGGGCAGGGGGGGCGCTCTGGGAGGAGGGGCTGGTGTGTCGATAGAGAAAGGGATGGCAGAGTGGTCTATCCAGATAAGCAGTTTGGGATTGGATATAGAGACGAGGTGATATGAGCTGAAGATCGAATCAAGGGTGTGACCGGATGAGTGAGTTGAACTAGTGGTATGTCGGGAGAGGTAGGGTGCCTCAAGACTGTAGATCAGAGGTTGGGTCATGGGGTTGTTAGGCATATCGAACCAGATATTGAAATCTCCCAATTGTGTAAGAGGTGGGTGATTTATCCGAATGGTAGCTATTGAGTCACAGATTGTTGGCAAAATGTAGGTCATAGTAGAAGTAGCGAGTGTTTATGGTAGCGAGAATTTTACTAGAAGGGATTTATAGGTAGCATTGCATGTCTGGGTTTTTCGACTAGTGAGACAGAAATGAGGTGTGTAGAGGATTGCCACTCCGCCACCTCTGGAAGGTCC
The DNA here is from genome assembly GCF_040938575.1 of Ambystoma mexicanum. Classification (NCBI taxonomy): domain Eukaryota; kingdom Metazoa; phylum Chordata; class Amphibia; order Caudata; family Ambystomatidae; genus Ambystoma; species Ambystoma mexicanum. The sequence continues at coordinate 1,053,345,449 of NC_090941.1, forward strand.
ATTGTGGGCAATAAGAGTAGCCAGGGGAAAGGCCTCATGTGCAACTGGTGCAAAATTGTCAGAGAACCAGGTTTTAGTGATAAAAATTGGGTTGGGATTGGGTCAAAGATGCTGCGTCTGTTTCTCGCCACAGAGTGGGCATTAAAAAGGATGCATGTGACTTCATGAGGGGAGGTGACTTTTATGACGCTTGTCACAGGGAGAGCTCAGTGGACATTGATGCCCAGTGAGATGAGGTGTGGTAGATCAATCCGGGGGGCAGACGGGGAGGGGGGAGTTGAGACAGACTGAGGGGTTAGGGGGGATCTGGATGCATGTACTCTGAGGGTTGGGTGAGTGGGTTAGGTCGATGGGGAGCGGAAAGAGTAGGCGGGCTGTGGTAGGTATGCAAGAGACATGGTGGGAAGGATCGGGGCGTGGGAGGGTGGTGAGTGTTGCACTTGTGGGTGAGGAGTTCCCGAGTGAGCGCAGAGATGCCACAGTAGTGGCGAGGGACTTGTGATGTTTTGAGCACCAGAGAGCTCTCTGGCTTGTGAGTTTGAGATTGTGTGTATGGACTGGGAGTATGCGGTTGTTCTCAATAGATGCCGGGGGTAGAGGGAGGATATGTTCAGGTGGGTTGAGATGTGTTGTATGAGGGTTTGTGGGGTGTTTGGCATGCCAAAGTGCTCCTCTGATCTTAGAGTTAGAGGCAGAATGATTTGTGGGTGGGCAAGGCGGGGGTCAGAGTATCAGTGTTTGGGGGCAAGGGCCGTAGGTGGCGACCTGATGTAGGATTATAAGGGGTGGGGGGTGGAGGGGTTCATGAAAATAGGTGCTAGAGCAGAGGTTATGTGACAGGAAGGGTGAATTATGGGGGTATGAATGGTGCAGAAGGGGCGGGGGATCAGGGGGTCAGAGAGGTGGACTTTGTTGATGTGGTATCTCCACCCGGGAGGGGAGGTCAGGGGCTGTACTGAGTGGTAATGCAATAGCAGCACCTAGATTTTGAGTCACCTGGATAGATGGAGACAGGGCTTAACACGGGTGAGACAGCAAATGCCATAGTAGCACCTATATTGGTGATTAGTGAAGCATACAGGCTTAGCTTACATAGCGATCCGTACTTGCAATAGTGTACAGTCAAAAGGGAGATCATACGCCTACAGTTAGCAAGGTGATGGAAAAACAGGCAATAGTAGACTCTCGAAGAGGGCGGACAAACCAAACCCAGGATCTACGACCTCCTCTTGACGGTGGACCTAGCATGGAAATGGCAGTGAGGCACAAGTGGGAGGAAGATCTTGGGGCCCCTTTCCTTGATAGACAATGTAAAGGCATATTGGGTTACCATAGGAGGGTGCACCGAATGTTAGGCTACAACTGATGCAAATAACACAGAGCATACCTAAAACCTTTGAGAATCTCCCAAGTTCCCTGGTGCAACATTTCCCAAGATGCAAAGCCGCAGATGCTGGGATCCTACATATGTTCTGGGCTTTCCACACAGAATATATTGGGAAGAGGTGGCAGACAGAATGACCAAGGGAGGGCTGAAAATTGACTGGCACTCCCAAGGTGCGTGCCTAGTGGGCCGATCCGCACATCCTAAGCATACAAAAAGCGCACAAAAGATGCAAGACCTGGCATACATATTGGCCAAACACAGAATCACCATGCATAGAAATCTCCTGGTGGGGAGGGGGTGTCAGGGGGGTTCTAACATAGAAAGCTGGTGGAGAGATTTGAAAAAATGGCCGATAGCCGAGGCTGCTGCATGGAAAAGGGCAGTACTCCTCGTGACCCCTATGTTCACATTTGTGTGCACTGCACCTGATCAAGAGGACATGCCCCAACGAACAAACACCATAACCAACTCATGCTTAGTGTGTCATCATAAGGGTGAATAGGAAGCAGTATAATAGGCAACAAGCAGGGGGTGGGATGGTTTGGTAATGAGGCAAACACAGTGAGAAGATTGTTTAAGGTATAGCTAACTTTATATGATGCCTATGGTTTATTATGTAAAACAATGTTTAAAAAAAGTATGGAAAGAATATCCAGGCGGAGCCCAAAGACATTATTACACCCCTTTGTGGATCTTTTTGCATTGGAGCATACACACAAGACCATCCATCTGGTGCAATTGCGACCCGTGTTTCTTGGATCAGGGCAACATCTGAAGTTCTTACAAACATTAGGAAGTCTTAATCATCCATTTAAGAGACCTGCTGGCTCCAATTGCCAGCGAGGAGAACGGTTCGACTCCATAAAGGACCACTCACTTTGGATTTCCATATTGACGCAGTCATTCAATGTTGTCCATGTTGCTTAGTTCCTCAAACCTGTTTGAGTACGGTACCGCTATATGGGAGCAAACAGACCGTTCAAAACCAAATATTGGCTGCTGACCTGGGTGGACAGATTCAGCATTGTCCTCAGGCCCACCCAGTTTTGGTGACATTAAAGAGCTAGACAAACACTGGTCCTTGGGAACATGCTCCAGAGTCCTCACCCCATAAGTTTATTGCATAGGCCCTTCTAAACCCACCTGATGCAGGGCAGGTTACGAATTGGAAGAAATAACCTGTACTCACTGGGTACCACAGATACAATCCACACGCCTTTCACAAGGTTGATACAACCTACCACAAAATGACTTCTAACGGAGATGCGAGGACCCAAGCAAGCAAGCCATTTTTGCTTCACTGTGAGGGCGTGATTGGTGCATGGACAAAATTAACCTTTGGTCATTGGGCCTGGTCTCTTCTAGGTATGCTAGGAGATTCATCCAATTGTCAGTCTCCTTTCAAGGAACCCTCAGCAGCCATCTGAGGTCAGAGATCTAAAGTCTTCAAGCTAGACTGGAAGGTCTGTTACGATCAAAGGTTTGGCTGCACCGGTAGACTGCATTGTGAGCTCCTAATCAGTTAACCCATGGAAGTGTACATCAGTCTGCACCACTGCACCCTCAACACACCACCAATGGAGGTTTCAACATCTTGGACTGAATATCACGTGCAAACTTACGAAGTAAATCCACACCATGCTTTGCATGTCTTTACCAATACAAATACCACATGCAGACGCTTCCAGAAATCAGAGCTTTGCATCTGCCAAACTAACCCTTTTCTCTGTTGGGCAACTCCCCTAAAATCTACTGGCAAGCTCCTTCCAAAAGCGCTGGACTGGCTGCTGCCAGTTAGACATCAGCATTAGAATGCCATGGTGCAGGAAATGTTTGCATATAAGCTCTTCCTTCCCCAGAGAGAGGTGGCCAAGAAGACATAGCTGAAGGGCCCTTTGGAGGACCAGGGCACAACCACAGAATACATGGAGACAGATTACCATTGATACAGATAAAACAGCAGGTTGATTGCAGAGCCATATTAGCAGTGGTCAATGTGTATTGCTCAGGGTGGCAGTGTGTGATTCAACCAAAAAATAAAATAAATTGCGCAACACTTCCAACATGACATCCTTTTTGCTAGGGTATGCCCAGGAAGACCGCGGCTAAACATCTTTGTTCACTGGGCAGGTCTGTTGGCATCCAGAGGTTGACATTTCTCAAAATGTATCCTCTCCTGGAATGCAAGAGGATGTTATGGGGTCTTGTACTGCGCCATGTTGCCACTTGCGTGGTCCGAATTGTTAGTGGAATTGAGACAGAGAAGAGCAAGAGCACTTTGATGTGGAGCCAGTAGGTCTATGGCAGTCTTTTCTAGCCTGGGTGAACCCATGTCCATTGTGCTTAGTGCCACGATGGAGAGAATGTGCTTGCTTCAGTGATATAGAAGACTCTCTACAGTGATTATTCAGTTGGTTCCGAAGACATGACCTTTGGTGGTATGACGTCGACCACTCGTGGTTTGATGGCCTAGGTTATGATTCCAGCATTGACGAGAGGTGGAATCTATTAGTCGACGTGACCTATGATGACCTATGATGTTGATGGCGTCGATGGAGAGGGCTGCTGTTCCATGGTCTTTTTGTGGAGCTAGTGAACAACCCAGCAGGTGTCGATGGCCTTTGGATGATCGTGGATAACCCGGCCATCGTTCAGGTGCTAGTCGATGACATGTGTGCCGCAGATGAGTCTTTACCCCAAGGTAGGTTTTTAGCTCCCATTTCTTCTGTGGTCTCCTCGTACCTAGCCCTTGGCCGAGAAGGGATCATCTTCACCAAATTTCTTTGGACTGCCACCTGCCACTCTTGGAAGACTCAGCTCCTGACGGTGTATATTTTCCTTAGCTTAACCAGCACGCTAACCTCCTGTGCCGGTCGCTTTTGCACTAAAACCTTGGCAGATTTCACTCCTCAATGGTATGGTTAGTATACAGGAAGTAGATGCAATCCTTGTTTGTGTCCCCTTCAAACACATTTAGCCCACAAATGGAGCAAGCCCCAAAGAATGACTTTTTAGATTGCCTCCCATTTGTTAACTGATAGGAACTAGGACTCCGCACAATGGGCCTCATTCCGAGTATGGTGGTAAGGGATACCGGTCACCGTTAACGAGACCGGTGCCGGTAATCCCTTACCGCCACATTCCGAGTTCCCTTTGCGCCCTCGTCCTAGGGACGAGGGCGCAAAGGGGCTTTTAAGCCAATAACGGTGACCGTAAAGTACGGTCACTATTATTTGCAATTTCCCCATTCCCATTGAGCCCTATGGGGGCTCATTTGGGAATGGGGAAGAGCCCTGGGGAATGGGAAATTACCGCCCTGGTCAACTCGGAATAGGGCGGTAATTTCCCATTCCACCAGGGCGGCGCCGGTACGGGTCCGGCGCCGACCAAGGCGCTAATAGCACCATTGGTTAGCGCCAGACTCGGAATGAGGCCCAATGTGTGGTTAGAATATGAACATCACCTCCAGGGGAGGGGCTTAGACGTCCCATTGGATTGGACCAAAAGCACCCATAGGAGACTCTTACTAAAAGGAAAATACAGGTGCATTTTGTGAAATAAGAAACGTGCAACCGAGGTTTCCCAGCCTGACTGGGAAATATTCAGACATGTAAATCTATCGAAGATCCCATGCTGGAGAACTATGCAATATACCACCTCCCGCCCCCCAAAAGATTATTTTGTCAAAGTATTTTACTTCAGCAAAACAGTATACACCAAAAGAAAACGCTCTCGCCCCAACCCCAAATGTCACAGAGAGCCCACATCACCCCAACTAAAAGATCAGGCCAGTTACTTAAGCAAAATACACAATGTCACCGTGTTCCAAACGAAGGGAGAAAGGAGATCTGGAAAAGATGCATTTGAAAAGCAGTAGTCAAGGTCTTTTCTACAATAACCAACATAAAGATGTTAAAGCAAGTAGAAATTAGAGCCTACCCCACCGACTCATCCAGGTCTGGAAAGCAGAAAAGTGCATTCCCAAAAGTCTGTCCAAACTAAAGTAACTGTCAGGAATTACGTTTTTTTCCACTGAAGCAATAGATCAGACCACTAGATTGCTTTGTAAAATGTCATATAATGGCGATATCGGACCTATACAAAGCAGCGTTTCTAATCAAAAGGCCAATTAAAAATAAAAGCTTGGTAGGCCTTTTATGAGACTATGGTTCACACTGTAAACTATTCCTTTAGCCATATTTGATAGCGATGCCAGGTTCTGCTGGTTTCTTTCAGTATGCATTACTACATGGTACACAATTGCTATCAGTATTAGCAATTCAGAAAGGCTATTCTGACATTTATCATAAAACATGTTTTTTCAGTACTTTTATACTAAAAGAAAATCATGTCATTGCTTTGTGTGTTTCTTTTCGCCCACTTCCCTATTTACTCACACGAAAGTTCACGCAGCCCATATTTTTTTTTTAAGCAAGTTTATTTGCTTTCACATGCACGACATGACTAGGTCGTTTTCTAGCATTGCAGACCCGAAACAAAGCAAAGGAAAGCGCAGGCCACCCCCGCAGCCCCTTTCGTAGCAAGTAACAAGATTTCAACATTTTCGGAATTACGCGCTTTTCGTATGGGCATATTTCGAAATTATAGTTCATACGACCGTTTTCATTCTTTATTTCCGGGTAACAGCAAATGGTAAACTAAACTGCTCACCTTTTCTGGACGAGACACTTAACAAAGCTTGCCTGTAGGAGCCAGCATATGGTAGGCAGGGCAAGCATGTATATACAGAGAGCTAAGCTTAAGAACATAAAGACTTCTGGTTTGCACCTCTAAGCTTTAACATTTAGCCTAAAGAGCCCAATTTGAATGCTTCTGAGTACCTTCTAACAAAGTAGCTAATTGCAAAAAATGTATGGGTGCGTTACTCTAAATAAATACACTTCTGAAGTGAAACATGAAGTAGCAGACTAAATGACAAAAAGCCTCCAAAATCACACTAGGTACATCAACAACACTGCCTTACACTGAGCCCTACACATTTGTTAATTCCTTTGTCAGTACTCCATTAGTGGGGGATTTTTGACTCCTCTCCTAAATTGCCATTCCCAGTTACACAATCTGACTCTTGAAGATACACATTTTACTCCGCTGGGCTTTTCTCTTGCAGGGGGGAATTTTTAGGGCCCGATTCTGAAATGGTGCAAGGGCCGCGTGTCGAGAAGGACCCTGCGCAAGCCATGGCACAGAAAAAATATTGCTGAACTTGTTGCCAATGTTCTCAGCCATCAATCTGGATTCCTATCATCCAGAGGCATGGACACTGCTCTCCTGAACCCCCATGAAGAACTGCTCTCATCTCTGGATTCTAACTCTACAGATGTCCTCATTCTACTCGATCTCTCCTCTGCCTTTGACAGGATCAACCACTCTATCCTCATAAAATGTCTCAATGATACTGTGAGTATCTCAGAGCAGGAACTAGCCTGGCTGACCTCCTTCTTAAATGACCATGCATCCCAGGTCATTCTGGGCACATTCTCATCACATACCTCTTTCTCCAGCTGCAGTGTCCCCCAGCACTTAAGCCTCTCGTCCTGGCTCTTTAACACTTACCTTGCTCCACTGGCACAGATCATTTCCTCCTTCTCACCCAACTTCCAGTGCTGAGCAGATGACACACAACTCTTGTTCAAACTTCCTGCTGACCCTCTTGCATCTTCCATCATCCCGGACTGCCTATCTGCCATCCAGTCCTGGTGCACCTCCAACAATCTCTTCCTCAATGCCAGTAAAAGTCTGAGATCTATACTATTGGGACTCCTGCTCCCTCTTTCTTCCCCTCACTCTGGCCATCCTGTATTGTTTCTCCCTTGTGCTTCATCTGAAGCCAGAAACCTTGGAGTCATCTTCGACTCCTCTCTTTCCTTCCTCCCTCATACTCAGGACATTGCCAACAAGTCCAACTTTCAACTCTTATTTCTCAAAGCAATTCCCCCTTTTCTCACTTTTCCCCAGAAGCTCTATGTTACCAGAGCTATGGTTCTCTCTAGGCTAGACTACTGCAATACGCTCATCTTAAATCTACCCTCTTCCTCTCTACGACTCCTCCAGCTAATCCAGAATATGGCTGCAAGACTTATCCTTGGACTCAAACCCAGGGAATGCATCTCTCCTGCCCTAATAATTCTTCACTGGCTCACGGTTGCTGCAAGGATCAAGTTCAAATCCTTCTGCATCACCCATAAGGCTGGCTGGGGCCAGGCACCACACTATCTGCAACGTTCTTTTACTTAGTACTCTCCCTCTAGACCTCTACTTTCCTCTGGTACCTACTCTTTGTGTGTCAAGCGTTTTGCCAAACAGAGGGCCGGAGGCCAATCCCTTTCCTCAGATGGCTCCCTCTTATGGAACAGCCTCCCCCTTCCTCTTTGTCTTGAGCTGGACCGCCTCAAATTACAGAAGATCCTCAAGGCCTTCCTTTTCACCTCTTCCTTCCCTTCTTCCCTTCTCTGCTAATCTTAGTAACTGTGATTGGTGGCCAGGGCCCATATGTGTCCTTCAGGGCCCTGGCTTCCCACACGTAATCGCCTTCCGCCTCTACCTACCCAAAGCATTTTCCTTGGCACTCACGGGCCTCGCAACTGTAGGCCTGCATTTACCCATGTATATTTTTCAGAGTTGTAAGTTACCTAGCACTTCCTACACTTGGCACTTACACCTGCTGCTCACTCAAGAGCACAGACAGTCCAGCACTTACCCCCCTCTCTCTGTTCCCCTCTCCTATCTCTGAACTTGCATGCGCTGAATGCTCACAAGGATTAGTAGGTTAATCTTTATCCACCAGTCTATTCATTGTTTTCCATACCATGTTCCCTTCCTGTTTCTCTGTGGTCGCTCTGAAACACAATTTACTTGTTGTATAAGCGCCTTAGAAATGCACAATAAATAAATAAATAAATACATATCAATGGTGGTAGGAAAAAATTGTCCATCAGTTCTTACCAAGCCAGGCGTCCATCCCTACCCTCTTCCCACTCACTGTGTGGCAGTACAGCACACGCTGGAAGTGAGTCCTCCTCATCAGGGGGCAGGGGAACATTCTGCATGATGCAAATGTTGTACAGCATTGCACAGGCATGAACAATTAGTCTGCCCTTATCTGGCCTGTACATCAGGACCCCCTCCAGAGTGATGTAGTCACCAGAAATGAGCCTCCAACAGGTTGTATATCCATGATTTAACCGAGGCGCGTCATTTTCAATTCAACATTGCGAATTCGGAAATGCTGAAATTGAAATGCGTGCCGAGTTGAAATCATGATAATCTGCCCCCCACTACTTACCTGATGGCGGCACACCTCTTTGTGTGCCGCCAACACTCCCATTCCTTTCCAGCGCGGGTTCCCTTCACTTACGAGGGCCTTTTCTTAATTTTTTTAACTTGAATCAGGAGCGGGGGACACCCCTGCAACCTCTGATGCCATTATTGAGAGCAAAGGTGCGGAACACACACCCTCAACCCCTGCACTCCTTGCTCACTATATGGCACCTAAAGGTATGTTTGTTTGACATTTTCAGTTGTACAACATTTTTGTACTGGTGAAATTCGAACAAATATACAATGTTTTTTTTTTTTCTCGACCATTTCTATAGATACCCAAAAGGCCTAAGGTCCACTCAGTATAGAGCCGGGTCTGGATGTGTGCGACATAGTAGGCAACCTTTTGCAATATCTGTGGATGGTGTCATGGGTAAGCCCCCCACCCCCCCTTTAAAAGGCCCAAAGGATGTCTGGGTGGGCCAGCCTTTTCGTAAAATGCTAAGATGTTGTACTGCTTCTATATTCTATATGAATCAGCCCCCTTATTGCCTTTTTTACATATTAAGAACAGTCACTTTGACCGTTTTTGATATTGACAACAGTCATCTTAATAATTTTTAGCAAACTGAGCCCCCACCATGGACTAACTTTGGACATCCCCGCGGGGGGGCAGCCCCCCAGTTTGAAGACCACAGGTGTATAAGGATGTGTAATGTTGCATTGTGGTTTCTTAGGTCCAATGTGTGTGTAGTTAGACTGCTGGGAAAATATGCATTTCCCATTGCATTGGCCATTTACTGAAGCATTATCACTCATGTCCTAGTCCTGTGGGTTATAGTCTGTCATGTGTGAGCAGATCCTAGATGTACAGGGCCTTTACAAGGAAGGAAATCTAGATTTGTGGTACACCCCCTCCCTGACATAGCATGTACATTTTGCTGTAAGAATGGTGTGATGGCAATTGTACTCACCCAGTATCCAGGCCGTTGCCATCTGTACCTCTCCATGTATCTCGGCAGTGTGCTGTTCCACAGGACCATGGCATTGTGGGTGGAACGAGGGCAGTGGACACAGCAGTATGTGATGATGAGGTGAGGATCACAGTTGACCTGGACATTGAGGGAATGGTACGGCCTCCAAGAGCGAAACACCTCTTCTGATGCCTGGGGTTTCACCAAGCCGACATGGGTGCAGTCCAGAGCTGCAATGACATTGGGCAGATGGTATGATGCATAACAACATGCCTTCATTGCGTTCACCTGTGCCAGGGTGGTGATGTAGGAAATGTAAGGCCTGTCTGTTTGCTAAGGATGTCTCCAGTTATGATCACCCTATTTTGGCTAAAAGTATTCCCATCACATCGCAAATCACCTGTGACACTGAGTACGTGGTTTATGTGCTCGCGTGTCCATGTGGCAAGTGGTACGTTGGGAGTACCATAGGAAGACTTAAGCTGCGGATGTTGCAGCATATTCGAGCCATTCAAAATGTTGATGCAATATACCCCATGGCCTCACACTTTAAAGAAGTACATGATGGTAAGCTAGATGGCTTTACATATTTTGGCATTTACACCATAGCCAAACACCCCAGGGGTGGCAATAGAGAATTGGCACTGAGACAGTTGGAAACTAAATGCATTCTTGATCTTGACACGAAGAAACCAAGAGGTCATAACTTGGATGAAGAACTTCATACTTTTTTAGGGACCTAATGACAATACTTATTTCCCCTAAACGATGTTATCAAGAGTTATATTGTTGCTCTTCCCTTTTCTGGCATGTACAAGAGATAAGCCTTCCATTCTGTCTTACCTTCACCTCGGAAACCTTCATTTTCATTTTCCTCTTCCACCCTTTCACTCTTTGTCATATCAGCTGCTAAGAGAGTGCCTTTTAGACTTACGTTCTATATCTATCACATATTTCATATGAGTGATGGCATGTATATTTCTTGAGACCTATTAGCATACAAACAGTTTGAGATCCACAAGCTGTCTGAGGGCTTACACCCAGATGTACAAAGGTTAACGTGCGCTATTCATATATGGTATTTTTAATGTGGTATTTTTTAAGAGATATTTTAATAAGGTACTTTTATAAGCTATCCTTATTGGTATTACCATATGATTCTTGCAGGTTTCAGACTGCATCCCCTTGATTGACTTTCTACAGTTAGCTTTATTTTTGTAGTGCATTCTTTGCTTGCCTTTCCATTTGATCTGTTTTTGGTTTCTGTAATTCTATATTTCTGTTTCTCTTCTTTGTTAATTATAGGCATGTAATGTACATGCCAGTGGTCACTGTGTTTCCCCTCAGGGTTTGAGGTTATGTTTGATTCTGCACTGCTTTAATTTAGGGGCAAACCCTTTTCGGGTTAAGTATATAGATTATTCTATAGGGCTCATTTGAGTATGTATTTTTTCTCCCTACCCCTAGTACAGCAGAGGATATATTTCTATTTTTAGAATTGTGATGTATTGTTTTTCATCATACTTTTTTCTAATTTTGTTTCATGAAAGTGCGCCTAGGTTACATACATAATTGGGTATCCTTTATCCAGTCTCTGTTTTGCTATCCCCTTTCTTTTCTTGCCTTTTTATATATCTCTTCCGCACCTAACAAATGATTTTTTGAATTTTAGACCCACAATTATTATATGCTGTGCAAGTATGTTGCTTTCTACTATGCTGACTGTGTGAAATATTTTTAAAGATTGAATCTCTGGTTTAATGTGTATATTGAAATTAACTTTTTACCATTTTGCACAAGTCGAACGTTTACAGGCACTATGCACTTTACATTAGGCACTTTGCACTTTATGCAAGACATGCACTTGCATTTTACAGCAAAAAGGCAATCAGCACTTTAGAGACCAGGACTAGTTCATTAGGAACCATGTATTAAGGTTGGTGCAGTCCTATAATTTTGCATAGGGCAGTATACCCAACTCGTATGTTCCATTTAGTCACACAGTATATGTTTAATTGAGGATTGCATGTAACATCGTTTGTTTATTTCTTTGCCCATAATTAAATATAATAATGGGTCTTGCGTGAATATTACAATTCCGCATAAGATTGCAAAAGGCGGATGCATGATCTGGCAATACATTTAGCTATGGCAGTAAAAGGACATACATACACGGGGTGTTGAATGAGCATATATTTTTGAGGTTGCTACTAATAGTTATGTAAGCGAAACGAGAACTATTATATGCATTTTGGGTTCTAACATGCTCTTAATATGTTTATTCTCCCATTTGGAACGTCACGCACTAAGCGCTAATTATCCATGTGGTTATGTTATTTATAATATGTGAGATGCTCAATAATTGTCCATTTCGGTTTAACGACTGAGCAAGTGTTAACCATGCATGTAATATCGCTGAGAAAGTGGATTTATATACTAAGTAGCATCTGAAATGTGCTCAAACATTGTGGTAATCACTGAGCTTCTTTATATATTCAAAGATGTCTGCCACCGAAATGCAATCCAAGCACAGTGTGTAAAAGGGATACATTCTATCTGATACAGAGATCAAAGAGACTAAGTACCCTTTTTAAAGTCACCTTGTTTATGTTTGCACTTTCTAACGTGATCAAGCGGTCTGTGTACCGTGAAACGCGTCGTTTTCTGGTCTTTTTTCCTTACCATGCTGACATAAAGAATAAAGCATTGTCAGTCTGGATTAACATTGGAGTGTTTTTACCTCTTTGTAGAGAGCTATTCAGGCCTTCTCTATTGTTCTTGGGAGTGCATTTCCGCCGACTTTTTTCCCGGTTCCATCCAGGATCTGGGAATTGTTTTTTATCTTCAAATATATATATATATATATATATATATATATATATATATATATATATATATATATATACATATATATATATATATATATATATATACATATATATAATATATATATATATATATATAATATATATATGGGGTGGGTAATGGTATAGATTCGGTTGAGGAGAAGTGGGGAGGTGGCGGGGATCCCCTCCCGCAATTTAGGCCGAATTAAAGATCAAATAAATTAGATCAAATGTGATTTTTTCAATTGTTTTAAGTCAAACCGTTTCAGCATGGCTTCCGCTCTGTTTCGAGAAAAAGAAATCACTTTCACCAGCCCAGATAGGCTTTAGAGTAGGTTTGGGTACTGAGTTTAAAGTCTTGAACCATTCCTTCATAGCATCACAATCAATTTTTGAGAAAAAAAATAATGTTTTTTCTGCTTTTATGGAATTAAATGCAGGCTCAAGCTCAGCTTTGACCTGGACTATCCACCATCGTTATTTGGATTGAGCTGCAATGAGTATTAGAGGCTGTCCTTGAACATTATACTGCGGTGGTGCATTTCAGTAGGGGTGGCACGGTGACAGCGCTGCTGCGGATTCAATAAAGGTAGACCGCCAGGACTGTGTATTGTGCCCAATTCTGCCCCAATGCTTTCCATACACATTGAAAAAAGGGCCAGGGAAATACCGTAGAGGGAATTGGTTTGGCTCCATTTTCTCTCTTCTTAAGGTGCGTGGACATTGTTAAAATGGTACCTACTTGGGAAAGGTAAGTCACATCAGATATCAACTCTATTGTTGAATAATTGCACACAGAGTAAACATTCCTTGGCTACGGTATGTATTCAACTATATATCAATTCAGGAGATGTACAGACAATGCCACATCATTTACATAGCCAGAAATCAGGTATCATTCTGCTTCGGGCACTGAATAACCAAAGAGAGGAACTAAGGGAGGACCGCGATATGCCATAGCCCCCTCAACGACCTACTGGGGCAATTTCTAATGCATCTGTCCCACAATCGAACTTAACCTCCAATCCATACATATCAGACAGATGTCTAATAACTAGAGCAAGCTTCAACTGCCTGGTAACCAACGGTGCATATAATACTAACAGCGATACAAGTAATTGCAATGATAATAACTACAGTGGTCATGGTATAGCAGATAAGGTCCAATTTGGTCCATTTTTTATTTTATGTTTAAAATAAGATTTTATTAGCATTTTTTCAACACATCAAATCACCTTTATTTCGTTACACTTTAGACAGAAGAACATTTGGTTCATTTCAGTGTTCAAGATATCTTTCCCTTTCCCCCTCCCCCTCTCCCTCATAGTTGAATCAATCTTTCATATAATGTTCTTCTGTGGCAAATATTCTGGCCCAAGGAGGGGGAAATTCTACATTTCATTACATTAAGATTAAGTGGTTTAGGGCAATGCCGCCCCACTATTATTAATATATTATGGGCTAATACTGCTGCAGTCTCCTGGCCGCTATTACAGTTTCTGCGAAGCACAATGAGCATAGTCCCTCGGGTTCCATGCAATAATGTCCCTACAAAAATGTCCCCTTAAATGGGAGCAGGGGACATCCCTGCAACCCGTCATCATACATAATGTCACCATATATAATGTTGCCAATGGCTTTTTCCAGCAACATTTTGTATGGGGGACATCATTACCTGATACCGGCCCTAGCAAGTATGCACAGATCATTTAGTTCTTTCACTGTTCATTCAGCCTGATAGCGCTTTGAATGAATATTTGCTTGGCCTAGTCCAGTGCGCGTGCCAGTGTTGGCACTTATCCCACGCAGATTTTAGACCCTTTCTAACAGTAACACAGAATGAGGTTCTTTTCATATGTATAGGGATATTTATTCACATAGTTATTTGTTTTAACTATTTGCAATTTTACTTATTGTTTTTATGTTTTGTTTTATGGGAAATTTTCCAGAAATCATTTTTTAACGGAAAGCACGATTTTGGTATGGACAAACTCTAAATGTTTTGTAGGGCAGGTTACATCTATAGCCGGATGGTGGCGATAGCACAATGGAGCAGTTGGTTGCTTTACTTTTATGGAGCAGGACATTTTGGCGCTGCCAGTTTGGTCAGGGCCGATTTGGCGTCGACGTTTCGCTGCAGGAGCCGGTTTGGGCGCGGCATGCTCGGCACGGCCACTTTGCCATGATTCTAACACACATGTCCCTTTTCATGGTGCCTTTTTAATAACATAGAAAAATAAAGATACAATGAGGGCTGTCACGAGCCCTGGCCTGCAGGGCTGGGTGAATGATGAGTTAATCTCAAGGCCATAGACCTTTTATTGATTTGTTTGCACCAGTTACTTATATTACGCCTTGCAAGCGTTCTTAAGGACCCCCATTCATATAAGTAACTGGTCCATCGGAAACTGATAAGATCTCGAGCACCCAGTGGTTAGATCTTCGGTCTCGTATTCCAGTCGGCATCAACATGCTGGTGCCAAAAGATACTGGTTGTCGCGCCAAACCGGCCTGCCCGAAATGGTTTGTACCGTTACTTTTATGCCTAACGACAATGGGTGAAAAATAAATAAATATGGTGTTAGGATGCCCAGCAAGACTCATAGTTTAGTAGATCCATTATGGTTTAATTATTGACGGTATGCTAAGGGATAATTGTAGTGGGGTTTTTGACGGGTATGTGTAAGGATCTGGGTTCCCAATGATGACTCTGACATCTCTTGATGTTCCAGTTATTCCTTTAATGAGTTTCCAGTACATCTTTTATGTTTCTTATGTCAAGTTCATCAGAGCTCCAGGCAAACATGCACCGGCATCCTCCCAGGTAGGCTACATCTCACCAACTCTCTCACTCAGAACCCTCAACCATACAACAGCATTCTCACCAGCAAGATTCCATGTCACTCACTCAGCATTCTACTAATTCTGCAAAGACAACATGGAAATCTAAATCACTACATATCTCCCTTCCTTACACAACAACAACAACGCCTACCAAAACCGGTCACACTCACAAGACACAGCACACACACACACTCCAACACATGCACGTCATCTCAACCACATGAACTATCACCACACCCGTACAACCCGAACGCGTCACCAGTTCAAATGGTATCATAACACAATACTAACGATGCCCCTCCCCTTTTCTACACAGTAAAGGAAGGACACCTACCAATGAAAATTGTACCACTAGCAATCAATCTTCAACAGCTTAGGTATCTCTCTAACCTCTCTCCACCTCTACCACACAAAAACTATAACCAATACTAACCTCATAGCCACACCACACACACACAACTCCGAGCTGTGCACCACACACACCAACGAACAAGGCTGGGCATTCCCAACACCCAAGTGAAACGACACAATAACACATTGCACCCTAAGGTACCTATGCCGCCACACCCACTTTGTTGCCTGTGTCCTAAAGATCCACCTAAAGACCAAACACAACTATGAGAAAGCATTGTCACACTCAACATATAAATAAATGCATCACTTTCACCAGAACAACAGTACTCGTGTTACACTCAGCCACCCATAACTTCACAGCCAAATAAATACACACCACTATGATGTGCACCTCACAATCAAAGAACCAGGTTGGACGTTCCAAACGTCCGAGTGAAACAACATCCAAACAGCACAAACAGTGCGATATTGCCACCCCTTATCCGTCACCTGTGTTCCTTGAGTCCAACAAACGAACTCAACTGCTGTGAAGAACAACACCATTGAACACACCATACACCATTCCATCAAGCACACAAGCACAACATCACCAAAATGCCAAATCTCTAGCACACCACAAAGACTTACACATGCAGATCCCCAAACTGCAAAAACAAAACAGTGCTTTAAAATTAATAACATTTCTGCTAAATTTACTAACTAAAGTTCTTAGTTCTCTCTAAACGGCACAAACATCCTTTAAACAGTCCCACCTGCAAAGCAAAAAATTTAGTAAGCATGTTCCATTTATCACATTTCCCGTGCCATGTACTATAGCTATATCAGTCCACTTTGCCTATTGCATTGAAAAGTCCATCTGCGGAAAGAACATGCGTTAAACACAACTGCTTCATAAAGCTGATATTGTTCACATCAAATATGTGTCTCTCAATAAAGGCCACGACACCACACACTCCCATTCAGTGTACATTCACCCAAAAAAATGCTCATCTTGCAATTATGGTGTCAAAATATCACAGGCCTCACGTGACAATTAAAACCTAACATGTTAAACTAAACTCTGCTGCATACTATGTAAAACACCACATATAATCAAAACAAAAGCAAATATATAAACCACAAGCTTATTAACCAGCTCCTTGGTGCTCTCTTAATGGGCAAAATGCCCCTCAGCTGCACCGCAATGGGCTCTAGGCCCCTCCTCATCACAGCATTTGGGCTCCAAGCCCCTCCAGGCTCTGTAATGGCCCCCAGGACCCTCTTCAGTACAGCATATGGGCTCCAAACTCCACAAAGTCACTTATGACCCTCGTAGAAACACAGTTTTCACAGTGGGCACCTAGCCCCTCTCCAGGCAAACATGTACCGGCATCCTCCCAGGTAGGCTACTTCTCACCAACTCTCTCACTCAGTACCATACAACAACATTCTCACCAGCAAGATTCCATGTCACTCACTCAGCATTCTATTAATTCTGCAAAGACAACATGGAAACCTAAAACACTACAGTATACAATTCTATTGTCCTTTTCTCAAAAAGAAATATTTCAATGCCACAGAAGGACAGACACTGGTATTTCTTTTGTTATTGTGAGCAACAAGATAACAACAGCAAAACAAACACAAAATGCTTGTAGAATTACTGACACAGTGTTATTCCAAAAACATAACAATATATCCAGGATGGTACCAAAACATATATGTATCACGTCACTCACTATTAACCCCATCTTCATGGGGTAATGGACATGTCTTTAGATGGTGGTGCAAAGGAAGTGTGAGTGGGGTATGCCGGGAAGTACCCTGGCAAAAAAAGATTTCTGCCAATGGTGTTAGTTGCTGGTCAAATTCTTCCACCATATTATCACACAGAACCAACATGACTACCTTCTGCTGAGCACCTGGAGACCATTAACATGGCAGCGGTGCACAGTATAAATCAACGTAACATAACGTAACATCGCTAAATGTCCTGGTGAATTCAGATGTATTTATATATTTTGTAACTTCTTTTCGAAGGGATTGTACAGCCAGATGGTCAGCTGAAAGGAGGGAGCGAAGAACAATTCAGCAGGTGGAGCAATTCCGCTTTGATGCCACATCTCAACGCCAGATGGTTTGAGATGCAGGGGTTAAAGCTGGATACAGTATTCCACAAAGAACAGCGCAAGAGCAGCAAAGGAACAGACTCTCTTGCTCTGATTGAATGACAGCAACGACTTCCTGTCCAGATATGCAAAATAAGGGCTAAATAGATTTTTTTTTGCATTGAATCAAAGTAACTACCTCCATAATATGCCTCGTGACAGTGCATATGATATGATATGATATGATATGGTATTTGTAACGCGCCTATTTATTTTTAAAATTTGTTTATTGGCATTTGTGGTTATATGCATTGCACATTTTCTTTGGTCAGGTCTTTAGCTCAGGCTGACTGACTTACTTGCAGGTAACATGCCATTACATTCACAAAGGTTAACAACATTAATACAACATAAAAACATTAACTGTCTCCTTATGGGGGTTATCTGGAGGTTGGTCCGTCTTCGGAGGGGGGGGTGGGCGGTTGGCACGGCTTTGGGGGGGCCATCGGGAATCCTTCTGGGATGGCCTGGTTGACGGGGGGCCGTGTTCCAATGTTTATTCGTTTCAGTGGGTCGGTAGGGTGTTCGAGTTCATTATTCAAGGGGGTTTATCATCGGAGGATCGAAATATTTTAGCCATAGTGTCTTTCCATGCCTCCAGTGCCGTGCTTGATTCTTCGGTGGATCTGGCTATGCTGTCTCCCCAGGCTTTGGTTTCCGCATTTGCCCACCTTTCCAGTTCTGTGCGCCAGGCTTTACAGCTCGGACCCGCAGGTTTTTTCCATGCCATGGCGATGGTCCTCTTGGCTGTTATACACAACAGGTCCATCAGTTTCACAGCATGTTTAAGTTTGGCTAGCCTGGGGTAGCTACCCAGGAGGCATTCCGCTGGGGTCCATTTGTATCTCGTGACTTCAGCTGCTTCGCAAGTCTGCTTCACTTTTGCCCAGAGAGTTTGTGTCTTAACGCAGTTCCATAGCATATGGATCAGATCTGCTCCTTCCGTCCCGCACCAGTTACACTGTGCTTGGTTGTTCTTATTAAACTTTGCTAGTTTTCTTGGAGTCAGGTAGGTGCGGTAGAGCACATTGATTTGTATTAATCGGAATCTCTGGTTCCTTGACACCTCCTTCGGGAACGACAGTGCCCTGAGCCATTCGTTGTCGGACATTTCCTGCCTCATGTCCATTTGCCAGCGGGCCCTCATTGCTTCACTTCGAGGGTTGGGGATGTTGCGCATGATGCTGTATATCTGCGATACTACCTTCCCGCCATCGTTCAGGTTGTATATCAATGTCAGAAAGGGATCTGCCTCCGGTTCTTCGGGCCAGGTGGCCCATCTAGATCGGGCTATGCTCCGGAGCTTTTGGTACCACAAGAATTGTCCGGCGTGGATATCCTCCATCTCCCGTATATCGGCAAGTTCTCTAAATGTGCCGTCCATGTAGAGGTCGCCCCAAGTGTATAGCCCTTTCCTTTCCCACAATCTGATGTTGTTCAGGTTAACGTGTGTTTCGCCCAGGCCAGCCAATATCGGCACTTCTTGGTAGTATGGTTGTTTCAGATGCTGGATCATCATAGCTCTGTGCCATATTCTCTTGCCTAGGTCTGCCAGGAATGGTGGTTTGCACATAAGGTTTTTAGGGGCCCAGATCAATTCTTTCAGCCGAAGCGGCTTTATCAGCTCTTGCAGCAGAGGGGACTCGGAAGTGACTTCGTCTGCTAGCCATTTGGATACGTGGCTCAGTTGGGCCGCCAGGTAGTATTTTTCTAAGTTTGGTAGTTGAATTCCGCCCTGCTCATACGGCAGGACCAGCGTAGATAAGGCCACCCGGTGTCTGCCGTTTCCCCACAGGAATTCCTTGATTATTGCATCAAGGAGTTGGAAAAAGGGTTTTGTAATGTAGAAGTGCACGTTTTGAAATCCGTATAGGAATCTGGGGAGGATGATCATTTTAACTATTGAGGCCCTGCCTAGCATAGACAATGGAAGCTTTGCCCAGAATTTTATGGATTTCCTAAGTATGGGAACCGCTGCCTTTGTGTTATGCTCATGCATCAGCTCCGGGGTATGCATTACTTGGATCCCAAGGTAACGGAAAGCCGTCGTCCGCCATTCGACGCCCACCTTGGGGAGTTCATCGGTGCTTCTATTTTTTAATCCTGCTAGTGGGAACAAGCAGGATTTAGTTTTGCTAAACTTAATGCCAGAGTATTTGGCATAGTTGTCAAGGACGTCCAATATTGTCGGGACATTTTTATGGGGGTTATTTACGTATATCAGGACGTCGTCGGCATATAATGAGATGATGTGGTCTATTCCTGCCAGCCTGATCCCTGCATCAAAGAACTGGTTTCTAAGGTAAATTGCTATGGGTTCTAATCCCAGAACGTAAAGCATGGGAGAGAGTGGGCAGCCCTGCCTAGTGCCCCTTTGGATGTCCCAGGCTTCCGACACGTATTTCCCAGTTTTGAGCCTAGCCCTCGGGTTATTGTATAGGATCTTAACCCATTTGATGAACCTTTGGCCAATTCCAAATCCCTCCATAACCGCTATGAGCCACTCCCAGTATATGGAGTCAAACGCCTTAATGGCATCTAGAGATAGTAGTGCTAGTTGTTCGTCACATGCGTTGGTTTGGGCTATGATATGTTGGAGCCTTCGCAAGTTCAGGGACGTGCTTCGGCCGGGTATAAAACCATTCTGGTCTATGTGTATGACGTCTCCAATCACTTTGGAGAGTCGGTTTGCTAGGACCGTCGTCAATATTTTGACGTCATAATTCAGCATAGCGAGCGGTCGGTAGGAGTCGCATTTATCGGGAGGTTTATCGGGCTTGAGCATTGGTATCACCAGGGTTTCTCTCATGCTGTCTGGTAGGATGCCTTCTTCGTAGGCTTCTAAGAAGACCTGGTGTAGTAGGGGGGTCAGGGAAGGTTCAAATGCTTTATAGAACTCGGGGGGGAGCCCATCCGTCCCCGGGGTTTTACATGTGGCTAGGGAGCGAATGGCTTCTGATATGTCCTCTTGTGTGATGTCAGAGTCTAGGGTCTCGGATCGTGTTGGCGATAGTCTGGGTAGCCCTATTTCTTCTATGGTGTCCAAGATTTGTTCTTGCGGGACTTTTTCTGTATGGGAATATAGTCTGGCATAGTAAGCTTTGAAGGCATCATTGATGCCCTGTTGGGTACCATGCACTGCACCATGTTCATCCTGTAGTGTCGTGGTTATGTGTTTAGGGTGCTCTCTTTTACAAAGCCAGGCTAGTAGCCGGCCCGGTTTGTCCGCTTCTGAGTGTGTTCTGTTTGTTCTGGTTATGAAATCAAATTTGGCTAGTCTGTCCCATGCCCCTGAGCAGTCCTCCCTAAGAGTTCTGAGGTCATTTTCCCTCCCGGGGGTATCCACTGGCGTGGATTCAAGTGTTAATATCTCACATTCTTTCTGTTCAAGGGCGGTTTTTAGGGTTCTCCTGATTCCTCCGGCTTTCGCTATAACTTCCCCTCTCGTAACTACTTTTAGGGCGTCCCATAATGTCCTGGCGTGTTCGACGCTACCTGAGTTTTCAGTTATGTAGTTCTCTATAACTTCATGTAGTTCCTCCCTGAAAGCTGGATCTATTAGGGCCTCGGTGGGCATTCTCCACATGGGGATGGGTGGTCTGGGGCTATTGTATCGCCAGTCTAGCAGTAGGGGGGAGTGATCGGAGATAGTCCTCCCTAGGTATTGCGTGTCGCTTACTTGGGGTAGGTGTTCTCTGCTTATGAAGAAGTAATCAAGCCTGGTGTGGAGTTTGTGGGGTGATGAGTAGTATGAGTAGGCCCTTTCGGCTGGGTGTAATTCCCTCCACGTGTCGGTCAGATCCAGTTCCTTTAATAAGGTGACTAGGGATAGAGTGGCTGCGGAGGGACCCTTCTGTGGGGACCAGGATCTGTCCAGTTCTGGGTCGTGAACACAGTTAAAGTCGCCTCCCCACAAAAAGAGGCCCTCCCTGTACTGCACCATCTTGGAACCCAGTGTTTTCAGGTGGTTGGGGATGTTGTTATTGGGGAAGTATGAGTTAACTATGCAAATCTCTTTGTGCTCAAGGGTGCCCCATATTATGAGGTATCTGCCCTCTGGGTCTATTTCCGTTTTATGCAGGTGGATTGGTGTTCGTGGGTTGATCCAAGTGTAAACCCCTCTGGCGTATTTAGAGTAAGGTGCTCCGAAGCCCTGTCCCCCCCAGTACTCATCAAGCCTTGCGTTTGCTTCCTTGTCACAGTGTGTCTCTTGTATCAGGGCTATGTCCACTTTCTTCCTGCTTAGGTAGGATTTGATTCTATTTCTACGAAGGTAGGTGCCCAGGCCCCTTACGTTCCAGGTCAGTATCTTAATGTGCATTGCCATCTAGGTTATGTTGGAGGTGCGGGAGGGTCTTGCTTCTCCCTGGTGTGTCTGCGTTCTCATCTGGGGCCTCAAGGTCAACCCTTGCCTGTGGACTCCTGCCCCTCCCAGCCACCGTTCTGGCCCCCTGGCCCTCCAGTTGTGCTTCTTCTTTTGGAGACTGACTAACTACTTCAACTACCATTCCGGGGAATGGATTAACATTACAAAACAACAAGAAGAAACTGCCCCCAGCAGTTGTTTCAAACTCACAACGCTCGGGGGCTCCCAAGCCTTCCATACCTCTCCAGGTCTTCGGGTTCGGGCGGTGTGTAGCTGCGTTGACTACACCTTGTCTGTTGGGGGGGTTCAGCAGCTGTCTTGTGATTGGGGCTCCTGCTTCCTGCCCAATCTTTCTGTTTCCTTGGTGCGGAACTGGGTTCAATCATTACGTTCTATTTCGCTTGCATTGGACTCTTGCGCCTGTTCCTCTGTGTCTTCCGCTAGGTTATTATGTTCGAGCCATAAGTTTGCTGCGTCCGGGGTTTCCAGGAAGATCGCCTTCCCTTTGTGTATTATTTTAAGTCTTGCTGGGTACAGCAGCATGTATTTAAGATTTAGTTTACGTAGTCTGGCCTTTATGGGTACAAAGGAATTTCTTGCCCGCTGCACCATCGGCGTGTAATCAGGGTACATGACTACTAATGCATCATTTCTTTTGATCTCTCCCCCTTCTCTGGAGAACCTCAGTATAGTTTCTCGGTCCCTGAAATTCAAAATTTTTGCAATCATAGGTCTCGGGTAAGACCCTGGGGGTGGGCGTTTCTGGAGGGATCTGTGGGCACGTTCCACGGAGAACCCCTGGGTGAGGTTGCCTGCCCCAATTTCCTGTAGTAGTAATGATTCTATGAATTCTGTGGGGTCTGAGCCCTCCATGCCCTCCGGGATTCCCAAGATTCGAACGTTGTTCCGTCGTGCCCGGCCCTCTGCTTCCTCGGATCTTGCTTCCAGTCTTGCCACCATTGTTTCTAGCGCTTTGACCTTCGCTTGTAGTCCCTGCGTCGCCTCTGAGGTCTCACGTGTGGTGGCTTCTCTGGCGGTGACTCTTTCAGCCAGGTTTCGGGCATCTTGCCTTATTAATTGGAGGTCCGATATTATCTCCCCCCTCATGTCCTCTACCGTTGTTCTCAGTGCCGCGATTGCCTGAAGGATCTGTGAGTCACGAGGGTCTGCCGCCGGTGTTGGCGCCTCGGCCATGTTGTTCTCCGCGTGTGATATCTGTTGTTTCGGTTTGGGGGTAGTAAATGCGTCCATCGTTATGTTTTTTGATCTGCCTTTGGGAGGAGACATTACGCTGCCTAAAGGTTCTGGTTTTACCGGTGCCAGTTTATGGATAGTGGCCACGTTGAGTTATGAGGATCTCTCCTCTGGGGATCGTCTCAGAGCTGAGTCACACCCTGGCTTGGTGCTCGTGTTCTCCCCCGTTGGCCGTGGGGGGTGGTTAGATGGTACCACAGTCCCGCTATAACCGCATCATCGGCCGTCCGTGGCGCCCCCCCCGGCGCGACCCCCAGCGGATTGTCCGTGGGCTTGCAGTCCGGGTAGCTGGGTGAATGATAGCTCCCCCCGGGGTTAGGTGGTGTGAAGCAGCTCCGAGCGTTGGTCGCCGCCGCACCCTGCAATTGATGGGACGGTCGGCGGCCCCCGCCGGTGGGTGGCCGTGTGTCCGCACGTAATGGCAGACACTTACTTCTGGTGTGCTGGTCGGGGATGCGGTTGCCTCTCCTGATCCGGGCCTTGTCCCGAGCTGGGTGATCCGTGGGTTTCCAGCTGGGGCCCACACCGATGCTCGGGTGTGTTGCTTCCGCGTGTGCTCTCACCGGCGGGCCGGCAGGGACAGCTAGCGGCGGCGCCGGGTCCCCTCGCTCCCTGGCTGTCGCAAGGTTCTCCGCTTTCTCCCTCCACGGGGCGATGCAGCAGGGGCCCGACAATCGTCCGCTTCCTGTGCTTGGTGGGGGACTGTGGTTATGGCCGCAGTCCGCCCTTCGATCCTACGCTCTCGGCAGGCCGTAGCGTTGTGGGTCCCATGGTCCGGCCGCCATCTTGGACGTCTTGGGGGGAGTTTCAGGACGCTTCGTTCTCGGTGTTATCTGCTCCGATTTTCTCCGGTATTTTCGCCGGTCCCCCAGAAGTGGTTCATCTATGGCTCAGCTGAGTTTCAGCGTCAAAAGTGCATTATTTCGGCCGCGATTGTTCGCGCTTCAGGATCATGGGCAGGAGCTTCGTGGAGAGCAGTCCTCACTCCATGCGTGCTGGCCACGCCCCTTGTTGTAACGCGCCTATACACAAGTGTTTCAAGGCGCGACGAGGCATGGAGGGAGGGAAACAAGGGGAAGACAGACAAACGATCCTACTAGGCCAGGTGTCATTCAGATCGCGCAAGTGCAGAGGTAAGGGGAAAATGAGGAAGTGCAGGGGGAGGAGGTGGGGGGGAAGTGCAGTACAAGGTAAGTAGCGTAAAAAAATAATAATTAATAAATAATAAATAAAAAGGGCCAGCTGGTGGCAAGTGCGAGGTAAGTGCTGAGCAAGTGCTGGGAAGGGGGCTGTAGGGTACAGTGACAGTCCCACAGTGCAGGGGGAGCCAGGGAGGCAGTGCAAGTGGAGAGTGGCTGGGCCCTGGACCGAGGTTGCTGAGAGTGGCCCAGATGCAGGTTTAGTGCTGAATTCAGTGGGGAGTTAAGCAGGTTTAGCAGGGGAGAGGGAGAGAGAAGGCAGAAGCGAAGAGGAAGGTTTTGAGGTGCTTCCGGAACCGGAGATGGTTCTCCTCAAGTTTCAGGGAGGCAGGAAGGCTGTTCCAGAGGGAGGCCCCTGCTGCGGAGAGAGATCTACCACCAGCTCGTTGCTTCGAGAAGCGGCTGACCATGAGGGAGTTGGAGACGGATGAGCGAAGGGCTCGTGAAGGAAGATATTTAGGAAGAGAGAGTTGAAGGTATTTAGGTCCCAGGCCCCAGAAGGCCCCATAGTCTCTCAAAGATGTGTAAGTGGCTCTTGAACCAGTGGAGGCAAAAGAGAAGGGTGACGTGTGTCTGTTTACTGAGAGCCTGTAATCCTGTAACACTGGGGTTAGTAAAATTTGTATTGGATCGCAGCTGTAAGAGGCGTGCTATATTAGCCTACCTGGTGAAGGCCTCCACAGCGGAAATAAGACAAGACTAGCGATCAGTAGATCCAAACGACATGGATTGCTTTCATTACTATCAAGGCACTGAATTGATATTGGCAGATAGAAATGTAGTGAGTGGCGGCAAATTTAACTGACTCATTTCTAATCACAGCTATGGCAGCGGAACGCACTGACAGCGCCATTGATTTAGTGAAGGAGATCCTTGGCTATTGACCACTTATCAACTTTGCAATGGACACAGGACGCTCAATGAATGCAGCTACCTTGATCCTAATTGATGCATGGAGGATCGGCTCCATGTAAACATCAGTAGAAATACAGGTGGATTATTCTAGAAACATGTCTCATATAAAAATCAAACTGCATGGGTGCCACTGACAAACCTTTCCGGATCCGAACTATAAGGGACTAGGATTCTAAGCTCAACATAGATCAAAAGGTGGCTAGCCTTTGTTTTAACAAGAAGGCAGTGTAGAATTGCATCATGTAACCAATGGTAACCACCTCTCACAGGGTATACCCCCAAAAAAGTAAAATTAGACCAGGGCCATAATTTGGTCATCATTGGGCATAGAACAAAGTCATGTTGCACTGACCTAGATATGTATTCAGCATCCCTTGCATGCCATTGGCTGGCTGGGATGCAGATGAGATTGACCTCAATGAAATGATAGAAGTAACTGCATACTTAAATAACAGACAAGGGCCGTTCCTTGATGAAACGAGACTTCTCTGATTTGCTCCATGTTATATGTATTGATACAGATTAAGAATGCGGACCAATTAAGAAAAGTATGGTTCTATCAAGCAATCACGCTTTCATTTTGCACGGAGCTCAGCATCAGGATCTCAGGAAGAGCAGCAGCGTCTATTGTTCTGCCTTGCAGCATGTGCAGGAAGCGCCGGGAGGATAGCTCAGGGGCAACGCGCTCGCCCTGTAAGCAAGACAACATGGAGCAACACAGGTTCGATCCCCGGTGCACCCATAGAAACTTCTGAGTATTAAGTGCTATAAGTAACCAATTACAAGAGAGTAAATATACAAGGGAGTAAATAGACAAGGCAACAAACGCACTCAGAGCATGCAGCGGACAAACCTATTAACAATGACTTGCCATGCCAAATCCAAGAAAATCACAAATGTTGGAGCAGTCGTTAAAGGGAAAGATGGGTTTTAGGGAGATCATAGGAGTATTGTGCTGTGAGTCGGGAGCACATCTCACAACTGACTAAATACCAAGTGATAAAAAAAGAACAGAGCAGATTGTGCAAGATGGTAAGCTGCAGCTGACCAATATGACATGAAGCAGTGACTGAAAGATTGGTGGTATTGCCTCTGCTAATGCTGCCAAAAGTCAATACAAATTATAGACAATTACAACATGTTCACATGATTCGATTCTAGCCGACACAATTCTTCCCCATTTGGGAATCCCATAGGAATCAAAGGGGAGCAGCAGTAATTGCCACATATGGCAATTACCACATAGAGAAATGCCTTTGTTTGACGGTCATTTCCTCCACAAAAGCTGATGGAATAATAGAGTTTCAGATTAGAAACTGGAAGGTTGGCAGAGTGGCAAAACATGAATAACCTCTCCATACAGCATGTTCTTGCCAGTGCTGCCACCTTCTGAAGGAGCTCCATAGTACTAGGAGTGTGACTGCTCAATGGTCTAGAGAGATGGTGGGTTGTTTCCCTTGGCTTTGGTGCCCTGTGGGCCTTGTGCCCACATTACCTTGAGATGTCACCACAGAGCAGAGCAAAAGAAATGAGTGGCCATTGATGAGGCATAGTATGGTGACGGTGCATTAAAGGCATTTAAAGGACCTGTACATATTTAACATATGCATATATACATGGAGCAGGGCGCAATATAGCGTGCAATAATGTATTCTAATGTTTCGCTTAGATACTTTTACTCAGTGCTTAATTTATTTTAAAAAAAAATAAGTGGCAGCGCCCAAATATTATCTAGCACTCCTCTGACGCTGCGGGTGGGCACCACTGCCACCACCACCCATAGCTGCTCCCAAATGTGTCAACATATCTGGGGTTACACTACAGCTCACATCTGCTCAGTGTGGTTGATGGATGCACTGACTATCACCACTTCATAATAAGTGAGTCTGAGACAATAAGTGCCAGGGCACCAAAATAAGTGTCAGACCTGATCCCTGTCAAACACTCCCCACAAATGAGCCCCTGCTTTAACTTACTTTATGGTTTGAATCTTGTATTTTATTGTGCGTCCTTGGCTAGAACTCTGCCCTCTCGGCTGTGTTCCTGCTATAATGGGACTGTCCCAGCAGCTAGAAACCCTGGTTCCGAAATCCAACCAACATTAAACCTCTGTTTCTCTATCTTTGGAACAATAGTTACAACCCACCCTCAACAAAAGGGTATGTAGTGATAAAATCGCGGCACAAATGGTGGTTTGACCCGTTAAAGGTACCCCGTTACACCATTTAAGAGGAGCGGGGGCTGCGGTGGTGCCTCCCGCTCTCCTTAAATGGTATAATGGGTTCAGCCACCCCCCGTCCTTTACATGGATTGCATTGGCAGAAACACAGCCTTTTTGCCGCGATACTGTGTGTCCACCGCCATTTTTGCAGCGATTTTAACACATGGAACCAACAAAAGTACACTTTATTTGAATAATTCTGGATCTTAAGGTTGAACCACCTACCACCAAAGGCACCACTCACCTGCACAAAATGTACCATCTGCATCAGTTCACAAGTTCCAAAGGGAGGACTTTTGTTGTATGTTAATTTTCTAATCTGCATATTTTCCAGAGCAGTCCTGGCATTCCGGGATCAGAAAACAGGAGGTGGATTTCCCATTTATTTGCTCTCTCATTGACCTTTGCTGGGGATGTGCAGTAAACCAAGAGAACTCTCATCCTTGCTTCAGAGACAGTATTCAGATGTTTGGGGAACCCCTATGTTCTCCCTACAAACCCTACCTCATTCACATTAATGTACCTCAGATGGGTAAACAAAGGAATGAGGAGCAATATTCAACTTCTGCAGTTCACTATCAATATTACAGGCTCAGTTCTTTAGTTCCAAACCCATTAGCTTCCTGCAACCAAACCCCACTGAGAGGAGAGTGCATGCTCTGTCATGGCATTGTTCATGGCCCTGCAGCTGTTCTTGCATACAAAACAAGCCCCATTGGTTTATGGAATATGGAGATGCATTTCTGGTGAGGCGATAGCTCCCTAGACATATTAGCCTCTAGGCACTATCCGTCTGAGCAAACCTACATAGCCACGCTTTAGATCAGTTGCAGAGGGACATAGGAGAACTTACCGGCAGCAACAGCAGGATCACAGTCACCTCCACACATCAGCATAATCCGACCCAGAATATTTATACACTGCAATTAAGCATGTGTGCAGAGCTCTCCGCCAGCATCATGGTCCAGAGGGAGGCCTATGGCTTCTGATACACATCAGAAGCTAATGGCTGGACCTCTGGAGAGAGATCCCTCCTTTCTGTACTCTGTTTGATGTTAATACCAATTGCTATTTTAGGTCAGCCTCTGCAATACCAAATAAATGACCCTGTTTACACAAGCCTGGTTCTCATTTTATAATTTCCATACTCTAAACGCATCTAAAGTATTAAGAACATTTTGAATGTGTGTGAGATATTCAACCGTGGTAGTATTCCAAAGTGCCCTATTCATTAATTCACTTTTTCATT
This sequence comes from Ambystoma mexicanum, assembly GCF_040938575.1. NCBI lineage: Eukaryota > Metazoa > Chordata > Amphibia > Caudata > Ambystomatidae > Ambystoma > Ambystoma mexicanum. The sequence continues at coordinate 1,053,374,483 of NC_090941.1, forward strand.
TGTTATAGCACCTTTCACCATAATTATGGTACCAAGGCGCTTTTTGTAGAACAGCCTCGGAGGGACCCGAGTCCATACATTTGAGAGAATTTGGAAGATGCCATTTTGCGTGTATATTTCAGCTATGTGAGGGGGGCCAATACCCTGCTAGTCACCCATGTCTAGATGCAGTGTGTATGGGCGGAGCTGAGGTATACTATGGACTAAAGGGGGCGATTGTGTTTTGTGGGAAGCTACCGTTTTAATTTTTGTCATTAAAGGTGGCTTCATTCTTATGGCAGAGGTGACATGCAATAGTGTTTGTGTAATATGTGAGTGCAGAGTGTGTCCTGCTCAAGGCATAGAGGGAGGGAGAGGTTGTTCCATATTAGGGAGCCAGCTGAAGAAAGCGATTGACCTCCGGCCCTCTGTTTAGCAAAGCACTTTACACACAAAGAGTTAGTGCCAGAGGAACGTAAAGGTCTGCAGGAGTATTTAGTGAGGTAAAGTTGAAGATAGTAGGGTCCCCGGGCCAAGATAGCCTTGTGGATGATGCAGGGGGATTTGAACCTAATATGTTCAGCAATCGGGAGCCAGTGAATACTTTTTAGGGCAGCAGAGATGCGGTCCCTGAGCCTAAAGCCAAGGATATGTTTTGCTGCCCTATTCTGGATTAGGTGGAGAGGTTGCAGTGTGGAAGAAGGTAGATTCAGGAGGATGCTATTGCAGTAGTCGAGCTTAGAGAGAACCAGGGCTGGGCTAACACTGAGCCTCCGGGGCAAAGTGAGAAAAGGGAGAATTCCTTGGAGAAGGAATAGCTGAAAGTGAGACTTCTTGGCAATGTCCTGCATGTTCGGGAGAAAAGAGTGAGAAGAGTCAAAGATGACTCCAAGGTTTCTGGCTACAGAGGAAGGAGCAGGGGGAACGCCCATAGAGGAAGGTCAGAGTGAAGGTAACAAAGAGGGTGCAGGGGTCCCAATGGGAAGGATCTCAGTTTTACAGGCGTTGAGGCAGAGATCGTTGGCGGTACACCAGGACTGGATGGCAGATATCAGGGATAATGGAATGTGCAAGGGGGTCAGAAGGAAGTTTGAGGGAGAGTTGTATGTCATCTGCATAACACTGGAAGTTGTGGGAAAGGAAGAGATGAGGCATGCCAACAGAGCAAGGTAGATGTTAAAGAGCCAAGGGGAGAGGACAGAAAATTGAGGGACACCACGGTGGAGAAGGAGCTGGGAGAGGACAAGGAGCCCAGGATGACTTGGGTTGAGCGATCAGTTAAGAAGGATATCAGCCAGTCCAGTTCCCGATTCGAGATATCAATGGTACTGTGAAGTCTTTGTATGGGGATGGAATGGGTGACCGTGTCAAATGCAAAGGAGTGATCAATTAGGATGAGGACAGCTGGGAAATTGGAGTTCAGAGAAGCAAGCAGTTCTTCATGGGTGCTCAGAAGAGCAGTTTCTGTGCCTCTTGATAATCAAAATCCAGGTTGATGGTCGTGGAGAGTTTGGTGTGTTAGTTGAGATGGGGCAAGGCCAGCTTCTCCAGCAGTTTCCCAGAAAGGGTGTAATGGAGATAGGGTGGTAGCTGGCAGGATAGGTGGGGCCTACTGAAGGTTGTTTCAGGAGGGGGCGCACGAGGCAGTACTTGAGGGGGAGGGGATGATCCAGTGGCAAAAGAGTGATTGCAGAAATCAGCGAGTGAGGGAGCAAGACAGCCAATCCTCTCCTTCATGGTTCTGGATGAGCATGGGGAAACCTGTTTGGAAGAGACCTTCATGGAGTGGACAACTCTGGTAACTTCATCAGGTGTGATGGGTGAGAAGGAGGATAGGGTCCAAGGCGGAGGGGGATGGGCCAGGGGAGGGAAGGGGGTTGTGGGAAGGGTGAGTGTAGTTGCAGAGTGTCTGGGAGGGAGAGGGGGATGAGGAGGCTGAAGGGTTGGCTAGTTCCCTGTAAATCTTGAAAAGTTCAGCCGTGTTGTTGGATGCACCAGAGACCCGTCACTGTATGTGGGCTCCTTTCTTGTCACGGATGGAGAGTCTGTATTGCCTTTGCAGCAGACGTTTGCAGCAGACAGCAGGCCAGTTTTCCAGAGGATTCACCTGAAGTTTGTCACTTCTGTTCTGCCGCTTTGCACTTTCGTTTCAGGGCTGCAAGTCATACAAGGTGTTACGCTTAGAGGCAGGTTTCAGGCGGATACTCATGACTGGGGCAAGGGTATCAAGAGTATTGGTGATGACCAGGTGGAGGTTGCTGAGAGCAGAACTAATGGTAGAGTCGGAGGACGGGGGAATGGGTGGATGAAAGTGGAGGCAAAGGCAGCGGCTGACACTCGTTTCATTGGGCAGATGTTGGTGAATGAGGTTGGCAGGGCTTTAGGGGGCGCGGTCAGGGGCCTAAGTGGGAGGAAAGGATAGAATAATCTGATCAGGATAGAGGGGTGACAAGTGGGGAAGAGAGAGGGAGGTCAGAGTGGATGAGGGTATCCGCAGTGTTACCAGCCCAGTGGGTTGGACCCGGAGGGGAAAATGGAGAGTGATAGAGCAGAGCAAATGTCAATAAAGAGAGTGGAAGCAGTGACAGGGGAGTCCAATTGGATGTTGAAGTCAAACAAAAGGACGAGATTGAAGGTGGATGAAAGTAAGGAATAAGAGAGATCTGCCCATTTAGAGAGGAACAGGGTGGTGGAGCCTGGAGGCCGGTAAATGGTTGCAATGGTCACGGTGGAGGATGGAGAGATTACCAACGTGCACACCAGGCTCTCAAAGGAAGAGTAGGGCTGGATGGGTAAGATGGACAAAGGAACCTACTCATGGAAGATGAAGGCAACCCCACCACCAGTACGGTGGGGTCAGAGCTTGGATAAGATCATGAAACCGTCAGGGGGGAGGGAGTCAAAAGCAGTGACTGAGCTGGCATTGAACCATGTCTCAGTGAGAGCGAGAATGTCGAGGTCAATGGCTTCAAGAAGGAGGGAGAAGTTTGGCAGAGTGTTTGTTGGCTGAGCTGGCGTTGAGGGTTGCCAAGTGGAGGAGGTCTTTGCCTTTAAAGGTTTTCTGAGGTGGGGTACAGGGGCGTGATACACCAGTGAGAGGAGGAAGAGAGAGAGTAGTAAGGGGTGATGCATGAGAAGGAAGGACATCAATGAGAGATGACAGAATCCAGTCAAGGAGAAATAGTTTAGGTTGACCACCATGGACCAGGATGGTGCCTGTGTGGTAGACATTAACAAAGCATTGTGAAGATGAGAAGCCGGCCAAGAGGACCTCCCACTTGGTTCCACCGTTAATGGGAGAGGATATGGAAGGAAAGAGAGTTGAGATGGGGGTCCATAGATCTGGAGAGGGGACAGCAAATAGGATATCAGTGAAGACCTCTTTAGAAGTGCCGCTGACAAAGGTGTCTGCAAAGGGAAGGTCAGGGTTTGCACTAAGGATGTCTTTCTTGCGTCTTTTTATTCCTGACTTTGTGAGAGAGGGGGATAGGTGATAGCGTAGCAGTTAGAGAATATGGGTGAGAGGGTGAGAGCGATAGGGGTGGCAGAGCAAAGCAGAGGAATGAAAGGAGTGGCTGTACAGCACAGTTTGAGCTAACTCACAAGATGGCCAAGTAGTTGCAAAGGCACCAACAAATCTAAAAGGCAAATTGAATTTTCAAAACAAGGGGCACAATTGTACAAGCAAAAAAAGGTGCACAGATGTAAAGCACACAACACCTACATTTGATTTTCAAAATAGAGGTAAAATGCAGAGCAAATAGGTTCACAGATGTAAGGCAGACACAAACCTAAATTTGATTTTCGAAATAGAGGTACAGTGCAGAGCAAATATTCGATTTTGAATCTTGAAGTTGTCATTGTTTTTCTTAGCATTCTGGGACTTGTAGTTTGAGTTTTGTAATGGGTGAAGTTAACTGGAAGTGACAGAATGCAAAGGGAAAAATAAAGCCTTATTAAGTATGTATAGATTGGAATCAGTGATGTTGTGATGTATGCATGTGGTTCCAATGTATTAAACAAGCAGACACTAAGTGCCACTTAAAAATGATCTAAAGATCTATTGTATATGTTTTTCCTTTATTTTATGAAACAGTTACAAAGTTTTGCTATACATGAACATATGCATTTTTTTACTATCATCACAATGATTGTAAATTGAAAACAAAGTGCAGAGCATGATAATTGTTTGTTGCTTCATGTGAGCATGTTATGAATGCTGCAACGCATGGCATTTGCTAGAGTGGTTAAAAAAGAGAATATGCTTGTTGAGAAGCTTATTACAGGGCAAGTAGCAGGAACTATATATATATATATATATATATATATATATATTATATATTCAGTAAAAAAAACGTTGTTAAAGGGACGTTATGGTTAAGTTGCGCTACTAAATACCTATGAAATTCAGTGAAAAAACTTTGTTAAAGGGACGTTATGGTTCCAAGTAAAACCGAAAAACCCTTGAAATTCGCCAGTTATGGTAAGCTAAGCAACCATAACTCGCGCCACCACCATGCACTGCTAAGACTAACACCCACGACATCAAAGATGACATCACAAATGTCATTGATGACATCACTGATGACATCGCATGTGTATGTACTTTTCATGAAATATGTGTACAAGGGATTCTTATTATAATGTTGCGAAAAAAGTGTCAAGGATCATTGCAATAAATATCATACCCTAATTAGTGCATTGAACGATGCATTGATATAAATAGCATTCTATTATGGGGTTCTATCTAGTATACTAAGCTACTCATGCAGAAACATAGCATTGTGTGCAGCGTACAAGATGAAGGTATAATATTCGTAATGTTAATATGTTGAATAATGAAATGATAATTGTTTTCTTAATAGATTTTTGTGTACTGTGAAATATGTAATAAGTAGCTAATAAAACCCATGTATTACATAATTGCATTACTATAGACAAAACACAAAGAGACAAGAACACATACCAATATGGGTATATACAGGGAAAGTGAAGTTAGCAAAAAAGCACAAGTAGTAGCAGAAACAATTCATAACCTAACTGTTTATTTTCATGCAAATAAATGATTGCTGTTTCAAAGCTGCTATTTACCCTATGTATATGTATCACTTGATGTGATTGGACCCTAAGGAAAGTAGTGTGAGTACAATGTATACAAATATGACCATATACAGGGAAAGTTCAGCCATAAAAAAAACAACAGAACTATCAGAAAGTGAGATAAGTCTATTGATTATCTTTATGCACAGAAAGGATTGCTGTCTTTCAAGCTTGTGTCTTCCCCTATGTATATGTTTCATATGATGTGACTGGACTCTAAGGGAATTACTGTAAGAACCTACTTGAAGGATATGTCTACAAATAAAATAAAACATTTTGTTTCTGACTGTTACTGAAGAAAACCATGTGGCCTAGATATGTCAGCAAAAGAAAAAAGAGTGAGCCAGACATGTGATGTCTTCAGTGATATCATCAATGACATTTGTGATGTCATCTTTGATGTCGTGGGTGTTAGTTTTTGCAGTGCACGGTAGTGGCACGAGTTATGGTTGCTTAGCTTACCATAAATGGCGAATTTCAAGGGTTTTTCGGTTTTACTTGGAACCATAACGTCACTTTAACAAAGTTTTTCACTGAATTTCATAGGTTTTTAGTAGCGCAACTTAACCATAACGTCCCTTTAACAACGTTTTTTCACTGAATTTCATAGGTTTTTAGTAGCGCAACTTAACCATAACGTCCCTTTAACAAAGTTTTTTCATTGAATTTCATGGGTTTTTATTAGTGCAACTTAACCATAACGTCCCTTTAACAAAGTTCTTTCATTGAATTTCATAGGTTTTTATTAGTGCAACAACCATAACGTCCCTGTAACACAATTTTTTTTTACTGCATTTCATAGGTTTTTGTTAGTGCAACGTCACCATAACATCCTTTTCAATAGATGAAGACCACTAGCATCTTAGGTCCTCAAAGTGGGAACCCCAGGTGGTAAAAAAAAGATTTTTCTTCCCAAACCGGGACGCCTGCGGCGTCCCGGTGCAGGAAGGAACATCTTTTACCAAGATGGCCACCATGGAAAGGGAAGGCGGGGTGTATAAAGAGAACACAACAGGGCATGAGCGGGGGGTGCGGGGGAACAGGGGAGAGACACGGGCATGAGCGGGGGGTGGGGGCAACAGCAGGGAGACACGGGGCATGAGCGCGGGGTGGGGGAACACGAGGGAGACACGGGGCATGAGATGGGGGTGGGGGTAACAGGAGAGAGACACAGGGCATGAGCGGGCAGTGGGGGGAACAGGAGAGAGACACGGGGCATGACCGGGGGTGGGGGGTAAAAGCAGGGAGACACGGGGCATGACCGGGGGGTGGGGGGTAATAGGAGAGAGACACGGGGCATGAGTGGGGGGCAACAGCAGGGAGACACAGGGCATGACCGGGGGTGGGGGGAACAGGAGAGAGACAAGGGGCATGAGAGGGGGGTGGGGGGTAACAGGAGAGAGACACGAGGCATGAGAGGGGGTTGGGGGGCAACAGCAGGGAGACACGGGGCATGAGCGGGGGGTGGGGGTAACAGGGGAGAGACACGGGGCATGAGCAGGGGGTGGGGGGCAACAGCAGGGAGACACGGGGCATGAGAGGCGGGTGGGGGGTAACAGGAGAGAGACACAGGGTTTTATAGGGGGTTGGGGGGTAACAGGAGAGAGACACGGGGCATGAGTGGGGGGTGGGGGGCAACAGCAGGGAGACACAGGGCATGACCGGGGGTGGGGGGTAACAGGAGAGAGACACGGGGCATGAGAGGGGGGTGGGGGGTAACAGCAGAGAGACACGGGGCATGAGCGGGGGGTGGGGGGCAACAGCAGGGAGACACGGGGCATGAGCGGGGGGTGGGGGTAACAGGAGAGAGACACAGGGCATGAGTGAGGGGTGGGGGGCAACAGCAGGGAGACACGGGCATGACTGGGGGGTGGGGGAACAGGAGAGAGACACGGGGCATGAGAGGGGGGTGGGGGGTAACAGGAGAGAGACACGGGGCATGAGAGGGGGTGGAGGGCAACAGCAGGGAGACAAGGGGCATGAGCGGGGGTGGAGGGGAACAGGGGAGACACGGGGCATGAGAGTGGGGTGGGGGGAACAGGGAAAATACGGGGCATGAGCGGGGGTGGGGGAGAAAAGGAGGGAGACACGGGGCATGAGAGGGGGGTGGGGGTAACAGGAGAGGGACACAGGGCATGAGAGGGGGGTGGGAGGGCAACAGCAGGGAGACACGGGACATGACCGGGGGGCAACAAAGGGAGACACGGGACATGACCGGGGGTGGGGGGCAACAGGAGAGAGACATGGGGCATGAGCGGGGGGAGGGGGGTAACAGGAGACAGACACGGGGCATGAGAGGGGGGTGGGGGTAATAGGAGAGACAACACGGGGCATGAGAGGGGGTGGGGGGCAACAGGATAGAGACACAGGCATGAGAGGCGGTGGGGGGTAACAGGAGAGAGACATGGGGAATGAGAGGGGGGTGGGGGTAACAGGAGAGAGACACGGGGCATGAGAGGGGGGTGGGGGGTAACAGGAGAGAGAGACACGGGGCATGAGCAGGGGGAGGGGGCAACAGCAGGGAGACACGGGGCATGAGCGGGGGGTGGGGGCAACAGCAGAGAGACACACGGGGCATGAGCGGCGGGTGGGCAGGAGGGGATAGAGACACACGGGGCATGAGCGGGGGCTGGGGGGGAGGGGGAGAGACACACGGGGCATGAGCGGGGGGTGGGCGGGAGGGGATAGACACACAGGGCATGAGCAGGGGGTGGGGGGGAGGGATAGAGACACACGGGGCATGAGCGGGGGTGGGTGGCAGGGATAGAGACACACGGGCATGAGCGGGGGTGGGTGGGAGGGATAGAGACACACGGGGCATGAGCGGGGGGTGGGTGGGAGGGATAAAGACACACAGGGCATGAGCGGGGGATGGGTGGGAGGGATAGAGACACATGGGGCATGAGCGCGGGGTGGGTGGGAGGGATAGAGACACACGGGGCATGAGCGGGGGATGGGTGGGTTGGGATAGAGACACACAGGGCATGAGCAGGGGGTGGGTGGGAGGGGAAAGACACACGGGACATGAGCAGGGGGTGGGTGGGAGGGGAGAGACACACGGGGCATGAGAAGGGGGTGGGTGGGAGGTATAGAGACACACGGGGCATGAGCGGGGGGTGGGTGGGAGGGATAGAGACACACGGGGCAGGGGGTGGGTGGGAGGGGAGAGACACATGGGGCATGAGCGGGGGGTGGGTGGGAGGGATAGAGACACACGGGGCATGAGCAGGGGGTGGGGGGGAGGGGAAGAGACACACGGGGCATGAGCAGGGGGTGGGTGGGAGGGATAGAGACACACGGGGCATGAGCGGGGGGTGGGTGGAAGGGATAGAGACACATGAGGCATGAGCGGGGGGTGGGTGGGAGGGATAGAGATACACGGGGCATGAGCGGGGGGTGGGTGGGAGGGATAGAGACACACGGGGCATGAGCAGGTGGTGGGGGGAGGGGAAGAGACACACGGGGCATGAGTAGGGGGTGGGTGGGAGGGATAGAGACACACGGGGCAGGAGCGGGGGGTGGGTGGGAGGGATAGAGACAGACGGGGCATGAGCAGGGGTTGGGTGGGAGGGGAGAGACACACGGGGCATGAGCAGGGGTTGGGTGGGAGGGGAGAGACACACGGGGCATGAGCAGGGGGTGGGTGGGAGGGGAGGGACACACGGGGCATGAGCGGGGGGTGGGGGAGGGATAGAGACACATGGGGCATGAGCGGGGGGTGGGTGGGAGGGATAGAGACACACAGGGCATGAGCGGGGGTGGGCGGGAGGGATAGAGACACACGGGGCATGAGCGGGGGGTTGGCGGGAGGGATAGAGACTCACGGGGCATGAGCGGGGGGTGGGCGGCAGGGATAGAGACACACGGCGCATGAGCGGGGGGTGGGTGGGAGCGATAGAGAAACACGGGGCATGAGCGGGGGTGGGGGGGAGGGGAGAGAAACACGGGGCATGAGTGGGGGGGAGGGGAGAGACACACGAGGCATGAGCAGGGGGTGGGGGGAGGGCTAGAGACACACGAGGCATGAGCAGGGGGTGGGGGGAGAGACACACGGGGCATGAGCAGGGGGTGGGGGGAGGGAGAGACACACACGGGGCATGAGCAGGGGTGGGGGGAGGGAGAGAAACACACAGGGCATGAGCGGGGGGTGGGTGGGCGGGCTAGAGACACACGGGGCATGAGCGGGGGGTGGGTGGGAGGGCTAGAGACATACGGGACATGAGCGGGGGGGTGGGAGGTCTAGAGACACACGGGGCATGAGCGGGCGGTGGGTGGGAGGGCTAGAGACACACAGGGCATGAGCGGGGGTGGGTGGTAGGGCTAGAGACACACAGGGCATGAGCGGGGGGTGGGTGGGAGGGCTAGAGACACACGGGCATGAGCGGGGGGTGGGTGGGAGGGCTAGAGACACATGAGGCATGAGCGGGGGGTGGGGGGAGGGAGAGAGACACATGAGGCATGAGCGAGGGGTGGGGGGAGGGAGAGAGACACACGAGGCATGAGCAGGGGGTGGGCGGGAAGGAGATAGACACACGGGGCATGAGCGGGGGTGGGGGGGAGAGAAACACAACGGGCATGAGCGGGGGTGGGGGGAGGGAGAAAGACACACGGGGCATGAGTGGGGGTGTGGGGGTAGGGAGAGAGACACACGGGGCATGGGCGGGGGGTGGGGGGGAGGGAGAGAGTCACACGAGGCATGAGCGGGGTGTGGGGGGAGGGAGAGAGACACACGGGGCATGAGCGGGGGGTGGGGGGGACAAACAAAAACACGGACATGCCGCACGGACATGAGTTTGTGCGGCAGATCCCGCTCATCGGCCCTCCGCTGGCCACCGTGTGCGATGGCGTGAGCGGGGGGCTGGAGGAACAGGGGACACACGGAGCATGAGCGGGGGTGGGGGGAACAGGAAGGACACACGGGACATGAGCGGAGGTGGGGGGGACAGAAAGGACACACGGGGCATGAGCGGGGGGTGGGGTAGACACGGGGCATGAGCGGGGGTGGGAGGAACAGGAGACAGTCACGCTCCTGCTGACCTGACAAAGCCTCTCATGCGGGAAAGAAAGATGGCGGGCGTCTCTGAAGCCAGACGCACTGCACGCTTTCACTGCATCCAATGAGAGAGCACATCAGATGTCCTTGGACATCACGCAAGCTGCTGGCCCAATCACCATCCTGTCCGCGGAGCGAACAGAGAAGTCCGTCCGCGGACCGAACACAGATATCGCTAATTTTTTTTGTCCTACTTTTTGGTCATTTTAAAAAAAACTACTGGACGGATTTTAACCAAATTTGCAAAAGCATGCTTTCGGGACCAAGCTGCTGCTCCTGGTCCAAATTTGGTGAAAATCCGTCCAGCGGTTTGGGCTGTAGGCGCGAGCAAAATTTTGTTCCCATTCAGTCTATGGGAATAACAGAAATTTTGGGACCCCCCCCTATAACTTTTCCCCCCCTGCACGAATCCTCACCAAACTTTGCAAAAAAATTCAGAGTGGGCAATATACTTTCTTTGCAAAGCTTGGTGAAGATTCGACCAGGGGGAGCGAAGTTATAAGCCGCCGAAAAAGTGCTCTTCCTATGGAAACAGCAACTAAACCATAACTACACTGCCACTATCGTGGCAGTGTAATTACATGAACGCGTTAGCGTCCATGTAGTTATGGTTAGGTTGGTGTTTCCATTGGAAGAGCACTTTTTGGGTGGCTTATAACTTCGCTCCCTCTGGACGAATCCTCACCAAACTTTGCAAAAAAAGTATATGGCCCAGTCTTTTTATTTTTTGCAAAGTTTGGAGAGGTTTGGTCCAGGGGGGGCAAAGTTATAGGGGTGGTCCCAAAACTTTTGTTTTTCCTATAGACATAATGGGAAAAAACTTTGCGCACGGCTACAGCCCGAACCACTGGACGGATTTACACCAAATTTGCGGCAGGAGTGGCGGCTTGGTCCCGAAAGCGTGCTTTTGCAAATTTGGTGTAAATCCGACCAGTAGTTTTTTAAAAAATGACCAAAATGTAAGGCAAATAAATTAGTGATATCTGTGTTCGCTTCGCGGACGGACTTCCCTGTTCTCGTGCAGCGCGTCAGATTTTCTGTGGCGCCCGCCATCTTGTATTCGCCGTCGACCGCGGACAGCATGGTGAAACTTGGATTAAAAATTGTATTTATTGGAGTGTGTTGGTGTGTAAGAGTGTTTGGGGAGGGTGGGGGAGTATGAGATAGGTTCAATGTTTTGTTTTTTTATGTGCTATACGCTTTTGTTGTGTTCGATTTGTCCACGGAGAACACGGCTGTTCTGACATTTTGTAAATAAACTAGATGGTGGGGTGTTCAGAGGACGGAGTATGTGTCCTTTTTGTTCGCAAGGAAGGTAATATTGAGCTAAATACACTCACAGTGTATTTAAATGTTCGTAAATACACAAACTGGGGGTGTCCTGAGGATGCTGTCCGTATTGTAATCTGTCAAGTTGAATGTGTTCTAAGAACACTCGCGGTGTCCCGAAATGGTTGCAATTACATAAAATGGGGGTTTTCTGAGAACGTTGTTTGTATTGTTCGTTGTCAGGTTGAAAGTGTTCTACGAACCCTTTTTTTGTCGGCTGAAAGTACAATTTCCTATGGGCCTCACCCGACTTTTTGTCCATTAAAGAAATGATAAATCATGGTGGTGTGCGCCGACATTATGTGATAATCCTATGACTGGCGCTATTGACCTGGCTGACTTGCTTTTGCGACAGTAAATCATATCTCCCGCCCCTAAGCATGACATTATGAAAGCATTCATATTCCCCGCCTCTCTCTGTGACATTATAGGGTGCGTCATCAAACGCGCCCAGTCGTCTCCAGTCCTACGCGACTTTACACAGAACCCGGAAGACAACACACATTATGTCACAACACAGCGTGCCAAAATTCGGAATATGAAACTGTGATTTAAAAGCAAATAGCAAGATTGTAAATTTTGTAAAGTACATTTATTTGACATCAAATGTTTAGAGAATATTCCGCGATTTGCATTTGTCTTTGTTGTCGATCCGCAAAAGTTCATGTTGAGCCACGCGATGTTCCTTTGCGGTACAGAGGGTGTTAGATCAGCTTAGAACACAGTGCGCCACAATTCGGAATATGAAACTGTGGTTTAAAAGTAAACAGCAGGATTGTACATTTGGTAAAGTACATTTATTTCACATGAAATGTTTAGTGAATATTCAGCGATTTGCAATTGTCTCTGCTGTCGATCAGCAAAAGTTTATTTTGAGCCACGCGCTGTTCCTTTGCGGTAGATAGGCTGTTGGTTTATGATAAAAGCAGTAAATGGTCGCACTGATAATCGGAAGGTTGCTCCAACAACGAGGCATTAGACCACCATAATGGTTGGTATGTTGCTTCTAGCCGCTAGTACTGCGTAAGGGCATATTGGTCCTTGGCGATTGTCCCAAAAAATGATGAGGGTCATGAAGTTGCTTACATGGAGCTGCACCTGGCAGTTGAAAAATTCATCCGCTGGAGTCTGAAAATCGTGACATTGGCAAAATGGGGCAACATACCTGTTTTAAAAAACATAAATTAGTCTCACCAGCCGATCTTTATTAAAAATATTCATTTTATTTATTTTGGCGTGAATATATTTGCTAGCGAAGATAGTGCAACGGAGTATGTTAATAATAAAAAAATAATAATATTTTCGCATTTATATAGCGCTAAGAACCGTCAGGTATCTCAGCGCTGCTTATTATTACCCATGGTGTGTGGTGCTCATTTATCGACTACGGAAGGATGAAAGGCTGAGTTTGGCCGTGCCGGGATTCGAACCTGCATTAGCAAGCTGTGCACGGATGTCAAAGCAAGCGCTCTACTCGCTGTGCCACTTGACCGGCTACAGTAAAGTGGCACAGCGAGTAGAGCACTTGACCGGCTACAGACCGGTTACATTATTTTTATTAACCCACCCTGTGTCGTCTGCCTTTTTCAGAGCCCTCTAAACGACAGGGGATCAATTTGGCGGTGATAGTGCACGGTAGAAAACAATATGCCACATTGAACGAACAAGTACAACTTGACCGGGCTTTAATGGCACGCTATTGTTATTATATTCCGGTATAAAATAATCTAAAGGGTTACTTAGATTATAATTGCATTTTCCATTGTCCAAGTGTAGTGCAGTCCCAAAATACGAATCCGCGTGTGCCAACGATCTTTCTCAAAGTGATATAATATACAAAAGTGGTTTCGCTTCAGAAATTTCATCTTTATCGTGTCTTACGTTTTTGCTACACTTCTTCAAAAGAAGTCTTTCAGCACAATCTCTGTCTGTCAAGGTAAAAAAAAATAGAACCTTATACTGGGAGTCGTGGGCCTCTTCGGGCCGCGAGAAAAAAATGGAAGCAGCTGACCTTCACTGTGAACGAGCATAAATGCTTACTTTGCAACATTCTGTGTAAAGCCATCTGTGAGAACTTGCTGTTGACACTACATCTTTGTATATTGTTTGCGTGCTAATAAAAAAAGTTTGTTTAAGGGATGTTATGGTTCCAAGTAAAGCCGAAAAACCCCTGAAATTCGGTAGTTATGGTAAGATAAGCAACCATAACTCGCACCGCCACCTTGCACTGCTAACACTAACACCCAGGACATCAAAGATGACATCACAATGGCAGACGACACAGGGTGGGTTAATATAAATAATTTAACCGGTCTATAGGCGGTAAAGTGCTCTACTCGCTGTGCCACTTCACTGTAGCCTGTCAAGTGGCATAGCGAGTACAACGCTCGTTTTGACATCCGTGCACAGCTTGCTAACACAAGTTCGAATCCCGGCAAGGCCACACTCAGCCTTTCATCCTTCCGTGGTGGATAAATGAGCACCACACACCGTGGTGAATAATAAGCACCGCTTAGATACCTCACGGTTCTTAGCGCTATATGAATGGGAAAATATTATTATTTTATTACTAACATACTCCGTTGCACTATCTTCGATAGCAAATAGTTTCACGCCCTAATAAATAAAATGATGATTTTTAATGAAGATCGGCTGGTGAGACTAATTTATGTTTTTTAAAACAGGTATGTGGCCCCATTTTGCCTATGTCACGATTTACAGTATCCAGCGGATGGGGTCTTCAACTGCCAGGTGCAGGTCCAAATATGCAACTTCATGACCCTCACCATTTTATGGGACAAACGCCAAGGACCAATATGCCCTTACGCAGTACTAGCGGCTACAAACAACATACCAACCAATAGGGTGGTCTAATGGCTCGTTGTTGGAGCAACCTTCCGATTATCAGAGCGACCATTTACTGCTTTTAAAATAAACCAACAGCCTATCTACCGCAATGGAACAACGCGTGGCTCCAAATAAACTTTTGCTGATCGACAGCAGAGACAATAGCAAATCGCTGAATATTCACTAAACATTTCATGTGAAATAAATGTACTTTACCAAATGTACAATCCTGCTGTTTACTTTTAAACCACAGTTTCATATTCCGAATTGTGGCGCACTGAGTTGTAAGCTGATCTAACACCCTCTGTACCGCAAAGGAACATCGCGTGCCTCAACATGAACTTTTGCGGATCGACAACAAAGACAAATGCAAATTGCTGAATATTCTCTAAACATTTGATGTCAAATAAATGTACTTTACAAAATTTACAATCTTGCTGTTTGCTTTTAAATCACTGTTTCATATTCCGAATTGTGGCGCGCTGTGTTGTGACATAATATGTGTTGTCTTCCGGGTTCTCTGTAAAGAAGTCCCGGTCTAAGTCCCGCTTTGTCCGGCGAAGTCCCGGTCTAAGTCCTGCTTTGCCGCTCGAGGATACTGATTCTGCTGCTACTGTTTTGCTGAGAATTTCTGCCGTGATTAGAACTGCTTGACAGCCGACACTACAGTTCCCAGAAGGCATTGGCATTGGCTTGTACACCTTCTGTTGGGCGGAGCTATTTAAAGAAACTCGCACGCGCACCATGCACGCGCACCAGCGAAATCCCGGTCTAAGTCCCGCTTTGCCGCTTCGCCGCGGTCACCGCGGCTAGCGTCGAAAGCTGTTAATACTAACAGTGTTAATAATCCGATCCTGATACCCTGTTTTGGATATTGACTATAATCCAACTATGAAACGACATATAAACTCATTAAAGTCTGGCATGCCGATAGTTACAACATCGCATAGATCCAACGGCGCCAGCTACATCAAATCTCCTTCGTTTGCCTATACAAAAAGAACTCGCCTCAGTTCCACTCCATGTGCAAGTAGCCGAGGTATAAGACAAGATGAATTAGGGCCACTCCATAAAATGGACATTCGCCCCTTTTGTAAAGGCATAAGTAATTTTGATCATCCAATACAACAAATTGGGAAGCCTATAGGGCTTTCGTTACAACAGCCGACTAAAGAGCTTATGGACATAAAAAGATCCTCAGATGACCATCTTGTAACTAGCAATACTGGTGGGAGAAATTTAATTGATAAAGAAAAGTCTGTGGTGCATATGGGTGAAATTCGAAGTGGCGAGCCTTGTATTCCAACTACAGTCACCGTTCCAACTGTTAAATTTGCAAAAGAAAATGTCTCGCTTACAGACAGTGCTATACTAACAAATGTATTAACTGGTGTTGAGGCTCCGCCGCCTAATGTTTGTAATATTTCTGTAATAACTGTGGGTGACACATCAATTTCTAAGTCATCTGTGAATTCTGTGCCGCAAGACATTCCTGTCATTGATTTAGAGAACAGCTCCTTGGCTGCTTTTTCTCACATGGCCTCTGAAAACCTATCTAAATCCCCGGCTCTTTTTACAAACTCCAGCCCCGTTGATTCAGTGGCAAATCCTTCCTTCACTGCTCCCACCCCTAGAAAGGTAACTGGAAAAGCCGTCTCTGACATGTGTCCTAATGACACTCGGTCCGTGGACATAGGTATAGCTTTAACATCGATGAATAATGCTATCTTAGCCTTGGCCAAGCTCTTTGAAGTTTTGGTTTTAAAGGCTGAGACACACTCAAATCAATTTGACCAGATTTTCACAAACCAGTTTATAATCTCTGACAAACTGGATTATCTGAAAAATGTGAAAACATCAACAATTGTCAACCATCCTGTGTCTACACAGACTCCATCATTTAACGATCCAATCGTTCAAAAATATCAGCCCCTACCGTTCATACTGGAGCCTATAGTGGACTCCATGGAAAGAGAACTCGAACCAAAAACGATCCCCACATATGCCCTCTTTGAGACTAAAAAGACAAAGAACATCAGCACAAAAAAATCGTCATCACAAGTACAGACTAAGAAAACAAAAAACATGAAAATGGGTCCTCGTCAACCATCACAAATTAAAGCTTTTCTTAGCAAACTACCCACCTCAACCACTCCTGCTGCAGTGGCTTCAAAAGCCATTACAAAAAAATATGCATTGCAAAAGCAAATCAAAAAAGCTAAAACACATTCGGCCCTTGTTGATCCTGTCTTAGCGTATAGCCCTTTAAATAAATTGGTTACTGTAGCAAACCAACTCTCACAAAATAACCTCACCGAAATGAATGTGAGCACAGTGACCAATGATGATCATGGCAGGCCCAACATAACAACTGAAACGACTAACATGCCTCCCATGGCTCAGAACCTAGAGCCTAACGAACAGCGTCGTCAAGAAATATACAAGGCAGTCGATGATTATTTAGCTCTAAAAATAGTCCCAAAAAATATAACCTTGCTGCCGGAAATTCCAGCTGTACAGACACCTGTGCCTGCAGTTGTATCGATTTTAAAAAAAACACCTTTATTGGACACGACGGGGTCCTCCCTAACCAATTCTTCTCAACCTACATGGAAGACGCTATCCGCAAAAGAGCTTAGGTCTGAGGAACCCGGGACAAACCCAGTTCACTCTGATAATATAGAATCCCTTTTGCAAGCAACTCTAATGAAACTTTTGGGGACCTCCAACACTCCTCAACCAGTCTCAATCTCAAATCTAGACAATGGTGCTAGAAAAAAACGAATGAACTAACATTAGCAAATAAACAAAAACCAATTGCTACTCGCTTTAAACGACCAGCGATTCATTCTTTAACCCTCAGTTGTCAGCCCCCACCTGTCAGACAGTACAATCTAAATCGGGCGTCCGTTCTGTCGATATTTCATGAAATCCCGGACCTCGAGGACATAGGATCGGTTGACATCGAACTTGTCGAATTTCCGGACGCTTCGAATCAATCTCTAGTAAATTTATGGATCAATTCCAGGGTGGTAGTAAATACTATTTGGGCTGCGAAATCCCAAATTACTGACCTTGGTTTTACATTACTCCCATCCTCAGAGGTACTAGATAAACCTATCACACGTTCTTCGCCCGTCCCGAACCAACAAAGAAATTGACCCCAAGAACGACTTGCACAATCCTGTAGTTGCCAATGTCAACCTAAACAAGGATAGCAAACGTCCCCCACACCATCTAATTTTCATTTCGCTAGTTGGAACTCCAGAGGAAATCGACATTTATTAAATAATTCTCTTCTACATGATTTGAACCTCGACGTAATTTTGCTCCAAGAAACTTGGCTAACAAGCACTCCCTCTTGGAATAATTATGATGTTTGTCTAGCTCCCACAGTAAAACATCGGGTGGGTCGTCCAACCTCAGGTTTACTAACCGCAGTCAAACAATCCTCTGGTCTAAAAATATTCCCTTGGTATTGTCCGAATGAGTTCATACAGATGTCTAGACTGAATGGTGCTAACTATACATGTGCTGTCATTAACATCTACTGGAACTATATGAGAATCTCTGATGATAGTTTCTTTGAATCCTTAGCACAGGCTTTCGACTTAATCATGATGGATGGGCATGTTAACTTGATCTACTTAGCAGGTGATCTAAACTTACACTGTCTGGGACCTTTCGCCAAGAATGAACAAAAACGATTTGACATGTGGACCATGTTTATCAGATCACATAATCTTCACATGTTAAATGGATCCCTTTTACATGACATTCCACCAAGACCGACATGGCATCGAGCTAATAGCCTCAGCATCATCGACTTTACCTATGTCAATGCGAAGATGCTGGATATGGTCTCAGACTTTCGCATTATAGAATCACAGGCAAGTGATCATAATATCATGCACACAACTTGTTGTTCCAATAAAATGACCATCAACTCCGAATTAATCTATCTTAAAGGGACACATGCAGTAAACCCGGCAAGAAACCGCTTAAAGTGGTCGGAACACTCCCTAAAAGCTTTCAGATCGTGTTACCATGCACATTTAACAAGCAATAATATAAATGACACCATGGCTGAAAATGTACACTATGATCTGATGCAGCTCTTTCAACCAAGATCCATCACTCATAAGCAAAAACAAATTCCGCATTTGCACATCACCAACCCTGAAGTCAAACGTAAAAAATCTATAATGCGAGCTGAAAAAAGAAAGGCCAATACACTTCCTCCAGAACTACGTCGGGTTGCTCTAACGCAAATTCAAACAGACTATAGAAACTGGGCTAGAGGCATCAAAGCCAAATTATATCAGGATGATGGGGAAAACATGCTAGTAGCCCTAGCCTCAAAAAATTTAGCCCGCTCATGGCATGCTATAAACCAAATAACATCAGGTCATCAAGTGGCAATCCAAACAAATGATGTCTCGGAGAACACGTGGGTTTGTTATTATTCTAACCAATTCACAAGTGACCAAGCACCTTCATCTGTCTCACTTTTAAAGCACGACACTGCATTTAATCTACGCTTCACTAAAGAAGATTTAGAGCTCTTAATCAAACAGGCCAGTAATTCCAGGGCCCCTGGCCCGGACGGGCTGTCTAACATGCAGCTGAAACAATTCCCGGAGATTTGGGCCGACATATTATTCCTTATGTTTAAAACAATCATCAAATCTCAAAAAATCCCTATATCTTGGAAACAGTCGATCCTCATACCGATCTACAAAAAAGGCGATCGTGCTTGTCCTGCAAGCTATAGGCCCATCTCATTATTGGATGTAACGGGAAAGATCTTTTGTCGACTCATTTTACGAGAGTTAAATGAGTGGACCAAAAACCACTTGAGACGGGATCCTTTTCAATCTGGCTTCATCAGTGGCCTGGGAACAATTCCCAACATCATTACCATCAATATGTTGAGAGCACAATATTTAACTAAGAAACAGACTTTATATTTTGCATTTATAGATTTCCGGGCCGCATTTGATTCAATAGATCGAACGCTACTTTTCGACAAACTAAAAAAATTTGGTTACCCTAGTTCCATTTTGGCGTTAATCATTCAATTACATACGGATACTTCTATGCGAGTCCGTCTCACACGGGAAGGTTTACTATCGACATCCTTTCGAACGTCTGTTGGACTCAAGCAGGGATGAATATTAGCATCTATTCTGTTTATATTAGACTTAGGCCTATGCTTCCGAGATATTATTAACGATGCCCCGGAATTGGGTGGCCAACGCATCTCGTGGCTGCTCTATGCAGATGATTTGGTCTTACTTTCACAGACACCAAAGGGCTTGCAGAATTTGTTGAACGCCCTTTCACACTATGTAGACTTAAACCATCTTACAGTAAACCTGTCCAAATCTCAGATCATGGTATGCAAGCCTCAGGGTAAACGTAGAACTCATAATGGACCGTGGTTTTTGCAGCGCCAAACCATGGAAATTGTCTCGAATTTCAAGTACTTGGGAGTGAGCATACAAAATACTGGCACCCAAGCCGCCGCTACATACATGCTTGATACAAAATTGCTGACTCTCATATCACAAGCGAAAATCCTTGTATTTAAGTACGGAAAATTTACATTAAAACACATTCTGATGTTCTACGAACAAAAGGTGACGCCCGTTTTGCTCTATGGTGTGGAGTCAAAATTATATTCCAATGACAACTCATGGAATAACCTTGAAGCCTCCTTCTGGAAAAAGGTGCTGCGACTTCCAAATTGCGTACCTTTGCCCCTGCTAAGATTTGAATTGGGTTTGAACTCACTACATAGTAGAGTGAAATGGAGAATGTGTGCTTTTTTTCGAAAAAGTTTGCTTGGAATTACTGATGTTAACATTCTGAGCACAGTAGCTCGCCAACTATCTGGATCGTCTGCTCCCTTTCCAATGAAATGGCGAAACACGGTAATAGACACATTAGCTAAAGCTGACATCACCTTACAATTCCTCATAGAAAACCCAAGTGGTGCAAAGAAAAAACTTTTTTGCTGGGATTGGATTGTAAATTACGAGTTATGTGCAAAGTACAAAGACTTTGCCCCTAACCTCTTTTGCCCTAAACGTCTAGGACAAACGGCCGGATATTTGCTGAAATGTCCTTCAGCTAACATTCGTAATAAATTTTTAAGAATGAGGCTAAATTTATGGCTAACGAGAGAGATTATGGTTAGGCGTAAAACTATTCATGTGGAGCTCAAATTTTGCCGTTTTTGCAAAAACCGACATGTGAAAGAAACGTTGCCACATCTCATTGTATCATGCCCACATTTGCATGTTATTCGAGAAAAACACTTTAAGGATCTTCTGAATCTGTATATGGAGAAGGATGAAAATGAAATTTGGAGTATTTTATTCAATAGCACTAGATTCTCAATCATGAAAGTTACCGTCCACTACTATCATCTATCGGCACTGAAACTACTGTACATATGTATATAAGATCTTCTTGTAAATATATATAATGACTGTTTGCTTGACCTGCATTTTGGATCCCTGTTTGATATGATGCTCTGTTATTCCTGCATTTCTGTAACCTTGTACAAATTGCGCCCTGATGCCTCCGGGCCTGCGGGTTTGCGCGTTATAAATAAAATACAATACAATACAATACAATACAATCGTGCATTTTTTAGAAAATGTTTTACATGATGAGATATTGTTAGATGTATAAAGTATAGTCTCATCCAAAATCCAGTTTCGAATTGCGGAAATCGCAGATTTTTATAGTGGTAATTGTACTTGATTTTATCATGGTTACTTTAAGCATTTTATCTGTTTGATTTGATAAATTTTATCACTGGTTCGAACGTTTTAGAAAATGTAATAATCATATGTATTGTTAATTCCTTTTCGCTATTATGTAATCATGTTGTCACGATAATCATATTTTCCAAGAATTTTGAAAAGTTGATGTAATCAGCTATGACAAAATAAAAAAAAAAAAAAAAAAAAAAAAAGTCACTTAGGACTGGAGAGGACTGGGCGCGTTTGATGATGCACCCTGTAATGTCACGGAGAGAGCCGGGGAATATGAATGCTTTGATAATATCAGGTTTAGGGGCGGGAGATATGATTTAGTGTCGCAAAAGCAAGTCAGCCAGGTCAATAGCGCCAGTCATAAGATTATCACATAATGTCGGCGCACACCAGCCGGATTTATCGTTTCTTTAGTGGACAAAAAGTCGATTGACGCCCATAGGAAATTGTACTATTAGCGGACAAAAGGAGTGGTCTTAAAACACTTTCACCCTGACAACGAACAATACAAACAACGTTCTCAGAACACCCCCATTTTGTGTAATTGCAACCATTTCGGGACACCGCAAGTGTTCTTAGAACACATTCAACTAGACAGATTACAATACGGACAGCGTCCTGAGGACACCCCCAGTTTGTGTATTTACGAACAATTAAGTACACCGCGAGTGTTCATAGCTCATTTTTACCTTCCTTGCGAACAGAAATGACACATACTCCATCCTCTAAACACCCCACCATTTAGTTTATTTACAAAATGTCAGAACAGCTGTGTCCTCCGCGGACAAATCGAACGCAACAAAAACGTCTAGCACATAAAAAAACAAAACATTGAACCTATCTCATACTCCCACACCCTCCCCAAACACTCTTACACACCAACACAGGGCAATAAATACAATTTTTTATCCACGTTTCACCGCACTGTACGCGGTCGACGGCGAATACAAGATGGCGGGCGCCACAGAAAATCTGACGCGCTCCATGCCCCTCGCCGTCCAATCAGCGAACACATCACATGTCCGCGGACATGACGCAAGGCCATGGGCCAATCGGGGTGCTGTCCGCGGAGTGAACAGGTAAGTCCGTCCGTGAAGCGAACACAGATATCATTAATTTTATTGCCTTACATTTTGGTCATTTTTAAAAAAACTACTGGACGAATTTACACCAAATTTGCAAAAGCACGCTTTCGGGACCAGGCCGCCGCTACTGCCGCAAATTTGGTGTAAATCCGTCCAGCGGTTCGGGCTGTAGCCGTGCGAAAAGTTTTTTCCCATTCAGTCTATTGGGAAAAAAATGTTTTGGGACCCCCCCTATAACTTTCCCCCCCCTGGACGAATCCTCAGCAAACTTTGCAAAGAAAATCAGAGTGGGCCATATACTTTTTTTGCAAAGTTTGGTGAGGATTCGTCCAGGGGGAGCGAAGTTATAAGCCGCCCAAAAGGTGTTCTTCCTATGGAAACACCAATTTAACCATAACTACATGGCCACTACCGTGGCCATGTAATATATATATATATCAGTGAAAAAACTTTGTTAAAGGGACGTTATGGTTAAGTTGTGCTACTAAAAACCTATGAAATTCAGTGAAAAAACTTTGTTAAAGGGACGTTATGGTTCCAAGTAAAACCGAAAAACCCTTGAAATTCGCCAGTTATGGTAAGCTAAGCAACCATAACTCGCGCCACCACCGTGCACTGCTAAGACTTACACCCACGACATCAAAGATGACATCACAAATGTCATTGATGACATCACGGATGACATCACATGTGTATGTACTTTTCATGAAATATGTGTACAAGGGATTTTTATTATAATGTTGCGAAAAAAGTGTCAAGGATCATTGCAATAAATATCATACCCTAATTAGTGCATTGAACGATGCATTGATATAAATAGCATTCTATTATGGGGTTCTATCTAGTATACTAAGCTACTAATGCAGAAACATAGCATTGTGTGCAGCGTACAAGATGAAGGTATAATATTCGTAATGTTAATATGTTGAATAATGAAATGATAATTGTTTCCTTAATAGATTTTTGTGTACTGTGAAATATGTAATAAGTAGCTAATAAAACCCATGTATTACATAATTGCATTACTATAGAAAAAACACAAAGAGACAAGAACACATACCAATATGGGTATATACAGGGAAAGTGAAGTTAGCAAAAAAGCACAAGTAGTAGCAGAAACAATTCATAACCTAACTTTATTTTCATGCAAATAAATGATTGCTGTTTCAAAGCTGCTATTTACCCTATGTATATGTATCACTTGATGTGATTGGACCCTAAGGAAAGTAGTGTGAGTACAATGTATACAAATATGACCATATACAGGGAAAGTACAGCCATAAAAAAACAACAGGACTATCAGAAAGTGAGATAAGTCTATTGATTTTCTTTATGCACAAAAAGGATTGCTGTCTTTCAAGCTTGTGTCTTCCCGTATGTATATGTTTCATATGATGTGACTGGACTCTAAGGGAATTACTGTAAGAACCTACTTGAAGGATATGTCTACAAATAAAATGCATTTTTTTGTTTCTGACTGTTACTGAAGAAAACTATGTGGCCTAGATATGTCAGCAAAAGAAAAAAGATTGAGCCAGACATGTGATGTCATCAGTGATGTCATCAATGACATTTGTGATGTCATCTTTGATGTCGTGGGTGTTAGTCTTAGCAGTGCACGGTGGTGGCGCGAGTTATGGTTGCTTAGCTTACTATAACTGGCGAATTTCAAGGGTTTTTCGGTTTTAATTGGAACCATAACGTCCCTTAAACAAAGTTTTTTCACTGAATTTCATAAGTTTTTAGTAGCGCAACTTAACCATAACGTCCCTTTAACAAAGTTTTTTCACTGAATTTCATAGGTTTTTAGTAGCGCAACTTAACCATAACGTTCCTTTAACAAAGTTTTTTCATTGAATTTCATAGGTTTTTATTAGTGCAACTTAACCATAACGTCCCTTTAACACAATTTTTTTTACTGCATTTCATAGGTTTTTATTAGTGCAACGTCACCATAACATCCTTTTCAATAGATGAAGACCACTAGCATCTTAGGTCCTCAAAGTGGGAACCCCAGGTGGTAAAAAAAAGATTGTTCTTCCCAAACCGGGACGCCTGCGGAGTCCCGGTGCAGGAAGGAAAATCTTTTACCAAGATGGCCACCATGGAAAGGGAAGGCGGGGTGTATAAAGAGAACACAACAGGGCATGAGCGGGGGGTGGGGAGGAACAGGAGAGAGACATGGGTCATGAGCGGGGGGTGGGGGGAACACGAGGGAGACACGGGGCATGAGAGGGGGTGGGTGGTAACGGGAGAGAGACACAGGGCATGAGAGGGGGGTGGGGGTAACAGGGGAGAGACACTGGGCATGAGCGGGTGGGAGGGGAAACAGCAGGGAGACACGGGGCATGATTGGGGGGTAGGGGGCAACAGGAGAGAGACACGGGGCATGAGAGGGGGTGGGGGGTAACAGGAGAGAGACACAGGGCCTGAGAGGGGGTTGGGGGGTAACAGGAGAGAGAGATGCGGGGCATGAGAAGGGGGTGGGGGCAACAGCAGGGAGACACAGGGCAAGAGCAGGGGGTGGGGGGCAACAGCAGGGAGACACGGGGCATGACCGGGGGGTGGGGGCAACAGGAGAGAGACACGGAGCATGAGAGTGGGGTTGGGGGTAACAGGAGAGACACGGGGCATGACCGGGGTGGGGGTAATAGGAGAGAGACACGGGGCATGAGCGGGGGGCAACAGCAGGGAGACACGGTGCATGACTAGAGGCTGGGGGGCAACAGGAGAGAGAAACAGGGCATGAGAGGGGGCTGGGCGGCAACAGCAGGGAGACACGGGGCATGAGCGGGGGCAACAACAGGGAGACACAGGGCATGAGCGGGGGGTGGGGGGCAACAGGAGAGAGACACAGGGCATGAGCGGGGGGTGGGGGCAACAGGAGAGAGACACGGGGCATGACCGGGGGGTGGGGGGTAACAGCAGGGAGACACGGGGCATGACCAGGGGTGGGGGGTAATAGGAGAGAGACACGGGGCATGAGTGGGGGGTGGAGGGCAACAGCAGGGAGACACGGGGCATGACCGGGGGGTGGGGGGCAACAGGAGAGAGACACAGGGCATGAGAGGGTGATGGGGGTAACAGGAGAGAGACACGGGGCATGAGCGGGGGGTGGGGCTAACAGGAGAGAGACAAGGGGCATGAGCGGGGGGCAACAGCAGGGAGATACGGGGCATGACCTGGCGGTGGGGGGAACAGGAGAGAGACAAGGGGCATGAGAGGGGGGTGGGGGTAACAGGAGAGAGACACGAGGCATGAGAGGGGGTTGGAGGGCAACAGCAGGGAGACACGGGGCATGAGCGGAGGATGGGGTAACAGGGGAGAGACATGGGGCATGAGCGGGGGGTGGGGGGCAACAGCAGGGAGACACGGGGCATGAGAGGGGGTGGGGGGTAACAGGAGAGAGACACGGGGCATTAGAGGGGTTGGGGGGGTAACAGGAGAGAGACACTGGGCATGAGCGGGGGGCAACAGCAGTGAGACACAGGGCATGACCGGGGGTGGGGGGAACAGGAGAGAGACACGCGGCATGAGAGGGGGGTGGGGGTAACAGGAGAGAGACACAGGGCATGAGAGGGGGGAGGGGGGCAACAGCAGGGACACACGGGGCATGAGCGGGGGGTGGGGGGCAACAGCAGGGAGGCACGGGGCATGAGCTGGGGGTAGGGGGCAACAGCAGGGAGACACAGGGCATGAGATGGGGGTGGGGGGTAACAGCAGAGAGACACGGGGCATGAGAGGGGGTGGGAGGGCAACAGCAGGGAGACACAGGACATGACTGGGGGGTGGGGGCAACAGGAGAGAGACACGGGGCATGAGCGGGGGGTGGGGGGTAACAGGAGACAGGCACGGGGCATGAGCGGGGGGGTGGGGGGCAACAGCAGGGAGACATGGGGCATGAGCGGGGGGCGGGGGGAAAACGAGGGAG
Source organism: Ambystoma mexicanum (assembly GCF_040938575.1). Classification (NCBI taxonomy): domain Eukaryota; kingdom Metazoa; phylum Chordata; class Amphibia; order Caudata; family Ambystomatidae; genus Ambystoma; species Ambystoma mexicanum. The sequence continues at coordinate 1,053,400,595 of NC_090941.1, forward strand.
ACACAGGGCATGAGAGGGGGGTGGGTGGTAACAGAAGAGTGACACGGGGCATGAGCGGGGGGTGAAGGGCAACAGGAGGGATACACGGGGCATAACCGGGGGGTGGGGGGCAACAGGATAGAGACACGGTGCATGAGCAGGGGGTGGGGGTAACATGAGAGAGACACGGGGCATGAGCGGGGGGTGGGGGTACACGAGGGAGACACGGGGCATGAGAGGGGGGTGGGGGGTAACAGGAGAGAGACACAGGGCATGACCGGGGGGTGGGGGGCAACAGCAGAGAGACATGGGGCATGACCGTGGGGTGGGGGGCAACAGAAGGGAGTCACAGGGCTTGACCGGGGGGTGGGGGTAACAGGAGAGAGACACGGGGCATGAGAGGCAGTGGGGGTAACAGGAGTGAGACACGGGGCATGAGAGGGGGGGTGGGGGGCAACAGAAGGGAGTCACGGGGCTTGACCGGGGGGTGGGGGTAACAGGAGAGAGACACGGGGCATGAGAGGCGGTGGGGGGTAACAGGAGAGAGACACGGGGCATGAGCAGAGGGTGGGGGGCAACAGCAGGGAGACACGGGGCATGAGCGGGGGGTGGGGGGGCAACAGCAGAGAGACACACGGGACATGAGCGTGGGGGGGGCAGGAGGGGAGAGAGACACACGGGGCATGAGCGGGGGCTGGGGGAGGGGGATAGACACACGGGGCATGAGTGGGGGGTGGGCGGGAGGGATAGACACACGGGGCATGAGCGGGGGGGGTTGGAGGGATAGAGACACACGGGGCATGAGCGGGGGGTGGGTGGGAGGGATAAAGACACACGGGGCATGAGCGGGGGGTGGGTGGGAGGGATAGAGACACACGGGGTGTGAGCAGGGGGTGGATGGGAGGGATAGAGACACACGGGGCATGAGCGGGGGGTGGGTGGGAGGGATAGACACACACGGGGCATGAGCAGGGGGTGGGGGGAGGGATAGAGACACACGGGGCATGAGCAGTGTGTGGGGGGAGGGATAGAGACACAAGGGGCATGAGCAGGGGGTGGGGGGAGGGGAGTGACACACGGGGCTTGAGCGGGGGGTGGGTGGGAGGGATACAGACACACGGGGCATGAGCGGGGGGTGGGTGGGAGGGATACAGACACATGGGGCATGAGCAGGGGGGTGGGTGGGAGGGATACAGACACACGGGGCATGAGTAGGGGTGGGTGGGAGGGATACAGACACACGGGGCATGAGCGGGGGCTGGGTGGGAGGGATACAGACACACGGGGCATGAGCGGGGGGTGGGTGGGAGGGATACAGACACACGGGGCATGAGCGGGGGGTGGTTGGGAGGGATACAGACACACGGGGCATGAGCGGGGGGTAGGCGGGAGGGATAGAGACACACAGGGCATGAGCAGGGGGGAGGGGAGAGACACACGGGGCATGAGCAGGGGGTGGGTGGGAGGGATAGAGACACACAGGGCATGAGCGGGGGGTGGGTGGGAGGGATAGAGATACATGGGACATGAGCGGTTATAGAGACACACGGGGCATGAGCGGGGGGTGGGTGGGAGGGATAGAGACACACGTGGCGTGAGCAGGGGGTGGGTGGGAGGGTTAGAGACACATGGGGCAAGAGCAGGGGGTGGGGGCAACAGCAGGGAGACACGGGGCATGAGCAGGGGGTGGGGGGTAACAGGAGAGAGACACGGGGCATTAGAGGGGTTGGGCGGGTAACAGGAGATAGACACGGGGCATGAGCGGGGGGCAACAGCAGTGAGACACAGGGCATGCCCGGGGGTGGGGGGAACAGGAGAGAGACACGGGGCATGAGAGATGGGTGGGGGGTTACAGGAGAGAGACACAGGGCATGAGAGGGGGAGGGGGCAACAGCAGCGACACACGGGGCATGAGCGGGGGGTGGTGGGCAACAGCAGGGAGACACGGGTCATGAGCTCGGGGTAGGGGGCAACAGCAGGGAGACACAGGGCATGAGATGGGGGTGGGGAGTAACAGCAGAGAGACACGGGGCATGAGAGGGGGTGGGAGGGCAACAGCAGGGAGACACGGGACATGACCGGGGGGTGGGGGGCAACAGAAGGGAGACACGGGACATGACTGGGAGGTGGGGGGCAACAGGAGACAGGCACGGGGCATGAGCGGGGGGGTGGGGTCAACAGCAGGGAGACATGGGGCATGAGCGGGGGGCGGGGGGAAAACGAGGGAGACATGGGGCATGAGAGGGGGGTGGGTGGTAACAGAAGAGTGACACGGGGAATGAGCGGGGGGTGGGGGGCAACAGGAGGGAGACACAGGGCATAACCGGGGGGTGGGGGGCAACAGGAGAGAGACACGGGGTAGGAGCGGGGGGTGGGGGGTAACATGAGAGAGACACGGGGCATGAGCGGGGGGTGGGGGTACACGAGGGAGACACGGGGCATGAGAGGGGGGTGGGGGGTAACAGGAGAGAGACACAGGGCATGACCGGGAGGTGGGGGGGCAACAGCAGAGAGACATGGGGCATGACCGTGGGGTGGGGGGCAACAGAAGGGAGTCACAGGGCTTGACCGGGGGGTGGGGGTAACAGGAGAGAGACACGGGGCATGAGAGGCAGTGGGGGTAACAGGAGAGAGACACAGGGCATGAGAGGGGGGTGGGGGGCAACAGAAGGGAGTCACAGGGCTTGACCGGGGGGTGGGGGTAACAAGAGAGAGACACGGGGCATGAGAGGCGGTGGGGGGTAACAGGAGAGAGACACGGGGCACGAGCAGAGGGTGGGGGGCAACAGCAGGGAGACACGGGGCATGAGCGGGGGGTGGGGGGGCAACAGCAGAGAGACACACGGGACATGAGCGGGGGGTGGGCGGGAGGGGATAGAGACACACGGGGCATGAGCGGGGGCTGGGGGAGGGGGATAGACACACGGGGCATGAGTGGGGGGTGGGCGGGAGGGATAGACACACGGGGCATGAGCGGGGGGGTTGGAGGGATAGAGACACACGGGGCATGAGCGGGGGGTGGGTGGGAGGGATAGAGACACACGGGGCATGAGCGGGGGGTGGGTGGGAGGGATAGAGACACACGGGGTGTGAGCAGGGGGTGGGTGGGAGCGATAGAGACACACGGGGCATGAGCGGGGGGTGGGTGGGAGGGATAGACACACACGGGGCATGAGCAGGGGGTGGGGGGAGGGATAGAGACACACGGGGCATGAGCAGGGGGTGGGGGGAGGGATAGAGACACACGGGGCATGAGCAGGGGGTGGGGGGGAGGGGAGTGACACACGGGGCATGAGCGGGGGGTGTGTGGGAGGGATACAGACACACGGGGCATGAGCGGGGGGTGGGTGGGAGGGATACAGACACACGGGGCATGAGCAGGGGGGTGGGTGGGAGGGATACAGACACACGGGCATGAGTAGGGGTGGGTGGGAGGGATACAGACACACGGGGCATGAGCGGGGGTTGGGTGGGAGGTATACAGACACACGGGGCATGAGCGGGGGGTGGGTGGGAGGGATACAGACACACGGGGCATGAGCGGGGGGTGGGTGGGAGGGATACAGACACATGGGGCATGAGCGGGGAGTGGGCGGGAGGGAAAGAGACACACAGGGCATGAGCAGGGGGTGGGGGGGAAGAGACACACGGGGCATGAGCAGGGGGTGGGTGGGAGGGATAGAGACACACAGGGCATGAGCGGGGGGTGGGTTGGAGGGATTAGAGATACACGGGACATGAGCGGGGGTGGGTGGGAGGGATAGAGATACACGGGACATGAGCGCGGGTGGGAGGGATAGAGACACACGGGGCATGAGCGGGGGGTGGGTGGGAGGGATAGAGACACACGTGGCGTGAGCAGGGGGGTGGGGGGTAACAGGAGAGAGACACGGGGCATTAGAGGGGTTGGGGGGGTAACAGGAGAGAGACACGGGGCATGAGCGGGGGGCAACAGCAGTGAGACACAGGGCATGACCGGGGGTGGAGGGAACAGGAGAGAGACACGGGGCATGAGAGGGGGGTGGGGGTAACAGGAGAGAGACACAGGGCATGAGAGGGGGGAGGGGGGCAACAGCAGGGACACACGGGGCATGAGCGGGGGGTGTGGGGCAACAGCAGGGAGGCACGGGGCATGAGCTGGGGGTAGGGGGCAACAGCAGGGAGACACAGGGCATGAGATGGGGGTGGGGGGTAACAGCAGAGAGACACGGGGCATGAGAGGGGGGTGGGAGGGCAACAGCAGGGAGACACGGGACATGACCGGGGGGTGGGAGGCAACAGAAGGGAGACACGGGACATGACTGGGGGGTGGGGGGCAACAGGAGAGAGACACGGGGCATGAGCGGGGGGTGGGGGGGTAACAGGAGACAGGCACGGGGCATGAGCGGGGGGGTGGGGGGCAACAGCAGGGAGACATGGGGCATGAGCGGGGGGAAAACGAGGGAGACACAGGGCATGATAGGGGGGTGGGTGGTAACAGAAGAGTGACACGGGGCATGAGCGGGGGGTGAAGGGCAACAGGAGGGAGACACGGGGCATAACCGGGGGGTGGGGGGCAACAGGAGAGAGACACGGGGCATGAGCGGGGGGTGGGGGTAACATGAGAGAGACACGGGGCATGAGCGGGGGGTGGGGGTACACGAGGGAGACACGGGGCATGAAAGGGGGGTGGGGGGTAACAGGAGAGAGACACAGGGCATGACCGGGGGGTGGGGGGGCAACAGCAGAGAGACATGGGGCATGACCGTGGGGTGGGGGGCAACAGAAGGGAGTCACAGGGCTTGACCGGGGGGTGGGGGTAACAGGAGAGAGACACGGGGCATGAGAGGCGGTGGGGGGTAACAGGAGAGAGACACGGGGCATGAGCAGAGGGTGGGGGGCAACAGCAGGGAGACACGGGGCATGAGCGGGGGGTGGGCGGGCAACAGCAGAGAGACAAACGGGACATGAGCGTGAGGGGGCGGGAGGGGAGAGAGACACACGGGGCATGAGCGGGGGCTGGGGGAGGGGGATAGACACACGGGGCATGAGTGGGGGGTGGGCGGGAGGGATAGACACACGGGGCATGAGCGGGGGGGGTTGGAGGGATAGAGACACACGGGGCATGAGCGGGGGGTGGGTGGGAGGGATAAAGACACACGGGGCATGAGCGGGGGGTGGGTGGGAGGGATAGAGACACACGGGGTGTGAGCAGGGGGTGGATGGGAGGGATAGAGACACACGGGGCATGAGCGGGGGGTGGGTGGGATAGACACACACGGGGCATGAGCAGGGGGTGGGGGGAGGGATAGAGACACACGGGGCATGAGCAGGGGTTGGGGGGAGGGATAGAGACACACGGGGCATGAGCAGGGGGTGGGGGGGAAGGGAGTGACACACGGGGCATGAGCGGGGGGTGGGTGGGAGGGATACAGACACACGGGGCATGAGCGGGGGGTGGGTGGGAGGGATACAGACACACGGGGCATGAGCATGGGGGTGGGTGGGAGGGATGCAGACACACGGGGCATGAGTAGGGGTGGGTGGGAGGGATACAGACACACGGGGCATGAGCGGGGGCTGGGTGGGAGGGATACAGACACACGGGGCATGAGCGGGGGGTGGGTGGGAGGGATACAGACACACGGGGCATGAGCGGGGGGTGGTTGGGAGGGATACAGACACACGAGGCATGAGCGGTGGGTGGGCGGGAGGGATAGAGACACACAGGGCATGAGCAGGGGGGAGGGGAGAGACACACGGGGCATGAGCAGGGTGTGGGTGGGAGGGATAGAGACACACAGGGCATGAGCGGGGGGTGGGAGGGAGTAATAGAGATACACGGGACATGAGCGGGGGTGGGTGGGAGGGCTAGAGACACACGGGGCATGAGCGGGGGGGTGGGTGGGAGGGATAGAGACACACGTGGCGTGAGCAGGGGGTGGGTGGGAGGGATAGAGACACACGGGGCATGAGCAGGGGGTGGGGGGCAACAGCAGGGAGACACGGGGCATGAGCAGGGGGTGGGGGGTAACAGGAGAGAGACACGGGGCATTAGAGGGGTTGGGGGGTAACAGGAGATAGACACGGGGCATGAGCGGGGGGCAACAGCAGTGAGACACAGGGCATGACCGGGGGTGGGGGGAACAGGAGAGAGACATGGGGCATGAGAGATGGGTGGGGGGTTACAGGAGAGAGACACAGGGCATGAGAGGGGGGAGGGGGCAACAGCAGCGACACACGGGGCATGAGCGGGGGGTGGTGGGCAACAGCAGGGAGACACGGGGCATGAGCTCGGGGTAGGGGACAACAGCAGGGAGACACAGGGCATGAGATGGGGGTGGGGGGGCAACAGCAGAGAGACATGGGGCATGACCGTGGGGTGGGGGGCAACAGAAGGGAGTCACAGGGCTTGACCGGGGGGTGGGGGTAACAGGAGAGAGACACGGGGCATGAGAGGCGGTGGGGGGTAACAGGAGAGAGACACGGGGCATGAGCAGAGGGTGGGGGGCAACAGCAGGGAGACACGGGGCATGAGCGGGGGGTGGGCGGGCAACAGCAGAGAGACAAACGGGACATGAGCGTGAGGGGGCGGGAGGGGAGAGAGACACACGGGGCATGAGCGGGGGCTGGGGGAGGGGGATAGACACACGGGGCATGAGTGGGGGGTGGGCGGGAGGGATAGACACACGGGGCATGAGCGGGGGGGGTTGGAGGGATAGAGACACACGGGGCATGAGCGGGGGGTGGGTGGGAGGGATAAAGACACACGGGGCATGAGCGGGGGGTGGGTGGGAGGGATAGAGACACACGGGGTGTGAGCAGGGGGTGGATGGGAGGGATAGAGACACACGGGGCATGAGCGGGGGGTGGGTGGGATAGACACACACGGGGCATGAGCAGGGGGTGGGGGGAGGGATAGAGACACACGTGGCATGAGCAGGGGTTGGGTGGAGGGATAGAGACACACGGGGCATGAGCAGGGGGTGGGGGGGAGGGGAGTGACACACGGGGCATGAGCGGGGGGTGGGTGGGAGGGATACAGACACACGGGGCATGAGCGGGGGGTGGGTGGGAGGGATACAGACACACGGGGCATGAGCATGGGGGTGGGTGGGAGGGATACAGACACACGGGGCATGAGTAGGGGTGGGTGGGAGGGATACAGACACACGGGGCATGAGCGGGGGCTGGGTGGGAGGGATACAGACACACGGGGCATGAGCGGGGGGTGGGTGGGAGGGATACAGACACACGGGGCATGAGCGGGGGGTGGTTGGGAGGGATACAGACACACGAGGCATGAGCGGTGGGTGGGCGGGAGGGATAGAGACACACAGGGCATGAGCAGGGGGGAGGGGAGAGACACACGGGGCATGAGCAGGGTGTGGGTGGGAGGGATAGAGACACACAGGGCATGAGCGGGGGGTGGGAGGGAGTAATAGAGATACACGGGACATGAGCGGGGGTGGGTGGGAGGGCTAGAGACACACGGGGCATGAGCGGGGGGGTGGGTGGGAGGGATAGAGACACACGTGGCGTGAGCAGGGGGTGGGTGGGAGGGATAGAGACACACGGGGCATGAGCAGGGGGTGGGGGGCAACAGCAGGGAGACACGGGGCATGAGCAGGGGGTGGGGGGTAACAGGAGAGAGACACGGGGCATTAGAGGGGTTGGGGGGTAACAGGAGATAGACACGGGGCATGAGCGGGGGGCAACAGCAGTGAGACACAGGGCATGACCGGGGGTGGGGGGAACAGGAGAGAGACATGGGGCATGAGAGATGGGTGGGGGGTTACAGGAGAGAGACACAGGGCATGAGAGGGGGGAGGGGGCAACAGCAGCGACACACGGGGCATGAGCGGGGGGTGGTGGGCAACAGCAGGGAGACACGGGGCATGAGCTCGGGGTAGGGGACAACAGCAGGGAGACACAGGGCATGAGATGGGGGTGGGGAGTAACAGCAGAGAGACACGGGGCATGAGAGGGGGGTGGGAGGGCAACAGCAGGGAGACACGGGACATGACCGGGGGGGCAACAGAAGGGAGACACGGGACATGACCGGGGGGTGGGGGGCAACAGAAGGGAGACACGGGACATGACTGAGGGGTGGGGGGCAACAGGAGTGAGACACGGGGCATGAGCGGGGGTGGGGGGTAACAGGAGACAGGCACGGGGCATGAGCGGGGGGGTGGGGTCAACAGCAGGGAGACATGGGGCATGAGCGGGGGGCGGGGGGAAAACGAGGGAGACACGGGGCATGAGAGGGGGGTGGGTGGTAACAGAAGAGTGACACGGGGAATGAGTGGGGGGTGGGGGGCAACAGGAGGGAGACACAGGGCATAACCGGGGGGTGGGGGGCAACAGGAGAGAGACACGGGGCATGAGCGGGGCGTGGGGGGTAACATGAGAGAGACACGGGGCATGAGCGGGGGGTGGGGGTACACGAGGGAGACACGGGGCATGAGAGGGGGGTGGGGGGTAACAGGAGAGAGACACAGGGCATGACCGGGAGGTGGGGGGGCAACAGCAGAGAGACATGGGGCATGACCGTGGGGTGGGGGGCAACAGAAGGGAGTCACAGGGCTTGACTGGGGGGTGGGGGTAACAGGAGAGAGACACGGGGCATGAGAGGCAGTGGGGGTAACAGGAGAGAGACACAGGGCATGAGAGGGGGGTGGGGGGCAACAGAAGGGAGTCACGGGGCTTGACCGGGGGGTGGGGGTAACAAGAGAGAGACACGGGGCATGAGAGGCGGTGGGGGGTAACAGGAGAGAGACACGGGGCATGAGCAGAGGGTGGGGGGCAACAGCAGGGAGACACGGGGCATGAGCGGGGGTGGGGGGGCAACAGCAGAGAGACACACGGGACATGAGCGGGGGGTGGGCGGGAGGGGATAGAGACACACGGGGCATGAGCGGGGGCTGGGGGAGGGGGATAGACACACGGGGCATGAGTGGGGGGTGGGCGGGAGGGATAGACACACGGGGCATGAGCGGGGGGCGTTGGAGGGATAGAGACACACGGGGCATGAGCGAGGGGTGGGTGGGAGGGATAGAGACACACGGGGCATGAGCGGGGGGTGGGTGGGAGGGATAGAGACACACGGGGTGTGAGCAGGGGGTGGGTGGGAGGGATAGAGACACACGGGGCATGAACGGGGGGTGGGTGGGAGGGATAGACACACACGGGGCATGAGCAGGGGGTGGGGGAGGGATAGAGACACCCGGGGCATGAGCAGGGGGTGGGGGAGGGATAGAGACACACGGGGCATGAGCAGGGGGTGGGGGGAGGGGAGTGACACACGGGGCATGAGCGGGGTGTGTGTGGGAGGGATACAGACACACGGGGCATGAGCGGGGGGTGGGTGGGAGGGATACAGACACACGGGGCATGAGCAGGGGGGTGGGTGGGAGGGATACAGACACACGGGCATGAGTAGGGGTGGGAGGGATACAGACACACGGGGCATGAGCGGGGGTTGGGTGGGAGGGATACAGACACACGGGGCATGAGCGGGGGGTGGGTGGGAGGGATACAGACACACGGGGCATGAGCGGAGGGTGGGTGGGAGGGATACAGACACACGGGGCATGAGCGGGGAGTGGGCGGGAGGGATAGAGACACACAGGGCATGAGCAGGGGGTGGGGGGAAGAGACACACGGGGCATGAGCAGGGGGTAGGTGGGAGGGATAGAGACACACAGGGCATGAGCGGGGGGTGGGTGGGAGGGATAGAGATACACAGGACATGAGCGGGGGTGGGTGGGAGGGATAGAGATACACGGGACATGAGCGCGGGTGGGAGGGATAGAGACACACAGGGCATGAGCGGGGGGTGGGTGGGAGGGATAGAGACACATGTGGCGTGAGCAGGGGGTGTTGGTGGGAGGGATAGAGACACACGGGGCATGAGCAGGGGGTGGGTGGGAGGTTTAGAGACACGGGGCATGAGCAGGGGGTGGGTGGGAGGGATAGAGACATACGGGGCATGAGCAGGGGTGGGTGGGAGGGATAGAGACACACGGGGCATTAGCAGGGGTTGGGGGAGGGGAGAGACACACGGGGCATGAGCAGGGGGGTGAGGGTAACATGAGAGAGACACGGGGCATGAGAGGCGGTGGGGGGTAACAGGAGAGAGACACGGGGCATTAGAGGGGGTGGGGGGCAACAGAAGGGAGTCACGGGGCTTGACCGGGGGGTGGGGGTAACAGGAGAGAGACACGGGGCATGAGAGGCGGTGGGGGGTAACAGGAGAGAGAGACACGGGGCATGAGCAGGGGGTGGGGGGCAACAGCAGGGAGACACGGGCATGAGCGGGGGGTGGGCGGTCGGGGATAGAGACACACGGGGCATGAGCGGGGGAGGGGAGAGAGACACACGGGGCATGAGCGGGGGTGGGCGGGAGGGGATAGACACACGGGTCGAGAGGGGGGGCTGTGGGAGGGATAGAGACACAGGGGGCATGAGCAAGGGGTGGGGGGAGGGGAGAGACACACGGGGCATGAGCGGAGGGTGGGTGGGATAGAGACACACGGGGCATGAGCGGGGGGTGGGTCGGAGGGATAGAGACACACGGGGCATGAGCAGGGGATGAGGGGAGGGATAGAGACACATGGGGCATGAGCGGGGGGTGGGGGGAGGGATAGAGACATACGTGGCATGAGCGGGGGGTGGAGTGGGAGGGGAGAGACACACGAGGCATGAACGGGGGGTGTGTGGTAGGGATACAGACACATGAGGCATGAGCGGGGGGTGGGTGGGAGGGATACAGACACATGGGGCATGAGCGGCGGGTGGGTGGGTGGGAGGGATAGAGACACACGGGGCATGAGCGGGGGGTGGGTGGGAAGGATAGAGACACACGGGGCATGAGCGGGGGGCGGGTGGGAGGGATAGAGACACACAGGGCATGAGCGGGGGGTGGGCGGGAGGGATAGAGGGATAGAGACACATGGGGCATGAGCAGGGGGTGGGTGGGAGGGATAGAGACACACGGGGCATGATCAGGGGGTGGGTGGGAGGGATAGAGACACACGGGGCATGAGCAGGGGGTGGGTGGGAGGGATAGAGACACACGGGGCATGAGCAGGGGGTGGGTGGGAGGGATAGAGACACACGGGGCATGAGCAGGGGGTGGGTGGGAGGGATAGAGACACACGGGGCATGAGCAGGGGGTGGGTGGGAGGGATAGAGACACACAGGGCATGAACAGGGGGTGGGGGGCAGGGGAGAGACACACGGCGCATGATCGTGGGTGTGAGGGAGGGTTAGAGACACATGGGGCATGAGCACGGGGTGGGTGGGAGGAATAGAGACACACGGGGCATGAGTGAGAGGGATAGAGACACACGGGGCATGAGCAGGGGGTGGGTGGGAGGGATAGAGACACACGGGGCATGAGCAGGGGGTGGGTGGGAGGGATAGAGACACACGGGGCATGAGCAGGGGGTGGGGGGCAGGGGAGAGACACACGAGGCACGAGCAGGGGGTGGGGGTAGGGGACAGACACAAGGCGCATGATTATGGGTGTGTGGGAGGGTTAGAGACACACGGGGCGTGAGCGGGGTGTGGGTGGGAGGGATAGAGACACAAGGGGCGTGAGCGGGGGGTGGGTGGGAGGGATAGAGACACACGGGCGTGAGTGGGGGTGGGTGGGAGGGATAGAGACACACGGGGCGTGAGCAGGGGTGGGTGGGAGGGATAGAGACACACGGGGCGTGAGCGGGGGTGGGTGGGAGGGATAGAGACACAGGGGGCATGAGCGGGGGTGGGAGGGATAGAGACACACGGGGCATGAGCGGTGGGTGGGAGGGATAGAGGCACACCGGGCATGAGCGGGGGGTTGGTTTGTTGGGATAGAGACACACGGGGCATGAGCGGGGGGGTGGGTGGGAGGGATAGAGACACACGGGGCATGAGCGGGGGGTTGGAGGGATAGGGGCATGAGCGGGGGGTGGGTGGGAGGGATAGGGGCATGAGCGGGGGGTGGGTGGTTCGGGTTAGAGACACACGGGGCATGAGCGGGGGTGGGCGGGAGGGATAGAGACACACGGGGTATGAGCGGGGGGTCAGGGAGGAGGGGAGAGACACATGGGGCATGAGCGGGGGGTGGGTGGGAGGGATAGAGACACACAGGGCATGAGCGGGGGGTGGGTGGTCTGGGAGAGACACACGGGGCATGACCGGGGGGTGGGGGGTAACATGAGAGAGACACGGGGCATGAGCGGGGGGCAACAGCAGGGAGACACGGGGCATGAGCGGGGGTGGGGGGAACACGAGGGAGACACGGGGCATGACCGGGGGGTGGGGCGGGAGGGATAGAGACACATGGGGCATGAGCAGGGGGTGGGTGGGAGGGAAAGAGACACACGGGGCATGAGCAGGGGGTGGGTGGGAGGGATAGAGACACACGGGGCATGAGCAGGGGGTGGGTGGGAGGGATAGAGACACACGGGGCATGAGCAGGGGGTGGGTGGGAGGGATAGAGACACACGGGGCATGAGCGGGGGGTGGGTGGGAGGGGAGAGACACATGGGGCATGAGCGGGGGGTGGATGGGTGGGGAGAGACACACGGGGCATGAGAGGGGGGTGGGTGGGATTGATAGAGACACACGGGGCATGAGCGGGTGGTGGGTGGGAGGTATAGAGACACACGGGGCATGAGCGGGTGGGATAGAGACACACGGGGCATGAGCGGGCGGTGGGTGGGAGGGATAGAGACACACGGGGCATGAGCGGGTGTGGGTGGGAGGGATAGAGACACACGGGGCATGAGCAGGGGGTGGGGGAGGGGAGAGACACACGAGGCATGAGCAGGGAGTGAGGGGGAGGGGAGAGACACACGGGGCATGAGCGGGGGGTGGGTGGGAGGGATAGAGACACACGGGGCATGAGCGGGGGGTGGGTGGGAGGGATAGAGACACACAGGGAATGAGCGGTGCGTGGGTGGGAGGGATAGGGGCATGAGCGGGGCATGAGCGGGGGGTGGTTGGTAGGAATAGAGACACACGGGGCATGAGCAGGGGGTCGGGGGGAGAGACACACGAGGCATGAGCAGGGGATGGGTGGGAGGGGAGAGGCACACGAGGCATGAGCAGGGGATGGGTGGGAGGGGAGAGACACACGAGGCATGAGCAGGGGGTGGGTGGGAGGGGAGAGACACACGAGGCATGAGCAGGGGGTGGGTGGGAGCGATAGAGACACAAGGGGCATGAGCGGGGGTGGGTGGGAGGGATAGAGATACATGGGGCATGAGCGGGGGTGGGTGGGAGGGATAGAGACACACGGGGCATGAGCGGGGTGTGGGTGGGAGGGGAGAGACACACGGGGCATGAGCGGGGGGTGGGTGGGAGGGGAGAGACACAGGAGGCATGAGCAGGGGGTGGGTGGGAGGGGAGAGACACACGAGGCATGAGCAGGGAGTGGGAGTGAGGGGAGAGACACACGAGGCATGAGCAGGGGGTGGGTGGGAGGGGAGAGACACACGAGGCATGAGCAGGGGGTGGGTGGGGGGGAGAGACACACGAGGCATGAGCAGGGGGTGGGTGGGAGGGGAGAGACACACGAGGAATGAGCAGGGGGTGGGTGGGAGGGGAAGAGACACACGAGGCATGAGCAGGGGGTCGGTGGGAGGGGAAGAGACACACGAGGCATGAGCAGGGGGTGGGTGGGAGGGATAGAGACCCACGAGGCATGAGCGGGGGTGGGTGGGAGGGATAGAAACACACGGGGCATGAGCGGGGGTGGGTGGGAGGGATAGAGACACACGGGGCATGAGCGGGGGTGGGTGGGAGGGATAGAGACACACGGGGCATGAGCGGGGGTGGGTGGGAGGGATAGAGACACACGGGGCATGAGCGGGGGTGGGTGGGAGGGATAGAGACACACGGGGCATGAGCGGGGGGTGGGTGGGAGGTATACAGACACACGTTGCATGAGCGGGGGGAGGGGGGTAGGTATAGAGACACACGGGGCATGAGCGGGGGGTGGGCGGGAAGGATAGAGACACAACCGGGGCATGAGCGGGGGTTCGGCGGGAGGGATAGAGACACACGGGGCATGAGCGGGGGGTGGGGGAGAGACACACGGGGCATGAGCGGGGGTTGTGGGGGAGGGATAGAGACACACAGGGCATGAGCAGGGGGTGGGGGGAGGGGAGAGACACACGGGGCATGAACGGGGGTTGGGGGAGGGATAGGGACACACGGGTCATGAGCAAGGGTGGGCATGAGCAATAGAGACACACGGGGCATGAGCAAGGGTGGGCATGAGCAATAGAGACACACGGGGCATGAGCGGGGGGTGGGCATGAGCGATAGAAACACACGGGGCATGAGCGGGGGTGGGTGGGAGGGAAAGAGACACACGGGGCATGAGCGGGGGGTGGGCGGGAGGGATAGAGACACACGGGGCATGAGCAGGGGGTGGGTGGGAGGTATAGAGACACACGGGGCATGAGCGGGGGTGTGTGGGAGGTTTTAGAGACACACGGGGCATGAGCGGGGGTGGGTGGGTGGTATAGAGACACATGGGGCATGAGCGGGGGGTGGGTGGGTGATAGGGATAGAGACGCGGGGGGTGGGTGGAAGGGATAGAGACACACAGGGCATGAGCGGGGGGTGGGTGGGAGGGATAGAGACACACGGGGCATGAGCAGGGGGTGGGTGGGAGGGATAGAGACAAACGGGGCATGAGCGGGGGTAGGTGGGAGGGATAGAGACATACGGGGAATGAGCGGGGGGTGGGTGGGAGGGATAGAGACACACGGGGCATGAGCGGGGGGTGGGTGGGAGGGATAGAGACACACGGGGCTGAGCAGGGGATGGGGGTAGTGGAGAGACACACGGGGCATGAGCAGGGTGTGGGGGGAGGGGAGAGAAACGGGCATGAGCAGTGGGTGGGAGGGGAGAGACACACAGGGCAACTTCTCAATAAGCGAAATGTCAACAGAAAGAACTTCTTAAGTATCTGCGGGGGTGAATGGATTCACACTACGAGCACAGAACCATATTTTAATGAAGAAGCGTACAAACAAAAGCAAAGTAATACAATTGCCATAAATAGCAGTGGTCGAGGTTATGAAAAAGTGAATAATACCATAATGGAACAAGAAGTACTCCTTACAAAAATATGCCCTGAAAACTTAGAATTACCCCTCCATTCAACTGAATCAGAACGTCTAGTGTACAAATGGCCATGCACGTCAATGTGTAACTTTCCAAACAATGTTTCAAATCTTTACACCAATTCCTCAATAAATATGTAAAAAGCAAAGACAAAATCAAAATTAAATTACTGCAAAATATAGATACCTGTCCAGTGTGCAAGTACACAGGACTACAAGGACATTCATTGGCCTGCATTACAGGACCTACTTGTAAAACCACTTTCCATGATATCAAAAGGAAATCAATACATCATTCAACCTTAAGAAATCTAGTCTATAAACTGTACTATGCTAAAAGTCCTGCTTTAGCACTAGCAAAGTTAAATAACATCCTTCTACATGGTACAGCAAAAGACCTACTTGAAGAAATTCACTATATCCAGAAAAAATATTTTGGAAGTGAAAGCCATTTACAGAATGAAATAGCTTTAAACCAATTAAGCAACAATTCTACACATGGCAACCTTTTGATAAACACATACAAAAAAGAAATACTAAAATTTAAAAGTACATCAGCTGAAGTACCAAACCATGTATGTGTATGTTGCCGTAGAATTTTTTATAAAAGTAACACAAAAACTGTGGACCTATCATACAAAATAGAAGACAATGAAGATTCTAAATGGTTTGAATTAGCTCTCTACCTTGTAGCAGAAAACAAATATGAAATAACTGAGCCCTTAATACTTTGCAGTTATTGCACTACAAAACTTGACAACAACCAAACTCCTTCACGTTCTATCACAAATAATTTGGAATTATACCCAGTACCAAAACCTCTAAAACAACTTAATTTATATGAGAGCATCATAATTCAAACAGTACACCCATTTCAAGCAATAATACGCCTTCAACCAAAAACAGCAAAATTACCTCCCTCTGAATTGGTAAAAGGCATTCGTGGAAAAGTAGTTTATTTACCATTAAATCTAAAAGAAAATGTGCATACTCTAGGAGTGCAACGTCCAATGCACCAATCTTTAATTATATTAGTAAATGGAGTACCTACAAAAGACAAAAAAATATGGCAACAGCTGGTAGATATATATAAAGTTAGACAAGCCTTCCAATATCTCAAAGAGAATAATGAATATTACAAAGAAATTAATACTGAAGAAAACTTGAAAGATACAACTGAAATAATTCAAAAAACACAAGAAGCTGGTCATTTTGAGCTTCTAGATCCTGCTACAATATCAAATACTTTAGACCAGTATACAATTCATCCTTTGCACTGTAATGACACCGTACAAGATGTACTGGAAACTTACCAAATGCGTCAAACAAAAGGATCGCCAATCATTATATGGGAAAAAAGTATAGAAGCACGTGCTTTTCCTCTACTCTTTCCTACTGGCAAAGGAGGAAGGTATGATGATAGACCTATTCAAATATCAGCTTCAGAATACCGCTCATTACGGATGTATTCTGAAGATCCCAGATTTAGACAAAATGTGGAATACATATTTCACCTACTCTTTGAAAGTGAACTAGCAACTTTATGTTACGGAGTTGCACACATATTAAAATCAGGATCACACTTTCAAAATATGACAGCTACACAATTATTAGAGAAAGTGCAACAAAAGGATGAGGTTTTACAATCAAATATTACTAATCTATTAGCAAATATGCGTGGTACTAAAGAGTACTGGTTTCGACGTCATGGAGATGTACGTTGTATGATCAGAAACCTTGGCCCACCCACTTGGTTTGTTACATTAAGTTGTGCAGAATATGTGTGGGAAGATTTACATGATTTCCTACGCATATCAAATAAAAACAAAACAAACATAGATATTCTAACACCTGGAGAACTTTGTTCTTTGGATCCTGTTAATGTTTCAAGATATTTTCACCATCGCTTCATTGCTATGCTACATTTTATTTGTAATAAAACTGTTCCTCCCCTTGGAGAAGTGCAACACTTCTTTTGGAGAAAAGAATACCAAGCCAGAGGAGCACCACATATCCACATGCTTTTATGGATTAAAGATGCTCCTAAATTTGGTCAAGACAGTGATGCCACTGTTTTACAGTTTATTGAAAAATATGTCACTTGTCAAATTCCATCAGAAGCCACAAATAGTGATCTTTGTGCACAAATTTTATAATTTCAAAGACACAAATGTGGAAAATATTGTCGTCGCAAATACACGCAAATACAAAAACAAAGGCAAATACTACACCAAATGCCGATTTGGTTTCCCTAGACCAGTTACAAATACAGGTCAAGTAAACAACCTCATGTCTTCAGTTAGACATACTGTTAAAGGAAAGTCACCTAAAAATACATATTACATAAAAAGAAAAGAAGAAGAAAAATATATCAATGATTATAATGCAATCATTGCCCACTTATGGAATGCAAACATAGATGTGCAGTACATTGCAGACAATTCTACTGCAGTTGCACGATATGTCACAGCATACTTAACTAAAGCAGAAAAAACAGAGCTCCAAGACCTCTGGAATGACCTGTCATCAGATAAAACAGTATCTCAGAAATTATACAGCTTGGGCATAAAAATGCTCACCCATAGAGAATGTGGATCTTATGAAGCAGCTGATCATTTAACTGGTACTTCATTGTATGGTAAATCTGCAAATATAGTATGGCTAAGTCTTGGTCCAGCTAAATCTAGAAAAAGAGTTCTAAAATCATATGAAGATATAGAAACAATAGCCAAACATGATCCCAACAGCCAAGACATTTTAAAAAACAATTTATTGGACACATACTACCCAAACAGAAGTAATACTTTGGAAAACATGTGTCTATACCAAATAGCCCAAAATTACACATACAAAAATAATATGAAACCCGATGAAAAAAAAGGTAAATATAGAGTGACAAACTGTGAAGGCAGCTTAGTTAAACTCACTAAACCAAATTTAATTAATCATATCAAATTGTCATTGAAGACCCCTCAACATAAATAAGTATATTACATGTCCCTGCTACAGCTCTTCAAACCATGGAGAA
The DNA here is from genome assembly GCF_040938575.1 of Ambystoma mexicanum. NCBI lineage: Eukaryota > Metazoa > Chordata > Amphibia > Caudata > Ambystomatidae > Ambystoma > Ambystoma mexicanum. Next base: position 1,053,418,709 of record NC_090941.1, read on the forward strand.
AAGAAGAACAATTACTAGATAACTATGACTCATATGAGGATGCTTTCAAAGCAAATGAAAGCACTATAACTGATGTAAACTTTACACAGTACAAAACAATGTTGCACAATGAACAGCAACACGAAGAAGAACTCCAAGCCCAACTAGATAAGGATACTCCTGACAGTAGTCAACCTTCGTTAACAGGAAGCCAAGAACCACTGGGAGAACCACTAATAACAAATGAGGCAGAATTAGCTATGATAGAAGTAGAAAACACCATGTGTCAGTATGAAGATAAGGAAGACTTAACTATACTACAATCAAAACTAAACAATGAACAAAGTAGCATTTTTCAAGAAGTAACAAAACAAATTGCACATGGTGTAAAACATGAAAATAAAGAATGTTTCTGCCATAATTATAAACCTATACTACTGTACGTCAGTGGTGAAGCTGGTTCTGGCAAAACATTCCTAATCAAAATCATTAGTAAGTTCCTTCAACAATTGACAAACAACAAACTGTCAGCTGTTGTCACTGCCCCCACAGGTTTAGCTGCCTACAACATAGGTATTGTTACATTACACCGATTACTACTATTACCAGTAGAACACCAGAACAAATTAGATTATTACAAACTTTCTGCAGAAGCTGCAATGGAATTACGCAGAGTATTGAAACAAGTGAAAATGCTACTAATAGATGAAGTGAGCATGGTCTCCAACCTGATGTTAGCTTTGATTCACCTCAGATTACAAGAAGTATTCAAAACAGACTATGAAGAGCTCTTTGCAGGAAAACACATTATTGTTTTTGGAGATCTCTTTCAATTAACACCAGTAAAAGGTGAACCTATTTTTAAAACATTAGGGCACAAACTCTGCCGTAAAACTGTTGGCAGCATTAGAAATGTCAACCTTTAGCAACATTTCCAATACAGAGAATTAACAGAAAACATGCGCCAATCTACAGATCTCACTTATGCCAACATTTTAAAAAGTTAGAGAGTTGGTATACTTTCTAAAGAAGCAGAAACAACATTGAAAACCCGGCACATTAATGCACTTTATGGCGATAATGCATGTGCTACAGATGTTATGGAACAATTAGCCCACAAAAATGTCAATTGTATGGCCTTAATGCCAACTCTTGCAAGCTGTTTCAAATTCAATGAAATCATGCTAAGTAAAGAAATGCAACCAATAATTGAAATTAGCGCCACAGACAAACTAGATGTACATCGTATGACACTACCCATGTGTGACCAAGCCACAAAAAGACTAAATAATTTAGAAAAATCAATCTCAAATACAGCAGGCTTAGAAAAGATGTTAAAATTATCCTTAAATTGCAGAGTAATGCTTAAACGTAACCTTTACGTGGACCAAGGACTAGTTAATGGAGCACTGGGTACAGTTGTTGGCTTTCAAACATACCCACGTGACAACAAAATTCAGTTTGTCAATATACTCTTTGACAAACTTTCAGAAGTAAAACGGATAGGACGCTCAACAGCTAGATTCCTTCTCTTCAAAGATATGTATGTACGCAGAGAACAATTTTCTCTAACTCTTGCATACGCAGTCACAATTCATAAATCACACGGTCTTACCCTAGACAAAGCAATGATAGATATTGGTAACACCGTCTTTAAAGAAGGCATGAGCTACGTAGCACTATCACGCTTACGTACACTTGACGGTCTATTTCTAATCAACTTTGATGCAAGTAAAGTAAACGCTGATATTCCTTGCATTTTAGAATATAATAGACTTCGCTCACTATACACTCCCCATCCACAAAAACTAAAACGTTGTAAAAGAAAACTAAATCAAACTGAAATGCAACAGGACGTCACTGGGAATCCTCTAAAGAGAGTAAAAGAAACTAATACTCCATCAAGTACCACAAACAAAAAAGAATCAATTAGAGAAAGTAAACCAGGTACTTCTTTAAAGAAGGAAGACAAACTCCAAAAAAAGCAGTTAGATACAGAACTACCTGGACCATTTAAATTCTCAAATATAGTTGGTGTAAGTTGCTATGCAAATGTAGCAATGAATATTCTATTTCGATTACCACCAACTTACACAGTACAAACCCATTGTGTTTGCAAATGTTAGTACTTCACAGAAATGCAGCAAACAATCCTGACAACACATATAGGGGCCGATTCATGGAACAAACGTGCGCCGAAAATCTTCGCGCAAGCATGCGCAAGCATGCGCAAGCGGAAAAAAGCAGGCGCACGAGCACGCGTGCGATTCATGGAAGTCCCTGCGTGTGTTCACCGCGGGATGTGCGCCAAACCCGTGCATGGCGCACAAGTCACTGCAACATCGCGAAAGGCGTGCGCAACGCGCACAGCGAAAGCGCACAACCTCAGCGCACACACCAGAAAGTGGGCGGGACATGGGGCGTAACGCGCGGAATGGGGAACAACACGCGAAAATAAGGGCGTAACTGGGGATGTACTGCAGGGAAGCAGACGGAACGCCCACACGCACTCGAACCACACGTATTCATGGAATCGAATAGGGCAAAGCCACGCACAGCCAAAGACACGCACAAGCTGAAACACGGCCGCCACACGAAGGCAGGCGGTAGAGTCCCAGCGCATCAAAAAAGTGGCGCGCGGGAAGTTAAATACGCGATTGAGCGGGGAACGTGGATTTCAGGGGTGCGCGAGAAAATCTACACGCGATTGGCCTGGGTACGTGGATTTCAGGGGTGCGCGAGAAATGCTACACGCGATTGGCCTGGGTACGTGTATTACAGGGGTGCGCGAGAAAATCTACACGCGATTGGCCTGGGTACGTGGATTTCAGGGGTGCGCGAGAAAATCTACATGCGATTGGCCAAGGGTACGTGGATTTCAGGGGTGCGCGAGAAATGCAACACGCGATTGGCCTGGGTACGTGTATTACAGGGGTGCACGAGAAAATCTACACGCGATTGGCCTGGGTACGTGGATTTCAGGGGTGCGCGAGAAAATCTACACGCGATTGGCCTGGGTACGTGTATTACAGGGGTGCGCGAGAAATCCTACACGCGATTGGGCCTGTGCGAGTGGGGCAGTGTATTACGTGGGTGTGCGGGAAGTTGAAGAGGTGAATTGCCAGTGTGGGTCCTCCCAGGTCTCCCCTCTACCCCCGTCCACGACCTCTGCAGGCAGCCCACACCACAGGGGACTACCCTGCACCCCTGGTCATGTCCCGCAGGCAGCCCATCCACCATGGGCATGCCCCCCAGCCAAGCCACATGTCCCCTTGCACCCCCACCCCCCAGCACTGTGGGGCACCTGCCAGCAGGCCCCCAACCATGTCCCACTCATGTCCCCTTGCACCCCCACCCCCCAGCAGGCCACCACTCATGTCCCCTTGCACCCCCACCCCCCAGCACTGTGGGGCACCTGCCAGCAGGCCCCCAACCATGTCCCCTTGCACCCCCACCCCCCAGCAGGCCCCCACTCATGTCCCCCTGCACCCCCACCCCCCAGCACTGTGGGGCACCTGCCAGCAGGCCCCCAACCATGTCCCACTCATGTCCCCTTGCACCCCCACCCCCCACCAGGCCCCCACTCATGTCCCCTTGCACCCCCACCCCCCAGCAGGCACCCACCCATGTCCCCCTGCACCCCCACACCCCAGCACTGTGGGGCACCTGCCAGCAGGCCCCCAACCATGTCCCACTAATGTCCCCTTGCACCCCCACCCCCCAGCAGGCCCCCACTCATGTCCCCTTGCACCCCCACCCCCCAGCAGGCCCCCACTCATGTCCCCCTGCACCCCCACCCCCCAGCACTGTGGGGCACCTGCCAGCAGGCCCCCAACCATGTCCCACTCATGTCCCCTTGCACCCCCACCCCCCACCAGACCCCCACTCATGTCCCCTTGCACCCCCACCCCCCAGCACTGTGGGGCACCTGCCAGCAGGCCCCCAACCATGTCCCCTTGCACCCCCACCCCCCAGCAGGCCCCCACTCATGTCCCCTTGCACCCCCACCCCCCAGCACTGTGGGGCACCTGCCAGCAGGTCCCCAACCATGTCCCCTTGCACCCCCACCCCCCAGCAGGCCCCCACTCATGTCCCCTTGCACCCCCACCCCCCAGCACTGTGGGGCACCTGCCAGCAGGCCCCCAACCATGTCCCACTCATGTCCACTTGCACCCCCACCAGGCCCCCACTCATGTCCCCTTGCACCCCCACCCCCAGCAGGCCCCCACTCATGTCCCCCTGCACCCCCACCCCCCAGCACTGTGGGGCACCTGCCAGCAGGCCCCGAACCATGTCCCACTCATGTCCCCTTGCACCCCCACCCCCCACCAGGCCCCCACTCATGTCCCCTTGCACCCCCACCCCCCAGCACTGTGGGGCACCTGCCAGCAGGCCCCCAACCATGTCCCCTTGCACCCCCACCCCCCAGCAGGCCCCCACTCATGTCCCCCTCATGTCCCCTTGCACCCCCACCCCCCACCAGGCCCCCACTCATGTCCCCTTGCACCCCCACCCCCCAGCACTGTGGGGCACCTGCCAGCAGGCCCCCACTCATGTCCCCTTGCACCCCCACCCCCCAGCAGGTCCCCACTCATGTCCCCTTGCACCCCCACCCCCCAGCAGGCCCCCACTCATGTCCCCCTGCACCCCCACCCCCCAGCACGTTGGGGCACCTGCCAGCAGGCCCCCAACCATGTCCCACTCATGTCCCCTTGCACCCCCACCAGGCCCCCACTAATGTCCCCTTGCAATCCCACCCCCCAGCAGGCCCCCACTCATGTCCCCCTGCACCCCCACCCCCAGCACTGTGGGGCACCTGCCAGCAGGCCCCCAACCATGTCCCACTCATGTCCCCTTGCACCCCCACCCCCACCAGGCCCCCACTCATGTCCCCTTGCACCCCCACCCCCCAGCACTGTGGGGCACCTGCCAGCAGGCCCCCAACCATGTCCCCTTGCACCCCCACCCCCCAGCAGGGCCCCACTCATGTCCCCTTGCACCCCCACCCCCCAGCAGGCCCCCACTCATGTCCCCCTGCACCCCCACCCCCCAGCACTGTGGGGCACCTGCCAGCAGGCCCCCAACCATGTCCCACTCATGTCCCCTTGCACCCCCACCAGGCCCCCACTAATGTCCCCTTGCAATCCCACCCCCCAGCAGGCCCCCACTCATGTCCCCCTGCACCCCCACCCCCCAGCACTGTGGGGCACCTGCCAGCAGGCCCCCAACCATGTCCCACTCATGTCCCCTTGCACCCCCACCCCCACCAGGCCCCCACTCATGTCCCCTTGCACCCCCACCCCCCAGCACTGTGGGGCACCTGCCAGCAGGCCCCCAACCATGTCCCCTTGCACCCCCACCCCCCAGCAGGGCCCCACTCATGTCCCCTTGCACCCCCACCCCCCAGCAGGCCCCCACTCATGTCCCCCTGCACCCCCACCCCCCAGCACTGTGGGGCACCTGCCAGCAGGCCCCCAACCATGTCCCACTCATGTCCCCTTGCACCCCCACCAGGCCCCTACTCATGTCCCCTTGCACCCCCACCCCCCAGCAGGCCCCCACTCATGTCCCCCTGCACCCCCACCCCCCAGCACTGTGGGGCACCTGCCAGCAGGCCCCCAACCATGTCCCACTCATGTCCCCTTGCACCCCCACCCCCCACCAGGCCCCCACTCATGTCCCCTTGCACCCCCACCCCCCAGCACTGTGGGGCACCTGCCAGCAGGCCCCCAACCATGTCCCCTTGCACCCCCACCCCCCTGCAGGCCCCCACTCATGTCTCCCTGCACCCCCACCCCCCAGCACTGTGGGGCACCTGCCAGCAGGCCCCAACCATGTCCCACTCATGTCCCCTTGCACCCCCACCCCCCACCAGGCCCCCACTCATGTCCCCTTGCACCCCCACCCCCCAGCACTGTGGGGCACCTGCCAGCAGGCCCCCAACCATGTCCCCTTGGACCCCCACCCCACAGCAGGCCCCCACTCATGTCCCCCTGCACCCCCACCCCCCAGCACTGTGGGGCACCTGCCAGCAGGCCCCCAACCATGTCCCCTTGCACCCCCACCCCCCAGCAGGCCCCCACTCATGTCCACTTGCACCCCCACCCCCCACCAGGCCCCCACTCATGTCCCCTTGCACCCCCACCCCCCTGCAGGCCCCCACTCATGTCCCCCTGCCCCCAGGTCCTGACGAAACGCAATCATGGCAGTAATGGGAAGCATACCCAGCACAAACACCCAGCCAAGGATTGCATCCACCCACATAGTAGATGCAATTACATGATACAACCCCAATGGCAAGTATGTAAATGAACACATGTCCGTCACACACACATACACAATGGGTGCAAGTGAATGTCAAAACCCATATCATGACATGCATGAAACCAATGAGAAAATACCACAAATGTAAGTAATAAATATATGTATTAAAGATGAAAATGAAGTAAAGAAATAAAACACACAACAATGGGGATGACAAAACAAATGGTCCATGTCCGAGAACTAATAGAAAAAATCAAAAAACAAAGGAATCCAAAAACTAATGTAGTCCAAAGCAAAATAATGGGGGAAAAAATAAGGAAAAACCATTGCCTCATGGTGAACACAAATATAAATCCAACAAATGTTTTCCAAACATCAAACTATGTACAAGAATATCCCAGGGTCCATGAGCCCAACACCATAAATGAAACCTACTACTACTAACTAATAATAAAAATATATACAGAAAAGTGTCCATTGTCCGAGCGGTCCAAAAAAAACTTAAAAAATAAAGGAAACCTAACACTAACTAACTAAAGAACTATATACAATGGCAGCGGGCAAGTCCTGCGGCTCACTCTGTGATGTTGCCGGCCAGGGCATCCTCGAACTCCATGTCGATGTCCCGGAGGCGGGACTCTGTCCTGGCCCCGAGGTCTCGCAGGGACAACCCCGTGTCCACCTCAAACTCCCTGCGAGCGTCCTCGAGGCACTCAGCCCGCCTCAACGCCCGACGCATGGAGAACTCCGCCCTGACCATGGTGAGCCGCGCCTCTTCCGCCCGCTGCCGCTCCGCACCTATCCTCTGGACCAACTGCTCCCACACGGAAGACACTGCCATCCCAGGGTTCTCCTGCCCTCCGGCCGATGCCTGCCCCTCTGATCTTGATGGCCCCAAGCCATGATGCCTCCCACGTTGAGCCTGCTGCTGCCTCCGACGCCACTGCCTCTGCCAGCACGACGGCATCCAGGCTGATGGAATCCACCGATGCCGTCGTGCACGTGCCCTGCCAGATGATGCCGGCACATCCTCCATCTGCAGGGGGACAGTTGCTGGTGTGTCCACCCCTGCTGCACCTTCGACTCCCGACTGTGGCTGGGATGGGGTCCCCACCGAGCTGGCTGCGTTGGTCGGGGCAGGTCCACAGGGGGCCCTGGTGGCATCTGGGCCGGAAGACGGCATGGAGCACGACTGGCGCATAGCCTCCACAGAGGAGGAGAGGGTCGCCAGAAGGCCACACACATGTAGGAAACCCCCGACCATGACGGCTCCCAAATGGTTCACGTACGCACGGTGCTCTTCGTGATGATGTGCATGCTCCTCCCGGGAAGCATGCACCTCATCACGAATGCCAGCCGTGCGCAACGCGACACCAATCAGGACCCTCTCCACACGGCCAGGGGTCCCCTCGTCCGCAGGTAGAGGAGTGTCAGATGACATGGACATCTCCCCTACCTGCGGACGGGCCTGGGATGGGGCATCCTTGCTGGTGCATGGTGGTGCAGTCACAGTGTCAGGGACAGTGACATGCACAGGCACCTCCACGGCGACCTGTGCTGCCTCCTGCCCCTGGCCCTGGACTGCACCACTTGCACCAGCGGGGATGCCCCCACCAGGCCCCATGTGTGGCTCAGTAGCGGCCTCCTCCCCCTCTGTGGAAACCACCAACCTGGATGTCTCCACGCCGTCTTCCGCCGGTGCAAGCCCCTGTGGGGGCTCACCCACCCCTTCCGCTGCAGCCGTGGTGGCATCCCCGCCGCTCTGCTCCACAGCGCCTTCTCCGCCCTCTTCTTCACTTGCCACTGTGTAGAGGGAGACATAGAACACAAGCATCAGGGTACTGTACAATGGTCCCCTAGACAGGAAGCAACAGCAGATGAGTGGCACTGTCATACATCACTTCCATCATGTCCCTCCACAACACATTGGTCAGTGCAGGCAAAACACATACAGTTACAGGCATGGCGCATGCCATGGACATTGGCATACATGACCAAGGGACTCATGATTCATACAATGTTGGTTTTAAACTCACATGCATCATGGGTCTTGCCATCACATGCACACACCTCACCGTAGTTCCATCCATCTGGCCTCGTACACCACAGACGCAGTGGATACAAGGATGACTAGGCTGCATCAGTGAATCTGAACATTGTCACAGACATGTGTCATGCATCCATGGCAGTTACAAGTCACAGACGCGCAGGTCAGACACACACACATGGACACCATGCGTGTACATGGGACCAGCACCCATCCCTCACCCCCACCCATGTCCAGGAACAGAGACTGCCATGCTTCCATGTGTCCATTCCGCACAGAGCCCCCCATGTTGCAATAGAACACATGCACCAACCATGTGGTTCACACATCACTGTACTCACATGCCTGACCATGATGTCCCTGCACACACACATACGTACATGGCCTATGTCACACATACAGGCAGGTATCAGACAACCAGCACACTGCAACATGCCCTGTCTCACACAGTAATGCTTGGCCACTTACCGGCCAACTCCAGATGGGTCTGCCTCCGAAGGATCTGGGCGTGGAGCGCTGGGTCTACGCGTTCCAGGACCCTCATCTGGATGTCACTCAGGCGTGCCCGGCCCCCCTCCGCGAGGCGCCGGGCCTTATTGAGGGTCCTGGACCTCAAGTCCTCCCAGCGCTTCTTGATGTGCTTGATGTCGCGGGTTGCCACCCCCTCCGCGTTGATGGCAACCACTACATCGTCCCAGATCCTCTCCCGTCCTTCCTTGTAGGCGCGTGGTCTTCCGAAGAGGGCATCATAATGCCCCAGGACATGCTCCACCAGGACACCAACTTCCTTCTCACTGAAGCTGGTGGCCCTCTGCCTCTCTGGCTGGGGGTCGCCACTGGTCTCAGATGGTGCTTGCCCCGACATGGCGACCCCCGAGGCAGGCGTGGGTGGGCAACTGGGTCCTGGGGCTGGGCTGTGGAGCGATGGTATCCCAGTCGGGAGTCTACTGTTCCAGCAGGGGTCGACACAGCAACTGGACCCCTGCAGATGGCTGATGTGCAGGCACCAAATGGCAGGGCACGGTGGCAGCAGGCAGGCAGGCAGGCAGGCAGGCAGGCAGGCAGCAGCAGATGGCACGTGGGAGGCTGCTCGGGGCACTGGGGGGCAGTGATTCGGCCTTCTGGGCAGGAGCGTGGTCTTCCGTGTGTATTCGCGTGGCCAGCTTGATACGGAGTGATTTGGCACGTGAAAAATCTGCACGTCAGCGTGTAATTCGAGGAAAGGCCCGTAGCGCGTAAGCGCTTCTGCACGCATACGCATTTTCATTGGACCAAAGGCCCTCAGCGCGTGAGCGCGTCTGTGACGTGTCGTGCGAGGGTGTATCCCTCATTGCACGTGATGACAGAACACACGTGGATTTCAATCGCGTGTGAAAGTTCACGGCACCCCGGAACACACGTACCCAGGCTAATCGCGTGTGGAAAACTGCAAGTCCGCGTGTAATGCGCGTAATCGCCCGTGAAAAACTGCACGTCCGCGTGTAATGTGCGTAATCGCGCGTGAAAAACTGCACGTCCGTATGTGACGTGACGCGCGCGTGCGTTTCCCTCAGCACGGGTTAAAGGTGAGCGGGCCCAGCAGTTCGCTGTACGTGCCTTCCGTGGAGACCGACGTGTGTTGCTGCTTCCAGTTGTTTCGCGCGCCATCTACTTCACAGCTCTCAAGGACGTATCTCTTCTTTTGGCGGGGGTATTGGCTACGCGTGTTTTTCTGCATCGCGCTAGTCAGACGGTGAGTCGCAAACGCTCCTTTTCCCACTGCGGGTGCCCCTGTGTATTGCACCCATTTTCGATGTCATCGTAGCCTGCGTGTCCCACGCGTACGCGTTATTCGTGTTACTGGGTGCCACCGCGTACTGCGGGAGGTCAAATCCACGCACGTAGGCTGCAGGGTTGCGTGCACAGTTTCACTGCAGTTTTGGGGTGCCTGAGCATTGCGTGACCCGTCACCACATCACCGGGGTCACATACAGCCTTGCAGGTGCAGGGGGGCTGTTAACATCTTGCTTCCCACCCCCTTCACCCCAATTGCCCAGGTCAATTGTGGTGTACACCTCCCATTGGCACCACTCCATCTGTGCCAGCACTATTACATCTGTGCCATGGTTGGGAGGCCACCAAAGGTGAGGGGCGCCTCAGCTGGGCGTACTCCTCGTGGCGGGCGTGGTCGGGGACGTGGCCGTGGTGACCAGGGAGTAGGGGGACTCCAGGGTGTCCAGGGCAGCCACAGAGGGGGAAGAGGCAGGGGTGCGCCACTTGAGCACAATGTTGTGCCATGTGTTTATGCAGCCATGCCACCACCCCCTGTGGTTCCGGGGGATGCAGCTCCTGCACTTGGCACTGGCACCCGTATGACCCAGCAGTCCGTTCCATCGTCTGCCACGGGCCCAAGGGTAGCGGTAGCTGCAGGTGCAGCTGTGGACACCGCCACCCAGGCTCAGGGTCTGCCAGCGCAGGCTGCGTTGGCACTTGAAGAGCCCTTGGTAGATCTCCAACAGGCCAGGGGGGAAACCATAGGGGCACGCCGGGCTGCTCAGACCAAGACACGTGTCCCTGGGGCAGTCATGTCATCTGCTGCCCCGAACAGCTGGGTGTTGGCAAGTGCAGGGGCAGATGCACCCAATAGCACCCCGGTTGTGAGTCTGCCAACCAGGACCGTTGCGGTCAATGACCCTGCCACAGCTGATGTTGCTGCGCAGGGTCCATTAGTGGGCACCCAGCTGCCACTGACACAAGTCAGGCCTTTGGTCATCCCTCCACCTGCCACTCCCTCGGCTCAATCCACCGAACCCACTGGCCATACTGGTCAGGGCGGCATAAGCCAGCCAGGGTCTGCGCCACAGTCCAAGAGGAGGAAGGTTGCACCTGCAGCACAGGCTGGGACCCCACACACAGCCATGACCTCCTGCACGTCGAGGAAGAAGCCTCTCTGTAAGCAGGAACTGGACTTCCTCGTGTACTACGTGCGGGGACACAGCCGTGACATACTAGTGGGTGCCAATAGTCAGACTACGGCTGCCCAACGTGACACCCACTGGAAGCATGTTGCGGAACATGTCAGTTCATTCGGCCATGAGGTGCGCACGGCGCAGGAGTGCAAAAAGCGCTGGAATGACATCAAGCGCAGCACTAAGGCTAAGCGTGCCTCAAATTACAACTTGACTCTGGTGACTGGCGGTGGGCCTGCACCAGAGGAGGAAGAACTCACTCCGCATGAGGCTCTCGTTGCGGAGTTCATACCACCAGAATTGGTCGAAGGTGTGGGAGAGATGCTGGACTTTGATGCCCAGTCCAGTGAGTGTTGATGCGTAGTTGTTGAGGACGTGTGTGTTTCACTTGTGGGATGTGTTGTGCATGATTGCTGCTACATGTGACGTGTACATGGTTCTGATGTGTAAGTAATGCAATGCTACCGTCATGCATGTCTCCTCTGCCTGCATGCGGGACTCCATGTGGGCATGCTCCCTTGCCCCTCCTCCGCCACTCTGCACCCCAGTTCCACCTTTGCACTGGTCTGCTACATTCTTGCCAATGTGTAGTTTCTTGTTCATGTGTCCTGTGTAGATGCTAACTTCCAGCTTAGAAACTGCCAGACATATGCCGTGTGGTACAGCCTTAGCACTCGATGCAGGGTATCCCACTTGTACTGTGCATGGGTCAGATGTCCCGCAGGGACATGAGTGCCCATTCATGCTCCATGTGCATTGCACGCATGCCCCTATGTGTCCTTGACTGGATGATCACTGTAATATGAGTCCTTGGTTACATACATTGCCTGCCATATTATCGGCCTCCCCATGTCAACTGTGGCTCAGTCCTGCGTTGCACACATGTTTAGGCAATGACAATCTGTGTGGCTCACAGGCCTCAGCCTGTTCAATGGCCAATGACTCTGTCCAACTCTTGTCGTGTCTTCTTCACACGTGGCTGGCCTCCGGATCTTCCATCATGTGTCCTGCCCACTGTCCCAGCATCATTAGCAGTGTTGTAATTTGAATCACATTAAGCTGTTGATGCCAGTCAACACAGCTTGTCAATACACAGGTGTATGGGCAGCCTTTTGATACCATGCTAGGCATCCCTGCTTTGGTACTGGGGTGGAGGGGTGCTTGGCTGCTAGACATGGTACACATTGAATACACAATGCACGTGATGTCTGAATTTGACATTGCACTGCCTTCACATTTCCTGGCACACACCATGGAGTGCTTGTACATGTAGGTAGTGAGTGGCGTACACATTTTCAGCACTGCATAGACCCACTTCCATGCAAACTGCCACCTTTCAACAGGTCTGATCACAGTGGCTATTCAAAGTAGACCCAGCATGCATGCCAGGTCATATGTTGTGTGTCACATGTCTGCTGAATGCCTTTGCTGTCGGTGTGTGTGTGTGTTGTGTGCTTCTGACATGTGTAGTGACCTTTTCCTCTCTATTTTTCAGGTGATGACGCAATGGATGCAGAGGATGGTGTTGTCATGCCAGACACAGGGTTGGTAAGACCACATCAACCCGGCACTAGTGGGGGTCGTGGGGTGGTAGGCCACGAAAACCCCCAAGTGCTGCAGTCCATCCTGTCTCTGGCTGCCTATGAGTCCAGCCTTGATGACGACTCTGACGTCCATGTTGAGTTGGATGAGCATCAAGTCCATGTGTCAGGGGTGAGTGATTCTGATGTGGACACTCCTCTGTCTGCGACACCTGCACTGAGGGATCAGACAGTCTTGGTTCCTCCGCCCGTGGTGGATCGGGACGCAGGGTCACCTTCCACACCAGTCACTGATGTGCCTGGGACATCACGTCGACGGGGGCATGTAGTCGTGCAGCCGCAGGCGGTGCCAACACAGCGAGGACCTCCGGTCCTTGGGTCCCGCAGGGGTCAAGCCCGGCAACGCGGTCGCCGCGCGCAACCGCTGTATACTGAGTGGGAGCAAGACATGACTGCCAATTCCGAACGGCAGGGGGCAGCAATGGAGAACATCGCTGACAGCATGGAGCGTGTGGCCCGATCTGTGCTCCCCCCTGCTAGGCAGGTGCTTCTCCAGCAGCAGGCGGCACGGTCCACGGCCCGCTCGCTCAGGCTGGGCATGGCGGCCTCAGACAGGGCACGCCAGGCTGAAATGTCGTCTCTGCGTCAAGCAATTGCTGCTCACGCAGAGGCGCAAATGGATGCCCTGAGGGAGGAGTATGCCTCCCTCAGATCCACTCTGGGTGTCCTTATGATGTCCCAGAGGCAGCAGGCAGAGGAGAGGTTTGCACAGCTTGAGCGCACCATCTCGGCTGAGCTACAGGCTTGCCGGGAGGTGCAGTGGTTGTCCAGCCAGGCCTTGCAGGAGGAACTCCGTGTTACACGTGCTACCTTGCAAGAGGAAGCACGTGTATCACGTGAGGTTCTGCATGCAGACCTATGTAACATCGCCACACAGAACCAGGCTCACCTGTCCGGCAGACTTGCTGCCGACGAGGGGCAAGCTGCGGCTAGGCGTGGCCAGGCTACTGTGCCACGTCCTCCTTTCCAGGATGAGCCAGACTCGGACGACCATCTATCTCCCACATAGGTCGTGCTGTGCAGGCGTTGAGCCCATGGAGGTATTTTTTTTTGGCTCAGCATCATCGCAAGTGGATGTTGAGCAGCACCCTGTACCTCCCCCCTCCTGGGTGCCTCCCCTCCCCCCTGGGTCATATGTGGCCATTTTTGATTTTTCTTTTAGTTTAGTTAGTTAAGTTTCTGTTTGATAGTTAGTTTAAATAGGTAATGTAGGTTTTCCATAGTTAGTGTAATTAGTTAATAGTTGAGTTAGTTTAAAATTTGTAGTCTATTGTGCTTTCATGTGACAGTGCGGTGCCTTGTGGTTTTTGAAGGCATCCACTGTCTGTTCCAGCTGGGCCCTTCATGGTTGTCTTGTGTATGTGTTTGCTGCTTGGGTTCCTTGACTCACATATGCCACTCCTGCCTCCCTTATCCATGGGCTCGCAAGGATGGTTCGGTGTTACAGAATTTTACACAAGGGCTTTGGACTGTCATATCTGTGGCATGTCTGGTGCTTTGTGACTTGTGTTGACACCCCTAGTGGGGATGATTTAGGTGTAATTGTCCACTGTTCAGCTTTTGCTAGATGGGGTGTGTCATGATTAATGTGGACATTGATTGCTATGAATTGTGTGTTATGTCTCATATCTTTCCTGTACACGTGCCTGTTGCAATTCATGCTGTAGATAGTGTTCCACACTTTGGAAGTCAAAGACGGACTGATGGTGTGATTTGTGATGTGACTCTCTGACATGGTCAAGTAATGAGATGCCTGATGAGACACACACAGATCACTTTCATGCATTAATCATTTGTTTCATGCACTTTCTGCAGGGGGATGAGGCACCAGAGCACCTTTGCCAGCAGACATGGCCCATTGGACGACGGAATTCCTGACCCATTTGTTGGTGCCCACATACACATGTGTGCACGAGCAGAGCCACAGTGATTGCAGACCCACATCCTAGAACTGCTGACATGTTCCAAGGAACTCCAGGCAAGGTGAGCATCACAGGGGGGCCACGACACAGCAAAGCTTGCACCAGGCGAGTTGCACATGCAGGCTTAGTCACAGCACTGAGGGTGAGCTTAGACGAATATTGGTGTTGAAGCACACAATGCAGCTCAGATGTGTTTGTGGACTGATGGCTGTTGATAGTAGGGTTGTCTGGGACACATGCAGGGGCAGTGGCACATACCCTGCGGTACACCAAGGTTCATTGAGGCACTTGTATCAACCATGTAGCCTTCCGAGACATGGAAAGGGGCAGCTCACAGGGACATACAGCAAGGGACATACTTGGGTGCAGTGCATGTCTATTCCACGTACTTCATGATAAATGCACTGCCAACTTTGTTTTGGTCATGGTGGTACGCAACTTGCTCTGTAGTCATGGCTTGCCATATGGGTCTGTCTGCTTACCCAGGGAACATTGCATGTTGTGTGAATTGTGACACATTGGTGTTCCATTTGCCACGCACCCACCAGCGCCTGACTTACTGCATTGACTGTGTATGACCAGTCACAGGGGTGATGTTATATATGGGTACGAAGCATCGAGCACTGATTGTCTGTTTGTAGAGTAGTTTGTTGCTATGGGGCATGTTTTGTGTTGTGTTTTCGTGTAATTGGCACATACAGGTTGTTGACTGTGTCTCTCTTTGCAGCATTGCAGTGCTCCTGTAACCGGCCCTGAGAGTGCGCAGGCAGGAGGCCAGCACTCAAAACCAGAGCTAAGTGTCTTGTTGTTTTCCTTACAAACTGCCCTGCATAGGCTTGCTGGGGAGTGTACTGATGCATGGATGTATGTGTGGTCCTATTTGGTATGTTTTTTTCCCTAATCACCCGTGATCCTATGCAATTATGAAACCTGTACCCTCTACCCGGTGTTCCTGCTTCCCGTGCCTATCCAAGCAACGTTCCCTGACCCTCTTTCCCCACTGGGGTTGCGGATGCCTGTGTAAGCCCCGAACTTGCAGGCGCCAAAACCCTAGAGGGGGTGGTTGGTTCGTACCACTCCTGAGCCTGGACTACAGAAGGCCATGACAATGATGTCCAAGTTTGTTTGGATTGTGTATGTGTTCATGCAGGTTGTACATTTTCGTGCATTCCCTAGTTTCATGTGTCATTCCTCCTCCCCTCACCTGCCACTCATTCCAGTCATCCAGTGTGTCTACACCTGTCCCGACTGCATATCCCTGAACCTCATTCCCCACCATGATCTCAGGGGCCTGTGTGAGTTTGACCTTGCAGGCACCCAGGACATGGTGTGGGTGGTTGTTTCATGAGACTCCCGCGCCTTTACAGGGGACCTGTGACAGTACACATCCATTCATGGTGCATCATCCTATGTCATGTACCACACATGTCTCACATCCTGTCGTGACATTGTTCTGCTGTGCTACCTTGGTTGTTGCACCATTGTGGTAGTACTTGGCGTTTGTGAGGTACTGCTACGTCAAGTCATCTACTGGAGGGTGTTTGGGTTCGTTTTCATGCCTTGGATTTTGTGATTTTGGAAATGAGTGTGGATTCTGAGGGTTCAGGCATCTTTTTACACACAAGGTGGGAGATGGACACGAAGGGTAAAGGTGATCCTGTGGCCAGTCGGAAATGAGGGTTGGAGGCTCCATGACCCAGGTGCAGTTGTTCAGTGGGTCATGGTCATTTGCGCGGGAGGGGGGGGTTGTTGTTGATAGTTGCATTGCCCTGCAGTGTGATGGGAACTCTGACATTGTAATGTTGTTGTCCTATGTACATGTTGTGTTCTGCTGATCAATGCCTGTTCATGTGTTGTGTTTTCCTTTCAGGTGCGAGGGGATAGTTGTGGTTTGACATGCTGGGGTGTACACATGGTGGATGTTCACATGTGATGTGTAGGGAACATTGATGGTGACTTGAGTGCACTTGCATATGTGGAGTGCATGTCCCTGCAGAACCACACACTTGCACTCGGATGCACTCCATGTACTCCCACCCTTGCATATCCACGTGTACACTGTTTGCCTTCTGGTGCCCACTGTGTCCCGGCAGCACATGTTCTGTGACCGATTATGGTTCAAGTACATGCCTAATTTGATGTTTGATGTAGTCTGTCACTTAGATGTGATGCTCAGGGTGTGCATCACACGCAATGGCTGTTCACTGTGCTGTGCGCTGAGCAGTGTGATGCAGGAGTGGGACACTGCACACATGAGCTGCAGTGTTGATTTTGCAATGCATAATGTGCATATAGACAGGCATTCATTGTGATGTCACGTCTACGACTGTTGCAATGCATTTGGAAACGACTTATTTTGGGTGGGACATTTTGTTGGTCTGTCATTTCATCTGATTCCGGGTCAGGCATCATTGTCCGATGCCACTGTACATTTAGGACATGGCAATGTGTACCTTATTGTTACTGCGTCAGTGTATGGGTATTGCTTGCCATGTCATGTTGATGTTTGGGAGGGTTTGACTGACATGACAGTGATGGCCATGGCCTGTTTTGCAGGTGTGTGTGATGCACACCTTGCATGTCCAGGTCATCCGCTTCTCAGAGCAACTAGCTGGGGGTAGGTTTCTCTCCGCAGCAGGGCCCTCCCCCTGGAACAGACTTCCTGCCTGACTTGAACTTGAGGGGAACCATCTCCAGTTCTGGAAGCTCCTCAAGACCTTCCTCTTTGCTTCTGCTTACTCTCTGCCTCTCCCTTGCAGAATTCTTCACTGGAACTGCACAGGAGCTGCTACTGGGACACTCTCACCAACCTCGGTCCCTGGCCCAGCCACTGTCCACTTGCACTGCCACCCTGGCAACCCCTGCACTGCAGTACTGTCTCTCTATCCCTACAGCCCTCCCTTCCCAGCACTTGTCTGCACTTACCTTTGCAGTTGCCACCAGGCGACCTATGTATTATTTTTTTGGCCTACTTCCCCTGTACTGGACTCCCCCCCACCCTTCCCCTTGCACTTTTCCCTTCCCCCTACCCCTGCACTTGCACAATCTCAATGACACCTGGCCTAGTAGTACCGTTCTCTCTGTTCCCTTGTCCCCCCCCCGCCTCATTGCGCCTTGGAATACTTGTGTATGGCCCATGTCATGTCACATGTCATATGTGTGCATTTTGGTTGCACAGGATTGCTTCTGTTTAAGTAGCTAGGGATGCAGACGATGTGGCACTTCCATGGCAACTATCTCAGGGTGGTAGGGTTGTGACAGTTGACTGTCACTTTGTCATCATCGATTGTCACCTGGTATGTGCCAGGCCTGTGTGCACTCCGCAGGGGTGGGAGTTTAGGTGAAAAATGTGGCCACAAGCTGGGTCCGGGTTTCCTCGCCACGTGCCCTGTCCCCTCCCATGGGCAGCGCCTGTGCCTGTGGTTGGGGATGTGGGGGCACCACCATGTCCACCGGGACGCCCTGCCGTGTTGCAACATTGTGCAGGACACATGCTGCCACAATGATCCTGCACACTACTGGTGGTGCATAGAGTAGTTGCCCACCAGAGCGGTCAAGGGAGCGGAAACGTGACTTGAGCACTCCGAATGTGCGCTCCACTATGCCCCTGGTTGCAATATGGGCGGCGTTGTATCTTACCTGGGGTGGTGTGGTGGGGTTCCGGATTGGCGTCATCATGTGGTTGCTCAGAGGGTAGGCACTGTCCCCTGGGGAGGTGATAATAATTGAGATTATTAGGGTTGGGATATTTGTCTGTGTGTGACTTGCATGCATGTGCAAGGGCATTTGTACTGACCTAGGAGCCATGTGTCGCCATGCTGCCCAGCTTCCAGGGCCCGGCTCAGGGCGGACATTCTGTATATGAAACTGTCATGGGTGGAGTTTGCATAGACAGAGGTGATGATTCCCTTTGCATCGCATACCACCTGTACATTGATGGAATGCCAGTGCTTGCGGTTTCGGTAGATGTGCTCAGTGGCCCTAGGTGGACGTAGGGCCACATGGGTGCAATCTATGGCACCAAGCACTTTGGGGAAGTGTGCCACCCTGAAAAAATCCAGGACAACGGCCTGCCTTTCTGCGGGTGTTCTGGGCATGTATATGTGCCTGCGGACTGAGGGGCGCGCTGTCATGATTGCCAGTACCTGGTGTAGGCAGCGTGACTGCGTGGCCTGTGAGACCCCCTCCACTATGGCAGTGGTCCACTGAAACGACCCAGTGGCCAAAAAATGCAAGACATTGAGCAGCTTCTCCAAGGGGCTCAATGCTTGGGAGCAAATGTGAGGTCATCTTCCCACTCCCTGACCAGGTCTAGGATGATATGGGGTGGAAACCTATACCTGCCGTAGACCTGGTCGTCAGGCATCCCAAAAAGGCTTGTCTGTGGTGCAAAAATGCGTGCCCTGGCTATTCTCCTCCTCCTGCGGTGTCCCACCATCAGTGCAGCAACAAATGGGGCATTCATGTCGCTGTATATACGCGTTTGTTGTTTGCGTGCACTTTTATGCTGTCCGCGGGACGCCTCCTTGTGGGCGGACTCGTTGACGCCTGTGCATGTCTTTTGCCGTGCACGTGTTTCCCGTATTCGGGTGTCATCGCGTGTGATCGGAGGGGAGCGAGCGTACACGCGATTGGCCTGGGTACGTGTGTTTCCAGGTGCGCGGGTAGTTCCACACGCGATTAGCCTGGGTACGTGTGTTCCGGGGTGCCGTGAACTTTCACACGCGATTGGTTGAAATCCACGTGTGTTCTGTCATCACGTGCAATGAGGGATACACCCTCGCACGACACGTCACAGACGCGCTCACGTGCTGAGGGCCTTTGGTCCAATGAAAATGCGTATGCGTGCAGACGCGCTTACGCGCTACGGGCCTTTCCTCGAATTACACGCTGACGTGCAGATTTTTCACGTGCCAAATCACTCCGTATCAAGCTGGCCACGCGAATACACACGGAAGACCACGCTCCTGCCCAGAAGGCCGAATCACTGCCCCCCAGTGCCCCGAGCAGCCTCCCACGTGCCATCTGCTGCTGCCTGCCTGCCTGCCTGCCTGCTGCCACCGTGCCCTGCCATTTGGTGCCTGCACATCAGCCATCTGCAGGGGTCCAGTTGCTGTGTCGACCCCTGCTGGAACAGTAGACTCCCGACTGGGATACCATCGCTCCACAGCCCAGCCCCAGGACCCAGTTGCCAACCCACGCCTGCCTCGGGGGACGCCATGTCGGGGCAAGCACCATCTGAGACCAGTGGCGACCCCCAGCCAGAGAGGCACAGGGCCACCAGCTTCAGTGAGAAGGAAGTTGGTGTCCTGGTGGAGCATGTCCTGGGGCATTATGATGTCCTCTTCGGAAGACCACGCGCCAACAAGGAAGGACGGGAGAGGATCTGGGACGATGTAGTGGTTGCCATCAACGCGGAGGGGGTGGCAACCCGCGACATCAAGCACATCAAGAAGCGCTGGGAGGACTTGAGGTCCAGGACCCTCAATAAGGCCCGGCGCCTCGCGGAGGGGGGCCGGGCACGCCTGAGTGACATCCAGATGAGGGTCCTGGAACGCGTAGACCCAGCGCTCCACGCCCAGATCCTTCGGAGGCAGGCCCATCTGGAGTTGGCCGGTAAGTGGCCAAGCATTACTGTGTGAGACAGGGCATGTTGCAGTGTGCTGGTTGTCTGATACCTGCCTGTATGTGTGACATAGGCCATGTACGTATGTGTGTGTGCAGGGACATCATGGTCAGGCATGTGAGTACAGTGATGTGTGAACCACATGGTTGGTGCATGTGTTCTATTGCAACATGGGGGGCTCTGTGCGGAATGGACACATGGAAGCATGGCAGTCTCTGTTCCTGGACATGGGTGGGGGTGAGGGATGGGTGCTGGTCCCATGTACACGCATGGTGTCCATGTGTGTGTGTCTGACCTGCGTGTCTGTGACTTGTAACTGCCATGGATGCATGACACATGTCTGTGACAATGTTCAGATTCACTGATGCAGCCTAGTCATCCTTGTATCCACTGCGTCTGTGGTGTACGAGGCCAGATGGATGGAACTACGGTGAGGTGTGTGCATGTGATGGCAAGACCCATGATGCATGTGAGTTTAAAACCAACATTGTATGAATCATGAGTCCCTTGGTCATGTATGCCAATGTCCATGGCATGCGCCATGCCTGTTACTGTATGTGTTTTGCCTGCACTGACCCATGTGTTGTGGAGGGACATGATGGAAGTGATGTATGACAGTGCCACTCATCTGCTGTTGCTTCCTGTCTAGGGGACCATTGTACAGTACCCTGATGCTTGTGTTCTATGTCTCCCTCTACACAGTGGCAAGTGAAGAAGAGGGCGGAGAAGGCGCTGTGGAGCAGAGCGGCGGGGATGCCACCACGGCTGCAGCGGAAGGGGTGGGTGAGCCCCCACAGGGGCTTGCACCGGCGGAAGACGGCGTGGAGACATCCAGGTTGGTGGTTTCCACAGAGGGGGAGGAGGCCGCTACTGAGCCACACATGGGGCCTGGTGGGGGCATCCCCGCTGGTGCAAGTGGTGCAGTCCAGGGCCAGGGGCAGGAGGCAGCACAGGTCGCCGTGGAGGTGCCTGTGCATGTCACTGTCCCTGACACTGTGACTGCACCACCATGCACCAGCAGGGATGCCCCATCCCAGGCCCGTCCGCAGGTAGGGGAGATGTCCATGTCATCTGACACTCCTCTACCTGCAGACGAGGGGACCCCTGGCCGGGTGGAGAGGGTCCTGATTGGTGTCGCGTTGCGCACGGCTGGCATTCGTGATGAGGTGCATGCTTCCCGGGAGGAGCATGCACATCATCACGAAGAGCACCGTGCGTACGTGAACCATTTGGGAGCCGCCATGGTCGGGGGTTTCCTACATGTGTGTGGCCTTCTGGCGACCCTCTCCTCCTCTGTGGAGGCTATGCGCCAGTCGTGCTCCATGCCGTCTTCCGGCCCAGATGCCACCAGGGCCCCCTGTGGACCTGCCCCGACCAACGCAGCCAGCTCGGTGGGGACCCCATCCCTGCCACAGTCGGGAGTCGAAGGTCCAGCAGGGGTGGACACACCAGCAACTGTCCCCCTGCAGATGGAGGATGTGCCGGCATCATCTGGCAGGGCACGTGCACGACGGCATCGGTGGATTCCATCAGCCTGGATGCCGTCGTGCTGGCAGAGGCAGTGGCGTCGGAGGCAGCAGCAGGCTCGACGTGGGAGGCATCATGGCTCGGGGCCATCAAGATCAGAGGGGCAGGCATCGGCCGGAGGGCAGGAGAACCCTGGGATGGCAGTGTCTTCCGTGTGGGAGCAGTTGGTCCAGCGGATAGGTGCGGAGCGGCAGCGGGCGGAAGAGGAGCGGCTCACCATGGTCAGGGCGGAGTTCTCCATGCGTCGGGCGTTGAGGCGGGCTGAGTGCCTCGAGGAAGCTTGCAGGGAGTTTGAGGTGGACACGGGGTTGTCCCTGCGAGACCTCGGGGCCAGGACAGAGTCCCGCCTCCGGGACATCGACATGGAGTTCGAGGATGCCCTGGCCGGCAACATCACAGAGTGAGCCGCAGGACTTGCCCGCTGCCATTGTATATAGTACTTTAGTTAGTTAGTGTTAGGTTTCCTTTATTTTTTAAGTTTTTTTTGGACCGCTCGGACAATGGCCACTTTTCTGTATATATTTTTATTATTAGTTAGTAGTAGTAGGTTTCATTTATGGTGTTGGGCTCATGGACCCTGGGATATTCTTGTACATAGTTTGATGTTTGGAAAACATTTGTTGGATTTATATTTGTGTTCACCATGAGGCAATGGTTTTTCCTTATTTTTTCCCCCATTATTTTGCTTTGGACTACATTAGTTTTTGGATTCCTTTGTTTTTTGATTTTTTCTATTAGTTCTCGGACATGGACCATATGTTTTGTCATCCCCATTGTTGTATGTTTTATTTCTTTACTTCATTTTCATCTTTAATACATATATTTATTACTTACATTTGTGGTATTTTCTCATTGGTTTCATGCATGTCATGATATGGGTTTTGACATTCACTTGCACCCATTGTGTATGTGTGTGTGACGGACATGTGTTCATTTACATACTTGCCATTGGGGTTGTATCATGTAATTGCATCTACTATGTGGGTGGATGCAATCCTTGGCTGGGTGTTTGTGCTGGGTATGCTGCCCATTACTGCCATGATTGCGTTTCGTCAGGACCTGGGGGCAGGGGGACATGAGTGGGGGCCTGCAGGGGGGTGGGGGTGCAAGGGGACATGAGTGGGGGCCTGGTGGGGGGTGGGGGTGCAAGGGACATGAGTGGGACATGGTTGGGGGCCTGCTGGCAGGTGCCCCACAGTGCTGGGGGGTGGGGGTGCAGGGGGACATGAGTGGGGGCCTGCTGGGGGGTGGGGGTGCAAGGGGACATGGTTGGGGGCCTGCTGGCAGGTGCCCCACAGTGCTGGGGGTGGGGGTGCAGGGGGACATGAGTGGGGGCCTGCTGGGGGGTGGGGGTGCAAGGGGACATGGTTGGGGGCCTGCTGGCAGGTGCCCCACAGTGCTGGGGGGTGGGGGTGCAAGGGGACATGAGTGGGGGCCTGCTGGGGGGTGGGAGTGCAAGGGGACATGAGTGGGACATGGTTGGGGGCCTGCTGGCAGGTGCCCCACGGTGCTGGGGGGTGGGGGTGCAAGGGGACATGTGGCTTGGCTGGGGGGCATGCCCATGGTGGATGGGCTGCCTGCGGGACATGACCAGGGGTGCAGGGTAGTCCCCTGTGGTGTGGGCTGCCTGCAGAGGTCGTGGAGGGGGTAGAGGGGAGACCTGGGAGGACCCACACTGGCAATTCACCTCTTCAACTTCCCGCACACCTACGTAATACACTGCCCCACTCGCACAGGCCCAATCGCGTGTAGGATTTCTCGCGCACCCCTGTAATACACGTACCCAGGCCAATCGCGTGTAGATTTTCTCGCGCACCCCTGAAATCCACGTACCCAGGCCAATCGCGTGTAGAATTTCTCGCGCACCCCTGAAATCCACGTACCCAGCCCAATCGCGTGTAGATTTTCTCGCGCACCCCTGAAATCCACGTACCCAGGCCAATCGCGTGTAGAATTTCTCGCGCACCCCTGAAATCCACGTACCCAGGCCAATCGCGTGTAGAATTTCTCGCGCACCCCTGAAATCCACGTACCCAGCCCAATCGCGTGTAGATTTTCTCGCGCACCCCTGAAATCCACGTACCCAGGCCAATCGCGTGTAGAATTTCTCGCGCACCCCTGAAATCCACGTACCCAGCCCAATCGCGTGTAGATTTTCTCGCGCACCCCTGTAATACACGTACCCAGGCCAATCGCGTGTAGAATTTCTCGCGCACCCCTGAAATCCACGTACCCAGGCCAATCGCGTGTCTCGCGCACCCCTGTAATACACGTACCCAGGCCAATCGCGTGTAGAATTTCTCGCGCACCCCTGTAATCCACGTACCCAGGCCAATCGCGTGTAGAATTTCTCGCGCACCCCTGAAATCCACGTACCCAGGCCAATCGCGTGTAGATTTTCTCGCGCACCCCTGTAATACACTTACCCAGGCCTATCGCGTGTGGGGACACCCGCACACCCCTGAAATACACGCTCCCCGCTCTGCGTTTGCTGCTGCCCTTTGCGCTGGATTGGGGATTTTGATGGCTTTTCCCTGCGCAAGGGGCGTTCTTGGGGGCGTAACTGACGCTGCTGCAGGGTCGCTGCGCCACTCTGCGCCACGGCTGGTTGTGGATGTTGGAATCCATGAATACGCTGTGCGCCTGAATGTGTTTCGGCGCACGCGGCTGGGGCAGACTACCGCACGCGCTCACTGTGCGCCAGCCGCGTGCGCCACTTGTGCGCCGAATTCTATGAATTGGCCCCATAGTGTTTTTGGAATAAGACGACAATTGGACTACTGTGCTGGAATGTTGAAATTCACTATAAACTCACAAGAAGATCCACAAGAATTTCTAATGTACTTACTACAAGTACTGGAAAACAAAAACATACCTATAAATGAAATCTTTCAGATTTCATATATGTGGAAACATGCATGCACTCTCTGCAACAATGTGACACAAGAAGAAATCCCCAATGAACGCGTCATATATATATATCAATACCAAATTGTGAATCCATTCCATTTCAGCAACTTGTACAAAATGCAAACCATGGTAGATTATGCTCTACCTGCAATTCAGATAATCGCTCCACGTTAGTAATACAAACACATAGTAAATACGTAATACTAATGCTTCTACGTTACAATGCAGATGGTACCAAAAACAAATGCAAGCTGACTGGATTCACACATGGTCAAATATCACTTGGTAAAAAAACCTTCACAACCATAGGTATAATCTACCACGCAGGAGCCACAACCACAGGGCACTACACTGCATACATTAAAAAAAATGTGGATGGTTTCAATGTAATGATAGTACCATTACTCTAAAGCAGAGATTACCAGCAAATCTTACAAACGCTTATTTGATGTTCTTAAAACCAAAATTTGATAAATAAACTGTATTTAAACCTTTAAGTAAATTTGCGTTACAAAAATATAAACTGTTAGAATACTCCAAAAGCTATCTAACTGCTCAAAGATTCTACAACAACTAATCAGATACATGAATACCACTAAATTAGACCACAAAATACACAGTTAGAATACGCCAATCGGTATCTAACTGTCCCAAAATTTAACTATATCCAAATAGATAAATCAAAACCCCTAAAATATATTAAAAAAATAGACAGTTAGAATATGCCAATTGGTATCTAACTGCTCCAAAATTTTATAATATCAAAACAAAAGAAGAATCTGTTACTGCTCCAAAAAAAATACACCAAAGCAAAGTACAAAGCATTAGCCAGAAACAACAAGTGAACACTGAAAACAAACAAACAAATAAACTGTAGCATAACAGAAAAAGGTTTTTTTTTAAATCCAACATGGATTTTTTTTTCTCCCACAGACCCAATGATTTTAGCAACAAATACAGAAACTGAGCAAATTGTACAGTACTCTGATTTGTACTCTACTAAATATGAGGGTCGAAAAAAAATAAAAGTATATTGCTTATACAATGTAATAAGTCGTTACAAAATACTAATACTAACATGCTATTTTCTTTTATCACAGAAATGAAGAAAAAAAACATGGACTCCCATTACTAGACCAAACAGTAAGTGTACAATAATAAGGATAACCATAGCAGCACATCACATCCATAGTATCTAATACCTTTGATCCTTATAATTTGTTTTTCACCCAAACTTATAAACAAATATGAATGTGATATGCTGCGGTGGTTGTTGCCAGGGCATAGAGTCTTGGGTGCATCAACCAAGACTCTATGCCCTGGCAACAACCACCGCAGCATATCACATCCATTGAGTCAAACATTTCAACTATGATCTATGGGAAAATTTTAATGTCCGCGAACAATGTGAGTGTTCCTAGAACACTTTGAGCTTGCCAGCGAACAATACGGACACCATTTTCAGGACACCCCCTACGAACATTTCAGAACAACGCGATAGTTCTTAGAACTTAACACAGAACAATACGGACACCGTCCTAATGACACCCCCTACGAACATTCCAGGACACCGGGAGTGTTCTCAAAAACATCTTCAGAACACCCCCATCTTGTTTATTTGCGAACAATTCAGGACACCGCGAGTGTTCTTAGGACACATTCAACTAGACAGAGAACAATACGGACAGCGTCCTCAGGACACCCCCTACGAACATTCCAGGACACCGGGAGTGTTCTCAAAAAACGTCTTTAGAACACCCCCATCTTGTTTATTTGCGAACATTTCAGGACACCGCGCGTGTTCTTAGAACACATTCAACTTGACAGAGAACAATACGGACAGCGTCCTCAGTACACCACCTACGAACACTCCCCGGACACCGCAAGTGTTCTTAGAACAGTTTCACTTTGCTTGCGAACAAAACGAACACATTTTGACTCCTTAGAACACCCCCTAGTCAGTTTATTTAGAAAATTTCAGAACACCCGTGATGTCCGCAAACAAATCACACACAAAAAGAACATCTAACACATAAAAAATACAACTTTCATCCTATCTCACACACTCCGACCTTCCCCAAACACTCCTACACACCAACACACTCTACAAAATACACATTTTGAACAAAGTTTCACCGCGCTGTCCGGGACGTCCGCGAATCCAATATGGCGGGCGCTACCGAAAAATCTGACGCGCTTCACGCTCCACGCCATCCAATCAGCGAACACTTTGCATGTCCGCGAACATCACGCAACACGATTGGCCAATCAGGACACTTTCCGCGGAGCGAACAGGGAAGTGTATCCGCAAACCGAACACAGATATCACTAATTTTTTTTAACCTACTTTTTGGTCATTTAAAAAAAAAAACTCCTGGACGAATTTTCACCAAATTTGCAAAAACACGCTTCGGGACCAAGCCGCTGATCCTGATCCAAATTTGGTGGAAATCCGTCCAGCGGTTTGGGCTGTAGACGCGAGCAAAAATGTTTTCCCATTCACTCTATGGAGAGTGACTATAGTGTATCCAAATATGAGCATATAGAGGGAAGGTAGAGTAATAAAAACTAAAACTATGACAAAGTGCTGATACCATAATGATTATCTTCATGCACAGAAAGGATTCCTCTCTTTCAAGCCTGTATCTTCCGCTACGTACATGTTTCATATATGATGTGACAGGAACCCAAGTCTACAAATATAGTACCTTTTCAACTTTTACTTCCTGACTGTTACTGCAGAAAACTATGTGGCTTCGATATGTCAGTAAAGGATAAAAAGGGAAAGCCAGCCATGTGATGTCATCAGTTATGTCATCAATGACATTTGTGATGTCATCTTCGATGTCCTGGGTGTTAGTCTTAGCAGTGCACGGTGGCGGCGCGAGTTATGGTTGCTTAGTTTACCATAACTGCCGAATTTCAAGGGTTTTTCGGTTTTACTTGGAACCATAACGTCCCTTTAACAAAGTTTTTTCACTGAATTTCATAGGTTTTTAGTAGCGCAACTTAACCATAACGTCCCTTTAACAAAGATTTTTTCACTGAATTTCATAGGTTTTTAGTAGCACAACTTAACCATAACGTCCCTTTAACAAAGTTTTTTCACTGAATTTCATAGGTTTTTAGTAGCACAACTTAACCATAACGTCCCTTTAACAAAGTTTTTTCACTGAATTTCATAGGTTTTTAGTAACACAACTTAACCATAATATCCCTGACATGTAACATAGAACATACTAACCCCCTCGTAGTGATTTTCATGTCCGCGGACTACCGCCATGTCCGCGGACACATCGAAAATCTGAGCGTGGTGAATGTAAATTTAAATAGTTTGCCCCATTTCCCCTTTGAAGTTGGCTCTGAAAAGAGCCGTTTTTTTTTTTTTTACAGATGCTTGACAGACACCTGTTATTTTATATTTGTTTTCTTGTTTTTTTTTCTTACTTTACTCCTAAAATCTTCACATAACCTTCTCCAAAGCAACCCTTACATTCCAAAATAAAAAGGCATTTCCGGTAAAAGATAAAGAAATGCCATCTTCTTTAAAATTAACAGCATTACTGGCATCAATATTCTCATTGTTACAGAAGAACATACCAGCTCTAAGCATGAAGGCACACATGCCTCGGTTGATGACACACCTAGCAATGTTTTGCTGAGGACAAAAAACTGAACTATTCTCCCATATTGCCCTAGGTAGTAATCCAGAAAAAATTACTTTCGCATTTGGAAGGATCTTCACTACGGCTTGAACCAAGCATTGCAAATCAGCCAACAAAGTAGGGGCACTGACGTTGCCTAAATGGAAAGCACCATAGTGCAAAACTACCACGTGCGGACTGTTCATCGTGGCCATATCCGCACAAACTTGTACAATTCCCTGTACATTGCAATCAGGCACAGTGCTCCACACCACCTCCACTCCTTTGACATCAAAGTTCTTTGCAACATGCCTGCATTCAGCGCACTGCTGTAAACCATACACAAACATATCTCCGAGCACCAACACCCTGACTTTCTCCACTTCTGCCATCTTCACCGCACACAGTCTCTTTCAACACAAATCCACAACCTCGACATCTGATTGGCTGATCCGTACAGTCTTCTTTCCATGTTGGATTTCCTGGAAAAACCCGGATTTACCACGCCCTGTCCACGAACAGCCGCGGCGTCCGCGGACGGCGTCCACTTTACTCTCTGTACCATTCCCTCATTGCATACAGCTAAGCAATCACACAATACGAATAACGTCCTCAGAACACCCCCATTTTGTGAATTTTCCAACATTTCAGGACAATTACCATTTCATTATTCTACATATTAACATTACAAATATTATACTTTTATCTTGTATTCTGCACACAATGCTATCTTTCTCCATTAGCAGCTCAGTACACTACATAGAATCCCATAATACAATGCTATTTATTGATATAAATGCATCGTGCAAAGCACTAATAATGGTATGATATTTAATGCAATATCCTTGACACTTTTTTCGGAACATTATAATGAAAATCCCTAGTACACAAATTCCATGAAAAGTACATACAGATGTGATGTCATCAGTTATGTCATCAATGACATTTGTGATGTCATCTTCGATGTCCTGGGTGTTAGTCTTAGCAGTCCATGGTGTTGGCGCGAGTTATTTTACATAGCTTACCATAACTTGCTATTTTCAGGGGTCTTTCGGCTGTACTTAGAACCATAACGTCCTTTAAACAAACTTTTTTTAATATCACGCAAACAATATACAAACATGGCTTGCAACAACCAACTTCTACAGATGGCTTTACACAGAATGTTGCAAAGTAAGAATTTATGCTCGTTCACAGTGAAGGTCAGCTGCTTCATTTTTTTCTCGGGCCCCGGAGAGGCTCACGAAGCAGACTATAAGGTTGTATTGTGTTTTGACCTTGACAGACAGAGATTGTGATGAAAGACTTCTCTTGAAGGAGTGTGGCTAAAACGTAAGAGAAGATAAACATGACATTTCTGAAACGAAACCACTTTTACATATTATATCACTATGCGAAAGATCGTTGGCACACGCAGAGTCGTATTTTCGGACTGCACCACTCGTAGACAATGGAAATTGCAATTGTACTGTAAGTAACCCTTTACATTACTTTATAGCAAATATAATTACAATAGCGTAGCATTAAAGACCGCTGAAGTTGAACTTGTTCGTTGAAAGTGGCATAATGTTTTCCACTGCGTACTATCACCGCCGAATTGATCCCCTGTCGTTTAGAGGGCTCTGAAAAAGGCAGACGACACAGAGTGGGTTAATAGAAATAATTTAACCGGTCTATAGGCGGTCAAATGCTCTACTCGCTGTGCCACTTTACTGTAGCCTGTCAAGTGGCACAGCGAGTACAGCGCTCGCTTTGACATCCGTGCACAACTTGCTAACGCAAGTTCGAATCCAGGCAAGCCCAAACTCAGCCTTTCATCCTTCCGTGGTCGGCAAATGAGCACCACACACGGTGGTTAATAATAAGCACCGCCGAGATACCTCACATTTCTTAGCGCTATATGAATGGGAACATATTATTTTTTTATTATTAACATACTCTGTTGCACTATCCTCGATAGCAAATAGTTTCACGCCCTAATAAATAAAATGATGATTTTTAATGAGGATCGGCTGGTGAGACGAATTTATGTTTTTTAAAACAGGTACGTGGCCCCGTTTTGTCTATGTCACGATTTACAGACTCCAGCGGATGGGGTCTTCAACTGCCAGGTGCAAGTCCAAATATGCAACTTCATGACCCTCACCATTTTATGGGACAATCGCCAAGGACCAATATGCCCTTACACAGTACTCGCGGCTACAATCAACATACCAACCAATACGGTGGTCTAATGGCTCGTTGTTGGAGCAACCTTCCGATTATCAGAGAGACCATTTACTGCTTTTATCATAAACCAACAGCCTATCTACCACAAAGGAACAACAAAACTTTTGCTGATCGACAGCAGACAATAGCAAATCGCTGAATATTCACTAAACATTTCATGTGAAATAAATGTACTTTACCAAGTGTACAATCCTGCTGTTTACTTTTAAACCACAGTTACATATTCCGAATTGTGACGCACTGAGTTGTAACCTGATCTAACACTCTCAGTACCGCAAAGGAACATCGCGTGTCTCAACATGAACTTTTGCGGATCGACAACAAAGACAAATGCAAATTGCTGAATATTCTCTAAACATTTGATGTCAAATAAATGTACCTTACAACATTTACAATCTTGCTCATTGCTTTTAAATCACAGTTTCATATTCCGAATTGTGGCGCGCTGTGTTGTGACATAATGTGTGTTGTCTTCCGGGTTCTGTGTAAAGTCGCGTAGTACTGCAGATGACTGGGCGCGTTTCATGACGCACCCTGTAACGTCACGGAGAGAGGCGGGGAATATGAATGCTTTGATAATATCAGGCTTAGTGGCGGGAGATATGATTTAGTGTCGCAAAAGCAAGTCAGCCAGGTCAAATGCGCCAGTCATAGGATTATCACATAATGTCGACGCACACCAGCCAGATTTATCGTTTCTTTAGTGGACAAAAAGTCGGTTGACGCCCCTAGGAAATTGTACTATTAGCGGACAAAAGGAGTGCTCTTAAAACACTTTCACCCTGACAACGAACAATTCAAAAAACGTTCTCAGAACACCCCCATTTTGTGTAATTGCAACCATTTCGGGACACTGCGAGTGTTCTTAGAACACATTGAACTAGACAGATTACAATACGGACAGCGTCCTGAGGACACCCCCAGTTTGTGTATTTACGAACAATTAAGTACACCGCGAGTGTTCATAGCTCATTTTTACCTTCCTTGCGAACAAAAATGACACATACTCCGTCCTCTAAACACCCCACCATTTAGTTTATTTACAAAATGTCAGAACAGCCGTGTTCTCCGCGGACAAATCGAACGCAACAAAAAGGTCTAGCACATAAAAAAACAAAGCATTGAACCTATCTCGTACTCCCCCACCCTCCCCAAACACTCTTAAACACCAACACACGGCACTAAATACAATTTATTATCCACGTTTCACTGCGCTGTACGCGGTCGACTGCGAATACAAGATGGCGGGCGCCACAGAAAATCTGACGCGCTCCACGCCCCTTGCCGTCCAATCAGCGAACACGTTGCATGTCCGCGGACATGACGCAAGCCCACGGGCCAATCGGGGTGCTGTCCGCGGAGCGAACAGGGAAGTCCGTCTGCGAAGCGAACGCAGATATCACTAATTTTTTTGCCTTACATTTTGGTCGTTTTTTAAAAAACTACTGGACGGATTTACACCAAATTTACAAAAGCACGCTTTTGGGACCAGGCCGCCGCTCCTGCCGCAAATTTGGTGTAAATCCGTCCAGCGGTTCAGGCTGTAGCCGTGCGCAAAGTTTTTTCCCATTCAGTCTATGGGAAAAAAAAAAGTTTTGGGACCCCCCCTATAACTTTGCCCCCCCTGGACGAATCCTCACCAAACTTTGCAAAAAAATTCAGAGTGACCCAACTACTTTTTTTGCAAAGTTTGTTGAGGATCCGTCTAGGGAGAGCGAAGTTATAATTTTTGTATATAATACATTTTTATTTTTTACTTCATTTGTGTCTTCTTCTCTCATTCGTTTTGTGCATGTCACAATGTGGTTTTTCTCAGTCATGTGTCGCCATTGTGTGGGTCTGTACTCATGCGCATACTGGTTATTTGGGATCTATCATGACATGGGGATTTCAATGTGGAGTGAATGGAATGCTTGGTTGGGTGTTTGGACTGTGGTGGCGTGGGGTGGGATTTCAGTGGCCATAAGAGCCATGGATCTGGATTCTGATGACGTGTTGGGTGGGGGACATAAGTCGGGGCCTGCTGGCAGGTGCCCGTCACTTGGGGTTGGGGTGGGGACATAAGTCGGGGCCTGCTGGCAGGTGCCCGTCACTTGGGGGTGGGGCAGGGACATAAGTTGGGGCCTGCTGGCAGGTGCCCGTCACTTGGGGGTGGGGTGGGGACATGAGTCGGGGCCTGCTGGTAGGAACCTGTCCCTTCGGGGTGGGGACATAAGTCAGGGCCTGCTGGCAGGTACCCATCACTTGGGGGTGGGGTGGGGACATGAGTCAGGGCTCCCAAGTGCATGGTGCCAATTTGCCTGCCTGCGGGTCATGTTTAGCGATGATGGGCTGCCTGCGGGGCATGGGGAGGGTGGATGTGTCTTTCCCCCTCCTGCCCACCCCGCTCTTGCTCCGTGTCTCTTTCCCCCTCCTGCCCACCCCCGCTCTTGCCCCGTGTCTCTTTCCCCCTCCCGCCCACCCCCGCTCTTGCCCCGTGTGTCTTTCCCCCTCCCGCCCACCCACGCTCTTGCCCCATGTCTCTTTCCCCCTCCTGCCCACCCCCGCTCTTGCCCCGTGTCTCTTTCCCCCTCCCGCCCACCCCCGCTCTTGCCCCATGTCTATTTCCCCCTCCCGCCCACCCCCGCTCTTGCCCCATGTCTCTTTCCCCCTTCCGCCCACCCCCGCTCTTGCCCCGCATGTCTTTCAACCTCCCGCCCACCCCTGCTCTTGCCCCGCGTGTCTTTTACCCTCCCGCCCACCCCCGCTCTTGCCCCACGTGTCTTTCACCCTCCCGCCCACCCCCGCTCTTGCCCCGCACCCCCGCTCTTGCCCCATGTGTCTTTCCCCCTCCCGCCCACCCCCGCAATTGCCCCGTGTCTCTTTCCCCCTCCCACCGACCCCCGCAATTGCCCCGTGTCTCTTTCCCCCTCCCGCCCGCCCCCGCTCTTGCCCCGTGTCTCTTTCCCCCTCCCGCCCACCCCCGCTCTTGCCCCGTGTCTCTTTCACCCTCCCGCCCACCCCCGCTCTTGCCCCGTGTCTCTTTCCCCCTCCCGGCCACCCCCGCCGCTCTTGCCCCGTGTCTCTTCCCCCTCCCGCCCACCCCCGCTCTTGCCCCGTGTCTCTTTCCCCCTCCCGCCCACCGCCGCTCTTGCCCCGCGTGTCTTTCTCCCTCCCACCCACCCCCACTCTTGCCCCGCACCCCCGCTCTTGCACCGCGTGTCTTTCACCCTCCCGTCCACCCCCGCTCTTGCCCCGCGTGTGTTTCACCCTCCTGCCCACCCCCGCTCTTGCCCCGCGTCTCTTTCCCCCTCCCGCCCACCCCCACTCTTGCCCCGTGTGTCTTTCCCCCTCCCGCCCACCCCTGCTCTTGGCCCCTCCTGCCCACCCCTGCTCTTGCCCCGTGTCTCTTTCCCCCTCCCGCCCACCCCCGCTCTTGCCCCGTGTCTCTTTCCCCCTCTCGCCCACCCCCGCTCTTGCCCTGTGTCTCTTTCCCCCTCCCGGCCTCCCCCGCTCTTGCCCCCTCCCGCCCACCCCCGCTCTTGCCCCGTGTCTCTTTCCCCCTCCCGCCCACCCCCGCATTTGCCCCGTGTTTCTTTCCCCCTCCCGCCCACCCCCGCTCTTGCCCCGTGTCTCTTTCCCCCACCCCCGCTCTTGCCCCGTGTCTCTTTCCCCCTCCCGCCCACCCCCGCTCTTGCCCCGCGTGTCTCACCCTCCCGCCCACCCCCGCTCTTGCCCTGCGTGTCTCACCGTCCCGCCCACCCCCGCTCTTGCCCTGCGTGTCTTTCACCCTCCCGCCCACCCCCGCTCTTGCCCCGCACCCCCGCTCTTGCCCCATGTCTCTTTCCCCCTCCCGCCCACCCCCGCTCTTGCCCCGTGTCTGTCTCCTGTTGCCCTCACCCCCTGCTCATGCCCCATGTCTGTCTCCTGTTGCCCCCCACCCCCCGCTCATGCCCCGTGTCTCTCTCCTGTTTCCCCCCACCCCCCGCTCATGCCCCGTGCCTGTCTCTTTTGTTCCCCCCACCCATGCCCTGTGTCTGTCTCCTGTTCCCCCCACCCCCCGCTCATGCCCCGTGTCTCTCCTGTTGCCCCCCACCCCCTGCTCATGCCCCGTGTCTGTCTCCTGTACCCCCCTACCCCCCGCTCATGCTCGTATCTGTCTGTTGTACCCCCCCACCCCCCGCTCATGCCCCATGTCTGTCTCCTGTTGCCCCCCCGCTCATGCCCCGTGTCTCTCTCCTGTTCCCCCCAACCGCTCATGTCCCGTGTCTCTCTCCTGTTGCCCCCCACCCCCCGCTCATGCCCCGTGTCTGTCTCCTGTACCCCCCACCCCCTGCTCATGCCCTGTGTCTCTCTTCTGTTGCCCCCCACCCCCTGCTCATGCCCCATGTCTGTCTCCTGTACCCCCTCACCCCCCGCTCATGCCCATGTCTCTCTCCTGTGGCCCCCCACCCCCCGCTCATGCCCTGTGTCTGTCTCCTGTTCCCCCCACCCCCCGCTCATGCCCCGTGTCTCTCCTGTTGCCCCCCACCCCCTGCTCATGCCCCGTGTCTGTCTCCTGTACCCCCCACCCCCCGCTCATGCTCGTATCTGTCTCCTGTACCCCCCGACCCCCCCGCTCATGCCCCATGTCTGTCTCCTGTTGCCCCCCCGCTCATGCCGCGTGTCTCTCTCCTGTTCCCCCCACCCGCTCATGTCCCGTGTCTCTCTCCTGTTGCCCCCCACCCCCCGCTCATGCCCCGTGTCTGTCTCCTGTACCCCCCACCCCCTCGCTCATGCCCTGTGTCTCTCTTCTGTTGCCCCCCACCCCCTGCTCATGCCCCGTGTCTGTCTCCTGTACGCCCCCACCCCCCGCTCATGCCCCATGTCTCTCTCCTGTTGCCCCCCACTACCCCGCTCATGCCCCGTGTCTGTCTTCTGTACCCCCACCCCCCGCTCATGCCACGTGTCTGTCTCCTGTTCCCCCCCCCCCGCTCATGCCCCATGTCTGTCTCCTCTTGCTCCCACCCATGCCCCGTGTGTGTCTCCTGTACCCCCCCACTCCGCGCTCATGCCCGTGTCTCTCTCCTGTTGCCCCCCACACCCCCGCTCATGTCCTGTGTCTGTTGCCTGTTGCCCCCCACCCCCTCGCTCATGCCCCGTGTCTGTCTCCTGTTCTCCCCACCCCCCACTCATGCCCCGTGTCTGTCTCCTGTTCCTCCCACCCCCGCCCATGCCCTGTGTCTGTCTCCTGTTGCCCCCCACCCCCCGCTCATGCCCCGTGTCTGTCTCCTGTTGCCCCCACCCATGCCCCGTGTCTGTCTCCTGCATTCCCCCACTCCACGCTCATGCCCCGTGTCTCTCTCCTGTTGCCCCCCACACCCCCCGCTCATGCCCTGTGTCTGTCTCCTGTTGCCCCCCACCCCCCGCTCATTCCCCGTGTCTGTCTCCTGTTCTCCCCACCCCTGCTCATGCCCCGTATCTGTCTCCTGTTCCCCCCATCCCCCGCTCATGCCCCGTGTCTGTCTCCTGTTCTCCCCACCCCCGCTCATGCCCCGTGTCTCTCTCCTGTTGACCCCACCCCCTGCTCATGCCCCGTGTCTGTCTCCTGTTGCCCCCCACCCCCCCTCATGCCCCGTGTTTCCCTCGTGTTACCCCCCGCCCCCCGCTCATGCTCCGTGTCTCCCTCGTGTTCCCCCACCCCCTGCTCATGCCCCTTGTCTCTCTCCTTTCCTCCCCACCGCCGCTCATGTCCCGTATGTGCCCTGTACCCCCCCGCTCATGCCCTGTGTCTCCCTCGTGTTCCTCCCCACCCCCTGCTCATACCCCGTGTCTCTCTCGTGTTCCCCCCACCACCGCTCATGCCCTGTGTTTCCTTCATTTCCCCCCCACCCCCTGCTCATGCCCCGTTTGTACCCTGTTCCCTCTCATGCCCATGTGTCTCCCCTGTGCCCCCCCAACCCCGCTCATGTGCTGTTGTGTTCTTTATACACCCTGCCTTCCCTTTCCATGGTGGCCATCTTGGTAAAAGATTTTCCTTCCTACACCGAGACGCCGCAGGTGTCCCGGCGTAGGAAGGAAAATCTTTTTGTTTTTTTTACCACCCGGCATTCCCACTTTGAGGACATAAGATGTTAGTGGTCTTCATCTATTGAAAAGGATGTTATGGTCACGTTGTACTAATAAAAACCTTTAAAATTTAGTAAAAAAAAAATGTTACAGGGACGTTATGGTTAAGTTGCACTAATAAAAACCTATGAAATTCAATGAAAAAACTTTGTTAAAGGGACGTTATGGTTAAGTTGCGCTACTAAAAACCTATGAAATTCACGTTATGGTTAAGTTGCGCTACTAAAAACCTATGAAATTCAGTGAAAAAACTTTGTCAAAGGAACGTTATGGTTCCAAGTAAAACCGAAAAACCCTTGAAATTCGCCAGTTATGGTAAGCTAAGCAACCATAATTCGCGCCACCACCGTGCACTGCTAAGACTAACACCCAGGACATCAAAGATGACATCACAAATGTCATTGATGACATCACTGATGACATCACATGTGTATGTACTTTTCATGAAATATGTGTACAAGGGATTCTTATTATAATGTTGCGAAACAAGTGTCAAGGATCATTGCAATAAATATCATACCCTAATTAGTGCATTGAACGATGAATTGATATAAATCAGCTGCGGTCGGAATACACGTACCGCGCTTGCGCCAGGCCAATCACGTGTAAAACTTCACACGCACGCCTCGGAATACACGTACCCCGCTCGTACCAGGCCAATCGCGTGTAAAACTTCACACGCACCCCTCGGAATACACGTACCCCACTCGCGCCAGCCCTATCACGTGTGAAACTCCACGCGCACTGCCGGAATACACGTACCCCGCTTGCGCCAGGCCAATCGCATGTAAAACTTCACACGCACCCCTCGGAATACACGTACCCAACTCGCGCCAGGCCAATCTCGTGTAAAACTTCACACGCAGCCCTCGGAATACACGTTCCCCGCTCGCGCCAGCCCTATCGTGTGTGAAACTCCATGCGCACCCCAGAATATACATACCCCGCTTGCGCCAGCGAAAACATGTGGAAAAAGTCCCCCCTGTGAGTGGGCTGCCTGCGGGGCATGCCCAGGGGTGATGGGCTGCCTGCGGGCCATGGACTGGGGTGATGGGCTGCCTGCAGGCTATAGACTGGGGTGATGGGCTGCCTGCGGGGCATGCCCAGGGGTGATGGGCTGCCTGCGGGGAATGGGGAGGGTGAATGGGCTGCCTGGGAGGCATGGGGAGGGTGAAAGGGCTGCCTGCGCGCATTCCGGGGGTGCGCATGCAATTCCACACCCGATAGGCCTGGCGCGAGCGGGGTACGTGTATTCTGAGGGGTGCATGTGAAGTTTTACACACGATTTCGGTGGCGCGACCAGGGTACGTGTATTCCGAGGGGTGCGCAGGGAGTTTTACACGCGATTGGACTGGCGCGAGTAGGGTACGTGTATTCCAGGGGGTGCGGGGAGTTTGACACGCGATTGGCCTGGTGCAAGCGGGGTACGTGTATTCCTAGGGGTGCACGGGAGTTTTAAACGCGATTTTGCAGTGTCGGCCCTCCCAGGTGTGCCCCTCCCCATGCCCTTCAGGCAGCCCATCCACCCTCTCCATGCCACGCAGGCAGCCCATCCACCCTCCCCATGCCCCGCAGGCAGCCCATCATCGCTAAACATGACCCGCAGGCAGGCAAATTGGCACCATGCACTTGGGAGCCCTGACTCATGTCCCCACCCCACCCCCAAGTGATGGGTACCTGCCAGCAGGCCCTGACTTATGTCCCCACCCCACCCCGAAGGGACAGGTTCCTACCAGCAGGCCCCGACTCATGTCCCCACCCCACCCCCAAGTGACGGGCACCTGCCAGCAGGCCCCAACTTATGTCCCTGCCCCACCCCCAAGTGACGGGCACCTGCCAGCAGGCCCCGACTTATGTCCCCCACCCAACACGTCATCAGAATCCAGATCCATGGCTCTTATGGCCACTGAAATCCCACCCCACGCCACCACAGTCCAAACACCCAACCAAGCATTCCATTCACTCCACATTGAAATCCCCATGTCATGATAGATCCCAAATAACCATTATGCGCATGATTACAGACCCACACAATGGCGACACATGACTGAGAAAAACCACATTGTGACATGCACAAAACGAATGAGAGAAGACCACACAAATGAAGTAAAAAATAAAAATGTATTATATACAAAAATGAATGATGAAACGAAATTAGACAAGAAAAAAATGATAAATAAAAGGATGTCCGAAATGAAGCAAAATATATTAATGGTGAAATCAATAAAATGCAAAGAAAAATGCCTCCAAAGTGTCCGTCCATAACACCAAATCCAAAGTCAAAATAAAAACAAAACCATTCCTCCATGGTAAAACTAAATATGTAAAATCAGATCCATAACTATATACAATGTAAAAATCAAGGGTCCATGTGCCCAACAATCCAAAGGAAACCTAAGAAAAACACACCTAATAAATAACTATTTACAAAAAGGCAGGGCATAGTCCATGCACCCCAAAGGAAAAAATAAATAAAGGAAACCTACAGCTCCCTCAACTTCCTGCGAGTTTCCACGAGGCCCTCCGCCCGCCTCAAAGCCCAGTGCATGGAGTTCTCCGCACTGACCATCCTGAGCCATGCCCCCGCCGCTCCGCATCTATTTGTCGGCCCAACCACTGCCACACAGAAGACACTCCCAGTCCGGGGTCCTCCTGCCCCTCGGCCTATGTCTGCCCCCGGGGTGCTGATGGCCCCGAGCCATGATGCCTTCCACGCTGAGCCTGCTGCTATCTCCGACGCAACTGCCTCTGCCACCGTGACGGCATCCGGGCTGATGGAGTCCCCCGGCACTGTTGTGCACGTGCCCGCCCGATGATGCCGGCACATCCTCCATGCGCTGGGGTCCAGTTGGTGTGGTGGCCAACATTGCTGGACCTCCAACTCCCGACTGCGGCAGGGATGGGATCTCCTCATGGCTGGCCGCGTTGTTTGGGGCAGATCCACAGGAGGCCCTGGTGGCATCTGGGCCAGAAGACGGCACGGAGAACGACTGGCGTACAGTGTGCACAGAAGAGGAGACGGCCGCAAGACTGGCCGACACATGGAGGAAACCCCCGACCATGGACCCTCCCAACTGGGTCACGTTGGCACACAGCTCTTCGTGATGCCGTGCGTGGTCCCCCCAGGAAGCACGCACATCATCACGAATGTCACGTGTGCGCAACGCGACACAAATCAGGACGGACTCCATCCGGTCATCAGTCCCCTCGTCCGCAGGTAGAGGAGTGCCAGATGACGTGGACCTCTCCCCTACTTGCGGACGGGCCTGGGACGGGGCATCCCTGCTGGTGCATGGTGATGCAGTCACAGTGTCAGGGACAGAGACATGCACAGGCACCTCTGTGCCGACCTGTGCTGCCTCCTGCCCCTGCCCCTGGACTTCACCACTTACTTCAGTGGTACCACCCCCACCAGGCCCCATGTGCGGCTCTGTAGCGGCCTCCTCCTCCTCTATAGACACCACCAACCTGGATGGCTTTGCACCATCGTCTGCCGTTGCAGCCCCTGTGGGGGCTCATCCACCCCTTCCGCTGCAGCCATAGTGGCAGACACAGCACCAGTCCCCTCGGCCCCGGATGATGGAATTTCCTGGGAGGGTGACTGAGCCTTGCGTCGCCGGCCGGTGGAGGCATCCCAGCCGCTTTCCTCCACAGCGCCATCTCCGCCCTCCTCTTCACTCGCCGCTGCGTGAAGGGAGACATTGAACACAAGCATCAGGGTACTGTACAATAGTCCCCTAGACAGAAAGCAATAGCACATGAGTGGCGCTGTCAAATGTCACTTCCATCATGTCTCCCAACAACACATGGGTCAGTGCAGGCAACACACATGCAGGAACCGGCGTGGCACATGCAACTAACATTTTTTGCATCCATGTCCACCGCACCGTAGAAACATCTAATGGTGGGCTAATACTCACATGCATCATGGGACATGCTTATCACATGCACACGTATCACCGGAGGGTCATGCATCTGGCCCTGTATGCCCACAGACACAGTGGATACAAGGATGAGTAGGCTGTATCAGTGATTCAACACATCTTCACAGACATGTGTCATGCATCCATGGCGCACACACTACTCAAACACACAGACAAGTACATCATGCATGTACATGACAGCAGCACACATCTCTCACACCACAAACATGTCAAAGTACAGACACAGGCATGCATACATGTGTGCATTCCGCATGCTGCTCCGCATGATGCATTGTAACACATACACCATCCATGTGGGTCATGCCTGACTGGACTCACATGCAGCACCATCATGTCCCTGCACACACACATCCATACATCACCCATGTCACACATGCAGCCAAGTAGCTAACTACCAGCACACTGCAACATGCACTGTTTTAAATGTGAATGCATGGCCACTTGCCGCTCGACTCCAGACGGGCCTGCATCCTGAGGATCTGGTGGTGAAGCACTGGGTGAATGCGCTCCAGGACCCTCATCTGCTGGGTGGTAAGCGGGGCCCGGCACACCACTGCATCCGCTGCCTCCAAGAGGCCCTGGGCCTTCTTTAGGGTCCTGGACTTGTAGTCCTCCCAGCGCTTAGGGACGTGTTTCATGCCGCAGGGTGCCACCCCATCCGCATTGATGGCACCCACTATGTCCTTCCAGATCCTCTTCCGTCCTTCATTGGTTGCGCAAGGATGGTGTGAAGAGGGCATTATAATGCCCCAGAACTTGCTCCACTAGGATACCAA
Organism: Ambystoma mexicanum; assembly: GCF_040938575.1. NCBI lineage: Eukaryota > Metazoa > Chordata > Amphibia > Caudata > Ambystomatidae > Ambystoma > Ambystoma mexicanum. The sequence goes on from NC_090941.1 coordinate 1,053,460,213, forward strand.
CTTCCTTTTCACTGAAGGTGGTAGCCCTCTGCCTCTGTGCTGGGGGGTTGCCACTGGTGCCGGAAGGTGTTGTGTCGGACATGGCAACCCCTGAGGCAGGTGTGGGTGGGCAACTGGGTCCTGGGGCTGGGCTGTGGAGTGATGGAACACCAGTCGGGAATCTTCTGTTCCAGTAGGGATGGTCACAGCAACTGGACCCCTGCAGATGGCAGATGTGCAGGCACCAAATGGCAGGGCACGGTGGCAGCAGGCAGGCAGCAGCAGTTGGCTCATGGGAGACTGCTCAGGGCTCTGGGGGGCAGTAAATCGGCCTTCTGGGCAGGAGCGTGGTCTTCCGTGTGTTGTCGCATGGCCAGCTTGATACGGAATGATTTGGCACGTGAAAAACAGCACGTTTGTGGGAATTCCGAGGAAAGGCCTTGGCGCGTAAGGACGTATGTGACGTAACGTGCACGCGGGCATTTCCCTGTCACAGGGTTGAAGGCCCCACTTGGGTTTCCATCGCCCTGTACGTGCTTTTTGTGGAAAGTGGTGCGTGTGTTTTCCAGCCGTTGGGTTTCACACGCGATTACTTACAGCTACTTCTTCTTTTGGCGTTGGTGTTTGCTACGCATTCTTCTTCTACACGCAAGACAGACGGTGAGTCTCACACGCTATTTTTCATAATGCAGGTGTCCCTGTTAGTCGCGTACCCCTTTTTTTACGGGCATACTAGCCTGCGTGTTGATCACATATGTATTTTTTGTGTTCCTGGCTGCCACAGCGTACTGCGTGTGTTTTTTTACATGCACGTGGGCTACAGGGTTCGCTTATCTCTTTTTCTTG